>NC_139547.1:33438132-36164832 GCF_965153285.1 Podarcis tiliguerta
GCTCTTGAGCTTAAAAGGGAAAAATAAATAAAATTCCTCATCTTTAGGATTAAGGCAAGAACTCATGTTCTAGTAACCATCTCACAGGCAAGAGATGAATGGAAACTTGCACCAAAAACAAATAAAGCATTGCAAAAAGAACATTTCTGTTCTGTCCTTTTAATGCATTTCTGGGGGGCGGGGAGTCTTTGAATAAAGAAAAACTACTTCACATTTTATTGTCTTTCTTTTTTAAAAAAAAAAAAAAGAAAGAAAATAAGGGTCCTCAAAAGTTAAGTTCCTAAATCTATCTTTAGACCACTATATATAGCTGGCCTAATTTTATGAATTGCTGAGCAACCAAGAAATCGGTGAAGTCAATTAGAGCAATGAGAACTTGCCATGTATTTAAAGGGGGGGAGGGAATCAGGTCGCATACCAAGGCCCCCACATTTATGCCTTATCAGTATTTCCCTCTAAGTTCTCGGCCTGAGCTACAGCAGGTGTCAAATTTAATGATTGTTTAACCCCCCCCCCGAAAATATAGCAAGTAAAAATCAGACATTTTAAAACAGAGTTATAGGTATAAATAATATTACAGGAAACTGCAAGCAAGCCCAGATAGGAAGATACATGTGGGCAACAATTTATACTACTCAGGGTGAGGGGTTTGATTGTTTAGACAGTGGGGGGTGAAGGATGTTAAGTTACTCAAAAACTACAGAGTGAAAGTCTGCTGGCACAGAGTGAGACCCTCTTTGTGTGAGAGACAGAGAGGGAAAGAGAAGAGTGCCATAAGTGAAAAACAGGATGAGAACTTTCAATCTATTTGAATGTTTTACTTGCTTTTACATAGATATTTGGTAAAACTGGAAATACTGATTTTTGCTGCTGTAGTTTTGCTATTTTACCTTATGATAGACTTGTTTAGTTGTTTACTGGATCTGTTTACATGAATTAGTCGTTTTTGTATATTGTTTTCCCTCTTTATATTTATATGGCTTTGTTTTCCACTCCTGGGTTGAAAACATTCGGTGAAGAATGGACTAAAAATGCTATTAATTAAATAAATAATATCTAACAATCCTAGCAAAACATGTGTAGCATACATTTGCTGGCTTTAGGTAAGTCAGCAAATTCTAATGAAAAGAGGAATGGGAAAAGAAATTGTTGACATTTGCTTATTTGTCCAATATCAAGCATGGGAATCAGTTCAGGGAATATGTCAGGTATTACACTATTTTCATTAGTCCACAATGAGGGACGCTTGCCAGTTACATGTAGTATTGTGATACGTCCTGAAACTGTCCAAGGCACCACAGGAGTCACAATAGCACAATGTAAAGTATTAGAGCTATACACCTGACACTCTCTCACTGTGTGTGAGTGAGAGAGAGAGAGAGAGAGAGAGAGAGAGAGAGGGAACCCTCTTTTGTATACCATTTCAAAGAGGCATCTTGATGGCCTCTGTAAAAATAGATGCTGGATTTGATAGTCTTTTGGCCTGACCCAAAAGGTTCTTATGTTCTTAAAGCTTTTCACTCACCACCCACAGTAGAAAACTTAGATCCCCAAAATAAACACAGTTAAATACACCCTCCCAGTAGCCTAACCAATCTTCCTCCCTTCATTGCAGTGAAAGAACCTCCCTAACTAAGTAACAACCTGTAATATTTTCCTCCCATAACACTCAGTTCAATGTTCAGTCTTGCTGGGTTCAGTCCTGGCCTAGTTTATTCCAGTGCCAGTTAGCTTGTATGTAAAAGGTAAAAAAGGTAAAGGACCCCTGCTCACCTCTTTCTACTGAGTTCTCCCTATTTCCAATTTTTATCATTTGGAATAGCTCCATCAATGTGTTTGCACTGAACCAACCTCCCACCACCTCACATCTCCCCATCTCCCTCCCCATAGGCAACAATGACCCCACTGCAGGGAAAACAGCATAGGGGCTCTGCCCCACCAGGTGAGCTGCATCTCAGTATAAGACAACTTCCTACAATTCTACATGAGTTTTTTTTTTGCCATGGGGCACCCTTGTTTCAAACACAGAATTGTAGAGCTGGAAGACACAAAGCGTGTTCTCCTTAATCGAGAGCATGTGTTGCGGTTGGGGGATACAAGCCACCCTGCTGTTTCTGGGCAGATTTGGTTAAACCCATGCCTTTAAGTGGTTAATTGGGTTACTGGGGAGTTTTGAATGTTGCCAAATTTGGAGGAGGGGTCAGAGGCTTTAAATACAGGACGCACAAGCTTGGCATCCTCTTGGCTTTTTGCACTGGATCACCCGCCCACCCTCCCTTTAAGGGGGGGTTTCTTGATTGCTTGACCTTGCTATGCCTGTCATGGGGTTGTCCGCCTTGGTGCGGGGGCCTGGTAGGAATTTTGCCAATTGGCTGATTGGCTGGTGCCATGTGGTTTTTGCCTACTGCGTAGCAACTCGTCACAACTTGTAAGGTTGGCGGTTAGGCATTGGTTAAATTGGTTGGTGGAGGGGTAAGTGCCTACCCCTCCAATGGTGGTGAGAAAAAGGGAATTCCGTTAAAGGAATCCAGGGGCTTGCCATTCTTTTCATCCTTGTCCCTGGTATCGGACTTGGGCCGTGCAAGCCCCACCGGAACATGAGGGTGAGAAGTGAGGGACTGATGCCCAGCTTCATTTTCTCATCCAATACTTGTTTCCCACGCTGACTTCTGCTGGAATCCGGAAGTCAGTTCTGTCCCTGGGGCAAGGACAGATAGTCATAACCAATGCCTAAGCAACCACTCACATTTTTTGTATTTTGAATAAAGTTGTGGCCAAAATTATGCCAAAAACCTTAAACAAAAATTGATGTGTGATGTGTGACTTTTTGGGTGGGGGTGGCATTGTGGGACTCATCACGCAACAAGAGTCACCTAGCACAACCCCCTGCAATCCAGGACTCCATGTTTCCTGTTTTTCAATCACTTACGGAGTATTTTCCCACCTCATGGGTAGATGAATATGCTACATTTCCCCAAATCCCTATGAAGCAGGTAGCACCCTGTTCCATTTAAAACACATAAATGTACGTGAAATAGAAAGCCCAGATATGTCAGCATGCTGTGCATGCTGCTAAGCTAAAATCCATCGAGCCCTTTGCTCTCTGTGCAGTGTGTTGTTAATGCATTTTAAGAGATTTACAGAGCTACAGCATTTCAGTTACACTGATATAATGACAGATAATAAAACAACGTTGTTCACTTATTAAATCGGGACAGGTTATTTGTGCCAGATGAGCAATATAGAAATTTGCTTCAGCTATAGGGCTCAGAACTGCAAAGGAAAGCAAGTTTGGATATAATTAAATTATACACTACAAAAAAGATTTATACTAAGCATTAACCAAAACCTGTATTCTCTTCCACTTCATGAAACTGAGAAATGACAAAACTAAGAGAGTCTAAAAATTAAATAATAATTATGGCATGTTTTCCTAAATTGCACTCTGGTTTTTTGTGTCTTAAAAAAATGTTTTCAATTGCATTTGCATACACATCAAGAGAGACAGGAAATTGGAAGGCAATCAAGTTTTCTGCAGTTGAAAGATTCAAAATGAAATGGTTAGCACCGACTTAAAGTTTATTGCTAGAAGAGAGATATCGGATATAAAGCAAAACATCCTTTTCAGACACACTTGTGTTTGATCAGCAATGAAACTCTTAATTCTTCCGTTCTCTTCATGTTTCTCCATAAATGCTATAGGATTATTTTTTTCAGGGGTTGGGGAAAGAGAAAGATGTCCATCGCTGGATATTATGGAAATGTGATGTCCATTTCACATTTTAGACAAAGATCTCAGATAAGCCAAGCATGCACATAAAAATATGTGATTGCAACAAACACACAGTTCTTAAGAAATGTGAGGTACTGCACATTTTTCCTTTATCAGTCATATATATATATGGATGGGATGAGGGACCTCAGGCCCTGCAGTCCCTTCATGGCTCACTCTCTGGCCTTGGGACTCTATCTGGTCCAAAACCTTCCCCCACCCTGTTTCACCCAAAATGTTTTCACCTAGCTAGAATGTGCCCTGGAACTCTGACAATGTCCCTGGCTTATCTGGAGGTGTGGGGTGGGGTGTGTGTGTGTGTGTGTGTGTGTGTGAGAGAGAGAGAGAGAGAGAGAGAGAGAGAGAGAATGTAGAAACTAGCTTACTGTATGAAGGTAAAAATTGCATTTGTTACTCCACCCACTTTCATATCTGATCCCACTCAACAGTGGAATGTGACCCTCAAAAAATTGTGTGTCCTGAACCCCTGGCCTACCTGGCAGCAAGTTAGTATGTCAAGCCCCCAGTCCAGGGTCAATCCATTTGTCCACAGTCCAACAGAGATCCTGACAAACCCAAGCTGAGGTCTATCAACACAGGCAGTTGAGCAGATACAGCACCTTAGCACTGCTGACCTTTTGTACTTTGCCTGCTGATTGCAGCATCTGGCTTTGATGAGGCATGCGACCCTCACCTGTTCCAAGCCTACTCCAGCTGAGGAATCACACACCTCTTCCCAAACCTAGTGAGCCCCACCTGGCCAGATAGGGAGCTGGGCTGAGGGCCCTTGCCTGCCTCAGCCTCCTAGAGTGCCCTGCTTGCTACTCCCTGTACCTCAGAGCCTGCCATGTTTATGAAGACAGGGGCCTCTCTGGCTCTGGTGAGGGGTCCTGCTGCTCTGGATCCTGTACACAAACTCCCCTCCCCTTGTCATCCTCCATCACCCTGTACTTCCTACACTAACCTTTACTTCCCCATCCCCAGCTGGCCCTGGTGTGTCCCAGTCCCGGCTACACCCCTCACCAAGATCCTCTTCCTCCTCCCTGTTGTCCTGCCAGTTCATTACAGTGTGAAAGGGAATGTGGCCCTTGGGCTGTGAAAAAGCTTTCCCACACATGATCTATAAATACTGATGGACATCATTCTGTTTCTAGTCCATTTTGCTTTCAGCTGTCATTATTCACAAGACCACTCACTGGAAGGACAGATCCTGAAGCTGAGGCTCCAATACTTTGGCCACCTCATGAGAAGAGAAGACTCCCTGGGAAAGACCCTGATGTTGAGAAAGATTGAGGGCACAAGGAGAATGGGAAGACAGAGGACGAGATGGCTGGACAGTGTTCCTGAAGCTACCAGCATGAGTTTGACCAAACTGTGGGAGGCAGTGGAAGACAGGAGTGCCTGGCGTGCTCTGGTCCATGGGGTAACGAAGAGTCGGACACAACTAACAACAACAACATTCACAAGACCACTGTGCCCTAGTTCCACATGAATCTTCAAGTCACATAATCATAGAATCACAGAATTGTAGAGTTGGAAGGGACCATGAGGGGGTCTGGTCTGACCCCCTACAGTGCAGGAATCACTCACCAAATATGGGGCTAAGACCTAACATTTCAGAATTTTCCTTAATAGAATGAGACAAGAGAGCTGTGAGAAATAAGGAAGTTGTTAATACTGTAGCATTTTTGCTTGTAGAGTTTCTTAGACACAGCATAACATTGTGCATTTTGGTCAGGAGACTGGGTGTCTTCTTCAGGTGGAAGCCTATCACACCATTTATAATTGGACAAGTTCTGTTCTCCTCTGCAAGATCAGGAAGAAGTACAGTGCTACCTTGGTTTATGAACATAATCAAAACGTGCCCACTAGTCAAAAAACAGTTTGGTGACCACAGTGTAGACAATCCTGAGCTAGATGGACCTGTGGTCTGAATCAGTATAAGGCAGCTTCCTGTGCTCTCATTAATGGGCTGTATCCGACCAAGTCCTTCCCAGCGTAGATGCACTGGAATTAATAAATCCAATTTAGCCATGTTCATTAACTTCAGTGGGTCTACTCTGCGTAGGACTAGCAAGGGATACAACCTAGAGAATCAAAAATTTATTATACCAATTACAATGATGACCTTGAGTTAATGTAGCTTCCTTGTCTCTCTCTTTTATTGGGGGGGGGGGAGGGTTCTAATCTCAAAGAAAGAAAAACCTGTTTCCTGAGGTCACTCTGTTGCCAAGGCTCTTTGACAAATTCCTCTCCCTCCCCCACCCCCGCCTTCACAGACAGATAACTTTGCATCTGTTGAAATTATATCTAAGTGCACTCAGGCCTATCTGCTAAATTCCCAAGGGGGCATAGATTGGTGAAATTCATCCCAGAATTAAACCACATCTTTCTTACAAGCAGCTTCTCCCTTTGCCCTGCCTTCTTTCCTTCCTTCCTTCCTCCCCACACCCCACCACTCCCAGTTCCTTTCATAGCTGCTTCTGCCTTGCATCAAATCATTGAGGCACTTATTGGCTACAATCGATACAATGAGAGAGGCATTAATTTTCTTCCCTTGGAGGTTTTGCTGGGAATAGGTACTCTTAGACCATTCTCAAACATTCATGCAAGCGGGCTACCATACGACGCGCCAGCAACTTATGCCTCTGCTGGGCGGGCAAGAGGATTTACGACAAGCTCCATACCACATGTCTAAAAAGTCCTGGTCTTCAGCCAAGTCTGCATAAATGGATTGAAACGGGAAGCATTAAACATATTGCCTAATGCACACAAATGCAAAGAGCAAAACGAGGGTGGGCACGGCTGAGTCCCAACAATTAATCTCAGGTCTACCCATATGTTCAAATGCCCCATGAGCCTTGCAAGGCAGAGTAAAACTACAGAGCGGGAAGTAACCCCGAAACCAGCAAGACTTCCAACGAGTGCATTCCATTTACAATGGCAATTTGCCTCTCACATCAGGCGCCCTTCACTGATGTGCTTTATTTTATTTTCCTTTATAGAAAACCAGAGAGTTATCTATTTTGCAATAATAACAGAAAAGGCTGCAGCCCTTATCACTTGCAGCTATAAAAGCTTCTCATGGAGACCAGTTTGGTCTCCAAATGAGCTGGAACTTGAAGGCCTCCTCAACTTATCTGAAATGTTGGCGCGGCTTAAGAGAGCTGTTGTTAGAAACTCTGTATATATGATAGTCAGAGGAGTACTTTGCTGTATATGGAGACTGCTCTTCCTTGTATAATCTGTGTTTCTCCAAACACCAGCCAATCACAAGAGCCTCATTTGAGAGGCATTTTGTTGGACTCAGAAATTTTGCTGGTAACGTTTGAATATGGTCCCACCTAGACTTAGGGTGATGCGAGTGGTATGGTCACACCGGGTGCACAAACTAGAAAGGTACGTTTTCAAAGCCTAATAAGTGTTTGCCTGGCTTTGGGAAGGAGGCGTGAGGGCTCGGGCAGGGTCCTACAGTCCCCTTTCCTCCTTCCCAGTGAGAGCCAGTGTGGTGTAGTGGTTGAGAGCAGTAGTCTTGTAATCTGGGGAACCGGGTTCGCGTCCACGCTCCTCCACATGCAGCTGCTGGGTGACCTTGGGCCAGTCACACTTCCTTGAAGTCTCTCAGCCCCACTCACCTCACAGAGTGTTTGTTGTGGGGGAGGAAGGGAACAGAGAATGTTAGCCGCTTTGAGACTCCTTAAAGGGAGTGAAAGGCGGGATATCAAATCCAAACTCCTCTTCTTCTTCTTCTTCCCAAAGGCTGGTAAGTGCTTGCCAGGTTTGAGAAGGAGGCAGGAGGGCTTTAGGAGTCTGCTAGAGTTGAGAGTTGGGATATGTGAGCTAGAAGGCAGTAGTAAGGCTACAGGCTGGGCAGCTGGGAGACAGTGCTGTGCCTGATTTCTATTGGAATCCAAAGCTGTGGCAATAGGGGAAGCAAGACCCTCATGGGGTTTTAATGCTGTGAACTCCTCCATCGTAAGTTCAAGTTGTCTAAAAACCGTATTTCATAAAGACACCACAGTTTTCACCGTCGCTCGTTCCAACCCTGGGTAAGCATCTAGAACCCCTGGAATCTTGCACTACTCAGATATTGGAGTGGTGTGCAATATTATTATGAGATTTTGGAACAATTGAGAACTTCGGTCTAACTTCAGAACACGAAGTTGCATGTAGAACCACGTCCTGTTTTCACAGGGGCCAACCAGATGCCCACAAGAAGCCCTCCAGTAACACATGGGTGCAATAGTATTTTCCCCAACTGTGATCCCCAGCCACTGGTGTTCAGAGGTCTTCAGTGGAGGCAGAACACAGTCATTGTGGTCCAGCCATTGATAGCCTTATCCTCTGTGAAAATGCCTTTACAAAAGGATCAGGCAAGTTGGTGGCTAGCACTACCTCATGTGGAGAAAACTTGAGCTAATTATGAATTCTGATGGGGGTGTCTGCTCATCACTAATTACATTAATAGTGTGGGGAATTGTATCTCTGTACAGCCCAGACACATGTCAATCATTTAGTGAGTACTTGGCCAGAGACCCCAGCTCTGCGCAGAATTCAGAAACACCAAATACAATTTCTGCAACATTAATAAGTTATATTCAAACAATACAAAAGCACCCAGAGTACACAGTTTATTATTATATTTAATAAAAAAATAACAATACATGGTTTTGACCTTATGCCCCCGAGACCAATAATTAAGCATCAACAGAAATTAAGCAATTAATATGAAAAATGTTTTCACCCAGCAAATGCTTTTATTATATTTTAATTTACCAGAAATATTTTCCACACTCTCCCAGGGGAGAAAGTACAATTTAAAATTGCTTACATCTTTCTTAAAAGCTGAAGCAAGCTCTTGCTTTTCATCTTCTATAATCTTATTTAAAAAGTTGGGGGGGAAAGTGCTGACTTAGTGTAGCAAACAGATAATTATTTCACTCTGCTCTTTCCAGAGGGTTCTTTCTCCCCCACCCCTCCTCAATTCCTTCTTTTTTCCAGTATGTCTAATTGCTTCGACTCTCTTCATATTTTATTGCTCAATTCAGTGGTGATTTACCCCAATAAATAAAGAAGCAATATCGGACACACCTGTCTAATAACTATAATTAGGTTACCACTGATTCATATAGTGTGCTATTTGCAGGTTGGTAAGTGAAATAACACAACCAAATACCTTCAACTGAAAGGAATAATTAGTGTTGCTTTATAGACTTGCTTTGCTCACACCCAGCTTATTGCGTCCTATATTTCTTTTGTTAAAACAGGTGGTCTTTGGGAATCTTTTACCACTTGTGCCTTTCCCCCCATTGTATGGATGCCTCTGTGTCTGTAACGTGAAGGGAAGGGAGGGGAGCACTGGTCAACTTTATTGCCAGAGGTGGCAAAATGCCTGGTGTTTCCACCGATAATAACCAGGAACAGGACTGAGACAACACCATGAAACAACCCCCCAGCTGATGTGGGTCTCTGTAGGAGGCAGGAACAAGGTGGAGGCGGTCATGAACTGCTTTATTGGGAGGGGTGGGGGCTGAGAGGGGGTAGACTGCAAACTTCAAAGGCCCAGTGTCTGGTCAGAAGCTCCCTTTCCTTCCCCTCTACAGTGGTACCTTGGATTAGATACGCTTTAGGTTACAAACTTTGCTAACCCAGAAATATTACCTCGGGTTAAGAACTTTGCTTCAGGATGAGAACAGAAATCATGCAGCAGCAGCGCTGTGGAGGCAGGAGGCCTCATTAGTAAAGTGGTGCTTCAGGTTAAGAACAGTTTCAGGTTAAGAATGGACCTCCAGAATGAATTAAGTTCTTAACCCCAGGTACCACTGTACTCTCTTTCCCCTCCCTATTTCTCCACCTGATTCTTTGTGCAAAATTCAAAACTAACTGGGAAGTGCTTGAAAGGTTCAGTGGTACCTCGCGTTACAGACGCTTCAGGTTACAGACTTCACTAACCCAGAAATAGTACCTTGGGTTAAGAAATTTGCTTCAGGATGAGAACAGAAATCGTGTGGCGGTGGCGCAGAGGCAGCGGGAGGCCTCATTAGCTAAAGTGGTGCTTCAGGTTAAGAACAGTTTCAGGTTCACAACGGACCTCCAGAATGAATTAAGTTCTTAACCCGAGGTACCCTGCACCATGTTATCCCTTCCACATGCAAGACAGGTGCTCTACTGCTGGGCCATGACCTGCCCCTAGCTTTTCCTGCTCCTCCATAAAGCTCCTCTCCCCCTGTCAGTTGGTATTTGTTGTTCATATTATGTTATCGAAAGGGTTTTTAAACCACCCACAACTCAAAAAATATTGCAGTGGTGTGAAAGAAGAAGAAATAAAAACAAAATGCTAAGTTAAAACAATAAAAATGCATTAACCGCCTGTCTGTAAAAACCAACGGGAACAATATCCAACAAAGCTACCCTGAAAAATGGGCAGGTGAGAGCTTGATCCTTCTACCCTATACATCACCATGATAGGCATTTAGTTATGAATAAATAGGATGATTTAAGAGACACAGAATATCATGTTGTCATCAACATAGAAGAATCACCAGTCTCCCTGTTAAAGCTTTATAATGGAAAATTCATTACAATCGTCTTTTTAATACCAAATCTTTAATGTTATACAGGTTTTTTCCCCAAAAGCCAATTATCTAGTACCCGAGAAATATTTTCTCTCCGTTTTTTTTTTCCATTCCCCTTTCCATCTGCATACAAAATATACTAATAATTCCCCCCTTCAAAATAATTCATATATTTATAGCAATTCTTGAAGCAATCAGGAAAAGCAGGGCTGGTTACAGCTGCAGAGTGAAATTATTATCAAAAATATTAGCATTATTAAAACAGATGAAAAGCAATATGAAAATATAATTAGCATGTGGGGGGAATAGAATTATCTGCACACTGCATTGGAAGGGGGAGGATGACGACAAAAGAATCAATATCAAAATTATACGAAGGCTGAAATGAACACATTTACTAGGGAGTAATCCCTAATGAGCATTATTGGACACATGACTAGTCAGAAGTAAGCCCCACTATGGGATTTCTCTACAGGGTTCCTCTTTCCCCTGATCCTCTTTCCTCTAATCCATCCCAGAACAATCCAGCAAGCCTATCTGCCATGTGGGATAGCCAGTGTGGTGTTATGGTAAGAGAGTCAGATGAGGAGTGGAAGAGACCATCATTCAGATCTCCATTCAAGCGTGTTCCAGTCAGCATCTCTACTGTTCCCATTACCTTATTTGTATGATTCTGCTGACACGTTAGGCTGCACTACTAACCCTTGATCCATGCTGCTGGAAGTGGTGGTGTCTGCATTTAGTGGATGTCTTCGCTGCTGGTCTCAACTGATGGAATGTGGCTCCACTGCCATAGAACCCCATGTTGAAGTTCTACAAAATGTGTTGGAGTATATTGGGCAGAATGCCAGCAGGGATGGCCATATATCTTCTGCATCCTGATCTGGCCCATCCCTCATACCAGGGCTCAATCTATGCTCCTCAGCTTTGCTAGCCTGGATCTAACATGACCCCCCCCCCAAAAAAAAGTAAAACACCCTCCTCTTCCCTGGCTTGAGCAAGTGACTAGGTTTGAGGCTTGTCATAGGATCTGCTGTTCCATGCTACACTACAGCTCCCTCAACAGAGTTTGGATTGGTCCACCCTTGCATTGTTGCATTTTTTGGGGGGAAATACCCTTTATTTATTTGAGTATTTATATACTGTCCTCTCATAAAATATCAGGGTAGATTACAACAATATAAAAATGCACAACACCATTCAAACAATTTAAAATGGCTGGCTACTCAATAACATTCTAAACAACTGTTTTACGCCTGTTGACATAAAAACAACACACACACACACACAGACCTCTTCAAAAGATGCCTGGAAGTCAAAAGCAAGTATGCTTGCCCCATCTCTGCTGGAAGAGTGTTCCACATTGTGGTACTTGCAACACCAAATACTCAACTTCTGGTTGAGACCATATATTGAAGACTGGTTTTAAAATCTGACCTATCAGTGCCTCTATCCCTCCATCCATTGAAGAGTCTAGATCAGTAAATGACTCTTTAAGTCCTTATTGAGACACCAGCTTTATAATACAATTTGGGGGCAGTTAACAGATGCAATTTCCTTCCCAAAACTGTCTTTAACAACAAGTTGAAAAGCTTCTAAGTAGATTAAATGGGATTTAATTAATATAATGCTATCTAATTCACTACTCTGATAAGTAGAAATCATTCTGGGTTTCAGTTCTCTGTATTAAGAAATTGCCCTTCCAGTATAAACAAATGTGTAAATAAATACACCTAGATAAGGGTCCCATTTGGTGAAGTGAATAAAGTATACAGCCATGTCTGCAGAAGAATCAAGTCAAAGCTTTCTGAAGCATTGGGGGATGGGCTGCAGCGCAGTAGTATTGAATACACTTAGTATGTTGAAACTCCCAGGTTCAGTCCCCAATGGCATCGCCAACCAGGGTTGGGAGAAAAACCAGTTCAAAATCCTGTAGAGTCACTGTCTGTCGGAGCAGACATTACTGAGTTATATGCACCACATAAGGCAGCTTCTGATGTTATTACAAATATAATCTAAGATAGGACCATGGAAAAAACACCATAGGTATATGGAGGCTTACCTGTGTTGTCCACCAGGCAGCTTAGAGATTTATAGTTTTAGAAAGAAATTTTGCTAATAAGTAGGTACACAAGTAGGGACGTGGGTGGCGCTGTGGGTTAAACCACAGAGCCTAGGACTTGACGATCAATCCCCACGACGGGGTGAGCTCCCATTGCTCGGTCCCTGCTCCTGCCAACCTAGCAGTTCAAAAGCACGTCAAAGTGCAAGTAGATAAATAGGCACCACTCCGACGGGAAGGTAAACGGCGTTTCTGTGCGCTGCTCTGGTTCGCAAGAAGCGGCTTAGTCATGCTGGCCACATGACCCGGAAGCTGTACGCCGGCTCCCTCGGCCAATAAAGCAAGATGAACACCGCAACCCCAGAGTCGGTCATGATTGGATCTAATGGTCAGGGGTCCCTTTACCTTTACTAAGTGGGTTAGTTTGTGAAGATTTTAGAACCCAATTTACTTCCTTCAGAATACTGGGTGGTATTCAACTAAATTTTATTCAGAGTAGACACAATGAAATTAATGAAGATGACAAAGTTAAGCCCATTGATTTCAATAGGTCTACCACCTCTTGGCATTAACTCTGGTGGGTGAATTAAAGAGTTAGTGATTCTTCTAAGAGAACTCACTTAGCCACATCCATCTGTTCCAGTCATTAGTGTACTTAAACACTGGAATTTATGTGCAAGCTGTAAAAGTCTAGTTGAAACAATACTAACTACTTATTGCCTAATGTGGGAAATGGGATACCCTACTCTCTTGGGCTTAAGTATGTTCAGAACACTTGAGTGTGGGGGGTTGCATTAAACCAATTAAACCATTAAACTATTTGCCAAGGCAAGCGGATGGTCTCTGTTAGTGTTTTCAAAAAAGGAAGGGGGGATTCCTGTGACAAACCATAGCTAGGACATCTGATATGCCTTCAGACCATCAAAACCGGGCATAGTTGCTGAATGTGCATGCAAAAGTCATGCCAATAGGCCAGGATGGGAAGGAAGCACATTACGTACACGTTGGGGAAGGGAATTTCCATCTGCATTATAGCTCATCTACCTGCCTCATCCCGTGTAAGGAAGAAGGTAAATGAACCCACAGTTAGGGTTAGGGAAGTAACTGATTCAGTTCACATTGGAAGACAAATTACCAGAGAGAGAACTCCAGTCACTGTAGCTCCATTTGGGGTATAGGGGTCTCCTAACAACTCTCAGCACCCTTTAGAAAATGCAGTTCCCAGGATCCTTTGGAGGAAGCCACGGCTGTTATAATGGCATAATAGTGTTTTCAATGTTTTGGGTTGATGTGACCTGTGCTGCAATCCTTCCCTAGCTCTGCAGATTGCTCAGTGACAACCTGAGTCTGCTGCTAGCCATTTAAATTTGGCCACAGGTCAAAGTTATGATGCAGAGGAAGAAAAAAATTAAAAAGAATAAAACATCTCTCTCTACTCATGGCATCATATAAATATTTGGGGACAGATGTCACTGCAGAATAAACAGGGCATTAACATTTTAACAGCCAGATCATGAGTACTCTCTAAAGGCAAATGGAACTTGCCTGGCTTGTGTTCCTACTAAATTAAACAAGGTCCCTCCTTCCACATAAAAAATGTCTTCTGAAACCTCTTAATTTGCACTATCAAGTAAACAACATTTAGAACGTCTATACTAGTGAATATTAGCCAAGACAAAAAGAAATAAAAGAGCATGTAATGGTTATATTTTCCTCTTGGGGAACAGGGTAGAAGGCAAGCTATTTTCTCATAGTACTGATAATCAAGGCCAGCTCATGGAGGGAGCTTCCGTTCACAGAAGGAGAATTCTGCACACAGGATGGCCATTTCTGTCCATGAAAGAATTTTTCCATGCAAATAAAGCTCTTTCTGTGCATACAGAGGTATAGCTCACCCAGCCCTGTGTTTATTATGAGGTTCCTGTTCCTGTGATTGGCTCCCATTCCATCAGAAACAGAAACTGGAGTGGAAATGGTCAACATTTGCTTATTTGTCCCACGTACAGAACAGAGTATGCCCAGAACATCAGATATGATCAGTAATCACTATTGTTGCTTTTCAGCCTATTTGTATTGTTTCGTTTGCACTGAATTGAATCGAGTGGAATAACACAATGAGAGTTAAATCTGTTAAATTTATAATGTAAGTTACATCATTTTGCCACAGTGAGATGAATAGTGTATTTTTTTTGCAGAAGACAAACTGCAGTGCAACAGAAACAGTGCTGCATAGGACAAATACAGGGGAGAAAGGAAAATGATGCCTTCCTACATCCCTATGTGTGATAAATGTATGGATTATGTAGGAACTCTTTGAACTTCTCCCCATCCCCCAACATACACACATCACAGTTCACTGAGCCCATTGGTGGAAGGGCCCGCACCATGTTTTAGTTTTATTGGAGCTAGATTATTGGAGCACACTTATATGAGAATAATTTTCACTGAACTGAATGGAGCTTATTTTTGAGTTGCAATTCTTCAATCCTATACCTTCTTATACCAGAGCAAGCCTTACTGAACTGAATGAGACTTACATCTGAGTAGACACTGCAAATGCAATGAGTAGGGCCTTTACTGTAGTGCAACCTTTTCTGCAGTACAACTGTCCATTTTCAAAGAGGTCTTCCAAGAGAGCTCTGCAGAAGAGCTTCATCTGCAAGTTCCGGAGCAATCAGAAGTCCGCCATACAATAATTCACAGCAGGGCTTTCAGTGTAACTACCCCTGTTCTGTTGAATAGAGGCCGCCCAGAGTAGCTGGGGCAGCCCAGTCAGATGGGAGGAGTATAAATAGTAAAATAATTATTACGGAATAGGATATCCCTATTTTCATTGCCAGAAGAAATATCAACAAGCTCAGATATGCAGATGGCACAACTTTGATGGCAGAAAGTGAGGAGGAATTAAAGAACCTTTTAATGAGGGTGAAAGAGGAGAGCGCAAAATATGGTCCGAAGCTCAACATAAAAAAAAACTAAGATCATGGCCACTGGGCCCATCACCTCCTGGCAAATAGAAAGAGATGAAATGAAGGCAGTGAGAGATTTTACTTTCTAGGACTCCATGATCACTGCAGATGGTGACAGCAGTCACAAAATTAAAAGATGTCTGCTTCTTGGGAGAAAAGCAAGGACAAACCTAGACAGCATCTTAAAAAGCAGAGACATCACCTTGCCGACAATGGTCCATTTAGTTAAAGCTATGGTTTTCCCAGGAGTGATGTATGGAAGTGAGAGCTGGACCACAAAGAGAGATAATCGCCGAAGAATTGATGCTTTTGAATTATGGTGCTGGAGGAGACTCTTGAGAGTCCCATGGACTGCAAGAAGATCAAACCTATCCATCCTTAAGGAAATCTGCCCTGGATGCTCACTGGAAGGACAGATCCTGAAGCTGAGGCTCTAATACTTTGGCTACCTCATGAGAAGAGAAGACTCCCTGGGAAAGACCCTGACGTTGGGAAAGATGGAGGGCACAAGGAGAAGGGGATGACAGAGGACGAGATGGTTGGACAGTGTTCTCGAAGCTACGAACATGAGTTTGACCAAACTGCGGGAGGCAGTGGAAGACAGGAGTGCCTGGCGTGCTCTGGTCCATGGGGTCACGAAGAGTCAGACATGACTAAACGACTAAACAACATTTTCATTGAAGAAATGGTGGAGAGCATGCATTACCAATCATGCTTATAATTTCATTCCATCCTTCCTTTCCAACTTTATCACACCCACTCACCTGAGTCTTCAGATAGAAATTTCTGCTCCTGTTTTACAGAATTTCCACCAACATACATATTTTTCTACCAATGGTATTTAAAGCATCAGAAAACAACATAAAAAACAATTATTTTTTAAAAAACAAAACAAAAACAGTGTCACGTACAGTAGCTGTATTTTGCAGCAAATAACACCCCTAATAGTAGCAGTGGCCCTGAGGGATTTTATGGAACCATACTGTTGGGTCATTCCTTTTTTATTATATATAAAAAAGGAATATATTTATGAATATAAAAGCTTCATCATATCAGGGTGCCATTTAAGACTGTGGAGGTCTATCTCCCCCTCTTCTGTTCCAGATTACATGTGCGTATTCCTCAGAAACACCATCTCCAGCCAGCAAATAGGCTCTACGGACGATATTTGAAAAGCTCTATTAATCTCATTTTACATTCACAGCATTATGAATGGAAGCACTTTAAAACTGATTTATGTTTTCTCTTGGCTATTGCAACATTTTGCAGTTAAGTTCCCCCTACCCCTCACCCCACTTCCTGAAATTATTGAACCTCATAGTGCAACCTTTGCTTGCTAAGTGTTTTTGATTATTTTTTTATCTTTATTGCATCCAGCGTGAGATGTGCAGTATCTCCTGAATGGGTCGTTGCTTTGAATGGTACTGTAAAGAACATCAGATCTTAGGATACTTTTTCAATGTGTGGAGTTTGGGCAACTGAAACTTAACAGTTGCCACCACAGAGGTCCTAAAGTGACTAGAAGAATGAGTGTGATCACAGGCTACAAGCAGGGTTGTGTTCATTCCTATCCGTGTCTACAGGTCTGGATAGCTATGCTCTGCCTCAACAGTCAACTCCTCACCCACAATAATACAACAACCAGACTTAACATGAACACTAGTACCAGAGCCTGCAATAAACCTAGATGCCAACTTTGCTGCCACATACACCCGGACAACACCATTACTGGCCCCAACAACGCCAATCATACTATCTCGGGACCATTTAATTGCTCATCTTCTAACATTCTGTATGCCATCAAATGCCAACAGTGCCCTTCAGCCCTCTATATTGGACAAACAGGCCAAACCCTACACCAAAGGATAAATGGACATAAATCTGATATCAGGAAAAACAAGACAGAGAAACCAGTAGGAGAACACTTCAATCTCCTAGGACGTTCTATACAAGATCTCAAAGTAGCTGTCTTATTACAAAAGAATTTCAGAAATAGACTGGAAAGAGAAGTTGCTGAATTGCAACTTAAAACTTAAAACCATAGAGAGATCTGGTCTGAATAGAGACATTGGAGTCTTATCTCATTATACATGATAATGCTATTTTTAGCCATCTCACCCCTTGCTTTTTCCTGTAAAACCAATTGCAGTCATCAACAGTCGTCAACAGGTTTACCACACCTATCAGCCAATCACCCCTTCCTACCCTCTCACAAGATATAAGAGTCTGGTGACTTCTGTTTCAGTGTATCCGAAGAAGTGTGCATGTACATGAAAGCTCATACCAATGACAAACTTAGTTGGTCTCTAAGAAGAAGAAGAGGAGTTTGGATTTGATATCCTGCTTTATCACTACCCTAGGGAGTCTCAAAGTGACTAACGTTCTCCTTTCCCTTCCTCCCCCAAAACAAACACTCTGTGAGGTGAGTGGGGCTGAGAGACTTCAAAGAAGTGTGACTAGCCCAAGGTCACCCAGCAGCTGCATGTGGAGGAGCGGAGACGCAAACCCGGTTCACCAGACTATGAGTCTACCGCTCTTAACCACTACACCACGCTGGCTCTCTGGAAGGATTTATTTATTTTTTGTTTCAAGTCAGAGGCAGTAATGCTTCTGAATACCAGTTACCTGAAACTACGGGAGAGGAGAGTGATCTTGTGTTCAGCTCCTGTTTCTGGGTTTCCCACAGGCATCTGTTTG
Source organism: Podarcis tiliguerta (assembly GCF_965153285.1). NCBI lineage: Eukaryota > Metazoa > Chordata > Lepidosauria > Squamata > Lacertidae > Podarcis > Podarcis tiliguerta. Next base: position 33,456,208 of record NC_139547.1, read on the forward strand.
GCTACTGTGAGAACAGGATGCCAGACTAGATGGGCTATACGCCTGATCAGCAGGCTGTTCTTATGCTTTATCCTGTTTGTCAGCATTCCATCAGGAATCTCGCAACACCCCTTGATCAAGTGCTCACAATGTCCCTACCCCTGGGGAGTTCATGGCAGAGGACAAATGTGAAGCAAGAACTTCCAGATTCAAAGCTCATTTTCATATTTCACTGTACTACACCAACTCTGTGATGGGTCTTCATTTAAGTCCTACTTCTGTATTGTGGGCTATTTGAGTTTCTACTTGATAGTTATTGCTTCAGCAAACCATCCAAGCTATTTCCAAAGGAGTAAAAAAGAGTTATGATAAAATTATTGAAATTTTAATGGATGTTTGGATCATCCTTGTGTGGGACCCACAGAAAACATCAAATCGGATTGTCTATCTGCCTATACTTTGAATGTCAGTGGTTTGCCTGTATAAGGTCCTTGATTTCATCCCTGGCATCTCCAGGTAGGGCTGGGAGAGAAACCTGTCTCACATCATGGAGAGCTGAGGTAGGTGGACCTGTTGCCTGACCCAACAGAAATAAACTCACATAAGAATCTGAACTCTAGTGAAAGCTCCCAGCCACAAGCACATGTATCCTATCCCTTCTTATCATATGCTCAAGATGCAGGGTGAAAGAGTCACAGCTGAGCCAGTGTTTGCATTTAAATCTGCTAAAGCAGTGCCATGGTGTGGCCAGCAATGTATCCTCCTTCACCCTTTGTCGTTTGAGACATTCACCCGTCTCTTGCACAAAGTAGTGGTTCTGAAAAGACTGCCAAAGTGCTACCAAGTTCACTCAAGCTTCCTACTTTCTACAGAGGTCTGTCATGTTCAATCAATGCCATCATGTGTCATGTTCACATAGGATGGTGTCACTCAGGTTCTTCAGAGTGACATCAGTGTAAGTGAAATGCACACAGTCACTGGCATGAACCTGTCATGTTAGCAATATGATGGACAGTTTGACTTAACTGAGTTAAGCTTAACCATGATGGGATCTGGTGAAGTGCCCAAGTACATCAAGTGGCTCATAGAAATATTTTTTCTTACAGCTCTATGTAAATTAGCTGTCCATTTCTCCTAAGTTTGCCATTCTTATCATCATCACCATCATCATCAACAACAACAACCTGCTCCTCACATAGTATTTTATGAGTTGGCTATTTATAAATTCAAGGAATGGAACAGGGGAAATCCTCTTATCCCTAAATTTAAATGGCATATAGAGTAATGCAAAATAAGGGGAATGCTGAACCAGAACTACACTAATTTGATTAATGTGCATAATTTATGTCAGCTTCAGAATTCAGGTAGCCATGGTGCAAAACATTGATTTTTTAAAAAGAAAAACAGAAAGTATCTATAGCATTGCTTAGGGGTGTGTGTGTGTGTGTGTGTGTGTGAGAGAGAGAGAGAGAGAGAGAGAGAGAGAGAGAGAGAGAGAGAGAGAACTCTTCCAGACTGATTAGGATCAAGCATGTATTAGGACATTATTGGCGTTTATACCTGGTGCGCACACCACTTAAAGTCTACACAAACTAAATGGTTACTTGTCTTGTTGACATTCTAAGACTTGCCTGTTTGATTTATTTGCTTTACTTCATTTTCAGTGCATTGTCCTGTAATCAAAATAATATATGCACCCAGAAAACACTGGGCATGGGGCAGAATAAAAATAGTGCAGATAAAAAGTGTTACCTTGCAGTTGGGAGACCCATTAAATACCCTATAAGAAAGTCTGGTGATCAAATGACAGGAAGCCATCTTCTTCCAGTTCCAGCATGTGCTTCATGGTATGTTATTTTCTATTTGCCAATGTGGGAAATATATATATATATAGGTAATAATGGTAGTCTGGGGGAGGGGAGCCTCAAATAGTGAGCAGTTAAAATATCTATCAGAATTAATTAAAAAGTGTCAAATAAGTTACCCAAATAAATGTGATTTCTAGCCATTCTTGGTGTTCATCTTCTAATAGGATGGATATATATATATATATATATATATATATATATATATATATATATAAAACATCCTTGTTAGGTGTTGGCAGATGAACATTTTCAGCATTATGTTTGCTTCCATTGTTTATTTTTCTGGACTTTGGGTATTATTATTAATAATAAAAATAATAGCACATGCCATTAGGGGTCTTATGAAAATTGAGTTGTGCTTCCAGACTCCGGCATCTGTGTTTGGGTTTACTATTATTTTGTGAGCAGCTCTGGGGACTGACAGAAAGGCAGCACCAACACTCAGGCCACAACACAAAAGAGCCTCTCACAGTGGATATCTCCTAAGTATAGGCTGCTCACTACACAGTTATCCATTTATCTAGCTGGTCTTTTTAAAGCACTCAGGTATCTCCACAGCTAGGCATGCTCCATCCCCAAGATAATAAACTAACCTTATCAGATTTCCCCCCACATTTCTCTGGAAATCCCACAACAATACTTTATGAATTCAAGTCAAAGTTTGTTTTCAAGTGAAAGATGGCAGTATCCCAAGACTACAACAATAGGGCAACAAGATCATGTTCGTTGAGTGATTATGATAAAGATCCAGTTCTCAGTGTAGGCCAGTGTTGCCCACAAATCAACTAAATTTTCCACACACATAATTATCGGGCTGATTGAGAATATCATTTTGATCAAACAGTTCCCCCCCCCCCCCGTGCGCTTTTTCCAAAAGCATTAACAAAGCTGCTTTGGGAAACGGCAGGTACCACACACAAAAGGAATTGCTTGGAAACAAGGTTAAATCCAATCAGTTGTTACCCAGGCAGACACCTGTGGGATATTCCTTCATTGCATTAGCCCTGATTATAAACGCAGGGGTGACTGGCGCATTGTAATAGGTTTGTCTCCTGGTCTCTGTGCTAAGACTGTAAAAATGCAAAGCCACATACTGGGCTCTCAGTGCTGAGCTGAAAAGCAGAGGAGGAGGAAAAGGAGGAGGGAGCACTGATTTTTTTCCCATATCATCAGCAGAACTGCCAACCTTTTGCACTGGGCTTTCTAATGCTGTTTGGCACCCGAGGCACTCAGTCAGTTGGTGGGGGGAACTGGCGCTGTGACTAAGGGAAGCTCCTTTTTGATTTACAGCCCAGCCCCTCGCAAAAGCTGACAATTCGTTTTTATGGTCTCTCCTGTTCAAATTCATTATTTAGAATTAGCCAGAAAACCCACTGGTACAGTGCAGAACCTCCAAGTAGAGCATAGCTAAATATATGCTCTACTTGGAACAGAAGTAGTTGAGAACTATCCATGGAATTTCTTTCTTTTTTTCTTTTCTTTTTAAAAAAACACCCATTAAGACAGACTGGCATATATATCAAATTTCTTTCTGTATGCTCCACTCCAGCACTAACCGTATTGCTCAGCTAATGGCCTGTTCTATTTCCATATTTAGGGGTCTGCACTTCTTGTTTTATGGATTGCACTATATTGGCGGCGAGCTGAGCCCAGCAGAGCTGATAAATCAAATGGACATTCCTGGGATCACAAAGTGGCTTTGATTTGACATGCCTTGATTCATCCTTAAAAATTCAAATTACTGATTGCCAACCAATTCCCTCTCTCTCTTTCCCCAACTGCACCCCAGATATGGAACCTGAGTCCCAAACATCTCTCTCTCTCTATATATATATGTGTGTGTGTGTGTGTGTGTGTGTATGTGTGTGTGTGTGTGTGTATATATATATATATATATATATATATATGCTTTCGTAGATTTTCACGGGTACAGGAATGCAGGTTTTGGTGTCCTCGGGTGTCTTCCCGTGTAAAAGTTGGGGTGTCTAGGCGACGTTTCGACGAGGTCTCACTCGTCATCTTCAGGCTGGTGCTTTCGGCTTCTTGTTACTGGAACAGAGCAGGATCTCAGTGTTTGAGTTCCTATAAATACTGTTGAGGAGGTGTGGTGTATAGCCTCCAATGTTCTGGGCAGAGAGGAGGTTCCCAGGCTAGTGTGCCTTTTCTTCTTTTGTTCCTTAATTACTTGAGGGATATCTTGAGTGATTTCTTGAGTGATTTCCTGAATCCCACTTAGGTGGGTCATTAGGTGTGGATTAGTTGCTAAAGCCTTCGTGTCTTGAACTCTTGAACTTTGTGAAGAGTTTTTCTGAGAAGATGGCTGTACTGCACTTGGTTGTGCTCTGGCTTGGCTTCGTGTATAGGGGCGAGCTGTGGTTTTGTGGCCTGTGCCAGCCAGATCTGTGTAGGGATTGCAGGGGGGTGCAGCATCCGGAGGTGCCACCCTGGTTTGGCTGCTGGATGGTGTCTGTAATTTATCTGTGGAGAGGGTCTGGGTTTGGGTCTGGTGTGGTTGATTGGTGATGGCGTTCTGTGTGCCTCTGGATCTGGTGTCAGATTTTGTGGGGAGGGCTAATTTCCAGATGTCTGGCAAGCGGGATGTGTCGTCACGCTTGTTCATGTTGTGAGGGTGTTTCTCTATCTCGATGGCTTCCATGATTATTCTCTTGTGGTGATGTTCCACAAAATTAATTTTGCAGATTCCAAATTGCTCTTTAACATGGAACATCACCACAAGAGAATAATCATGGAAGCCATCGAGATAGAGAAACACCCTCACAACATGAACAAGCGTGACGACACATCCCGCTTGCCAGACATCTGGAAATTAGCCCTCCCCACAAAATCTGACACCAGATCCAGAGGCACACAGAACGCCATCACCAATCAACCACACCAGACCCAAACCCAGACCCTCTCCACAGATAAATTACAGACACCATCCAGCAGCCAAACCAGGGTGGCACCTCCGGATGCTGCACCCCCCTGCAATCCCTACACAGATCTGGCTGGCACAGGCCACAAAACCACAGCTCGCCCCTATACACGAAGCCAAGCCAGAGCACAACCAAGTGCAGTACAGCCATCTTCTCAGAAAAACTCTTCACAAAGTTCAAGAGTTCAAGACACGAAGGCTTTAGCAACTAATCCACACCTAATGACCCACCTAAGTGGGATTCAGGAAATCACTCAAGAAATCACTCAAGATATCCCTCAAGTAATTAAGGAACAAAAGAAGAAAAGGCACACTAGCCTGGGAACCTCCTCTCTGCCCAGAACATTGGAGGCTATACACCACACCTCCTCAACAGTATTTATAGGAACTCAAACACTGAGATCCTGCTCTGTTCCAGTAACAAGAAGCCGAAAGCACCAGCCTGAAGATGACGAGTGAGACCTCGTCGAAACGTCGCCTAGACACCCCAACTTTTACACGGGAAGACACCCGAGGACACCAAAACCTGCATATATATATATATATATATATATATGGATCTCAGTAAGAGCCCTGGCTGGAAGCTCCTGCAATCAACATCTACATCACTGAAATAGATAGATTCTCCTCCAACTAGGTATGCAACAATTTCTATCCCAGTGCGTCCATTTCTTTGCATTCCTCACATCAATTTGATTCATGTGTTTTGCCCTTGCAATGGCAGGTCTTTATGTAATTAATGTTATCATGCTTTTATTTCATATTGGCTCTAGAGGCATATATGCCCCATCTCCTCTAAGTCTCTACGGGAGTAGTCAGAAGCCTCCATCTGCCTGGTGCAAACTTCTTGCAGAGTGTTTTTGGCAGGAAATACAATTACTGTGCAAGCCTATACACATCTACTCAGAAGTAAGTGATATTGAATTCACTGATTTTGACTCCAAAGTAAGCAGAGAATTGGAGCCTTTAATGTTTAACAGTTTCATTTATGAAGCCATATGATTTTTAGTTGTCACAGAACAATTAAGACTTATCCTCTCTAGATCTTCTAGAAGAGTATTCAAAAACTGACCATTAAAGTTCTTATTCACTTTACTTATTATCATTATTAATTAAATTTGTGCACCACCCTTCATCCACAAGTGACAGGGCAGTTCACAACATTTCTGAGCCACACTTGGAAGGAGAATCCACCAGGGAGGGATGGGGAAGCTAGAAAACCATTATTACGTGTGTTACATCTCCTCCAGCCCATTTTCTTGAGCTCTAGCTTGACTGTGGCTGGACAGCTCCTCTACTGCTTTAGAATATTTTGCCTTGGGCTGCCTTCACATGGCAGTTATTCCTTTTTAAGACATTTCATTAACATTTAATTTCCACATCCCATTTGAGCTTTCACATGGCATAAAAGCCACTCCCAGAAATATAGTAGAATACAGTGGAGCTATAGTGGGATATAACACCATTTTAAGCAGTCTTTTCCAGATTATTTGCCGGTAGATTCATTCTGAAAGCAAATGAGAAGGAAATGAGCACTCAACTTGCACTACATTCCACTATAGTTTCCAGAAGTGGTTTTTATTTTGTGTGGAAGCTTACATATAATGCAGAATTTAACAGTTACGGAAAAGTCATAAAACTGGAATAAACTGCCATGTGAATGCAACCTTGGGCCTCTTTTTCCCCTTGATGGTATGATGGAGAATCTAGCAGAATCAGAACACCTGCATAGATAGCCAAACTACCTTGGCATGAGGTTTCCCAACACAGGGTAGCTTTGTGGTCTGTATCAACCTACCAAGTGGTAAAGATACTTTAACCATACATACCAGGAGCTGATACCTAGGGAACTGTGTTGGTTTTTCTTTCAATTTTAAGCAAACATTCAATGGACAAGCTTGTCAATGAAGAGAAAGGTCACATATTGTTAATATTGAGCTCCTAACACCAGCTCTGGCAGATAATTCATGATATCTCATGTTAGGCATACTCAGAGTAGACCAATTGAAATCAATAATTTAAATTATTTTGCACACTGATTTATTGGGGGTCTATGTATGAGTAACATTAGATATCGCCTACTATTTTCTCTTCCATCAGTGCTAGCCCTTGCTAGCTAGTTTACAAAAGCTAGAATCAAGAAGGTTAACTTTCGGAGGTTTTTTGCCCCACTGAGTCTCACAGGAAGAGATATGAGTCACAGGCATGGAAGGCTAGGAAGACTTCACAAACAACTGGAACAAACAACAAACAAACAACTGTCCCACCCAACACACATAAAATCCCTCTACCTCAGTAAGATTCAGTCTTTACAAAAGTGATTGTCTTTCAGTCTGAATGAAGTGCAAAAGCAAGCCTACTGTTATACCCAGAGAAAGAATCACACCTGCAAAGGTCTTTACTGGGTTAACACAAGAGCAACAAAAGCTGCATTTGTTTTCTTTTCAAGGCATTAATGTGCTTGAAATGAGCACCGGCTTAATTTCCCCCCTGGAAGTTAAAGCAAGAACAAACAAAAAACTATTCTGCTGGATTTCCTAATTAATGGCATAATTGCACTTGGTCGAAAGCTTTCTGCTTCTTTATCCCCAACTCTCCAAAGAGCTGTTCACCCTTTTCTTTGGTGAAGCTTTGTTTTCTTTGTACTGATCCTATCTGCACTTCATACCTCAAATGCAGGCACTCCTTTCTAATCTCAATGGGCCCTCAAGCCCACCATCTTCATGAATCAGTTTATTTCTAGTGGACAAATCAGTTCATTTCTAGTTTTTGTCAATGCTACATGTTTGTATATGTATATTCAATCCCATTTCTGTATGGATTTTCTTTTTAGGAAGTCCATACAAAATGTTCTCTTTAAAATAATGGGTTTAGAATATATTCATCACATAATACTTATTTTAGCTCAAATACACATTTGAAGGTTCAGGGTTCAAGTCCCTGCTTACGGGGGGGGGGGAATACACAACTAAATGTATTTCATCACATTTTGGTACTTTTTTTTTTTTTTTGAGCCAATAATCGTATTGCAACATTCAGAGTTGTGTGAAATCTGGTAGAAATCTGGTTTAGAGTAGCCCCCTTCCATGAAAGATAGGATACTATGCCAGAGATATGTGTTTGTGAAATATCTTTCATTGTGGAAACCATCCTGTCAGCAGAAAGAAAGAAGCAAATGATGGGAAAAATCAGAGGCAATATCATACCTCTCCATTTTTACTTGCTGCAATAAAAAGGAAGTAATGAAATATGGGAGGGGAAAATGAAACTGATTTCCTTTTTGGAGGAAGGAATTATATTGATGGGCACTTTAAACAAAGTGGACCCAGATGGTGTTTGATTAGCAGTGCTCAACCATGAGGACAATTTTTTTGTGTGTGTGTGTACACACAAAACTTTAACATGTGAACCACACAATCCCCAAAATGGCTAGCAGCAATTTCTTTCAGGAGCTGGGGGGGGGGGGGGAATCAAACCATTTTATCCAACTTGTCTGTGATTTATAAAGTATACTTTTAATCTTTAGAATTACAGCTTTTTCTTATATGCAGATGTATGAAGATTGACAGTGTAATCCTAACCAAATCTATGCCTATGTCCTTTGAAATTTGGTGGGACTTACCCCCCAGATGAATGGGTTTAGGATTGTAGCTATAATCAATTAATGGCTCAGTCAACTATTACTCATATGCATTTGTTGTCTAATCATAGTCATAAAAGATTGTTTCATCCCATGTGTACCAACTCAACCACTGAGTTCTGCAGAAGAGGGCCCTCTCATTAGGAGGTCTGTTATGCACAATATAGCAATTGGGCCTTTAGCTTGGCAGGATCTGCCCTCTGACCTCTCTTTTGTTTGAGTTCAGACAACTGTATCCTCCAGTTCAGTGGCCCCCAAATTTATTTCCTCACAATCCACTTGAAAATTGTGATGATCTTGGCAGAACACTTAATGATTTTCTGCCTCTTGTAGCAGGTGTAATGCTCTTTGCTAGGTACTGTATAGTTTTTAATTAGTTTTATTTCTTATATTGTATGTGTTATTTTATTGCAATTTGCATTTGATAGAATTGAAACTGCATTACAAAAAACACACAATATAAGAAGTAAAAGAAGCAATACAAACGCAATTAAAAACGAATATGAATATTGATAAGAAAAAATTCTGGGGTGAAAGACAGCCCAGCTCATCGGGTCCATGCGGTCAGTAAAAGGAGGAAGTTCCAGCCAAGTAATTTGGAGCAAAACAGCGGTCAGTAGACCATAATCTTTATTGTTGCGCAACAGGTCCCCACAGAAGTAAGAACCCCGAGCATGGGATGACATCGACTTTTAAAACTTCCCACAATATCCCAGAATACAGTTCGTACAGCACCACTGAGACATCATCCTTACATCACTGACATGTCACAAAAGGGGAGGTGTAAACAGGGTTTGACAAGATTAGCATAGGCAAAACATGCCCAGGCACCTCTCAAGTACCCACCAACAAGGACAAAAGAGCTCCCTTTTGCACATCCATACCCTGGGGCAAGTCTGGCTTTTGGAAACTAACCGCTCAGCAATTGTTACCTCTGGGCACCTTGCCTGGGTGGAATGTGCATACATGTCCTCACACTTGAGGGATTATGGCAGGAGGTAGAAAGGAAAAGAGTCCTTTCCTTAAGGCCAAATTGGCGTTGGTCAAACTACTGATTTTATATGAATTTATAAAGTTAGGTATCTTCCCTGACCTGTCAAGTAGAAAGGATACATTCAGGCATAATATTTTTAACACTGTAACAACTTTAAAGATGCCCCCCCCCCCTCATTTCTGTAACAATATTTAATGTAGGCATTCCATAGAGCACTTGAGTGAAGCTCTCGGACCACTGATGATCCACAGGTGACACTTGGGGAACTCTTGCTTCAGAACATATATATTCTGTTGCAAGCTGCCCAGAGTGGCTGGGTGGGGTAGAAGTGTTGTTGTTGCTGCTGCCACTGTTGTTGTTGTCGTCATCGTCATCGACATCATCATTATAAGTGGGAACTGAATCAAAGTTCTCTCCGAGCCCTCATCCTCACCCCAACTTTGTGGCCACCTAAAGTTCATTCCTGACACAGCTCTCTCTCTCTCTCTCTCTTTCTCTCTCTCTCTCTCTCTCTCCAGCATCACATCACAACGCATTGTGACATTCCACTATGGCTGCCACAGAGCTGTCTCTTTCCACACCTGCTGCCTGCCCCCACCTGACATATGCCTTTAAAATTGTCAATTATGATTAATATTCTCCTTATAATTAATTCAACATTTTATTTCAAAATCCAACCTCTTCTAACTTTTTTTTTAAAAAATACCCCAAATATAATATAATAATGATGGCCATGTCTGGGCAAAGACTATATATCTCTCATCATTAATTTCACTTGCATCATTCCTTAGCCCCTTCCAAAAAGGAAAGAGAGAGAGAGCAGAAGAAGTAGAAAAGCAATAAAGAGGGACCCTCCTTAGAAATCAAGCTAAGCACAGCTACATTCATCTCCATAATAGCACAATTTCCAATTCACGCTTCATTTTCATTAATGTTTCTGGCTATAAATTTTTAAGCATATGATAAAAAATTTCTGAAGCGGCATAAAACTAACATGAAGAGGGAGTTCATTAGCAACTGACCCTAATTAGAAATTCCATATTAACTTCACTTCCCCAGCTATGCATAACAGCAGGCCAGTTACAATTTGCAGAAACAAATCCTTCATTCGTTTTAAAAGCCCGCCCATTCTCATTGTTCCCTGGTTTTTTTGGGTGGGGGGGGGGGGGTTAAGTGAAAAAAGAAAAGAAAAACAAAAACCTCTTGTTGTTTCTGCCAGCTATTGAATAAGTCAACAAAACAATCGTATCACAGCAGAGGCTTCTGTGCCACAAATTATCTCTGAGAACCGGGAGAAGTCTACCAGCACAATGCTTTATTAATGATACCAGATCATAAAAAGGAGGGGGAAATTGCTGACTCCAGCTCTTTTCTAATGTTGGGTGATAAAAATGCTACTTCAGGATTCAGAAGGTTAAGTTCTAATGTGTATTTTGAATAGAGTGTGCTGAAATAATTGCCTCATAAAGCAAAGCATTGACCAGCCTGCTAATGGTCGTATAGTGCAAAACTCAGCAAAGAGTGCCAAGCATACTGGAAAAAATGCTTTGGGTGCTACTTTTGTAGCTTACCCCCCCTCCCCGTTAAGTTAACTTTACAAAATAATAATAATAATAACACAAAGCATTGCCGGGGGGGGTGGATATATAGATCTGCAAATATGTTTGGATGAACATGTGAAGGCACTTTGTAATAAGGGGTGTTTACATGCCGTGATTGTTTGGAAGAGTCTGAAGAAGGTGACGGGGTGGTCTGGGGTATAGAATCCAGATTGCTAAGAATCTTAGTGCTCATTTCCAAAAAGAGTAAGCTTCTAATCATTATGGTTGTTACATCATGCTTGTATGAATGTGAGGGGGGGGATATTTCTATCACTCCCCCTCCCAGCTTTTGCCAGGATGCTAGCTTTGTTCACTGAAATGCCTCAGAAGCGTGAGTGGTGTGTGAGAAACTGAATTAATGAAACTTCCCCTGGCTACAGGTAGGCACTGGTGAATTAGACCATTTTGGTTTCTCTCAGTTTCTCATTTTTCCACTCAGTTCTCTAGATTTCCAAATCAGGTTGCATTAAAAAAAGAATCCTTGTGAAAACTGAACAACATTTTAGTGTGAATTTCTCCAAATAACCACAATTTTGTATGCATTTTCCCTTAATATAGACATATTTACAAAGCAATTTCCTCTAATAATTTGGAAATATAAAGTGGAACAACTGGAAATTCCTAGTTCTGAAAGATCGCCATCTTCATAACTGGGGAGGGAGGAAATTTAGATTATTTGACTTCTATATTTTTTAAAAACCCACAATATTATTTTGATGGAAGAAATCAGATTAAAAATGGGGGACCCGGGTTTAAATTGGTTGCAGGAGTATCAAATTCTCTGTATACCAGCAGATAGGAATTTAAAGCACAAGCTGCTGGATCTCTGACTAACTTTGAATCTATTATTCAGAATAAGGGACACAGAAGTAAAGAACTGGTCTCTATTATTTACACAGAGCTTTTTGGAGATTACAAATGGTCCCATGGTGGACCTTAAATGTTCTTTGGAGATGGATTTAAATATTCAAATAGAGGAATCTGAATGAAAATCACTGTGGCTAGCTCAGCCTTGTAAATCTGTTTCATCACATGTGAGGGAATGTTCCTTTAAAGTTCTCCATAGATGGCATCATACATCTGTGCAGCAGTTTCATATTACATCACAATCAGCACAGTATTAAAAAGCTCTTTGAGTGCAATGGATACAATACCATTTTTCTTTACTGATTTATTTGCTAAAGGTGTGGGGGGAAAACTTTAGGGAAATGGAGGCACAAGGCATGACAGTGAAATGTATGCATTCTTGAATTTGTCTGTTTCTCCTCCATGGTGCCCCATACATTTCGAGCAGTATTATGCCACTTCAGGGACGTAGGTGGCGCTGTGGGTTAAACCACAGAGCCTAAGACTTGCCGATCAGAAGGTCGGCTGTTCGAATCCCCGTGACGGGGTGAGCTCCCATTACTCGGTCCCTGCTCCTGCCAACCTAGCAGTTCAAAAGCACGTCAAAGTGCAAGTAGATAAATAGGTACCGCTCCGGCGGGAAGGTAAACGGCGTTTCTGTGCACTCCTCTGGTTCGCCAGAAGTGGCTTAGTCATGCTGACCACATGACCCAGAAGCTGTATGCCGGCTCCATTGGCCAATAAAGCGAGATGAGCGCCGCAACCCCAGAGTCAGTCACGACTGGACCTAATGGTCAGAGGTCCCTTTACCTTTACCTTATGCCACTTCAAGCAGCCTTTGCTTGCCCCAAAGAATCCTGGAAACTGTTGTTTGCTAAGAGCACTGAGAGTTGTTAGGATGCCTCTCACAAAGCTACCATTTCCAGAGTTCCATGGAAAGACGCATTAGTAGCTAAACTACTCCATGAATTGCACCAAACAACAAACTACAGTTTCCACCATTCTTTCGGTGAAGCCATGTCTGTTAAAGTGGTCTAATGGTGCTTTAAATGAATGGCGTGGAGGTGCCACCACCACATGCTTTTAACCTGTTATTCTGTTGTCATTTAAAACACCTCCCAAATTACACAGAGAAACATGCATTTTTTCTCTCTCAAAATACACGTTCAGATGCCTATTTTGGTGCATTTAAACAAGATTAAGAGAAATGCAAAATTGTATCTCGTGAGTGGCTAAGGCCTGAATGACACATGGGTCCAAAAGTGGGCATTAGTCCAATCCACTTCACCCCTTCAAATTATGTTATTTATTTTACTAAATGCATCTATATCTCTACATTTCAATTTGCCCTACTCTGCAACAACCCAATCTCACACAGACTGCCTCTACCCACACCCAACGGTCCTCCAAGCTTGCTACAACTTTGTTAAATTATTCAAGATCCAGTTATCAAGCCCTTCATTTTATATTGTTTTCTTTATGTGCCTGTGTGTGTGTGGCCCTCAAAATGTTGTTGGACTACAACTTCCATTATCCCTAACCATTGCCAATACTGGTTGCTGCTGCTGTGAATTGAAGACCAACAACTCTCGAGGAGCCACAAATTCCCCATTCCTGATTTAGAACATTTATAGAATGTTTTTCCACCCCGTTTTAAAGAAAACAACATCACATTAAATGTTCCCTGCGTCAAAATGGCTATGAATTCTATGCCCAGGTCCCCCCCCCCCCCCAAAAAAAAAACTAGCCCTATTTGGGGAATGAACCCCTTAATAAATTCTGGATCCCATTATTTTAGCTTCCTAGCTATTTATTTTAAATATTCAGTAAAGTTAGCAAACAAAGCATTTGCCACAAATGTTCATGCTATGTAGTCACTGGTAAAATGATAAAATACTTACATTCTCCAACCAATGAGCCTTAGCAGTATGTGTTGCTGTTATTAATTGTTACTTTTTAGAAGATGCAGTAGTGAGACATGACATGTATCTCCCCTAATCAATTACATTGTTACACACACACACACACACACACACACACACACACGGGGAGAGAGAGAGAGAGAGAGAGAGTGTTGAAGAACTGAGTGTGCTTGAATAAGGCATAAACCAAAGGCTTTATTTTCCTTTATTATTTTATCTTGTATATATCTATCCCAGTTTTCATTCTTTTGAAATGCTGATATCCAATAGCAACTTTAAAAAAAACAACTCCTTTTCTTCTCTTCAGTTTGCTCAGAATACAGTCACAGTTCTAAACCATTGTACAGAACTGAGTAAATCTGTAAACAGTTGCTCATCATTAAAATAAGTTTGCTATTTCTGAACTTTGTACATAAATTGATTGAAGAGGACATGCTTTCATTGGAGGTTATGCTTCCTGGAATGCAAATGCTCTGAGCTTCATGGCTGAGAAGGGGTTTGAACCATTGTATAGCTGTTTACCCAAAAGTAAGTCCCACTGTGACTTCCCTCTAGGTATGAGTGAACAAAACCCATGTTTTTCTTCTAACACTTTAAACCAGCTTTCTGCATTATGATGCCTTGCAAATGTTTTGAACTACAGCTCCCGTTAGGCCCAGCCAACATGGCTGTTCTAGCTGAGGCTGTTGGGAGTCCTATTCCAACACAAATTCCAAAACGTCTGGAAGGCACCAGGTTGGTAAATACAGCTCTAACCAGCCCTCTACAACTTTGTCTACCTATTATTCTGCTACTTCTCATATGTTTCTTGTTATTTATGTTATGCTACATTACTGCCTTGTCTACAGTGTGCTTGCAATCTTCTCCTGATGTGGAAAATTGTGTTTTGCTTTCTTAAAAAATGCCCCATGCACAGGTAAATGCAGCAAGAGCAGATACCAATTTTACTTCAAAATTCAAATAGGGTTTTTTTAAAAAACAACAACAACAAACAAACAAACACAACAACAACCAAAAACCTTGTTCCCAATAGGGAATGGATGAATTGATCAATTTCTCTTCCATGCCACTTCTGCTTATGTTTACTCATATAAATAAGTTCTGTCCCATTTTAATATCTCTCTCTCTCTCTCTCTCTCTCTCTCTCTGTGTGTGTGTGTGTGTATGCACTCCCCCCCAAAAAATCACATTAAAATCACATTTTAAAACATATTTTAAACATATTTACTTTCAGAATATATACAGCCATACCTCATGTTACAAACGCTTCAGGTTATGTGTTTTTGGATTACGGACCGCAGGAAACCCGGAAGTACCGGAACAGGTTACTTCTGAGGTTTGCCGATCGTGCATGCGCAAAAGTGCAAATCACACTTTGTGCATGCGCAGAAGCGCCGAATCGCGCTGGTGCCTATGCAGACACGGCACTTCAGGATGCGAACGCTGCGGGTTGCGGACGGGCCTCCATCACGGATTACGTCTGCAATCCGAGGTTCCACTGTATTGCTAAATATATTTTATCTCAAGTATGTATTTCTAACCCTATTTTATCTCAAACTACTTGTTAAAAAGTGTATTTAGATACAAATTTCAAGTGGAAAATCCCAAATTGGAACACTTGGGAACATGCAATCCAATGGAAAATTAAGTTCTGATTAGAAATATAAGAAGGCATCAGTTTCTGTTCCAACCTGTTGTCATCATATGCAGCACTGTTTCCATTCTGCTGCAGTCCCTCTTCCACTGAACAGCAACATTTGTCTTGCTCACCAGGGTAACTTACATAATTTACATAATTAATCAGATAAATTAGAAATGTTTTAGAATTAATTATGTAAAAGTCACATTGTCATTCAGTTGCTCCAACCCCATTCATTTCAACTCAAAGAAAACATAATGCAGATTGGGACAGACGTAATCAATTCTGCATTGTTTGTGGACTGAAAGCAGCAGCAACAACATTAAATATCAGTTGTGTTCACTGGATTGATTTCCGTTAAAGACACAGGACAAGCATCAGCAACTTTCACTCCCATTACCATTTTTGTTGCAATTCTCTTGACATCCCTAGTTCCGATCTGCATGTTAGTTCAGGAGTTTGGGATCAGGTTAGTTAATGCTGGTATCTGCAAGGATTGGATTCCTCCAGCATCCTTACCTCAAAGCCACTCTACTGAGCTCACCGCCTAAGAACAGTCCTATTCAAACATGTATAGATCTACTAGCTTGCACTGCTTGAAGATTTTCGGCATCGCAGCTGTGACAGAAGTTAAAAAAAGAAACAAAAACTACCCAATATATCAGGACAAGTCCTTACACATTGCTATTAAGGCAGTACATCATTATGCTGTGGTCTGTGCCTCCATTTCACCACCGTGGAACTTCAGTAGCCTTTCAGATTAACCAAGAGTACCTACAGTGATAACTGAGGTGGAAAATAGGATAGTGGGAAATATTTATTGTGGGGGTTTTTAACAACAGGCTTTTAAATGATAAAATGAGCCATGGTAAGTTCTTGACAACTAAAAAAAATAGTGTATTTTTCCAACAAAAGGGGGGGGGTGAAGTATTCCTTGTATAATAATCTTGTTTGTTTGTTTTTGTAGAGTTAGAGATTCATTTTCCAAGCTGAGGTTTTCCACAAAAGCCCTTCTTCACTAGAATATCTCTTCTACTGAGGGCTGCAACTAGTTTATAAATTTCCCTGCTCTCTGAAGACTTGTGATGTGCTCATGCAGAAAATATTTCATGGTAGGAAAAGGAGGGGGAAACATGGTCACTAGCTAGAGGCAGTATTGCCGATCAGCACTTGGAACTGCAGCCGCTGAAATGTGACTATGTATTCATTTCATGCACTATGACACCTAATGTACATGACAAAATGTCAAATAGAAAGTTAATTCACAAGAAATCGGGATTTCCAGAGTGATACTTGGGGGGGTGGGGTGCGGAGACTCATTTCCATCCTGTTTACCTTCCTAGCCATTTGAACAGATCCGCTTTACAAATCTTACTGCTTATAATCATCAATTTTGCATAGCACCCTTAAGTGTTTCCCACAAAGAATGGAATGATCAAAGAGTTCTGGATCTTTCTTCCTTCCAGAGAGGACAAAGAACTTGCAGTGAAGCATCAAATTAAAGCGGAATCTTTATATTTCTGTTCTAGAAATGGCTGTTGGGAATTGGAAAGCAATTTTATCCTTTGACCTCAGAACCTCAATAGCCAATCTTGATTGATTGGTTGATTGATTTTATTTCACATATGCTATATGCTATGCAAATGGAGCACATTGCACAAGGTGGGCTGGGTCTCACAGCACAGGTACCAAGAAGAACACAAAGCCAGGCACTTGTTTCTTATCACTGTGACACGCTAAAATGTCCTGATTTAAATCATCAGCTATGGTATTTGAGACTGGATTAAGGTTACCAGACATCCCCATTTCCCAGGGACAGTTCCCAGATTTACACATCAGTCCCCATACAAAATCCATTGAAGTTGAAAAGTGTCCCTGGATTCATTGAAAAAAATATGGTAACCTTAGCGTAGATTCATATAGCTCAAGAATGTATCTCACCCCCACGGACCAGAGCATGCCAAGTCCTGTCTTCCACTGCCTTCCACAGTTTGGTCAAGCTCATGTTAGTAGCTTCAAGAACACTGTCCAGCCATCTCGTCCTCTGTCGTCCCCTTCTTTCCCAACATCAGGGTCTTTTCCAGGGAGTCTTCTCTTCTCATGAGGTGGCCAAAGTATTGGAGCCTCAGCTTCAAGATCTGACCTTCCAGTGAACATTCAGGGCTGAAATCCTTAAGAATGGGTAGGTTTGATCTTGCAGTCCATGGGACTCTCAAGTCTCCTCCAGCACCATAGTAGTAAATATAGAATTGTGCTAATTACACACACACACACACAGGTCCCTCCCATAAGATTTATAGTGCACCATGTCAGATCATATGGAAATGCCTGCTTTAAAGCTATCAAGGAACCGCATTGGCTACCCCTTGGCTTTTGGTTTTTGCCTTTCAAGCACTGTAAGTACAGACACTCCTTAATATGAATATGTGATTGGAGTGTAGGTAAGAGGAGCATAAGAAGAGTCCTAGTGGATCAGGTCCATGGCTCATCTAGTCCAACAACCTGATCTTGCAGTGGCCACACAGATGTTTCTGTGAAGCCCACAGGCAGAACCTGAGTGCACTTTTCATTTGTAATTCCCAGCGGCTGGTATTTTGAAACATGCTGCCTCTGACTGTAGAGACAGATCATAGCCATTGTGGCAAGCAGCCATTGGTAGTGTTATCCTCCATGCATTTGTCTAGTCATCTTTTCAATTGCTATCAACTGCCACTTATGGAAGAAAGTGCCATAGTTTATATACTTTTGCTGGGAATCATTACGTGGAAAGAGTCTTTTTGCACTCCCATAGTTATCTGGTTAAAGGGACGCAGGTGGCACTGTGGGTTAAACCATAGAGCCTAGGACTTTCCGATCAGAAGGTCGGTGGTTCAAATCCCCATGACGGGGTGAGCTCCCGTTGCTCGGTCCCTGCTCCTGCGAACCTAGCAGTTCGAAAGCATGTCAAAGTGCAAGTAGATAAATAGGTACCGCTCCGGCAGGAAGGTAAACGGCATTTCTGTGCGCTGCTCTGGTTCGCCAGAAGTGGCTTAGTCATGCTGGCCACATGACCCGGAAGCTGTACAACGGCTCCCTCAGCCAGTAAAGCGAGATGAGCTCCGCAACCCCAGAGTCGGCCACGACTGGACCTAATGGTCAGGGGTCCCTTTACCTTTGTTATCTGATTGGCCAGTATGAGAACAGGATGCTGGACTAGATTATTCTTTGGCATGATCCTCCAAGGCTCTTATGTGGGTGAGTGACTCACAAGAGGATCCCATAACTTAGCCATGTGTTTATTGGCAACGTATGGGAGCCTTGTGGGCTCCTGCCCTTGATTTGCCAGCGTACTCTGTTTGGGGATGAAAAGTCTACAAAAGGGGAACCACCACTATCTTAGGCCTTGGAATATTGAGCCCTAGCTAACAATCTTAAGCTTTCACTCAGGATTCCAGTGGGGTACATATCTTTCCTCTCATCCTGCGGCTCTTTGTAAAATGGTGGGGGTTAGAAAATGAGATTTCCGTGGCAATACAAAACTTTCATTCCAGCGCCACTACATTCTACTTTACTTAACGGGGCATCATAGAAGCAAAGTAATGTTTTCCCCACATCTTCCAAGCCAACTTTTTAATACTATGAGAAAATGCCATAATTCCAGCAAATATCTTATCTTTGGGAACATAAACACCATAGTAAAATAGGGCTGATGGACAATTTATTAGCCCATGAAAAAAAGGACATTGAGAACAGCAGCCCAACTTGACATTAATTCTGGTCCAACTTACACCCACTACAAATATGTATTAAAAAAGTGATTGAAATAAATTAAGTGTAATCCATTATTTGTGTCTAATAATAATGAATGAGTGCACATTCTAATTAAAATATTCTAATAGGAATCACTGAAATTGGGAGATAGGGCATAATAGCCATGTCACGCCGTTATGTTATAAATGCTATATCAGGCATAAATTACGTAAACTTTAAATGTGACACATCTCGATTTTACTGCCTTATTTCAACAAGACCTTTGATTAAATAATGTATCTATGAAGTAGAACTCAGTAATAGCTAGTAAATTATGCACATTTATATTTTGCTCCCTATCTGGTGTTTTCCTATGAATAATAATAATAATAAAACCCTGAAAACTTTCCTGAAGTTCTAGACACCGTATTTTTATTAGCCAGTTCCAGGCACATTCAGTCCTCCTCCCTCAAAACAGCAAGTGCAGAATTATTTGTATGTACAAGTACAGTCCTTGCTTTAAAGTGTCAGTTTGCAAAGTGTTTTGTGTTTTCCTTCTTTTTCCTCCAAAAAATAAGCTGGTGTAAAAGTAATGTAATAAGGTATAAACCAAACAAGTCTGGTTTGAACTCCAACCTCTTCCTCAAAATGTTTTCACTTTGGACACTTTCAAATGACTATGCAAAGTACCAATGAAATTAAAGTGTACCAGTGATCCATAGCTGTCAACTTTTCCCTTTTCTTGCAAGGAATCCTACTCGGAATAAGGGGATTTCCTTTTTTAAAAAGGGGAAACCTTGACAGCTATGCAGTGATCCTGTTGAGAAATGTCAACAAAGAGAGTTCAAACAAGGCTCACTCAAGATAACCTGTTTATTGAGCATTCATCCAATGAATTTCCCTATCACTTTCCTTATTGCAATAAGTCCAGTGTATTAAATGGGTTTCTTGTAGAAGAGTGCCAAATAAACTCTAATTGCCCAACTTGTGTTCGCCAGGTTGTGAATGAATCCAACCCAAAAAATAGCCAGTCAGAAAGTGCCCAAGGCGAAGGGTGGGAAGTCTTAATAGAGAAGTAACAAGGACAGAGTACAGAGGTTTAACACTGCCCCCTCCAAATATTGTTAGCATCAGAATGGAGTTTCCCTGTGGAAGAAGTCTAAAGGATTAAGACAGAAAAGTAGATGTGAAGAATGAGTCTAGATTGGAGGAAGAAAGCCCTCAAACTTGCTGGGGAAAGTTGACAGCAGGGGTGTTTCTTTTTTTCCTCTGGTGAAGAACTCCACAGGGATATTTACTGCAGGAAAAGCTAGCAGATACATAATCAATACTCCAGTACATTGCCTTCTTGTGATAAAAATTTTATAGCAGAGGAGAGATTCTCTTCTTAAATGTAAATGGCTTTAACGATGGAAACATGGCTCAGACATTGATCCTTCACAGCCCACATCAAGTCTGGATCACCCTGGAACAAGCTTATATCTCTGTTAAGTGCAATGGTACATGCAGCATCGTTCCAATGCTTTGATAGCTGTTGTTGTTTTTCCCCCAGCTGTATTGTGCCCCCCCCAAAAAAACCCCCACACACACCACTTACTGAGAAATGTATCTACCACAACTGGACCCAATGTTTTGCCAATATGTAGTGAAATGATTCAGGTAACCAACCACCAATATTAATTTATGTAAATTATGCACAACATGGGTGAGGTATAGTTTTCAGCTTGAGGACTACATTTCCTTCTGGGAAATGGCCAGGGGCCATGCACCAGTGGTGGGTAGAGCCAGAGACAACAGTGGGTGGAGCAACGAATGTAAATTTTACCTTTGCACAGTAGGCTAGTTTTCACACGTGCGCTCTCTCTCTCTCTCTCTCTCTCACACACACACACACACACACAGCCCTCTCTATTCTCCATCCAGGCAAGCAAGAGGAAATATCCAAGGACATGTTCCAGGAAGGCAAAACACTCAAGCAGGATGTGTAGCAAGGCCAGTGAAGGATGTGACCTGGGGAGAATCCAAAGCGGTAGATAGAAAGGGCCTTGATGGAAGCTACGTAACTAATCACCTGACTCCTTAGCTAGGCGGGGCATGAACAGAGTTTCTAGTTTTAGCCACGCTGCACCTGGCACTTGGTGGTTCCATAAAGCACATTGAAATGCGAACACACAAACACACACAGAAACACATTTCTATATGGAAACTGATTTGGAAATGCAGAGAACTGAACTCAAGACTGGGGGAAAATGAGAAACAGAGAGAAACCAGAATTGACAGATATTTTTATCCCAAGTCAAGATGCACTTTTTTGCTCTGAGTTTTGCTTCAGTGGGGTGTTGTGCTGAACTACTGTTCTGCATAGTTGTTTTGTGAACTTCGTTACTGATTATTTTTCTGGTTTTATATTATTATTCTAATGCAATTTGTGCTTGTTTCAATCATGATGCTTTTGCAACCTGCCTTGAGACCATTTGTTGAAGCATAGGCTACAACTTCAAAACATTAAATATTGTGACACATGCCCCCCCCCCCATCTCTGCTTAGCAGTAGCAAGAGATTCCAGGGGTCTTGGCACTTAACCAGTGTTTGTATTCCCTTGGCGAAAATGAGGCACAAGAGAGACTAGTATCATAATGAAATACGGCTTATTCGCATATATTTACACCTGAATTTCATGGAGAGAGTTCACAGCATTTACATCCCAAAAGGGGCTTGTCCTTCCCAGCAGCACAACACTGTATTCAGAGGCACCATTGGTTCCATCACCTTGACTCTCCATAACAGCTAGTTCCAGCCAGCCAGGATGTCTGTTGCCTTTCAGGCCCCACTTTGAGTTCTGCCCACTTCCTGTTCCTTCTTCCCAGAAAACCCCTGCTCCCAAAACCTCTGTTGTAAAAGGACAATCCTGCAGTGACATCATTCTCCCCGTTATCCTGGAAACCTCCCTCCATGAGTTCCATTGAGGAGCTAATGGCTGACCATCAGCACCATTGTTTCTCCAGTGACCCACCTTCACCAGGCTGGCCTCATGAGGAAGTTAGCTGGTGCTACTTTCAGCCCATGCTAAAGTCAGGACTGAATGGATTTGCTCAAACTCCAACCTATTAATGAATATAGAGATTATGGGTGTGGGTGTGTGTTTTATCTCTCTCTCTCTCTCTTTCTCTCTGTCACACACACACACACAGACACAGGCACAGAGTTCCATAAGTATACTGCACCAAAAGAAGATTTGTGTCTGGAAAGTGAATAAGAAATGAATCCCCTGTGGCGAGCACTATTAACAAGTTTCATTGTATTCCATTGATCCTGTGAAATTTTATGAGTGACAACAGCAGCTTCATAATATTGTGCAGCAACTTCCATCTCAGAGGATGCACTGTAATAAATGCACTTGCAAGAGCAGATATACAGACTTTTAAGTCGGGAATCACTTAATCCATCATGGGTCCTGTGTGTGGGGTGAAAGCATAGTTTACTGTAGCAATGTGCTCCACAAAGGAGGGGAGAACTATGCAGCCTTGCAGTAATTTCACAATCTAACTAAATTTGGGGAATGGATCACAGCTCCACAGCAGAGGAGTAGAGACTAACCTATTCAGGCTGCAATCATGTACATATTTATTAGGGAGTAATCCCCATGAAATTCAGGGGGTGGGCTTACTTCTGAGTAACATATTGTTCAATTGACACGAACCAAGTCTAGAAACAGTGACAGCAATTTTTAACCAAGGCATATCACTTAGACAACTGCAGTGCTTGAGTGCCCACCATTTCATTGCAAAGGAGAGAATCAAAACAGGTGGAGGTAACACAACATTTCACCCAGCAGAAAAGCAACTGTGACAGCACGGACTCCTAATGAACCAAACTAAAACACTTTTCAGTTTTGTTGGGTGCTAAGTTTGTACACAACTGCAGTGGCTAAGTGTCCACAGTATATTTGCAAAGGAGGATAGGCAGAAAAAGAGAACTGGCCACATCTCTGTGACCTCATTAGCCACACCCCCGTGACTCTCTAACAGTCCTGCCAGGTCAAGTGAACATCAACAGGAACGGAATAAATCAGAGGAACAAAGGAAACTGTTTTCCCCTGAGTCAGCTCATTGGTTCATCAAGCTCAGTCATATCTACACGGACTAGCAGCAGGGTTTCAGACAGGTTTCTCTCCTAGCCCTACCTAGATAAGATGAAGGTTGAACCTGGGACCTTCTGCATGCAAAACAGGTGGTCTACCACAAAGTTATGGAATACAGCAAGCTGCCCTATGCAGGGTCAATTCATTAATCCCTAGGATTTCAGACAAGAGTCTCTGGCAGCGCTACCTGAAGAAGATGCAGAACCTGTGGCCTTCTGTGTACAAAGCAGATGCTCTATCACTGAAACACAGCCCTTTCCAAAATCAAGCGTGGGTTCCACAAATGCCCAACTTTACTCACTATTTATGCCTACAATGGGTGTGGATTTTCTATTTTAGTTGGTGAAGGAAAAAAAATCTTTGCACATGAACAGTGGTACTCTTGATTCAAAATTTCACATTTTCAAACATTCCCATAGTGACTGAGAATAACTTTGTTTGGTCCACATCTTAGAGTGGACTGTCCTGATCTGCAGCTTTTGCACTAGCGTGGTTTCACATTTTGCACTTTTTCAAACTTTATGTTACAGGTCTCAGTTGAAAAGATACACCAAAATGTGTGTGTGTGTGTGTGCGCGCGTGCGTGCGTGCGTATACACCCTGATTTTACAGTTTTAACTGATCATTCTAACATTGTATTTAAGTACACTGCTTAGAGACTATTGTAGTTCAGTGACACAGAAACTCTTTAAATAAAATAAATAACAAAAACCCACTCAAGCAAAATTAATAAAATGCATCGAGACATTTATACAGTGTGGTCACATATTTGAATATGTATTTTGTTATAAAATGTGTGTTTAAACAAATACCTGTTAAGTAACAAACTCTACAATTCTATTATTCTAAACTACCTATTTAAATTTTTGTATGTCCCCCCGCCCTAAACAAACAGATCATAAATGGGGAAAATAGGATGGAAGAGTCTCATGATTGACACAGACTGGAACTAGACTGACCCTCACATCCCAGGAGATCAGGTCCAGTTTTCCAAAGACATGCAAGCCCTCATTATTAACACATCTATTAGAGAAGACAAGGTTGTGGTTTCGGGGGCTCCTGACTCAGCCTAAACTGAGTTGCCTATTATAACTTCAGCTTAAATATCTCCTAAATAGACTCTAAGTTGAGCCAACAGTGCAGGTTTAACAGTTCCATTATATCCTGTGAAATCAATTCCAGGGGAGCCCAAGTATAAATAGCTGAAGCGCAGATGAAGTATGACAGAGTGAAGAGCCACAGCTGTCCCTGACTCGAGGCGGAACATTCCTTAACATATTTCAATGGAAAGCAGAATGCAGCTCAACAACATATGCTCATGATTATTTTGGACAACCTGATAGCATTTCTCTTCTCAGAGTTGTGGCTGCACCAGTCGGTGAATTGAAGCAGAACACCTGTGAATTGGCAGTGCATCTTTCTTATAGCTAATGCACCGGTGACATATTCAAGGCCATGGTTTCAACTGGGGCCCTCTTCTGAGGCTGTTCAGTTTTAGGAACATACAAAGCTGCCTTATGCCTAGTCAGACCATTGATCCATCCAGCTCGGTACTGTCTACACAGACTGGCAGAAGCTCTCCAGGGTTTCAAACAGGGTTCTCTCTTAGCCATTGTAGACAATACTGAGCTTGATAGACCAATAGTCTGACTCACTTTAAGGTAGCTCCCCCTCTGGGTGGAATTCAACACCACATTCTTCTTATTTTTTCCATCGGTGCAAGCATTTCTGCTTGCCAAATAGAATGGTTTCCCTCTCTCCTGCACACCATTCTGGGGCGGGTTCTCTTGACCCCCCAAAACAGATTTGGGGGAGATGTGGGGAGGAGGGGGAAGTCCTATTGCACTAATGGGAGCCGTGACAGTTATTGTGCTAGCACACCAGGTCAGCTGTATCAGAGCCTACCTTTCTATGTTACATTGAAAGCTTTAGAATTGCATTTCATATACTGACAATTAGATTTGAAATGCATAGGTTATTTTAGCCATAATTAGTCTTTCAGATCCCCCCCATTACATTTTTTGTTTGTTTAGTAAATTCCATATTATCACATACACACACTGATGAAAACTCTCTCAGGAATGTTCATTAGGAAGTGCAAAGATTCCGTCCACACTCTTCTGTAATAAATGTAAGGTTCATTAATATTCAAGGAAACTTGAATATTAACCAATACATTTTGGCTACAAACATGTCAATAGGGTTCTTTTTGGTTTGTTTGCTTCAAGATCCAGAAGCCTCTTGTAAAATATTACAGCTACTCTGCTGTAGCAATATGGCAGCATCCTTGACTACATTTATGAGGCTCTTGCCTGGATGAAACAATAGTCCTAGGTAAATAAAACTTTATAGAGCACATTAAAACAGTGATGATACATATTCTCCTTCTTTAACATTGTCCTTGGAATTCAAACAATGTGTGTGGTTGGGTATATGCTAATGGTGTTGCTGTCTCTCCTTCTATTGTCTATCTGTGTTACTAAGCAGGGAGAAACTAGGTAACATCTCTTTTCTGAAATCTGCCCTTGGATTTCTTGAAATGATTATCACCTGGTGAAAGTAGTTTTGGGTTTTTTGACTTCCACTTCAAGGCATGTTAGAATTCATTTATACTTTTGGTGGGTGGGTGCGTGGGATTAAGCTTAATTTATCATTTCATGGTAGTTTGAGTGGTGTGGGCTTACTTTTAAGCAAATCTCCATCATTCTGCAGACTCCTGAGATGTCCATGGTTCCTGATCTGAAGAAAGCCCCATGAGAATGGTTGCCTCATGCAGCATTTTATCTTGGGCTTTAAATGAAATGTGGGAAATCTGGGAGGCAAGCTACTGAATCAACCGATTTTCTTCCTCTCACCTTATAAAAACAAAACCTTCCACAGTGATTGAATATTTGAAAGACAAGAAAAAGAAAGAACCCCTGGCCACTTCATAAAGTGAAGTAAGGTAAACCTTCTAGAAATCCCTCCTGGTCATGATCCTTGGGAGAGTTTAATTTTATCCGCACCCATTCAACAATTGGTCCAAGGATTACCTCTCAAAAAAAAAATATTTAATCACAACTCTAATTTAAAGTATCTTGGTCTCAAAAGACACATACTGCAAGTAATGTATTTTAAAAACATTTTTAAATATACTGTGATACATTATATTCATCAGAGAACTACACTGAAACATTTGGTGTGTTCAAAAACAGATGCACAATGCTTGGTGCATGTACTCAGAAGAAGTAAGCCAATGTATGCAATGGGACTTGATCATAAGAACATTAGAAGAGCCTGTTGGATGGCCCATCTAGTCCAGCACCCTGTTCTCACAGTGGCCAGCCCGATGCCTATGGGAAGCCTGAAAGCAGGACCTTGTTGTACCGGCAACTTGCGTTCTGACAGTGGAGGTAAAACACAGCCATTGTGGTTAGTAACTGTTGACAGCCTTGTCCTCCTGCTTCTTGAGAGGAAGTGTAACCCTATCAAGAACAGGAACCCCCCACTAACAGTGCCTCAGTCTTATCTGGATTGAGCTTCAGTTTATTGGCTCTCATCCAGCCCGTTATTGAGCAAGAAAATGGTCCCACACATCCACTGCCACACCTGCAGATATAAAGGAGAAATAGAACTGTTTGCAGGCATATTTCTGGCAACGTACTCCAAAACTCAGTGGCTTAATGTAGATGTTTAAGAGCATAATGGATAAAATCAAACCCTGAGGAACCCCCACACTGAAGGCTCCACAGGACTGAAGAGCACCCCTCAAGCATTACCCTCTGGAAATGACCATCCAAGTAGAGGAGGAACTGAGCAGTTTTCACAAATATCAAACTCTTCCTGTATCTTTAGAATATGCAGAGAAGATTTAAAATGTGCTCCTAAGGAAAACTCTCAGATGATCTTAAAGACCAGCAGGGGACATCAGGGGAAGAGACCTTTTCAAAGGTATATAGGGCATATTAATTTTGCAAGCCTGTCCCTCCCCCCCAACACCTATCTATATAGCTTTATATATTCCATAAACTTTTTTTTAACAAATTCAGAAAGCAATTACCTTGCACTATCTGAAGTTTAATATATATGCCCTAGCTTAATTTATTCTAATTTATAATTCAGAAGTGGGTATCCTTAAGGTAATCGTGTTCTGTAGCACAGTATGATTGCAACACACGAAAAATTAATTTGGTCATTTATCAAGCACCCCAGTCACCAAATATTAAAAAAAAGAATAAAAAGAATCTCTTGAGCTGAAGGTAAATCGGATATTCAGAGACAATCTGGATTTGAGGTAATATCATCCCTCAAAACAAATCAATTTCTCACATGGTCTTTCTGGTACATTTATAGGCATCTGCAAGACAAAGCTTCTGCAAAGTCCTCACATCCACACATCCTCAAACCCTCCTCAACTGCGTACACACAATACATTTAAAGCACAATGCTTGCCCTAAATAATCATGGGAAATGCATCACAGAGCTACAGTTCCCAACACCCTTAATGAACTACAGCTCTCAGGTTTCTTTGGGAGAAGTCATTTGCTTTAAATGTGTTTTTAAATAAATGAAATGTATGCAGTGGTCACTCAGGTCAGGGAACAAGCCTGGAACATTTTGTAGGACACCAGAGAATATCACATGGCCTGTTCTGTATGTTTGTTGTTAAAAGACTTGCTTAAAGGTCTGGTCAAGGAGAAGGAAATGCCTATAGATTCAGTTGCCTGGAGATGTAACTTCCTGGTTCATTTTTACTTCCTTTTTCTCTTTCTAGGAATCCCAAGAACAAAAAGTGGTAGCAGCTGGACAGCAGACTGAGCACACACATAGATCAGCTCTTCAAAGCCTTTACCATACAGAGAGATGGGTTAAATTTCTGCTTAGATTAGGTCTTGGGAACCTGCAGCCTTCAAATGCCATTTGAACTCCAACCCATGTCAGCCCATGTCAGCAGGACCAATGACTATGCCTGGGAGTTGCGTGGTGGGAGTTGCAGCCCATGAACAGATGGAGGGACATGGGGTCCCCAGCCCTGATTTGTTCCTAAATCTGCATATGAAAATCACATTTTCATGTGTAGGTAAATCTGTGGCCCCCTTTGTCCTATTTTGTTGATGATGGGCTATCACACAGAAGCTGGAGAATGGTTGAATGGCCATCTGTCAGGGATCCTTTAGCTGTGACTCCTGCATGGCAGGAGGTTGGACTTGATGACCCTTTGAATCCCTTTAAATATATGATTCTATTAATTTCCTCCTTGCCTACTGAGCACCCTAAGCACAACAAAAGGCTGGATTGGAGCCAAAGTGTTGGATTTATGCAGATTTTTATGTTCTCCTGGTACCAATATTACCTTTTGCCATTCATCCTCATGACTGTAGGAAGAATCCCATTCCTCTCAACATCTCTGGCCAACGAAAGTTCAGGCTCCAGAAAGTGCAGCAATTTACACTATATCTTTTTCCCCCTGTGGCGTGCATATGGATAGCTGAGTTTTGAGAGGCTAGGGATGTGTTTCTTCATAGCAGGGGTCCTCAAATAAATGAAAAGAATAAATTGATTGGGGAAAGCCGAGTCCTCCTCAGTAATTATATAGGTTAAGACATTCCTGCCAGCTATTTTAAAACCTAGAAAATTGTCCCCATTGCATTTTTTTTTTTTTTTTGAAGCATGCAAGTTTCAGAGAACACCCCCGGCAGTTTAAAAAAACAAAACAAAACAAAACAAAAAAACCTCTGCAACTTCCCACTGCCTGGCACCCTGTTGACAGAGTACCCAATTATGGCGGTTGGCATGGCACTATACTACAAGAAAGAAGGGTCTCATTTACACTATATATGCACACGCTGGAATCCTGGGTATTTCTCCAATTGCTACTACTTATCTGAGACCTTCTTCCTCCAGGGCCTGGAATTAATCACTAAAATATACAAAAATCAGCTAAATTCAATGTAAATTGGCAAAGGCCTGATTTAATTGGCCGCTGTAGTGGAACCCATTTTTGAGCCGCATGGAAGCACGGCACGGATTCAAGAGTATGCCTACTAAAGAAAAATGTGCTGAATATGCACATAGGGAAATGGGGTGGGGGGGAGGGAACCTTATTGGCTGGTGTCTACCGATGAAGGGAGAGCCATTAAATATTGCAATGACTCTCAAGGCTCGTTCTGATTTCAGGTAGCCAGCTGTAGGGATGTCAGAGAGTTCTGATGCGAACTGGAACAGAAATGGCCAATGTCTGCATATTTGTCCCATATCTGTAATGGAAATCAATTCAGCAAATATGATCAGTATTCACTGTTGTTGCTTTCAGTCCACAAATTGTACCTAATTGATTCTTCCCCACCCAATTTGCATTGTGTTTCCATTTCTCCGAAATTATCAGCGTGGAATAATGTAACTACAGCATGATTAATTATGTAAATTACAGATTTATGTAATTTCACCACGGAGGGCAGCGAGGTGAGGAATATTGTTTTGGGCGGAAGACAAAGTGCAGTTGAATGGAAGCACTGCAGATTGTAAGAGGCTCTGATCTACCCAGAAAAGCTCTGTTGGATGGCACAATGAGGATGCCATGGAGGAAACTGTAGTTGTCTGAGGGGACTCTTAGCACCTTAACAATTTTCCATGATTCTATGGGGCAGCCATGACTATTTAAAGTGGTATGATACTGCTTTAAATGTAAAGTGCAGAAGGGGCCTATGTGTCATATGAAGTACTTCCATTTTCCTGTCCTGAAGCTGGAAGGTGGAGGGGGAGGTCAGGATTCCCATCACACTTGCACAATTTGTTTTGTGCACATGGATGCACATAAATGCATCTCATGATAGAAGCAGCCTTGAGAAATAAATATATCTCACCCTATAAGCAAACAATTTGTAATGAAAAGTGGAACACAAGTCCCATATGCCCATTCATTCATACAATGTTAGTGCCATTGGTCAGCATCCACACCAATAGTGCAAGCACTTTAGGCCACACAGTGGAATTTCCCTTCCCCTAAACCAGATCTGGAGAGTTGAGGGAACTCCAAAACCTATTCAGGGAATGTGTGTCAAGGTGGGATTTTCAACCTATTTCTCAAATGGGTTCCAGATTTCTAATGTGAGAACCAGAATAAGTTTGAAAAGCAATAATAGGAACATGGAGGGGGAGGGAACTAAATTTCCTTTGTCACATATTGTACCTAACTTGCAACATTACGGTTTGACCAACTATCCTGTGTTCCATTTTCAAATTAAAAGTTGCCCTTTTAAGATCATTGAACTTTTTGTTAAAAAGCAGGCAATCGTTAAATATATAATAACCCCAAGCTGTTTCATGGGGTACGTTTTGCAGCCTTTGAACAGTGAAGTTTTTATATGCTTGAAATTTTCAGAATGTACAATGACTGAAGAATTCTCAGGATTCTATGGGGAAAGCCCTAGCTGTGTAAAGTGGTATCCGAGTGCCTTAAATGCATGGTGCAAAGGTGTTCTTAGTTTAGAAATGACACCATCAACAGGCAATTGAAGAAGATTCTAACATTACTACTTCAAGTTTTATTATATATATATATATATATATATATGGGTGGACTAGACTGGACTGGGAGAATAGGAAAGAAAAATAGACCGGGAAGACTGTTGGCATTCACACTAGGTCTCAGCCCTGCTTATGATACAGTCCAGCTCAACAGTTCTGCAGCTTATAAAATAAAGTGCATTCTGTGCAATTTAAAAATGCACCACATTGTCATTACTTTTACAGAGCTGGGCAATGGGTTTGGCTTTTACATTTGGCGTGGAGGAAGCAGAATGAGCAAGTCCTTTGAATACAATGAAACAGCCCCTGGAAAGTCCCTTAAATAATAATATTGAACTATATCTCCGCTTCACATTTCATAAATAATGAACGAGGGGGAAATACCTAGTAGCTACACATTCTGTAGTGCACTACCTATGCAAGCCAACTCTGAATCTAAGGATCTCTAAATGCGAGAAAAATTTAATTTGGTAGCATTTTTTTAAAGCTAAAAATTCAATTTACTTGGCACTGTGAAATAATTTTCCCCTCACAGCTATAGTCATAACTGGATTTTTTTTTCAGCTCCTGAAAACCAAGAGCTTTGTAATATAGCGAAAAGCAAGAAAAAATGTGACCAAAACTGCTTAGAATACAAAAATATTGTGCTTCTGATCTAATGTTAGGAAAATGTTTTCCACTATTAAGTCATTCATCCCCCCTCCTTTTTTTTATAACCCTGTGTGTGCTTCTCTCCTCAAGGCAATGCACAGTTTGCTACCTTAAAATGCTTTTGTAAATTAAAAGGTGTGACTTAATTTTCATATTGAAAATTCATAGGAAAATTTGTTAGCTTTAACCATTTCTCCCCCTTAGGAAACATCAAGCACACTCTGAAGAATTAAAAACAATACAGGATTCCTCTACATCTGGAGCAGCCAGGTTTGTCCTTTCTAGACAGTGATGGGCTATGTTTCCCATCATTGCTGGCTGGGCTTGATGAGAGTTGTAGTCCAACAACATCAGAAAGGCACCACATTGGATAACTCTGCACGGCACCATTGTCTCACTTCCATTTTAATGCTTGGATATAGTAAAATCCAAAGGACAGACCATCCTTTTATACTAAGGTCACACCTACACCATGCATTTAAAGCACATGGCTTTCCCCAAAAGAATCCTGGGAACCACAGTTTGCCCACCAGAGAGCTATGATTCCCTTAACCCTTAACAAACTACAGTTCCCAGGGTTCTCTGTGTGGGGGAAGCCATGAGCTTTACATGTATAGTATGGATATGGCCAAGAATTGTCTTTGTTGGTAAAGAACACTTCCCCTAGGAGAACAATTTGGTAGCAACATAACTTACCACATGTTACTACAGAAGTGGTCTAAATGTTCAGTGCTGGACTATAATCTGTGAGACCAGGATTCATAATCCCACTCAGATATAAAGCTTGATGGGTGACAATCTCTCAGCCTCACAGGGTAGTTGTGAGGTTCAAATTGGTTGGGGCATGAGCATGTATTCACCCTGAATTCTTGGGAGAAAGAGTAAATAAATACAAGCATAACGGAACATCAGAATCCATTTCAAATTCTGTGTAACAGAAAGAATTGGCAAGAGGTCATACTCAGAGTAGATCCACCAAAATCAACAGACTAACTAACTTGAGTCCAACAATTTCTGAAAATTACTAGCTATTTATAGCATCCAAGATCTCTTCCCCACGTTGACTCAAATTTCCAATCAAATGGAATTGCATAGCCAATGCTAATTAAATTCTGCTTGTTTGGTACAAGAGATATATTTTCTTTCAACAACTTAACATTAAGAAAAATTGTAAACCTGAATGTCATACAGGTATACACAGTCAACAGGCTAGATTAGAGGCAAAAATAAGTCAGATTGTGATGGTGGTGAGTATGATCATTTAGACTTTCTTGATGTTCACTGGATGACTAAAATAACTTTCGCATAAAAAATATACAGTAGTCAAGACAACTTGCATATTATTATTTTTGTGGGTATTTATTAATCTACTAACTGATCACACTGAACTGCTCCCTGAGTACACATTTCCCACCAAAAATATTTGCTGAAAGATTTTTTGCAGAAAGAGCATGTTATTAAAACCAGAAGTAAAATTACTTAGCGATATTAAAAATATTAATTAAAATCATAATCAGTTAACCAAGAGCAAGTTAAGAGCAACAAAAATTCTAACAAAGCTTTGTGCAGAACTACTGAACAATCTATAACAGGCCTCATCAACGTGGTTTGGATTACAGATGGCTTTGGATTACAGTTCCTGCCAACCTTGGCCAGCATTGGATGAGACTGATGGGAGTTGAAATCCAAAGCGTTTGGAAGACACCAGGCTGGCAAAGTCTGCTCTAGGCCCATAATGTTGATTCTCCTCCCATCACCATATAAGATTCTTTTACATGGTTGTAAACCATGGGTTGTCATCCTGGTCCCTTCCACCCACTAGTGGGCGTTTCAGGATTCCAGGTGGGCAGTAGGGGGTTCTACGGCACAAGCTGAATCCTCCTTCCACCGAGAGAGATGAACGCTCTATCTATTCATCTTTCTCACACTTAGTGGTTAGCAGGAAGTGTGGGCAGGTGCAAGCGCACAAACACACATGAATGCACGAATGAGAGTGAGTGTAACACACGGGAAGAGGAAGTGTGGTAGCCAAGTTTGAATCTCCCCCCCCCCCTATGTTTTGCTTATGTTTCTGAGGCACCAAGTGGGTATATGAATAGGTGGGGCAGCTGCAGTGGCCCTGCCTTTGAATGTATCCACCTTGCTTGGTCTGTGAATGTATCCATCTTGTATGGCCTGGTGTACCATATAAGGCAGGGGTTGTCAACCTGGTCCCTACCACCCACTAGTGGGCATTTCAGGATTCTAGGTGGGCAGTGGGGGTTCTACGGCACAAGATGATTCCTCCTTCTATCGAGCACTGGTGGGCGGTAAGGAAATTTTACCATCAAGAAAGATGCATTAGTGGGTGGTAGGTATCAAAAGGTTGACTAGGAACAGGCCCTGAGATCATAGAGTCGGAAGGCACCCTGAGGATCATCTGGTCCAACGTCCTGCAATGCAGAAATATGCAGCTGTACCATAGAGGGATTGAAACTGCAACCTTTGTGTTGTCAGCGCCAAGCTCTGCCACTGAGCCCTATCCTAACAAGGCTTTGTCCATTGGAGAATGGGACCATAAAATGTTTGCCTGTCCTGCTGACAAACTGCATTATCAAACTGGTGAAATCTATGGGGGGAAAAGAAAAGAACTATATTTTGCATGGTAAAATATTCTACTACATGGGAGATGTTCTATTATGGCTATTAATATTTTGGCATTTTTAGGTATCATGGTTTCACCGCACAATACGTCCTCATCCACAGAATCATAGAATTGTAGAGCTAGAAGGGGCCCAAAGCCCTTCCCCCATCTTCTTCCCCCCTGCTGAGTTCTACAAGGGCAACATTGGGACTAAAGAGGAGGAAGCTCACAGGCAGTGCCACCACCTGAACTGGTGGTAAGTGAGAAAGTGGATGGGGCTGACAAAGGGTGGTGGGATGGTGCCCCATTCAGCTTAATGGAACCCTGACTATTAGGTGTATGTAAAGAGAGATAGAGGTGGGAGGCAGTGGAAGACAGGAGTGCCTGGCGTGCTCTGGTCCATGGGGTCACGAAGAGTCGGACACGACTAAACGACTAAACAACAACAACAAAGAGAGATGATGATGATGATAACAATAACAATAATTTATTTATACCCCGCCCATCTGGATGGGTTTCCCCAGTCACTCTGGGCAGCTCCCAATGGAACACCAATAACAATAATAAAAAAGCAACATCAGACATTAAAAATTTCCCTAAACCAGGCTGCCTTCAGATTTAGAAGTCAGATAGTTTTTTATTTCCTTGGCATCTGAAGGGAGGGCATTCTACAGGGTTGGTGCCACTACCAAGAAGACCCTCTGCCTGGTTCCCTGTAGCTTTGCTTCTTGCAGTGAGGGAACCGCCAGAAGGCCCTCAGCGCTGGACCTCAGTGTCTGGGCAGAACGATGGGGATGGAGACGCTCCTTCAGATACACTGGGCCTCAGTTGTGGGCTGGTTTAACCTTTAAATAACTACATCCACCCACACCAAAATTAGGGACATACTGAGTTTGAGTGGGTTTTTTCTAGCTCAGTGACTCTCCATGGTTTTAGGCAAGAATTTCTATCAGCTCTACCTGGAGACTTTGAGGATTGAACCTGGGACCTGCTGCATATACTGAGCTAAAATTCCAGTCCTCGTGGCTATGGGAGAATTTAAATGGGAACATAAGAAATTGCCATATACTGAGTCAAACTATTGGGTCTATCTAACTCAGTTTTGTGTACACTGGCCTGGCAGAGGCTCTACAGGGTCTTAAACTGCAGCCTTTCCCCAGCCCTACCTGGAGATGCCATTGGGGATTGAACACAAAGCAGATGCTCTAACACTGAGTTGCAGCCTGGGCTGCAGGAAGAAGTGAATTAACAGCACTCTCTCTCTCTCTCTCTCTCTCTATATATATATATATAATAATGCAACAGGAAACTATCAAAGAAAATGAATGAAAAAGAAACCAATACAAAGGAGTCTAGTGAGTCTGCAGAAAGAAAGAAGGGGTGTGTGTGTTAAAGGCACAAGGAGAGCAGGTTATTATGGGTGGATGAAACACAAAACTAACAAGTAATCTCAAAGCGAGGATGAGGAGAGCTCTTTTCTGCAACCCGAGATTTGATTTCTCAACACTAGATTATACATCAAAGACACACCGGGTCAAAGTAGCAGTTTAAAATTCATACAAGCGTGCTTTAAATTGTCTACACATTAGGGTGGAATTGGTCCACATGCTTGTTTTTATGGAAAGAAAATAGAAGGCTGAGCAGACTTGGGCAAATGGTATATCTTGATGAAATATTGCATACATGTTTCCTCGAGAGCAGATCTGATACAGCAAGATGGAAACAAACCCTAAAATAATAATGGGCAAATAAATGAAGTGAAACTCAGCAAAAGATGTAAAAGCAGCAGAGATGGGATCTTGAATCTGTTGAGTTCTGCAAACATATAAGCATCAGGCCAGGGCATAGAAATTTCAGAGTTGTTGGGCCTATATTTGCAAAATGTCTAGGAAAGAAAAAAGCACAGCTTTTGGTGTCAAGCAGGAGATTCTGGCCAGCTACTAGGAGTGAGTGTGAGAGGGAGGAAGAATGTCAAAAGAAAAATGAGAACAACATGCAACCTTTATATGACGTCTTTTCCAAATCTATGTTTACCTGGAATCTCATACCCTCCAACATCTGGACGGCAAAAACCGGGACACCATCTTCCTGGCTTTTTATTGTGAGAGAATGGCAGCCATTTTGGTTGCCATGATCTTGTATAATTTCACACCACAACTCCCCCCCTCCCAAAAAAGTGCTTTTGGAGGCACAGCACCCCTAAATGTGTGTTTTGGGGCACTGCAAGAAGGGGAATTCATGGCACACATGTGTGATCACAGTGACCAAAATGGCCAAGCGTTTAAGTTGGTACCTTGTTCAACATTTTTTACCCAGTTGCAAGATGGGGGAAATTCTTTTTTAAAGCACCCACATTTCCTTTTCCTTATGCCCCCTACCCACCCTCAATAGGGACTTCTTCAAATGGGAACTGCAGGAAGAAAAATTGCTGTCGGTATGGTTAGCAAAATGCTGTTTCGATCCCAGGAGATTAAAGGTTCTGTTGGAAAGGCAAGATAATAAAATCTAATAAATAAAAGCCTTCCCTGTTATATTGTGGGAAGATGCAGTGACAAATATTTGCATTTTATAAATTCTTTGTGTCACCTTTAATCTATTTAGTGTAATAGATCTTCTCTCAGCAGAACACCCCCAATTCAAGTATTGATTTAATATTTTAAAAATGCCCTGTCATTAAAATAAAAAATAAAATAAAAAAATTCAATACAGATGAGCATTATTAGTCAGTTCGAAGTCACAGAAATAATTTATAAAAATTATCTATCTGAACTGGTGTGCATTTGGATGAAAAAGATATTGATTTACAAATCAACTGTATTTTTTCTATAAATGAGATAAGTTTATAATTCAGTGTGATGTTTATAAATCCTGGACACAAGCTAGAAATCAGCAGCTTGATATATAAATCCAAAATCGTGCATATAAATCAGGGATTGTAAGAACTTGGGTATAAATTAAACCCATAAATATAGTGTAGTGTGCCAACCCACTTCATACCAGCTTAATTCATAAACTCGTCTAAAAAGAAACCTGTGGAATTTACAGATAATGTTACTTTTTCTCAAAATAGAAAAATACTCAAAATACTTTTTCTCAAATACTTTGAGAAAATACTTTTTCTCAAAATACTTTTTCTCAAAAATAATTTTCCAAAAGTAAAGGGTTTCTGCTACAAAGCAAAATAAATTTGGGCTTGCAAATATTATATGGGGTTTCATGCATCTCTTTCTCTCTCTTCCACAAACAGGTGTTCCTCCATTACAGGGGGCAGAATGTTTTTAATTATTTTATTTATGGTACCAAACTTTTGTGGGTTTGGTAAAGGTAAAGGTAAAGGTAAAGGGACCCCTGACCATTAGGTCCAGTCGTGACCAACTCTGGGGTTGCGGCGCTCATCTCGCTTTATTGGCTGAGGGAGCCGGCGTACAGCTTCCGGGTCATGTGGCCAGCATGACTAAGCTGCTTCTGCTGAACCAGAGCAGTGCACGGAACCGCCATTTACCTTCCCGCTGGAGTGGTACCTATTTATCTACTTGCACTTTGACATGCTTTCGAACTGCTAGGTGGCAGGAGCAGGGACCGAGCAACAGGAGCTCACCCTGTCGCAGGGATTTGAACCGCTGACCTTCTGATCAGCAAGTACTGCGTCCCTTGGTACATTGTTATATATGTTAATATGTTGCTGTTTTATTATGTTATTATGAAATTGTTCTTGTAATGGTTGATTCTGAGATGTATTCCTGTTGCAAACAGCTTTGAGCAGGATTCCTTTTGTGGAAAAGCAGCATGCAAATAAAACTCTGAAAGAACGAATGAACGAACGAATGAAAACCCTCACTCTGTAACAGCTGACATCACCTCCTCACCCCCTAGCACATAATGTCCTGGAATGACACTAAGGGAAGGGCACTGTTGAAAATGCAAAATGGTGGCCAGGGTGTCAAAACAGTTCCTACTGGTGCCAATTATGGTGGCAGCAAAAGAAAGGAATCATGGGGAGAGAACCTGTGGCTTCTTCCACTGCTAATGGTGACCCCATCCTACCCTGATAAAATGTTGGAGAATTTCTCCTGCCCCTGGGAGGAAATGATTAAATGGTCCACCATTCTCCCAATTTCTTTGCCCACTAGTTGGGCAGCAAATTATGAACAGACTCCTGTGTATGGCTCTGAATACAACACTAAAGAAATGTAAAACTGTTTTGCTGTTCCTTCCTTCCTTCCTTCCTTCCTTCCTTCCTTTCTGAACAGACAGAGTGAAGGCAAAAGGTACCCATGCCCACGGCCACTTAGCAAGTTCCTGGCTGTGGTGAGATTTGAACTTGGAACTGCCCAGCTCCCCCTCCCAGAAAGACTAGTAGACCAGCAATCTCCTGCTGCTCCATCCCATTACACATGGCTGAAGGGTAATTTCAGATGCTGTTCCACATGCACATGGCTATTTCAAATTATATATATTTTCAAAACGAAAACAAAATTCTTATGGGCCAGAGGCTATTTTCCATGATACTTTTTCCTCCTGTCACATTGTTTATACTGTATATTTTATGAGCACCAATGTTATTACAGAGTTCTCAACAATCATTTGGTAGTGTCTGCGACATAATTGAGTACAATTTTATTACCCTAGTGAGCAGGTATAAATGTTTAATTTGTGTGCACCACATGACAAGGAGAATTCTCGAAGCCAATAAATCTTTTTTTTATTATTATTTTGCTCGTGCAATACCACACCTTCTGCTTGGCACGGGAGTATTTGTCCAAAATGCTCTATCAAGTTTTGCTTAAAATCCTAGGTGAATCATTTTTTTATTTTATTTTTTTGTTCTGTTTCTGTTTCCTCTCAAGTATTCAGAAAGAAGTTAAGACCTGAAACTTGTAATGAAAACAGACACAGGGATGACTCAAAGTAAGGCTGAGTTCAGATATGACATCAAACCATGGCTTGAACTAAACATTATTTACATGTGAAACCATGCTTTGATCTTCCAAATGTGTGGCAGGTAAACCATAGTGGTTTCAGTTTCCATCATCTCCACACTCAAGTTCATACGTAAAATCAGAATCTATAATGGTCCTACCATCCTGACCGACTGGTGGCAATTGTTGTTAGAAGAGTTGTCACGGGAGAAAGAAAAGGATGAGGAGGGCATGGAGGGTACCCTTAGTGAGAAGCAGCCTGAGAGAGAGGGTGGAGGCCCTGCCCATTTGCAGGTTGGGGTGGCAGCCTCACTGACTCCCTGTCTTAGCACCTAATAAGGTACTTCAAGTATTGGAGGTCTGAGCTGTTTAGGGCATTATATACTAATATGAGTATCTTGAATTGGGCCTGGAAACAAACAGGCAACCAGTGCAGCTGTTTAAAAACAGGGGATGCATGAGATCTAAAGGGAACCTCAACCAATAATTTGGCCCCTGCATTTTAAAGTTTACAATTAAAGTTGTCTTCAAGGGCAATCCCATCCACATTCCCCTAGCACTATTGAAGCATGCTGATTGATTAGCATCTCCCCACTTCCAGGATGTGAGGACTCAGAAGACATAACACCTCTGTCTTTTCAATATTTAGCTTCAGATTATTGGCCCATATCCAACCCATCACTGCCTCCAAGCACTGGTTGAACACCTCAACTGCCTCTCCTGATTCAGATGGAACAGAGACATAGAGCTGGGTGTCGTCTGCATATTGATAACCCCACTCAAAATTTCATAGTGACAGCACCCAGTGGCTTAATTTGGAAGGTAAATAGAATGCAGGGTAGGATGGAACTATGTGGGACACTAGGGATGTCCAGTAATACACACACACACACACACACACACACACCCTGCTCATCTGACTGAGTTGCCCTAGCCACTCTGGGTGACTTCCATCATATATAATAACATAATAAAACACCAAACATTTTAAAACTTCCCTATACCGAACTGCCTTCAGATGTCTTCTAAAGGTTGTATGGTTATTCATTTCCTTGGCTTAGGGGTTGCATTACTCCATGCCCTCCAACATTTCTCTGATGAAAATAGGGATGACCCAAACAAAAGAGGGACATTCTGGGGTCAAATCAGAAACTGGGGTGGCTTCTGTAAATCTGTGACTGTCCCTGGAAAATAGAGACACTTGGAGGGTCTGATGTAGGGCTGGAATGGACTCCCTGCTTGAAACCTTGGAGAGTCACTGCTAGTCAGTGCAGACAATACAGCTAGACACACCAATGAGTCAGTAAAAGACAGCTTCCTATGTTTGCTTTTCTTTTGTATGGCTGCACACCAAAGCCTGCTGATACCACCTCCTTGTGTGTGTCTGTGGTGTCATTTTGGCTACATAAGCAATGGCACTCATGCCTGAACACTGGAAATGAAAGGGATTATTTAAACCTGCGCATTAATGTAGGAGATTCAGGCTTCCTTTTGATATGCTAACAACCAGTTTTCCTTTGCCAGATGGGGGCATCCAGAGAGGTTTGGTCCCTACTGCTTTTGTTTATACAGCAAATTATTGTTTTGTTGTCTCAGGGAATTCAGAAGAGGGAATTGGAAGGCAAGACCAATCTAGATAAAACTTCTTACCAAATTAACTACTCTAATTTGTTTATGTCAAACTCATCATGGAGCTGGAAGAAGCAGCACTTTTCCATTTCAAGAGGCTTCACTGCTAATGTTTTGTTTGGAATGTTTTTATTTTAAAAAAGAAGAAGAAGGAGAGAGGTGAAATAACAGTTCGGGATATTTTATATTACTGTGGGGTTTTTTATATAATATGTCTAAACTATCTGCATTTTATCTTATTCTCCCCTCCCCTCGTTTTTTTTTAAAGGAGAGCAAAAAGGAAAAGAAACCCTGAAAACCATCTTTCAACCCTGTGCAGTGTGAGAATGAAAATATTTTGAAAGTATGGATATATTTACCCTTAGCGACAGGGGAAAAATTTGACTTAATTTGCATTTAAAGGTGAACTTAACTAATTTGTTGTTTAGTCATTTAGTCGTGTCTGACTCTTCGTGACCCCATGGACCAGAGCACGGCAGGCACTCCTGTCTTCTGCTGCCTCCCGTAGTTTGGTCAGACTCATGTTGTAGCTTCGAAGGCTAACTAATTTAGCCTTTGTAAAAGAATATGCAAAGTGAAGCACAACCAGCTTTTAAAATTTACACTTCTCTAAATTTTGCAGTGCATTTCTCTACATCCCTGACACCTAATGTGTACGTTATGCAAGGGCAAACATGGGCATATTAGGCAAAACAACACACAGGGGTGTATATTAGGTGCACTCTGCACTAAACTGCTGCTGAATTTTCACAAGGAATTAAAAAACAACAACACACAAACTCAAACTAATGTGGAAATTTAGAGAACTGGACTTAAAGAGTGGAAAAAACAACAACCTGAAACGGGCAGAATTTCCCATACCTATCTACCGGTACACCACAAATAGATCTATAATAGTTCAATTGTCATGACTGCTGTCAAGAAATCCTGGGCAATGCAGTTAGCTGGGAGTGCTGAAATAGTCTCTGTTAGTGGCCCCTTTCTGCAGAACTGCAATTCCCAGGGTTCTCAGAGTAGAGGAAATGACAGCAAAGTTGGTTCTGCAGTATATTAATGCCCTTTGTGATTCCTTCCATCTCAAATCTCAAACTCTTGCCAGCCCCAGCCCCCATTAGGGATGATGGGAGTTGTAGTCCAACAACATATGCAAAACACCACGTTTGCTACTCCTGTGCTGTTATGTCAAATGTTTAAAGGTTGAGAGGGTTGCTTTTATTTCTCTGACTACAGTCCTTTATTATCTGCATATGTTAATAAACCTAACTTCAACATTGACCACTTCACTGTACTAAATTCAGTGCCTGCTAAAACATTTTTGTTTAGGCAAGCCTATCTGGATACATAGAATGTTGACATGTGTTTTGATTTATTACACTGGGCAACAATTTTTTACTTTTTGAATGTTGTCTAGATTTCTACAATTGATTTAGGGTATTTGTGCACTGCTGAATCAGGAAATGGCACCCGTTTCTCTCCATCAGGTCAGGTTTTTGTGCTATGTTGATTTGAAAAAAAATCAGATCTTGTGACAAAACCGATTACATTTTTGTGGCATTATCAGCTGATTTTTGTCAACACATATCATCCTAAATATGTTTTTAAGAGAAAAAAATGTTTTTCCAACAACATATATTGATTACCTGATAGAAACATCGATTACTGTAAACTGAATGGTGGGCATTGATAAAGGTAAGAACACGTAAATTGCATGTTGCTTCACCATTTTTCAAACTTCAGGGCTTGAACTTCCGTTTCTTGGAACTCCTGGAATGCTCAGCGGCAGGGAGGTCTCTCTTCAGAGTCCAACAGTAGTCAGCCATCATGACTGCGTCCCAGCAACCCTGATACCTGGTCTCCATCTCTTTCATGTCCTGATGGAATCTCTCCCCCTGCTCGTCACTCATTGAACCCATGAAATATGTGAAAATAGGTAGTGCATCTTGACGCTCATGTTGCAGCCCAGGTTTCTGAAAGCAGTCAGCATGTTGTTGACAAGTTCTGCATAGTTTCTGGCCTTATTGTTGCCAAGAAAGTTCTTCACTACCAGAACAAATGCTTTCCACACTTCCAGTTCCACTTCGTTCATTGAGTTTCCGAACTCTGGATCTCTGATGAGCTGACGGATCTGAGGACCCTCAAAAATGTCAGCTTTCAACTTCTCCATGGTCAATCCTGGAAAAGCCTGCCACAAGTAAATGAAGCTGTCACCATCCTTGTTCAGAGCCTTGGTGAACTGCTTGATTAAGCCGAGCTTGATGTGCAGCGGTGGGAAGAGTATTCTGTCTCTGTCCACCAGAGGGTCGTTGATGATGTTCCTTTCTTTGCAAGGCATCAATTCCTCCCGCACAGGCCAGTCCTTCTTCATGTAATTCTGAGCACGGTCCCTACTATCCCACATGCACAGAAAACATGGGTACTTGGTGAAGCCAGACTGTTGTCCCAACAAAAAGTTCACCATCTTCAGGTCAACACAAATAAACCACTTATGCTGATCATAACCAATTTTCTCCAGCACATACTTCACCGCTTCATAGTTCTCCTTCAGTGTACTCGAGTGAGCATTTTTTCCAGCTATTTTACACTTACTGAAATTACTGGACCTATGACAGTCCACTGAAGACAGGAGTGCCTGGCGTGCTCTGGTCCATGGGGTCACGAAGAGTCGGACACAACTAAACGACTAAACAACAACAACATGACAGTCCATTAATGTCAATGGGTCTACTCTGAGTAGGATTAACTTTGGGTACAACTCTCTTATATTTTCTCTTCTGTTTCATGTATACATCAACACCACAGCCAAAGAAGCCTAAACAAAGAAGTGATCACACCCTTATCAACAACATTTCCTCCCCTGCAAATTTTGAGGATGCCATCTTCATTTTAACAGATCCACCCAAATTGGGTACATCCCATCTGATTCAAAGCCATGTCATTGTTTCATTCTCTGGAATCTCAGTGGCTGTATCTTCATATCTGGTTAAAAGCTTATTTCTTGAGCCTCAGAAAACAGAGCACATTAAAAAAAATGCTAATCCTGAAAATCTCTGTCTTAATTTGTTCAAACATTTCAGATGTGGACACTGGCTAACCAACAGGACTTATTTCCACTTACACATTTCCCTGGCAGTGTATATTTTCAGGTAATCGTGAAACAATTGTCCTGGGTTTTTTTTTATTCCTTTCAGGGTTTTATTTTTTCCTGTCTAAAATGAAAGACTATCAAATCCTCAGTAACGTATTTAGACAAGACTCTGAGAAACAGTTTTGCGTATCACTTTGGCACTGAGAGTGCAATTTCCGTGACATGAAAAAAGGTCCTGCCGAACAGCCAGATGGTAAATAAGCCACAGTTCATCACTTAGGTTCATACAGCACATTACCTCACATTTTTCATCAATTCCCACTCTAAACTTAACACAGTGAATACAACAGTGAAGAGTCACATCTTTCTTCTGCACACTATCAATCTGGCCCATGAATATTAATCTCTCTCGTATCTCCAGAAGTAATTACTTCTAATAAGCCAAAGAGTTTCTACTCGATAAGTTAAAACTAGAGTGAAGAGAAAGGAAAGGAGGGAGTAGGATGTGAAGTGATTCCAAGAACACTGTTGCTTCCCTGCTTGGCTCTGTGGCTGAGCTGACACACAGGCTGCATTCAGACAGCGCTTTATTCTGTCTTCATGACATTTCCTGCTAATATTTTTTGCACACACAATCCACTTCGGCACCTCAATACTCACTTCTAACTCTAAATCATTTATGAACAAAGCACAGGCCCCAGTACTGATCCTTGGGGTAGCCCACTTCTCTCCATTTGAAGAACTGTCCATTATTCCCACTCTTTGCTTCTGGAAACCTAACCAAATCCTGAGGACCGCTCCAATTATGCATTGACTGCAAAGCTTACTTGACAGTCTTATTAAGAATTTGGGGTTTTGTTGGGCAGAATGGGGTACCCTGGCCCACTCACCCTGTTGCTGAACTCACACATCTAATGTGCCTTGAGACATTCTGTCAGTCGGAGCTTCATCTAGCTCATGGAGCAAGATTCTGAAAAAGCTCCATGGGATGAGTTACTGCCTGCAA
The DNA here is from genome assembly GCF_965153285.1 of Podarcis tiliguerta. Lineage (NCBI taxonomy): Eukaryota > Metazoa > Chordata > Lepidosauria > Squamata > Lacertidae > Podarcis > Podarcis tiliguerta. The sequence goes on from NC_139547.1 coordinate 33,500,921, forward strand.
CCGTAAGGAAGGCTCCAACTGTGATGGGCTGGAAGGGATCTACAGCAGGCAGCTCCCAGCACCACCAGTACAGTGGTACCTTGGTTTAAGAACAGCTTAGTTTATGAACAACTTGGATTAAGAACGCTGCAAACCCAGAAGGAGGTGTTTTGGTTTGTGAACTTTGCCTTGGAATAAGAACATGTTTTGCTTCCTGTTGAGTGTGTCCCATTTATAAATTGAGTCCCCCGCTTCTATGGGAAAGCACACCTTGGTTTAAGAATGCTTTGGTTTAAGAACAGACTTCTGGAACAGATGAAGTTCGTAAACCAAAGTACCATTGTATTCTAGTCCTTCAGTCAGGTGTGTCTCTGTGAGTTTATGCTCCAGTCCTGGGCAACTGATCCCACAGCTTAAATACAGTCTGCTAACCTCACCAGCCAGTGAAGACACACCAGACTTTAGAAAGTTTGCAACTACTACAATATGCAACCATATGCTTAGTTAAATTGCTTATCTCTAAAAGGCATTAGGATGTCTGTTTAACTGTCACATTACAGTGTCAAGTAAAAAGGCTAAAGACATTGCAAAATATAATTTAGAGATGGGAGCCCCTTTATGTGAGTTTGTATGTGTGTGTGTGTGTTAATTTATGTGTGCCATTTCATGTTTGTATTGGATTTATACTGAATGTTGTTTTATTTTAGTCTGTTGTAAACTGCCTATGATACACACTCTCTCTCACACACATCATAAAAGGAAATACACTGAGCGGAATGCTGACTCGTCACTCCTAAAATTATGAATAGGCACTAAAAGGAAATACAGAAGTTCATAAGAAGTTCATGTACTCTCTGGTCTTATGATATGTATTGCACATTTTTTTTATATAAAAGCTTACGCAGAATTAGATGCTCAATTCATGCTGATTTCAGTTGCAGCAAAGTACCTAATCACCTTCACAGAAAGTCTGAAAACTGCTCATGTCTGTTTCAATTATCCCCCTCCCTGAATATAAAAATAAGAGATGAATTGCAGAGAGCAGAGTTATCTTACATGGCTAGTTTTCAAACTGTCCTAGAGTTCCTTAGAATCATATTAGGGGATTCATCATAGAGGAGATTAGTACTGGTGAAGAAAATCACCTAAAAATACATGGTGCCTCAAGTTGCAAACTCTAGGGATGGACTCTGTAGCTGCTCTTTGCATCTGAACCAAACTTTTCAGTCCATTTTTATTTCACAATACAAAGGCGGCAGGGGAAAGAACATCAAAAGAGGCTGGCTGCTGGATCAGGCCAATGGCGTATCCAGTCCAGCATCCTGCTCTCCCAACTGGATGCCTCTATGGGAAGCCCACAAGCAAGACCTTCTTAAACCCAAGGGATGTCAGAGCCAGGGAACGAGACACCGAAAAGGAGCCTTCTTTTTCATTTCCTTTCTACAAAGTATCTGATGACGCTAACCAGGCCTGACAGAGGGCTAGAGGGAAATGTAGAAATATATCTCTCTCATTTGAACATGAGGCTCATAGATGAGTTTAGAGGGATCGGGGCTTTGACAGAAAGAGTGTGCCATCCTCCCTTTGGTTGTTATATGCCTCAGTTCAAAGCCATCATCTTAAATGTAAGCTTTCAACTCCCATGGAGGATCTGTGCAGACTCAGGCAAACTCACGCATTGCAGTGGAAACCTAAACTGGAGGGAATGTTATCCTTTCAAAGGGTGGCTGTTGTTGTTTGGTTCATGTTTTCTTTTGGAAAGTGTGAATTAGGTGGTTTTTACCTTTAAATGCAAAGCGAATTGAATTGACTGAGATGAACTCTTGGTGTGTAAATGAATGCTGATGGTGCCAACGATGATGATGCCATTTTCCAGATTGTTGAGAGGCATTTGTAAAGATGATTTCTGCACACTAGAAGCAGCAGCGTTGCTCTTGGTAAACAGTTTCTGTGATTTGTTGATCAGTGAGGAGGAGTCTGGTAGCAATGTTCCCAAACACCTGCTAACTCCATTTAACCAGAGAAGTAGGGGGAAGTTTTTAATGTCTGATTCTTTTTTAAAAAATTATTATTATTTTAGTGCCTGCTAAAAAAAACATTTTTGTTTAGGAAAGCCTATCCAGACATGTAGAATGTTGACATGCACTCTAATCTCTTTTCCCCACAGCTTATTGTTGATCTTAATTATTTTTCAGTAACTGTTGTTGTTTTTTACTGCTAATTTTATTGATTCATTCTTTTTGTAAATGGATTACAAACTAGCCGTATATTTATTTATTCATTTATTAAATGCCTATACAGCTATTCATCCGAGGATTAAAGGGTGGTTTACAATATATAAAAAAAATTCATAATATAGTAAGAAACCAAAATAATAGCCCCACCAACACCCAAAGTTTAAAAGGTCATTGATTGCTTAATTATCCAAAACCCTGGGAGAAGAGGAATGTTTTTGCCTGGCACCTAAAGATATGCAATGAAGGTGCCAGGTGAGTCTCCCTGGGAAGAGCATTCTAAAAATGGGAAGGCACCGCAGAAAAGGCCTGTTCCTGTGTTGCCATACTCTGGACTGCTTGTGGAGGAGGCACACAAAGAAGGGCCTCATATATTGGGGTGTGGTGTGGGGGTGAGATATTAATAGGAACATGTCAGTGACACATGCACACACGTGTATATCATGCCTTGCTCATGACATGCTAATACTTGTAGTATGCTAATAGTTTAATATTCGTATCATATTGATTTGAACATTCTGGTAATATGTGCACACACAGACATTACCCTACCACAGATTTGGACAGGCTGTTGTAGGTCATCTAGTGCAATCCCTGCTCAAGGCAGGCAATCCAAGGGCAGGCACATCCCCAACTGAAGGGTGATCTGCCTCTGACTGAAGACATTCAACTATAGTGGTGCCTCGCAAAACGAAATTAATTCGTTCCGTGCGAAGCAACCCTATTAGCGGCTTAGCGAATTAGCGCTATTAGCGGTTTAGCGGCTATTAGCGGCTATTAAAGGCTTAAGGGATTAGCGGATTAGCTGCTAAAAGGCTATTAGCAGTTTAGCGGCTTAGAAAAAGGGGGTGGGGAGCGAAAAAAATCTCAAGACTCGCAAGACATTTTCGTCTTGCGAAGCAAGCCCATAGGGAAATTCGTCCTGCGAAGAGCATTGAAAAATGGAAAACCCTTTCGTCTAGCGGGTTTTCCGTCTTGCGAGGCATTCGTCTTGCGGGGCACCACTGTATTGTACAAGCAGATAAATAACTGAACGACAGAAATGCAAACATTGCCATAAAAGAGGTTAAGGAGTCCATGGAAGGGGGTGGGGCAGGGCCAAGGAACAGCCGGGAGGGAGATACTAAACTACCACACTGTGAAAATGTGAAAAAACAAAATAATTCTACTATTACTAATACAGTCATACCTCGGGTTGAAGTAGCTTTGGGATGAGTATTTTCGGGTTGTGCTCTGTGGCGACCCGGAAATAATGGAGCATGTTACTTCCGGGTTTCGCCGCTCGCGCATGCGCAGACACTCAAAATGATGTCATGTGCATGCGTGGAAGCAGCAAATCGCGACCCGCGCACGTGCAGACGCGGGTTGTGTTTGCTTCACATTGTTAATATGGTTTTAGTATGAAACACCCATTCTTGCAAGCAAGTTTTTCAAAGGACATGCATTTTAACAAGACTTGTGCCACCTTCTTCATGCACCCTTTCCTCTAAAATTCAGAGGTGGGGGAAGCTTTTTCATTCCAAGGGCCCTATTCCTTTCTGGGCAACCTTCCAAGAGCCATATGCCAGTGGTGGGAAGGGCATACCCGCCAATATGAAGCAGCCCCAAATCAGAACCCATCTTCTGGGGCTGCACTGCCATGTAAGCCCTCAAAAAAGCACTTTTTTCCAATGAAAGAATGCCCCCCCCCCCAAAAAAAAAAAACCCATATGAGATTGTGGTGGCCATTTTGGCTCCTGTCCTATTGTGATATAAATTTAAAGTCCATTCCCCACCACCACCAATGAAAGTAGGCAGGTATGGCAGGGCCAGAAGTAAGCGGGTGGAGCAACATGTGGAAATGTTACCTTTGTACAGTAGGTTAGCTTCTAAAGGTAAAAAGGTAAAGGACCCCTGGACAGTTAAGTCCAGTCAAAGGCGAGTATGGGGTTGCGACGCTCATCTCGCTTTCAGGCTGAGGGAGCTGGTGTTTGTCCACAGACAGCTTTCTGGGTCACATGGCCAGCATGACTAAACCCCTTCTGGAGCAACGGAATCACAGTGATGGAAACCAGAGTACATGGAAATGCTGTTTACCTTCCCGCCACAGCAGTACCTATTTATCTACTTGCAATGGTATGTTTTCGAACTGCTAGGTTGGCCGGAGCTGGGACAGAGTAACAGGACCTCACCCCATAGCGGGAATTCGAACCACCAACCTTCTGATTGGCAAGCCCAAGAGGCTCAGTGGTTTAGACCACAGCGCCACCCACATCCCTGTTAGCTTCTACATACACTTAAGTACACTCTAGCCTCTATCCAGAAAAGCACATTTCAGATGAAACTTATTCTACTGATATATTTCCAGAGCAGCACCAAGTCTGTCTCTCTTGATGCATGTCCTTTCTCCTGTTTCTTGTTTCTGGTGAATGAAGAAGTCCAAACATGAATTTGAAGCTTTGCAAACTTTCTTTTAGAAAGTTAGAATTATTATTTTAAATTGAAACATCCCAGAGTATAATTAAAGTGGCTCTGTGAGGCGCCATTTCATATAAATGGATATTTGTTCCAGACCACTGATCAGTGCAGCACACAGATAATTGATGTTACCCATGTTGTGGAGAAAACATGTACTATTCCTGACACCACATGAAAGAAAGCTTTGTTCATAATTTGTGCAAACTTGCAGCATCTTCCTTTTTCTAAGCACAATAAATGTTTGCTTTAAACAGTTTGCTTACAAAATGATATGAGGGATTGGCCGAGGATGGGGAGAGTTCAATGTTCTCCCATGTCCTGGTTGGACCATGCAGGCCTGTTTTTTGCATATGCGCCGCCGGGGTGCAAAAATCCACCCAGCGCCCCCAAATTTAGTTTAGCCCCCAAATCTTCCTCCTGAAGCCTCGCAGGCAAAGCTTGAGAGAACTTTTCTCCCTCCTCCTTTTGCTTTCTAAAAGACTCTCATTCCACAAGAGAGAAGAGGGGACTGTGTTTCGGGCAAACTAGTCTCTCGGCTGGTCAAGCCCCCCGTAGGAGCTTCCAAATGTCGCCTCCGCCCCCACCCAAGACACAAAGGAGCCCTATATTACCACTAGCATGAGCCGCCACCTCCCGGGAAGGCGAACTGCTAGGATTGGGCCCGTTGAGGGGAGGAGGCAGGGAGCCCCCGGCTGCAGCCTGCTCAGCGGGGCCGGTGGAGGGAAGCAGGGTCTTGAAGACGGCGGAGCAGGAGGCAGCACACGTTGCTGCTGTTTCTTTGTTCTGGAGGTGCCTCTCTCTCCCCCCGCCGGTTGCAGTGAGCAGCCTGCCAGGTGCAGGGCTGACTCAATGCCACCTGCACAATGCCAGCTGGAGGGGCGCATGGCACTGGCGGCGGGGCGAGCGCTGCTCCGGACTGGCTGCTCCACCACCGCCGCGCCTCGGTCTCACCAAGTTGCAGCTCCTCTGGCCACACTCCATGACCCACTCCTGCCCATGGGGGTCCCCACTTGCTCATGCCCCTCCCGCTGCGCCAGTGCCTCAGCGTGGAAGAAGGGATCAGCTGCGGACGAGTGCTTCTGGGAAGGACCTCCTTGCAAGCCAGCGGAAGGGCCAGGGTTCCCTGGGTGCAGCCACATGGCCACAGCCCAGATACTACCGTAGGTGCCCCTCCCCGGCCCCACGCGAGACACCTCAGATTATTTCATAACAGGTAGATAGTTAAGAATTTAGGTGGCTTCAGCAGCAGGCACCCAGAATTCAGCGCCCAGGTGCCTTGCACCCCTTGCACCCCACAGGTAAAGACGGCCCTGGGACAATGATCTGTTTAAGTTTGGACTGATAATGGCAATCTCAGCTCCTGTAAGGTTGATCGGCCTATTCAGATGGCCTGCCCTCAAAGACTGATGGCACTTAGTGTGTTACTGAATGCTGCGAAGGGTTTTCCAGTAGAGAAAGCTGGTGATCCTGTTGAAGCCCTAGTCTCTGTGGAATGGCAAAATGAAATGGGTGGTTGACATGGTCAAGAAGGCAATCAATAAATCAAAGATGTTATCATCATCATCACCATTTGGTTTTCTTATTTTTTTTCTATTACAATTGCAAATAAACTAAATAATAAAACAGAATTTGCCCGAGACAGGAAGCTCAAACGCTTATTCGGAATTTAATGACAGACTTTTATTATGTATATGGCTAGAAACAAAAACAGAGGATTCCCCTCACATAAAACTTTTTGGTTAATGTAAACAGTCTGGAATAAGAACTTATGCTATTTAGCTGTAATTTTGTATATATTGCTTAAATACAAGTGTCTGAATTAAGTTAGGTCATTTTATTGTGCATCTGCACATTGTTATATGTAGGAAAAAAATTAAACCAAATGTTAATAATAATTAAACATCATAAAAATATATGTAATACAGGGTTTTTATTATTTGCACTGTTCACATGGGACTTGTTGCACGATCAGATATATTCCCATTTCTTTTAAATCCCTCTTACCTGAACTAAACTGAAGTGTTTAAAGGAACAGAATGATAAATAGATGGGGAATAATCCCAGGATGCAAAATAGTCCTGTGTAAATATAACACCCATTAGCACTTTGCTGAGAACTGTCCCACCTTTAAAAAGCACAGATAGATTGGCTCCCCGCCTTTAATCCAGTTCAAGTTAGGGTGCTGTAGGTCCTGTTCAATTATGCAAAGGAGGAATGGCGTGCTGTTCGTGAAGTTTCATTCCCAGATAGCCACGGATAACACACACGGTAATACATGAGCCCTAGGCAGGTATATTAATCTCCTTAGCTACTGCTCCAGAAATGAAATGTCAGCTATAGCAACTCATTCTTCATCCCCCTTTTCCCCCAGTGCAGCTTTTCAATCACCTTCCATCTGCTACAGATTCTGATAGTCAAACAGGTCAGGAGGAAGACTGGGTCTCTGTGCCTCTCAAACATTCCCTAACCAGGAGCTCACAATGCAAAGTTGTCTTAGCAAAACCTGTTTGGACTTCTTTTGAAGTTCATCAGGCATTTTCGTTATGATGGAATCCCTAAATCCACTTTAAATTTCGTTTTAGCTGAAAATCTGCCAACAGCTCTTGCCTCCAGCTAGCTATGCTTCCTTTAGTCCATCTTATGTGTGAGGTATTTGCTTTTGTTTGCTTTACCTTCTCACACAATACAGGATGAAGAGATAGTTCTGCTTCTATACCTGAGGACTTGAAAGAGGTTAATGTAACACATTTTCTAAAACAAACAAACAACAAGCATTCAGGACGGGATGTGCGGTCCTGGAAATTTGTAGTCCAGTTGGCTTAATGTCTATCCTTGTGAAACTGGTAGAAAGCATTGTTGAAGATAGAATTACCAAGCAAATAGAAGAACAAGTCTTGCTAAAGCAGAACCAGCATGGCTGCTGCAAGCATAAGTCCCAATGCACTAACCTTTCAGAATTATGTAAGAGTGACAACAACCATAAATAATTGATGCTGTTAACACTGTGTACTTAGACTTTCAAAAAGCTTTTGATAAAGTACCTCACCCAAAGACAGTGTGGTGTAGGGGTGAGAATGTTGGAGTTGAACCTGGAAGACCAGGGTTCCAATCCCCACTCAGCCATGAAACTTGCTGGGTTATATTGAGCTTGTCAGCCTAACCTTCCTCTCAGGGTTGTTGTGGAGATAAAATGAAGAGGCAGGAGAACCATGTATACCACTATACCACTTTGAAATCCTTGGAGAAAAAAGTGGGATATAAATGTGAGGAGAAGGAGGAACCTGAGTAAGATTAGCAGTAATGGAATTAGAGGAGAGGTCCTCTTTTGAATCACTAACTGGTCAAGAAACCAGAAACAAAATAAATTGACAGTTTTCATGATGGAGGAATGTACAATGTCCCCTGAGGAGTGGTTTGGGGACCTGTGCTTTTTAACTTGTTAAGTAGTTATATTGAGTTAGTGGTGAGCAGTGAGGGAGTCAAGTTTAGTACCATGGTCTGATCATGTTCATGTTATTGTGTTGGTGAATATTTCTAGGGCAGGAGGACTGAAATTCTCCAAGATTTCAAGAGAAATAAATGTGTGTGTGTGTGTGTGAGAGAGAGAGAGAGAGAGAGAGAGAGGGAGAGGGAGGGAGGGAGGGAGGGAGGGAGAGAAATTTTGGCTCACGGAATGTGAAATGATATTCTGTTGTTAAGTTTTCCCTTGGTGGGTGAAGGAAGCAATGGGCAATGAATGGAGGACAGGAAGGAGCAGGGGCCAACTACATTGATTCCTTCAACAGTGTTAAATAATGTTAAAATTAGATGCATAGTTGCATCCAAAAATGGGGAGGCCATTTGGCTAAATATGCACCACAGGAGTGCTGAAATTCTCTAAAAGTTTGAGAAGGTTGAATACTTTAGAAAACAACTGTCAGAACTGTAGTTTCAGGGATGAGGAAGACCAGCCCTTAAAAGAACAGCATGTAAAGATAAAGTGTAGGTAGAGGTGGTTGGTCCTCACTGGGACCATTAATGCAGGAGGCAGGAAGCCCAAAGAGTAGGTGGTGCCAGAGCCAATGACAGCCAGAGCCAACTCATCCTAGTTTTGTTCCCATCCTCCTCCTTGCTCCATTCTACAAGGGGAACACTGATGCTAAGGAAAAGGAAGTTGATGGGCAGTGTCACTTCTGGGACTCATTGTTCAGTAAGAAGGTGGGCAGGTGGGGGATGGCTCCGGGCGGACTGAGGTTGGTGGGGCAGTGCCTCACACTCCTCTAATGGAACAGCCTACACCAAGCATACCACACCAGCTTTGTTGAAGGTGGTAGGGTAATAATGAACCATAAACCTGCTCTCTACCCTTCCTTCCAGCAGCCAAATACCTTGGTTTTTCACTTCAGCTTTGTCAATCATCTTCAATATTTGTTGCTGATAGCATCAGAAAACCAATTGTGCAACTCCAGCAATGCATTGTGTGGGGGAATCCTTGGCTAGTGTTATATAACTACTATCCAGGAGACTATCAGGTTTACTTTTGCTATCAGCAAAATGAATAATTTATCGTTTTTTCTCTTTATGCTTGAAACTCCTGGCCAAGCTATTATTTGATTTCATGGGGCTCTCGCTGAATCCATCTGGCTCCCCCATAATTTATAAAGCGATAGCTCAAAGAATAGAAAGGACACTTTTCAAAGCTGGTAGGAAGATTCTTCCATCAGCAAATTTCATCCTAGGCAATTAAGTCACCAGAGACTAAAATACCCTCGGATCAGTGAGAGATTTCAGACCCAATATCTGAGAGAAGCCCCCCCTCCCCCAAACAATACACACCTTGACTGCAAGAAACTTTAAGAACAACTTCAAGCTTCCTCAAGCTTCTTCTAGAATCACTGGCTTAGGGCCACACAAAACTTTATTTTCTCCAAAAACTTTTGCAATGCGTCATGTGTGTCAAAATCAACCCAGTTGTAAATTATTGTTGAATGCCCATTTGGTTTCCTAGGAGTATGACCTGGTAAAAGGTAGTTTCCTCTATTTCCTCCAGGGACAGCTGAATGTTCTCTCCTGAGTAGCGATGTCAGAGAATTCTGACAAAGATTGAAGCAGGCACATAAATTGCCAATGTTCACTTATTTGTCCCATGTCAAAAACATAAATCAGTCCAGTGAATGCAATCATTATTCACTGTTGTTTTCATTCTATAAACAGTAAGTAACTGATTATGTGTGCACATTTGCATTGTGTTTCCTTTTCACTGAAATGAATGGGATGGAATAATGTGATTTGTGTAATTTCACCACAGCAGAATGCAAGGCGAGCAATGCAGTTTTGGGTGGAAGGTGAACTTCAGTGGAATGGAAACAGTGCTGCATGTTACAAATACAGGGCAGAATGGAAAACACCATCTCAAATCACTACTGATGAGACAAAAATAAGAAGCTCCATGAACAAAACACATATACCAATGAGCATTTTTCATAACAATCTATCTGGCTTGCTATTTTTTCTATGACAGAAGGGATTGGTCCCCCCGTGGCAAAGCAGACCAACATGAAACTGCCCATCTGGATCACACTCTGGATTCTGCTGAATGTGTAGAACAGGTTTACCATACAGTGGTACCTCTGGTTACATACGCTTCAGGTTACATACGCTTCAGGTTACAGACTCTGCTAACCCAGAAATACTACCTCGAGTTAAGAACTTTGCTTCAGGATGAGAACAGAAATCATGCAGCGGCGGCGTGGCGGCAGTGGGAGGCCCCATTATCTAACGTGGTGCTTCAGGTTAAAAACAGTTTCAGGTTAAGAACGGACCTCTGGAACGAATTAAGTATGTAACCAGAGGTACCACTGTACTTAAAATGTACAATATTAATAGCATGTTGATATTATTTAACTCCTTCCTATCACTGTGCAATTGTTTAAAGAAAAAAAAAAGGAAAAGGAATATGGATAGAAGTTTTATGAAGGCAATAATGGGGAACCTCAGCCTCAGGGGCTGATTATGGCCCACCAGGCCTCCCTAGCTGGTTGCTCAACCCTGCCCAGGCTACATGTCCTGCTTTGCACCCCCTTGAGTGTTTCCGCCTAGTATAAGGGCTTCTATCCACCTGCTTTTGTGTGAGGTGCTTTAACCATTGTGCAGCACTGTTTAATACTGAGGTGTGTCAAGAAGCAGTGTCTAGGGCAGACCAGGTGGGTAAGAGGGACAGAGGATATCAAAATAGTCCAAGGTCTCACTCCTGTGTCCAAAAGTGAGGAATGAGCAGAATCCTCAAGGGAAAATGTAGGTTATGCCAGCCAAAGGATCAGACCAGATGACCCAAAGCCAGAGTGAGCAGAGTTGCCAGGTGGGAGAATAGGCAAGAACAGCAGGAAAATAAGAAAATTAATCTGAAGGAATCAGACACATGGAAGGTTCAGATACCATTAGTCTCTGTAACTCAATATTGTCCACACTGGCAGCAGCTCTCCAGGATTACAGAAAGGGGATTTTCCTAGCCCAATCTGGAGGTACTGCTGATGGAATCTAAGACCTTTTTGTAAGGAAATAAGATGCCACTGAGCTATGACCCTTCCCCTATGACCCTTCCATAGCAGAACAGTGTTATTCACACCAGAAATCAAAGCTTCTGGACAGTATCACTCACCCACCTCATAACTCTGTAGTATATGTACTATGCTAGATAGAAGGTTCCCCCCTTTGGCCTACTGGGGATTTGTTTCCAAAGACGTTATCAACTTATCAAACCAATTTGTGGCTTTTGCACTCAACCTCTGTCATCAAGGCAGTGTAGCAATGAGCTGCAACTAAGAGTATCTTAGCACTCCTGTTGGATCAATAAATACACAGTTCTGCAATCCAACCCTTCACTAAAGCTGTTGCACAGTCATTAAAACTTTTGCAATAACTTCCCCACAGGCAGGAATAAAGATGAATTTTACTAAACTGTCTTTAAAACACACACACACACACGAACACACACACACTTTAAAAATTATGGCTGTTGTTGTTATTTTATATTTGTTAGTGACTTTTCTCACTGAGTAATCCAAAGTGACTTACATTAAATGCCGTTTAAAACAACCAAGTTTCAAAAAACCCAACACCTTAAAAACACAGATATACATGTAAAAGGTAGGATTGACACCACACTGAAAGAGGCCACCATAATGCCCTTCATATTAAGAGTTTCCCCAAAGCCCTGGTATAGAGAAAAGTCTTTGCCTGGTGTAAGACAGAGATCACAATAGGCATGCCCCCCTGGGGAGAGTATTTCACAAATGGGGGGCACGTCACTGAAAGGGTCTATTCTTGTGTTGCCACTATCCAAATATTCCATGACTTGATGGGAAAAGATGTAGGTGTGGAAGAAACCATGCTTCACAGTGCCTGTATTTTGAAAAAAGAGACAAACTTCACCTGCTACAAACTGAATACAATATTATAACACATTTCTAAAATCATGTCTGCCAGGGGCAGACCAAGACATTTTGCTGCCTGAAATAGATCAGCCACCTCACCGTGTGTCCTTAAGCCAATCATTACCTCTCAGCTTAACCTATCTCACAGGGTTGCGGTGAAGATACCCATAGGGAGGGAGGGGCATGTATCTCACACTTAGCTCCTGGAGAGAGGATAGGAAACAAATGTTACAAAACACACCGCCAACTCCTTCTTTCCTCAAAGCATCTGGGAGCAGGGCATTTCCACACGAGGCTGGGAAATACAATTTTCTGTACACCTGGTGTTGGGGCACTAAGGTTTGTGCAACTCATAGTCACAGGTTTCCCATCCCTCTGCTTCTCATGTAGATAAGCAGGCAGTCTTTTGCATGGGTAAGGAGGTAAGGAGTTCAGCTTGATATTGTACAGTTTTGTGATTCCCAGCATATTGCTGCAGACACCAAAGGTAAAAAGTCAGCTTGATTTTCAATAGTTTGTCTAAAACTCTTTCAGAGATGTCCAAATTGGTGGGCACCGCTACACCTTGTGGAATCAAATTCCATTGTTTATCTCAGTGCTGTGTGTAAAAGTACCAGATATTTCTTGTGGTTCATCAACACTCACAATACGGGCTGCATTCACACAACAGTTTGTTCCATTTCCCTTAGGTATCCCTAACTGATAAACTTTCACATTACATTTGGGCCTTCACCTAACATAAAAGCCACTTCCTGAAATCTAGTGGAATATAGTGGAAGTTCAGGACTCATTTCTGTGTTAACTGCTTACAGGGGGAAAAAGCATTTGCAACCCCATTAACTCAGGAAATTGAGGGAGTGAAGTGATGGCGGTTTGGGGTGCTATCATAGCATACAGTTCTTTCCTACCATTTTTATGGGTGAATCATGGGGGGACAGTAGCAGACATACACAGAAGGGTTGTCCAATGATGTTTGTTTATGTATCATATCACGCCCACTGGTGCAAATGAAATTTAGCATGACATACCAGTATACTGGTCAAAAGCTCAACCTTCCCTAATGTAACAGGTACTGCAGTGTGAAAGAAATGTTTGGGGGAAAGGACAGAAGAGCTGGTTTTATTTTTTTAATTTTTTTTTAATCTTGATATTTTATTAAGGATTTTCTTGTAAGAGCTAGTTTTATAATCAGGAAAACAATATTCCCCACATACGCCCACATATTAAAATTCACACAGGAGCTTGAAACCACTATAATAGAGAACAGTGATTTGCAAACACTCTTGACTGATTTAATATACTTTTATACAGGGAACATCACACTTTTTTCTTTTAAAGCACAGTTCAAAAGTTGACATGAGGAGACTCTTTCCTCCCCTATCAATAGTGACTCCTAAATTCAGTGATTTCCCTGGAAATGTCCCAGTTTATGTCAACTAGCAATTTCACCACCCATAGGCAGGATAATAGAGTTCCTCGAAGCCATAGGATAATCTCTCTTTAGCAAACCATGTCTCCCACTTTAAAGAAAACTTTGATTACACAATGGGATCTTGCACGCCTGACAGAAATTCCCACTTCATGTCCCATGAGAGGCTCAATGAAAAGCATCAGCTTTTAGGGCAGACTGAGGTCAGCAAAACCCGAAGGTCACAGGTCATTAATATCAAATATAGCAAAAATATATGGCAAAGGGATATCAACCCAGGTTCATGCTCCTATACATCAGCCAGTGAACCACTGAAATAGTCAAACATTTGGGAAAATAGGAGGGAGTATGAAGAAAACTGGAGGGAAGCTAGCGCACAGGGTGAGGTGGGGAAATTTCAACCACTTGCTCTCAAATGTAGTTTCAAACTGAACAGCTCCCATCACTTTGACTGTGAGCTCAAAAATGAATCTTTAATACAAATTGCAACATCCACACCTTTACAGTAATGACCTGTTTGATGTATATTGTATCTATCTATATTAATTACATCATTAATAATACTTTCTTTGAAGCCTGCTCTGTTAATATAAGGATGCCAGGCAATGTATTTCCATCCACTTTCTCAATTGCAAATCATCTTTGAGAAGAAAGGATTGTACATCTAACTATGAAACACTTAAATCATATCAGATTTTTTATTTCCCGGTGATGCAGGGAGGGCGGGGGAAGAGAGAGATTGAACTGCGGGTGGAGGAACAGGGCTGCTGTGTTATTAAAGGTGTTTTGGTTGACTTATTGTACTGCTTTAATGAGATTAACAGATTAACTAAGCAATTAACATAGGGTACAATCTAGCCACAACTGAGTGTTCTTAAATCCCACTGATTTCAGAGGGAGCAAGTTAAACATGTACCTAACTCCCTCCAACTGAAATCAACACAGGCTAGGAATCACAGCCATTATCACAATGGTAATTTACAATAGGCAATACTACACATTTCTTTGCAAATGTGTATACACATATTGAATCAGGCCACCAGTCCATCTTCACAGTATGGTCTACACCAGGTGTGAGAAACCTTTTTGGGTTGCAAGCCAAATTGGAAAGGTGGCTGAGACCACCCACCTGTCAAATGTGCATCTTTGTAACTCTCCCCCCATCCCTTTTGAATTCCCAATCTTGGAACTTTTAAAAAGGAGTGTGGGGAGACTTGCAAAGACTTTAAAGCAGCCAGTCTCCCTGAGGTGTGTGTGTGTGCTGTTTTAAAGCCTTTTGCAAAAGTGCTTTTGGAAACACCCACCCTACTTTTTCTTTAAATGAAGGAGAGAGGGGTGGCTTTTTTTCCCAGTACCTATGTGAAACACATTAAAGCAGCCCCCATTGCTCCTGAATCAGCTTCTCAAATGCAGGGAAAGCTATTCCTTGGGCGGATCTACGCTCATGGTTTATAATGATAAGGAAGGGTTAAGGACATAAGGGTTATGTTTTGCTTGTAAAGTTATTATTAAAATGTGACACCAGAGGGCGCTGCGGAGCAACCAGGAACCATCAATAGGGAAACTGTTGTTACTGACAAAACAAGGTAAGGGACATTTTTAATTTACCATATGCCCTGTGACGTTTTAGAACAATATACCTAATAACATTAAATACAGCAGGTCAGTGTAGATCCACTCCTCCCTCCCCTCTTGGGCTATATAGAAACAGGAGGCATTGGTGTGCTACTTCCTCCTGAGGTGAAGGTGGGAAGAGGAGACTACAGTAATTTAAATAATTAAATAACAAACTCAATTATGTCTGACGTCTAACTAGGGTGTATGTTTAGAAGCAAAACAGAATATAAATTACATTATTGCTGTGGTTTTGTAGAACTCTCCCCATTTACTAGATATATAAAGCACAACTGTCCTAGCAAACAATGTATATACCAATTTGTTACAATAAGCCAATTCTCTCTCTCTCTCTCTCTCTCTCTCTCTCTCTCTCTCTCACACACACACACACACAGAGAGAGAGAGAGAGAGAGAGAGATGTGGCCAATGCATTGTCAGTTCAGTTATAATAGAGTCAAACTCAGCACAGCAATCTCAAGCTTCAAATGGATGGATACCCTCTTTTGGAACAAATTATATTTTGCACTGATGCATTTCCTCGCTGTGAAGTGAGGAGTGAAAGTCCTGCATCCCAGAGACACAGCTGTAATAAAGAAGAAGAAAAGAACAATAACAGTAGTACTAATAATCCCAAACACGGGCAATTACGATTGCAAACAAAGGGTTTGGATAAGAAGATCCAAAATCTCACCCCCACCCCTTGTTACTATTAAAAAAAAATCAAAGAAGAAACCATCACACCTCCCCTCCATTCACTTTCTCCATGCCATGCATAATTTTAAACACTGCTACTTCCATCTTACTCACCTTTCCTTTAAACTAAAAAGCCCCAAATGTTGCAATTTCCTCATAGGGGAGTTGCTCCATTGCAGAAATCCTTCCAATAGCCCTCTATGGTAAGTATTACTGATGAACGTTGCACCCCATAGTCGTCTTTGACTGGACTTAACTGCCCAGGGGTCCTATACCTTACTTTTTACCTTTACTGCTATTACTGATGGCAGTGCTTCCTATTGTAGGAAGTTGCTTGCCTAAGCACCAACTTTTAAGTTTATGGCAAAGTTGTGAGTTGATCAGCCCCTTCCCAGTTCACAGTTTTGGCAGAAAATTAAACTTTAACTGATCTGAGTGCAACTACTTAGACAAATCTGTTAATTTTGGTTTCTACTTTTTTTCCAGTCTTATGGTGTATTTTTGTATGATCACTTTGCCCTAGTATATTGCTCGGCTGGAAAACCTGCCTTGCAAAATTCAGAGAAATCCAAATTCTGAGGGATGGTGTTGTTTGCCTGTTGTTTTTGAAAGTGCAAATTAGGTAGGTTCATCTTTAAATGTGAACTCAGAGCAATTTTCACCCCATCTCAAGTGAGGTCTAGCTGCATCTATTTGGGTGTGCACCTACATGGTAGTGTTAAAGGGAAGACCAGTTGCTGGGAATCACGAGTGAGAAGAGTTGCTGTAGCAACTCCTTGCAGGCTTCCCAGGGGTATCTGGTTGGTTACTGTAAGGACAAGATGCTAGAATACATGGGCCATTGACTTGACCCAGCAGGACTCTTCTTATGCTCTAAAGGAGCATCTACCAAGCAGTCCCTAAAATTCACAGTATATTGCTGGTGAATTTTCATGAGGACTTGGAAAAAGCAAACCACAAACTGATATGGGAATGATAGAACTGAGCTTCATACTAGAAAATTGAGAAACTGTGAGAAAAACCAAAACTGGCATATTTGCATATCCCTTTATCTCCCACAGCCTGCCCCCCCCCCCCCAAAAAAGATGGGGAGAAATAAAAGCTTTTTGAATACCTCACATATCCCATAAACTGACTTTCAGATTGTCTCAAGCTGTCCTGGCAAAGCCAGTCCGTTATCTCAAACTTTTGGAAAGCGTTCACTTCATTCCAAATCGCATCACTTTTCATAGAGCTGTTAACACTGAGACCCTCAGAATAATTGTGCTGGTAGCAGCTCACTCTCCAGGTGTCCTGGTGATGGATACAGTAATAATTCAGTGACAGGAGAGTTCCTGCTATGCTCAAAGATACACACATTTTGTCTTTTTTTTTCAACCTCCACATTGCTACCCAAATCAAACCAGTATGCATTCACAGGAAGGAAGCAAAAAACATTAGCTTCACTCAAATCTATCTGTACCTATCCTTTCCTTCAGGGAATTCAGGGCAGCACACAGGAGGGTTTCTGTATCCCATTTTATCCTCGTATTAATTCTGCAAGGTAAGTTTGTTCAGAATGAGACACAACACGTGAGCTCTGATTGCACATCTCCCCAAAAGCAACACAAAAGGCAAGTGATGTAATGTTAAAGGTGAAGGTAAAGGGACCCCTGACCATTAGGTCCAGTCGTGGCCGAATCTGGGGTTGCGGCGCTCATCTCGCTTTATTGGCCGAGGGAGCCTGCGTACAGCCCTTCTGATCAGCAAGTCCTAGGCTCTGTGGTTTAACCCACAGCGCCACCCGCGTGTAATGTTGGTCTACACTAAAATATCCAGAGTCCACATTCAGGCAACACAATGTCTTTGTTGGGACCAATAAAAATGTCACAATATAGTGTGCAAGTTTTTTGACTTCTCCAGAACTCTTAATCAGGGTGAATGTTAAAGAAAGCAGGGGAAGGAGAGGAGGGAATGGTAGTTTAATGTTGACACCATTTAGCCATAATCTTAGAATGGAGTTTAAGCTGAGTTCTACCTACTTTTAATAATTTCTGCAGTTCGGAACACCTATTCCATTAAACACAGCTTTGTAGGGAATATATATTTTATATTTTTAGGACCATTTAAGAATGCATTCTTCCCCACCATCCTAACTCCATTTCCAGTATGAAGAATGGTTTTCTTTGTGTTGGTGTGTGTTGGCTGTGTGAATGGATCTCACAACCCTACTTCTTTTGGGTAATCATGATGCATTTAAATCTGCTATGAGGGTGATTACATTTTCTTTTTAGTGACATGGTACAAGGCCTTATTTCAAAATCATTCCTTTTTGCACTTTAGCATGTTAAATTTATGAGCGTCATACCGTAGGCTCTTTTTTGGTATTTTTCTCCCCATATTTTAAAAGTGTAACTGCCTTATCAAATATTTAGCTGCCTAATGTCTCAGAGTTTTTTACAACACTGAAAACCACTTTCTCAAAGTAACCATCAAGAAAGCTGTGGCCTTGCATCTCTCTCCCAATCTCTCTCTCTCTTTCTCTCTCTCTCTGTTTAAACTTGGCTGGACTGCAGCATTTAAACCAAGGTGGAGTGAATGGTGCTTTATCGGCCACCAACAACTCCCAAAATAATAGAAACGTATTATCAATATTTAGTTGGACAGAGCAGAAATATAACATGCAGTCCGTATTTCTCAAAACGAGAACTATTTTCAGTATATGGCAATTTGTTTTCTAATACATCTTTTACAAACCAGAAGCATTTTCTTCCTTTCATAATACCAGGCTCCTGGCAGTTTAATAGCACACCCCCCCCCCAAGACATTTGATAAATCCTTACTTGGGTTCTGTTTCTAGTGAGTTTTTAATACTATTAAGGGTCTGAAATTCATCTTTTTTGGAGTAGGCTTCAAGGGGAGAAAATGCTTTTTACCACTATATACAACTAAAGACATCCAGATTAACACTTTTATATTGCAAAAAGGTCATTTGCTAATTTTTCTTCAGGGTGGTGGTGAAGAATTAATTAGCTATTTTATTGAACCAACTATATGAATTTTGACCATATTACTTCTATTCTCATAGCATGTAAAAGGATGAGGAAACTCCAGTCACTTTTCTAAGTTGCATAGGGTGTCTATCTACACATTCCCCCCAAATTCCCCTCTCTCCCCAAAAATGCATCTCCCTCAATATAGGACATATGATACTACAGATTTGAAACAAAAAATATATATATGCATGTGGTAGTTTATATTTATAGCCGCAAATTTAGAAACAGTAGCTAGAATAGTTCAATTGAGTTTAGTTGCAGGAAAAAAGTTTTGTCAAGCCTAGCATGTTTGTATGCCTTTTTTATTTTTTAAACTATTTTAATACGATAATGTTACTTCTCGTGTTTTCTCATTGCACCAGCAACCAGAAAATTAAGAGTCAAATTTGTTGCTCAGCTCTTAATGTTCTTTATGCTTTGTTATGCCTTATAGGTAAACAAATAAAACTATTACACACCATATTAAATTGAAATACAGCACATTTCACCAGAGTGGAGGAGAGTGTGGTGTGTGCTTGCACAGTCTGCTCTCCAGACAGGTCCAGATTTAGGTTTGATGATGCCCTAAGCTACTGAAGGTAATGGGGCCCTTTATATGTCCAGCTGTCCTTTGTCAACAACAAAAAAGTCACTGTTTTTTTGTGTTGAATATATGCTATATGGTAATTTATGGACCTAATAGGTATCTAAAGCCATTTGTACATAACAAAATATGTACTTTATCAAAGTACATCCAGATTTTTTCCCCTTTCATTTTTTTATGGGGGGGGGGGGCAAGAGAGTGAGGCCCTAAGCTATAGCTTGTTTAGCTTATATGTAAATCTGACACTGTCTCCAGACACTAACTGTAGACCAGCAACCTCATTGCTGTAGCCTGGGCAGAGTCCGTCCATGTTCAGGTCACACTTGATTTCATTTTCCTAATGTTTCCTTACCTGGTCATTTTCACGTTTTAAGTTATCTTTGCATGATGTAAATCAACTTTTGGAAATCTAGTGGAATGTAGTGGAAGTTTAGTGCTCATTTTCATGTTAATTGCTTTCAGGGAAAAAAACTCTGTTTGCAATCCCATTAAGCCAGAAAATTGCAGGAGAAAAGTGATGGAAGTTTGGGGAAACAAGTACGTAGAAAAAGGGTAGGGAGTGGCAAAATGGCTGAGTTTCCCCCTGTTGTTCACTGGTGTGAATGAAACTTAGCATGGTAGTATATCGGCCAAAATGCCATAGTTCCATAATGCAACAGGTAATGCAATGTAAAAAGAATGGGGAAAGACACAGAAATAAGCCCCAGGAAAACTAAGAATAATTCCCACGTCTGAATACACTCTGTCTCTGAAAAGCTCGCAGTGATGAAGCTCACCACAAGGGGCAGCTGTTTCTGACAAACCTGAAATAAGAGACTTTGATCTGTAAAACAACTCCAAGGTATATTTCCTGCAGATCTACATATGGCCTGGATGTCTGCTAAATGTGAACATTTCTGAGACACGTTCTAGTGTCTCTTGTTGTTCTGAGCAAGGAAATAAGTGGTGTAAAATATTTTAAATAATTATGACAGAACCCCTTCCTGAATTTCAGATCACACATAGACTACGGTGCTGCTTTGCACAAAAGCAGATATTTCCCCCCAAAGATTCTTTTATTCTCTCGCTCTCTGCAAAAGGCCTAGTCACAGAGGACCGCTGTGGCTCAGATTTACTGCCATGCTTCTTAGAGAAACTAGAAAACTAAAATACCTAAATCTTAAAATCTTCTTCCACCATCCTTTCAGACAATACTAGCAAATAGTAGATTACAGTCTGAGTGAAATAAACATTTGCTGTGTTAACTTCACATTTCCTTAAGAAATTAAATCATACCCAACTGTATTTAGATATTCATATGTATTACTTTATGAGAATAAGGGTCATTTCTCCCTGTCAAAGGAAAATAATGTAACACCCCCCCCCCAAAAAAAAACCCCCAAAAAAACACACAAATCAAGAGACATGGGTGTCCATAGGAAAGTAGAGTGGAATGCAAAGTAGAACACTGGCAGTGAGGATCAGGCCAGTTTCTCACAAAACAATTACAATAACAGCGTCGGTATGTTTTGCCTTGTATCTCTGGTTCGACAAAGGTTAGAATCTTTTTATTTTAATGAAAGCTTAGAATCGGTACATTATTTTTCACTGGAGGTGGGGGAATAACTGCCCTCTTCCCATCCACCCCTACAGCAGATGCCTAGGCCTATCATTTTGCTTTTAGAGAAGGCAAGAAATATACCACTAACCCCCCCGCCCCCCAAAACCCTTCTTTAAAAGGAAGAAAATCCTGAGAAAGCAAAGAGGCCCCACTTCAAACAATCAATTCCCTCACCATGTGGACTTTAAATACCTTTAAAGTATTGCTGAAAACAGCAAGGTGAGGGTGGGGGGAGAGAGAGAATAGGCGAAGAATTAGTCAATACTTGTGTACCCCGGAATTAATTAAACCGTCAAAGAAATCAATTACCCACCACATCCCCTCCTCTCTTCACAGCCCAAAGTTACTGAAAGCTCAATAGCTCTTCCCATTTCAGAAGAAAACGTTGTGGGTATTTATGAGTTCGGAAACAAATACGGTATCAGAGTTAATGAGGGGCAAACCTTTAAATGTTTGTCAGAGTGGAACACAACAGATAAAGACCGATGTGCCTGGAAGCTGACCAGGGAAGATTGTAAAGGTTGCTTTCCAAGCAGGGAAGCTCGGGGATGGCCATGAAAAAAAGAATCCTTACCTCAAGTTGATGCATTATTATTAATGATGGTGTGACAACAGACCCACAGGTCACTACAGATTAAGCCCCCAAGCCAAGTCCTGTCAGATATTAGCTGTGCAATGCAAAAAGAACAAAGGCAAGGGTGCCATTTTCTTTGCTCAGCCAGTTTTAGGGTTAGCCAAGCAGAACCATAACCAGCCTGTGGTGACCATATTTATGCACTAGCAAAAAAGAAGAACAGTGCCATACCAAAACAAGAAGATGACAAAAAATGAAGGAGTGGTGTTGCCTTAAATTGGCAAATTCTAATTTATATGTGCCTTGCATATATAGAAATAATTACAGGAACTTCAGTAGTACTGCCATACAGCTCAGCATAGTGGGGTGACTGTGGTCAGTGGACCAGCTCAGTGTGCTGTCCGTTCATGTGTGTCTGACCGCATTCATGCCCCTTTCAAGTACTAGCTAAGGCTTCCTACCCCAAGCTCTTCTAATTCACAAAGTGCCCACTTTGTGCATCCATGCAACCAGTGGAGACTGACCCATTTGGGTGAATGGGGCTCTGTCCCACTAACATCAGTCTGCCCTTAGGCAACCTTCCTTCTCCTGCCTTTTTAATTGCATCTAGTACAGAGGGTGGAGCTGTCTGTCAACTACCCCCTCCTTAGTGCAAGCTCAACAAGAAGGAGGATGGAGCCAAAACTAGCATGAGTTGGCTCTGCCTATCATGGATTCTGGTACCACCTACTCTTGGTCTCCCCAACCAACCGGTGGGCACCAGACACCACAGATTGCAATATTGTTTTGGAGCAGTACCCTACTCCACCCTCCAAAAAATAAATCAATTAAATAAAAAATGTGAATCCCATTCATACATACATAGATCATCCAAAGGGGGTGGCTGTGGTAAGGGGGTGCCCCTGCCATTACTCCTTCCTCTTCCTTCTTCTGGTCCCCCAGTTCTACTCCTCCTGCTAATTGTAGCAACGAGGAGGTGATAAACCTGGGGAAAGGGGGAAGAAAGGATGGGGGGATGTCACATGCTGGGGGAGAAACAATTAGTACATCGTCTGGAGTCAACAACAGTTGCACAAGTGGCTCAAAGGAGAAGAAACCAGCAGATGGAGAATGATGGCTCAGTGGAGGAGTGGACTCAAACACTATTAACTGGATTGTTGCAGTAGGTTTCATGGGGTGTTGCCGTTGAAGAGGACTTGGAAACTAAAATTGGTCCAAAGTGCTTCTGCGCCCACTCCAGGTTGCTCATGTTAGTTACGTGTTTAAAGCCCTAAATGACTCAGGTCAAAAATACCTGAATGACCTCCTCCCCTACTACAGCCCCTCTTTGGTGTAAAGATAAGCAGAGAATGCCTTTTTGGTTGTTCAACCACCTTCAGAAGCTCAGGGGGTGGCCCTAGAGAGAATGAAGCTCCCTCCCCACAGAGGTACATCTGGCACCTTCATTATACAGGTTCTGGTGAATGGCAGATGCACACATCTGGAGGACCAAAGTTTAGCCATATCCACCATGAAGTGTATTGATTAGAGCAGGTGTGGCTCTCCTGATGTTCTTAGATTACAACTTCCATTACACTTGGGACACTGTTCATCCTGGCCGGGACTTGGGAGTTCAACAATATATAGGGCAGGGCAGGTTCTTCATTCTTGCATTAGGGTTGCAGATTTAGATTGGGGAGACACCCCCCACCCGAAGCTCTTCTTGGATATCACCAACATATTGTCCAAATGATGGTGCCTATCTGAAAGCAGAAACACCACCAATGGAGAAAATGAGAACTCCTGAATGTATTAATGAGCTGTTAATTCATGTGCCTGAGATTGTGGATTTTATTAGTGCCTGTAAATCTCATATGTATCGAAGTCCTGAGATTTCTGAAACTCTTGTAAATTAGCTCTCAGTACTAATGAAACAGTTGTTTAGGTTGTCAAAGGGACTGGATTGTGAAGGATTCTGGTGTTGAAATAATTACTGAACCAAATAATTAAACTATGCTGCAAAATTACTCTTATAGCAATATTTACAGTGTATTTTCCCCTCGCTCTCGCTCTCCCCCCATCTTTCAAAGAAACAAAGCAAAACCCTGAATTACGATGCTTATTACAGATGAAGCTGCACTCGTAATAGTCTTAACCAACGATAAATTCATTGTTCTAAAGTTACACAAAAGCTGGTTTCAAAGTAATTTGTTTTTGCTCTACAATCTATCTAAGTGTCTTCTGGTGCAGACTGTTATATGCATTCTGGAGATTTCAGAAATTTGATAGGTACAATGCTGAACTTCAAATAAGGAAGAATCAATGATATAGTGGTTCCCCACCCTCCCACCTCCCTTTAGTGCCAGGGCCATTATCTGCAACACTCTGTCTGACCTCAGCAACCAGTGCAGAGAGAAATTGTAAGCAAAGACCTAATGAATGGGAAACACCTGTTTCATACAACCTGAATAAAGATTTTTTTAAAATTCCGTCTCATCTCAAAAATGCCTCCTTAATTCCATGCAGAGGAGGGACTGAGGGGAAAAACCCTCCCCCTAAAAGCACATAAAGAGACAAAGGGTGTCACCAAATAAATTCTACTCAGAATGGACCCATTGAAATGAGTGAATCTAGGGTAGTCATGCCCATCAACTGCAATGGATCTAGGACTAGTGTTGGGTACAAACCAAGGCCACAAAAGGTGCAGACATGCTCCTACCATCAGCTGCACCATCAGCAGGCAGATATGCACCTACAACTGAAACAAATGCTCACTCACTCACAGGCAGAAGCTCCTTGCATCTCTCCACTTTGCAGATGGAAAGGAGGGTGGGTATTGTATCTTGGCATCTAGTGAAATTTCATCATTTTTGAAAGGGGTCGTGTTCAGTGCAGGAGAGGCTGTGCCCGTGCAAAGAGGTACTGAACAGGAAGAACCAATAGTCTATTATGTATCTCTTTTTTGAGGGGCGGGGGTATTTACTGAAACCTTCCATGGGCACCTTAGAAGATACCAGTGGGCCCACAGGTGCCTGTGGGCCTCACATTGGTGATCCCTGTCCTGACGCATATCATTATCTGCAGATGGTGAAGGAACACGTGACAATATTGTAATAGGGCAGAGGCACAAACACCTCAAAAAGAAAAAGGAAACATATCAACAAGGGGATAGCTTTTGGGTCAGCATCCACATGTTTATACACCACAAAAAGTGCTCCGAGGGCTACCTATCTAGCACTGGGTTGGTTTTGTTTTTTGTTTAAATACACTTAATCAAAGCATAAAGCTTTGTGCAAAGGGAAAGGCTACTTGATGGTTTAATTAACACATCTAGCACCCTCTCTTAATAATAACTGAAGGCATCATGTGGCTAAACTTTGGATCTCCACAGTGGATAAAGACAGAGAAAAATCCCTCAACTCATAGTGTGTAATAAAGTAAGTGTGTGTGTGTAGAGCATAACAAAATGGAGATTTGTGTCATTGCAATCTTTAGCACTGAATCAGAGGGTACAGCTCAATTTCATTCTCTCTGGTTTTTTAAATCCTCCAGTCTACATTTTTTAATAGAAAATGCTCATTGTGAAGGACACAGACCAGTAATAGAGATTTATTTATTTATTTATTTATTTATTTATTTATTGCCTGCCCTTCACCCTACGATCCCAAGTTATGCTTACATGTAATGCATTTGGGAGGCCCCAGGTTCAATCCCTGCCAATTTCAGTTAAATGGACCTCAGGATGCTGAATTGGGAAAAACTATGGTCTTGCTCAGTAGAAGGCAGGTTCATATCCCCAAAGGAATAAATATTGATGCATATGGAAACTGTGAGAAATCTGTTGGAGACTTCTCTTAAGCAGACATACTGAGCTTCCTTGTGACCTTGTGCAAGCAAAGCATGTGCTCTACCACTGAGTTATGGCCCTTCTCCTATTTACCCCTCATATAAAGCAGCAACCATTCCAGAGTCTCCCTGATCACTGGTTCACTGAGCAGGAGACTGGAATGTCTACAGGACATGGCAATGGCCTCCCAGTGTTAGTCAACTTAGCTGCTCCTGGGAACCAGGGTGTCTGGGAGTGACTTGCTTCAGAGTCTAAGAGCAACCAAAATTTGGCAATGCCTTCACATATGACTGAGCAGGTCCATAATATAATGACAGGTGAGGAAATATCCCTTAGCTTTCTGAACAATCCACAGGTGGACAACCTCCGTTGGGCAGGTTTGGGGATAGATGTGGAGCCATTGCCAAATTTTGATGCCTCTATTTTCCCATCTAACTTCCTACCCCACATTTAGGTATCATATGTTTGACATCCTGAGAGATTAGAATAGCTAGATAGATACACAGACATACACACACACACACACACACACACACGCTTGTGAAATACCCCAATTGAGGCTTACCCTCTGCACCCATCTAATCCCAGTGATGAACCTTTCCAAGTACCAAAAACCATCTAGTAGCACACTTCCATCAGATTTTATTTGGTTTCAGCTTGGAACTGAATTTGTTTTGAACATGTGCAACAGTCTGCACATCATTAAGTGATGAATGACCTCATGTTATCCAACACTTGGACATTGCATCATGTGTAGTTTTAATTCCTCCTCCCCCCCTGTCTTTGAATTGGAACTAGGTTGTATTCTTTATTGAAGGCTGCAACTGGTTAGTTTAAATGGGTACGTGAAACCCTCTCTATAATTTTGAGAAAATGACACTTTGAAGCCACAGCTGATAGGATTCGTCTATGAGGGGTAGCCAGCATAGTTTTCTCAGACTACAACTCCATCAGTCCAACCCAGCATAGTCAATCGTGAGAAATGATGGGAGTTGTGGTCATAATCTTCTGGAAGGGTGAAGGTTCCCTCCCCTCAAGTTGCAGTATAATTGCTCTAAGTTTCAGGCCTACATTGCAGTGGTAAGGCCTAACAGATTGCCTGAACATCCATTTCTGTTAAAGGGATATGTGTTGGCTCCAAAAAATGTCCTTATGATTGAACTTTAGTTGGTTTTATGTATGTTTTTCCTCAGTTCTGTTCATGGATTGGGGGGGGTGTATGTTTTTGGTTGCTTGCTATTTTAAATGATTTTTAACCCACCCTGAGACTGTGAGGTGAAGTCTGGGATAAAAGCATAATAAATCAATAAATAAAATAATTGTGCACCCTGAGGTTGAGGACTGTGGGTAGGCTTTGGGTGTGAGCAACTTTTCACTGGTCTTTGCCTGTGGAGAGGAGTGTGCTAGTGGTGCTGGGAGGTGTCATGAGTGGGCAGAAAGCTAGTAATGCAAGTTCTCAAGAGAAAAGCCCTGAAGCACCACCATGCTTCAGGTGTGGGAAACCTACGGCTTTGGCTCCCCTGCTGAATCCATAGCCTTGCAAATCCCCTGAGTGACTGATTCTGAAGCCTGGAGGCTCTCGGAGACATGGAAATGGAATTGCCACCTGTTTTCTGTACTGAGCTGGGAGAGCCTGTGATGCTCCCAAGCTCCCACCAGCATGAGTGTGATGTGAGTCGATGAGATACAGGGATAATGGAAAGGGGGGGTTAAGAAGGGGGGGCTGGAGAAAGAGAGAGACATCAAGAAAGAGAGAGTGGGAGAGGAGAGGAGATGGCTCTACAAATATTCTAGATGAAAATATAGCAGCCAGAGTCATTCTGGGGGGAAACCCCAAAAGACTTTTGAGGGGGTTGACCAGTGTGATGGCAACTGAATAAAAAAAGGTCAAAAAGGTAAGGTGGAACATTTACAGCAACTATTCACACACTGAGTCATAATTTAAACGCAGAAGCATTTTATTGCTTTGCACCGTGGTTATCAGATACTGATTATGTTCTTTTTGCTGTTTATATGACTGGTTAAAAACATACAATTGCATGATTTAGACTAGGTCCTTTGGAAAGAAGTCTTTAAAACTTAACTGCAGCACTCAGGAAGTGGATAATACATGGCATATCCTGTTTGTTTGTGTGTGTGTGTGCACTATGTACGTCACACACAAGCTGTATATACAAAAGGAGAGTGCATATATTTCAATATCTGAATGTATAAAATATGAGTGTATATACCTATCTCTGCATTATTCATAGACATGACTTTTAATCTTTGTCAGAAATGCTACTGTAAATCCTGGAGTGTGAAAGGAGACACAAATTATGTTAATAGCAAAGCTTTGTGATCACATTTTGTTTTCCTTGCCTGAAAAATCTTATCTTTCTGTTTCATTGTTTGCTTGTTTGTTGTTGCTGTTGTTGTTGTTATGTCTCAGTTTTCAGTATCTATGTCCCTAGAAATTAATGTTTTTCCCCTGCTATTTTGCTGATCATTCCAACAAAAAGATGGAGATATTTTGAAAGCATACAGTTCCTTCTTCCTTTTTTCTGCACAGAGCGTATTTTTTTCCCCCTTGGGAAACCCTAATGAGAACATACGGGCTTAAACCTGAACTGGAAAGCTTCATGATTTCCCACAAATTAATCACACCACCACATCGAGGCAATTACAGCGATTGAGCTAATCATATCTACACCTTGCATGAAATTAGCTGGCAGGAGACCTTAAGCTTGCAGGGAGCTAGACAGAAAGAGGTTAACTTTGCAGAAATCATCTCTCTCCCAAACCTTTGATGCTAAGAACCACACTGATTTTCAAGGAGAAACAGAGCCTGAAAACTTTAAAAGGCTGCACAGGTAACAAGAAAATGGGGGTGGCGGCCTTAAGTTTTCATTGTTGCCATTCCCCCCAACTCTTCATAACTTTGCTTGTCCGAAATGTGTGATGGGGAGATTTGGAAGGGTGATAGATTTAAATGCTCCCCTCTTTTTGCATGTGTGTGTTGATATTTAATGTCAAAAAGGAAAGAAGCACATCAAAGTGTGTGTGTGACATGTTCATTAGATCAGCTTTTGACAGGCTGCTAAACGGTAGTTCAGAATGAAGAGCAAAAAAAGAGAGAGAGAGAAAGAAGACCTTCCCATCATTAATTACCCAAACATGCACAGCATTGAGCTGAAGACTGGGGAATGGGAAGCAAAGTGCTGACTCCACAGGATTTACACGCCAGCGACTCCACTGCCTCTCCCAATTTGCAGGAGAATAGGAAATCATGAACAATTGATATGCCCTGTTAGCTCCTATCATGGGGAGGTAACTCTCCCATAGCCTAAGGGGTACCTGATACACTTTAACACTGAAAAATAAAAGGTAATGTGCTTGGCAAAGATGGGGAGGGAGACTGTGTGGAGGCAGAGAGAAGAGAGCGGGGAGGGAAGGGACCTAACCTGGGAGTCTTGAAGCAGGTTTGAATTGTAGCACATGAAGACAGAGGGAGAAAATGAGCAGGGAGAGCACAAGAAAGGGTGCCAAGATACTAATTTTGCAATTTTGGTTGTGTCCAATGAGTCGGGCATTTGTGAAACTAACCATGTAAATGGGGAAATGGCTTAACTCCTCTCTGCAGGTTAATGCCTTATTCCCCACTTCCCTCCCACCCTGCCCCAATAACCTCTTCTTTTTTTTGAGGGGGGGTGGGGGTGGGAAGGATCTGCTGGGTTCCTTTGTTCCCCTGCATAATGCAGTTACTTTCCCCAGCTTAATCCTCTAGAGAAAACTAATCAACAATGGATAAAGCTTTCCCTCTTCATGGAAGAGTTCCCCCCACCCCGCTGCCCCATTTGTTCTATTTTGCGAACAAGACTGGCAGTGCCAGCAAAGCTTGTAGAGCTAAATGTTTCAAGATTGTTCGATGCAAATTGAGCTAGCAGGTCAATGCTGTGTGCGGCAGTGGCTGCTGCTGGTATTTGCGGTTAACAGACTCCAGCTCTTTTGCATGTGCGTTCTGGTGCTTTGGGTGTTTTGTGTTCAGGCAGTACAGCTGCAGGTTTCACTGGGGTGTTGTAAACAGCTCCCCAAATCTACAAGCAAAAACACCAAGGGAAATGCAGTTTTGCAAGGACGTTGGAAGCTGCCTGATATTGTGTTGGTTTGGCCCATCTAAGCTCAGTAATGTCTACACTGAGCAGGAGCTCAGTTCTCCAGGGTTTTAAGCAGGGACTCTCTCCCAGCCCTACCTTAAGATGCTGGTAACTGTACCAGGACTTTCTGCATGCAGAGAAGATGCTCTTGTCACTGAGCTATAGTCCTTTACAACATCAAATCAGACCACTGATCCATCCGCCTCAGTATATTACAGCCGTAACAGAATGGTCCTGTTTCCCGCTTTACTGAGGACATATGAAGGCATCCTCTGTTTGAAGCAAAGTCCAGACCAAATCAGGATTAATGATTTACATTCCAACAAAACCAGGGAAAGATATTGCTGGTGTCTGGTTATTCATCTCATGTCCAGAATGGAAATCAATCCAGCAGATACAATCAGTACTCAGTCTTGTTGTTGTTTTCAGTTAAAAAACAATACATATCAATGCATCAATACCATTTGCACTGTGTCCTTCTGCATCAAAATGAGTGGTGAGGAATAATTTAACGATAATATAATTAATCACAAAATTTGCCATGGCAGGCAGAGAAACAAAGAACATAGCTTTTTTTCTGCCAGAAGCTGAACTTGCAGTGTAAGGGAAACAGTGTTGCATGTGATGAACACAGGTTGGAATGGAAATTGATGTGCTCATTGGAGCCAATTGGTGTGAAAGGAGGTGACTGACTTCTAGGGCCACTGGAGAAGGCGTGCAGGAAGAACACCAAGGAGGTGTTCAGTATGCTCCAAAGGTCAGCATTTAGGAACATGAAAAACACAAGGGGCTTTGGTTTCAAGATAAAGGTGTGTGAGTTCTGTTATGCACAATGGAAGTTCAAGGGAAATACAACTTTACTCACTCCAAAAGATGGTATTAGAACACTCCAAGTCATTTGACCATGCACATATGTGCACAGGAAATGGTGGATCTCGTTGAAAGGCAACACATTGCATTTGTTATGATAATCCCTAATTATTAATATTGTATAATTATAAAATTATTGTATAATAATGGAAGGAGCCACGGCTGTGAGGGGTGTGATTGTGACTGTGACTATCATGAAGGGACCCTGCACTTTTGAAATTGCTACTACATTACTGGTGACAACCTAGCACACACCAGGTTCATAAACAATAAAAGAAGAAACAAAGTAATCATAACACTAAACACAATTATAGCTAATAATCTCACCTCCTAAAAATACTAAAAGGCTAATTAAGTTAGCAAGCTACAAAATAGGTCAGCCTTATTTTCTGAAGCTTGTGACAATATTACCATTCATGAAATTTTATTTCACGGGTTATCTGCTCAGAGAGCTTCAACTGGTTTCTCTATCCATGTTTCATAAGGGCAAAGATCATTTCAATTTCTGTGCTATAGCAGAACTATCTTATTTATCTCTTCATTTCTCATATGGTACCACATATTTCCTTCCTTCATAGCCAGTGAATTTCTCCCTTACAGTGCAATTTTTCAGCTCCCAACTTCCTTCAAAATGCCCCTTGATTTTTTTGGGGGGTGTGGGTCTCCTTGTCCTCTTTATCTGACTTATGTCTGTAGATCTCAGATGGGACAAGTGCTTCTCTGGCTACTCTATGGAGAGCACAGAGAGAGAAACCAACCCTAACAGAATTCATACTAGGAACTCATTTTCCTCAGTGTGGATCTCTGACCTAAAGGAAGGGGTGCACAAAGAGGGGGAGATGGCAATTGCACATGGTGCAGGATTAAGCAAGTGAATGGTTCAATCCATTTGGGAAGGGGAATCACTTGCATACTATTTAAAATGACCTGGATAGACTGCAGTTAGGTGTCTTTTATAAATTAATAAAGCAAACAAAGACATAAAGTAATGAGCCAGGGAATATTTTCATGTTGCTCTGAAATACGTTTGACTGATTTATAGGGCCTAAGAAGCATACTCAAAAAAGAACACAGTGTCTAGTCCAGCACATTGTTCTCACAGTGACTAACCATATGCCTATGGGAAGCTTGCAAACAAACCATGAGTGCAACAACACTCTTCCCATTTGTGGTATTTAGATGCATAATGCTTCCAGCAGTGGGGGAAGGACATAGTCATGGTGGCTCATAGCCATTGATGACAAGAAACCAGACATTCTTTATAGTCACACCTATTTAGGAATGACTCAAGGGAAGGATTTGCAGTGCAATCTGATTGCGTGTGTGTGTATGTGTGTGAGTGTGAGTGAGTGAGAGAGAAAGCGATACAGACAGACAGACAGAAACACACTGGTGGTTCTCCTGCCTTATCCAAATATCCCTGCCTGACTTTAGCTGGCAAGGCAGAAGTAAGAGCAGGGGAAATTTGCATTAGTGCTGGGCTGAAAGCTGCTCCCCAATTATGTAGGGCCATCTAATCCTTTGCAAACCAGAGAGCAGTTTTCTGCATCTTTTGCAGGTGGAGAGCAAAGTTTAAGGAAGTTTTAGAGAGGGGGCTTACTTATTCACCTTATTTTAATGTGAGAGTTATGTGTAGCAGCAAGCTATATTCTAACTCTGTCTATTCAGATGTCCTATTGATTTTAATGAACTTACGAGAAGACTGAAGGATCGGCCAGTGGCCCATCTAGTCCAACATCCTGGTCTCACAGTGCCCAAGGAGATGTCTATGGGAAGCTCAAAGGCAGCACCTGGCCACAAAAGCAATCTACCTTCCTGTGTTTTCCAGCAACTGGCCTTCAAAGGCCTACTGAATTTAACAGCAGAGACCTACTCCCAGGTAAGTGATGTCAGGACTGCAGCCTAGGTTTGTGTTCAACTCCATCCAGGTCAGGCCATCTCCCTACCTCCCAGACATGGGAACCTAGGACACATAACTCCTCTGTCTTCTCAGGATTCAGCTTCCATTTATTGGCCTACATCCAACCCATCACTGCCTCCAAGCATTGGCTGAACACCTCAACTGCCTCTCCTGATTAAGATGGAACAGAGAGATAGAGTTGGGTGACATCTGCATATGGTTGTCACTTCACTCCAAACCTCCTGATGACAGCTCCCAGAGGCTTCACACAGATGTTAAATAGCATGGGGGACAAAATGGAAGGATGGAACACCACAGGACAACTCCCATGGTGCTGAACAAAAACCTCTCATGTCTGCTTTCTGGAAGTAATAGAGGAACAAATGAAGTACCATACCCCCAATCCACATGTCCCTGAGATGCCTTAGAAGAATACTGTGATCAACAGTATCAAAAGCCACCAAGAGATCAAGGAGAATGAGCAGGGTTGTACTCATCAATAAGAGTGATGAAGGCAGTTTCAGTGCTGTGAACAAGCCTAAAACTATTATTTTATATTTCTGTGCAAAGTTTCTTTTTGAATAATGGTCATTGACCTTGATATAGAGATCGATAGATTGAAAGATTGGTGTATTTTCCTCCCTGTGGTCTAGCTTTCTTTTCACCTGCACCCTTCCTGCAATTACTGCAAGTTCCTCCTTTTCTTAACTTGAACAAAAGTAATCTCTGCCACCACTATGGGCACAGATTGGAGGCATGGATTCTTATTATTTCTTTAGAAAGTAAACCCATGCTGATTATTCCTTCTTTCCCAAAGGAAGTTGCCAGTGCTAATGAGTGTGTTAGAATGAAATTCCAGAACACTGCCAACCTGGGGCATTTAACGAATCAGTGCCATTTAAATATTTCTGTAATTCTCAGAATAGGAATGAATGTGGATATAATTGTATTTAATAAGTAAAATGATAATCTGAATAATTTACTACAGAAAAGTAATTACGAACATTCACTTGTAAAAAGATAGAAAAGGAAAAAGTTTCCCCCTCTTCCCCCATATTCAAAATTGCTCAGAATAGATTACATGCTTTAGTAATCTAAGAAATCATAAAATGATTACAATTAAGGGATTGGTTAATAATATATACTGTGTTTAGTAACTTTATGGGGCACTGAATTCATTTCCATTTTAATTGTGAAAATGATACACTGGAGTAGCGTCTGCCAAATTACTCATTTGGATGCTTAGAAAAGTGAGGCAGCCTCAGTCTCTCAATTATGACCTGTAACGATGCCCATATTTTTACGGCAGAAAATTGGGAAACTATTGAATTATATTTACAGTTGCAGTAAAATGTAATGTGATTGTTTTGAGTCTGTTTCCTCCCACATTCTCTCCTAACATTGTCAGGAACAACTATGACTTTGTTAATGTGTCACAGTTCAAATAATTAACGGAGTTCACAGGGATCATGCCTTTGCCGCTTATGTGGGGGGGGCGGAATTGTGGTGGTATTTCAGTGTACAGTTTTCTCCTGCTGTTTTCACAGGTGAATCATGGGGGGGAACAGAAGCCCTCATGCACATAAAGGATGGTGACATGTCTTATGTTGTTTGCTACTAAGTCGCACCACACCCACCAATGTGAGTGAAATGTCAGTGTGACATGGCAGTATATCAGTCGAAAAGCTACAGTTCCATAATGCAACAGGCAATGCAGTATAAAAGGAACATGAGATGCTTAGAAAGTTGAGGTACTTTTAATCTGTTTTAGTATGTTTACCTGTGTATGTTTAAAGTAGGGTTGTAATTTTGTCTTGATTTTACAGCTTTCTCTTTTGCAAACTGCTTAGAGTTTTTTGTTTACAACCAACCTGTGTATAAATTTTATGAAATAAATAAACTGGGTTAGAAGTGCTAGCATTATAAAGGGGCAAACTAATGCAATATTCTCAATGTCTGAATGCACATAGAGTGGTCCCAAACACCTTGAAGTATGCCATCATGAATTCACAGGCTCCTGCATGAACCAGTTCAACTGTTGAGCTCTGAATTCCTGAAATATTGTAATTATTCAGCCTGCGGTAGACTGTCTTTACCCATTTCTACAATATGTGCAATGATTATGGTACCGGTGGGAACTGTATAGTAGGAGTAACTTTTTTTTCAGCCCGTAAGAAAAAATAGCATATTCTTTTCTTATGTTACTGCTTCACTCCTAGTTCGCCCATCCAATTTCTGCTGGGGTATACTCCCACACAATGGGTTGTCTTTAAAGTAGCACTAAGTGCCTGCAAGACAGAACTGTTCCACCAGGCCTTTGGCCAGGGCACAGCCTGACTCCCTCCCTCGGCAATCTTCGCAGAGCTCTGGCCCAATGGTTGCCAGTGGCTTGAATTAATTAATTTTATAAGGAATGATTTTAGAGTGTTGTTTGTGCTGTACTTTTGTACTGTTTTATTGTTGTTAGCCTCCCTGAGCCTGGCTTCGGCTGGGGAGGGCGGGATATAAATAAAATTTATTATTATTATTATTATTATTATTATTATTATTATGTATAATGAAACATCAAAACAAGGATTTCAGTTTGCTTAGTAGGACTTACCCCCCCCCCCCCATATTTGAGAAGGGTGGTAGAAAGGTGAAAGTCAAATTGCACTAGTGACAATTCTTGCACTGATGGGACACAGT
Source organism: Podarcis tiliguerta (assembly GCF_965153285.1). NCBI lineage: Eukaryota > Metazoa > Chordata > Lepidosauria > Squamata > Lacertidae > Podarcis > Podarcis tiliguerta. The sequence goes on from NC_139547.1 coordinate 33,535,954, forward strand.
AGTAGAATACTGTTTGTGAATGTGTTCATTCTGCATTCATACTCATAAAGTTTGGTTTTGGAATCAGACCCAGACATGCATCCAAAACCATTTGTTCCTTCATCAAAGACTAACTACGGTATGATCTAGGCTGTACAGCTTCTTTGCTCAGGTTTCTACAAAAACAGTAGTTGTGGGAACTGGATATACGCCTTTTGAAGAAAACAAAGCAACAGACATGTGTGCGCATACACACATGTACACACACACACAAACAAACATAAATGCCAGACACAAGTTTAGAAAACTTTCACAAGTCCTGTGTTGCTTGTGTGTTGCCAAGTAATTATTTCCAGTTCCACCATTAACCCCATTGACTCCATCAAGGCAGAATGGCTGAAATTGCACTTCTCAAACACTTTGGTACTTGAAACGTTGACAGACTCAATAAACCCCCTGAAATGTAACATGCTGCTGCTGTCTACAGAACAGCTGTGGGCGCAAATAGCTTCCTTTTAATATGGACAGAAAGGCCAAGTGAAATTTTAATCAGACAGACAAGGCAGCTCTCTGAGAATACTAAAATGCCAAATCTTCTCAGTTATTGTAAATGGGGGGGGGTCTTAGATCTGTAAACCACTTCTGTTAGCTATCAATTCACCATATTTTCAAGATCCCCCCTACCACCACCCCACCTTAAGTTTGTTTTAATTAACACTAAAGCGTTCAAATGTACAATCTGAGGGAGCTGATTTTCTACTACCTAGAGAGGGATATAGACTGTTACTTTCCCACCTAGTCCTTGAGCCTAATCAGGTCTGAAACTGATGGCAATTTGGTTTGGTAAAATGTTTCCCCCCAAACCACATCCATCTGCCCCACATCTGATACCATATGTGATATCAGTTTTGAGGCAGGTAAGGGAGTGGCTATGAAGACACAGTTAAGGAGCTAAAAGCAAACTCCAAATTGTTTATTTGTAAGCAGGACTCACTGACAGGGCCAATCAGCTGATCAGAGCTGTCAGTAAGTTCCTTTTTGTTAATCTGTATTGGTTCTGGTTCCACCTATTATTGGTCTCCCTGCCTTCAGCCCTACCAGTCCCTATGGCCACTAGTCATCATAGCTACAGCCCTTTCCCAGTGGTTGAAGAGGACAAAATATTTTATTGTTATTTTTTTTTGCGGGGGGGGGGGGGGAGAGAGTGGCAAATCTATCATTTTTTTGGTTCTTTCAGTTTCTCATCAGCTTTTTACTGTGAATTTATCCTAATATACACAAGTTTGTATGCATTTTCCCTAATTTATATACATTTTTGCAGGAAAAAAATGCATTTGCTTATGTTGTCTTCACCAAAACATGCATTTTCTATGCACACTTTACCCTAGTGTGTTTTTGTACACATTAATTGTCTGTAGGAATTGCATTGCAAAATCTGGAGATGTGTGAATGTTAAAGGTGTGATGTGTACTCAATCGATTTTTCTCTCCCATCCATAATGGTGAATAACATGGTCTCCAGAAAGTTGTAAAGATTCCAAGAATCAGACCACTGTCAATAGCATTTGCTTAGTTTTACACATTAATTTTAAAAAGACTGCAAGAAGAGCTGATGGCATTTTAAATAACTCCCACACCACAAAAAGAACACTCAGGCTTCTTGACATATAATGTTTACAAAATGGTCTTACAAACCACTGCCCCTTTGGACAGCCAATGTAGAATGGCTCACAGAATGTACCTTTCACCATGAGCTTGGAGACCTGTTAAAGTCATGTTTAAATGTCATTTTAAAACTTTGCTAAAAGGTATGGTACAGCTGTGATATTTTAATTCTCCAAGGAAAACAAGGCATTCCAGAAAGGTGTTCTCTGTTAGATGTTCACCTGGGCTCATTATTTAAGGTAGTAATTACCATATGGGGCTGGGGGCTGGGGGCTGGGAAAAAGAAATAAATTTAACACTTAAGAGTTGCAGCAAGCACATGGGCCCACCACCCTTGGAGGAGGGGTCCTGTCGTATTTCTGAGGGTCCCATGGCTCTAGGATTGTCCAATTCTCTGTGATCTATGTGTTGGTTGTGACTGGAGCATTCATTCATTCCTAAACAAGAGACACAAGGCAACGACCAGCTCTCTGAGAATGAGAGTATCCATTATGACTCATCCTGCTGTGACGTTACCATCGTCCCAAGGCCAGAGTCCCTAATTAAACCCAGCCTCTTGCCTTCTTATTCCTTCTCTGCAACTTTTTGTGGGGTGGAGGAGAAATACACATTTTGGTGCAATGTATATCAAATGACCAATGTTGGACAGTTCTTTAATGTGAAAATTATTGATCAACGTACCATGGGTGCTAGCACAAATTGGCTGCCACAAGCAGAAGAACACAGATGTGTTGGCGCTTCTTCATGTGCCTCCTCCACATGAGGTCTGGGAGGTGGCAACAAGAAACTGGGCCTTTTCTTCAGTGGCTCCCTGTTTGTGGAACATTCTCCGCAGGCATGTTTGTCTGGCATCTTCATTATGTATATTTTAAGTGCCAGGTGAAAACATTAAACTGGCCCTTGGGCTGATTAATATTCTGCAGCCTTTCAAAATGTGTTTGTGGGATTGGGGGGAGGTATTGTTTTGCTGTTCTGCTTATTTATGCTTTTATTTTTATCTTGTGAACTGCCCTGAGGGAACTCTTGATGAAGGGTGGTATACAAATCTAATAAAATAAATACTCTGTACTGTTGAGTATTGTCACACACACAAAAGTCTTGGGTTTAGTCAATGAGCAAACATAAGCTAAAATGAAATAAAACAGAGTAAAAGGAAACTGTTAGAGAAAGAGGTAAGAGTTATAGCTCAATGGTAGAACATGAGCCTTACATGTAGAACATTCCAAATTCAGTCTCCAGCAACTCCAAGTTGGGCTGAGGGTGACCTTTTGCCTGAAACACCAGAGAACTGCTGCCAGTCAGTGTAGACAGCCAGATGGACCAATGATCTGACTCACTTATCACCTTCTTATGACCATTGATCTTCAGTGCGCATTGTCAGGAGAGTGATGGGTGTGTTCTAGGTCAAACACGTTTCCTCCATTGGGGTAATGAAGGTTTCCTCAACAGGCCTGATCAGAGCTCTGAAGGAATCAAAGATGTCCTCTAAAACATAGCTCAGAGCTCTGTATGCAACGCTGTGCTTCCAAGGAAGACAAAATCAATATGGAGAGTGCTCTTTGAAGGTAGAAACTTTGAAAACCTCTGGCCTAGAGTTTCAAGAGGAGCTGCTGTGCTGTGCCAATTTTCAGAGTCGCCAGTGCTGAGCCAGACAGATATCAACAGTCAACTTCAGCATCTGGCAATTTGCATCCCCCTGTGTCTCATGTCCTGATTTGGGAACCAAACGTGTGATTTATTAGCTCTAAAGACTGGTGTCTCAGAGACGGCAATCAATGCAGAGGTGGCGATGGGCAGCAAGAGAGAGAGAACCTGCAGGAGAGAGACCCCTGCAGCTGCATGGCGGCACGGCTGCTAGAATGATTAAAAGTAACTAATCACTCTAGAAAGTGGGAGGAACATTTGGACAGGAGCTAACAACATATGGTACAAGATCTGGGCCTGCCCCGGGGCAAGATATGTTCAGTCCCTCCAGCTTTTTCTCCAGAGGGTTTGGAGTTTTAATTATACGGTATTTTCAAAACACTTTGCAGATTAATCACCACCACCACACCTGAGAATGGTAAATATTGTTATCCCAAATTTTGCAGTGGGAGATGCAAAAGGCATAAAAGCGTACAACAAAGTTACTGTTCCTCTTGCTGTGTAGCAAAACAGTGGCCAGGTCAAGATTATAAGATTTTAATGGTAGCATGTTCATTTTGAAGCTGCATTCACATCAAATATTTTTATTCAAGTTTGAGTTGACATTAGGGCGAGATGATTTCTGCAAGCATTTTAATCACTTTCTAAAGGTATCCCACCAACACTTGCTTACCTTTTAGGTATTAATGCAAACTCTACCCCAGTATATGCATTTGTGTACACATTACTGAGCTGGAGAACTGAATTGCAAAATTCAGACGAGTGCAAATTTCACAGCATGTGTTTCAGTTTGCATATTGTTTTGGAAAATACTAATTGGGTAAATTCACATTTTAATGCAAACGGAACTAAATTCCTCCTCATCCCTAATTCAGAGTCAAGCTGCCTCCACTGTAGAGGTAGAATAGTAAGGATAGCTAGAAGCTAGTAATGTTTCTTCCAGTATGAGCTTATCTAATCCCAGAAGTTGTCATCACATGCCCTCCCCTAAGTGTTCACTCTGTCAGAGGTACAGAGAGCAGCAACATGGGAGAAAGCCTTTTTCATAGTGGTCTTCCACTTACAGAATGTTCTCCCCAGGGTGGCCGTCACCAATGCTGTCACCTTTTACATCCCAGGCAAATGTTTCCAGGCATTGTTGTCCATTTCTTCCTGTTGCTGGTTATATCTGCTGATTGGTTGCTTTATGGTGATCTTGCTGATATTGTGCAAAGTGGTTACTAAAATACATATTTGGCAATTATGTGTGATCATGATAGGGGGTTTTTATCTACCATGCTTTGACTGTACATTGCATTTTGCATCCGTCTTGTACTTTTGATATAAGCTCCCTTGATATATGATAAATCAAGAACATCAGCATGCTCACAAAATTCTTCTGGGATTCTCAGCTTTCAGATGTGAATGTCAGTATTCCAAACATTTGGACATTTGCTGCATTCGAACAGGCATTGCTGTGCAACATACTCATTTTTACCGGGGACTCTTTTTAATGCAGTAAGTTATACAATATTTCTGCCCTATATTTTTCCACCACCACTTGCTGTCTTCAGCATTTCCCTTTTGCTTTGTATTTCTTTCCTAAGCTTTCCAACATGGATATGACTCTGCAAAACCCAGGCAATTTTGTTGGCATTCGTATGTGCAGAATTCAATGCAGAATTTCTGGCACGCTCCCCAGACCATGACCTCTCACAGCACATTAATATTTTAGTGCATTACAAAGAAAATTAATTCCAGGAGTTATCTTGTGAAAGGCACATATTTACATATCATTGTGATAAATCTTGTTATTTGTAGAACTGCCTGGGGTCAGGCAGAAATATTCCTGAAAGGAGGATGGGATGCATGTATCTTAAAATATCTGTTATAAATGTTGTGTGCTGTGATATATCAAACACACTCCTTTTTAATTTAAAGAATACCACTGTCATCATTTGTCTCACAATACATTTGACCAAGGCACTGTTTGAAGGCGCATTTGATTTCAGAAAATTTATACACCTCTTGATTTAAAAGGAAACAATCCCTCAAATTGGCTTACAAACAATAAAACAATAAACTTATCAATAAGAAGAATTAATAACCATCAAATGAGAATTTCAGAAAGTTAAAGCAACAATAAACTAAAAACAGATTAAAATTCACATGGACATTCAAAATTTGTCTAAACAGAATTGTTTTTAGGAGGCGCCAAAAAGAGTAAAGTGAAGGTGTCCACTTGATGTCAATAGGCAGGGAGTTCCAAAGGATAGGGGCCATCCAATAAAAGATCAAGTTCTTAGAAATGTAGAATGAGTACCATGTGGCACCCATAACAGTACTAGTTGTGCTGATCAAAATGGTGGAACAGGCATTTAATGTAATAAGGTGACTGCATAGGTAGACTGGTCCCAAGTTGTTAAGGGCTTTATATACTGATAATAACATATTGAACCTGGCCTGGTAGCAAATCAGCAACCCGTGCAGATCTCTGATGTCACTTTCTGTACAGTCCCGTAAGAGCCGTTCTGTATGACATCTGCGACACGCATCCAATGGAGCTGTGTGCATGCGTAAGCAGAGTTCAGCAGAAAGCCAGACTGTTTAGGAATGTGGCATCACGAATTACTTTATTATTTACAGCAAATTAAAACAAAATAACATGGCTAGTGTGAACAGCATCTCACACACATGTCCTCTCTGTCGAAGAGAAAAAGAACAAAGAGCAGAAGTTCTCCAGTCTGAGTTCCGTTCCCACACATACAACAATAAGGAATGTAAACAGCGGATCACATGATCCAGCAACAGGAGAATGAAATATTAACAATCACAGACTGGGTGGATGCAGAGGAAAGGTGGGAGGAACCAGCTGAGAACCAAGTGAAGACAATGAATGCCAGAAGGAGAAGAGGCAGAAGCTGAAGCAGGAAAGGAGGGAAGCTAAGAGGTATTCTCAAATAGATTTCACAGGTGCAGCTTTATGGAGTGTGCCAGTATTAACCATAGAATTGCAGAGTTCAGTCATCTAGTTCTACACAACTCCCTGCAATTCAGGAATCTTTTGCCCAACATGGGGCTCAAACCCACAACCCTGAGGTTAGGTATCTCATGCTCTACAGACTGAGCCATTAGACCACTAGGTAACTTATTGCTGAGAGAGAAAGAAACAGCAAGTTTTCCTCCCACAAGCCTTTGACTGCTTGTCCAGTGCTCCCCAATACAATATTTATGGAACACAGCGATATATAATTTAAAGGAGGCTCAATCTCAACTTCTTGTCATAGAATTTTGCTCTGTTTTAGACTTTGAGTTCCTTTGAAAAATTATTATTTCAGGACAGTAGTGGAGGAGACAGGCTTAATTCTGCCATCCATATATTGCAGACGTGCCCCGGAAATGGAGAAGTTTCACATAGAAGCCAGTTCTTAGCAAAGTTAGTAACACAGAATCCATAGGATTAAAAGTCACTGGATTAGAAGTTTAAGGTTGGTACAAGTAGGAAACCGCTTCAGCTGGCTTGTCTGCAAGTGTCCTTTCCTCAACAAGGATATAGCTTCACTATAGTGAACCAAGTTTTTGGTAACTGTATAAAGCTTCACACTCCATAAAGCTGCACCTGTGAAATCTATTTGAGAATACCTCTTAGCTTCCCTCCTTTCCTGCTTCAGCTTCTGCCTCTTCTCTTTCTGGCATTCATTGTCTTCACTTGGTTCTCATTTTACACTCACTCACCCACATCCTACTACCCTTTTGTCATGGAACTCAAGAAGGCATAAATGTAGCTCCCACGTGGAAAAGGAAGGTACCTTTTATCATCTGTGGTGGGAATGTAAGAAAGTGAAATACTTCTGCGAAATGATTTACAGTGAGATGAAAAAGATGTTGAAATATACATTTGTAAAAACAAAACAAAAACAGAAGCATTTCTACTTGGTATTGTAGGTACTGATATTAATAGACAAGATAAAAAATTGTTCTTATATGTGACAATTGCAGCAAGAGTATTACTGGCACAGAAATGGAAGTTTTGTAAGGAGAACTATATGAAATATTACAGAAAAGAGTTGAGAATGGATTTGAAGTTATTGACTATTAAAAGTAATAGTTAGGATAACAAATGTAAGATTAAGAGAGGAGGTTTGAAAATCATTAGATGTGGTTGATGGAAGTCTCAGGCTAAAATAGCCAAAATGATGTATAAGATAAAATGAGGTGATATGTTCTGTTTGGAAAATGTATGTAAAAACCAATAAGAATGTATGTAATAAATAAATAAATTGTGGCTCCCATGTGGTCACATGGTCACCCATCCAAGCATACACAGGGCTCCCCTTGAAGGATGGTTCAGAAGTTGCAACTAGTACAGACTTCTTCTCAGAGACTGGTTTATCTAGGTCAGCCTTTCTCAACCTGTGGGTCCCCAGATGTTGTTGAACTACAGCTTCCATCACGCCTAGCTAGCAAGGCCAGAGCTCAGGGATGATGGGAGTTGTAGTCCAACAACATCTGGGGACCCACAGGTTGAGAACCACTGATCTAGGTGGATCCACACCCATTCCAAAGAAAATCCATTGGCTCCCTATTCATTTCCAGGCCCAATTAAAGGAGCTGGTGCTTTCAAAGGGGATCCATACACCTGATGGAAAACCTCCCCCTGTACCTATCTTGCCTTGTCTCATCGTTTTATTTTTGTGCCACCTTTCTATAGTTAAAACCATGCTCAAGGCAGCTTACAACATGTAATAAATTATGTAACTACGACATAACAAAAGAAGTCCCAAACAAAGAAATAAAGCATGAAAAGTGCACAACCAAATTAAACAGTTTTCGCATAAATCACAGTAAAATCTAAAATAAAAATAGAAGAAGGGGGGGGGAATCAGTAACAGAAACAACCTCCCCCTCCCCAAGTCAGCTGGCTTCCCAACAATGGGCATTGCTGTCAGTTACCAATAGGACAGGGGGAGGGCTGACGCATCAGGGAGTTTGCTGTGGCACAGGTGTGATGGCAGGGCATCAGATTGGTCCCACCATCATGCCCACAGTGAGTTCCCCGCCACCTTCACTTCCTTCTCAGTAACTGGCAGTGATACTTGGCATTGGGAAACCAGGTGAACGATGCTGCCCCACTCACAGTGCCCCACTGACTTCTATGACAAGAAATGAGGCCCTGTGATAGAAGCTCCAAAAATGTCCATATTTTGATGAGTGCACACAAAACACTTGTAGGTGCTTTTTGTGTGTCACCCCGACTTTTTAAAAAACCCGAAATGATTATCACCATTTTGTTGTTGTTGTTTTCAGTCTGCAAATAGACAAATAAAAATACACTAAATATTTCACAAACTACCAGGTAAATTGGCAATTGGTGCCAGCACCCCAACCTTAGGGACACCAATACATCTATATCAAGATGAAAACACCCACGGCTACTAACCACAATGGCTATGTTCTGCCTCCACAGTTGGAGGCAGTATATACTACTTCTGCTAGAAACTACAGCAGGAAAAAATACTCTTGTGCTTGAGTCCTTCTTTACAGGTTTTCCACAGGCATCTGGTAGGTCACTGTGAGAACAGGATGACAGACTAGACAGGCCATTGGCCTTAAAGGCTCCATGTTTCATTGCAGGCAAACCAGTACTGTTCTTTGGCATAGTTTCCCCCCCCCCTGCAGATGCAAGTAATTGTGTCCCCTCCCACCAGAGCCATCTTTACTATTAAGCAGCACCCTGGCGAAATCATACACTCCCAATAATCTTATTTTCTAATTCAGGGCACTCTGAAATCATATAATGAATAATTCTGTCTACGGTTCTCCCTGTAATGACATATGAGTAATGTTTCTAATTGTACCTTTCCAGATGAATACGGCAGAGCTGCCTATCAAAAAAGAAACAAAACATAAATATCTTGTAAACTTCTGTTTTCTGGCATTTGTTTGTGTTGCTATCTGCTGTTATGTGTTTCCTTGGAAAGATAGAAAGATGATAGATAGATAGATGATGATAGATAGATAGATAGATAGATGATAGATAGATAGATATAGATAGTCATACTTGGTTGTTTAGGCAGGGGTGGGTTGTTGTTTTTGTGTCTGTCTGTCTGTCTGTCTGTCTGTCTGTCTGTTTGTTGTAGCCCAAGGCCCACATTCACCTGTAAGCAGCCTTCCAAAGGCTGAAAATGCCATTTGCTGGGCAGAGCCAGATGCAAAGGTGGGTGGAACAATGGAAAGGACTCTTACAGTTGATTGGTAGCTTATATTGCAGTCATGCAAATCTCAGAGGTTTGTGAACACACAACCACATATAACTTCATCTTCCACCCAAAGAAGAAAAAGGGCCTTCCTGGTGTGTTTAGGGGTTCTTGCACTATTCTGCCAAGTGAAGCCTTGATGTCTGCCTCAAAGTCCTGCACTAATGGTGCCCTTACATATTAAAAGAAGTGCATGGCTATTAGAAGGCTTAAGCAGATGGCCTGCCTTCCTGAAAGTTTCCAAAGACTGAATACAATGATGGAATTGAGCAATACGTGTATTCCAGTTAACTAAATTCCCAGCACCCTGTTTGTTTTAGCATTATGCAAATTAAACCGAATGATCTATCCACAGAAGCATGTCATGAAATAAACATCACTGCACTTCTTAGACATCTAATCGATTGCATTGGATTTCACTTACAGGTTCGAAATCGAATTCCTTTCATCAAGCCTGGCTCATTGGAAACAGCCCCCCCCCCCCCATTTTAGAATAGTTCATTGTGTGTTGTTTGCAAACCTCCATCCTATTATCATATCCGCAGAAAGTGTCCTTTTCATCACCACAACAGCCAGTAAATCTTAACAGTGTATGCAAACATTAGCACAAACACACAACTGCCCTCGAAGCATGAGAAAGAGCTTGGATTAACACCCACTATTTAAAGCAGTGGTTTTTAATCCATTATTGATTTTTTGTATATAGATTTTAGGAAATTACATTTAAATTTCATATTGTTCTTATTGTTGTTTCTATAAAAGCAGTGGTGCAGAACCTCCAGCCTATGGGCCAAATCAGGCCTATCAGGGGGTGTAATTTACCCTACAAGGCAAATGCTCACCAACTACACCCAACTGCCCCACACCTGACCATACATCATAAAGCTACAAAAGAACCATCAGGAGCCTTGAAGTGCACTTCTGGTTGTTTATTGCTATGCAGAGCTTGTGCATGGTATTAAACAAAAAAGGTGAAAGATACAGGATGCACTGGGATCAGTTTCACTGATTAGTTCACTTCACAATAAAAATAAACCAGTTATACTTCAGATTTTAAGTCTTCGAAAATTTAATTCATAAGTAGCAGGCTTCTTCTATATGCCTGAGGTAAAATGGGAAGGTGCTGGGTCTCCCGCCACCACCAGCTGAAGCCTCATTTATAGGGGTTATGTAGTGAGAGCTTTCAGTGAGATCTCAACAAACTCTTGTGACCTCTCACTGGCAGCCATGGCTTCTCCTTGCTTCTCCAGCGGCAGAAGCAGAGGCAGGCAGAGAGACCATGTGGGCCATGCCCCATGGGATTTTGCCGCCCAAGGCAGCCACCTCAGTCTGCCTCAGCTGGCCCTGTCTATATGAAAGTTTTAACCCATTTTGATGGTCACTTTCATTGTTCACCAAAATCCTGGCATATCTGACATAAGTAGTCGAGCAGAAAACATACAGTGGAGTGTGGGGTTTTTTCTGAATTAACAAAAATACAATCCATTTTGTGGCTAAAGATGTCTCCTTCAAATACTAAAACTGACAGTTGTAGAAAAACAAATATACATGTTTGTTCCCATTTTTTTGTTACACTAGTTAAAAAAAAAGCATTTGTTTTTAGCTTTTTTTAAATCCATCTCCACTGCACATCCACTTAACACAAATTTTGCATTCTTAAGATACATGGAATCTCAACTGCATTTCAACCTAAACATTAGTAAGTACTTCAACAGTAGAGTTGCAAAGGTAGTCTAGCCTTCAGAGAAAATTGGAAAGGGAACATCATTCATTGGGAATGCCTACTTTCACATTTAAGATTTAAACAGAATGAACAACACTGACAGGAAGCAACCAGGTTTCCCCACTTCTCCAGATACTGAAGCCATCAAATCAAGCCCTAAAACTCCAGAGATCTCAAACAGAAGTCCCCAAATGCAGTCAGCACCTACTGAAATTGGGAGTTGCAATCAGCATCATCCAGTTGTTCAGGGAGCTTCATTTTGTAGCAATAGTTTAAACTCAAGCTATGTTGTATCTGAAGAAAAGAAAGAATTGGGAATACACTTTGAGTGCACCCACTGTTTTTTTTCCTTTGAAGCTGAGTCATGGTGATGTAAGGTGATTGACAGCTGGACAACCTTGTTTGGGTGTACAAGAACTCAGGAAACGGTCTGACAGCTGGAAACTTATCCTTATCTCTGATTTAAAGACTGATGCTATAGAAATACTGGAAAAGTCTGAACGCCTAGCACAGGGTTCCAAATTCCTGGGCATCTACAATTTGAATAATGAAAGGTTTCCATAAACATAAAACACAATAAACAATAAAAACACAATGGAAGGCTTCCATATTTACTCGTTTTGAGTCAAGGACGGGTATACAACAGTTGTTCTCTGACACCTTTCATCCTTGACCATTGGCCATGCTTGCTGGGGGTGATGGGGCCTGAAGTTTCCCATCTTTGCTTTATATTAAAGACACCAGATCTCAGAAACTGGTAAACAGATCACAGAATCACAGAATCAGATCATGTTTCCCATTTCCCCTCCACGAACTGTCTAAGAAGAGTTTTCTAAAGGAATTAAGCAAAAATAATGATAGTGTTACTTACTGCCCAATACTGAAGGTGATTTAAGAAACTGATTTATCCTGCCTCATATGGTTAGATTATGAACATCGAAATGGGATCTAAATTTGATCAAAATTGATTTACAATGCAACTCATTTTACAGCACTTATATCATGAATTTGTATCTCATAAATACATCTTGCTATAGCAAAATGGACTCTTGTTTGGAAGCTTGTTTGTTTCCAAGTTAATAGAGATTGGAAAGTCTTCACCAAAATTCAGTTTCATTTATGTAAGTGGCCCATAAATCAGTTCATTAACATTTTCTGCATATTGCATCTATTAAAGCAAGCAAGAAGCGGTAGTTTCGGAAACTGCAAACTGATGTGGAAATGCAAAGAGCTGAACTTAAGCCAAAGCAGACATCTTCACCCATCTCTAAACTTTTGTACTACCTTTTTTCTCTTTGAAGGATGAATATGATAAGTGTATGTTAAATATATGGTAAACAGATGCAGTCTTCATCTCTCATGCTTCTCCCCAATAGTCTCCGAATGACACCCTCCTAGACCAGATATTCAACACCAGATCTCCATACTAAATCCCCGTACTGTGCAGCATGTTTAGAATAATACTAGTTAAGGAATTCTCTTAATTATTGGAGGTCCTTGCAGAAGGGATGAGATGCAAGCTTAAAAGCAAACAAACTCAAACTACTGCTTAAAAGGCAACCCAATGAATTTTACACATTCATAAATTCTGCCTATACAGTGGTACCTCGGGTTACAAACACTTCGGGTTACAGACTCCGCTAACCCAGAAGAAGTACCTCAGGTTAAGAACTTTACCTCAGGATGAGAATAGAAATTGTGTGGCGGCAGCGGGAGGCCCCATTAGCTAAAGTGGTACCTCAGGTTAAGAACGGTTTCAGGTTAAGAATGGACCTCCGGAACGAATTAAGTTTGTAACCAGAGGTACCACTGTATTAGGATGTTTATTTCAATCCTAACAGCTGTCCGTAGTGACAGCTATGTTTGGATAGTTTCCCATATTGAGATTGCCACATCCATTGTCATTAGAAAGTACAGATGGACAAATCTGTTTGAGTAGGGGTGATGGTTAAACAATCCTCCAAACTGTTACATGGCTTTCATGTTGAAATGGGGTTTGAAGAGGTATCTGCTTTGAATGTCTTTCAGCTGAGATGAGGTTACTGCTTACGTTGCTGGTTTATGTTGTGCTGCAGCGTGAGATGTGTTCTAAATGGATTATCAATTCTAGGTCCTGTTGCTGATGTGCTTTGTAATTTTTGATATTTTTAATATTAGTTTTAATTGTTTTAATTAGTTAATATTAGTTTTAATTGTGTTGTGTTGTTTTGTTTTAATTGGGATTGTGAGTTTATGGTTCATATCTGCTGTAAGTTACTATGGGAAGACTCTGTGCCCTACACACTAAGCCCACTCACACTCTGTCTGATATTAAAATACATTGGTCATCAGAGCCAGCTCCTGATAAGTCAGTGACCAGAATCCTGGGTACAATGTGGGCAAGGCAGACCTGAGAAAAGTGAAGGAAAGCAAATGTCAAGTTAGAACAGGAACACAGCATCAACTGCTGACACAGAAACATACAATGCTGCTTTACACAGAATTAAACCACCTCAGTAATGCCTACAGCCAATGTGCTGTCCTCCAAATGTTGCAAAACTAAAACTCCTATAACCCCTGGCCATTGCCTATGTTGGCCAGGGCTGATAGAAGTTGTAGTCCAACAACCTCTGGAGGGCACCACATTGGCTACCCACTGACAGTGGCTCTCCAGCATTCTTCAAGGGGCATTGCCCAGTCCTCTCTGGAGATACTGGGCATGAAAAACAGGATGTTTTCCATGCAAAACATGTGCTTTAAAGTAAACATGGTTCTATGGAGTGTCAAAGTCATGTTATGCTCACACAGTTTAAAAGATAGGATGATTGCAAATAAAAATATTGTTCCAAGGGAATGAGCACAAGAATGCACTCTAAAACTAGAGTATGAAATTGTTGTGTTGTTGTTTATGCATGTAGGGGCTGCTGTAACTGCTTGCTCCACTCACCAACCCCCACTGTTTCAGTCCCACCTCAGGCCACCCCTCCCTTAACGCCTAGCCACCCCCCCATTACTTATCCACCCCGCTGCAAACAACTCATCCCCTGCCCTGCCCTGCCCAGCTTGTTGTTGTTGTAGCATTATTTATTTAATTTCTGTATCAGCAAAACTTATATACAAAAGAGTTGCAGCAGCAGCAGCAGCAGCAGGAAAGCAGCCTTGTAAATCAAATAATACTGCTTATGAAAAAAATGTGTTTCTGGTTAAAATGTGTACAGAATACATGTTTTTACACACACACACACACACACACACAAATGTGCATTTCATGAAAGACCAAAATCACAAATAATTGACTTTTGAACTAACACCTACAAAACTAAGGCAGACCCCAAAGGAGACTGATTTACCCATCCCCAGTTTACACTCCATAAACAATACATGAACAGCCACTTGTATGAAAGATGGGGGCCTCCTTTTGTACAATTCAACCAAAACTCCTTTGGGCAATTAGGTTGCTTTGCAAAGTTTCTGCACTTTTTAAATTGCATAATGAATTGGTTGCTCATAAATCATAAGATGAAAAGCCGCTACACCAGGACTGACAATAGTGCTATGCATCTTAGTCAAGGGTGCTGGAGCAGTAGGAGCTCGGCGGAGTAGAATAATCTGAGATGATAAAACACAGAGGCCCTTAACCTTATTAGAGTGCAGCTCCAACTAATAGGCTGCTTACTGACTTGAGAGCAGCAAGTTCCTAAGCATTTAATTCAGCACTTAAGAGAGTTACATGTAATATATATTTGGGGTTTGGTCAAGTGTAAAGGGAGCAGGGGTTGGCTAGGTGTGACAGAAGGGGGACAGGGGAATGGTTGGTGGGTAAGGGGGGGTCGGTGAGCAGAGCATGCAGAGATGTACAGATACCCCCAAAGATTTCAGTGATCAGGCTGGGATATAAGGGATCTGGGAGTCCTTATCAATCATCCGCTTCCATATAATATGACAGTTATGTTTTCCCCAATCTGCAGGGAAGTATTTCTAAGCATGGTAGCTCCTTCCTTGCCACTGAAGAAGCTTCACACTTCCAGGTTCAAAGGTGAAATTCCAGGTATGCTTGGGGGGGGGGGGAATCTGTTTTTTGAACATTTAAACACTCCTTGTACTCTGATTAGTATACAAGTCATTTATCCTAGATCCCGGGAGAGACCCACAAGTTTGTCACATGAATTCAGATGTTTCTTTGTATCCATAGATACTTCTGCAAAACAATTCATCTGATTTTTCTCTGGAGGCTCATGTAATCTGATGTTTCTCTGATTTCACTTTCTATAAAGCTGTTAATTCTTCATGTTGATTTATAGCAGGAGGAGTTAAGTACATTAATGACTGTTGAAGAAGTGGGTAAAAAAAATTCCCATATATATATATATATATAATCAGAATACTTTTTGCTAAATTCATGACAGTAGGAAAAAAAGACTAATTGGACTAGTATGCATATGAAATTACAAAGTACACCTGGGGATGCAAGTTTGTGAAACTATTATCAAGTAAAAACCCAGAAAAAAATATCATGATAGCTCAGAAAGAGTATCATCAATGTTCCTGGCCTTTCTTGAAAACTCAACAGATTGAGTATCAAGCTCCTCCTATTAACATTAAAGGTCCTCCCCAATTCCCAGAAGGTTAAAAATAGGGGGAAATCATATACAGTTTTCATATTTGCCATGACATCAGGCTGCAGGGGACAGAGAGGTGAAGCAGGACTGAGAAACCAAGTGGTTTCTTTTCTCCCTAGGCAGTTTTTATTCTACCTGGTCACTATATGAACTGCTATTTAACAGATGCCTAAGTTCGCTTTTCCCATTTTCCTTTTATGTATCCTTCTTAATTTATTGCATGGAAGCTACTCTGTAGGCTGTTAACTGCCTAGAATGTTGTTTCAGCAACATCAGTAAAGGTGAATGTAACAAGAAAGGTCAAGGGATGAGTATCAGGTATGAGAGCAAATTAGCTTAAAATTATCTGTCTCCACGTCAAAGCAGAGGAATCAGGTTTAAACCATAGGCCAGTAGTATATCATATGCTTTCCATGCAGAGAGAATTGGGTTCAATCACTGACATCTCCAGATAGGGGTGGGAAGAACCATTGTACAAAGCAATACTGGGTGAGATGGACCAATTGTCTGACTTGGTATAAGGCAGCTTCCCATGCTCCTAATACATATTAATTCATTGTGGCTTTTTTTTTACCAATGTTGATGATAATGATGATAAAAGATTCTTCATGGAGTGCACATCTAGGAAGAGATAGGGTTGTATTCAGAACCATGGACAGCAACTGGGTTTCCTGAATGGCCACTTTAATAATGGAGGTGAAGAGATAAGGCCCTGATTTGCTCTTTCCTGTCCTTGCACACATGCACACACAAAGAGAGAGGGGGCTTGCAGGCAAATCCTGTTTCCAACCATTCTATTCCTCTTACTCCCACACTGGTTTTTAGAAAGTCAAGTGGTACCAACCAAGGGTATCTCTATTTAATCTCTATTTAATGACTCTATTTGTATGATCTGGAAGGGTGGCGCTGTGGGTTAAACCACAGAGCCTAGGGCTTGCCAATCAGAAGGTTGGCGGTTCGAATCCCCGCAACGGGGTGAGCTCCTGTTGCTCGGTCCCTGCTCCTGCCAACCTAGCAGTTTGAAAGCACGTCAAAGTGCAAGTAGATAAACAGGTACCGCTCCGGCGGGAAGGTAAACGGCGTTTCCGTGCGCTGCTCTGGTTCGCCAGAAGCAGCTTAGTCATGTTGACCACATGACCCAGAAGCTGTACGCCGGCTCCCTCGGCCAATAAAGCAAGATGAGTGCCACAACCCCAGAGTCGGTCACGATTGGACCTAATGGTCAGGGGTCCCTTTACCTTTACCTTATTTTTATGATCTACTTGCGGAAAACTGCATTTTGCACAAACTTCCCCGATCTATTTCTAAACTTTCCAGTTGGGATACCAACACACAAGAATTCAAGGTACTCAGAAGAGAAAATAAAGCAGGGGTGGGGGGTAGAGATGGCTCTTTATTACATAAAAAAGCAATATATACTAATTAAATATCATGAGCAGTAGTCCATTTCATGCTTCTCGCTTTTCATGCCAATTTCCATCTCCCAGTAAACAGTTAGCATTTTGTATCTCTTTTTTTATTATATACATATCATTAAATGAGAATCTGTCCAAATTTTCTGCTAACCTCCTCCCACACCAACCATTATTGCAGAGAGAAATGTCCAAAAACAATAGTGCATGCAGTTTCTTTAAAAAAAATGTGTGACTTAAGTGAGTGTCTGATCTACACTATGTAACTACTGGGCACTGTCAGTAAGAAGCTGGTTGTAACCTTGCAAAACCAGTGTATTTAAACAAGCATGTGTCTGTGGTGTTTCAAATACATACAATCCCTTTCATTTTTATAATATGACATTTTTTCCAGACCTTGGTCTAGCTCTGAGACTGGATGCTACTCAGTTTGGGCATGGCAGATAAGAAGCAGCATGGCAATAGACGGATGGGGAGGAAGTAAGGCTACAGATTAGGTAAACAGAATCAAAGAGTGAGAGGCAAGTGCAAAGTTCCTGGACAGTTGGATTTCTGCAAAGCCAGACACAAATTCAGGTCCCAGAGTCTGTGAAAGAGGCATGACTAGCCAAGAAGCAGCTAAGGCAAGAAGGGGAGTCATGATCCAAAGCAGCAGTAGGAAAAAGGAAGTTAAGTGGATTGGGACAGTACTCACACTTAATACTTATTTGCTCAGATGCAAGAACTGCATTCCTACAGTAGGGCTTAGTGTATTCTAACTAACCTGGAGAGTTAGCTGCCAATATTCAAGCTGGCTCTCTTCAGCCTGGAACAGCATCCTAGAGGACACCCTTTTTCCTTAAGACATGGATGGGGAACACTGGAAGAGCCTGTTGGCAGGTTATGGTCCATCTAGTGCAGCATCCTATATTTACAGTGGCCAACCAGATACCTGTGGGAACCCCACAAGCAGAACATTAGGGCAACAACACTCTCCTCACTTGAAATTCACAGCAACTGGTATTTGGGGTATACTGCCTCTGACCGTGGAGGATAAGCAGCCATCTGCAGTTGCATCCAGCAATGGGCAGGGGATTGGACTAGATCAGCAATGGGGAACATTTGGTCCTCCCAGTATTATCAAACTATGACTCCAATCAACCCTAGTAAGCATGAAAGAGTCATAATTCAGTAATCTCTGAAGGGCTAAAGGTTCCCCAAACCAGATTTATGGAAAGAGGTATGTGGATAGAAGTTCCAAGCAAGGTCTCATTTGAGATCATGTCATAATTCCAGAAAGGAGAAAGAAAGAGATCAAGAGAACAATGTGGAAAAATTAGGCACTTCTGTGCTAACCTGGAAATGCAGGACGTTCTTCTTGATCAAAGAGGGAATTATTTCTCCACTGAAAGTAGCCTGCATCTGTGTGCCCCCCCCTCCCCAAAACCCCTCTTCTAACACACCCGCTATTTCTTTTATCTCCAGATACCCTTATAAGCAGATTTTCTGTTTTGGCAGTCCTGACCATGAGCTTTTCTGCAATTGGAGACTTGCTTCTCTCTCTTTCTTTATTTCTCTTTTTCTTTTTCAGCCTCCTGAATGCCTGCCAAGCCGGCAACATTTTGCCAGCTAATTTAATATTACAGATTAATGCAAAAAGCATGTAGCTCTAAATCCTTCTCATGTAACCTGCATTAACACTTGACAGAAGTCACATCAGCAGAAGAGTTACTGGAGACAGCTGCTGGTGTTTTTGGGCTCTCATATGATTAACTAGTCTCTTAGATAAATCTTTCAATATGCCTTTTTCCTTTTCTTCAGCAAGTGATGCAAGGCATCACAATTTCAATGCAATTTTACAATAAACATTCACACAGTACAATTCACTCTAGTAAGTTATTTGGCATATTCTGAAAAGGGTGTTTTATTTTCTTTCCCTTCCTATCTGCTGGAAAGCCCTAAACTTAGACCCTATCGAACACAAAGCCTTCTCTTTGGTTAACAACCTACATACATCAGCCTTATCCTGATGGAACATTGCTCCACAATAGCTCGGTATTGTCTACAGCAGGAGTGAGAAACCCTCAGGTCCAGAGGCCAAAGGACTCTCTGTAGGACACTCTTACTTTCTTTGGGACACACTCCTCACGAGTCTTGCTCAGTGCCATCCTAGAGGACTTATGCCTGGCTGGAATGTGCCCTTGAACTGTGATTATGTCTCTTGCTTGCCTAGATGGAGGCATGTGTGTAGAACCCTCTGAATTCTTCATTTCTGGAAAAATGCAGCCTTCTGTACAAAGGTAAGATATGCATCTGTGGCTCCATCTACTTTTGCCTCTGGCCTTGTCTTCCATTGGCAGCTTGTGACAAAAGGTTGCCTATGAGGTGATACTGTCCTCATGGTCTGCATGGACTGGCAAAGCTTTAGGGAGTATCCTTCTCCAGCCTTATGTGGAGACACTGAGGATTGAACCTGTTATCTTCTTAATGCAGCCCAGGAGCTTAACCACTGAGTGGAAGAGGAAGAGCCTGTACAGTCCAAGTGCTAATGAGAGAATGGGGAAGCACACCCCTACACCACACACCGTTCAGGGTGAATTTGCTTGCTTTGCAATGTTAACACCAGAACAATACTTTACAATCCCCCATTCAAATATATGGAAGAAAATAAAGTGGTGCACTAGAGCTGTTCAAATTTATTTTGTTGAAACATGGAGGGGCATTAGGAGGACCTACCTTTGCCACCAACCACACAACCTCAAGATCCTCCCCACATAACAGGGCAACCAATAAGTTAGAATCCCCATGATTATAGAGTGTGTAGATGGCAGATGATCTTCACTGGGGTAGGTGTTCCACAGACAGGGAGCCACAACTGAAAATGCTTTCTCCCTTGGCATACCTTCCAAGCCTCCTCCAGAGTAGGGACCCGAGAAAGACCTCAGACGACAGTATCAGAATCTGGATAGGTTTGTATCAGGAGAGGCATTAAAGAGCTTTAAAGGTCAAAACCAGCCCTTTGGATTGGGCTCAGAAGCATACAAAACAGGTTTTGTGATCTGTTTGCCTTGAACCTGTCAGAAGTCAGGCAGCTGCGTTCTGCACTATCTAGGGCTTCTGCACAGTTTTCAAATGCATTTCCATATAAATCACATTGCAAAAGTCTAGTATTGAGGGCATAGATCACTGTAGCCAAGGTACCTCTACCAAGGGACGGTCACAGACCACATTCTAGCCTTGCAAAAATCAGAGGTTTCTTAACCCACACACACACACCCCTATCTAAGCAAGCCACAAAGCATTGTTACAGTTCAAATACATTTTCCAGCCAGGCTGGAACATTTAAGGGAGGCAGAGAGCAGGGCTAATGAATGTGACTTGGGGTGGTGGCCTAGGCAACGTCTTTATGGTAAGAGAGACAGAGGTAAGGAGGGCCACATTTGGCCCCTGGGCCTGAAGTTTCCCATCTCTGGTGCATATACACTTATCCCTCTCCCCCTCCTCTCTTATGGGAAGAGAGGAAGATCCTTTAGTGCATCTTTATGCCTAGGATTTTGTATATTAATGTGAAGTGAGATTATGAAAGGTTCTTGGGAAGTGGGTTTATACAAGAGAGATAGTGTCGGAACACACACACACACACACACACACACACACACACAGAGGATGACTTAATATTATGATCAATTTTTAGTCACATTTTATGTTGTGTGTTCATACATTTTTCTCTGTTTCCACATGTATTGAAACCATCTTTGAAAAAGGCGAGCTATAAACAACATCTGTGTTCAACTGTTATCTAAGCATTTGCATCTTTACCACTTGGGGTGGGAGGGATGTTATAGAGGAACACAATTTTGCCAGAATGTACCAACCCCATAAGGCATATTTTAGGAAAACAGCAATTTTAAAGACACTCAGGATATAAAGACTAGCAATGGGTTCTAAACTTCTGCAAGTACAGTTATCTGTTCAAGCTGCAGATTGAATTACATTCCCTCAAGTGTGTGAGGGAATACAATCTAATCACAGCAGTTCAATAAGCTACTGTGCCGGTAAATCTAGTTTATTTTCACTCCACTATTTCCATTCTTCATTGATTATTTTCATCATCTTATCCATATAAATATGTTAGGTCACCTAGAAAATGTGATTACTCTAGGTAAAATTATTAAATGGAACAGTAAGTATTTTTACATCAAGGAGGAGAGACAGACATAAGCAGAGTTCTTCATGGGAACAATTCTATTTAATTGACAAATTAGCTTAATCTAGTAGAACAACTCTATGTATTTAGGGATTGAATAGAATCCCATTGTTGCATGTCACCCCATTCTCTAAACAGTGTGAGATTCCAGGGGTTCGAAGGTTTCCTCAGAATGAGGGATAACGGAGACTATGGTGTCGTTATGATATATGGTTTATTTATACATATATACAACCTGACTCTACGATGGCGGGGTTCACAGCATTAACACCTCAAGGAAGTATTTCTTCTCCCAGAGCCACAGCCTCTGAGTCAAGCAGAAATCAGGCATGGCTGTATCTCTCAGCTGCTCAGCCTGCTTCTTGCTTCTAGCTCACATGAATCTTCTCCCAGGCCTTATCTGGGGAGATATTATGTGATGGGCAACATACCCAGGGTGAGGGTGAATGATTCTCTATTACACGTTGAGTGTTGTTATATTTTGAGCAATTCACTTGATGTGGTTTAAATCTGACTTTGTTATATTTAATAAATGTCACATTCTTTTTCCTCCATAAGAATGTCAGAACAAGACTTCCTTAAGGGTTTGTGTACAATAATTCCATGAGTATTTTTATTAAGGAAAGTCCTTCCTTTTACACACACACACACACACACACACACACACAGCCTACTTGGTAAACAGTTATTTTGTTTGGTTGGCTTATACAGTAGCATTTTAAAAAAGAAGAAGTGAACATTATGTACTCTTCTGAACTTCTCCACCCACAGTATGCATGCTCCAAGCCATATGTAGGGTTTTAACAGCTTACTATTCAGAGGACGTCTATGATCTAGTTGAATGATAAGGTGATTGCTTACCCAAATTACCTTTTGCTTGGGGTTCATGCTGGGGAACAGCTTAGGCTGGCATAGTAAAAGATGGCTCCATCTGTGCACCTAAAAACTCGCCAGCGTGAAACATAGTTTGTCTGGTAGCCGTAAGCAAAGGCTTTGTATCATAACGCCCCAGGCTCTGCCCGTCAGGGAAGAGATCTGCCTTCTTGGTCCAGATTGAGCACTCCCCAGCCTGTGGAGCCTGAAGCATTGCACATCAACAGCAAGATACATTAAGATATCACTCCAGGCTAACCACGATCGAATGGCTTCCTCTAGCATTCCCCCTGCCCCACATTTTGGATACATTAAAATTATATGGTGCAACTTTAGTTAAACTAGAGTCCATGATCAGTTAAGATAATGATGTCTCAGTACAATGGAAGGGTCCAGAGAAAATGCAACCCCATATTTACTTTTTAATCTTTCAAACCCCTGTGAAAAACTGACATTTTCAAATGGATTCTGGACATTTCTAAATTTCCTTTGGGAGCTATTCATGGACTTCTGCTGCAATGTTTTTTTTTTCTTCTTTTAATAGTTGGTGTTTGTGTCACAAATTGTATCGTCGTTGCTTTTTAATCAGATTTTATTGACATTATATTTTATTGCTTTGCAAGCCATCCTGAATGGAAGAGAGGTGGGGAAGTTGTACCCACACCAGCAATAAAGAGGTGAGACACTTGACATTGGGTTAAATACAGGGGCACCATTTTATTGAGTTTTAAAAGCAAGAAGTATAGAACTGTGCAGGTGTTTTGTTAAGGCAGGGGGCAAGAGCTAATAAGGATGCTTAAGGAATTTTGAATGTGTGTGGATTTTGAACGAGTGTAACACATGCTCTACGATGGACCTTCTTCAAGAATCACTATAATTTAAATAGAAGCACACTAGCGGTTCGAATCCCCGCGGCGGGGTGCGCTCCCGTTGCTCGGTCCCAGCGTCTGCCAACCTAGCAGTTCGAAAGCACCCCTGGGAGCAAGTAGATAAATAGGGACCGCTTACCAGCGGGAAGGTAAACGGTGTTTCCGTGTGCGGCTCTGGCTCGCCAGAGCAGCGATGTCACGCTGGCCACGTGACCCGGAAGCGTCTCCGGACAGCGCTGGCCCCCGGCCTCTTGAGTGAGATGGGCGCACAACCCTAGAGTCTGTCAAGACTGGCCTGTATGGGCAGGGGTACCTTTACCTTTACCTTAAAGCTCAGCATAGTCGGGAAGGCTGTGACCAGGTGGCCTATCTGCCTGTTCTCCAACCTAAAGACCCTTCCTGCTCTCACTTTTTAGCTATTGTTTTATCTGATTTGTATTGTATCGTGAAAAACTCTTGAAACACTTCGTAGGAAGTGAATCATAAATGGAATAAATAGAATTCAGAGCTAGAGTGTTGATTGTTCCATGCACAGTGATCCTTCCAAACACAGTGATCAGCTCACTACATCATTTATTTTGTTTTTGTCCATGTAACGAACCTGTAAAAAGATAGGGTTTGGAACATTTACAATTAATTCTGATACTCCCCCTACCCTACCCCCCCTCCACTGACTAAACTGCAGGCATTAAAAGTTTCAGTGTGTCTCTGCACAAGTGTTAGCCTTGCTAATAACTGAATAATCTACCCAAAATGTCTGTGCATTACTCATTTAAAATAATTAGCAAATGATACAATGGCCATATGTGGTCATTATGGATAATTATATTAAATAGTGATGCAAATTCTCTCTCCCCTTGCTTGCCTACCCCATGAAATATATAAATAAATAGAGCCACTGACTAACAGCATGACAACAAGCTAATTATCACAGACTTGAAACACATGGAGTTACCCCATTAATATTTTAAATTGGAAATATTTTTGAGTAGTAACGCTAATGGCCAAATAAATAAATAAATAAAACCTACAATATGTTCTGCTTTCAAAATGCATAAAAATGCCTTGTGCTTTATATTAGGAACCGTATTTTGTGCAACAGTTATAGTCCCATACACACATAAGACTAGTCTTTAGCCTCAACAGACCTCAGAGGCCCTACCTTTTATCAAGATTTGCAATATGAGTTTTAGTTTAAACTCTCCCTCCCTCCCCACTTACAATATATGGCTATCTTTCTCTCTCCAGAGTGACCAGATGCAAAAGAAGACAGGGATCCTAGATCTTTTGCTAAATACAGCTGGTCATGGAGCGATCAGGAAAGTTGTACCAGCTGAAATTCATTCTTCTGCTGAACTATTCAAGGTAAAGAAGCTTTGTTCTTATTTGCACCTGGAAGCATTTTCTCTCTCTCCCCGCCTCCTCATGAACACCCCCCCCAAAGCAACAGCAAAAGCGCACGCACACACACACACACACACACACACACAAATGTTGGTGTTGCCACAGATCCAATTTAGGTTTAAACATGACCAATTGAAAGGTAAGTCCAACAATACAGTGAAACACATGCAGTAAGATACTTAGAAAACAATTCTTACAGAAAATGTCTCCTGAAAGAGCAGAGGGAATTCATTTATCTGATATATTCTGATGACAGGGGCTTGCTAAATGCTGGTAATAATAAAGATTATCGCAAGAGACATGGCATGCTTGGTGGTGGGACTCCAGTGTCTGGAACTGTCCCTTCTTATGGTGCTATACCTGTTTTAGGCTCAGTGGTGCTAGATGAGGGTCAGCAGTGGCTGTAATCCTCATCCTATCCTTTGGCAGTGAATGGAGTGATGATCCTTTTGTACCCCCTATGAAGTCCTCCCAGAAATCTTCTTTCCCACACTTAATTCTGAACCAAAAAATGAAACATTCCAGGATCCAATCAGAAACCAAGAATGGCTTCTGTAATTCCAGGATGTCCTGCTTAAATCAGGATGGTTGAGCAGTATGCAATCAAAGAAAACTTGAAATCAAGGAAGATAAAATTAAAAGGTGACATCCATGAGGTCTTTCCCAATCTCTTCCTTTAGATGAGCCATTAGAGGGACATTTCCTGCCTATGTGTGTTTTGCAGGGCAACTGCAGCTTGGCAAGTAAATTACCATGGTGAAGCTAAACCATTTTGACAGCTACATTTGATTTTTAAAGACAGAGGAACTTATTTTCAGGCCTTTATCCACACAAACGTCTTCACAGACAATGCAAATGAAATTATTCTTCTTTCAGGTGGCTCATAGTATTTCCAGAGGTTATAAGCAAAGTCTGCACAACTCATGTCCCACCAAGCCAGTTAAAAAAGGACCCCCTGGATGGTTAAGTCCAGTCGAAGGCGACTATGGGGTGTGGCGCTCATCTCACTTTCAGGCTGAGGGAGCCGGCATTTGCCCACAAACAGCTTTCCAGGTCATGCGGCACAACGGAACACCATGATGGAAACCAGAGGGCATGGAAATGCCCACCACAGCAGTACCTATTTATCTACTTGCACTGGCATGCTTTCAAACTGCAGAAGCTGGGACAGAGCAACAGGAGCTCACCCCGTCGTGCAGATTCAAACTGCCAACCTTCTGATCAGCAAGCCCAAGAGGCTCAGTGGTTTAGACCACAGTGCCACCCATATCCCTGTTGCTGGAAACTGCAGGAGGGGAGAATGCCCCTGTCCTTGGGTCATGCTTGCAGGCTGGCCACTGTGAGAACTAGATGGGCCCATGGCTTGATACAGCAGGCTCTCCTTATGTTCTTATGTACATCAGCTCCCTGGCGACTTTACAACCCTTTTCCTCCCTCTCTCATGTATTGAATACTCATATATTTGGGGGTTTATTATGGACACTACTTGTTTGGGGAAAGGTAATGTCATAATATACCCAATGGGAAATGGTGATGAAAGGAAAACAAAACAATTGCTTACTTGAGCTGCATAAAGGCAATTATGTCTGTGAAGGGGGCTCTAGAGACAAATTCAGTCGCCGTCCCCCTCCACTTACACAATACATATGGGGACAGGGAGATACCTTGAGAGCTATCAGTAGCCTCATGAATCAGAGCTCTAAAGAGCAGGAAAAGGGGTCATATAACTCCATTGTACTATTAATGGAAAGTTTAGATTAGGGGTCAAGTGAACAGAAATGCCTTTATTCCTGCTTAGCAAAGGGCTTTCAGAAAGGAAATGTTGTACGATGCCTTTGCTACATATTATTGTCATCATGGAGTTTGGTGGCAGGGACTAAAATCGGGTAGCTGGCCTTGCCGCCTCTGAACAGTGAGAAGCTTTTATGAAGAGAACATCATAAGCATTGACATTTCAACCACTGATTGCTCATATAGATATGTGTGAGCAGCTAGGCTAGGGAAATTAAAAAGAAAATACAGAAAGGGGGTGACTACAAAAAGTAAACCTTCCCCCTGTTGTGGGGTTGTGATCATGGTGGTATCAGGACTCAGCAGACAAGACGATCGATAATAAAGGTATCACTTCATCCTGATGTAGGCTTTCCAATCGCCCAGTGAGTGGGGGGAAATAGCTGCTCTGCTCCTGTTCCTTCTTTGATGAGATGAGATAGAGGATTCCAAGTCGGAAGGAAAATTACATGCAGGGCCACCCCCTGAAAGCATGTCCTCAAAAGGAACGTATGGTACCAGTTCCCCACTGGCCCAATAATGTCACATTGTCATCTTCTGGCCAGAGGAGTCAATCAGATAACTGCCCTGCTCTGTTGGAGTAAAAGAGGCGTGTTTCAGGAAAGACAGAGTTTATCACTGAGACAGAGAGGCTGCTGCTATGTAAAGCATAGTCTAAGGCAGGCTATTGCTGAGCAGTATCAGAGTCCCCCCCCCCCCCTCATAAGCCCAAGACTCCACCTTGGCTGAGGATCATTGTGAGGATCAGTCACACACAGGACTCACATGTAGGACACACAGAAACAGAGGATAAACATATTTTGGTTTTAAGGGAGGGCCATGCTGCAAAAATAATAATGTTTGGAATGAAATGTGATTAACTGATGGCTGCAAGTCAAAGTGCTGTGTTACAGAATTGATACTGCAAAAACAAAGTTCAACTTCTGAGTAAACATGGATATGGCTGTTCTATAGCCTTGCATAAATATGACAAATAGTTCAGTTTTATATGTTATAAATGATGCCCAAGAAGAGAAGTATTGCATATATTTCACCCGCCCCCCCAATTCCCCCTCCCCTGTAGCTTCAACATTTACAGGCGTTTTAGATGTACTGAAGAATAAAGCATGTTAGTTTGAATAAAATAAATATGAAATAAAGACACCACCTAGTTTTGTCCACATCAAAATGTTGAAGTGAATTTGGAGGTTCCTGCTTGGGAATTTCAGGGAATTTGGGGGATGCAATGAAGAAGAAGAAAAGGTTTCAATATGCCAAGTGAAATCCATCAAGAGGGTTCAGTGCATTACTCATGCAGGCTATTAGTTGTATCAGTTGCCTTTCACCAACAGTGCAGGTATCCTCTTGGAAAGCCCAAGGCGGGTGAAGGAAATCTCCACACACTGGGTAGCATTGATGAGATCTGGGACCAGAGTTGCCACTGAATTATGCCTGTAATGAAATTTTGAGGCAATTTCAAGGAGAAACGCCCAAGGAATTGGGAAGCAAGCAAGCAAGAATTCTGATAAGATGAGCAAGATTTCTCAGGTGGATTCCTGTGCATCCCTAATTCTGGAATATTTCCTGTACAGTACTAGCACTGCCAGAATGAATCACGATGTCACCGGAATCACACACCCAAATTTTAAGTGCATATGAATTAATCCCTAAAGTGAAAAGAGCCAATCATTCATTCCCAGTAGATATACTTTTTATTGATAACTTCCTGAATTCATTCACACAGAGCTTGGTCACATGCAAAAGCACATAGAGCTGGTTTTTTTTTCTCCAAGGACATGTGAATTAAATGAGGCATGCAAGACACCATACCTTCCAGGTCTCTCTCAACAGACAATCCCATTTCAGAGAATATGGCAAAGAATAAGATAAAAAGTTTGTGGGGTGTGTCCATGTTGTGCATGTAGCCCCATGCACACCATTCATTTAAAGCATTGTGGTACCACTTTTACAGTTAAGAATCCTGGAAACTGTAGCTTCCTAAGGGTGCTGAGAGTTGTTAGGAAACCCCTATTCCCTTCGTATAGCTTCAATTTCCAAAATGGCTTAACAATCAATCCCTCCTCTCAGGGAACTCTGGGAATTGTAGCTCTGTCAGTCACTTTTACCCACTGCCAACTCTCACAACACAGGACTAACCAGAAGAAGTGGGGAGTGAAGACCTACATCAGAAACAGAGTGGGGTCAAATGAATCTTGCTTGACAGCTTAAGTAGGAATCAAAGGCTGTCGTGGGTGGAAAGAGGCCTGCTCTCAATCACTCCGGGCAGGTGCAGAGCCCAGGATACCCCAGAGGTCAGCCCTTGCCATTTCCTCTCTAGGGGTGGCAGTGCCTCCTAATCACTAAGAGGTTTCTGTGGTGGTCGCTTTGGGGTGTGCGTGTGCTTCCAAGAAGGTGCCAAATCTGGCCTCCAAGGAATGCACCAAAGCTGCTGCCCCCATGGCAGTGGTGGCAGGCAATGCATTCATTGGATTCTGCCACTTGAGGTGGTTATCTCAACTTGCCTCATGGTTGTGCCAGCCCCAGGGCTCAAATACAGGAGACATACAAACAGATGGTAAACACATGTACGGAGCACAGGACACATACAGAAAGAGACAAAGATGCAGACACAAAGGCACACAAGCAGATCAGATGAGAAATACTCCCATGTTTTAGCTGGGATGGGGAAGCTTAGGGGTGTGTGTGTGTGTGTGTGTGTGCGCGCGCCACAATGCACATGCACTTTAAATGAAGCCTCTCCAGGCCCTTGGGTTCCCAGACACACATACCTTCCCAGAGGCCACACCTTCCTTAGGTGTTTTCGCCTGACTGTAATGTGTTATTGAACTGTGATAATGCCTCTTAATTGTCTGGAAGGAGGATGAGAAAATAATTGTTTCTAAGCACCTCTGTCTTTTTGCATGGCTGGAACTGCAAAAAGGTGTCAGGGACTGGCAGGGGGGAGGCAGGAGACTCAGGGGTTGACCCAGGAGGGGAGAGAAGTAATTTATGGGGTTTGGTGCCTCTTGCCAGGCAGGAGCCAGGGAGGGAGAAAGAGGATGAGTCGCAGCACTCAGAGGCAGAGGGGTGGATGCAGGGCATGTCAGAAGCAGAGGAAGAGGCTGTCTACGCAAGGGGCTTGAAGAGAGAAGAGCAGCAGCAGCTTTTGTGTAGGAGAAGCCTCAGGTTACGTGTGCGCACCCAGTCAGAGGAAGGTATATAAGCTGTGGGGCGGGTGGGCATGGTCCCACTGTTGCTTCAACTGCCCCATAGGGAATGGACCTGGAAATAGCTGCCTAGATGCTAGAAGCGTGTTTTTATGTCTATCTGGGTGCCTTAGGAGTTGCTGTAAATGCATGCTTTCATCAATAAATAGTTAGTTATCCAACATATGCCTTCTTTAAATAATAATAATATTACCCTAATACCCTGTCCATCCGACTGAGTTGCTCTGGTCACTCTGGGTGGCTTCAGCTCAGGACAAAAGGTCACATCTATTGCCCTTTTTGCATCTGGTCCTGCCTGGAATGTGCGCCTCCAAAGGTTGCCCATGTGGAAAGTGGCCCTCAGGCTGAAAGGTTCCCTAGCCCTGCTAAAGATACTCAGGAGACAATCTGCAGACTACAGCAAGGAAGCACCCTATGTCAGAAGTCCTGCACACAGCAACAGGAAGCACTTGCTGTGCCTACCTCTCAGGACCAGCACTGAGGTTAAGTGTTTCCATATTGTATCCAATGTTAGACCTACTCTGAGTAAACCCTTTGAAAACTATGAGGTGTGAGCAGCTTAGGCTCATTGATTTCAATGGATCTACTCTGATTAGAAACTCATTAAATGTAAATCATGTCTATCTACAAATTCCTAATATGAATTTTAAACTGGGAAATTTAAAATCATGTAATGATCCTGCAGCCTCAAGAAAGCAGTATGAACCAGTATTGACTTCTGAGCAAAATTAAGGTTGCGTACAGAATTGTAGTGTTCCTGTTACAGTTAATAAAATGTAAATTAACTGTGATTTATTTTTGTGCCAAAACGAATAATAAGGGGGAGAACACCAAGGTACCAAAAACAGACAAGGCCATGTTCCCCCCTCCCCATTAAAATTAAATAACTTGACACTCAAGGCTTCTATTAAAATTTAAATAAAATATTTATAATACTACAAATTAAATAAATTAAATTAAATTGTGGCTCCAAACTGCCAATCTCAATTTAATTTTTTATTGCGTTATTACTTTACTCAAGCGATGACATTCCCCCACCCCCCACTGACATTATTGGGGATGGGGAGAAATAAAAGCTTGTTGGTGGAAATACAACAAGCAAGACCTTAGTTCACAAAGTTCTCAGACAAGATGTATAAATTTGTGCTTATATTAGTTTTACCACCCCCACCACCCCACTCTTTTCTGGCTGTCCAAGTCTCAATATTTCACAAGCAGCAGCAAAATTGCATTTGCAAGAATAAATGTCTATGGTGGTATGTGTGTGGTAGCAGCAATGTGGGCGGGAGTGTGTTCTCTCTCTCTCTCCTTTCCTAAATATGGCAGCCGGCCAGCTTGCACAATTTGATCTTGCCAGTTTTCCTCTGAGGAATACTCTTAGTGCAAAAAGTGAAAATTAAACCTGAAGGCTTGAGTACAAGGTGAGAAATGCAAACCCCCCCTTGTGATTTCTCATCATCTTCAACTTCCTTGTTAAAAATTTATCAAGCCCACCAGTTATGAATATCAAGCGCTATCAAAATGCATGAGATTAAAACATCAAGGTCCACAAGCTTGAAGAAGCTGTCAGCCTGCGAAACAGATTTTTTTTGTTTTGTTAAGGAATTGTGGGCTTCTACCTTTATTTCTCCCTCCCTCCCCCCCTCCCTCCCTCCCTCCCTCCCTCCTGGAATACCAAATACACATTCATGGCCTATAGTCTATTACAGGAGTATCCATCACCCAAATAATATATAGAGGAGTTGCTGAAAAATACATGTTGCCCTTTGCTCCACTGTATAAATCATCTGACCTACAGGAGCGGCTGAGCCAGTTGGAGCCTGAACTAAAGAAAACCACACATGACTTCCCGTCCCCCAAATATGATCAGTTGACCTAGACTAGAGAAACATCATGTGGCTTTGAGTGTCAAGGATCAAGACAAATTAAAAGAGGGGTAAATTCCCCAGTGAAGGTACAAGTGGGACCATCTTCAAGATAGAGCAAACAACTAAACAACAGCTGGGAGTGGGACGTCAGTAGAAAGAGAACCATGGTCCTGATGCAATGAAAACATAGATTCACAGGGCGGGAGGCAGTGAGGGTGTCTTGCCTGAGGGCCCTCCAAGACTGTAATCTCCCTTCCTTTTCGGGTGCCATGAAGAGGAGTTGGGTGCAATAATCTCTCTCTCTCCTCTAAAACCAGCTAGAAACCCACACGAGTGCACAGCACATGCAACTCCTGGGATAAGACATTCAGTGGAATCCCACACAAATTCTGGATCTTATCCCCTGCCCTCAAACTTGTTTTTTTTTTTAAAAAAAAAAAACACACACACAACAAAAAACACAGCCCAATGTTTTAGAGATTTTTAAAATATTAGGCAGCTTATAATTTTTTTAAAGAGGTAATGCTACAAAAATCACCACCATCATCATTTGCATGCCACTCTCCAGAGTGGCTCACAATATATCCAATAAACAAGTTTCAAAAATTAAAGAAGTCAAATAATTCTAAAAAGTAAATACAAAAATAAAACAATTCCACACAACAATGTATAAAATAATACTAATAATTTGGCCCAATTTAACAGCTTAAAACTAAAGAGAGAATAATTCCTAGCGCAGAAAAGTAGTATACAAAATTTAGTGGTAGGTTTTGGTGTCCTCGGGTGTCTTCCCGTGTAAAAGTTGGGGTGTCTAGGCGACGTTTCGACGAGGTCTCACTCGTCATCTTCAGGCTGGTGCTTTCGGCTTCTTGTTACTGGAACAGAGCAGGATCTCAGTGTTTGAGTTCCTATAAATACTGTTGAGGAGGTGTGGTGTATAGCCTCCAATGTTCTGGGCAGAGAGGAGGTTCCCAGGCTAGTGTGCCTTTTCTTCTTTTGTTCCTTAATTACTTGAGGGATATCTTGAGTGATTTCTTGAGTGATTTCCTGAATCCCACTTAGGTGGGTCATTAGGTGTGGATTAGTTGCTAAAGCCTTCGTGTCTTGAACTCTTGAACTTTGTGAAGAGTTTTTCTGAGAAGATGGCTGTACTGCACTTGGTTGTGCTCTGGCTTGGCTTCGTGTATAGGGGCGAGCTGTGGTTTTGTGGCCTGTGCCAGCCAGATCTGTGTAGGGATTGCAGGGGAGTGCAGCATCCGGAGGTGCCACCCTGGTTTGGCTACTGGATGGTGTCTGTAGTTTATCTGTGGAGAGGGTCTGGGTTTGGGTCTGGTGTGGTTGATTGGTGATGGCGTTCTGTGTGCCTCTGGATCTGGTGTCAGATTTTGTGGGGAGGGCTAATTTCCAGATGTCTGGCAAGCGGGATGTGTCGTCACGCTTGTTCATGTTGTGAGGGTGTTTCTCTATCTCGATGGCTTCCATGATTATTCTCTTGTGGTGATGTTCCATGTTAAAGAGCAATTTGGAATCTGCAAAATTAATTTCGTGTCCTGTTTCTTTCATGTGTTGGAAAAGAGAGGAAGTTTTTTCTTCTTTTTTGACGGCATTCTTGTGTTCTGCGATACGTGCATTTATTCGTCTGTTTGTTTGTCCAATGTACGTGGCTGGGCAGACTTTGCAGGGTATTTCATAGACCCCTTGGTTTTCCAACTGAATTTTATCCTTGGGGTTTCTGAGGATATTGGCTATTTTTTGGTTGGTGCAAAAGGCTGTTTTGATATTGTGTTTATGGAGGATTTTGCTAATTTTATCTGTAGTGCCCTTGATATAAGGAAGGAGGGCTATGCCATTGTTTTCTTCTGTGTCTTGGTTTTTGGGGGGTGTTTCTTTTTGGATTAGCTTCGTAACCCTGTTTTGCTGGTATCCATTGGCAATTAACACATTTGAGAGATTCTGTAACTCAGTTGTCAAGTGGTCTTCGTCAGCCAGGCGTTTGGTTCTGGAGATGAGAGTTTTGGCTACGGAGTTTATTTGTGCAGGGTGGTGGTGTGATTGTGCATGTAAGTAGCGGTTGGTGTGTGTTTTTTTCCGGTAGATAGTGTGTCCTAGGGAGCCATCAGGTTTTTTGTAGATTAGGACGTCAAGGAAGGGAAGTTGGTTGTTGGCTTCTATTTCCATAGTGAATTGTATTTTGGGGTGTAGGCTGTTGAGATGTGTGAGGAAGCTATCCAGTTTTTCCTTACCGTGTGGCCAAATTACAAAGGTGTCGTCAACATATCTGAGCCAAAGTTTGGGTTTGTGTTCTGACTTGTCTAAAGCATTGGTTTCAAAGTGTTCCATGTACAGGTTAGCGATGACCGGTGAGAGGGGTGATCCCATAGGTGCTCCTTCTATCTGTTTGTATCTTTGTCCATTGTGGATGAAGTACGTGTTGGTTAGGCAGTGGTTGGTCAGGTCCAAGATGTATTCGGGGGGATTGTATTTGTTTTGAATGGCTGTCAAGGCTTCATTAATGGGCACTTGTGTGAAGAGAGATACAACATCGAAGCTCACAAGTAGGTCATTGGGTTGTAGGTTTTGCTTCTTTATTGTTTCTATGAACTGGAAGGAGTTTGGAACGTGTGAAGAGATGGATTCTGCATAGGGCTGAAGTTGCTTGGCGAGAAATTTAGCGAGATTTTGTAGAGGTGAGCCTATGGAGCTGACTATTGGTCTGAGTGGTGTTCCTTCTTTGTGTATCTTGGGGAGGCCGTAGAGTTTGGGGCATCTGGATGATTTTTCTCTGGGGATGATTCTTAGCTGGATTTCTTTACTGATAGGAGAGGCTTTTATTTTGGATTTGGTGGTTTTTTCCAGATAGGTGGTGGGATCTGTTTTTATAGGTTGGTAGGTAGGGTCTTGGAGTAGATTTGATAGTTTTGCTTGGTAGTCCGATGTGTTCATCACAACAGTGGCATTACCTTTGTCTGCTGGGAGAATGATTATGTTGTTGTCTTTCCTCAGGTTGGTGAGTGCTTTCTGTTCTTCTTTGTGTAAATTGCTTCTGGGTGGTTTGCTGGAGCAGAGGATGTTGGTGACTTCAAGTCTGATTTTATTGGCTTCATCTGGATTGATTTTGGTTAGGCTAGCTTCGACTCCGCATATGATGTTTTCCGTGGGGATGCGTCTCGGGGCGACTGCAAAGTTGAAACCTTTGGAGAGTACTTTGGTTTCAGTTGAGGTGAGGATCCTGTCTGATATGTTATGTACTGTTTGTTTCATGGGTTGTTGTGGAGGGTGGCTGGGCTTCTGGCGTTTCTCTAGTTTGTGGAGTTTGTTGGTGTGTGTGTCTGTCTTGTGTGAGGTCTCCGTTTCAGCTCTCCAGACGGCTAGTTGTTTGCATTTGTCCCAGAGTGCAGGGTGGATTTTGTTACAGAGTTTGAGGTGAAGAGTGAGTAGATCTTTGTTGGTTTGGTTTAGTAGGTATCTTTTCTTGTGTAGTTCGTTTCTGATTAGAGATAGTTCAGTTCGTTTCAGGATCCTTTCGGTAGCTGGGGTTTTAGAGTGGAATTTAAGTTGGAAGCATGTGGGAATTAAGTTGTTGTCTCGGCAGTTGCGTAGGAACAAGAGATCACATAAGATGGTGGCTCTTCGGATTTCTAGTTTCTCGTAGGTTCTTGTCAGCTGGAAGGTTTCCTCCCCGTAGAGGTGAGATATTTGCTTTCGTAGATTTTCACGGGTACAGGAATGCAGGTTTTGGTGTCCTCGGGTGTCTTCCCGTGTAAAAGTTGGGGTGTCTAGGCGACGTTTCGACGAGGTCTCACTCGTCATCTTCAGGCTGGTGCTTTCGGCTTCTTGTTACTGGAACAGAGCAGGATCTCAGTGTTTGAGTTCCTATAAATACTGTTGAGGAGGTGTGGTGTATAGCCTCCAATGTTCTGGGCAGAGAGGAGGTTCCCAGGCTAGTGTGCCTTTTCTTCTTTTGTTCCTTAATTACTTGAGGGATATCTTGAGTGATTTCTTGAGTGATTTCCTGAATCCCACTTAGGTGGGTCATTAGGTGTGGATTAGTTGCTAAAGCCTTCGTGTCTTGAACTCTTGAACTTTGTGAAGAGTTTTTCTGAGAAGATGGCTGTACTGCACTTGGTTGTGCTCTGGCTTGGCTTCGTGTATAGGGGCGAGCTGTGGTTTTGTGGCCTGTGCCAGCCAGATCTGTGTAGGGATTGCAGGGGAGTGCAGCATCCGGAGGTGCCACCCTGGTTTGGCTACTGGATGGTGTCTGTAGTTTATCTGTGGAGAGGGTCTGGGTTTGGGTCTGGTGTGGTTGATTGGTGATGGCGTTCTGTGTGCCTCTGGATCTGGTGTCAGATTTTGTGGGGAGGGCTAATTTCCAGATGTCTGGCAAGCGGGATGTGTCGTCACGCTTGTTCATGTTGTGAGGGTGTTTCTCTATCTCGATGGCTTCCATGATTATTCTCTTGTGGTGATGTTCCATGTTAAAGAGCAATTTGGAATCTGCAAAATTAATTTCGTGTCCTGTTTCTTTCATGTGTTGGAAAAGAGAGGAAGTTTTTTCTTCTTTTTTGACGGCATTCTTGTGTTCTGCGATACGTGCATTTATTCGTCTGTTTGTTTGTCCAATGTACGTGGCTGGGCAGACTTTGCAGGGTATTTCATAGACCCCTTGGTTTTCCAACTGAATTTTATCCTTGGGGTTTCTGAGGATATTGGCTATTTTTTGGTTGGTGCAAAAGGCTGTTTTGATATTGTGTTTATGGAGGATTTTGCTAATTTTATCTGTAGTGCCCTTGATATAAGGAAGGAGGGCTATGCCATTGTTTTCTTCTGTGTCTTGGTTTTTGGGGGGTGTTTCTTTTTGGATTAGCTTCGTAACCCTGTTTTGCTGGTATCCATTGGCAATTAACACATTTGAGAGATTCTGTAACTCAGTTGTCAAGTGGTCTTCGTCAGCCAGGCGTTTGGTTCTGGAGATGAGAGTTTTGGCTACGGAGTTTATTTGTGCAGGGTGGTGGTGTGATTGTGCATGTAAGTAGCGGTTGGTGTGTGTTTTTTTCCGGTAGATAGTGTGTCCTAGGGAGCCATCAGGTTTTTTGTAGATTAGGACGTCAAGGAAGGGAAGTTGGTTGTTGGCTTCTATTTCCATAGTGAATTGTATTTTGGGGTGTAGGCTGTTGAGATGTGTGAGGAAGCTATCCAGTTTTTCCTTACCGTGTGGCCAAATTACAAAGGTGTCGTCAACATATCTGAGCCAAAGTTTGGGTTTGTGTTCTGACTTGTCTAAAGCATTGGTTTCAAAGTGTTCCATGTACAGGTTAGCGATGACCGGTGAGAGGGGTGATCCCATAGGTGCTCCTTCTATCTGTTTGTATCTTTGTCCATTGTGGATGAAGTACGTGTTGGTTAGGCAGTGGTTGGTCAGGTCCAAGATGTATTCGGGGGGATTGTATTTGTTTTGAATGGCTGTCAAGGCTTCATTAATGGGCACTTGTGTGAAGAGAGATACAACATCGAAGCTCACAAGTAGGTCATTGGGTTGTAGGTTTTGCTTCTTTATTGTTTCTATGAACTGGAAGGAGTTTGGAACGTGTGAAGAGATGGATTCTGCATAGGGCTGAAGTTGCTTGGCGAGAAATTTAGCGAGATTTTGTAGAGGTGAGCCTATGGAGCTGACTATTGGTCTGAGTGGTGTTCCTTCTTTGTGTATCTTGGGGAGGCCGTAGAGTTTGGGGCATCTGGATGATTTTTCTCTGGGGATGATTCTTAGCTGGATTTCTTTACTGATAGGAGAGGCTTTTATTTTGGATTTGGTGGTTTTTTCCAGATAGGTGGTGGGATCTGTTTTTATAGGTTGGTAGGTAGGGTCTTGGAGTAGATTTGATAGTTTTGCTTGGTAGTCCGATGTGTTCATCACAACAGTGGCATTACCTTTGTCTGCTGGGAGAATGATTATGTTGTTGTCTTTCCTCAGGTTGGTGAGTGCTTTCTGTTCTTCTTTGTGTAAATTGCTTCTGGGTGGTTTGCTGGAGCAGAGGATGTTGGTGACTTCAAGTCTGATTTTATTGGCTTCATCTGGATTGATTTTGGTTAGGCTAGCTTCGACTCCGCATATGATGTTTTCCGTGGGGATGCGTCTCGGGGCGACTGCAAAGTTGAAACCTTTGGAGAGTACTTTGGTTTCAGTTGAGGTGAGGATCCTGTCTGATATGTTATGTACTGTTTGTTTCATGGGTTGTTGTGGAGGGTGGCTGGGCTTCTGGCGTTTCTCTAGTTTGTGGAGTTTGTTGGTGTGTGTGTCTGTCTTGTGTGAGGTCTCCGTTTCAGCTCTCCAGACGGCTAGTTGTTTGCATTTGTCCCAGAGTGCAGGGTGGATTTTGTTACAGAGTTTGAGGTGAAGAGTGAGTAGATCTTTGTTGGTTTGGTTTAGTAGGTATCTTTTCTTGTGTAGTTCGTTTCTGATTAGAGATAGTTCAGTTCGTTTCAGGATCCTTTCGGTAGCTGGGGTTTTAGAGTGGAATTTAAGTTGGAAGCATGTGGGAATTAAGTTGTTGTCTCGGCAGTTGCGTAGGAACAAGAGATCACATAAGATGGTGGCTCTTCGGATTTCTAGTTTCTCGTAGGTTCTTGTCAGCTGGAAGGTTTCCTCCCCGTAGAGGTGAGATATTTGCTTTCGTAGATTTTCACGGGTACAGGAATGCAGGTTTTGGTGTCCTCGGGTGTCTTCCCGTGTAAAAGTTGGGGTGTCTAGGCGACGTTTCGACGAGGTCTCACTCGTCATCTTCAGGCTGGTGCTTTCGGCTTCTTGTTACTGGAACAGAGCAGGATCTCAGTGTTTGAGTTCCTATAAATACTGTTGAGTATACATTCAAAACAAATACAATCCCCCCGAATACATCTTGGACCTGACCAACCACTGCCTAACCAACACGTACTTCATCCACAATGGACAAAGATACAAACAGATAGAAGGAGCACCTATGGGATCACCCCTCTCACCGGTCATCGCTAACCTGTACATGGAACACTTTGAAACCAATGCTTTAGACAAGTCAGAACACAAACCCAAACTTTGGCTCAGATATGTTGACGACACCTTTGTAATTTGGCCACACGGTAAGGAAAAACTGGATAGCTTCCTCACACATCTCAACAGCCTACACCCCAAAATACAATTCACTATGGAAATAGAAGCCAACAACCAACTTCCCTTCCTTGACGTCCTAATCTACAAAAAACCTGATGGCTCCCTAGGACACACTATCTACCGGAAAAAAACACACACCAACCGCTACTTACATGCACAATCACACCACCACCCTGCACAAATAAACTCCGTAGCCAAAACTCTCATCTCCAGAACCAAACGCCTGGCTGACGAAGACCACTTGACAACTGAGTTACAGAATCTCTCAAATGTGTTAATTGCCAATGGATACCAGCAAAACAGGGTTACGAAGCTAATCCAAAAAGAAACACCCCCCAAAAACCAAGACACAGAAGAAAACAATGGCATAGCCCTCCTTCCTTATATCAAGGGCACTACAGATAAAATTAGCAAAATCCTCCATAAACACAATATCAAAACAGCCTTTTGCACCAACCAAAAAATAGCCAATATCCTCAGAAACCCCAAGGATAAAATTCAGTTGGAAAACCAAGGGGTCTATGAAATACCCTGCAAAGTCTGCCCAGCCACGTACATTGGACAAACAAACAGACGAATAAATGCACGTATCGCAGAACACAAGAATGCCGTCAAAAAAGAAGAAAAAACTTCCTCTCTTTTCCAACACATGAAAGAAACAGGACACGAAATTAATTTTGCAGATTCCAAATTGCTCTTTAACATGGAACATCACCACAAGAGAATAATCATGGAAGCCATCGAGATAGAGAAACACCCTCACAACATGAACAAGCGTGACGACACATCCCGCTTGCCAGACATCTGGAAATTAGCCCTCCCCACAAAATCTGACACCAGATCCAGAGGCACACAGAACGCCATCACCAATCAACCACACCAGACCCAAACCCAGACCCTCTCCACAGATAAACTACAGACACCATCCAGTAGCCAAACCAGGGTGGCACCTCCGGATGCTGCACTCCCCTGCAATCCCTACACAGATCTGGCTGGCACAGGCCACAAAACCACAGCTCGCCCCTATACACGAAGCCAAGCCAGAGCACAACCAAGTGCAGTACAGCCATCTTCTCAGAAAAACTCTTCACAAAGTTCAAGAGTTCAAGACACGAAGGCTTTAGCAACTAATCCACACCTAATGACCCACCTAAGTGGGATTCAGGAAATCACTCAAGAAATCACTCAAGATATCCCTCAAGTAATTAAGGAACAAAAGAAGAAAAGGCACACTAGCCTGGGAACCTCCTCTCTGCCCAGAACATTGGAGGCTATACACCACACCTCCTCAACAGTATTTATAGGAACTCAAACACTGAGATCCTGCTCTGTTCCAGTAACAAGAAGCCGAAAGCACCAGCCTGAAGATGACGAGTGAGACCTCGTCGAAACGTCGCCTAGACACCCCAACTTTTACACGGGAAGACACCCGAGGACACCAAAACCTGCATTCCTGTACCCGTGAAAATCTACGAAAGCAAATTTAGTGGTAGTATACACAAATACAACACAAGAGCATCATTCCAAAAAAGTCATTCCCCAAGAGGTTCACCACAATTAACCTACACAAACCAAGAAGGGAAGTTGAGGGACGTCATAGTGTGTGTGTGTATGTAATTCAGAAATGTAAAATGTAATTTGAATTGTTTGAATATGTTAAAATTTGCTGCAAATCTGTAATAAAATATTTTCTTTAAAAACAATCATTTTAGATATGGTGCACTGAAGAGTGTGCGTTCTCTAATGGTGGAGGGCACCAGCGAAAATACTGGAATGTGGCCATGTCTTTTTAAAATCACCTACCTGGAAAATGCTTAATAAGTTCATGTTCTCTATTAGCCAACAGACAAATTTAAATTTGAGTCTTCATGGAAGCATATTTTGTCCAGGAGAGATTGCAACCTTAATATCCCTGGTGAGCTGGTACTTCTTGTTTCTCTCCCAATCCATTCCTTTGCTCCTTTTTAAAAAAAAGTGTTTAAATTTCATGTTCTCTTAGTATTCCCTAGACAATTAGAGGAACATCCTCCATAGCCTGCTCAGCGTATTCGAGTTTACAGTCTAATTCAATTAGGTTTCACATATTCTCTATACACTATTTAAAGAATGCCATGCCCAGGAGATTTCCAATTACAAAGACTCACAGTATCTATGTAAATTGTGCATTTTTCTTCTTGTGCATTAACAAAAGCTCCTAAATCCATTCTGCGCAATTTTTCTTCAAATCATGAATATGGAGAGAACTCTTTATAGTATTAAGAACAACACCCCCACAAAAAAAAGGGATGGAAGGATTACATCTCTACAAACCACCATTATAGCAGTCCAGTTTGAGTGCATATCTGTGCACACTGGTTGTATCCTGGTTTGCCTGGGGCTAGCTTCATGGAAAAGGATGCAATGGACCTCCTTATCACCACCAGAAGAGACTGACTTTGTTGGCAAAAGACTACCCCACTGGATTTATTACAGTTACACCAGGAACTGAAAATACACATTCCCCTCCATATGTTGTTGTACTCCAGTTTCCATCAGTCCCAGTCAGCATAGTGAAAGGTCAGGCATGTTTGGAGCTGGAGTCCATCAACACCTGCAGGGTTGCAAGTTCTCCATCCCTGGGGTAGACAAGGATGTACGTAGTGGTGCAGTTTGGTAATTTTGACTTTAGGCCCAATGGTCTTATAGCAGGAGAGAAGTTATTTAGATGATGGATGGGCAATGTGTGACCCTCTAGGGGTTGTTGGGACTCCCAACTCCCATCAGTCCCAATCAGCATAGCCAATAGCCAGGAATGCAGGGAGATGTAGTCCTGCAAAATCTGGATAGATGCATGTTCCCCATATCTTACGTACCATCTTGCTTCTTGATATTAAGGAAAGGAGGACTATTGTTATTTTTACTTATTTTTTTATGTGGCACCCTTATGTTTATGATGCTGGTTCATTGTTTTTATGTTGTATCTCTGTATACCACTCACAGATTTATTTATTTAAAAAAGCTCATAAGTGCTTTTAAACAAGTAAATGATAAAATGATAGCCAAAAGTTTTAAAGCTTCTTCTCCACCATTATTTTGTCCACCACATGAGCATGAAATCGACCGGACAGGGCTTTAGTGTAAGCTCTTCTTTAGAAGAAGAGGAGTTTGGATTTGATATCCCGCTTTATCACTACCCGAAGGAGTCTCAAAGCTGCTTCCCTTCCCTTCCTCCCCCACAACAAACACTCTGTGAGGTGAGTGGGGCTGAGAGACTTCAAAGAAGTGTGACTAGCCCAAGGTTACCAGAAGCTACATGTGGAGGAGCAGGGACGTGAACCTGGTTCACCAAATTACGAGTCTACCGCTCTTAACCACTACACCACACTGGCTCTCTTACACCTACACTCAAGCTGATAGGTAGGTGGTCCTGGTGTGGGGAGGGGAGTCCATTGTCAGAGGAAAACAAAACAAATAATAATAATAATGATAATAAATTTTATTTATAAACAAACAGGTTGGCTTTATTTTAGCTGGTTGGCAAACATAAATAAGACAAAGGCATCAATCAAACACATTGTAAAAGTAACAATATACACTCAAAGCTGAAGCATCACAAAGCAGGTAGTGCTTTTGTTAAAGTGTAACATGAAATTAAATACAAATAGAAAGAAAGAAAAATCCTCTGTGCATCTCCCTTCCTCACCGTTTTATTTTTATTATTATTTGTTTTTTACATCTACACTACAGGCTTAATTTGGTTTCATCCCCAAACTATGGAAATGTTAGACTTGGAATCAGCATATCAGAACAGTACAAATGCTAATATGTCAGTTGGTTACTTGGAGGCCATTGTATGTTCTTGTGTATAAACAGCCTTACATTAACATTAACAACACATTTAAACCACAACACCAACCCTACACATTCATGAGATAACACAGAGACCTGGTGGGCAGTGTGTGTGTGTGTGCATTGAGTTGCTTTCTCTATCTTCCAAACCCCCAAAATGTAAAAAATCACACAACCAGCCATGCACAGAGCTTCACACTGAAAGAAGAGTTAACTTATTTAGCATATATAGCATTTTCTATAGCCTCGGTTCCTGGATCCTGCCTTTCAGATGTAAATTATGTATAACAATAAAATTGAGATAACTGCTGTTCTGTGTGGGTTAGAGGTATATTTGGGTATAAAATGAGGCAGAGCCGAGATGTATGGGGAGCTATGAAGGCCAAAGTGTGTAAAGCAGCAAACTCTAACAGCCAAAGAATGCCTGGAAAATGCTGCTTTATGACACTACATAAAGATGCCTTTGAAATGAGGCTGCCATACACACACAGAGGCGGGCGGGGGGGGGGGTACCAAATATTGGAAAGGTGCTCCTTGGAGCAGAGTAGACCGCAGTCATTAACATTTATCCTGCCGAGTATGCTGATTTAAGAGAACCAGAAAACCTTCCACTAGAAATCCACATAGCTAACCTACACTGACCCGCAGAGAACTTGTGTTTCCAAGAGCACTGGCTAAACAAACGTCTATCAGTCACAGCCTGAAATAGTGTCGCCTACAGACTTGAAACTCTTGTTTTACTGTTGCTGTACTTTACTGGGTGACCTCTCTCCATTCTCAGCTCTCTCTTATATTTTGTATAGCATTGTGGATGCTTCTGCTGTGCAGTAAACATCTACCCCTGCTCCCTTTCTCTCTTAAAAGAAAGAAGAAGTATTACATAACTTGCACACTCCTTTCTACAGATTTATCTCTGCCATGGGTTATTCAGGTTTGTGCAGTCTAACTGCAGACTTTGTAATCCATTTCTGGCAAACACACACACACACAGAGGGAGAAAGAGAGAGAGTAGGAAATGGTATGCAGATGGCCAGGCAAGGTTCTTTTTTATGACCTTTAAAATCAAGTCTACTTTAGTTTTGCAGCTCTGCTCATTAAGTTGGCTGGTGGCTTAAGCCATTTATTTTATGTATTTAAATATTAGCAGGCATAAATTAGGCATGTTAGGAGGTAGATTTCATTCCACCACATTGCTGCATGCAGCACTGATTCCATTCCACTGCAGTTCAGCTAATCATCATCATCATCATCATCATCATCATCATGTTGTCTTGCTGTCCACTATGGTGAAATTTTATATAATTAACTGCATTATTATCACCTTATTTCACACCAATCATTTTAATGCAAAGAAAACACAATGTCAATGAGAGTGGGACTGGGAAGTAATGTATCATTTGTGGACCAAAACAACAACACTGAATACCAATTATATTTGTTGGACCTTATTTCCATTCCAG
Source organism: Podarcis tiliguerta (assembly GCF_965153285.1). Lineage (NCBI taxonomy): Eukaryota > Metazoa > Chordata > Lepidosauria > Squamata > Lacertidae > Podarcis > Podarcis tiliguerta. The sequence goes on from NC_139547.1 coordinate 33,579,836, forward strand.
ACACAGGGCACATGAGTGAATGTCAGCAACTTCTGCTCCCAGTTCCACTTTCATTGGAATTCTCTGGCATTCCTAGCATGAAGAGGGCATGAGTTTTAAGGAACATTCTGTATATTTCTCAACCAGTCTTCTCCAAACTTTTTCCCTGTGGGTGTTGTACAGTACAACCTCCATCAGCCTCAGCTAGCCTGATCAACTATTACAGGAGTTGTGGTTCAAGTATTCTGAAGTGCACCAGTTTGGGGAAGACTTTTTTTCTAGACAAACAATTATAATGCACCACACCTGTAGACAAGGCGTAGAGCATCTATTTCACATGCCAATGGGGCTTGCTTCAATAACCTAAAGTCTGTAAGAGAATAGACTCTCAGACAGTAGGCAGAAAAGTGGGCTGTGTGTTGAATCCATCTCTGCCTAAGACACTGGAGAGCTGCTGCAAATCAGAAGAGACAACAAAGCGCTAGATGGACCAAAAGGCTTAAATATAAAGTAGATTCATATGTTTAGTTCATAGCTCAGTAGCGGACCACAAGCTCTGCATGCAGAAGGTCTCAGGTTCAATCCCCAGTGCCTCCAGGCAGAGCTATGAAAGGCTTCCTGGAGAGTCAGTTCTGACTGAGATGGATCAATGGTCTGACTTGGTATAAGGCAGCCTCCTATGAACTGCTATGGTTTCATAATGATGGCCTCCCTCAATGTGGGTTTACACATCTGCTCAAACTCTGATTATTGATGCACATCACTCCATTCATTAATTCATTCGACCAACCTATACCTACAGGATGGTTCACAGGATAAAATCACAATATAAAAACAAAAAAAATACATAATCAAAACTAAAACTAAAATAAAAACAACCCAATAACCCCCAATCTCTGAGTGGTGCGAGATTCCAGGGGTTCTAGATGTCCACCCAGGGTTTGTGTTACTTTTGGGAATGAGGCACAGCAGTGGTGTCTTTATGATATATGGTTTATTTACACATATATACAACCTGAGCCTGCAGTGGAGGGGTTCACAGCATTAACATCTCAAAGGGTCTTGTTTCTCCAATAACTGAAGTCACAGATTCAAACAGAAATCAAACGCTCTGACTAGTGGTGGATCTTGGGGTCTCGAATTTCAGTGGCGCCCTGTGTGATGCCCAACTTTGGCAACACCACCTCTCGCCTTCCTTTCTATAGCATAGTTGTGGCACCCCTGAGGCCCTGCGTCCAGTGTGACTGAAGCAGTCACATGCCTCTAAATCCACCTCTGCTCTGAATCTCTCCAGCTTGCTGCCATTTCTTCCAGTTTATGGCTCACATCACTGCAACTCAACTCTAGCCCTTTGTCTTTCTAACCAACAGAAAAAAAACCATTCCCTTAATGACCCATACTTAGCTTGTCCTTACTAGGCCAGTATGGCTATCAGACATGTCTCAGCCTACACCCTGTTCCTCCTCAAACTTATAACATTCTGAAAGCAATCCTGAGTGGTAAGCATTGAATAGGCACGGGTAGTTAAAGTGTATCTACTTCAGACATTTTAAACTAAATACTAATTTGATAGTTTTAACTTTTTTATATTTATTGTATTGAGGTACTGAGGTAGTTAGAGGCAACTGTAATTAAGTGGTATATAACTTGTTGAAACAAATAAATAATATACAACATGGTTAAACGAATCAAACTATGAATGACAGGGGGAACACTCTGTGGAGTGATCCAACCACCAAACCATGGTTGGGAGATTGACAAGTGTTACATCAGCCCTCAGTTTTCAAGATTCCTTAAACACACACAAAGCAAAGTGGTTACACTTCAACTCTTTCCTTTAAAAAAGAGGGGTAAGGGAATAAATGCAAAGTCTGTTGTTTGGAGGTAAAGAAGAATGGCTAATAAAATCTCCTTCCAAGTGAGAGTTATGGATAATCTACCTGAGCTCAGTTTCTAAATGGCTGCCAACATCATTTTAATCTTAGGAATGGGTTTCTACTTGTAACTGTGTTTTGAAGAATTACCCCATGGCAGAAATTGTATGTTGTTCAAGTACATTTGGCTACATGAATTAAAAGCACATTTTATTTGGGTTGCGGAGTCATCAATAAAAGTGCAAGGCAGTTAAGCAAAAAACCTTCCCCCCGCTTCTTTTCATTTGAAGGATCTCATGAGTTACCACCAAAATAGGTCTATGCATTTATTCATGTGTTTTCCTAAGAGGTGCAGAACACACTGAAATAAATCCCAAGCTGAGAATGCTGCATTTGTTCGCTGCACAATCCACAGCTGCAGTGCATTAAATGTGAAGCTGAAGCAAGGTTTCCATGATTATACATATGTGTGTGAATGTCTTGTTGCAACACGCAATGCAAATCAACAACATTGTCCACAAGTCCACAAGTCAATTTCAGTTTCAGTTTTAATATATAATGTTCACAGGTTACTACAATTATTGCTAATACTGGGGGTGGGGGGGAAGATAATTATTATAACAGCCAAGTGGAAAGGGTCTGTGATGAAGCACATTGTCCCTGTGCCATTGTTTCCTTTAGTTTTCTCAAAGCTGGCTTCATTTTCTCTGGAACTTCTGCTGTCCATTGAAAGTTCTTGCTTCTGCTTATGCATGGGAGGAGTTGGGAGGGTTCAGAGAATCAACATAGTAGGTGGGGGAGGGATTCTATTCACTTTGCATTTAAAGGGAAACATGCCCAATTTACACTTCTCATAATTTTGAAATGCAGTTCTCCAGTCAAGTTAACATACAAAAATGTGCATATATATATATGGGGGGGGGGGGCACAGCAATGCAGGTAATAGTGAAAATAACATGCAAACATCATATTAGTACAAATTGCTTTGCATAAATGTTTATATTAGGGGAAATTGCATGCAAAGATGTGCATAGTGGCGGAAATTCACAATAAAAACTTGTGTGTTTTCATGATGACTTTTAAAATAATAAGAAGAATCACAAATTGATGTGGATATGTAGAGAACAACATTGGAAAAATGTGAAACTCGGAGAATCTGAAATTGACAGATTCACCTATCCCTATGACAGTAAAGAGGAAGAATTATGAACTGAAGGTTTTCACAACCAAAGATGTGGAATTGGGGAGGGATACCAAACAATCCAAGGTGGAGAATGTTGGCAATTGAAATAAGCAATTGTAATCCTTGAGTGGACTACTACAGATAAATGTAAAGTACACAGATATATTATTAGTTTATTAAATTATTCATTGTATTTCTATCCAGCTGCTGATACAAGAGTGACCCCCCCCCCAAAGTGGCTTATATTGCAACATATGCACACATATGGTGTTTCCTGCTTGGCAGGGGGTTGGACTTGATGGCCCTTGTGGTCTCTTCCAACTCTATGATTCTATGATTCTATGATTCATATATAACTGTCACACAAACCTACACAAGGATAGTCATGATGTGATGCCCTCCAGATGCTGATGGACTACAACTCCCATTAACTTCAGCAGCATGGTCGAAGATCAGAGAGTATAAGAATTTCATTCCAACAACATCTGGGTGGTACCACATTGTTTACCCCGTGGTCTAATGTAATCATATTCTCCTGCATGCCATCCTAAGACTGGGAAGAGTCCTGGATCAGACAAGAGCCGCACTTACTCCAGCATCCTGTTCTCACAGTGGCCAACCAGTTGCTTCTTCTGAGATGCCCGCAAACAGAACCCAAGAACAGAACCTGTAGAAACATGTACTCTCAGCAGTGTTGCAGGCTCCAAAGGTTCATTTTATATCTACTAAGACCAGGGCCTTCAGTGTTTTGACACGTACCCTTTTGGCATGTGCTCCCAATGAACACCAGACAGGCACCTGCAATATTTATGTGCTTGCTTAGAAATAATCTGTTCACCCAGGATTTCTCTAATGGGAGCTCCAGCTATGTTTTGAAGCATTAAGTTTATTTACTGATTTTGTGAGGTATTTTGTACTTGTTTTAGGACTGCAGTTTTATTCTCAATTGCATGCTGATTGCAAAGATTGGGTGCCTTTAAACACGCTCAAATTCCTTACTACTGAATGACCACGGCCCAACCTTCCATCTGAGGAGAGGGGGAGGAGGCTACCAGCCCCATGGTCAGATGAACTGTCCACCCCACCCCACCCCCCCCGTAAATTAAGATATTTCCAGAGCAGAGGCTATCCAGCCCATAGGCAATCAGCTCCATAAATGCTATGAAGTCTGGGATCAAAATTTCTCTTAAGAGACATGGTTCCAAATCCCTTACCAATTTTGATAAGTAATAAATCAGGACTTAATATCTTCACCACAAACTGAACTGTGGGCCTTTTTTTCCTGCACGTATGGTTTGGGTGGATAGTTTTTACTCTTAACTAAAAGGGAGTTATTATGGTGTGCATGTGGCCTGTAATACACACAACAGACTGAAAACTTATTTAAGGCATATATATTCCCAAGCAGAAAGCGTACACTATCACACCTCCAATCCCCACCATTGTTGTTACAATGGATTCAATGTTGTGCCATTTTCCTACGATCTTTGACAGGGGAACAAGGTATCAGAATTATCATGTCAGATATTTCTGACCTTTTCAGTATTCGGCTGTGTTAAGATTGACTGTCAGAGCCACCTCTTCATTCCAGGTTATCGTAGGCTGAGGTGGTGGTGGAGGATGCAAATTGCCAACAAATCAAATTACAGAACATTAATAAGGTCAAAGGAGTGTGGTTTATTATCATCTTTCATGAAATACATGAAGCATGAATTCCCCAGCATTTTGTTCTCATGATGATAATTACAGAAAGACTTTTTCAGTCTCATTCTTGCTAGAGTTTCAGAACGACTTTTTGAGATTTATAGTCAGACAAGTTTCTCTAATTTTTACTGTGTTTTTTTATAAACACATGCAAAATACATATATCAATTTAGACCAGTGTCTCTTAGCTACCTGGGGCATAACAATTTTCTGTATAAAAATAAAATGAAGGCATACTTCATTCTATTCTCTCTCTCTTATCTGAAAACAATGATAAATCAAAATATGTGCTTCACGCAGCATAGCTGAACTATGAAGATTGGACAAATTCAGGGAGGATGATAAGCCTATAAATAGGTAAAAGAAGAAGAAGAAGAGTTTGGATTTGATATCCTGCCTTTCACTCCCTTTAAGGAGTCTCAAAGCGGCTAACATTCTCCTTTCCCTTCCTCCCCCACAACAAACACCCTGTGAGGTGAGTGAGGCTGAGAGACTTCAGAGAAGTGTGACTGGCCCAAGGTCACCCAGCAGCTGCATGTGGAGGAGCGGAGACGCGAACCCGGTTCCCCAGATTACAGGACTACTGCTCTTAACCACTACACCACACTGGCACACTGGGTACAAGTCACACTGTGAATACTAGAACTGCAGCTGCCCATAATGCTATTGTGCTCATGTCCTGCTTATAAGCATACATACATACATACATACATACATATATATATATTATTTAAAACCAGTATGTATGTGTGTGTGTGTGTGTGTGTGTGTGTATATATATATATATATATATGCAGGTTTTGGTGTCCTCGGGTGTCTTCCCGTGTAAAAGTTGGGGTGTCTAGGCGACGTTTCGACGAGGTCTCACTCGTCATCTTCAGGCTGGTGCTTTCGGCTTCTTGTTACTGGAACAGAGCAGGATCTTAGTGTTTGAGTTCCTATAAATACTGTTGAGGAGGTGTGGTGTATAGCCTCCAATGTTCTGGGCAGAGAGGAGGTTCCCAGGCTAGTGTGCCTTTTCTTCTTTTGTTCCTTAATTACTTGAGGGATATCTTGAGTGATTTCTTGAGTGATTTCCTGAATCCCACTTAGGTGGGTCATTAGGTGTGGATTAGTTGCTAAAGCCTTCGTGTCTTGAACTCTTGAACTTTGTGAAGAGTTTTTCTGAGAAGATGGCTGTACTGCACTTGGTTGTGCTCTGGCTTGGCTTCGTGTATAGGGGCGAGCTGTGGTTTTGTGGCCTGTGCCAGCCAGATCTGTGTAGGGATTGCAGGGGGGTGCAGCATCCGGAGGTGCCACCCTGGTTTGGCTACTGGATGGTGTCTGTAATTTATCTGTGGAGAGGGTCTGGGTTTGGGTCTGGTGTGGTTGATTGGTGATGGCGTTCTGTGTGCCTCTGGATCTGGTGTCAGATTTTGTGGGGAGGGCTAATTTCCAGATGTCTGGCAAGCGGGATGTGTCGTCACGCTTGTTCATGTTGTGAGGGTGTTTCTCTATCTCGATGGCTTCCATGATTATTCTCTTGTGGTGATGTTCCATGTTAAAGAGCAATTTGGAATCTGCAAAATTAATTTCGTGTCCTGTTTCTTTCATGTGTTGGAAAAGAGAGGAAGTTTTTTCTTCTTTTTTGACGGCATTCTTGTGTTCTGCGATACGTGCATTTATTCGTCTGTTTGTTTGTCCAATGTACGTGGCGAAACAAACAGACGAATAAATGCACGTATCGCAGAACACAAGAATGCCGTCAAAAAAGAAGAAAAAACTTCCTCTCTTTTCCAACACATGAAAGAAACAGGACACGAAATTAATTTTGCAGATTCCAAATTGCTCTTTAACATGGAACATCACCACAAGAGAATAATCATGGAAGCCATCGAGATAGAGAAACACCCTCACAACATGAACAAGCGTGACGACACATCCCGCTTGCCAGACATCTGGAAATTAGCCCTCCCCACAAAATCTGACACCAGATCCAGAGGCACACAGAACGCCATCACCAATCAACCACACCAGACCCAAACCCAGACCCTCTCCACAGATAAATTACAGACACCATCCAGTAGCCAAACCAGGGTGGCACCTCCGGATGCTGCACCCCCCTGCAATCCCTACACAGATCTGGCTGGCACAGGCCACAAAACCACAGCTCGCCCCTATACACGAAGCCAAGCCAGAGCACAACCAAGTGCAGTACAGCCATCTTCTCAGAAAAACTCTTCACAAAGTTCAAGAGTTCAAGACACGAAGGCTTTAGCAACTAATCCACACCTAATGACCCACCTAAGTGGGATTCAGGAAATCACTCAAGAAATCACTCAAGATATCCCTCAAGTAATTAAGGAACAAAAGAAGAAAAGGCACACTAGCCTGGGAACCTCCTCTCTGCCCAGAACATTGGAGGCTATACACCACACCTCCTCAACAGTATTTATAGGAACTCAAACACTAAGATCCTGCTCTGTTCCAGTAACAAGAAGCCGAAAGCACCAGCCTGAAGATGACGAGTGAGACCTCGTCGAAACGTCGCCTAGACACCCCAACTTTTACACGGGAAGACACCCGAGGACACCAAAACCTGCATTCCTGTACCCGTGAAAATCTACGAAAGCATATATATATATATATATATATGCTTTCGTAGATTTTCACGGGTACAGGAATAATATATATATATATTATTTAAAACCAGTAAAACAAAAGAAAATGAATTATCTAAAAGTTGATTTATCAACTCCTAGGAAAGCTTATGCACATTGGCTGTACTTACAAATAAATGTATCATATATATCATATAGACTCCAATGACTTGGGAATGTATGAAGTGTCCTGCTGAATGAGGCCAAAGGCCCATCTAGCCTAGCATTCTGTTCTCACAGCAGCCAAATAAATCACCATGGGAAGTTTGTAATCAGGACTTGAGTGCAATATGGTTCTCCCTACTTGTGATTCCCTGAATCGGATCTTCAGAGGTAAACTTCCCCTAACAGTGAAGGCTATTCAAGTCATCCAGGTTGATGACCATCACCATACCTTTTGATGAGAGTGAGTTCCATAGTTTAACTATGTACTCTGTGAAGAAGTATTTTCTTATGCTTGTACTTTTGTCCACCCCTCCAAAAAGAGGCCAGACCGTGACAGTTATGTTCCTGCAACTTCTCAGTCACTTGGGCTGGCTTGAGTTTCCTTTCTAAGCCTTCATTTTAACCCAGGTCCCCAGACTACATAACAATATAAAAATGAAGCCCATGTACAAGCCATTCAAACTAGTCCCTTGAAACCTTACAAATAATTGTTACCTTGCCCAATGAAAATTCTTTCCCTTCTCCTACCCGAGTTAATAAACTTTGAAATAAATAATAATAAATAATAATAATAATAATAATAATTTATTATTTATACTCCGCCCATCTGGCTGGGTTTCCCCAGCCACTCTGGGCAGCCTCCAACAAAATATTAAAATACAATAGTCTATTAAACATTAAAAGCTTCCCTAAACAGGGTTGCCTTCAGATGTCTTCTAAAAGTCTGGTAGTTGTTTTTCTCTTTGACATCTGGTGGGAGGGCGTTCCACAGGACGGGTGCCACTACCAAGAAGGCCCTCTGCCTGATTCCCTGTAACTTGGCTTCTTGCAGCGGGGCCTTCTTGCAGAAGGCCCTTGGCACTGGACCTCAGTGTCCGGGCAGAATGATGGGGGTGGAAAGAAGTGGTAGAGATACACAAGTTATCTGGAAAAAGATTGGCAGACTTGGGAGGTAATTGAGATATTTGTCAGTTTTCACAATGAGGCATACATGCTCTAGAGAAGACAGGAAGGGGTTTAAATTAAATGTAAAATGGAATGGATAAAGTCCTCATGGGTCCAGGTTTCTCTATTTAACAGACTACACATTTTTTAAAAGGCATATTCAATTTTTATTAGCAAAACTCATCCAAGACCAGCTGAGATTTCAAACTACTTTCCCAGAAGCTAAATATATGTTAAATACATTGGACATTTTGCCTTCTTTACATCTAAAAAAGATATGCTGATGCATCTTTTACAGTTTGATCAAAGTCCTTGTGATTAATATTTGTTAAAACATTGTCAGAGGGTGTTTGGCTGAAATTTAATAACAGCCCCGAGTAGTCAATATATAATCTCATTGTGAATTTCAAAGCTATAAAGTTTAATGCTATCCACAGTAGAACATTAATTGAAATGAAAGGTGCCATAGAACTGCACCATCAGCGGGGCTCTAAATTTTCTAAGGGCTGATCTAATTCCACTCCTCTGTCTGAAGCGAGGCTCCTCTTAGGATAACTATCCATGGCAAGGTGTAGCGCTGGCTCCTTTTAACAGAGGACCTCCTGTGAAAGATAAGCCAAATCAGCTTTCTGAAGCTACTGTTTTGTTAGAAAGTTGTACCCTTTCACACAGCTGAGCCATGATTGCAAAAGGAAGAATATCTGGTGTAGAGCTGCTCATTGCCAAAATGTGCCTCTCTAGACCTCTCTAGCCAGCCTTAAGGGTCTCCTCAGCCCATATCCCTTACCAGTTCTACATCATGCCCTCTTTGATTGCTTTTGCCTAGCTGGACTATGTCTTCAATCTGTGAAACGCCTCTAGCTTGCTGGGCTGGAGAGATGGGCTGGAGGTGTAGAAACCTATAGTTTTCATGTGGCTGCACTGCAGTCTACCTTATAAGGGCAATAGTTTCTATCTAAGTTTGGAAAATTATTATTATTTGTGTTATCATGGAAATTAATCAACATTTCAGTCTGCATTTCCCGTAATACACACATTTTTGAAATCAATTTTCCCTAACAGAATGCAGTTTTGCATGTTATTTTCATGTATACATTTTATTATTTTGCACACTTCCCCCTAATATATATGGGTTTTTTTGACACACAGTTTGGATAACTGTGTCTAAATATGTGGAGAAGTTATCAAAGATAGCTATGTTTTGGTTCACATGTTCTTTCAGAAAGTGTGAATTAGGTAGGGTCACATTAAAGCGCTAACCAACCCAAATCTCTCCCCCATCCCTTCAACAGGAAGCCTTCAAGTCATGATGTAAGGGGCAATTTCTTTCCTGTAGCTGCTCCCCAGTAAATGGTATCTGGTATGGCTTCCCCAGAAGAATCCCACAAACTGCAGCTTAAGGATTCTGACCTCATAGGCTGACATTTCACTGTACTCTTAGCAAACTAGAGTGCCCAGGCTTCTCCATGACTGGTACACAGTTGTAAGCAACATCAACACTGGCTTAGTAATGTCCACAGAATAGAAGATGGAAGAATCTCCAAGGATGTTGTCTAAGGGGAGCTGGCTTCAGGCACCAGGTCCATTGGCAGACCAACTCTGTGTTACAAAGATTGTTATTTGCCTTTATTGGCATAAATTTAAATAATAAAATCACATAAAGTCATCCAAATACATTAATAATCCAAACACATACAATATATAAAAGACTAGATAGCTACCACTGAATAAATCAAGCAACTTTAGATTTAGATTTAGAAATCTCAGCCAAATACTCCGAAACAATATCAGGGTAATATTGGGAGTATCATCCCTCAACAAATATTGGATTACAGACTCTTTGGTGTTACAAAGATCTATGCAAACATGACATGAAAGCTGGCAACAGTAACCCTGCTGTGAGAGAGTCCCTTGCAGAACACAGTGCCTGAAGATGACCAGTCAGGTTGTTGATCCATGGCAGTGACCAGAGGAGGAATGGCCACTGGGAGGAGTGCAAAAATAAGACACTCCATGGTACACCTTCATCATCACAACCAGATGTCTCCATCTGCCTCAGTTGCAACAAAACATTTCTCTCCCATATTGGTCTCCCCAATGGTTTGACTTCACCCTTGAAGGTGCACTCTCCCATTGTCTCCTGAGACAGAGAGATGCCAACCAACCATGGTGGGGATGTGACCTTAGTCAGTCATGGCTTAAAGCAGGGGTCTGCAACCTTTAGGACAACAAGAGCCACTTGGACCCATTTCTGAAGAAAAAAAAACTGGGAGCCGCAAAACTCGTCATTATAAAAATAACTTTTTTGTCACCTTTTTATTATTTCTTTGTTTGACCCCTCAGAATTACTCCTCCTCATAGAAATAAACATTAAATTAACAAGTTACCTTTTTGTGTGTGTGTGTTCTTCACTCACCTTCAAAACAGTAACCAGCGTACATGCCCCCTTTCAATGCAGTGACCAGCATATATGCCCCTTACAATGTAGCGGGCGGGCGGGAAGGTGATGTCGGGACTATGCGTGACTAACGCACGCACCGCCCCCATGCGATGTCACAGCCAGTACAGCGCCCGCCACAGTGGGGAGTGTCGGGGCGCACAATGTGCCTCCTCCCCTCGCCAGTATCCACCCCGGAGCTGTGGCAAAGGTGTAAAAGAGCCACATGCGGCTCCGGAGCCGCGGGTTGCAGACCCCTGGCTTAAAGGATGCCATTCTACACAAAATCACCACCTAGCTCCATCACATTTAGCAGAGAAATATACAATATCAAAGAACAGCAAGCTGCATGGAGTCTTTATTAATTTGAAACAATCATTTATCTTATTTCTCATGAGATATTATTGGAAACATTGAATCAGAACTACTATGGTGGTACTCATCTTTCAGTAAGGTGGGTAGGAGTTGCCCTTATTACACCACTGGATGAGCATTTTAGGTATTTTTGCATTAAACACTGTTTTAAATTGTTTTGATCTGTTGTGTCAATCTTGTAAGTCACTTTGAGACTTTTTTTAATGTAAAAAGCAAATAACAAATGTAAATTAGTATTTATGTATTGCATTTATAAATCACCTTTTCCTCCAAAGTGCAATATGGTGTATGTTACTCTACCACTTCATTTAATCCATACAGTGACCATATATCCTAAAGACAACACAGTCTCCACTGTGTTTCATTTCCAAAATGAAAACATGAACTCTGGGTGAGGATCTGGAACTCCTGGAATCTTGTCCCACTTAGAGATTGGGGTGGCGGGCAGCACAGTTCTCAGAAGTGGAATATATACACATATATACAACCTGAGCGTATGAAGGAAGGGTTCACAGCATTAACAGTCTTGTTTCTCCCATAGCCACAGCCTTAGATTGAAACAGAAATCCACCACCCTGCTCTAACCCTCTCTCCAGCTTGTTGTTTTACCAGCCTGAAACCTTTTCCCCTCTAAGTCACATCACAGCCAACTCTAAATTCTAAACTCTTGCTTTGTCTTCCTAGCTATCTGAGAGCTGAAGGAGGGCCCTTAACCTTTTGCCATCTGCCACAGAGACCCTCACCTTAGCTTTCTTAATGGCTCATCACCCCAGGCGACTACCTCATTGGGAAACTAGTTTGGCTTATATTTTATACTTGCTGAATCCAGGGGTTCAGTGTCTGGCACCAGGTTGAAACTCCAGGTCTTTATTGAAGTCCAGCACCTACTGGACCCAGGAATTTATACAGGGGTGAAGTTTGGTAGTCTTTTGTAATATGGCACACACTGTGCAAGGGCAAAATTTGGTTTCCCCAAATGAATCTTCTCAATTATGAATCTTCTCAGTTTTGCACCCCCTCGGTTCAGTGCCCTGTGTTGGGGGAACTGCCCGTACCACCCTAAATCTGGCACTGAATTTAGTAGAGTCTGGCATCCACAAACTCATAGCACTATGTTAGTCACAACTACATGCAATGTAGTTTATTTTCAACTATGTTAATTTGGGGGAAAAATATGTCCATTAAAATGTGGGTGGATTTTCATGAATATCCCTCCTCTCCAAAGAAATAACAAATTATTGTGGGAGTATGCAGAACTGAACTGAAAAGTGGAAAAATGAGAAACCACACCTAACTGACAATCTAAACACTGTGTATATTTACCGGGGTAGTATTCAATGCTGATACTCCTCAGAGTACAGTGGTACTTCGGGTTAAGTACTTAATTCGTTCCGGAGGTCCGTTCTTAACCTGAAACTGTCCTTAACCTGAAGCACCACTTTAGCTACTGGAGCCTCCTGCTGCCGCCGCGCTGCCGAAGCACGATTTCTGTTCTCATCCTGAAGCAAAGTTCTTAACCCGAGGTACTATTTCTGGGTTAGCGGAGTCTGTAACCTGAAGCGTATGTAACCTGAAGCGTATGTAACCCAAGGTACCACTGTAGATCCACTGAAGTTAATGGACATGACTCATTCAGCTTCCTTAATTTCAACAGGTCTACTCTGAGAAGGACATAGTTAAATACAACCTCAAGCCTTCTGATCTGCTCCTTGTATTTTTAAAAGTATTGCTGATGGTTCTGGTGCAAAGTTGAGAACTTCTGTTGCTTTGGACTATGTTTATAATTAACACAGGTGGTCCAGTGACTCAAGGTTGCATTCATCATATCAGAACTGAACAACAAAGAATGTGGAGGAAGGGGAAACAAACCAGCAGGTAACTCCCCCTTCATAGTGGCTGGAGAACTGGGGAAAAAGAAAGCAATTAAACTCCCAGGATTTTTCTGACACCATGGTTTTTCATGCAGCATATATTTCAAGCATTCTGCAAGGTCTGCAAAATGTACGGCCTGAATACGCTCACAGTGTTAACTTGGTGAAAGCCTGAGTTGAATTATGATAACAATTTATTTGGCCCAATGTGCCACGACTACCAATTTAAGATATTCTCCCCAAAAGGTGGCCTTTCTTCACTTTTTCTTTGTTCTTTTTTCCCAAATCATGAAATAGCCCCTGCAAGTCAAATGAGACTGTCACACAAGCAAGTATTGCTTGCAAAAAATGATTATCCTAAGGTTTACCAGACCTGACCTTTCATGTGCCATTGGTGCTATTGGTGGTGTTTTAAAAGCTCAGCATTAGAAAATTAGATACTATTAAAAACAACAAGTGTTACATACTAGCATTCTCCCTTCCATCTGACTGGTGTGTGTGTGTGTTTGTGTGTGTGTTTATCACACACACAAAAAAATGGTAAAGGACCCCTGACAGTCGCAAACGACTCTGGGGTTGTGGTGCTCATCTCGCTTTACAAGTCAAGGAGCTGGTGTTTGTCCGCAGAGTTTTTCCTGGTCATGTGGCCAGCATGACTAAGCTGCTTCTGGCGAAACCAGAGCAGCGCATGGAAACGCCGTTAACCTTCTTGCCAAAGCGGTACCTATTTATCTACTTGCACTTTGACATGCTTTTGAACTGCTAGGTTGGCAGGAGCTGGGACCAAGCAACAGGAGCTCACCCCATCGTGGGGATTCGAACCACCAACCTTCTGATCGGCAAGCCCTAGGCTCAGTGGTTTAGACCACAGCGCCATCTACGTCCCATCACACACATATAGTCACCTAAATTTCACATATAACCACCCAGTGCCGAGAGAGAGGGAGGGAGGGAGGGAGGGAGGGAGGGAGAGAGAGAGAGAGAGAGAAAGAAAGAAAGAAAGAAAGAAAGAAAGAAAGAAAGAAAGAAAGAAAGGAGACTTGTCACATGTTGAGAGTACAGTACAAAACAGACCAAACCACGAGTTTTATTCATAATTTCATCTGCTTTTTCCTTCCTTCCACCAACTTGGGTCTTTTAGCCATTGGGCTCTACTTGCCTGTCAGTGCTCTCTTTTCCCCAGTCCCTCTTAACCCTACTTCCAATGTGGAATTTTAATCCCCTCCCGTTTTTTGTTGTTTTGTTTTTACAGAGTGGCAAAGTTCTGGCAACACTTCAAACACAAGGGAATTGTGGTAGTCTAGAGATTACCTTTCCACACCCTATGACTACACCTGGTGGGTAGCAAAATTCTTATCATCTGGCAGTGTAATACATGCAACCAGTTTACTCTGGATATCATGCCAACAATGGAAAATAGTAAACAAGAGTTTAAGAACACAATATGAGCCTTTCCGGATGATGTCAATAGCCCATCCAGTCCAGCTTCCTGTGATCACAATGACCAATCAGATATTTATTCAAATCTTGCAAGCAGGTCCAGACTTCAATAGCATTCTCCATGCTTGTGATTTCCAGAAAATGCCATTCAGAAGCATACTGTGTTTCTCAATGGAAGCAGAACATAGCCATCTTGACTAGTAGCCATTGATAGCTCTATACTCTATGAATTTGCCTAATCCTCTTTCAAAGCCATTCAAATTTTAAATGCAAATTCCATAGTTTAACTGGAAATGGGACAACCTGGTAAATGGGGACCATTTACCCTGTGTCATGTTAAAATTTTGAATACTGAAGGTATCTTTTTAAAAAACTCCTGCTATTCAGAAGTAACACTTGCACCCACCTCTGCTAAGAAACACCTGTATCCCAAGCGTCTGCTGCCTCCCAGTTGTTTTATTATATGCTGAAACCTAAACAAGGTTGATGCAATTCCAAAGCGCGGACACTTATTGGACTTTCGATTCCTGACCTCAGCTAACAATTTGAAACTGGCTGTAAATTGTCCCTTTCAGTCTTAACACACAGGATGTTTCTACTTGGTGGGGGTGGGGGTGGGGAAACTGCACGGGCTGCAGTTTTCAGCAATACCTTCTCAAAAAAGTCAATTTCACCTTTTGGCAGCCCTGAAGGAATCCAGATGGCTTTAAGTGTAATAGCTCAGAATAAGGAAGATAGATTTTTTTTAAAGGGTCTGGTTTTCAGTAATACAGAAGGAAACTACCAGGGAAAAAGGAGACTTAATATTGCAGTTGTTCCTAAAGAGTTAGTAACACCTCTCCCCTGTCCCCAGAAAAAAAAAGCAGATGAAAAAATCTTCTCCTTGTTTTAAGGTTAATTTAAGAGGACTGCACTGCAGCATAATGAAAAACGGAGACAAGAGAATGCTTTGCTGCTTCCGAAAGAAATGAAACAACAGAACTGGTGTAAATATTCAAGGTTGTTCTAGAAAAGTACTTGGGTAGCAAAATGCTTTTCTGTCTTTCCTTCTTTTGCTCTGAAATATATTCCAAATTATACATATGAACAAACATACACACTCATTGTCATGTGTGAACACACACACACACTCGTTCACGCCTGAAAATGACAAAGTGATTTTATATGAAGGTGAAGGCATGCAACAAAAATATGCAGCCGCTGCAACTGCAATGATACATAACAAAAAGGAAATGGTTGTGTTGGTGCATGCTGTGTTGGTTCATGTGTGCGTAGGGTTGTCTCATGCCTCTTTGTGAATGCATGCATGGAGGAGCACAGCAAAGAACAGATGTGGCAGAGACTTTATTCCCAGGCCCATAACAATATATATATATTTGCGTGCTGAGATCCCCCAAACACCCCAAGCCCAAATAACTCACACATCACACATTAATTTTTGTTTAAGGTTTTTGGCATAATTTTGGCCACAACTTTATTCAATATACAAATTGTGAGTAGTTGCTTAGGCATTGGTTAAGACTAGCTGTACCCCCTGCCTTTGGGGACAGCACTGACTTCCGGATTCCAGCGGAAGACAGTGTGGAGGAACAAGATCAGGGATAACTGGAGCTGTGACACAGACCCTCAGCTTCTCCCCGCATGTTCCTAGGGGCATACGCGGCCCAAACCCGATTCCAGGGGTTTGGACGAAAGGATGGTAAGCCCCTGAATTCCTTTACCGGAATTCCCGTGCAGCAGCAGCTTTGGAGGGGCAGGCACAGCCAATCCATACCCCTCCACCAACCAATTTAAACCAATGCCTAACCGCCAACCTTACAAGTTGTGACGATTTGCTACGCAGTAGGCGAAAACCAGATGGCACACACTAATCAGCCAAATGGAAAAATTCCTACCAGGCCCTCGCATCAAAGTGAACGACCCCTAGACAGGCATAGCAAGGTCAAGGCGCAAGCCCCAAACAAGGGAGGGCGGGCGGGCGATCCGATGCCCACAGCGAAAGAGAAAGCAGCTTGCTGTGGGCCAGACTTAAATATGCTCTGATCCCACCCCCAAATTGGCAACATGCAATTTGCCCCAGCAACAACACAACCAATCCACGCCAGGCCCCTTCCTTCAATTCTGCCTGGCAATTACAGGGTGCTTGTCTGGTCCCAGCCGCAACACGTGCTCTCCCTTAGTGAGAACACGCTATATCAAAACCAAGGGGTAAAGAAGTGGTGGCAGTGAAAAGAGTGGTGTTATAAACAGCCACTAGGTTAGTTATCTTTTTTTTGTGAGTCTCCATGCAGATAATCAAGTATGTTGTGCAATGTTGTTGAGCCTGTGCGTATAGGTGTTGTGTGTGGGTATTGACTTTTCTAATAAGCTATAGTGAGTGAATAGGTACATGTTGGTAAGTGGGTGCATGCAGAGTTATTTGCAAAGCTGGGAAAGGGTTACATAAATATAGACCTATGCACATTTAAACAGAAATAAATACACTCTCAGCTCTGAATGTCTTTCCTGAGAGGCAACTCTCCATTCCACCTTGATTTCCCTAGCATGATTTAGAACTTTGAGAAGAAAACTCTGATTTACAAGAGGTACTTAGGTAATATCCTCCAAAGGGGTGGAGGGAGGGAGGTAGAAAAAACGGGAGATAATTAGCAACTCTTTAACATTCCTACATGAGCATTCTGTAAGAATGCAAACTTGTGCCATTCCCCACCACTGCAGTAATTAAGCATTCAGACCAGTAAACAGCTTGGTTGGAATGATTTTATGACAAACGACCAAAATCGTATCAACCATTAAAACTCAGCCCTGCAAAAAATCCCTCAAGCCCCTGAAGCTCAATCAATGCAAAAGAGATGGCAAGTTTCAGTGATAGCAGTGTTCACTCATTCTCGGCTTTGTAGGAATCTCATGACAGGTAGTTTTCCTCCATATTCTCTCTCTCTCTCTCTCTCTCTCTCTCTCTCTCTCACACACACACACACACACACACGCAGGAAATAGTATAGGGACATAGGAAGCTACCTTATCCAAAGGCAGACCCACTGGTCAGTCTATTTCAGTACTGTCTACATTCCTAGACATGAAAATCTCCCAGCCCTGCCTGGAGACGCCAGGGAATGGACTTGGGACCTTCTGCAAGAGAGAAAAAGAGTGTACAGATGTGTGCAAATGGCCTCTCAGAATTATCCAGTATTGTGGAAGGTGGATGCCATTTGCCTTGTGTGAAGGAAGAAAAGAGCAAGGAAGGAACGCAGAGTTAACAGCCGGATGTGTTCCCCAACCTCGGTCAACTTTACATTTGATATCATTTGTTTTAGTATAGTGGTACCACGGTTTTCGAACGTAATCTGTTCCAGAAGACCATTTGAGTTCCGAAACGTTCGAAAACCAAGGCACAAAGGGTGCTCTGCAAATTCAGTAGAGAAAATTGGAGGGGGGGGGGGGTCGGGACTTAGCGGAAGCCATTCGACTTCCGAGACGTTCGAAAACCGAGATACCACTGTACTAGAAAAAACTTGGCAGAAAGTCAGTATAGTGGTACCTCGGGTTAAGTACTAATTCATTCCAGAGGTCCATTCTTAACCTGGAACTGTTCTTAACCTGAAGCACTACTTTAGCTACTGGAGCCTCCTGCTGCTGCTGTGCTGCCGAAGCACAATTTCTGTCCTCATCCTGATGCAAAGTTCTTAACCCGAGGTACTATTTCTGGGTTAGCGGAGTCTGTAACCTGAAGCGTATGTAACCTGAAGCATTTGTAACCCGAGGTACCACTGTACATAATTATTATCCTTCACAAAGCAGAAAAATCACACAGAAGAGAAACCACCATCTTGGAACCAGTTTGCATTCTGATGTTATATATGAAATGAGCAAATCACCACTTAAACATGTTTGTGGATCAAATAATAGAATAAATTATACATATCACAGTGTGTATAGTGTTAAAACTGTGCCCAGATAAACTGCCTCCCACTAGCTTCAGAACGCTCCCAAAGAAACCTCAATGAACATGTGCTGAAAAATTGCAACACAGATTTACTACAAGAATACTTTCTTAATACATCTAAAATTGCCCTTTTGAATTTCCTGTCGGCTAAAACAATCTTTATTATCATTAGTGCTGCAGGATACATGTAATTTATCCTGAAACAAAGATTAATGGGTATGCAATCAGACTGATACTCCTACCTTTGCCAGATGAGGATCTCTCTATGCTACTCACGAACAAGGAAAGGAAGTGGGTATGAAAACACCCCCTCTTTTCTTTGCTGTAAAACTGATTATTTTCAATCTGAAGGTATGGGCTTGAGAACATAAGAAAAGCCCTGTTGGGTCCTTCTTGTCCAGCACTGTGTATTTCACTGCTCCTTCTAAATGCCTTTGGGAACTCTACAAGCAGGAAATGAGGACAACAGCACTCTTCCCACTTGTGATTCCCAGAAACGGGCACTCAAGAGGCACACTACCTTTGATTCTGGAAGTAGTGCATATGGCTAACAGCCACTGATAGCCTTATCACTTGGGAAGTTGGAGACTTTCAACAAAAAGAGAAATGGGAATGAAAACTGTTGATGTCCATTTATTCGAACCATTTCTGGAACAGAAAGCAATCCAGTGAATACTAATTGTATTCACATAGGAGGCAGTGATGGCCACTAACTTGAAGGGCTTTAAAAGAGGATTGGGCACATTCATGAAGGATAAGGTTATCAATGGCTGCTAGCAGTGATGGCTATGCTCTCCCTCCATGGTTGGAGATGAGACAGTGTGCCTCTGAATAGCAGCTGCTGGAAATTTCATGAGGGGAGCTTGGTCTTGTGCTCATGTCCTGCTTGCAGGTTTCCCATTGGAGCACATGGTTGGTCACTGAGAAAACAGGATTCTGGACTCCATGGGCTACTGGCCTGATCCTGCAGGCTCTTCTTATGTTCATACTGTTGTTGCTTTCAGTCCACTAAGAATACACAATTGATTCTGCCCACCCCATTTGCATTGTGTCTCCTTTACATTTGAGTTAATGAGGTTGAAAAACTAAATGTCAACTTAAGTTACATAATTTAGCCAAAACAGAGAGAACGGTAAATAACCAAGTTTGGGGCAAAAAATGAATTGCAGAGGAAGGGAAAGAGTGCTGTGTGTGTGAAATACATGGCAGAATCACCAATGTCTGATCTCCCTTTTAAGGTCATCCAAGCTGGTGTCCATCACTACATCTTAAGGGGTTTGTTCATTTTACTGTTTTAACTTTGTGGGAGCTAGCTCATTTTTTTACTCATGCTCCTCACACAATGCCCGGGTTTATAAAGACATTAAACCCTCACACATACAAACACGTGTGCTAAACAAAACATGGATTCCATACAAACATCTAAGCATCCTTGTGAACACTTGAGATGCTCAGCAGTTTATAGTACTGACCCAACAGTTTTGACTGCCTAGCTTTCTGATCTATTCTTTCAACACTTCTCAAATACAATACCGGCAGACTCATTAAATGAATGGGACCAGCCAGCTTCATCCAATAATTTCAGAGTTGCTAGAGAGCTGGACGCCATCCAAATTTTATTTCAATGGATCACTTTAGCATTATAAATGATAAATCAATATTTTAATACTTTCCCATTCAAATGTATTTTTGTGGTGAACCAGCAGAGCCTGCATGAAATATGCAGATTTATTTTATTATTTTAAGCTCTACCTTTAACACAATGAAATATAAAACATAATGGGTTGTATCCAATGTTAATGCTACTTGGAGCAGACCCACTGAAATTCATGAACATGACTTCAAAAAATGTGACATTATTAAACCAGTGAACTATATTTATGTACTCTCTGTTCAAAAACTGGACAGTCTGATATATTTAAATGTTCTTCCATCAGCAGTCCTGGAGGGAAGGGTCCAAAAAATCTCTATTGTTAAAATAAAATTTTCTGTGAATCTGGAGAGGTAGAATTGATAACTCATGTATTGTTCCTTTTATCACAAATGTGTAAGATTTTTATATAACTTTTAAAAATGGAAATTCCCAGCAAAATTAGATCCATTTTATGCTTTCCTACTTCTTTCAGATCAGAATTCATCTACTTCCTCCATGGTTGGTAAATATTGTTCTGCCGCATGTAAATTTCACCAGTGACTAATTTTATCAAACTTATATGTAAAATATAATTTTTAAAAAATGCCTGGTATTTTATAGTGCGAAAAAGTTACTAGTACAGTGGTACGTCGAGTTACAAATGCCTCAGGATACAAACGCTTCAGGTTACAAACTCCGCTAACCTGGAAGAGTTACCTCGAGTTGAGAATTTTGCCCCAGGATGAGAACAGAAATTGTGTCCTGGCGGTGCAATGGCAGCAAGAGGCCCCATTTGCGAAAGCACACCTCTAGTTAAGAGCAGTTTCAGGTTAAGAATGGACCTCCAGAACAAATTAAGTTCATAACTAGAGGTACCACTGTAATTTTATCATTATGGTTCTCCATTTTGGTTGATAGTTTCTTATTAGAATACCAGTTGTTGACTGCAAAAAGGAGAGGGATTGATGAACATTTATTCATTTCAGTGTCAAGGGTTAGAGTCATTGAAGTTTAAAGATGCAGCAATCCAAGAGAAATGCAGTCCATGAACCCAGTGGTTCCATTAGAGTAGAGCTTTAGGACACAAATGCATTAGGTCCAGAAATGCTAGAGATGTAAGAAGCCATTGTTTTCAGTTCCACAATGTATTTGTCACATGCAGCACTGTTTCTGTTCTGCTGCAGTTAGTTTCCTGCCAAAACCTTGCTTAAACATCTTACTATCTGCTGTGGCATGTACCGGTAGTATCCACTCCTCATTTATAAGAACTTGAATGTTTACTGTGGCAACACCTACACTTCGGAACTCCCTGCCTATTGATACCAAGCTAGTGCCTTCACTGTAGGCAGTCTTACCCAGAAAGTTGAAGTGATTTAATCTGTTTTAGTATTTTAATCTTTGTATGATCTAAAGTGCTCTTGTAATTCTTTTTTCTTGAGTCTTCTTCTTCTAAACCTCTCTGAGCTTGCTGCTGTTTACAATCAAGCAGTTTATACATTTTATTAAATAAAGAAATAGATACTCCAAAAAGCACCTGTTGGGAATTCCAAGTGGGGAGATTGCTACTGCACTCATCTTCGGATTGCAAGGTTTCTCATAGGCATCTGGTTGCCACTATGAGAAGAGGCTTCTGGACTAACAGGCTTTTGACCCGATACAGCAGCCTCTTATGTTTTCTTCCTGCCCAGGAGCAGCTACTGGTATAGGATGAGGCAGAAAAGATAGCAGAACTTTGTCTCTCTCTCTCCCTCCACTCAACTCTGAAGATAACCCTGGCCCTGCTGTACAGGGCAGTCACAAGGATTCCCACAAGATTATGCATGTTTTATTAACACTCTAATCACACTATGCAAATAGCTATGATTAACACCTAGATTTTTTTTTATTTTAAAATTGTATGCTAACAGCAAACCAGCAGAACGACTATCAAAAGAAGGAAGTCAGCCATCTAATTTTGCTCTAGGGGCTTTTCAGTCCGACCTTTGTTCCATCAGAAGCCAGTCCTGATCTCAAGGAGCATATTATGTGTCTAAGCACCGGCTCAGAAAGTGGAGATATTCAAAGATTTAAGTATAAGAAGCACTGAAATGCTGCCTTGAGTAAAGAGAGGATTGAAGCAGATGTGGCTAAGTGCTTTCTCTGAAGTGGAGATTCAACCAGAGCTCTGGAATTCTCCAGCAATGCCTACAGAGGATAGAAGCCAAACCCACACTTTCTACAAATATTCTTTGTAGTGAATCAAATAAAAAAAATAATCACTTTTTTTTAAGTGGGGGGGGGGGGATGTTCAGCACTATTTTTCAAGGTTATGTCAAAATGAAGATAAATTATCTCCTTTGAAATTAATTACCCTACATTTCAGGGATCTCCAGTACATTGTGCATAGAAGAAGAAAATGCCAAATGTGACAAAAATATATAATTAATTAAAACTTAGCTTGTTCTACGAACTAATCACAATTCAGGATTTTTGTGTTTGGTGGTGGGAGAGATTATGTTTTAAGCAGTCAAGAAGCTTCAGTAATGCCGGTGGGTGGGAAGAGACCATTATACAGATATGTATAATGCATAAAGAAAATGTTTTTTTACAGCTCTCGCAATACTAGAACGTTGGGAGATTTGGGATAGACAAAAGAAAATAATTTTTTCCCCTCATGCAGTTCATGGTTCAACTCTAGAATTTGCTCTCAGAAGGTGGACACCAACTTGGATGGCTTTAGAAGAGGAATGGACAGATTCATAGAGGATAATTGTATAAATGGTTACCAGACATTATGACTGAACAACCTCAAGGATCACATGTTTGAAGTATCTCAAAGATTAGCAGAGGGGGCCATTAGCTCTTGTGAATATGAGTTAAGAACTAACCCCCACCAGAAAAACAACAGCAATCTGATTTTTTTTTAATATACATATAGATGAAGCTCCAATACTCACTGGTTGAATAGTATACAAATTAGATTAATTCTGATTAGTCAAAACGAAATAAAAAATCTTAATGACCAGCAATTACTTTAATGGTTTTGAAATTCAGAAGTTAAGAAAAAAGCACTGTGTTTCTTTAAATGAACATTAAATATAAAATGCCTCTGATTGACTGTCATGAAAACCCAATTTTATTGCCATTTAGATTATTCAGAATCAATACCAGGCATTAGCTGGGGCTGAGAAGCTTTAAAAAGACAGAACCATCTAAAAACAGCAACCCCCCTCAAATGAATAACTGCACACAGTTTTGAACATAATAGGTTATTTGCTTGAGCAGCATTCTTCAAGGAAGCAGAATCCTTGCATAAAAGCAGCAATATCACACACACACACACACACACACACACACACAAGATTTGGTTCATATTCAAATGTGAACCTATCTAAGTCACACTTTTCCCAAAGTATGTAAACCAAAACACAGCTATCCTTCAATATTCTCTTCTCCACATTTTGCAAATCTGTTCTCCAGCCAAGGAATATGTACAAAAGTGCACATACTAGTGCTAAGTGTGCACAAAAAACCATATATATTGGCGAAAACAATGCACAAGCATGCACTATATTTTGGGAAATGGCTTTGGAAACACATGCATATTAGGCAAAACAGCATGCAAAACACTTCCCCGAGCAAAGCCGAGTGGGCTAAAGAGCCTGTCTCAATTTGAAGACTTAGACCAGGGGACAAAGAATGCTTTGTAATATGTGCTACTTTACAAATATGCAGGCTGGGGAAGAGGGAGCAATTGGGCACCCGGGCACTTGGCACTCATGTTTAGCACCATGTCACTTTCCCCAAAAGCAAACAGGATGTCCTTGCAGCTTCACAAGAGTGGCTGGCAGAGGGAGGTGGTGCCATGGACCTGGACTCCCAGGAGAACCATCACTGCCATGTAACAGGTTGGTGGCAGAGTGGCAGCGAGGTTGCAGTGGCTCAGGCACACTGGTGGCAGCAATCCTGCCCAAAACACTACAGATCTTTCAACCAACACCAGAATTCAGGCTTCTAGCTCCTTCACTAGATGTTGTCCTGTTCCCATCTGCTTTTCTCCATCCCACTACCAGGTATGTCTTAGCTAATTCCCTCCCCTCCTCAAATAAAACAAAACACTGTACTTTAAAGAAACACATTCCCAACACCAAACATGGTTTCCATTCTTGTTTTTATTAGGCATTTTGTGATTTTTATCTTGTAATTTTAGGTAGTGAACCGCCCTGAGATCTACGGATGAAGGGAAGGTATATGCAAATTTAATAAATAAACAAACACTTGACTTGGCAGCGCTGTGTTTTTGTTATTGTATTTTCTTTCAAAAAGGATACTGCATTACAAAAAAGTGACAATATCTAAAAGCATAGCACTTTTTAAAAACAACAACAACATTTTGTAGTTATGATTTTTTAAACTAAATATAGATTTTGCATCTCAGACCACTGGAGCCATTGGGAAAAGACTCTCACCCCGCCCCCCCAACTAACCCACCCTTTGTGACATGGTCTAGGAAGAAGAGAGGAAGTACATGCTTGTTTTCTCTGAAATAAAACCCAGTGAGTTCAAGGAAACTTTGTTCCTAGGAAGTGTATTTAGGGTTTCTGCCCAAGGTGTGTGTTGGGAGAAGAGAATAACAACCTAGATAGATGATGATGATATGATGACAACGATGGATATACATGCACAGAAGTGTCCACTCCTGCACCACCAAAAAAGGACACATATTTGCATTAAATTTGCATGTGGTCTGGGAAGGTTGGGCTATAGTAAAGGGCAATGTTCCATTTTGCTTTAATATAGTCAACAGGGCAATGTGCATGGGGATAGCACCAGTCCCCCCCCCCCCCGTGGGTACTCATTGGTATGCAGTACCAGCACCACCACCCCCCCATCAATGTTAAAAGTGTGGCACTTACTGAACTTCATGGTGAGTACTGGCACTATTTTTCCTACAATAAAAAAGCACTGGATAGCACTGTGGTATAAACCAAACAATTTCTCTCTCCTTCTCTCTGTGATCAATATGTGTAAACCAAGTTAGGGCAGGTTTAGGTCTACGCATAAAAAATATTGTGAGAAGGTAGTGTGATTGCAACCACAATAACCCCCCTCCCCTTCCAAGCACTGATTTAAATGTAAAACTGGATTAAGGCTTTAATATCTCCTCCTTCCCTCCCACGCATGCTCTGAAATGCTGTTTCTTGATATTTTTTCTGCTTAAAAAAGTGAATTTGAAATATATCTCCCTTCCCAAAAACTTCAAAGAAGCCCACAAAAGCAGATATCAACACAGTGTTCCTTTCCTGTAATGCAAACATTGTGTCGTGTTCCTCTCCCTTGAGCGCACCATGCTGCAATAATGTATATAATAATAGCAGCAGTAATAAAAACAATAAATAACTGTACTCAAACACACATTATGCATTTTGCAAGAGCAATTTGTACTCGAGATGAGCTAAGCCATTATTGAGCTTGGTGCACTGTGGATCATGAACTGGCAACCAAACACATTTTAAATGGAGATATTACAAGCCTTTGAAGAAGAAGGAAAGAGGGGCGGGGGGCGGGGAGTTGACTTGGAAAGATTTTGAAAATGCTCCTCCAAAAGCTACGCTCAATATATTTCTGCTTGGTGCTCGTGTTGTCAGGCACAGGATGGCTGCTGGCTTTCCTGAGTATCCTCAGCAACTTTCTAACTGAGGAACCATCTGGCCAAGGCTCAAAATGCTTTTCAGAGGGCCTGAAGGAACATGTCCTCAATGCACAAATGGACCTGAAAACACAGTAAGCAGCATTTCTGGGCTTGCAAAACTATCCATGTGCCTGGTTTCTCCAAGTGTCCCTCAGTTAATGAAGGACACCAGGCTCCATTATAATTTATAGGAGAAGCTAACACACTTCAGAGACTAAGCAGTCTCTGTGGGAGAGCGCAGAGCAGTGTGGTAAAAGAGTAGCATAGTCTAGTTTGATATCTTCACTGGGTTTAAGCCAAGGAAGCTAAGTAGGAAACATGTTTCGAAATACCCAGAACATCAGCCTTAATTTGGAGATTTAGGGGGTGCCTTCGGACTATCAGTATCTTACAGAAGGGATTCAAGAACATATCATGAAATTTAGGTTTGTGCAATTATGGTGGATTAGGGGCTCTGTTGCCCCAGCACAACAAAACCACTTTAGAAAGAAAAAAGAAACAGAATTTTGTGCTTAAGAAGGTGAAAGGGGTGCATTGAAAAGTATGAGATGAAGGAATGATTAACAGGAAGATGTGTGAACATACTACAAGCAAATAAGGATGAATGATCAGTGACGACACAGTATTGTCTAATCTAGTGATGGGCAAATCCATCAATTTTAATTTCTCTCAGTTTCTTCCCCTCCCTGCATTTTAGGTTCAGTTCTCTACATTCCCGTATCAGTTTGCTTCCCATCCCCAAAATATGTCCCAACAAAAATCAACCACCATTTTAGTGCACATTTCTCCTAATATACAGATTTTGGTATGTACCATATTTTTTTCCTGTTATAATGCGTGTCTGTGTGCTTTATTTTCAGCAATATATGCTTTTAATACAATATTTTCGCACAGCATTGCAAAATCCAGAAAAGTATGAATCTCAAAAGACAGCAATGTTGCAGCTCACATGCTGTTTTGGGAAAGGTGAATTAGATAAAGGTAAAGGTAAAGGTACCCCTGCCCGTACGGGCCAGTCTTGACAGACTCTAGGGTTGTGCGCCCATCTCACTCAAAGAGGCCAAGGGCCAGC
Organism: Podarcis tiliguerta; assembly: GCF_965153285.1. Taxonomy (NCBI): domain Eukaryota; kingdom Metazoa; phylum Chordata; class Lepidosauria; order Squamata; family Lacertidae; genus Podarcis; species Podarcis tiliguerta. Next base: position 33,606,770 of record NC_139547.1, read on the forward strand.
GCTGTCCGAAGACACTTCCGGGTCACGTGGCCAGCGTGACATCGCTGCTCTGGCGAGCCAGACCCGCACACGGAAACGCCGTTTACCTTCCCGCTAGTAAGCGGTCCCTATTTATCTACTTGCACCCGGGAGTGCTTTCGAACTGGTAGGTTGGCAGGCGCTGGGACCGAACGACGGGAGCGCACCCCGCCGCGGGGATTCGAACTGCCGACCTTTCGATCGGCAAGCCCTAGGCACTGAGGCTTTAACCCACAGCGCCACCCGCGTCCCTGTGAATTAGATAGGTTTGCATTAAATCAAAATTCTTTCTAGCTGAAAGTGTCTGGGAAATTTGCAGCACTTTCGGCTGGTGGGATATTTACTATTTGATGATGCTTCCCCCCCAAGGAGGCTCATCTCTCTCTTTCTCTCTTGCTGCACCAGGCAAAAACTTTCCTGTATAACCAGGGCCTTGGCCTTTAACTACCTGTGTCCTTTTAGAAGTGGGTAGCATTTTTTCCTCTTGCTTTTAATGTGCCTATGTGGGTGGAGATGGGGGCTGTGTACTTGATTATAATTCACTTTGGGTTGCCCTGGGCAAAATAAAGTGACTAACAAATTCAATAAATCATCATCATCTCCTAAAAGATTTGGGAGAAGGCAGCAGGAAGCATGCTGTCCCTATGCATGTCAGCACCTCTAGATGCTGTGGGCTAGCATTCACTGTTGCAACCAGGACCTCAGTTCCCCCTGCTGCATTCTATAAACATACTCTCCAACATTTCTCCAATGAAAATAGGGACGTCCCATTCCATAAAGATAATTTTTACTATTTATACCCCACACATCTTACTGGGTTGCCCCAGTCACTCTGAGCAGCTTTCAACATATATAAAAAATCATAATAAAACATTCACCCCTTTTTTTTTAAACTTCCCTATACTGGAGTGCCTTCAGATGTCTCGAGGGTTGCATAACTCCATGCCCCCCGACATTTCTCCAATGGAAAAAAGGGACATCCTCAGAAAAAGAGAGATATTCCAGGGTCAAATCAGAAACCAGGATGGCTCTCTAAATCAGGGACGTCCCTAAAAATAGGGACCCTTGGAGGGTCTGTAAAAAGTGCTCCTTGGCATTCTCAGTTACCTCCAGTAAGTTATTTATATTATTTAAATTAAAGGAGGGGAGACAATAAAAGGACTACTGGCCTCTTCATTGACTACACCCAAAACACATTCAGCTGCTTATTAGCTGCACCACTGCCCACAAAGTGGCTTGCAGGTCTTCTTTTCCCCTCTTCAATCTCTTGAGTTGCCCATCATTTATCTCAGACCTAAACTAGCTTAGTTTCACCCATACCCATGCAGCCAGAAGATGTGAGTGCAAGGAAACAGGATTCTGCATTTCTTATCCTTAGCTTAGAATCCCATGGTTCAGCAAACTTTTTCAGCAGGGGGCTGGTCCACTGTCTATCAGACCTTTGAGACGGGGCGGACTATATTTTGGAAGGGGGGGGGGGAATGAATAAATTCCTATGCCCCACAAATAACCCAGAGATGCATTTCACAAATAACTCAGAAGTGCATTTTAAATAAAAGGACACATTCTGCTCATGTAAAAATACACTGAAAAAATACACCGGATGGTCCGTGGGCCAGATTGAGAAGGCGATTGGGCCGCATCCGGTGCCCGGGCCTTAGGTTGCCTACCTATGGCTTAGATGATGTTTGTACATGCAATTCAACAAACGAATACAACTCATGGCTGTGGCCATGTGGCTTTTCTTTCAAGAAACTTGAAGTTTCACCAAGCAGCTGTGCAGGAGGGTAGCAGAGGGGAGACTGAATACCACCCCCCATTTTCACCTAGCAGTTGACCACTATGTATTTCAAAGTGGTCAAAAGGACACAACCTTCAATGTGCACCCCAGGAACTATTATATCAGACCTCCATGCAGAACTTTTTTTTTCTATTTAAAAGAAAAAAGGAAGCTGTTTATGAACATAGGCAGTTGCCTTAACATGAATACGACCATTGATCCACGTAGCTCAGTATTGTCTACACTGACTGGCAGCAGCTCTCTGGGGTTTCACACCAGGCCATTCCTAGCCCTACCTGGAAACAAGAGTACTGAACCAGCGACCTTCTGCATGCAAGAACATGTGCTTTACCACTGAGCTACATCTCTTCCTGAAACATGTGGTAAATGTATTATCAAAATCCAAGAACCCTTGTGGATGGTTGTTGTTGTTTGTTTCTTCTAAAAATGGAGACGTGTCTAATTTTGTCAATTTTTAATACCTTTAATGCAAAGAACAACGAGCTGCCTTTCAAAGACCAGGCGGACCTTGTGTTAGAACCCCTCCTAGGCATTTAAAAGTGGTAAGAATACATTTTAAAACTCTCTCTAGACAATAAAGCTAAGAATTATTAACTTTCTTGCTCACCCCCACCCCATTAAAAACAGTCAATCGTAAGGATAGCGGGGGGGGGGGGGAGTGCAGACACTTCTTTATGGATAACTCCGCAGGTTTTTTGGTTTTTTGTTTTTAATAATAGCCATAAAAAGAAATTTACTGCCACCTCCTGGTTTTGTAAAATAACAAAGTTGTGTTTTGTGGAGGGGGGGCATGTGCACGGCTTTTGGTGGATCCACAAAATTATATGGGGCAGGTACGTATACCAAGAAAGCTGCAAATGATCTTCTTTCTCACGCAAGCACCAGTTTATTTCTGTTGCTACTGATGGATATTAAACTCTCTGGACTGCTATTTAAAAACAGAACAAAACAAAACACGAGTTATAGACTGCCTTTGTTTATCTCTTCTACGAGTATTAGATAGGAAAGGCTTTTGCATGCTCCTGTGAACAGGAGACATAGCACAAATCTAGTACAGAAAAAAAATGAGAGAAGTATTGTACATGATTGTAGTGTAGTAAGCAAGCATTACTTATTTAATCAAATGTAGCATTTCATATTCCTTCCAGTATGTGCTCTATGCCCTTGCATCTACAATATTGCTTGCGTTTGGTTGCTTTAATTTCTGGTTTAGGTTCTGTTCTGGAGAATATGTGCCTTGTCATTGACAGCAAAGCTTTATTTAAATCAGCAAGGCATCCTTAGGTGAAATACGGCACACATTTTTCTTCTGATACTGCATATATACGAAATAAGTAGTCTGTATTTTCTTTTCATATGGGAAGGGGGGGCAGGCAATATTTATTTATTTTATTTCATGATATCCATATACTGCTGGTGAAAGAAAAAAACCAAAACATCAAAGTGGTTTCCCAAAAAAGGGCAGACACTCAGAATTTATCTTCAAGAGCTGAGTGACAGTCATGTGAACTTTTAAGGTTATGTGTACGTTAAGGAACTGTGAACTGGCCCTACTTTCTGCCACCATGTTTTTAAAAATAAAGTGTTGAAGTTTCAAAACATCCTGTTGTACATATTTGGAACAGAGGAAGCTGCCTTATACTAAACCAGATGCATTGATCCACCTATTCAGTGTGACTTCCATCAAAAATTAAAATAAAAATATTGTTGCATCCTAAAAGGGAAAAAGAGATAGGATAAACTTGCAGTTCTGGGGGCAGCACTTTGTATAGATTGGTACTTGCTGATGGCAACATCCTGATAGGGGGCTGGCTGCCAATCCCTTCAGCCTCCTGCCCTGAGGCTTCCTGACCAATTGGCCTCTCCAAGCAAGGAAGCAGTGTGAGGAAGAATGGAAAGCAGAGGGTGAGTGCTTTTCAGAGGTGGTTCTATTGGCAAGCAAATGAGCAGCAGGTATCAGCAGCAATAAATAATTATGTGTGATTAGGGAACAGTTCTTATTTAAAGGCGGATTTACTTAACTTGCACTTTCAGAGGGGAGGAAAGAGGCAAGCTTCACCCCTCAAAATTTGCACATCTCCAGAAAGTGTGCGAAGAAATGTATATATTAGTGAATAAAACAAATAAAAATGCATTCTATTTAGAAAAATGACTCTGCAAGAATGGTGTAAAGCAACATTGCATTCAAAAATGTGTGTATTGGGGGAAAATTAACCAAAATGCTTTTGAATTTTCACAGAGTTTTAAAATAATAATATCAAACTTATGGAGATTTGAATTTAAGGTTGAGGGGCAGGGGAGATAAACCAAAACTGACAGATTCACCCATTTCCATGTGCGACAATATCTTCCCAATCAGTCAAGCAAGGGGCATTATCAGAGTTAAGGACACATCCTAGCCAAGCAAAAACACTCTAAGGTGGATCCAAGCAAGGCTGGTGAGAGATGTGGCCTGGGAAAGAGGGGGTGTGGGTAGAAATGTTGTTGTGGTCCTAAGGGTTGTTCTAAGGGCTAGGCACAGAATGCTGCAGGGTTGCATTTGGCCCTCAAGCTTGAGTTTCCCCACCCCTGCCTCAAATAGGGGGCAAGATAAATTCCCAATGGCAAGATGAGAAGTAGATGACATGCCAACATGGAAGCAAAGCATAACACAGTAAGCTGACTCACACACAACATTGGTCCATCTAGCTCAGCAAGGTCTGAACTGACTAGCAGTGGTTCTCCAGGGTTTCAGGTAGGGAACATTCCCAGCCCTACCTAAAGATACTGTGGATTGAACCTGGGGCCTTCTGCATGCAAAGCAGATGTTCCACCTCCAAGCCACAGAGGGATAAATTGACAGAACACACTACCGGGTGGAGTTGTGTTTAGCTGTTAATGTTGATGGGATTTTCAAACTCCCAGATCTCTTAGTCCTGCATTTTCCTGCTTTCCTTCCCCCTTAAATTAACTAGGTGGTTATGGAGAAGAATTTCTAGGTCAAAACAGAGCCCATAAGGCACCCCCCTCCCATTGTTGCTTGTTGTTGCTGCTGTTAAATGAAATACTGCAGTTGAACAACATTCACTTAGTTCTGAGAAAGCTCAACCCTTGCACAGATGTTGCGGTACTTTTTGGAGATCTTGCTGACTGATGCTGCAGCAAACGTATCCATCTGTTTGCAGTGAACGGGAGAGGGGGGGGGAGTAAAGAAATTAAAACAAGAGGGAAAGAAAGCAATGCCCACATCAATTCACAGAGTGCTGATGAGCAAGTGCCTTTCCTTTCGATTGCTCAGACAAATCACCTAATTGCAGATTACCCAAACGTGATACAGTTAACTGTTTTAAATAATCTGGGGTCTGGAATGATTGGGGGGGGGGGAGTGAGCGAATAACAGCATCTATTAGTCTCAAAAGTTATTACCCAGTGTAAGCTGCTTCCTGATTTAGAAGGCAAAGTGCCATGTATTTATCCTGCTTTTACACGATGCTTACTATCTAATTAAAATGATCAACAGTTAAAGCAAAGCTCCTTCACAGGTAAACTGCAAAGGAAAATCTGTGCCATTGCCGCATTGCAGAAGGTAAGATTCAAAGACTCTATTGTCTACCATGCAAGTCACAGTGGAAGGGACCCTATCCACTGTGGCCATTGGGTTGTATCCAACTAAGTTCTACTATGAACAGACACATTGAGATTAATGAGCCTATGTTAGCCATACCCGTTAACTTCGATGGGTGTACCCTGAGTAGGACTAACATTGGATGTAACCAATTTCCTTTGGGTGAAGCAATGCAGAGTCCTTTTGCGATCTTCCATCTTAAGAGTTTTCTGGCTGGATCACAAGTAGGGATGCAATATAAGTTCACTTGGTCTTCTTTGCTCAATAGACCAACCCAATACTGCAGCCATATTTGCAGGTGGAAATGCAACTAGGTAACAAACTTCATTTGGTATGCATTTTCAGCATACCATAAAAAGTGGATGCAAATATACATCTTTGCTTCACATGGAACAGGTGCTCCAAATGTGTGGTTTATGGATGAGTTCATTGGAAACAATGGAAAAAATGTGTTTTGCATTCAAAGTGTGTATAATTTAAAGGCAAATTTTGGGTGTGTATTTTATTTTATGAAAAACCCATGCAAGAGGACACAGAACAATTGAGCAGTTATGAAAGTGAAATGGAATGGAACTAGCTGTTCACCCTATCCTTATTAAGACCAGTCTGGTCATCTTCCGGTAGGGCCACCGGTTCCCCATCTTTTCAGGTACAGAAAAGGCTAGAACAAGGATGGAGTCCTGATTCTAGGGGGCACCAATGGTTAATGTTTTCATTAAGAGGTGCAGAGAAGAAAGCAAACAAGGGAAGGAAAACAGCAGGAGGAGTAAGTGAACAGGAAGCCCAGGCAAGCAGAGGAAGCAAGTGAGCAAAATGGGGAGCAAAGGGGAGAAAGCACTTCCCAAAACTATCAGTTGCTGCCACTTACCAACAGCTGGGGGGGAGTGAGGCATGGGGGCTGGGCTTGGCGCAATACATGGTGGCAGAGGCATCAGATTGACTCCTCTACCATGCACCATACTGCTTGTGGCTCCCTTCTGCCCTTCTAGGTCAGCATCAGTGATATGAGAAGCCTGAAGAGCAGCAGAGCTTCCCCAACACTGCCTCATAAGCTGCTACTGTGAGGAGATGGGGTGTGTGTGGCTTGAGTGAGGTGTCAATATATGAGGTTGGAAAGTGGTGCAGGGTTTGGCAGGGTGTGGTGGGTAGGCAGGGATGGCGAGCAAAGCGAGCAAGGGCTCTGGACCCTAATGTACGTGTGTACTTAACAGGTAGCACCAAATATTATTGGGATTGGGGCTGAGATGCAGTTACCTCTGCTATGCTCTCAGTATACATGTGTTTGTGAGAGAACATTTGTGACAAAGCGAAGCCCAGGCATCCATAAATTATTTCTAGTAAACTCCCAACACCCAGTTCTGTTTGTGTATGAGTTTGATTTGGATCTTGCCTTTCTTTAGATACTGTCACTGAACAGGGTAGATCACTCGGTCTTAAGGGTACATTTCATATATTTTGACCAGAGCAATCCATAGTTGCAGCCCTATGTACATATCCAATGTTGTTGTTGTTGTTGTTTTGCTTTGCAGGTGCTTATGCAGACTCCTTTTTACTTTACTTTCCTTTTACACCTTTTCCAGTCAGAACTCTCTAAGGAAGCATGGTCATTCCAAGGATCTGAATTTGTGCAAACACACATACACACACACACACACACACACACACACCTTTAAAACATTATTCTGTTAAAACAATTTACAGGCTTTCAATAAAGCCTCTTTAAGATACTTTCTGCTACGTTTATGTGACACAAGCTATATTATTTTAATAATCTGTACTTGAGATATATGGTGATGAGGGAATTATTGCACACCTGGGGAGATAGTGTAATTAGAAAAGTGGCACAGTAGGGGAATAAAAATGATTAAAAAAGCGTGAGAAATTAACCAGTCACTGTTGCACTGATGTTTGTTTTAAGTTGCTGCAGGAGCATTCGTGTGAGAAGCAGGAAGGGAGCTGGCGGGAGAGGGAGAGAGGGAGGGAGAGAGAGAGAGCGCGCAAACTTGTGGCACTATAAATAATTAAAATTTCTGCCCCATCGTTTTTCAAGGCTCATGAGGACGTGCAACCAACTGGGTCAGGCAAAATGAATCCATCTACGCTGCCGGAACAGGAACCTGACTGAGCATAGCTAATGTGCAGAAGGTGGGGTGGGGGGCTGGGGGCGGGTGGGTAGGAAAAGCCAGAGCAGGTGTAATTATACTAATGATTTATTGAATGTTTGATTAATTGGAAATTAAGTGAATGCACAGTGGCAGAATTGTCATAGCAAATCGCTCAGCTGTTTGGTTAAAAGGTGCTCTCTCTCCCTTCAGTAAAGCAATTAAGGGCATCTTAAATCATGAGAAAGAATTATCTGTGGAGAATCATCTGAGGCAGTTGACACTTCACATGCAAGGTTGTGGGGGGTGAGGAGAAGTGTACTAAAACTTGCTGTAAAAAAAATGTTTCAGGGCTCCAGCATGTAACTAGTTGGCAGAATTTTCTATAAGATCATAGTGGACACTTTACAGAAGCTGCAGCCAGTGTGGGGCCCCTAGATGGTCAGTGATTAGGGCTAATAGGAGTTGTAGTCCAGCAACATCTGGAAGGCAACACATTGGCTATCTAGGGGGAAGGAGCTATGCCTCAGTGGTAGAGCACCTGACATATGCATGTTGAAGGTCCCAGGTTCAATCCCTGGCATATTCAGGTAGGACTACTCCTGCCTCAGACCCTGCTTTAAAGGTGAGCACTAAAAAGACCAAGAGATACAACTCACATAAGAAAAGCCCATCTAGTCCAGCACTTTGTACTCATGGTGGCTAACCAGAGGTTGCAATGGGAAGCTCTCAAGCAAACTTGCAATTAACCCTTTTTTCAATTAATGAGCAAATGCATGGGTAAACAAATGTTTCTTGCTTGGTATTTGAAAGCAACAATGACGGTGCCAGGCACATTTCGCTTGGGAGAGCATTTGACAAATGTTGAGTAGCAACTCAGAATGCCCACTTTCAAGCTGAAATGTTCCCATAACAATGGAATAATCCACATATCTACATTCTGATCCAAGCACTGGCCTAAGAGGTGTGAATCAGCTAAAAGGCTGTGCCAAAATGCACAGTGAATTAAATTCTGCTAAAATATGGGCTGTGACAGCATCTCAAGAGAGGAAATTTGGATACCAGATGTTCCCTGATGCAGCCTGCCACACAGCTGACAGGTGTGCGAGAACCCCAGAATTGCCAGTGTCAAAACCACTGAACAAAAGACAGAGGGTGTATGTGTGTGTCACGGCACAGCATTAACCGGGCGATACCACAGCTGCAAGGAAGATACCTATACTTAACTATTGTTCTGGGAAACGACTGAGCAAATTTTAGTTATGTCTTCAAATGTCATTCAAAAAAGAAAAAGAAGTCTTTGGGAAAACACTTCCGCAAGTGATCTGCTGTTTTGTCACAAAATGTAGTCTCGGCCAGGAGATGCGGGTACTACCCAAAGCAGAGGCATAATTTCAGGAACAAAAGGTTGTGTACCATTAGTCCAAATCCATGTTCCAGAAAGCAAAGTGAAGTCAAATTTCAGCAATTATAGATCAGACAAAGCAGAAGGAAGGTCAGGATAAGTGAAGTCAGGCAAGATGGAGCTTAAGGCAAGCAAGCAAGGCAGGTAGCACCCTAGATAGTGCCAAGTGGACAAACCACAAGGCAGGCTTGAATTTTGTTCCAACAACCAGCCGACCCTGAGTCCCTGACTGAACTTTAAATATGACTGCATCTTCCTCATAGCAGCATTGTTTAGGGAGTAGAGATGGTGCACATAATCCCCCGCCCAACAACTTCAACTTCTATACCTTTAGATTGTAAACTCAAGACTCCTGCACTGTGATTTGCCCAATTGCTGCAGGTAAAAAAAGGACCTTGAATTGGTCTCCATGATCCCCAGCAGCCTGGCATAGCTTGATTCTTCATTCTGCACAACAATTAAGACAACTGCTGTGTATTTAACATATTGGTAATACTGCTGCCTCCTCCACAAATGGAAGCAGCATCTCAGTGCTACAATAAGGCAACAACTGTCATCAGCTTTTATCCTGATCTACAAGACCTGCTTTCTTTAGGAGATGCATGTTCTCAAACTCTGCAATCAAATTAACTTAACTGTTTCTCCACTCCCACCCTTGTCCCCAATGGCAACTCTGAAAGACCTCTAATTATTCAGTAGTGTATATACTTCATTTCTCTGCAAACTACATTCAGAATCCCCAAAGCAACTGGGTTTTATTTACAGTGACAATTGTCACCAGGCCACTCCACTGCATTACTGCTCTCATTAAAGAAGAAAAAAGGGCAGTGAAGAAAGAGGGGAGGGCATGAGAAAGACACAGAGAGAGAGAAATTGAAAGTACTTGTCACATAGGTACTCCAGCCCGACCACATAGAATTGACTCCACTTCAGCCTGCTCCCACTTCAGTGGCAGAGTGGACCAGAAAGCTATTGAAAAACAAGTGGAGATGCATGTCTTACAAATCTAAGTGCTTCCTGCTAAATCCAGCTAAGTGGCAACTGAGGCTTGTGTTTATCCCTGAAAAACAAAAGCTGTTTGTTTAAGGGAAAATGAATTATTCTCATATCCCACAGAAAGCAGTTAGCAACGCTTGGTCAAGTCACCTGTGTATGTCAGGAAAGGGCAAGGAATATATTCTTTTACATGCCAGCTCTAACTCTGTCTTTACGTTCCCACTCAGAATCCAAAAGCTGACACTTTAAAAGATTACTTGTGGAAGCAAATAATACCATACTGGCTAGGCCCAACCACACTGTGTTCAGTACAGCTGAGTTCTACTCAGTGTAAACTCGCATGATCAGAGGCAGCGATGCTTCTGAATACCAGTTGTTGGAAACCATGAGGCAGGGAGAGTGCTCTTGTGCTCAGTTCCTGCTTGTACATTTCCTCCAGACATCTGGGTGACCACTGGGAGAACAGGATGTTGGGCTAGTGGCCTGATCCAACAGGGCTCTTCTTACGATCTTATGCAGTGAAAGTTAACCTAAGTTAGCCATGCCCATTACTTCCAATGGGCAACAACTAGGGATGATGAAAAATGTCAGTTTTAGCTCCTTCCTTCCATTTCTTGAGATCTCAAGTTTCTCTTTTTTTTTTTTTTTAATTGATATTTATTAAGTTTTCATAGTATAATATAAGCCAAACATAACAAAGAAACAACAAGACAACAACAACAAAGATACAATAAAGAAAAAAAAAACAAACACCTTAACACATAACAAGAAATTAACACATAATATAACACGGTTAAAAGCAACTTCACTTTTCAAAATAGATCTTGCATTAGCTTTTTCCTGGACTTCCCCGTACCTCCCTCCTTTGTATTCCATTTCCATTGTTCGATCAGCAAATCCTTTCCCTCTTTTACTTTCATCTCCCTTCTTATCTTAATATTTTGGCTTTACCCTTCCCTCTCTTTTACACTATTTTTTCCATTTACTTCTTCGTTTTTTACAGAGAGCCCCTTAATCAAAATCCAACATCGTTCTAACATTCATTAATTTTACAATATTTCTGTAAATAATCCTTAAATTTCTTCCAATCTTCATCCACCTGATCTTCTCCCTGGTCTCGAATTCTGCCGGTCATTTCTGCCAGTTCCATGTAGTCTATCACCTTCATCTGCCATTCTTCCACGGTGGGTAGTTCTTGGGTCTTCCAATACTGCGCAATCAGCATTCTTGCTGCTGTTGTGGCATACATAAAAAAGGTTCTGTCCTTTCTTGGCACCAATTGGCCGACCATGCCCAGGAGAAAGGCCTCCGGTTTCTTGAGGAAAGTATATTTAAATACTTTTTTCATTTCATTATAGATCATTTCCCATTTCTCTGGGAAAAGAGATCTCAAGTTTCTCAAGTTCTCCACATTTCTGCAGCAATTTGCATTAAAGAAGTCCTCATGAAAAGTTGACAGCACTTTAGAGGGAATTTCTCCAAATATACATGTGCTTCTATGCAATTGTACGCAATATACAATTTGCAGAGCAATTTCCCTTAATGCAGCACATTTGTGAATGCTGTGTTCACTAATATATGCATTTGTATTAATTCTGTACCCAAGTTTGATTTGTGTACACACTCCTTGGGTGGATAACTGAATTGCAAGATTAATAGAAGTGTGAATTTTGAGGGATAGCTGTGCTTTGGTTTGCATATTGTTTAAGGATATAAAAATAACCTGCTGAATCAGGCCAATGGCCTATCTAGTCCAGCATCTTGTTCTCACAGTGGCCAGGCTAGATGCCTGTGGGAAACCTGAAAGCAAAACCAGAGTACAAGAATACTCTCTCCTCCTGTGGTTTTCAGCAACTGGTATCCAGAGGCATGACTGTCTGTGACCGTGGAGGCAGAGAACAATCATTATGGTGAGTAGCCATTGATAACCCTGCCCTACATTAGTTTGTCAAATCATCTTTTAAAACCATCCAGTTGGAACCACCTCCTGTGGGAGCGAGTTCCATAGTTTAACTACTAGGCACTGCACAAAGAAGTACTTTTAAATTTGTCTTGAATCTTCCAACATTCAGCTTCACTGTATGTCCATGAGTTCTAGTATGATGAGAGAGGAAGAAGAACATTTATCTATCCAGTTACTCCATGCTACACACAACTGTACAGTAGGCTGACTACATGCTACACAAAAGGAAATGGTTCCCATGCATTTCTTTATACCTCTCCATTCAGGCAACCAAGAGGCATTACTAAGTTCAAGACACCCCAAGCAGCCAAAGCACCTAGGGAAGGCACAGAGCAGGCCAGTAAGAGGTGTGACTTAATGAGAGGACTGTGACCTGGATAGAGAAGTTTGGAGAGCAACATTTAGTCTCCAAGTATGAGATTCCCCACATCTGCAACCATGAGAGATATCCCAGTGGAACACCTCGGATACTCCAGCTGAATGCAAAGACATAAATTCATCTGCCAGTATCATAAAAAATGTCATTAAAGAGAGAGCATGGGGTTAAAGATTCAGGTCCAAGAGGCTCACCTTGTCTATTATTATTATTATTATTATTATTATTATTATTATTCCATGTGAAATTAAGTTCTTATCCTTGTATACACTTTTGCAACACTGCTACTATAATTACTATAATGCTGAAGCTTTTCAAAAATATGTTTGCTTTGGAGCATCAGGAGTGCTTATTCTCCAAATGCAAACAATTCCTGTTTAATCCCTTGGAATTGTCGCGGCTGTGTATTACAAAACTGCCCTGATGAATGCCTTTATGATACAATTTTCGTCCTCATTATTGCTTATTGTTCGTCATATAACCTGACGGTGAATTACTCACCTCTGTATCTTCAGGTTGAGCTTTGTCTGCCCTGCCAGGTCAAACAGATGATATGAAACCATCCATTTCAGACTCAGACTTGTTTAGTGTCTAATGTTGCTCATAATAAACATACAGAGATTGCTTTATTGGATCAGGCTGAAGTCCACTGAGCCCAGAAGCAGCAGCCAGCCAGATGACCCTGGAAGCTGACAAGCAAGTGATGATGGTGATGTCCACCCTTCGTTCTGGGCCCCATCATTTCTCTGAGATGTATTACCTTTGTACACGGAGGGGGATGCAGATTCCATCTAACTGTTGGGGCTAATAGCAATGGGGGCCAAGAAGATCCAAGAGTATATGATCCCAAGGTTAAAGCATCTATCCTACAAATTAGTGCCATTAATGGGCTGCAAGATGAAAATGATTTTCACTGTTTGGGTCCCAATTTTGAAAAATTTTACATAGGAGCAAAAGTTTGCAATCTGGGAAGTCCCTGATTGATAGGGCTAAACTTGCCATTGCTGCTGATGTTTAGAACGGCAGACTCTGCGTGTGTTTGTGTGTGTTGAGGGGAGCAAGTTGGCTTTGTATCTACAGTTTTCCTTGTTGCATCCTCTCTAACTCCCAGTACATAAGAAAAGCATAATATTCTGCCTCATGACAAGTTACAGTTTGTCAGAGAATAAAGTTCGGCTCTTTTGCTTGTGTAGAATGTGCTCTAATAAGAAGCTAAAATGTAACCCCCACTTCTACTACTGAATAAAAATAAAAACTTACATCTTGTCATCTACTGGCATTCAAAGACAAAGGTGAGCAAAGCCAAATAAGTTCACACTTTCATGTCTGCCCTGTCCATGCTATCTTTTCCCTTATATTTAATTTTAACTTCATATTATTTTTGCAGTGCAGAGCACTCTATCTTGTGATGAGGGACACTCTTCACACTTTGTCAAGCTCCTAAATAATTCAACTATATGGGGAGAGGGGAGAATTAGTTTGGCTCAGGCCACGCCCTGTGGAGTACTTACGCTAATGATTAAACCATCCCTGTCCAAAACTAAGCAGCAGCAGCAGCGGCAACAACAAAGAAGGAAGGAAGGAAAACGTGGCCTAAGACATATTTGTGCCTGGGGTAGAAAAGCCAAATGATGCCCCTCCTCCCTCAAATGCCAAGTTTACTCCAGTAATCTACTCCAATTCTTTGCTTGAGGAGACCACATTCCCTTGGCTAATAGCAAACCCTCCAAGTGTCTCTATTTTCTAGGGCTGTCCCTGATTTACAGAAGCCATCCCAGTTTCTGACTGGATCCCGGAATGTCCTACTTTTCCTTAGGATGTCCCTATTTTCACTGGGGAAATGGAGGGTATGGAATTATCCAACCCACAAACTGTCTGAAGGCAAACTTGTATAGGAAAGGTGTGTGTGTGCACGCACGCACACATGTTCAATGTTGTATTATGGGTTTTTTTAATATGTTGGATGCTGCCTAGAGTGGTTGGGGTAACCCAGTAAGATGTGTAGGGTTATAAATAGTAAAATTATCATTATGGGATGGGACGTCCCTATTTTCATCAGAGAAATGTTGGATGGTATGTAACAGTCAGGTGATTGTAAATGTGAAGGTGGCACAGGCTTTTACAAAGTATGCCCAGAGGCCTTGGCTGTGGAGGAGGCGGCAACAGCAGCTGGAGAAAAAAAAATTATGTAAGTGCATAGGATACCTTAAGTAAATTCGGAACTGGAGATGGAATTCTCTGCACAATGCTGGAGATATTGCAGATTAAAACATCCACCACTGATCCTAACATTTCCACCAAGAAGGAAACTTTCATTAACCAGTCCCTGGGATTATTATTTATGATGTTTTTGACATTTGTAAGCACACACCCTCCCCCATTACCCCTAGATGGGATGGGAGTGACAGAAAACAGGGAGTAGGCAGCCTTTCATTTACCATAACCATTTTAAAGGGTGGTTTGGCTGCCTTTTCCTGGAGAAAGGCCTTGGCTCAGTGGCAGAAGGGCATCTATTTTACATGCAAAAGGCTGTGGTGCTCCTCTTTAGGCAAGAAGGTCAAAGGGAAAAGAAAAGTAGATTCACACTTTTTCAAATCTAAAACTGGCAGTCTCTGTAATGATGCAGAACCTTCAAAAACAGCCACTCTGGACACAGAATGGACCTGTGCCACCATGGACAGCTGAGGGTCCAAAATTACCAGCTCCATCGGGTACACCGGCTGAGACCTACCTGTCTGCACACTGTCTCACCAGAGTGGTACATGCTCTGGTTATCTCCTGTTTGGACTACTACAATGGGGCTCCGTTTGAAGGTGACTCAGAAACCACAAATAATCCAGAATGCAGCTCCGAGGCAGGTGACTGGGGGTAGCAGCTAGGACCATATAACGCCTAAAAGATTTACATTGGCTCTCAGTGCATTTCTGAGCAGAATTCAAAGTGTTTGTGTTTACTTTTAAAGCCCTTAATGGCTTCAGCCCTGTATTCCTGAAGGAGCATCTCCACCCCATCGTTCAGCCCAGACACTGAGGTCAATTTCTGAAGGCCCTCACTGCAAGAAGTGAATTTACAGGCAACCAGGCAGAGGGCCTTATCAGTAGTGGTAGCCACGCTGCTGTCAGATGTCGAATAAATAAACAATTATACAACTTTCCATAGTGTCTGAAGGCAGACATATATCAGGAAGTTTTTAATGTCTGATGTTTTGTTGTGTTTTTTAAATAAACTGTTGGAAGCCATCCAGAGTGGCTGTGGCAGCCCAGTCGGATGGGCAGGATACAAGTCATAAATTCTTTTTTTATTTTTTATTTTATTATTATTATTGTTGTAGTTATCATTATCATTGTTATCATTATCATCATCATCATCAATGTGAGGTGGTGAAGGCAATTGCCTAATTATATATCAGCTTTAGGTCAGCATGGAATTATCTATGCTGGCGATCTGATCTTAGCTGGATCTGAGATGAATAAAACCTAGTGCCCAAACACCCTCATTTCTGAGTTTTTCAAACTCAAAATAAATGCCTGTAGCCAGGCAGAGGATTACAAAGTGGTATGCATTCCTCAAACCACAGGAAGGGCTTTTTATTCAGAAATTCACACTGCCCAGTAGCCTACCTCTATATCTCTACTATCTTCAAGATGAAGAAGGCTAAGACCACACCCAGAGGTATGACAGAAAAACACACACCAAAACATATATTGGACAGGAAATTCTGCATTTGTGATTTTTGTCAAACCTATTTTACTTTCCCTCCTGATTAATCCAAAACTAGAAGATACAGTGGGGGGAAATTAATCCACGATATAACAATATTTTGGAACACAAGGCAACTTGTGTTGACCGGACCTTTCAATATAGCAAGCCTAGCAGTTTTGTCTCCTGCATTGTGGAGGAGTTTAGGTTAAGCCCTGACATTTGAAATATGAACATGTGAATCAATAACAACCCTACACGTGACTTGAAGGGGAGAGTAAACCGGCTTGTTACATTTCCTCCTGACTCTTATGGGGTCCTAATGAAGACAACCGATACAATCTGTGTAATTAATCTGTGTCAGCCGAAAGTATTCTCATTCTCCCAAATAAATTGGTCATGATGATAAGAAGATAAATTGATTTCCTTACTCCTCCCAGTTTTCAAGGAAGCCCATCAGAGAGGATTATTGGTTTACTATTGCTCAAGCCGAACTTGAGGTTAACTAGTTGTTAAAAGATCATTTCAGGATAATAATAGAAATCTGCTCATTCGCACAAATCAAAACATAGCAGATCTCTGAAACTACATGGTAGTCAGGAAAACGCTTTCTTAATAAATAATTAACTACCCACCCACAGGCCTATCGACCGTTCATATCTGATTGCCACCATGTGATTGTGCTATAACATTTTAGAATGGTTTACGGATCCTGCAAGGATCCTTTACTATTTAATACCACTACCAATGATAACTATGGTTACTACTACCCATAGCACCATAGGTATTAAAACTTATACCCCAGCTTTTTTCACTAAGTGAACTCAGGGTAGTACACAAAACACAATTGAATCATATAAAAACCATCAAATCATGAGCAGTGTATCATAAACCAGCCATAAAGTCAACAAAAGGGGGCCATAAAGGAAACTCTATTAAAACTTCCTGTCAGGAAAACATTCAGCCAAATGCCTTCTTGGACATCCATGTTTTAACCATATGCTAAAAGGAACAAAATGTTGTGTGGCCTGGTGGATCTGGTCTAGGGAAAGGATTCTACAAGACGGGAGCCACCACGGAGGGGACTCTGACTCTCATTGTCACCTTGCAAAATCAGTGTACCTGGAGCAAGGCATCACTTTTGAAGGAGGGATATGAGGAAGAAAACCTAGGTGTTTTTAGAATAGGATTAGACAAATTAATGGAGGAGAGGGTCTTGATGGCTACCAACCATGATGGCTGTTGTTCTGCCTCCACAGTCAAGAGGCAGCAATGCTTCTGAATACTACCTACTGGAAACCTCAGGAGGGGAGAGTGTTCTTGTGCTTGTGGGCTTCTCATGGGCATCTGTTTGGCCAGTGTGAAAACAGGATGCTGGACTAGATAGGTCATTGGCCTGATATATCAGTTTCTTCTTATGTTCTTCGGAGTTTGAACCACTGCAACATCCTTCTGTCCTCACCCCCCACCCCCTTCTATACACACATTGCTATTTTCTTCATCAGCTTGCTCCTTCTATCGGGGAAATTCAGAGTAAGAAGCAGTTGCTTAAACTTTTCCTGCCAACCGTTTTTTCCACATTCTGAATCTCCAAGTCACCACCATCCTCAAGCATCTGAAACCACACCTTAGACCTTCAGCACTGGGTCAGAGTGCAGGGACATCATTGAGAGAATGGGGTCAGCATGTTGGGTCCAGTCTCCATCCCCACCAGCGATGGATTTACTATGAAACTAATGAAGCTTAAGCTTCTGGGTCCCTAAATCCTGGAGGGCCCCCAGAAGCGACTTTGATCTGCATTGCTGAAAAAGAGGGGGTCTAGTAGACACAATTGGAGACATATGACTCAAACTGATTGTTTTGTTATTGTGTATATTTCCACAATCCTGAGGTTTGAGAGTCAGTAGCAAAGATTTAAAGGTGTGGTGATCTGTCATGGAACAGCCCCACTGAAGAAGATAGCAGTGTTTGCCCAGACCTTGCTTTTGGTTGTGAAGGGGCCCCCATAATAGTTCAAGCTTTAGGGCCCCCAAAATGTAGGTCTGCCACTGCTCCCCACCCCATGCAATTGTGATTGTCTGAGGGCTTTTGATGCTCCAAAAGGGCTCATCTTTTGGTTCAACGTAATAAAATAGGTTTGGCTGGAAAGACTGAGTTAACCAACTGCAAATTGTTTCATCTGTACCCCAATAAAACTAAATACATTTTTTTTTAAATTGTGGGAGTCATATTGGATCAAAAAGCTAGAACAGGAAATGCTACGTTAAATCCAGGTTTCTGGGAAGCCTCCCCTAGAAGAGAAAGGGGGGAGGAGGTGCATAGAAAGACAGACAGACAACATTGCTAAGCACTAGGAAACAGCAACCTGAATTATTTTTTCACGGTTGTATGTGTAATGTTGTGGCAGTATATTATACATGCTTGAGAGTAGTCATGTCGGTGAGCAAATTTTTCTTTGCCTTTTAAGCACTTCAGAAATGTCTGGTTATGTAATAGCATGGTTTTTACACAATCATTAATATTTCAGGGGAGATATAAAGTGGGTCCTAAGAGTGCATCTTGCTCTGTCTGTTAAAAAGGAAAAGAAAGAACAAGAAAAATAAAGAAATAAAAGTGACAAGCAAAATAACTTTCATCTGTGAAATGTCATGCCGGAAGAAGGTCAAAAGTGAAAAGAGTCACACATTTATTCATTTATCTGTTTGACTAATTAAGTTATTATCATTATTAAACAAAGAACCTCATCTTAGGTATGGTTACTCTGAACTTAGACCCAGTTGAGCCCAATGAGGTTTATGGCTATGTGTACAGAATTGCAACATTGGGCAGAAATTAGTGGCAAAAACCACTAGCGGAGGAAGAGGAGTGCAGGGGGAGCGGACCACCCCCGGCAGTACGATCCTCGCAGGGTGCCATCATGGCTGCCTGCCCCCCCCCCCCGCCCGTGCTGTGCACCACACCCACACAGGCTGTGTTCCACGCCCCCAGGACTCGTACCCCGCCTCCAGGGCCCATGCCAGCCCCACCCACGCCTGCTCTCCGCTCCCTGGTGCCAGAGCATGAAGCTCTGCCACTGGGAACAACTCCCTCTCTCTCTTTCTCTCTCTGTGTGTGTTGTGTGTACAAACACACCCACCCATCCACCCACGTGTCAAGGAGCAGAGGGACAGAATCTGCTATGTCCAATAAAATGAAAGATGCCACCACATGCACTTTTTGCTTTGGGTGATAACACAAGTATACAGTAAAACCCCAGGGTACAAGGGGGAATAAGGTCCCTAAATATTACAAAATACTATTTTGTGAGATTTTTGGCTTTTAAAATCATCATCACCACCACCACCACCAGGTATTGTCCATAAGCGAATGGGCAAGATGTAGATGCTTGCACTAATGTTTTAAACTTATCCTACAACTTCTGGACAGGATTTCACATTTAAAGTTCCTTCTTACTTCTGTTAATTAATTATTTAGTCAAGCAGCTGAGTACAGATTCTTTGTCCTCTACTGCCATCTTCTGGATATTTAAGCACAATAAAAAGCACAAGGAATGACATTAATTGCTCAATTATAGCCTTTGCAAAGCCAGATAATGTTAGGTTGCAATCCTATCCACACTTACCTGGGAGTAAATCCAGCTGACCTCAACAAGCCTTACTTCCAAATAAAAAATTATACTGTCAACCATTATATAATTAATATGAATTATGGAATCATTAAAATAATTGCAAGTTGAAAGAGTTTAGTAAATAAAAATAGACAAGTCTAAAATAATTTTAAAATGTACAACTTCCCATATCTAAATTCTAAAAACAAAACAAAACACCATTTAAATCTGAAATACAAGCACAGCCTTGCAGTGCAAATTTAAATAAGATAAATGCATGATCAACACACACAATTTAAATTTCACACAAAGCTAACTCCATCCATTCTCTAGCAATCCCTCTGAAGGGGGATGAATGACCAAGTGGCATAATCAATAAATCAGCCTTTAACAGGTCATATTCAGATACTGGCTCTGTCAACCAGGGCAGAAAGGGAGGGGGGAATCAAGGGACAATAAAGGGGGAGGTCTTTGATCTTCATACATTTGTAAAAAACATTGTCTCTAATATTGGCATGAATTATTACTACTATTACTATTCCACCTTTCCCCCCAAAATGGAACTCACAGAAGCTCACAAAAATTAAAACAAACACAGATTTTAAAAAAACAACAGCTAAAAACATTTAAAAGGTAAGTGTTAACAAGTCACTAAACTGTAACGGAATTAAAACAATGCAAAAACAAATCAAAACACAGATAGTAAAAACAGCACAGCACCACTAAAATCCCTTTCCTTAAAAGTAGTCCATTCCCCAAAGCCTGCAGGAACAAAAAACCACACAAAAAACCACCACATGCCGATTGAAGGACAACAAAGAGGGATCCAATCTCATGCATGTTTATCATGAAGTAATTCCAACTGACTGCAGTAGGGGCTACCTTCATGCAAGTGTGTATAGGACTGCAGCCTCAAAGAGGTGTTGTTCATTTTAAGTTTAAAAATGAAATTGGGGAATATACACTGCTTACTTCACAGTAATATCTCTCTATGAAGTAAGATAACTGGAGAAGCCAGACATTGAACCCAAGACCTGCTGCATGCAGAGCAGATACCCCACCACTGAGCTACAAACCTTTACCTCAGAGAAAGCAGACAGGTTGACTTTTGGGCCTTGAGGACTCGAGTCGTCATCATTCCTGACTATAGGCTGTGGCTCCAGAGATCTTCACTGGTTGCCTATTTGCTGCCAGGCCAGGTTCAAGGTGTTACTATGGGTATATAAGGGACGCAGGTGGCGCTGTGGGTTAAACCACAGAGCCTAGGGCTTGCCGATCAGAAGGTCGGCAGTTCGAATCCCCTCAATGGGGTGAGCTACCGTTGCTCGGTCCCTGCTCCTGCCAACCTAGCAGTTTGAAAGCACATCAAAAGTGCAAGTAGATAAATAGGTACCACTCCAGCGGGAAGGTAAACGGTGTTTCCATGCGCTGCTCTGGTTCGCCAGAAGCGGCTTAGTCCTGCTGGCCACCCGGAAGCTGTACGCCAGTCCCTCAGCCAATAAAGTGAGATGAGCACCACAACCCCAGAGTCGTCCGCAGCTGGACCTAATGGTCAGGGGTCCCTTTACCTTTACTTATGGGTATACAAAGCCCTTAACAACTTGCAACCCCCAATTTACCTACGAGATCCCCTTACCCCACCTGTGCCCCCTCAACCACTTTGATGGGCAGAATGGGCACTACTACAGGTAGTAATAATAAAACCCATTCCACGTTTGTAAGAACTCGGTTGTTTTGTGTGGCGGCGACTATACTTTGGAACTCCCTGCCTATTGAGAACAAGCAGGTACCTTCACTGTACTCTTCCTGGTGCCTGCCAAAAAACATCCTTGTCTAGACAAGCCTATCCAGATGCTTGTCCCGGGGATGCGGGTGGCGCTGTGGGTAAAAGCCTCAGCGCCTAGGGCTTGCCGATCGAAAGGTTGGCAGTTCGAATCCCCGCGGCGGGGTGCGCTCCCGTCGTTCTGTCCCAGCGCCTGCCAACCTAGCAGTTCGAAAGCACTCTCGGGTGCAAGTAGATAAATAGGAACCGCTTACTAGCGGGAAGGTAAACGGCGTTTCCGTGTGCGGCTCTGGCTCGCCAGAGCAGCGATGTCACGCTGGCCACGTGACCCGGAAGTGTCTCCGGACAGCGCTGGCCCCCGGCCTCTTGAGTGAGATGGGCGCACAACCCTAGAGTCTGTCAAGACTGGCCCGTACGGGCAGGGGTACCTTTACCTTTACCTATCCAGATGCTTGGAAAGTTGAGGTTATTTTTATCTGTTTTAGTATTTTAACTTCTGAACGTTTTAATGTAGGGTGGTAATTTTGTTCTGGATTCTCTTGTTTCATCTTTTCATCAACTACTTTGAGGTGTGTGGTTTTTTTTTTTTAAAGAATACATTTTATGAAATATAAATAAATAAATAAATCCAAGACTACTCCCCCCTTAGTTTTTGTTTTTATTATTATTATTATTACTACTACTACAGGAACAAGCTATTAAAAGTGTTTACTTTTCTATCTCACACCTTCTGGACTGCTGTCTTTGGCTCATGAAGATCTAACATTCCCCTGAAAACGTTTGGCTTACCAAAGAGTAATTTCAGCTTTTTTAAAAAAAAGTTGCTTGTTCAAAGGGCACCTTGGAGATTTTTAAATGTAAGAAGGTTTCCTCTGATGCAAAGAACACATGAGATGGTATTGGTTTCTAGCCATATTCATTAGACGAGAGAAAGAAAGTAAACCTGAAGAGAAAAGGCTTTTGAAAGTGGAGGGAGGGAGAGGGGGACTCTTTTCTGTTGTTATTTTTTAAAAAAAAGTTTCTAAAGTTAATTATTTTCCCAAATTACTGAGGCCGGGAATCACTGTGTAGTGTGGCAAAATAATCTCTTCTATTTAGTATAGAAGCACCTGTCAACATAGGAACTTCCTTCCACTTTTTAAAAAAAATACAAACCTTGACAAATTTCCTCCTTAACCACCCTTGCATCCCAGCTCCAAAATTTACACAACTTATCATTGCTCTTGAAGATAAGCTAACTGACCCCAACACCCTTGCAAAAAGAAAGTAAAAGCCCACCACAATTCAAATAACTTAGAATAAAGTAATACAACTTTTATGCAGTTGGAACTCATTCTATAATCAAAGATATGCTTTTAATGAGATTGTGTCTTTGATGGAAACTAAGGCTGTAATGAACAGATGGGTCATTACTCTGCTTGCAGGCATGCTACTTAATTTTTATTTAATTTCAGTACCCTGATGTTTTTGATAAAGTGCCCATAATTTAGGTTACTCCCCCCCGCAACACATACTTCATCTTTTGATGTAGGTACATTTTCTACTTCATTCATATATAATAAACTGTGAACTACATTTACTAGCATTTTGCGAAATGATGTGTGAAAATACACACACATTTTACAAACACACACACACTTATAGAGGCATCAAACAGCACTTCATGCAAGCTTGCTCTAGATCCTTTTTTTAAGGATTTGGATAATCACTAAAACAATATCTATGTTGCTGTGATTAACGAAACACTGTTTGTTTGTTTTTAATGTGGTTAAATATTTCAGCTTTCCTTTTCATCAGCTGCTCTTATGCTGTTTCCAAGCTGGAAGTCATAGAGCTTTGAGCATGGAATGCTCTGAAAGGCTTAATTCACTGAAAACTAAGCTAAGCAATGTTGGTGCTCTCTTCCAGATCAGCCCAGGCTTTGTTAACATGTCCAGCACGTGCTCCCAGAAGTACTCTCAACAAATGTTTCAGATGCCAATTAAGAAAGTTGTGACCTTTAACTACAACACCGTCTTCTTTTCTTCATCCCAGGGTGTAATGCATTTCAAGAGCATTTGTTGCGGTTACTTTATCTATCCTGGCAACTGTCTGAAATCCCCTGGAAAACTGCTAGCAGCTAGTGTCGACCAACCTTTCCAAAACTTGCTGCCCTCAAACTATTTCAGACTACAATTCCCATGAGACCCAGACAGCACCACTCACTTTATGATACCGGAGCTAATGGGAGTTGTAGTCAAAAACAGCTGGAGGACATCAGGTAGGAATGGCTGGTATACACAATCATGTGCTAGATAGACCAAATTCTTCAAGTAGACTGAAACATGTCATGGATAGTGGTAGAGACACTGACTTCTCTATGATATCTAGCCATGGTGGCTATCTTCTGCCTACGCAGAGACAGTATCCCTCTGCATACTAGTGGGGAGAATGTGGTTCTGCTCAGGTCCTGCTTGTGGAATCTCCCATAGCAATCTGGTTGGCCATTGTAAGAACAGGATGCTAGAATAGGTGGGCCTTTGGCTAGACTCAGAAGACAGGTTCTTCTTACACTCAGCTGGATTTGAAGCTGGAGGTTCAAAAGTTAATCACATAGATTCTTATGTTCATCTGTTCTTCTGAAATGTTGCCTGTGAACATTGTCTGTTAGAAGGTAACATTACTAATTCCTGCCTTTTCCCCACTTCCTACTATGGCAACACAACACAATAAGGAAGACTTAGATATACAATGGAAATGCACAGTGATTAACCCTTGTTTCCAAGTGCTCAGTCAACCGAGCATTCAAGCTGCAACCTAATGCTTGTTTATAAGGGAGTTAAGACCTGCCTCCTGCTGCCCATTCTTGGCATCATAACAGAAGGGAAAAGATGTCTTGGAGTGTGTGCAGAGTGCCTTTCATTTCCATTCCCCCGCTAAATCACTGCCAGCTGAGGCTGTTAAGGATTCCTGTTTCAGTTTTATTTTGTTGGGTGCCGCCTTACAAAAACAACACTGAGCAGGGCCATGAATGACTTGTAATTAAAAAAAAAAGTCTTTTCAAACCTATACTGCTTAAATTTTAAACCAAAAAAAAAAAAAAAAAAAGATAGGCAAAATC
The DNA here is from genome assembly GCF_965153285.1 of Podarcis tiliguerta. Taxonomy (NCBI): domain Eukaryota; kingdom Metazoa; phylum Chordata; class Lepidosauria; order Squamata; family Lacertidae; genus Podarcis; species Podarcis tiliguerta. The sequence goes on from NC_139547.1 coordinate 33,631,224, forward strand.
ACTAAGTGACACAACACCACAAGTTTTTTACCACATACAAGGGAATCCCCACTAGCAGGCAATTGTCATGCATGTTCCCGCTTACACGCATGCTGAAAATGGCACCAAAACAGGGCAGGGGCGGAACCGGGGAATCCCCACTTTTGCGTATTCCAGTGATGTGTGCGGTGGCCTGGAATGGAACTCCTACGTAAGTGAGGATTCCCCTATATCCCACAGGGGACCCACAGAAATAATGTGGTTGGTCAAGGGATCCATGGACTCAAAAAGGTTGAAAGCCTCTGGCCTAGTAAGCTGTCAGTCATCAAAAATAGCCTGTGTTCACAAAACTCACTCCAACTATCAAGATTCAAATGTCAGCATTCACCAAATTCTAGGGAAACTATTGGAATATGCATTACATGTACACAGCCTCAACAGATAAACAGTCTCTCTCTTATATAGAGAAGCCTAGGAAGCTGCCTTGTACTGTGTCAGACCACTGATCCACCTAGTTCAGCACTGTCTACACTATCTTAAAGCTTTTCAGGCTTTAAGATAGGAGGCTTTCCCCAGCCCTAACTGGTAATGCCAAGGAATGAACCTGGGATCTATTTCATGCAAGGCAGCTGCTCTATGACTGAGCTGTGGCCCTTCCACAGGACATGGGGTACGTATGTACAACTGGAAGCTTTTTATAATGAGTTAGACCCTTAATCCATCTAGCTCGGTATTGTCCAGGGTTTCAGGCAGTAGCCTTTTCCCCAGTCCTGCCTGGAGATATCATTGGAGATTGAACCTGAGACCTTCTGCATGCAAAACAAACGTTCCACGACTGTGCTGTTTATGACCGTCCCCCACCTCCCTCTCCCCACATACACTTATGCCAGCCTCCTGCTAAACCACTGTCATGAAACCACAGATTCCCCCACCCCAATCTATTCTTACAATATTGAATCAAGGCTCAATATTTCAGAACTCAAGCAGCTGAGATAAATGGCACAATCACAGGGTCTTCTGACCTTGATCAACAAGAAGAACATTCCAGTGAAACTGAGCAAAAACTGCTGAGATAACATAAATCATATCTGCACGGCACATGCCTTATATATAAAAGCATGAAGACTTCCTATCGCCCATCAATCTGGAAGACAATAAAACGGGCTAGCTATGCTCCCACCCCTAAGAGAGAGGAAGACAAAGAAAGGGGGAAGTCAAGTGCCCCCCCCTTGAGTGCATTCATGCAGTTTATTACATATGCAGATAAAACTTTGTCAGGAAGCTTAAAACATTCCTAGTTCTTAGATAGTTACAGCATCACATTTCACTGTAAAAAACCCCTGATTCTTAGTCATTCACATCTATTATAGATTAATAGATCAGATATACAAGCTTTTGCAGAGACGTAGGAATGCTTCCTAAGTTATCTTCATTAGAATATATCCATGATTTATTTATTTTTTAGTTCTGATCACCTAGTCTTTTTGACTGATATATTAAGAATTTAACATGGATTTGGGTTTTTTTGTTTTGTTCTAAATTTCAAATTTCAATTTCAAAACAGTGCACGGTTTTGCCACAGTTCTCCACAACTTCCCAGCCCGGCCATACTTCCGAAAACACCCATGAGAAATCATACATTTCCCAAAGAAGCCTGAGAAATGCAGTGAGGTTGGGAATCAAGGGAAAAGGGTGGGTAGTGAAGGAGAAACTTGTGGCTATAACATCCCTGTACTTATTTCAGTGCAGAAAGAAGGGTGGAATTTGATGGTTGTGGTTCAATGGTAGACTAACTTCTGCTGTCTATGCTCTGGTAACCTCTAGGCTGGATTACTGCAGCAGATTATACATAGGGCTGCCTCTGAAGCTGGTGCAGAATGTGGTGGCTAGGTTACTCAGTGGGGCAAGATGGTTTGAGCATATTACAGCAATCCTGGCCCAATTGACCTGGTTGCCAATTAGCTTCCATGTACAATTCAAAGTGGTGGCTCAGGACCACAATATCTCTAGGACTGCCTCTCCCAATATAAACCAACTCAGACTCTGCATTTATCATCTGAGGCCCTTCTTCCATGTGCCTCCTCCATGTGAGATCTGGAGGGTGGCAACAAAAGAACTGTAGTGGCTCTCCATTGGTGGAAACCTCTCCCCAGCGAGGCTCACCTCGAACATTCATTACACACCTTTAGGTGCCAGGCAAAAACACTCTTGTTCAACCTTTGTCTGGTTAATATTCTACATTCTTTTAAATGTGTTTGTGGGAAAGGGGGTTATTGTTTTACTGGTTTGTGTTTTTATGTTGTATCTTGTGAACCACCCTGAGATCTTGTGACAAAGGGTGGTATATAAATCTAATCATCAACATTATCGTCATCATCACAACCTGCTTCTCCTGACTGAGAAAGACATCTTCATCCCAACTCTCTTCAGGATTTTCCTCATTATTCAAATTGTTCCTACCCATCACTCATTAGTTAGTTTCCCAAATAATATCCTCACCTCCTTGAACACTGATGGTGCTTGTCTGAATGGGAGACAAAGGTGTGCATTTCTGAGTGTGTGTGTAGAAGCTAGTCTATTGTACATTGGCAAAAAAATAAACAAATAATCACATCTGTTGCTCCACCCACTTTAGTCCTTGGTCCCACCCACCACTGACAAGTGCCTCTCAGAAGTTTGCGGCCCTCAGACTCCCCAACCCATTATGAAACCTGATGATGGATCTACAAAGTAATCTGCCGCTGCTAGGAAGGCATTTCATTCTCATAAACCCATCCACTAGCATCTGAGTTAGTAGAAGGCCTAGAAAAATGGTGTGGAAGTCATTTCCTCAAAGCCTATGTTTGAGATTTTTTTTGTGGGGGATAGAAGCTGGACCCAGGTGCTGTGTCTATGTGTCACTCGATACCTGTCATTTGCAAGGCTGCATGCCCTTGGTCACCCCATTCTGTCCTTTGTGTGCTTTCGTTTGTCCATTGGTATCTTGGCTTTTATAGAGATGGCATTTGTCTCTTCTTTTGCAGGTGTTTTTAATTAATCTCTGGAAAGTGCTGCAAGACCTTTTCACAGAAGGTGTTATTAAAAAAATCCTTATCCGTAGGCAAAGGAGCCACAAGTTTAACGGCGCACATTGTATCCCCAAGAAGATCATGCAGAGTTATAAAACATTACAGAACAAAAGAGGGGGGGGGCGATTCTCCAACTTTGCTGACCTATCACATTATCAGCTCCAGCGCAAAGCATAAAGCCTTTTGATCTTGCAGGCCCCAAGGTGGCTCTTGCATGTAAAAAGTGGTGATTTTATCTGTCAAGATGCACCTCAAAAGGATTCCCTTGGCAAACCAACCCTCCCCCTGTTCTGGAGAAACAGGCAAATGGAGTGCAGTGCTGCGAATGACCTTGAACTACAAAGCTAATGCCACTCGGCTGCTCGTTAGCGGTCAGCCGCGTGGTTGCCTCCAGGGAACGCTGCCGAGAATGTCAATGCAGATGCCAGCGAGGTTGACTTGACAAAGGAGAAGTGGGCCTAATCAAAGGGCAGGGAAGCAAAGCAATCCTCAGACGAGGGATGGGGGAGGAATTTGGAGGGTTCGATTTTCAAAGCATGATCTCCACATCCTGGATGAATGTGCAGATTGGACGTGGGTCTCCTTCACAGTCCTAATTTGCCCTAGATTCTACAATGAGGTGATCTAGGGGCTTGCATCTTTTAAAAACTTTTAAAAGCATGTACTAATCACATTGAGCAGCTAACATGTGCACTCACATTGAAAATGTGGCTGCAATTACCCAGAGAAAAGGAATGATATTATAAGGATGTGTTGTCATTCTCAGGGAGATTGTATGAATGGGGTCTGGGGTGGGGAGCCAGGAACTGTAGTTTGCTAAAGGTTGCTGAGATTTGTTAGGAGACCCCTCTGTTTCCCCCACCCAGAGCTACAATTCCCAGAGCGGTTTAACAATCAATCTCTCTTCCCAGGGAACTCTGGGAATTGCAGGTCTGGGAGGTGACTAGAGGTCTACATCTCTCCCACTGAAATTAAGCGGATTTAAGAAGTGCTGAGTCCCAACTGGATTATGCCCCATGATTTTGAGGCCTTTAATCTGTGTGAACTCTGGGGCACCTTTGCTCCCATAAAGCACAACAAAACCTAATCGAAATTTCAATCAAGCATACAGCTGAAAGTATCAAAAGCAATTTCAGAAACAATTTTGGAAAAGAGTCAGTAGAATACTTTGGCACACTGTGAACCCTCTAAACGTAAACCGAGCCTGTTTGTGTGCGTGCGCCAGTGCCGTAATATAAGGCTGCTTATTTAACTTGTCACCCCTAGAATCTTATGTCACTTTAGCTGCAAAAGTACCCCCTTGTCCACAAGCTCCATTGCTTGTTTATCACACATATGGCTGGGCTTTAGAATGGCAGGTGACAGTTTCACAAGAAATAAATTGTGCCTATTGAATCCAGCTCAGAAAACCATTTTGGTGGTTTTCATTTGAAAGCAATCTCCTTCTGCTTACTAATGTTCCTCAACTCTCTTCATATTTTCAGCAAAAAATCCCTCCCCCCAAAAAGCTGAATTATCTTACCTTACTCCGTTGACTTGAGAGAAAGAGGGGTAGTGAGTTTGAGATACCATCAAATACATTCTTGTTAGGAAGGGCAGAGAATTTCTACACATTTTAGAAAAGGTTTGTGAGAGGCAGCCTGCAGAATAATCATATCCTCTTCTGCTCCCCTGCCCCGCATCACCCCAAAAGAATTGGATGTGGTATTTTTAAAAGCCTAATTGTTTTCAAATATGACTACATTCTCCACAGCAGGTTTTTCTTCTTTTAGTGCTGCAAAACCCTGGGGGAAAAAACTCTCTGGCTGAAGACCAAAGTTATTAGCATTGAAAATAAGGCCACTTTTTCCTCACACAAACACACATAACTTTCTGGGTCCAATCGTAGTGTTTGCTTTTGGTATTTTCAACCTGGGGTGGATCTGCACTCATGGGTTTTAATATTAAGGAATGGGTTTTGATAACCATATGGACACATAATGTTCTGCTTTTAACGTTTATAGTGTGTTATTAGAATGTGACACCAGAGGGGGCTGCAGAGCAAACAGGAACCAGCCATAGGGAAACAGTGTTTTGACGGAGAAAACAGAGGTAAGAAGCACTTTATTTTATAAGTATGTCCTGTGACATTTTAGAACAATGTATCTAATATTGTTCTAACAACCTTAAACAAGTCAGTGTAGATCTAGCCCTGGACTCTCAGATGAAGGCCAATTTTAGTTAAATTCAGACATTTGCACTCTATCTGCATGCATTATCTTCAGTTACCACAACTGAGTAATTGCTAAATGATTAGGGGGTGGGGGTGGGACATGTAGCTATTCATTTTCTCTAAAGCTGCCTGTAGAGCCTCACATTTATGATCAAGGAGAAAACCAGAGGGATAGGGTACCCTCTCTGGTCCACTCCCAGACTCTGCCTCCCTCTCCCACTGGAAACCAGCCAGTTCATCTCAAATTGAGGCCTTAACCCACAGGGCATCGTCTGGTTGACATTCTTTCTGCTCTGAAAATGAGAAAGACTTTCCCCTTTTAACTCCCATACACCCATCCCACCTCAAAGAGTCATTCAACACCAAGCAGGGATGCGGGGCTTTTTAAATTGCTCAAAATATATTGCTGTTATGGGGACTTAATTGACAAAGTTAGGAAATCATTAAAACAGAAAGTGCTTTCTTCATATCCTTTCCTTACGGTGCCACTCAAAGCCTTATTCTTTCTGCTACAAACGTTTCAGATGAGCAATATGAGTTTGAAGCGTGCCAAGGTGGTATCTCATTCAAATCCATTGGATATATTTTAGATGTTCAGCAGCTTCGAATACTACTAAGTATAAGCCCAACTGTTATGCAAAGCAAGAAACACCCTGAAGCAATTTAAATATTGGAACAACAACATACATACATATGTGTGTGTGTGTGTGTGTGTGTGTGTGTAAAAATTAAAGTTTAGGTGGTGATGCATGGAAGCTACTTTTAGTGACAACAGTTTTGCTACTTTCAAAGCACAAATTTGATACTCAAGGATCAGTCACGGAAATCAAATAATGTTTTAGAAATGTTTTTTCACATATATTTAAACATATGCCTATTGTAACATACTGGTGCAGTTCGTGATTTGTGTTTACTGCATCACTTCCTTGGGCAGCAGCGCAGGAACAGGGAGTTGGGGAAGACTACCCCTGATGCCTGCTCTAGTTTCACCATTACTATTTTTCTGGGGTTCCTTCCGACTCTACAATTATACCAGTCTATGCTTCCCTTCCCACCACCACTCCAGTAGCCAGCATTCAGAATCAGAACTGAAGAGCTCCATTTAAATTCTTCAGAATACCTTGCGGTGTTGTTACATCAAGGTTACTGCAGGTCACTGCTGGAAATATTAATGCTGTCACCCTCCACTTATCCATTCGGAGTAATGCTGCTGTTTTCATAATTACCACTAGTGACCACTAAGTAAGACCCACCAGAGGCCAATTGGTTGATGATACCTTCAGATGTGGAGCTGGGGCAGCTCAAATGTAGTGGTCCAGGGTTTCTAACCAAGGTTAGCAGATAGAAGGGACCCACAGGTGAGCACACTCACTCTTTTTCACTCCTGTGGCACACTCACCCTGTTTCCCTTCACACCATCTCTCCACCTCCCTTTCATTTTCCAGATTTCACCTCGGCAGCACTGTACCCCCACCCACCCCACTCAAGGCCTGCTGGAGTTCACAAGCAAAGTCAGAAGCAGGTTTGAAACCAATCATGGTTAACATTATCATCAATGTGTATGCAACATTGCACTATAGTTAGCTCTGAAAATGGAAGAGAGCAGGGAAATCCACATGTGGAAAGGGTAATGGGAAGAAGGGAAGATCTGAGAGACTAACCATGGTAGTCTCCTAACCATGGTAGATAGATTGTGAGCATTATGTTTGCTTTCAATGCAGTGACTTTATGTCATAAGCATTTCAAAAGAAGCAAGGTTCAAAACACAATGGAAAACCTCTCTCTTTCTCTCCATAATCACATTGTAGTGTGAAATGTCCCTTTGAATTATATCCAATGCACATAATGATGTCCGTATTAGAATTGCTATCTATAACCAGTAAGCTGTGACAAAAATATATACCAGAGAAAGGACAATATATCAAAAGGAAGGACTTACTTTTCTGTCCTCCGTTTCTACACAAGAGCTGCACTCCACTTTAGTATCCTGAAAAAGTTAAGAAACAGCTAGTAAGGGTGGGGGGAGCTCTCTCTCCGAAACAACAATGCCTGAAAACCTAAAAATAAAATTATGGTTTAATCTGAAGTTCAGAGTTCTCCCTTTCTCCACTTTCTCTCACCCCCCCTCCAACCACATTAACTTATCATATTAAATATTTTATAGATACAAAAATATCAGACTTTCACATATTCATTTGAAATGACCTCAAGTGAACTTGACTGTAATGAGATGTGCAGGATGCAGTAACCAAGCTTAACCCAACAGAACAAGAAAGGCCAAACCACAGTTTAGTGTTACATCAGAATAATGTCAGTGTGTTTCTTGCTCTATCTGATCATGCAAGCATTACCATAATTGCTTGACCTGCTGTGGGCTTTGAACTTATCCCATGTGGATTGGGGAGGGTATGAAGGGGACTTGCTCACTTGAACCAAAGTAGAAGACCTCACATATTGCTGATTGCCCTGACTGAGCAGAGATTGAACTCACATTAAAACAAACTTGAAAAATAAGTCCCTTGATCAATATGGGGAAGTCTGAGGACTAAGCACACATTATTGTCTCGTTAACCATGCCTGAACAGGAATGAACCATGCCAACAGGAATGAACATCCCTCAAAAGAAAGGCACATTCAGATATAGCATTAAACATGAAGGACCCTACCCCAGCCTTGTGAGCCTTCCAGCAAAGGGTCAAGAAATATATGGGAAGCCTTTGCTTCTATTTTAAGTTTTCACTCATTACGTCCAACCCAACATAAAACTGTGGTTTAGCTAAACTATGGTTTAAAGTGGAGTTGGAAAATGTGGCCCTCCATGCCTTAGTATCTGGCCCTCGAGAGTCTGCATAGGCTGTGCCTCCTCCCTAGGCTGCAACCTTAACTGGCACTGATCCATAGCCTGCCCTATTTTTATTTTGTCCCTGGTGGGAATAGAATTGGCTCAAATGTGTACTTTGACTTTGATAATGGCTCTTGCTTTCATGTATGTAGAAGCCACCCACTTTTTTGTGTGGCTGGATTGTAGCCTACTGTACCAAGAATCACACCCTTTCCCCCACTCAAAACTGGCTGTGGGCCTCAGAAAGCTGTAGGCCCCACTAAGAAATGTGACCATTGGACTGTGCAGAGCAGGTTCCTCACTCTGACTTAAATAAACAAATAGTTTACAACCCGGGCTTGTTTCACTAAACCAAGGTTATGCTAAACCATCACCATCAGAGGCAAAATAAACCACTGTCAGTTCAAAAAAGAAGCAAAAAAATTCAAACCTCCTCCTCTAAGGGGTATTAATTTGTTCAAAACTGGAGGATGAGGGCTTATGGGGATGCAGAGCTCTATGAGTTAATTAGACCCTGTAAATGGGGGAACCTGTGGCCCGGCAGGTGTTATGGGGCTCCATCACCCATGAGCCCCAGCCAGCATCGCCAACTGTCAGGGATGATAGGAGCTGTAGTCAAACACCAGGTTCCCCATCCCTGCCCTAAGCCATGGTCATTACAGAGTTAGAAAAGTTTCTGTTAGCTCACAAAATGCAGCCATTATCTATGATCTCCTTTAAAAATGAAAGTGGTGGGATCCCTTAATGTAAGGGGAAAGGATGGGCAGCACATCAATGAACAGCAATATTCTATTCCCCTCTGCCAACTGTACCACCAGACAAAAAGAAAGCCATCTGCTTTATGAGAAACACCTGCCATCTTTCTAAGCTAATTCAATATGCTCATGTCACAGTTAATTTACTGAACATTCGTTGCTATTCTTCTCCCAAACAATACACAAGGCCAACTTTGCAGGTGCCTGACGGAAAACAACTGCGTTTGTCAACACTATAGGGATGGTCTAAGAGCACATAGCCACCCTTCATAGGAAGACTTTCACATATTATCTACTATGGGGAGATGTGCAAACATTATCTGCACATGGGGAAAGCATGCCTCTCCCCACATGGGGGAAGAGACATGTCCAATACCCAACGATCCACTGGAGAGGGATAAGCCCAAACTTAGACCCCAGCAAGACTGCTGCCACTCCAACTTTATTGAGACTCTTGGTTGGGTCTCACACACTTTTCTGCAGGTAACAAATCCCCACCATCCTACAAAATGCCAAAACAGTGAGTCTTTTTGAGGGTTACTTCTGGCTTAATGTGTTCTATATTGGATTCATCTCCCATGGCAGCTGCTGTAGACCAGTTCACTTGGTGGGTTGGTGACAGAGTTTCTCCAGCTTCTGAGCCCCATGGCAACCCAGTGGCCCCTTTCTCCAGGCTATGGGAGTGGCAAGACCCTCCCTTAGAAGCATGTAGTTTCACACACAGTGATGCAATCCAACAGCAGCTGTTGTGAGGGCAGGGAGCAATGGAGAAATGTTAGAGAACAGAGCTGTGTGTGCCACATAGAATTGTAGAGTTGGAAGGGACCATGAGGATCATCTAGTCCAACTCCCTGCAATGCAGGAATACGCAGCTGTCCCATATGGGGATCAAACCTGCTACCTTGGTGTTATCAGCACAATGCTCTAACCAACTGAGCCATCTGGGCTAAATGTCCTGTCCTAAACTGTCCAAGCTAGCCTGCTGCTCTCAGATGCAGTGAAGTATGCAGCTCTGTTGCCAAGGTTGAAATAAAACTCAACTGACATTTGCAGCTGGAATGGGAAGGAAAGTGGCCTCTTATATTTTGCCCCAAGAGGCAAAATGTCTTGGGGTGGGGTCCAGCTGTAAAACCTTGGTCTTACCACCACCCAAGATAGTTGTGGTTGCTGCAGTCAGTTTACCTGGTTCATGTCTGCTGAGTGCCACCAACCATCTTCACTGTCACTTCCCCAACACCTTGCAAGCTTACCAGGCCAGGCAGGGATGGGAAGTGGGATTAAGGAGAAACCTGCTGAGTGAAGCAGCTGCAGCTGTTACCATCTTAATTGATCTAGGAAGCTCCTGGGCTCCACTGGGGGTCAGAGGTAATCTTGGGAAGTAGTAGTAGAAGAAGAGGAGTTTGGATTTGATATCCCACTTTATCACTACCCTAAGGAGTCTCAAAGCAACTAACATTCTCCTTTCCCTTCCTCCCCCACAACAAACACCCTGTGAGGTGAGTGAGGGTGAGAGACTTCAAAGAAGTGTGACTAGCCCAAGGTCACCCAGCAGCTGCATGTGGATGAGCAGGGACGTGAACCCGGTTCACCAGATTATGAGTCTACTGCTCTTAACCACTACGCCACACTGGCTCTCATAAAGACGGTGGGTGCTTCTCTTCAGAGAGAAAAAGTTTGGTGTTGTGTTTTTTTAAAGAGGGGCAGTGATGATGGTGTCAGCTCTGGTGGGCCTTACAAGGTTTCTAGGACCCACTATTGGCCCCACATCTCTCTGCATGAACGCCAAGGGTTGTTGGCAGTCACTAGTTTTACACAGGCCTGCACATGTTGTTTACAGCCAGTGCTGTATAATGGCCAGAGTGTTGAGACTAAGGCCTGGGAGACCTAGGTTCAAATCCCCACTCAGCCCTAAAGCCCACCGGGTGACCTTGGGCCAGTCACTGCCTCTCAGTCTAATGTACCTTGCAGGGCTGCTGTGGGAATTAAATGACGAGGGGAAGAACCATAGATGCCCCATTGTTGTTCACTGGAAGAAAGAGTGGGTTAAAAATGCAATAAATAAACAAATAACAACAGTTTTGGAACAACAACAAGTATACTGCATTTCCCTCTCCCTAAGCATTCTTCATCAGTGAATGATGTGGAGTGGGACAGAATGCATTTGAACATTATTAAAGAGCAGAGGGGACAAAGGTGTCATTTTTCTTTCATCCTGCAAATCATCTCTTCTGCGGTCTGCACTCTGCAGCCTTCCCAGCTGTCCACACTTCAGGCAATGCCTAGTGGGACACATGGGGAGGAGGCTCCCCACGCCATTCAGGAAGTGGAGGCAGTCAGGGGAGCCTGCAGACTGCTGGGTAAATGTTGACTGGAAAGAAACAACGAACAGACAACGATACAGCGAGCTCAAAATCCTGCAACCAGAAAAATTATAAAGAAATTCTCAGGAAGATGGAAGCCTCTTCCAAAGGGGAATATGGTTTTTGTTCTTTTTGTGTGTTGTTGTTGTTGTTGTTGTTTTAAAAGGCATTTGAGGGCAAATTTCAGCAGAGGACTAGTAGCCAGCCTATGAGTCTTAACATCAGCAGGGTACAGAACTTGATGAGACTATGGTGCAGAGATGCTGTACAGTCATGCCCAAGCTGGTTCTCCAATTAGTCTATCTGCCCTTGGAAACACTAGCAGCGGCTGAGAGACCCTCATAATGTCCTCATTATTCTCTTTGGTCTAGGCAAAATTTTGGCAACCTGCAGTTTGTGTAGGTTACAATATCAAAAATGACCAGCAGATGGAGGCAAACAACCACACAATCAAGCTGGATTTCTTCCTATTTAGGGACCAGGTTGCAAAAAACCAGCTTCTTTTTGGCATCAAACAATTGGGTTCATTAGATCAAACATCAAATTGCACAAGTTTCTGCAATGACAAAATCTTATCCCTATTCTGATTTTCTTTAATATATATGTATATATATAAATAACCAGAAAGTATCATTACAAACATAGCCTGCTAGGAAGATCACAGATGAAATAAATGGGAAGATGCATGATTATATGAATGTTCTTGGTGAATTACACCCTAAAGCCTAGAAACCTTATTCCCTGTCTTTCTGAACACTCATGCCTGAAATATGAAAAAAGCTCAATGCTCTTTGTAAAATGTGCACACCAATGACAATTGCTGGAGGTAGTTTACCAAGATATAAAACACCGGATAAAAAGCACCAAGATTGCAATGCTATATCCATGTACCAGGGATTGAGCACCATTGAAGTGAATCAGAATTACGTCTGAGTAAACCTGTGCAAGACTGCCCTGTTAAATGAAAAGCGGAGGGGGGAATAAGAAAAATATTGTAGGCCACTCTTTGACATTGCTGTTGCCCGCATGCTTCCTGGAATGACCATTAGCAAATGTTACATTCTTAGGTCCCCCCCCCCGGCATTACATGAGGCAAAGGATGGAGAGCAAAGCATTTTGCAAATACAACTAGCTGTATGTTCAAAGAACTCCCTTTCCCTGCTGCGAAGGGTGTTAGCCCTGCCTTCCTCAGCAGGGAGAACCTTTAGAATACTGTAATGGATTGCCCTGGCTGTCATGGTGTGATATTTAAGTCCCCTCCCCTGATATATATTGTCATGGGGACAGTAGTGTAGTGGTCTAGGGTCATGGGGAGGGGGCTAAAGACCCATTACTGCTTCTGCAGCAGAGACCCTGTCTCCAGTGCCCAATCAGCATGAAAAGGGGTGTGTGTGTTTTTTAGCCACTGTATGCTCCGAAGTTATGCACTGAAAATACAAGGGACTACATCAGGCACCCCCAAACCCACCCCTCCAGATGTTTTGGGACTACAACTCCCATCATCCCTAGCTAACAGGACCAGTGGCCAGGGATGATGGGAATTGTAGTCCCAAAACATCTGGAGGGCTGAGTTTGGGGGTGCCTGGACTACATTTTCAAGAGAACGGTGTGCAAGATCTGTTACATGCAATGGAACTTCACAGAAAACACAACTGAAGTCACTTCAAATTAACATACTGGAGCACTCCAAATCATTTGCCCATGAACGTGCACAGTAAATAGCAGAAAAACTGACAGACAGCACATGGAGATCTGTATTAATTGTTGCAGGACAGCCCTAATTCTTATTGCTGTACAGTTGTAGGGTGTTGTATAATCTTAGAAGGGTGTGTGGCTGTGACTATCATGAAGGGAATCTGCACCTCTGAATTTGTTGCTACACTTCTGCAAGGGGAAGGGCAATAGTTCAGTGAGAGGGCATCTGTTTGGTATGCAGAAGGTTTCCCCCTTCAATTCCCAGCAACCCTTGATTGCAGCCATGGAGAGCCACTGTTAGTCAGTGCAGACAATATTGAGCCAGGTGAATCAAGGGTCTGACTTGCTATAAGGCAGCTTCCTATCTATAGCTATAACTATATTCTTTCCGATTTGCAGGACATTTTGTGTTGGAAGAGAAAAGCATCTGGGTCTGTTAGACACCTATCCACCGCTCCCAAACCTTAGAGGGCACTGTAAACCCCGTACTTGCATATTTGTAAAGGTAAAGGTAAAGGGACCCCTTAGGTCCAGTCGTGACCGACTCTGGGGTTGCGGCGCTCATCTCGCTTTATTGGTTGAAGGAGCCGGCATGCAGCTTCCGGGTCATGTGGCCAGCATGACTAAGCCGCTCCTGGAGAACCACAGCAGTGCACGGAAACGCCATTTACCTTCCCGCCGGAGCGGTACCTATTTATCTACTTGCACTTGATGTGCTTTTGAACAGCTAGGTTGGCAGGAGCAAGGACTGAGCAATGGGAGCTCACCCCGTCACGGGGATTGGAACCTCCGACCTTCCGATCAGCAAGTCCTAGGATCTGTGGTTTAACCCACAGCGCCACCTGCGTCCCTTGCATAGTTGTACCTCTGAACTAATAAATAGTACTCAAAATAATTTCATTATTTTTGTTAACATTAAATTGTTAAATTTGGTTAAGAAGATTTCTTTATTAAAAAGCAAACAAATCAACCTATGGCTTATCTGGGCTTTATTTTAAACCAGGCTTCCTCAACCTCGGCCCTCCTGATGTTTTTTGGCCTACAACTCTCATGATCCTTAGCTAGCAGGACCAGTGGTCAGGGATGATGGGAATTGTAGTCTCAAAACATCTGGAGGGCCAAGGTTGAGGAAGCCTCTTTTAAACCAATAACCGGATTCAAAATCTGCATTTTGAAAATGTAAGTGACTTAGGGTCATCAGAAAGTTACTATTGATTACCACTGGGAAATAACTATATTCAATTAAAATGGATTAATTTTATCTTTTTTCATTTTCATTTTTTATTTTGTTGAAGAATAACATGGCTCAAAGATGAACACTTCCTGTTTTGTATACATTTGGGCAATGCCCAACAGGTGCTGCAATTGAAGCAAGCTGTGAGTAGCTGGATGTATTTTATTTTATTTTATTTTTATTACTTTTCCTTTACAAAGTTTGCATTAACTGGGTTGCATGACAGATAACCCGTCAGTAAGAGAGAGCAGCTGAGGTCAACAAATCCAAACTTTATTGACCCAAGCAGGAATAAGCTATCAGAGTTGCTTCTTATCTTGCAGAACTTCTGCAATACTCCTATTTATTCACAGCTAAAGGGTGCGAGGTCACCTGTCAAACTGAGAGTTGGAGAACTTACCAAGGTATAGCAGGTCAAAAGCACCAAAGGAATTATTTGCAGATGGGAGGGGGAGAAGGGGTAAAACTCAGCAGCAGAAGCAATCAAAAGAGATTTTTAAATATTTCTTTCTGTGTCCCCAGTTGTAATTCACCAGGGATAGTGAGCGTGCACATGTACATATTTAAGTGTGTGTAATCGCTGATTTGTTTAAGAAATTATTTCACCATTTTATCCACAATTAGCCTTGGAGGCTCCTACTTCTTTCCCACTTTAAATGCATGAATGTAAAGATTAACAGCATATAAGTCATGCCCCCACTCTTTCACACCAACATCATTGTTCCCATCAACTGTGGATGATGGGTTGTCTCAGAAATCAAGATGGATTGGGTGCCAGGAATTCCCTTAGTTCAACTGAGAAAGAAATAACATTTCATACATTGGCTGTGCCTCTCTCTCACTCAGTCTTCCAACTTCCATTGCCAGCTGGAAAGGAAAAGCCTGGCCACATCAGGAGCTGAAGGACTGAAGAGGTGTGCTCTGCTTCCTCATTTATTTATTTTTACCTGGTGGATTCTGATGCATCCTCCCAAAAAGCTCTCTTCTTTCTCCTCCTCCTGTCTGACCACTAGCAACTGCCTCTTATCACCAGCAACTGGGAGGAACCAAGGGGCTGTCACGCAGGTGTTCACAGCCCTCTCTCTCTTGCAGCCATTAACTACCAAGCTGTGCGGCACCACAAGGGAGCCAAAGCACAGTCCCGTCTACAACCTTAGCTGATGTGCTGCCCCATAGAATTGAATGGGGCTTTCTCAGCAGCAGGGTGGATCATGGGCAGGTTGTACTGGACCAAGTGGGAGAAATGCAACCCCAAGTTCAGAGAAATTATTCCAAACTCGTGCTGCAAGGAGAATATTTTCTGGAACAGAATACTTGGAACAGGTTACAAGTGGTCTCAATAAGAGTTTTACTGTGCTCATTCTCTTGCCAGCAAACCAGATTCTCTTTTATTTATAGAATGGGGCACAGTTCCAAACAAACTAGTGCAACAGCTGCATGGCCATAAACTCATACTCTTCTTGGCCTTTAAACCTGTTGACAAATCTGTGCAGTTCACTAACCAGTGCAATTTAAAAATCCCACCCCTCCCTGAATTGTCAATACTTCAGGTCAAAGCTGTGCTGTTGGAGAAAATGAAAGTATTTTACAGTGGTGGGTCAAACTTTACCAATTGCATTAGAGAAGAACCAATTTCCAACATTATGCCACATCTTATGTGAACATTAAATATAAACAAGGATGTGGGCAATGCATACAGGAGCAGGGTTAATTCTCAATGGCTGTGGTCAACAAGTGGAAGGGAAAGTTTTAAGCTGTACCCAATAATGTGCCTGAGTGTATCACTCAGGTGATGAGTGAATGGCTGTCACATATTTCTCCCAGAAGTGAAGTGTTTCAGTTCAGAGGAATGGGGTTCCAAATCTACCTGCTGTCCCTGTCACTGGGTAGACCAGCCCTCACTAGTAGATATCCTGAAAGGAGGTGCAAAAATGCCTATCGTTGCAGATTTGCAAATCTGATTCATTAAACACATTGTCTGTTTTGTCCTTTAGTAGAGTAAATGAAATCCTGAAGTCTCAAACAATGCTTTCCTCACAGCAACCGGTAGGTAGATGGATGGATTGATGGATCTGTTAGCAGAAGTACAATTCAGCCACAATTTGAGACAGGTGGAGGTGTAATTCAGAATGAGGAATTTAGTGCAGAGCTTAGCTTCCAAATAATCTCTGTTTC
Source organism: Podarcis tiliguerta (assembly GCF_965153285.1). NCBI lineage: Eukaryota > Metazoa > Chordata > Lepidosauria > Squamata > Lacertidae > Podarcis > Podarcis tiliguerta. The sequence continues at coordinate 33,647,544 of NC_139547.1, forward strand.
CAATTCTAAAACCATTTCCTAGTGTTTGTGGTTTGAAAATTATTTGACAAAACTCATGAATTGTAACATGATATTTCTATATGTCAGGGAAGCTGTGCACTGTCAAATGTTGTTGGTCCCCCAGCTCCCATCAGTGTTAAGGGATTATTGGCTCTGCTGTCCAGCAACCTATGGAAGGCTACAGGTTCCCCATCCCTGGACTACAGCTTCACTGATCTTCACAATGAACCCTCTCTCCAGGGTCAGGGGTAGCACACCTCTGAATACCTTCTGCTGAGAAGCAAGAAAGGTGATGTGGTGTGCTCATGTCCCACTTGGGAGCTTCCCATAGACATCTGGTTGGCCCCTAAGGGAAACAGGATGCTGAACTAGACATGCCCTTTGTCAAGTCTATCTGGGTTCTTCTTGTGTTTATATCACCTTGCACAACTGTTTGAAAAATAATATTATAATGCAAAAGGACCTTGCCTTTGTCTGGTCCAGCAGGGCTCCTCTTGTCTTTATATTGCCTTGCTCAACCACTTGAACAATACAATTATAATGTGAAAGGATCTTGCAATGTAAAGGACACACACAAATACATACACACACATTCAACACTCCACACATACACATCCCACCGTACTGATAACAATTTGGCTAGTAATATTTAGTGAAGGTCTCCCAATGGTTTTGGAAATCATGACCCAGAGTCATCTGTTTGACATAACATGGAAAGAAGCCTCCTGAAGCCTGTAGTGTCTGCTGGTGTGCTGAAGTGCAGCTGTGCTTTGAAATTTCCTCCCTTCTCTCACACACTGTGGACATGGAGTGCTCAGCTACCCTAATGGAAGTGTATTTCTGTTCTTATGCTGGATGGCATAAGGGCACCCTGCATATAGTCTATGAATGTGCCCTTTTTATTTATGGGTACATCTCCCCTAAAAAAGAGGATTAGCCTTCTAATTGTCTCTCTCTCTTTTTAAGAGAAGACGTTAACCCTTACGGGCTTTCCCCTTCAATTTTAGTTTATTAATTCGTATGTGATGGAAATCAATGATAGAAACTGCCTAGAAGCAATTATTGATAAGGGACAAGATATTACACATCTGAAGGTCAAACTCTTTTTTAATTTTTGAAACGTCAATCATGAATATGCTTCCCTAGTTCTCTGAGAAATCTGGAGGGAAATTATCTTCCTCATCTCCCCCCGCCATATAAAGTGGACATCCTTTAAGAAGTTTCCAAACTTGGTTTTAGATAATTAGGTAAGTGCTTGCCTCAATAATTCAGGTATTCCCTGCTTTCATCTTTATGTACTGCTTAGTAGAAATGGAGAGGCAGTTCAGTTTAAGGCAAGCAGAAGGAAACTTTGAGAATGATGACTGAAAGCAAGAACAAGATTGTTATGGATTGATTCAGAATAGGCACTTGGGTCTAGAAGATGAGGAATATTCAGGTCCACTGTTGCATGTTCCAACAATGGCCCAATGCAAGTGTCTATGAGAGGCATCCAAGAGATTATAGTAACTAGGCATTCCAACATCTACTACATTCACTTGTGGGAAGACTCATAACAACCAATCACCACCACCATTGCTGCCCACCCACTTGCTGTGACTTCAACATTTCTCTTTCTGCTTGAATAAATCAAGAAGTAAGGTAGTGTTGCTAGAGGGTAGGAAGATTAGCAAGCAAGTTAGGGCTCTTAAGGGTTGAATGGAGCTGAGGTTTGAGAAACAAAAGTTCAGACCCCTTGATCCTTAACTAGTTGTGGAGGTTTTTTTACACTTGGGCAACTTTCAATATTTTTTCTGATCCTCAATCTTAAACCAAATGTATCCCATCCCCTAATAATATAAAATTTACAGTACAAATCATCAGACATCATATGCTAAGGAAATATGTAAACCAATGTCAATAGAAGTAAACCAGGCTTCCTCAACCTCGGCCCTCCAGATGTTTTTGGCCTACAACTCCCATGATCCCTACCTAGCAGGACCAGTGGTCAGGTATGATGGGAACTGTAGTCTCAAAACATCTGGAGGGCTGAGGATGAGGAAGCCTGGTCTGGGCTCTAGACCATTTGACAGAGTGTGATGCATAAGATGTTCTTCTAGGTAGAATTAAACTTCTGACCACATCCCAGCAATGTTTGACAATAAAGCTGTTTCAGGTAACTGGACAATAATTAGGGAAGGGCTCCTAACAGCTGAACAGAAGATGGTTTTGGTTTTGGTGTTGTGTTTTGTTGTGTTTTGCAGATGTGACTTCTCAAGTGCGAGAGAAGCTGAATCTGTGGGAATTGTGTCTTCTACACAACCCATAAACACCTATGACACTGTTCCTCTTTTGAATATGGATATCCCCATACCATCAGTATTCATTCATTTAGGTCAGCTCTGATGGGGGGGGGGGGGACTGTTTCTCTAAATAGGAGACCTAGGAAGAAGCCCTATACTGGGTCCATCTAGCTCAGTATTGTCTACACTGACTGACAGTATTTATCCAGGGTTTCAGATAGAGGATATTTCCAGCTTTGCCAGGTATTGCTAGTGACTTAAGACCGTCTACAGCCAAAGCAGATGCTCTTAACACTGAGTCATGGCCACATTCCCATACATTAATAAAGGTATCAATAAGTCCTTATGAAATGCTTTCGATGGTAATGTACTACATTTACCAGCCTATATGTTTACCAGCCTGACCCAACACACACATACACACACTAAAATATAGAGGGGAAAATCACACATCCAACAGTTATTACAGGCAAAAGATGAGGTTACTCACAAAACAACTCCTAATTTATTGTTGAAGTCCAGAGATGGGGCAGCAACAAACATAAACATAATGAAACTTGAAAAGAAAAAGCAGCAACAGCAAGAATTGGGAAAGTAATATGCATTGTTTAGTCAAAACAATGAGAAATCCCACATGCCATATGTTAACACCTTTACCTTCATATCGTAGATGATTGTGCAATACCTACCAGGACAGCAAATGGCCAGAAAGGGGGGAGTGGAATGGACACACGAAGCAAGCCAAGAAAATACATCCTATACATGCAAATACATGAAAATCCTATACATCCTATACATGAAAATACATGCAAGCTGTGGAAACACTTGTTTTGTCACTCTTTTGTTAGTTAAGAAATACTGGTTAGGGACACTATTGTCCTTGCAATAAAAGAAAAGGGAAACTATAGATCTATGGAAACTTAACAGTGAGGAATGCCTTTACTACTCCTACAACAATGTTCTAAACGCCTAGCCAAAATTATCCTCCATCTATTAATTACAACCATTTAATTCACTGCGTTGTCATCCTAAGTTGCAACATTATCTGCTTCTTCCCCCTTCAGCATTACTTGCAGAGTCATGCAATCAGATGCCATTCATTAAAGTCAGAAGTAGTTAATTAACTCTCACTTTATCTCAACGCTTGGATAAGCAAGAACCCCAAGTCATTTCTGTCTGGGAGACTTTTTTCTTTTCTTCAAATTTAACAAAGTTAACTTTGTGACTCTGTCACACACTCTCCACTTTTAATCATTGGTTAATTTATTAGGGGAAGGGAACTGACTCACATGAGAGAGAGGCTTCATATTTGCAAAACCCAGATATTTTTATTCCTGAACACATTTCTGTGGGATAACTAGAATCATATAACCATCATGTTTAAGTTTAATTAATGCATGAAGGGGTAGAGGCTAACGGATCAAGTGCTGAGTGTTCCAGAGAAAGAAGAGGTAGTCATTGGGAGGTTTGGGGCAGGGTGTTGCCAATATGCTGATGACACCCAGCTGTGTTTCTCTGAAACATATCCTAAACTGGTGCCTGGATGCCGCAATGGGTGAGATGGAGGCAAAGGGACTGCTACTGAATTCTGACAAGACAGAGATTCTACTGGGTTGCATACCGGCTCTTGTAAGCATTGCTACAAGAAACATGGATTAGGTAGTGTTGTATTAAAATAGAAACATAAGAAGAGTCCTGTTTTCCCTCTCATCCAGCATTCTGTTCTCACAGTAGCCAATCTATGGGAAGGCCACCAGCAGGATCTGAGTGCAAGAGTACTCTTCCCTCCTGCAGTTTCTATCAACTGGTATCCATTAGTGCTATTTCCTCTGTGGAGGTGGAGCATAGCCATCCTGGCTAGTAGCCATTGGTGACCTCCTCCTTCATGAATTTGTCCTGTCCTCTTTTAAGGCCACCCAAGCTGGTGGCCATCGCTGCCTCCTGTGGGAGTGGGTTCCATAGTTTAACGCTGTGCTGCATGAAATATTGTCTGTCCTGAATCTTCCAACACTCAAGCTTCACCGAATGTCCCCAAGCTATGTGAGAGGAATAAAAACTTTGCTCTATCCACTTTCTCCATGTCATGCATAGCTTTATAAACTTATATCATATCACCTCTTACAGTTGCAGTACCAAGCACTGCAACCTTTCCTTATAGGAGAGTTGTTTCATCCCCTTGATCATTCGGGTTGCCCTCTTCTGGGTAATTCTCTACAACTGCCATTAGGAAATATGCATTTAGGTATCAGTGGCAGCTGAACACCTGGAGGTTTGCATGCCTGTGCATTGTCAATATCTCACAATCAGCAAAATCAGGTGCTGACAATAGTCAGATTTCGATTTTCCTCCCCACACTTCTTACCCCTTGTATGATCAAATTTCTAACTGAAAGCCAAATAAAAGTACATGAATCTGTCATGATGGAGATGCGCTGTTAAATTTCTTAATTAAACCAATGGAAGAAAGACATGCAAAATTACAACACTGCATCTCCTGTAAAGGCAGGAAATGTGATGATGAGATAGTAATTGTAACTGTTCGATGAAAACCAATCATCTGGATTAGAGGTGTAAAAATTCCAAATCTCAACCAGTGGCTATCAGATAATGTAAACTCTACATGGCAGTCAAGCTACTTTCTATGTCGCACACCTTCAGCGAGGAGGGCGGCAGTGAGGGTAGGAAGACAGCTATACAGCCACAATAGCAGACATATCGTTAAATGACCGAATGCAGAACCGTAATTAAATTAACTGATTATCATCTTACTTCTATCCAGAACTCTAATTTAATGCTCCTGCAAATGTAATGAGGTTCACTAGAATGGAGGGAAGAAAAATACTGTGGAAATAACAGAAACAAGATTAAATTAATTGCAAAACACACTGATAAGAAAGCTTGCTTTGACTTATGTGAAACACTGTATTTCTGGAAGCTATTAAAAGAAAAGCTGCATACTATGCACCTTAATGACAAATAACACCTCCTAAGATTTTTTTTTAAGAATAAAAATAACTGAGAACATAGGTACAATATTGCTGCAAAAAGAAAAGAAGTTACCCTTGGCTGCAGACAGTCATCAGCTGACCCATTGTTGGCTCATGCCAACAACTATAAAGTCTCTTTAGTTCCAGCTAGCCTTATTTCACTGCCAACTGTGTATCAGGTCTAGTGATGGCAGTGGCAGCAGCAGCAGAAAAGGAGGAGGAGGAAAGTACTGTGTGTTCTCCAAATCCTGAGCCCCTTGGACCAATTGCTGGACCTTAGGAGACCACTTATGCATAACCAATGCCTATTTTTAGAAAAATAGGTGTCGGTACTCATCATGAAGTTATTACAGTAAGTGCCACACATTTTAACCAAAAAAGAGAGGTGTACACACACACACACACACACACACACACTGCGTACCTTTCTCATAACCCCCTCCCTATTCCTGGTCTCGCTGAAAGGACAAATTTCAATGTGGAAATCAAGACCTATTGTAATTTGTCTGAGGTGCCCAGGTTAATCTTACACTCAAGGAAGGCAGAGCAAATGCTAGACAGGATGGAATCGGGAGAATACATGCCTCTCCCATAACAATTGTGCTATGATTGTCCGTTCAGAAGGCCTACTATACACAGTCAGCACCAAGCAGCTGGCATATGTCAACTTTTGAAAGTCATGCTAACAAAGAATGTGTCCTTGAGAGAAGTGGAGGGGAGGCACATCTTGCTCTGCCATATCTCCTTGGCTGCCTGAGCAATTTTCCACCTAAATACTGTAGCACTCCCTAGTAACTCATTGGTCATGGATTTTATTCTGCAACAGCCCCATGTAGAAACCTTATCTCCTCATTTTCATTCTGTGCACTTTCCCCTATTATGTGTTCAATATTTCACTGGAGTCTCATATTCCCATCTTGCTGCTATAGTCTACTAGCCTGGAACATAGTTCAGTCTTTATCTCAAATGTAATGGAAAAGTAAAATAACAAAAGGAGAGAGTTAATGTCTGCAGCCATTTTTGTTGGGCTTTTGCCTACACGTGTTCTTCTCTGCTGCGGCAGCGGCACAATAGAATACCATGTTCCTAGATAATTAATGTCCATTTAGAATCAGGCTCCTGGCTGCTAAGGAGACTTTAGGAATAATGAAATCAATGTGGTCTTAAATACAAGGGGAAGTACTGCTAACCACCATGGATCATTTCTGAGAGAGAATGCTCAGGACCTCTGTAGACCATGTTGGATAGATGCATGAAACTGGCTTCTCGTATTTACTTGAGAGAGGCAGTGTGGTGTAGTGGTTAAGAGCAGTGGACTCATAATCTGGTGAACTGGGTTCGCTTCCCCGCTCCTCCACATGCAGCTGGGTGACCTTGGGCTACTCACACTTCTCTGAAGTCTCTCAGCCCCACTCACCTCACAGAGTGTTTGTTGTGGGGAAGGAAGGTGTCAGAGCTGGCTCCGGGTCCCAGCTCACCAAGGACCAACGCTAGCCGGTAGTACAGTATCAAAGTCTTTATTGAAGAATAGTCTCCATTTACAAATCTCAGCGTCCCAGCTCTACGTCTGAGCTTTAGACCGGCGAAGCTCTATCTGGATCTCCGCCCCCTGTGCACCAGCTTAAAACTCTAATCTTACTCCACCTCCTCCTTCTCTCTCTCTTCCTCTGGGTCTTACTACCCCCCGGGGTCTCTTCCCTCCTGGACTCTTCTGACGCAGAGCTGGACCCCTCTGACTCCTCCCCCTCTCTTCGGCGGGCTTTAGGACCTGGCTCCCTACCCGGGCTGCCCACCTTGCCGCCCTCCTGTACATTTGAACTTGGCGCGCGCGCGCGTTTAACTTTCCTGATGACCGTTTCCTCGCTCCCTGACGAGGGTGTGGCCACTCCTGCTTCACGCTCTCCCTCTGCCTGCGCGCTCCCTGATCCCGATGCCTTGGACTCCTCCCCCCTACTGCACTCTGGGGGGGAAGCTGGTCCGGATTTCCAGCTGTTACTCTCTGAGTCCCCTCTGGCCCCTTCTTCCCGAGGTGTCCCCCTTGCCCTGACCATGGGGGCCCCTTTCTGTGAATCATCCGAGTCACTGGAGAGACTCAGAGACCTCGGACTACTGTCGCCGCTGACATTTCCTTCCGACTCCTCCCCCTCGCTCTCCGTTTCTTCCCTCTCCTGTGACTCTGCTCCTGAACCCCTGACATCCATCCCCCCCTCGAAGCCCCCCCTTCCCCCCTCCCCTTCCTCCGGCGGGGGTGCTGGGTGCTCCGTCGTTGTGGGGGTGAATGGTGGATACAGTTCGTCCCCCGTGGCGTGCATCCAGTTAGAGAAATCCGGCTCGTCCTCCATGTCTTCGCCGACCTCGTTCTCCTCTGCTTCCATCTCCGTGCCGCCATGCTCGAATCCAAAATCTCTGTGACCTGGTTGATGGGTTCTCTTCTTGGCGACTCCCTCCTTGGGGGGGCCTCCCTATACGGGTCTGGTGCCGTGCCCTGCGCCTGAAATCGGTGAGGTGCTTTGTAGGGCGTGAGCACCGACCTATGGAATACTGGGTGCATTCTGGATCCTTCCGGAAGTGTCAACCGGAAGGCCACCGGATTGATCTGTGCTTCAACTCGGTAAGGTCCTAGTTGCTTATGTCCGAGTTTCTTCTTAGCTAAAGATCTGGTCGGCACTGCGTGGGCCGCTAACCACACCCAGTCTCCCACCTGTATGTCTTCACCAACCCTCCTGTGCTTGTCAGCCTGCAGTTTGTATGCGTGCTTTGCAAGCTCTAATTGCCTCCTAAGCTGATCGTGGACTTCCTGCAATTCCGCCGCCAAGACTTCCGCTGCCTGTGGCTCCCCCTCCCCCAGTTTCTCTAATCCCGGGAAGGTTCTGGGATGCCTCCCGTTGTTGGCGAAGAACGGCGTCACCCCTGTGGACACGTGCTTCGTGTTGTTGTAAGCGAACTCAGCGAGTGGCAGGTAGTCCACCCATGTCGTCGGCTGTTGATTTGCATAGCATCTCAGGTACTGCTGCATGATGGCGTTGACGCGCTCCGCTTGTCCGTTGGTCTGCGGGTGTCTCGCCGACGCTAGGTTGATCTTGACGTTCAGGAAACCCATCAGCTTCTGCCAGAAGCTCGAAATGAACTGGCGCCCCCTGTCGGACAAGATAGACCGTGGCAGTCCGTGCACCCTGAAGACGTGGTCTATGAACAGTTTGGCGGTCTGTTCTGCCGTGGCCACCTTCGCGCACGGAATGAAGTGGGCCATTTTAGTGAACATGTCCACCACCACTAGCACTGCCGTTTTACCCCTCGAGCTGGGTAAATCCGTGACAAAGTCCAGTGCCACCCTCTCCCACGGTTCGCTCGGGGTCTGCAGCGGTTCGAGCAGTCCTGCCGGAGGTTTGTGCACTGACTTGGCCCTTTGGCAAGTGTCGCACCTCGAGACGTACTCCGCGACTTCCCCCCTCATCTTGGGCCACCAGAAATCTCTGGCAACGAGTTCCGCCGTCTTCTCCTTGCCGAAGTGCCCGGCGGTTGGCGCGTCGTGCAACTGCTGCAGTACTTTCGCGCGGAGCTCATCTCCCGGTACATAGAGTGCTCCTCTGCGGATGAGCAATCCGTCCCTTATTTGGAACTCGTCGTTTTTCACCGTGCCCTTGCGCACCTCCTCCATCTTGGCTAGAGCGAAGGAGTCCTCCTGCAGTGCTCGACGGACCGCTTCCAGGTCCACGGTTGCGGAAGCGCACGCCCACGCTTTCTGGGCGAAAATGTGCTTGGCCGCTGCTGGCGCCGCTTCTTCGAGGTATTGCGGCTTTCTGGACAGTGCATCTGCCATGATGTTGTTGTCGCCTGGGATGTATTCTATCCTGAAGTCGAAATCCGCAAAGAACTCCGCCCATCTGATGTGCCGCTGGTTCAGGAACCTTGCCGTGCGCCAGTACTCCAAGTTCTTATGATCCGTGCGAACCTGCACAGTGTGTTTGGCCCCGATGAGGAAGTGCCGCCACGCCTTGAATGCTGCATGAATGGCCAGCAACTCCCTGTCCCAGATGGTGTAGTTCTGCTCTGACTTGCTGAGCTTCCTAGAGTAGAAGGCACACGGTCTCCAGTCCCCATGCGGGTCCTCCTGCAACAGTACGGCGCCCACGGCTCTGTCTGAGGCGTCCGTCTCAACCCTCAGCGGTTTGCTGGGATTCACATGCAGTAGCTGCCCTTCGGACGAGAAGAGACGCTTGAGGTTCTGGAAGGACTGCTCCGCTTGCTCCGTCCAGATGAACTTCTTCTTCTTGGAGCTGAGCGTGTCGGTAATGGCCGCTGTCTGCATCGCGAACCCCTTGATGAATTTGCGGTAAAAGTTGGCGAACCCCACAAACCGCTGGACCTCCTTCCGATTGCGCGGGCTCTTCCAATCCAACACCGCGCGAACCTTGGCGCTGTCCATGGCGAGCCCCTTGTCCGACAGCTTGTAGCCCAGGAAATCCACCTCCTTCCTGTCGAACTGGCACTTCTCCAGCTTTGCGTACAGCCGATGCTCCTGCAGTCGCTGCAGAACCTCCTTGACGTCCCCCTCGTGGGTCTCCTCAGATTCTGAGAATATCAGGATGTCGTCCAAGAAGCAGACGCATTTCTTGTAGAGAAGACCCGCCAGGACGTGATGCATGAACGCTTGAAAACAGTGGGCGCCATTTTGTAAACCGAAGGGCATAACTCTATATTCATATGTGCCCAGGGGCGTGAACATGGCAGTCTTCCACTCGTCCCCCTCCCGTATGCGGATCAGGTTGTACGCCCCTCTCAGATCCAACTTTGTAAAAACGCGTCCTTTCCTCACCGTTGCAAGCAGGTCATCTATTTTGGGCATTGGAAAGGCTGTGGGCTTGGTCTTTGAATTTAAGAGCCTGAAATCCACTACAAGTCTTTTTTGGGGCGTGTCCTTTTTCTTCACAAAGAATACAGGACTGCCCCCCGCTGCTTTCGACTCCCGGATGAAACCGCGCTTTAAGTTGAGGTCTATGAACTCCTTGAGCTCCTGCAGCTCGTCTTCAGACATGGAATACAGTTTCCCGGCTGGCAGCGTCGCCCCTGGCAGGAGGTCAATCTGGCAGTCATAGGGCCTGTGGGGAGGCAGCTTGTCTGCTTCCTTCTCGCAGAAAACCTCCAAAAACGCTGCGTACTTGCGTGGCACTGCTTGCAGCGTGCTCAATTGTAGCTGCGTGTCTTCCCCTCCTTCTTCTTGGCTACGAAGAATGCAATGTTCCGCGCAATAGGAGGAACCGAAGGTCAATTGGCGTTGGTACCACGCCAATGCTGGACTGTGCCTGTGCAGCCAACTCATGCCCAAGACTACCGGCGTGCCTGACAGTTTGGTGACGTTGAAGCTGATGACCTCTTGGTGATTTCCAATCCGCATCACCATTGGTTGCGTTTGTTGCACCACTTGCCCCCCTAGCAAGTCCCTGCCATCCACTGTGACAACCTTCAGGGGCAGTGTGGCTGGCAGCAGTGGTATATTGTGCTGCTGAATAAAATCCAGTCCTATAAAGTCGGCGTTGCTGCCGGAGTCAATGGTGATGGGCACTTCCAGAGTGCTTCCGTTGGGCAGTTGGAGAGACGCTGTAAGCTGCACCACTGGTTTGGGTGGGAGGGGGTCTGTGGGCTGCAAAATCCCTGGGGATTGTTTCATTGATTTGTCTGGCTGGACCCCAGTACCTCTTCCTCCAGCCAGACTCTGTCGTTTCCCTGCTGCGTTGCTTCTGTCACTGTTGCTGATGCTGCAGTGTGCTTGTGGAGCCTCTGGGGACACTCTTTCGCCATGTGTTGAGCACTGTCGCAGATGTAGCACTTCCTGTTCCCTCTAGGAGGCTTCGTCTTGACTGCTCCCGGCGTCAGGGCTCTGGTAGCTGACTGAGCCCTGGCACCTCCGAGCTCCATCGGTTCCTCTCCCCCTCCCTGCGAGGGCGTGGACTGCGCACGCGCTGCTTCTTTGGGATAGAAGGGAGGTGCTCTGGCTGGTGCCCTTCCCCAACGTCCTTCTTCTCTGTTGCAAGGACGTTCCTCCAGATGCACCCCGATCTCCAGAGCCCTCTGGACCACTTCCTGGGTGCTCCTTGGCCTCTCCCCCCTTCCAATCTCGGCTTTTACTTCTGTATTCAAGCCCTCCCAAAAGAGATCTCTCACTGGCGCAGAAGCTTTGTCCCATCCCAGTGCATGAACCAGTGCGAAGAAACGCGTATGGTACTGACGCACGCTGGCTTTGCCTTGCTTAAGTCCATGTATGTCTCTCCTGGCAATATCAACGTCTATCTTTGATAAAAAACACGAGTCCATAGCTTTAATGAAAGCCTTCGCGTCTTGGAGCGCCGGATCATTGTCCCTCCATAAATTTCTCAGCCACGTTTTGGCTTCACCATGCAAATGGGATAGGATAAACCCCACTTTCTCTCTTTCATCTCTAAAGTCTTTGTCAAGCAGATCCAGCGCAAACAACAGGTCTGCTCTAAAGTTGGGGTACTGCTGTAAACTCCCGTCAAAATGGGATACAAGGCTGCCTCCCCTCTTTCCCAATCCAATGCCCTCTGCTTTGGATCCAGGTGGCCCCTGTTTGGAAATCACGTCCAATCTTACTTGGAGATCCCGGTAGGCGCTACTCATTTCCTCCTCTCTTTTTCTGGATGCAATTACCTCCGTGCTGAGTCGTGTCACAGCTTCTTGCAGGGCGGATATCTGCTCTTCCGTCGTCATCTTGCCTGAGTTCTGTGAGCTCTTGAAGCACCCCTCCTCTGCCCTCGCTGCGTCAACTCACGTGGCGAGGTTCTTGGTGCCAAAACTTTAAGAATGGAGATAGAGCTTACTGTCGGAGCTGGCTCCGGGTCCCAGCTCACCAAGGACCAACGCTAGCCGGTAGTACAGTATCAAAGTCTTTATTGAAGAATAGTCTCCATTTACAAATCTCAGCGTCCCAGCTCTACGTCTGAGCTTTAGACCGGCGAAGCTCTATCTGGATCTCCGCCCCCTGTGCACCAGCTTAAAACTCTAATCTTACTCCACCTCCTCCTTCTCTCTCTCTTCCTCTGGGTCTTACTACCCCCCGGGGTCTCTTCCCTCCTGGACTCTTCTGACGCAGAGCTGGACCCCTCTGACTCCTCCCCCTCTCTTCGGCGGGCTTTAGGACCTGGCTCCCTACCCGGGCTGCCCACCTTGCCGCCCTCCTGTACATTTGAACTTGGCGCGCGCGCGCGTTTAACTTTCCTGATGACCGTTTCCTCGCTCCCTGACGAGGGTGTGGCCACTCCTGCTTCACGCTCTCCCTCTGCCTGCGCGCTCCCTGATCCCGATGCCTTGGACTCCTCCCCCCTACTGCACTCTGGGGGGGAAGCTGGTCCGGATTTCCAGCTGTTACTCTCTGAGTCCCCTCTGGCCCCTTCTTCCCGAGGTGTCCCCCTTGCCCTGACCATGGGGGCCCCTTTCTGTGAATCATCCGAGTCACTGGAGAGACTCAGAGACCTCGGACTACTGTCGCCGCTGACATTTCCTTCCGACTCCTCCCCCTCGCTCTCCGTTTCTTCCCTCTCCTGTGACTCTGCTCCTGAACCCCTGACAGAAGGGAAAGGAGAATGTTAGCCGCTTTGAGACTCCTTAGGGTAGTGATAAAGTGGGATATCAAATCCAAACAACAACAACAACAACTTGTGGCAGCCCAGCCAGAGAAAGGGCAGAGAATAGTCAGAAGTGTGTTGAAAACACAGGACGGGAAGAAGGAATTTGTCCCCACACTTCCCCAATAAGAATTAGATTTTGCCTTTGTTCAAGCTTCCCAGAACCAAGAGAGAGGTTATTATGATGCTCAGTTGCTAAAGCCCAGAAAAAGCTGGGTTCAAAACCCAGCTCACTCAGGAGTGCTTCACTACCTTTTAGCCTAGTCTTGTTTGTGAGGTAAGAATACGCCAAGCCTGCATGAGCCACAATGACTTCTTTGTACAGGGGTGGTGAACCTTGGGCCCAGAGACTGGATGTGATCCTTCAGGGCTCAGGACACTCCCCAGCCCACATCCCCTCGTCCCTGTCACACCCATCACTGCTCACTGCTTTGGCTGGCTGGATTGTATATCCTGGACTCATTGGGGGATGGAGAGATATGTGTGTTTGGAAACATCTCACTTCTGTGTGGCTGAAATTTAGCTCACTCTACAGAGTCACAACCATTGATCTGCTTACATTTGCTTCTGTTTGTGTCCCCCTACTCAGTATGTGGCCCCCAGAAGATTGCACATGATGGAGTGTGGTCCTTGGGCTGAAAAACTGTGGCCCTTAGGCTGAAGTAAGGTTTCCAACTCTTGTGCTAGGATGAAGAGCAGGATATACATGTGAATGAGTAAATAAACAAAACAAATTAAACCGACATAGATATCCTTTTGCAAAACTTACAACACACCTTTAAAAGCAATGTAATAGGAATGCCAGCAAGTTGTTAGTATTTATTTTTATGAACACAGCAAATAAGTGAATAAATTGCAGACGGCTCTTAACAGCAAGCGGCAGATGGACATGCTTGGAAACCAAATACTGATATATTGCTATGAAATGAGAAGAGGGAAATTTCCTCAAAAAATGAATAAAACATGGTAATACACAAGAAAACATGTGTATAATTGGAAACGTTTTTATTTCTACAGCTAGAGAGTTCTAGCTTGCCTTTTGCTTTATAATGTCAAATCCCCCAGCCCCAGGTGCATGTAATTCATCAGCACCTCTCATTAAAATCTCATTTCTCCACAACTCCCACAGTGAGATCTATGCAATGAATATATTTAAAATCACATGCTACTAATATGTATCCATAACACAGTCCTAGCTGGGTGCTGGTGGATTATGCTCATGAGTTTGTCTCAGTTTCTCATCTCCCCCCCCCCCGCCCCATCCCCATGCCAATATTAAATTCTCTCCATTCCTCCATTCTGTGAAAAATGTCTGCATGGAAATTTGTTCAACTAATACACACATTTGTGCAAGCAATTCCCCACTACCTAAAGTAAACATAGAGTTAAGGTGAGTGTTGGAGATGCAAATCACATTCTAGCTGGATGTTCGATTGTGGTTGGAGTGGAGAGGGGGTGTCCACTGATATTCATGGATGAACTTAGGAGGAAGGTTTGCCTGTCTGACAGGATGTGGAGTGAGCATACATACATTTGGCCACACCCACCAGTGGAAGGCATCCTCCCTGTTAGGTTGCCCCTTGGGCCCCTAAAATACATGGTATGGAGAAAGTGAGTAGATAAAATACTTTCTTCACTCTCATAATATTCTAGTAACACAGCTTTAAATAAAGGTTGGACAAATTTATGAAACATAGGCCAAAATCAAGAACCATTAGCCATGGAGGTAAACAGAGTCTCCCTGATTCAGAGCTGGTATCACTCAAAGAGTTAAAGGCCAAAAAGGGTATGACTATTGGTTTGATAAGCTGGCAAATCTCTCAGTGGCATCTGACTGACCACAGTTGGAAACACCATATTAGTCTAAATAGACCTAGTCTAAGCCCATGTCAAAACATGGTGAATCTGTGTGCAGTTCCCCTATTGAGTGAACCCCTGAACTACAAGTGGAAAATCGTTTGTGAAGTATCAAGTCCTGGATTGGTTCCACCCACCCAAGCTGGTTATTTGATCCTCCTGAACAGGAAGGAGTATAAGAGACTAGCTTGATGACAAAGTCTTTCTGGATCCGCCTCCCTCCCCCAGTTTTACTTTTAGACCTGACTTGCATTGCAGCCTTTGAACAATGGCTTACTTCTTGACAATTCCCCCATATTCCATTGTAATTCTGAACAATATTTGGTCCTGACAGCTGACTTGCCCCAAAGATCCTGCTTCCCAGTTCCCAGTTTAAATCATGACACTGCATAAGATCTTGTAAAGGTAAAGGTCCCCCTGCCCGTACGGGCCAGTCGTGTCTGACTCTAGGGTTGCGTGCTCATCTCGCTCTAGAGGCCGTGAGCCGGCACCGTCTGAAGACACTTCCGGGTCACGTGGCCAGCGTGACAAAGCTGCAGCTGGCGAGCCAGCACCAGCGCAGCACACGGAAATGCCGTTTACCTTCCCGCTATAAAGCGGTACCTATTTATCTACTTGCACTTAAGAGTGCTTTCGAACTGCTAGGTGGGCAGGAGCTGGGACCAAACGACGGGAGCTCACACTGCCATGGGGATTCAAACCGCCGACCATGCGATCGGCAAGTCCTAGGCACTGAGGTTTTACCCACAGCGCCACCCGCGTCCCTCCATGATCTTGTATTTGTGTCTTAAACGCAGTGCTTTCCCCCCCAGGGGGTACTTCTTAGTTTTGTTGTTTAAAAGTGTGGTATTTACTGTAACAACTCCATGGTGAGCACTGGCACCTATTTTTTCTAGAAAAAAAGCGCTGCTTAAACACTTAATGCATAACAATCTTGCAGTTGACAGTTACATGCACCTACATACTTGGTTTTTCAATTTAGGCAAGAAGTTCAGTAAAGTTGAGGCCTTTAAAAAAGAATACACACCCTCCCTCTTCCTAGGCTTAGTTGCTGGCCTCCACAAAGTACTACTGCTGTTTTCATCAGTAATCTTTTGTTTTGTTTTCTTGTCATCTAAGCATAATGGAACATATTTTTTTATATTCCTCCCCTCCAAATATTACTACTAATGTGATCCAAGACTTACATTTGCATTATTATTTGAAATAGTCCTGTTTGCATATTTTGAGCAAACACGAAAATTGCAAAAACCCAGCAGGTACATCTGAGCTGATAAATACACAGAAAATAGTGTTGTTGTTTTTGTATGGTCACCCTCCTCCTGCTCAAATAAGCAGAAATGATTGTTCTCTCTGAAATGTGTTCATATTTGAGAAATTATTTAAATCATAGGTTCTTAAACTTTAACAGATTTAGCCTCTTTATATCAGAGTATGTCAACGGGGATGGGAGATCTGAGGGAACATTTTCCAGCCAAAATAATAGAAATGTAATGAATAGACTTTAAACACGCAGAGATATGCTTTCTTCAAATTTACGTTTTTTCACATATATTGTAAAAAATAAAAATAAAATTTGACTGTAGAAAATGAATTAATTGGACTTTAAAAACATGTACTTAGCTGAATTATGGATTGCATTCATAGCCACAATATGTTTGTGGTTTATTTCAGGAATCATAAGGAGTGGAGACAAACTCCAGGGATTGCACAGCCCTTAGATACCAAAAACATGGAGAGCCTTCTGGAAACCAACAAATACTCTACAGGAGACATACTGGAACTATTTCTCAGACCCTTAGCCTATCAGTTCACATTCAATGAACAGTGGCCAAAGAAAAATGAACAAGAAGATCTAAGTTTGTATTAATTGATATTGCAATTAATGTGGCATAGAGCACATGGTCAAATCAGTGCCACCATCTGTGTGGATAGTCCCCAAGTGGAAATAGGGCACACTGGCCATGTTCAGCCATACAGTTCAGTTACTTCCAAGCCAAATATATGAACAGCAGTCCCACTTGCTCCACTAAATCAAGAGTTTATCAAAAGCTATATTACTAGTATCCCTTTTGAGGTTGCAATTCACTTCCGGCTTAAAACTGTAAACAATGCACAGATACATGTGGCGAATGAAAGATAACGTGGAGCGGGGCTTCCATACTGATTCCGTAGGGGCACCCACAGAAGTCGCAGAATCTTCAAGTGCCACATTGCTATATGTATTCAGCTTCTGAGAAACTCAGTAGCATAAGAAAGGGCAAGCTTTCTGAGCAAAGTTTGGAACAAATTTCCTGACCTATCTAAGATTAGCAAGTTTAGAATAGGTGTAACTCAGAGCCATTGATGGGGTTTGGGTCTAGTTTGAAATTCCTGTAGACATTTCAGAATAATGAATCACAGATCTATCTGAATACAGCGTGTTTGCAAGTATCATTTGTTTGGTGTGTTGGTGTGTCTATTTCACGCAGGGAAAATCGCAGTGTTTCCTCTTGTTGGAGGAATTAAATATATACTTATATCTGTGTAAAGAAATGTTTGCGTGGACAGGCGGAGTCCCCCCAACCCCCAGGTGACCCCCGAGTGGAATAACGACTCAAAACAATGTGCTATGGGATTAAAATTGGCCACAACTTTATTAAATTTCAGATGTAGGAAGACCTTGGCTCAGGCATTGGGCGTTTATCCTTCCCAGTTCGCAGCTGGGGATCTGGGAGACATCAGGGTTATCCAGAATGTGGATAACCCATATGTTCAAGCAGAGAGCCCGCCCCCCATTTCACCGCCTTTGGAGGGGAGAGCAATGACAACCTCTTGGCGTATGGCCAATGCCTCCCCTCAAGACCCCTTTAATGGGGAACCTTGGGATCACCACCACAAGGGGGGGGGGTGTCACACACACACAAACCATTTAAGAAGATAGACTAAAGGATTCCACCCAAGACCATGAAACCGCCAAAGTTGTGACGTTTTGCTACGGGAAAGGCAAAACCTGCCAATGCAGGAAAATTCCTTTCCGGCCTTTCAACAGCGACCCTGATGTAGCAGCGACTGTGTGCCTGTGGAGAAGAGGTTAACCTACAAGAGGATACTTAACTGAGGGAGGGCAGGGTGGGAGAGGATCTGGAGCCAACTGATGCTTTGCAGGTAAAATTGTTTTGGAATGTGCAAATTTCATAGATTTGTCTTTAAAAGCATATGAAATCAAATTTATGCTTCTTCCCTGATGGGGAGGGAGGGTCATCCTTGGTACCCACACTAAGGTCCCAGTGAAAACCCATTCCTTCCAGTAATTGTAGCTTTTACCAATTGTAGCTGTTACTAAACATACCTTTCCCATTGATGAGGAAATAATAGATCTGGAGGTTGTGTGTGAAAGAGGGGGAAACTATGGCATGAGATGAAAAGGTCAATCTCTTTTCCCATCATGGTTCTGATCCAAAAGATCCTCACAGCAGCTAATTAACAACAGAACCAGATATGAAAAATGTGATTGAACATTTCACCTATGTCAGGGATAGGTAGCCTCAGCCTAGGGCACAAATGTGACCCTCCAGACTCTCTATCTGGCCCTCAAGACTATCAACAGAACTGCCTTAACAAAATTTGACCTAGATTCTTTTTGTTTGCCTGGGTGAAAGGTGTGTGTGTGTGCGCTTTTGTGTGTGCAGAAACAAGCCTACTATGCAAAGGTGAAATGAACACTAGTTGCTAAATCCAATTTTGTCTTTGACCTCACCCAAAACTGTCATGCACCCCCCCCCCCGGCCCGAATGCTGCCCAGAAGAGAATGTGGCCCTAATGATGGGAAAAGGTTTGCCTTCCCCACATACTGTCCATCTTGCCATCACTGGCAAACATGGTTTTGCTGCCACACACTATGCAGAACGGTCCCAAGAGAACATACTATAAGAGCTCAGCCCTGCCACTTAATTGCCACATATCACTAAAATGCAAACACAAGGCAATTATTCACTCCACTGTCCAGCATGGGAACTTCAACACAGATCTAGTATTTAATACATATGTCTTCTTTTTGCATTTAAATCATTTTGACTAGCAATTTTCAAAACAAACAGTGAGAGCTGCACACAGTTTGAAAGAGGGTGAGATCTTCAGAAAGCAGTTCATGACAATCTGTAACATTAACTCCTTGTAACACTATCACACAGCCACAGAAGGCATGTGGAATTGCCATTGTTAGCACAGCAGATACAGTACATCAATAAAAAGTCTCCTTTCTGCCAAGGTAACATTCAGGCTTCCAACAAATATAATCCAAAGGGGGGGAGGGGACTGGATTTCCCTGTCACCATGGAGGGACACTCTGCAAGCTAGAGATGCTTCAGAACTCCATATTTAACTAACAGTACAGCAGCCTCACAGGGGTGGCACGGAATTTGTGCAAACAGCAGAAGGGTGGCGGGGTGCTTTTGAACTAGGCACATCAAATGCAGTATGGCTTCTGTTCAAAAGTGCCCAAGTTCCGCAACACCCACACAGCAGAATAAATTACCTCTACCTCTCGCAAACAATGCCGAACAGAGCCAACAGCGCTGAGCCCCACGTGGAAACAAAGACAACAAAAAGCATCTTCTGCATGTACATCAGTTGTTAAATAATCATTCCTAAGGGCTTGTCTATGCATGAAAAGTACAATGCCCACAGCAATCTCTTAATGCCCAGGAGTATGAGATTATCATACATTCCAGTCTGCAGAACACTCAAGGCAGACTAAGCTGTGAAGAGAGACTATGTATGAGGATGGTGTGTGAATACTCACTTAGGCTATAGTGGCTTTAAAATAAAAGCACTACAGTAGACTTTGCTTGCCACTGAGATAGGGTAGTTGAGTGGGTCAATCCTTTAATTCATAAATTGCTACTCTGTGTCTTCCCGCCCCCAAATATTTTTAGACTCCCAGTCTGGAAGGATTTTTCATCTTCTTCTGACTAAAGGGGGAAGGGGGTGGGGAGTTGTGAAATGACAGAAAGTCATTATTATTTTTTATACCCCACCCATCTGGCTGGGTTTCTCCAGCCATCTCTACTTCTGTCATCATAAGAAGAGCTCCCCTTCAGCCTCCCAAACATCTCCCTCCTCCCCCCCCAAAAAAGAAAAAAACATTGCAGGACCAAGCTCTCCCAGATTAATGGGACCTATTTTGGGAGGCAGTGGGGAGAAGACCCTCTCAAAAGGGCTGCATCACTAGTTTTGAGTTGGGTCACTTTAATCCAACCAGCTAACACAATTAGTGTTTTTAAATGACACCTATACTGATCATCCTCACTCTTTCCTATGGCAGTTAACTAGCTGATAGAATTTTAGCGAGACTCTCAGGGCATATTTTAGCATCTGTTATATACTACATGACAGAGAGGAGGATTGATCTAATTTAAATGATACCCTATAGCAGAGGTGAGGTCCTCTAGATGTTTCTGACCTAGAACTCCCATCAATCCAAGACATACAGTCAGAAATAATGGGAGTTGTAGTCCAGCAATATCTGGAGGGCGACGGGTTCACCATGATAATCAATCCTATCTGTGAGCATTGCATCTAAATACTCTATGATGTATGTCTTATATGGATGTTAAGCCACTGCAGGGGAAAAGAAGATGGAGAAGAAGATGATGATAAGGTTTTCCACCTGACCTTATCAAAGAGGTTTAACTGCAGGACAAAAGCAGGAGGGGAGTCTAAAGTCACCGGTGCAACTGCCTTTGCAAAATGTCAAGATGAAGACAAATGTTCGTGTTCAGAAATGTTCCTTCCCTAGCCTGACATCCTGACACTTTCATTCCAAGAAGAAAAGCCCAGCTGAAGTGTGCCAAGGTAAAAAAGAAATGCCACCATGACGTGACACTGTGCTGTTAATGTCACTTCAGAGAAGAAATGGGCACTTGACAACAGAGCTCCATGAGGAGAAATGGAGATCCCAGGTCACAACTGAATAAGCAAAGGAGAACATGGTACTTATGCTGAGAAAAAGGAGGAACATTCACTTCTCTATAAAGAGCAGAAACACACACAAAAGTGTTTTATTTTCTACCAAAACTAGGGATGGGAGATAAATTCAACTCAGTTTGCGTTGAAAGGTGAACTTGCCAAAGCACACATTCCAAAACAATACATGAACTGAAACACAGCCATCCTTCAAAATTTGCATTTGCGATCTCAGTGCCTCCCTCCCCTACTCTTACTCTATGGTGAAGTGTGACAGTTTCAAACACAGGCAGACAATGACATGGGTTAAAAATGGCTTATTGATTACAGGTGTAGGTGGAAATTTGGCTCCGACATTGGCTATATATCCATTCCAGCCTCCTGCCAGAGAGCTGGAACCACTTCAGAGTTGTGCCAAGGATTATGGTCTCCCCAAGTTGCCAACCTACGGAGGTGGCCATCCTAAGGCCACCGCTGCAAGCCCTATGGCCCACCTGCCCTATGCTGGCTTCTAGACAGGGACACGAGACCCCTCTAACAGGGTACCGTGAATACACCTTTGGTTCAGTACTGGGTGAGGCAGCACTTTACCCAGTGCTTAAAGACTAGGATTCCACCCAATGCTTTAACAGCCAAAAGTTGTGGTGTTTTGCTATGGGGAAATTTGTCTGTAGGCAAATTCCTTCCCAGCTCCAAATGCAGCAATCATTAGCAACCATAGCAAGAGAAACCATTGGTTAATCTGAATACACTCCAGAGAAAAGCAACATTAAAGCAGAACCTGAAAAGGAAAATGTGTTTTAGAAGCATGATAAGTACTTGACCTGAAATGTAAATGGAGGGGAAGTTGCTCTTCAGCTGACCACACTGCAAAAGTCAGTTTTTTAAGTGTTGCTGCCAAGCCAGGCAGGGCAGCAGCCAGTCCTAGCTAGCTAGCAAGGAGCTAATTGGCCCATTTTAACAGCCTTTCAGTGAGGTTGTAAAGCAAGGTTGGTGAGGGCTGTGTCCTCAAGAAAGTCCAAAGGCCAGAAAAAGAGGACGGTGTGTGTGTACATTCCACACCTGGGCCTGAAATTCCCTATCCCTAGTCTAAATGGAATGGGTAGACTATAGAGACTGCTAGAGTAGCAGATATCAATTTACGGACCTCATCCACATATAAGCTCAATATTTACCAACTGCATTGGGTTGAATCCAAATAGGTTCTACTCAGAGTAGACCAGAGGTGGTTTACCAAATTCCTTCCAGGCGTTGCTGGGCTACAACTTCAATCATCCCTGAGTATTGGCCATGTCATCTGGAACTAATGGGAACTGCAGTTCAACAACACCTGGAGAGTGCCAGGTTGGTTGTCCCTAAAATACATCAATTAATTTCAATGGGTCTACTATGGGAGTGTAACTATTGTTGGATGTGATCCATGATTTCTAGATTCTGAAGTTTTGGACAACTTCATACAATTAGCTGACATACTAGGATCGCTTGTTCCTCTTACTGCACCACTATATTTTGTGAACAATATTTACTTCTGTAGAGTGCTTTTGTTTGTTTTTATAGAGTTCATTTTGAAATTCAGAAGGCCCGAGCGTTGCAAGTGCTGCATTAAAAACCTGCTCACATACAGCTGATTAGCTTTAAACATTTTTCAAAGAGGATTGCTGGGAGGTTGTAGCCCTTGTAAATAAAACAGGTTGTAGAGAAAGAGAATTACACTTTGGCACAGATCCAAGCAGATTAATATCCATTTCATCATACTTCACAAACCTGCCAAAACGAGCACTCTCATTGGTCCATATAAAAGGTTAAAATCTCATATAGTTTCCCTATGTGTTAAACATTACTGTTTTTCAAAATATGTTTCTAATTAAATAAGAGGAGCCAATGGAAGTTCTCAAGCATTTTGGATGCAATATGGTCTGATGCTGCAAAGCAAAAGCAAAGCATCACCCCCAAACAGGAACAAGGGAGAAATCTGTAATTCACAATTTCCAAAACAGCATGCAAACTGAAACACTTCCATTCTGCAAAATATGCACTTCTCTGAAATTTGTGACACAATTATCAAAAAAGGAAAAACAAATGTTTACAAATCTATACATTAGGGGAAAGTGTGCATAAAAATGTATGTATTAGTGAAAACAACATTAAAAAGTGTCTTACGTGAAAGAAAATTGTCTATTAGGCAAAACAACGTATGAAAATGTGTATATTAAGGGGAAAGCACTCAAAAATGCTTCTAAATGTTTCATATAGAGAGAGTTGGAAGGGACCAAGAGGGTGATTTAGTCCACCCCCTGCATTAATGTAGAATGGTACCCATATGGTTAAACCTCCAAGGAAGAACATTTCTGTATGGTTTGACATAGAACTCATGGTGACAGTTTAACTCAATTTTGAATGAAACATTTATGCATGAAGAGTCCCATGGACTGCAAGAAGATAAAACCTATCCATTCTTAAGGAAATCAGCCCTGAGTGCTCACTGGATGGACAGATCGTGAAGCTGAGGCTCCAATACTTTGCCACCTCATGAGAAGAGAAGACTCCCTGGAAAAGACCCTGATGTTGGGAAAGATGGAGGGCACAAGGAGACGGGGATGACAGGGACCGAGATGGTTGGATAGTGTTCTCAAAGCTACCAGCATGAGTTTGACTAAATTGCGGGAGGCAGTGGAAGACAGAAGTGCCTGGCGTGCTCTGGTCCATGGGGTCACAAAGAGTCGGACACGACTAAACGACTAAACAACAACAACAATTGTGGCTGTGCAGGTGGTGTCTTGGGAGTTTTCCTTAGAAACATCCACGGTTTCTCCCATTTTCATTTTCTCCCACTCCCCTATATTTGTTGGTTTATCAGAACATAGTAGAGAGAGAGGAAGAAAAATAAAAACTAAGAAGGGTTTTGTAGCCTCTGTAATTGGCCCATGATAGTCGATCCAGACCACGCCCTCTCCCTAGACTGCCCTTCTCACCATCCATGTTCTACACCCTGTTTCTGCATATTCTTGAACTGCCTTTTCCTTGCCTAGATAGAGACATTCATGCCTTTAAGCGTAAACAGAAACCTGTCATACAAAAGCATCAAATATGTTCCTCGGACACATTTGCCTCTGGCCCTGCCCATGGTGCTCATGTATGGTCCCCAGTACCTTTGCTTGGGCTAAAAAAGGTGGATCCACTCCAGGAATAATTGTTTTTGGTCCTCAGCCAATAATACCCTGGATAAGCTTACCCAGACAAGCAGAACGTTGGGTAATCTGTCTTTAGTTTATCACTGATTTATTTTATTTTTTTACGTTTTCAGTTATGGCTTTTAACTGCTTTTACTGAAGATTTTATTGTTTTATTCTTTGTGTAAACTGCTTAAAGGTCCATTTTCCCCACCCACAAACAAGCTGTATGCAAATTTCATGAAATACAATGGTACCTCAGGTTAAGTTCTTAATTCGTTCTGGCGGTCCGTTCTTAACCTGAAACTGTTCTTAACCTGAAGCACCACTTTAGCTAATGGGGCCTCCCGCTGCTGCCGCGCGAGTCTGTAACCTGAAGCGTATGTAACCCGAGGTACCACTGTATAATCAAGGGGGGGGGGGACCTTCCAAATCAGGTCAGAGGTGTTGAGCACAGTCACAATCGGCCCACTTGTGTCTCCCAGCAACTGGTATATAGAAGCACATTGCTTCCAGCAGTGGAGGCAAATAGAACCACACTGAAAAGCTCTTAAACACCCCCCCTCCCCGTTGTAAGACAGACATCCTAGATTTTAATTAGAATGGCCAAACTGCAACTGTCATCAGCAACTGATTATGCAATAACTGTCAACTTCCTACTCAATAGACACTTATAGCAGATGGCACAGCTTGTACTTAACATGTCCTTTGTTTAAATGCAGCTCCTGCTAATATTTTCTTTGTACTGATTTAAGACTTCTGTTGTAAAGAGGAATTGATAACAGGAAATACACCCCCCCATCCCAATTCTTAACGTCCTTGGCAGAGGCTCTGTTGTAAAAATCCTCCAACGGCTAACCAAGGGTCTTCTCTGTGGTGGCCCCCTGCTTGTGGAATAGCCTCCCTAAAGAATCTCTCCTGGCACCAACCTTGCAATACCAGGTGAATACATTTTTTATTCACCCGGGCCTCTTATACAACTTGCATTAGATGCCTTATTGATTTACAATTTGTGTTTTATTGCATAGCCATGCTATCAATTATTTTACTACTTTCTCTGATAGAAAAAACAAACAAACTTCACAACATTTATGTTGCTGTCATGCTTGTTGTTGGGATGACCATGTTGCTATTGTTCATGTTTTTACTATTCGTCTGCTGCCCAGAGAAGCATGTGTCTGTGGTGGTCATACAGTTGCAGCAAATTAATTTAATAAATGAAATGCTTTAATTTAATTAATGGAATGATTAGTTGTTAATTAAATTACTATTGGGCTATGTTCAAGGTATTGATGTACAAAGCCCTATACAGATTAGAATTAGGATACCTAAAATATAACCTCACCTCTTATATATCCAATTGATTGCTGCACTCTGCAAGTGAGGGCCTCCTCGTGTTATCAGGAGGTTTGTTCCAAAAGACCAGGAAGTTCATCCCAAACCCTTTAGAATTCCTTCCCCTTGAATATTAGACAGGAGCTATATCCACTGTCTTTTCTATGTCAGTTGAAGAACTTTCTCTTCCAACAAGCCCTTTAAGCGGCGATTGTTATCCTAATTTTTATCTGCATTGGATTTAAATCATATAAATCCAATGTTCTTGTTTTTATTGTTAAACTACTTCAGGGTGTTTACTGTGAAGTGACTAAGAAATGGGGAGGGGTGAGAGAATATATGAATCCTGTTGTTCCAGCCACGCCATTCCATTCCTCCCTACTAGCTAGTTGTCAATTTTTATTCCCCTCTCTGTCTCTCAGTAATGCATGCCATCAAGATATGCTGCCACTGTTCTGAATTATTATGGGGACATGGAGGGGAGAGGGTTTTTTTCTCCACATTTGTATCTTTGTGTACTTCAAGATTACTTCAAGTCTACTGCTGCTTGAGTCTTATGCATCAGTGGTGCATTTTGGCTACATAAGTATGAACATAATAATCATTTCCATCAGTATTAATTTATGTGTGTATGTGTGCTATGTCTGTGTATGTGTTTAAAATAACAGAAGCACAACATATTATTCTCTGTATTGAAGGTCACCCAATAAATATGGCTTTAAAAATCCTGTTTCCAAATACAACTTGCTTAAAAGGAAAAGTTAGTTTAAGATCTACCTGGATGGATTTTATTATTCAAGGACAATTGGATTTCAAACTACTTATAACCAAATCCATTAGCAAATTAAAATTGATTGAAATACTTGATTTCTTAAAAGTTATAAAATTTAAAACCATGAAAGAAAGTATATTGAGTTGTTCTGCAGAGTGATGTCTCTTTTGGAAATTGATACGAAGCATTGACTTCTGATGTGAGTGCTGGTATGAGTGGAAGCTCTCTCTCTCTCTCTCTGTGTGTGTGTGTGTGTATGTGTGCACGCGCGTGAGAGAGAGAGAGAGAGAGAGAGATACCCAGTCAAATACATAGTTAGGAAACTATTTTATAACAAGGCAGACCATTGGTCCATCTAACTCAGTACTGTTGACACTGACTAGCTGAGGCTCTTTGCTTGTCTGTCAAGGGCCTTTGCCTCCACACCCAGAAAGAAGACACAATACAACACATTAAGTGGCAAAAAGGTTATATTTATTATACCAAGAATCTGCTAGTTCACCCAATACCTAAGTATGGGCAGGGAGAATCAATGCTTACATAGGAGTGAAGCATTCCCTTACCGCTTGGGCATGTCTGCTAGAGCGTTATTTGTCCAACAGTCAGGGATTGAGAGAAGGTCTCCCTCCTGGCTAAGAGAGCCCTGGGTAAGGGAAGCCCAAACTGTGCAGCTGGGACTTACTTTCCAGCATTCACCATGGTGCACAGGACAGGCCCTATGGCCGATGATGATGGACGATGACTCAACAGCACCCCTCACCCACATAATACCTCAGGATGGCAGTAAATTATGGTAATCTATTTCCTTACTTGCCCACACTGAATGCCACAAGAGGAAATAAGCTTAAGCTTGTTTACCTCCACCTATGGGGAAAAAAGAGGAAGAATAAGGGGCAAAGCAGCTTAAACAGTAGGCTAGTCCACCAGCTCCAACTGAGCAGTCTGTTCCATGTGGCTCAAATTGACCACGTTGAGTCTCTTTCCCCTGGGAGGGGTGGAGTACTTCACCCCTTTCTAAGGCAGGAATGGGATCCCCAGCCCTACCAGGAACCAGTGTTGAGAACTGAGTTGAAATCTCCTACATGCAAAGCAGGTGCTCTCAATTACTGCTAGTTAATTAGCAGAGACATCACCTTGCCAACAAAGGTCAGTATTGTTAAAGCTATGGTTTCCCCAGTAGTGATGTATGGAAGTGAGAGCTGGACCATAAAGAAGGCTGATCGCCGAAGAATCTATGCTTTTGAATTCTGGTGCTGGAGAAGACTCTTGAGAGTCTCATGGACTGCAAGAAGATTAAACCTCTCCATTTTTAAGGAAGTCAGCCCTGAATGCTCACTGGAAGGACAGATCCTGAAGCTGAAGCTCCAATACTTTGGCCACCTCATGAGAAGAGAAGACTCCCTGGAAAAGACCCTGATGTTGGGAACGATTGATGGCACAAGGAGAAGGAGATGACAGAGGACGAGCTGGTTGGACAGTATTCTCAAAGCTACCAACATGAGTTTGACCAAACTGCGGGAGGCAGTGGAAGACAGGAGTGCCTGGTCACGAAGAGTTGGACTAAACAACAACAACAATTAGCTGTGTAACTCAAAAGAATGGGGCTGAGGGACAGGCAGGTGCTAAGGGGTATAAAATTCTGAAGCAAAGGGAAGAAGCAGTCGTCCCCCCCAATCATATATCATATTTCTTCTATAAAGGGAACTCAAGATAACATGCATAAAATTATCATGTAGTTTCCAATACAGTCATACACCAGAGTAGTTCAGGATGCTTCCAGATAGTTTACTGAGCATTCATCCTAATCTGTTTACAAGGAGATTAGATAGCATTGGCTATTTAATGAGCTTTCATTCTGATTTCTTCATAGGAAGGTTAGATGACGTTGTAGCAAAGCCAGTGTTATCCCATGCTTTCCAGTGCATTTCTCCTTCAATTTCCTGATCACAAAAAGTCTGGTTTTGGGGGGAAGTGGGCTTGTTATGCAAGACTTCCTAGTCATCTATAATTGTGCAACTCTAATTTACTGGTAGGTGATGGAATCCTATCCCCCAAGCCCCCCCCCCCCCCGCCCCAGCTTCAGTAAGATTAATACATTCAGAGAGTGGATGGTCTATCATGGCATTCTCCAACAATTTCTGGACATAGTTGGTTAGAGTGCTGTTGGAAAGTTTTAAACCTGTATATCATTTGCACACATATACACATGGAAATAAAACATATTGTATGTGCATGCCTGGGGTATTATTAAAGGACATGATCAAATGTGATTTGCATAGTTTTAATGAGGACATTTATTCTCTCTCACCCAAGAGAGGAATTTTGGTCAAATGACAGCAAGTCAAGTTCCAAAATTCCATTGTCAAAATATTTAATACTGCCAACTGCACATCCAGACGCTCCTTGGGGACACATCAAGAGTGTACTTTTCAAACCAGATTGATATCCAAGTTGTTGTGAAAACAAGGAACTCACAAACTGTTCTTGGATGTGAATGTCATAACATTCTTTTTATGCACAATTAATCTGGAAGCACATTGCTGTGTGTGCATGTAATTTTCTGCAACAGAGAATGCAATTTGGATGGAAAGTTAGCAGAAAACACTGAGCCACCATGTTCAAGGGCTAACTTATGGCTGCTTATGAAGCTCAAATCTCCCACGCCTGCACAAGCTGTTCCACTGTTGCTGAAACGAACAGATTCACATATGCAAAGGAATAGTAGCATTAAAAAAGCATATCATGAAAGCTTACTCTGGATCCCTTCTAGGATTCAGTGAATCACTAAAATAATATGTATTACTGGATACCATACATTCATACCATACATTTAAAGCACTATGATAACACTTTAAACAGCCAGGGCTTCCCACAAAGAATTGTGGGGACTATAGCTTAAGGGTCTTAAGTTGTTAGGAGACCCCTATTCCCCTCACAAAGCTACAGTTCCTAGAGTTCCCCATGCAGATGGATTGACTGTAAAACCACTCTGGAAACTGTAGCTTTGTGAGGGGAATAGGGGAGTCCCTTAACAAATGTCAGCACTCTTAACAAACTACAGATCCCATAATTCTTTTGGGGGAGCCTTGACTGCTTAAAGTAGTATAGTAATGTTTAAAATGTATGGTGTGAATGTGGCCTAAGGCCGACTGAGTCCCATGACTAGGTCTGTCAACTTAGTTTAGAATGGATCTAAATAATGGTCAGACCGTCTGCATAACCCTGGCAAACCCTTACATTTTCCCTGTGTCAGTGTTCACAAATATATTTCATACTGAAATACCATTGCCTCCCCCCCCCCCGCAACATGGTTAATTTTAGTATGGCTCCATTATGGAAAAGAAGCAGTAACATGTGATTTACCATGGGTGAATTTATGATATCCAAAAACAAAAGACAGCAAAAATCCCAAGAATAAAGCAGCCAAATATCAAATTTATCACAGTAGCAGTACTTTCTATGGGATGTTATAATTGTAAATCATCAACCAAAGGCAGAGTTAACACACTGCTTTCCCGTCATCACAGTCAAATTCTGTTTATCTACTGTAATTACATTATTCTAATTACATTAGTTCCTCTAAAACATGCTGCACTGATTTGAGTACCTGACTTCTGTACAAGTATTTTATGAATAGAGCTTATTTGAGAGGGTAATTGAATGGAGCCCAGAGTGTGCCATCAAATATATGACTCTAATTACAGTGATTGTTTGATTAGGAAATCTGTCCACACATCAATAGCAAATAAACTATATTGTAATTTAATTAGTCCAAAGGATATTTCTGAGCTCTTTGGTCTGAAAGAAGCTGTATTTTTATTTTTAAACTTCAGTACAACTTTTGATCGCTGTTTGAACAAATCCTGATTACCACATAAACCAATGGAGGTCTCACTATTGGTTGAAATGGGGATTTATTTTAGTAAAATAAAAATAAAATAAATGCAGGGATGCAGGAAACACACAACTTTGTTCCATTTTTCATACCGTTATGTTGTTTTTGTATTTTAGTTGATGGTTTTAATTATTCAAAGCTGCTTTATTGTGTTGTTCTATAAGGCATAAGATGGAACCTGCCCTGGGTTCACTAGAACTGATGAAAGACAAATGGAACAAATAAACAAATAAACAGAATAAAACAAATATACTATACCTAGGAGTGCAAAGCATTATCTTCCAACATACAATAATACAAAATATTACTTAATATGTTGTCATATTTCGAACAAATTAAACAATTAATCATTGCGATCCATATTTGAAACCACATACACTTAAGACACAACTTGTCATTAGCTTTCAAACCTTTACCAGCTCTCAACCATCCTTTAGCTTCTCAGATTTTGCTGGTTTTGACCAGGAATAGCCAATGTGGTGCCCTCCAGATAATGCTGGACTACAGCTCCCATCACCCCTTGTGATTGGCCAAACCATCTGGAACTGAAGGGATTTAGAGTCCAGCAACATCTGAAGGGTGCCATTTTGACAGCCCTTTGTTTAGATACTGTATTTTGCTCAGGTAATTCTCACAGGAGTGAGTAAATATGTGGGTTATGAATACCAACGTATGGGATATATTTAACAAAATTCAACACACGTGAAAGTTGGGGCAGAGAACAATACTGTAGACTAATGTATTCTGCCTCTTTGAGCCACATTCCACAGCACAAAGTAAAGTTGTGAGGACAAAGTTTGCCATCCCTTCCAAATGCATTTTGCTGGCTCTATTATTTCCCGTGGTCTGCATAATCCCTCCCTTATTTTTCCTTCCCCATCCCCCAGGTGTTATGAAGCAGCTGGATATTTTGCATAATTTTCTGAAAGGTAGCCAAGCTCTGAGAGGTAATATTGGTTAGAGCAGAGCTACTACAGCATGCAATTGTTTGGCTCTCCTCTGCAAACAGAACATGTGTTTGTGTGTGGTGTGTTTTCAGGCTGTCACCAGAGTTGGGCTATTATTTCAGCCACTTTTCTTTTGCCCTTCAGGTAATGCCCATGACCTTGCAGTCTTTGAGGAGGCCAGGCTCCTCCCAATCAATCATATAATTAAAGTATCATACTAGCAAATTAGGAATCTAGCCAGGTTGGGACATATGTTACTTAGTCATTTTACTGGGGGAGAAATTAATTCAGTGCAGACTTTTGTTTATCTCAACATGATTATTTAAGGTCTTTTCTCCCCACTGTCTGCCTTACAGCCATCACCATTAAACATGCTACAGCATTCTGAGAATTTAAAACAGTTTTGCCCCCTGTTATCCCAAGTCTCCAATTCATTATGCCCTCCCCAGCTTCAGTGAGTATGCAGATGTTCTGGGACTTTGTTTTTTGGCAGTCCAGTAGTTTGCTACATTTCAGTGCCTCTTGGTTCCATTAATAAACTGTAATTTCCCTCGCACAACACAAATGCCCTTTCCCCTCCACCATCCTCTTTGGTGTGTGCTGTGTGTTTAAAAAAGCAACCTCTAACTTTCTTCCTTAAACCCTAAATAATAAGCTTCAACTATAAATGTGAAAGAGAACAGCAGCTCTCTCCTCACTAACCATGAGCTGTGAACACTGTTCTGAGTTACAGTTCATAGGTTAGTGAGGAGAGAGCTGACCCGAGAGTCCTAAGCTTAGATGGCACACGAAGAAGAAGAAGAAGAAGAAGAAGAAGAAGAAGAAGAAGAAGAAGAAGAAGAAGAAGAAGAAGAAGAAAGTGTGGGGAGTTGTCAAGCACCAGCAAGCTCCTCTCTGACAACCTGCTTTGCTTAGTGTGTTATGTGGATGCACTCAGCATCGGAACAGAGCATTTGCTTTGTATGTAGCAGATCTCAGGTTCAATCCCCAGTGTCTCCAGGTAGGGCTGAGACTCCAGAGTAGACAGTGCTAAGCTAGATGGACCACTGCTCCCACAAACAGCTTCTTATGAGGATCCTGGGTTTAAAAAAGAAGAGAAATGGCACACAGGATAGTGGCCTTGAAACAATGTAAGTAAGAACAAGAAAGTGTCCTGCTGGATCATGCCAAAGGCCCATCAAGTCCTTCATCCTCATCCTCACAGCAGAGATTCAGATGCCTCTGGGAAAGCAGCCAGCAACACTTGAACACAACAGGCATCTCTCCACTTGCAGCTCCCAACAGCTGTTGTATTTGAAAGTTACTAAACTATTTGAAATGTAATGTTCTTCTCCCACCCATATGAAAATGAAGACTGAAAATACTGAGGCAACTGTTTGTTAGATCTATGCCTCACCTTTCTTCCAACGTGGTGGTATCCATTGGGGTCTCAAGAAGTCCCCCATTCAGGCCTTGACCAGACACACATCAGCTTAGCTCCATCATGGGTCTTCAGCATCACATGCCTCCGACACTTTGGGAGCTAGAGAACCGAGAACCAAATGCTTGCTGGATATTGGAAATGGATAATCTTTGTGTTTCAGTTCTAGATCAGCAGCACGGAATGGTAACAGCATCAGAACACAAGTTTTAGATTTGGCTTGAGGTTGCAGATTTGATGTTCAAGATTATGGTTCAAGCATGCTGGTTTTTACTTACTGATGTTTGAAACACCACGATGTGCCCTTCCATGAATCATTCCTGTACTATACTCATTTTGGACTAACATGACCATGGTTCCCTATGATATTTATATCATTCTGGGTGACTCCAAGGTGAGAGTCTTCTGGTTACTGGAACTGTCTTCATCTTTCACAGATTGCTTAAAACCCACTTAAACAGGGCTTTCATTAATTGTTTCTGGATGTTATCCAACTGAACCAAGCTCAGGGTAGGCCTGTTGAAATCAATGGACTAGCTTAAGTCCATGTATGCCAATGGGTCTACTCTGAGTATGCCTTACTTGTGTGTCATTCTCTGGTACCCTCTTGAGACATTCCAAGGGTATAGAGTAAATACATATACGTATCATGGTATGGTGGACAACAGGGTTGCAGTGATAAACTCCACAGTATGACTTATGCAAGCTTACTAGACGGTGTGCATAAAGTGGAAGAAAGGGACCTGTTAAGGTAGTATACAACAGAGATGGGGAACATAAAAAGGCATTTTCCTTTGTCAGGGAATGAACATAAGGAGAAGCACCTGCTCTAGTGATTAAGCATTTGGTTCACAGATATTAGTTCTGTTAAGTTTGCCTCTATATATTTTTCTTTCATTCTGTTCCACTCTCCCTCCCAGCCAAGTATGCATACTTCCATGGCAAGGCAACACGTCAACTCCAAATGCAAACACACTACCAAGAGCAGTAGTAATCCAGCATATTGTTGTGGTCAGAATGCTCTCCCTTCCACCTCCTGACATCCCATTTTATCATCACAACAATCTTGTGAGGTAAGTTTTGCTGAGAAAGATAATGACTGGACCAAGATAATCCACTAAGGTTCATGGCCAAATGAGGATTGGAAGGGTGGTATAGAAATTTAATAAATTATTACCAGTGCACCACACCAGATCTCTACCAGAAGCATGAAAACTGTTATAACCCTGCACTTGCTGAATAACGTTGGTGATAATATCTCTTCCATTCATGGTTCTTTGGATCCTGTACAATGTGTCTTATTTATTGTCTCAAAACCGAGGCATCGTACAGTAATTATTTTAAAGGGAACTGATCTCACCCACAGTTTTGTAACCTACAAAGACGAAAACTATGAAAACACTTAACTGCAGTGTGGATTAATTCAGAACCTTACAAGTGGCTTTGTCTTGCACTTAACAGCACAGGTTTTGCAGAAGGTGCCCACAACCACATGTTGCAATTTTACCCCTGCATTTATTGTTACTGGTATTAGTGTTTTAAAGAGAGGATAATGGAATGTGTTCAGAGTCAAACTCAATGAGACCAACAGCATATTGGTGCTCTTTTAGGGCTGTTACAGTCTAGAAGTTAAATACGTATTTGGTACACAAACTAATTTTGAGACTTACCTAGCAGACTGTGACAGTTTCTTCTGAGTGCCTTCAGTTGCCAGGTAAATATGTGCTTTGGAAGGCATGCATACTAATTCTGAAAACTTGTATCTGTTACCAAGCCAAGTGTAACGACTCTAGCCCATTGTGTAAAACTCTCCCTCTACATATGGCTCATTAAGTTGATAGACCACAACGGCTCCTTCCGAGCCATCACCAACGCTTGTTGCAATTTGGCTGCTAACATCTGCACAAGAAGACACACTGCTTAATA
This sequence comes from Podarcis tiliguerta, assembly GCF_965153285.1. Lineage (NCBI taxonomy): Eukaryota > Metazoa > Chordata > Lepidosauria > Squamata > Lacertidae > Podarcis > Podarcis tiliguerta. The sequence goes on from NC_139547.1 coordinate 33,681,720, forward strand.
AATATTGCTGGCTAGGAAACAAGAGAAAAGGAAACAGACATACACTGGAGTTCTGCAAGAAAATAATTCTGTGTAGGGTGAGTGCAAGATACACACCCATCGATGCTCCACTATTGCTGTTTTCCAGACTTGCTTCCTTTTGAAAATGCTTTCCACAATAACCAATTTTCCAAGGAATGACTATACTGCGGATGGAACTTACTGAAAATCTCAATGTCTTATCTGCATATATATTTTCTAATGCTCATCTCTCTTTTGTCTCAGAAACTAGCAAGGTGTTTGTTTGTTTTAACTCAATCTGCTAAAATAGTAAGAATTCCTGCATATTATACATGTTATTGTATAGTTTCTACATGTTACTATATGTATAATGTTATTTGAGTATCATGCACTTATATACTCCACGTTTCCTAAAATAACCAAGTAGAGAAACGGATACAGACACCAATGAATATAACTATATAAAAAATACTTACATATTAATTCAAATAGAATTATGCTGCAGAAATGCTGTACCATATGGGTCTTGACTCTCTTATGTGTATTATACTGGCAATTTATTAGTAATAGTAGTTGTATATGTACAATCTCAAGTTTTGTTTTACATTGTGCATAAGAAAAGAAATTGCATTTGGAAAGTATCAAAGGCAAAATAAATATTTTGTGAAATTCACATAGCCAGAGTGTGGTGTTTTTGATGCTTACCTTTCACAAGGGAATTAAACTGTTGAGAAATCAAATAAGAGATTTTGGCACAGCACTAATAATTAGCATAATAAACAAACCTTATTTAAAGGTTGTTGCTGTTGCTCTTAAAATACTTGACCATCATCTCACTGGTTTTGTTAATCTACTGAATATTCTTTAAGGCTCTTCCACTCTCCATCACATTTTTGGGCTACTGTGCTTGGGGTGGTATTTAATGTGCTCATAGAATCATGGAATCATAGAACTGTAGAGCTGAAAGGAACCTTGAGGGCCATCTAGTCCAACCCCCTGCAATGCAGGAATCTCACCTAGATCTTACATGACAGGTGGCCATCCAGCCTCTGCTTAAAAACCTCCACGGAAGGAGAGTCCACGAGATCTCCTGGGAGTCCCTTCCACTGTTGAACAGCTCTCACTGTTAGAAGGTTCTTCCTGATGTTTTCTCATAATCTCCTTTCTTGTAACTTGAAGCTATTGGTTTGGGTCCTAGCCTCAGGGGCAGGCAAAAACAAGCTTGCACCATCCCCCTTGTGGCAGCCCTTTAGATATTGGAAGATCTCATCTAAGCCTCCTGTTTACCAGGCTAAATTCTAAGTGTCAATTATGCCAGATACACCATAGCAGTGTGCTTGAGTCTATTTCAACTTTTATTATTGCTGTGCTGAAATTCTCAACCCCTTGGCCCTATCATCAGGTAAAGTGAAGCATTCGCCTCTGGCAGCAAATACTGGGGATGAGAGCAGCAACAACCCCCTTCCATTCCTGAGCCCCTGGGCATTCCCCTCCGTTGGAATAATCAGAGTGTGCTCCCCCCCCACACACACACACCATGCAAAAAAATAGTTTGCTGCCCCCAAGTGTATTGGAATGAACTCTTTCATTGCTGGTGTTGAAGCACAATTTGACTGAAGGGGGGAATCTTGTCCCTTGCCTCAGGCAACAAAATGTCTTGAGCCAGCTGTGCAACAAAACCATTCTGTTTCATTCACCTTTCTGTGGCAAGCTACTTTTACACACCCAGATGAGATTTCCTCGCAGAGTGGCATTTACTGAAAGAAGAACAGGTCTAGAGAATTTGGAGTGCAGGGTGGAATGTAAGTGCTAAAGAGCACTGGACCAGCCAGCTATTTTTTTCTGTACCTTTTAATCCAAACATCAAGCCAGTTTCTTTTCATTTCTCTCCGTAAGACGACATCTTAGGAATAAGAAACGTAAAAGCCAGAGAGCATACAAAATGAACCCCAAAACAAAAGACAACATGTCTCAAGACACTGAAAAACCTGGGTTTTATTTTCAAAGCAACCCAACACACTTTGGCCAATTATTGTTTAAAGGCTGCTTTCGGAGGTTAAATAGAAAAACAGCCTGCAGAGATCACTGTTAGATATATATCTCCCATTCACATTAACTGGTGCCTGACAGCTGTTTTCGACATCTTAGGAATGTCACCTTTGCCTTTCTGTCACACAGGCTTTATTTTTTGTTCTTTTGGAACGTATGTTAACAAATTGCTGTGTTTTCATTGTATCCCATTGTCACTTTAATTGATAGAAGGATGGGAATGGGAAGAATATGAAAAAGTTTATTCTACTCAATTTGCCTTAATAACTAAGCAAACAAAAGGCGCAACACAGGATAAATAACATCTCTTCGATCTATCTGAAGAGATAGTGTCATTTGCATAGACTGTGCAGGTAAAAACTTTGTTCTGAAAGATCACCGTTACGTAAAGTGAGACATAGCCCTCCTAAGGTTCTGAGCCCTATCACCCACAGTCACTACTGATATATTTGCACCTTCCAAGAGGCTTCCTAGAGATGCTTCTACCCATCCTCTCTCTTAGCCAATCAACCCCACCCCTCAGAAATGGCTTTGGTATGGCAGTGGTGTTGTTGTTTTTACTGATACCCTTCCCAGGTTTTCTTTGTCAGACGCCATGGAGTGGGAGGGGGACATACTAAGATTTATAATGATGGGGGGGCAGGACACGTCACCCTGTCAATCAGTGCACCCTAAGTGAATCAGAACTATGCATTCTTCATTTGGTGTCCTCTGCAGCATGTGCCAGAGATATCTATCAATATAGCTAGGTATTACAGCAAAAGCCTTGTTTACTTATGTAAGGCCCTGTTTCCCCTTTTCTTTGGATCTCCCCCAGCCTCCCAAAGTCTTCACTCCTCTCCTATTTCTTAAATCGTAAAGCTAAAGAGCACACTCCAGACCCTTTCCTTGTTGCCCTGTGTTTAAGTGCATATTATATTTGCCGCGTCTGTAGGCTAAAGTGTACATTCTTGAGGAAATAGTAACCTGAATTATATGTTTAATAATGTTTTATATTACATACAGTATTGTGTTTTGATTTGATTTTACTGTTTTTACTGTTTAGCTTTGCTTTGGAAAACACCCAGTGAACCCTTTTTGGAAGGTAATAAATATAAAGGCAGATAATAAATCAACTCCACTTAGGAGTAAGCTCCACTGAAATCAATAGGACCTATTTCAGAGCACACTAGTAGCCACCAAACACAACAGAATCTGATTGTTCATGTAGCTCTCTTCAGCTGTTCTCTCTTAAGAGGCATACCAGTTTGTGTGTGTGTGTGTGTGTGTGTGTGTGTGTGTGTGTGTGTGTGATGTGCCTCTTCTAAAAATAAATAGGTTAAAGGCCTATTGAGTGCATTGGTAAACATCTAAAAGCATACCTTTTGTTCAGAATTATTGACTGTTATAGAACTATTCACTTTTCACATGAAAATATATGCAGATTTAACATGTTAATCAATCATCAATTGACTGAACCTCATCAGTTAAATCAACCGAGCTGTCTTTAATCAAGTGATTGATGCCATGGCATGGTAGCTTTGTTGAAGATTACATGATTTTCTCTGTCTGCATTTCCTTGGAAATGCAGCTTACCACACTTCTGAAGTTCAGCATGCTTTTTCAAACTTGGATCCCCAGGTGCTGCTAATTACAAGCTCCCATCATCCTGAGCAGGCTTTACCACAGATGATGGGATTTGTATGTGGACTTGCATGTTACAAGTCTAGAACCAGCAAGCCAGGTCAGTTCACTTCCAAATGTGGTTTGGGTTCAAAGTTTTCTTCAGTTCTTTTGCAACATTTTGCCCACAGAAAAAGTACTTTGCAAACTTCATACAGTAACTTACTCTGACCTATAAAAAGAATGTTAAGATACCAGGCAGCTTCATCTCTTGCAGAACTTGCAAATCTTGGATGAAACAGAGAGAGACGACTGCAGGGACTAGTCCTTTAAGAAATGGCTCTTAAAAGTTCCCCAACTATCAGAACACAGGCTAATTTTAAAAGGCATGACATTCTTCATTATATGAAAATAAATTCTTGTGTCTTTAAGGAGAGATGAAAAGGCCTTTTGCATTAGCCTTTTGATGCCCAATTCCATCCTTCCTTCCTTTATTGTAATCTGTTTGATCTAATATAATTTCAAACATATTTTTAAAGGGTATTAGAAGGAAACCTTTTCTGGCTTAATAATAGATTTCTGCCAGCATATATTAAGCACACTGTTCATCAGCAAGGGAGACATCAATGTTACTGACTTTGAAGCAGACCGAGCAGAGCTGCAGAGAACAAAGTCTCTTTTTAAAAAAGAGTCACCTTTTCATCACTTTCACCTAGCTAGCTTCTAATAGGTTTGTTTGCAAGCATATTGTAAAATATGAGACCTTTCTGCATCACTCATGGCAGGTTGCGGAAAAAAATATATGAAGTGCAGAACTAATTTAATTTTTAGAGCACTGCCAGGGGAGGGGGAAGATGGGGAATCCCAGGCAGTGAAGAATAATGGAAATTTGCTTGTCACAAACTACTGGTGCTCGGAATAACTTGTATAGGAAACTGGTAATCAATTAACAAATTAGCAATCAATCAATAATTATTTAATAAATTAGAAATAACTCTTACAAAGGAACTCCTGGAATTGCACCTCGGTGAGGAGAACAGGGCCTCTCTTACCAACTATCAGCACCCTTAACTAACAACAGCTCCCAGAATTGTTTGGGGAAAGCTATGATGGTCCAACTCACGAAGAGTCGGACACGACTAAATGACTAAATATCAACAACATGATGGTTTAAAGTGCTTTAATACGCTGGGGTGAAAGAGCCTATATGTGAAGTTAAGGTTTGCTTAGATTTAATCACATTGGCCATTTTAATATCCATGATTGGAGGGGCCATTTGCAAGCTCCTTGCAGTCCATTTCTTTTTGTTTTTACAATTTGGTACCATCAGAAGGGGACCTTGAGCTGACCCACATGCCTCTCACCAACCACAGAGGATTACTATGAGGATTAAATGGGTGCGGGAAGAAAGGTCATGTCCTCCTCTAAGCTCCTTGAAGGGCATACGTAAGTAAAACAGCCAGAGGTCTAAGGACAACTGGTCTACAAGGAAGAATGCCACTGAAAGGCAAAGAAGAGCTTGGCCAGTCCTGTAGCTAGAGAAGGAATAACTACAAGGAGCTTGTTTCCCCATTCTTTGGCAGAAATAACTCTCTGATCCACCTTCTAGCCTGTAGATGGGTTTATGCCCCTACCCATTAACCAGAGGACTAAGGAAGGGATGGTGGACTGTAATTCCAAGGGTCAAATGTGACCCTCCATGCCCCTCTCTCTGGTCCTTAGGACCCTAAAAGAGCACACATCCTCCCAAGCCACACTAACCGTGCTTTGCCTGCTTCTCAAGAGCTTTTGCCTGGCTAGAATTTGTCCTTTAACTTTGACTATGCCTCTTGTGTGCCTGGATGGGGGATGAAGAGGGTTGCGCGAGGGTTGGAAAAAAGCCTACAGAAGGATGGAGAATAAGCCTACCAATGGCTACTAGCCATGATGGCTAGGCTTTGCCTCCACAGTCAGAGGCAGTAACATTTCTGTAGACCAGTTGCCGCAAACTGCAGAATGACAGAGTGGTGTTGTGACTGGGTCCTGTTTCAGACCCAGACACCTGGTTGGCCAATGGGTGAACAGATGCAGGGCTAAATGAGCCATGGGGCTGATCCAGCAGACTCTTATGTTCTTACTGTACAAAAATTAGAATTAACATTTACTGCTTTGCAAGAAAAAAAACCCCAAACACTTCTTCCCCCTGCCCTGGCTAGAAGGTTATGTGACCTTGAAAAAGCTAGGAAAGGTTTTCCACTCTTGAACAAGGGGCATCTGTTGAATGAAAAGAGAGGTACAATCTTTTCTCTCAGAAATAAAGTGCCAAGCCATCCATAATAAGCATCTCTTTTTAGCCTTGTGCCAGCAGTGTTTCCGACACTGAGAGTATCCAAGAGTTGTGAGGGAATCGGAACAAGTCTTATTTTTCCTTAACAGGCTTTGTCCACGGAAGCAAGAGCTGATGTTGAACAGAATTATTTTGCTCCCCTCCCCTTCCCCTCTACTCATGTGGAACCTTCACATCTTTTTCAGGTTTTGACACAAGCTAGCAGGAAATTTAACAGTTTGGGGGATTAATCACAATCCTCGCTGTGCCAGATCTGTGAATTAAATGCCACTTCCTCTGTGACCTAAGAAAAGAAGTCATGTTTTCAGGCCAACTTTTGATATAAAATATAAGCAGTGTTAGCCTGATGAAGGGCATCAACTGTGACCAGTCAGGACCCCTGTTTCTTATAAAAAGGTAATGAGACTAGAAGCTTATTTCATCTTGTATTTTTTAGTAGGAGAGCTGGTTGTCATATGAGAAACCTCTCTGATCCCAGATATTTTTGGAAATGTGACACTGAATAATGTTCTCCTTTATATCCCCTTCTCTCTTGCTTGCAGAAGGCAGTTCTATGCAAGGCTGGAGCTATATAATCCCATTCATATATATTTTTTCCTTTAAGGTTAATTTGAAATGCTGTGCAATTAAAAGTCAATTCATCTGATTACTGCAGAATACGGCAACATTGCAGTACAGTCTAATGACAAATTGATCATTATCAGTACTTAATGATCAGCCTCTTTATTTAATTGTCTAGAGGCCAAGATGTGTTAGTGTGGGGAGGGGAAACAAGAAAGGCCAATTTGTGTACCCAGATTAAACTGCAATAAATTACACAAATAGTTGTCGTTGTCAGTCCTGAATATCCTTCATCCCCACTGACCTTCTTGTGTGTTAAGATTGGAAAGGGTGAGGGTGCTCTCTTCGTAGCTCCACCACCCTCAGAAGTTCCAGGAACAGCAACCTGGGAAACTGTGGGGCTCCCTTGCCACAGAGGTGCTTCTGGAATATTCACTGCACAACTTTCACCAGATGCTTCATTCTTCATCCCAGTCTTTGATGGTTAAAGTATTTCATTTTGTAGAACCCACTTTTTTTGTTCAGTGCATACTGTTCTGCTCTATTTGCAAATGTTTCACTTGTGTTATCATTGGAATAGTTTTCTCTGTTTTTGTAATTGTATTACTATATTGTTGTAACCTGCCCTGGGACCTTATGGTGAAAGATGGCTAATAAATATTATTAAATAAATGAATAAACAAATAAATAAATTAGTAGCTGTACTACTAGTAGTAACAGCAATGACCTTTTGCAGAATGGGCTCCTATAGAGATCAGGCTGGTGACCACAATGGGGGTGGAATTTCAAATTTGTCCAACAAGGCTATTTTCCTAAAATGAAGTCCACCAGTTCCACACCTGGTGAAGAAGGGATGACTGGATCAGAGAGAGCTAGATACATAAATTCCATGGTCAAATGTGTGTGTGTGTGTTTATATCAAAGAGCCATTCTTGCAGGAGATTTCCTATCTCCATCTGCCCAACCAGCATGAAAAGGAAGCTTTTCAGCCACCCTTGCATGCAAATTGGAGCCATTCAGAGAGGAAAAGAGGTGAATCAACCACTGAGGATTGGCTCCTAGGATCACACAGGAAGAACACCAAGTTGTTGTTCTATCTGTTCCAAAGCTTAGCAAAGCAGTATTTAGGAATACTGAATGTGCTTCAGTTTCATGAGAATGGTGTTCAAGTCCCATTACATACAGTGGAAACTTCCATGCAAAAACAACTTAAGTTACTCCGAAGGATGATATTGGAGAACTCCAGATTATTTGCCCATGTACATGCATAGAGTAGACCTAGCTGAAAGGCAACACAGGGAGATCCCTCTTTATTGTTATTGTATAATTATAAGCAGGGCTTTTTTTTTTTCAGCTGGAGCAACTCAGAACTATGTCCGGCACCTCTCAGGTGATGGGCGCCAGTGTACGCAAGCTTCCCGACACTGCCCTGCTCCTTCTGCCACCACCACTGCCACTTGCCCAGGGCAGGAAAGTAGAAGCGGACAGGATGGGAGGCTGAGGTTGGGGAGAGGTCAGTGCAAATCTGAGTGTCCAGGACACCAACCATGGAGCCCAACCACGGCTCCACCTTCTCATCCTCCTGCAGGAGGCCATGTGATGGCCACGTGTGCACCGCCTTTGACTGGAATTGTGCCTCTGGTTTGGGCTCAGGCAGCAGCAGCAATGCACGCATGGGTGCACACTGTTCTACCTGCTCCCCCCTTCCTTCTTGCCCTCAAAGAGAGAGATTTGGGCCCGTCATTCCACTTACTGCAGGCCTCCCTCCTTTTCCCCCTCTCTCTGTGTATGGCTCCCTCCCTCCCATTTTCTCCGTCCTACCCCCCTCTGTGAGCACTGCGAGCACAACAGCAGCCCACTGTGGAACGGCTCACATGGCACCTGGGAGGGAGGGGCGAGGGGCAGTGAGGAGGGAGATCCAGCTGATTATAAGATTATTGTATAACCTTAGAAGGTTGTATAATCTTATGGCTGTGACTATCATGAAAGGACCTTGCAGTTCTGAATTTGCCACTATGCTACTGACTGAGAATGTCCCATGCTTGGATCCCTGGGGAGCTGCTGCCACTTACTGTAATCAATGCTGAGCTGGATGGATTGATGGTCTAACTCAGTATAAGGCAGTTTTCTATGACCTTGTGACACCCAGAGGTGGTGGAAAGGCAGGGCGAATCCTTGAGCACAGCATGAACAAATTAACCTTCTGTAAGTCCAAGGTAGAGTGGCTGTTCACCAGAAAGCTGAACCTGTTTTTACTGAAACTCTCTAATCATCTAAAATCCTGACATACTACCCTTTCAATTTCAACAAAATTCAGCAGCAACTCCTGAAGGCCTGGCTGAACAGGAGAGTCATGGGGGGGAGGGAGAGAGAGAGAGATGGAAGGGGAGCAGAGAAGCAGTTTGGAGGACGAAGAACATGGTAGCAGAAGGCACCGTGATGGGGGTGGGAGAAGGAGCCATGGTTGTTTACAGCTTTGCAGAAAGAGATGAACACCAATCTGTCTCTACATCCCCCCCCCCTTCCAGCAAAGCCTTTTAATTCACACTAAAACAGTTGCCCTGTAACAATGGCAAGTTAGAATCCATAAATAAACTGACAGATCTACAAATGAATTCCATTTTGCTTTTGACTGGCAGGTGGAAATAAGGCTTAGAAAGGCAGGGATGGAGATTTTCCTTGAATTATTTGCTGAAGTTTAATTTTTCCCACCCCAACTTTTCTCCATTCTGTCTGCATCTTTCTGCAGTTTGTTGTTGTTGCTGTTGTTGTATCAGGTGGAGTTTGCCACTGATACTAAGGCCTAGATCCAGTTACAAAAAAGGGTTCTAGAATCTAATGATCAAGCTTCAGGTTCTACTTCCTATTTATGTGTGAATAATTCTGACAATAAAAAGTGGCTGTTTTGTTGGAGTGGGGACCATAAGCGAGAAAGCTTAGCTCCAGAAATATTATAAAATCTGTTACAGCAGTCATTGAAGGTAACAATTTAAAACAACCAATGAAACTAACGTGGCATGAGCTGTTGTGGACCAGAGCTCACTCATCCATAGACAATAAGGGTTTAGCCCACACAAAACATTGTATCACAATAAATATTTAAGGTAGTGGTAGCCAAAGTGTTGCCCTTCAGATGTTGTTGGACTCCAGCTTCCAGTTGGACCACTGGACCAACCTGTATGTGGCTAATGGAAGTTGTTCAATATCTAGATGGAACCATGATACAAGTTGGGGGTGGGGTGGGGGTGTGTGCATGGGTGTTTGAGTAAGATTTTATTTTACAATTTTCCTTGTAAAAGAAACGAAGTTGCATATTTTCTCTCTCTTTCTTAATGAGAGTGGAAAATATAGAGATGGGAACTGCAGTATCCACTGGGTTCATCCCCTCTTCCAAACTTCACATGAACCTTTGAATCATGATGATATAAAGCATGCATCTTTTGACCCAGGTTAACCCAGGTTAGCCCAGGGGACGTGGGTGGCGCTGTGGGTAAAACCTCAGCGCCTAGGACTTGCCAATCGTATGGTCGGCGGTTCGAATCCCTGCGACGGGGTGAGCACCCGTCGTTCGGTCCCAGCTCCTGCCCACCTAGCAGTTCTAAAGCACGGCAAAGTGCAAGTAGATAAACAGGTACCGCTTTATAGCGGGAAGGTAAACGGCATTTCCGTGTGCTGCGCTGGTGCTGGCTCGCAAGAGCAGCTTCGTCACGCTGGCCAGGTGACCCGGAAGTGTCTCCGGACAGCGCTGGCCCCTGGCCTCTTAAGTGAGATGGGCGCTGTAATGGTTCTAGGGATTGCTCGTGCGTAAGCCGGTGCAAACACCTGGCTGGGTTGCCTGAGTGAACCTTTTCTGTCCGGACAGCCACTCACCCGTGGCTGTCTCAATCGCTGGCAGAATCCGTCAGTGGGCGTTTCTTAAACTTCTTCCAGCAAAGAAGCTCTTTGACGCCTAGTCTCCTCCTACTCTCTCTGCGCGAAAGCCTTCTGTGCAAGGAGGGCCTAGGCAGCGGAGGACCCCTACTCTCCCCGCTGGTCCCCGGCAAGGAGTCATGGGACCGCCTCGCCGCTTCCCCCATCTGCCCCCCTTCTCCACTGGTGCTATGCTGATTCTCTTCCCCAGAAGATGGGCTGCTTCTCCCAATCCCGGGACGCTCTCTGGAATCCCTCTGGATTTTGCTCTCTCCCTCTGGCACTGATGGCAGTTCCCTGACAGGCGCACAACCCTAGAGTCGGACACAACTGGCCCGTACGGGCAGGGGTACCTTTACCTTTACCTAACCCAGAGACTGCTCCACCAGTTACGCAGTGCTGACTTAAGTATGGGAAACTGCAGTAGCCCACATGCCATGGCAAGGGAGAGAGGGAGGGAGCAGAAATGCTCAGGGCTTTATTCGAGAACTTAGAAAGTTATTCTGATGAACAAACAAACATATACAGACAACGTCAACTGAGCAATGGTTGACTTTCCATGTGTCTGCACACAAACACAATTTTAGGATTTGATATTGTTGACAGAAAGGAAAGCACTATTCTATTTACAACTGATTTTTTCTTTTTTAAAAAAACTGATTGTCTTGTGTAAACACTCAATAATATAATGAGGAATTGTGGCAGTAAACTGTAGGTTGACTCTTAATTCAGGTAATTTTTAATAAATAAATAAATAAAAGGATATCCAAATCTGGGGAGTAAAAGAATTCCAATAGAAATAGCTATTGTTCACTTATTCATCAATGTCCAGAATGGAAATCAATCCAGCAAATACAATTAGCATCCCCTGTTGTTGCTGCTTTCAATCTGCAAATGATATGTAACTGATTATGTCTTTTCCCACATTTGCATGTGCTTTCTTCGCATGGACCTGAATGACAATATAACTGACAAAATTTACACAATTATTTAATGTAAACAACGCCACAGCACACAACAAGATGAATAAAAATTGGGGGGGGGGGGGGTAAAAGACAAACTGCAGCAGAATGAAAACAGTACTGGAGGCAAGGAATACAGGGCAAGGCAGACAAATGATGGTTTCTTACATCTATAATCCAAACACAGCTCATAAGGAGGAGTCATTTAGAACAAACAAGAATTCCAGGGGCTTAGTCCCCTTCCTATCCATGACTGGAAGACACAATAAAAGAAAAACACACCAATCTGCTGGGCCTGTTGCATGTGCAGTTTGAGTATAATACATAACCAGTACAGTATAATATAATAAAATATCCTACACTGAACCATTAAATATAAACAGAAGAAAACAAAGGGAGTTTGGTGGACACTTATAAAGCTGTTCAGGAGTGGGCCAAATGCATTGCTCTCATGAGAGAGTTTCCCAAGTATGTGGCCATCACTAAGTATATACATGTTATAGCTAAGTTTGAGTTTGATCATTTGTAGAGGGAAACCAAAAGGAAAGTGTTGTCTCCAATACTGGCCAAACTACATGTTCTGCAATTCTTCCCTCTACATTTTATTTAGATTTATTTATATATAGCTTGGGTAAGTCACATATTCTCCCCTAGTCAGGTGAAAAGGCAACTTGTAGAAGGGATGAATGCAGTAGGCTGAGAGGAGAGAAGCCAAAAAGCAAGAAGGAGAGGAGACTGCCAAAGTATTTTCTCCACTTAAACTCCCAGCCCTTCTAGGCTGCTTTCAGCAACCATTTTAAGAATGAATCGCGCTGGTCATTGTGAATGTCATTCATCACTGGAGACAACCATCATACCCTTTTCCTAATTGCAAAACACAGCAACTGTTTATAAACCTGACATTTATTCCCTCATCTTCCAGAACTGCCTCTATTAGCGGCCATTCCAACTGCCTTTGTACGACTGAAAGGTCAGGCAGCGAGGCCTCCAATGTCACATTTGGCTGGTACCAATTCCACTAGTTCATGAAGGAATTCCATCATGTAACAACATTAAAGACTTGAGGTGGTTCCAGGCTGTTGCTATTTTGGGGTAAGATTCATTAACATCCCATTAAATTCAGGTTTCACCACTTGGATCTGGATCTTTTGTGCGGCAAATTCTCTTCCCCAAAAGATCAGACTTCTTGCAAAAAGGAAAGTGATGGGGAAATGCACTGGAAAGGGAGGGGTATTGCTTACTTTGATGCAACATCACCTAGCCTCCCTGAAAACAAATCTGAAGGAATGCTCATTTAGCAGTTAACATCATCTAATCTCTCTTGCAAGCAAAACAGGATAAATGTTCAATGAACATTTGAGAGCCTTGGAGCCAAATTTGCTTACTTTCAAATTCCCATCCAGTTAAGAACATAAGACCAGGCTAGACCAGGCCAATGGCCCATCTAGTCCAGCATCCTATTCTCACAGGGGCCAAGCAGATGCCTGTAGGAAACATGCAAGCAGGATTTGAGTGCAAGACCACTCTCTCATGTGGTTTCCAGCATAATGGCTAGTAGCCACTGATTGCCCTCTCCTCTGTGAATTTGTCCGATTCTCTTTTAAACCATGTTGGTGGCCATCACTGTCTTCTGTGTGAGTTCCATAGTTTAACTCCCACACAAAAGCACTTTCTTTTGTCTACCTTGCATTTTCCATCGTCCAGCTTCATTAGATGTCTACAAGTTCTAGTGTGATGAGGGAGTTTTCATTTCTTCTATTGTGTCTCTTATAATGCAAAACGCTTATATAAAACAGTAAAGTGCATTGAGGGGTTTGGCTGAGAAATAGCGCACAAATGTAGGGGAACAGTTGCATCAAGTTTGGTGCAGCTCAAACCTTGGAAGAAAAACCTTCCTATGCATATAATCCACTGCAGAAAGCAACAGGTTGTTGTCCAGAAAGTTTTGGAATTAAGTACCACCCTTGGGGTTTTTTTTTAAATGAAAAGGGAACCATCGTTCAACAGATACTATTTAAGGGCTGCAAACTGTGCCTTTGAATGGCAAGATCTCTTCCCCAACCCTATCATTCCATATTCCTTTGTTTGTATCCTTTGCAATCTAACTGCTTGACAACTTCATTCAGCTGTTAGTAACAAGCAAAAAATATTGATTACTTCTGAATGCCCTAATGATTGGAGAGCAGGAGACAGAACTGTAAATATAGAGTTTTCACATTCCAAGTGAAATTATAGTTTGCCCGACAAGATTGCACAATAAGTCAGTGAACAAATCAGCCAGTGTGGGGTTCTGGGGTCACTCAAGTGATACCGACACATTACAATAATGAGAACTTGAAATACTTCATACCATATTGATCTCTTTTAACCTGAATCATTCCCTTGGTGGGAGATTACAAGGCTGAGCACTGGATCATGAACCACATAGGAGATGCTGATGAAAAATACCCACATATCTATCAATAATAATAAACTTCTTTGTATTCCTTTACACCACTTTTCCCCCTCCCTGAAATATATGGCTACCCCACCCCTAATTATAAAGTTGCTTATGTCTCACAAGTACAGTTATTTTAAAACTGTGCTTCAAGAGTCCTAGCTTCAGGGCTCACTGGGGCAACAAAGGAGATAACGATCCGTCAGATGGATGGCCTCCTTTGATCCTAGGAATTCTGGAAAGGGTTTTAGCTCAGTGGTGGAACATCTGCCATGCATGCAGAAGGTCCCAGGTTCAATCCCCAACATACCCAGGTAGGGATGGGAAAGACTCCTGCTTGAAACCCTGGAGAGCCATGGCCAATCAGTGTAGACAATGTTGAGCAAGGTGGAACAATGCTCTGACTCAGTATAAGGCAGTTTCCTATAAAAATTCTGCAGATGTGCCACTGTAGCCATGTGTGTGATTTACATTGGATTGGGGGACAGAGTTTTGTGGTGCGTGCATGCGTACACACACACACACACACACACACACACACCGCCCCTCAGTTTGGAAAAAAATAATGATGTAAAATACTATATTTGGAGTCATTTTGTTTCCTCTTCTGTGCATAACATTTTGTTGTTGTTTAGTCGTCCAACTCTTTGTGACCCCATTACTATGCTTAATGTAATTACAGTGGTACCTCGGGTTAAGACCTTAATTCGTTCTGGAGGTCCGTACTTAACCTGAAACTGTTCTTAACCTGAAGCACCACTTTAGCTAATGGGGCCTCCTGCTGCTGCCGCACCGCCGGAGCCCGGTTTCTGTTCTCATCCTGAAGCAAAGTTCTTAACCTGAAGCACTACTTCTGGGTTAGCAGAGTCTGTAACCTGAAGCATATGTAACCTGAAGCGTATGTAACCTGAAGCGTATGTAACCCGAGGTACCACTGTACAGGTTTTTTCCATAATATTTGCAGTTGATTGGTAGGATAGCAATTATTGCATGTTAATATGTTTGTCTCGTGCTTCTTACATAGTGGCATAAATCAAAAGAAGCAAAGAAGAAATGGATATGCTGGATCCAAAATTTATGTACAATGCATACAACCTCTGAAGATTGTATGCATTGCATATACAACTGCTCTCTGCTTAATTTTCTCTTTCAGCTGAGAGAATGATAATGTTATTGTTACTACATTCAGTGTTATCATTACTACATCCATACTAAAATGGTGCAATGGAGGGAAGCAGCCTACTTTAAGTACAGGGAAATGTTATCTAGAAATCAAGTTTTCTTAGCATGCTTAGCTGTGCACTGATTTAAATAACAATAAAAAAGGCACAGCTAAGCATGCAAAGAAAACATGATTTGGTTTGTCATTTTTAGCCACACTTTTCTGCATGGGTGATACAGGAAGCAGCTCACAAGATTTATACATAAATATGCACACACATACATACACACACATCAAGCAACCAGCATCATGACAGCAGCATATAAAATAAAACCCAACACTTAATGCAGGGCTGGCAACCTAAGGCCCGTGGGCCGGATGAGGCCCAATCGCCTTCTCAATCTGGCATGCGGACAGTCAGCGTATTTTTACATGAGTAGAATGTGTGTTTTTATTTAAAATGCATCTCTGGGTGATTTGTGGGGCATAGGAATTTGTTCATTCCCCCCCCCTTCAAAATATAGTCTGGCCCACCACATGGTCTGAGGGACGGTGGACCGCCCCACGGCTGAAAAAGGTTGCTGACCCCTGTCAATGTCTGAGAGTAAGGCTGCAATCCTATACTCACTTACCCTCTCAGGTCAATGGAGCTTTCTTCTGAGTAGATGCGCAAAGAAATGCACCATGAGTAAGCATGTTCAAGAATTCTGATAGAAATGGGAGCAGAAATGGCCAGTAATTATTTGTCCCATGTCTGGAATGGAAATCAATGAAGCAAATATTATCAGTATTCACCATTGCTGCTGCTTTCAGCCTCCAAATGATATGTAATTGATTACATGCCCTCCCTCCATCTGCATTGTGCTTCTTTTGCACTGTAATGAATGGGCTGTAATAATGTAATGGGGGGGGGAATATATTTTTAATTACGTAATTTTGTCACAGCAGTCAGCGAGGTGAATAATGGGGGTTTTTTTTGGGGGGGGAGCAGAAAACAAACTGCAGCAGAACAGAAACAGTGCTGAATATGAAACTACAGGACATAATGGAAAACAATTCCTTCTTACGCGCCTAACCCTAAACAGGGTTAGATGAATTTGCCGATTCCAGTCTCTCTCTTTTCTGATCTTAAGTTCAGCTCTCCACTTTAATTTGTGATTATTGGTTATTATTATTTTCAAAAAGTCGTGTACCAGCATGTTAGTGTGCACTTCTTCCTCATATTAACACTTTGTATGCAACACTGCATTCTCCCACCCTGAGCCCGGCCTTGACTGGGGAGGGCGGGGTATAAATAAAAAATATTGTTATTATTATATGCAGGTGCTCCCTCTCTTATTTTTCCATCACCTATTGAAAACCTTCCTTTTCCACTGACTTTTTTTAAAAAAAAAACCACTATCTATATTAGACTTGAAATTGTTTTTATTGTTAAATCACTTCAAGATGTTTTAATGGGAAGCGGTTCATAAATAAATAATACACACAGTTTTGCAAGCAATTTCCCCTACCACAATTCATTTCTATGTTACTTTGTTAATGTGTGTCCCCCACCTCCCGCATATATAAGGTATTATTCTGGAAGGTGTGAATTAGTTAAGCTTCACATTAAAATGCAACCTGTAATTGAGGCAAAGAGCTTGTACTAATTCAGAGGCCAGTCCCTATTTATACTTTTTTTTTTAATAAGCCAGTTTGCACAACATGTAATAACAAGGTTTGTGTTATAATAACTTCTGCTTCTACTGTTTTCTGAATGAGTTTTATTCTATGCGATAGAAACTACTGGGTGGGAATAACCACAAGATGTCACTGTTGCAGCAAACACACTCAATAGGCACTGTATTTATCTGACTTCTCAAATTAACAAATAATAAGTTTACCCGCTATCATTCTTTTAAAATTATTTTGATCGCAATCCATTACGTATTTAAGCCTCATACATTTAAGTCCCATTGATTTCACTGGGACATTCACTATACATTACATCTCAGATTCAGAGTCATAAGAGCAAAAACATTGCACGAGCGTGTAGTTCTTTCTATCAAGAGTCCCAAATGCATTGTGAAGGTAATATCATAATAACTGCACCAGGTAGGGGAATTATTCTGTCACTGTGATATTACACCGGCATGTTAAAGTAAATCTCCCAGCTACTGATCTAGTTTCACAATGTTGACCAAAACCTCACACAATTTGTGAGTTATTCCCCCCCCCCAAAGTTGGTTTATCATACATTCAGCAAAATTTGCCATAAGTGGTGAAGGCATGATTATTATTATGGGATTAATTATTTCAGGATACAGAGATGAAAGGTATTTACATTTCCAAATGGTCCTCACTGGGGGTTGGAGTGGTAACCGTCTCCCAATCTATAGAATGTTGTAACTGGTAGAAAGCTAGCCTGAAATTCCTCAATAATATGCTCATTCTGAGAGCACACAGTTGCTCCCCCCCCCCCCCACCCTGCCCCACATTAATTTTGTTCTGCACTTGCAGACACAGAGAACCATGCTGATGTCCAAGAAGAGCTTTATTATTTTATACAGCTGCATCCATAAACTTTTCCAAGGGCAACTGTGAATCAAGTGCTGCTGAGCCCCACTTAACACACGGAGGGAAGAGTTTTTGAGTGGCACCTCTAAGCCTCACCAATTCAGGCTCCAATCCTAACAGGGATTGTAGAATTTAGTGGGACTGAATTCTGAATAATGTGTGGTTAACGTTACATTATTCCACACTATAAACTGTGACCCCTCCTTACCCAAGGTTAGACACTTTTTCAGATTAATGAGATGCTTTGCATTTATACAACTGGAATGCTTTTGTGTACACACTTTTGCATGGGAGGAAGTTGGGAAGGAAACCACAACAACTTATCCCTGCCCATGTGGCCTTCAGGCCTCCACCTATATGACCTCCTTGGCCACTGCCAGCCCCACTATGAAGGAGGATAAGGCTATCAGTGGCTAGTATCTGTGGTGGCTATGTTCAACCTCCACTGTAGGGGCAGTAGGTGGAAACCACAGGAGGGGAGAATGTTCTTGTGCTCAAGTTCAGCTTGAGGGTTTCTCCAGAGGCATCAGGTTAGCCACTGTGAGAACAGGTTGCTGGACTAGATGGGCCATTGGCCTGTTCCAGGAGGCTCTCCTTACACTATTTTTAAAATGTAGACAGGCCCATGAAACTGTTTATTTTTATTTATTTATTGTTCAGCCAGTCATTTTGAACTATTTATGTTGGTTCATATTTTATTGTAAATGATGTTATACGCCGCCATGTTATATTGTAACAACTGGTGGTGTATAAATATTTTAAAATAAGCAGTAAATAGTTAACTGATAAAAAAATAAAATAGGAATGGGGAGGGAGCAGGGAAAGAAAACAACGTCCAGTGGCAACTTAAGAAAACAAGCACTCGAAAACAAAACAAAACAGGAATTTCAAAATTTGGCATCTAGGATAATGTCTTAAAACCATTCTACATTCACCAGAAAAGAAAAAAAAATAAAGAAAGTAAGTGCACATTAAACTATCTTATCACTCTAGGAAAGTAAGTGTGTGGGTGGGTGTGCGGGTGTGGGTGTGGGTGTGCGGGTGTGAGAGAGAGAGATGTTATCCAGCTACAACCAGCAGAACATTTAATCCAAAGTGCACTACTAATGACTCCTCAAGCAGCTCCTTAGAATAAACTATTTGGTGCCGAGAAAGTGGCTGTTAAAAACCCAGTGTGAAACCACTAAACATAAACTTTAACAAGCATTCCATTTCTTCCCACATTTATGGTGGTTGAACGAGAGAAATTTGGGATAATAAGAGCTGAAATGGAAAAACAAGTGCAAAGAACCATGGGCATTATCTTGTCCGACTTCCTTGTCGCACTTGCCAGATTTACCTGTTCCCTTTTTCCATTATTTTTCAATATTTCTTCACAGAGAGAAATTGGGGGGGGGGAGAGAAAACCCTTATAATTGTGAACACAGAAGATGAATGTCATGATTCTCAATTCCCTTGCCTATTTACTACAAGACATTGATGAGCTTCTCAGTGTATTTCTTGTTAACATTTCATGGAGTTACTCCCATAAACATACGTTTACTCTTGTTCCCAATACCTTGTTCTGTCACGCCGACAGATGGCTTTATACTGAAGCATATGAAAATATTAAATACTTTATAAAGCTGTTGCCAGTTAGAAATGCCTTGGAGTAATGAGTATCTTGACAATTTCTTTTGAGGAGAGGTGGCACACAGCAAATACTGCTTAGGGACTGTCTCCAAATGCCTTTGCCATCTCTCTCTCTCTCTCTCTCTCACACACACACACACCCCCTTCAATCTCATTTTCTACAGCATTTCCAGCAGTCTGTTCTCAGCTTGTTGCAAGTTGTCATTACGCTGATGTGTTTTCTTTCTGTTTGGCTAGGCATGCTATAGTCTCCCATCTATTTGCTTAGTGCTTGTGTAAAGCTTCTAGGCTTATATGTGTACAATGAAATGTAATCATCATGCTTTGGGCTTTGCAAGAGGAAGTACCATTGTTTTACAACTGCTACTAAAATCATTTCATGCCAAAGTGTGGCACAGAAGGGAAACAGAGGACGCTTTTGGTGAAATGATGGAACTTGCTTGCCTGCATAGGGTGGGTTTGTGCTGGTTGGCAGGAATTTTGCTTTGGTTCTTGGCCCATTTGTTCTGTGCCCTGTTTTTCCATGCCCTCAGCTGTCTATGAATGGGGTATGAATAGAGGTAAGAGCTAATATAATAATAAGGTGCATGGGATGTCAAGGGAGGGACAGTATCTTTCTTGGAGGGGAGATGTTGTGCTCTTTCTGGGTACAAAATTTTAAGGAAATGTTTGTTGTTCAATAGTAAAGCATCTTATTTGCATGTAGAGCAGGGGACAGCAAACTTTTTCAGCAGGGGGCTGGTCCACGGTCCCTCAGACCTTGTGGGGGGCCAGACTATATTTTTTTGGGGGGGGGAATGAACGAATTCCTATGCCCCACAAATAACCCAGAGATTTTAAATAAAAGCACACATTCTACTCATGTAAAAATACGCTGAATCCTGGACCGTCTGCGGGCCAGATTTAGAAGGCGATTGGGCCGGATCCGGCCCCTAGTTTGCCTACCTGTGATGTAGAGAGTCCAAGGTCCAATTCCTTGCATCTCCAGATAGAGTTCAAAATGTTCCCTGCCTGAACCCATGAAGAGCTGCTGCCACTCAATGTGGAAAACACAGAGCCAGATGGAGCAATGGTCTGATTCTGATTAAGGCAGCTTCCTATGCAGCAATACAACTTTTTAAAAGCATGTATACTATTGCAGTGGGAAAGTTTGACTGGTGCTTAACTGTTTCCCATTGGAATAAATTGGGCTTATAAATATTTAACTGTGGTTGGATCATTTCCAAAGTTTTTGTTGTTGTTATCAAGGATGAAAAACCTAGGCTGGGTATAGCTCTTTGGTGTGTTGTTCTCAGGACTACTGGCGTCTGCCCAGGACGCATACATCCACTATCCCTGCAAACTAGATGTATGGGATTCACATCAAGGAAAGTATCCCATAATAGGAAACCAAACCAAACATATCGAGTAAATTATCCCTGGGGAAAAAACCATATATAAAAGTATTGAGTTGTCCCTTTAGAGAACCAAGGGGTTAGCTACACTACAAAAATAGATTGGTTTTATACTACTTTAAACTACTGTGGCTTTCCCCAAATATATCTGGGAACTGTAGCTTGGTTAGGGATCCTTTACCCCCCCCCCCCCGCGCTCATAGAATAATGCATTCCACAATTTCCCAGGACAACAGTCTTAGATCTGTGGTGTGCATGCACTCGATGGCTTTATTCCCAAAGGTGACTATGTCCTCTAAAATGGCAACACAAAATAAGTAGTTTGACAACTCTGATAATTTTCTTTGAAGAATGTTGAATTTACATGGTGTATGGCAGCTTAAGAATAAAGCAATTATTTAAGTAGAATCAACTTGGATAAATCATTTGGGCAGGAAATGTATCAAGGGGAAGAGCAAAAAAAGGGGGGAGTGATGTTTATTGTGGGGGAGGAAGGGAAAGGAGAATGTTAGCCGCTTTGAGACTCCTTCGGGTAGTGATAAAGTGGGATATCAAATCCAAACTCTTCCTCTCTTCTTCCTCTTGTTAATGTCCAATCTGGTAGACAAAGTTTAATGCCTACCTGACTGCCACAATTTATATTATTATTATCATTATCATTTACCTGCTCCAAGGAACAGTGAAAGTGAGTTAGGCAGATTGACCTCTCTCTCGGCACTCAGACCAATAGCTGGAAAGCAATCTCCAAAAGATCTTCCAATGAGATCTTTTCAGCACAACTATTCTGTGTCTCCATTAATTGACATGATTAATGTTGTTTCTTTTCTTGGAACTCTGATATGCAAATAAAGCAGCAGCCTCACAAAACATGGACTTAATCAACTGAAAAACGGGGGGGGGGGATCGCCAACTTGGTCATAGTCAGATAAACTGTATGCGGCCTTCTAAACATATTAATAGTTTCTGCATTTCAGAGTGGAATTGATATACCAACGTTTCTTGCATAAAAAGCTGAACACACCGATATGTTTATTCTTTTGCTTTCCACAAATTATCCATCTCTGTGCATTTACTGTATATGTTTCAGTTGGTGATGCTGCTTAATTCCTGGAATGTAAATGTCCATATCATATCCCCACTTTTGGTACTGGGTCCAGTTCTGTTTTCCCCTTTGGGTGCAATTCAGCAGCAGCTTGTCCTTTGCCGTGCACACATCCCTGCAAAACACAGCAGCCAGATTACTGGCTGGTTCCATTTATATCTCACAACCCCCATTCTGAAACAGCTGCACCAGTTGCCAGTTCATTTCTTGGCGCAATCCAAGGTGCTGGCATTCCTGTTTAAAGCTTTAAATGACTTAGGACTCAGCTATACATACAGCTGCAAATATAATGTTTTGTGTGTGTTTTAAGTGAATTATACAAATCTGACACTAGATGGTGATGGTGCGCTCATGTCAAATTCAATATATTTTTTCAAAATGTTTTTAAAACAGCACTTTCACAGCGTTTTATATATATGTATAGATTTCACCTTAGGCTCCAAATATCTGAAAGAACACCTCTTTCCCTGCAAACCCTCTTGGGTGTTAAGATTAGTAGAGGGCCTCTTATCAGTAGTTACTTTGCCCTCAGAAGTTCAGCAGGTGGCAGCATTATTGGTTGCAGCCCCTAAACTGAGAAATTCCCACCCAAGCAAGGTTTGCCTGACACCTCCATTGTATAGCATTCACCACTTGCTAAAGTTGTACCTTATTTACCCTGGCCTTTGACATGTGGGTGCATGATCCCCATTCAAACTGATTTAAGCACTGTGTTTTTGTATTGTTGTGACCCACCCTGGGACCTTATGGTGACCAGTGGGTAAGAATCAGCAACTATTTCCATGGCTCCCATGTTCGTTCTTGGGTCACCAACAGCCCTGAAAATGATGTCCCACATGAAGTCACAGACAGGTACCGTGATGTTTTTGATGGCACCATCCCTCAGAAATGTTGTCTTCACAGTTCCTCCAACATCCCCAGTAAGGACCTCAGACACCACAGAAATTGTATTTTCTGTTGATTCTGGCACCAAGTATGCTGCTTAAGCAGGGACACGGCGCAGGGTAGTAATTAAGATGCCATGAGGCTATCCCATCACTGTCAACAGTACCAGTTATATTTTGGGGAATACCATTGTTGTTGTGTTTTTGTTTTTTTGCAGGGCGGATATCATGCTCAACACGCTTTACAATAGGCTGAGAATTAGAACAATTCATACAACATTTTAACATACTGTTTTTTGTCAGTCCAAGGCCAGATTGAGTTAAGAGGCCCAACACACCACTTGCTTAAGTATTTTTTTGTTCCTCATAATCATAGGTCTCTGCTTACATATCACAAGACGAACCAGCTTTACAGCAATTTGAGTTTGCACTGATGAAGCTTCTGGCACTTGGTAGCTGAGCCAGGGGGAAGATGCAGAATGGCCATGAACATTCTTATACAATGGTACCTCGGGTTACATGCGCTTCAGGTTACATATGCTTCAGGTTACAGACTCTGCTAACCCAGAAATAGTGCTTCAGGTTAAGAACTTTGCTTCAGGATAAGAACAGAAATCGTGCTCCGGCGGCGCGGCATCAGCAGGAGGCCCCATTAGCTAAAGTGGTGCTTCAGGTTAAGAACAGTTTCAGGTTAAGTACGGACCTCCGGAATGAATTAAGTACTTAACCCGAGGTACCACTGTAGTTCAAGAACAAAGTTGTTCAGCATGCTAGCATTCCAGCTTCTCAAATTCTCCAGTCATTTTGCAGTTTCTGCAAATTTAGAATGTGTGCTTGTTATCCATTTATTTAAAATTATCCATTTATTTAAACTCAGAGCTTTTTTCTTTAAAACAAGCTTGCACCCCCCCCCTTCATTCTAATGACAAAAAATGTCACCATAAAATTCATGAATAAAATGTATGCATTAATAGGTAAGTATCAGGTAAAGTCCAGCAAACAAATATGTAGGTGTTATGGTAAAGAGAAATAATTTAGTGATCATTGTGAATTGCATGTGGATGCTATGAATCCCAGAGAGTGAACATCAGAGAAAACACCAATGAATATTGACTATCAATGCTTTTTTATATTTTTTAAAAAATGCCCCCAAAGTAAGGGAACACCTATCAAATTTCAGTCCTTCACAAATCAGCTGGGATGGCCAGTATTTAATATGATAATGGTGACAGACATCAGGGATTGTATACAATTTAGCCCTACTCAGATTAGACCAAATGAAGTTAGTGTATGAGACTTAGGTGAACTCATTTCAGTGAGTCTACGCAGAGTAGAACTTGGTTGGCTACAACTCTAGATTTTGGCATGCACTATTACATATATATTGTTAGCATATGTCACATTCATCTATTTAGAAATAAGATTACTGCATGAAATTTACAAGGAGTAAGAAGATCTAGGTCTTCAAAACAACGAAGATACAACAATGTTTTTGCTTATTTGTTATATCAAGGCTCAAGGGCAACCAGCATCCAACGCTCAAGAGGAAAGTAAGATTTGGTGCAAAAAGAGTAGCACAAATTCAATTTTCAGCTTATCTAAAGGTTGGGCTCTTAATGGGTACCTGACTGGAAGTTCCGCTGAAATCAACGAGGTTTATTTCCAGACAAACCTGTTTGGGAATTATGTGCCAATCACAGGGGATATAAAGTTCCAAGTTTAATAGCCCCTCTGTGGACAGAGCATCTCTTAACTAGCATAACTTTTAACAATGCTATTTTGTTAACATTTATACCAAGCAAGTACGTGGAGTTATTTATAATGAGAAAGTATGCAGGTTTTTGTTTTGCTTTTGCTTATAACAAGCAAACAGTGAAAATATAAAAAGTCATCACAAACAAACAGTTGGTGAATTTATGCTAATACTTCCCTGTCTCCCTGAACCCCAAGGCACTTTAGTAGAAACTGCAAAGGCAATGCAGAAAATGAAAAACAACTTCCTCAAGCACCTGACACACTCTCTCTCTCTCTCTCTCTCTCTCTCACTCTCTCTCTCTCTCTCACACACACACACCCCTTCCCTCCTACCCACACAAAAAAATCACTTTCCATTTTTTTATGGAGCTGGGGTGGAGAGTGGAAGCATATTAAGTTCAGGCAATATAACCAAGCCTTTTGTTATTTTTAATTGCTTGAATTTACAATCTAGTTCTGCTGTATAAAAACTAGGTTTTAAAAGCTGAGTCAAGTGATTTTTCTCTCTCTAAGTACTTTCACAAAGTAAGTTTCTATACTACTACACAGTAGGCTAAATTAGCTATAGAGAACAATTGACCTCCCCCCCCCCCCAACATTTATACAGAAACAATGTCTCTTCCCTAACTATCAAGAAACCTTCCTCATTGAAAGTAAAATTCATGTGCATGAAATTAGCAGTTAATTGGAAAATAAGAGAAGAGTTGTCTGCCCTTTGAAGACAACCAAAATGAAAACAAATAACGCTGTGATGTATCTTCCATTAAACCTAACTGTTAAGTAAATTAAGGATTTATTTAACTCAAATATAACTGTACCATTTACCAAATTCCTTGTCCCATCACCCCTCCAAATGAAAAATGGAGTATTTAAAAAACCAAAACATAAAACAGTAGCCCTCTGTGTAAGCCCACAGTTTAAAGTCCCCCCCAAAAAAAACACACACCCCAGATTTGTTTCTAGATTGAAGAAGATATTATAAAACAAGATACTGGAAGAGAACTTTATATTTTTTTTCACTGAGAAATTCAACTTCTCAGTGGGGAAAAAATGATAAAGTTCTCTTCTAGTCTCTTGTTTTATAATGCATCATTAACATGAGTATTAAAACTCCAGCTAATTCAGACTTTCCTTCAAGTTAAATTGGTATGAATTGGCAATTCATAACTAGGATGTTGAAGCTAGACATGTTCTCACAACATCCATTTCCTTTATTCAAAATGTGATGTCCAAAAATCATGGCCTCAACAAGCCAATTACTTGTTACACAAACATATTTTATGGCAATACATCAATGGCTTTAACAAGCATAATTTAGAGCATAAGAATAATGGAAACAATAGCACAGTATTTTTAAACTGTGAGGTCCTTTGTGTCACTATTGCCGGTGCCGGGGCGGGGGGGAGGAGGGTCCTTACTATAAATACTGTAAGTTGTCCTTTATTTTATTCTAACCAGCTGGTCATTTTTAAGAAAAATCTTCAACGTTAAAACTTCAACCAACACATAGAAATGAGAACATGATAATCCACTCCAAGAGGAACTAGGAGAACATCAAGACTAGTGCTTCACCTGAATGTCCCTTTCTTTCTTTGGCACCAGACTCCCAGAAGCCCCTGCAAAATAAAGCAAGAGGAAAAGGCAGCTAAGCCAGATTTGGTGTAGAGTTCCTTGGCTACACCTGCACCTCTTTCATTCCCTTTGCACACATAAAAAAAACCCTGGTTGTCCCACAGAGTTCAAAACAAATCCTCAAGTACCTAAAACCTGCCTCATTATGTGGACTTATCTCAAACTTGTTTGACCAAGCATTGGTCCTAATGCAGCGATACCACACATACCCAGGCTTTAGAGAAATAATTCTGATCCACCATTTCCTCAAAAGACTAGACCATCTCTCTGCTGCCTAGCTTTCCAGTGCTATGTTTTCTGCTGCAGGAGATACATGTTTAATGGACACAGTTTCAGAATATTAACGACAATAACACTGTTCCACAGAAGACTTTTATGTGGGAGTAGACCCCCACTGAGTTGAACTAGACATTTCCTCAAGCAGATACCCTTTAATTCATTCATTTAATTATGAAGAACATTGTCTTCAGATAAGATAAATTGTAAATTTCAAGAAAATGCTAAAATGAAAAAAAAATCTTCAGAAATGGAAAGTGCCCCCTCTACAATGTGTGTGTGTGTGTGTGTGTGTGTAAGGAGGGAGGACAAAATATGAGATGTGATTTTGAAGCTCATTCAGATTAAATGAATTAGCACCTCCCATAAGCACAATTCATTAAGGACTTCCTCAGTGCAAGGTCAGTAACTATAATTCATTGCAACCTAGTGGGTAAGAAGAGCTCGTGGGGAGCAGTATCATTTCCCACCTTCTGTTATATTGGTCAGACAACAGATCTGGTCCACCAAGGCAAGAATGGCAAACATCAGGACATTCTTCTCAAAAGTTAATGAAATCTAGGAGTCCACAACTAGTGTAGCTTATCATTTTACCACCATTGTAAAAGCACCAAAATACTGTTAGTCTGCATTTATTTTGTCATGCTACAAACAGCCAAAATTGAAACCAGAAATTACTATAGCTTTTAGCTTTATTTTATTGTTTTAATTATAATTTTTATTGAGTTTCAGAACAAACAAAAAATATACAGAATAAAGCCATTATTGTATTTAGAACATCTGTCACTCTCCCACCCAGCATCCACTGACCTTCCCTGAACCAAAGTATATTCATAGGACTTGCTTACAGCAGGAACAGACAGATTGAAATAAAGGAATTCAATGCATACACCTAACAGGCCTAAAAGAGCCAAGCAGATTTGTATTGGGTTGTTTAGAATGGGTCTATTACCACCTTGCGTATTCACATCTTCAGTAAAGGAGTACCACATCCCCACAAATGGATCTTTCTTTCTTTGACCTTAGGTGAGCTTTTAAAATAAAACAACCCTCCAAACCTTTTGGTACCAGTAATCCAAATCAGAAAGTGCAAAGTTATTCCTTACTTTATTTTGCACATACGAAATATTTGCTTCTGTGATGTAATCAATGTAAGGTTTTAGGATGACAACACAGGCTGGTATAAAATGAGGTTGTTACCGAGCGTTGCAAGTTTATTATTATGAAGACACTTTGACTCACTGAGAACTTTATATATGTTCCCACCTTTCCCATAAGTAAGTCGTTCCACCTTATCCTCACAGTTAGCCCATTGGGTAAGCTAGGCCAAAATACAGTGACTAGGCACAAAGCTGAAGCGTTTGGGCCAACAGTAAACTGAACCCATGTCTCTTCCCCTAGCCTTGCCACCCCATCTCAGCTTTAACTACTTAGCCTTCATTATCAGAATGCTGCTTCAACCCCATACACACTTAACAAGGAGTCAATCCCACTGAGTTGAATGGGACTTATTTCAGAGCAGACATTCATAGGATTGTGCTGTACCTCACTTTTCCTGAAATAAACTTCTGGGGAAGTGGCAGTCCATGATGAGAGACATTTAATAGTGGTACCCTGCATGCCTCAGTCTGGCTAGGATACCCTATATCCATGAATTAAACCAAAACCAAGGACAATTACAATACTGGTTTACTATTATTGCTTACCATGGCTGTCTGTGATACAATTTTACACCTATCAAATTTCACCTTGGCTTTGACACTGCATGGTAGTAGTGGGGATCAACAAGATTACTGATGGTCTTATTTGCCAAAATAAGTATGCAAGGGGGGGCCATGACCACCCTATAAGATTCTGATCAGTAAATAATTCACTAGCATAATTCTTATTTATAGACAGAGGTATCAATGACTCAATAGCTGAAAAATGTGTTTGGATAAACATGGAACTCTCTACATGTTTCATTTCAGTACGAAAGCCAACATAGCAGGTAATAACTCCCTGGTCTGACATTTAGAAAATAAAGATCCAGTTGCTCATCCTCAGAAGAATATTTCACTTTTTTGGAAACAAACAAAACAATGCTTAAAGAGGAAAAAAAGTGTGGCTGTCAAAGAACACATTTTTTGCAGTAACAAACGGTGCTAAAATGAACAGAAAGGTGTCATGCATGCCAACCCAGGTCAAAGTACTTCATACTTCTCAGCAATTCATTTTAATAACGGGAGGGTTTTCCTCACTCTGTGGGAAATGGCTGCACTACCACAGCTAATTCAAAGCTTATAAAACGCATATACTGTATTCTTTTTTGCATGGAGATTTTTTTAACAACAACAACAACAACAAACCTCTTTTGATAACACACCATTATCTTTCACAATGCTCTGAATGGTAATTTTAAAAGAAAGATGGTCCACTTCACAGAGCAAGAATCATTTAATACACGGCATTGGGAGGAGGATTTGAAACATAGTTTAGACAATTTACCTAATATCAAATTACTGCAGGCATTGAAAATGTCATGATTCTCATTCTTTCCGAAGCGCAAAAAATATATATACACAGCACAGACTGTATTGGTCACTACTTTGTGTGTGTGTGTGTGTGTGTGTGTGTGTGTGTTTCGGAAAATAGTATTATATATTCACACACATACATTCTATCAAACAAAATAGCATCAAATAGCATGCAGTCAACACCGTATTATTGCATCAAGTAGCATACAGGCAATGGCACATCATCTCTATAAGGTATAAATAGTTCAGGTTAATTATTTTGAATCAGAGTACAGCTGCAATTGATTTCTGCTGAATATCAAAACATAAGCATTTAGACCACCAAAATAACAACAAATCATCCAATGGCCGAACTATGAAAATGATTTTCTCCCCCACTTGTTTAAAGTAACAAATGTTATTGGCGACAAGTGTCCTTGCGCTGACATGCCTTAAGCCTATCACTTTAAAGCCCAGCACTTTAAACTTTTCAAAATGTAGATCTAAGAACCCAATGATCCAACCATATAATTAAAAAAATAATAATATGAAGTTGTTTGCATTCAAAGCAGAAGGAGCCACGTATAAAGAGAAAGAAGTACTGTGTCCAATGAATAACTGTTAGTTTCCACACATAGTCCAGTGGAAACAGAAGCCAGGCATCTTCTCTAAGGATAAAGTTCAGGCAAACTTCCGTCAGAACCAGGACGCTTTACCCACCCTCCCGCTTCTCATTACTTTCTCCAGCACCTGAGTGCATGAACTGAAAGCCGTCCCTTCTTCAGCCACTGAAAATCTGCAAAACACCTGCTCAGCTAAACAGAAGCACACGCGTTTTGGAAAGCTTGCAGCACATGCACATTCTCAATACCTTTTTCCTAATGTGAAGAAGCCCATCGGTACGCTTGCCGATATTGCTTCTGTGTTCCTTTATTCCCCGAGATGTTCTAAAAAAAGGAAAAGAAAAGCCTTCCCTCTCACACACAGAATCCCTCTCTAGTCTAATCACATAGCTAAGAAGCCAAACGCAGACACACAAAACATCCTCTGCATTAATGTTTGGCACGCCACTGTAAGGCAGCTACAGAAGAACAGCAGCCTAACATGCCCATGTGTGCATCTCCCCCCCCCCCACGTCCCCATCTCCAAAGACGCACACACCTCCACACCAAGCCACCTCCGCCAGCGTGTTCCATGCCTACACTTTGCAACGTTTGCTAGGGATGCCTTTATGATCTGTGCGCGACCCCCCCACCCCCGGGGGTCTCCTGCTTCCCCTCTTCAAATTGTTTGAGAAATCCTCCTTCCCTCCCTTACCTGAAGGGCATCTCCCACGACTGCAATTAACTGCCAAGATCTCATCGTCGGCTGCAAAGCGCCTCTTCTTTCCTCGCCGGGAGAGCACCGGAGAAGTAAGGGGAACCAGCAAACGGCCCCCACGTGCCAGCAATATCAATGAATACAGACATCTGTCGGGCTCACTGCACGCTTGCTGCCTGCCTGCCTTCTTGCTCTCGCCTCTCCCTCCCTCCCGTTTGCCTTCGCAATGTTCGCATCAGGTGTTTCTAAGATGTACCTCTGCGGCTCCAGGAAAGACTCCAAACAACAAGGAAAAACAAAGGGGGGGGGGATGGGGGGAATGCACACAGAGAAATGAAAGGGTCACCAGAGCGAGGCCCAAACCAAGGTTGCTCTGGCTAATCTTCTCTCCTATGCCCCCTTCACCATGTTTTAAATGTTTGCTAGAATTGTGCATCCCATCATCAGATTGTTCCCCCCTTCAGCTGTGTGTGTGTGTGTGCCTCCCTCTGCACGTGTCCCTTCCTTGTTCTTCCAAGCATTAAATACCTACCACATGACAGAATAGGGCACCTTGCACAGTCTTCCCTGCCTTGCACTTGACAACCAATTCTAACTCAGGAGCAGTGAAATATCTGGAGGCAGGATGTAAGCACTCCCAATTATTTATGCCATGTCTGCATTACTCACATAGCATTTATGGGACAGCCTGAGTAGCTCCTGTTACACTAACCTGTATCATACATTATATTCTTTATGCAGAGATGTATCTGTATTGAAGCAATATCCCCCCATTACTGAGGTACAGTAAAAAGAAGGAAAAAAGGAGGGGAGAAAAACACACCTATATTCTGCATGACTCCTCCTCTGTGTGAGTGTAGGTATCAATGCAAAGCCCATGTGGCATTATTTATTTACTTTGCAGTACAGCATGAAGAATCCAAAGTGCTTGTTCATGTCTGATTTTTTAGCTAAGACTAAGAGCAATACTAACTGAACAGGAGGCAGGCAGGCAGGCAGGCAAAAAGTTAAAAAGGGTTTAATCCAAGAAACTACTTAAATTGCATTATAAGTTTTGTGTGTAGGAATACAATAAATGGCTTCAAAATTGATTCAGAGTATTTGTGTGCGTGCACACGTGCACACACAGAGAGAAGTGAGTCCCATTGAGGATAGAGTGGCTTATATTCCCAGTTAAGTGTCTACGGGATTTCAGGTTTTCACAGGCAAACACACATGCACACCATCACTTCATTGTAAAAGTATGTGGGTGTGTTTCCTCCCCAAAAGGTGTGGGGTGAGAAACACAAGGCAACACAAAGCAGAGGAGAGGACAAAACAGCTCCATTGCATACTGACAGATCAGGGCATCTTAGGCCAGCATTACAAACAATTATCCATTTATTATCCTGGTTGAACGTGCAAAAGCAAGGTTTCTAGTTTAGGTGGATGCTTTTTAATAGGGCTCTTCCCCCAAACCTATCTCAGGCAGAGCTAAACAGACACAATAAATTGCAAAACCTGATTTTAATTGCTACAAAACAGCTCTCACTATGACATTTATAGCTCAGTGCATAACATGCCAGTAACAACACAAGTTTGGTGGAGTTTTAGCAAGTGTTCTCAAGATGAAGTGTGTAGCTCTGATCACCTTATTAGTGCAGTTGGTAGCCTTAACAATTTTCATAATGTAATAATCATTTATATTGATGAAGCACACACACACACTTAGCATTTGTATCTATCAATTAGGAAAATCAGGAGAAGGAAGGACTTCACACTTACACAGAACAATGGGAAACTAAACCTTTGATGGAATATGTAAGGGGTGCTATTTTCAGATCGTTTGTGACAGGGATGACTTTACAATCTCATTATTTAAATGACCATTTATATTGAATGTGAAGCATACGGAGCACACCAGCATAATCAGTTTGGTTTGTGGGATACCAGTTCCCCATAAAACAATTAGATGTCTAAAGACTACTGCAGCATTTTAAGACTCATGGTTCATCTTTAATTTTCCACTGCAGCATGGGATTGACTTTTATTTCTTTATTTCTTGTATGTATGTATGAGGTAAAGAAGCTACAAATATGGTTGTCAGATAAACAGTGTAAACCATAAATCAGTTTAAGTTTAGTTCAATTAATAACCTTTCATTATATCATAATGTTATACTTGCTATATATTGTTGTTTTACTATTGCTCTCAGTTTGTTGTAAACCACTGTTGGCTGTATTGAGAGGCACTGATTGATGGATACAGTGGGTGTTCAAATTCTAGTGAGATGTTGGGGAAAGCTCTAAGTGTAAAGGCCAGCCAACTCTTCAAATGGATAAAACATCCTCAGAGAATAAGACTGTCACAAGGATCCTCAAAACTCAAAGTGGACCTTAGAGTCTCAGGTTCAAAGAAGGACTCCTGAAAAGGCAGCAGTACACTCTGAAGTTAGGAAGATTAACATACAGTGGCTGGGAGGGGGGAGCTCCAGGAGACCAGCACATAGGACACTCCAATGATGGAACAAGTTGATTCTGCGAACCTAGTTGCATGTGTTATCTAGAATTAGGAATTGTCATCTATAGCCTCCAGATGTTGTTGGAGTACAATTGTCTTCTTCACTCATTTACCAGCTGGGCAGCTTCCTTGTTGACTCACAGACTAGAAATCTGAGGCACACAATTTCAATGAGAAATGCCATAGCTCAGTGGCAGAACATCTGCTTTCCATGCACTGAGTTGTGTGAGAGCTGAGCTGAAAACAGGCTGCAGGCTGAGAATCAGCTTAATTAGGCTGGATGCAAAGCTTTGACGATGGAAGAAGCAAGATCTTTCAGGGTGTTACTGCTGTGAGCTCCTCCATCTTAGGCTCAGGGTGTATATATGCGTAAATAAACCATATATCCTAAAGATACCACAGTCTCCACCGTCCCTCATTCAAGGAAACTGAATCCTGGGTAAGTGTTCATAACCCCTGGAATCTTTCACTGCTCAGAGACTGAGGTAATGTGTAACAATATTATGTTTTTGTGTGGATATGAGATGGCAACCGCCTTCACTGGAGGTTTTTAAGCAGGGGTTTGATGCCCATTTGTCATGGATGGTATAGATAATATTCCTGCATTGCAGGGGGTTGGACTAGATGACTTTTGGTGTCCCTTCCAAATCTATGATTCTATGGTTGTCATGCACTGGGGGATTTACTACAGCAAATGCACAGATTGGCCAGGCCTAAGGCTTCCTTCCTCAAGCTTCTGGAAGTTAGCAGGGCTTATTCAAAGATGAAATAAGTCCTAAAGCTTTAAACATTCCAAAGAATCATTAGGCTGCAGCAGCAGCCCCTTTTGTGGCACGGCAATGAGAAATATAGTTAAATTAACCCTAGTTAACCATGTTGGTGCTTATCAGGTAATAAGACTAATAACATGATTAGGGGAAACAGAGTTGTGTTCGAAGAGGATATAATATACAGAAGCAATGGGGTTTTTTTGTTTTTGTTTTAAAAAGCCCACAAACATTAGCATAAGGCCTAAACATGTGGAGGTGTTTCCATAACCAAGAGTGGAAGAGAAAAGTTTACAACTTTGTAATTTTGTCTGGCAGGGGGTGGCGGCGGGAATGATGCAGGGAGACACGATAGAAGTGTTTGCAACTCTGCAGGGTGTGCAGAAAGTGGACAGAGGAGATACAGTGGTGCCTCGGGTTAAGAACTTAATTTGTTCTGGAGGTCCGCTCTTAACCTGAAACTGTTCTTAACCTGAGGTACTACTTTAGCTAATGGGTCCTCCCACTGCCGTCGCGCCGCCGGAGCACGATTTCTGTTCTCATACTGAAGCAAAGTTCTTAACCTGAGGTACTATTTCTGGGTTGGCGGAGTCTGTAACCTGAAGCGTCTGTAACCAGAGGTACCACTGTATTCCCCTACCCCTCTCTCTTAATAACAAAACTTGAATCCATTCAATGAACTTGAATGTTGGAAGATTCAGGACGGGCAAAAGTTCATACTGAACTATGAAATTTAATACCACAAGATGTAATGATGGCCACCAGCTTAGATGGCTTCAAAAAGAGGGTTGGATAAATTCATGGAGAGTAAGCCTATCAGTATCCTCAATGCCTATATTCCATCTACACTATGTACAGCAGCATTTCTCTGAATTACTAGTTGCTGGGAATCACAGCTGGGAAGTTCACTGCTGCTGCACTCTGGTCCTACTTACTTGTTTCCTGTTGGGGTATTTGGTTGGCCAATGTGAGAAAAGGATGCTGAACTAGATAGGCTCCTTAGCTGTTACATTCTTCTGTTCTTAATCCTAGCCTTGTTGCCAGGTGAAGAGTCATGTGTGTGTGTGTGCATCCTTTTTCACAGGAGATGGCATTGATGATGAAGCTAGAGAGCAAGCAAGGCACTGGTACTTCAGTTTGGAGATATCACTGAAGGGTCAAGGATAAGTCAGGGAGGGGTTCTTCTGAGCTTCTTGAAGACTCAACGGGAAAAGGGAGGGATAGCTAGTTGGTGTTAGGCTTCCTTTTGTCTGCCTTAGGCTCAACTGAGCTAGGGATCTGTTCCACCACACTAAGAAAGGAGCACTGAAATGATACTTCCATTTTAAAACAACAACAACAACACAGCAACCAGAATATCTAATGCCCCACTATGCCCCTGTCCAACTACTGTGCTCTTCAGATAAGCGATTAAATGAGATGTTGGGAATTGGGAGACAATGTGCATTGCCTTGAGCTCCTTGGAGAAAAAGGTGGGATATAGATGCAATAGATATAAATAAATAAAATCATTTTGATAACTGGTTTTGTCTGCCCCTAAGTAAAAATTTTAATAATTTGAGTTGTAATGATTTGAGTTGATTTGTTGACTGACACTGTGATGCTTTGAGTTGGTTAGGAATCTTACACATCTGCAGATTGTTCGGACTCATGTGCAGTATCAGAATGCACAGAGTGACACGTGCATTCCATGCATTAAATGGCTGCCTAAACAGAAAACAGCTTCCCTTTGAGAAAAAGAAATAGGAGCATCAATTAGCAATGCATTTACAGAACAAACACATGGGGGCCCTCTATGCCTGGAGGATTAGGACTGAATGATTCCGGTCTACACTCCGTCTAATGATCCAACAATATGATAGGAGGCAAGCCTATTAAAGTAGATTCTGTTGCAAACATTATCGTGATTTATGGGAAACATACTCTGGCTTATTCTGAAGCAGATTACAGTTGGCGTGTGTGGGTCTGGGGGAGATGATTGACTTATGACAGAGCAATTCAATCATGCACCGTTTTGTAGAATGGCACTTATGAACTGAGGGAGATCTGTGTTTTGGGAATGCAATATTTTAAAGTGGTACTTTTGTGTGCGTCTGTCATTGTACTGGTGTTTGTGTGTGTGTGTTTCTGTTGTTGTTTTGCAAAGCACCTTGAAATCATTAGTATAAGGTGGCATACAACAGTTAAAAATTAATTACCATATTTTTCAGTGTATAACACGCCTCATGTATAAGATGCCCCCTATTTTGGGGGACTCCTAATTAAGAAAATGGGGAGGATTGCCCAGAGTTGTTGAGCTTTTTTTTGGGGGGGGGGGAGGGAATATCAGTTTTGCAGCTTTTTTGGGGGGGGTGCCTAAAATCACTCACCCATCTGAACAATGCTGACAATAGCAAGCGCCGCCGAAGCCACCAATCATTGGCCCGCTTGCTGCTGAAAATCGCCAGCTCACAGCAGGAGCCAGTCGCCATTCCGCCCTCTGCAATATCCGTGTATAAGATGACCCCAATTTTTTCACATGACTTATAAATTTAAAAATCTCGTCTTATACACGGAAAAGTACGGTAATTAAATAAGCACATAGTCATAAAATAGCTCATGGTCATGCTGTCCAGATTTATGTGGATTGTCAAGAATGACAATCCTTTCTGGTCACATCCACACCATACATGGTTTTCCGCAACAAGATTCCTAGAAGCTGTAGTTTATTAAGGGTGCCAGGAATTGTAGAGTAAACTACCATTGCCATGATTTTTGCAGGCGGCACCAAAGACTCCTGGGACTATAGAGCCTTCTCTGAAATGCTGTAGTTTTCTAGTTTCCTATTTCTCGGAAGATCCCATAAGATCCCTATGTAAGAGCCCCATAGAAGATCTGTTTCAATTGGTGGAAAGGATAGAAAGAATTTAGCTCACCTTTATGTTTCCGGCTCAGCCTTAAGTTTCCTGCTTATACATTTGTATCCTGAGCTTCTTCCAAGTCAGCCAGGGTGATATTTTATCATTTCAAGGACTCTGAAGTAAAAGCATTGAAACATGCAGTCCCCCACCCAAAAACACACTGCACAAAAACTCAAGGCCTATTTGGTGGCTCCTGCTTTGGGTACAACATCACAGGGATTTCAAGGGGAATGTAAGAGTTTCAACAGAACTGATAATATGCCTCATGGGAGTCCCTTGCTTTTTCTGCTCGAACATTTCAAGGGGAATTTGGAGGTTGCTATTGGTGAGAGGATCTCAGGAATTTCAAGGGGGAAAGATAAATGAGTTGTGATAAGTTGAGCAGAATTTCTTGAGCAGCGCATGAAGGAAGCATCCCATAATGCTAGTTAGACTGCATTCAGCAAGATATTTCCACAGAACTATTAACTGTGGGCAAGATTTTAGCCCGAAGTATTATAAACATTTATCCATTTCCTCATTGCCACTTTTGAACACATGTTCCTTTACAATTTTACAGCCAGATCTGATGATTATTATTTTTTACACTCAAGAAATAAAATAAGCAAGCATAGGCAATAGTTTCAGAGCAGTGTAGTATTATTATTTTCTTGCGGAGGGGAGGTAGCCTCCTGATTCATGGGGTCCTGGACCTAGCAAGGGTTAAAATCTAATTGCAGATTCCATTGTTGAACTAATCAGGCAAGTTCCTTTGTGGAAAAAATGGTCATAGTTGCCATCTATGGACCACCAGAGTGTGTGAGAGGTGAGAGTAGGCTGAAGGCAGAAGCTGGGAGTCAGAGCCATGCTTGCTTTATTTTTGATTCCAAGCCTGTGACTATGGGAGAAGCAAAACCTTTTTGGGGTGCTAATGCTGAAAGCCTTTCCATCTTAGGCTCAGGTTGTGTATGTGTTTAAATAAGGCATATATCTGCTGCCCTCATTCCAAGGAAGCAGAACCCCATGTAACTGCCTGGAATCTCTCACTGCTCAGAGATTGGGGTGGTGTTCAAAACTATGTTGTTTTGAGTTTGGTTTGCTCAAATGTGTAGGGAGCAGCCCTTATCATTTTAATTGTACTTTAAACTGAAATCAGTGCAAAAATAGATGAACAGATTCTTAACAATTGTGCAGCCAAGTTCCCTCTCCCCCCCCCTTGAAAATGGATGTCGCAAATATAATAAAATACAACCTGTGTAGTATTTAAGAGCAATATTCTTTAACAATACATTCACAGTCAGCTCATACAGCATCTGTAAATGCAATTACTGTCAGCTGATCAGAAGTCTTCACATCTGCATTGTAGCTAGTGACTTATTGCTGCTTACAACAAACAAACAAGCAAAGTACCAAAACCTAATTAAGATGCTAATCAATGTTGAATGTTTAGACTGCTTTCATGTCAGTTGCAATGAAACATAGAGTTATAGCAGCTCACGGAAACAGTACTGAAGCAATTTTAAAATACAAATAAGCAACTAAACACAAGGCACACCTGGGTTCTTTTGACCTCATATGTCTTCTATGAAACTAACAAGTTGCCTACATACCCCCTCTGCATGCTTCAAGGTTTTAAGAATGAGAGCCCTGCTGGATCAAATAAAAGGCCTACTGGTTCAGCGCTCAACAAGAAATAAGTGCAATAACCCTCTCCTGGTTTTGTTTCCCAGCAACTAGTTTGTAGGGTACCAGGACTTCTGATCCGCAATGTAATATACAGCACACCTGTAATGTTAGGGAATCCATGTTTTATGTGTGTTCTATTTCATCCGGGTCTGAAGGAGTCCCAGTTCAGGTTTTACACAAAGGTTTGGAGACCATGCTCTCAAGGCTTTGAGTTTGTTCTAGATCAAGTGTTTTGGTCACTATCCTTTGTGCAAAGAGCAGGATAATCCATTATGACTAGCAGCCATGGATAGCCTTATCCTCCATTAATTTGTTAAAATCCCGTTTTAAAGCTGTGAAGTTGGTGGCCGTCAACGAATCTTGTGGAAGCTAATTTCATAGTTTAACTATGCACCATGTGAAGAAGTACAGTGGTACCTCGGGTTAAGAACTTAATTCGTTCTGGAGGCCCATTCTTAACCTGAAACTGTTCTTAACCTGAAGCACCACTTTAGCTAATGGGGCCTCCCGCTGCCGCCGTGCCGCCACAGCACGATTTCTGTTCTCATCCTGAAGCAAAGTTCTTAACCCGAGGTACTATTTCTGGGTTCGCGGAGTCTGTAACCTGAAGCGTCTGTAACCTGAAGTACCACTGTACTTGCTTTTGCCAGTCCCAGATCTCTCAACACTGACCTTTTCTAGGTGACCCCTGGTTTTAGAATTATGAGGGAGAAGAAACTTCTCCCTAAGAACTTTCTACACACCATGCTTAATTTTAAACATTTCTTGTCATGACCCTGCCCCATTACTCATAGTTGTTGTTTTTCTCACTCCAAAGGCCTCAGTTTTCTTATAGGGAGTTCCATTTTTTTCACCTTTTTCACATCTCTGGAAAAGAGGATTATTTCTGAAATTTAGCAACCAGGCATTGTTCACTTAATTGTCCCTCTCCAGAAGCTCATTGCTACTCTCATAGAACTTCAGAGGCTTAGCAAGAAAAAGCTTACTACTGGAGAAGCTATACCAATTCTTCTTCCACAAGTCTTTTTCTTCAATATGCCTTCAGCATATATGCTTTAAAATGATGTTTTATATTTAAGAAATATTTATGCCATTCCCCACCCCACCCCGGAAATACATGTTAAGCTTACTGGCTTGTAACTTCCTGCACTCCTGGTCCCCTCTTTTTGGTATTACATTGGCCACCTCCTGTCCTCATGTATGGAGGCCAATCTTAGATATAAGTTACATATTACAGTATTGTTTTCCATTGCTGGGCATACCTATCTTTCCTCAGGGCATGATGTAGCAATAGGGAAATTAGGAGAGGCCAGCAAACTTTGAATTCTTATCCTTACAACACCACTGCGAGGCCAGCCAAGTATTGTTATTATCCCCACATTGCAGAGAGAAGGCTGCAGTTGAGCAATAATGGTTTTACACAGGCCATGTAGTGGGTTTATGACAAATGTGAGATAAAGATTTACAAGTCAAGCTTTGTTTAATTGTAATGCCCATCCATGGTTTAGCAGTAGTACACTAACAACCCCCAAGCTCTCACAATCCTTCCTTTCCTTGCATGTTCTGATGCCCTCCCTGACTTCTCATTTCATGACAAATCTATAGTTTGAAATTAAATCAGAACGGGGGAAACTACAGTTAGTTAAAAATAATAATATTCAAGAACTAGAAACACATTCTGGCTGTGGTTTTCAATTCTACTCTGCAAGCATTAAATATCCCCCAGTTTACTCAGTTTGGTTCTAAAGCCAAACCATATTTTGCAGTGAAATAGGAAACTAAGGGGGACATAAGGAAATTAGGAAGGTTTGAAGATAACACACTTAACAGATTGACATGGTTTGTTACGGTGTTCAAATAGCCCCCAGAATCTAATCTGCTG
The DNA here is from genome assembly GCF_965153285.1 of Podarcis tiliguerta. NCBI lineage: Eukaryota > Metazoa > Chordata > Lepidosauria > Squamata > Lacertidae > Podarcis > Podarcis tiliguerta. The sequence goes on from NC_139547.1 coordinate 33,721,487, forward strand.
TTTTAAATGAATATGTTTTCACATGTGTTGGATCACCTAGCATTATGAATCAAATACAGATAAACTGGTTAACAGTTTTGTGTTGGGTTGCAGTTCTACAAATGTTATCAGATTAATGCTTTCAATGTTTATATATTTTTCCATGTCAAAGAACCAATTCTTTTTGTTGTTGTTGTTACTTTAGTTAATATTTGCTGGCTTCAGAAGTATGCAATAAGGTGAATCTCCGCATCTAATACACGAATCAGGCCTGGGTCAATAATAAGGCAGATAAATTAGAAGATGAGCACAGTAGGTTTAGTGCTATAAATTGTTGACACTGAAGTTTCATTTAACTATCTAGATAGCAATGTTCCCTGCACTCAATATTTCTGCTGTAAATCACGAGCAAAGATTGTTCATTGTTTAGGAAATGTGAAAGGTTTGTTATTGTGTAGTCAAAGCAATTATGTCGGGTAAGACTTACTACAGATTAAAGAGGACAGGTCAAGGAATTTTTAAAAAAATGCAGCCATGCATTACCTATCAGCATATGTATACTTGTAATACTAGTGAAACAGAGGGGTAATTGAGCACCACATTTTTTCCTGACTTGTTCCTGTATTTTTCATTCTTTGATTTTGCCTTTTAGTTTGTCCTAGCTTGGTTTTAGGGATGCGGGTGGCGCTGTGGGTTAAACCACAGAGCCTAGGACTTGCCGATCAGAAGGTCGGTGGTTCGAATCCCTGCAACGGGGTGAACTCCCGTTGCTCGGTCCCAGCTCCTGCCAACCTAGCAGTTCGAAAGCACTTCAAAGTGCAAGTAGATAAATAGGTATCACTCCTGCAGGAAGGTAAAGGGTGTTTCCGTGCGCTGCTCTGGTTCACCAGAAGCGGCTTAATCATGCTGGCCACATGACCCAGAGGCTGTACACCAGCTCCCTCGGCCAATAAAGCGAGATGAGCACCGCAACCCCAGAGTCAGCCACGACTGGACCTAATGGTCAGGGGTCCCTTTACCCTGTACCTTTAGCTTGGTTTTGCCTTGGTCTTTGGTTCTGACCACTAGCTTGTCTCATTGCCCCTGGTTCCCAGTTCCTGACTCACCTCGGGTTGCTACAGACTTAACAAATGGGGCTGTATGTATGGGATGCATAGGGACCAGTGCTTTTCTTCTAGAAAAAAAGGTGCCAGTACTCACCATGAAGTTATTGCAACCATAGCCATATTTTTCGCTAGTGCTCTTCTTCTAGAAAAAAGGTGCCAGTACTGAGTACCTCCAGAAAAAAAGCACTGGTAGGGAAACACATGTTGTCCCTTCCCTCAACATTCCCACATGAACTGGCCCACCCCAGGAATGGGGGACTGCAGGTCCATGACAAATAAGTGCCCCAAACCTTCTCCATCTGGCCCTCAGGAGGACTCTCATCAGGCACTGACCCTTACTGACCCTGCTTTGCAGTGTCTTTGAGTGCTTTTGTCCAGCTGGAATGTGTTTATTGAACTCTGAGAATGCTAGAACTCATGGGCATCCAATGATGTTTAATGATGATGGACAATTCAGGACAGCCAAAACAAAGTATTTTTCCATACAGTGCAGAGTTAAACTGTGGAATTCATTTCCACAGGAGGAAGTGATGGCCATCAACTTTGATGGTTTTAAAAGAGATCTTTAACTTCAGACCTGACCTTTCCTTACCTGCCCAAACTGAATGCCAATCAACCAAATAAAAGAAAGTAAAAGATTCTCTACAGTATGAAGCAGGAGAAAGCAGGGAATCCCAAGAGACAATAAGGACTCCCTCCAAATTCTTACTCAGCCCACAAAGGGTGATCAGGTGAAGCCCATATTTTAGTGGAAGTGAAGGTGGGTGCTGCAAAGGTAAACAAGAGGGATGACTGGGGTGGAACTGCCCTAAATAGGAGACTACCTTGCCTGCTCTTATCAGTCCTAAGAAATGAAAGAAATTAGTGCAATTTTGAAATGAGTGGTTAAGATCTGTGCAGTTTTGAATGGTTTGGTCCACCATCTTGGTTCAAAAGGTTGTCCAATTGTGTTTAAACATGGACAAAAACCTGCTCCTTAATCCTTTTAAAATTAAAAAAACCTTATTATTATTATTATTATTATTATTATTAAAATAACAGTTCAGTAAGAAATATATAATAAAATAACAAAAAAGAGAGAAAACTATACAAAACAAAAAACTGGGTTCATAGCCATTCATTACTACATAAAATAAAGCACATTCTCAAGAGATTACACAGTAAATTAGATGTTTCGACAAAAACCAACCTGATACAGAGAGTCTACAAAACAAGTGTTATGAATACCAAATAAAGCCATATTTCATCAGGACTTGCCATTACTGTGATTGACTTGTCGTATGAATAACAAATGTCCTCAAATGGAGGCAAAATCCATAAGTTTAGCTGCACTCCAAGATACCCTTAATTTATGTGTTAATTTTTCAGCAATAAGGATAAACATTACTTTATTAAACCAAATATTAAAGAAAAACTCAGACACCCTCCAGCCATGCTCCTAGATGTCAGAAACCACTGTGCAAAATATGGTTGCAGTGTCTTAAGAAGTATGCAAATGCATAGTGAACTAACCACCTTCCAAAATATATAGTAGGTGGAGATTGTCTGGATAATCTTGGTTATTTATGGTGCCCATGTGAACAGAGCAGCCTGTTCAGAAACAGAGGGGAAATTGTGGGAGCCTGGCATGGCCACAGAGCGAACTACTTCAGAAGCATGCTTAGTAATATAAATATTTCATTCATATGCACCTGTACAGCATCTGATATCCTGCTTCATAGCAGGCTATCCCAAGGCAACAGGAACAGTGGAGTGCCTGTTCACTAAAGAAATTTCTATTGTGAATTTAAAGGGATTCTTATTTATCCCCTTTCAGGAGCACAATTTAAAAGAGATACGGCACAGTGAGGAGGGTAACACTTAAAGCTGGGCACAGCAGAATCTGAGCTCCAAGCTAATAATGGAGTGGTAGGGGGTGTGGTTTGAGGTGTGGCAATTCGGGCTATCAAGGTTAAAGGACTCACTTCAGGCAAAAAGTCATAAACCAAAACAAAAACTGGGTGGTGGCAGGAGGAAAAGAGTATATAAATGCTGGGTAATTCACAGAACCAGAGAGAAGAAGCTGTACCTAAAATGTTGGTAGGATTTATTGGAGCTTGTTTGAGTGCCCACAGAAGCATGCCAGCCCTCGGTAACAAATGAAGGAAGGAAGTTGCAAAGGAATGCTGGCTCCCTGGCGTGTGCAGCCATGTTTCGCTTTTCTTTCTTCCTGTACAATTCCCACCCAGAGAAATGGGATGTCAACAAAACGTGCAATCACAGCATGCAGCAGCAAGGAGCCATACATGCTGGCTGCTGAGGTTGTGGAGGTTGGACATCTTATTTTAGAGGTTTTAAATAGGAAAAATAAAATGATTGGGGGAAAGGCATGGCAGTCCACAACCCTAAAAAACCCCAGCCCTTTCTTATTTTTTTAAGAATGTATTTCTGGGCAGTTTTTAAAGGGTTTTCTACTAAAAAAAATTCCCAGAAACTGAAACAGATTAACTTAGCCCTTAGTTTACTACTCACAGAGCTACAAATCCCAGGACCCATAACAAACTATGATTCCCAGCAAGGCTCTTTTTTCCCCAGCCAGAACTGAGTTCCAGCATCTCTCAGGTGGCCACCATTGCCATTCCAAGAGAATGTGGGAGATGTTTGTTCATGGTGAGTTATGGCCCCTCTTTTTCTAGAAAAATAGCTCTGGTTCCCAGGATTCCTTGGGGGAAGCCTTGGTTATTAAAGTGCTATGAGAGTGCTTTAAATGCTGATGGGACCCAAGAGTCACCTCTGGATGGTGAGGTTGAGAGGCTTTAGAAAACTAGGTTGGCTAAGGGTGTATTTATTTATAAAAGTATTACAGGCGTACCTCGGAAGTCGAACACTTTGCGAGTCGAACGTTTTGGCTCCTGAACGCCACAAACCCGAAAATGAGTGTTCCAGTTTGCTAACTCTCTTTGGAACCCGAATGTCCGACATGGGTTCCGTGGGTTCTGATTGGCTGCAGGAGCTTCAATCAGCCAATTGGAAGCTGTGCCTTGGTTTCAGACGTTTTGGAAGTCAAACAGACTTCTGGAATGGATTCCATTCGACTTCCGAGGTACGATTGTCTTATGTTGCCCACTTGTGTAAATGGAAATAAAAAATTAAAAAAATTAAACATCATAACTTATCTGAGCCCATGGGCCTTTCCATACAAAAATCCATACTAACCATTGCAAGCATTCCTTTCAACCATTCGGAGTCATAAATCATTGTTGCTCCACTGCAATTCACCTAGATATCTCTACCAGTAGATCCAAGTCTAGGGGAGGACAAGACATGCCAGTAGTAGGTATACTCTCCCCACCCAGCACCCACCCACTCAGAGTCCTCCTCAATTAACCATGCAGATCAGCTGAGGAGAGGGCTAATGCCCATCTCCCTGTTGTGAGTGGGGTCTTGGGAGGGCCAGAAAAATGTTTGAAGGTCCTTTTCTGGTTTTCTGGCTGGGGGGGGGTAGTCACCCTTGATACAAGGGATAACATAATGGGCCCCAGGAGTAGCCAACCATTGAAAGACTGAAAATAGAAGGTTTCATTCTATTTCTGCCCTGACCTTCCTCCCAAAGGAACACAGGGTAGCAAGGAACAAAGTGGTAAAATAATACAAAAGCTTTGTATTGCTTTGGGTAGACGGATCTTGCTTCCCAAGCATCAATATTGGAATTAACAAATTGTAATAATGTTGTTGTTATCCTGCTTTGACCACATATTAATGAGTGACTTCGTGCTGACATCATTGACAAAGGAAGACAGCACCTGTAAAGTCCAAGTGGTAAGGGTGTTCATTATATCTGGAGTATATGAAGGGCGGACCAAATTGATTTTGTGGTCAGCTAGTTCTCCAATATAGTTTTTAAAAAGGTATATTTTTTGAGAGAGAGAGAAATAGAAATATGTGGATCAATCTTCAGATACATAAAGCGATTCCAATCCTCAAGCTGCTCCGTGCAAGAGTAATCCCACTGAAATCCATTGCTGCACCTTTCCGTATGTAGTATAAAGATGAACAATGGCCTTCTCTGACCCATAGCAGAAATCTGTGCAATATGACACCCCAGGGGGTTTTTTTTTCACCCACATACAACAGCTTGCAAGTACAAAGGCTAAGTGATCAAATTCTAGTAATGTACAGCTTTATACATTCTTTCAGTGGTGTACAGAGAAAGAAAAGGGGGTGGGGGAAGTCCAGCTCTCCAATCGATAAACACTTTTGCTGGCCTACAACTTCTTCCAACTTTGCAGCACTCAATTACGTTAAAAAACAGGGTATAAAACCGGGTTGTATTGACCGATATCTCAGATATTTATTACTAAATTATCCACCAGAGAGCATGATGACATTTCCAAATGCATTCTGCTTACAACCATAGCACCAAAGCACAAATCCATGCAGAAATTCTCCTTTGCAAGCCTCCCTGAAATGAATTCCAGAGGGGAAAAGAGGGGCAGGCTGTTGCAACAATGAAGAGTTTTGTAGCACCTTAAAGACCAACAAATATATTGCACCATAAGCTTTCATAGGCTCTCTTTATCAGAGGACAGTAATAGGAGTCAATGGAAGACTAGCAAAAGCATCAAATCACAGGCAATCTTCTTTTAACTTGTAACAAGGACCTACACACTCATGAATTCATTGAATACCTAGGTATTTGGGATAAACCAGCTTTTTACTAGTTTGTAATGTTGCATTCTAGGATGTGTTCACATTAATGTTTATTCTGGCTCCAGGGCTCTCCTACTGCTGGTGTTTTATTTGGGTGCACATGACATTCGCCACAATGCATATCTATCCTGTAATTTCTTGATAAGCCCTGGTCCTCCTTGGTACTAGCTTCGGGAGGGATATTAGCCATAGGTGGGGGTGGGGGGACCCCTCCAAGAGATGCACTGCAGCAGAATGTGCAGTTTGTGCATAGTATGAGGGTTGATCCCCTTCAGAGCCTATTTTGCAGTTGGGTGTGGGAAGGGGAAACAGTAATGTTTTCAGCCAGGTGACACACTTTAAGCACCTTTCACAGTGACTGGTTGGTCCCAGGACCTGTTCGCTGGGCTGTGGGGTAGGATGGGGCCACCTCTGAAGCCCCATCTGCCTGCAGCTCTGGGGGCCCAGGATAATATGCACATATCTGTTGAATTCTCTCAAAATTCGCAGGTGGGGTGGGGAATAGAAGAGCAGGAAACCCTGAGTCAATTTTCAGGTGAGTAGTGATTCCAGAGACTTGCACACTGGGCTTTGCAACCTCATGATAACTATGGATAACTTTTCACTGTAACCTGTGCCACCCACTCCTAACTATGGGGCTTTGAGGGGGTGGCAGGGGAAAGGAGTTGGGATTAAGACCAATTTGACTCCTTGCTGGTGGACTTGCCCAATCACAACAGGCTTAGGGGCCTGAAAGAGTATCAGAAAGACACATGGTTTCATTCCCCTTACGCAGCTTTTAAGTTTAGAAGTTCTTAAGTTCTATTGTTCTTAAGTAAACTGTAATTAATAAAGTGGCCCCTAGTTTACTATACTTCGTGTCTTGCCTCTTTATTTCTGTTCTTCTAACACAATTGTAAGCTTTTAAATTTGCCATAAAGTTCTCAGTGCTTAATGGCACATTTTTTTAATTTTTAATTTTTTAAAAAAACCATTAAATAACTCCCCAGACAAGCCTGTTTCAGATCCTGGATGGATGCAGTGAATCACTAAACCGTGTATTGCTTTCAGTGATTAACATAAGAGATAACATTAACATAATAGAAATATTAAACTCTTGAAGCAGCAGAAGAAGGCAGAAGGATGAAAGTCTTCATTTTCTGGTATGTATGCATGAAATCAACAATTTTTATTATCAATCCCTTTCCTAATGATGTCCTATTCGAGTGGGCAGGCTTGTGCCCCATCATTTAAAAAGAACATTTTATCATTGCTATAAGTTAATCTACATTAAAAACAAACAAACAAACAAACAAAATGTTCCACATTACTTTTAAAAAAAATGGTTTCCTGTCAGGAGTTGCAAAGAACTGCTAAAGATGTATGCATGATCGTGTGTTAGAAAATGGGTGTGCATGTAGCCCTCCCCATTCCTATGATGAGAACTTTGGTGTTGAAAGAAATGCTCAGGTTGTTGTTGTTTTAAAAAAAGCACTTCTTTGCTTATTTAACAATGAATTAAACATCAATCAATTCACGTATATTAAAAAGAATACCTGCACACACCCTGAGTTTAACAAAATGTTATTTTAAACACTTTGAGTCTCCCCATGCTGCCATTTATACTGTACATTGTTTTAATACTGCAGCAGCTTTTAGCTTCTGGTTATTGTTTGCATTTTATAGTCAAAATTTCAATGTATCATGCATAAGGATTTTTTTCTCTCTGTCTCTTGTGAGCTGTTTGGGGGCTTTCACAGTGGGATAGAAATTACTAAATAAATAAATTAATCTGAATAATCCATTTCATGTGGGGGTAGAATGTGTGTGTAATATGGCTCTGTTACATTTGGGCTTGGAGGTTGGATCTTTGGAAAGCAAAGGATTTTCTTTGGTTGGAGATCCAAGTTCTTACTCTCCGCCCATTAGCGCTGTGATGTGATGAAGAGCTGCTTGTGTGTAAATTGCAATCCCTCAGAGTTTGAACCGCTTCTCAAACCTCTGCCTGTGACGGAGCCCCTCCAGCATGGCTGCGTCAGTCGCTAGCAGAATCCGAAAGTGGCTGCTTTCGGAAACGTTTCCAACATAAAAGCTCCTTAACGGAAACACGTCTTCTGGACTCTCTGCGTGACAGTTTCCGCCGAGGAACGGGTGTTCCTATAGGGGGCCCTGAGACTTCCCCACTGTTTTCACTGGAAGCATCTCTGAGCCATTCCTCCGACTCCCCTTCCCTTGACGTTCCTGTTCGCCCCCTACTGGTTCCCTCTTCAGGTGTCAAGTCTCTCTCTACCTCAGAGAGCCTTGGCACCTCCTGTCCTGCCGATGGCAGTTCCCTGACATCCACCTCCCCTCCAGGGCCCCCTTCACCCCCTCCCGTCTCCTCCCCTACGGGTTGTGAGGAGGTAAAACCCCGGAAGGAACCTTCCTCATCGTCTGAAGTTTCGAACACCTTTCTCCACTCGTTGTGGTTCCTAGTCTCTCGGTACTCCTCGTCATCTGAGTCCGTTCCTTCTTCCAACTCCGACTCCGCGAATCCTTCCAGTTCCTCTTCCTCGTCTGTGGTGCCGAAATACTCCCTTCTAAACCTTGCTACCGGCTGTGGTTTCCGCGGGAATCTTTGGTGGAACGTTTCTGTTAAAACCTCGTCATTGACCTCCTCTGCAGTCACCCAGGTGTTTTCTGACTCCGGTTCCCCTTCCCACGCCACTAAATACTCCACCTGATTGCCCTTCCACCTGGAATCGAGGATTTCCGCTACATGGTTACTGCTTTCCCTCTCCTCCAAGACCGGTCCCCTGGTGTGCTCCTCTTCACCTCCCCCCTTGTACGGTGACAGTAATGACCTGTGGAACACTGGATGCAATTTCATGTGGTTGGGTAACCGGAGTTTGAAAGCCACTGGGTTGACCTGCTGAATGACCTCAAAGGGTCCCAATCTCTTGGGTCTTAATTTCTTACAACCCCCTTTGAACGGCAACCCTTGGGTGGACAACCACACCTGATCCCCCACCCTTATGGTTTCACCTTCCCTCCTGCTCTTGTCTGCCTGCTTCTTATATTGAGCCTTGGCCCTTTCTAAGTTGAGCTGAAGCTGACGATGGATCGCTTCCATCTCTTCTACAAACTGTTCGGCCGCTGGGACGCTCCATCTCTCGCCCCCCTCCCCCGGGAATGCCCTGGGGTGACACCCGTAATTGGCCAAAAAGGGGCTCATCCCTGTGGACACATGCTCCGCATTGTTGTAGGCAAATTCTGCCAGCGCCAGCTTTTCGACCCAATCATTCCCTCTGTCATTGACATAGCACCTCAGATATTGTTGGAGGATGCCATTTGCTCTTTCCGCCTGCCCATTGGTTTCAGGATGCCGGGCCGTCGAAAAATTGACTTCCACGTGCAGCAAGCTCATGAGCTTCCTCCAGAACCTGGAAGTAAATTGTTTCCCGCGGTCCGAGACAACCCTCAAGGGGGCGCCATGCAGCCGGAAGACGTGTTCTACAAACAACTTCGCTGTTTCTTCCGCTGTGACTGCATGTGAACATGCTACAAAGTGGCACATCTTAGTTAACAGGTCCACTACTACCATGATGGCCGTCTTCCCTTTGGATTTGGGCAGATCCGTCATAAAATCTATTGATACCGCCTCCCAAGGCCGTTCTGGCGTGGGTAGTGGTTCCAATAACCCTGCCGGCGCCCTTCTTTCCCCCTTGGCCCTCTGGCATTGGTCACACCCTCTTACATACTCCTTTACATCTTCCCTCACCTTGGGCCACCAAAACTCCCTGGTGACCATCCACATGGTCTTGTGTTGTCCAAAATGTCCCGCCGTGGGACTATCATGCAACTGCTTGAGTACCCTCCCTCTCAATTCACCTTCTGGTATATACAGTGCCCCTTTGTAATACAATGCCCCATTTCTTTCTTCAAAACCCTCCGGGCTCTCACCCTCTCCCCTGAGGCCTCTGAGCTTATTTTGGGCATATTCGTCAGTTTCCGTTTCTTCTACCAGCTCTCGTCTCCCCACCAGCGCCGCCCCACACACCCAGCGGTCCTCAGGAATGACATGTCTTTCTTCGCTTGCCCCCTCCCCTTCCAAGTACTCTGGTTTGCGTGAGAGAGCGTCCGCCCTGACGTTCTCTGGGCCTGGTACATAACAAATCTCAAAGTGGAATTTGGAAAATTCCTGTGCCCATCTCACTTGCCGTTGGTTGAGTACTCGAGCTGTTCTCCAATACTCCAAATTCTTGTGGTCGGTGCACACTTGCACCTTGTGTTGTGCCCCAATCAATAAATGTCTCCACCTCCGGAACGCTTCGTGAATGGCAAGTAGTTCCCTGTCATACACCGTGTAGTTCCGCTCGGACTTATTCAGCTTCCTCGAGAAAAAGGCACACGGTCTCCACCCTGACGTATTTCTTCCCGGCTGAAGGAGCACCGCCCCCACCGCTCTGTCTGACGCGTCTGTCTCCACCCTCATGGGCTTCTGTAGGTCCACATGCAGAAGTTGTTCTTCCGAAGCGAAAGCCCTTTTCAGTTCTTCAAAAGCTCTCTCCGCCTCCGCCGTCCAAACAAATTTCTTCTTGCTACTGAGGCAGTCGGTGATGGGCGCCGTCAAGTGTGCAAAATTCTTGATGAACTTCCGATAAAAGTTCCCAAACCCCAGGAATCTTTGCACATCCTTCTTGGTTTTCGGTGTCTTCCATTCCAGCACCGCCTGGACCTTGCCTGGATCCATGGCCAATCCTTGGTCTGACAGGCGGTACCCCAGGAATTCCACCTCCTTGGCATGAAACTGGCACTTCTCCAGTTTCACCCACAGCTGATTGGCTTGCAGCCGGCCCAACACTTCTCTCACGTCCCTCACATGCTGCTCTTCATTTTCCGAATACACCAACACGTCATCCAAAAAGGCCACACAATTCTTGTAGAGCAACGGCCCCAGGACGTGGTTGATGAAAGCTTGAAAACATGCGGAGCCGGCTTGGAGACCGAAGGGCATTACGAGGTATTCAAATGCTCCCAAAGGGGTGAACATGGTGGTCTTCCATTCATCCCCCTTCCTTATTCGTATCAGATTATACGCCCCCCGCAGGTCCAGTTTTGTAAAAATCTTCCCCTTCCTCACCCTGGTCAGAATGTCATCAATTCGGGGCATAGGAAAGGCCAGGGGTTCCGACACGGCGTTCAGGGCCCTGAAATCCACTACAAGTCTCGGCTTATCTGTGTTTTTTTTGTCCACAAAAAACACTGGGCTGCCCCCCACCGCTCGGGACTCTCTGATGAAACCCCTCTTCAGGTTTTTGTCAATGAACTCCCTCAGCTCCTGCATCTCCCTGTCTGACATGGCGTACAGCTTGCCCACTGGGAGTTGAGCCCCCGGGAGTAGGTTGATTTGACAGTCAAAGGGTCTATGCGGCGGCAGTTTGTCCGCTTCTCTTTCGCTGAATACGTTGCTCAGATCTGCATATTGCGGAGGCACCTCCCCTTGCTTCATTACCTCCATCCCAGCTAAGGTGATCTTGGCTCCCCCTGGATCCTTCCCCTGCTTGCAGTGTTCCAGGCAATGCGCCGACCCAAAGGAGACCACCCTCTGGTGCCATCCCACTAGAGGATCGTGAAGTGCCAGCCAGCTCATCCCCAAAATAATGGGAGCTCCTCCCAATGTGGCCACATTGAACGCTATCCTCTCGGTGTGTCTTGCCACCCTCATTATCATGGGAACAGTCTGTTGGTTCACTTCTCCTCCCAACAGCTCTCTGCCGTCAATCGTGGTTACCTGCAGGGGTTTACTTAAGGGGAGGGTTTGTATCTGGTGCTCAGCTGCGAACTCCTTACTCATGAAATTACAGGAGCTGCCTGAATCCAGCAGGGCTTTGATCTGTAGGGGGTGTCCATTTGGCAGCTCTAGCAACACCTCTATCACTAGAGCAGGCCTGGGAGGTTCTGGTGCGGGCACTCTCACTGCTTTTGAGCCTGGCTGCTGTGCCCCGACGGCAGCCAGGCGTTGGCTTTTACCTGCTCTGTGCTTTCCTCCTCCTCTCCCCCAACAGCTCCTGCCATGCCTTGCCATTCCTTTCTCCGTGGACAGACTCTGGCAAAGTGTCCTGGCTGTTGGCAGAGATAGCATTTTTTCCCGCCCTTTCCCTCTTTCTTCCGCCCTTCACCGATGTTTGAAACTGTGCGCGCACGCGCTGTTCCCACTTCCATCGGCTCTGCCGGCGGGAAAGGCTGCTCTGGAATGTCTGGAATGCGGAGCTCCCTCCAACGTTCTCCTTTCCCCTCCCGCTTCTCCAAAGCCCTCGCCTCCTGGCGCGCTCCAATGGCTAGCGCGGCTTTAGTCAGCTGGTCCATAGACTCTGCTCTGGGGTTCCGGGAAAGTTCATCTTTCAAGGACGAAGACAGACCCTCTTCAAAAAGCATTTGAATGGGCTCAGAAGCCAAGTCCCACCCCAATCGATGAATCAACATAGTGAACTCAGTCCAGTACTCACGGACAGTCCGGTTTCCCTGTTTGCAAGCCATTAACTGCCTTCGCACTCCTCCCTGCTCAATGTCACTGGAAAACATCAGGTCCATGGCACGAAAAAACTTCATCGCGTCCTTTAGGATCTCATTATTTGCTGCCATCAAGGGTCTAACCCAGTCCTTCGCCCCTGATTCGAGGTGGCTAATTACAAAAGCCACTCGCGATTCCTCATCAGGGAAGTCATCAAATTGCAGATTGAGAGCATATTGCATCTCTGTCCTAAAGGCATGGTAGTTCCTGGGGTCCCCCCCAAATTTCTGCACCAATCCTGGCATCTTTCTGTTGAGTGGGGTGGCTTTCTCCCTCCCCCTCTCTGCATCCTGAGCCCTCCTTTCTTCCAGCCTCGCCGTCTGCAAGGCAAGCTGGATTTCCAACGTCCTATACCTTTCCTCCAGGCTTGGACCTCCAGCTGCCCCTCCGGTTCCTGCTGGTTCGCTCATGATGCCTCTCCCTGGCACAAGCTAGCTGTCGATGACTTTCGGATTGCTGTGATGTGATGAAGAGCTGCTTGTGTGTAAATTGCAATCCCTCAGAGTTTGAACCGCTTCTCAAACCTCTGCCTGTGACGGAGCCCCTCCAGCATGGCTGCGTCAGTCGCTAGCAGAATCCGAAAGTGGCTGCTTTCGGAAACGTTTCCAACATAAAAGCTCCTTAACGGAAACACGTCTTCTGGACTCTCTGCGTGACAGTTTCCGCCGAGGAACGGGTGTTCCTATAGGGGGCCCTGAGACTTCCCCACTGTTTTCACTGGAAGCATCTCTGAGCCATTCCTCCGACTCCCCTTCCCTTGACGTTCCTGTTCGCCCCCTACTGGTTCCCTCTTCAGGTGTCAAGTCTCTCTCTACCTCAGAGAGCCTTGGCACCTCCTGTCCTGCCGATGGCAGTTCCCTGACAAGCGCTTTGATGCATTCACCTGTAAGGGCTTTAGGAAAGGACTTCAGTTTGTAGGGGGTGCAGTGGGAATTACCTTCCTGCTGGGGAAATAATAGCTTTCACTTCACACGTGCTGATGGTTTGTTTGTTCTAACTTGAGCAAGGAAACCCTCTCTGGCTATAAAAGGATACACATTAAGGATATGTCCACATTGTTTTATTAAAATGCAGTAAGGTCACCCCTACCCCCACCCGCCGTGTTTCAAGCCACATTTACACATTGGTGTACACACCAGAGAGGTGGGTGGGAATGACTTCAGCTGATGGACATTCCCTGTTTGGTTTTCCAGTACCCGCAGCCTCCTGAGCTCTGATTCACAAAGCTGTCACCTGCACATGTGCTCTCATCTGAGCATATGTAATGACTGTCTCAAATGTACATACCTCAGCTTTACTGTGCAGTGAATGTGACTTGTATTTTCAAAATTGGATGGATGCTGGTTTGAGGGGAAATACAAGATACAGCAGTTTTTCTCAATAAATTACAGGATAGATAAGGATTGCAGCTAGTGTCATGTGCATGGATTCAAACACCAACTGTGAGCCAAAGAAATGGTAATTTGCACAGACTAACAACAGGCCAGCCAAGTCATGAGCATCACTTAAAATGGTATCATACAGTGGAATCTTCTTAAGTCTAATTCGTAACATACAACAGCAACAACAACCACAAATAATGCTACTTTTATCAGACTGGCCTTCCTTTATTGGAGGGTTTACTGACCCACAATGGTTGGGTTATAGTTCTTCCATGGGGACATGCTAACACCAGCTTCCTGGCAAGTGATTGGCTGTTGCTTACCGGAAGGGAGAGTGGAAGGTAATGGGAGGCTGGTGTTGTGCAAATGCAGTAACAGAACCAGTCTGTTGGTCACACTAGTGTGTCTGCACCACGTCAGCCTCCCGACCAACTAGCACCTCTCACTCACAGTAAGCTACAGTAGCCTATATGCCAGAATGCTAGCATAGCAACTCTGCCCCACTTGGTAAACTCCTGGTAGTGAAATCTGCATTACGGTAATTCTGTCACCCACTTTTGCCTCCACCATGGCCCTCATGAGGTTGCCCAGAAGAAAATACAGCCCTCCGCCTGAAAAAGGTTTCTCTTTCTCCTTCTCTCTCTCTCCCGGTGAAATGTTGGTTGTGTTTATTGTCTTGCTATTTATTAAAGGTCAGCAACAGATCAGACCTCCAGACAAGCCTAATGTCTTGAGTAAAATGAGTCCCGAGTTGACAGGTAAACTGTTTTATGCCTTTTTACTCAATTTTCCTGACTCCAGCCTGGTCCAGAGACCATGTAGAGCAAAGACAGCTTTGCTTGTCAAACCCAATAAAGCAAATCAGTGTGCTATCAATAGGATGGAAAATGACTCTCCTTCCAAAACAGTGGACTGCGGATCCCAAGAGCTATGATTTACCAAGTTAAACAACCCCCCTTGAATGTTGAGTGAAAGAACAAACTCTTAACATAATGATATCCTCCCCCCACTTACTTTTTAAAATTGCTTACGTCAGCTGTAAACATCGCAATACTGGGTGGGGTGGGGGAATTCAAATGAATTGCTTTTGGAAGATTGAGATTGTCTCTCTTGTTTTTCAGGTGCAAGTTAATGCTTGAAAGTTGCAGAGGGAACTTGTATAATTTACTCCGTCATTGCCTTCTCCTCACAAATCCTCGATGCAAACTACCAGAAATGTGCAAGAAGGGCCTCAGTCTTTTCTTTAAAAACAAAAACAAAAAAAGAAAATACAAGTGGGACTTTTAACTAGGGATGGTTTGCTTTTAAAGGTGAACATAACTAATTTGCACTTTTCAAAATAATACACAAACTGAAATACACCACCCTTCAAAATTCATGCTTCTCTGAATTTTGCAGTGCAGCCGTGTCACCAAGTAATATGTACAAAAATGCATCTACTAGGATAAAGTGTGCATAAGAATGGAAATATTAGTAAGCATAACATACAAAGATGCATTATGCTGCATCTTGTATTGCCCAGGGGCCTTTAGGTGAAGGGTGGGTAATCAATCTAAATTACTAAATGTGTGTATTAGAATTAATTTGCACTCCAATGGTGATAAATTTTCTTGAGGGCTTTAAACACACACGCACACACACACACCACACAATGTGGAAATATTGAGAACTGAATTTAAACCTGGAAGAGGCCTCTGAGGAAAATCTGAAAGCATACTCCGGTTCCTGATAGAGAATAGTCCTTCAGGTTCACTTTGTCCCACAGAACACAATGAGAATGATTGAGAATGGAAGCAACACATGCAGCCTCATTGCACCTGAATGTTGCCAACCTAGTACCCATCTCCTATTGCAATTGCCAAAGCCTGATCCTTATTTATTTTATTTTTTGGTATTTAATATATTTGTAGTCAACCTATTATTCAAGGGTGCCAGGGAGGCATATAATAAACTTCAAAACCACATTTCATAAATAAATAAAAACAACACTTCATAGATAACACAGGCAGAAAAAGCAAAATAAATAAATAAATCACCATGCACTTCTTTCTTCCCCAAAGACCTGGACAAAGGGGTGCATGTCTTTGCTTGGCATTAGAATGAACACAGTGTAGGGGCAATTGCAGAACTTGGAGGGAGAGCTATTGAAAAGCTGCAGGCGCACAACACAGGAAGTCTTCTTCCACGGGGGCCCTGTACATGAACCTTGCTCAGTAAGGAGACCGCCGACTGGGCTTCCTTTAACAAACTTGAGACTTCTGAAGAGTGTGCCAAGGACAGAGAACACTGGGAATGTCTATTATAATACACATATTCTTCCGGACCTCTCCCTTCCTCCACATTTTTCAAAACTGTCTTTTAAGCATTATTGAATTCTGTAAACTGCAATTATCAGCCCAGCTAATCTATAGCAACATGGCTATCCCCAGGCCATCCCATCATCTTCATGAAGCCACAAATCTCAATTATTAAGTTAACTGAGAAGCCAAAACAATGATCTAGAGCTGAAGTCAGGATGTCAGGGCAACAACTGCAGTTATCACAGCTGGAGGCTGAAGTGCTTAGCCAACAGTCAGTTCAGTCCCATTAGCTGCCCACATGCAGCCACTCAAGAGAAGGGACGTTATCAAGGTTAGCAAGTTCCTTCTTCTCTGCACATACACACGAAACACACACTCACACAAACAGACACTGAAAACACAAAGAAGAAACTCAGTGCAAAATGTGATAAGAGGACAAGAGTGGAGGAGCCAGATTCAAGGTTTCAGCCACTTAAGCTGAACGAACAATACATTTTAAAAATTTGCTCAGAATTAAATATGTAAGGTTGTAAGAGAGGGTGGGAAGCCTCAAAAGAAAGGGACATTAAAAACAATTTAAATAAGTGCTCACTCAGTGTTCTAGAAAAAGAGGAAGAAAAAGCATACTGCTCCTCTCTTTAATGTACACTCTTTATGTAAATTAAAAATAATCACTTTGTGAGTGACCTTTTTAACATGGCCTGAGGGAGGAGGGGACTGGTTTATTAGCTCAGAAGTTAAAGGAGGGGAGTAAGGGAGGGGATGTCCTTTTGAACGTGTGATTTCTCAATGCCTTTAGCTTTTTTTGTGAAAAAGTCTGTTTAAATGTCAGAAGTGTGTGTTTTGATCGTGGGAGAGAAAATTGTGCTCATCTAACTAGGGCCATCTCACCCAGGTATCCTCTGGTGGGCCCCTTCATGTGCTAATGAGTTGTGGTGGGCTTGCCTGGCTCTTCTTTGGCAATCACCCGTAGCCGAGTAAGATTGTCTTCCATAAACACAGTTTTAACAATGAGTTCGTAAGTGATTGTGGAGGCCAATTCTGGATCCACACGTCCTTCCACAGTGGGGACATTGGTTTCTGGGTGGGAGTTGATCACGGTGTGGATTTGCCAAGCGTGCCTTCCTCTTAGCACGTTTCTCCCTTGCATCCTGTGTTCAAGTGTCTTCAAAGCCCATTACACCTTTGGTTAAGGCTGTTCTCCAACTGGAGTGCTCGCAGGCCAGTGTTTCCCAGTTGTCTGTGTTTACTGTATACTACATTTTTGTTAAGATTTTCCTTGAGGCAGTCTTTAAACCTCTTTTGTTGACCACCAGCATTACACTTTCCATTTTTAAGTTCAGAATAGAGTAGTTGCTTTGGAAGACGATCAGCAGGCATCTGCACAACATGACCAGTCCAACGAAGTTGATGTTGAAGAATCATTGCTTCAACACTGGTGATCTTTGCTTCTTCCAGTACACTGATATTAGTTCGCCTGTCTTCCCAAGTGATGTGTAAAATTTTACGGAGACACCGTTGATGGAATCTTTCGAGGAGTTGGAGATGGCGTGGTCCATGTGGTCAGTGGGTAGGTGGCATCTCTAGCTACCCTTTAAATTGTTCTTTGCTTCCTGGCCAAGAGTGCCAGCTGCACCCTTTTCCAGGCAATGATAGCTCAGGCACTGTGACTCATGTTCTGGTAACTTCATGTTCAGACTATTGCAATGTGTTCTATGTGGAGCTTCCCTTACAGCTGGTCAGAAGGCTGACTAGATCAGGGTCCCTTCCAACTCTGCACAGAGATGCTGGGGGTCAAATCTGGGACATTCTGCATGCAAATCAGGTGCTCTACCATTAAGCTATGGATCTTCCCAAATAGGAACACAAGGTGCTGCCTTATACTGAGCTATCTTTATACTGTTTGATGCCACATTAATCTCTGAGTGGAGCGATATTCCAGAGGTTTTAGGCACTGACCCAGGGTTCATGTTTTCTTCAGAATGAGGGACAGTGGAGAGACTGTGGTGTCTTTATGAACTACAGCTTATTTACACATATATACAACCTGAGCCTACAATGGAGGGGTCAGCAGCATGAACAACCCAAGAGGTTCTTGCTTCTTTCATAGTCACAGCCTTAGATTCAGGCATAACTCTACTTCTCTGCTGCCCAGCCTACCAGTTTCCAGCTTCTACCTCTCTCACACATACAACTCTCAACTCTGGCCTTTGTCTTTCTAACTACCAGCAAGCTAAGGCAGGACCCCTCACCCATTTTATTTCTGTCACAGGGACACTTCCTTTGTTACCTTAATGGTTTGTTCTTAGAAGGTCATTACCAATAAACTTGTATGGCTATATTAAGAATTTGAATCCTTGCTTAGATTTTAGCACCTTAGATCCTGTAATTAGAAGGGTCTCGGGCATACAACCTACCCCCACCCACAACTTGTGACCATACATTGGTCCATAGAGCTCAGTATTGTCTGCAGTGAGTGGCAGTGAATTTCTTGAGTCCTTCCCAGACCTATCTGGAGATGTTGGGGATTGAACCTGGGACATTCCAGACGCAAAACAGCAAAATGAAATCAGAAGTTAAAGCTTCCAAGCTCCTGCACCTGAGGAGCACAGGGATTTCCTCAGCTGGTGGGGGTCAGTGACAAGTCATTCAGTAAACCATACTTTATTGTTATCTCCAAAGGCACTCATTGTTTGAGCCCACCGTCTCCATTATTTGCCATTTTCCTGTCCACTTTATTAGCCAGCCCATTATTTCATTGCAATACCCAACACAAAAAATGCAGCATAATTAAAGAAAACATTGTCATTTCAAAGTCATGTTCCTTACCGTTTCATAATTAAGGAACAGGTCTTCTCCCACTGATTCTTTTCCATGTAGGTTTCCGATGTTGCTGAGGCTCCACTATTAAAATTTATAAGATTCTTATACAAATGAGATGCTTGGTGTGAACAGTAAGTGGGTTTGTGTCCTTGGCTTTAATGAATTTGTCCTGTTATTAAGCAATTAGCACATTACTAATTAAACATACAATGCTAGAGTAGTAAGCCTTATTCGGGTTCTTACCAAAGCAAGGGAAGCATGAATTCAGTGTGCAAGTATGCAGCAAAAGCACTCCTGGGATTTTCTGCAATGTATGGCACATTTTAAAAGCTTTTAACAAGCCCTTCCTCTTCCTCCAAATACATTTTTAGTGACTGAAAGCTTCAAAAGCCTTGGAGCAAATATTAAATTATCATTAGGATTAGTTACAGAATCCATCTCAAAAAGGATCCCACCCAGATTTTACAGTTCCATGTTGCTGTCTGAGTGGGAACTTTGTAGGGACATATCCCTTTCAGGACTCTGGAGTGGATTCTGATGGTGGTCAGGTTGCACACTGGGGCAATAGTGTTGAGCATCTAACCCCAATCCTGGCCCAACTGCACTGGCTGCCAGTTAATTTCTGGATCCAGATCATAGTGCTGGTACTGACCTATATAATCAGTTATATAAACAGCTCAGGACCTCAATACCTTAAGGACCGTCTCTACCCTACAAACTGACCCATACCCTTGCCATTCAAGACCCTTCTCTCCCCGAGAGGTTTGGAGGGTGGCAACACCAGAATGGGCCTTTTCTGTGGTGGCTCCCCATTTGTGGAATGCTCTCCCTAGGGAGGACTGCCTGGCACCATCATTACATGTCTTTAGGTGCCAGACGATCCTCCCTGGGAAGAGCATTCCACATTCCATTATTACATGTCTTTACCCAGGCCTTTGGACATTAAACAATCTATTGCCTTTTAAAAATGGGAGGGGCAGTTATTTTAATTGTTGCTGTGATTGTTTTATTATTTTGTTTTATTAATTATTATTATTATTATTATTATTACTATGCAATGTAGATTAGGTTTTTAATGTTATGTCCTGGGATCTTCAGACACAGGGCAGTATACAAATTGAAAAATAAAATAAAATAATGTGTAGCATTTAAATGCAGCTTTTCACAGATTCTTTCAGAAAGGTCACACAAAATGGTACCACCAAAAATTAAACAAGATGCAAATAGGTTATTCTGCCCACTGTAATTTGCATCCTCATGCTTCCAATTTATTTCTACCTGAAATATCTGAGTTAATCCACTTTGTATAATTTGACTAATCATCAGCATTTGGAATTAGCAGCAGCTGCAGAGATATCCACTCTTCAAATAAAGACAAAAAAAGAGGAAACAAACCCGTGGTTGACAGCAAGGATGGTAGCATGAGTTTTGTTTTTGTTTTTATTATAAGCAAGCATTGGACCTAAAGACTTAAAGAGAAGGGAGAAGGAACAAGGTTTGTAGGAGGGAAGAACAAGTATAATTTTGCAAATATCTAAAGGGCATAATAACAATGTTGTGAACAAGCATAATGAAGTGTTAACATAAAAAAGTCTCTGCCAATAATGATGCACTTTGATAAGTGGGAAATGTACTTGTCTGCACTCCATCATTACTTCTTCAATCACAGTCACACTTAAACCTTGAGGGACAATTCCATTTATGAATTGTTACAGTGGTGCAGCCAATCATTAGTAGCATTGTGAACTGTTATGTTCAGAGCTACAGTGTTATGCAGCTTGGATGATGAGAGGCACATCCTTTGCATTAGCAGTGAGGGCTTATTTAGGGGAAGGGCCAAAGCTCAGTAGTAAAACATCTGCTGTGTGTGTACAGAAGGTTCAATCTCCAACATCTCCAGGAAGAGCTGGGGAAAACTCCTTGTGCAAAATAATGGAGAACCACTGTCAGTCAGCATGAACAGTGGGGAAAGTGGTGGAGGAAGAAGAAGAAGAAGAAGAAGAAGAAGAAGAAGAAGAGGAGGAGGAGCATGGACCTGTGCCTAGAAAGCACGGGGCAAAAGGTAAGTGTGGTTGATCCCTCAGAATAAAACAGCTTCCTATGTTGCTATCTTGGGAAAGGAAGCAGAGGAAGGAGACCAAAGTTCTCTTATTCACTGGGGAAGAACATCAAAAAGCAATGGGAAGACTACTCAGACCCCATCCATCAGCCAGAGAAGAAGAAGCTGCAGGAACCTATATTATGATACCCTATTTTTCCTCCAAGAGAGATCAAGGTGGTGAATGGGCTTCCTGCTTGCCAATCTGCTTTGCAAACAGGAAACCCCAGTTTCAATCCCTGGCATCCCCAGGTAGTGCTGAAACACCCCAGACAGCTGCTGCCACTCAGTGTAGACAATGGTGAGTCAGATGGTCTCATGCCACCTTCCTATGTTGCTCCCAGGTTAGAAGAGATGGAATTCAAAGTTGTATGAAATTGCCCAAGTCATGGTTAAGTGGCTCTCACATTCTTTTGGAGGAAGGACCAGACCTGCTTGACTGGTCATTCACCAAGCCCAGCACCTAGTCCCACAGTCAGGTAGTTTGCCAGGTGAGAGTTAATGCTGCCTGATTTAGTCTACAGTTGTAGCTGTGGTTTGGTTTGCACAGTGGTTTGAAAAGTGGGATTTGGGTAGTTTTTCATCAAAATGCAAACAAAATCTTACACACACACCCCCAAGCATGTTACCATGCATCATTTTATAAACCTATATCAAGTCTCCCACAATATCCTTGGTAATCACCTCCCCACCCCCAAACAAAAATAAAAACATTTTAAAAGCAATGTTGCAAATCACATGGAGTGCTGCTCAAGAACTGAAGACACCCCTAGGAAGATAGCAGTCTCTCTTTTGCAGTTGCTGGGCAAGACTGATAAAGGTAAACTAACTATTCTTCAGGGAAGCAATGCTGCCATTAGGGATTATATAACTGAGCAGTCCCTCATAAGTTTCCAGATAACCCCACAGTTCCCTAGAAGAACACAGTTTGAATGTGACACCATTCTTCCACGATGTTATTGATCTATAATAAAGCCAACAGAACAAAGACCAATATCCTGGTAGGCTTGGATCCTAAGGGAAATAATGGATGCAATGGCAGCTATCCAAAATAATAATAATAATAATAATAATTTATTATTTGTACCCCGCCCATCTGGCTGGGTTTCCCCAGCCACTCTGGGCGGCTTCCATAGAGACAAAAAATACAGTAAAATATCACAGATTAAAAACTTCCCTGAACAGGGCTGCCTTCAGATGTCTTCTGAATGTCAGGTAGTTATTTATCGCTTTGACATCTGCTGGGAGGGCGTTCCACAGGGCGGGCGCCACTACCGAGAAGGCCCTCTGCCTGGTTCCCTGTAGCTTTGCTTCTCGCAATGAGGGAACCGCCAGGAGGCCCTCGGAGCTGGACCTCAGTGTCCGGGCAGAACGATGGGGGTGGAGACGCTCCTTCAGGTATACGGGGCCGAGGCCGTTTAGGGCTTTAAAGGTCAACACCAACACTTTGAATTGTGCTCGGAAACGTACTGGGAGCCAGTGTAGGTCTTTCAAGACCGGTGTTATGTGGTCTCGGCGGCCGCCCCCAGTCACCAGTCTAGCTGCCGCATTCTGGATTAGTTGTAGTTTCCGAGTCACCTTCAAAGGTAGCCCCACGTAGAGCGCATTGCAGTAGTCCAAGCGGGAGATAACCAGAGCATGCACCACTCTGGCGAGACAGTCCGCGGGCAGGTAGGGTCTCAGCCTGCGTACCAGGTGGAGTTGGTAGACAGCTGCCCTGGATACAGAATTGACCTGTGCCTCCATGGACAGCTGTGAGTCCAAAATGACTCCCAGGCTGCGCACCTGGTCCTTCAGGGGCACAGTTACCCTATTCAGGACCAGGGAGTCCTCCACACCAGCCCGCCTCCTGTCCCCCAAAAACAGTACTTCTGTCTTGTCAGGATTCAACTTCAATCCATTAGCCGCCATCCATCCTCCAACCGCCTCCAGGCACTCACACAGGACCTTCACCGCCTTCACTGGTTCTGATTTGAAAGAGAGGTAGAGCTGGGTATCATCTGCATATTGATGGACACCCAGTCCAAACCCCCTGATGATCTCTCCCAGCGGCTTCATATAGATGTTAAAAAGCATGGGGGAGAGGACGGAACCCTGAGGCACCCCACAAGTGAGGGCCCAGGGGTCTGAACACTCATCCCCCACCACCACTTTCTGAACACGGTCCAGGAGGAAGGAGCGAAACCACTGTATAACAGTGCCCCCAGCTCCCAGCCCCTCTAGACGGTCCAGAAGGATGTTATGGTCGATTGTATCAAAGGCCGCTGAGAGATCCAGCAGAACCAGGAAACAACTCTCACCTTTGTCCCTAGCTCGCCGGAGATCATCAACCAGCACGACCAAGGCAGTTTCAGTCCCATGGTGAGGCCTGAATCCCGATTGGAAGGGATCCAAATGGTCCGCATCCTCCAGGCGTGCCTGGAGTTGTTCAGCAACCACGCGCTCAATCACCTTGCCCAAGAATGGAAGATTTGAGACTGGGCGATAGTTGGCCATACTGGCCGGGTCTAAAGATGGTTTTTTAAGAAGCGGTTTAATGACCGCCTCTTTCAGCGGATCTGGGAATGTTCCCTCACAGAGGGAAGCATTCACCACCCCGCAGAGCCCATCGCCCAGCCCTTCCCGGCTTGCTTTTATTAGCCAGGATGGGCAAGGATCAAGGAGACAGGTGGTTGGTTTCATGCGTCCAAGCAGCCTGTCCACATCCTCGGGGGTAACGGATTGAAATTGATTCCATGCAACTTGACCAGACAGAGCTCTAGCACTCTCCCGCCCCGGCCCTGCTCCCACGGTGGTGTCTAGCTCCTTCCGAATATGAGTGATTTTATCTGCAAAAAACTTTGCAAAATCGTTGCAGGAGATCTTGGGGTCTTTACAAGGCCCCGGTGGTAAAGGTGGTTCCGTTAAATTGCGAACCACCTGAAAGAGTCTCCTGCTACTATTTTCTGCAGATGCAATAGAGGCGGTGAAGAAAGTCCTCTTCGCCGTCGCTATCGCCACTTGGTAGGCTCGACGTTGAGCTCTAACCTGTGTTCGGTCAGATTCGGAGTGAGTTTTCTGCCACCGACGCTCTAACCGTCTCAACGATTGTTTCATCGCCCTCAGCTCCGAAGAAAACCACGGGGCTGTTCGGGCTCCATGCAATCGGAGAGGGCGCTTCGGAGCCAGACAGTCGATAGCCCTGGTTAACTCCGCATTCCAGCGGGCCACCAGGGAATCAGCTGAAAGGCCATCAACATGGGCTAAAGCATCCCCTACCACTCTCTGGAAACCATTTGGATCCATTAAGTGGCGGGGGCGGACCATCCGAATTGGTCCCACCTCCCTGCAGAGGGGAAGGGTCGCGGAGAAGTCCAGTTGCACCAGGAAGTGATCTGACCATGGCACTTCTTTTGTTTCACTTTTACTTAGTGTCAGATCACCCACGTCACTAGAGGTGAACACCAGGTCTAAGGCATGTCCATGACTATGAGTTGGGCCAAACTTATTCAGGGACAGCCCCATGGAGGCCATGCTTTCCACGAAGTCCCGAGCAGCCCCTTGTAAGGTCGTGTCGGCATGGATGTTAAAATCCCCTAGGACAACCAAACTAGGTGTCTCCAGGAGAAAATCCGCCACGACCTGAAGCAGCTCGGACAGGGAATCCTTGGTGCAGCGGGGAGGTCGGTACACCAAAAGGAATCCTGTACTGCCCCTATTGCCCAACTTCCAGAACATGCACTCAGAGAGCTGGATCTTCCCAGTAGGACGCCTGGTGCAAGCTAGTGACTTCCTAAAAATCACTGCAACCCCCCCTCCCCGCCCACATGACCTGGGTTGCTGTGCGTAAGAGAAACCTGGTGGGCAAGCAGCGGCAAGGACAGGCCCATCTGCTTCCTCCAACCAGGTCTCTGTCACACATGCCAGGTCAAATCCTCCATCCACAATCAAGTCGTGGATGGCAGTGGTTTTATTCATCATTGACCTGGCATTGCACAGCAACACTTTCAGGTCATGTGGGTTTCCCCTGTTGATTCCAGTATCCATCCGGTCAAGGCCAGACCCGGAGGCAGGGATAGTCTTCAAACAACGACTAAACCTGCCTCCTCGGTAATGACATGGTCTGGTCTTAGCGTAACTCCGCCTCCTGCCCATGATCACCGAGATCGGATGTCCCAGTGCTTTCCCCCCTGTGAAACTTGTCCCAGCCATTGTGTTGGCTGGGGAGCCACTCCCAGGCAGCCCTGATCCCACCCCTTAAAAACAAAACACAAACTATACAGAACCAATAAAACAACAACAAAAGGAACAGAACAATTGTACTAAAATTAATCCCCAACCAACTATCCATCCCACCCACCCACCCCCAACAAAGGAAAAAAGAAAAAAAGGAATAAAAAATTAAATTGCCACCGACTGCTTGAGGACATTTTAACGCACATTGACCACCTGGAACAGGGAAGCAATGGCAGAAAACTTCCCACACTTTCCCAAAAGTTTGTTCCAAGTAAGGGTCTGGGCCACGCCCCCTGGGCCAGTTGGAGAAGGCCCTGGAAGGGAGCAGGCCCTGCAGTCCTCACCCAGCCGATGGTCCGAGGCTTTCCTGCAGCAGGAGTCCCTTTATAGCCGGGAGAGAGGGCCTGGGCCACGCCCCCTGGGCCAGTTGGAAAAGGCCCTGGAAGGGAGCAGGCCCTGCAGTCCTCACCCAGCCGATGGTCCGAGGCTTTCCTGCAGCAGGAGTCCCTTTATAGCCGGGAGAGAGGGCCTGGGCCACGCCCCCTGGGCCAGTTGGAGAAGGCCCTGGAAGGGAGCAGGCCCTGCAGTCCTCACCCAGCCGATGGTCCGAGGCTTTCCTGCAGCAGGAGTCCCTTTATAGCCGGGAGAGAGGGCCTGGGCCACGCCCCCTGGGCCAGTTGGAAAAGGCCCTGGAAGGGAGCAGGCCCTGCAGTCCTCACCCAGCCGATGGTCCGAGGCTTTCCTGCAGCAGGAGTCCCTTTATAGCCGGGAGAGAGGGCCTGGGCCACGCCCCCTGGGCCAGTTGGAGAAGGCCCTGGAAGGGAGCAGGCCCTGCAGTCCTCACCCAGCCGATGGTCCGAGGCTTTCCTGCAGCAGGAGTCCCTTTATAGCCGGGAGAGAGGGCCTGGGCCACGCCCCCTGGGCCAGTTGGAAAAGGCCCTGGAAGGGAGCAGGCCCTGCAGTCCTCACCCAGCCGATGGTCCGAGGCTTTCCTGCAGCAGGAGTCCCTTTATAGCCGGGAGAGAGGGCCTGGGCCACGCCCCCTGGGCCAGTTGGAAAAGGCCCTGGAAGGGAGCAGGCCCTGCAGTCCTCACCCAGCCGATGGTCCGAGGCTTTCCTGCAGCAGGAGTCCCTTTATAGCCGGGAGAGAGGGCCTGGGCCACGCCCCCTGGGCCAGTTGGAAAAGGCCCTGGAAGGGAGCAGGCCCTGCAGTCCTCACCCAGCAGTTGTGTGTGCACCCGAGTATGTACACTTTAAGAGGCTGGTAATGGCCAAACCCAGGATGAGCTATCAGAGCCATTTCACAAACTTCACAGCACTAGATTGGGACGCTCAGCAAAGTCAAAAGGCAGGAAGCTCAAGATGCGGGGGGGGGGGGGATAGTTATTTTTGCCACAATGCATAAACTGATTTGTGGAATTTGCAAGCTCAATATGTGCAACTGGATGAACTCACACAGCAGCTTAAATCTATCACTGTCTACAAGGTACAGTTGCTAAATGGAACTCCCTCCACCTTCAGGGCATGGTGTGTTCACCATAATTTAATATATACCTCTACAATTCCAGGTCTCCCCAACATCCCAGTCTGTTGACTGGACTCCCCCCCCCCTCCCTTCCCCACAATCATCCATGGACTCAGTACTATTTTTCTGAGCGTACTCAAGGGTATACAGTACTGGCACCATTTTTCAAGAAGAAAAGCACTGTGTGGGTTTGTACCCATCCCCAGACAAGACAACCTATGTCTATCATCTGTGTTGCTGCTGGATTTATGATTAAGGTTACAATAAAGTGGGTTACGATTAAGGCATTGTCATTCAAAACTGATTGAGATTTGGACTCACTATGGACTCAGGACCAAAAGCATTCCTTTTCCTAAATAAAGGGATAGTGTTCATCTGGGGGAAGGGAAAGTTAACATGGTGTTGCTAGACTTCAACTCCCAACATCACTGATCGCTGGACATGCTGGCTAGAGCTGATGGGCGTGGTGGTCTAGCAAAGTCTGGTTGGAACCATGTTGGCTACCCCCTCTTTTGATGAGCAGATTTAGAATTTGGAAAGGCCCAAGAGATTCACGGAGCATAATATCTAACTCAAGCAGTGCCGGAATTACGTATAAGCTAAACAAGCTATAGCATAGGGCCCCACTCTCTTGCCTCCCCCCCCACAAAAAAAATTAAAGAAAAAAACAAACTGGATGTACATTTCCAAAATATAAGATAAAAAACAAATAAAATAAAACCTACATACAGCAACAGTGTTTTGGGTTGTGTAGGCTAGCCTGCTCCCTAAAATATCACTGGTTTGCTCATTTCTATATACAGGGTGTCTACATTATGCATGTGCAAATGGCTTTAGATACCTATTAGGTCCTTAAATTACCATACAGCATATATTCATCACAAAAAACAGCGACAATTTGTTGTTGACAAAGGACAGCTGGGCATATAAAGGGCCCCATTACTTACAGTAGCTTGGGGCCTCATCAAACCTAAATCCGGCCCTGAACTCAAGGCCCAGTAGTTGATGATATACTATGGTACAACTCAACATAGGAAGAACCTTCTGGTGGTAAGAGCTGTTGTACAGTGGAATGCACTACCTTGGAATGTGGTGGGCTCTCTTTTAAACAAAGGTTAGATGACCATCTGTTGAAGATTCTTGTGCTGTGAGTCCAGCAATGCAGGAAGGGGGCTGGACTATATTACCATTGGGGTCACTTCCAACTCTACATTTGTATGACTCTGCTGCGCACATCATTCATACCCCACCCCATTAATGCACATAATTCAAACCACAAGAAGAGAAGGTGTGAGCAAGGGAGGAGGCAATTGTATGATGCATTAACGGGCATCATGCTTGCAATTGTGAACATATGAATGTACAACTCCCCCCCCCCCTTTAAGTGTAGGAAGGAAAAAATGTTTTTTAGTGAGATTCCCTCTATAAATTATTTATCCAAGCTCATATTTAATTAAAGGCTCTGGTGACAATTCCCAATATTTTTTGTATTCACAGAAAACCAGCATTTATGTAGATAATGGTGCATTAATATTTATGAAGTGTAGGTTTATTATAAATACAGGAAAATTGCTAATTGGCACTGGAATGACATATTATACTTCCAAAACATATAAATTATTAACAGTAATGGCATGTTTTCATTTAAATTCAACAGCTCCATATGTATACTATCTGCTTTATATATTTTACTATTCATTAGTTGAATTATATAGGGGTAATAAAATACATACTTACTAGAGATAGGTACTTTACATTGTATAAGCCAGTATTTCTAATAACTAGCAAAGACTGGTGCTATCATAAACACAGGCCACCTCTCATGCCATATGACTGCAAGAAAAGCAATAATACAATTGTTTGGTAAAACCAAGGGCCAGTCCAGATGACCAACCACAGCGAGGCTTGGGGGTCACATGACCCCTTGTATACTTAAGAGCACGTCTACAAACCATAGTTAAGATTAAGCATGGTTTTTTGTGTTCACATTCATTACAAAATCAAGCCATTGTAATCCATAACTATTCCTCTTTTTAGACCCCCGCCCAGCTAATTTTATTTCATTTCTTATTTTTTACCAGGGATAGTCCCTGATTTTGGGTATCTGTCCTGGTAGACCTTTGCCCCTCATTTACCTTTGGGGAATATTTGGGGATATTATAAGGAGAAAGTTTTTGTTGTCATTGTTATTATTATTATTGTCGTTGCTATTTGTTTTCTACCATTCCGCATACAGAGCCCAAGTTAGCTATGAACATCTAATGGCTAACAATGTCTAGCTATCTTTAATTTTGTTGTTGCTGTTATAGTTCTAACTGCCTATCTATCTGGTCAATGTTGCTGAAAATATTTAAGTTGGAGCTATTATTCTATAATGAGTACCAGCCCAACAGAGTCATTGTACTGTTTAGAATTCTGTTTAATTGTCCTTAGTTTTTAATTAAAGATACACTTATGGTCAAAGTATCAGAAGCCAGTGCATTGTAAGTTATCACAGAGTAAATGAATATACAACATATGGCTGGGGGGTGGCTTTTAATCAATGTGTAATATTTGTGTGTGCTGCAGGGGTATCTCAAAGAACTACTGTTTTATTTGTTGTCTTTATATTCCATCATTCATAAATGGATGGTTCTAGGGCAAGTTGCAACATACAAGCAATCAGTAACATATTAACACAAAAAAATCAGTTAAAGAAAATGCTATCACATATAATATACAGCCCACCAATACAAAATATAGCAGTAGATAACGCTAGTTTAAATCAAATCCAGTCCCCACAAAAGCCCTAGAGAAATTCTCTTTACCTGTTTCAGAAACAGATGGAGTGGTTAATCCTCTATTCAGGAATTACCAAAGCTAATTTGCAGGGTTTATGACAGATTGCAGAGTATTTTGAGATTAGGAATTTCTCCCTGAGTGCATCTGATCCCTGTCCTTTCAAAGCAAACTCAGAATAATAATGGCATTAGGCATTTTCAGATTTTGTCTGATCAAGCTGTAGCTTGATATCCCTTACCAGTCATAACTGATATACTATTAATAGAAAACATTATGTGCTGAAGGAACCCAACTTTTGATAGTTCTAACATGGACAGCAACTCAGTCTATTTAGATGCAGGTTCCTCCAAAGTTTCACTGTGTGAAGTGTTCCTTAACAATTATTTAGGCTGCACTGCTAGGTAGATAGCTATGTGTTACCGAAGCTGAACTGGAGAACTAAGAAATAGCTTTGCAAGTTTATTTGCTTTCAAATCTACCCAAGATATTTTGTTCTCTATAAGTTGGAATTTATTTAAGTTCAAGCAATATATCTAGTACATTTTCTTGCACTATGGGTAGTTCAATCCATTTCATTCCCCCAAGTGATGACCAGGTGTGCTGGCCCGGGGGGGGGGGGGTTACCATGAGGCATGGCCAAAGTCCGGTCCTGAGCCGAGGGTCTGGAGATTGTCCACCAAGGGGGAAGCTGGGTTCAAAGCAAAAAGCCGGGCGTGGTTGGGAACTCCGGAAAGACAGGTCTGGGTGCTGGCAGAAACAGGTTTCCAACGTCGTTGCTCCCGCAACCTGGGACCAGGCTGACTGGCCTTTATCTTCTCTGAGGCTGGGGTGGTCCCGGCCCACAGGTGACCTGCCTCTCCTGGCCTTAAGGCGAGCACTCCTCCTGAGAGAAACCAGTTCCCTCCGCCTCTCTGCCCTGAGCCTCTGCAGCTCAGGAGAGGATGGAGGGTTACTGGACCCAGGGGGAGGCTTACCTTCCCCTGACAGGGCTGGGAGAGGCGCACCTGTAGGCAATGGGTCCTCAATCACCTCCGGAGTCAGAGTGGATTCATCTGGTGTCTGCTCCTGAGGATCCGGCACAGGTGCAGGCGCTTCAGATTCAAGGCCCTGCCCCAGCTCAGCCAGCCCTGGAGAAGGGGACTCCTGTGCAGGCTGGGATTCCTCTGGTTCAGCCTCTGAATCAGATTCCCAGGCCATCATACCAGGGATGTCAGAGAATTTCAACAAAAACAGAAACAGGAGTGGAAATTGCTGATGATCAAGTATTTGTTCCAAGTCCAGAAAAAAAAATCCAGCAAATATTACCCGTATTTGCTGCAGTTGTTGCTTTTAGTCCGCAAAGTACGGTATACATAATTGATTGCATCCTCCCAACTTAATGGGGTGGAATGAAGTCATGACAATGTAACATACACAATTAATTACAAAACTTAAGTTGCATAATTTTGCAATGGCAGACAGTGAGATGAATAATGTGGTTTCTGGTGAAGATGAACTACAGTGAAACAGAAACAGTGTTGCATGTGACAAATACCAGATGGTAAATTGTGCCTTATTACACCCTGAGTGACAACTCATGAGATTGTACAGGATGCTGTGGAGAACACTCAGGGCTGGTCAACACATGCAGTTGAATGAAATCCTAAAGACAGAGCAGACTGCGCCAGTTCATGCTCACCAGGTCTTTGTTTGCTGTATTATTTCAAAAATATTTGAAACACCAGTAACAAAGATTCTAGCCTAGCACACTAGACAACATTTTCTATTTGCAGAGCATCTTATGTAAGGGACTATTCAAAAAATGTGACCACAAATCTGTGATACAGTCTATTCTACAACTTCAGAACTCTATCACCTCAGTCTGTTTGCATGTGTAGACCAGAATATTGATGATGACCCTAGAGTGGCACCCATCAAATAGTCATGAAATCATTTCTGCCCTGCTTTTCAGCCTTTAAAGAGGGCCCCAAGGTTCATGAAAGATAAGACTATCCATGACTACTAGTCATAGTTGCTATTTAGTAACTCCAGTATCCACAAAGTTGGTTCTGAATACCAGTTGGTGGAATCAGGAGTGGAAGAAGGTTACTGCACACAGCTCTCAGTTTTGAGTTTCCTGTACTTTCCTGCACAAGCTAGGCCTTGGGTCTGATCCAGCAGAGTTCTTCTTACATTAGCCTTGCCAGGAGTTTCCAATATCTCAGTGTGTGGGTGGGAAAATACATAATGATGGTAGGTCAAATATTCATTTTCCACTGTGATCATAGTGCTCTTGAGCATGATAGACTATTGCATTTGTGATGAGCAATGACGTGGGTTGGAATTATATGATATATTGATTACAATATATATGTTTGTCTCTCATGCCCTACAGTAGCAACCATAAATATAACCAAATAAACAGCTTAAATATGTTCAGTATTTATATGCTGAACAATTCATTATATAGATCAGTAGTTTCTAAATGAGCATCTAAAATAAAATTCCTACTCATATTAACTTTGAACATCACTTGAACAGAAGGGCTTTTTGCAGAAATCAATACATATTGATTGCTAGTGAATTGCTTCAGAAAGCCGCCATTTGTCTTCCTGGTGCCCATTTTTATTTTTTTTCCATTTTACATCTGGTTGGTCTCCTAACTCCTCATTTGGACTCCTTGCACAGCTGACACAGAAGCAAACTTTTCCCTACTCCCTCTTTCTGAACTCTTATTTGCCTTTTATCTTCTTCTTCTGTCTTGTTCCTCGTCTTCCCCGAATAGGGAAAAAAGGAAGACTGGATTTTCAAATAATTCCCCAGAGGATAAAAACTGTAACAATGGGTAAATAATTAAATCATTAGTAGCTTCTTTTTATTTCCAATAGTTTTGTACCTATAACCCAAAGTCTTTTCCAAAACTTTTTGAGTTTTTGTTCTAATTTTAGTTATAATTATTCTACTTCATCTGTTCTTCAATAATTATTCCATTGTTTATTCTTATAATGAAACATTTTCATAATCTACTTTTCAGTGGGCACCATTGTGTGAAAAACTCCTATTTGCTAGCGTTAGCCTCAGTTACTGGACTGCACACAGCTGTCTGTACATTTTATTAGGCATACTGCTAAAGTAAGTGCTAATAGCTTCATGCTCTCTCTCTCTTTTGAAAAAAAATATATATTGCTCTGTTAATCAGATTTTCTGATATCTAGGATGGATGTTTTCACAGTAAGCAAAAATTGGCCTTCTACCAATCTACAGCCAGCTGATAGTAGCAAAAAGTTTAATGATGATCGTAACTGCTCAACCTGTGCCAACAGGGCATAAATTACACTGGAATAAACTCCACTTATTTTTAAAGGGGGGAAATGCTCTTGTATGCTATTCTTTTTCAATGGTAGACTAAGGACACAAACCCTTTAACAATTCATTTCTTGCTGTAAGAGTTGTAACAATGTGGTGTGCATGCATATACATACAGTATATTGGTTTATCTTAAATAAATACCAACTTTTAAGGATGCATTTCCCCCCTTTGGGAATACACGACCAAACAACGACATGAAATGAAACAAAACACAAACAAATGCACAGAATATATTTCAGACATGCTGAAGGTTAGAGAGAGGATAAAGCAAAGGTAGTTGCAAAGTCAATTATTAGTTTCCCATTTCAACTTCATTGCTGTCCACAAAGCAGCACAATCTACATAAAGATCTAAAGATAATTTCACCTATCAAACTTGGGTGCGATATTGAGATTGCCACTTACAGGAAACTGGTGGAGGGAGGAGAGCAAGAATAATGGATGGGAAGTTCAAGGGGCCAAATGGGGTTGTCCAAGCCTCTATCTAACTCTTGCAACACTGTCCAGGCCACATCCCTCACTTGCTCTGCTTTGAACCCTTCTTGAGTGTTTGTGCCTAGTTGGAATGTTTCCGTGAACTAGGCCACACTGTACATTTAAAGCACCATTGTACCCCTTTAAACAGTCACAACTCCCCAAAAGCATTATGGGAGGTGTCCTTTGTTAAGGATTCTGAGCAGGGATGCCAACTTGAATAAAATATTAGGTAAACCCCGCCCTGTATAATTGATCACATGACACGGCACATTCTCCTCAGAGAGCTACAATTCCTGAAGTGGTTTAACAGTGAGTCTCTTTTCACCAGAACTCTGGAAATTGTAGCTCTGGGAGGGGAATAGGGTCCTTTTAACACAGGCATGGCCAAACTTGGCCCTCCAGATGTTTTGGGACTACAATTCCCATCATACATGACCACTGGTCCTGTTAGCTAGGGATGATGGGAGCTGTAGTCCTAAAACATCTGGAGGGCTAAGTTTAGCCATGCCTGTTTTAACCACTCTTAACAAACTACAGCTCCCATAATTCTTTGGGGGAAGCCACAACTGTTTGCAGTGTTTAAACATATGCTGTGAATGTGGCCCTAAAGCACCTTGCTTGTCTGGATGGAGGATAGAGAGGGATGTGTAGAAACTAGACTACAATACAAAGGGAAAATTTACAACTGGCTACTTTTGCTGGTGTCATGATCAACACTGGAAGACTTGTTTAAACAAACTGGGTTGATGCCCAATTCTGAAAGAGCGGAGGAAAGTTGGGTCATGCCAGCACATAAATTGAAAAACCATTGATAGGAACTCATAAAATTATTTGGACGATGGGTTTCTGCTTTTTTATATATAAAAAAAACTCTACACTGATGGGCAGCTATTAATTTGATCTTCTTTACAACTTCTTACAACTTTTAAACTTTACAAGTTTAAAAAATAAAAAAAATACTGAAAAATACATAAAATACATTTTAAATCAAACCCTTTAAAGTTAGTAAGCAGTGTTAAGTACTGCAGTCTAAACCCTAAATCAACTGTAGGAACTCAGTTTTTGAGCTATTATTGAATGCCATTACGATGGGGGCGGGGGGACACCTGGGAAGGAATAAAAGAGGTGTGATTTTACTGTTAATACGTAAGTGCAAACCACTTCATCTCATTCCAGTAAGATGATTAGATTCAATTCACATTTCATAAAGGATTCATAGCTGAAATGTCAAAAATGAGGTAATGCTCAACATTTGCAAAACCCTGAAACCTGTTCCATAAAAAGCAATTTAAACATAACAGGTTGGTTAACCTTGAATAGTCAGATTAATGATCCAGCAAGAGCCTCAACCTGATTTCAATGAATAAACAAAACTTCATAAGAAAACTTTAGAAACATTTTGTCAGAACAAGAGAAAAAGCAGTTGGGAAGAAACTGGTGCCACAAATTAGTACTGCAAAGTTCTCAAAGAGCTACAAGAATCACAAATAGACTTTCTGAATAAAATTCCTTCCTGCCAAGGATATGGGGAATAACTTTCTTTTTCTATTTCTCTGGGAAAATGTTTTCCTTTCTTTTCTAAAAAAAATAAAATAAGATTTTGATAACATTAAGCAAATAATAAGTGGGCATAAAACTAGCCAAATCAAGCAGTTTCAAAGTCAGAAAAGGGTTGCAGTTCAGTGGCAGCGCATCTGTCTTGCATGCAAAAGGTCCCTGGCATCTCCAGGTAGGGTCCCCCCCACCTGAAACTCGCAAAAGCTGCTGCCAGTTGGTGTCAGCAATATTGAGCTAAATAGACCAATCTGACTCAGTATAAACCAGCTTCCTACACTTCCTTCCTCTCAGAACAAGAAAACTGACACAAGCTGCAACTAATTTTCTTTTGTTGAGAGGGGGCACACACATACACACGCATCCTTTGAGTAACTAGATCCAACCCCTTACAATGTGAGTCCTATTCTTCAGCCCAGCTTTCTGAGCTCCACAAATTTCTGCCCCACCCCATAGCTAAGTTCTATGCAGAGCACAAAGATGATAGATGGTAGATGATAGATAGATAGATGATAGATAGATAGATAGATAGAGCAGAGGAGCCATAATGTTTGAAGTAATTACCACAGTGTGTGAGACTTTTGTGGTTTAAACACTAGCACTGGGAGCAGACAATAGGGCTTTTTGTTCTGAAGTGATTTTAGTCTTGCAGATGTGGCACAACAGAGGCATTCTTGGCTACATAGTTCTTGCTCATCCTACTGTTGTCCAGTCATTTTTGTTTTAGACTGCTTTGGAAACCACATTTGCCCGAGAGATTATAGTGTAACAAAAGAAATGGGTGTACAATACTAAGTGATGCCTCTAGCATGTCAATTTGACTTTAAAATATGGGCTGCTGCCTGCGCTAGGCTTTTGCTCTAAAAAAAAAAATTAAACATCATACTGTGGTGCTCTGACAACTGACTTGAATTCTTGAAGTTGCACCAAATGGCTGTATCTGACACGCCTCTCTCTTTGGATTATCACCAGACAGCCTCAATTCACTAACCATCTTTCAAAACAACTGGATGTCCTGAGTATACATAGCCCAAGGAGGACAAACGGCTGGTAGTTTGTTTATTGACAAGCACACTTATAGTAGCTCCTAAGGTGCACAGCACATGCACAGATGTTTTGAGCAACTAAGTAGCTGGCATTCTCTCCCCAGGCTTCTGCTCTGAGCTAGACTGCTGGACCAACAGCATAACCACACCTCCACCCAAACTTAAGTACTTTCATCTGACAGTGTGTATGCAAGCAACCTACAACTTCTCCTACATGAAAGCTGCCACTGTGCCAGTCTCTTCAAGCCACCCATGCCCCCTGTTCCTGCGGGAAGCAGAAGATGGACCATCTCTTTTTCTGCTCCTGGCATGTCCTGCCCTTCCTCCAGTTCCTTCTCCATGTCCAGCACCCCCTCCCCACATCTCCTCCTGCTCAGACTCTTCCCCTCCCTCCAGCTCTGGCTCCTACATCTTGGGAGGCACAAAACCCCATAAATTTATGCCTGCTTTCCCTGGGTCAGCCTCTGGGCCCGCAGCCTCTGCCACCTGTTCCTCACTGCCCTGTTAGTCCTTGACACTGGATGAAGGAAATTAGATGATGAAGGATCCATAGAATGTGATGCATACATATGTACATATACTTGTACAGCTCCATATAAACAAACTCACAAAGCAAACACAGAGACATTTCAAGAGCCAATAGCTGCATTGAAATGAATCATGTGGTCAGCAATGACTTACTGGAGGGCCATTTTGATCAACGAGTGAGGCATTCCCCTTGCCCATTTTATTTATTCATTTGTTAAAAACCATTTATATACTGTCCTTTATCATCTATTTCAAGGTGGCTGACAAAAATTAAAGCATGCAAAAACAACAAGCAAATGAACAGATCAAAGCACAACCAATGGTTTGAACATGTGAAATATTTTAGAGAGAGATATTTAAAAAACAGTAAGTTGTATCCAACTCAGTTCCACTCAGAATAGACCCAATGAAATTGATATACTGAAGTCAGTCATGCCCACTAACGTCAATGGGTCAGTTCTGAGTAGGACTAGTTTAGATCAGGCTTCCTCAACCTCAGCTCTCCAGATGTTTTGAGACTACAATTCCCATCCCTGACCATTGGTCCTGCTAGCTAGGGATCATGGGAGTTGTAGGCCAAAAACATCTGGAGGGCCAAGGTTGAGGAAGCCTGCTCTAGATACAACCCCCTCACACACATCTTAAGATACAAGCTATGCAGGCCAGAACTGAAGGGACCTGGATGAGTGTGGATGGACACAAGTGAGACTAATTTTCACCTGGATGCCACTGATGAGGCCCCCATTCTGGAATTGCTTCAAGAATACTCTTGGAACAAACTTTTAGCAAATATCAGAGTTTTCAAGGTCTCTGAAAGCTGCAAGATACAGGAATGCCTCCTGTGACTTTCAGTTACTGAACATGTGGGTGACTAACTGCCGTCTCCCTGCCATGGTCTCTTTACCTCGCATAAAACTGCTTGAGCTGCTCCTCAACCAACAAAGGGGAAAAATTGGTCACGTTAAAGAGTTTAAGTATATCATATGCTCTTGCTGATACCATATGCATTGGTAGCTGTGGGCCATTCCCGTAATATTGCACCTGGACGATGGCTGGCACATCTGTTGCTCTGGGTGCTGTTTCAACAAGACCCCTGGCCACCAAACAGTACTCTAATCAATCAGATCAAGATGACAGGAAAGTGATTCTGACAGCTGTGACACTGCCTGTAGCAGATGGAACTCAGTAGCTACTGGCAGGGCCAACCACTGGTCACTAAAGTCCCTGACAAAACATTAACGTCATTACTGAAAGGAAGTAGTGTCTTGGGCAAGAAAAGATCTGCTATAAATAGGTCTAGTTAAGAAGAGCAGCTAAGGTGCTGATCCGATGGCCAGGGTCGTAATGCAACATGTGTTGTTGCGTTCTACAACTTTCGACACTAAAGTTTGTTGCATTTATATATCACTTCACACATCCTGGAGTGTTTTAAAATAATCAAATCACAAAACATAATACAAAGATAAAATGCAGAGTGTGTTTGGGAAGGGCTGTAACTCAGAATCTGCCTTGCAAGCAGGTCCCAGGTTCAAACCC
This sequence comes from Podarcis tiliguerta, assembly GCF_965153285.1. NCBI lineage: Eukaryota > Metazoa > Chordata > Lepidosauria > Squamata > Lacertidae > Podarcis > Podarcis tiliguerta. The sequence continues at coordinate 33,759,405 of NC_139547.1, forward strand.
TTCCATCTCAAGGCAGGGTTAGGATACGACTACTGTCTGGAAGTCTGAAACGTGTAGTAGAAAATGCCCTGGATGGATCACGGGGCATGACTCAGGTTAAGTCAGCTTCCTATGTCCCTATGTTCATATAGAAGGAGGGAGGGAACTCACCTAAAATGCAGAGTACCCACCTCATCTACACTGGATGAACACCAAGAACTCTGAGCATTTTTTTGTCCAAATGCCCCCGAGAAGTAAGTGGTTTTGCCTGTTGTCAGAAAGATGCCAAGTCAGCCAACCTGAAGAGAGCAATCTACTAACTGGGGGTTACTAAATAAATGCTAGCAAAGCTCTCTTCTACAAGATTGTGCTTCTATTGTTATTATAATAGGAAGGAAACATAGGAAGCTGCTTTATACCACTATGTAAGACCACTGGTCCATCTAGCTGCGTGTTGTCTACACTGACTGCCAGTTAAGATATTCCAGAGACAGTCAACGTAAGTTACATATGCAAGATCACTTCATGCAGATCAGATATGCTTTAACATCCCTTAATCATCCTACTGTAATTACAGTACAATTGGAATGGTTAAAGGAAGCGGGGATGCTACAGAAATTCTCATCTGAATATCTCTCCACCCCCGCCTCCGATGTTTGATTTCTGGATTATTTATTCCTGCTTCCAATGAAATCAATGCATTAGTACTCCCCGCCCCCAATACAGTGCATGGCCTGATTACCACAGCATTAAGATTCTTCAGTTCATCAGAAACAAACGCAAATAATTATTTAATCAATTTTAAAGGAAGTGAAGAATCAAAAATAATGCTGAAAATAATGTAATTATTTACATAACATCTGTGGACTATAAAAAAACAAAACAAAAACAGGGCCATTCATATTCGCCTTTGTGATGTCCATTCCTGACCTCTGGTGTACATGCGAACTCTGGCAATTTCCACTCTAATTTCTTATGGAATTCTCTGACATCCCTATCTGTGGACTCAAGCACAGGAACAGAACAGGAAAGATATGAGCTGAGAGGAGATTCTAGACATGTGATGCCTCATCAAGAGGCTGAACCATCCCAAAGATTAGCAGGAGATTTATTAGAAGAGGGTTCTTGCATTCAAGAAAGTGATTTTGTGTCCCAGCAGATATTTGATGTGATGTGTCCCTTCATTGAAAAATCAGGTCACCGATGCATCTTTCTATTATCTGTGGCCTAACACTCCATTACCACGCCGATATAAAAATTACATTTCTGATTAAAATTTTTAGTGCCAAACATTTCATACGATTACAGACCAAAAGTCAAAATTTGCATTTAAATAGACATATTAAATACTCAGCAGCACACAGTAAGAGCGGAAAGGGGCTGGTTAAGTAACAGAGGGCTGATATGTGTGTGTGTGGGGGGGTGTAAATCAGTCAGACAAATAAAAAAGTCAAAACAGGCACTTCTTCATCTAACTCAAGTAAAGAAATTCAAGGTGAAGTCATTTTCTAATAGCGCAATGAGGAATGTTGCATCTCTCTTATACGGACACTTTTGGGAAGTGCTAACATATAATGAATAACAAAACCCAAACTTGTAACATGTTATGTTTTGAAGTATCTCTTCTAATTCACTCAGTTTTCTCAAGCACTTTGGGCCTGCCAGCAGTTTACAGTGTTCTCTGTCTCCTCAACTATTGCTGGCTTAAGAAGGGGGGGGGGGTCCGTGGGAAAGATACTCTTAATGGGATCCCTTTCTGAGCACACTGCCTAAACACTATGAAGGAGGAGGCTGATCATCTTGAGTAATTAGCCCAATAGCTCCTTGTCGGGTAGCATGAAAATGGTCTTGTTCCTCCTACCTGTCAGGCTAACTTTCCTTCATGTTGGGCACATGAACAGGTTTATTAAATCCCTGACAGGTTCATATGGGCATAGACCACCCTTTAGTTAACTTGGTCTCAAAGTGTTGTGGGCCTTAAAGGACACTGCTAGAACTTTTATCTGGGGGCAGAAGCATGCAACAAGCCAGGACATCTGATGCAGAATGGGTAGAATCTTGTGCATTCTGCAAACGTTGTGATGCAATTCTGTCATCAAATAATGTGCACATGAACTAAGGGGAAGTGTGCATAAAAATGCATATATTGGTGAAAATAACATAAAAATCCATTAGAGACAATTGCTTGCATATGGGGCAAAAATGCATATAAAATGTTTATAGTAGGATAAATTTGCACTAAAATGCTGGTGAATTTTCATGAGGACTGTTGAATAAAATAAAATTAATCACAATCTGATGCAGAAATATGGAGACACCAAAACTGACAGATTCACCCACCCTTATATTCTACACTGAGTTGGAGGGCTAACAGTTGTGCTTGTAGATAGGCCAGTGTAAGATCCACAGCATTCTTACAGCAGAAGTTTTTAGGGCCAGAATGGGATTGCTGAGATTTAGGGAAGAAACGTATTCACCTTTATGCATGAATTATTGTAGCACAGAAAACCTAGTTTATAGTGCAGGCAAGTGAAGCCTTGGAATATGGATCAGCCTAGCGGCCTTGTGTCCTTTCATCGGGGCCTGATAAGCATAATTACAGCAGCCACCTCAGAAAGGCTTAATTGAGGCTTAATTATGTGGGATTTAATGAAATGCATCTGACAAACTGCTTGAAACCCTCTGGCAAGAGATGGCAAATAAGTGCTTATGAAAAATCCACTGCTGGATTTGAAGATAATTGTGAGAAGGATATAGAAAGCCCTGTGACTTAATACCTGCACAGTTCTGATTTATGCCTTCTTCTGAAGAGGTTATATTACAGAGAGCTCAGACTATGAAATTATTAGACTATCACAGAATGCAAGTTAAGCAAAGAGACACAGGGGTTTTTCAAGCGGGGTGTGTGTGCCTGTGCTGGCTGGGAAATTAATTCTTAGTTCAGCAAAATAAGTTTCAGATATTGTGACAAGACCCTAATGCAGTCCTGTGTCTTGGAAAAAAAAGTTTAAATCTTTATAAATCAAAGTGTCTTTAGTGAATTTTGTGAATTTACATGAAAAGGAAAACAAAGAACCACCCCCACAAAAAACCCCCACTTTATGTGGAAAGGAGAAAATATTAAGGTATAGAATGTCTTACACATGCTATCATTTCCCCACTATTTTACACCTCGATTTTATGACTGTTTCATACATTTCAGAGGAGGAAACCTGAGCTTTCCCTCCAAAGAGGCACTCAGCAGAGAGCTCTAGTCTATCACCACTCCTGGATGAATTTACCAACATGATGCATGCACTTGCAAACTTGTGAATGTTGCACACTTCTGGCTGAATTTATCTGCACCGTGTATGTACGTGATTTTTCCACCCACACTTAACTGGGCGTGGGTTTTTTGCACATTCAGAGAAAGCTGTGAGTGGAGTGGGGGGTCCTTTCCCCCTTCCTCTAGACTCCCAGGGAAACTCAACAAACCAGTGGTACCTGGAACTGGGGATGGAGAGTGAAGCTAAATGGGGCATTGCTATGGGCAGCCTAAGGTAGTACCATCCACCTGGGCCCTGCCCTTAAAAAGTAAGTCTAGCGTTAGGAACTAGAGAGATGCCTGGTATTTCCAGAATGTCTTCTCACTGTGAGACTTTAAACTGTCTGTTGTTGCTTCAGTTTTTTGTACACCGGTTACATATATATTTATTTTACTGCTCTTGTTTTAACTTTTTCATATTTTGCATGGAACACTGGGCATGAATTGTTTCCCACCATGTCTCTCTCTCCTGTACATTACCAATGAATATCTGTGCAGAAATATTTCCATATTTGTTCTATGCATTATTGCATCAATGTTTTAATTGATGGTATGTAGGGACGCGGGTGGCGCTGTGGGTAAAACCTCAGCGCCTAGGACTTGCCGATCACATGGTCGGCAGTTTGAATCCCCGTGGCGGGGTGCGTTCCCGTTGCTCGGTCCCAGCGCCTGCCAACCTAGCAGTTCGAAAGCACCCCCGGGTGCAAGTAGATAAATAGGGACCGCTTACCAGTGGGAAGGTAAACGGCGTTCCGTGTGCTGCGCTGGCTCACCACATGCAGCTTGTCATGCTGGCCACGTGACCCGGAAGTGTCTGCGGACAGCGCTGGCTCCCGGCCTATAGAGTGAGATGAGCGCACAACCCTAGAGTCTGTCAAGACTGGCCCGTACGGGCAGGGGTACCTTTACCTTTACCTATGTGTGCATTACCTTTTATTCATAGGTAAATCACCCCACTGCCCAAACAGCAAATTAGATGAGAATGCATGCACAATATATATCACAGAAATTTTGCTTGTTTGCAATGGTTTATCCACACACTGTGTGTATGTGTGCATTAATGAGGGAGGGGGGTTGTGAAGGAACTGGAAGTTGTTTGTTTTGCAAACTTCCAATCCATCAATTACAGAATTGATTTTGGAAATTCCTTCTAGGTAAACCAGGATTCAATCATCTCATCCCATGAAGCCCAAGTGTAACATCTGTCATGGGACAGCAGTCAAAACACTTCTCAGGTGCAGCCATTTTCTCAAATCAGGTTGCAAGAATCATAGACTCATGAAGTAAAAATCAAAAAATCAAAACTGGCATTGACCTCGCAGGTCATTTAGTAGGACTTTCTGCCCTTAGGCTGTATACCCTTTAGCTAAATCATTCCTGACAGGTGCCTATGGAGACTTTTCTTAAAATACTCCAAGGGAGGGCATTCAGCAGCTCCACAAGGGATCTCAATCCTTGCACTGCAGAAAGGGACTTAAAATAAGTAAACTTTCCCCCTGCCTTCAAGTTTGCAATAATAAAAGTGCAACCCTATGCATATGTTTACTCACTGAGTTCAAGGGAACTTTCTCCCAGGAAAGTGTACATAGAATTTGCAGCTTAAGGATCACACTGACACAATACATTTAAAGCACATTTATATCACTTTAATGGTTATGGCTTCCCCTCACAGAGATGCCATTCCTAGGATTCTTTGGGGGGGGGGGGAGTGCTGCAAATTAAATGTATAGTGTGGGTGTGTGTTGATCAAGACCACTCTCTCTGTGTGTGTTCGTGTTCATATAATCATCAGTGGATACACCAAACAATTGTTTTCCTCATCTTCTTCCTGACATCCTATCTTTCCTAGACTCCAAAAGCAGTTAATCAAGAGGTGGGAGAGGAGCGGGGGGGGGGGGGGAGATTGGGAGAGACAGAGAGATTGAGGACAACAGCTGAGGACTTAGGAAGGACATCCGTCAATCAAAAGAGACTCTTTGAAGCTAATCTGTAGGGGTTCCCCCCCACACTTTGCTTTTTTCACTTCAAATATTGCCTGCCTCCCTTCTGTATGCGATGCATAACAAACAGCCAGAAAGTCATGTTATTTCCTTCTCCTAAAGCACCACTATAAATTAAATCAGTGTCTTTTAGAAAAATTGTTACAGGAAACATACGCTTAGGCAATGGTGGCTGGTGCCCACTGGGAGTGGTAGGTCAGAAGGTAAAAATGTCAACAGCAGGTGGAGCCAGAGCCAATGACAGGCGGAGCCACCTGCTGACTGGTTATAAGTCAGAAGGCAAGGAAGTGGAGGCTTGGTCTGAGAGAGGACAGGTTGGTGGGGCTTTGCCTTGTTTGTTTGTTTGTTTGTTTGCTTGCTTGCTTGCTGCCTTTCCCCCCAAAGGTGGCACACAAGGTTCTCCCCCTCCTCAGTTAATCCCTAAAACCATCCTGTGGGGTATATGTTAGGCTAAAAAGCAGCGTCGCCCAGTGAGCTTAGGGACTTGAGCTATGGTCTCCCAGGTCCTAGTCCAACACTCTCTACACTGGAGAGCCAGTGTGGTGTAGTGGTTAAGAGCGGTAGTCTCGTAATCTGGTGAACCGGGTTCGCGTCTCCGCTCCTCCACATGCAGCTGCTGGGTGACCTTGGGCTAGTCACACTTCTTTGAAGTCTCTCAGCCTCACTCACCTCACAGAGTGTTTGTTGTGGGGGAGGAAGGGAAAGGAGATTGTTAGCCTCTTTAAGACTCCTTCGGGTAGTGATAAAGCAGGATATCAAATCCAAACTCTTCTTCTTCTACACCACATTGGACCAAATGGACCAGCTCCCACTGTGTTTATGGGTATGAGGGGAAGAAATGCCAAGGGTATTGAGCTGTAAGCAGATCAAGAGGATCCTCTTGAGTGGAATCAAGTTTGATAGAACACAGCGGGATACATTTTTAAGCAGATTGTGTAGGGTTGCCCTGCTAAATGTGCTTCCAGTTTTCAGAGTCAGCTTCAAAATCCTAGAATGTGACATTGAAGTCTCAGATCTTGAAAATGTTCAGGCTATTCTGGTCCAGCTTGTTAAAAGCTGGTTATTTTGATGATTGTTTTGAACTGCAGGAAGCACATCGCTTGGGTAATAGCATATGTTTCTCTTCTTCCCCTCCACACCTGATGACCCCTGCCAAAGCAATGCTGTTTTATTGTCCCCACTCCCCACTTCTATATTTGATAGAAAGGCATTTGTAGAACTCACTCATGATATGTGCATGTTTTTAATAGTTCAGGTCAAGGTCAAGGATGGGGAACCAGTGGTCCTCCAGATGTTGTTAGATTATAATTCCCACACCTTTGACCATGATGACTAAGGCAGATAGGAGCTGGAGTGCAACATATGGAGGACCACAGGTCCTCCCACCACTGGTTTAGGGCCACTAAAAGCTGGATCTATCAAATACACACTTTCTGAAACGATATAGGGACCAAAACACAGCTATCCTTCAAAATGGCATTTATCTGATTTTGTAATGCAGTTCCCCAACTGGATATATTACGGCGAATGTGCCTAAACTTGAAAGTATTGGTGGAAATAATATACAGAATGCATTATATTAGGGGAGACTGCTTGCAAAAATGTATACCTCACTCAAAACAGCATGTAAAAAGGTGTTGCTTAGGAGAAAATGCAAAATGTATATTAGGCAAAAATGTATGTATTAGGAATATTTTCATCAGCATTTTTTAATAAAAAAAATAGAAAATGGCTGCAAAATGAGGAAAACTGAATTTAAGATTTGAAAAACGAAATAGGCAGATCCTTCTATCCCAATACATGGCATGACAGGAAAGTGCAGCAAGGACCAGCTTCACGTGTACAGTGGAGTCTTTCCTACATTGGTAACACTGCGTGAGATTTTAAGGAACAGTAGCAACAGTAGAGGCCTGATAAGAACCAGAGAGCTGAGAGCCTCTCTCTCTCTCTCTCTCTCTCTCTCTCTCTCTCTCTCTCTCTTTTTGTGTGTGTGTCTGTGTGAGTGTGTGTGTGCATAATTTTATTTAAATTTTTACTTGCGGATAACAAAGATGAAAATTATATAGAAAGAAAAACATAAAGAAATAATGTCCCACCTAGGAAAAGAGAGGGAATTAGTCAAAGTGGATATGTCCTCCACGATTATTTAAAATGCCAAAAATATGTAAAAATTCTGAAATACACTAAATCACATTAATCAGTTAAACCTACAATCAAAGGTTACAGAGCAGTGATGTTTTTCAGTGAAAACAACAGTCCAAAATAGATTTAGTTTAACTAATGTCCTGTATTAAACCAAATATCAGAAGCAAATCTTGCATTCCATATTTTAACACAGTGGGAAGGAGTGCAGCACATAGTGTTTCTTTTCATTAACATAGGTAATAAATCTATATGATTTGCTGATAAAATAGTCTCTTTCCAATTGACCTCTTGGAACTTTTAACTTACAAGTGCGTCTTTCAGCTAATGCCAGCTGCTAAACTTAATCATACCAAAAGTCCAATGTCACTCCCATAATTCCCAACAATTCTCTGGTGGAAAACTACCTGGGGAAAAGAAGAAGGTGACTCCCACATCCAGGTGCTAATTGGAACACAGGATGGATGGGTGGGGCAAAAGTAAAGCAGAGCAAAGATAGGTGTTGATGGTGAGGCCTGATAGAGTGCATTGGGACTCAGCAATTGCCAGATGACACCATAAGGTTCAGCTGAAAAAATCTGGCAGCTCTTAATGTTGAATAAAAAAAGTTATTTGTTTGCTGGAGATCCATGGCCTTGCATAGAAAGATACTGACTCAGACTATTGATCCATCCAACTTAGTATTGTCTACCCTGACTGATAACTGAGGATGGATAAACCTGTCAATTTTGGTTTTTTTCTCAGGTTCTCACCCCCCCCCCATCTTAAGTTCAGTTCTCCACATTTCGGCATCAGTTTGCGATTTTAAAAAGTCCTTCTTAAGAGTTTACAACAGGAGTTTTCAGAAAGCCAGTACAACCTTTAGCTAAGGATCGACCTGCTGAGGTTCTGCTGCCCAAGGGGAATAGGAACAGATCACAGAACTCCTTGAGTCATCTTTAGAAGGACAGTCATGAAAGGTCAAAACAACTGCTGATTCCAATGAGTAACACATGCTCAGAATCAATTTACACTTCAGTGACTAGCAAATTAAGAACATGAGAAGGGCCCACCTAGTCCAGAATCCTGTTATCATGTTGGCAAACTGGCAAACCTGACCTGAGCACAAGAGCATTCTCCCCTCCTGTGGTTTTCAGCAACAGGTATTCAGAAGTATTACTGCCTTCAACCGTAGAGACAGAGCAGAGCCATCATAGTTTATAGCCATGTCCTCCTCCATGAATTTACCCAGAACATTTTTAAAGCCACCCAAGATGGTGGACATCACTGCCTCCTGTGGGAGCAAATTCCAGTTTTTAACTATGTGTTGTTTGAAGAAGTGCTTTTTTTTCTGTCCTGGATGAACATTCAGTTTCATTGGATGTCCATGACTTATAACGTTATGCAAGAAGGAGAAAAACTTTTTCTCTATCCCTTTATACTCCTAGAGCCGGACCTGGATGGCTGTAGTCTTCACTCAGGTCCACTTCAAACCCCTGTCCTCTGGGAGCCCAGCTTGGTGCTGATTGGCTGCTGAGTTCCTGTGGGTTTTTCCTGAACCAAGCACATATATGAGAAGCAGGAAACCAGCCTGCCCAGTGCACCAAAGCTGGGAATCACTGTAAGCTCCCTCCATCCCTCCCTGCCACACTGGGCTGAAAACACCATTCCTGGTAAGCGTGGGTGGGGGTGGGACAGGTATTTTGGGCACTCCCATAGAGACTCACTCACTTTCACTCTTTCTCTTGCTTTGACTGTTGGTCTGCCCTAATCCTGCTTCCACTTCTGACACTACCCTCCTCCACCCTTTATCCTAGCACAAGATCCATCCCCCTTCACAGCTGTGCTTTCTGCAAGTAGGACTCAGCAGTAGACTGCTACAAGAAAAGGACTCACTCTCTAGACCAGTGGTTCTCAACCTATGGGTCCTCAGATGTTGTTGGACTACAACTCCCATCATCCCTGAGCTCTGGCCTCACTAGCTAGGGGTGATGGGAGTTGTAGTTCAACAGCATCTGGGGGCCCACAGGTTGAGAAAGGCTGCTCTAGACTGTCTGCTCCTCCTCCTTTACAATCCTCATGAAAATACACCAATAAGAATTTTTTTCTTAATATATACTTTTGTGTCCAATATTTCTCAATATAATGCATTTTTGTAAATTATCTTCACTAATTAATTTTTGCATTGCTATGCACACTCCTCCCCAATAATATGTTTTTATTTGTGTTATTTTGTGGGGAAACTGCATTGCAAAATTGAGAAAAGGATCTCAAAGGATAGCTGCATTGCAGTTTCAGGAAATGCCAATTGCTAGGTTTGCATTAAAATGTGAATCTGCGATTCATCCTAGCCTTGCTGGGTTTTCTCTTGTGACTGGATATGCCACAAATTGAACCTGGGACTTTCTGCATTCAAAGCATGTGTTGTATCAGAGAGCTTTGGCTCCTTACCATGCTTCCTCAGTAACATGATTTACCACTTGTCTCTGAGATAAACATATGCATTGTTCTTTATACTAAATGTGCCATAAAACTGCATTTCAATAATAGCCTATTATTATAAACCATGCGTGTACTCAGGAGAAATCACTACATAGCTGGAGAAAATAATTGACCGCACTCTTTCTCCCAAAACAGGGCCAAGATTATGACTGGTTATTGTTAAACACAGGCATTCACATTCAAACCTTTATTGCATACTTAACACAAAGTGATAAATCAGCTGCTTTTAAGTTCATCAAGGGAAATCACCTTTTGCAAACAATATATTTCAGAATGGTATGAAAAAATGTGTCGCTGAACTATTTAAAAGGACCCAGAAAAATGAACGGGAATGTAGCAAAGATATATTTATTCCTTCCAGTTATGTAATGAATCTCTGGCATGAATAACACCACTGATTATGCTTTTTGCAATACCCTACCTGCTTGTTGGAAATATTTATTTATCCCACCTCGCCACACTGTGGTTTTGTAAGCCACCTCAAACAACCAACCCCTTCATAAAAGCTGTGTCATGCATTTTTTTCCTGTGCAATTCTAGAGATTTCTACCCAGAAGTAAGCAACATTTAGTTTAATTTCACTTATTCCTGGGCAAGTGAGTATGGGATCGTAGCTTTAGGGTACAGTCCTTGACTGGAGTTATGTTTATTGAAGGGTGTTAGAATTCTGTTGTTTGTTTGTTTGTTTGATTTGCTTTGAGAAGCTCTGCTAGGCCAGACATGCTGTTGTGTTGCACTTAGCTGGGCTTCCCAGAGGCATCTGATTGGCCACTGTGAGAACATTGTGTTGGCCTAGATAGGCCACTGGCCTGATCTAACAGACTTTTCTAATGTTATTAAAATGGATTGCTGTAATTGCTCATGCATGGTTACAATGACCTCCTTTAAAGGTGCACTTTAATAGGATGGGGGATAAGGCTATGTTCTACCTCTACTTTTGGAGACAGTATGTCTCTGAATCCTAGTTGCCAAGAATCACAAAAGGGCAGAGAACTGTTCCACTCATGTCTTGTTTGTAGGCTTCCCATGGGCACCTGACTGTCCACTGTGAGAAGAAGATGCTGGACTAGAAGGGTCATTAACTTGATCCACCACCACTCTTCTTATGTTCTTATCTCCCCCATGGTACAATTCCCTATGATGAAAGATGGCAACATCCGCGACTTTTTAGTTTAGAAAAAAAGCAAGTAAAACATAGTATGAAAGAAGTTTATATAATTATGCAAGGCATGGAGAGAGTGGACAGAGAAAAGTTTCTCTCTCTCTCTCCCGTAACAAAAGAACTGATGAAAATCTAACGAAGCTGAATGCTGCAAGATTCAGGACAGATAAAAGGAAGTCATTCTTCACACAGTGCTGATAAATTTTGGAACTCACTCCCACAGGAGTCAACGATTGCCACCAACGTAGATGGCTTCCAAGAAGACTGGATAAATTAATGGAGGACAAGACTAGAAGTGGCTAATAGCCCTGATGGCTATGCTCTACCTCCATGGTCAAAGGCATTTGCTGGAAACCGAAGGAGAGGAAAGTGCTCTTCCACTTGGGTTCCACTTGTGGGTTTCCGAAAGGCAACTTGTTGACCACAGATGGGATGCTGAACTTGATGGGCTATCGGCCGGATCCACTTGACTCTTCTTACTTTCTTATCCCTACACAGGGGAGACCTGAACTCTGCTCCTTGCCCTGCAAAAAAGTTACCAGGTAACTTGGCTACTCCTTCTGCCTAACATAACTCACACAGTAGTTGCAATAATAAATTGAAAAAAACTGCATACTTGTCACTCTGAGCTTCTTGAAGTTGAAGGTAGATACAAATATGTTTTAGGATTAAAAGCCGTAAGTAAAATACCCAAATGAGCCAGCCTACTCTTTCCAAGATAATACACTCGGCCTCAAGTTCACTACTTCGGATGCGAGATGTGTATCGCCCACACTTTATGCTACATATCTGCAGGGGTGACAATGACAAAAATGAGATTCTAGGGGGTAAAGTGTTCTCTCCATCTTTTAAAGACACACAGAGGCACTAATAGCCTGGCTTCACCACAGTGCTTTGATTCCTAGAACTTTATCATTAAAGATTTTGGTCACTCAACTGCAGTGGGTAATTATCACATAAATTAGCAGAGACAGAGAAGAAGGAGAGGGGCATAAAAATGGGAATATAAGGCGAGGGCCTTGCCTAATGCAGCAAAGCACTGGACTTAATTGTCCTGTAATATTTTCAAGCTTGACACCAGCAATGATCCAACACTCCAGTGGGATATCGCTTAGGCAGGAGAGAGAATGCTGGTTAATAAGGTACGATTTACCCCCTGGTATCACACTTTTATCTGCTGACCTGTCACAATAAAACAATTCTGAAGATATATTTTCAGAAATTGGTGATTAGCGCAGCAAGGGAAGGCTGCAGAGCAAAAGGGGTTATTTTCTGTACGCTCTCTCTCTTTCCCCCACACACCCTCAAGACTAATGTGCCGGCTTGTGGGCAGGAAAGGTGGAAGAACAGCAAAGAGGAACTAATTGGGTCAGCTACTACTGTAACACCAGCAACACAAAAATATGGGGGATGGTTAACATGAAGGGGGGAAAAAATTAACTCACCGCATTAAAAGTCTGCATTGTGATTTCATCATAATTCCAGGAAAAGGCACAACTACAGCTTTGCATGGCACTGGGACTTCCTAAGACCAATGGCATGAGGCAAGGCACCCAGAAGTGGGTATGCACAGCTGAACCTAAGTGAAATTGCATTTTCCAAAATGATACATGAACGAAAACCCAGGCATCTTTTGAAACAGGAATGACAGTAGTATTTTATACACACACAAACACACACTCTGCCAAAAGGAATAAACGTATTGGGCACCATGGGAGGAGATGCGTGGACTCTAATCCTAAACTTGAATTTGTGAATTTCAGTTTCTCAACAGTTTCTCCTTTTTCCTATGTTCAGTTCAGTTCACCGCATTACCACAACAGTGGTTTCTCAATACTGTATGTATTTTAAAGCCCTCATGGAAATTTATCAGCATTTTAGTGTAGATTTCTCCTAATATACACCGTTTTGCAAAGCAATTTTCCTCAGTATAACACATTTTAAAATATTAGTTTCTCTAGTATGCATGTATTGCTCCCGTATGTGCACTGTTGTACACATTCCTTGGCTGGATTGCAGAATTCAAAAAATGCTATTTCCCCCTTTCTTTTAAGGGGATTCCACACAGAGACAGCAACTCAGAGATGAGTTATTTTCAATATGACTCAATAAAACCTTAATTTCAGATTAACATTCCAGAGAGCAAGTTGTCACAGTAGGGGAAAACAGTCTTGCAGCACCTCAGATACTAAAAATACTTGATTTGTTTGGGATTCAGAGGAAGCAATGGCTTCCTGTTCCACCACGGGTGTTTCGTTTACTCCACCACTCTAAAAGGATTGTGCTACCACCAATTACTCTTTGTATTTGTTGTCAATGCCAGATTTACATCTAAGCTAAACAAGCTATAGCTTAGGGCCCCACTCTCTTTGGCCCCCCCAAAAAAAATTAAAGAAAAACAAAAACCTGGATGTACATTTTCAAAATATAAGATTAAAAATAAAACCTACATACAGCAACTGTGTTTTGTGTTGTGTAGCATATATTCAACACAAAAAAAACAGTGACAAATTGCTTTTGACAAAGGACAGCTGGACATATAAAGGGCCCCATTACCTTCAGTAGCTTAGGGCCTCATCAAACGTAAATCCAACCCTGTTTGTTGTGATGATTTATTAAAGGGACCACTGACCATTAGGGACCCCTGACCATTAGGTCCAGTCATGACCGACTCTGGGGTTGCGGTGCTCATCTCGCTTTATTGGCCGAGGGAGCCAGCATACAGCTTCCGGGTCATGTGGCCAGCATGACTAAGCCGCTTCTGGCGAACCAGAGCAGCGCACGGAAAAGCCGTTTACCTTCCCACCAGAGCGGTACCTATTTATCTACTTGCACTTTGACGTGCTTTCGAACTGCTAGGTTAGCAGGAGCAGGGACTGAGCAACGAGAGCCCACCTCATCGCGGGGATTCGAACCACCGACCTTCTGATTGGCAAATCCTAGGCTCTGTGGTTTAACCTACAGTGCCACCCACGTCCCTTATATTATCATAATAATGTCTTATATGTGTTAAGGTCTTGGGTTCCAGACTCACTGATACTTAACTTCCCCCTTCCCTCCCTCCTTCCTTTTCATTTTTGTGACATGATAAAAAACATAGCAACTCTTCTTTACCCTTCCGCCCAATAGATTTCCCCCCCCCCCCACTGACCAGGTACTTAATGCACACAACCTACTCACTACTTTTCCCTCCCCACCACCATCACTATTTTCGGTAGATGAAGGCTTACCCTTTCACATTGGTGCACATTTATTTTTGTAGCTTTGATTTCATAAATTTTGAATTACAGCCTGAAACCAATTTCCAACAATGCAGTTTTTTCCCAAGGAGGTTCCTTCCCACCTTCAGCTCAAGAAATCTCAGCCTTTGACCAGACAAGCAGGCAGCACTTTACAAAAATAGCATCTACCTATCAAACTAAAATAAAAATAAAAAAATCAAGTTTGAGGAACTAGGTTAGAAAGAGAGAGAGAAGACATTCCAATATGTTCTTACATGGTGGTACATAATGAGAAGCAGCTACATCTCATTGCCTATGGAAGATTGCTGGACACATCATAAAACCTGTGCTATATAATTTAATATCACTATAATGCTCCATTATGAAGACACAGAGAATGAATAAGGAGGAAGTCTAAATTGCTGATGTACTGCATTAAGGAAAGCAGTCAATTAAATCAAAGTTTTGATAGCTTATGCAAAAGTTTAACTTCATACCTGTCTATTGGCCATGACATTCATAATTAGAACCAGACTCCTCTTTCTTGTTGCCCCACCACCACCACCATTTTCATTTGAAAAAGGTACTGGTTAGGGGAAAGGACCCCTATTCCCTTAGCACAACAGTGGGCAACATGCAACCTATTCAAGGCTTGAGGAGGAGTGGCTCCAAAGCAAATTTGCATGTGCACACTGTTCCAGAAACAGTTGGAGACAAATTTTTGTTTCAACAGGCTTTCCCAGCTAGATAATGGGTCTTTACCACAAGTGTCCACTCGTTAGGGTTGCTTTTAAAATTTATTCGTTGCTTTTGTGTTTTTCATTGATTTTAATTATGTGTCATTCACCTTGCGACGGTAGTTTAGACAAAGAAGACGAAGAAGAAGGCTGCTCAGAAGTCTATTTTGGCATTAAGTGGAATATATCCTTACTTCTTTGTTTATATAGAATATATAATCTTACACTGAAGTTTTATTTATTTTTTAGTTGCCAAGGCCAATAGCTGGTACAATCAATTTGCAGATGATGTGGTATATGAATTAATAAACATTCGCGTGTCGAGGTCCCCAACACCCCCCCCCCAAAGAAAAACACAATTGGCACTTACCGGTAATTTTTGTTTAAGGTTTTTGGCATAATTTTGGCCAGAACTTTATTCAAATTACAGCAATGTGAGTGGTTGCTTAGGCATTGGTAGCACTAACTGACCCCGCATGGGGACAGCTCTGACATTCGCACCCCCCGCAAAGTCAGGAAGGGTAAGTCACCTGGGGAGAGAGACGGAACTGGGAACCATGCCTCACCTCTCCCCAGCATGCTCCCAGGGGCTTGCGTGGCCCTAGCCCCTCGCCAGGGGGTTTCGGACAAAAGCATGGGGAGCCCCTGGGTTCCTTTAACAGAAAACCCTTGAAGCAGCAGCAGCATTTTGGAGGGGCAGGCACAGCCAAATCCATACCCCTCCACCAACCAATTCCAAGACCAATGCCTAACCGCAAACCTTACAAGTTGTGACAATTTGCTACGCAGTAGGCAAAAAAACCAAGTGGCACACACTAATCAGCCAAATGGACAAAATTCCTACCGGGCCCCTGCCCCAAAGCAGATGACCCCATGACAGGCATAGCAAGGTCAAGCAAACAGCCTAAAATTAGGGAAGGGAGGGCGGGTGATCCGAAGTAAGCAGCGAAAAGAGGAAGTTCGTCGCTGTGAGCATTGTATTTAACAAATAGGGCTGTCAATCAACAAATGGCAACATCTAGATTTCCCCAGTAACAGCCCGCTCCTGCTTAAAGGATGGCCAAACCAGTGAGGTGTCTCGTCAGCCCTGCCCGCAACCTGTGCTCTCCATGAGGGAGAACACACTTAAACGAACAACATCATGCTTTATCTGTGTAATTCATCCTTCACCAACTTTGTACTCTCCAGATGTTTTGGCTTTCAACTCCTATTGCTCTTTGGATTTCTAATCTGAAATATCTAGGGGCGGTGGGGGAACACAACTGGTTGACGAATAAGGATGGTTGCAAGTAATATAACTATTTTCTGATTCACTCAAGACAACACAAGAGCAGAAAAGAATAGTGAAATAAAATGTGTTGATAATTGATTTTGCATGCCTGCATATGATTGGCCCTTCCTCCTTTGTCTCATCCATGTTAATTTTTATATTCTATCTCTTCCCCCCTCCCTCCCATGTTAATTGCTGGTAATAACTCTTTAACATCAATACTTGTTTTCAGATGCTTGCTCACTGCCTCTTGATATTTAATCTCTTGAAGGTACTTGTCAATAAACGTGGCAGCTTTAGCCAATTCCACCATTTATTTATTTATTTATTTATTTATTTCAGTGGAGCGGGTAGGGAAAGCAGTATGGGTATAGTTTGTTAAGTGAGACTACGATCAAAAGACAAACTCATCCTCAACGTTTCTCTCCTTTTTAAAGTAAAAAATAAAAATAAATCTTGCCCTCCTCATCCATCACAATGACACACATATATGATCTATATATTCTAAATTTAGAAATACACACACACATTTCAGCATCAGCAATACAGCTGTGTAGAAAAGCTGTTTACTCCTCCACAAATAGTCCTTGGCACACATTTTTGCTCACCGACATTAGCTGTCAGGACTATGCTGAAACAAAATGTGATTTAACACTAAGAAAAGTAGAGTTCTCTGTCAGGTGAGGCAGAGCTGCTGTGCTAGCTTTCTGGCCAGTGGGCTGCAGTTGCTTACCAGCAGGGAGAGGAACAAAGTGGCAGGGAGGCTGGTGCAGTGCAAACACACCATTAGAGCCAATTCATCACGCCCGCTGGTGCATTTGCACCATGCTGACTTACCTGTCACCTCCTTCCTCTCCTGCTCCCTCTCAGTAAGCAACAGTGACCCATCTGCTGGGTACTATTTGGGACCACTTGACAACTCTTAGCACCCTTAACAAACTACAGCTCCCAGGATTCTTTGTGGGAATCCATGCCTGTTCAGGGTGCTTTAAATGTATGTTGGGAATGTGGCCAGAAAAAGGCATTGCTTACACAGGGAAGCTGCAGATTGTGAAGTCCACCCACCTTCCTCTAGCCTTCAACTAGGTGTGTCTTAAGCCAGGTCTACCACCACAAGTGTACACATTGCCAATGGGACTCTCCACAAGAAGTAGCCACAGGCCCTGGCTTAATAAGACTTATGGCTGTTGTTGCTTTAAAATAAAATTAAGATTTAGGGTCTTTCCATACTTTATGGGCAGAGGTAAATCTGTCTGCCCCCCCCCTTACTTTCACACACACAGCCACTTGAAATACAATTTTGAAAACAGGGCTGAATGAATCTCTTAATTTTGATTTCTCTCAGATTCTCATAGTAGTTGTAGAAGTTAGCCTAAGTTGATCTTTACAATACCATTTCTGGTCTTTGAACAGGACAAACATGCTTTCTGCTTGTTTTGTTTTTAAGGAGATACTCCTTATTTTTAAAAGACATTTATTAGACACTGTTAGAGGTTTTCCAATTTGCTTCAGAGAATTTGACATTCAGATACTGGTTAACCTTGAAACTGGGATATTTCTGCACATTGAGATGTATTTGACTATTTGGGGCAAATGATTTTCCTCAAACCAGAATCTGATCACTGTACAGGTAACAGCTTCTTGGTAGTTTGCAACGTGACAAGATTTTGAGATTTACAGAATAAGGAACAGGAAGTTAACAGCCTTTGGTATTGATCAGCAACTTTATTTGACCTTTAGGCAGGGCACAAAATGTCCTGACACTTCAAAGTGCCGCAGCTTCAGCATAGGAGTAAAAAAGGCTGTCACCAAAAGACTACATTGCATTGAACAGACAGTCCAATAAGACAATATCTGCAGGAAGCCTTCACCTGCAGAGCAGTGGTCGCTATACATTTTATTAAACCAACCTAACCACTGGCTAACATGGAGTTGGGGAAGAACATGGTATAGAGGAGCATTGCTGCCACTCAAGCAAGAGTCCCATTTTTTCAGCCTGCAAAGGCGGTGGGGCATCATTCAAGATTCTGCTTGGCATGGTTGAAAACCTGAAGCATCTGAGACTGGGTCCTAGGCCTCTCCCATCATGATCTCTGTGTGACTGTCATTAATCCTCAGAGCCCTCTTTATTAACAGAGCTGTGCAATATCAAGTTATGAAATTGGCATTTCTGGTTTTTGCAAGACATGCTGTAAATAACAGGACCCTGGGCTATTGCCCTTGTCTGGTCAAACAGTGCATTCTGCTTCATAGGTGGAAGACACACTTAAAGAACCTGGAAGCTTGTGCCTGAATTCCTGCCCCTCTCAAAATTCCCCATGTATTTTATTATTTTTTGGGCATATCACATTTATCACTCTCATTCTTCCGACAAGTAGTTCTAGGTAGCCTACATAAGTTTACCCACCTTTTACAACCACTATGTGAAAATAGACAAATTGTGGCTAGCCCAAGGTCACCCAGTGTGGATGCATTATTAATTCCCTGTTTGTTTGTTTGTTTGTTTTTAAAAAGAAGCCACACAAAAACTCACCACCCTAATTACCAGTTTGAAATTAATGAAGCTTTGTTTTACTGGGTGCTCCCTTCTTGGCACTTGTTAAGTTTATTACTTTATGGTTTTATAGGTTAAATCTGTTTTGCGCTGAGTTGTTACATTAAACAGTAGAAGAACATGTCTGAGCAAAGGCTGTCCCTGTGAAAGTGTTCATGTTAAATGGAACGTGCTTCCTTAGCATTGCCTCTGGGTAGATGCAGCAACCAGTCATGGCTTCAACACTTCTGTGACATCAACAGCAAAATGAAATGCACACACACAATAATCCCTGTGCAATATAACTTCAATGCATGAACAATTCAAATTCCCCTTTCCTTTAAAACAAACAAACCAAAAAACCCCCATCTATTTCTCCCAAATCCACAGCTAATATTCTGTACACAGTAAGCTCGCAATTTACGCAGTGGTTACGTTCCAGGGATCGTGCCTAAAACCAAATTTGTATATGGTCAAAACCCATTGGGTCCATTGTGGGTGGGATTGCAAATACATGTTGTCCTGGAACTCCACCCTCTTCCTGTCCCCTTTTCTTTTATTTATTTGTTCTTGCACATGAAGCTGAATGTGCACAAGTTAAATGTGTGTACTTTGTTGACTTACTGCATACTATTGTAAAATGCTTCCCAGTTCTTCAAGTGGTGTGACTTTATGGGGGAAGGCTATTACCCAGTCTAGCTGAACTCACAGGTCTAACCATATCATCTAACCCAAGCCAGTCACAAAGTATTTCTACCTATTCTGCTTCACCCTCCAGCATCACTGAATGTTCCATGCCAATGACTGGAGAGAGAATCCAGAGTATTAGGGACCATTATTTCTTAACTCTCTGATCAGGTTGGTCAGGGGAAGATATAGTGACAGTTCTGTTCATGATAATCATGACACCCAAACTGATAGCAATATTTTGTAAGTGAAAAATAATTAACCAAATAAGTCTAGTGCTGACATTGTTCATTGCAACCTGCTAGAAAAAGATTGCTTGCTGTTAACATCTCAGATTTCTCCTGAAAAAAAGTTACTTTCTTAAAAGAACATTGTGCTTAAATCATGTTCTATTTCCCCATTCCTTGAAGTTCATTATCATCTATAGATCTGTGGTATTTGTCCTTTTGGATTTATTCTGCTGAGCTAAGGCTTTTTAAAAGAAAAGTTTAAATTGTAACTTCCATAGGACACCTTGGCTAACTCTGTGTTGTGTTTCCAAACTGTCCATTTTAGCCATGTACAACTTGCTATAAGAATTACACCAATTGTTTTGCAAATTTGAGCTGTGACAAGCTTTCATGGATTTTAATTATCCTCTGGGAAGTTTAGACTCCAACCAATTCTGAACTTGTGACAGATTTCCCAGAAACCTATTCAGTTACCAATACAGTTGGTTTTCTATACATTTGTTTTCAGAAGTTGGGTGTTTTGTACAAATACATATATATAGTTTTCAGTCAAAAAACAGCCCTTTCCCTTGGAAAATGTCCTCAAAATTCCAAATAAGAATTTGCCAGGAATATGACCTCACATCGCAGTTTCAGTGATGTAGCTGGACATACGTAGCTACAACACACGGCCAATTTTTGTAAGGCAAAGCACTACAGACCTTAACCCTAAGCCCTTGTTCTTCTTCTTCAACAACAATAGACTCAAGGATGCTGCCTGGAATCTCAAAGCTGACCTGTACATCCTTGGACAGGAACACTTTCTCATTTCCATCTTAGTCCAGCTGCTGCTGCTGCTGCTATATTATTTAATTTATATACAGTGGTACCTCTGGTTGCGAGCGGGATCCGTTCCGGAAGCCCATTTGCAACATGAAAAGAACACAACCCACAGCAGCGTGTCTACGCATGGGCAGGTTGTGATTCACTGCTTCTGCACATGCGTGTGACGTCATTTTGCGCTTCTGTGCATGCACGAGTAGCAAAACCCGGAAGTAACCCTTTCCGGTACTTCCAGGTCACCGCGGGAAGCAACCTGAAAGAACGTAACATGAAGCAGATGTAACATGAGGTATGACTGTACTGCTTAATGCCAAAGCAGGCTTCCAAGCAGTTTACAAATATAAAACAAATGACACAAACATTAAAAGACAAACATACATAATTAAACTAGGCAACAAAACAATCACAATAAAATATGCCTATACATAATTAAAATATGCAATTAAAAATCTCATTTTAAAAAAGACACACAATTAAGACATGAGACCCAGGTAGAGAGATGAAAGAAATGCCTATGTAAAAATAAGAAGAGTCTGTTGGATTAAACCAATGGCCCATCCAGTCCAGCATTCTGTTCTGATAGGATGTGTCTCTAAAGGCTGCTGGAATGCCAATACAGATGAAGCTCTCTCTCTTATTTCAGCAAGGAGTATTCAAAGTAGTTTTGTTATTTTTAATACCACCTGTCTACATGGTGCTTGGGGTAGCAACAAAAACATAAATATTAGAATATACAAACAACAACAACAATGGAATGTACAGTAAGAACAGGTTGGTGAAACATCAATAAGGACAACCAGTAAGAACCAGTCACAGTGTAGGTAGGTAGGTGCCATCTCACAGGCCAAAGGATTGTTTTAAAAAATGCTTTTGCTTGATTGAGGAAGGTTCATTGGAGATAGGACAAGCTGGGCTGCTTCTGGCAAGGAGTTCCAGAGCCTGGGAGCAGTCACTTAGAAGGTTCTTTTCTTTAGTTCCCACCAGATGTGTTTCAGATGTTGGCAATACAGAAAGAAGAGCTTTCAATGTTTTGTCCCTGTCACCCTTCTGACCTACGGTCAGAGATTTGTAAGACCCAGTAAGCAGAATTACAATTGCCTGCTCCCTAACAGTTCCCAGGGAAGGGTCTTAAACCAAATATGTGATACAGCTCAGCTTATGACTATGCAAGCAGCATTTTTATTGTTAATGAAGCATAGCAGAAGCTGCAGGTTGTGACATTAGGAGGCAGTCAGTCATTAAGGTATATGGGGTGTATGGGGTGTTAGGGGAGGGCAAGTACCTCTGTTGGGGAACATGTTATGCTCCATCTGGGGTAGTTTATCCACCTTCGTCCCCTCCCTGCACTCAGCTCTCATCTGTGGCTCCTAGAAGCTGTCAGCATGTGACAGCGGTCACACCCCGGGAATGGCTTTAACTGGCTGACCAAAAGCAGGTGAGGGTAGCCAGTGGGTCACAAACCTTCAGTAAGTTAGGGATTTCCCCTGCGTGTGAAGACAGAAGACAGGCTTTAGTGGATTGAGTGGATGAAACTAATAGTGGGTCCAGTGGTCAAAAAGGTGTTTTCTGCATGTGCTGTAGAAAGAAGTGAGGGGAAGATGGGACTGAGTAGTCCATCTAGGAGAAGGAAAACACTGATCCTAAACTTCCATTGCCTTGTGGGATATCTTTGGAAGATGAAAAGATTAAGAAGTAAACCCACAAAAACCTGTAGTGGAGCCCCTAAGATGGTTGGATGGTGCCTGGTACATCTCCTTCCAGCAACTCTTGCAGTCAAGCTGGTGCCAAATGTAATGCTCTGCTTTCCTTTGGACCACATCAGTGAAGCAGAGAGCGGGGTCATCATCTGGGCAGTCGAGGACCTCCATAAACACTGCCCAGGCTTGCACCCTGGGGACGTCACTGCAGTACTGCTAACGCAGTTTGACTTCACCCCTGGAGGTGAGCTCCATTGTCTCTCAAGGTAAACAGATGCCAACAATAACCACAACAAAAAGTCTTTATACTGCAACAGCAATATCTAGTTAAGCTGTGGTACTCCTGAAAATGGCGGGTAGAGTCTTAATGTTCCACTGGTGTCCCCCCACCCTTTAACTCTGCAGGCATTTGCAAGGCTAAAACAAGAAATTGCAATGTTCTTCATGCTGAATATTTGCTAAGAGCAATCTGTTAAAAAAGAAGAAGGTCATTTTGCAAAGAAGGACCTTCCCTTCACCAACTTCACCAACTAAGGAAAGATGCACTTAGCTCAGATATTGTTATAAATATTACATCAAGGACAAAATGTGTAACATTTTCAGTATATAGAGGAGCACAAAACCAGGCTACTTTTCTGTTTCTCCTATGTTGGATTTCACCTTCTTTTTACTTCCAGAAGACGACTGGGAGACTTTGATCCAGAAGGCTGAGCAACTCAGGCTCTTCACATACACTCGGGGTTTATATTAGGGATATGTAGTTATAATAACAATAACAACAACAAGAAGAATAAAGATAAGCATAAGAACTGTCTGGAAATTAAAAGGAGGAGGGGCTTTCTAATACCTTATGGTTCAGATTCCCTTACAAGAAAAACTGAGTATTTTATACACCATGATTAAAATTTGATTGGAGCCAATAATTTGTGCAGATGCTTACAACCCTCATAAAAGGCACCTCCCCTCCCCAAACCATTGAAATGCTTATACCTATTATTTATATTTATTTATTGAACTTATTAATCACGTCTTTCTTTCTTTCTTTCTTTTACAAAAAGTAACTCAAAGCAGCTTACAAAAACATAGATTATACCACAATGGTCACTTCTGTTGATAGACTGTTGTTGCCAAGAAAGAAGTGGAACTCAGAGAAGTTTACTCAAGTACCCTCCGCAGCAGCCATTGACTGCAAATCCATCAGGACAGCTCCAGAATTCTTCCCTCATCCTCTCTTCCATTTAAACACTAGCAGAGATGACTGACACGTTCTAATGAGGAGTCACAAAATGCACAGATGATTTCAAGCTATTGAAAAACAGCAATCCTATAAAATTGAAGGACTGAGAAGTTTACAGGTATGGTTGACTGCCTGAGCAACCTGCCAGTCTCTGAAAGATTTCTATTTTGGTATAATGAAAAGGAAGTAGGTTGATATGCATATGAGAAGTGGACATTGACTTAAAAACATTTCACTGTATTTCTGAAGACTGGACACACCAGTAGAATAATAGCCATAGTCTAGGAAGCTTAATTGGGCTTGTTTTCTGCATCATGGCTGTCAGGCCTCAAGAGATGCTTGAAGGAATTTAAATATAATATTTTTTTAAAATAAAAAAAAAACCTTTTGAGACAGGACCCAAACAAGGAAGGAAAATGAGAATTGGTCAAGGCTTAATCCATTACTTTTAATGACCTTCAATTGGAAACATTTAACAGAACAGCAAGTGGCACAGTTGAAAGAGAAAGCAGCAACATTCATATGCTAATAAGTTCAGCTCACCTATTCTATACGGAGCTTCTTGTATGATTATTTCAAAGCTAAGTGCATGGAAAAGAAACAAATTGAATATAGGCACATACCATGCAATAGCTGAAACAATGATAATCTCTTATAAAGAGGCAAGCACACACACACGCTAAGCAGTTCCTTCAGAAAGTACAGCTCTCTGTGACTTATGAGCACAAATGGGAGATTCACTTGTCAAATCAATCTTATGGCCTGATGATACTAACCAGTGTTTGCAGCTGAAGTACTATATCAGTTTCTCCACTGCCATTTGCAAAACCTGCACTTAAAAAAAATATCTAAAACAATAGTTCTTAATGGCCACTCCCAATACAATGTTACTGGTTTTTGTTTTTCAGCTACTAAATAAAATGTTATTAACAACAAAAATGTGTGTGTGTGTGTGTGTGTCTTCTTTACTTGGTCTGTTAGACACAGAGTGAAGGGGCCATCTGCATTTCCTGGAGTGGGGGGTTGGGATTCCATGCTCAGGGAGCTATTACTGAGAAAGTCCTATCCTGTGTCACAGCCCACAGGCTACAAGTATTAGTGGGACATTGAGAATGGTTCTCCCTACCAATTATCCCTTTGGGAGCAGTCACATACCCCACCCCCCAGTACAATGGATTTTCTCCGTTTCTATTTCTACTCAAAGTAGAACCATTGAAATTTATGGGCATGACTAATTTAGGTCAATTACTTCCACTGGGTCTACTTTGTTTATAACTTGGTTGAATATAGCCCATCATCCCTGTGAGGTTGCCAGTGATATTGGACACACCCAGCCAAAAAGGACTCCCCCATAGGGTCACATAAGTAGACTGATATTAAATATTTCAGACAGGGATGGCACATAACCATGTGGATCTTTAAACTAATTATTCTTTAAAAATCCTTGTGGAAATGAGATGGAATGGGCTTTGTGTGAAAGGGCCATAAATTGGATCAAGACTTTTCTGTCCATTCCTGCCTTGATATTATTCCTTCTAGAACTTGCTAGATATCCATCAAACTTAAAGAATCACAGCCTTCTCTGTCTCCCTCTCATTTCTTTCTTTCAGCTATCTGCCTCCAGAGATATTTTAGACAATTGGAGACAGAACACTCACACAGCAAAAGACTATAAGAAAAGTCAGTAGTCCTGTGATATAATGAAAACATTTCTTATCATACACATATTTTTTAGAGATCTGTCCATATTTGTTTAAAGCTTTCTGTTCCTGATTCAGAGCTTCAGGCTTCTAGTACAGCACAAAACAGTTTTTAAAAGTTATCTTGGTCTATGTAAGCCTATTCTTTTTAACCATAGTAGGCGTTTGCTATACTTTTCCAAGTCAAGGTTTGCATTTTTCTTTCTTTCTTCCAGATGCATCTCCCACACAGCAGGGCAATACCTTGCTATTCATTTGAATGTCATGTTATTTCAATACCTTGAATGTAAAGCTTGCAGCAACAATAAATCAGAATTTGCTCTGCAAACATATTTGCCAGCACTTTAAAACCTTGGTAACTTTGAAGCCTGAAAATCTGAGTGCAAAATCCTATTTTCAGCACTATAAAACCTAGGTGACTTTAAAGTCTGAAACATATATGAAAAGGCAGCAAATAACTCATGCCACTTGTTTGCTACATTTGCTGAAGCTCCATTTAATAATAATATAAACACAAAGAGAGCAATGCCCACAGTTTGTGCCCAGCTACCAACCTACCTCTCATTAAACAGTTTTCCCATGAGCAGAGAGCTATCTGTGGCAATGCAATGATAATTCCTGTGATTCACTCTCGATGCACACTGTCCACATCCACAAAGAAGGGCTTTTATCAACTGGAACTATGTGAGGGGTGGGCATGAACCCAACACATACACCAAGGTCCCACTGTCCTGCGTTTCCCCCCAAATGTGAATGTCAGGCCTAAAGGAGACCCCTCAAAGCCCATCAGACGTAACACAATTTTCGACCCCCTAAAGGGTGCACTTAACGCAGCAATGCCTCAGTATATCTAATGTTTCCTTCCTCACCTGCATGGACTCAGTGCTGAAAACAGCAACCAAAACATATCACTTCAAGATGCCAAACATATCCTTCCCAGCTGTGTGAAGTAGTTTTAAAAGGTGGGACCCTGAGTACAGTAATTTGATCTTGTTTCTTTCAAATTGGATTGTAGTTTGCCTTGCAAACAGTTAACCCAAACCCACCTTGCATAAGAAGGAAATGGAAAACTACCTGGCAATAAAGAGTCGGATATATACATCTAATGATGTTTGTACCTAATAGCACCAATAAAGAGCTGGTGTGCTTCAGGGGTTTTTATATTTAAAAAAAAATCCCTTTTCCAGGCCTTTTGAAGTTTGTTGATTATGATACCTGGATTAAATTGGCAACATGACACTAAACTAGCTGAAATGGAAACTTTCCAGTGCATCAACACTATGCATTGTCTTTTAAAATAAAGTCTGATGATGTTTATTTCATAACTCAACAAGAAGAAAAATTAACTTCTAAGGCCCCTGAAAATCAATTATGTTGAATTTCATCACTAGAGTTTCCCGATTTCCTACTTACCTGTGTCTTATAAATTATATTAACACACGCTGAGCTTTTAAAAAGAACCGAGTTCATAAACAAGCATCCAAGGATTTGTTAGCGAAGTTCAGATAGGAAAATTTGCTGAACACAGGACCTACTTGGCATTTTTGAAAGAGTCACTACCTGAAGCCTAAGAATGCCCTGTCAAGCTTATTAATGGCCTTGCAAATCCAACGTATAATTTCACCATGCCTAATGAAAAAGAGGCTTCAAAAAATGATTCTCAAAGGCAGAAATAATGCTGGTTAAACATTCTGTTATATCTCTTTGTTTCACCACTGAATTCACATTTTGGGTGGACATGGATATTCTCCATACTTTGCATGTGCCTCAAGATATTGTTTCCTGCAGTGTTGTAAAACTGAGTACGAAGGAAAACTCTGAAACATTTTTGGGGGGCAGTGTAAAGGCTCTGTTACTTTGGGATGTGGTGAGGATGGCGGGGGTCCAAACACCAGCCTTGCCTACATTTGAGAATCAATATCTAAAGAATGAGTTAGGCATCATTAACACTAACACGAACCAAGTGGAAAACTTGTAGCTGGTCAACTGTTTTTAATTAGTAATGTAGAAAGCTACTTTACACCAGCTTGGTCCACACACAACTCTAAGCCAAGGGTGAGGAACTTCCAACCTGTGAGCCAGACTTGGCTCTCCAGGCCTCTCTATTTGTTTTACAAATCCACACACATCTGAACTATGACATCATATATGATGTCATACATACAGGAACAGCCTAGCACCACTCACAAAGGACTTTCTTTGAACCCCTGAAAATAGGAGGCTCAAAAAAATAGCACACAGCTGTTTGAAAGCCCTTTGTAAATAGCCCCACACTGCTCTTTAAACCTCTTGTTTTCAGAGGCTTAAGGAGCAGTGCAGGGCTGCCCACAAATGGCTTTCAAATACCCCATGCTGTACATTCTAGTCTTGACAGGGCTCCAGAAAAGCTCATTGCCACACTAAAATGCCAGGAGCTTAACAGGTGGGCAACTTTGAGCAGCCTGGGGTGCTGAGATTAGTATCTGGCCCATCAACTAGCAAAGATTTCCCACCTCTGCTCTAAACCATGGCTTGTGGGGCTTAAATGTGGCTTATTTGTGACACAGCCACTGAGTCATACCACCAGTCCTTGTATTGTATAGCAGTGACTCTGGAGTTTCACAGAGGAGTCTTTCCTCCACCCACTCCAGCCGTACCTGGAGATGCCAGGCATTGAACTTAAGATCTTTTGCACGCTACCTATGTGCTTTATCACTGAGGAACTGCAATTCAGTGTATGAAATTTAAGCTCCCTTCAGTGTATGAAATTTAAATGCCACTGCTCCTGGAGTTTGCTTTTGTTTTTTGCTGTATTTTTATCGCCTTGTTTATGGGTTATTGAAATTGTTTTGGTGCAACATCAAACCTGAACCTGAGAAAACAGAAGCCTGTGGTGCAATCAAAACCCTGCCAGCAGGAAGTGGTCACATGCCTATTCAGCCTGCCTCCCATTCCCAGCCACACCATGAAAATGAGTAGGAAGGTCTATGCTGCTCTACCCCAACCCCCAAAGCTGATGGAGCCATCTACCCTCGAGGGTAGCCCTATCCACCCATAGAACCACAGAGCACAGAGATTTAAGCCCTCAGGGACAGCCCATCATTCATGAAGGTGCCTAAAGTGGGTCACTGGGCTGAAACACAATCACTGCATTCCCTTTCCTGCACCTGAGCGGCCAAAAGTGACTGAATTAAATAGCAGATTAACCTAATTAACAGTAATTCAGGTAAGAAGGCCATCTAAATGCCCACCATCCATTATTCAATATGGAGTAGGCAAAAAAATGCCCACCTACCATTATTCAATATGGAGTAGGCAAAAAAAAAACCTCAACCCAAACCATTCTGGATCCGCCAAAAATCCCTACACGGCCCCAAAGTGACCAACAAGTCACACTGAGAGTGAGGGCAGGTGCTGTTGCCATGAAAAGAAGAGGGAGGGAGGGAGGGAGGCAGCCGCCCAGCCTTTAAAAGGATGGCGCCCACCCCACCCACAAGTATGTGAGTGATGCAAGAGCATCAGACTGGCCAGTGCTTAGTTGGAATAGGCAATGGAATGAGCCGCCTTTGTAGAACTTGACAGACATATGAGCACTCTTAAGCGAAATACTGCTTTTATTTATATTCATTTCCAATTAATATAAAATATATAAAAAATAGTTTCAAAAAGTAATCAGGTGTGGCCTCAAATTACAGCCCCATTGATTAAAATGTGCCAGCCCTGATTCAACCTATCAACATGGATTTAAAAAAGCAAGCAAGCGTTATGCCAAATGAACTAAGCTGCTGTTAGGATTTCACAGTACAGTAAAATGTCTCAATTATCTTAAGCAGTCAGTATGAGTCAATACGTTTCCTTTTTTACAATTGTAGTGCAAAATACAATGAAGTTTCAGCACATATACACACTGCTAATAGCACTGATTGAATGGCATTTTTTTTGGTAGCATTCTGCTTTTACCATTCAGAGTTCAACCAATTGTATTCATTACCAATAAGTACACACACACTGGAAATCAGCCCTGAATGCTCACTGGAAGGACAGATTCTGAAGCTGAGACTCTAATACTTTGGCTACCTCATGAGAAGAGAAGACTCCCTGGAAAAGACCCTGATGTTGGGAAAGTTGGAGAGCACAAGAAGGGGATGACAGAGGACGAGATGGTTGGATAGTGTTCTCGAAGCTACCAGCATGAGTTTGAGCAAACTACGGGAGGCAGTGGAAGACAGGAGTGCCTGGCGTGCTCTGGTCCATGGGGTCACGAAGAGTCGGACACAACTAAACGACTAAACAACAACAATACACACAGACACACACACACACACACACACACACACACACACTGATTTCTTTCTTTCTTTCTTGGCTGATAAGGTCAATCATCTGTCAGAGCTCTGAGTCAGACCAGGGACTATCACAAATTTAATGGTTGTAATTGTAGAGAATGGGCTTTGTAAGCAGATGACTCCAGGGTCAATCCCCATGTAAGGCTGTTGGGTGAGGTGTTGGGAGACCCATTTTGAACTCTGGACAGCCACTTCCAGTTAGCGGGGAGAATACTGGACTGGATGGGCCAATGACTCAGTTTAAGCCAGCTTCCTTTGTTCCTATGAATAGGTAAAGAAACAGAGATCTATTTCCTTTAATGTTTTATTTCCTCCCTTTATTTTTTAAATTTAATAATAATAATAATAATAATAATAATAATAATACAAGGTTACAATTATATCTGAACATACAGATACCCAATTAGAAATCGAAACTGAGAATAAGGAGGGGAAAAGGAAGATGAGGAAAAAGAAAAAAAAATGGAAATTGGAAAAAAAAAGCAAGCCAGGAATAGAGAGGACAAGCATATAAAATTATAAGCATGACATCGATCGAATAAACTGCCCAAGAGAAACTATAGTCACCTGACAAGGGCAAAGGGTAACCTGAAATCCAAACACATAATATTGTTAAGTTATCCAGTCAATTTTATTCAACTTCCTGCATCTATTTTATGCACAATCTTAAAAACTCCCTCCGCCATGTGCATAGCTTGTTTATTTACAAGTCCCTCTTGTGCTGTGAGAAACAAGACTATTAAGGAGAGGTTCATGTTCTCTAAATAACACACTAGATATTTGCACAAAACGCATTCCTTTGCTTCCTCAGGCCCATGCCTTCAAGAGACCAGCAAATATAGAGTAAGGTCACATTACGGAACCCTCACACTCAGGGTGTACAAACGCAGCAACGTTTGCATCAGAGGGGAGAAGAGCTGACCTCCCCATCCCCTTGCGTGTCCTTGTAGCTTGACCCATAAAACTAGGCAGAATGTACAGCAGCAAAAGATATTTAATCTGCTGTGGGGAAAACTGCCTGTGCAGGACCAGGTTGGCCCATAAGCATTGGAAATCGATAGCTCACAGCCATTTGTTCCTGATCAGAGCATGATTTGAGGAGAATGTCAAAGCAATCCTTTTTCACAGCACAAAGCCAATTTGTTTTATTTTATTTTATTTTCCACCAGGTCATTTAGCCGTGTGAGGTGACCCTTGCAATGCGGTGAAAATCAAATATTTCTACCAGACTGACTTTTCTTGTTCTCCTGATGTGCGCTGGAAAGCTTTGATCCTCTGGGGCCTGGGTGAAGCAAAGAGGCAACTTTTAACAGGGAAAGTTACAGAGAAGGGGGAAAGCAGCAGGTGGGTGAGGGAAGTAAAGAGGGGGAGAAATGGGCCTCTTGATTCTGTGCTCAGACTAAAAAGGGAATGTTTCTCCAAAGCTAAAAGAATGTGGCATTTCCTCAGCTGGAGCCAGTGAAAGTGCGCTGGTCTCAGAAATCGCCTTCATCTAACAGCACCCGGCCACCTGCTCCTTGAATTCTGCTGTTAAAAGACGTTAGCAGACCATCTGTTATGGGGTGGCACGCTGAGGATATTTGGTCCTGTTCATATTCACGGGGGGGAAAGCAGCAGTATTTAATCAATCTGCTTGGAATTGCTTTATATGATTAGCGTGTAATGATTCAGGTAGGTCATGGACACGGACATCTTTTTTATTACTGCATTAGACAGCTAGAAGCACACATCAATCCCATAAAAGATACAAGGGTTGATGCACTTTGGGGAAAATATATTCAGCCACCAAAGAAAACAATAATAATAAAAAATGCAAATGTGATAATGACTCTTACAAGGAGGAGGGAGGCACAGGAAGAGGGTTAGCTTCAGGCTGATGTGCGCTCTCTCTCTCTCTCTCTCACACACACACACACACACACACACACACACACACGAGCCCAGCAAAAAGAAAAAGGGTGTCAAAAGAAGTAACAGGTGCTACCCAGCCCCTGGAATCCTTGTTCCTTACATGACCCTGTGATTATGCCTGCCCTGCCCACTAACTTTATCCCTTCCTGGTCAGGTGGCTAAATCTATGCATCTTTTGCATTTCCCACAATGCCTATGCTTTTTAGGGCAGTGCCAAGGAAACTTTTTCAGCCGAGGGGCCACATTCCCTTATGGGCAGCCTTTCAGGGGCCACACACGTTCGGATCGGTGGGGCCAGAGGCAAAAATACATGGGACCACAGATGTGAACTTTGTCACACTTTAGCCACCCAAAAGTCAGCAGTTTCTACACCCTACCTTCCCATATTCTATCCAAACAAGCAAGGGACATTATTAAAGTTGAAGTACACATTTACCGACAGACAAAAGCACTTGAGGGGGGTGAGGGGCATGACAATTAAGGGATGTAGCATGGATATGGCCTAGTGAGAGTCCCAAGGCAGTGATGAAATTTGGCCCACAGCAGAGAACATCAGGGTCCTCAGAAACCCACTGTGAACATAGTAACATAAAAAGAGCCTGCTGAATCAGGCCAGTCGCCCACTTAGTCAAGCATCTTGTTCAGTGTCTCCACATAGATGCTTGTGGGAAACCTGCAAACAGGACCCGAGCACAAGAACACTCTCCCATCCTACGGCTTCCAGCAACTAGTATTCAAAAGTATTACTGCCTATTTGATAGCCTTAGCCTCCACAAACTTGTCCAGCCCTCCTTTGAAGCCATCCCAATGGTGGCCATCCAGTGTCTCCTGTGGGAGTGAGTTCCAGAGATTAACTACGTGCTGCATGAAGAAGTACTTTACTTTATCTGTCCTGGATCTTCCAACATTCAGCTTTATTGGATATGATATTTGCAGTGCACACTGATGGCAAAGTGAATTCGCTTTGCTCAAACCTTGATGCAACGGTTAACACAAAGCATAGGGAAGTTCCAACCTCAACATCTGAAACAGCTGTGTGGTATCACATTTAGTTATGGTGGCATTTGGATGTAGAAAAGAGGCTGGCAGCTGCATGTTTGATGAATGCACATATATTTTACTGCTGGATGTCAGACTTGAGATTTTCTGTGCCAAACAGCAAGTTTTCTTGGGCCAGCTCTGCAAGTTTGCCCTCTTTCCATGGTTCTTGGATGTCCAATGCTGATGCTAGACATTCTACAGCTTCACAGGTCATGGAAATAGCAATACCTGGATTTACTTGCAGAAACCGATCTTGCGCAGCAAATTGTGTAAGCTTCTTTTGTTTCTGAGTCAACTGAATGGATGCTATTTTAAAAATACGACATCATTTAAAGTATTAAGAGTGTTATCATTAAAGTGTCACATACACATCGAAGGGGCTCTCTTTTTAAATATCTCTTCAGTAGATTACTCACCTGCATATTGTCCAAAATAAAATTCTAGCTAGAATACTATAATAGCCATCCTATAAATCAGTAATGTACTACATGTGTAGGTCATGTCACAGGCGAATAGAGCAAAATGTCTGGCCATATGGTGGACTTAAGAGCCAGCTCATCTACATTCTCTGTTACCAGGCAACGTCTCGGACTTCAGTCTCAGATTGGCTAAATAATAATGACCCCTTAACCCTTAAAAATGATTGATATTCACAGTACTAGTCAGGTTACAATCACAAGGGGGAAATACTGGCAGCAATTAGGCACTAAGGAATTTGGCAACATTCAAACATTTCCCCCAAATCCAAAAGTATCATTATTGTTTCCTTTATGTGATACAAATCTATAGGCTTGTTTCTACAAGGCTTCTTCTCCCCACCTTAGTCTGCGTGTGCAGATATTGAAATATATTAATCATACACAAATTGTTTGGCTTCCTAACAATGCCCCACTAATTAGCCCAGGAACTGCCACATCCCATAAGTTGGAAATCCCTCCACCACCTGTGCCTTGCTGTGCTCTGGTGACACAATTTCTTTTTCACCATTTCCCCCCAACATGTCAACTGTGTCAAATGCTGCTAACTGCCACAATGCTGCTCCATGACAGATAGGACCGCTTGTGGCAGAGATGAAAAACTAAAGAGTAACAGGCACATTTAGCAATGAAAGGAACGGATTTGTAAAGCATGCTCAGGATAAATAGCTGCTACTTGGAAGTATAGCCAAAACACCTTTCCTTGAAATTCTAACTTCCCCACCCCCTTGTGGCAAAGAGGAGAGTTATTAGATACATAAACACTTTCCCCTTGGAAATTACATTTGCATTCCACTGTGGTTTTCAGACTGTATTCTAGGGAAACCCTGGGCTTTCTCAGAGGCTTATTCCTCAAGGGGAAAACTGGGTAACTACAGTGGTACCTCGGGTTAACAACTTAATTCATTCTGGAGGTCTGTTCTTAACCTTAAACTGTTCTTAACCCAAGGTACTATTTCTGGGTTAGTGGAGTCTGTAAGCTGAAGAGTCTGTAACCCGAGGTACCACTATACAGGGGAGCTTGCCTACTGGTCCTAAATTTCCCCCTTCAATATGCAGACAACATGTGAATGTTGAATACATTCTTCCAGGACACACTCTCAGTCCACACGATGAAACAGAAAAGCCAAAGGACAAGGCCAGAATGACAATATTATGATGACCCCATTCAAAATAAAAACAATATTAATCCATATATATCTGAAATAGCATAAAACTTACATGTATGCTGAAATGTACATGCATGGATGTCATGTGCAACACATGACAGGGTCTACTTCCTCACATCATTTTGATTTATACTAGTAGGACACCCTCTGGTTTAGTTGGTGACAATAAATAAAAAGAACAGAAAAATGGAGGAAGAGTGTGCACTGGAGTGTAAGGAAGTCTAAGAATTCTGACTTTCCCCATTACGACTACTTCAGCGCTTTTGTGAAATAGCAAATGTCAAATTATTTCCAATTCTCTCTCGCTCCTCCTCCCCACCCCCCTGCTTTGTTAGTGCTCTAAGCATGTATTTGGTCTGCCTATTGGGTAATCCAGCACTGCCAAACAAGCTGGACCCACAAGCAACATGAACTGGGTGCACCATGGAACACCCTCCCAAATCTTCTGCAATATCCAGAAACTTTGTAGGAAATGTGCTATGTGCAGACAAAGTAGCATGCAAATGGTTCTATGAATGAAGTGTGAAAACCTTGAGTACGTCTAATTTCTATGGAGCGAGACAATATCTACTCAGAAATGCCTCATTTTCCAGACAACACTGTTGTTCAGTGGGAGTTAATGATCCCAACTAGGGTCCAACTAGTGTGTATACAACAGCACTTTCCTGGT
This sequence comes from Podarcis tiliguerta, assembly GCF_965153285.1. NCBI lineage: Eukaryota > Metazoa > Chordata > Lepidosauria > Squamata > Lacertidae > Podarcis > Podarcis tiliguerta. The sequence continues at coordinate 33,794,199 of NC_139547.1, forward strand.
CTCTTCCCAACCCCTCAAAACCCATCAATGAATGTGGAATGGCATGTGATAGTATGTGATAGTGTGAGGCTCCATATCATGTTGGATCTAAGTCAACGATGATCCTACATTTTGTGGAATTGCTTCAGACAGAATGCAGTTTTATTTAGGAGAGAATACGGTATGAATTAATTACAAAACTTAGGTACAACTGTATTTCTATGCTCAGGATGTGTGTTCATGGATGATTACTTTCCTTACCGCAACCCATTCAAGTCCTTTATGATATAAATACACACTGGTGGATCAAACTAAGAACAGGCATGGTTCACTGAATGTTACCAGCTTACAATGCTAAAAGTAAAATGGGACACTTTGGAAAAGTATGGGGAAAACAGATTAATCCAAAACGACGTTGTCACATCTAATCTTTTGTTTTTGTTTTTAAGTGAGAAAATTAAGAAAAAATGTAAGCTGTAATTATTCAAAAATGTCAGTAAATTTATTCATTATATTAATCCAAAAGATCTAGAGAACTGAGAATACTGGCTAATCTTTCAGGGAACAACAAAAACATTACTTTCTACTGTTTTCAGCTGATATACACAAACACACAACTATGAGGAAATGAGAAATCCACACATGACCCATTAAGTAATTCAGATTTCTGTTTCATTATAGACCATTTTCATTGTACCATTTACTCATTCGTCCACAAGGAACAGATTCAAATACTGCTTAAGGAGATATATATTAATCACATTATCGGCATCCCCCCACTCAGCTGTCTCCATCCTTTCCCTCTTTCCAATTCCTCAACTACAGGGTTCTCACAACAAACTTTTAAACACAGACTCATATTCAGCAAAACACAATCTTTCTGTTTTGTGCAGCTGAAGATGCAAATCAAGCTGGGGTGAGGCTTGAGAACTATGCATTCCATCAACATAGAAAAGAAACCAGAGAGAGTTGCACTTACAGAATGAATGCTCCGCTCTAGAAAACTGTAGGTTCCACTTACATGAGGCTTCTGTGTAGTTTCCTGAAAATAAAAACAAACACAAAACCCATCACACTATGTTCTTGCTGCACCATCCTCCACATTTTATCCTAACCTTAAGGGTACAAAGAATTAGGAGAGGCAAAAGTAAGTATATATTCACACAGCAAATAGTTACTCTATGGAATTTACTCCTACAAATATTTAGTGATTGCCACCAACTGGGATGGCATTAAAAGAGGATGAGATAAATTCATTAAGGCTGTGTGCTACCTCCAGTATCAGAGGCCTCTAAACAGCAGCTGGTGTGAATCAGAAGCATGCAAAGTGTACAGATGTGCTCAGGTCCTGCTAGTGGGATGCTGGATAGGATGAGCTATGTTCTGACTATGAAGTGGTTTCTGTGATTAAAAGATTGGTGTAGGTTTGTATGAGTGACCTTTCCCTTGGAGAAGAGAGAAAGATTGAGGCTCATGTATTCCCTTCTCATTCTCTTCCAAGAGGCGAATGCCTGAAGCAGAATATCCCATGAATATTTGAATGGCAAACATACAATTGTGCAGTCAATTAACTTCAGGGTTTTCAGGTTCTCAGGAAGAATCTCAGGGGGAGAGGAAAGGTAATATCTGATCAAGCACAGAAAAGTATTTATATCCCAATAACTGTACGGTCTAATGGATGGCTTTACAAGTTTCCTCACTTCTTCCCTGAGCAAGATTACACAGCATCCATCTTAATGACTAGCCAACAGATCGAAACCATCACAGTGAAAATGCAAAACTGCTGATGAATAATTTGAACTTTTCTGCTTTTCTCACCTCTCCAGAACCCTTCAGCATTGCATTATAATGCAAGATTAAGAGAGTAGAAACCCAGCTTTGTGTGAGTTTCTTCTCTCTATCACTTAACATTGCTGGGAGAGCGTAGTGGTATATATTTTTATCCATTGTATAAGCATAAGTTTGAAAAAAAGTGGGGTGCAGGATTGTTCAGAGTGCCATAAAGGTCATCCATCACCCCTTTCAGTAAACAGATGCACACCATACATTTGAGGAAGATTCAATGCACATTGAAAGCACATAGTTTCCCTCATAATTCTAGGAACTGTAGTTAGGGGTGCTGTAACTGTAGCTCTGTAAGGGCAAAAGTATAATTCTCAGGATTCTTCGGGGAAAGTCATGTGGTTTGAAGGCACATTGAATGTATGTTAAATGTATGTTGCGGATCTTTCCGAAGGCTAAATGCACACATTCTGAAAAAAACAGAAAACTGAAATCCGACTTGAGTAGTAATTTGGATCAAGAGCAATGATGACACATTCAGGAGATTACTGTCAACCAAACATCAAACGCGAACCCACACACAAAATCAAATCACACATTTAATCCATTTAAAAAAAACAACACAAAGCAAAACAGTCAAGTTATAAATAGACCTACATAGAGAATTGCTGGTCATTTAAATTTCCAGCTCCAATTAGATAAAGTTATCACCAACTGAAAGCCAGATTATCTTTGCTTTATAGGAAAGCCAAAAAGAAAAGAAAGCTTTTGAACTATGAGCAGGGCTATAATTAGACAACTTGGATTATTACTCCTGTTTTGAGGCTTGCTCTCCCTTTTGTCATTGTTACTGTTTTTGTTTGGCCTCCGTTTAATTTCCTGTCAGCCTTACAAGAGATTTCTAATGTTTGGGCTGTAGAATAAGTTCTGATTAAAAATAATCTCCCCAATTACAGCTTGGCACAAGCTAAGGCTGCCACGTGTTCCCTGCCACTAACCTCTGGGTTTCTGTCTGCAGTAATTGTGTCTATATCAGCCCCTAACTGCAAATGAAAACCCAGGGGGCATATTCAGGCATCCAGCTTCCTGAGCCTTACCCATATCTCTTAATTTGCACTGTCTGTCAAAAGGAGATGCTCTCCAATGTACTAAAATGAAATCCTCAGAAACGGCGGGTCAAATGAACAAGGGGAAATGGGAGGGTTTGGAATTGAAAGTGGGGGGAGATGTAGCAGAAATCTGAGTCTCAGATACGAGGGTGCCTCAACACTCTTCATTATAATTCCAATCCCTGTCCACATGCACACTGAAACTGGTTAACAAATTCCAAGGTGGCATTTTCTCTTTCATTACAGAATCTTCTCAATCCAAACATCCCATGCCTAAACTACTAAAATAAAATAAAATGCTGAAGTTATGTGTTGTTGCTTCCGGTTTCCCTCTCATAAATGCATAGCCAATTCATGTGGTAAAATGCAACAAAATAAGAGTAAAGGAAATACCAGGTTTTTCAAACAGCTTAGATTTAGCATATGGATGGACGCTTATTGATTGATGCTGCAACATCAAGTGAATGAACTGCTGCAATTTAAACATAGCAGACATATCACCTCCCAGTGGAAGGCTGGTTCATTAGGGCAAATGGGGCACTGCCCAACCAAGTTCACTGTGTCTTCAGACAGCCCCCCCTACACACACCTGCCTGTCCAGGGAGTGGCACTGCCTGTCAGCTGATCCACAGCATTGCCTTTGTAGAACCCAGTATAGAGGAAGATGTGGGCAAACCCACAATTAGTTGTATTTGTCTGATATTGGGCCTGGTTCCATCTGCTGTTGGGCTCCATGCCTTCTACCCTTCCAGGCTCACTAGACACCAACCACCACTATGCCTAGTGTCACACAAAACACAAAGCTGGCCACAACTCCTCCAGTGGACCAAGCCTGCACATTCACCTTTCACCCTTCAACTGGTGGGAAATCAAGACAGATAGGTATAAATATGTGCCCAGGGAAACTTGTTTTCTTCTTTCCCTACACAAAATCAGAGAACAATATAGTGATATACTGCAAGGAGGACACAAGGGGCTTAGCTCACTCACTACATTCTGGGGTGTGTGGTTTTTAGACAGATATTAATTTCTGGTCTAATAGGCTGCCTGTCCACTTTTTCTCTGGAATCAAGTGTGGTGCTCCTGATGCTCTCAGTCTGGAGGTTTTTGTTTTGTTTTTTGTTTATTTTTGAAGGGAAAGGAAGTTGGACAATAAATTTCCTACCTCACTGAGGGATGTGTAGCAGTTCCACATTTAGTAAAACATCAAAATTTCAGGCAGTGGGTCTGGAAGGGTGTCCTGTTACTTTTAGGGTTGGAACTGCAGCTCTGCAGCCCCTTGCATTCCTCCTGCTCAACCTGCATGTTTTAAAATGAGCAGCATGTTCCAAAAGCACTAAAGAGAAAAACAAATAAATGAACGAAAACCTCCAGTACGTTATCCTCTCAAAGAAACCACCACAGTTGAGTTACCTCGGGATATCTTACCACCGAGTAGAATACGAACGAGTGAAACAATCTGTCTAGCTTCCTCTCTTGTCAGTAAATCCCACAGAGGTCAATAGAGGTATTAATGTGATTAAATTATTCAAATACTTTAGGGGTTCCATTTTCTGGTCCTGAAATTTTAATCAGTACTATGATCACCCAGAACTGCTGTGCCTGTACATACACAATTGCAAAAATAAAATACTTTGAAGAATAGAACTATTACTTTTGAACCAGCATTCAATTTAGCACCATTATGTGTCAGAATATGGCGAAGATAAGCATTAGGAAGTCACAATTGTTTTGCTCATTCATCAGCGTTTTATATCAACTCCTATTTTTCAGCACAACGTTTTTCCCATTTCTATTATCAAGATTAATAACCCAACAATGCACAAAAGCATAGACTGGACTGAGGTAGGGAGAAGGGTGGGGGAAGAAAAAGACTATGATTTACTTCCTCTGATTACTGTTTTATTTACACTGCTGAGAACATTCTATTTTTCTGCTTCATAATTTAGCACTTGTCCCATAAAGGAACATTAAGGCAAATCACCCCTTCTGTTTAACCACAGCATGCTAAACTGTACTCTAAAGTAATCCACTTTAGAAAACAACAGCAGCAACAACAACAGCAGCAGCAACAGTGTTTTCCTATAGCACTTGCAACCAGATAACCAGAAATAAGGAGAGGAGACACAGGGAAGTGGTTGAAGTAAGGCCAACCACATTGCATTAATGATCTGCAGAGGTAAAAATCCATGAGCAACTTATACTGCTGCCTAGCTTTACTAATCAAAAGGTAAGCCTGTCACTGCCCAGAGTGTGGGTTAGTATTTTACTCTATCTGTTCTTACTATTTAAACATGTGTAAGTGAGGTGCAAGAATGCAACACAGAAACAATAAAATGCTGTAATAGAAATAGGAGATACAACACAACACCCAGCAGAACAGTATTATAAAAACAGGACTTCTATAATAATGGGGCCCTGTCCTATAGGTCAGGCAGGGAAATACAAGGCATGTGAAGCACCAGAAGGAAGAGTATTCCAGAGTGCAAGGGCAATGGTAGAAAATACCCATTTTTGTCTTACTGCTCTGTGACATTCTGTAGGATGTGGTGCCTTGAGTATAATGTCCCCAATGAAGGGACAGGTATTCTTTCAGATGATACAAGCATCCAAACATCAGAACTAGGAAAAAGGAACTCACCATATCTCCTCTGATAAAAGAGGTATGTGTGGGGTTCTGGGTCCTTTTGGCTTATTATACCTCATGCTAGACATAGTACCAAAGATGTATGGGTTGGAGCACACTAGGAGGCAGGGCTCGAAGTCAAACAACAAGCCACTTCTAGTGCAGTTCCTGAGCATGCTCCAGGGCTGGGGAAGAACAGGTGGAGGATATATAAAACCTTCTGCCTGTTTCCTCCCTCTTCCTTCTTCAAAAGATGTGGTGCTCAGCTCACCATCCCGCTATGCAGTGTGACTTAGCTGGTTGCCACAGTTAGGGCATAGCAAGAAGTTCTGTCTTCTCCCGTGGATGGTTGGTGGGCAGGGATTTTTCTACTAACTCCAAACTGCAGTGTTGGAGAAGTGCAATTAGAGGTGAGAGCTGGATAATGAAGTTGACTGGTTTTATCTGGACCCTTGACAGCTGTGTATATGAAATAGAAGAAGTTGGCACAAGTTGTGAATACCCTGAGGCACTTTCCAAGTGAACAGTGACCCCAGAGACTGTGGGAACAGCGACACATGGCTGTGGGAACCATGGAGCAGGGTATAGATCACTTCTGAGGTTAACCCTCACTCTAAGGACACATGAATCAGGAAGAGCTGCCTCTTCATATGAATGGGTATGACAGGGAGAAAGAAGTGGAATTAGCACCACATTTCACCCATGTGGGGTAGGTTCACCCAATTTCCCGTACATGGTCTTTTTTCCCTGTGCAGCTCATACCACCCAACTGTTGGCATCTGTCTGTCTCAGGAGACAATGGAAGCATGTGCCTTCAGGGGCAAACTGTTGGAGTTACAGCTCCAGCTGTGACTACAGAGACCGATAAGGGAGAGACATGTTTTGTTGCAGCTGGGGCAGATGAAGGTGTCTGACTGTGTTGATGTAGGTGTACTGTGGCGTTTCTCATTTCTGCGCTCCTCCCAGCTGTCATTCCTCCTCTGGTCACTGCTGTTGTTCATAAAGTGGCCCTAGTTATATCCCATACCTTGTGTCTTGCCTCTTAATTTCTGGTCTCCTAACACAATGCTAATTACACAAATGCAAGTAACATGAACATTGTGTTGTTGTTCTGTAAACAACACCATGGGGAAATAAAACAGTAGAAGAGGTGAAGTTTTAACTCATTCTCTGCCTGCCACGGTCACGACAGTAATCACCTCTGGTATTTGCATTTCAAGGGGATTTCGAATTGGAACCATTTGGGATATATCCAGGCAATTAATGTCACATCTGGCTTGGCCCTCAGAATTTCCTGCATCTCATAAAGTAGCATCCAGCAGCTCTTTCATCCTCATTAGTCACTCTGCTATGGCTTCTCCTGAGGGAAGAAATTATTATCCTGCAGTCTGATAATAGCAGGTGGACCCTCACTTTTCATGAACTGCTTGGTTGCATCTGTGTGTGCCTGGAACAGAAGGCGGTGTTCTCAATATGGCAGTGATCATTCAGAGAACAATTATGCTGAAGCTCTATGAACAGAGATCATACTGTCTATAATGCTGATCATATGGCTTGGGTAGGTTTGTATAATGAGAAGCAGGTTCTTCATAAGTACAGAGTTGTGGCCATTTATGTTCTACTCAGAGTAGACCCACTGACATGTATGTGCATCCAAGTCTATTAATTTCAATGTGTCAGTAGAACTTAATTGAATACAGCCCATATATTTTTTATAGTGAGTTGGACCCAACATCCGGTTTTACTGTATTCCAGGCTGACGCTGAATCTCACAGACATGGAGGCAAGGCAGGAGGCTAGATAAAGCTAGCTATGGAAAGGTTGGTCAGACGTTTCAGGACCATAGATAGCTCCAAGTGAACAACTTTCTCCAGGAAGCTTAAGAGCATACTGAGGCACTTTAAGCCTCTTCCAGGCTCCATCCCCTTAAAGCCTATGGCTTGCAAGTGGACACTACTCCATTCTATAGCCTCCCATCTAATGCTCTCTGTGCACCACTGATCCAGTGAAGTGTGATGGGAGGCATTTGTTTCCTCAGACTCAGCTTCCCACAAGGATCCAGAGGCCCCAGAGGCTCTGGTGGTCCAGGAGCTTATTTCAGGGGCTCCTGTCTGGCAGTTTGAGTCACAGTAGTGCCCTGATCTCCAGCAGCCATCTCAGAAGCCTGACCTCCATCAGGCTCCTTAGATAGTGCCTCTGTAGCCTCTGACTGTGTCTGGGTTTGCCCATGTTACCTCAAGAGAACCACCCCCGCCATTGCTTAGAACTCAGAATAGGTTGTAACTGTTTTAATGAAACAATCTAAAGAAACAACCGTAATTGTGGTGTGGGCATGTGCTTTAGTGGAAATGCAATCCTTCCACAAAAGAAGAAGAGTTTGGATTTGATATCCTGCTTTATCACTACCCTAAGGAGTCTTAAAGCGGCTAACAATCTCCTTTCCCTTCCTCCCCCACAACAAACACTCTGTGAGGTGAGTGGGGCTGAGATACTTCAAAGAAGTGTGACTAGCCCAAGGTCACCCAGCAGCTGCATGTGGAGGAGCGGAGACGCGAACCCAGTTCACCAGATTACAAGTCTACTGCTCTTAACCACTACACCACACTGGCTCTCCACAAAAGACTTTACCATGCAGCATGTTCCCAGGCAGAAGGGAAATGGTTATTAAGCTTCTCCCTTCAGGACTTTTCCCTGCAATCCATATTCATCCATTTCTTTAAGGCAATCAATGAAACAATACCTTCCTTACATCTGTAAAAAGAAATTCTATTGTTCCCAGATTGCTTGATGGAGAGGTTTAGAAAAAGATCAGATCCACTGCCAAACAACTGATCAATAACTTCCTTTACTCATTCCATATATTAAAGCGTCTTGAAGCTAGAGCTCAAACTGAGGGCAAACTTGTTAAAACAATTCCAGAAAGTGCATGCTTTTCAGAACCTCTCTCCCTGCTGATCTCTATCTCCAGTTTCCAAACAATATTTAGCACGAAAAATATTGTTACTTAAAGAACACTCTTAGGCGTATAACAAAAAGAAGCCAACCTTATTAAAAATAATTGATGCCCCTAAACATATGTTGCCTTCCTGTACTTCAAATTTCAGGACAGTATGTAGTGAGCAAACCATAACATTTGAAATTGAGACCTATGCTTCAGATATCATCTTAAAATGCACTGCTTGGTGCTCTCCACTTCTCCATGCACGAAAAACAGTACCAGGGACAGTGCTGCAAAGTTAAGATTCTTTTGGATGAGAGAGTGTTGCAGAGTTCAAGTATTGCTAATATTTGCTGTGTTTACAAATGTAGACAAAGGGCAGAAGCAAGTAGACTCCTAGAAAACACAGACATAAGACCCCAGAGAGCAACTTGTGTAGCACACCAGTATGTTGGTGGCACCCCAACTTTTGGTAAATACCAGCTAGGAAATAAATCGTTCCCAGGGCAAAACTAAGTGTGTGTTTAATGTGCATGGTATTTTATTCTTTTTATTAAAAAAAAAAATGCAAACATCGGCCCCTCCATTGGAAGGAAATTCCCAATTGCTGCCAATGTAAATAGCAACTTCAGAGGAGAAACTCTGAGAAACTGAGCACACAAGGAAAGGAAGGCAGGGGAGAAGAAAAGATGGAGCACACAGATACAAGATTTGTTTTTTGTACCAATGCATCACAGTTTATTGAAACGAGTCTGTTATGTCTGAACTAGCCAAAATTTTCTTTAACGAATGTTTGTAGCCCACCTGTTATATAATATAAAGTGTTGAATTAGAATTGGAATAAATATTTTGCAACAAATGAAATTTGAAGCAAACCTCCAAGTTTCATGTTGGGCAACATATTTAGGAAATCTGATGGCAGGAGTTCCGGTAAGACTAGTGAAATTATTCAGGGGATCCCCATGCATTCTGAATGTGGTTGATTGGTGGTGGGGGGCAGACAGCACTATGAATAATATTATTGATCACCAACCTGGGAAGGTAGGCCATCTAGGAGAAGGTAAACACTGGTCCTAAAATTCCACTGCCTTGCAGGATATCTTCAGGAGAAGAAAAGGCTAAGGAGTAAACCCTACACAAATCCAGAGTGGAGTCCCTAAGACAGTTGGATGGCACCTTGTACGCCTCCTTCCAGCAACTCCTGCAGCCAAGCTCATGCCAAGTGTATTGCTCTGCTTTCCTTTAGACCACTTCAGTGAGGTAAGAGGGGAGTCTTGTCATCTGGGTGGCCCAGTACCTCCATACACACTCCCCAGGCTTGTGCCCTAGGGAAGTCACTTCAGTGCTGATAACACAACAATTTGACTTCACACACAAACACCCCGGAGGTACACTCTATTGTCTCTCAAGACAGACAGATGCCAACCCCAACTAATTGTTGTGACAGTTTGTTCCTATCAGATTTTTTGACTCTAAGGCCAGTAGCCAGACCATGAAGCTTAACAACACATTGTTCGAATTATGCAAAATTGGCATTTTAAAATGAATTATGAAGTTTCAGAAGTTTTACTTCTGCACTGTTTGTGTATCAAAATATTTATTAGTCCCTAGACAGCTCCACATGTGGTTGACTTGGGTACCTCTAAATAATTCAAACTTTTCTGCAGTAACTTATTTCAGCAATTCCTTTGATGCAAGGCAGGAAGAGAACATTTATTACAAGCAGCAAGACGAACCCATATAATTAATATTTTGATACATTTCACCTTCCTGGATGTTTGCTCTTACATTATTAGCTTCGTATGAAATAAATAACACTTTTCTGACAACTTGTTATCCCACTTTTAGACAAGATGCTTCAATTTATATAATTACTTTACTTGATTTATTGATGCACCTCTGCTTATGTTACATATTCTGTTAATGTGCTATCAATGTAATTAGTTGTTTCTAGGCGGAAATCACTGTTTTTAATCAAGCTAGCATTTTTATTGCTTCTACACAATCAAAACACCCTTTCATGACTTGATAGGAGAGCTCTTCATTGCTCTTTCTCCTCATTTCTCTTTCATGTGTTTACACTTGTGAGGAGGGGAGGTTGGCAGTGATAGTGTTCCCCCCGGCTCAATACAGTACTCCAAGAGCATTTTCTCATAACTTGAGCTATAGAGAGCAATAGTTTGGAAGCACATTTTAATCAAAATTTTGAGAAAACAAGCCCAGATTTTGTGACAGACATTTTGTGGCCAAAATGTTGTTGCTCTCTGGATATTCAGCTTTTCTTTTCTTTTTTACTTAGGGCTGCAATCCTGGGACTCAGCTAGATGGGTAAAGAAAAAGCAATTTATATGTGTTGCATGTGTGATATAACATTGTGCCACCAGATTGCGCTGTGGAGTCCCATTTTTCTCTACCTGTTTTCCCTGTTTAAATTTACAACGCGTTTAACTGAAATGCTTCTTTGATGTGTCTAGATCCAGCCCTGCTCTATCCTTTTACCTCAGCAGATTACCCGCTTACTTCTGAGTAATCAGTAAATATGCACTGTTAAAAAACACTAATGGTATTCCCATTTCAATGAGCTTCCTGACCTCTAGGTCCAGCCTTTTCAGGTAAGAGAGCTCATCCATCATAAGCCTGTTAACCAAGGTTGGTTGGTATGGGCGGTGGGGGACAGGGCAATGGCCAAAGCTGGAGGGGAGAGGATACAGTGGTCACATTCACGTGTCATGCTCAGTCAAACCAAGGCTTAGCATGAAAATGAAAATATGTTGGCTCCTGAGGAGGAGACAGCAGCACAATGTCTTGCGCTATAAAAATGTGTAGCAATTGGCTATCACTGAGAATATATATTCATTTGTACCAACAGGCTAAAAAACAGTTTCTGTAGGTGGGCTGTTAGGCTGCTGAATGGAAAATAATATGGTGCAACTGACTTTCAGGGTTGGTGTGTTGTGCGACAAGCACACAGAGTGCAATGAGATTGAGTGTCTGTGATGGGGAGGGAGGCTCAGTTAATTTCATTGTACACAGGTTCTTACATTGACAATAAAGGTATTATTATTACTACTACTATTACTACTACTAACTTAACACTGATAAATGGAACAGGAAGAACCAGATAATTTTTATACAATATGGTGGCCATTTATTGGATATACAAATGAAACTCGCCCAAAGCATCTTTGCAGATATGGCTATCCTGAACAGTACGGCTTGAACCAAATTCTTCTCTGTAGAAGATTGTCTTTGATGAATTAAACAACATTTGTGCTGTTCCTAAAATCATAGAATCATAGAGTTGGAAGAGACCACAAGGGCCATCAAGTCCAACCCCCTGCCAAGCAGGAACCCCCATCAGACCACTCCTGACATATGGTTGTCAAGCCTCTGCTTAAAGACCTCCAAAGAAGGAGACTCCACCACACTCTGGGACATTATATGTTGGACACTTGAATAATTTGTATGTATCAATAAGAACAATTTCCATTAATGTGCAGCCTGATACCTGTTATGGGGAGGGTCGTTTTATATATTTGTTACTATGTATAAAAATCAATATTTATAAATAGAGTGAGCTAAAGGGACCCCTGACCATTAGGTCCAGTCGTGGCCGGCTCTGGGGTTGTGGCACTCATCTCGCTTTATTGGCCGAGGGAGCCGGCGTACAGCTTCCGGGTCATGTGGCCAGCAATGACAAAGCTGCTTCTGGCGAACCAGAGCAGCACACGGAAACACCGCTTACCTTCCTCTGATGGTGTTTCCTGTTTGGCAGGGGGTTGGACTCGATGGCCCTTGTGGTCTCTTCCAACTCTATGATTCTATGATTCCCACCAGAGTGGTACCTATTTATCTACTTGCACTTTGACGTGTTTTCGAACTGCTAGGTTGGCAGGAGCAGGGACCAAGCAACGGGAGATCACCCCGTCGTGGGGATTCGAACCTCCGACCTTCTGATAGGCAAGTCCTAGGCTCTGTGGTTTAACCCACAGCACCACCCGCGTCCCAGTATAAATAGAGTAGATAAAAGTTAATATTATATAATCTAAACCTCAGATCATGGCTAAGATTTCTCCTCCTTAACATGATCTGGAACCAAAGTTTGATTTTCAGATAAAATGTCTGGATGACACACTAAGCCAAACTGTGCTTTAACTACAATCCCATAAAATAAAATAATAATAATTTATTACTTATACCCCACCCATCTGGTCGGGCCTCCCCAGCCACTCTAGGTGGCTTCCAACAGTATATTAAAAACACAATAAAACATTTAAAACTTCCCTAAACAGGGCTGCTTTCAGCCCATGAAGGAGCAATTGGGTGCAGTCAAATCCCCGTGCAATCACTGTAATCTATGCACTGGTTTACCATGATGAGTGTAGCAGGCCATGATTATTTTTAAGGCTTCCCTGTCTCCTTGGGCACTAGGGGAGTCCTCCTTGACCAAGTCATGTCTGGCCCTTAAATGCTGATGTGAGACCATATGGGCCTCTTTCTCTCTCCACGCCCCTGAAGATATTCCAGACTCAGAGTTTAGGGAAGCATGCCCCCACTGCTCCGGAATCAAAGCTCTGACATAATACTTCTGGTGATAATATAAGATTTGAGTCTTCAAAGAGGGAAGGATTGGGTAAAACCAACACATGGCTTTACTGCCAGCCCCCCACCCTTGCAAAATGTATATAGTTTGTTTGTTTGTTTGTTGAATTTATATCCCAATCTTTTCCTCCAAGGAGCTCAAGGCAGTGCACATAGTTCTCCCCCAACTCATTTAATCCTCACAACAAGCCTGTGAGGTAGCTTAAGCTGAGAGCCGGTGTCTGGCCCAAGATCACCCAGTGAGCTGCATTTATGGCCAAGTAGGGGTCTGAACCTTGTTCTCTCAGATCCTAGTCTCTAAGCACTACACCACACACTGGTTCTCACATAGATGGCTCCTCACACAGAAAATGGGAACACATGGAGATCAGAGAGGCAGAATAACATCTTGTGGAAGAAGTGCTTTATAAAGAGGTTTAGCAATAAAGCTTTAGCCACAGAAAGATGAAAAAGCCTGCACTCAGGTTCTGGTTTTGGGCTTCCCACAGGCATCTGGTTGGCCACTGTGAGAACAGGATGCTGGACTAGATCACTGGCCTGATCCAGCGGTCTATTCTTATTCTCTTCACCTGCATAGCACTTCTCATTCTGAAGAAATGGATTCCAGAAATATCTCATTTAACCTATTCATAGAGGTGTATTAAAAAAAACAAAACTAGTGAAAGAAATATTGTTACATTTCCAACTTCTGCTGGTTTATTTAAGCCTCAACATTTATAAATAATGGAGAATATAAAAACAATTAACTTTGGCATTATAAAAAAAATGTAAGAGGGCTGAGAGCAATTTAAGTCAAGGCTTGCCCAGTGATAGTCACAGAAATTTATAATAGGACCTGAGAAAAGAATAAGTACCTTTCACCAGATGTACTGTGAATCACACCTTCATTGCAGCTGCGATCCTTGGGGTTTCCCTCCCTAATCACAGCTGAGCAATAAAGGAGGCTCATTAAATGGAATGTAACAGACACTGAATGTAACAGATTAACTGTGCTACGCAACCTCGGCTTCAAATAGAGAGGGCTGGAGATCATTTCAAAGTTCAAATGAATTTTAAAGGGAGAGGGAGAGAGTCTGACAGCAAATGCTGTCGGGGAGCTTTTGTGCAATTTAGTTATGAGTTATGAACTGAGCAGTTTATTTGTGGAAAGTGGTGTCTAAGACCCATAGGCTAGCCTTATTCAGTCATTCCCGAGTTGCATGCAAAGTAATAAGTGCTTGCAGTGGTGGTAAGGTAGTTCTGTTGCACTGGGAGGCCCCTTGTGCTCATTCCACAATGGTCATATCCTCTATATGAAGAGCTGTGAAAAAGCAGCTGGTGATAGAGGTTGGAAGGAATCCTGTGAGACATCTACTTCAGCTTCTCTTGCTTTGTAATAGGATAAGTCCTCCCCAAAGTTCCCTTTTTTTAAAAAAAAAAAGGTTATGCCTCAGCTAACTGCATATCTGGGAGCCGTGTCATCATGCAAGGAAGTACAGCTGGCTACAAAGTTGTGACATCAAGTGAGCCAAGTTTTTGAAATCTGAGAAAGAATGCTAAGAACATAAGAAGGGCTTGCTGGGTCAGGCCAATGGCAATCTAGTCCAACGCCCTGTTTTCAAAATGGCCACACGGATGCCTCTGGGAAACCCATGAGCAGAATTCAAGCAGTAGAAGAAAATTAATATGATGTCAAACAGAGTGAAGAATCAAAATATTATTTTCTCCTCCTGTCACCTCCTCCCCAATGATTAAGAGCATTATGATGTGCTTTTGCAGTAAAAAAAAAAAGATTTTAAAAAGCAGCTGAATTTTCTCTTGCATTTATAATGCTGTCAGCTTTTTATTATTAGTGTTAATAATAGTTTCATGAAGTTGGTAATATTTGTTGGCACATTTGAGGTTAATATTCTGGCCAATGAATTGAGAAAGTAGTCTCATTTTATAAAAAGAAAGCTGTTTTTTACACATCTTAAATTATAAGTATACTTTATATTGATGAAAAGTATGCGAACAATTATGGTCCAATTCATGTAACAGATTTTTAATCTCTCTTGGGAATCATGATAAAGATTTGCATGCCTCTAAATTTCATCAAATTCTGTCCAGAAAAAAAAATATACATATAAATAAATAAAGCTGCACAGCAGAAAAGCTTGTTGATGGATTAGGTTTAATTTGGCAAGCCTATTCCGCTCTTGAAGGGTTACGTTGTCTGCAAATTCCATCTACTTCTGCATAGAGGAAAGAATTTAAACCATTTTGTCCACTCATAAAAATTAATTTGGAGATGGGGGAATGGATCTGAAGCAAGACTCTGAATCAAATTGGGCTGACCATGAAGCATTTCAGGCTGAAACCATAGTATGTTGCAAATAAATAAATAAATAAATAATGCATATCCAAACCACATCTTGATGACAGTGCAAACTGCTAATTTACTCTTTAAAAAAAATAGCATTGATATTTGCTACAACCTGAATATAATAATATAATATAATAATTGACAAGGGAATTCAAGACTTTTATTTATATATTGAATTCAACATAATACAGCTGTCCTAGCGCTGCACTCCTTCAGAATACAGCTTGTGGAGACTATGCATTTGAATGTGGCCCAACTCATTACTTGCCTATACTGCAATCCCACACAGAACCTTTTCCATACCTCCCTAAGTCTACCTCCCTAAAAAAAATCAGGGGGAGTCACAGCCAGGGAGAGGGCACTCTCTGTGGCAGCCCCTAAGTTGTGGAATTCCCTCTCCATAGAGGTGAGCTTGGCTTCTTCTACTTTATAGCTTTTGGTGAATGCTACCCCTGGCCTTTTTGAACCTGAGAAGTGTGTTTTCAGGACCCATCCCATTCCTGTGACCACACTTTATTCTCAACTTCAAATTCTCAACTTTAAATGGTTGTATCCTGACCTGAGACCTGCTGGTGAAGGATGGGTAATTCACTGAACAACAACAACAATAAACAAAATATTGCACATACCCATGATATAGTATGAGTTGGAAACTTCTTTGTGGTGCAATACTGAGCAGCCTCCCTCCATCCTACTGGAACGGCAATTCCATGCAGAATATCAATGAAATTAGCATGACTCATGTAATGTTCTCATATGCAACACCACTGCATTGGACGGCAGTATAAACAAGTAGTTCCCAAGCCATGTATGGGGACCTGGGGGAGCTGGAAAGACTGTACTATAGGATGCCTGCAAATTGAATTACTATACATAATGACATACAGAGATGTAGGGTAGCCCATTTTAAATATGTACAGTCCTCTATAAATATGGAAATGTGTCTCTGGGCAGCTACTTCATCAAATTGCCAAACTGCCTCTTTACTCATGAGTTTAAAATGCATGAAATCTGTCCCAGAAATCTTTCATCCTCCCTAAAAAAAAAAAATCCCTCACAGTTCAGTTGCAAACACACCAGTTTATATACTTAGGTTTCTAGATGAAAAATGTTCATAATAACTGCAAAGTAATAGACTCAGTAGATGGCAGACAATAATTTGACAAATGAGATGGAGGAAGTATTTCAGCAGGGCGGCTTCATTCATTTTATTTGATTTCTTTGCAGTTCTTTGATTTCTTAATCATCAGTGTATAGCAGGAAAATGCTTAGATTCAGTCTGTTTCACACTCTGGAATGCATCTCAGGGCTCCCACGCCTCATTCACACACACACCCAGCAAAAGAATAGAATAGAAAAAGACAGAAACATTTCCCACTGAAGAATTCTAGCATTTCTGAGAACCAACCTGGGGATTCATTTGCTGTGCCTTTACTTTAAAAAAAAAAAAAAGCTCTCTCGTACCAACATGAATAGTATAACCAATCTCCATAAGCTTGTCTGCGAATAGAACATTAAGTATTATACAGCTTGTGAAACAGATAATTAGAATGTTAAGAAGTTTCATAAGTTATATCCTCCATGGGGAAACCGTAAAGTTTTTGGCTCTCCATAATAGTCACAGGCCTTTTGGGAGGACACACAAGAAGACTTCCAGATATAGTCAAATTCTACCAACTCCTGAAGAAGGAAGTATCAGTTAAAAACCTGTCAATTTAACAAGTTGCTTTTGATCTATTAGTCCCTAGGGATTTTTTCCCGAAGGTGCTCCACATATCTAATGTTGTATATCTGAATAGTATTTTCACTATGAGTAGAATATATTTTTTTAGTTATTACAGATGTGGATATTTTGAGACAGCTTGTATCCAAATGGAAAAGAGTATAAAGTGGAAGAGCATATGTTTTGGAGGCATAAGGAGCCTTATAGGAACCAGTGTCGGGTGATGGGAAGAACCTTAATCTTCTGGAGACCCTGGCAGAGTAGACTGTACTGGGCTTGAAAGACAAAGAGCTTATCTGGAACAGCTCCCCGTGTTCCTAAATGGCATTGAATTCTAATAGGGGTGTATACTATGTGAAACATTTGATCATCAATAGTCAGTGTGGTGTAGTGGTTTGAGTGTCAGACTAGGTAGGACCTGCGGGACCAGGCTTCTAATCTCCACTCGGCCATGAAGCTCATTAAATCACTTGGGGCCATGCACCTTGTACACATTTGTATGCAATTTTGTCTGATATACATATTTTGCAAGCAATTATAATATAATGCATTTTTGGTATGTTGATATCATAAACAGACTTATTTTTATGCACACTTTAGTATATGCTTGTCTGAATAACTAGCTGGAAAACTCATTGAAAAATTTGGATTAGGGCAAATTTCAGAGGATGCCTCTTTTTCGGTTCTTATCTTCTTTTGGAAAGTGTGAATTAGGAAAGTTTGTTTTAAATGTGAGATGAGTGGAATTTCTCTCTCATCCTTACAGCACAGCCCTTGGATATCGAACACTCTCCAGAGAAACACTGTGCATGGGCATTGTACTACAGTCTCTCTCTCTCTCTCTGAATGTGGTTCCCATCCCTCACTCCCGCTCCCTGCCGTAGGCACTCTTGCTTTAAGTCCCATTGATTTCAATTTCAACTGGACTTTGGCATGCATACATTTCTCTGCATTGCACCCGCAGTGCTAGACAAGAGTGAGATTGCACTAAACTTTAGCATAATATACAGCTACTCTGAAACAGCATTATCCTTTTCTTAGTGTGAAATTAATTTGTTCACCAGAGAAAATAAATCATTGGTGGGACAAAGAAAATTGATTTTTACAACACCTTTCACTTGTTTTACTCTTCGTGGTATTAACTATGTTAGATTCTGAGAGTGTTTATAGGCATTATAAAACATTTAAATCTTGATGTATTAAGGCACTTGAATAGCTCCTGGGTATTAGTAAGAGAATTATATTAGGATTAGTCTGGGTATCAATCTTGGTATCTGGCACATTGCTAAGGAAACTGCTGTTTTATCCTCATTGAGACCCTAAACAGAACTTCATTATCTTACACTGAAAAAAGAGAACAGATACCGGCAGTGAGCTGCCCCCAAATGTACGTGGGTCACCAAAAACAGTAAAACACAAGTAATTCAGCATAAATGATCAGGCTGTAATCCTATGCCTACTTACCTAGGAGTAAGTCCCATGGAACTCAGAGAGACTTACTTCTGAGTAAGCATCACTGGATTGTGCAGCATCTTCTCTGAAATATTATTATGTGCAAGGTACTTAAAATAAACTAGTCATAGATCACACAATGGGAGAAATTAAGGACTAGCGTGATGCAAATTTATAGGAGAGCACAGATGTAAGAAATCAATATTTTACGGTGGCAGCATCACACTTTTGAACTCCCTTTACTAAGTACTCTTTTCAGTGTATGCTAAAAACATTTTTGTTTAGCTACCAGATATTTCAAAGGTTGGTATCCGTTTCTAGCTTATCGTTAAATTTCAATTATTATTTGAATCTTTTAAATAGCTGTTTTAAACCGTATTTATTGATATATATATATATTTGTTTTCTTCTTTTTTTGCAGTCAGGAGATATATAATTGTTTTGAAATAAATAAATAAAATTGGCATCAGATCATACTAAGGGTCCATACTAAGGGTTCAACCGAGGTCTACTCAAAGCAGACCAACTGAAATTAGTGGATCTTTGTCATGCCCCTTAATTTCAATGGGTCTACTCTGCATATAACTGGTGCTGGATCCACCCAACTGCTTCCAAATAATAGCCACAGTTTAGTGTGAATATCTCTAAATATTCATATTTTTGTATACAGTTTTAACCAATGTACATATTTTTGAAGCAATTTCCCCTAATATAATGCATTTCAATTCGGTTTTCACCAATATCTTTTTATATGCAATTTCCCTTAATAAATGCATTTTTGTAAACATTGTTGGGTTGGAGAACTGCATCACAAAATTTGGAGAAGTGTGAATTCCCAAGCATAGCTGTATTTTAATCCACATATTTTTTCCCAAGAAGTGTGACCATGATAGATTCAGCTTTAGATGCAAACTGAATTAAACTTCTCCCCCACCCCTACTCAAAAGTAATTACTGCTGAACAGAATGGAACTTACTCCCAGGTGTGTGGCTTTCAGATTGCCATCTACACAACCACCACCCATTTTAAAGCAATCTAAGCTGCAATCCACTACATTTCATCTTGTGACACTAAACTCTATATGTTAATGGTGTGCTCTGAGATGCACCACTTCAGGAACCCATTAAAATTCATCTAAACTTGAGATTCATGCAGTTGTCAAGTCTTACAAAGAAGAAAAGCAGGGAGTTACCACTCACAGGACAGGAGAGGAAACCTTCAGGTGCACACAAACAAAAATACATATTTTATTAAGTCCAAAGCATTTCAAACAGTCGTTCTTCCTTACTTCCTCAAGGGCATCCTTGAATGTCAAATTTTCTATTTGAGTGTGTGTGTGTGTTTGTTTCACCTAGTAACTAGTTCCAATTGTGTGCAGAGGCCAAGTTGAAATTTGATGTTCAAGAGTGCTTCTGGGGAAGAGCAATAGTTAGATATTCAGAAGGTTTGAAAGTAAACATGTTTTGGATGCAACTGGAGGTTTCTTTCCTTCCTTTTCAGAACTCACAATGCCAATAAACAGATGGAACACACAGTCATCATTGTGCAAGTTCTCATGTTGACAAGTATGAACTTGTGGTCCCTTCTGCCCTGTCCTATGTGCAGGTATTAATACTGACATGACTCAAGCTGGGAAAAGGAGTAGTCCTGGACACAAATTTGCCCGTCTTGTAATGCTCACCCATATCACAAACTAAGGATCATTTCAAACAGAACATCATCAGAATGGGTCATAATTCAGAGTCAGGTCAAATGCTTCCCCTCACCCCAATGATAGAAAGGTAAGCCTTATGATAGTGGGCATAAATTTGGCTAGCTACCAGCACCACCCAGATTATTATTTTTTTGGGGGGGGGGGGGAGAGACACATTCAGCTGATGCCGAGAAGCATATTTTCTCACCACTCTATGTCTGTGCAATTTTGAAGGATTTCTAGGTCTTTTGGAGAATGAGTTGAATGCCTATGTCCAGAACAAAACTATACTTCAGCACACTTAATTTTAATGGGATTAACAGCAAAATTATCATTCCCACCACACTTGTAATAATTTTTAAAGCTTCCATTGCAGAATCAAAGCTAATAAAAAAACCCAGTAAAGAAGTCACCCCTGTTGCTCTTAATAAAGTTGTATGCATTTAAGTCTTTGGATGTAGATTTTGCTGATAAACAACACCCAAGACTCGTAATGATGGCTGCGTCATTTTACTGATGTTATGGCCAGAACTGACAGTTTCATCAAAAGTCAAATTCTCTTATAAGTGAACTTCAGAGTGGGATAGTGATATATCGTGATTTCATTCACATTCAAAAGACTAAGAGAAATATATAGCTGTGTTATATATATAAAAAACCCCAAATGTGTGCATACATCCAATAAAAACTGATGGAAGAGTGTTTGAGCTAACTCACTTCAGTCTATGCATTTTAGACATCTGACTTCACCAGGAGTCTGTGTTGACACTGTGTAAAGCTGTATAGACTTGAAATCTGAGACTGAAGCAATTTTAATATTAATGGAGTCTTTACAAGAGTTTAAGAGAGAGAAAAGTCACAGAGTCTTCTGTTTTGAAGAAAGAGCGATAATAATATCAAACTGCTTTGCATAGAACAGACAAATCTAAAACTGTACCTTCTCCCCCATTACTTTCTAAATATCACACAGAATGGTGTTCAAGCTTCTAGGCAACATACTAAATTGGAGGGCTTCGCCAAAATAGCTCCCTGACTTAGGAGCATAGTAAGGTGCCTTCCACTGAGTCATATCAATGCTCCATCTAGGTGAGTATTGTCTTTATACTGACTGGCTCTCCAAGGTTTCAGACAGGAGACCTTTCCTGAAGATATTGCTGGTTGAACCTGGCAACTTCTGCCTGAATAGGCATTGCCTCCAAGCTGCATTAGCTTCATTTGACCTTTGTGATGTTGTCACGTAGCCAAATCTATTTGGCTATGCAACAGCTCACTTGTTCCTGGGATACCTTGTTAATCCATATACGTATATATTTCAAATGGAACCACAGCAGCAGTCACAATCTTGGCTGCAAACATGTTCCAAGCCAGCATGAAGCAGGGAAACAAGCCATTCAAGAACATTTTCGAGGCCCTTACCCTATCTGCAACAACACCGTCCAGTGGCAAATGTCCAGTGAAACATATCAAAACTAGCTGAAACCCAGTTTGCACACTGACAGTCAGGGGGCCTGTTCAAGATCAGCAGGTTCCAAGCCAGCTCAGCCCCTCATGGGGCTTTCCACTGCTTTCCCCTTGCATATTTGGTAGCTGGAATGGGCAGCTCCATGCCAACAAAGTGATGTTGGCATCACTCCACAGGCAGAGGATGGCAGAGCTGGGTGGTAGGCCACTTTAACCCAAACCACAAGCAGCAGCAGCCTGGTACAGAAGAGGTTTGGATTGTTCTGCCAGTTATGGAGCATATACAAGAAAGGGGGAATCATAGAAGGGGAGCTTATAGTCCAACCACCTGCAATGCAGGAATATTTTTCCCCAACATGGAGCCTGAACCCACAACCCTGAAATTGAGAGTCTCATGCTCTACCAACTGAAGAGAAGTATGGACTGCACTGCCTACATTTTTTAAACCAAGACAGACCAAAGGTCCATCTATCTCAGTGTTGTCTACATGGTCTGGCAGCACTTCTCCAGGGGTTGAGATAGGAAATCTCTCCAAGCCCTACCTGGAGATGCCAGGGATTGAACCCTGGACCTTCTGCACGCATAGCAGATGCTCTGGCACTGAGCTACAGCTCTTCCCCCACAGCTTTGACAGGCATGGTTCATGTAGAGATGAGATTTAAAAATGACTTACTTTGACTGGATTTGGCCTACACTTAGCATCATTTTGTACTGCAGTTAGGAGTGTAAGGTTTAATTAGTTTAGTTAGTGCATTAATCAAATAAAGCAGACTAAGCTACTGAGTAGCATGGGGGCCATCATAAATGGGTAAGATTGCAAGGCAAGGGCCTACATATTTAGTATATTTTAATTATGATATGTATTCTGTAATAGCAAATAAAAATAAAAATATGTTTTTCCCTAACAAGAAGGGGCAGCATTTATTTTAAACAATAATGTCTCATGGCTTTTTCAATACTCCAGAAAGGTGCACATTTTGAGTTTTTGGTAATATGAAACTGTATTTAATGTAATGTATCAATCACTTATAAAGCAGATGATCAATCGGCCAAAATTATTGAATTGGCTGACAGCCTTAATTGCAATGCAATAATATAGTAATGCCAACTTGTATTACTTTCTCCATATTTGCGCTATAATGGAGAATATATGCTTCCGTTTTTAAAAACACAGAGGCGCAGCAGCAGCAGCAGATCTTTCCTAAATCAAAAGGGCAAGTTTTTTTTTTTAATGCCTGAAGGAAATTTGTGCACATGCATTCATCTTGAAATCTGAGCAATAATAAATTAAATTACATTTTCAACTTTGACCTACAGAACATGGGAGTTATTCAAGGGAAACAGAGGAGCAGAAAGATAGCACAGAACACTTAAACGAGATGGAAGATTCAGGGAGGAAAGGGAAGAGATGGCGGGAACAGTGTCAGAGATGAGAGCCTCAGGCCAAATAAAGTACGAATACATGAATAATAATACAAAGCCGACACTTGTGTAGAAATCCTTATCTGCTCTAATGCCAGGATACAGTCTTCTCTCAATTCTGGCACTTGCCACAGTATGATTAGACTTATTTTTATATTTTGTCATATTGATCAAGATATTAAAATAAAATGTAAGTCTTCTTAGCTAAGATGGACACTAAACTGGTGTGTGTGTGTGTGTGTGTGTGCGCGCGCGTGCGCACAACTTGCAACTATACAGATGTTTCTGGACGCCTGGACTCCAGCTAGGAATATTGAAGAATTTGAACTGAAGAATCTGAAATGAGAGCAGGAATTGCTGTAATTCACATATTTGCCCAAGGTCAGAAACAGAAATCATGCAAGCGAATATGAATGGTATTCACTATCCTTGTTTGTTTGTTTGTTTGTGTTTACTCTGCAAATGTTATGTAAGTATTTATGTTATTTTCTGCAATCCTTTTGGCATTTCCCTTCCACTGAAATGTATTGAAATGAATTACACAATTATGATGACACCATAATTCATGCAGTTTACACAAATAATTAAGTTATTTTGCCAAAGTAGACAGAAAAAAACCCCAAATACAGTGGTACCTCGGGTTAAGAACTTAATTCGTTCTGGAGGTCTGTTCTTAACTTGAAACTGTTCTTAATCTGAAACACCACTTTAGCTAATGGGGCCTCCCACTACCGCTGCGCTGCCGCTGCACGATTTCTGTTCTCATCCTGAAGCAAAGTTCTTAATCCGAGGTAATATTTCTGGGTTAGCGGAGTCTGTAACCTGAAGTGTATGTAACCTGAGGTACCACAGTAAAGTAGTTATGGGTGGAAGTTGAACGGCTGCGGAACAGACACTGTGCCGCTTATGATGAACACAGGGTGGAAAGGAAAATGATGTCTTCATCATCTCTGTTTCAGGGGTGCACAAAATTCCCTTATTACTCCAGGCCTTTTAATTTATTATTATTATTATTATTATTATTATTATTATTTTATTTTATTTTCTATAAACTACTCTGAAGGCATTGTTGAAAGTTGGTATATACATATATAAAATATATAAATATATTCTGCAGACCGAATGGACTATACCATATCTGCCCATGAATGTTAAGGAGTTGGGGAGAGACCTCTGGGAAGGGGTGGAGAACGTGTGGCCCTCCAGATGCTTTACTACAACTCCCAGCTGCCCCAGCCAACATGACCAGTGGTCAGGGATGATGGGAGCTATAGTCCAACAGCATCCCTGTCGCTGCCATTGTGGGTCCCACCATATGCAGGTGCTGCACCACTACTAGGAATGATTATTCCTCAAGTTCCTTATAGGGGAGCACTAACTATTATTAAATTACCAATTCCGCACCTGTAATTATGTTTGCGTCTCAAGGCCCCAAGACCCCAAGGCCCCAAAACAAATACGCATGGACACTTATATTCGTTTAAGTTTTGGGGCAAAATTTTTGGCCACAACTTTATTGAAATATAATCACGTGAGCGGTATTGGCTTAGGCATTGACTCCTCACTATAACTGGCTGCACCTCTCAGGGTGATCGTCAAATGGGTAAACCAAACGAAGCAGCTAGGTCGATGAGGACCAACCTAAGCTCACCCCGGGGTTCCTGTGGTCCTGGCATGGCCCTAACCCCTCAAGCGGACTTCGGACGAGATCCAGGACCCCCAGATTCCTTTAACGGAATACCCAGTTCCTGGAGGGGCAGGTGATGGCCGCACCTCCCCTCCCCACAATCCAACTGAGCCAATGCCTAACCGCCACCTTACAAGTTGTGACGATTTGCTAAGGGGTAGGCGAAAACCAAATGGCTAAAGCCAATCTGCCAAATGGAAAAATTCCAACCCAGCCCCTGTTCCAAAACAGGCGACCCAAACCAAAGCAAGGCCAAGTGACTCTACCTAAACTAGGGAGGGTGGGCGGGTGTACAAGTGCCCCTCCTTGCGTCACACTGCCATCTTTAAAGCCCCTGGGATCACGCCACCCACTGGCTATTGGCTAAAATCACCTGGTGTGATCCCAGGGGAATGGCCAGGACTTCTTGCTCCTTCCCAACCCCCCCCATTTTAACCCTATCAGGTGAGCTCTTGGGTCCCGCACACAACCACGACCCTCTGTTATGAGGATCCCATTAGTTCGCAAGCCACCACACACACACACACACACACAAACATAATGCAGGGCGAGGCCCAACTTCCAGCCTGCTGCGTCTGCTACAAGAGTTTCTATTATTTAGGGAAGAAAGGATGCACAGCTCTTACAAAACAGAGGCACCTTTTAATGACAGCCTTCAAATTGCGGCCCTTTGTACTTCAAGATATTGATGGCTACAGAGCTGACTGCCAACTGACAGTAACATCAATGTCATTGGACAAAAGACACATCCTTCCAAGTGAACAAAGTCCCTCTAGGAGCCATTAACTCTTGCTCATCTTCTCCATCATTGTTGTCTTATTTACTACTCTTATTTAAAGCTCCCTTTTACGATGCGGCACACCTTCTGACATACCTCTACAAATGGGAAAATATATTATTTTGTGCATGTGCATGCTTTTCAATAGTGTTTTCGGTGCTGTTTTTCATAGGGATATTTGTGGTTTTTAAAATATTTATATTTCTTGTGTGTGTGTTTTAGTTGCAGTTCTTCTAATTTATGCTGTGAACTGTCTTGGGTCCTGCACTGGGAGAAAGGAGGTATATAAAGGAAATAAGATAGTTAAGGCTCTATACTTTGACATGTGCAAGTGAGATGGGGGCACACGGAACATAACACCCCAATTCCAAGCTTTCATTTTAAATGAGAGAGTAAGCTTCTAGCCTTTATAGAACCTCAGCTACAAGGCAAAATGTACTAGCATTCCTTTAAAAAAACAAGTAAGAAACTCACCTCGTCCTCACTTTCTGTGTTTTACTCCCTCCCACCAGCCACATGATTTGAAAAATAAACTTGCTCATATTTTGAGAGGACAATTTGAGAGCAATTTGTGTGTGTTTAAAGGAAAAGAGGTAAAAAGATTCGAACTGTGGCTCCTTAAATGCACTTCACAGCATACAGTCAGCAAGCCACTTCAGGCCATGATAATAAGTGAAAGTTGCCAGTAAATATTGTTCAAAGTGAAATGCAAAGTGAATCTGAGGATTCTTGATCAGGCAAAACACTGGAGAAGTTTCAACACAAGTCAATATAGTTTATTTTAAAGCTAGTGAACTTGCTCAGAAGATCCACCAGCATCTGTCCCAAGAAAGGCTCAGCAAATAAGTCCTTGCTTGGGTCAGTATTTGAACTGGGGACTTTGTAGTTCACAGTTCACGCTCCTTGACATTTCCCTACAGAAGCTTCCCTGATTCCAGTGCATTCCAGATGTGTCAGACTCTTAATTTTATTTCTGTGCCACCCTTCACCAAAAACCATCCATGTAGTTTGCAAAAATAAAGTAATATCAGACAACCTAGCACACTAATAAACATCAACATTAAAATATTTCCTGTAGGTTAAATAATTGTGAACATTATGAAGCTGTTTTTTGTTTGTTTGTTTAATGCTCTGCTGCCATTGTCAGAGGTAATATACCCTTGAACACCAGCTGCTGGGAATCACAAGTGGGGAGAGCTGCTTGTAAGCTTACCCTAGGCATCTGGTTGGCCACTGTGAGAACAGGATGCTGGACTAGGTGGACCCTTGGTCTGAAGCAGCAGGGATCATCTCCTGTTCTGATTTCCTTGTGACTTAAGCCTTATGACCTAACTCATAAGCCACCAAAATCCTCCTCCCCCCAAGGTGGACTTTTAGCTGCCATTTAAAAGAATATAAGGTTGAGACAAGATGCTCTTCACTTATGGAGGTCATTCTACTACATGGATCCACCCTCAAAAAGGCTCTTCCATGGGCCTGCATACTATGCACTTCATTTAACACAGGGACTACAAGGAGTGCCTCTTCCACTAACTAATGCATGGGCAGGTTGATAGAAGATAAGGCATTATCACAGATATTTAGGGCCCAGGCTAATGAAGACTACAACAGCCAGCTGGAGCTTATAGGAGGAGTTGTCCAAAATACCGGTGGGGAGGGGGGACAGGTGGCAAAAGGCTATCCTACAGCCACTCTAACTTCTGATTAAGCAACAGACCTTATTTCACAAAGGAAAGTCTATAGCCTTGGTGTCTAAGTGGTAGAATGTCTTCTTTGCTCACAATATGTCATGCAACTAAAAATACAGTTGCATCAGGACTCATCTTTTTTGATGGTTGTGATGTATAACTACTGTTGTTGTTGTTGTGTTTGCAGTGCTTTGTTTTAATGTGCACTGTGGTAGTGTTGCTATTATTTAATTGCTGTGTGTTGATGAATTTTAAAAACTTCATTAGTCACACTGAAAGACAGGACACAAACATAGATAAACTAATAAACTAAAATTTAACACTTGCATCTCCTGTTAAAATTGGAACTGTACTGATTAATCAACTAAAGTTTGAGGGTTTTAATTGGGTTTCATAAATGAGGATCATCGGAATAAACTAAAGGTTTAGTTGATTAACCTCCCACTTAAGGCTTGGGTGCAACTAGGATAGCTGTGTAAGGATAAAGTGGGAAATCAAAGCAAGTCAGAACATGCGTGTCCTCATAAAGTCCTCCATGTTTCAATCCAATTAGCCACCCTCACTGGACAAGCTGATGTGTTCCCTCTCATGATGACAGGAAAGTCATCACCTTGCCAGCCATGCTGAGAGTCTTGAGAACTGGCCTCTCGCTGACAACACTTGTCAGCCACCAATTCACCAAAACCATGACAGAAACAATTTAACGGCTGGCTCAAACAGGACAGGAGACCTTTCAGGGCTACTTGAGAAATGTGAAGACTCAACCTGACAACTTGCTGGCTGCAAGGAGAGCTGGCTTTCTGGCAGAGAGAGAAAGCTCCATCTAGACTAGGAGAAAAAAGGCACAGAGTTTGGCAGCACTCATATTATTCTCCTACAAAAGAGGGAGGGAAATGGTTAGGTAGCACCATAACTAGGGATGGCCAGCCTACCATTTATCTGTTCTGTGTCAGCTTCTTTTTCCCTCCAGACTGGCTCCATTTCATTTTGTTTATGGGTGGGGGGTTTTAAGCAGAAATTATACAAAATCCACCCATGTGTATATTTGCAGAGAGAAAGAGAGAGAGAGAAGTATATTAAAGTACTTATAGGTGATCTGCATCTTTCTTCCTTTAACATTTAAAGCTTCTTAGAGCAGCCTCTTTGTCCATGGAGTTTTCTTGGCAGGGATACTGGAGTGGCTTGCCGGTTCCTGCTCCAGGTGGATCACGTTTGGTCAAAACTCTCCGCTATGACCTGTCCATCTTGGGTGGCCCTGCACGGCATAGCTCATAGCTTCTCTGAGTTATTCAAGCCCCTTCGCCACGGCAAGGCAGTGATCCATGAAGGGATTATGGTGCTGGAGGAAACTCTTGAGAGTCCCATGGACTGCAAGAAGATCAAATGCATCCATTCTTAAGGAAATCAGCCCTGAGTGCTCACTGGAAGGACAGATCGTGAAGCTGAGGCTCCAATACTTTGGCCACCTCATGAGAAGAGAAGACTCCCTGGAAAAGACCCTGATGTTGGGAAAGATGGAGGGCACAAGGAGAAGGGGACGACAGAGGATGAGATGGTTGGACAGTGTTCTCAAAGCTACCAGCATGAGTTTGACCAAACTGCAGGAGGCAGTGGAAGACAGGAGTGCCTGGCGTGCTCTGGTCCATGGGGTCACGAAGAGTCGGACATGACTAAACGACTAAACAACAGAGCAGCCTCTTAAAAGGAAGAGAGAGAAAAGCTCTAGAAACGATCCCAGGAAGTGACTGTACATCAGAATATGCAATACCTTCCTGGGGAACTCTACAGAGGAAAAAGATGGCTGTGCTCCATTTACCCACAAAGCAACCTGTCAGCAAGTAGTATTTCCACAGCCACCTCTGGTTTGTCAAGTGATAGCCTGGTAGCTATTCTCAGTTGTCTGGGCTTGGCCTTTATGGCCCCAGTTGGATTCCATAGTGGTCTTTTCAAGCCACAATATGTGAACTCCTTTAACTGGATGTGCCAACTGAACTTAAAGCTAAGATGTCACCCTCCTTAAACCACATAGCTGCGTTTTAAGGCTTAGCTTGAAATTTGTACTCTACAGGTGGAAATTGGATATAAAGAATCAAGCAAACGCAAGTGCTTGAGCTTGATTGAAATGTTCATTTGCACTACTTTTATATGCCATAAAGCATTTCAGTTGCTTGAGTAGTGCCAATTGTTTACCTTATGAGTTACTGCTTCCACACTAGAAACTGTCAAGTCTCTTAATGCCACGCAGTTTGCATCCACATGAATTGTAGTCTACCTTGTTTATATCCCCAGATTTTCCATTTGCAACATAGTTTAGACCAGCATGATCAGCAGTTTACTTTTTTTTTACAGTCTGGAAACTGTTGATTAATCATAGCAGTTGCTTCTAAACATAATTGTCTTTGAAGAGAGTGGGGAGGGGTGGTGGAGAAGATCACGGGCTCTGTGATTTATGTTTCATGGTCCATAATAGAAACTGTTACTTCGTCACTTAAAATATTTAGGGCAAAATCAAAATCAATAGTGCTACCATAAGGATAATAAATCACGCTGCTTAAAGTGTACCGTGTTTGCCATAACCCTTCACTTTTTACAGGATACCTCCCCCCTTCTTGACTCTCTTCCCTTCAAACCATACCTTTATATGAAACTCCTAACTGAGCCCTTTTATTCAAGAGAAACTAGGATAGCCAGCATCCTAGGAGATTAAGAGTGGTTCTTGTATACCCTACTCACCACAACAGCCAAATCTCTCCCTTTATATGGGTCTTTGGATCCCAACCAGGCAACATATCTGTTCTGACAAATCTGTAAACCATTCCAAACGTTCCACCTCCCTTTTCATTCTACTTATGTTACATAGTTTGACAGCCTCAGACTTTGCTCCACAAATCATTTGAAGCAACATTATTAAGACAAATACTATTGTATTGAGTCAAATGAAGAGCACCATGTTCCATATACCGCATTTACTTGTTAGATGTCCTCCAATACCCATTTAGTTGAATGTTCCTGCCTAATGGCCTTTGAAAGCTGGTAACTACTAAGTAGGTCAGTCTTTCATTTGATTAGGTGGAGGGGAAATGTTTGCATGTAGACAGAAATGGAAAGGGGGGTGCTGCTGTGCTAAGGTCCTGATTGTGTGCTTCCCACAAGCATCTGGTTGTGACTGTGAGGGCAAGATGCTAGACTAGAAGGGCTACTGGCCTGATCCTGCAGGCTCTTCTTGAGTCCTGAGCTTTTCTGTAACTGAGGAGGAGCTTCAAGGTCATGCAGCTTACTTTTGAAACCATGTTGAAATGCGGATGAAATATGAAAGAACAGGTAAACTTTGTCTCCTTCCTCTGTGAGAGAGAGCTGTGAGGCCTGGTTGGAGTTAAAGCATAGTACAGAAGCAGCCAGAAATAATGGAAATATAAGCTGTGAAGTAGGATTTCCTGCCTTTTATGATAAATTCTGAAAGTGGCTTTAGACAAATTACTATTAAATTACGCCTCAGGAACAACACCTATCCTGCCCATCTGCAATATTAGAGGTGTGGTTGTTCCATTCCAGAGGAGTACTAAGTAAGCTTTAGAGGTAAAGCTCCTGTGTTTTTTGTCCAACATTGGCTGATAATTTTTCATACACCGCTCTTTAAAGAAGTACTTCAGCACTTTGGAACATGAAATGTGGTCAGGTGCCTATCTGCTCATTCGTGAAACGGGGGCACCCCAAAAAATATGGTAGTGGTTTCTGCATATTTTGGGGGATTAATTGCATTTTTTAAAAAAAACAGAAAGGGAAAACAAAAAAGCCCAATAAAGTCCTATGCTTAATGACATCCAGGGCCTACAGAATGTTGAGGGTTTCTGTTGCTGATTTTAAAAGAGACAAAATTGAGAGAGCTTCAAGTCTGAGACCTTTAGTGCAATATAGCACAACAAATAAAGGTGGTTGCTCTTGAAAACTTCCTAATGCTTTGAGTGTCCTGAACCAGTAGAAGGCTCCTGTTCAAGGCTGGATAAAGCCCAGAAGGAGAAGAAAATAATTGGGTGGGAGGAGGAGAAGGAGGAAGGTTTGCAGCACATCTATAGTGCTGTGAGTTGTGGGGGACAAGGTAGGCTGTATGCCTGAGTGCTTTCTAATTCCTGGATCCAACAAGGAATCAATTGCTGGAACAGCCAGGCTAGCTTCTTGATAATAGCCCAAATATGAGTCGTTAAGGTAACCAAGGAAGTGGCTCTGTGCCAGAGAGCAAATGGGCAGGGTCCCCTCCCTCAATTCACTGGTAGTTATAAGGATGAAAGTTGGAGTAGAGTTGTGCAAGCTGAGCTAGAAGCAGGAGGCAGGCAGAAGCCTGAGGGAGAGGGACATGCTTGATTTCTGCTTGAATAAGGCTGTAGCTATGGGAGAAGCAAGACCACCTTGAAAGTTAATGCTGCAAGCCCCTCCATTGTACCCACCATTGAAAGCTCAGATTATATATATATGTCTAAATATACCATGTATCATAAAGACTCCACAGAAGGTCTCCACAGAAACCAAACCCTGGAATCCTGAAATCCCTGGAATCTCGCACAGCTTGGAGATTGAGGTGGAATGCAACAATATATTTTTGGTTCATTGCTGATTACAATGAGACTTACTTCTGGGTAAGTGGATTTCAGTGCTAGACTTTGAAGTGTGGGTGGAGAACCTGCAGATGTTGCTGCTCTCCCAACAACATATTGGAGGGTCACAGGTTTGCGACCCCTGGGCTTATCAAGATTTTTCTTCATTCTCAAAAAGAAATTCAGCTATAAAACAGTTCACCATTATAAAACTTCTGTCTAAAAACATGTCTAATATGTTTTTAATGAAACCACATGCATTTTTTTTTAAAAAAAGCCTGTACAAAGGCTCAGATCCCAAGAGAGTCCTTCATGTCTGATTCTGAACCTGAAAATATTCAATGCACGTCTAGAGCCATAATTTGAAAAGAAGGGAGGGGGAAAGTGAAAAAAAAAAGTCTTTTAGAAGACAGAAAAGGTACAGAATCTTTACAGAGCCATATTTCATTTCAGGACCTTAATTCCACAAATAAGCTCTTAAAATCCTTCTAGCTGGCCTTCTGGCCTAGAGTAAGACCTCCCCAGGGTAGCATTTTACACAATCCGCAGAGCAATCCCAGTTTCTGAAGAAATAATGATTTGTCTGCAACTTTTTTCTTTTTCTCCAGTGCTTCAAATTATTCAGCTGTTCTTTGCTAAATGAATGCCTAGGTCTTCAATAAACTGTTAAGAACCGGTCTGGAATACAGGCTTGCAGTGTGCTAACAATACACTCACTATATATCAGGGAACCCATTAATTTCAATAATAAATTATAAGGGTCAGCAGAGTATTGCAGAACCTGAATTCAAGCCTCCTCCCTTTCTTTCTTTCTTTCTTTCTTTCTTTCTTTCTTTCTTTCTTTCTTTCTTTAAAAAAGAGTTTTGCTGAGCTCTTCCTTGATATGAATTACACCAAAATTAAATGTGCAGAAGAACTTATAAAGGTAAAAGAAGCCAGCAAACATATATTGTCCTTCAACAGCAGGATGGAATGAGCCAGAGCAAATAAATAACCAGCTATTCAGCTTGTAATAAACTCAGCACTTAATAACCTGCAACCCATGCTTTCACTCTTGCTCCATGCCCACTGGACACTCTCCCTCCTGGAAGGGCTCTGAAATATGCATGATTTACATTTTCATTGTGGTGTTTCTCTAATTAAAGATGCAACAAAATGTTGCAGCATGGCATGCTCCAGTCAGTTATGTCATTTTCCATTCCATAATCAATTCCATCCCACTTCCTGACCTATTTTCCACCTTCCACTCATGCACACAAAGACTCAGACCGCATTCACACAGCAAATTATTCCATTTCCCCAAAGTTTCCCTAACATTAATTTCTGCATTATGTTAGAGCTTTCACACAAAGCAAAATCCACTTCCAGAAAACTAATGGAATACAGTGCATGTTTAGCACTCGTCCCCCTGTTATTTGATTCTAGGGGGAAAACATTTAAGGGCCCTTAACCCAGAAAACTGCAAGAAGAATGTAACAAAATTTGGAGTGCTTTGCTGGCATACAGTTCTTTTCTACTGTATCCATAGGGGAATCATGGGGGAACAGAAACACATAAGTGTAGAAAAGGTGGGGAAAGCAGTGATACTGTCGGATGACATCTGTTGTCTTGCCACACCATGGCCCCTGGTGTGGATGAACTTTAGTGTAACATACTGATATATCAGTCAAAAAAACACAGTTCCATAACACAACAGGAATTGCAGGGAGAAGGGAACATTAGAAAACAGGCCAGAAGTGCTAGCATTATAAACAGGAAAACTAACACAATATTCATCACGCCCAAATGCACTGTAAGTGTTGTTTGGCCACTGAGGATGCTTAGTCCTTCAGTTCTCTCCTGGCCACTCCAGCTTGATTGATTTAACTTATTTAATGCATTTGCTTTCTTCAAAGTTGATACTCATCCTGAGGGCCATAGGCCATACCTGCATACAAACTAACAAAAGTTGTCTTGCATGCATCCACAGGATCATGCCAATTCAATATTTCCAAGGGCCAATGAACTCTAACTTATTCCTTACATTGGTTTTCTGTGTCAGGTAAATAGTATGCAGGGCCATTCCTAGCTCTTCAAACTCTCTTGGCATTTACATATAAGAGCTCAAAAGGTGAGTTGCTGAAAATAGGATGTTTTGTTTGCTTTAATCCTAATCTTAAACAAGCCCAATGGAAGCCTGTTGTTGGCATTAGTGACTGCCATTGCTCCAGTGCTTATTGCTTCTGAAATTGTCATTTCGGAGGGATAAATACAAAGGAAAACATCTTATATTTGTGCAAGAGATTGGAGTAAATTGGGAAAATGCAAAACAGTCCAGGTGGCTTCCACATTTATAAAACCTGGGTGCCAATTCTCAATGGAGAGAGGGGGGAAGAGAGACAGACACACACAGAGAGATTATTATTCTTGTTGAGAAAATCATTGGAAAACAACAGAAATGTAGCTTTCTCTGGTGTGTTAGCACAGATGTTGGAAGGAAAACAGGCCCTTGCCTAGCCACTCCCATGTTAAATTTCATAACAGATCTTAAACTATAGTAGAATTAAAATGATGTAAAAACTAATATATTAAAATGCAGATGTCAAAAACAGCACAGCATTATTATAGCCCTTTCCTTCAAAGCAATCAGTTTCTCAAAGGAACTGTAGAAATAAAACAGTATTAGTCTACTAGCAGAAGGAAGAGAAGGAAGCCAATCTAGCCTCTCTAAGAATGAAGTTCCAAAGTCTGGGAGTATCCACTGTAAATGCCCTTAAGAGGCCTTCTTAAGACACCCTAGGACCTTTTGAAACTCTACCCCACCCAAACACTGCAATAGGGTTCAACTGCAACTAGAAGACGGGGTAGCCAATACAGTGCCCTCCAGATGCTGCTGCACTACAACTCCCATACATCTTGACCTTTGGCTATGTTGGCTGGAGCTGATGGGAGTTGTAGTCCAATGACAGCTGGAGGATAATGCCTTGTCTACTCTGGTCTAAGTGTAATTAAGTTCTAACTGCATTAGACCACTGACTGCACCCTTTTTTCAGTTGCCCAGGAGGGCATGGGCTTTCCCACCAAAGGTCCTCATCCTCATACACTAAACTCCTGGATGCATTAAGTTTCAATTAATTTGAATCCTGGTGGGCTCCCTTATTCTTTCTCCTTCTTCTACAGCAGGCACAATGATTTTCATTATTAGTTTTTAAAAGAGCAGTGATTAATGAATGTACTGGAAGTCATCATTAAGCTGGTTACCATAAACATTTAAAGAGCTTTCCGGTGAATGCAGTTAACTCAGGGCACCATGAGGAAACTGCAAACTTTTATTTGATCATCCATGTGTATTTTGAAGTTGTTTAACAAGATAGTAAATTTTACTGCAATTGATTAAAATGATGCTGACGGGAAGAATTCTTGAGAGAGTAAAGACCTATGCTAAGCTTTTGCTGAAAAGTCCTTTCGTTACCCCATTAGTCTTGCACTGCTTTTTCCTAACAACTTTGATAACCCAGAGCAGGTTATATTTAGCACAGCATTTTTTAAAAAAACAAAAACAACAACAACCATGAACACGTAACAACTGACTTCCAAAGCTCTGCTGTCTGGAGCTGATGGGAGATTTAGTCTGAAACAACTAGAGGGCACCAGGTTGGGGAACATTGATCTAAAGTTTCTCACAAAGGATATTGTACATTTGACCAAGACCAACTCATGACAGCATGAATAATGAAATCCAAAAGGCAGCAGAACAGAACTGCCATAGAAATTTCCAGTGTGAAATAAATCTATTGAAGGGGAATAATGAAGTGATACTTCACCTGAAAAATGTATCACAGAACAGCTATGTAAAACATTTCCAAGTAATAGTACTTTAAATACGCAGAAAACAGGGTTATAATTTTAAAAAGTTAGCCTGCTAATCTATACACACTGCTTTGGGAGTAAGTCCCATAGAACTCAATTGGGCTTACTTCTGTGTAGACGTGGCTAAGATTGTACTGTAAGTCTAAGAATGATGAAGAGCCTATGGACTGGAATTTACCTACAAGTCAACAAGCCAGGTTTCTACTGCATCTCACACAGAAACAGGAATAACCTAAGAAGAAAAATGAAAGCCATAACTTCTTTGAAAATAAAACAAATGTGCCAGTTTTCATCTATGAAAGAGTAGTGGGCATATTATTATCTTCCAGATTTCCTAAAAAACAAAAACAAAAAGATTCTGTGCCCAGGTAGAAAGTGAATTGACACCTATTCCAGGCATCCCCCATGAATTTGTCATAGGTCTAAGGTTGAATAATAATTCTGGGCCCTTGAATCAGAAACTAGCTCACTGGTTGTTGTTGTTTGCAGAGGTCTGACAAAACTTGCCTCCATAAGGAAGGTTTCTCAGAACAAGATGTGCAAGCTGAGCTACCTAAGGTGCTGAGAGTTGACACATGCATTCTGAGCTGTCCAGGGTGCTGAAACCCCGGCTACCTTGCCCTGTGGGATTCCTCTGAAGTCAGGTCACAACAGTAGTTGCCACTAGGAGGACAGAGAGGGTGAAGAAGCTTCTGCCACCACTGCTAAAAGGCACCTCGATTGCAAGGGGGAATCACATGAAGTGGACTACAAGTCTGGGTCGTATGCAGGCTTAATCTTTTTTTTTTTCCTTCGGGGAAAAGACTTATAGCTTCATGTACAATTGACTCACATACCAGCAGAGGCTAAGTCAAAGAGAGCAGGTGCTCTGCTACTGAGTGTCCTTATAAGCAGACACATGTGACATGTGATATATTTCTAGCCATAATAGCTGTGTAGGAGACAGTGTGTTGCACTCAAGCCCACTTACTCACTTCCTGTGGGCCTCACATTGGCCAATGTAAGAACAGGATGTTGGACTAGATAGGTTTTGGGCTCGATCTAGACATGGTCTTCTCATGTTCATATGCTATGCTATCACACCTACCAAAGATTCACATGAATGTGTTGA
Organism: Podarcis tiliguerta; assembly: GCF_965153285.1. Classification (NCBI taxonomy): domain Eukaryota; kingdom Metazoa; phylum Chordata; class Lepidosauria; order Squamata; family Lacertidae; genus Podarcis; species Podarcis tiliguerta. Next base: position 33,831,032 of record NC_139547.1, read on the forward strand.
AATTACAAACAGGTGAGTGAGTTCTAACTTTTAATCACATAACAGTTGGAAATGGATGTTTTACAGGTGAAGTTTCTTTTCTGGATATTTCTGTCTAGCCTTTCCAATTTGCCCAAACATATAGAATAGCCCACACACGGCAGTTAAGCTAAAAAGCATTGCCTGAGAATTGGAATGCTCATTTATAAACAGCAGCAGCACCAGCAACAACACCTTGGATCTATATGGATGCTAACAGATGCATTAAATGGGAAACACTTTCTTAAGCATCTCTGAAAGACTTCATTCACCTGTGCTTACAGAAAGCAAATTGTATATTAAAAAGCATGTAAGCTTGCTTGGAGAAGTTTTTTTCATTCTTTTCTTTTTAAATCACATAAGAGACATCTGAAATTACCTGCAAGCTTCATTTAAACATGGTCCTGAGAATATAAAGAAGAGGAGGGACTTATGCACATGCTATTTCATGTGGTCAGTGTCTTATTTAAACTGGACCTTCATGCATATTATGTACAAAATGTGCACAACAACATCAGTCACCAAGACCACAGACCTCGTTGATGCTTGTGCTGCATCAATAGGCAGTGACCCTTAAAAAAAACACCCTACTCACCAGGATATTATTTGTTTCTTACAAAGAAAGCACAACATTTCAGTTGGGCCTCAGTCCAAGATGAATTTATAAACAAGAATTCTGGAAGCCTTTTAATATTAAAGTGGCCAGCAGCTACAAAACAAGCATAACAATTATATGGAGAACGGAGTCATTTTATTTTTGCTATTTTCTGTGTTTTCCAACACATTTTCAAAAACTCCTTAATTTTTTTTCTTCATTTTTTTATTCAAGCCGTGAGCACTGTCTACTGCTCAGAGAGCCCTTGGCTATTTTATTTAAAAACAAGCCTCACTGGGTGTCTTTGGAGTCACACAAAACACACATAGTGTCTAAAGGTTGCCAAATGCCTTACTTGCATTGGTCATGTGCTTTTAATACTAGTCCAACAATTTAGAGCATGAAATCAGCCTTGCTGGATCAGATCAAGAGCACGGTCATGCTGTCCTCAGATTAGGACCTCCTGATGACCAAAGACTCAAGTGAGGGAACAGATTCCCCTGGTATCAGCTGATATACAGGGGGGTTTTTATATAGGAAATATTTCAAGTTTTATCTGGAGATACTGGGGACTGAACCTGGACCCTTGTGTTCTACCAGTGGCATATGATCCTTTACCATGCCCAATAATGATACAGTACCCAGCAAATTTTTTTTTTTGGGGGGGGGGATTTAGCAAGCTTTCCACGAGTAGTCTATTTTGCCCTCCAGATGCTGTGTGGGCACCACCATGATTCATGCATTGATAACCTCAAGGCTTGATTATTGCAATGCAATGTACATGGAGCTACCCTTGGACCAAGTCAGGAGGTTCTGGCTGGTGGAAAATGTGGCAGCTAGACAGCTGATGTGTACAGACTATCACCAGCACATACTTCCAGTACTCAAAAGCTTGCTTTGGCTGTCCATATGCTAATGGGACAGGTTCAATGTTATTGTATTAAATCTCTTTTACAACTTAGATCCAGGATACCTCAAGGACTATCTGATCCTTTATATCCTTGCCCAATCACTGAGGTCTTCAGAGGAGTCACTGTTATTGATCCCATGGCTCAGATGCACAGCTTGTATCCACCAGGAGCCATGAATTCACTATTCTAGTACTTAATACTTTTAAAAGAATTTCTAACAGGCATTTTAACTGAATTCTGATTTTATAGTTTTAGCCTATTCTTATTTTCATTTCATTTCATTTTCATTAAACTTGGAAACCACTGAATGACAATTGTCATTAAGTGATATAGAAGAAGAAGAGTTTGGATTTGATATCCCACCTTTCACTCCCTTTAAGGAGTCTCAAAGCGGCTAACAATCTCCTGTCCCTTCCTCCCCCACAACAAACACTCTGTGAGGCGAGTGGGGCTGAGAGACTTCAAAGAAGTGTGACTGGCCCAAGGTCACCCAGCAGCTGCATGTGGAGGAGCGGAGACGCGAACCCAGTTCCCCAGATTAGGAGTCTACCGTTCTTAACCACTACACCACACTGGTTCTCAGCTTTACTCATGCTTTATCTCCACCTCTGCTTTACTCATGACTTTATCTCTCTACTAGGAAAAGCTTCACTTACTAAATGTCTATGTTAGGCTGTGTCAGGAGCACAGTCATTAAAAAAAGTGGGGAGTGACAACATAGCAATCTGCTGTGTTTCCCTAGACATCGACACACCAACACCGGAGAATCACTGAATAACTCTCTAAAGTCTACGCTCCATGGCAACAGGCCAATGTTGTTCCAAGTAGCATTAGAAGTGCACCAACAAATGCATTTTTCAATAAGCAGATGAGAAGAGTTAACTACTGTGGCACCGTGTTTTATGATTTATGCAGTGCTTTGTCTTGCCAATAACAAAAATGGCTGGATGCTTAAGAGAATATTCCATAAACCTGCCAATCATTAAATAGTCCAACTGCACTTTTAAGAGTATAATTTCTCCAGAGGGAGAGGCACCTGCTGTGCAACTGTATAATTTCATTTTTCCCTTACGCTGCATGCCCAGAATTAATTCTGAGCCATTTCATTTCCTTCCCACTTACTTGATCTATTATGTATTTAAATACATTATGTACATTATAGTTTTCCATCTACTTTTATGGGACAGATGATCAGAATCAAAAATGCTGTTTTGTTGCTTGTCTCTGGTCAAAAGCCAAATGGAAATAATACACCAAAGTCTGCAGCACTGAATATTTCTTTTCTCTCCACTTTAGGGGCAATGTTACACCATGGCCATGAGCAATGAGACCCCTGTAGCCCATCCTTGTTTCCAAAGTGCCATTGGCAAGGGACAATGTATTAATTATAATGTGTTGTATTCAACTAGGTTCTACTCTGAGCAGACTTACTGAATTAATAGCTATGTTAGGTATGTCCATTAACTTCAGTGGGTCTACTCTGAGTATTTAATGCCTATTCAATGCCAAGCTCAACACTGTGAATATAGAATCACATTTTAGTAAGTGGGATGAGTTAGCAGCCCCCTTCCAAGCTGTAGAAGTGGATGGAAAGTGCCTCAGCAGTTGTGTAGTAAGCACCACCCACCTCACTTCCAAGGTCAGGAGGAAGGCTGTTATGTGGCCATCATTTGTGGAGTATCCTGGTTGTTTATGGGCTAAACAGCAAGCTCATACCCTTCCCCTTCGAGAGCAGAAAAGTGTGATGGGAACTTCTTCAACTGCTGCTCCATAGTAGAGCTCTAAGTGACAGGATTATCTCACCTCTCACAAAAGGTTGGGGTCGAATTTCCTTGGCTGTTGCTGGGCAACCTCCATCAACCTGCCAGTGGGCAGGGAAGAAACCTGGCAAGTGTGGCTTTTAGGCTTGGCTAGCAAATTGAGCCAAATGTTTTATATACTTTTTCATATTCAAATTCAGATCCAAAAGTAGCTTCCAAAAGAATTCATAAGAATCAAAATACAATTTAAAAAATACAATGAAAGACATGAAGTGTTTGTCTTGAGTGTGTGAACACGTGTCAATAATTTATGGCACTTGATTACACAGCAGATTCTCTCTCTCACACACACACACGCACACACCACTTTAACTTAGGGCAGGGGTAGGGAAAGGTTTTGGCCCAGTGGCAGTCCAACTTTGAAAGGTAGGCAGGACTACCCACCAGGTAATCTGATGTCATAATGATGTAAAGTGACTGACACTTTCCAGGCATCCAACCATCATCTGTCTCTTGGATGCTTTGGAAATGCTGCAGAAGGATCTTTGCAGACCCATTGCTTGATGCTTCCTAAGCCCTGTGCTTGACACTTGGAATAAGAAAACCCTTATACTGGAAAATGGAATCCTTCTCATGTAAGCTGATTTCCTGCTAAAATCTCCTCCAACAAGTTCTGCTTTCCTAGTTCATAAAACTCACTCAGCAGCATACAGAATTCCCAAACCAGTAGGAATCAGATTTCTGATTCCAGAGAAAAATTACTATGTAAACAGAACAGTGAATGTAAGGGTAGCCCTATTGGGTCAGACCAAATGCCCATCTAGTCTATATTCTACTTCCAAACAGTGGCCAGTCTGGCATTTGAAAATTCACAACCAGGCTGTGACGGTAATAGGATACCTAAGGCATGGCAGCACATTAAGAAAACTATAGTAGAGATAGGGGAAATGGAGAAGTTACAAATAGTTTGCACTGAAAGTTGAACCTACGTAATGCACACTTTCTGGAACCAATATGAGAACTGAACCACAATCTCCTTTCAAAATTCACACTGTTCCAAATGGAAAACCAACAACAGCAAAAAGATAGGAAAGACTCCCCCACTTTTTCTTTTTTTTTTACCAAACTGAAATTTCATTACAACTTTGTTTCTTATTATTGTATTGCATCATTCTTGCCTAAGGAGCTGGGGCAGCAAACATCAAATTGTTAAAGTAGAATACAATCATGTGTAAAGCATTTAAAAACAATTTATATCAATCTAAAACCTTTTAAAAACAACTATTTAGAAGCAATTACATAACTTCACAGTTATTAATTTCATAGTTGCCATAGCTAGTATCTCTCAGCCTTCAATTGCCTGAGTAAATAGGTATTTTTTTTAGATTTCTCCTGAAAGTCAATAATGAGGGTGAACATTCCACAAATGGGGAACTACCACTGAGAAGGCGCCGTCATGGGTCACTGCCAACCAGGCAGCAGTTAGAGGCAGAACCACCAATGGGGCCGACTCTGTCCATAGTCAGATTCAATATGGTTGATACCTAAAAGTGGAAACTGGGCAATGTTCCAACATAGCTGTGCAAGATAGATAGCAATTTCTGCAAATGCATAGTGGTTTGGGGGGGGAGCACATTTAGTCTGTATTTCAAAATTCCTTGCTGGAGAGCACACCCCCCCCCCCGGCATTAAAGATTGTCAGTCGCACCTCAACATTTTGTTTATGTAGAGTAATTAAGGATGGAAATGACAAGGATAATTTATTACTTCATCAGGAATTAGCAGCTCCCATATCTTTGATTCATGTAGCTCACTTACTTAAAACACTCTTTGCCATCCATATTGTTTGACAGGTGCTGAAGTATGGACTGTGGCCACAGTAATTTGAAGGAACAAAACACCTCAGGTGGTGTAGCAAGTAGACAACGAACAACTGACAGATGAGAGAGCTTGTTCTAATTTTAATTACATTATGTGTTGCCTCCCAAAGACATGGCAATTCATAAACTTTACAATGAGCAGCTAGGGTGCAAACCTCTTTTAGACACAAAAGCAACTGTTGCCTCAGATTGATAATGAAGTGAGCATTCTGAGAGATAAAGGAGTGAATTTCATAGTTTATGCACTGTGTAAAGAAGATCTTCCTTTTGTGTGCCCTGAATCCTCCAACTTTCAGCATCACTGGATGGCCACCTCCCTCAATAAAGATGTGAGTGAGATAATGTGACTGGATTTGCAGTTAATTTTAAAAGTTAGACTTTCCCTCTCAAAACACTTGGGAGGTCCATTATATGTGTTAGCGTTTCATAATAATAAACAGCAAGCTATGACAATTATGAAGGGACGCGGGTGGTGCCGTGGGTTAAACCACAGAGCCCAGGACTTGCCGATCAGAAGGTCAGCGGTTCGAATCCCTGTGACAGGGTGAGCTCCCATTGCTCGGTCCCTGCTCCTGCCAACCTAGCAGTTTGAAAGCACATCAAAGTGCAAGTAGATAAATAGGTACTGCTCTGGCGGGAAGGTAAATGGCATTTCCGTGCACTGCTCTGGTTCGCCAGAAGCGGCTTAGTGATGCTGGCCAAATGACCCGGAAGCTGCATGCCGGCTCCCTCGGCCAATAAAGCGAGATGAGCGCCGCAACCCCAGAGTCGGTCACAACTGGACCTAATTGTCAGGAGTCCCCTTTACCTTTATGACAATTATGTGAAAGAAGAACTTGCCAACACTTATCCCTCACCCAGAGGATCAAAGAGAGGGTGCCGGCCAGCCACACTGCTGTTAAATCACCCGTGGCCCACCCGGAAAGCTGATCGACTGGGGCTGTCCCACAGGGGGGAAAACCCCAGCAATGATGATGTGGCTGGCAAGACGCAAGGGAGAGACTGTTGTGTCCCAGCTGCCCACCCGCAACGCTGCCCACTGGGAAAAGATAAGCAGACTTTTTGAACAAAACTAGTAATTCATTATATCTGCATACAAAACATGCTCCACCACTGAGCTATGGCACAGCACCCTAAGAATTACTGTATTGAGGAGATGACTAGACTAATAAATTGGATTTATTCAGGGAGCCCCCTCCTGCTGCAGGCATTTCCTACCACATAGTAGGGCCCTATTTGTACTATACATCTAAAGCTATAATACCACTTTAAACAGTTATGACTTCCCCCTTTAAAAAAACCCTGGAATGTATAGTTTGTGACTGGTGCAAAAAGAGACCCTTAGATCACTCATGGAGGTACAATTCCCAAAGTTCCCTGAGAGGAGAAAGAGACATCAACTGGAGCTCTGTAAGGAGAATAGGGATCTCCTGCGGGTGGCGGGAGGGACGCGGGTGGCGCTGTGGGCTAAAGCCTCAGCGCCTAGGGCTTGCTGATCGAAAGGTCGGCGGTTCGAATCCCCGCGGCGGGGTGCGCTCCCGTTGTTTGGTCCCAGCGCCTGCCAACCTAGCAGTTCGAAAGCACTTTCGGGTGCAAGTAGATAAATAGGGACCGCTTACTAGCGGGAAGGTAAACGGCGTTTCCGTGTGTGGCTCTGGCTCGCCAGAGCAGCGATGTCACGCTGGCCATGTGACCCGGAAGTGTCTCCGGACAGCGCTGGCCCCCGGCCTCTTTGAGTGAGATGGGCGCACAACCCTAGAGTCTGTCAAGACTGGCCCGTACGGGCAGGGGTACCTTTACCTTTACCTTTTAAGTGGCCACAGCTACTTAAGAATGTGTGGGACAGCTCTAAATGTACAATGCAGATGTGGAACAAGATTCTGGTATTGTAAACCAGTCCTCAACTTTGGTCTTGGTAAACTGAGAAATCCCATAAGTATATTATAGTACCCAGTGGTAACAGAGGAAGGAACAGCCAAGCATGGAAAACTAGGGCCACATGCCATTTGATTGTGAGGTAATGCATTGTGAGAGCAACCCATATAAGTTTGCTGCCATAGCTGTGTGGAACAACAGGGATTCTCAAACTGATGTGATCCTGGAGGCAGATTCCATGTGCAGATAAAGAGATAAACTTGTATGCTGCCTAAAAGTCATTGGAAAGTCAAAACTCTCACTAATTAATTTAGCCACTACAGCTTTGCACCTATTTTCATCATCTCTGATCAGTTTCAGTACTTAATCCAAAATTTAACACCAGTTCACAATTTAAGAAGCAAAGGGGTGGGGGGAACCATTACTCCTCCAGCTCCCCCTCCCCTTTAAGTAAAATTAAGCTAATCTGTTTTGATAGAAGAGCACTCTTTGGAACTAGCTAGCGAGGCTCCCAAATATGAAGGAAATATGAAGCAGTAAAGCAGTAACCCAAATGTCAATTACTTTTCCAACAGTGGACAAATTGCTGGAGTGCTAATACAATTTAAGGACAATAATTAGATAAGAGGACTACAGACTGTGGCTGGTGACAGAGCTTCTGAGATAATAGAATCTAGTGTCCTACTTCTTAAATATTAACATCATTCCGCTTCAGTCAATCGGTTTATGGTAATTTAAAAAGGGCAAAGCAAATTCTTTTTATTGCTAATAATATTGTGCTGCTGCAGTGTTAGCTTTGAAGGTTAGCAAAATTTATTGGGTCAAAATTCAATTATACATTATTATATTTTATTTGTTTCTCTTCTTTCATCTCTTCTCTTTTTAAGTCTTTCTTTCATAGAAGATATTTTAAAGTGCTTATTATGGGCACACACACCACACTTTAATTGTACCAGAGTGCAAAGCAGCATCCGTGATCATCAGCTGTATTCAGTCTAGTGGCAACAACTTCGGCACAATCCCAAACAACCTACCAGCTTATTAATTACTGGAGACCCCCAACAGTTTCACTGCCCCATTGAAAAGCCTTAAGGGTATTCCAGAAAGATTTGAGATTTAGGGGTCACTTGCCAGGTACTGATGAAATGCAACCTCCATTAAGCAATGAGAAGGGATGGCAGGAGGAGGAGAGATAGCATTCAGAACAATATCTTTTAAGCACTTCCCTACTGGGTGTGAACATGAATCCTTAGTTGTGGCCCATGGAAGCAGGGGCACAGGACCATCACGGGAGAGACTGTAGGGTTATATGGACCATTTCCATGTTGGTGAAAAACACTCAGGAATGAAATAATTAGTAAAGAGATCAATTATTATAAAGCTTATAACCTTTGGGGGGGTGCAACTTTGAGCTTTGCTTTATTTGCAATACAGTGGTACCTCTGGTTGCGAACAGGAGCCATTCCAGAGCCCAGTCCACAACATGAGCAGAACGCAACCCGCGTCTGTGCGGGTCACGCTTCTGCTCTTGCACATGGCATCATTTTGAGCGTCTGCACATGTGCAAGCAGCGAAACCCGGAAGTAACCCTTTCCTGTACTTCCGGGTTGCTGCGGGACGCAACCTGAACAGACGTAACCTGAACCAAACGTAAAAAGAGGTATGACTGTATATATCAACCATCAACAGTGATTCATACAGTTATCAAACAAATAAGTAAGCGGCTTACAGGAAATTATTAAAAATATCAATAAAAAACAAGTAATTGAAAACATTTGGAAGATAATTAAAATTAACAGCAGATTGCAAAATTGATTAAAATGCACAAACATTTCTGTGTGCCTAAACAAAAAGGTTTTAAGCAGGTGCTGCAAAGAGAGCAGCAAATTCTTCATGGTGCTCACGTAACTCAAAGGTATTATGGGGAAATTTAATGGGAAGGCCTTAGAGCTGCCATTTAAACTTTCCCACAATGTCCCTTGGCTGATGCAACATCAGGGGCAACATGTGAAATATAAATAGTAAGTTGCTGCCTATGTTAATTCTGCCATGTAAGCCTGTCAAGGGTCAACTCATGAAGCAATGGAGAAGAGGGGAAATCTTAAACATGTAACCTCCAAAAGATAGCATTCAATGGTTTTTAAAGCATAGTTGTTCATTGGCATTTATTCATAGGCATACAGAATATATAACCCAAAATTTTATTTATATATTAAATGCAAACAAGTTATTTTTGAGGAACACAGAGATTAATTAAAAGAGGAATCAAGCAAATGTTCGGACACAGGTTGGAAACTAAACGTGACTTGCTGTAAAAGGGTACTGAAACCCAATATTTACACTTAATTTGTTCAATTTACCTAACAGACATAAATACGACTCTGAAATAAAAATACCACAAGATATGAGTAATTTGAAAGACAAAATAAATAATTTGACGCAATGTCATTAATCAGTAATACGATAATCAACGAAGATAGACTGCACTGACAGTGCAAATCCATCCAAACATCTCGGGCATAAAATAAATTCATAACATACTTTCCCCAAATATGCCTGATAATCTCCACATGTTTTACTGTGCCTTGCAGAAGAATTACCAGCGAAGTAATTTAAGGATCCACATAACAGTTTTCCAATGATGATTCTCATTTCTCTTGTAAAACTGCCTCCTCCTACAGGACTGATGCCTGACATAAAATGGTCCAATTTGCATATGGGTAAAATTTCCAGCCAGGAATAAATGCCAAGCTAGTCTTAGGCAGTTCAAAGCTTATTAATATAATGAACTGACTCACAACACTATTGGAAATAAACTTTAAACCTACTGTAGAATACAGCTATGTATAATACAAACAAGTTGTGTAAATGTACACTGTAGGAGCTGCCCACTGATAACCATTCACCATAATCCCTGTCATTGCCCCCACCTCATCTTGCTTTTCACCTTTTTAACACCTTTTCTGGAACCACTTCTCTCTTCTCTTCTCTTCTCTTCTCTTCTCTTCTCTTCTCTTCTCTTCTCTTCTGCAGCCCTGCTTTGCACCTGCATTCACCTTCATCCCCACATCCATGCCTCCCCCTCCATTTGTGCAACCCGCCTTCCACACAAACCACCCCCATGGTAACATCCTGAATCTTTCTCCTCCATCACACTGTGACTACTGAGAGCCCTTATTGCCTTCTGCTCAATTATGAAGCCACCATGCCATCCTGCTTTTTAAAGACCCTTTCATGTCCCTAATTTGTTCAACAACCCCATTCCCACTTAGGAAATTTACCAGTAGATTCTGATTTATTTTCTTTCCACCCCTGCTGTAAGGGAAATAGGCCAATATACTGTATACAAATAAAGAGCTGGTGGTTGCCTGGTACTCCTTGGGAAGAGAGAGGATGTGTTGAATATTATTTTTACTTTTTTTATTTTAGATGTTATTTATACGTTGTCCTACAACTGTATTATCAGGGCAGATTATAAAAAGAATGGCAAATAAAAATGCATACAATAAAGCATGTAAGTGATAAATCATATAAAACACCATTAAAAACAAAGAGCAAAGAGACATAAGATAGCAAAAATGTCATAATTGGCTTATAGCACCAAGCTTGCAAAACTCTTCCCAGGAGTGAAAGACTTATTTATGAAGTCTATGGATTTGTTTAGGGTGGTCTTCTGTCCTGTTCCACAGAAGACAATTCCTCCATTTGAAAGTCTGTCTGGTCCAAGTTCAGTTAATTGTTTTTTTAAAAAATAATAAACCTCTAAGATGGGAGCAAGAACTTGAGGTTCTCCAGACTGAGCAAGCACACAGCTCACATGGTCATAGTCCTTCACCCCAGTATGGTGAGATGTAGTTCCCCACTCCCAATATTTGGATATTTCCATATATTTTAGCATATGCAAATCAGTGGCCTATCAACAATATTAAAAGGCCTAGGACCATTAAAAGGAAATGGAGTTAGTCACAAGAAACAACAAATAATTGACTATCTTATGCAATTAATGTTCCCATCCTGTTTCAAAGATTCCCAGCTCCTTCAAAGCTTGGGAAGGTCATAGTTTGCAACATGGTTCCTTGGCCCATCATGTGCTCCCCTCTCCCCCATAGGAAATGTGGCGAAAATAGCAGGATTCCTTTGAAGCTGCAGAGATGGATTGGGATGAGCCTAGCAGTGGCACAGTGATCCCTGTCCCCTCTCCAGCTCCAGAGTTCGGGGAAAGTCTGAGAATATTTATATGCTTCATTCCTGAGATGTCCAGTGTGCCTTGCTTGCCTTGGAATTTTAATATCACCAAATACACTCCAGGCGTTCTTCATAGGGTTTTTCTTGACCAAATTCCTTAATGGTTCTAAGTTCCTTGCCATCCGTTTCCTGCTCTGGAGCAGGAAATCCAACTTGGGTGGGTGAGGCTTCCATAGCATTTGCCGGGTGGATATTCCTGAGTGTCTCCACCCAGAGGTGCCCAAGCCAACATGTTCCCTGACTGCCTTTCCCTCAGGAAAGGCTGGTACAGCTTCCTTGGCAGAAGAACTGAAAAGGTAGGAACACAGCAGCCATAATGTTCAGCTTCACCGCCAGCTAACAACCGAATTGTGAGATGGCTATCTGCTAGGGCCGGAGCTTTGGATGAGTTGGTGGGGTAGGTGCCAACAACATACAGTGCCCAAGGAGCAATACAAGAATGCACACAGCAGCAGTATGCACATACCAGTACTCTAAGGAAATAGAGAAGCTTTTTCCAAACAAGAAAGCTTCCATATGCCAAGCACTTCCAAAGAAAGGTACAGTGGTACCTCCGCTTATGAACTTAATCTGTTCCAGAGGTCCATTCATAACCGGAAACTGCTCATGACATGAGGCACGCTTTCGCTAAAGGCACCTCCCGCTGCTATTGTGCTGCCAGAGTGTGACTTCCACTCACATCCCGGGGCAAAGTTCACAACAAGGGGCATCTACTTCTGGGTCAGCAGAGCGCGTAACCCGAAACATTTGTAGGGGGGGGGGCAGTACATAACACAAGATACCACTGTATGGTAATTTGGTGTTGCCTAATGTGTGATATGAGACAGGCACTCCAGTTCAAAACTCAACTCCAAAACACATGAGGGTCATAGGGCTTTTGAATTTGGTGAAAAGCAGGCAGGCAGGCAGCCTTTCTGTATATTGTCTAGGTAACTCACTGTTCTCTCAACATGCTTTAGGCATTTACATGGTACTAAAGAGAAATGGTTCACAATACAATTCCACTCTGAGAATGGATTATGCTTTATTCTACAAACATTAGTCTTGTACCCACATTTTTAAAAAGCAAATAGTGTTTAAAACAAGCTGGTGCATGCATTGTTAATAATTTACACCCTGAAGATCACTCACATAGTATAAAGGGTGCATGGCTATATAAATTGGCTACAGTATTTTGCTACACGGTTAGATGCATGATTTCCTCTAATAGAATGCCATTGTAAGCGGCATCACATTTTCTAGTTCATGAAGATCAAATGAGCTGTGACTATAGTCTCCCAAAACTTAATAGAAAGTTCATCCAATAACTTCCAAGTTTTAAATTGCATCTTTCTGCCATGAACCACTAGATTTAAAAATACACCCATTACTAGATTACTATGAAGTCTAATCTGCACAAACTAAAAAAAGAAGGATTTTTAAAACTTGGATGTATTGCTTCTGCATCATGTTCAGCTAAAAGCATCAGTAGAATATGCAGAGCACCAGTTTATTTGACTTGCCTATTTAATGTGTGCATGATGTCTGCTGTACCACTGTGTGCACAGTTATTACTTTCTGTATTTTTAAAGAGTAATGTTTAAAAAACAGCCTTGCAAAAGGTAACTACAGTCCCACTAATCTACAGAAATAAAGTTCAATTAACGACACTGCTGCACTGCCTGCCTAACCTACTAGTGAAATAAGCAAGCAGCTGCAGTTTTGTGTCAAGGGCAACTTGGTATAAGATATTATTGTCTTCTGTGTGTCAGCTACAGCCAAGCTAAAACTACTTGCATTTGGGAGTTTTTTTATGAACACTTTCAGCAGTGCTGAAATGCATCTCCACTTGGAAGCCATTCCATGAGAAAATGTTTGCCTATTCGTTTGCTTTGTCTTCACTCTCAATTACTCTTATGTGCCCTCAGCCACATCATCATTGTCTGCTGTGCAACACTGAAAATTAATTCTAAGTGATCTAATTTGCAAACAGGTTAAGTAGCAAATGTGGTATGTGCTACCTGAACACCAATTTTCAAATAATAAGAATAAAAGGTAGCTTTTGACAGTATGAAGACAGAACAAATAAATGGTGCGCCCCCCACCATAAAAAGCACCCCCCCCAAAAAAAAACAGGAAAGAAATCCCAGTGCTTGATGTGTTTCCATGGAAATTTTTCCATTTCCTAAATTCATTAGTAGCAATGAATCAGTGCCTACTGCAAATACAATCTTAGGTAAGCTTGGTAGTTTCAATATTTCTAGCTTTGTTTACTACATACAAGTAAAAGGAAGGTGCTAAAATAGATCATTCTCTAGGGCATCAAATTTACCAGTGCAAACTTAAAAAAACAAATATTTAAATTTTTGCACAGGGAAATTTTCCCAATTTTTGTATGGGGAACTTGCACCACTAAAACCAGTGTGTATTTTGACACATATAATACAAAGAGCTGTGGCAAGCATACTGCCCATTTTTAAGCATCCCAATTCATAATCAGGGGCCAGGAATCTGTGTCTCATGGGGCTAAACTCTTTTTTTCTTTGATTTCCTTTTTTAAAAAATAGCCCCAAGGTTATGAAGAAAAAAAGCAAGGAAACAAAAAGGGCAACTTTTGCAATGCCAAAATTAGTTTGCTAACAAGTAAGCAAGAGGGAGCATTCAAGCAGTAGCCTAAAGCCAGCACTTATGCCTGATTTGTAACTTCAGCTAACATTTCGTGTGGCGGCATCCTACCTTTTGGAACTCCCATTACACACCAGACTTGCACCACTTCTATCGCTTTTGGGGGGTCTATTGAAGACAACCCTTTTGTGTGGACAGGCAGTCCCCCCAACCCCAGGCGACCCCCAGGTGGAATAATGACTTAAGACACTATGTTATGGGATTAAAACTGGCCACAACTTTATTAAAACTTCAGATGGGTGTTTATCCCTCCCAGTCCCCAGCCAGGGAGCTGGGTAACCTCAGGGTTATCCAGAATGAGTGGGGATTGGGTTGGCTCTGGGGATTGGGCTGGCACACGACCATGCAAAAGGCACCCCCCATTTGATGTAGGGAGCGGTCATTCCAGCACAACCTTTGTCATAGTCTGTATTGGATTTGAAATTGTTTTATTATATGGAATTGTTTCTAATTTTATTATGTAGGTTGTTTGTTACGTTTGGAATAGTTTTACCATTGTTTTTACACATTAGATTTTTTCTTTATTGTTGATGTTTCTACCGTGAAGCCACTTAGGGATACTTTATGAGAAACAATCTGGGAATGGACTCAAATAAATGTGAGTTTAAAGTGCAATGGCAGTGCTCTTTGGGAGTGTGCCAAGAGGGTGCTATTTGGAAACTTCACCCCACAAAGCGTCAGTCACACAAAAAGCATGGAGATGGATGCAAAAGTTACATCTACAGAAACTGAGAGATGGGACATGTTCCAAAAAAAAAAAAAAAACACCTGCTTAGGATCATGCGAGAGGCTTGCACAAATCCAGTGGCATTTGAACTTCAACTCTTTGAGAAGACAACTTCCATGCTCTATCACATGTCCCCTATAGTCCGTGCAATGGTAACCCCAAGAGTGCAGTGTGTGCTGCACTCTGTATGGGGCTGTGTTTGGCCATGGTCCAGGAGCTCCAGCTGGTGCAAAATGTATTGGCTAGACTGCTAATGGGAGCTGTTGGATGACAGCATGTGACACCTCTGTTAAAACATCTGCACAGACTGCCCACATGATACCAGGCCAGGTTCAAGGTTTTTTGTTGATATACAAAGCCCTGAACAAACAACTTGGGCCTAGGATACTTTATATTCCAGTCCTATCACTGATATAATCTGGAGGAGCACTGTTCACTATAGCCCCATATTGCAGAGGCCCCACAGGATTCAGCCAGAAGGATCACATTTAGTATTACCGGTTCCATTATGTGGAATATTCTTCCCGCAGTCTTAACAGGCATTATCATGATTGGCTTTCAGGCAACTCTTGTCTGAAATACTTTGAACCTGTTTAAACTGATTAGTCAGTCACTTTAAGGATTATTTGAATTGTTTTAAATGGTGTTTTATGTTTCACTGTTGTTGATTTTCTATAATATGATGGTATAGAAATGTTTTTTATACATAAATAGTAAGTAAAATGGTTTTGAAATGATCAAAGTTATTTGCAAGGTGGCATAGCCTAGAGGGGTGAAGGATGTTTAATAAGAACCCATGCACAATGACTTGCTCTTATTAGTAAACAGATTACAAATTATTTCTTCCACTGGTCCCACCATCTCCTGTGCAAATGACACTCTGCCCAGGGCTGTTATTCAGGGCTGTTACTCACTGTAAAATTTATAGTATACATCAGGGGGCGGCAACCTAAGGCCCATGGGCCACAAGAGGCCCACGGGGGTCATTTTACCAGCCCACAAGTCACCCCCGAACTGAGCCACCCGCTCAGAGAGTCCCCACCCACTGCGCCAAACTGGCACAGCGCGGCGACTCACTTTCGTGGTGCCAGAAATCGAGTCTGTGCAGATGCCGGAAATTGCTCACGTGTGCCCACGATCCAGCCCACGGAGGGGGCTCCACAGCAGTGAACCGGCCCAGGCAAAGTAAGCCTTGCCGACCCCTGGTATAAATCAAGAGTAGCCAACATGATGCTCTCCTCTTGTTAGATTGCTACTCCCGTTGATCCAAGCCAGCATGGCCAACTGTCAGGGATGATGAGAGAATAACAACATTGAGAGACCACATAGATTACCCTTGTAGAGGGAACATAGTCAGTGGTAGACCAACTTTCTCCCTCTCTGTTTTCCTTGGTGTATATATGCTTTTTGTTGTTGTTTAGTGGTTGTCATTGAAAAAGAAAAGTGGGCATGGGCTGGGCAATGAATTCCATCCTATTTTACTCTCACTGACACATAAGCCCATTCCATCCCATCCCTCTGCATGCCACTTCACCCTGCTGTGCACATTGTGAGCATCATTTATAATGCCATGCTTTTTAGTACAGTCACCAGAAAAAAATATGCATGCAGCTCTTGTATATAATGCATATTTTGGTGCACACTTTTTGCACATCAAAAATGCACTGCAAACTCCAAATAAATGCATTGAATCAACTGTCAGATGCATTCTGATACACAAGCACATCCAAGAGGTCCGATAAGGTTGGTTTGTCCTGAAAAGTAGACCAAACAAATCCATCCTCCTACCTAATTTGAAGGCAGCACTTGGGAGGTTGCAGAATTTAGAAGTCTGAGGGCAAAAGCACACATATTAGACCAGAATTGAATCTATGCATCAGTTCTGCCATGAGAATCCACACAATCATATTTCCATATGAATTTCACAGAAGAGATTAATCACAGCTCAATTTATTTTATCATCTAGCTTCGGCTGGAGGGACAAGTTCTCCTTATCCTTGCCTTTGAACTTATCAACATTTTAAGCCAACAATTTTGCAGACATATGATCATGTTTTGGAGCAATGTGGGAGATGGAGGGGGGGAAAGGATTTTCAGAGGTGAGAAAGCATGCAATTTTGACTTCAGATGCATTTCATTTAAATAATTATTTAGAAGGATTTACAGAGTTCCCATCCTACCCTCTCATACTAATTATATGGAAGCATTTACTGCATCCAGAGCAGCAAAAATGCTACATGACTCAAGTTTGGGAAATCAACTCCACTTCACACCTCCGTAGACCAGAGAGGGGCACAATAGAGTTATAATATGGGGAGTCCGTTTATGATAGAAGCAAGGTCTCATGAAAAATCAGCTCATATCCAGGGCACAGACGCTAAAATGAGCACTGAATGGGCCCTGCTGCAATGTGGAGGATGCACTAGAGAAAAAATCAATGTTTCCAATTTGTAAAGAAAGCATGCATCAAGTATTATTACCATGATGTATAAGCACTGCATAAACCCATTTATACCACACACATTAAGGATAAATTGCCTGAATAAATTCTATTATTCTGAGGAATGCTGCAAATTACATGCTGACATGTCAGAAAAGTGGAAATAATAGTGTTGACATTACTAGTATTATATGCTATTCCTGCCTTTCTCCACTGCCATTTATTTGGGCTATGATGCAGCCGCCCTCCCATCCCTGTCTGAACGTGTGCAGTTTGCAGTGCAAAATTAGGTCCTGTGAATTGCATCACTTCTATACATTGGCACATATTTCAACATTACCCCGGACCAGTGGCCACGCTGTCTGAAGATGATGGGAGCTGGGGTCCATCTCTGGAGGGCTACATGTTCTCCATCCCCGTCCTTATTACTTAACATAAGCCATCTCCCATGAAAGGTTTCAAGCCCAGAAGTAGTTTTTGGAACCCTGCCATGCACACTCAACTCATACCACTGAGAGGCTTCAGACAATACTTTGCTATGTAGAAACAGGATGTAGAAGTCAGCAAAACATCCTGGACTTCTGCAAAAATACATGCCAACTTAGCCGTTGCATTTTTTCCCCCTTAAAAAGCAAAACTCCCATCATTTCCTGCCCAATGTCTCTGCTGATGAGAGTGAGGGTCCAACAACACCTGGAGGGCCACAGATTCTCAATCCCTGCTCTGATTGCATTGTGTGTTAATGGCTGGATTATAGTTTTACTTTTTTCCTTTCTATCTGTAAGATCCTTTAGCTTTAACAGTATTAACCCTTAAGGTACACACGGAACGATCTCTTCCAGCAGCTTTTACATTGTAAGTCACCTTTAGTCACTTGGGGGGGGGGGCTACAAATAAAAATAAATGAGAATAAGAATAATGTATCATTGCACACCATCCCAATCTTCAAGCAAAGCAAGATTCCAGGGATTCTAGGGTTCGTGTATCCTTTGGAATGAGGTAAAGCAGAAACTGCATTGTCTTTATGATATACAGCATGTTTTATTTACACACACATACAACCTGAACCTACGACAGAGGGGTTCACAGCATTAGCACCCCAATATGCTCTTGCTTCTTCCATAGCAGCAGCCTAGGATCCAAACAGAAATCAAATATCGCTCTGACTCTCTCTAGCTTCCCAGTCTGCAGCTCTTCTTCCAGTTTCTAGCTCACATCACTCAACTTTCTCTGTTCTCAATTCTGCTTTTGTCCTTCTAACTATCCACAAATTGAGGGAGGCGGTTTCATCCATTTCTGGCTCACACAAGTCCCTTCCTTTGTTTCCCTTAATGGCCCATCACCCAGGCTATCACCTCAACAGGAAGCTATCTTGGCTATTCCAAGTATTAGAAGGGAGTCCAGGCATTCAGCCTAACCTCCCACAAAACTCATAACAATATGTTAATAGAATGGCAGCCATTTCTAAAAGTTTGGTAATGAAGGCAAGAGCCCATATGATCTCCTGCTGAGTTTTGAATGGATATGAAGCTTTGCCGGTCCTGTCTACCTTGTGATTCATTCTAGGTATAACATTCCATATTACTGTATATGGGTTGTGTTACTCCAGTTGTATTTTACAATGGTCTATGTGCAAATAAATAATCATGAACTACAATTATAAATAATACTAGCAATGTAGGAAGGGGAAAAAACGCTGAACTAAAATTAAAACAAAGAGTAGAAGTTTTGAGGGTAAAATAGATATACCATCCCTTTGGGTGGTATAAAACTTCTGGAAAGAAAAGAGGTTTCTAATAATTAATTATGTTCCTGCTGTTACAACCTTGGGCCTCAATGGAGTTATTAAAAATCCAGCATTCTGTTTTTAGTCGATGAGTAAGAAGATAAGGAACAAGACAAGATAAAAAGAGAAACAAGAGAAGGTAATGGGTTTGGGTAAGGTAGTAGACTGTAGTGTTAGAGGGGACCTAAAAGCTCATAGAATGCAACCCCCTGCTGATATGTGAAATACACTACTGCAGATTCCCTTATAAGTGGTCATCCACCATCTGCTTAAAAATGGAGGAGTGTCCACCACGTTCTGAGACAGTTTGTTCCACTGCTGAACAATTAATACCTCCAGGGAGCTTTTCCTGATGAGAGATGCTTTGCATGAACTGGGCAAGGGTAGCAGACCACAGCACTTACTGTCTCACAGCAGTACTCCTGTAATCAAAGCACATCAGATATGCATTCCATGCTCCATTAATTTCAACCAAGGTACTCCTTTCCACATCTATCAACATTTACCATGAAATTATGAGAGGCAATGATTAAATGCTGAATTCTTGAGATGAATAATACCAGCAATGACTTAACCCATCATACTCCTTTTGACATATCTTTCTTGAAACATTTTGGTTAATGCTAGAATTCACCAGTTAGGGAAATGTTGGTCAATAGCTGAAAGGCACTCAGTGATAAATGGATAGATGGATGGATAGATGACAGATAGATCTTTGTATACTGTATATTTTTTGTAAGCATTTTAAATATGTGTAACTCTGAAGTGATCCTGACTTCATTGGTTCTTACATATTTTCTCGGTAAATAAAATTGGGAGGGGGGACCATTTAAAAGCTCAGTTCATATGCACTGTGCTCTAAAAATATGTTTTGCCATTAAACAGCAGCAAGCCTCACAAGAATGCTGCAAGGTACAAAAATATGCATCCTTGTTTGCAAAATTTGAGGGTGGTTGTATACGTAACAGAGGGTGGTTTGCTTCAAGAAGTTTCTTCCAGTCTGGTGCCCTTCAGATATTTCGAACTACAACTCCAATTGTTATTTGTTATTGACATCCTGCCCAGCCAGCACAACACATACATGCATCTCCCTCTCTCCTTTGGAAGTGGAATGAATGTTGCAATTTGTTTATTAGCCACCCAGATTTTACAATCCCTGACCAAACTGCCTGAAATTCAGTTTGGGAGGGAACCATGAAAAAGCTTAGTCTTGGCAAAGCTTGTTATGTTGGAATGCTGCTGGAGCGATGTTTTGATTGTGTCTCATTCCTCCTCTTCCATCATTTGCAGTCATTATTTGGGGACTCTAAATCCTCCGTTTTAGCACCCCATAATGTGTTTGAGCTGTGTATTCTCCCCCCCTCATCTCATGACTTGTAGAACCCAGCTATAAAAATCGTGTGCCTGGTTTATGGCACATCAACCTAATTTAAACCATTCCAGAGAACAGCTGCATAGAAATGCAGGGCTAAACTTTCTCCCTTTCCCCACCCAGCCCCCTCCATCCCAAATTGATTCTATTATCAGGCGGTTGCCCCTACCTTTAACCATACGGATAAGAGCATGTTTAATGGTCTTGTCTTAATTACTGGGACTGGCTAGGGACACCAAGAGAGGCTGAAGGGCAAAGCAGCCAGAGTGAAGGACATTGCTGATAATCTTATCAAAGGTTTCTCTTGGAGAGAGAGGGGGAAAAAGAGGGAGAAAGAAAGAAATACAACTATCTCCACCCTAGTCATTAGTCAGATATAAACAGGTATTTGACTTGACATGGTTATAAGCCCTATTATCACAGTCTGAGCTGGCTTCTTCTTCTTCTTTATGTGCTTTATTGGAAGATAGATGATGGCCCCGCACCAATTCCACTTAATGGGGTTAGACATATTTCCAAACAATATGTGCATGGTTTAAACAGCTGAACGCACATTTGAGAATGATTCACTGCTCTTGTCTTGCATGTGAGAAATCTAATGTTAAAAAACAACAACACAGACGCTACTTCTAATAAGAGGTATAAATCCAACATTTCGTGGGTAACCTTCTGACTACATATCACACATCCAAGGTCCCTCCCTCCCTCCCTCCCTCCCTCCCCACCCATTTTCTACTTTATTTTACTTCAATGATAACTAACAGGCTGTCTTTATCAAGGACAGAACTGGAACATCCTTAACTGATTCAGCATCCCCCCAAATAGTACTCTGTCCCATTCTATATACATCGCAGATGGTATGGTGGGGCAGAGGCACTAACATGACCTCCTGGCAGGTGAGTCGCTGCTGCTCACTAGGAGGTGAGAGGCTGTGAGGCTGGCATAGTGCAAATGCACCATCAATCTGGCACTCATGTTTTCACACCATGCTACCCTCCACACTGTTTTGCCCCTTGCCCTCCCTGTAAGCAGCAGTGACTCATCTGCCAGGAGGTCATTGAAACACATCTCTCCCACTAAGCCTTCTGCCACTCTCTAAATCTGGGGCATATGTTGGTTAGCAGCAATTCTGATGCAATGGCACCGCCACCATGGATGAATATTCTAGTTCAGCAAAATAAAAAGAAGAAAATTCTAAACTTCTGGAATGTCAGTGATTTAGCCTCCTTGCCACAGAGGCTAACTGAGGACTCCAAAACATACATGGAACTCACAAGTCAGTGTTTTCCATACATAGCCATGTTTAGCCCAGTCCTTGGCATCTGAATACTAGACACCCAGGGAATGACAGTGGGGCAGGTCTGTTGTGATTGTTTCCTGTTAGTTGATTTACTCCTGAAGCCTTTCTCACAAATGTGTAGGGCTACAAGGCAGTGGAGGATAAGGATCAGTTTACCTACTCTGAGATGGGCTACATTCCCAGGTTGACGAGCTCCATGTGCTCCACATTTCTCTCAATACCACATGCAGAAGCCACCCTCTTGACTGTTAGACCTGCTATAGATCTCATCCGCTTAATGTGCCCAAGTGTATGCAGGGGAGAGAAGGAACTCATCTGATTCACTGAGGGTTTAAGACCCATCGGCTACCTTCACCTGGTTTCGCTGACCAGTGCAGATTGGGGATCAAAGATGGACAAACTACCCCAGAAGGAGCACATCATGTCCCCCACCAAGATACTACCCCTCACCTAGCACCCCATACACCCCAATCTGTATGGAGAGATAATCACAGACTGCAGAAAACTGATGAAGTGATGGGCAGAGCACCATCAAAAACGGTACTCATGGGAAATTATGACCACTGACACAGCAGTTGCCAGCGTCCAGACTCCACCTTTCTTGGAAGAGCTGGATGTCTCTTCCTCTCTTGACACATCGTCCAAAATCAGAAGTATAACTGCCGCCAACCACGGATGCAGAGCACGGACATCATGACTAGCAGCCATTGATAGCTTTATCCTCCATGAATTTGTCCAGTCTTCATCTAAGTTGTTGGCTATCACTTCCTCCTTTGAGGAGAAAGTTCAATAGTTTAACTATGTGCTGCATCCCAGTAGTGATGTAGTACTAGTGATGTATGGAAGTGAGAGCTGGACCATAAAGAAGGCTGATCGCCGAAGAATTGATGCTTTTGAATTATGGTGCTGGAGGAGACTCTTGAGAGTCCCATGGACTGCAAGAAGATCAAACCTATCCATTACTTAAGGAAATCAGCCCTGAGTGCTCACTGGAAGGACAGATCCTGAAGCTGAGACTCCAATACTTTGGCTACCTCATGAGAAGAGAAGACTCCCCGGAAAAGACCCGGATGTTGGGTAAGATGGAGGGCACAAGGAGAAGGGGACGACAGGACGAGATGGTTGGATAGTGTTCTCGAAGCTACCAGCATGAGTTTGACCAAACTGCGGGAGGCAGTGGAAGACAGGAGTGCCTGGCGTGCTCTGGTCCATGGGGTCATGAAGAGTCGGACATGACTAAAAGACTAAACAACAACATGTGCTGCGTGAAGAAGTACTTCCTTTCATATGTCCTGATTCTTCCAACATTCAGCTTCATTTAGTGTTCATGAATTCTAGTGTTATGAGAGAGGGAGAACAAATTTTCTCTTCTGTCGTGTCACCTTTTACTCACCTTTTTCTCAAAACCAGAATGTCTCCAAAGTCCGAATTTTCATATTGATTTTTTTTCAAAAGTAACAGACCAATGCATGAACAAGAGAGTGCAGGGCTTATGGATGAACTCAATATGGACCAGAAACATACTGATCCCTCTAGCCCTACTATCCATCACACAGCACTAGGTGTATGCTGGATAGCTTCATACTCTGTGCTTACATATGGACACATTATTTTGTCATGCATTTGTCAACTTCGCACTGTTTCTTGCTGCTGTTGACAACTATTTAAACTTATTTTCTGTCTCCAAAACTGAAATCTTTTTTTAGGCTGTGAAATTTGAGAACATTTTGTACTGTCAGAGCTTCATAAACTAGTTTTTTATACACACACAAGATACACACACACTCTTGAGGGAGGAGGGTATACACAATAATAATAAAGCCATTTTCTACTGTGAGAATGGAGTGTCTCTGGTTTCCTACTTGTTATGGTAGGCGTCAAATAGAAATGAGCATCAAATTACTCTTGCAAGGTCTTTTAATCTATTACTCATGTCTGGAGTCAAGTCATCAAAAAACGGTGCATGGAAGAAAAATACCACCACAGAGAATGTGTGAACTCTCCATTTGGTAGGAGCAATTGACTTTCGTTCCAAGAGGCATGCAAAAATAAATTCTCCATAACCTTGACTTTATCTGAATACCATAAGCACACTTTAGCTTTGAAAGCTACTGATAGCCAGGCTTAATGAATTAATTAATTGTATTTTACAAACACTCTCATCCAACCTTTCAATTTAATAGCATTCTAAAAGTGGCTTGCAACTAATAACTAAGCATTAAAACAGAGAGAAAATTGTTATTTGTTATTGACATCAACAAAACTATAACCCACGGAGGATGGTACAAACCCACAAAATTAGCTGTAAAAAAACTGAAATCACCCTACAGTTGGCAAAATCTGCACAGACAAAAAGTAAACTATTTTGACCCATTTCCTTAACAGGGGTGGTACAGGGTTAAGATTGTTGAGTCAAAGTGACTGGTGTACTACCACCAAAAAGGCCCTATTACCAATAGCCAAAGTCAGAGAACATGGAGAAATGTCCCTAGGGAAATTCTCAACAATTGCAATTAGGAAAAAAACAATAATAAAGCAAAACATAAAATGTCCATAACCTATTTTTTCAAAAAACAAAAATGGGGGAAACCCGCCACAAAAAAGCAATGAAGGCATCTATATAATGACAGGCCTGAGACAAGGTGTAATGACTAAAGGTGGACAAATTTCACAATTTCAAGTTCTCTCAGTGTTTCATGTTTCAATCTTTAGCTCAGTTCTCCACATTCTGCATCACTTTGCAGATTTTTAAATAGTTCTCATGAAAATTCATCATCATTTAGTCCACATTTCTCCTAATATACCTATTTTTGCAAGCAATCTCCCCCAATACAATGCATTCTTATGTGTTATTTCCACTAACGTATGTATTTTGTGCACACTTCCCCAAATGCAGACATTTTAGCACACATTACTTGCTTGGAGAACTGCTTTGCAAATTTCAGACAAACGTGACTTTCAAAGGATAGCTTTATTTTGGTTCATCAGTTGTAGCCTTTGCCAGCCTGGGACCCTCCAACTGTTGCTGGGCTGCAACTGCCATCAGCTGTTGGGGGTTGTAGTTCAACAACATCTGGAAGGTACCAGGTTGGCAAAGGCTATGTTGTTTCAAAAGTGTGAATTAGCTAATTGTACATTAAAATGTGAACCAACTTCTTCCCCACCCCTAGTCACAACTGAACTGGTCCTAACTATTGTAGCTGCCCTTATGGTTAGGAAAGCAACACAGAACTGAACCTCTGGTACTTATAAGTGGATCTCTAGGAGAAGCTCTTTTTTTTTTTTTTTTTTTTTTACCTTTGTGAAGTCATTATGACTTTTCCTCTGATCATTAGTACCGAATCACAGCCAAGAAAAACAAGGGTGTTTGTTTTTGTTTTTTTAAAAAGTCATTTTGACTTTGGAGCGCTGAACATATTTAGCTACCACATTTTGGGATGACTTATTTCAGCAGTATATTTTAGGTAGTATTACTAGTAACAGTATTTTCAGACCTTTTCAGGTAGCTGTCTACAGAGCAGCTTACAACAAATTAAAACTGAAAATGGTTAGACCAGGCATAGGCAAACCCGGTCCTCCAGATGTTTTGGGAGTACAACTCCCATCATCCCTAGCTAACAGAACCAGTGGTCAGGGATGATGGGAGTTGTAGTCCCAAAACAGCTGGCGGGCCGAGTTTGCCTATGCCTGGGTTAGACTTAACAGTTGCTATGTCTGCAGTAAAGAGGAGGGGTGAAATCCAGTTCTTACAAGGTTGCTAATCTCTCTCCCTCTCTGCTTAGGAAGCTTCCATATACTGAGCCACATCACTGGTCCTTCTTAGCTCAGTATTGTTCACGCTCTCTGGCAACAGTTCTCCAGTGTTCCATATGCAAAGTCTTTCTCAGCCATACCTAAAAATGACGGGGATTGAATCTCATGCTTTCTGCACATAAATCAGATGCTGTACCACTGAGCCATGGCCCTTCATATGTATGCATGTATCCATGCATGACTGCAAATGGTTTTATCTGATTGTGATGAGGCTGGAGATGCCGTGTGCCTTCCCACCCACACTAGCAGTTAGTAAGATCAAGTGTACTGAAGGTGGATGGGCTTGGGAAAATAGAAGCAGGAGGGGGGTATAAAAGAGAAAGTTGGGGTGCAGAGAGAGGAAAGCAGTCATGTCATACTACACAAGATTTGGAGTATATTTAAAGGTCTGTAACAAGGACTGGGAAGGGAGATGTTCTCTTTCCAACTCTTTATGATGACCAAGAATGCTTCTAAGGCCTGTCCTCTGTCATAAGAAGGGACAGCAAATTTTCTGAGGTTTGAGGGATTTGTGATTGTGAGGGTGTGGAAGACCTGTTACTATTTCTGCAACACGGTCCCTGTTTCCAGCGTTCTGGAGCCACCCAATTGGCATGAAAGTGGAGCATTTTAGCAACTGGGTGTCCCAATGCTAAGCATTTAGGAACACTGAAAACAGAAGGTGCTTCAGTTTAAAGAGAATTGTGTGCAAGTTCTGTCACATACAATGGAACTTCATAGACAATCCAAATTGTTTGCCAGTGTATGTGCTCAGAAAACAGTAGAACTAGTTGAATGGCAACACATGGGGATGTGTATTAATCATGTAAATGCCTCCCTAATTATTATTATTGTATAATAAATACTATATAATCTTAGAAGGTTGTATAATCTTAGAAGGGGCATGGTTGTGAGAGGACACGGCTGTGACTATAATGAAAAGACCTGCACTTCTGAATTTGCTACTATGTTACCAGGCTTGGGGAAAACCCACCATACTGGTTTTAGAAATCTTTAATAAAAAAGACATTAAGGAAATGCATTTCTGCATTTCTGCATTGTTGTAACCTACCCTGAGACCTTATATGAAGGGTGGGTAAGAAATCAAGTAATCTGATAACCAACAACAACAACATATTTTAGTTAGCTATGTTGGAATGCTATTGAAATGACTCCTCAGCTCTGTCCTTCCTTGGGGAAACAGACTCACTAGAGATGATCTGAGTTCCTTTTTTCTATCTTTGGCTTCAGTCTCTTGTGTTCAAGGAAGCAGCGAAAGATTTCTGACAGGTTGGACAACAGTTCGTGCTTAAAGCTCATTCACTTTGCCTTAGCCCTCTCCTCTGCTTTGTTCTATATCTGCCCCACTTTCCCCACTGAATCCTAAATCTAGCCCATTTGCTTGTTTGATTATGCTTAGCTTTCAGCAGAATGAAATGTCACCCACTTCCTGGATAGTCCCCTGAATCCAAGGTATAAATGCATCCCTCTCTCTTTCTGCACCTCAGTGATGCTAAAATTAATTGTAGGGTTTGTTGTCTCTCTCTCTCTCTGGCTAAGTGGGCCCTGCCTCTTCAACCCACACAAATTCCAATTGTGCTGACAGGTGAGTTTTCCAGCATCCCTTCTTATTAAGCAGTGAACAGCCCTCATTTTGCTCTTCTAAAATCAGGGAAATATTGTGTCAGTTACTGTCAAAATCCATGATGCATCCCAAGGTAGAGACAGGTAGAAGCAATAACCTAATGTAAACAGAGAAAAGTGAGATGTTGACATCTTATTTACCAAAACCGTAATGGTGTATTCTCCTCTTCGGCTGGCAAGTGAAAAATAAAACCTCTCTTAGCAAAGTAAGTTTTCAAGAAGGACTTTAAGGGGAGAAACTTTGGCCATGGCATTATTTGTGCAAACATTTCTTAAATGACAAATTACCATCTCTGTTTTGTTTTTGTTTCAGTATTATTTATAAATGCATTTGCTAATAAACATCTCACACTCTCTCCTTAGTTAGCACTGGTTTTCACATATTATAAAATAGCTTATTTATGAAATAATTTTTACATAGCGATTTATATACATTTCATAAACCCATGCTTTCTAGTCAGCTGCCTGATGCTGTCCTACAAGAGTTGGAAAGATTATTCTTAAAATACAATCCAGCTTGAAAAAAGAGATATTGCACATATTTTTTGTAAACCAAGAACTCTTTAATAAAAATATATTTTAAAAAATACAATCCAAATATATATTTCCATACTTATATTACCTAAAATGAATATATTAAAATAAATAAGCTTTATTGCAAAGGTAGGGAACCCTTTTTCAGCTGAGTGTCACGTACCCTTGTTGGCAGCCTGTCATCATGTCATATTCCTATCTCAGGTGCCAAGGGTGTTAGTAGCTTAGCCTCGATTCCCTCCACAGCTCCTAAGCTAGCTTAGTTCCCGATATTGTGTTGTCCCATTGAATTAAGGTTCAGCTGCCATTCTGGTCAAATTCTGAACATCAGATCATGGAGAGGCCATTTTGTTCTTTGCCTTAGACAGTAAAATGTCTTGAGCTGGAACTTCTGGCCACCTCTTCTCTTAACCACTGCAATCTTCTTGTCTCTGGTCTTCTGTACTTTTTTTTTCTACTGGAGAAAAGGCCATAGCTCAGTGGTAGAGCAACTGCTTTGCATGCAGAAGGTCCTTGGTTCAATTCCTGGCATCTTCAGCTAGGATTAGGACAGAACCCAATCTGAAAACTTGGACCCCCTTGGCATATGCAATCTGAGACAGGAACATGACAAAGAGATAGGTTTACTGAGAGGAAGCAAGAGAGGGGGGGGTGTGACTGAATATATTGATGGTGATGTCAATGGAGAAGGGCAGTTGTTGTTGATAAAATGTATACACCTTCCTTCCTCCCAAAGCAGCCAGGGTGGCCACCACACACACAGTACAACTTCTAAAAGCAAAGCAGTGTGATGCAGGCTGAGAAAGTGTTAATTTAAAAGGCTTGGTAGAAGAAGAATGTCTTAAGTAGGTGCTGATAAGAGAGGGCACAATGTCTAATATTTAAGAGGAGAGAATTCCAAAGGGTAGGAGCTACAACAGAAAGGCACAATTCCTATATTGTGCAGAAGAGACTTCCTGATAAGGTGGTTTCAGCAGGAGGACCTCACTTGCAGAGCACAGTGATTGTGTATATAAGGGGTGAGACAATCTACATCATGTGGAAAAGAGGCTCATAGGCTTGTAAACTCATGCTACTCAGAGCAGACCCACTGAAAATGATGAAACTAACTTAGTCATTTTCAGTAACTTCAGTGGGTCTACTCTGAACAGGAAAAGCATTGGCTACAATCCTTAGTTTCCTTCTGTAATGAATCTTGGGATTCTGATTTTTTTCTTTTTCTTTTACTCTGGCTATATTCAGGTTGGAAAATCAGATTCTGGGACACAGGTATAAGCACAGTGTTGCACAGGAAGAAAATACCCTTATACTAAATCAGACCACTGGTCCATCTTGCTTATTATTGTCTACACTGATTTAATGCAGGAGTGCTTTTCTCAGCCTTATCTGGAGATGCCAGGGATTGAACCTACGACCTTCTGCATACAAAGCAGATGCTCTCACACTGAGCCATGGCCCACTTGGTAGCCTGCCAAACAGAAGTGGTATGCTAATGTTGCTGGGGACAAGGGAGTGGCCATGATAGGGACTTGCATTTAAGTCCAAAAGAGACTATTATCTCTCCTCCCTGAGTTCCTACCCTGTTTTGGTGCCGCTGTTGGAGGCACAACAAGTTGCAAGTTCTCCCCTGGTAACTGAATAATATTTTAAAGAAATAGGGATGACCTTTTCCTTCAGGCTTTACAAGATCATGTCCTTCCTTTCCTACCTCCAACCCCACTCATATAGATGTCACATTCCATTTATATTGGATGGGGTGGACACTTTATGGTTTAATAGTTCTGCACAGTTGTTAAGAACTAAGAGAAAAAGCTGAGGTACACGGTATAATATCCCATTTTTACATCCACAGCCTATCAATTATAACCACAGATGGTGCAATATTTCAAAGTTAGGTCAGTCAATTAGTTTGCTCTTGATTAGGTGTTAATGTTCCCCATGGATAGTCTCTTGAATTTAGTTCTTGTTCTGATATGATCTGCTGTCGCCTTGTTTTATCTCTGGTCTTTGACTCACCAATTTCTAAGAACCACCTGTTCTATATTTCTCCCTTGGACCCCATTTGGTGATTAGTTAAGTCAATGGTCTTTCCTTCTTTTCTGTCTAAATGTGGAGATGTGCAAGGACATGGGGCATTTCCTGAATATGCTACACTGTGACTGAGCAGCATTCCGGGGTGTTCTTGGGGTAAGTAGGTATGGCACCCCTATTCCCCCCCCCACAGAATACCCCAGAACAGGCATAGCAATCTGGTGGTGTTGGACTCCCATCATTCCTGACCTGGAGCAGCGCATCCTGTTTGCCATCTCAGACAGAATGAGAACATGTCGCTCTGCCTCCTCCTCCCTTCTTCCTCCCTTTGTGGCACCTACAAAGCAGCAGCAATGGCAGCTTCCAGTGAGATCTCACAAGATTTCAGTGAGATCTCACTGGAAGCCAATGCCCGCGCTACTGCCACTTCTCCACAAGCGGCAGATGTGGTTCAGTGGGCAGGGTGCCTGTGGGGGGGGTGCTGTCTCTTGGGCTTTCACCCCCAGAGGTGGGTTACCTCACATTCCTGACCTTGGGCAATGTAGGCTTGAGCTGATGGGAGTTCTTGTCCAGCAACAACTGGAGGGCGCCATATTGGCTACTTTGTCCTAGAACAACGTTTCAACCAGTTCAAACATAATGACAAACCTGTAAACGTAAGTGGAAATTCACAAACCAAATTCAATTCATGGTTTCAGACACCAGTTTGCTGACAGAAGCAAACTGTAGTCATTTGTCTGTGATAGGTTTGGATGTACAAAGAATTCAGAGTTAACCTAAACGTAGCTGGCATGGTGACCAACTCTCAACTGCCTTATCCAGCATGGCCAATGGTCAGGGATTATGGGAGTTGTTGTCCAACATCTGGAGGGCACACATTGGCTATCCCTGAGCAAACAAAATTACTGTGTCTTAACTCAACCATAGAGTGATGCCTAAGAATAAAGGCGGGGGTGGGAGAAGAGAAAGAAAATTCTACTTTGTGTGTACAATATATGCAAGATGTGTGGGAGAACTATTTATAGATTAGGAGAACTGTGGTTTCTTCATTTAATAATCAGATTAGCGTAGTTCAAAAAGGATTGATTTTGTACTGCAGATTTTCTCTTGCCCGGTTTCTGCTGTATCTTTGGGTAAATATATCTATACAGGCCACTATCCCAATCATTATAAAAATCTAATAATAATGGAAATCATTGTGGATGGATACATTCCACTGGGCTATTAAGATATATCTTCTGATTGCAAAAAACATTTAAATGGAAATATCTTTTGTTGAGCTCTCTACTGCCTAAGTAATGGCATCATTACTTGCAACGTGCATTTTACCACACTTCCATTTCCATATTTAATCTATTGGTTGTAGAAGAGAATCTTAAATATGATTGTATTAGCTCTGCGTCCATGCCAATATAATTTCACACTGCCAGTAACACATTTCACCTGCTTGAAAGGGCAGAACCTTGATGGAATTATGGGCCACAGACTGGGCTGTTCAAATATACCACTCAGTGTTTTGTGAAATTTTGAAAACCACTTGAAGGCCTTCTCAGTAGTGGAACGCCCTCCCATCAAATGTCAAGGAGATGAGTAACTATATAACCTTTAGAAGATACCTGAAGGCAGCCCTGATTAATGAAGCTTTTAATGTATAATGTTTTATTATGCTTTTATTTATGTTGGAAGCTACTCTGAGTAGCTGGGGCAACCCAATCAGATGGGCGGAGTACAATTAATGATGATGATGATGATGCAACATCGTTACTTGTTGCTCAGGTACCCTTTGGAACCTTCTGAGCCTTGTACATGCAAGCTACTATTTCTGTACTTGTGCTTGCTGCTGAGCTTTTACCACTATTAATCTCTTTTTTATTTACAAATAAGAGGCACTGCCACTGTGTTTTGGGACTGGAGCCTGACAACCACTTTCCTCCTGTTCTCCATAGGAATGTAGGGAGGTGCCTTAATTTAGGTCTGGCTTTTTCCCAGCTAGCCCAGTATTGTCTACTAAGACTGACAGCAGCTCTTTAGCAACTCATGGAGGATTATTCCACATGACTTGTTTCCTGATCCTTTTATAGATGGAGAAGTTGAGGATTTAACTTCCACATGCATAATTCCACACTAAATTATGGCCGCTGCCCCAGTCACACATGCATCAGGTACACATCCCAGGGTATGGTCTGAAGGCACATGAGACCAACACTTTGGTCTTGAAGGTGCCTGGTTGGGTGACTGCTTGAAAATGACTTGTATGCTGCCTTGGGTGCAAAAGAATGAATAAAGGTAATAAATAAACATTGTGTATTTCTGTAACATAGATAGGAAAATATTTTAGAACTTTGTGAAGAATATCTCTATGGCCTTTGGCCAACAGAATATACATACAATGATAACCAAACAATATCCTGTAGCTTCACACTGATATGCAGACACTGTATATAATACCACACCAATGCATTGATGGAAGAAAGGCAAGATATAAAATGAAATGAATAAATAAGTATACAACAATTCATCTGAGTAGTCTCAAATGGGCTAGCTTTTCAGGACACTGAATCCACTGAGAATATGTTATTTGCACAACAGGAAAATTGATAGATGTTCATGACACTACGGCCCACTTCCTGGCAATGGCTAAGGAAGCCAATGCCCACAGTGGTGCGGTTTTATTTTCAATACAATGTGCGAATATCCTGGATTTCTATTTGTAATAGAACAAGTGCTGCTTTGCAACAGGCATGAAATGCTAGCAAAGTGTGAGATACAATATATTAGGTTGGTTGAGGAACTACAGAGTATCCCTGTTGTGTTAAAAACTGGACCATGATTCCACTGTAAGGTTCTCATTCATTTTCTTCCAAGTGTTTATTGTAGGTAGAAGGCAAAGGTAAATGACCCCTGGACAGTTACATCCAGTCAAAGGGGACTATGAGGTTGCAGCATTCATTTCGCATTCAGGCCAAGGGAGCCGGCGTTTGCCCACAAACAGCTTTCCAGGTCATGCGGCCAGCATGACTAAACCACTTCTGGCACGACGGAACATGCTGATGGAAGCCAGAGTACACGGAAACACTGTTTATCTTCCTGCTGCAGTGATACCTATTTATCTACTTGCACTGGCATGCTTTCGAACTGCTTGGTTGGCAGGAGCTGGGAAAGAGCAACGGGAGCTCACTCCGTCGCGGGGATTCAAACTGCTGACCTTCTGATCAGCAAGCTTAAGAGGCTCAGTGGTTTAGACCATAGCGCCACCTGTGTCCTTTACCTTTGTTTATTGTATGCTTATGCAACGCCATTACTTTCCTGAACATGGCTGATTCCTAAGTGTAGGATTTTATTTTGAAATAAAAAAATACTGGGGGAAAAGGAAGACACTGCAATCATTAACTTCACTAATTACAGGGGAATTAAACTCACTGCTTACAGTATTTGAATGCAGAATCAGTGCCAGACTGGGCTCTCAAATTTTAGTGGCACCCTGTGCAACGCTAAAATTCCCCCCACCCACCCACCCACACCTTACACAACAGCATTGTTGTGGTGCCCCCCGCAATGTGGTGCCCAGTGCAGTACCCTAAAACTGCCTCTGGTGCAATTTACCTAACCTTCAAATAACTTAATATCTCAGGGTAGATAAGAGGTAACTTAAATCAACGAAACAGATACAAAGCAAATCTAGGGTTGTTAAAATCTGAACACTCAGCTGCAGGATAACTTTTAATTATCCTTTGTTATTGGTAGTCAAGATTATTCATACATATTATCAACTAACTACAGTTATGTCATTCAATGAGAAGAAAAAAGCAAAATAAAAAGTTGCCCAGTTTATATATATCATAGCATGAAAAGTATACTGAACTGCAATCCAGCAGAGGGCAGACTTGTAACTTTTCTGTGCTTTAAGCAAGCAATCTAAAGAGAGCATTCTTTAATCTTGAAAATCATAAATACTAATAATAATAATCAGATGAATTTTGGGACTGAATGAGGTAAAACAGGAGACACAAAGCCCAGAAGTTGCTGAAGGGATCAACAATCCTTTTGGGGGGCCTTAAAAATCCAACAATTGTTCTTTGCTTTCATCCACATTAGCTGGTTTTACCAGGAAACTACTAGAGGCAACACAGACCCATACCAAAAGATGGGAGGAAAATCTAGAAGAATAATTTGTTTTTTCTCATATTTTTTTAACAAAGCAATAATCATAAATAAATAGGAATAAAAAATGTGAACCCCACCACCAAGACCATTCCAATGTAACTATCCAACCTCCCAAAATTTCACCACCTCTCGTGGTGGTCCGACCCCTTTCCGTTTTAACAGCAATTCCCCTCCATATAACACAATTTTTTATGTGTTTCCCCTAATATGTACACTTTGCCCTAGTATATGGTTTTTTGTACAAATTGCTTGGCTGGAGAACTACATTACAAAATTAAGAGAAGTGTGAATTCTGAAGAATGGCTGTGTTTTGATTCATCTATTGTTTCAGAAAGTGTGGACAGGTTCAGCTTTAAATGTGAACCAAATCAATTTCTCCTCCATTATGCCCCCAAACAGTGATTTTTCCCACCAAAGACATCAAGGCTTGGCGATGTTGAGCGCAGCCCTGGATGTGATTCATTTATGGTTCATTCACAGAAATGTCTCTTACCTATCAATGGGTTTCAGGAGATGCAGATTACCAACCAGCAATTTGTGCTCTGCTCTCATTTACGGGGAAATTGCTCTTGCCGTCTTTGTAATCACATTACCTGACATAAAAGAATCTGGCTTCTAAACATCCCTCTACTGGACTGGGGGATGAGATTAGCCAAGACCCTGAATGTGTGGAACAATCGAGTTCCCTACCATTCTATGGCACTCTCACTTCCCACCAGTGCAATCAAGAAAGCCTCCTGCCATGTATTAATGGGTGATAGTGCGTCTTTGTTAGAGCACTATGATCAGCTAATGAAACCTGGTTAGTTTGCTGCAAGCTGATGATTATTGGTTTGTAGTAACAATGAGGTGGGCTTTTTCCACTGGTGCCACCATGTTTGTGGAATGCCCTCCCTGCTGAAAAATGGGAGATCCCATCAGTGTTGTCATTCTGCCAGCTCCTGAATGCACAACTGTTTGGGCAAGCATTCCCAAAATGTGAACTTGTGATTGTATTGTTTATCTGTTTTAATCGCTGTGCTTTTCATTTTCGTTTTTGTTTTATTATATATTTTAATTAAGATTTGTTTAACACAACCATGTTCCTCGATTACAGATTGATTTTATAGTTGTAAATCATAGAGGAAGCCATTTTGGCATAAGTGGTCTATAGATTAAAAAAAAACAGTAAGAGCCCCATTTACAGGATCACTCTAAAAGGTGAAATGAAAGAATAGGGAACTTTCACTTCAATATATGAAAGCTCTGTGATTTTTCTGCAGCACCATATCTGTATGAATAAACACAAATTAAGATAGCTCTGGATTTTCTTCTATTTCAAATTAATGCTTATTTTCCCTGTTATTGTGGGTGTGCACTGACCAATCAGGAGTGAAGTGTTTAATATCTATGTCAACAGCAGAGCTCTATAAAGTGCAAAGACAGGACTTGGGCCCATGGAGAGCTCCCAAGTTCCATTTCATTGAGACAGGCTTCTTAAATAGATTTATACTTTTTTTACATTACTTTTTTCTTCTCTTAAAGTAGATACAGTTCAAGCCCACTTGGACAGTTGGATTGTTTAAACAAGGAACATTTATGAAATCGAAACTCATTTGCTTGTAGGGGCATTCTAGCAAACGTTAAGTGGAAACCTCAAAAGATGGCTCCTGATCAATGCAATGTATCAGGGTGTCAAGCAGAGTTTCTGGAAGGAAATTCCTGAAGCACAATGCAATGTGCTTGCTAAGATGCCTCATGAGACAATGATCCAGAGTGAAATGAATGTTGCCAGACTGAAAAGCCGAGAGGCATTTCTGCCTGCACAGTGAGGGCCTTTCGGCATTTCAACCCAGAAACACAAGACAACCTGAAGGGAAGTCCCCAAGTTATTTTAACAAGCGGAGAGTATATGACTGTTGCAGGCAGTTAGGCTCACTTGCCCTGATTAGTTGTCTTGTACACAAAATCCACTGGACCTCAATAAACCGTATATGCAGCATGCTTCTGAATGCAAGTAACTGAGAGTAGCAGGTGGGGAGAGTGCTCTTGTGCTCAGTTCCTGCTTGGGTGCGTCCCACAGGCATCTGATTGGCCACTGTGGTAACAGGATGCTGGACCAGATAAGCCACTGGGCTGGCTGCTTCAGCATGCTCTTCTTATGTTGGCCATGCTGGCTGGGGCTGATAGGAGTTGCACTCTAAAACACCTGAGGCACTCCAGAAAGGGTAGATGATCCACTCAACAAAGATACAGCAGAAGGGTTCCTCTTACATTCTTAACTGAATTTTCTTCTTATGAACCTCTGGGTGCTTCCTCACTTATTTTGTTTCTTTGATAAGTGCCTCTGGCCTTGAACAAGTGCCTCTAGTGGAGTCTCTGTGTGAGTCTGTGTGTGTTGGTTCATCTTGTTATGTTTCCCTGTTCCGCATGTTTATTCATAGCTCCCTACTATTTGTGTTTTTCAGACTGGCAGCTTAGATAAGAGAGAGTAGTGATTCAGTGTTTCACTCCTTGCTGATGACATTTATTGGAAACAATTTTCTGTTCCATTGCCACATCATGCTGAGACCCTTCTTCATCTTTATGAAGCTTCTATGTCAGCCTTCTCTGCTTGGCACCACCAAGTTAAGGGAAATGCTGTAGACAACTTTTAAAGACTTGCCATGAAAATGAAACAACATAAATAAAGACACAGTGAGCAAGAGAAGCGCCATGGCTCATTGGTAGAGCACCTGATTTGTATGCAGAAGTTCCCAGGTTCAATTCCCAGCCTCTCAAGGTAGAGTTTAGAAAGGTTCCCTGAGGCTGGAATCCTGGGGATCCACTGCCAGTCAAAGAACTCTGAAAACTGTAACTCTCAACACCCTTAATTCCCAGAATTCTTTGGCGGGCACCACGGATGTTTGAAGCAGTATGGCAGTGCTTTAAATGTATGGTGTGAAGGCAGCCTAGCGTGATGACTGTGGGTTCCAGAAACCCTCTTAACTGTGACTTTTTTGCAGGGGGATGGGTGATCCATGAGTTTATCTGGGCCCTTTGAGATAGCCATGAGGCTGAGATGTGTTGAGCATGAAAGTTGTGCCAGAAGGAAAAGGAAATGCTATCTGCATGTATTTGCTAGTAGGTTTTATTTTATTGTGTATTTTTGTAACAGCTATTGTTGTTTACTTTTTAAAGATTGTTTAGAGTTTTAGTTGTGGCTCAGAGATATATTTATATATTTAGTGGTATAGAGGCAGTCAACAATTAACTAATTAACTAATTAAAATGAAGCCCTCCGATAAACTCATAAGTAGTTTTGTAACATACAGTGGTACCTCAGGTTAAGAACTTAATTCGTTCTGGAGGTCCGTTCTTAACCTGAAACTGTTCTTAACATGAGGTACCACTTTAGCTAATGGGGCCTCCTGCTGCTGCTGCGCTACTGCCACACAATTTCTGTTCTCATCCTGAAGCAAAGTTCTTAACCCAAGGTAATATTTCTGGATTAGCAGAGTCTGTAACCTGAAGCGTCTGTAACCCGAGGTACCACTGTAATGGTTTGATTCAGGTTTGTGTGTGTTTTTAAACCAGCATTTAGTGTGGGAATGGGATGGACTAGACCACCATATAAACACATGTCAAACTAAATTTAGCCGGCCTGCCCATCTCTGTACATGGTGGGACACCCCTAATACCTTCACATTTATACAGCATGATTTTCTCTCCTTTTTGAGTAGTGGCTCTGTACATCTGTATTGTATTTCCTCGTTCCCTATCTCATGCACCCATATGCATTTCTCTTCTATTTCCCCTTCTATGCTTATGATGTCATTTTTCTTGCATCTCACTATCTCTGCCTGTTTGCTCCAGTAGTCTACTGCTGCTGCTGTTTGCTAAGGTGTTATTTCTGTTGTTTACATCAGGCATAGGCAAACTCGGTCCTCCAGGTGTTTTGGGACTACAACTCCCATCATCTCTGACCACTGGTTCTGTTAGCTAGGGATGATGGAAGTTGTAGTCCCAAAACATCTGGAGGACCGAGTTTGCCTATGCCTGGTTTACATCAAATGTGGGGAATATTTGGCCTTCCAATGATGCTAAACAACAAGTCCCATTGTCCCTGACTACTGGCCACACATAGTGGATCTGATGGGAGCTGTAGTTCAGCAACATTTGGAGGACCAAAGGGTCCCCACCCCTGCTTTATACTGTATGTTAATAAAACCAGCAATTATCTTTTAAAATGTTTCTGCATTAATGATATATGTGGGCAATAAAAAGTATTGAAGGAATTATTGACTTAATGTTGAGTTGCTTTTTTGGTTTGTTGGGTTTGTTTTGCATTTGAACTGGAGGATATTAAAATAAGGTAAGCTCAAGAGATGCATGTCATGAGTCTATGTCTTTGACTCTTTAGGGTAGGTCATCAATGGCTGAGGCAAGCTTAGTACCACCTCCTGCTGATTCAGATGGATAGACGTTTCGTTCCATGTTCCCCTAGTGGACCAGTGGTGTATAGACCAGAGGAGTCTATCACTAAGTCTTGTTTTCAGCAAAAATGAAGGACACACGTACAGAAAGTTCAACAACTCATCTGAGGGAATCGGATAATTGGTGAAGTCTGTTTTAATGTCTGGCCACCCAGCGATAGGCAATGACTTCTCGTCTTAATGGATTAGTCTAACAAAAATGTATTTTACTCAAGAGGTCTCCACTGCTCCAGAACTAATGAGAACAGGGAAATGCTCGTTTGGAACAATTTCCCTCATCTCCTCAGTGAGGCAACGGGGGGGGGGGGGAGAAGGAGGAGACAGCTTCTACCCCCTCTTTTTGCATACTTGATTAGAAAGAAAGTTGTTAATGGTAGCAGTAAACCAAAGTATGTAATTCAAACACAAAATTGATTTAAAAAAATCCAACTAAACTAAGTGGGTTGTGCATTTTCTTGTGCAAGTTTTGGAGAGATCACCCACCCACCTCAAAGCATTAGATTATTTCAGGAGTTTAATGTAATATAGAATAGACAGGTTTTTTCAAGACTCTGTCATTAAATAGTATTTTAAGAAGATATGGTTAAATCCAGGAACCACATGCACTGTAGCCCTGTAAAACCTTTCATCTAGGACTTTTTCAACACAATCACAATCAACACAGAAGAGCAGAAGTGACTCCTTATAATTTGAAGTGTCGACACACTTCAAATTCATACCACTGGTCCTTCTGGCACGGTGTTTTCTACATGAACTGGCTGCAATTCTTCCAGGTTTCAGACAGAGGACATTCCCAGATTTACCTAGATCTGCCAGGGGATTGAACTTGGGATCTTCTGTTTTCAAAGCAGATGCTCTACCACAAAACTGCAGTCCTTCCCTCTGAATGTTCCATTGTCCCTTCTTGGAATTGGAAAGAGAAGCATATAGAACATATAAACCTGGAAATAGGCCAAACCAGATGCATGAAGGAGAACAGTAAGGTGTGAAAGCTGCCCATTCATACATACACTAATAATACATGGATGGGGGGTGGGGTTCATTGGCACACAGACTCATATGTGCTACACACATAGGTCTGTCTGCCAACAAACCCCACTCACTATCCATGTATGCCTGGTCTATAGAACTCTGGAACTTTTAGGGTGATTTTTTTATATACTTTTGTTGTAATATGGACTACTATATACTCAGAAGTGTAAAAAGAAAGAAAGAAAGAAAGAACGCTGAAAGTTCCAGAGTTCTATAGACCAGACATACAGTGCCCTGCATTAAACTGTGGAAGAAAAAAGCATGGACCCCCCCCCCTTTCCCAATACTCCAATGATTTAAAACCAGACTGACAGTGGGTGTCATTCTCAGATGTCATTCTCTAAAATATCTCTAGGCGACGGCATCACATAGTGCTTCCAACATGTGCGAGGTAAGTACTGCTTTCCTATTTATAGCCAACCCTATAAGAAGTGTGATGCTTGCCGAAAAACTTATTTTGACAAATGAAAACTAATACATTGTGTTATTTATTTAGCTTAATTGTAAGCTATTTTGAGCACTTTTGATGGGCTAAAATGTTGCTATAATATGTAAACCAATGATGACGATGATGATGATGATGATGATGATAATAATAATAATAATAATAATAATAATATTTCCCTAACACGTATTATTGAGAGGAAATTTGCTGCCTGCTACACATAAAATATCTGCATGCTCATACAAGTCACATAAATAAAGAGTGATAGGGATGGAGAGGCGTTCTTGTTGCTGCTGCTGCTACTGCTAATCTGCCCTTCTCTCTAGGCATTTGCTAAGAAGTGTATAATGAAGGTGCCAAGTGCACTTCTGTGGGAACGAGTTCTACAAATTAGAACTGCCACCCCACAATCTCTGAGAGGAGAGGAGAGGAAGTACCAAGAGGGCCTGATCTGTTGATCTTCGCACCCAATAAAGTTGCCAATTCTTGTGAATGACAGGAAAACAGGCCCACCCCTCCACAGGGGGTACCTGTTCACATGAGATTCACACAGCTCTTACACAGCTGTTAGCCTGATCCAGCAGGCTCTTCATATGTTCTTATCTTATTGTGTGGGACTTCTGTTTCCTCCCCCCCGCATGCAAACCCAAATCTCCTCCAGAGGGTTCCCCAACTCACCCGAACTGATTTTGAGGGCACACAAGGGGATAGAGGCAACATGGGAGGCAAAGGAAATTACAATGCACCCCCATAAGTCTCTTGCATCAGCAGAGCTACAGCACTGGAGGCTTCTTTAGGTTTTAGTTAAAGGGAAGCGGTATATGCATGGCTGCTCCATGGTATCATGATGCAAGAGGCTACCTGGGAAGTCCCGAATCTCAAATTTTATTTTTCTTATTTTGTTTTCTTATTGAATTTATATGGTGCATAATGTCAAAGTAGACTTCCAAGTATTTCCACAAGGAGTGCATTCCATAATCTCAGTGTCACCAGCGAGAAAGCCCACCTCCACATCACCACAAGCCAATGAGTAGGGCAAGACTACCCGGCAAATCTGATCTTAATGCCGTTACTGGGCAAATCTAATGCGCTCACACCATTCAAAGTGTGCATTAATGCAAGGGTATTTTTGTTTGTTGTTTGTTTGTTTTTTTAAAAAAATAGACACACGACACACACAATACCAGAAAGGAACTGGGAGGGAGGGAAAGGGTTAAAAACATAACTGAGAAAGGAATCCATTCCACTGTATATGTGTGTTTTCTGGCAATCTTTCATCCCTACATGCATTGGTCTCAGAGTAAAGAGCTCCTGTACACACACAGCCATTGCATTGTCAGGTTCGTTGCTAATCATGAAACATCTTTGAACAAAGCATCTCCCTCAGCTTGATCTTCTGCAGTGGCTGCTTTCTGGAGCCGATTTCTTCCATTAGAGGAAGAAGAAGGGGAGAGGCTTCAATGAGTAGTTGTAGGGGAGCATTTAGCCCACGTGGATTAGCCTGTTCATTTATTTCACATGATTTCAGGGGGAGGGGGAAGAAAAGCCACGAATGGCATACAGTAATTTTCAATCAAACTCTCGTAGCAATGTTTCTAGGGTAATTAGATTCATGGCCTGCCACAGGGACCAATTTCTTCCACTAACTTATCTGGACTACAGATACTAGCATAAACATTCCGGAGGGGCCTTTAAATTCTGACCTGGAGTTGAGCTGATCCGACTTTCATCTTATGCCAGAAGCTGCCAACTGAATTATAGTAACATTTCTGCCTTCACCTTGAAGCAAACAACCCTGGGAGAAATTCATTGGCCACTTAAAGGCTTCTCCATGTGTGTATATATTCTGATTTAAAAATAAAATCTATAGCTAAAAAACCCCCACAAAAACATGGAAAGCAATTTGCCTTCATATCCTTCATTTCTGATTTAATTATCCCCAAACCCTATTAATTATATTGTTATTTTAAGACGCTATCATATAATTCATGTTTTTAGCAGAGGACATTTTGGTTATATTCATAATCAGTTTTGACGGAAGCTGAATGCTTCAGGGTGGAATCTTTTGCCTCCTGTGTTTAATAAATGAAAACACATAAAAATTACTGAGAATTTAAATAGGGCCTTGAAGTTAATTTAGGGACCAAAATTATATATATTTCACAATGGTAGTTCATTAGCAACCTCATAAACAGTAAAGAAGAAAAAGAGGAAGAGCCTTTTATTATTGCTGCTTTCATAAGCCCCACAGCGCTGTTGAGATTGGGATTGGGTTGGCAGGTCCCGAGAGAGGAGGAAGAGGAACACGGCTGGGGGTGGGGCTGAATTGTGGGGT
Organism: Podarcis tiliguerta; assembly: GCF_965153285.1. Classification (NCBI taxonomy): domain Eukaryota; kingdom Metazoa; phylum Chordata; class Lepidosauria; order Squamata; family Lacertidae; genus Podarcis; species Podarcis tiliguerta. The sequence goes on from NC_139547.1 coordinate 33,873,036, forward strand.
GCTGGGCTGGACCTGTGTAGACTTCAGTCACTTTGGAAGTAGAGAGCATGGATGCTGGCTCTCCCCTCCAACTTTTCTACAGCGTGGAGAGCCAAAGAAAGTCTTTGATCAGCTGAGGAGGGTGGCTAGACAGCAGTTGAACAGGAGCCTGAAGAGGAAGGGGCAGTCTTGTCACCTAGAACCAGATTCTGCCTTCACAAATGAGAGCAGAGACAACTGCCCTGAAGGAATATACACTTGCAATCCTGACCACCTCATAAGGCAATCTCTTGCATGTGCGTGTGAGATGCTTACTTGGCAAGAGGGGCACACGGAAACTTCTCGAGATTATTATTATTATTTTGCTTCCATCCAGTTCTGCCCTGCTCCTGAGATCCTGACTCCTGAGCACTATGTCTGCTGCTGAGCCTGTATTGTTACTTGCCTGAATAAAGGTCTCTTTCTTACAAGTAAGACCTTCTGTCTCTGTGTGTTGGGTGGGAGTCGGGACAGCTGCTTTATATCTTTTCTCTACCTGCAAAGCCTTGTGGAGAAAAGAACCATACTGGAAAGCCTCAGTATACTTCTAGGAAACCATGTAAACAGGGGAGGAAAAACATATTTGCTCTGATGAAGCTAAAGAAGCCCAAGATGAGCAGATGAAGCGGTGTATTTATTGCTGTTGGTTTATAATTTTATCTATCTTATTCTGTACATAAAAGTGCTCAGGCATGCCAATAGGATCAGAACAAAAAAAAAAATCAGCATTGGAAACAACCCTGCATCTAAGTCAAACAGCAAGCAATACCAAAACAGTCCAGTTGCCTCTCCATTGAAACAGTACAGTCAATAAATGAAGGAAACAAACAGGACAAGAGGAAGCTGACATCAAATACTAAATGATATATCAAATATTTCAATGTGGTTTGTTCCCAACTCAGGCAATGTTGCATTACAGGGATGATGGTGAAGAACAAAAAAAAATAAATAGGAAGAACAGTTCTGGGTCAGATCAAAGTCTCAGCTTTTGACATTCAGCTTCATTGGATGGCCCCTGAATTGTACTCTTAATTGAGACAGAAAAAGTACCTATTTACTTCCTTTATACATTGCATAATCTTATACACCTCTATCAGCACGGGTGCGCGCGCACACACCTACACCCCTACCCCTTTATTAGGCTTTTTTCCCTAAACATCAAAGCCCCAAAAGCTATAGACATAATGCCATTCCATTTGGGAGATAATTATTCCATTTGGAATGGCTAACGCTATTCAATTTGGTTGCCATTTTCTCAGTTTTTCCTTCTCTACAATATCCTTTTGGAGGTGATGAAACCTTAGCTGTATGCAGTATTCCAAAGTATGCTTGCAATGTGCTGACCTGCCAGAGTATTTGCTGAAGCAGCTGAAAATCACCAACACCCCTCTGTTCCAAAGGCTTGGTTGCTTTCTATAATTGAGACGGGATTATTTCAATCTCTCTTCATCATGTTTCCATTCCCACTTCTCACAAATAGCTGGGAAATTATGAAACCAGGAACTCCAGTTATCATTGCCCTAATGAATTATGTCTCCATATTTCAACTGAATATTTGCTTATGTTTCACTGATTTCCTAACACAATGCATGATTTAAAATTCTAGCAGTCCATTTAAATGATCTACATGTTTTGCAGGGTTGGGGGTAGAGGGAGCCAGCAGCTATTATGAAGTAAATAGATTGTTCTGGAGAGGTATCTTGGGTGTCTTATCTTATCTATTTTATTAGCTTTGGTTTGGTTTATTGTGGAGACGGCAATACTAAAAGCAAACTGATTATATCATCACATTTTAAACAATTGCAACAGCAACTCAGAAAAAGGGGAAAGGTTGGAGGCAGGAAGGTTGCTAAGTGGAGGAACATATATATTGGTAGAACAATGGAGAATAAGAAAGATAAAGGAGATAATGAAAAGCTGCTTCCTAGAAAATTCAGAAATTAAATAATTAGCTACAAACTACGCTGAAACTGAGGGACGCGGGTGGCGCTGTGGGTTAAAGCCTCAGCGCCTAGGGCTTGCCGATCGAAAGGTTGGCGGTTCGAATCCCCGCGGCGGGGTGCGCTCCCGTTGTTCGGTCCCAGCGCCTGCCAACCTAGCAGTTCGAAAGCACTCCCGGGTGCAAGTAGATAAATAGGGACCGCTTACTAGCAGGAAGGTAAATGGCGTTTCCGTGTGCGGCTCTGGCTCGCCAGAGCAGTGATGTCACGCTGGCCACGTGACCCGGAAGTGTCTTTGGACAGCGCTGGCCCCCGGCCTCTTTGAGTGAGATGGGCGCACAACCCTAGAGTCTGTCAAGACTGGCCCGTACGGGCAGGGGTACCTTTACCTTACGCTGAAACTAAACAAAAACAAAAAGCCCCAGCCATGCAGTTTTATCAACTGCTGGATTTTATCCATGCTCGACAGGTGAACCTAAAAGCAAAACAGGGGGTAGGATCAAGCTGCATCTATCAATTAAGTTTGGCTTATGCGGAATGAGAAAACATCTCAACTTGACAAGATCCTCACATGAAGCTAAAAGAAGAGGAGGAAAAATCAAGTAAGAAAGAAATGTCATTGCTTGATTTCTCAGGTGTATTAAACTCCATTTTCACTAGGATATGGCTGAAGGGCGAGAGAGTTATTGCAGTTTTATAACATGTGGCCACAAAGGTCAATTTTACAGGATGTTTGTGGTATAGCTTGCAGAGTGATTCATGCTTTTGATCTCCTATTTGTGGCCTGCCCTCATTGGAAAGAGGACTGTATAAGATCTCATTAGCCACAGGAGCTGGATGCTGAAAACCGTCTTCCACATGAGCAACTGGAAAGCTTGAGTCGCATATTTTCACACATTGCCACAACTCAACAAATGAATATTTTTCTTCACAGGTTGTCCTCAATTGGCACAATTCAAATGTAACTTTGATGAAAGCCAAGGCTAACAGCATATGGGTGAGGAGACTGCACCATTTTGCTCCTCTCCCATTCAGTGGTGGCTGTCAGTCATTGGGACTGGTGGAGTAGAAAGCAAGGAGACCAACATTGGCAATTAACTAGTTTACTGTTATATTTTTGCAACTATGGCCAACCATCTTCAGCCTGAGGACTGCAACCTTCTGGGGGTCACATTACAGTGATGGGCAGCGCCAACAGCCAAATTAGGTGGAGGAGTAAATGTAAGCTTCACCTTCAAAGAGTAAGTTAGTTTCTAGACATGCCTATACAGACATACAAGCATCATTATTAGAATTCAAGGACAATGTTCCAGCTTGGCAAAAGCACCCAGGGTGTGAAGCAGGGTCAGTGAGGGGTGTGGGCTGGGTAGCATTCCGAGGGCCAGGTAGAGTGGCCTGAAGGACCAAATTTGGCTACTGGGACTGAGGTTCCTTATCCTTGTTTCAACATCTGCACAGCAGGTGGGACAGGCCAAGCACTTCCAGTAGTGTATAGGTTGTCAGAAACAGGTTCCCTAATTGTTTGGCTTGCTTTTCCACTTTGCTGGCCAGTCAAATAGACCCAGTTGTCTTTTATCCAGAAATGCATTCCACGTAGTTCCTCCTCGCCCCCTGCTTCACTCCTGCCTGCAGTCACAAGTTAGAAGCTACTTTCAAAATAGATTCTCTTCAGAAACCCTGGCAGAAATAAATGAACCCCAGGCACCCTTTTAATTATTTATGATATAGTAAAGAGAGTAAAAGGAACAACAGATGAATAATAGCTATTTGGAAAATACTTTGCATAATACTCTGAATTTGCATAATGCACATATTAATGGCGAACCAAGAGTGTTTAATATATTTTAAATTATTTTGCCATTAGTTTAGATAAAGGTTTCCTATTAACATGAAATTATAGGTGACCTTTGCAGGGAGAGAGAGCATTAACAAATTCAGGAATAAAGCTTAGAAGTATTCCTCTCTAAAAAGCCTGCTCTTGGGAAAACAAAAGCTAAAAGAAAATTATCCTGATTAATAAGTGATGCTATCTGCGTACTTTGGAAAACACTATCAGGGCCGAATACAAGGGTAAGTTGTCAGGATAAACATGTTACTCCACAAAAATCAGAAGTCCCCAAAGCCCACTTGACTATTACTACTTTAAAAAAAAGAAGTAATGCATAAATGCAAAGCTCTTTGTTTTCTTTTTGATAGAAGAAAAATCTATATTTCATTTATTTATAGCATTTATACCCCCCGCTTTTAGCCAAAAAGGCTATAATAGCAGCTTACTAAAATCAGTGCTAAGTCTGTTCCCTGCCCCAAAAGGGCTCACAATCTAGAAAAGACATACCATGCAAGGAAACAGAAACTGGAAGGAGGAGGGAAAAACAAGCTCAAGCACAAATCGCAGCTAACGATCTCATCCTAGAGAAGAGCAGTCCCTTCTGGAGCGTACTCCTGTCTTTCCCAATCAAGTCCAGGAGCAAAGCTGGTAACAACATCCAGGCCATCTCCTACCAAACAGTTCTTCTTTTAGGCAGCTGACTTGATGGGGATAAAATCCTACTGTAATAGGAGGGCACCTGAGGAATAACCCTCCTCCCTCACCAATAACCCTCCTCCCTCACAGTGTGCACTGTGTATAAAAGGACTAGCTGGCCAGTACCAGGGAAAAGCAAAGTTAGCTGTGTTAGGTGAAGACAAAGCCTTCCAGATCTATGGAGGTGTATAAAATACTAAGCCTGTTGCAAAAGCCAGACTATGGCCAGTCTAAGGTTTCAGGAAGAGCTGGCATTCTCTGGAAGAGTTTCCAGAGTCTGGAATACCCCTTTTGAGATGGCATCGCTCCAACCCTTCCACTACAGCTTCTCAGTCTAGGAACTTTGCAAACCCAGTCAGCTGGATGAGGAGCTTTACAAGATACTGTCTATATTCCAGTTGATTAGAAAAAGCAGGACTGGAAGAGAGAAGCTGTTGGAACTGGATTGTTCTGTCTGTGCCCCACTGTGTTTCCCAGCCTCACTATTACCAATTAGAAAGACAACCGCAATCCCATTTATGTGACTTACTGGCACATTCTGGTGCACCAGGCACACATGGACACACTAGATTATGCCAGATCTTGTTCCTCATAGAGACGGCAGTATTAAAATGAGACATGGCATATGTCATTGCACTTCAGCACAACTGCATTATAATGCATTACAAGGGATGCTATCAAAAAATTGAAAATCCAACGAGTGTTTCGCTTAGTTACAGTAATTTTTCAATGCTATTCCAATCTTGTGCAAATTAGAAACCACTTACGGCTCTGACGACTGACAGGAAACTGAATGAGGTTCTCATTATGCTTTTAATAGGCTTACTGTTTTTTTCCTATTAAAGGGTTCTTCATGGGGTGGGGTGGGTGAATTATATGGCATACCTCTATATTCAGACCAGGTACAGGCTGCTCCATCAAATTCAGCATAAAATTTTGCATTCTTTCATATGATGATTTACACTGCATAATTTTCCTTTGGGAGAAAAGGGTTCCATTACCTTACACTTCAAATAGTTTCAAAAACTATTCCCCAGGGGTAAACCCGTGCTAGGGCTGCACTTCTTACAAGTTCACTAGGTGGAAGGGGGGTACACTCAAATGATTTATTTATTCAATGTTTGTATATTCCATTATAAGGAGCTGTTGAAAGGTGACTCCAAGTCACCTCTCTGGCCTCATCGTGGCCAAGTATAAACACAGCTGTGCCAGGAATTGGCTGGTATGGAGATTGGCTGGTATGGGATGGGAATGAGATCCCACCCTTATCAGCTGATAAAGACTCAAACAAACAGCAAGAGCAGGAACAGCAGGCATATATTTACGAAGCTCCACAGCATACAAGACTAACAGATAGAAGCCTTTACCATTTTGGTTGAGGAAAGTTAAACAAAAAAAAATATATTCCAGACTCTGGCAGAGTGGCAGAGCATAAGACATGCCCTTTGGATCAGGACAATGGCCCATCTAGTCCAGCATGCTGTTCTCATGGTGGCCACCCAAATGCCTGTGAGAAGCCTGGAAACTGAGAATGTGCACAACAGGACTCTGTCCATTTGGATTCCCAGCAATGGATAGTCAGAGGCATACTGCCTCTGACAGTGAAAGTAGAACTTAGTCTAGTTATCCACCTTTTCCATGAGTTTATCCAATCCTTTTTTAAAGTCATCCAAGTGGGTGGCCGTCACTGCCTCTTGTGGAAGTGAGTTCCACAGATTAACTATGCACTGGGTTATGCATTTGGTCTGCCCTGAATCTTCCAACATGCAGCTTCACTGGATGTCCATGTGTTCTAGTATTATGTGAGAGGGAGAAAAACTGTTCTCTACCCATAGCTCAGTAGGACAGGACAAGCAGGGGGAAGAATAAGAGACAAAGTAAACTTTGGGACTGTTTAAGGATTAAACAAGGTGGCCAAACAATATTGTTTGAACTTTGTAGTCAATGGAACAAGTTATGGCATGTGCTTGGTTGTGAGGTGTATGTGGTGCCCACAACAGTTTCAACAGTTTTCAAGTGTGCCTGCAGGCACAAAAAGTTGGCAAGCCCTGATGTAGGCAGCATGCCTCCTGCTTGCCCCCACTGGACACACCAAAACGGCGCTGGAGAGAAGACTGGGGCGATTTTAACAGGAATTCCTATCAACGAGTAGAAAGAGACATATTGCCATCAACAGTGGAAACAGAACACAGCCATCCTAAATCCACATTATTTTATTTCCACATTATATGTACAAATTGCATTTAAATGTACATTTTTTTAAAAAAAAAAGTTATCAACACATTTTCTGAGCTCAAAACTGTGTTGGAACATTCAAGGAGCCACAGGCTGTCTTGGTAGCTATTCATACATTAGTCTGGAATATGTAGTCAATTCATACTCTCAAGAATATCTAGCTGAAATGAGATCTAAACAAGGATGCCCAAGCTCACAGGTCTATGCCGTGGAGAGGCATACTGGAGAGACACAGCTGTGCATATAAACACAGAAGTTGTTTTACTTCAATATGCAGAATATTCCAAATATTATTTCTGTCTTTTGTGTTAAATCACCCTTGCTAGCACTCTCATACTTCTTGTCTGATCATTAACCACTGACGTAATTAATATGCACTCACTGAAGACCCAGCACAGTAAGAACATAATCACCTATTGATTTGATTCATGGAGGTGCCTGTGCAAGGAAGCCAAGATAGATTGGATTCCTTAAAGTGTCTCAGATACAGAAGCAGAAACCTGGAGCAAGGAGGGAGTTACCAACTGTGGTGGGGTGCTAATTAACAACTCAATTAAAAAAGGCAAATTAAACTTTATGGTTCGCTATCCTTCACTGCTTAATAAACTGTTGTGCTAAGCAAATGATTAAAAATGATTGTCCTAGGGAAAAAAGGTAAGATACCTTTTTTTCTTCCGTTTCTTCTTTTTTGAGGAAAAAATAAATTGCAGAAAAGCTGCTAGTAGAAGAACATGTGTACACTGTAACCTGGATGTGACTGCTTATTTTTGTAAGCTAGCAGGAATTTTGCTCAGTTCAGTAGAAAAGAGAGCATGAAAAAACATGAAATCATTTTGCAACTACATAGAATTTAATATTCTTTTTCTGCTGTGTTTTCTTTTTTTCAACAGGCCTTATATGTTTGCATTCTTCACTTCCATTCCTTCAATGAAAGGTCTTCAGGGTTTCTGAGTTTCAGCCTCAGATTCCCCCCCCCCTTTCTTTGTGCAAATGCATGCACACAAACAGACACACAGGGGGTTATGGTAACTTGGTAAGATAAAAGCCTGGTTAATTCTCATACACATAACTCAAGGGGGGGGGGGCGGTGAGTAAAGCACATCCCTTCCCTACCCCTAAATACTTGCCCCTTGTTACCACTGTTAGTAAAGACTGAAATATGCTCACAAAAGCAGGAACAGCAACAAAGTGGAAACACATTTACAGTACTGTGGAATGGGAAGTAAAACAAAGTTGTTGGCTAACATATACTGATCTCCTTTCAATTTTACCAACAGAGATTGGGGAAAGTTAGCCACTGCAGAGAAATATATGTACCAGGATCATCTCATCATCCTAGAGCCTTCCAACTCATATATATATATATATATATATATATATATATATATATATATAGCATCTACTTTAAATCAGTCCTAACATGAAATACCATTTTTATGATGGAGCCATTCTATAACCTTGTAAAAAGCTGGCAAAGTAGGCAATTGTGTTGTTTCATTTAAAAAAAAAAAAGGCAAGGAAGACCTGGCTTACTAGCCCCTTCTTCTCCACTCACAATGCCAGGTGCATCAGGTAGCCCCACTGACATGCTGAATTAGCAGAACCTGAAGGAGCCCTGTCAGTCAATCACTAAGAGGAATACGATAATCCTTGCAAGTCAGCAGAATAAAACACATAGAGGGCTGGTGGAAAGGCATTGCAAGTTGCAAACGCTCTGCGATAGGTTTTCAAATCATTCTATACACCTTTTAAAGATAAGAGGCAGATGGAGAGCGGAGATGGGATGTGAAGAAAAGTGTACAGGAAAGGAGATGGGAAGGTGAATGCTTTCAAAAAAAAGAAGGGGGGGAGAGAGGAGAGAAATAATGGGAACAATAGTTAAGTAAAAAAACATGAAAAGAAAAGGGGAGAAAGACATCAAGGAGGAGAAAGCCTGATGGATTCAGGCCTTCATTCTCATAAGATTCACTTGGCAATTAAAGCACACACACTTGATGTTTGACCTTCAGTTCAAACTGCAGAAAACTATCAGTAACAAACACTGTCCTGGTTATTGCTGAGGTTATTGAGTAACTTTCTAAATTCCCTCTTAAGATGCAAGAGGGTTTTTTCCCCTACTTTAACTTCTGAAGTGTTAAATTAACAAAGAGGGGGGAAACAGCCCTTTGCATATTCAGTGCTCTGGATCCAATCTATAGAGAGTTAGTTTCAAAGAACCAAAAGCAGGAGGAACATAGTTGCCAGTGCTTTTACGCAAATGGAGTGTTGTAGCAGGCAGGTTCTGCAGCAGTACACAATCTGGGAGTAAGAAACAGGCACTAGTTTTGGTTACAACTTTATTCTAACTACCTATCTATTTAGTAAATGTTTTTCCTGCCCTTTCCCCCCAAAAAAGTCCAAATGCACAAAGAATAGTTCAGTTAAAACATATTTTTAAAAAACTTCAAAACAGATGCATTGTGAAAAAGTTCTCAACCTAAAAGGCTTGTTAGAAAAGGAAGGTCTTCATTAGGAGTTAAAAAGGCAAAAGAAAAGGTCCCTGACTAATATTTAATGGCTGGGAATTCTTACATTGTGTAGAATGAACCTCTTGAGAAAATGGTATCTGCAGAAGGCCATCACCTGCAGAGTACAGTGATCAGCTGGGTATATAAGGGGCGAGATAATCTTTCAGGTACATTATTAATTGTACAGGTAATCAGCATGGCATGTGGGGATAGTAGAGGCCTTCATTACTAACACCCTTGCTTACCCACGGAGCTGCACTGGCTCTTCATGTAGTATTTGACTGAGCTCTCCAACCATGGTGAAGCCCTACTTATTATCTGACAACAGGGCTATTCAAGTTCCCATTTCTCAATAATTGCTCCAAATCTTCAGGGTAGTATCACAGGGTAGCAGCCTCTAGGAACATAGGAACCTGCCTTATACCTAGCCAACTCATTGGTCAGTAATGTCTACAATGACTGGCAGCAGATCTCCAATATTTCAGACTGCGGTCTTTCCTAGCTGTACTCAGAGATATCAGGCTTTGAACCAGGGACCTTCTGCAAACAAAGCAGTTGCTTTGCCTCTGCACCATACACTTTCCCCATGATAAGTCATCCTGACTTCACCTTTCAAGTGCCTCCATTTCCCCCTTTTCTTTTTCTGAACAATATAAATTTAACTATGATTTTTAAGTGATGACCAAGGAAAGATAAAAACCCTTGGCCAATCTGGATGGCAAGTGAAAAATATCTTCCTAATCTCCAGTCAGAGGACAAGAAAACTCCTGGGGTAACCCTGAACCCTTGGAGTTGGTGGGACATGTTTCCTGCCTGACCCCAATTGAGGTCAAGCCACGTGTAAAATGAGGCCAACAATCCTCACCAGATATTGTTTCCTGAATTTCACAATAATGAAATCTCATTTGCCATAAGATTTTGATTTTGTAAGTTCTTATGAGCTCCGGTCAGATGCTTGATCCTATAGAGGAGGAGGCAAGACACAAGGCAGGTCAGCAGTTTCAGGACCATAGACAGCTCTGAGCAAGCTAGATGCCCTGAAAAAGGTTGGGAATTGACAGAGGTATTTTATGCCTCTGTGCCCTCTAGGCACCTCCTCTTTATGGATAACTTCAGAGCATTTAAGGACCAACCCCTGGCCTGAAGATGTACACTCGTTTTCCATTCTACAACCTCCCTCCTGTTGTATTCCTTCAGACACTGGACCAGTGGCATGCATCTGGTTCCTCAGGCTCAGGGGAAGACACCCCACAGGCTCTGGTTCTTCAGGACGTTCTTCTGACTTAATCCTCCTGTACTTGATCCAGTGCCTTAGCTGGTGTTTCTGTACCCTCCCATCTCCATCTCTAGACTGCTGCTGGATTCAGGGCTTGTGCCAGGTGGTGGGGAGCTCCTGGAAGCCACCAGACAAAATAAGAGTTTCTCCTGGGAACAAATGAAAGAATCTCTGGTTGTTCTAGGCTAGGAAAAAACACAGCTATGAGCTTCAGAAATCAGCAAACAGTGATCAAAGGACTCTGTTTCCTGCAGGTGACTCTGTGCAAGTCTCTTCTCATCAGGCAAACCACCTCTTGCTCGTGAGTCCATGCTTTGGCTTGAGGATAAGATTGCACAAGCAGGAAAAAAACTGGGTTTAATTTCTTTTTTCTCATATAATGTGATACTGTGAGATGTAACGCTTTCCTTCTGTTAGCAGAAGGCTTCTTCCATGAATGGAAGGAAAAATTCTCATTCCAACCCAGTATCTTCAACATATTAAATCAATGTACAATGTGGGATTTCAAAACAATTATTTGCATTTATTTTGTGTGTGCGTGCGCATGTGCGTACATGCATGCATGTGTGTGTGTGTAGTTGCATTGTTTGCTGTCTTGTCTTTGACTGCAATAAAGATTGGTTGGTTGGTTGGTTGCATGGTTTTACTAATGTTTTAACTCTACCCTTCCACAGACAGTACTCAAGGAAGCTCACAAAATACTATTTAAATATTTGTTACTAAAATACTAAAGACATGTTAATAAGATTACCGGTCTAAGAGCAATTAATAATCTACAATACCGATAATGACTGCAGTAAAATGACTAAGAAACCATAAAAATCATCATATTAATTGTTTGTAAAGGTTACTGACATACCGTGAATTTTAGAAAATGAGGGGGCTTTTTTACTCTGGACAGGATTAAAAAAATTGACTCCTGTGCACCTACAATCTAAAGTGGCACAACTCAGTCTGCATAAAGAACATCTCTAAGTCCCACTGATTCAATCTATTTCTCGCTTATGTTTTTATAGTGCAGTGCTGTAGCTTTGCCCACAACACTGAGCTGTGCTATATGGCCAGAGCATTATTCCCAGACACTCTGGAGGGTCATGCAAAATCAAATAAAGCTGCTGCTTTATAGTCAATTGTAGATATAACACTCCGCTTGCTACTGGCAAATTTTCACATGCAAAAAGTTCCAGTCCCTACACAAACAGATAGGATTGAATGCTTGTGATGTTAGATTGATTTATTTTCAAAGTACATATATTTATGAATATCTCTGTCAATATTTGCATGCACCCAGAGAAAATGAAGTTTCTTTTACAATTTAATTCCTGGAACAGGAATAGCCAACATGGCACATGCAACATGTTGTTGAACAATCCCCATCATTCTTAGCCTAGCTGGAGTTGATGAGAGCTGAAGTCCAACAACATCTGGAGGGCATTGCATTAGCTGCTCCTGTCCTAGAAGCACGAGACATGTCCTATGGTTACCTGAACCACCTTTCCTCCACTTTAGTAAGGGTTAACAATGCATTTCAAACATCTAGTCGCCTTTCTCAGGACAGAGTAGAATTTTGGGGGGGAGGGGAGACCCACACTGGCCCTTCTGGCTCCTCTTTTTGGCCTGTTCCACATTTTAGGGTTCTTTCATTCGCTTTTGCTGTATGTACTTATTTGGTGTGTTTGGCATTCAGTACAGGCAAGGGAATTTAAGAACTTAATTGTCAGGCATTGTAGGGTTTAGGGACACTCTTGAATCATGGCTTTTGGCTTCAAGAATCCTTAAAACTGCCTTTTAGGCCTGATGGGTGCACCTTGGGGAATGCTGGACAGTCAGAAAGCATGGTAGGTTTACATGCTGGACAGCATGTTGGGTTCACATACTCAAGACTTACTGAGCAAGGAGGGATAACTTTTCCCCATTGTCTTCTCCGTTCTTTGGAACTAATTACTAAGATTTCACTCTCTTGGTCCATGATAAATTGCATTAAACCAGCATCCCCCAAAGTGATGAGCTCCAGCTGCTCTGAACTACAGCTCCCATCAGCCTCAGGTAGTGCCAGGTGGAGGAAGGTTGTGCTTAAGCATGCAAACAGACCTTTTAGGGAAACAGCTTTTCCAAACTTAAGTGGAAAAAAAGAAAGGATTTATCACTCCATGAATTGAATGTGAAACTTTCTAATCATGTAAGGAAACCAGGACACCCTTCAAGGTGCTTCACAGACCATTCCATTTATTTCAACTGGTAGAAGGCAAGAAACATCAGGCCCATCACAATTAGCTCTTGTAATGAGGTGCCCTCAGGAGATAAATGCTGGTTATGTTTTATATCATCCATCCATGGCCATTGATAACAAAGAAACGATGCTTGGCAATTTCTTCTTGCTCAAGAATAAAAAGTGTCAACAATTAATCATACCCTAGTAAATTGCACTTGGGTTCATTTTCAGCAATTAGTTGAAATGTATTGTAATTTTCTTTCCACAGCTGTTGACAACAACTCTGACAGGCTCTGAAACATGTTACCAGTGAGAAATCTAACTTCAAAAAAAGAGTAACTTTTAACTCACAGTAACACGTGGCCTGCCTATTCCTGTCCAAATTTTTATCTCTGCATATCCCCGAGTATGTAAATTAAATGTTTAGAGCTCCATCTACAGTTGCATGCAATCACACACCGTTGGCACACCATTATAATACACCAGTTTAATTTCACAGCAACCTATCAAGATGGTAGAGATTTTGTATGAAGTTCATCTGATCTTACTGCAAATGGATTGAGCTTTGGAAGTTCCAGATTCCCAACTCACATATGAGCACTCTTGAGTGAACACAAGCTTGTGAAGAATTAAACTTTTTTTAAAAAAACACACACACACACACACAACCACACACATATAGTTTAAAAAAGGTAAAGGACCCCTGACAGTTAAGTCCAGTAGTGAACGACTCTGGGGTTGCAGCGCTCATCTCGCTTTACTGGCTGAGGAAGCAGACGTTTGTCGGCAAACAGTTTTTCTGGGTCATGTGGCCAGCATGACTAAGCCGCTTCTGGTGAAACCAGAACAGTGCATGGAAACGCTGTTTACCTTCCTGCCAGAGCAGTACCTACTTATCTACTTGCACTTTGATGTGCTTTCAAACTGCTAGGTTGGCAGGAGCTGGGCAACGGGAGCTCACCCCATTGTGGGAATTTGAACCGCCGACCTTCCAATCAGCAAGCCCAAGAGGCTCAGTGGTTTAGACCACAATGCCACCTACGTCCCTAAACATATAGTTTACAGACCAGGAAAAAATGATCTATAAGGGAATTAGGTTGCTGCTTCCTGGCATTGTCTTCTGGTCCCCTTTATCCCCATCGCCTCTTAATTAAAGCTCCAGACTCTGGAATATGCTCCAGCTACAGTGTTTCCCATTTGCTGCAGCTGTATGTCCACCCAACTTCCTCACTCAACCCAGCGTCCTGATGCGGCCATATTTGGGGTCTTCCACCACTGTGGGGTTTGGGTGCAGCACCAACAAAGTGGCTTCAAGTGTGGTGGAACTTGGGAGGCTCTTCACAGACAGGTGTTAAATATTCACACCATACATGTGCATCTGGGAAGGGGTAGGGGAGGACCTGGAGACCTGGAGCGTATCTGACACCAGTTTTTCCAAAGGACCATTTTTGTTGGCAAGTTTAACTTTTGTTCTGTGTATGGTGAAAGAAAAATGGAATGTGATACAGGGCAAATGTAGAACATACTACACAGCCAAATGAAATGACAGTGCAGCTTTTAGGCTATTGGTAGCTGCCTTTTGGCTTACTTGGCAGGGACAATTCTTTCACAGTTTTCAGCATCCACTGATTGCCAAAAGGTAGTAAATATGCACTTTTCAGCCACACACAATTTGTTAAAGGAAGACAAGAAATCACAAAGACAGTTTATTTTTCTCTCTTGTTATATAAAACACACACACACATAGCAAAGGTAAAGTTATCTGCAAGTAGAAACATCTGCCTAGAAAAACATTTGAATCCAAGTTAACAGTATTTAAATGCAAGTGAAATCTCTATCCATCTCCAGTGGACAGAAACTATGAGGGGCACATTTCCTCTTATGGAAATAATTTGTTTTCAAATAGTTACACAAATGTAGCTGTGTCTGTCTTCTTCTTTTTTTAAAAAAAAGACAGGCTGTTCTATCTTTTAAAAATATGTTATTTCACATACAACTGCAAAATGTCAGCAGTTACAAACATAATTATTTCAATTAGGAGCAAGAGAGATCTTTAAAATAGTATTTCCAGACCTTGAGTGGCAAAAGGTGATGGGTGTCAGGTAAGAAACAGAGACTTCCCCTACCCCAACTCACCCACTTTGAGGAATAAAGGCATTGACATTATGAGACATGCTTTTGTCACCACTTCAGTTTTAGACAAGAATGTCATGAAGTCTATATATGTACTTGAATGTTCAAACCCCATCAAAATAATTAAATGTGTCAACATTTCTAGTCACAATTGAAACTGTTATAACCTTATTCAACTTAAGCTGAAATAACTACTGCCTCCTGAAGTAAAATGCTGTAGAACATATTACTGCAGTAGTAGCAGTAATATCAGTCAGTGCTGTGCTGAAACCTGTCCTCTGATATATTGAAAAAGAGGGTTTGGGTTTTTTCCTGCCTCATTTGCAGGGCACTTTAGAATTCAGCTTTCCATATTGTTGTGAAGTGGCCATTTCATTCTTTCTTTATTTGTTGGAATTGTCCCTTGCTTTGGTCTGGAGCCCCCAAAGCAAATAAGGTAAAAGAAACAGTAATAATAATTATTATTTATATGCCGCCCATCTGACTGGGTTACCCCAGCCTCTCTGGGTGGCTTCCAACAAATTAAAACACGGGATGGAGAGCTTGAGGCCCATCAGATTTTATTTTTGTAATACAACTCCCATCATGCCTGACCAGTGTCCATGCCGGCTGATGCTAATGGCAATTGGAGTCCAACAATATATGGAGGGTCACCAGTGCACCAAACCAAATAGATAAAAGATTCCAGTGAATGTGCAGATGAGTAGAAATGATGGTCTTTTGCCTCCTTCCCTTTCTCCCCACTTTGCTCTCACAGTGCAGTTGATCTTATATGTGATGTCCCAGAATATGGTTAAGCAAGCATGGAAGGGGGGGGGAGAGAAAGGGAGATTCAGAAAGCATAGGAAAAATACCTTCAAAAAAGATATTGCAGAGTTGGAAAAGGTTCGTGAAAGGGCAACCAAAATGATCAAAGGGGATGGAATCATTCCCCTATGAAGAAAGTTTGCAGCATTTTTGACTTTTTAGTTCAGAGGAAAAGCAAGCAAGAAGGTGAGGTCATAGCAGGTTATGAAGTTATGCATGGCATGGAGAAAGTGGATAGATAAAAAAGTTTTTCTCCCTCTCTCATAACACCAGAACTCATGGACATCCAATGAAGCTGAATATGGAAAGATTCAGAACAGATTTTTTTTAAAGCACCTCTCAATTGGCACATATGGAACTCGCTCATGGAGGAGGCAGTGATAGCCACCAGCTTGGATGACTTTAAAAGAGGGCTGGACAAATTCATGGAGGATAAGGCTATCAATGGATGCTAGCTATGTTGCCTATGCTCTGTCTCCATGGTTGGAGGCATAATGCTTCTGAATACCAGTTGCTGGAAACCATGGAGGGATAGGAAGTGCTTTTGTGCTCAGATCCTGTTTGTGGGTTTGCCACAAGCACCTGGTTGGGAAAGGATGCTGGACCAGATGGACCTTTGGCTTGATCCAGCAGGTTCTTATCTTCTCAACTGAAGAGCTCACAACCCTTCAAAATTGCAGGAACATCAGTTTTTCAAACAGGAATAGCCCCAAGCTCAGCAGCATATGACATATATTGGGCTCAGATTCTGTGGCGAGCTGGAAGTTATGTGCAAGTCCTTGGACAGCCACTGGCCATCAGAGTATACAAGACCACTGGTATGACTCAATGACAGCTGTTACGCGGTCCACCAAAGTGTGTGTTCATGGTATCAACCAACATATCTAGAATTTATCTCACTACTCTGAGAAGGAAGCAACATGCATTCTGAGCAGTGTAAAACAAAATAAATACACCAGACGAACTGATAGTTGATGCAGAGCTTTTTACAACTGCAAAACAGAAAGATCTTCAAAAACGTACTAGAGGCCTCTATCAATTAACCAGAGTGTGCTTCAGCAGTGCAGAAACATCCTTCCAGCAAAGCCTGAGGCTACAAGAAAGTTTCTTTTTCTGGGAATGGGAGGAAAAAAGATGGCTCTGATAGGCAGGCCATATATAGCATGGAAAGGCACACTAATGCAAAATTTATATGGGCCTCTATTGAAGATCAAGTATTTAAAAGTTTATCAGCAGAAACCAAATATTAGTAAATGTGTCATTTAAGAACACATTCCATAAATCATTATTGTATTACTTTTCACTGGTGGAGTATCTCACCGTGATAAGTAGACATAAATGGAAATATGGGAACTGAAACACAGCCATCCTTTGAAATGTTAACTTCTCCAAATTTTGCAATGGTGTATTCCAGCCAAGTAAGGTGTACAAAAATGCATATAATGGGGCATAAATGCATATAATGGGTTATAAAATGCATGTTGGTGAAAATGACACATACAAAATACATTCTTTTTGTTAAGATTGCAAAAATGGGTATATTAGCAAAATTGCATATAAAATGTGTGTCTCAGGAGAAATTCACAGTAAAAAGCTGGTGATTTTTTTAAAATGAGGACTTCTTTTAAAAAATGCAAACATGTGGAAATGTAGAGAACTGAACTTAAGATTGAAAATAGTGAGAAACTGAGGGAAACTGAAATTGGTTCATTCATCCTTCCCTTGTCATTCACACAATTAGAAATTTCAAGAATCACTTTTTTAAAAGTAAATTTCAAGTGTGGGGTCTGATCTGGATCAGGACCATAGCATCTGGGAACAGTTGGCTTTAACCCTTTACCCTCTGCTGTGGTCTCATTAAAGATCAGGAAGGACTGTGCCTTCGGTCTGCATTGAGGAGGGGGAGAAGCTCCTACACTAAAATATTGATTTCTTACAAATGCAGAATGGGTATTATGTGGCACCTGTAACAATGCCAGTTCCACAGATTGAAATGTTCAAGTGGGCATATATGGGGTAATGTGATCTTGCAAGTAAACTGGTCCCGAATTGTTTATATATTAACCATAACAAGTTGCAAATCAGCAACCACTGGAGATTAGCAGAGATGTTATATGCTGACAGAGTCAATTGTGCTGCAGCGTTCTTCACTAACTGCAACTTCTAGATCATGTGCAAGGCAAGCCCCATATTTAGATTTCTGTTGAAAGCTTGCTGAGGATATATGGTGGAATGGGAAGTATTTTAAATAAATATAGGTGTGCTTAACTCTGCAGGTAATATTCATTCATGTGCAGCGTTCTGCCATAAACTTTCCAAAGCTGTTGATGAATATATTAAAAGAAAAACATTTTGTTTTTGTTTTGTTTTTTAAATCCATAGCCTCAAAACAAAATCAACCCATCATTGGTGTAGAAATCATCAACAGTGTGGAACTGCAGTGTCATCCAGTGGTCTAACAGATTAACACACATTATTTCTTCAGATGCCTCTTGAGGCAGATAATATCCAAAGTTTGGAGTGTACATTTTGAAACAATACATTTGGAAATGAATTAACAGAGAAACTAACCCCAGGGTCTGCAAATGAGAAAGAGAGAAATATCCACATTTCATAAAAGACTGTTAAGTTGAAAACACAAAAAGAAATGTGCAATTGTAGGCAGTAGGAAGGCGAAACAGCTGAACAAGGGCCAGTATTTCTTTTTAAAAATTACTTAAACACATCCAGCTTCCTTGTAGTGGAGCAGGAAGCAGAATTTCCCACCTTCACAGCTGACCTCCATGGTGCAACACAAACTTCTTCCAGCCACAAGCCTGTTGAAGTGTTCCAGTGAACTGGAAATCTGAGTCATGTCTGTGTAAGGGTCATAGCTCAATAGCAGAACATCTACTTTACATGCAAAAGGTCTCAGGTTCAATCCCCAGCATCTCTACATTGAGCTACGAATGTCTCCTGTCTGAAGCCCTGGGGAGCTACTGCCAGTCAATGTGTAGACAATACTGAGCTAAATGGAGAATTGGTTTGACATGGTATAAGGGAGGTCCCTTAGTAATTTTTTAGTTGGCCCTAATATAGGTCTTACTTTTGGAATTTTTCCCCAATGGACCATCAAAGCTACCTGGAATTTTAGTCCAAAACATGTTTACTTGGAGGCAACTCCCATTGCTTTTTTTTTAAGGAGACTATATATGCCTTGGGCTCTAGCCTTCTGATAGGTTTTCTCTCTGCCTGAAAACATGCAAGATAGAATGGTAAGGTCTGTCTTCCTTATGGGTTTTTAACATCTCACTCTACAGGAAAAATTAAGCAGATCACAAAACCCGGCAGACTTCAAATACTCTCAGTCACCTCTCTAATTCTATAAATAACCTCTGGACAGTAATGTGTGGCATATATAAAAAGCAGTGGCAAGGTCATTTTCTTTGAGCAATTTGTGATCAGTTACCATAGCAATAGGAATGTACAGCAATGACGTTGGGGAGGGACATAGTGAAAATAAAGGATGCCTCTTTTCACCAGTATTTGCCTCAGTTCCTCAGAGTATTTTCACCAAAAAGTTTAGTCACAGGGATCTATGCTAGGTCTTCCACAGTGAAGGCAGATGTAAATAATTCATTCAGGTTCTTTGTACTCTCACTTTTTTCCAATGGCACACTTTTGACTCCCTTGTTGTCCAAAGGTCCCACCATCTCACTAGCCAGTTTCCTGTTCCTAATGTATTTTAAATAACGATTTATTATTGGTCTTAATGTTTTTAGTGATGTGCTCCTTGATTTTTTACCCTTTGTGCAGCCATTATTCTGTGCTTGCAGAATGGGGTTATGGAGAAAATATTGTACACAGTTAGATTTTCAACAGCAGTTAAGCACTGAAAAGCCTATTAGATTCAAATAAACTGATACCATGCTTTCTTTGGAACTTCTAAAACCCCAGCTAACATAGCATGGTCCCATTTCCTCCTTTCTTTTTTACACTGCTTGGCTGCTTGTGTGAAAGTATATTAAATTCAGAAAGTTGTTCATAACATCTACCACAGCTGTGATATTAGATTTCCACATTTTTCACATCCAAGCACATTATAACATCAGCTACTACGCTTGACCTAATATCTATGGATTTAATCATGTAAAGCGTTTCCAGTGATGACAACTTTCGTCTCTCTGACCAAACAGGGAGCAAATTATTCAGCGGAAAAAGGTCATTCATCCAGCAAATAAAAAACTCCTTCCACAAACTGAATAGGAGCAAAGATAGCCAAATATGTTAGGTATATACAGTATGCACAAACCCTAAGTAGCAAAAAGAAAAGTTTGAAATCAGAATTATCAGTCCAGACATCTGGGAGTGTCAAGCAGCCTATGATTTTTTGGGAGGCAAATACAATGAATTAGAACAGAAATGATTGGCTGAACACTGAGCTAATAAAGTTTAAGGTGACTGAGGAGAATTATCCTCCATAATATAAACTCCTGAATAAGAATTACATTAATAACAGCAAAAATTGTATGAGGTCATAGGTGTCAAAATCCACAGGCCCCATCTACATGAGAAGTGGCTATTGAAATGTCTAGAGACAGTAGAAATAGATGAGCTGGCTTTGTTCACAGGAGGAATAACAACTTTCATACTGCTAAATTTGTAGAGAGGTGGAGTTGTTCCGTCGATCATTGGAAGATGAATTGTAGAAACGTATAGAATTTTGAAAAACCTTGGTAAACAGTGGATTATTTTGTTTGATTTTCTGAATATGAAATAAACTAGAATCTCTGAACTAGATTTAGTTTACAGAGAGCTACAAATCACAAGTTGATATACACTTTTGTTCACTTAGTCAATGTTAAGCTGATGACTGCACCTTTGTCTGATATTATAACGCACAGTGACATCAGCTGCAATATCAGTACCTGGCATGACTGGAAATTTTCCAGGGGCCCAGTACCCTGGCAGAGTCCACAACTGAAACTGCCCCCCCCATCCCCTGCACACAGAGTCTTTCACTCACTGCTGCACTGGGTGTCCAGGTCTATCTGCCATTTAAATTCCTCACTATGTCATTGACAAATGCTATGCTGGGTTGTAGGAAATTTAAAATCAGACCTGGAAGAAGCAGCCCAGCCACCAAAAGATAAAGCCCTCTTGAACCCATTGATGGATGGAAGAGTTGCCAGAGCACACTTTGTCCATGGTTCCCTAAAACCTGGAGCTGGCCTTTAATGGCATAAGGGGCGGCATGATGGCTCTGTGGTGAGTTGGACCTTCAATACAGTGTTGTATAGAGAAGTGTCCCTTTTCAAGTTCCTGGACATCATGCCCTTTCTCTGGATATTATATTGCATTCCCTAACCTCATTTGTCAATTTTCATCCCACAAGTCAGACAGCATTTCATGACCACTAAGCATGCTAAGTCTTCAGGCGACTTTGATTTTGGTTCTTCCCCTGTAACTCACACATACATACATAAATACATACATATACACCTTAAACTACAATTCTCTCAAGCCTGCTCTGTACAATAAGGGGAAACCTTTAGCTCTCCAGAGGTTGCTGAACTGCAACTCCCATCAGCAGTCAGGGCTGATGGGAGTTGTAGCTCACCAACCTCTGGAGGGCCAAAGATCCCCCATACCTGCTGTTGTACAGTTTTGCTAAGGATCCACAACCAGATTGATATACTTTGCTATTAGGATATTGTATTAGAGAAATGAATGCAGGATACTGAATGTAGGTGCTGAAGACACACCTCTTTTCCCTGGCCTTTGACAATGTGAGTTTTCAAGACTCTGTGACTGTAATTTATTTGAATTGTTTTTAATTCTGAATGTTAAATTGTTGTAACTTGCCCTGGGACCCGCTGGTGAGAAGCAGGTATTCAATTTGATGATTACATACCCTCCAACATGCCACATCCCAAAACCGAGATGAATGTCTTCCAGGCCATGCTCCTGGGTGAGTCATATTACCTATACGAGAGTATGGAGCCCCAAAATGCATGGTTTTGGTGCTGCAAAACCATGCATTTTGGGGCTCTGTGATGTTGTGCAAGAGCATGGAGGCCAAAAATGGGATGTTCTAATTTAATTGGGACAGTTGAGGGATATGTTATGTTATGATAATGATGATGATACACAAAATGTACCAATGCCTAAGTGCAGCTACCATATCTTAAGACAGTATACTTGGTGACAGTCTGGTGGACTCAATGATTCTAATCCATAACAGGCAGATCTGGAATTCTCTGTGTGCCTAACAGGTCTCACACATACCAGCATTTATAAAATAGTCATATCTTGCTTCTTGGCTTCCCATAAGCCACTGTGAGACCAGGATGCTGGACTAAATGGGCCATTGGCCTGATCCAGGAAGCTCTTCTTATCCTGCAGAATAAGGGTCATTGTGGTTACTGGAGGCCATATGCCTCTGAATGCTACTTGCTGGGAATCACAAATGTGGAGAGTGCTTTTGCACTCAGGTCCTGCTTGTGGGCTTCCCATAAGAACCTAGTTGGCCACTGTGAGAACAGGCTGCTGAACTAGACGTGCCTTTGGCCTGATCCAGCAGGACTTTTCTTAGGTTCATAACACAAAACAAGAATGTATATTGAGGCTACCTAATAACATACTAAGGACCTTTCCAAGCAATCTGCATAGTTCAAGAACATTTCCACTGCATGCCACAGTATACCCGTTTCCCACCTTGAATGTTGCCCAACTTAATTTAAGTAGCAAAAAAGTGGGTTTGCATTTATCTTGATGTTTGGGGAAAATCTTCCTAAAAGCCAAAGGGAAACTGGAAGCATTTGCCAGCAGACAAGGACCCAGAATAAAAGTACATTGTGTTTTGGTTTCTTTCCCACACCATGAGCATTGATGCTGCTGGACTAGTGACTCGGCAAATGAAATAAATGGGAAAGGTACTTGAGGCACTCAGATGAAGAGCAAATTTCAATTGAGTTCTTGAAATTGCATCAAAATCATTACAAGGGTGGCTTAACACCCACTGTAACACAGTTGGGCTTTTGAAAGCTTTAATTGCATTAGGCTGAAAAGGGACAGTTTGGGATGTTAAACAGAAGAGAGAGAGAGAAACCTGAGATTTACATATGAGTGTCAACCATGAGCAAGGAAGGGCACACAATTTTCTATTAGTGACAAGTGCAAAGTCAGAAAGATGCACTGTGGAAGTGTCTGTGAATTTTAGAGTTAAGTGAGCACAATTTATTTTAAAAAATATCAAAATGAAATCTCTCGCATGATTATAGATGAACATCAACACATGTTTAAGGGTTTAGTATTATATTATCCAGTCTTGATGGTTGTGGATGAATACACAAATGAAACTCAGTTGTAGGTCCCATGTTTGAAGAATGGGATATCCAAGTTGGGCTGGAGAAACCTCCCCTACCTGAAACCATGAAGAGTGTTGTTCTTTGGAGGCTATTTGTGAGATCACAAAGAAGGCATGGTTGCTAGATAATATGACCCACCTCCTATTGGAGTGCTTGCCAGTGCCATGATAGATGGAATCATGCAAATAGTTGTGAGAAGAAAGATGGGAATTGTGTGATGCCACAAGAGCACTAAAATAAATAAGTAAGGCTGCTTCCCCCCCCCTCTTCCAGTTGCTCTTTGGAAGGTTCCCCCAAATGAATGGGCTATATCTGAGTTGGTGTTTGAGTGGGGTGTACAGCAGATTAAGGCAACACCTGTCTTAAGACACAGGCTAGAGCTGGGAACATTACTTAGAAAGTTGAGATAATTTCAATCTGTTTTAGTGTTTTAACCTTTGTATGGTTGTGATCTTTTTCTTGATTTTCTTGTGTTTTGAGGGAAACTGCTTTACAAAAAAAAAAAAAACCCCGCTTTGCAAAACTGCTTACATACACATGAACAAAACTTTCAGAGCACTCAGAAAGCTTACCAAGGCTGAACACTACGGGAAGTGCTCCAGGCAGGCAAACTATATCTGCCCAAATGGAACATGGCCAAGAGAGAAGCACTAATTATTTCTGTAAAACTCGTACTCACACTGAAAAGAGAGAGAGAAACCTGTACCAGGTTGACAGCATCCATTTATCCATTTATGGAATCCATTTATTCTTTGCAAAGTCCGGTATCACCAATGGTATTTGCCAATATACCTATTTTCAGAAATATATGCTCTAAGTGGAAATGTGCAGCTTGATGCAGACACCTGTGCTGACCCTGACTGCCAGGTGAAGGACTTGAACTTCCAGCTTGGTTTCTACCAAAAACTTCAATGCTTAAACCAAAGTAGTACATAAGCAAGGCACAATTACAAGGTATAACAGGTGTGCAAGAGGAATAGATAAATGGCCAGGTGCAAACTAAGCAACATACCCCCTTGCACCTTCCTTTTCAGGGGCATAATGGGCAAAGCACCAACGTGGCAAATGGCTGGAGTCTTCAGATTTGACAAGCAGACATGAACCACTGCTGGTTGGTTCAGCTTGCAAGGTCTGTTTATGCCAGCCCAGTGCTGGCATCTCTGTGTCCTAGGAGATGGAGACAGAATTGGCACTGGTTCAGCATCCAATTTACTCTCAACAGAGGGAGGAGCTAGGGCTGACTCCATGGCAGGAGGAATCTGATCAGGCATGCCACCAGAAGAGAACACTCCTCTGCTAACCCACTTGGTCCATCCCTGGATCTAACTCTCCATCCTCCAAGCTGCTAGCTCCTCCTCTGGACTCTGGCACTTCTTGAGGTCCCCAGCAACACTTTCCCCATCCTGCTAGAACCCTTCCCATGGTCATCCAGCTCCAACTTTCAAAGCACCTCCCATTCTCAGGATCAGACCACTTCCTCCATGACACCTCCATGGGACTCATGACATCACCCAACTTCACTCAACCATCAACCTTTTGGTTTGTGGCTCCACACAATGCTACTGTGTTATACCCAAGGGAACCTCAAGATGGCAGCCACCCTGTAAATGCGGGCTAGGCAATATTGTGACCTCCAGGTATCACAGGACTACAACTCCCATCAGTCCCAGCCAGCATAGCTGATGACCAGGGATTATGGGAACTGTAGCCCAACAGCATCTGGAAGACATCCTGGTTACCCCTGCTTTAAATGCATACAACTATGTGCAAAGATGGGGAAAGAACAAGCACCTTTATAAATTAGACATAGATTTTATATAGGTTATACCAGTATGGGTGCTGAAGAGGACAAAGAAATCAGATGTAGAGTGCCCTAATAAGGTCTGCCCCTCACTGCTTCATTCCAACTGTATTAGAGTTAATTCTTAGAAAGGTGCAATGGAATGTATACACCTGCCTGTAGGAGGCACTCTAAGGACTTAACCAGGTAAAAGTTGCAGAAGAGGGGTTTGACAGATAGAATGAGAGACCTCCAGCTTCCCTTTAGCTTTAACCTATTGAGCTGACCTCTCTGTGTCTTTTCTGTTAAGCTGATACATCTTAGGTTGCATCCTGTTTTAGTTGAGATTCCTGCATTGCAGGGGCTTGGACTAGATGATCCTTGTGGTGCCTTCCAACTCTACAATTCTATCATTCTATCTACTACTGAGGTTTATTATGAGACATTAAGCTAAATATTGTGGATGAGAATATGGTGCTACTTGAAGTAGTTAGGTATTTCAATCAAACAATTGTTCCGCCCACCTTGTAGGTTGCAAATAAATAAAATTAATACAGGATTCTATTTTAGTGCTCATTGGAAACATTTCTGAACACTAAGTTACTGATACACTGTATACCTCATTTAAATCCTCAGCCTGATATGAAAATTACTTCTATTTGTTCCATTTTTATATGTAATAGCCCATTCACTTAGGTAACAATTAAAGTAGGTTTCGGATTGATTACAAGATTCCAAGTGTAGGCAAATAACCCCTTGCTTTCATTACTTCTTGATTGTTCAGCAGAATTCAACTCAATAATATGTGTAGAGGGCAAAAACTTTGTTCTCCATTTCCACAATATAGCAGCTGCAGTTTCTGGCTCAGAGTCACTGACATAGCAGCATATTTCATCTATATATACTCTCTTTTTTTCAAAGTAAAGTTTTTATTCTCTTAAACCCAACCTTTTAAAAAACCAAACAGCAACATATTTCCACTTTTATACTGCAAACTATCAATATATTTATCCATAAAAGTTTTTTTCTCCCTCAGCCTTGATTTCCCCCTAGTATTTCAAGCCAAATGTAGGATGTTGAAACAAAAAACTCAACATTTCTATTTTAAGTGAGAAAAAGTGTTTTTCAAGATGCTTTTTCAAGCATTATCAAAGCACCACTGTACGGGGGGACGGGGACTTCTTTCTCAGAGAATCAAGAGAAATGAACAATGTAATCCTCAGAGGCTTTTAAAAAACAATTCAAAATTAAATAGAAAACAATTCATGCTCAAAAGACGAAATTATCAATACATGGAGTTCCCCCAATACACTGTTCCTTTGTATATCCAGTTATACAGGAAATAGTACGAGGTCACTTCCTGCAGAAAGACCATAGCTCAGTTGTTAAGAGCATCTACTTTGCAGGCAGAAGATCTAGTTTTTAACCCCCTGCATCTCCAAGTAGAGCTGGGAAAGCCCCTGCCTGAAACCCTGTAGAGACACTGCCAGTTAGTCTATACCAGATAGAGCAAACCTTTGGCCCTCCTGATGTTGATGAACTTCAAGTCTCATCAGCCCTAGAAAGCATAACCAATGGCCAGGGATGAAGAGAGCTGTAGTTCATCAAAATCAGGACGATCAAAGGTGTTGATAACATTGAGACAGATGGACAAAGGGTCTGACTCAATGCCATAAAATGAGGGGTGCAGGGAAAAGGCACTGGTAAAGCATTTTTTACTTCTTGAAGACAATTATGCAGTGCCCTTCAATTAAAAGTTCCCATGGTGGTCTTACAATACCTAATAAAAACAAAATAAAGAAGTCCTCCATTATATTCTTGTGGAGAAGTGGTAAAATGTGGACTAAACAATATTACTGTGAGGTGGATGAGTGCAGACCAATGATTCCTTGTCATCCTGGAAAAAAGTGGCAAATCAGTGCCACCGAATTCTGTCCTGGGCCCCACTGTTGTTCAACAATGCACCAGTACAGGATGGGAAGCAACTGGCTTGACGGAAGTACATGTGAAAAGGATCTAGGGGTCTTAGTAGACCACAAGGATAACACGGCAAGCGTGTGATGCAGCAGGGGGCAGGAAGCCAATGCAATTCTAAGCTGCATCAATAGAAGTTAAGTGTCAAGGTGAAGAGAAGTAATAGTACCACTCTATTCTGCCTTAGTCAAACCTCCCTGGAGTAACTATGTCCAGTTCTGGGCACCAAGAAGGATATTGGTAAGCTGAAATGTGTAAGAGAGGAGGGCGACCAAAATGATCAAGGGTCTGGAAACCAGGCCATATGAAGAACAGTTGAAGGAGTTGGGTATGTTAAGCCTTGAAAAGATAAGACTGAGAGGGGATATGATAACCATCTTCAAATATCTGAAGGGCTGTCACATGGAAGATGGAACAAGCTTGTTTTCTGCTGCTCCAGAGGATAGGACCCTAACCAATGCCTTCAAGTTACAAGGAAGAAAATTTCAACAAAATGTTAGAAATAACTTTCTGTTCCCATCTCCCCTCTTCCCCCATCTTCCCATTTGTCCACAGATGAGGAATAAGAGTTGGATAATTTCTCTCCCTAACTTGTCATTGAATCCTGCAGTGTTGGACAAAGTATGCATTTAAAACATACAACTAATATTAACATCAGAAAATGACGCACAAAACATTTGTTGCTGTGAAATCTTGTTCTCCTTTATAATACATCATAACATAGATTCTATCACAACTGGCAACCAAATCAAGAAAAACCCTAAGTCCCCCCCCCCCCATTTTCTGGGGGAAATTCAATCACATTCTGGTGTATTTCCTTTAAAGGAAGTGAATAATTCCCACTAGAAAAAAGTCTTACTACTGGTCCCCTCAAGCCACATCAGAAACATGCTTTTTTAATCAATTGTCACCCTTCCACTTCTTACCCTGTATTGAATTTTACTTTAATAAATTTTGTATTCAGCTCACAGCTTAGACTAAAACAACATTACAAAGTAGCATCCACCCCCCCAACCCCCACCCGCTATTCCGAGAGCTTCACAGACAGTGAGAATTATGAATTTATCATTGAAAGCCTGTCTAGCTTCTCATAACCACCAGCAGGATAACAGAAAGATTTGATTTAATATTGTATTTCTCTGAGAATTTTATTTAGATTTTTTTATATACTGCATAGTACTAGCAAGACTTGTAAATAGGGACTCTGAAGTAGCCCATTTATAATAGCAATCACAATCTAATATCATTTACGCCTCCAGCGCTTGGAATGATATTGCCCACATATTGCACTCTCCACGGTTACTTACAATTCACCAAGAGGAACAAACTCCTCCTCACAACGAAAGCCATCTTATTTCCTTTGACTTCTCATTTCATTGTACAGAGGAGTCTTGTAGGATTTTTTTTAGGGATTAAAACAGTGCTTCCCCCTGTGTGCCACTACATCGCAGTTGTTTAAATTGCACAGCCATTCCAAAAAGGGCCTTCTGTGAATGAATGCTCTTTGCTGGAAACAAGTTTAGACAACAATCCAGAGGTCATCTCTCAATTTGGTTTCTTGCAAGGGATAATCAACAAATCTGGTGTTCCAAAAAGCCTTCAAACCTACAATTTGTTGGCCATTGAACAGAGGGCCAACAAAGCATGTGGCGGCTGTGAAAAGGGCAGGCTCCATACTAGGGATCGTTAGGAAAGGAACTGAAAATAAAACTGCCAGTATCATAATGCCTTTATACAAATCTGTGCTGTAACTGCATTTGAAATACTGTGTGCAGTTCTGGTTGCCTCACCTCAGAAAGGGTATTGTAGAGCTGCGAAAGGTTCAGAAAGGGGCAACCCAAAATGATCAAGCGACTCTTCTATGAGGAAAGCTTGTGACACTTGGGACTTTTTAGTCTAGAGGAAAGGAGAGTAAGAGGTGACATGATAGATCTTTATATAAATATGCAGGGCATGGGGGAAAGTGGAGAGAGAGAGAAGTTTTTCTGTTTTTCATAACACTAGAACTTGGGAGGATTTGGTGAAGCTGAATGTTGGAAGATTCAGGACAGATATAAAAAAGTATTTCTTCACACAGTGAATAGTTTATGAAATTCACTTCTGACAGGAGGCACTGATGGCCACCAACCTGGATGGCTTGAAAATAGGAATGGGCAAATTCATGAAGGATAAGGCTATCAGTGGCTGCTAGCTATCAAGGGCTATGCCCTACATCCATAGTAATGCTTTTGGGTATCAGTTGCTGGAAGCCACAGGAGCGAGGGTGCTCTTGTGCTCAGCTCCTGCTTGGCGGTTTCCCATAGGTACCTGATTGGCCACTATGACAATCAGATACTGGAGTAGATGGGTCACTGGCCTGACGTAGCAGGCTCTCCTCAAGTTCTTATGAACAATTCAGTTACTATATAGCAGCCTTCCCTACTTTGCAGTGTTTTGGACTGCATCTCACACATTATCCCTGACCATTGGCCATGATGGCTAGGGCTGATGGAAGCTGAACTCCAGGAAACCTGAGGTACCACTGTAATTTAAATAGGTAAAAGTTACTTGGATACAACCCTTTTCTGATTCTTTTCTTCTTCTTCTTGCAAATGCGATTTAGGTCAGTTCACTTTAAAAAATGCAGACCAAACAAATTTATTCTCCATCTTCAATCCCAACAACTGTGACCATTAATTGTAATGTTACGTTTGCACAAAAATGCAGTGATTTTAAAGATAAAACACTTCAAAAACAGAATGCTCTCTCTGATGATCAGAGTAAATAAAGACTATTTTGCCAAGTCCAAGCCACCTATTGACTGTGATAAGAACGGTCATTTCCTTTTATATCTAACACAGAAAGCAACATTTACTTGCACCAGAATATGCAACCTTCAAGAGCACCTGATGCCTTTGATTGTCTTAACTGTATCCACATGTTTTGCGGGTTGGCGGGGGAGTGACAGCTGAGGCTCTTGAAGAAGCAACTTGCATGTTTGCCTGAGGCAAAATAATGGAGCAAATAAGATAGCTCAATTATTTGTATATATATATATTAGAGCAGCGGGATGTGGTTCATTGTTTGGGTTGGATCCAATCTCCCTGGGCTGCCTTGGATAAGGCACTTCTCAACCTCAGCATAATGGAGTGAAGAACCTTCCTCTTGTCAGAGACGGTAGCCTGGAGGCAAGTAAGTTCCAATCAGGCAGACAATCTAACTAGATGATAAAAAGGCAGTCAAGGCAGGGCAGGCAGGCAGTCAGAGAAGCTCAGTCCCTTGCTGAGCAGCAAGCCACTCTTATAAGGGAGCCAAGGTAGTGGCAGAATCCATGCAGGACCAGGTAAAACCCTATTGACCCCGGAGTCCTCTGTTGAGGCAGTAGCTATAGTACTGTCCATCTGAAGTGATGGTGCTGCATTGTATAGGCCAACTGCCCCATCCTCTACAAGTTTCTATGGTGGCACAAAATTAAGCACCTGGGACCCATTGCTAGAGGCTCTGGTTCAAGATTCCCAATGAGCTTAACATCCCAGTTTTTAAAAGAGCAGTGGAAACAAGATATATTATTTTTGTTGGGAAGGATTACTGCCATAGTGTGGACAAGCAACATGTTGCAATCACACACACTGGGAGATTGAGGAGTCTAGCTGAATGAGGAATGGAAAAGCAACCCTCAAAAGGCCACCCTTTCTAAATTATTCAACAAGTCCCTGTCACAAATATTGTCCACTGAAGCAACTACCTGTGATGCATCACTAGCATCATGCTGCTTTAGCCTCTACTCAGGCAACCATCCACCACTCAAGAGTGGAACACCCATAGAACTCATTGATCTTCTGCCTCATCTCCATCTTCATCCAAGTTTGATGTTTCTTCACCAGGATTAAAGTGTAAGAGTGCCGCAATCTACTATCAACTGCTCTGTAGAAATGATCCCAGAGCAGGCTGGGGGAGAGGGAGCCAGCTGAAGACCACCCCAGGGGCTGCCCCAATTAGACTATCCCTTTGCCACCTATCTCCATTGCATGAGCTATTAACGATCATCTGAGAATGAACCTGATGTGTTTTTGATTTGTTAACATTTTATTATATTGTAAAATATGCAACTGACTATTAGTTGCAAGCAAACTTGTTAGGATTTATATACTTAAAGGTGGGGTATACAGAATTGTGAAAAATAACTATGATGCCTCTGCTGATGAATACTTTGTGAAGGATTGATATCTAAAATGTATATGTTATTATTGGATTGGGAGACAAAGAATGAGCGAGTAAAATCTTCAGTGATACATTAGGATATGGAAGTGTGGTAACAATTGTGGCATATGGATATAAAATTTACAGTATGCCATGGTTTAAGAGAAAACTATATGAAAATGTTACATAGATGGTATCTAACACTGACTAAACTGGCAATAATGTATAAATTAAAATTGAATAAGGATTGGAAATGCAAAGAGAAAGAAGGTACTTTCTATTAGATGTAGTGGTCTTGCAGTAAGGTTAAAGCTTACTGGGAAGTGATATATAATGAATTGAAAAAGATGTTTAAAATATCATCTGTAAAAAACACACACATACACAAACAAACCAGAAGCTTTTCTTCTGGGAATTATAGGGGAAGAACTACCTAAACAGTATAGAAATTTATTCATGCATGTGATTACAGCAGCAAGAATGTTATTTGTCCAAAATGGGAAAGAATAAGTCCCGGTGAAAGAAGAATGTATACAAAAACTTATGGATTATGCAGGAAAAATAAGAAATCAACAAACTTTTAATAAAAGAATGGAAATGGTTTATTGAATATGTACAAATTGTAAACAGATAAGGACACTGGCAGGATTGTTGTAATAACCTGCAGTTTCATAAGAGTAAATAATTAAAGTAGATGAATAAAAGAATAAGTTAATTTAGAATATGCAGAAAATTATAAAAATAAATTTAAGGAACCGCAGAAAGAGGAGGTAGGAAGTCGAGTTTTGAAATGTTAAAATGACTGTAAAACTATTGAAATGTCTATAACTGAAAATCATAAATATTTTTTTAAAAAAAAATACTTTGTGAAGGATTTCGGAAGTCTAAATGGGACATTTGCAAATGATGTGTGAGTGTCAGAACAGACATACACCATTCTAATTCTTGATAAATTCAGATCTGTAGATGATATCCTTATTACAAAAATGTGGTGGTGGTGTTTGGTTAAAAGCAGCTCTTAGTCATGGTCATGAAGTTACACATTAACTCCATTTGTGTAAGCTTTTTCTGGGCACTTATTGTACAACAGCAGGATAGATGCTAGATAACGAATATCAACACTGCTGCTGCTCTTTCTAGAAGCTTTCTAAGCATTTTTTTTTTATAAATTAAAACCTCCATCACTCAAGAGGTGGCAGGTGGGGAAGGTATCTTTATATAGAACCCTTGCATAATGAACAGTGTTTAATATATTTTCAGTTCCCCTGCTCCTTTCAGCCACTTTGATAGCATCACTTGTAAGGTCGTGACCAAGGTAAGGGGAGGGCATTTTAAGATTACAAACCTAGACATCTCAAGTGGATTTTTATGTATTGTTTACTAATATTTAATGGCACTTCTAATGAACAGATCCCAGTGGTATTTAATGTTTACCGAAGAGAACTGCATTCAAAATGTCTGGTGCCTATTTAATTGCTTTTTGTAGTCAATTTCCCTACCCCTCAAGGCTCATTAGTTTGTCACCTAATCATTCCACACAATACTGTGCCCTCTGTTTTCCCTTCTGTTCCTTGCAGGGGCATATAGTTACAGCTCCAGCATTAACGTCCCTTGGTTGCAACCACTGTGTTCCTTTCCTTTAAAATGAAAAGAAAACAACAGTTCTGAAAAATGGGGGGCTTGCAGTTATATAACCGTGAACTTTAATCATTTGCATTAGTATTATATTTTATAGTTTGTTTCTTTGGTCTGGGTTGCACAGCAGGATAAGCTCAACTATGGCTTACTGTGACTGTGTGCTAAAGCATGGCCTCCTGTGGAGGAGCTTGCAGCTGCTTTGCTCCTCTACCCAGTCCTTTGCATTCCAGCACTGCACTCACCTAAGCCAGGGCTTGGTTTACTATGGCTTGGTTTTCTCTTGTCCTGTCTTGCACTGGATGAAAAACTCAAACTTGGGTTACAATTTCTGCAAAAAAAGAAAAAGCTTTAATGCTCAATTCAGTATTGTACATAGGCATAGGTAAAGGTAAAGGGACTCCTGACCATTAGGTCCAGTCGTGACCGATTCTGGGGTTGCGGCGCTCATCTCGCTTTATTGGCCGAGGAAGCTGGCGTACAGGCTTCCGGGTCATGTGGCCAGCATGACTAAGCCGCTTCTGGCAAACCAGAGCAGCGCATGGAAACACTGTTTACCTTCCCACTGGAGCGGTACCTATTTATCTACTTGCACTTTGACATGCTTTCGAACTGCTAGGTTGGCAGGAGCAGGGACCAAGCAATGGGAGCTCACCCCGTTGTGGGGATTCGAACCGCTGACCTTCTGATCGGCAAGTCCTAGGCTCTGTGGTTTAACCCACAGCACCACCCGCGTCCTGTACATAGGCATAGCACAGGTCAAAAGTACAACATGCATAGCTAAGCAAGCTAAGACGTTGGTTACACCCCTTAGACTCTTGTTAGAAAGCAGTGGGGTAGGCATGGCTTTAGTGTGGCAAACAAAATGCATCTTTTGACCGGGAAAGCAAGCAGATACCCTCCAAGTGTCCTGATTTTCAAGGGACAGTCCCAGAATTACAAAAGCCATCCCAGCTTCTGATTTGATCCCGGAATGGCTCTATTTCCTCTGCCAGGGCCAT
Source organism: Podarcis tiliguerta (assembly GCF_965153285.1). Taxonomy (NCBI): domain Eukaryota; kingdom Metazoa; phylum Chordata; class Lepidosauria; order Squamata; family Lacertidae; genus Podarcis; species Podarcis tiliguerta. The sequence continues at coordinate 33,906,606 of NC_139547.1, forward strand.
TACTGCAAGGTTCAGGGAGGAGGTTGAGGCAGCACTTGTTCTGAGCAGTGGTGGTGAGGGAGCATCCCATTGCCTCTCCATGACCTTTCCTTGACTGCTGCTGCCGGCCTCCTTCCTTGGGCAGCTTGTAGTGGCTGCTAAAGAGAAGGAAAGGAGGAGGAGAGGCTGCAGTCACCAAGATCCAGTCCTATGTGGTGCCCTGCATCTAAGGGGTAGGCAGAAGGCATAGGGCAGGTCTGCCCTGGATGGGAAGAATGGGGGAGCAGAGCAGAGTGGAAGGAGTCTTGATTTAAAAAAATAATGCTCTATGCATCAGTGTCTAATCTTGCCCCTTTCTAAAACTTATTTATTGGTGCGTATTTTTCTTTCTGTAAATCTACAATAAAATAAAATAAAATTAAGATTGAGGGGTTTTCTCAGGATAGTGGAGGGTGTGTGTGCTGTGTCCCATTGGTCTGGTGGTGATGGCACTTGTGTTTCTTCCGATAGGAAATGCTCGGGGGGGGGGGGGTTGAGGAGTGTCAGTTGGGCAGGAGTGATAGATGTCCTTCTTTTCATCTGAGGAACATCCCTGGACAACGCTGATGCCTTGCAGGGCCTGGATATATCCCAGCCCAGCCCACTGGGCCATCCCCCGCAGATCGTTCTCCTCCAACTCCTCCCATCCCTTATATCCTGATCCCACCCCCCACCCCTCCAAGAAAGAAAGCAGCACACGGCACATCATTAAACTATGGAACTTGCCCCCAGAGGAGAAAGTGTTGGTACCAGCCTAGATAACTTTAAAGGAGGATTAATAGAGTAGAGGGATATTGAAGACTGCCAGCCAGGATGGCTATGATCTGCCTCTGTGGCTGGATGCAGTAATGATTCTATATATCAGTTTCTGGAAACCACATAAAGAAAGAGTGTTCTTGTGGTTGAATCCTGCTTGTGGGCTTCTCATATGCATCTGGTTGGCCACTGTGAGAACAAGATGCTGGACTAGAATGGGCCATTGGCCTTTTTCAGCCAGCTCTTCTTATGTTCTTTTGTCTCCATGGGACTCATGAAATCACTCATCCTTAACCACCTGTTTGTTTTGGTATGATGCTGTCCTTGAAAAAGCAGCCCAAATTTAGAACAAAGCCAATTCCAGGATGAATCTGGCACTTGGGTGTCTATTAATACATCTGCATCTAGCATTGACAATGAGCTAAAAATATCAATACAATATCAGCAAGCCAAACAAAGTCTATTCACAGCATGCCACACGATCCTTTATTCCAATGAGATAAGTATCTTTCATAGCCGACTTGCGAGACTCAATACTAGTTTTTATCAGGAAATCATGCAAACTGCTTGAGACAAGAAGAAGCAAGGAGCAGCTCATAACAAGCAGAGCTTTTAAAAAACGCTCTTTAAAACTGACAGATCGGAAAGAAAAGAAAGGAAACGGATCTTGAGGAGGAGATTAAAAACTAATTTCTGCTCAGGTCTCTTTTTTACAAAAAGAATTGTTTACTGGAATAGACAGCTCCTACACCATTATCATAAATCTTTCGCTGAAAATATATATGACAAGAGTTTCCAAACTGGCTGGACTACAATATAAATGGCTTATGCCCATTTTAGAATCTTTATGTGCATGGTCTGGTGCTTCAATTAAAATTAATATATTTATGTGTGAGCACTGGAGGTCCCAGAGTTCATCCACACACACACACAAATTTTCAGGTGTGGATCTACAGGAATCAATATTTTGAGAGTGGGGGACTGAGTAACTATAAATCCAAACATGGATTTCATATACTTACATATATAGGAAGGATTCCTATGCACCAGAAGTTAGCATAAAGCAAGCCAGCATAAATTAAACTGGTGTTAAGTAACACCAGATCCAAACCCCATTCAGCAGCAGGACAGCTGCTCTGCCTAAGCCTGGCACAAGCAAAACAAGTCTTTAAAGTAGTTTTCTATGCTGGGTTGGCAGGTCAGATGAATGGGCTGAGGATCTAACATAGATCCCCATTCTGTGGTACTGTCCCCCATGCCCTGGAATACCCCCTTTGGAAGGGAAAATGGAGAGCAAGGGTGCAGGGCAGTTTTCATACATTCCCCAATAAATAGTACAGCTTGATTTTGTCAAATATACTTGCACACCATTAAATTTGTCTAAGATGCTAAATATATAGCTTTATACTATGCTGCCAAGTAGTAAACACATATTTCTGCACTAAAAAGAAGTTTCTATGAAGTTCAAAATGCTGTGCATTTCAAGAATGGAGCACTACATGAACACAGTGACCTCTGCTGGCATACTGAAAACAAAAGTTCTTAACAGGTAATATTTGCATAGTTAAAACATTTATACACAAATCAGGTGTACCAAAAGGGAAACATAAATGCCAGATGTAGCACTCAGAAGCTGCAGAAGTCTCAAAGATCTCCTCCGTCCCAGTATCCTTATTATAGTCCCTAAGGCATGAAAGAAAACACTGAACACCCTGTTTGTTGTTAAGCCACTGAAAGAAATGTTAAAAACAGGGAATATAATAATAGTCCTTCTCAGAGGAAGGGAAGTTTTAATTAAGGATGGCAGCTTACTTTTCAAGATGCTGCACTTTGTAGGCCTCCAATATCACACTCAATTTTGAGAGTTTTCCTGATAGCAGCTTTTGTTGACTCAACATCTAGGAAAACACTGGTAGCAGCTCTCCAGGTTTTCAGTTCAGGGCATTCCTAGCCCTACCTGGAGGTTTCCAGTGATTGACTTTCTGCATGCAGAGCAGATGCTCTACCTCTAAGCTGTGGCCCTTCCCCATTTCCCATCAGGAAGGCATATGATAGCAGTGGGTTTATTCAACTCCCTATTTTTTATGTCATTCAACATGTACCTGCTGAAAACCAGATCACTATTATTAATACATTGGATCAAGGCTACCATTAATTCTCTCTCAGGCTCTTTGCATTCTCTAACAAATCAATGATTCACGCTAGCACTCTTTCTGTTGCTTTGTGAAGCTCCTTTTAATAAGCTATTCACCCAGTGATCCATCATTCACAGAAAGAGTGAGAAGATGTATAAAGGAATCCTCTTCCAAAGTCCAAAATCTTAAAAGGGAAAGTTGTTAATGCAAAATCTGGAATATGGTTCTTTACATATTCACCAGCCACTGAAACATCAAGGAATGACCCACCATTTCCCAGTCTCTAATCACTTAGCATGGTAACAGGTGGGATTTTGTCTTCTCCAGTCACCAGGGTTCAAATACCAAGAGATCAGCCTCTGCTGATCTTAGCCCCCAAAGGTGCCTAGCACAAGACTTAAAATCAAAGCACATACATTGAAGTAGGGGTGGCCAATCCTTTTTTTTCCCTGTCAGGGGCCACATTCCTTCTGTTAGGGACTGCAGGGAACACCAGTGATGGGTGGAGTCATGTTCTGCATCTGCATTAACTGATCTGTAATAAAGGCCACTCTGCTTCAATTTTCATCATGGCTACCTCATATTAGAAATTCCAAACATACGCTGGTCTAGTCAGAAATATGCCCCAGTGGGTTTGATGTGTTATTCTTGTATACATTAGTAGTGGTGGTAAAATGGACGAATGCAGTTACTGTTCTTGAAAGCAAGGGAAAGTAATTCCTTTCCGACTTTAGTTCGCTACACACAACTACCAGAATGGCAAGAAACAAGGAGGAGCGAACAGAAAGGAAAGAAGGAATAGGGCAGTTTCAAAAGGCATCAGGGATTCACAAAAAAAGATCAAGAGTTGCAAGTTAGTCATCTGTCCATTAAAAATACTGTGTTGCGTTGCCAGATGTAAACTATAGAGCAAATCTTCAGCTGGCACAAGATATACACTGAGAACCAGTGAACTACAGAGAATTCTTGTCAATTATGGCAAACAATGTTAAACAATTAAATTATTGCTACTGATACATTTGCACATTTGCAATGTGCCCAAGTTCAGAAAATTCAGAAGTTATGGCTCCTGTGGCAACTGTACATTTGGCCCATTTATGAATGTGTTTCTTTCTATATCACGTTCTACACGCCTGAATTTACGAGTTGAAACACATGCTGTCAATTCATTTTATGCTTGCTTTGGGTACTCTAAGTTTAGCTGTCGTGCCTCATGTGTGCTTTAATGGAAACTTATGGCACAGAATTTAAACAACAAAAGAGAAGGAAATTCATAATTACACATTTCACAAAGCCCATGATTCAGGGCACTGCAAGATACAGATTAAGAAATAAATTTTACAGAACAAAGATACTGCATATTACACACGCACAGTGGGGGCCAAGCGATGGATGCAGCAAAGAACAAGACAAGCGGTTTTATTTTATGTTTTCAATGCATCCTAAAAATCAGTAATCCACTTACAATATACTGACAGCTTTCCTCCCCAATTAAAAAATAAATAAAAAGTGTTTTCACAAACACGACTCATTTGATTACACAAATTAAATACCATTTAGAGCTCTTTGAAACATGATTTTTTACACTTAATCATATAGCTCACCTCACTTTTGTCACCCCTCTCCTTCTAACTCTTCCCTACCTCCTCTCCCAGCCTTTTCTGTTTTCCCTTTTCTGGGTTCCTTTTTAATTCTGTTTTGGCTGAGAATGGGTGCCTCCCTGCTTTCTCACTGGTCATTGCTAGTGGCACACGGTGTTTGGAAGCCAGGAGAGCAGTGGTGCCCCCCAAAATGTGGAAAGCTGGCTTAAATCCATGGCCTCTTCTTGCAGTGTCGGGAAACAGAATCCACGCCACAGGGCTTGTGTGACTCCAGCATTGTTCTCTACAAGAACAAAGGTGACCACGATGACACAAGAACAAAGGTGACCACGATGACTGTAACAACTACTGTGGCATCTCTCTGCTGAGCACTGTGGGGAAAGCCTTTGCCTGTGTAGTTCTCAACAGGTTACAGTCACTTGCTGACAAGGTCTATCCTGAGTCACGATGCAGCGTTAGATCTCAGAGGTCCATAGTCAACATGATTCTCTCACTGCGCCAGCTGCAGGAGAAATGCCATGAGCAGAGATGCCCTTGTACATCGCCTTCATGGTCCTGGTGAAGGCCTTGGACCTAGTCAGCCAAAAAGGACCCTTCACACTGTTCAACAATATAGGATGCCCACCTACGCTTCACAAGATAAGAATAAGAATAAGAATAAGAATAAGAATAAGAATAAATTTTATTTATATCCCGCCCTCCCCAGCCGAAGCCGGGCTCAGGGCGGCTAACGACAATAAACAGTACAAAAGTACAGCACAAACAACACTCTAAAATCATTCATTATAAAATTATTGATTGAATCTTGTGTGGCACCACTCACTATGATGGCTCATACTCGTGACACCTATAAAGAGCAGTGTGAAACAGGACTGTGCTCTCACCCCAACTCTCTTTGGCATGTTCTTCCCCCTGGTCCTCTCTTATGCCTTCAGCTTGACTGAAGACAGTGTATACCATAGGAGCCAACTCCTAGGGGCCAAGGTCACTTCAACCCCCCCCCCAATAAAATATTTGAGGGGGCCTCCCCCCCCCAAATTGATAAGCATTGTCATTCAAATGGTGTGTGTGCGCACGCTGCGTCCTGTGGTCGATCACCTGCCCCCCCATTTTTTATTCAAGTTGGCACCCCTATTGTGTACTTTCATTCAAGTAGCAATGCAGATTTGTTCAACCATGTGTTCCTTCCCTTCAAACCTTCCTGGTTTTGACACAGGGGACCTTCCTGGCTGTTCCACCACCCTCAGAAACTTGGGAGGGGGTAGCCCATAAGTTCCCACAGAGGTGCATCTGGCAATTTCATTACACAGTTTTTGGCAAATGTTGAAGAGGCACCTCTTTGCTCCTAGCTTTCATCATGTGTGTTTGTGGGGGGGGGGGTATGTGGGGGGAGTGGGGGTGTATGGACCCCCATTATTTCTGTTATTGAGATTTGTTTAAAATTGTTTTTGTTTGTTTTTAATTGTAGCAAACCACCATGGAGAGATAAGTGCTGAACCACATCTGCCATGTTATAACATTTCATTCGGAATTCCCTTTCAATTTCCTCCCTTGCCAGTTGACAGCTTTAATAAATAATTTAAACCGCTAATATATAAAACATTTGCATCTGCAATGTATACCGAGTTAGGGGAATGGTGCCTGTCGCCTCTGATGGAACTGGGATATACTTCTACTCTCCAGAGGGGTAGTTCGTTTCATCTTAGGAGCAGCCCAGAATAATTTTACACTTGCCAAATAAAGAGCTGCCCAGCATGACCAGTTTTGAGATGAAGGGGCTGAAGCAAGCTGCGTAAGATACAGGGCAGCAGGAAGGGTAATGGGTTAGCTTCTTGCCTGAAAGGTGACACGCCTTTTGTGGATTGCTGAGGTTTCTGGACTCACTCCAATTTAACAGCTTCAGCTCTTCTTTCTACCTGCATGTGGGTTTGTATTTGCCAATTGAGAGCAACACTTCATAGATCTGACAAAGTGAGCTCTGACCCAATACAGCTTTTGCTGCAATAAATATATTAGCCCAATCTTTGCCAACCTGGTTCCCTCCAGATGTTTCAACTCTCATCAGCTCCAGCCAGCACAGCTGATAGGAATTGAACTCCAAAACAAATCAAGGGCACTAGGCTGTGTTGTCCTTTAAGGCATAAGAACAGAGAAGTCATCAGCTGGATCAGGGCAATGACCCATCTAGCCCAGCATCCTGTTCTCACAGTTGCCTGCCAGATGGCTATGGGGAGCCTTCAAGCAGGACCCAAGCACAATAGCCCTCTCCCTTCATCTGGTTTCCAGGAACTGGTATTCAGAAGCATTACAGCCTCCAAATGTAGAGAAGAAGAAACATCACCATGGCTAGTAGCCCTCAACAGCATATGTCATTACATTCACTTCTTCACACAGTGCAGAGCAGTTAAAAAATGAATTTGCTGCCATCATGTGTGGTGAAAACATTCTGAAAATACTCCCATTCTCTCAGCAAATAATTTCAGGCTTAGGCCTAAAAGTTGGCCTGACCCTAAGTGCATTCTCAATTCTTCCTTTTCAGTCAAAATTCTGTTTTTGTTTGTTTGTGTTTTAAAAATGATGCCAATTCCTTCAGTTGCCTGACTGCTTAAGACCATATGATATCAGGTGAGTGGTTTCATCCCTCCTGTCAGAGTGACCCACAAATGTCTCGCCACTTCTGGATCCAGGCCTCCAGTTGGATCCAATTTCCTACCTCTTCAACTTCTATTATACTTTGGGGTTTTTTTCACTTTAAATTGGAAGTCCTGGAACTGAAGGACAGCTTATATAATTGAAGACACACAGGCACCCAGCCCCTTACGAGTCTGAGATGAAAGTCTTCAAAATTCAAAATGCTTCTGGGAAGAAGTTGATTGAGAATGGTTTTAAAATACTATAAATTAACTCTGAAAAGTACACTTAGGTTGCAAATGATCACCTATCAAAAGAGGTTTGCAGAAGCCTTTGATGCTTCAGTGGGTGAAGACACCAGCATATTGCATAATAAAATATAATTTTACTCATTCAAACTGCAGTTTTTGGTCATTATTTTGGCCATACTTAAGAATCTGAAAAATAAGCAGTAGCAGCTGGTGATGCAACACAAGTTGAGTACCATGCTCTTGCTGGCTTCCCAATACAGCAGTTCACTGATGCTTGCCAGGAGTGAGATGGGAGGAGTGATGCATTAGGAGCTGGTCTTGGTGTGGTGCATGGTGGCAGGAGTTCTTGGATTGGTCTCACCATCACACACTGCTCTGTGATGACCTCCCCACACCTCATCCCTCACTCCCCTTCACCCTCTGTAAGAACCAGCAACTTATTGTGTTGGGAAGCTCGAAAGGCAAGGGTGCCCCCACCCATGTCACTGTTGGGATGCATCCAAGGAAACGGGGGCAATTTGCAAGCCCCCAGCTGGCCCCAGCCCACCGGCCAGTAAGCCAGGCAATCTCCAGTCCTTGGAGAAGCATCACTTACCCCAGCCCACTGGCTACTGAAAATAAAGGTGGTATTGTCAGGGACTGGCAGGGCTCTGAAGTCTCTGAAAATCTGTTTCTGGGGAATCACAACTGAGGGCTGTTGCACATGGGCTTCCCAACGGGGCATCTGATGGTCACTGTGACAACAGGATGCTGGTCTAGATGAGTCTTTGGCCTGATCCAACAGAGTGGTTCTTAGCTTCTTATGCTTTCCTCTGTTTGTTTTTTAAAAGTGAAAATAGCATAACATGTAGTTTGGTTCTTGAAGGACATATGCCATAAAGACACCACACATTTAGAGCACATGCATTCTCACGAAGACTCCTGGGACCTGTGGCCTCTTAATTGTAGCTTTACAAAGGGTACACACAGTTCCCGAGATTCTTTAGGGTGGGAAGTCGTGTGTTTCAAATGTATGGTGTGTATGCAGTCTATTTTACCCAGCATGAGAACGAAACAAGCAAGGTCTTAAACACTGTAGTACATTGCTTTGCAAAAAGTGGTTGGAATAAGCGTAAAGTATGATGTTTCTTGTAGCCTTAGGAAAAACTCGGGGGGGGGGGGGCGCAGAGGAAGAAGACCCAAAAGATCTGAATGAACTGGCATATGACAGAGCAAGTTTCTTTGCACCTACCTGCACATGTTCCTTCCATTTTTATAATGTTTTGTTTTGTTTGCAACTTGCATAGTGGGAGTGACAACAGAATTGACAGATTGCAGCAGGAGGATGGGCAATATGGTCTAAATATCAAGTACCCTTACCCTTTATTTTGCAGCTTACTTAGTGAGCTAACAGTAAAAATAATGAACTGAACATAATGTTGCAGAAGATGGCATTCAAAGCCCCCATATGGGCAGGCTGCTATTGCTAAAGATGGAGGTGTAAGGTGTTGGGGAGGGTCCACAAATCTTGAAATTCTTTGGGATTTGTAGTTCAGCAACTGCTAGATGGCCACAGGTTACCCATCCCAGACCCAAGGACTTCACAGAGGCTGCTATGAAATTGAGGCATACCTTAAGGTAGCTTTAAGATGATAGAGGGTCATGGTTAAGTGGTAGAAGGTCCCTAGTCTTCCCATCTAGGGCTGGGAAGATTCCTCTCTGAAACCACTACAAGTCAGCCTGATAACCACTGCAAGTCAGCCTTCCTACTCTGCATCATCCATATGTTTCAGACAGCAGTAATAATCAGCCTCAGCCAACATGATCAATGGTCAGGGATGATAGAAATTGTAATCCAACACATGCAGAGGGCACCAGACTGGTGAAGGTTGGGATATATGGATAGTGCTGTCTCTCCCACAACACTAAAAGTCTATCTCTCAGCAGACATACTCACTTTTGTGGGACACCTGAAGGCCAGAAGCACCTGAAGGCCAAGAAGGAGGTGCAGGCAAGCCTGCAAGTGGATGCAAGTAGACAGTCACCAGCATGTTTACTGTCTATAAACACAACTGAGTTGCAGTGCAGAACTTGGGTGAACTGACAGAGGACAAGCCACAAGGGAGAAGTAAATAAACTTATTCAGCCAAAAGGCCATATCCAATGAGCTGTATGCCTGTTTTGAGCAGGTGACAGAAGCAAAACTGATAGATGTGACTTACATTTGTATAGAATCACAGAGTTGTAGAATTGGAAAGGACTCTGAGGGTCATCTCAGCCAGACCCCTTGCAATGCAGGAATCTCAACTAAAACATCCATACATTTTGGCTATGCAGAAGTATCAAATTTATAAATAAAAACACACATATTTAATCCAGGCAAGCAAGCAACATTATCACAGCTCAAGGGGACATTCCAGTCGGACAACAGGAGTTTTAGGAGGGATTGTGACAGGCATGGCCTGAGGAGCATCCTAAGTGCCAGAAAGCAGTATCTGGGGGCTATATATGACTATCTTCCCAAGACCTGATGTTTCCTACCATTTTCCTAAATTTAAGTGACTGGGGGAAAGCAGGAGGTCAAGGGTTAAAGAGCTGAAACAAAGATAGCTGAAAAACAAGCTACGTCTGGCATGTGCACATATATGTACACAGGTGAGTCATTATTGCAGCAGTAGGGAAACTTCCATGATTATTCAATAATAAGGAAGGCAAAATATGAACCCCCAAGGGAATGACACGCCATCTTCTTTTCTTGGCAGGAGAACGCCATGTTCAAAATGTCATTTCTGAAAGATGTTTGGAATTGGAATTGTAAACAGTGGAAAAGGAGAGTGCTGCCCAGGAAGATCTTGTATCAGGGAAAGATCAAAAGGATACATTAACTCCTCTGCTGGGTACCTGCTATGCAGTTAGCTTGAAACCACACTCTGGAGCATTCCAAGCAATTCTGCTACAATGAATGTAAAATGGCTATCACCATGTGGTAGCTGGAATTTTATGTAGATGCTCTTTGCAAGGTTTGAAGATAGGGCACTTTAGTCAGTCATTTTAGCCAGTCATTTTAAATAGCAAAATGCATTAAACACACAAACACACACACACACACACACACACACACAATGTGACTAAAATAAAATTAGGGACTTCAAATGTAAAATGTTTCTGTATTGTTCAATTATGTAACTGGAGATGTTCCATTTCATTAAAACATCTAGAAAGCAAATGGTTTTGTAAAAAGCTTTATATGATGAGCATGGCATTTAGAATGATGCTATCAAACACACACACACACACACAAACACTTTTTCTGAACTTATAAATAGCAAAACAGACTACATCAAAGTACTGACAATATTTGTGGTTGCATTGCTTGCATTCAGAGAGGATAGACATTTGTTTTCAAGTCTACAAAAATATATGCATGGGCCAGTCTTCCCCAACCTGGCATAAGAATGTAAGGACAGCCTGCTGGATCATCTTAGCCAGCATACTGTTCTCAGAGCGGCAAACCAAATGTCTGTGAGAAACCCACAAGCACAAGCCAAGCATTAGAGCACTCTACCCTTCTGTCATTTCCAGCAACTAGCATTCAGAAGCATTACTGCCTCTGACAGTGGGGGTAGAACATAGCCCCACCCTCCATGAATTTGCCTAATCCTTTTGAAGTTGGTGGGCATCACTGCCTGATGAGGGAGCGTGTTCCATAGTTTAACCATGTGCTGCCTGAAGAAACTCTTTCTTTTACCTGCCTTTAATGTTCCAACACTAAGTTTCATTGGGGTTCTAGTGTTAGACTGGTTGGGATTAGGTGGGACTGTTGGGAGAAGCAGTACTCTAAAAACATCTGGAAAACTGTGTGGCATTTTGGTTTTGTTTGGAAAAGCTGTACAGAAGACCACACACAAATACCATGCATACAGAACTCAGCCATGTATACAGAACTGTATACATGTATAGCCATGCATACAGAACTCAGTCACTCCAAACAAGTGAGGCACATAATTTTAACGCTGAGAACACCAACATGACACCCATGGGCACAATGGCCTTGAGGCCCTCCCTTGGTGCCTGTGTAACATCTGAGCCTTTCTCCTCACTGACAGGAATGTTTGCAAATAAAATATATACTCCATGGAACTGGGGTTCAACAGGTGCTCCTTGCCACATAGATTCCGCTCTAAAATCCAGCACTTGTTGGCACTACACCCTTTCTTACAATCCTAGAATTGATTAAGCTGCACCCCCACCTCAATTAGCAAGAATTGCAGGATTTTTGGTTTGTTTTTTAAAGGCTCTGTGTGTGCTTCAGTAGACCAGGATGATCAAACAGAAGCGTTCATACATTCAGTGCTAGCACAGAACCTGGGGATCTGTTTGTTTGTTTGTTTGTTTGTTTGTTTGTTTGTTTGTTTAATTCACCAAGGTCTTTTCTATACCACATTACAGAGGAATACAGCTGCAACAGACATGTGACTCTTTCATACATAACACAAGGACACATTTTATAACTGTATCGAAGTTTCTATCCATCTCTTCTTAGCATGAACTTGTTGCAAAAATAATTGCAATACTGGGAAACTAGAACTTTTACGTTTAATATATTTACATTATGCCATATTGATAATGTTTGGAAGGTAGCTTACAAAATCATGAAATCCCGTAACCTACAAAAGACAGTGCGGTGTAGTGGTCAAAGCAGATCTGCAGAATGGTTTTCAGCTCAAAGGCCTGATTGTTTCAAGGCCTTCCTGGGTGCAATTTAACACCATTTTGAATCAAGATGGTGGGCTGAACCTTTCAAAACTGCATTGGTTTTAACAACCAATTTCAAAACTGCAGTTTATTTTTGGTTTCCTAGAATTCCCAAGCAACACTGGGGACAAAAACAAAAACAAAAACATGAGAACAATGCAAATTAAAGCCACTCTAGTAATGTATCTTCACAAGTGTCATAATTAACAGAAAAGCTTTCATCATTTTCTTTCAATTTGATTTGCATGAGGGAAATCTGAATATTAGATCTACTATTAATCATGAGCTGCTTTTATTTGCCCTGTTTATTGCTTTGATCTTTTATTTTAAATGCTGGTTTGTAAGCTGCCTCTCAAGGAGGGATGGAGAAGAAATTCTTATTTAAAAGGAAATCTATTCAATCTAAACTTTCCAAAACAAACCAACGCACATAAATCCTTTGAAATTCTCTCTCCTCCAAATTTTGTGACACACTTTTCCAGCCAAGCAATGTGTACAAAAATGCATATATTAGTGAAAACAACATATAAAAGTATTTTGCAAAACTATGCAGACTAGGAGAAATATGCACTAAAATGTTGGTGAATTTTCATAAGCACTTAAAAAAAAAAAATGATGTGGAATAGTAAAGACTTAGGCATGGAAAAGCAAGAAATGGAAAGAAACCAAAATTGACAGATTCACAAATTCCTTGTCTCCAATACTTTTTTCTTCCTGCTTTGGAAAGCTGTTTTAGCTCTTGCTGTGTGGGTGAAGAGTTGCAGGACCAAGAAAGGACAACAGCACCCCAATTCCATGTACAGAATCCAACTACACTGGCATTTTATTTCACAAAGGTTATTGGGGGGGGGGGGTTTCCACACACTCCTGCCTCCCCACCTCAAGGGCAGGCACACAATAGGCCACTCCTCCAATATCTCATTGCCATTCCCTGAACCTCAATCACTCAAGTGGTAAATGGACCACACAGGGGGCCCAATCAAATCACAACTGTGATGGAATTAATCCTTTTTATCTTTATTATTTTCCTTGTCTAAATTTTATTTATCAGATTTGATTCATCAAATTTCTATCCAGCCCTTCTTCCTCCCAAAGGGGCCCAGTTCTCAAAATGTTTGACAAGTTGGGAGACAGAATTCAGCACAGAACTAGTTTCAGTCCAGTCCACTTTATCAAGGTCATTCTAAATTTCATCCCTGTCTTCTGAAGTTTTAGCTATCCCTCCAAGTTTTGTGTTATCTGTAAATTAGAGATTTCTTTGTGTAATAGATAAAAGTAATTGTTCTCTTTCCAGCTGGATGAGGAATCACCAATGAGCACACTAGGTCTTAATCTGATGTCATTATCATATAGCATTTAACCAGTCTCATAACGAAAGTCATGGAGAATGTTATTAAAATAAAGGTAAATTACATCCACAGCATTCCCACAATCAACTAACTGGATTAGCCAGCCATTATATATTCTTGGCAAACGTATGTTGACTTCTACTAATCACGGCATTGCAACCAGAATGTTTATTTATTTTATATTTTTTTTAAAAAAAAACTTTTATTTTGCTTTTAACAGGTACATATAAACAGGTACATATAAATATAGACAACCAACATTACAAAGGAAAATTCCTTAATAGTAATGGAAAAAAAACTACAAAAAATATCAAAGTACATGACACAGAACATAAGCAACTATGGGAAAGATAAAAGAAAAGAAAAAGAAAAAGAAAAGAAAAAGAAAAAGGAGGATGAGCCAAAGCAGGAAAGCTCATCTTTTGTACACTTCCGTCAAGCTCACAACAGATTATTATTCTTATCAATTAATTCTATCCGCATTCCAAAGGAATCCCTCATCTTGGTATCAGGGAACATTTCTCTATGCGGTATCATTCTAAACATAGCCAGATCTTTCTTGCTGAGCCCTTGTCCCCTAAATAATTATTTAGACATTCCCATTCTTCTTTCACCATTTTTTAAGGTTTATCTCTTATTGCATCTGTCAGCTATGTGAGCTCCAAGTACTCGCACAGTTTGACTACCCATTCCTCTTTAGTGGGTGTATTTTTATCTTTCCAGTGTTTTGCCACTGTAACCCTTGCTGCTGATGTTGCATACATAAATAGCCTAGTTTTGTTTTTGGGAATATTATCTGAAACCATTCCTAGTAAAAATTCTTCCGGTTTCTTGCTAAATGTAGTTTTTATCAATCTCTTTATTTCTTCATAAATCATATTCCAAAATCTTTGTATCTCTAGACAGGACCACCACATATGGTAGTATGTTCCTATCTGTTCCTTACATCGCCAATGCTTGTTATTGTTTGATTTATTTATTTTTGCAAGTTTTACAGGGGTCAGGTACCACCTATAGTACATTTTCATAAGATTTTCCCTTATAAGAAAACAAGCTGTGAATTTTATATTTTTAGTCCATAAATTGATCGTATGTCCCAGGTCCCTCTCCAATTTTACTGTGATTTCTTTGATATCTTCCTCCTTTCTTTGCCAATTCAAAAGTAATTTGTACATTTTAGAAAGTGTCTTTTGATTATTATATAGAATATCCTTCTCCAGATGGGATATTTTTTGTCAAATCCTTTGGTTCTTTTATCCTTTTCAAGGGCGGCTTTTAATTGGTAATACTCCAGCCAGGTTATTCCCTTCTGTTTCAATTCGCTTAGGTCCTTTATTTTCGGATCACTGCTTGTTTCCTCTACTAAATCCTTATATGTTAGCCAATCACTGTTCATATTCAGCCTGTGGACCGACATAGATTCCATTGGTGACAGCCACCATGGTGTTTTGGTTACTACTGATTTTTTACTCCTCTCCCATACTTCATATAATGCCCTTCTCACAATATGATTTAAAAATCCTTTGTGGGATTTAACCTTGTCATAGCCTATGTAGCCGTGCCACCCGTACACAATATCGCATCCCTCCAGATCTAGCACTTCCGTGTTTTTAATTAATATCCAGTCCTTAATCCATGTCTAGCACGCTGCCTCAAAGTACAGTTTAAGGTCAGGGACCGCGAAGCCTCCCTTTTCCTTCAACTCTGTTAGTAGCTTAAATTTTATGCGTGGTTTTCTCCCTTGCCAAATAAACTTGGCAAGGTCTTTCTGCCAATCCTTAAAACACTTTACGCCTCTAATTATAGGTATTGTTTGGAACATAAAAATCATCTTTGGCAATACCATCATTTTAACTGTGGATATTCTCCCCCACAGGGACAAATTCAATTTTCCCCAAGTCTCTAATTCTTTTTTTTATTTCCTTCCACTTCTTCTCATAATTGTCTTTATATAAGTTTATATTATTATTGGTGATCCAACCCCCCAAATAATTTACCTTATTGGCTACCTTTAAACCTGTTGTATTTTCCAGTTCCTCTTGTTCCAACTTACGTAAATTTTTCATTAATAATTTGGATTTTCCTTTATTCAGTTTGAACCCAGAGATCTTCCCAAATTCTTCCAGTTGTGCAAGCGTTTTTTGGATACTTTCCACTGGATGTTCAGTGGTTACGATTACATCATCTGCAAAGACTTTAATTTTGTAGTATCGAGTTCCTAGGTTAATTCCTCTTATATTTTTATCTTTTCTTATTGCTATTAAAAGTGGTTCCAATGTGGCAATAAAAATAAGTGGGGAGAGAGGGCACCCCTGTCTTGTCCCCCTTTCGATGCTGAACTCTTCGGTGATCTCGTTATTTATTAGTACTTTTGCTTTTTGGTTATCATATATCGCCCTAATTCCATTAATTATTTTCTCCCTTATGTCCAGACCTTTGAAAGTTTCCAATAGGAAATTCCATGATACTCTATCAAAAGCCTTTTCTGCATCAACCAATAGCATGACCGTCTTTTTACTTGGTTTCATTTCTACATATTCCAACAGGTCAATTATTATTCTTGTATTGTCTTTTATATGTCTATCCGGTAAGAAGCCCACCTGGTCTCTGCTAATTATTTTGTTTAGAGTCTTTTTAAATCTATTAGCCATCACCCCAGCATAGATTTTATAGTCTGTATTCAACAGGGAGATTGGTCTATAATTTTTCATGTCTGTCAACTCCACTCCCTGTTTTGGGATTAGAGTGATCAGTGCTTCTTTCCATGATTGTGGTATATCTTTCCCTCCCAGCATATTATTCATTATTCTTTGTAATATAGGGAGGATTACTTCTTCCAGGTTCTTATAGTACATTAATGTGATTCCGTCAAGACCTGGCGATTTGCCACTCTTCATTTTTTTTATTACTTGTGCTATTTCATCTATTTCTATATTAGAGTTTAGGGCCTCAACCTCTTCTTTTTCAATTCTTGGTAATTTATTTTGTTGTAAATACTCTTCCATTTTACTAACCTCTAAATGTTCCTTTTTATACAAATCTTTATAAAAGTTTAAGAATTTTATTTTTATTTTTACTGGGTCTGTTATTTCCTCCCCTTGGTCCAAAATTTTATTTATAACTTTTTTTGTTTGCTTTTCCTTTATCATCCATGCTAACAACTTACCGGGTTTATTGGCGGACTCAAAATACCTTTGTTTTGCCCATTTAATTTTATTTTCTACTTCCTTATTTAATATACTAGAGATATGGGATTTTACTTCCACTAGTGGCCGCTATGTCACTCTTCCTGCCCTTCCTCACTCTATCTTCCTCTGGTGTTATAGCGGCTCTTTAAAGTCTTTTCCAGTGTAGTCTTTCAGTAATGGCAGCCACCCACCTCACTCAATCTGCTGACTCACTCCTCCAGCCTTCTCCTCGCCTCTCCAGATCTCCGCAAGTCTCTGGTAAAGAGCTCTCCTTATTTCTGTTGTCTGTTTAACTGGTCTAAACTGTTCCCCCGCTCCAAACTCCAGTAACACTTCTTAGGTTAACTGTATTGTTTTGGGAGCGCAGAGAAGCCACTCAAAATCTCTACTGCACTGCCGGTTCTGCAGCGTCAATTTCTGTTGTGCGGGATGACCCCCTTTTAGCATTCCACTTGCAACTTCTTAATTTTATCTGTTTGTTAGTCCCCCCCTTTTTTGTTTCTGGTGTATTGTTGGGACTTAGATAACCCCTTTCTCACTGTATAAATTGGGGGGGGGGGATGCTCCTTGAATTTGTGTCAATATCTTACTGGAGAGTCCAGCGCTAGCTCATGGGGTCTGGAGGCGAAGGCACCAGAAGGCGGTGTCACTCCTTTGCACAGAGGTTCTCCCCTAAATTTCTTCTTTTTTAAAGTGTCTTAAAGTCCAGTTCTAGTGTGGGGAAACCCCTTTTTTGCGCTGCTGAGCCTCTGCTCCCGGGAAATCCACCCGAGTAGGGGCAACTTACGCCTCCTATTGCTCCTGCTTTGCCTCTCCAGGTGCCGAGTCTGTCTCGAGTAGCTCAGAGCTCAAACTCCGACCCAACTCTGAGCGCGCTGTTCTGGAAGCTGCAACCAGAATGTTTATAAACTGACTCCACTGTAATCTGCTCTAGTATATTTCCCTTTATCAAAGTCACACTGGAAGTCTGTAGCTTCACTGATTTTACCCTCTATTTGAAGATTATGACAACTTTGCAAGCCTCCAAGGTCCTTAAAAAGATCTATTAAGAAGACACTCCCCTCTCTCCTTCTCCCAAAATGTAACTAACTGAAAAACCTTGCTTGTGGCACTCAGAAATGTTCACCTGGACTTCATTAGTCCACCCTTCAAAGTGCCCTCCAAGAGTTGTGAACTGCAACATGTTCACAAATTATGTTCATTCAAATGCTGCCAATCACAAGCAAGCTAAATATGTAGATCAGCTGCAGCTATCCAATTTATGGCATACTTCTCAATGTGACTTTCAGAGCTAGAACTCGTTATTCAGCCCTACAATGATCACACTTTTGAATTCTCTCAAGGTAGCCCCCCCCCCACAACACATGCTGAATTACGCACAATTCATCCATAGTGTGGGGGGGTAACATAATAAGCCTTCCCTATTTGGGTTAGGCCACACCCACCTGCCCCATACCTGTTGTCAGCTAAAAATCTGATTCACCCTAAAGGGGGTAATTGTGGGCACTGCCAATCAGCTGACTGAAAGGGCTCTGCAAGATCTAGCAAAGCATTCCACAAGCTAGCACTTTGAAAGAGGATTCTGATTGCCAGGTCTTGCAAAGCACCTTGCAAGACAAGTGCAGAGTTATAAAAGCTGCCTGGCATCATTGTGACCTCAAATGATTGTCAGCCAGAATACTGAGCCAGGTGGACAAATGGTCTGACGCACTATAAGGCAGCTTCCTATGTCTCAAATGTCAATACAAAAGAAACTGTGCCCCAAGTGTCAAATGTTTGAGCAACACTGTATAAAAGCTATGGAAGAGGGATAAATTTGCTTGGTTTAACTCAGGGGTGGGGAACATATGGCCATCCAGCTACTGCTGGACAACTACTCCCATTATCCTCGATTATTGACCATGGGTTGATAGACTGACTTCAACAACATTGGAACGCATCCTCCTTCTCTGGTTTAACATAGCTAATTCAAACCAATGCAAAAACTGAAGCACAGCTATCCTTCAAAACTTGTGCTTTTCCATACTGATTGATCCAGGTCTCCAACCAAAAAACTGCATACAAAATATGTATGTTAGTGAAAATAAAATGCAGAAAAGCAACCTGCTTGAAGATGTTGCTTGCAGAAAGAAAATGCATTATCATTTTTGTTTTCACCTTTTTGAAGAAACAAGCGTGATGTGAAAATGTGGCAACCTGAACTTACAACTGCAGAAATGAGAAACTGAAATCAAAAGATTCATCTATTCCTAATTAAAGCCACAAGTTTACCATTCCCGCATTTGTCTGTTCAGTAAAATAAATTATCTTAATATCAGTCTATCTTTCAGCTCCCAAACTTCACTACCCACACACCTTAAAAGTATATGAATTAAATGGGAGAGATAAAGAAAAAAAATCCAATCTTTATGTTTTCATCCAGTAATCATGTCTGAATAAAATGCGACATTTGGTAGACCACAGAAAGCAGTAAATGAGAAGTTCAAGGTTGACTGTACAATTTCAGCTCTGGCCACCTGTGCATAACCTTTACAATACAGCCTTTCAATTTCTGGTTCATAAGTTATTTTAGCAGTACATGTGTTATCACAAGTTGCACTGTATTTCTGTTTCAGAGAGGCATGACGCCTTTACCTAAAAGCAAGCCTTCATTGTGCAATAAATGCATATGCTTAAAAGCCACCTACTGTGCAAAGTCACCTATTGCGTTAAAAAGAGGGTCATGTTCTAACTGTTAATGAACTTCTGCAGACATCTTAGAATTTAATAAGTCAGGCTAGTTTTAAGATTTCAAGATAACAAGCATTTTAAATCACTCAGGTTAGAAAGGGCGTTTTAGAGCTGGGATACCAGCCCAATTCTTTTCAGAAGTTCTCTAAACCACTTGGGTAAATTTGCAGGGTTCTTTTTGGTTTCTGTTGTTAATGCCACATTGATTTTTAACTTCTCTCAGTTTGGCTATACCATAGTATTTAAAATGTGTCATGCACAGGTATGCAACGTTGCCTATCTGCCTTTGGCACTCAGACAAGAGAAGGCATTCTGGTAAGCATGCGCTCTGTGACCCAATTTAGTCAACCCGCTGCCACACAGCATTTTAGAAAGGGGGAAGATAGATATCATATCAAGGTTTATCCCAGACTTTCCAAGTGTCTGGACTCTCTTAATTTGTTCAAAGCCTTCCTGTGCCCTACTGTAGTTATCCAGCTACAACTCACATCCAGCAGGCACAATGAATGGGTCTGGGATGGTGGCAGCTGCAGCCCAACAAGGTCTGGTGGTCGTTGTGGTCAAACATTTACCAACCTTTAAGGAACATACAAAGCTGCATTAGACCAAGTTAGACACTGGTCTTTCTAACTCAGTAGCATCTGCACAGACCGACAGCAACTTGCCATTGTTTCTGAAAGGAGTTTCTCCCCATCCTACCCAGAGATGCTGGGGATTGATGTCAGGACCTTCTGCATGCAAAGCAGATGCTCTACAATGGAGCTAAGGCTCTTTTGTTTTGCTTATATGAGCTAGCTGAAAGAGGTTCATATACAATGCCAGTGCAACCATGAATAATATTCTCCCCCCTCCCAAAGTGCTTTTGATGCTCTTATGTTCCAACATTTGCACCCTGTCTTTCTGCCAAGGAAACTCAAGACACTAAAGTTCCAAATCAGCCTTCCATTCAGACCTCAACCTGCTTCACTTCATCAAGGTTGCTGCAACATATGAATAAGTGCTGTTATTCACTCCTGAATGAGAGGGAAGGGAAACAAGTTTCTACACTCCCAACCCTGTACTTGACAAGATAATACAGTGACAAAAGTAAGAGCAACATTTGCAAGAAGTTATCCTGTGTTTACTCCCTCCTGCCAAGAGGGATAGACAAATCTGTCAATTTCCAGTTGTTCTGTTTTTCTTTTCTATCTTTTTTTTTCAATCTTAATTTTAGTTTGTGTTTTTTTTTAATTTTGAAAAAAAAAATCCTTTTGAAAATTTACTTGCATTTTACTGTGAACTTATTCTAAAACTAATTTTTGTATGCAGTGTTGACATATATACACATTTTAAATGAATTTCCTGTAATATAATACATTTTTGTATGCTATTTTCACCAGTATGTGTACACTTTATTATAATGCATTTGTTTATTTGTCTGTTGTTTGTTTATATCCTGCTTTTTTTGTCTGACGGGGACTCAAGGCAGCTTACAGATAAAACAGAAACAGCTAAGAAGAGTTTGGATTCGATATCCCGCCTTTTACTCCCTTTAAGGAGTCTCAAAGCGGCTAACTTTCTCCTTTCCCTTCCTCCCCCACAACAAACACTCTGTGAGGTGAGTGGGGCTGAGAGACTTCAAGGAAGTGTGACTAGCCCAAGGTCACCCAGCAGCTGCATGTGGAGGAGCGGAGTCGCGAACCTGGTTCCCCAGATTACAAGACTACCACTCTCAACCACTACACCACACTGGCTAAAAGCATATAAAAAGCTATCATTAAAAAAATTAATAGAATATGATCTATTAAAACATAAATAACATCACAACCCAACCCTTTCCTTAAAAACAGTCAGTTCCCAAAAGCCTGTTAAAATAAGAAAGTCTTCACATGCTGGTGGAAGGACAAGAAGGAGGAAGCCAGTCTAACTTCTCTAAGAAGGGAGTTCCAAAGTGTGGGAGCAGCCACTGAGAAGGCCCTCTTCCTACCAAACATGCCTTTTTACACACACACACTCACTCACATTGCTTGGCTGCAGAACTTCATTCCAAAATATATAAAATGAGAATTTCAAAAGATGACTCTTTCAGTTCACGTTTTTCAGAAAGCACAAATTTAATCAGTTCATCCTTAAATGTGAAATGAATCAAATTTCTGCCCCTTCTCTACCTGACAACCATTCCCTACAAAATCTACCATATGATCCAACCACCCACCTCCACCAAAGCAACCCCTGGATTTACTTATGGTTTTATGACGCATTTGAAAATGCCCCCCCCCCTCTTGCTCCGCAATTCCCCCTTGGAAATGCTCCCTGCTTCTACATTTGCAATCTAAGGGAAGCACATAGTGGGTAGTCCCCACTCAAACTGGCTGTGCCAGCTCAAACAAGATCTCCCTAAGCAGTGAAATCATATTCTATTGACTTCAATTTTGAAGTCATTTGCTGTACCTGCTGGCAATGGATGCTGTCCATTTAGCTTAAATCCACACCATGTGTCAAAGACAACTGTTTCTATTTTGTAGCCTTTGGAATATTCATATGCACTTCAGCAATCCTGCTTTGTATCACTGTGAAATCCCAGCATCCCAGAAGCATTTTCTTGTGTCAAAACCAGTTTCCTAGCAGAATAAAGTTGTTATTCAACACATCAACATCCACGGTCCAATCAAAATTACAATTTAAAAATGCAGCCATCATGGAAATGAATCAAATACAGTGTCACGAGTCCCATGGAGCTGTCTCGGATGGGGGTGGGAGCATGCCAAATAGGTGGCAGCAGATATCAGAGAGCTGGTGCTAGATGATACAGGTTGGAGGAGGTACTATTTGTGCCTCAATAAGTGTCAAAGTTGTCAGGGCAAGTGATCAAGTGGGGCGGGGCTGGATCCTAGAGAAGGCTTAATTGGGTTGTCTAAGAGATCAAACCTATCAATTCTTAAGGAAATGAGCCCTGAGTGCTCACTGGAAGGACAGATCGTGAAGCTGAGGCTCCAATACTTTGGCCACCTCATGAGAAGAGAAGACTCCCTGGAAAAGACCCTGATGTTGGGAAAGATGGAGGGCACAAGGAGAAAGGGACGACAGAGGACGAGATGGTTAGATAGTGTTCTCGAAGCTACCAACATGAGTTTGACCAAACTGCGGGAGGCAGTGGAAGACAGAAGTGCCTGGCGTGCTCTGGTCCATGGGGTCACGAAGAGTCGGACACGACTAAATGACTAAACAACACCAACAACAAGAGGTGTTCCACCCCTGTGACATCAAATGCTTGATGTCAGGCACCTCAAAGAGTAAAAGAACTGTAGAATTGGAAGGGAACACAAGGGTTACCTAGTCCAACGCCTTGTAATGTGTAATGTAATGTAATATTATGCTCAGTGTGGGGCTTGAATCCACGACTCTGAGATTAAGAATCTCATACTCCACCAACAGAGCTATGCACCTCCTAAAGGGCCATCCCCACTGGTCATTCCTGGGGGATGCATCTGAGAGTAAGTCAGATAATGAGAAGGCACCTCCGCCACCAAGGACACAGAGATGCCAGCTCTCACATGAACACACCTCACAGGCTTGCCCGCTCCGAGAAGCACCTGATTGCTTGCCCAGAGAAGGAAAGCCTTCTATTTGCCATGTTAAAGCTTATATCCCATCCCACTCACCAAAGGAAAGAGGCAAGGCGTGATTCTTTCCCACCACTACCTGGAGATTGAACCTGGAAGCATGTGCTCTACCCCTGAGCAAGGAGACACAGGAAACTTCCTCATACTGATCTTCCTCTGTTTCCTTCCAATCTTCTGTTAACTGGGCCTCTCCCTTTGAAAACTCTTAAACAAAATCAGACCTTTGGCCCATGTGACTCAGAGTTGCTTACACTGATTGGCAGTTGCTCTCCAAAGATTTAGGCAGGGCCCCCTTCCAACCCTGCCTGGAGATGCAGGGGTTTAAACGTGGGGCCCTCTTCATGCAAAGCATAGGCTGAATCTACTGTTAATGAGTTTTGTTAATACGTAAGCACAGAAAATCTAGTTTTCTGGTTTGCTCTCTCTCTAACTGGTTCTTCAGACTATATCCAACATGCACTACTCTCCTATGATGTAGAAGAAGAAGTAGGAGGACTCTCTGGTAGGTATTGTTGTAATTAGCAAGACTGCCTCCAGAGATGTAGTTTGAGGTGAATATTGCCTATTGGAAATGCAGAGTGCAATTTCCCCAGGTATCTCTGTAGAAGCTACCTTTCAAAAGGGACTTGCACCGTAGATGTCCCTGGTGGATTGTACCCTTTGAGCTTCATTGCACCAATGAAACATTTTGCTCATCTGCAAAGTACTGAACTGCCACAAAATTCCAAAGAAGCATTTTTTGAAGTATATGTGCTATCTTGTCATCAGTTTATATCTCTAAATTGCAGCTCTGGGTCTACTGGTACTTTAAAAGGACTGACTTGCCCATAAATGTCTGTAACATGAATATTTATTTTTATATCACTGCAGCAGATCAATATATTCTATTTTTCACTTGTACAAACATTGTATCACTCTGTGTGTGTGTGTGTGTGTTACTATTTATTAAATATATATCCCACCCTTCCTCCAAAGAAGCCCAGAGCAGCAAACATGTCAACACTATAAAAATACAATACAAACTTCTAGAAGAGTGATATGTGTGTGTCCATATCCACAGACACACACACACAGAGAGAGAGAGGAAAATTCTGATAAAAACAGAGAAGGAAGTAGAAACTGTTTGTCTGTGTTCAGGAGTGAAACTCAGTCAAGCAAATACAATGGGTATTAATTCTTTCTTTTAAGTTTGCAAATGATACATAATCAATTACCTTTTTCTACATTGTTTTAAGATTGCATTGGAATGAATGTAACTTGCATAAGCTAAGTAAATAGTGAAGCAAGTTGCATAACTTACATTAAATAGTGGGCAGCAAGACAAATAACATGGTATCTGGCAAAAATCAAACTGAAGCAGAATGGAAACAGCACTGATGTGTACAGCTCGAAACAGAAACATCCCTATTGCGCACACACTTCCCATTTTTAAACAGAGCCAATTAGCATTGCTTCTGCCTCTTGTTCTAAAGCAGCCGGCAATAATAAAGAGAAATACTTCTGAATCCTGAGTGCCCACTGGGCATCTACAATCTCCCCCCATGAAGCTGGGAGAGAAAGAGCAGAGCTTTAGTTTTAGGGCAGTTGTCAGTCTGTTTTCTTTTTGGAAAAACTTTTTGATTCTCAAATATGATTTTGAAATTTTATAACTTACAGTTTACAGTATGATTCCCTTACCACAGCTAAACCTTATCATACTTCTTCATGTCTGGATGCATTCAGTCTATTTCACCACTGCTGAAAATGTACTATTTATATTGCATTCACTTGCAAGTGGATGTAGTTCAAACCGGGAACATCATGGTAAGGTTTTGATGTGGTAAAGGAGCAACGGTATAAGCTATAAAACTATCAAAAAAACAATTTGAGGTGCTCCACGCCAGGCTGCATTTGCATGAACTGTGTCTTACTGTGCTCAGTTGCATTTAACCTCAGTTTGTTTATATGACTGCAGCCTTAGCAACATTAGAGCCAAGTATGTTACAAAAGGAACACTTTAACAGCCTATTACTGCAAACCACAGGCCACTCAAGCTTGCTATTAAAAGTGGCTCATCCCCAAGAATGCTCTCTTCAAGCCTTTTGTGGTTCATAAATACTGTCCAGTGGTTGCTTTAGAAAGCATTTTTCCCTAAGGTTCCAATGCAGAGCCAGTTGGGTGGACTGAGCCTCAGAGAAGCACCTGATGATAGCCCTCACTCAGCAAGGAAGCTCCCCAAGCTGCTTCAAGGAAAGACGGGGTGAAAATGTAATCAGTTTGGTGATGCAAAGTTGCAAATGCACTGTTAATGGAATGCATAGATTAAATTGTATGTCACTACTTTATTTCCATTTGTAACCAAGTATGAATTAGTTGTGTTACTTTGTAACATCATGTCTTACCCATTCCAGTTTATTTTATTTGAAGCATTGCAATGCACAATAACAACTTCCATTGCAGTGAAGCAAAAACTGGCAATGAAATGTTGCTCATTTAAGTTATTCTAGATCTTAACTCTATCAACGTATCTACTAGTAATGGTGCTCTTATACAGCACAGCGTATTTGCCTTTATTCCTGAAAATTGCAAAATTATTCATGTGTGTTCAGTTTAGCAGAAGCAATTGTTTGCAGTAGAAGTCTTGCTTGTAAATACTTCAAGAGACCATATTCTCATGTCCCTACTGAACTGATAAGTGATTTCTTGAAACATTTACCGTTCTATCCTATGCAGACTTAAGATTTCAGTCCTATGCACAGTTTCCTGGGAGAAAGTCACATTTAACTCAATAGTGCTTACTTGAGCAGACATGCACAGGACTTTACCATCAGGCTTCTAAAATAAAATGCTCCCCACCCCCATCCCCAAAAGACCCTTAGGTACAGCTAACCTTGTGCCAGAAGCTTCTTAAAAAATATCAGCAATTCAAGTTAAAATAATCAGAAAAACTGAGCAACAATAAATATGCAGCAACTTATTGGAAGGGGAGGTAGTTTTGTCCACCAAGAGGCAAGTAGCATCCTTAATAAATAAAAAATCAGTTCCACCTATTTCTTTGACATATCTCTGTACAGTGTTCCATTCTGTGGTATAAGAACTTCCAAAATTAGATGCCCATAATATGTACTAGATGGCCCTTGGTCTTTTAAACATCCAAGTAATGACATTTTAGCATCTACATGGAATATTTCAAGTATTTAGAACACTGAGGCTGCAAACCTAACCCATTACATTTCAAAGTAAGTCCTACTGGATTCAACAGGGCTTCCTCCCAGGTAAGTGGGGTTAGGATTTCCCTAACCTTAATTTAATAAGAGTGCTTACAACAGCCTGGCAGAAATGACCGGTATTATTATTATCTCCTTATTGCAGAAGGAGAGGCTAATGCTGAAAGAAAGTTGGTTTACCTAAGAAGGCTGACTTGGAGCAGAGGACTTAGAGCTCACACTGTATGGCTGGGGTAACAGAGTTCTAGACAAATACCATGTTCAATGGGTGCGTCAAAGCAAACAAGCATAGAAATCACTCCATAGTCGATCATGAATTTGTTTAGGGTTTTGAAATGTTTCTTCATTCAGTTTCTGTCCTGCGTATATATTTTTATTGTCAAACTAGCAACACTAAGAACTAAACAAAATAAAAAACGTGTGTGTGTAAACAAACACACTGTGTTCAGAATTCTCCATTACATGACAAAACATTTAGTGATCTTTCTATATCTATGAACATAAAACTTTGGGCATGATCCAGCCGCATTTGAGCACACTTAAGTTCCATGTGGCTCTTGCGTGAGAGGTTTAAAGATTTGCTGGCCTCTCCCACTGAACTCAGTGGAACTTGTCAGAGTTTAGCTTGGACTGGATCTAGCTCTTAGTAAATGTGGGGAATTTTGGTTATCCTGAACTGTAAATGTAATGATCAACATTTAATTTGAGCCAAGCCGCATGCTCTACATGTTTGAATATGTTTTTTTAAAGGTCAATATTTATGTCAAACATGTTTCAGCAGTTGTCTGAATAACAGCCTGCCATGGAAACAAACATTCTCTGTAGTGCTTGCTTCGACAAAGGTTTCATTTGTCACACCACAAAACTCATGCCTCTCTGCCAAAGAAGTAAACCTGGGATGAATTGTAATCTGTAGCTTATATAGTATCATTTCAACTTGTAATGTGAACATATAAAGAAAAATGGCTAGGAAGCAGGAACAAGATGAAAAAAGGTCTGCTACAGCAGTATTTATTGAAAGCTTTTATACTTAGATACAATTTCTAGGGGGAAGCTAGAGAGCAGCAGTTCCATGCAGCTGCTAAAATCGCTTCTGATTTTTTTTTCTTTCAAAAAATGGTCTAGTTTTATTTTAAGAAATATGAACTGTTTTTCACACACACCACATTGGAACGATTTTGGGAACATATATTTTTACTACATCTTCCCTTTCAGAGCTCAACATATGTGCAGTTGGAAACTAGGTATGCATCCCTTGGTACAATCTTATAAGGAATATGCCATGCATTTAATCGAATGCACAGGACTTTACAATAATTGATGCATTACTGCATTTTCATACATTTTTATTTCCTGTTTGTGGTCCTGCACCCAAGTGTGCAACTGCTCATCCTCATTATCATATCTTCCCACACACATTTATCTCTACATGCCCCCAGCATAAATAGCATAAACAGCTCTCCCAAACTCCTACATCGAGGCAGGCAAAATAAATAAATAAATGCTGATTTATTACCAAGACAGTATGTAAATAGAACGTCCCTCCCGAATTTAAAAACCTTCTCCTTCAGGGACACCATGCCAATCCCTGCTCCTTCTCTTGCCCATGTCTTCTGTTTCAAAAAAAAAAAAATACCTAACAATGTACTCAACCAACCAAAGGTAAGCAGCTCTTTAAAATCTCAGTGATATTGCCATGAAAGAATAAAGCATGTGCTTATAAAAGCTCCCACGAGTATCAACAGGACTGAAGAGTTCTCAGCTGTGCCTGGACTGTGCCCTGTCCTTTCAGCATCTATGTTAACTACCAACCAGAACTTCCACACAAAAGCATAGAGTCTTACCAGAACTTTGGGGCAAGGGGAACCAGTATAATTCTACCAGAGATAATGGAAGGGATGAGGTGGGAAATGTAAAGCAAGGCTAAATATACCTTGGAGCAAAGTACTCGTAAGCAGCACAAAGTCACCGTAAGGTTCAAAGGCATTTTCTATATATATAAAGATTTTAAAAGACAGTGCTGATGCTTATGCATCAGAACATCTGGTTATTATGTATACATGGTAGCTATCATGGGGGGGGGGGAAGAATCACATCTAACCTAAAATCACGGATGAGGATGGGAGATGGGAAGGGTGGCCCACCCCCAACACATTCTTGGAAAGAATACTGGCAACAGATAGAAACCTCTGGAAGAAGTTCCTTACTACAATCTCATTTAGCCACAAGCTGCCCCAGCACACCTGCGATGGGCTAAGTGGGCGGGGAGGAAGAGAAAGCGCAACACCTGGCTCGCCATTGGTCAACCAGCCCTTGCCCCGCCCCCTGCCCCGCCCTCCCTTAAAATGAAATTGAGGCCAAGTCTGCCTCTCCCCAAGCCCTCGCCAGCCAGGGGCCCACTTCCACCTACCATACAGAGAAGCGCGGGGCCCCCAATAAGTTCTCCGGGATCTTCTCTCCCGCTCTCTGTCCTCCCGTCGCGTCCAGATTCGTTGGCTGAGTAGAGTTGAAGATGGGCGAGAAGAAAGTTGGCGCCTTTCGCTTGCCGGGCAGAGAGTCCAACTCAGGCGAAGCGGAGGAGGGCCTGAGGGGGCGCAGGGCAGCGCTTCTCGCCTTTCCCCTCCTCCCTCAGGAAGGAGAAGCGCCGACTTCTCAGGTGCTTCCCCTCAGCAGCTTCTCTTCCTCCTCGACGGGGCGCGAGAGCTTTTTCCCGCGTTCTTTGAGGGGAATGAGAAAACTTCACTCGCTCGCCTCGCTCTGTTCAGCCGCTCGCGAAGTGGAACGAGGGAGAGGAGGAGAAAGAGAGCTGCGCTTGGGTGCGCGAGATTGGGCGCCAAATAAAAAGCCCGTTAGTAATAATAATAACAGTAACAATAATAATAAAATACGAAAGAGCAACGCACTCTGAGGCGCAGGAGCCGCCAAGCTGCCGCCTAGTCTGCGCGCACGCGCGGTTGTCCCCCTCCCCCCCTCGCAAAAAAAAAGAAAATACTCTTTTTCTGAGGCGAGAGAGGATAGCCGAGAGGACTGCGGAGCTTGGGACGGGTGCGCGCGTGCGCGGGTGTGTGGGGTCGGCACCTGAAGAAGCGACTGAGGAGCCGTCGAGAAACACCTGGCTGGACTGGAGAATTATTTAAACAGCATGCATCCCCCCAACCTCCTTCCTGGTCGTTCAGGCAATTCCCTTCCTGAGGAAGGCGTAACTAGCACTCCTCTCTCTTCATTTTTTAATAAAACCCACCCCCGTCACGAAGGTATCTGGCAAAGCTGCGGGGAGACGGAGAGAGAGAGAGCGCGCGCGCCTTTTGGAGCCGAGGGCGGCGCGTGCCGAGTCTGCGTCCGCGCGTGGCTCCTCCGAGGCTGGAGGGGTGTGTGTGTGTTAGATTGACTGAGGGGAGGGGGGTGGGATTCCCAGCTGAGGGAAGAGCTGACTTTGGCCCGGCGAAATAGGGATTGAGAAGAGAGGCGCTGCTGTTGTGGCGGCTCTTCTCTCTCCCCCCCCCCCCCCCCACAAGCCGGCGCTGCGAAGTGGCTCGGAGAGGGAGGTGACCTTCAAAGGGGTGGGGGGGGGGGGCTGGGGAGATAGATGATGAAGTGTGTGTGGAGGCGGAGGCGGCTGCTGCTGCGAGATCTGCGCGGCTTTTAGCACAGCCCACGCGCGCGGCAGGGGGTGGGGAGAAATCGCAAAGCGAAACGGCCAGCGGGGTGGAGAACCTGCCCAGCTGAAGGAGCGGCGCGGATCGCAACACCTTCCGCGCTCGGGGAGGGTGGCGTAAGTCTCGCCTGCCTCTTCTCTTCCTGCCGCCGCCACCACCGCTTCTGCTGTCTGCTTGCCACCGGCTGTGCGCATGTTTACTCGGATGTAAATCCCCCCCCCTTTCGATCACTGGGCTTTACTCCCGAGGAAGCGTGTAGCTGATTCTCTCCGCTCGGGAGTTAAGATCCCGGCATCCGCGTCTCACAACTACAAGTGTGGGTTGATGGATTTGGGGGGAAGCGAGGTTTAAATGGCAGGGGAGTTGGGAGGGAGAACCCACGATTATCATCATCATCATCAACAACAACAACAACAACACTACAGCGTGGAGGGTGGATGGGGGGGTGGTTAGAGGATAACCCCCGTCCCCTCAACCGACCTTTATGCGATCTGTAGGCATTTTCTACCGAGACACAAACGTCCCGCTACTTAGCGTGTTCACAGGACACTTAGATTCGAGAACAGCCTATAAGGGTCCGAGAGATGGGCGTAAGTCATCCTAGCTCAACTCTTCTGGAGTTCATTGCCGTCCCCGCCCCCTGCCCCTCCAACATATGAGAGGAGAGCGGTGAATCTCCCAACATTTCTTGGAGGAAGAGGGATGTCATAAGTCTGCGCTGTTGTTGATCTATTACATTTTATCTGTTTATCTGCCCTTACCTAACAACATTCACAAGTTGACAATAGTAGCTGCGCAGAGGCTGAAAGGCACTTTTGGTTTCATGTGGGTGGGCAGGGGTTGTGTGCATGTGTCAACTAAGAACACCTTTGATGTAAAGGTGCCTCCTTTTTAGAACACCCTTTTGCCAACCTAGTACCTTCCAGATGCTTAGGACTACAACTCCCATCAGCCCCAGACCTGGGGTTGATGGGAGCTTTAGTCCAAAACCTCTGGAGGTTTGGCAGCAGCTGTTTTAGTAGCTCATTGCTAACAGTAGCCTGGCACACAGTTGTGTTTTTGCAGGCATGGAGTGATGGAAAAACCCTGCGCCTTAATTTCTGTTGTGTGGCACAGGAGCAGTCTGGGAGCAGGTAGTGGCAATCCTCTTTTGGAGCAGGAATTTTGAGGAAGCCATCCAATTACATGGTTTGAAAGTAGGAGTGAACACTTCCAACTTGGCTCTGAAGAGGGGAGGAGAGAAAGCTATTTCTATACACAGCCAGAATCTGGACTTTTGTTACGTCAGAGTTAGTGAAATATAAAGTCACTTAAAAGAAACTTTAGGAAATTATGAAAGATAAATACAAACTAATGAATCATCTTCCTTTATTTTCTTTCATCTGTACAAAAGCATAAAATCAAACCTCCCACCACCGTCAATTAGCAGGACTGTAAATGCATACAATTTTCAGTGATTTTCCCCTCCGTTGTTTAATTATAAACCTAGAAAATTATACTTAATTCCTAGTTCTGTAAATATTCAGGTGTGAGAGTAGTTACTAGTCATGAATAATCACAGGGGAATTAAATGGAACTAGTCTCTTGGGTAAAGGCAATCCCCTACTTCAGTAACACCAGTGTAGGTGCCTTGAGAAATGAATAAATTGAAAGATGATGCAAGCAATAAAATATCCCTTGTGGAGGAGGTTGCCTGTTGGATCTCCATGTGATTCACTGTTCTGACATTGCTGCTTCCCAATTGGCCTCCAGTCGGAGGCACATAATTCTGCCACATCTTTGTATTGGTTGTACTGGGCAGCTAACAATTATCTTTCATTTATTTATTTTTTACCCAAAAAATCTTCTTGGCTTTGAGTAGTTTCACAGGAATTAAATCTTTATATTTCAACTACCTTTTGTCCCCACCCTGCACTCAGCTCTCACCTGTGGCTCCTAGAAGCTATCAGCATGTGACAGTGGCCACACCCCGGGGCCAGCTAAACCAGGTGATTGTAGCTGATGGGTCTCAAATCACTGGTGAGTTAGGAAATTCTTTTGCATGTGAATACAGGCTCTGGTGGATTGAGCAGACGAGACCAATAGTGGGTCCAGCAGTCAAGAAGGTGGTTTCTGTACATGCCGCAGAGGGAAGTGAGGTGCAGATGGGGCTCATCACCCTAACCTGGGAAGGGAGCCCATCTAGGAGAAGGAAAACTGATCCTAGAGCTCTGCTGCCTTGTGGGATATCTGCAGGAGAAGAAAAGGTTGAGGAGTAAACCCTACAGAAATCTGGAGTGGACTTCCCAAGACAATTTAATGGCACCTTTTACACCCCCTTCTTGCAATTCCTTCAGCCAAGCAGGTGCCAAATGGCCAAGGCTTGCATCCCTTTGGTGCCCCTAATGCCGTGGTTTGACTCCACCCCAGAGATGAACTCCATTGTCTCTTGAGACAGAGGACTTCAGCAATTGGACAGCTCCCTCATACAAGATGCAAAAACCCAGCAACTGTTCTTTCAAGCAGGGATTGAGAGCGAGGGGTCATCTAGGTGCTGCTGGACAGCTCCCATCATTCCTAACTATTGGTTATGTGGGCTTGGTTTGTAGGGAGCTGAAGTTGAACAGCATCTGGTTTTCCACCTCTGACTTAGCCTGCACAGCCAGTGTACAGACCAATTCTATGCATATGTCTGCAAGCAAGTCATATTGAATTCAGCTGAACTTTCCATCAGTAAGTGTGCAAAAGATTGCATATTCCTTGTGCTCTCTGTGAGAAGTCTTTCACTCTATAGAGTGTGCATACTGCATACCTGCCTGTGACCATTTAACGGGGTTCTACTTTCCCCACTCCAAGTGATTCCATAAAATTTGTTCTGCAACCAACCATTATCTGACATGGGAGTTATCACACTTTACCATTCTTTTTATCTCCTAAATATTTTGCATTTTTAAAAGTTGCTGCTCTTTCTGCAGCTTCTAGATGGGAAGACTTGCAGAGGGTGGCCAAGTGATTTGCTCAGCATTAAGGCATAGCCAGGTCTGAAAAGTCTCCTAGGGATGTGTGAAAGGCAAGTTTCTAAATAATAAACACCACCAGGAAGCTAGTGGCTTAGAAAATAAGGGGTCTATTATCCTCTTAATTCAGAAGCATAACTCCCATGATGTTAACGGTGCACCACATAAAAGAAAGAGCGTGGGCCCTAAATTATTATGCTGTACATTAACTAACTTAAGTCACAAATGCATCACACAGAGTTGAGTACACAAGGGCTGCAACATTAGCATCTCAGCAGACACACAGCTTTGTTTATCTGTCACTTAAAACCTTGAAAACAACATACAAGTTTTATGTTGAGCTGCTAAAGACTTGTGTTCCTTTTAGAGTCTATGAAATGTATGGAGAGAGGAAGAGAGGTGAGCTGAATGAGGAAGTAAGGGAGCGCTTACCAGTAAGGTTTCAAATACTCATTAATACTTGACCAGTAAACTAATTAAATGTTGTATAATGTAATGGTTAGAGAACCAAACTAGGGGTGGTATTCAGTGCTAGCCCTACTCAGAGTAGACCCATTGAAGATAATATAAATGGTTCATTAATTTCCTACTCTGAGTTTGACTAACACTGGATACAGGCCTAGGGCTGCAAAAGTAGACATGAGCTCAAATCTGCACTCAGCAATAAGAGCTCACTGGACAACCTTAACCCAGTCACTATCAATCTGAGCTATTCTGCAGGGATGCTGAGAAAATTAAACCCTTTATGCAATCCTGAGCTCCTTGTGAAGCCTATTTGGGTCCTGTAAAGTCTATCAAGAGGAGACAATCACAAAGGACAGCTGGTATGAAGCTGCAAAGTTTTAAAAAATTGTACAAGCAAAAAAACAAATACTTGGTCACATCTTAATTATTTTACAATAAGAAAGAAAAAAAACCTCATCCCCACCCCAAAGGAGTAGTCAGGAATGTGAAACGCTTTCCCCACAAACAGCTGCTAGACCTGTCTGCAATTTGGCAGTCTGGAGGTCTCTTCTGCCTATAAATGCCATCCACTTTGGCCAAAAAGGAAAAAAAATCAATTGTAAGATTCTCCATCACAGTGAATGGGGAAACACATTGTTTCCTTTATGCAGGAGGAGCTCAGAACTCAAAACACAGACTGAAATGGAAAGAGCAAAAAGTGATTAAGAAACAGATTACAAAATCATTAGTCACACATACAGACATAAGGTGAATCTTGCAGCCTGTGCACACCCCTACTATCCAATAGGGATACAGGTGGTGCTGTGGTTCAAACCACTGAGCCTCTTTGGTTGCTGATCGGAAGGTTGGTGGTTCGAATCTGCACGATGGGGTGAGCTCCCATTGCTCTGTCCCAACTTCTGCCAACCCAGCAGTTCAAAAGCACACCAATGCAAATAGATAAATAGGTATCACTGCAGCGGGAAGCTAAATGGTGTTTCCGTGTGCTCTGGTCCTCTGTGTGCCAGTAGTTTAGTCATGCTAGCCACATGACTCAGAAAGCTGTCTGCAGCCAAATGCCAGCTCCCTCGGCCTGAAAAGCAAGGTGAGTGCCGCACCACATAGTCTTTTGACTGGACTTAACCATTCGGGAGTCTTTTACCTTTACTACCCAGTAATAATGCTAACAGTACAGTAGGATAGATAGCAATGTATTTTAGCCTCTTGTGTGCCTGCTGAACATTGGGTAATCTGTACTTTGCCTTATGTAGCAATCTGATTGGAGCATTAAACCCTTTAGCAGAAATAGAGCTGAGAGTTCGAGTTCTTCAGCTGGCAGTGAGGGCCAGGACACAAGCTCTTCATAATCCCTTTGCTAGCTTGTCCCCAATAGGGGAAAGAAAACCTTATCTCTGCAGATCTAATGTTACACAGTATAATCCACACTCGGGGGCATGAAGCAAAAAGGGTTTGATCTTCTCATTTAGACATCAAAACAGTTAATTAAAGATTATATGAGAATGCAGAAGGGTTCATGGTGCGCCACTCACAGTTGCTGATTAAGAAAAACCTTATTCTCACCAGGAAATGTGCTAGTAATTGCTGGGAGAGTTACAAGTGCTAGATTGAAGCCTTTAAAAGCCATTAACAGACATCTTTCCAGCACAAGGAAAACAGGTAAACAAGTTAATATGCAAGATGAAGCATTGTTACAGAATTATCTGGTGGCCCCATTATAAGAACACAGGGCTGCTTGTTATTTCTGGAAAAGGAACTTGTTTCAACAGACTCTTCAGTTTGCTAGGGATACTGTAGAGTTGGAAAAGGTTTAGAAAAGGACAGCCAAACGATCAAGTGGGTTGGGAGTGACTCTCCTATGAGAAACGATGGCAGCATTTGGGGCTTTTTAGTTTAGAGAAAGGTGAGTAAGAGGTGACATGATAAAGGTGTATAAAATTATGTTTGGCGTGGGGGAAGTGGATAGAGAAAAGTTTTTCGTGCCTCTTTCATAACACTAAATCTCATGGACATCCAGTGAAGCTGAAGAGTGGATAATTCAGGACAGATAAAAAGAAATCATTCTTCACGCAGTGCACAGTTAACTATGGAACACGCTCCCACAGGAGGTAGTGATTGCCACCAACATGGATGATTTTTAAAGAGGATTGGACAAACTCATGCAGCATAAGGCTATCAATGGCCACTAGGCACAATGGCTGTGCACCAAACATAACACAGTAATGCTTTTGAATACTCTTGTGCTCAGGTCTTATGTTCTCAGGCCCTACTTTCCCACAGACATCTGGTTGGCCATTCTGAGAACAGGATGCTGGGCTAGGTGGGCCATTGCCCTGGTCCAGCAGGCTGTTATATTGTTAGATTTGTCTAGGAGGCTTATTGGCCTACAGCTCACATTCTTTGACAGTTCTGGCTCCATGATAGGGCTGGGAAAAAATTTGTTTGACACGTTTTTCACAGTGGACCGATCCGATGCTTTTGAACTTGCTTGTTGATCAGAACACAACTCCCAGTCAGAGTGTGCACTTCCACAGACCTTGCAATGTGTTTGTGTATGAGTGTAAAAAGCATGCCTAAAATTACATAAGAGATGTGTGGAGAGATGCAGAAAGTGCAAAATGTTAATTTTACAGGCATATACATCAAAGAGCATTAAAAAGTGTGTATTCTATGTACACAGGATGCACAAAATGGGTCAGAATGGGATGCAGTGTGATGGAATGGGTTGGTGGCTGATGCCAGCAAGACTGAAACGGAATGGAATTAGCTGCTCAGATAATCCTTGCTTCAAGTTAATGCTTGCCATGTCATTACAGCCTGAGCCAATGCATGTTTACCCAGGAGTAAGTTATGTTATTCTCCTGCCAACCTAGCAGTTCAAAAGCACGTCAGGTGCAAGTAGATAAATAGGTACCACTCTGGTGGGAAGGTAAACGGCATTGCCGTGCACTGCTCTGGTTCGCCAGAAGCGGCTTAGTCATGCTGGCCACACTACCCGGAAGCTGTACGCCGGCTCCCTCGGCCAATAAAGCGATATGAGCGCCGCAACCCCAGAGTTGGCCACGACTGGACCTAATGGTCAGGGGTCCCTTTACCTTTAAGTCATGTTATTCTTAGGTAATCCTATAAATTTGCCCCCTTAGCCACTAGACAATGGCAGTTCGTTGATAGTAGATGTAGTTACAAATGAAGCAAAATGCATCCATAGAAAGCTAAATCAAAAACACTAGTCACTAATCCTGGCACCAAACATATCCTTTACATCAGTGATATTTTGCCCTTTGTGTGTGTGTGTGTGTGTGTCACAGGGAGGGAGGAATCATGAGTTACAAAGGAAATAAATCAGTCTAAAGGTCTGTGCACAAAAAAAGCATTATATTTAAAGCAGGGGCTCTCCACTTGGTTCTGACTTTTGACAGGGTCTTTTCAGCAGTGCTTCCCTGCTGAAACAGAATGCCCTCCATCATGAGGTACACCTGTCTTCATCATTATTAACTGGTGCAGGGAGCAATGGTCAAAGGTGGTGGGAGTTGTAACCTAACAACAACTGGGTAACCAAGCCTGGACAAGGCTGCTCTGTCACCAGCCTTCTCCTTGGGACAGGCATCCCCAACCTTCGGCCCTCCAGATGTTTTGGACTACAATTTTCATCATCCCTGACCACTGGTCCTGTTAGCTAGGGATCATGGGAGTTGTCATCTGGAGGTTGGGGGTGCCTGCCTTGGGAGGACGGGGAAGAACAATGGCCAGGGAAAGGAAAAGATGGCAGTGAGGACATAAGCATTTGAATCTCCTCTGACATTTGAGTTAACTGCTTAAAGGTGGTATTCAATGCTACCCTGTCTCAGTCTGCCATTGCTAACTTGGGCTTATTAATTTCAATGGGTCTACTCTGAGCAGTACCTAGTTGACCACAACCCTGAATACTGGTTATGGAGGGGACACAGTTTGGACCTGTACCTGGATTATGTTCTCAGACCTACTGATAAACAATTTTCTTTTTTTAGGTGGCCCTCCCCTCAACCTAATGCTATGAGAGAAGGAGAACATTTTTCTTTTTCTCCCTATATATAGTTATCAAATTTGCAGACTTCTCCAAAGCCAATGTAAATGCATTTACCCAACAAGGCAGTTCAGTGCAAATGTGCTAGAGAGCATATTGAACTACTTGTAATGAAATGTACAACCTTAAAAACAAGTAAAGTGTATTTGTGGGAGCTGCTGGTGAATTATGAACGGGGGTTTTTTTTGGTGGCGGGGTTGTTGTTACTGTTCCCCCCCCTCTCTCTTTGTGTGTGTGTGTGTGTGTGTGTGTGTGTGTGTGTGTGTGTTAAAAACACTTCATAAATCTCCAGGAAAAAGTACCTATTGCATTTCAACCATTAATATATTTTTAGCTGTTTATTTATAAGCATGATATCCTGTGCTCCAGATAGTTCAAAAAATAGAGCATTGCCAGGAAATTTAAATCTGGATGGCCTTAAGCATTATATAATCTCAAATAGAACCATTGCAATCAATAGGACTACTTTCATGTGTGAGGTTGTGTTTAGTCTACAGTCCAAACACACTTACAGAACAATACTGTGGTCTCTGGCAAGGCATCACAGGCAGCAAAGGATTACTTGGTTACATAGGAATAAATTCTAGTGGAGCAGCCATGGTGCACAGCAATCCTGGTTGGTAAAAAGAAAAGCTATAGTACCCGAATCTACTTACTTTCCTTTCCTTTCCCTCTCCCCTCTTTTTTAGTTGTGTTGTAAGCCTCCGGGCAGGGACCAACTTGCTTTTTTTCCATTTCTGCACAATGCCTAGAAAACTTGAGGGTTTTTTTACAGATGAAAAACAGTAGCTGCAGAGAATAGTGCCTCAACCCAGCTTTCTTTAACCTGGTGCCCTCCAAATGTTTCTGAACTAAAACCATCATCCAGCACCAGACAGAAATCTTGTGAATAACCTAAACAATAATGAATCGCTTAATAATGGAATAAAAAGCCCTGCTAGATCAGATCAAATGCCAAAGTAGTCTGGCATCCTCTTCTCACAGTGGCCAACAATATGCCCATGGGAAGCCTTCAAGCAGGATTTGAGTGCAACAGCACTCTTTCCACTTGTAATTTGCAGCAACTGGTATTCATAGGCATAACACCTCCAACAATGGGGGTAGAACATAGCCATCAAGCCTAGTAGCCTCCAGGAATTTGTCTAATCCTCTTGTAAAGCTATTATTTGCATTTACTAAGGAAAAGGTAATAGAATGGAATTCATTGTGACTTGTTTCCAAGTAAACCAGGTTAGGATCATGCTCCCTGACTGCTAGCAAGCAAACCACAATGATGTGAACACTATAGATCATTTCCTCTAATCTGGCCTTGTCCACAAACCCTGCAAAATAACCCATAAGTGCAAAATTCTAGTCATCCTAGCAAATACATGTCACTCTCCAAACACAATGTTTTCTCAGGAAATTGTTTGTTAGACAAGCATTTGCATAACGAGTCAACAATATCCATTGATTCCTATCGGAAAACGTATAATGCATTCCCAAACATGGAATTTCAACCCCCAGGAAAAACTCAAGAAAAACTCCTGAAACCTTGCAAAAGGCACCGAGGAAAGAAAAAAATGCTCTCTTATTTGTTCAGTCTTCCCCTCCCTCCCATCATTGTTTTTGGAAAATTGGCTGCTGTGGACCAAAAAACCCACAAAAATTAAGCCTGGTTTAAGGCTGCTTATTTCTGGGTAACTTTTGTTTATGTTCTGGTGACTTCTAGCTTAGATTACTGTAACATGTTATATGTGGGGCTGCCTCTGCAGACAGTTTGTGAAACTTCAGCTGGTGCAGAATTCAGCAGCCAGGTTGCTCACCAGTGCAAGATATAACATATAACACCAGTCCTGGCCCAACTGCACTGGCTGCCAATTAGCTTCCAGGCCCAAGGTGCTAGTTTCAACCAATAAAGCAAAGACCATCTGGGCTGTGAGCCCTGGCAGACCTGCTCCCTGCCTTGCAGGCCTTTCCCCACATGCCTGGGAGGCTGAGGCTCTGACTGACTTCTTCTGCAAACACCGAGGCGGCTGAACAGAAGTTTTGGTTGGAGTATTGTTGAGGGGTGGTGGTTGGTGTTGTTTAATGTTGATTTTTAAAAAATATCTTTATTTTGGATCTGATAATTTAAATGGAAAATGTTCAATTTGGTTCTGTACTTTTTGATGTTTTCTTTATTGTTTATGACCACTTTTGTTATGTTTGAAGTTATGTATTTTTTATAAGTTGGGACGTGGGTGGCGCTGTGGTCTAAACCACTGAGCCTAGGGCTTGCTGATCAGAAGGTTGGTGGTTTGAATCCCCGCAACGGGGTGAGCTCCCGTTGCTCAGTCCCAGCTCCTGCCAACCTAGCAGTTTGAAAGCATGTCAAAATGCAAGTAGATAAATAGGTACCGTTCCGGCGGGAATGTAAACAGCATTTCCATACGCTGCTCTGGTTTGCCAGAAGTGGCTTAGTCATGCTGGCTACATGACCCAGAAGCTGTATGCTGGCTCCCTTGGCCAATAAAGGAAGATGAGCACCACAACCCCAGAGTCGTCCGCGACTGGACCTAATGGTCAGGGGTTCCTTTAGCCTTTACCACAGTTTTAACTTTGGAAAGACGGTGCATGCAAATAAAATGATTGAGCTGATTAAATGGATCAGGACCACAATACCTCAAGAACTGACCTGGATCCTGCAATCATCATTTGGCACCCCTTTTTCATATGCCTCCTCCATAAATGTTCTGGAGGGTGGTAACATGAGAATGAACCTTTCCTGTGGTGGTTCCCTGCTTGTGGAATGCTCTCTCCAGAGAGGCTCATCTCTCACCTTCATTACATATCTTTAGGCACCAAACAAAAACACTCCTCTTTTCCCAGGCCTTTTTAAAATTAGCCTTTTAAACTGGGCAATGGGAGTGTTCTTGTTCTTGTTTGTTATTTTGGTATGTTGTTGTTTTTTATGTTGTAAACGACCCTGTGATCTTTGGATGAAAGGTAGCATAGAATGAATGAATGAAATGTTTGTTTGTATTCTTACACACATGTATGACTGTTTCCAGCAGCTCTCAACCTGTGGGTCCCCAGATGCTGTTGGACTACAACTCCCATCATCCCTGAGCTCTGGTCTTGCTAGCTAGGGGTGATGGAAGTTGTAGTTCAACAACATCTGGGGATCCACAGGTTGAGAAAGGCTGGTTTAGACCATGGGTAGGCAAACTAAGGCCTGGGGGCCAGATCCGTCCCAATCGCCTTCTAAATCCGGCCCGTGGATGGTGTGGGAATCAGCGTGTTTTTACATGAGTAGAATGTGTGCTTTTATTTAAAATGCATCTCTGGGTTATTTGTGGGGATAGGAATTCATTCCTCCCCCCCCCCCCAAATATGGTCTGCCCCCCCACAAGGTCTGAGGGACAGTGGACTGGCCCCCTGCTGAAAAAGTTTGCTGACCTCTGGTTTAGATATCTGAATCTATGGCATGCCTACCAAAGTTTGGGGACTAATTCCTCATGTTTGGATAAATGAAATTTTGTATAATGAGCATTTGGATAGCAGGACCTACGTCTGGGGTGGTCTTACAAAGCAGTGCAGTCATTTACCTTAGTAGGAATATTAGTAATATAGTCACAGGCCTTATCAAGTGGATTGTAGATGGGCACCCACATATTTTTTTAAATCAACTGGATATACCACTGTGCACCACAGCCTTGCGAATACAAATGATGCCAGCTCCATGTTATCCTTAAGAGTCTGTCATATTTTTTTTACCAGCTTCTGTATATCAATATCTAGAAAAATAGAGGGTTTCTAAAAATGCTAATAGTTTGCAGATTACTGTAATATGATGTAATTTGATGTGATTCAGTTTGACTCCATCTGACTAATGGTTTTGTTATGAGTGACGAGGTTAAAGCGAGTGCAGTTTGCAAATAAAACTGCAGGACTACAAAAAAAATAATCATATAGTTCTACTGTGTCCTTCTATGGAATTTAATGCTATGAAATTATGACAGAGGGTACAAGCAACAACTGTAATGATGTTCTCACACTCCCCTTCCTCCTATTTGTGACAATTTCTTGATTTCCTAAGAGCACACAAAGAGCCTTGCTAAATCATCCCAAAGCCCAATTACCATGACCATAATAAGCAATAAATTTATTAAGTGGTCCACCAACCCCCTCATGTACTCATCAGTACATATGAAGAAACTGCTGAATCAGCCCAACAGCCCATCTCTTCCAGCACAATGTTCTTACAGTGGCCAACCAGATGCCCCAATGAGAAGCCTACAGGCAGGACCTGAGGACCACAGCACTCTTTCCACTTCTCATACCCCAGCAACTGGTCTTTTGAGGAATGCCACCTTTGCTACTGGAGATATCACAGCACCTCAGGACATGGCCATGGGCAGTTGAGTGGCATGTTAGGGATGGACAGGTCTGTAAATGATGATTTCTCTCTATTTATCTTTTTTTTTTTCTAATTCTAGAATCCTCAGGAATATTCACCAGCATTCTGGTGCTCATTTTTCCTAATATAAATGCTTTTTTGTAGGGCATTTTGCCTATCACACACACTTTGCAGTATTTTGCTAATTCATGTATGTTATTTTCACATGCTTGTATTGCATACAATAACCCCACCCCTTTCCACACATTTTATGGCTGGAGAACTGCATCAGAAAATTCAGAGAAGTGCAAATTTCAAAGCAGCACATAGCTGAATTATGGAACTCATTCCCACAGGAGGTAGTGATGACCACAAGCTTGGATGGCTTTATAAAAGGAACGGACAAATTTATGGAGGAGAAGGCGATTAGCCATGATGGCAATGCTTTGCCTCCAAAGTCAATAAGCAGCAATGTTTCTAGATACCAGTTACTGCAAACTGTAGGGTGGAGAGTGCTGCTGTGTCCTGGTCCTCTTGAGGGTATCCCATAGGCATCTTGTTGGCTACTGTGAGACCAGGATGCTGGACTAGAAGGGCCATTGGCCTGACCCAGCCATCTCTTATTTTCTAAAGACAGTGGCATTTGCATATAGTTTCGTGAAGTGCATATTAGATAGTATCGCACTGAAATGCAAGCTGAATTTCTCCCTTATTCCAGTTTCCAATTAGTGTGTAAGAAATCACATCTCCAGAGATGTGGTTATGGTCTTGGACGCATCTAAGGTTGTATTAAAGACCATGCAAAGGCAAGTTAGGAATTACTGGATATAGTGACACAGTTGACACAGAGACTGAGTGGTCTGAGCTGCAAGACAGGCCTTCTTTCCTCCTCCAATAACCGGTGACAAAAGAGTCACCTCAGTGGGGTTTTCATTACACACTAAGACAGCGCCAGCATATTCCATTTATCCAGTCATTCATCTCCGCCGGCATGAGAGAAGCTTTAGAAAATTAAGAGCAGCTGAAACTATATCACACAGCAGAAGAGTTGAAGGCGTTGTGAGAAGAATCACTGTATGCAGCATATTTAAAGACCAAAAGCTGATCAGTGCTGAAGGAAGCCCAGAAATATATTGTTTCATTGGAGAATTCTTTAAGCAATTCTTTTCATAAGCAATTCTAATATCTCAACGTGATAAAAAGAGGGGTGGGTGGGTTGTGTGGGTTGGGTTTAGGTTTCCTCTTGGCATCTTGTGAATGAAAGGGGCATGGTATAATGTAATGAAGATTCTGGTGGAGAGGGAGATGCAGGGCCTTAATGAGAGCTGGCTGGGGAATGGTTCCAGGTCAGTGGCAGAGCCCCCGCTTTCCCTATAAAAGGCTGCAGGTTCAGTCCCATGTAGGCCTGGGAAAGACTCCTGTTTGTCACCTTGGAGAGCTGCTGGCAGTCAGTGCTGACAGTACTGATCTGGGTGGATCTGTTCCTACTCTTACTTCTGTTTCAATATGGATAGAATTGCATGGCTATCTTGATTATGAACCTCAGGATTCACAATGTCAACTCCTGCTACCACTAAAAAAAATATGCAATGCCTACCTATATTGTCACTGAAGAGCTGAACGTTTGCTAAATGTTGGGCTACGGCATCAGCAACATTCTAGCCGTAAGCCTTTTGACATTGCTCAAGGAAAAACCCACCATCTATTATTCCGCCCAAAATACAAAGGTCAAATGTTATTAATTAACACAGCCACACAATTCACTGGAGCTAAATGGTTGTTCTTAAATAGCTCTTTGATTGAGAACTGATGCCTCATTAATCTTAAAACACAGCAATTTGAGAACATCACTAAAGTCAAATAGAATTATGACTGACACTGTGGGCAACACCATTTGCCACTTGCAGGAATGGGCTCACTCTCTAG
The DNA here is from genome assembly GCF_965153285.1 of Podarcis tiliguerta. Taxonomy (NCBI): domain Eukaryota; kingdom Metazoa; phylum Chordata; class Lepidosauria; order Squamata; family Lacertidae; genus Podarcis; species Podarcis tiliguerta. Next base: position 33,950,270 of record NC_139547.1, read on the forward strand.
AATCTTTTCTCAAATAGTCAAATGACACTGCTTTAATGGTACAGTAAGATGAGCTGGTTCTGCCATGAGGTTGACGGAAGCAATGGATGGAGTAATCAATAGTTTAGTAATATATTATATTATTACTAATAGTATTATTCTATTTTGTATTAGCTAGAAATATGAAGCTGGTGTATGCAAGGAAGGAAGTTTGTTTAGGGATTACAGGGTTAATTTGTTAACCCTGACCTGATTGGGGATCAAACTAGAAGGTAAGCATTGAATATGTGTGGATTGGTACATATCTATCTGAAGCTGGGAATTAAATTCCTTTAGCTTCCACGAACTTTTATGTATTTTTAAATAAATTTATATTGTGCCCTTCCTCCCAAAGGATCCTAGCTTGTGGATTTGAAGTCACATAGCCAGACACTGTACCTGGGCATAACTGCCTTTGAGAGAGCAGATGAAGGCAGGAGCTCACAAGGGCAATATATATATATATATATATATATATATGCAGGTTTTGGTGTCCTCGGGTGTCTTCCCGTGTAAAAGTTGGGGTGTCTAGGCGACGTTTCGACGAGGTCTCACTCGTCATCTTCAGGCTGGTGCTTTCGGCTTCTTGTTACTGGAACAGAGCAGGATCTCAGTGTTTGAGTTCCTATAAATACTGTTGAGGAGGTGTGGTGTATAGCCTCCAATGTTCTGGGCAGAGAGGAGGTTCCCAGGCTGGTGTGCCTTTTCTTCTTTTGTTCCTTAATTACTTGAGGGATATCTTGAGTGATTTCTTGAGTGATTTCCTGAATCCCACTTAGGTGGGTCATTAGGTGTGGATTAGTTGCTAAAGCCTTCGTGTCTTGAACTCTTGAACTTTGTGAAGAGTTTTTCTGAGAAGATGGCTGTACTGCACTTGGTTGTGCTCTGGCTTGGCTTCGTGTATAGGGGCGAGCTGTGGTTTTGTGGCCTGTGCCAGCCAGATCTGTGTAGGGATTGCAGGGGGGTGCAGCATCCGGAGGTGCCACCCTGGTTTGGCTACTGGATGGTGTCTGTAATTTATCTGTGGAGAGGGTCTGGGTTTGGGTCTGGTGTGGTTGATTGGTGATGGCGTTCTGTGTGCCTCTGGATCTGGTGTCAGATTTTGTGGGGAGGGCTAATTTCCAGATGTCTGGCAAGCGGGATGTGTCGTCACGCTTGTTCATGTTGTGAGGGTGTTTCTCTATCTCGATGGCTTCCATGATTATTCTCTTGTGGTGATGTTCCATGTTAAAGAGCAATTTGGAATCTGCAAAATTAATTTCGTGTCCTGTTTCTTTCATGTGTTGGAAAAGAGAGGAAGTTTTTTCTTCTTTTTTGACGGCATTCTTGTGTTCTGCGATCCGTGCATTTATTCGTCTGTTTGTTTGTCCAATGTACGTGGCTGGGCAGACTTTGCAGGGTATTTCATAGACCCCTTGGTTTTCCAACTGAATTTTATCCTTGGGGTTTCTGAGGATATTGGCTATTTTTTGGTTGGTGCAAAAGGCTGTTTTGATATTGTGTTTATGGAGGATTTTGCTAATTTTATCTGTAGTGCCCTTGATATAAGGAAGGAGGGCTATGCCATTGTTTTCTTCTGTGTCTTGGTTTTTGGGGGGTGTTTCTTTTTGGATTAGCTTCGTAACCCTGTTTTGCTGGTATCCATTGGCAATTAACACATTTGAGAGATTCTGTAACTCTACGAAAGCAAATATATATATATATATATATATTTGCAAATAAATAAATGCATTATTGGAAACAGCATACAAATGATATAGATATCAATGGGAACAACAGCATGGTCTTCCTTTATTCTCTGTCCTTGCAAGGTTGGGGGAAGGGAAGGTTCCTCCAGGCACCATCAATGGGAATTAATAGACCTCAGGAATATTCCCCTGCCCCTCTGAATGTTCTCAATGGGCTCTGCGTGTCAATATTCCTTTCCATTATCTTTACTTCCACCACTACAAAACTGAAGTACAGGAAGGGAAAAAAGGTGATGCTTCTTTACAAGAAAAACACAATGTTCCCATCTCACTCTCTGTCATTGGCAACTTATGCATATTTATCATGCGCATAAAGAGGAGGGGCAGCAGGGTGGCAATGGAGAGAGTCTCACTAGTGCAATGTCTGGGGCAGGTGATGTAGAGTATTCATTTTAATTCCAAGGGGACAAGCCCCTCTGTCTTGCTGGAATAGCAGCCAGTTGCCAGAAAGAGACTCCTCTATCAAGATTTGCATACAGACACGTATTGAAACATACGTTGTTGTTATTTTAAGTGAATTGAAATTGATATTTAATGCAGTACACACACACACACTTATCTCCACTTGCAGCTGAACAACAGAAGGAGCAGTAAACAGCAAATATTAGGGGGTGGGGGAGAAATTAGACTGAGTTTATATTTAAAGGTGAACCTGTACAATTCTCACTTTCCAAAACAATACACGAACCAAAACATAGCCAGCTTTCATAATTCACACTTCTCCAAATTTTGCAGCACAGTTCTCCAACCAAGTAATTTGTATAAAAATGCATAGACTTTTTTACACAGATGCACTGTATTAGGCAAACTCGCTTTGCAAATATGTGCACAAATAGGAAACATTTGCACTGAAATGCTGGTGGATTTTCACTAGGGCTTTTTTTAAAAGATGCAAATAGGCGTGGAAATGTGGCAAACTGAACTGGGAAAATGAGAAACGGAGAGAAATGAAATCAGATTCAACCATATCTCTCTCTCTCTGTCCACTGTATAGTCACACTTGCTGGTTAAGGGTTGTATTGAACCTTAATCATACTCTGAGTGGACCAATTGAAATTAACAGGCATGATTAAACCAGGTTTACTCTGAATAGAACTAAACTGGGCACAAGCCTTTGTCTCCCAACCAGATGACAGGTTTAAAAATGCCATCACCGAATCTTCAAGAAAAGAAACAGGGACTGGATGATGTGAGGGGAGGCCAACGGTGAGGTTTTCTTGCCTTTATGGTTAAATTGGGGGAAAGGAATTGAAAGCTGGACATAACACTATTTTATCCTTCCCTGAAAAGAAAAAACCTGCCCAGAATCTTTTTGCTTTGATGCTTAATATTCCAAGAAATCCTAAAATGCATACATATAAAAATAAAAATTAAATTGCTTCCTGTCACTCAAGAAACAGAGCAGCTCTTTATTTGAACCACTGCACTTTCTCTCTGGGCAATTTACTCCATCCCCCCCCCTCCTCCCGAACATCACAGACTGTTTTATTTTGTGAGTGAACAGGGGGGAGCTTCAAAAGCTTCTCAGCAACTTTTTGATGCCAAAAGGTGAGACCAGTTATTACCTGGTCACCATGGAAACAAGGATGTTGAGTCCTCTCCAGTGACATTGTCACCGAGCTCTGTTTTATTGTATAATCATTTGAAGTATTATTTAAAGAAAGGGAGAAGGAGAACAATGCTGGAGCCATTCAGAAGAAAGAAAATTTAACCAAGGCAAGTCTTTTGTGCAAATAGCAAAACACACTTCACTTTGTTATTACTTGTTCAGATATGACATAGCCTGTCCCATCCTGAAAGTTCAGGACATGTAGCAAAATGAGACTCCACAGGCAAAATGAATTACCCCCCCCCAAAAAAAAAATTAGTTGAACATTCCCTCTTGTTTCTCAACTCACCTCTGTAGTTCAAACCACAGAGCTTTCTCAGGGAGACAGCAGGGGTAGCCAATGCGATGCCCTCCAGATATTGTTGGACTTCATCTCCCATCAGCCTCTTGACCATTGTCAAGAATGCTGACAGCTGAAGTTCACTCTTTAGGATTTTGGATGAGTCTGTCTAGGCCTACCTAGAGGTACCAGAGACTGGACCTTCTCTATACAATAAGATGCTCTGCCCCAGGCGCCCGATCAGCTTGCTCCGCCGCTATTTGCAGAGCCCTACCAAATGGAGAGGGAGCTATGTATGCCTAACTTAAGTAAAGGTAAAGGTACCCCTGACCATTACCACCCCTGACCATCCAGTCGCTGATGATTCAGGGGTTGCGGCGCTCATCTTGCTTTACTGGCCGAGGGAGCTGGTGTTTGTCTGTAGACAGCTTCTGGGTCATGTGGCCAGCATGACTAAGCTGCTTCTGGAGAACCAGAGCACTGCACGGAAACGCCGTTTACCTTCCCGCCGGAGTGGTACCTATTTATCTACTTGCATTTTGAAATGCTTTCAAATTGCTAGGTTGTCAGGAGCTGGGACCGAGCAACGGGAGCTCACCCCGTCATGGGGATTTGAACCACCGACCTTCTGATTGGCAAGCCCTAGGCTCTGTGGTTTAGACCACAGCGCCACCTGCACCCCACATGCCTAATTTAGTTTATTCTAATTTTGCTTCAACTTGCTGTGGCCTTTCTGTGTGATGTTATTCATAATGTGTTTCAGGTATAAGAGAAAGTTAGTTTGAGTAGCCAGAACTCTGAGCACCTCAGGAGCAAACATACAAAGAGTCCTTTCGCTAATCGCTAATTTGATGCACTGTATTAGATTTAAAGAAGTGAAGTAAAGGCATGATAAAAACAGTTAATTTTGCTGATTATAGTAAAAAAAATACAAAAAAATACAGGCTAATGCCAATTGCAAGCTGTAGGTTCAGTGTTTCAGTAGTAGAAATTATTGTGTATAACATAAAAAACAAGACTGATTATATGGGGAAATATGGTACATAAATTATAAAATGTAAAATGTAAATAACCAGGGTAATTTTAAACCAGAATAACACTCAATCTGGTCTTGTCTTCTGTTTGTAAGATTTACTCAGAAAACTATAACATAAGTTAAAGAGTATCAACAGGAAACATAAAATACAATTCAGATGTACACTCTCTGCTCTGTATTTTTTTTCTCTCCCAAGGGTGGGTGGGAGGAAGGAATGTGGATCAATCCACTTCACAGGCATTTGTGATTTTTGTGAGTGAAGAAGATCTGTTTTGAGACTGTGGCCTATGCTTGCTTGTTTGTTTTTTCTCACCTTGAAAAAACCTATCCAGGTCAAAGCTCTAGAGAGCAGACGTCAAAATAACTGCTGGCTCCCAGCTGTGCAAACTGAAGTTTAAGATAGATACACAGATGATAAGCACATTGATTCACATTGTGTGGAGAAGTCGCATATGGCACCCCTCCAAGCACCGACAGGGACTGCCTGCTTTTATCCAAAGTCTCACAATTATTTTTCAATGGAAACACATGCAATGAAATTACCTCCAGAGTAGCCAAGAACTAATGCAGTATCACCTAGGGGCAATCTCTTCATATATAAGAGGCAATCTTCTCATATATGAAGTGCAAACAAAGAGTGTGTCTTGATTTTAAGAAGCTTGCAAGTTTTGTGGGGCATGGCAATATTATTAATTAATTATATACCACACTTCATCGAAGAGCTGTTTACAATACAGAATATAGCAAACATTGTATGTCAATACATAATGTAACACCCATATAATAAAAAAATAAAAGAATTACATGAATACATTCTTAATGATAATTAGGAGTGGTGCCAAACTCCACTATGGTTCTGATCCAGGGTCTGCATGTGACAGGTTGACCTACCTTGGGCCTCCTCCCCCTGGATCTGGTCCAGAATAAATTCAGGGAAAGGGTTAACGTACAGTGGAAACTTGTGTTACGTACCGTCCCCCTTGCGAATGCTGCAGGTTACGAGCTCTGCTAACCTGGAAGTAGATGCTCCTGGTTGTGACCTTTGCCCCGGGATGCAAGCGGAAGTCGCGTGGCAGCAGCGGGAGCAGTGGCGTAGCGTGGGGGGTGCAGAGGGGGCCGGCCGCACCGGGCGCAACTTCGGGGGGGCGCTTGCACTCGCAGCTCTCTGCCCCTACTATAACCCACGGGTTAGGGGGCGCAAATTACTTGCCTTGCCCCGGGTGCTGACAACCCACGCTATGCCACTGAGCGGAAGGCTCCATTAGCGAAAGCATGCCTCATGTTAAGAGCAGTTTTGGGTTGAGAACGGACCTCCGGAACGAATTAAGTTCATAACTGGAGGTACCACTGTATACCCAGGAAAGGGAATGCGCCCCCCCCCCCAGCTAAGGATTGTTCCCCTCCTTTCACAGATTGGTCTGAGCCATCCAACCTGACCTGTACCCAATTTGTCCGGTGCCTGACTCCCTCCAAATATGCCTAATTTGGCTTGGGCCTTGGCCAAATCCTATGCACAGCCCCAATAATAATACATGATAAAATACAGATCGTCCTAATATAAATATATACCTAATATAAATTATTACCCACTCATCTCAGGAACAGCTATAACACATATCTTACAGCAACAGCTTAAAAAATAAGAGGGAAGCAAATCAGCAACGGCAAGGTATCTAAACTACAATATAGTACCTGTGCATCTTCTTCTAGTGATAAAATATATTGTGTCTCTTTCTCTCTGTGTTATGTGAATGCTGGGGGAATGACTTCTTTTTCAATAGATATGTATCAAGCATCTGTTTCTACTATTCTCAGAGCTCTGGAAATCAGCTCCCCATTTCCTGTGGAGCCTTTGCATTATTATTTTATGCATAGCAATAAATAATCAAAGTCTGAACACAATCTACATTCGAAGCAAACAGAATCTAGGAATGAACGTAATAAGCACTCGAGACGGAGGGCTCTGACTAAAATCTATGGAGTAATCAGCCCTCTGAAATCCTGTGAGGATTTCAAAAGTGTGGCTGTGTCTTTAGCTATCTGTCTTTATTTATGGCACCCTAATCAATGTCAGGATTGCAGCCCAGACCTTGTGCATTAGCAGCACAAGCCTTTATAGTATAAGAAAAAGCAAGTCTTGTGCTAAAGGATAACAAAAGCTTATTGCTAAGGTCGCCTGGTCCTTCCCAGCTCCAATTTTTAGTGTCCTCGTGCATTAACACTTTGCAAAATACTATGGTCCCCTTTGACTATCCAGTTCACAGCTGTTACCATCAAAGCTAGGAAATTTTCAGGAAGAGACCTACTTGTGGAATCCTTGTAAAGAGCCCTCTTCTCTTCCTGCCTCTGTTCCCACCTGCATAGTTTATTACCACTCATCAATTTGCAGCGATAAAAAACAGGTCAAAGGATCCAGAAAATTTATTTGTGGACATTTGCTTCCTGATGGGGTGAGGAAGGCATTGCCTTGTCCCCCTCTGAAAACTGAGAATGAAGAGGTATCCAGGATCTCTGATAACACCCAGCACAATATTAACCATGTCTACTTAGAAGTAAGTCCCATGTAGAGATGTGGGAAACGTTTGATTCACTTAACATTTGAAGCTGAATCAAGTTACACATTCCAAAACAAAACAAGAACTGAAACACAGCTGTCCTTCAAAATCCACATGCATCCAACTGCATTTTGTGGCATAGTTCTCCAACCATACAATGTTTATGTATGTTTTGTCTGCACTGGTGTACTTGATCCTACCTACAAAGGAGATGCCTGGTTCTCAGTGACCAAATTGTGTCCTGCCCCTCTGTCTCCAGGTCTGCCAAAACATCCTCATGTTCTGCTGCTCCATCTAGGTTGGTTGAAGTCTTCTTCCTACCTGATTATGGTCTGTGCTCCACAGGAGAGCCTGGGAAGAGAGCTGGCCTCTAGAGGTGCAAAGGGAGTATCTGCTTCCTTCATCTGCTCCTTCTCTTTTGTACTTCTCTTGCTTCTGGGGCTGCCCAACCATGCCAGATTCCAACAGAGGTGAGAGCTCCAAGACAGGCACTCCAGGAAGGAAATACTGTTTGTCTGTTTATATTCCACCTTTCCTCAAAGGAGCTCAAAGTGATGTATATGGTTCTTCCTCTCCCAGTTTCATTCCCACTACAACCTTGCAAGGTAGGTTACATGGATAAACTGATGGGCCCAAAGTCACACAGTGAGCATCATTACCAAGAAAGGATTTGAATCCAGGTCTCCCAGGTTCAGGCCAACACGCCAACCAGTGGTGGCTGGCAGAGCTCCATGCTGCTACCAAGCTACCAAACCCACCAGCCTGGAATTTGTGTGTGTGTGTGTGTGTGTGTGTTTTAAAAAGAGAAAAATAGTAAGATAAGAAGACCCCACTGCCACAAATTTAAGCCTAATCATTTTACCCTCATTCTTTAATTTTGTTTCTGGAGTTCACCTGAAATCCAGGTCCAGCCCATGACATTTTGCCGCCTGAGGTGCAGGACAAGAGGATGCCTCCCCCTGTTTCAGACCAGCAGCTGAATCTTATTCCAACAATGGAAACGGGACAATGTCCTCCACTGCACTTGAATATAGCAGGGAACAAAGAGCAGGCTGCATAGCACACACAGCAGAGTCCACTGCTTGCCCTTCAACATCTGCTACCTGAGGCAGGCACCTCGCTTTGTCAAATTGTAAGGCCGGCTGTGCTGGCAGCAGCAATCCAGAGAGTCTGTCCCAACCCTACCTGGAGATGCAAGAGATTGAACCTGGAACCATCTGCATGCACAGCAGATGTTCTACCACTGAACTTTCCCAATTCTCACAAGGCTGTGCAGTCCCTGGGCTGAAAAGGGTTCTCCACTCATATTCTAGCTCCTGTAACTTCTTGTTGATGGCTTTCTTCCTTCCCTGTCCACTGCCTCACTTCCACCTCTGAAATGGTCAGACCAGGACATATGGGAAGAAAGCCTACACACACACACACACACACACACACACACACACACACACACGACATTATGCCCCCACAAGGTTTGGGGAGATATGTCCTGGGAGAATCATGCAGGTTTCATTTCTTCTTACTCAGTTTGAATCAGGAACAACTATCTATCTATAATTTCAAGACAAGTCCTCCCCCCCTCTCCGCCCCCAGGAAACAGATCATGCTAAGCAACCTGCGAGCACAACTTGGATTTTCTTTTCTTTCCATTTAAACAGCAAAGGCAATGAACTGCTTGTGAATAATGTACACACCTCAAATTATTCAGAGCAGATTTGAATAATGAATGTGTTTGAGAAAATTGTACATTGTTCATAGACAATTCATGGAGAGAAAGACAAGCAAACATCCATCACTTACTCGCTGCTGCCTGCTCACTCATTACACTCTGCACATCACAGCAGGTTGAGTCCATGGGAGGGTCTGTTGCATATGTTCTGGTAGAAAAAGAGTATTAAGCCCATTACCAGGTTGCCAATTTTTCTTTAACATGCTCGCAGTCAACACAGAGCCACAAAAACTACAGAACAGCCTTCCCTAAACGGGTGCCCTTAAGATGTTTGGCCTGCAATTCCCATCAGCAGAGGTGTAGTTGTCTGATGACACAGGGGGCTAAAGACCTGGTACTATTTCTGCAGCAGGATCCCTGTCTCCAACATCCTACAGCTGCCCAATCAGCATGAAAGGGGATCTTTGTAGTCACTGTTGGGAGTCTTAGTCCAATGACATCCGAAGGGTAGCACACTGGCTGCCCCTTCTTTATAGCATTTTTTTTACCCTGCTCTTCAGCCAAAAATGCTTCCAAAAATAAGTTCAATACCAGACAAGGCAGTTCCTGTCCCCAGGCTTGTTACTTAAAAGACATGACACAAAAGGAATAAGAGATGAGGGAAGAAAAGGGGGAAGCACGACACAGGGGCAGAGAGAGGGGAGTCAGCAGGAAAGTTGCACCTTCTCCTCGACTGCAGCTCCACTCGTGGGTCAGGCTGGACCTGGGGGCACAGTGCCCCCCCATGCCACACACCTCCTGGGGGTGCACCCCATGTGCCTGCCCTGGGCAGTGGTAGTATATGCTCCACTGCTGCTGATAGCACAGCATAGCCAATGGAATGGTCCCTTCTCTCTTGGATCATGTTTCCTGCTACATCCAGATAGAATTACTACTTTTAGAGGACAGCTAAGGGAGAGGAGAAGCCAAATGGACAGCTAAGGGAGAGGAGGAGCCAAATGTTTGTTGGATTCTACCTCCTGTTATCATAGTGCCTGGGATTGAAGGGAGCTAGATCCCAGCAAGATCTGGAGGACATTGCATTGACTGCCCCTTCCTTTTTTTAACCCAGCTGTGCAGCCAACTTTTTTGCCAGAGCAGCTTATGTAAGGAAGGGAGTCTCCATTGCACACTGTACTTTCAGCATGAGACTTTAAGCAGTATTTGCCAAGGCGGTGGTTAGCACTGTTTAAAATGTCACAGTGCTGAAGTGCAAAACTTTAAATCAGATGCTCTGCGGAGCCATTTCATATGCAATGCCTCATTCTGAGGAAGGACTCTCACTTGGAACGAGGTGCTAGTAGCCCTGAGAGCTGTGTAGGAGGACCACTGACCTCTAAAACACCTGGCATCATTCCTTAGATGTAAGGCAGTGCTTGCCGGGCTTGAGTGGGGCAGGCAGCTTCTCGGGGGAGTGGCACCAACCAAACACTTGCATGTGGACAAGAGAAATGGTGGTGGGCAGTGCAGGGGTTGCTGGAGGCAGATGTGCAGGTGCTGCCCCTCCTTGACAAGGGACTCACCTAGCCTAATGGGAGAGCCAGTCTTGCAGGAGCATGACCTCTTCCACTCATGCTTTCCATCAACCTATATTCAGAGGCAGGTGATGGGCAGCAGATAACACTGTCTATTTGATAGCTTCTGGGACTAGCTATGAAGGTTGTGGTAGAAGTCTTTTCCATGCAACACTTTGTATGGTGGCCAGTTACTGCCCTGCAGAAGCAAAGAGCAGACAGTGTTTTGGGGATGTTGCTCTTGGTCACCAATGCTACATGGAGGATGAGATTACATGCAAGATGTAAAAGTCATACCATCTGGTGGAAAGGTGGAGTATAACTAACTAACTAACTAACTAACTAACTAACTAACTAACTAACGGAATATGACAGTGACAGCCTTACTTGTGATACTCACAGAAAGTCATCCCATTTGCTCACCCAAGCACCCATAAAATCACTCTCGATTCCAGCTGGCTCAGCACTGAAGATATGTGAAACATACATAGGGACATAGGAAGCTGCCTTATACAGAGTCAGACCATTAGAGCATTTAGCTCAGTATTGACAATGCTGACTGACAGTGACTTTCTAGTCTTTCCCAGCCCTACCTGGAGATCCCAGACCTTCTGCATACAAAATGGATGCTCTGCCACTGAAATATGTCACATCCGCAGAGGAAATTGCCTCTGAGTTAAATCATTGGGCCACTTAGCTCAGTATTGCCTATTCAGGATCTTAGGCAAGGGAGTCTTTCCAAGCCCTTACCTAGAGACACTAAACCTTTTCATAAGGAAGACCAGAAGTGATGCTGCAGTTGGGGGCCATGCACAGAAACCACTGGGCAGTCAGTTGAACAATCAGCAATGATGGTGCCATCTCTGCCTGGTCTTGATAGTGTCTTTCTGAGAGCCACACAAAAGCTGGAGACAGCCTTGTTTTTATTATTGAGGGCAATGTAGGACAAAGAGCAGAAACCATGCAATCCCTGTAATGTCAGAATTGGGCTCTGGGACAGCACACAAGCAGAATTCCACCCTAACATATCCCAGTTCAGAACCTCCTGGGAAGCTCTGGCTCTGAAATATTCTTCTGCATTCCTAGTGACTTTTTTTTTAAGGTGGGTGTTAGGGAAGTAGAGAAGTTGATGAATGTAGCAGCAAAGTGCCTTACTCCAATGATGTATGGCATTAATGCATTATCCAAACCAGCTGTTGTTGTAACAATATGTTAGAAGGTTGTCAGACTTTAATGATGGATTGTGCCAAATGTTGGTGTCACAGAAGAGAACAAAGTCAGATTTTCATAAAAGATAATTCAGTAAGCATGGATGGAGAGTCCTACCATAGATCGATCCCTCCTAAGCATTACTAGAAAGCAACAAGAAAACTGGCTATGTGCTACTGTTGGAATTTGTCAATGCAGCTATGCTTCATGATTTATTAAGAGGTTAAACAGGGAAATAAATGGACTGATGCTTCCCTGGTTTCAGATTAACTAAGGGTTGAATCTCACATCTAGTTATTGAATGGACACCTCGTCATTTACAGAGCCAGGCCATTGGGGTCAGGTGAGAATTTTTTTGGTTGAGAGTTGGTGAGACCACAGAGAATTCTGTGCTTGTGGTACGTACACATTGCTATGTCGTCTGCTTCAAATATACTCATGCATCTCATGCAAAACGACCACTCTCCCTTTTGACTCTTTTCACATTTGTTATCTTTCTTCAGTCTTGGTGAATCATTGCCCTGCAATCCCAGTGTCACTCTTGAAGAAACAAGTGGTATAATAATGAGAACTGCAATTATTAATTAGTTGATTAAAGTAGTCTTTGTTTGGGTTGTATGCAATGTTAGTCATACTCAAGGTGGTAATTGTGGTTTTCAAGTCCCTTTCCTTTTGATCTCACAGTGACCCTGTGAAATATACGTTAGGAGGCTGAAAGGCAGTTTCTGGCCCAAGATCACTCAGTAAGCTTTATGGCTGAGCGGTGATTTGAACCCTGGTCTACTGTATACTACTTTGGCACTCTAACCATGACACAACTAGATGGTCTCCAGATATTTCCCCTGCCTACAGCGAAATGTTGGAACTTGGCTAGTTGGGCTGAGAAACCTTAAACTCAGACCCTGTACAACACATGGGCCACCAATCCAAATGTATGTCAACTCAGTAAATCTCTTGCATTGTTCTTGCTGTCTCCAGGAGGGATGGAACTGCCTGGCAGTCTGCAACTTACTTTACCTTGTGCACATACAGATTTATGTGCCTGACAAAAAATAAAAAAGGGAGTGTGTCCAAGAAAAAATACTTTGACATTCCCACCCACCACTGAACCCAATGTTGGCTTTAGGTAGGATCCCTGGAATGTGACCCCACGTAAATTGCAGGATTACTGTACTTTAAAGGTGTTGACTGCATTTATCTCCATAGGTCACAACATTTGCAGGCCTGCTGAAAAAAAGTGCATTGACCCTTCTTAGTGTGCTGGCAATTTTATATTTTTGGGGGGTGAGAGTTTCGAGCTGGGGATTTAATCTCACAATTTTCACCAACCACACCATGTTTTTTTGTCATAGGACCTTGAAACTGGAACGGTGCCATTCAGTACAACATGGAGGATTTGGCATTACTCAGCAGCTATAGCTCAGACTCAGTTGACATTAAATACCCCACGCCACTTGCCAAATGTGCTGTGCACTGTAATTAAATACCTAACGTGGAGCTTGCTTAGCATCTGCAAAGGTGCCTGCCTTTGATGACTTAATCTGTTCCTGCAGCTGAAGCCGGCAAAAGTAGAAATGCCTCCAATCATTTCCTTCTTTGAGCTCAATTGCTTGGCCACAAGATAAAACTTAGTTCTTCTAAGCACATCCTGTAAGCAATCGGTTTCCAAATTCTTGGCAAATTGCAGAATAAATTCAAAGCAGGCATTTCTGTTTATTTAATTATTTCTGTTTATTTAATTATTTATTTTCAAAGAGTGAGTTTGAAATAGGACAGAAATCTTTCGACCAAGCAAACAAAATCAAGTCCCCAAGAAGAAAAGAATTATAGATAATCAGAGGGGGCTTGTAAGGGTTGAGAACCTTTTTTTGCAACTTTCATTTCTGGACAAGCTCCTGAGGACCACATGTCAGTGGTGTGAGGGACAAAGGCAGGAAGAACAATGCATGTAAATTTTACCCTTGTACACTAGACTAGTTTCTATACTACTCTCAAGCAAGAGTTCAAGGACACGTTCCATGCAAACAAAAAACACTTGGGATGTGAAACAGAGTCAGCGAGGGATATGACCTGGGGAGATTTCTGAGGACCAGATAGAGAGGACTGGAGATCTGCATTCAGCCCCCAGGCCTGAGGTTCCACATCACTGAGATAGCTGAGTCTCCTCCTCAGTGCATGAAACTGAGAGATATACAGCACTCCCAACCCCTGGCTGTCAAGGTTTTCCTTGAACAGTTCCAGCAAAGGAATGCCCACCAACCTTTTCAGGTAATCTGCATGCCAGGACCACTAATGGAAATGGATCTGTAAGGGATAGAATAAAAAGTCTTCATCTGGTCCAGGTTCCTTGTGCACAAGTAGACTGGCCATTTTGTTCCACATCCATTAGAATTTTTGAAAGGAAAAAAACCCTTTTAAAATATGTGTGCTTTCCAAACTTTTAAAAGCCGTAGCTCAGTGGTAGAGTTCTGATCCTCAGCATCTGCAGGTAGGGCTGGGGGAGATTCCCCTGTCTGAACTCCTGGAGAGGTGCTGCTAATCAGTGTAGACAATGCTAAGCTAAACACAACAATGATCTGATGGAATAAAGCAGCTTCTTATGTTCCAGTCAAGTGAGAGAAAGCCATTGCCCCCGTATCCTTCTGGTGGACTTTCTGGGGGTATCTGGTTGGCCAGTGAGGGCATTTTACTGGCCTATTGTGCTTAATATGTGTCCTCTTTCTACTACCTTCGTTCCAGATGGTGCTGGACTTTGCATTCAGAAAGTCCCAGTTTCAGTCCCTGGCATCTCCAGGTAGAGGTGGGATAAACCCCCATCTGAAATCCTGGAGAGATGATGCCAGTTAGTGTAAACAAGACTGGGCGAGATGGGCCAAGAGTATAAGACAGATCCTTATGCTTCCATATAAATTGAAACAGAAGTACTTATGGCAGGCATACCCAAACTCGGCCCTCCAGCTGTTTGGGGACTACAAGTCCCATCATCCCTGACCACTGGTCCTGTTAGCTAGGGATGATGGGAGTTGTAGTCCCAAAACATCTGGAGGGCCAAGTTTGGAGACACCTGATTTATGGTCTAGTCTGAAGACTTCCCTGGTTCTTTCTCATTTTAAAACTATTTCCACTCACAGCAGCTAGAAAGTACAGTCCTTGTTGTCCTCGTTCAAAACATTTGGTTCAAAAAGCCCCTGGAAGCAGTGCTACCAAGACTTTCTGGACAAATGCATGGGGAAGAAGATAGATATCCCCATGTGCCTGTGAGAGCAGCCAGCCCCCCCCCCCCCCGGCAATGCCTCAGGTAGAAAAACACTGGTGGAAATGATAGCTACCCCCAGTGGTCTGACTCAGGATATCAATTATTATCATTTTATATCAGCCTTCCCTAACCTGGTGCCCTCCAGTCAGGAAAGCCCAAGACATTTTGGTACCTGTGGAGAACCACAAAATGGCACCCACCCATCATGGAAGAAGGTGAGAGCAAAGATCTACACGAGGAACAAGTGGGAAATAAATATCTACATTGGGAACAAGAGTGGGAGGAGACCAGCAGCACCTTCTTTTCACCATGAGGCCACTGTAGAGGCCTACACTGGGCGGATGGGGGTGATGTTGAGGAGGTGGCAGATCTGACCTCCAAGGACGGTGGTACCATCGTTGCTATCACTACAGTAGTGGCAGCAGCAGTGGGAGGTGCCTTCCTTGGAGGCCAGATCTGCTGCACTTATGGATCCTACCATCTAAGGCGGTCACTTCACCTTGCCTCGTAGATGGGCTGACCCTGCCTCAATATGTTTTGGACTACAATGTCCATCATCCCTGGCCATGCTGTCTGGGGCTGGTGGTAGATGGAGTCCAAAACATTTGGAGAGAACTAGGCTGGGGAAATCTCTCTTACCTGATGTTTCTGCTTAATCGCTGAGTCTTTTAGGCACACACTTGTGTTCCACATAAGAGGCAGTGCTGCTGCTGCTGGTGACTCCAATGACATTTAAGCAACCGGCATGCTGGAGAATTGCAGCTATAAACTTTACAAGAAGCAAACAGAAAATATCACCACCTTACCTTTTGATGACCTATTCAAATATGAAAGAAAACTAGTTTTGGTTTCATAGGGATGAGAAATCTCATACCTATCAAAAAAAATATAGCAATGTTTAGAAACAAAAATAGCTGCCTGTCCTAAGTAAAACCACAGTTCCATCTCACTTAATATTGTCTCCACCCTGATTGGTAGCAGCTTTCCAAGGTTTCAGACAAGGGTCTCATACCAGTGGTGGGCAGGGTCGGAGGCAAAAAAAGTACCTGGAGAAATATCTGCAACTCTTACCTTTGTACAGTGGGCAAAGTTTCAGCATCAGGGGAAGCAAGAGGTAGTATCTCAGTTCAAGAATACATTCCACTTAGGGAAAAGATGTTAAGGTGTGGAGCGAGGACAGTGAGGGGTGTGATTTGGGAAAAGTCCCAAGGCCTGAAAGAGAGGACTGGATGGCTGAATTCAGCCTCTGTGCCTGAGGATCCCTACTCCTGCTGTCTGTATTATTCTCCTAACATAGTAAAATGGGGGAAGGCATTGAGTCTGGGGAAAGAGTGGCTTGCCCATGGTGGCCTCATTGTATGACATGTGGGGTGTAATCCACTGGGAGCAGTCAAATACAGTCCTTATTTTGCTAGAGTGGACATACAAGGCAATGTTTGGTCCAGCCAGTCGAAACTTCCTGTTCCTCCTGGCCTGGAACATGCTTCCTTTTGCATGTGACTAGTAGGTGGGCATGACCTTTCCAGACCTGGTAAAAGGCCAAGTCACGCAGCCACCTCCCTCTCTCTCTTCAATCTTATTTTTTCGTCCTGCGATCTTCCTGATTCACCTGGACTGGACTGCTGGTTGCCAACCAGCAGTCCCCCAGGTTATCTCCCATATGGGGTAAACCTGTTTTATATGTTTATAACTTTCAGCCTAAAGCCTGCCTCCAGGGATCACACTGTGCTTTGCCTGATTTTTAGTAAAACTACTCTTTTTTTTACTTATGAATAAGACTGATGTGTCTTTATTCTTTTAGAAGGGATCAAAGGGGTCTTACCAGGAATAATAGAACATATTGCAATCTGGGCAAGCCAGGTTGAATTGTTTATTGTCTTAAGAGGCTCACACGAATCTGCAACCAGTTTTCTGCTGTGTAAAGGGGGAATGCACTCTGCTAAGTGAAGAAACTTGCTAGTGCAAGTTAGGTAGGATATTAATAATCAATATATCCTCTCCTGCCACCCTCAACATTCCCATATGGCAGAGGTGGGATTTGAACTAAGATTTTAAGCTTTACAGCTCATTATGTTAGCCAGTAAGTAGGTCTCTTGTTTATCAAAAACATACTTTGCATATTATTCAACAATATAAGCCACATCTGCTAGTGTGAAATTGGTTGGCGATGGCACTCAAGTCGACTTCCATTTCCCGTCATTTGGGTATTGACAATTTCTTAATAGCCAAACTAATTTTGTTTGTGTTAGCATTATGATCGTATTTGCTCTTGGCAATTTAGTGTGCTTCAACTTTATAAATCATGTGTGGTATTTAGTACTCCCTCCCCTTTTCCCATTTGTGTCAACAAAGTTGTGGTGGATGATGATAACATGCAAAACAGATTTTGTTATATAAGCCTGGGGAGTGGTCATTGATGTTCCTCTGCTACCATGAGCAGCGCTCAGCATGTGTCTTAAGATCTTTCTCTTTCAGGATTAATAAAAAAGATATTATTCATTAAACTCTCAAAACATGAGACAAGCAACCTCAGAATTGATATACAAATGCAAATCTTTATTTTGAGAATGCCTCCCATTCCCCAGAACTGAGATTTTTCTTACAAATGTCCTGGATGATGCCTGAAAGCAACAGTGGTCAATAAGAGGTCCCAGGACTGGTGTCAGTATCTGACACCCTCAGTCAGCTATCATAGGAACATAGGAAGAGCCCTGCCATAGCACGCTAAAAGTCCATCTAGTCCAGCATCCTATTATCATAGTGGCCAACCAGATTCCTGAGGAAAAGCCACAAACGGGACCTCTGGAAGTGTCCTAGAGCCCTCCCACCTCCTTCCCAATGCTGGGAAAGCTCTAACTAGGCTTTGAGAAAGTGGCAGAAGGACTCTAGGACCCTGTCAGAGCCTCATGCCTCCTTCCCAAAGCCCAGTGCCTCACTTACTGGACTTTGAGATGGTGCCCCATTGGCTCAGCAATCAGTGCATGAGCACTGCTCCCACAACCCTATTTCACACAACCCTGCTCTGGCTACCCCCCCCCCATGCCTGTTTTGGTCAAATCTACTGGCAGACAGTCTCCAGCTGCTTGCCCTCTGCTGCATGCAAGAGCAGAATGACTGCCTAATTTAGCTTTCAGATTTCTGTTCTGTTTCAAGCAACAGCCTCAGGGATACAGAGGTAAGGCAAGGCTTTGATAGCACCTTGGACAGCTCCAGGAATGGCTCCTGCTGGTGTGCAGCAGTTGTGAAAAAGGCTGATTCCCTTCTACGGATCATTAGGAAAAGGGTGAGATTCCAATCGCTAATGCCATAATGCTGCTCTACAAATCTATGGTGCAGCCACACCTGGAATAACATGTATAGTTCTGGCCATCTCACTCCCAAAAAGAATATCGTAGAGTTGTACAAGTTTTAGAGAATGACAACCAAAATGGTCAAGGGGCTGGATAAATTCTCCCTGCGCAGAGAGCCTTTTTAGTTTAGAGAAAATATGAGTAAGACAGGTGGGGCATGATAAAAGTGCATACAATTATGCATGCTGTGGAGAAAGTGGATAGAGAAATGTTTTTCTCCCTCTCTCATAATACTAGAACTCAGGGACATCCATTAAGGCTGAATGCTAGAAGGTTCAGAACAGACAAAAGAGAGTCCTTATCAAACAGTGCATTGTTAAGCTACCAAGTTCTCTCCCCCAAGAGGCAATGATGGTCACCAAGCTGGACTGCTTCAAAAGAGGGTTAGACAAATTCATTGAGGATAAGTCTATGAATGACTACTAGCCTTGATGGCCATGTTCTACCTCCACTGTTGGAAGCAGTGTGCTCCTGAATACCATTTTCTGGGTATTACAAGCTGGGAGAGTGCTGTTGCATTGAGGTCCTGCTTACAGACTTCCCATAGATATCTAGTTGGCCACTGTGCAAACAGGATGCTGGACTAGATGGACTTTCAGCAGGATATGGCAAGGTTCTTCTTACATTCTTATGGGTCGATAAGACCAGAGTTTAATTGTTGCTTCAGCAGCAATTATCCTTAGTCTGAACCTTAAATAGAAGGTGCAGCTCAAAACCCCAACCTAATCCTCTGTAGAAAGGATGGCTGACCCCTTGGATATGGTGGTTTACACTGATTTTACATTAGTCAACTGTCTCGTGAATTCTTGCCATTGATGGGAGTGCATAAATACCCCAAATTCATACATTAATTGAGTGACATAGCAGTATCTGCATTGAGGCCTTACGGGTGAGGGGGACATTAATAGGAGCTTGCCTCCTGTCTGACATTGAGAGGCAGTATGGTGTAGTGGTTTGAGGGTTAGTCTCTGACCTGGGAGACCAGGATTCCAAGTTCCACTCACCTATGAAGCCAAATAGGTTATGTTCAGAGTAGACCTAGTGAAATTCACTAACCTCAGTAAGTTGTGCAAATTCAGTTCCAATGGGTCTACTCTGAGTAGGACCAACATTGGCTAGTCACACCCTCTCAGCCTAGCATCTATCACAGGGTTGTTGTGATGATAAAATGGGGAAGGGAAGAACCATGTGATTCACCCTGAACACGTTGGAGAAATGCAATAAATTTAACAAATCTTGCAGGTAAACTGGTTGTTAACTGAAATTCTATGGTGTTCTGTATCTTCTATCCTCGCCATATTTTCCCATTCCACTTACTCTAAACATCACCTTTCTAGCTGGCCACATTCTCCCAGTACTGCAGGACCTGGTTTGGATGGGTGGGAGCACCACCTAGCAGTCCTTCAATCCCTTCTCTCTCATCACAAATGGATATTAATGGTGCAAGTTGAAACCACTGGCTTTTATGCTGCATTAACATACTCAGAACTGTGTGTTCTGCTCAATGAATGGGCTTTACAACAGCAGAGAAGTCTAGCTTGTGTGTGTGTGTGTGTTAGCATTCTTTTTAACATTCTTCCTCCTCCTCGCTTAGTCCAGAAATGGACTAAACTATAACTGGGAATAATTACAGTGCTAAATAAAGTATGTAGAAGGAAGTGTGTTTGGGGGCATTGGACTGCTCTGACCCATATACCACATTCCCCACTCGGCAGCCCTGTTTCCCATTTTAACGAAGTCTTCAATTTTAAGCTTCCATCAGACAGTTTCCTGAAATGGAACAGAGGTGAATCTTGGGGGATAAAAACATAACTTTGCAGTTAATTGCTTTCTGTGTTGTGGTAGTTGCTTTCTCTTTTCTTTTAAAAGAAACATTGGTGTCAGATACCAGTATTTTGTTTTGTGTTGTTTTGCTGCAAGTATAATCCCATGCATCACTAATGCATTCAAACCACTGGAATGATACACTCTAACCACGTTTGCTGAAAAGCAATTAAAACAACATTCTGCATTGACTAATCTAGAAGGATTCCCTCTATATGCACCAAGGAAATTAAATACTGCTGCAAATGCTGTTTGGGTTAGAGCATTTCTTTGCCCTAAATATTATGTCTGCTTGGTTGTAGGATAATAAAGCAGGAAAACAGTTCTTCTCATTCTACAGCTCTGATTTTATACCCACTAATTGGCTAACCCTGAAAGAGGACGCAGAATAAATTTGGTTTGCATGTTGATTCCGGAAACAATATGTGAATGAAAACAGTTATCTTTTGAAATTTGCACTTCTGTGAATTTTGTGATGTGGTTCTCCAGTACAAAAAAAGAAAAGAAGACAAAGTACATACATTATGGGGAAGCCGACATAAAGATGTGTTTACAGTAGTACCTTGGCTCCTGAATGCCTTGGGAGTAGAACATTCTGGCTCCTGAGCGTTCAAAAACCAGAAGTGATTGTTCCGGTTTCCGAATGTTCTTTTGGAAGCGGAGCGTCCGACGGGGCTTCCATGGCTTCCAACTGGCTGCAGTAGCTTTGGAAGTCGAACATTTCAGAAGTTGAACAGACTTCTGGAACACATTCTGTTCGACTTCTGATGTATGACTGTATTGGTGAAAATAACATACAAAAATGCATTACATTAGACAAAAATGCAGGCAATAAAAGGGTGCATTAGGAAAAATACACACTAAAATGCTAACAAATTACCACGAGGACTTTTTTAAAAAATCAAACAAATTCATACACCTGGTTAGTGGACAGCTGTTTTGAAGACTGGAGGGAACTTGATTGACAGGCAGGATGGTATCTGGGAGATTCATCCTTGAATGCTGTGTTGGGAACATGAACTATTTCCCCCCTACATTGGGGAGAAGACCTGCAAATGGAGAAGAAGACCAATGGGGAGAGGAGGTTTCTGTACTACAAATCCCTTCTTCTCCTCTCTGCTACTGTTGCAGAAACCTAGGAATTCACAGGGCACTTTTT
Source organism: Podarcis tiliguerta (assembly GCF_965153285.1). Taxonomy (NCBI): domain Eukaryota; kingdom Metazoa; phylum Chordata; class Lepidosauria; order Squamata; family Lacertidae; genus Podarcis; species Podarcis tiliguerta. Next base: position 33,971,536 of record NC_139547.1, read on the forward strand.
CTCAATGGAGCTCAAGGTGGCATTCAAGGTTGTCCCTGACACCATTTGATCCCCACAACAACCCTGTAAATTAGGTCAGGCTAGGCTGAGAAGCAATGGCTATGGTCACCCAGTGAGCTTCATGGCTGAGTGGGGATTTGAACTCTGGTCTCCCAGGTCTTATTCTGACACTTTAAATGCTGGCGTTGATGGGGAAGGCTCAAACAGGATGTGAAGTGGGCCAGTCCAGAGTATTCATTAATTTATTGGGAAGGAACTCTGCTGAGCTCAGCTCCAAATTGAAGGGGATGGGATCGGTACTTGTTCTGCCTCTAGTTATAATTAAAGCAGTAAATATCAACAAGCACTTCTCCTGAAGAGGTGTCAAGAGTTTTACTTATGAACAAATGCTAGGGGTAGGAAAACAAACAAACAAACTGCCCTTCACGTGTTCAGATATTCAATTTTACTGTAGTTATTGGGAGCGGATCAGTCTCTGCCTTCACAGTTGGAGGCAACAAAGCCACTTCCGGCCTGCCCAGGAGGTGGGGTTGCGGGCTTCACGCCCACCCCACGTGAGCGGGGGCTGGTTCAGCCCCCGCAAGAACAGGGGAATCCTGGCACGTCTCCCCCCCCCCCAGCCAGCCAATCGGCTGGCTGGGGGGGCGTGGCCTGCCCTATTTAGGGCCGGCGCAGTGGGGGCTCGTCCTCTTTTCGCCGGCTAGCTCCCACGTTTGCCCACCCTCCCTCCCTGTAGGTAGGCTTTAGGTAGGTCTCTGACTTTGCTATGGACTTCGGTCTGTCGCCGCAAGGGGCATGGTAGGAATTTTTCCCAACTGGCAATTTGCAGCCATTTGGTTTTTCACCTACCTCGTAGCAACTCGTCACAACTGACGTGCCTCAGCAGGAGACTCCCCCTCTATGGTGTTAACCCTTCCCGTGTCTCCAGCAAATGGGCTGGAGCTGGATAGTCGATAGGACCAATGCCTAAGCCAATGCCTCTCATTCCTGAATTCAATAAAGTTGTGGCCTAATTCGCCCATTTAACCTTAAATCATGGTGTCTCGTGTCTTTATTTATCCTGGTGGGGGGCGGGAACTTGCCACGCAATGCTGAATACCAGTTGCTTGAAGCCACAGAAGGTGAGAGTGCCTCTGTGATTGGGTCCTGTTTGTGTTGGCCGACACAGCATGGCAGGGGGAGGCAAGGGCATGAAAAACCCTCCCCACTCCAGGATTACAGCAGAGTAGCAGCAGGAAGCAGACTGTTCCGAATTTCTTTATTATTTACGGCAAATTAAAACAACAAAACATGGCTAGTGTGAATAGAGTGTCTCACACACACCTTCTCTGTCTGAGAGCAGAGACAAAGAGAACAAAGAGTGGAAGTTACAGAAGTTCACTTCCATTCCTAGACATAACAGTACAGAAATGTAAACATGGATATCATGTTACATCAGCAATGGGAGAATGAAAATACTGACAGTTTGTGAGGTTTTCCCAGGCATCTGGGTGATCACTGTGAGAATATGATGCTGGATGAGAAGGAGGAGGAGGAGGAGGAGGAGGAGTTTGGACTTGATATCCTTCCTTTCACTCCCTTAAGGAGTCTCAAAGCGGCTAACAATCTCCTTTCCCTTCCTCCCCCACAACAAACACTCTGTGAGGTGAGTGAGGCTGAGAGACCTCAGAGAAGTGTGACTAACCCAAGGTTACCCAGCAGCTCTTAACCACTACACAATGCTGGCTCTCCTACACCACACTGACTCTGGATGAACACCACGCTGAATGAGATGAACTGTTGACCTGATCCCTCAGGCTCTTGCATTCTTATGGAATTCTAACATTGGAATGAGTTGCTTTTTGTTTGTTTTTTAATTTGGCTGGGAAGGGTTAAATTTTATCTTTCATGGAGGCTTGTGGTGTTCTCTAAGTTTCTTTCAACACCCATGACTATGTTTCCTTTTTTCTTATTACAATACCATTTTGCTTTAAGTATGGGAGAGAATATAATTTCTGAAGAACAGCAGCAGCAGCAGCAGCAGCAGCAGCAACTCAGGCATTTAGTTAATGCTGGATGAAACAAAGGAAAGGCCTTCTACACAGAATGGTCCCCTCCTTTTTGGTGTCAAATGTGGCAATTTCCCGATAAAAGTGATTGATTGTGTCTGGGTGTGTTTTCTCTGGACAGACTCTTGAGTGAGACTCAATCAATCATTCTGAATAGGAAATCAGAGCTAATGCACTACAACAATATCTGTGACACACACTGTCCATCCATCATAATCCACCTGTGCAACAGAACAGCAGGAGGGGCATTTCTTGGGAACATAAGAAGAGCCCTGTGGATCAGGCCAATGACCCATCTAGCATCCTGTTCTGCCAGTGGCCAACCAGATGCCCCAATGGGAAACCAACAGACCAGACCTGAACACAAAACTATTTCCCCTCTCCTGTGGTTTCCAGCATCTGGTATACAGAAGCATTTATTTATTGACATCTATGGAACTTAGGGGACGCGGGTGGCGCTGTGGGCTAAAGCCTCAGTGCCTAGGGCTTGCCGATCGAAAGGTCAGCGGTTCGAATCCCTGCGGCGGGGTGCGCTCCCGTTCTTCGGTCCCAGTGCCTGCCAACCTAGCAGTTCGAAAGCACTCTCGGGTGCAAGTAGATAAATAGGGACCGCTTACTAGCGGGAAGGTAAACAGCGTTTCCGTGTGCGGCTCTGGCTCCCCAGAGCAGCGATGTCACGCTGGCCACGTGACCCAGAAGTGTCTTCGGACAGCGCTGGCCCATGGCCTCTTTGAGTGAGATGGGCGCACAACCCTAGAGTCTGTCAAGACTGGCCCGTACGGGCAGGGGTACCTTTACCTTTACCTTATGGAACTTAGGGCACTATACTTGGTCTCTTTTTTTCTCTCTCACAAACATTTTTATAATTAAAACAAATGTGGGTGGCATAAATGGTTCAAAAGTGCCTTATCTGAAGGCATAAACACATAAGAAGAGCTTGCTGGATCAGGCCAATGGCACCATCCTAGTATCAGTGGCCAGCTAGATGCCCCTGAGAAGTCTGCAATAAGGAAATGCGCGCTACAGCACTCTCACCACTTGTGATTCCCAGCAACTGGTATTCGGAAGCATCGCTGCCCCTTACATGGAGCCAGAGCATAGCAGACATAGCCTTGCCCTCCATGAAAATAATGCTATATGACTTGATAAGCCGTAGGTGAAGCCATTGATTTTATTGCTTTTACCTTTTAAAAACATACCCATAGGATCACCAGGGCTCTGCACTTCAGCAGCAAGGCATTGGGTATTTCAAAAGTTGCAATTCAGACACTGGTTGCTTGTTCATGCCATTACTGGGACTGTGGGTAGGGAAAGGTAAACCTGTAAATTTTGGTTTCTTTCTCCCATTTCTTCAGTCTTAAGTTCAAATCTCCACATTTCCATATCTGTTCATGAATTTTATATTTAAAGTCCTCATAGAAATCATCAACTTTTTAGGGCAAATTTCTTTTACTGTGCATATTTTTCAAAGCAATGTTCTCTAAACTGCACATTTTTGCAGAACAATTTCCTCTAAAACGATGTGATTTATGCACAGGTGAATAACAGCAGCACCTGCAATGATATGCACACTTTAGGATGTGTGATTTTCTATGGATTACTTGGCAGAAGAATTGCATGTTGCCAGTTTTGAAGAGTGGCTGTGTTTTGGTTATTGCCTTGCTTCTGCTAGAAAACAAAAATTAAGTAAGTTCACCATTAAAAGTGAACTGAATTGATTTCCCTCCCCCTTCCCCCATTCCTAGCTGTGGTTCAGAGGAGGCAGTTCAAGCTGGACACTAGGACCAGATCTTAGAATTCTGCTAGTCTTGTGAGATAGGTGATCCTACAGAAGCAATCCCCTACTGCTGTAAAGGTTTCAGACCCCAGAGTGTGGAAACATTAGTGGAAAGTGGAATGGTGATACCAGGGACTGAAACTGAGAATTTCTGCATAAAAAGCAAATGCTTCACCACTTAGCTGTGGTTCTTCCAGATCACTGACCCATTTACCCAGTTTTGTCCACACTGATGGCCAGCAGCTCTCCAGGATTTCAAATGGGAGAGCTTCTGCAGACAGGACAGATGGATGCTCTACCACTGACCAAAGCACCCCAGTGGTAACAGATTTCCATCCCCTGACTTAGGCAATGTGCACATGGTAAACAGGTTAGGTAGTCCATTTGAACAGATTGCCTTATTCATTCCTCATGAGGTGGATCAATTACCCTGCATGCCATCGCTCAACCCTTCCACATGACAGAAGGCTGCAGTGGAACAATATAACCCTGCAAGTTTGTTCACGATGGTGGGAAAAACTCTGTAATTGTGACTGCCTTGTTGGCATTTCCGTGCGTTTGTCTTACATTCAACAGTTCGTAAAGCAGCATGCAAAGTTCATTGATTCAAGGGGAAGTTTTTGCCACTGTGGGTAGGTCTGGCTATTGTTTTGCATAAAAGTGATTGATAAAGCAGTATTAATTCACGTTAAAGCTTATGAACAGTGACAAGCATGAAATAGAAGGATCCACTGGGAGCTGAGAAACTCGCCTCGGTGTGTTTCCCTGTTATCTCCAAAACATTATGACAAATGCCATTATTAATTCAACACATTCACATCAGTGGGATCTGAACTTCTCAGTTGGTCAACTGAACAGACCCAGCATGAGCAATGACAGGTAACATATCCTTGCAGTGAATTGCCAACACACTATTTCATTTTACTGAAATTTGCAGAGCCTTTGTCCTTCTTTTATGGTACAATCAGTATTAAAGCTGTGGAGGCAATTCCCCCCACCCCCCCTTTTCAGAAATTGCTACCTTAATTGTCTAGAACTTTTGAGATCCTTTCCTTCCCAACAATTTAAATATGGCCATCAACTAGGATTGCCACCAGATTTTGCCTAAAATGAAACTTTTTTTAGATGAATTTGGAAATTCCTGCTTCACTAAGTCTCAAAGAGCAATTTATAGCGCAATCTACCTTTGATTGCCTTATAGCAATTTGGGTGGCGGCTATAAGGCAGTGGAATAAGAGTCTGCAAGATTTTCACACAAACCTTCCAAAGAAGGCAGCTAAGCAAAATGGAATGGGCACATACTGCCTATGACAATACACTTATTTTTTTCCTATTTCCCCCCAGAAAAGTAGTAAAGCATTGATTCTCTTTGGAGACAAAACAGCTGAAGAATTATGGACTGAGTCCAATATTAGTGGTGAGGCCTGTGTCCTCCTTATTTGTAGTGCTATCCTAATAGAAGGTCTCTCTTCATTTCCAGAGAGGTTATTAAACCTGCCAAAAAGTAATGGGTCACAGGGCTGCACCACACCTCCCAGAAGCTGTGGTTCCACCATGGATTCCAGTGGTGCTTCGTCCCTAGTTTTGTTTCAATCATTTATTCTATTGACCCTGAGCTCAAGTGACCTTGACAAGCCAAAAATATGAATGAATGAGTGAATGAATGAGCAAGCAAACTGAAATTAGTGGAGCATTCATAAAGGTTATAGGATCAGTATGCAATTCTCCATAAATTCCTCTCCTCAATGGCACCTATCCAGCCTGTTAATTTAAGTAAAAAATATTCACACCAATTGGGAAGCGGGGAGGAGAGGTGTTTTGGAGAGCAGAGTAAAAAAAAAAAAAATTGAGTAAATGTTTGCTAAGCAGCATTCAAGAACTGCAAGATGAAAGGCATTGTTCATCAAATGTCAGCCTATAAATGCAACACAACATTAAAGCAGCAGTCCTCCTGTACTCAAGGCAAATGTGCTCCAAAAGGGAGGGAAATGCCTTTATAACACAGAGAATGCTGGCGAGCAGAGCTTAAAATCAATGATGACAGCAAATTACATGAATCTTAATGCTGAAACCAGTATTTTTCTCCTGATGGAGACAATTGAGGGAACAATATTTCTCTTGCCACTTTTGAAATGAGAATTATATAAATGAAGAAAATAGCCTGGTCTGTTACATGTTGTTACAGCGTCTCTTACAGGCTCATAGGTCATAGAGGCACAGTCACAAGTGTGCTCTGCAACTCTGTCCTCTTTATTTCCATGGACATTCGTGCTTTTCTGGGAAGAGAGATTAGGGTTGCCATATTTCAAAAAGTAAAAACCAGGACGCCCCAACAGTTGCTGAGCTTTTTTAATGAACCCCCCAAAATTGACTTGCCTAAGATCCAGGATAATGTCCAGAATTATGGCAGCCCTACCCTAAGGACTTAAACAGATGAAAATAGATAAAAAGCTGCAGCAACTCAGCTTACAGAAGAGGGGTTAAGACAGATAGAATGAGAGACCTCCATCTTCCCTTTACTTTAATCTATTGAGCTATTGACTCTGAAAATTTTAGCTACGGGAAGGGAATAGGGGCCTCCTAACATCTCTCAGCACTCTTAACAAACTAAGGTTCCCATGAATCTTTGGGTGAAGCTGTGACTATTTAAAGTGACATCATAGCATTTTAAAGGTCTGGTGTGAATGTGTCCTTATTCAGTGGTTCTTAGGCATTTTTCTCTGGGCCACACTTTCAGAATAAAAATTTGCTCATGCTGTAGCAACTTTTTTTTATTGAAAAGCAGTAGACTAGCAAACAACAACAACAACTCCTAGCAGTGCTTCATTTATAACACAGAACGCAATAACTTTATAATATGACCATGGGGCATCTAGAAAGTATAAAACAATGTAGCTACATAACTTGAATGATTCCCAAAATATAATTATAAATGAGCCCCTTACATACTGTAGGTACCCTAAGTATGTATAGAAACTCAATGAGAGATGAGAGAGGTGTGTGATTGGTTTTGCTGGGTAATGGCTGCTTACTGTCTTGCTGGTGGGAGGCAGTTGCAGCCCAACGTGGTGCCTCCTCTTTTGCCCAGACGTGTGACACCATTTTAGGTTGTTTTCCCACCCCCTCTGGTCGCCGCGGAGGCTCACATGTTCCCACCAAACCCATCCTTCAAACGAGCCAATCCATGGCAGCGCTGGGGGTGGAGGGTGGGACCACTTTGCACAGTATCCCGTCAGGCCTGGGAATGTCACCCACTCTTCCCAGCCCTTCATTAATAGCTGATTACTGCTCTGTTTCTTTTCAGCTAGTCAGGTTTTGCCATGGTCTTTTGATGGTTGCCATATGCAGAGCTGGGAAGGAATTTCTCCTGCTCTGCCATTTTTGCCTTCCCCTTAGCCCTAGTCACAACTTTGGTGGTTTAGGCCTTGGGCGGAATCTTTCATCCATTTCATCTTTCATCCATTCAGGGTGTGGTGAAGTGGTGATTCATCCATTCCCTGTTCCCTGCGGCAGCGTTAACAGGGTACCCCCATTAGAGGGGTCTGAAGGGAAGTCTCTGTCCAAAGAGCCAAGTGTGTAGGGCTAGTGGGCCAAAGAGCTTCCCTCAGGGTTTGGGGGCCACCTGCGTAAACCTGTGTTTTGTGATGGATCCACCCCCGAATAGACCCTGTCATGTCTCAGTCCTCCAGCAGGGGGTCTGAGAGGGATACACGCCCAATTCCTATGACAAAGCTTCCTACATCAGAAATCAATAAAGTTGTGGCCATTTAAATCCCAGACAGTTCTTGTGTCCATTCTTTTTACCCCTCAGCAGTTAGGTGTGCCGGGAGGGGGGACTCTGTGGCTGGGCACACAATCTCATTTATATTCTGTCAAATTTGAGACAAACTCTCATCTCCACAAAGAAGCCTTTCTCTTTTCTGATCTTGCATATTTATCAGAGTTGGAAATCCCTATTCATAACAATATGTCATGGAGAACTGTAGAATAGCCAATGCTCTTGAATAGAGGCACAGGTACTGTTTCTGGTTGTATATCCAAACTATTTTGATACTACACTACAGTGCACTAAACTGAAAAGTTTAAATGTTTCATTGACTGTCATTGACTCTTCTCACCATGCTTGTCATCCTCTCCTGCCACACCCTTTGAGAACCACTGTCTTAGTTGAATACAACTCAATAATGGTGACATAATAGAGACTGGGCCATTAGTCTCTTCTGTGCAAGACCAACTCCAGTGCTCATCATTTGCTGCAGGTAAGTCCCTGTACCCCACAAGTGGGACAATACTATTTTTCAAATCTGTTCTCTGTTTGGGAAACGTATCTATAACAGCAGATCTGTGGTTTTCATACCCAGAGAAGAAAGTCACAGCAGCCTGAATAAAAAGGCACTGCAGGACTATGGCTACTAAAAGATCATAATTGCTGGGGAAATAAATTAAACCATTCACATTCCACGGTGTGTGTTTTTTCATATTTTCTCAGTGTTCTGAAGCATATTGTATCCCTCAGCATAGCAGCTTGTGGTATTCTGGATAGTGGAATTTTTTTATCAAGGATCATTTAGATCAATGTGAATTGAACCATGACATGAACATGAACCAAATTAGTTTGTTTTTCAAAGGGATGGCTGTGAGCTGGAATTAGATCCTTTTTTGGACATGCTGAGCATAAGCTAGCACTAGTTCCTTTTCAAAATAAACTTTCCAAGCTCTGAACCCAGGAGAAGGTGCTATGCCTTATTCGACTCTGTAGCCTCTGATACAGGGGTCTTCTTCTTCTTTGGTGATCACCTGTAGCCGAGTAAGATTGTCTTCCATAAGCACGGTTTTAACAATGAATCCACAAGTGACTGTGGGGGCCAATTCTGGATCCACACGTCCTTCCACAGTGGGGACATTGGTTTCCGGGCAGGAGTTGATCACGGTGTGGATTTGCCAAGTGTGCCTTCCTCTTAGCGTGTTTTTCCCTTGCGTCCTGAGTTCGAGTGTCTTCAAAGTCCACGACACCTTTGGTAAAGGCTGTTCTCCAACTGGAGTGCTCACAGGCCAGTGTTTCCCAGTTGTCAGTGTTTATACTACATGTTTTTTAGATTTGCCTTGAGACAGTCTTTAAACCTCTTTTGTTGACCACCAGCAACATGCTTTCCATTTTTAAGTTCGGAATAGAGTAGTTGCTTTGGAAGACGATCATCAGGCATCTGCACAACATTACCAGTCCAATGAAGCTGATGTTGAAGAATCATTGCTTCAACACTGGTGATCTTTGTCTCTTCCATTACACTGATATTAGTTTGCCTGTCTTCCCAAGTGATGTGTATAATTTTTTGAAGACACCTTTGATGGAATCTTTCGAGGAGTTGGAAATGGCATTTATAAGTGGTCCATGTTTCACAAGCATATAGTAAGGTTGGTAGTACAATAGCTTTGCAAAGCCTCTCCTCCCTCCAAGAGGGGAGATGTTGTGGGCAGGACGCGATTTCTGCGTCATGCAGGGGGCATTACGCCCCCTGCCCCACTCACCTGGCTGGCACACCATGCCCACAGGTAAGCGCCCAACTCGGCGGCATGGAGGGGGCGTGGTTTGCAGTTTAACTTACTGCTGTGCCAGCCATTCCGCCTCATTTTCTGCCTTCCCGTCGCGAGCCTTCTAGGGGGACAGTGGACATGATGCAGGGGTAGTTAGCCTTTGGCCCTCCTACAACTCCCATCATCCCTGATAATAGGCCCTGCTAGCTTGGGCTAGATGGGAGCTGTGAGTCCAACATTGTCTGGAAGATCCCCACTACTCTTAGAGTTGCTTCCTGGGTGTTGGAATTCAATCTCTGCCTCTGCCAAGGCGGGAGGCCAAGATCACTGTGGAGTCTTAAGACTGCAAAGAAGGAGGTCCTGCCCCTCTGACTTGCACTTGTCATTTGGCACAAACAAAGCAGGAAGCTTTCACGATGCATCAGCATACATTATTGATATAAGAAGCCGTGATGTGCATTTCATTATGGATTTAAAATCATTAATTATGTACCTAGCATAGAAGGCATCGGAACCTTTCCCATTCATCCCATAAATCAGTATTTTAGGCCCTCAACTTTCTTTCTTGAAAAATAAATAAATAAAAGCATTCCAAATCATTTCGCTTGAACTGGTTCATAACTTTTTATTACGGTCATGTTAATTATTCTCCGGAAGCATTCCCCTCTATCGCAGAATTACGCACATGAGATTTATGCTGTGCATCCGAAATGATTCAGATAATACAAAAAGGAGAAAATGAACAATGATAACAAAGAAAGTTTCTGAAAATAGTTGCTTTCTCTTATCTATCCCTATAGCTAAATTGCTGGCCTTTGCTGTTCATATCGTTTCCCCTCCTCCCCCCCCCCCCCGATACATTGCAAATTAAGTAGTAGAGAGATTTTTTAGTTATAAACTTTGTAAATAAAATGATTTAATTTGAACAATATATTATTGTATAATGTATTAAGCCCAGGACCCGCAGGTTAAGTGGAAGGTGGTATATATAAAATACTTGTTTGTGCTTGTGTATATACATAAAACCCAAATTTTAAAGTGTTAAAAATGGAAGCCTTGGGGTTTGGAGGAGAAAACCTTTGAGAAAGTGCAAGGCAAATTTCACCACAGCACAACATAAAATATTTTTATGATCAGGAAGAGAGACATGTGTCTTGAGGGTTCATCTTGTTCACTGTGGGTTTTGAATTATTCTCTGGTTCAGATTTTAATTCACACTGAGAAGAATTCTCAGATTGGCCCCACTCACTCAGACTCTGGATTCCCAAACCCCTCTCCCTTTTCCTTAAAAGCCGCTAACCAACTTAGTAGTTGGGCTTCTGGTACTTCAGACACAGGCAGTGGGAAGGAAAGAGGTGCCTGGCATGCTAAGTTTATAAAAAGCATTTTTTAATGTGTTAATTTATATTGTTATATCTTTGTTGTCTTTTGCCCTGAGCTCTGCAAAGGAAAGATGGGGTGGAAATGTCATAAATAATGTTCAATGACCAGAGGCACTTGGGAAAGTATATATTTCCAAGGCCTGCAGCAGAATCAGAAACTTTGTGGGTCTTGCAAGGATGAAGAGGATTTGGCCCAGAAATAAAGAACATAGGAAGCTACCTTACACTGAATCAGACCATTGGTCCATCTACACTGACCAGCAATGGATCTCCACAGTTTCAGGCAGAGGACTTAACTAGGGATCTTCTGCATTTGGAATCCTGTGAACAGTTCTGGTCACCTCAGCTAAAAAGGAGAAGGTTCAGAAAAGGGTAGCCAGACTGATCAAGGCCATGGAGCAACTCCCCAGTAAACAAAGGTTACAACATTTGGGCCTTTTAACTTTAGAGAAAAGGCAAGTAAGAGGTGAACAGGCATGTGAAGTGATGCATGATTTTCCTCTCCCTTTTTCTCCCTCTCTCATAACACTATAACTCATGGACAACTCATGGACTCTCATAACACTATAGCTCATGGACAACTCATTTTGGAAGATTGGGAAAAGACATAGGTTAGGGAACTTTATCCCACAAGAGGCAGTTATGGCCACCTGCATGAATGACTAAATTCGTGGAGGATATGTCTATCATGGGCTATTAACCACAATGGCTCCGCTGGCATGGTCAGAGGCAGTGATGCTTCTGAATACCATTTCCTGGAAACTATGGGATGCTGCTGCCCTTAGATCCTGCTTTTGGGCATCTCATTGGAGCATCTGACTGGCCACTGTGAGAATAGGATGCTGAAGCCACTGACCTGATCCAGCAGGCTCTTCCTATGTTCAAAGTGGATGTTTCACTGCAGCACCTTCCCAACTTTTGGGAGCAGTAGCTTGGCTATTTGCAAGTAAAACCAACATGAGTGAGCCATGGTTCATCATCACCAGCCAGCACATGACAGCCCTTCTTGTACACCCTTCCAAACATTATTCTCCAAATCATTTGCATGCACCAATTAAACTAGAACACCTACACACAGAGGAGTGAGCAGTTCCAGGAGAAATATCTCACGATCAAGTTTCTCCCCCAAACTAGATAGGTGTTTATGTAGCTCCTTTTTTCCAATCTCCCTCCAATTATTATTTCTTCTGTTTTTAATGATTATATATAAAGCTTGGCTGGAGGCAAAGGCAGCATCAAACTAATACTGAGAGTGGAGTGGACCTTTGCAGTCATATTGAGAAATCAATGATATATTAAAAGACATTTTAATTAGACTACTGTGGTTCTGAAGTAGCTTTGGGTTACAAAGATTAAATAATTGCTTGTAGCGTTCTCATAGTGGGGCTGGCTCATAGAGGGAGCTTATCAACTTTGTGGTCAGGTAAGAACAGCTGATGAATGCTTCAGCAAAGGAGTGGTGTAAGGGAAAAATAAAAGAAAACACCAAGTGCTTTTTGAGCCATCTCAGCTGAAAGGAATGGAGAATGGAGTGCTTCACCACTCCTTGGGAGACACAGAGTCTCCTTTAGTTGGCAATAGGGAAGGGCAAATCTGTCCATTTTGCTTTCTCTCAGTTTCTCATTTTTCAAAGCTTAAGTTGAGCACACCACATTTCTATACCACTCTGCATTTTCTTAAAGACATTCTCATGAAAATTGCTCAGCTCTTTCACGTGAATGTCTCCTACTATACACACTTTTATATGCAATCTTGCCCAGTGCTATTTTTCTAGAAAAAGAAGTGCCAGAACTCACCATGAACACCTCCCTTGCTCTCTTATGATGGCAATGGTGCCCACCTGAGAGCTGCTGGAACTGAGTTCTGGCTGGGGGAAAAGCCCTGATCTTGCTTAATTTCAGTGATCACCTTGGAGTATCATGACCTGCTGCTCCAGAGGGTAGGGCCTGAGGCAATTGATTCAAATAATAAGAAAGGAGATGGTGATTAAACATTAGGAAGAACTTTCTGACAGTGGAATGGACTATATCAGAAGGTGGTGGACTCTCCTTCCTTGCAGGTTTTTAAGCAAAGGTTGAATGACCATCTATCAAGGATTCTTTAGCTGTGATTCCTGCATTGCAGGGAGCTGGACTAGATGACTCTTGGAGCACTTCCAGCTCTACATTTCTGATTCTGTTTTCCTTTAGGGAACACGTACAAACATTCAATTGAATGTTCTGATAAGGCAAAGCTATTAATTGCAGAGAAGCTTCTAAGCACTGATAAGTGTCAATCGTTTCATGACCTTAGAGTCCAGCAGTGACTAGAACACATGCTAAAGGTTAATTAATTAATTTATGTTCTATCTATCTATCTATCTATCTATCTATCTATCATCTATCTATCTATCATCTATCTATCATGTCTTCTGCCTTTTTCCCTGACAGGGACTCAAGGGAGCTTACAGATAACATAGGAACATCTAAAAACAAAACAAAAAACCCATTAAAAAACCAATTACCTAACTATTTATCTATCTATACATGATCTATTAAAAACATACAGATAATTACAATCAAAACAGTACAACACCAGCCCATTCATTAAAAGCAGTCCATTCCCCAAAGCCTGTTAGAATAAGAAAGTCTCTAGGGAGGTGGTTTCAAAGTCTGGGAGCAGCTACTGAGAAGGCCCTGTCTCACATCCCTATGAAGCATGATAAAAAGAAGGGCCTCCTCTGAAGAGCTCAGAATATAGGTAAAGGTAAAGGGACCCTTGACCATAGGTCCAGTCGTGACCGACTCTGGGGTTGCGGCACTCATCTCGCTTTATTGGCCGAGGGAGCCAGTGTACAGCTTCCGGGTCATGTGGCCAGCATGACAAAGCCGCTTCTGGCGAACCAGAGCCACGCACAGAAACACCATTTACCTTCCCGCTGGAATGATACCTATTTATCTACTTGTACTTTGATGTGCTTTCGAACTGCTAGGTTGGCAGGAGCAGGGACTGAGCAACGGGAGCTCAGAATATGAGGAGGTTCAAATGAGGGAATACAGTCTTTAAAATAGCCTAGATCTAAATCATTTGTTTGTTTGTTTGTTTGTTTGTTTGTTTTATATTGCATTTTTGTCCCAGCTTTCCTCCAAGGAACTTAAAGTTTTCCTCATTTTATCTTCACAACAATCCTGTGAGGTAGTTTAGGTTGTGAGTGAGTGGTTGGGCCAAGGTCATCCAGTGAGCTTCAAGGCTGAGTGGGGATTTGAACCCTGGTCTCCCAGGGCAAAGGCATGTGAATCATATCAAACGGAAGCTCATGGCTGCAGGAGAAATACCCATCTTCAGGCCAGGGGTTCAACTGTATTCACTGTAGCTTGGATGATTCTATGTTTTGGTGTGTTCTTTCCTAACTATCTACAATACTTCAAAAGGTTGCTTTGTTCCTGCCCCACTGCTTTGTAAATTCTTTACTCATTCTTACTAGCAAAGCATGCTGGGCAGGTAATGTTACATTTCAATGATCACCTGAAGGAAAGAAAGAAATGTTTCCATGACAGTTTCATCCATATATGCACCTTTTTCAGAGTAATAGTTTCAGATTATGCAAGTCATATACAAGGCTGGAAGACAGTGCAACATAATTCTGGAAAGATTTATTTTTGAAAGATAGCACAAGCAGCCAACTCGGCATTTCAAGTTCTGGAAAAGTGAAATCATTTGCATGACTATATGGCTTTAATATATATGGCTACTTGGGTTAATTCATCATTTGCTGCCACAGTATCCACAGGCATTCACCTGGCGCTCCAAATTATAAATAAATCTACATCTAGGAATGTGTCTGGATAAAAATACCAGCTTCCTAGTTCCACACAGCAGGAATGCCTTTTCTGTAGTGTTAAAATATTGTCAGAAAGCAGAGATGCAGAGTTAGCAGATGATGTTAACAGGCTGCTTGCTGTTCTGAGATATCAGATGGGTATGGTGGAGACAATTTCCTCCTAAATTAAGATTAATAAACTGAATCCACACACACAATCTTCAAGCTATTGTCTTTAGCATACTATGCTGTCTACAGTGCAACGCAGTTCAAGAGGGATGCAATGCTTTTCCAGCGCAAAGAGGTCTCTGCAAAGAAGCTTCCTCATTGTCTCTCTTGATTACATTGTTCCATTGGGAGAGGAGTTGCTGCCTTGTGGGAGTATAAATCTCACTCTTGTTCTTTACCCTGTCTGAATGATGTTCCCAAGAAGGATATTGACAAGCTGGAATGTTTCAAACTTATATTCCTCTGGCTCGTTCCCCCGCATCATTTTCTTCATCTCCATCTTCAACAAATATTGATCTGATCATTTTTAATTGTTCAGTCATCAACTGTTGAATGATACCAACAGTCAATGGATGGTCCAAAGGAACCTTTAGCATATTGGATGCTTTTAATGTTCTAGATCTTATTAGTCATTCAATCCACCTTAATATTCACCCTTAAAAGTCCTGGACTTCCACAGCTGCAACTGTGTTATCTCAAAAGCAGATTCATTTCAGCTTCCTTCTCACAGCTAATTATGGCTCTGTCACTTTTGGTTCCCCTAGTTCTTTAGTGACAGGAAACAAAACAAAAGGATTGAGGATTTCCTATTGCCCATTTTAATCTTTCTTGTCCACTATAAATCAAGCTCTTCGCTTTGCTTTAGAAACTTTAACAATTAGTTTCCTTTCTGTTTTCTCAGCAACAAAAGGTGGGTACTCACAGATTTTCAAATTGTGGATTTCCCCCAGCAGATGGAGGGGGGAGTCTCTCAGTACAGATTCCTTGTCCCAAAGATGTTTTAAAAAGGAAGGATGCGATTTGAATGAACTATAAGGCAATCACGTGGCACTGGGGTGTGATAATGTTGCTGCACAGCTTGCCAGCTCGTCTTCCGTCCAAGGCTTAGAGAGCAGAAAAACAGCTTTGATCCAAGCATAATGAGGATAAATCCCAGATCCCTCTATATCCAGAGTGATTAACAGAACCAGTCTATCTGTTTGGATATTATCAATAACCATGTATAGTCGTACCTTGGAATTTGAATGGCTTAGTTACCGAACGTTTTGGCTCCCGAACGATCAACAAACAGAAGTGATTGTTCTGGTTTTGAGCGTTCTTTGGAACCCAAACATCTGACGTGACTTTCACGGCTTCCTGCAGCCAATCGGAAGCCGTGCCTTGGTTCCCGAACGTTTTGGAAGTCAAACAGACTTCCGGAATGGATTCCATTCAACTTCCAAGGTATGTCTGTAATTATCTTCTGTCATCCAAAGCTGGCAGATAGATCTCTAAATCACCTTACCTCTCTCGACAGGAAGGCCACCATTTGTGTTTTAATATTTGGATTATTTTTATTTTATTTTATTTATCACTTCTCATCAAACAGCCTGAATCTGATAATCCACCTCCAAAATGGTCTTCAAAGTTCCAGGCATAGCCTCATACCAGCTCTGAACCAGTGACAGGGGATGTTATGTATGCAGGCATTGAAGAAACCATGCTTTATACATGACATTGCCTAGGCCTTAATGCCTCCTGGAGCTCAGGTGCTTCATCTGCATAAAGAAAGGAAGAGTGGATTCTAAAACCCTCCAATGACATTTGCTAGTAGCTGGCAGGCAACCAATCCCTGCTGTGATAAAGCTAGTGTTATGATTCACTATTCACAACATAAGACAAACTATCACAGGTGGGGAGGTGTGTTGCCTGGGATGGCTTAAAGTGTTTATATGCTGGGCTGAGCACCCCTGTTTGCCATTCTTGTTCTTCTTGCTCCTGATTTCCAATAAATCCTTTCTGAGCTGAATCTTGGTCTTGAACTTTAGGGGAGACATTTAATCCAGTTCACATTTAAAGGCAAACCTTCCTAATTCACACTTTCCTGAACAATATGTGAACCAGAACACAGCCTTTGTTTGAAATTTCCACTTCCCTTAATTTTGCAACGTGGTTCTTCAGCCAAGTTATGGGTACAAGAATACATATTCATAAATTAAGTGTGCATAAAATGCATAGATTAGTTAAAATAACATAAAAGGCATTAAATCAGAGAAAATTACTTTGCAAAAATGTGTATATTAAGGAAGATTGCATACAAACATGCATAATAGGAGGAATAAGCACTAATTAGCTGGTGAATTTTCATGAGGCCTTAAGAAAAAAACAACCCACAAACTGATGTAGAAATTTGGAGAATTTAAGATTGGAAAAGTAAGTGGAGAAAAACCAAAATGGACAGATGTACTCATTCCTCCTGTGAAGATAAGGCAACTTTGGGCAGCCCTGAATGGCAGAAATTCTGTCTTGCATAAGTCACTGGGAATATTAAAAAAAATGTATGTGTCATCCTCAGTGGTCAAAAGGGAGAGAAATCTAGAATCTGACTGTGTGTTTTGCAAATTAAAAATTCTGACTGTAATGAGCAAAGTGTTTTAAAATAATAATTACACGAATTCCAATTAAGTATTACACAGTAATTATGATGAGTGAGATTAGCAAATTTAAAATGCTGCTTCAGTCTAAATTACTATCATGGAACAGTGGAACAAGCAGGTGCTTGCAGCCCTCAACAGGTGGCAGAGCAATTACAGGTGCTTACATATTTGATGGGAGAAGCAAAAGAAATAAACAGACTCCATTATTCTGGATGCTAATGGCTGTCTCCGAGCAGGTTGCTCTGCCCTGTGGTAGTTTGTCAAGCCCGAAACGTCCTTGCCTTGCAGGCTGAGAGGTAATGTTTACAGGAAACAAAGGATCTTCTGGCAATAAATAGGCCTGGAATAAGCTATAGAATTTGTAAGAGCACATATCAGAGAAGGGCTCTAGCTTTGTATCCTGATGCTCCCCAATTCAGTCTGAAGTAAGGGCCAGGAATCCTGGAATTTCAAATATTGGAGAGTTGTTACCAGCGAGGGTAGAAAATACTGAACTACATGTACCAATGATCTGACTCAGTGTAAGGTAGTTTCCTATGTTCCTGTCACAGCTCAGTGGGCGAGGCCATGTTCTGCATGCAGATGGTCCCAAGTTCAGACCAGGTAAGGCTGGGAATGTCCAGTGTATGAAACTGTGGAGTGCTACTGTCAGTCAATGTAGATGATACAGAGATAGATGGACCAATGATGTGGCCCCATCTTCCTCTGTTCCTCTGTGTACAGTTCTAGAGCTCTGTTTATGTGTTCTTTGAATGCATATGGACGTAACTTGTGGGTGCATGTGTGCTGACTCCGCCCCTGTGTCTCCATCTGCATTAAGCAGAAGAGTCCTTGAAACTAAGCCTTATGAGGAGCACTTGAAGGAGCTGGGGATGTTTAGCCTGGAAAAGAGGAGACTGAGAGCAGCAGTGTAGCTAGCTGCTTGGGTGCCCCGGGCACATCCTGCAGCTGGGGATGGGGTGAGCCACCCATGGGGGCGGGGAGAGCTGTGTGGAGCCTCTCCTCCGCCTTCCCCTCAGCTGTAGGGTGTCTGACGGAGAGGTGGTGGGCAAACGCAAGCCCCAAGCTGCCGTTTCAGGCAGCATGGAGTCTGCAGGGATTTTTGAGGGATCTTCTTATAATCAAGTGATATATAACTTTTATGAAACAAAATGAATAAATAAAAAAAGAGTTTACAACTATTCTAAAACACTTTGTATCATTTTTCACAAATATATTTTTTGAAATATATAGTTTCAAATTCATATTAAACCTTACTACTGCGATTTTCTGGCAAATATGTTAGTAAAAGGATACAAAGTTCAATTACTGTTACTTTTAAAAAGAATTTTTCCTAATATTAATTAAATTAAGGGTTCTGTTAAATTTCACTTTCATTGTATTTTGGGGATAACTTTTCTAATAACAGAAGAGAAATGTCCATACATTTTTGTCATGATTTAGGTTTCCTGGGTTCTCTTTTTGTCTACTTCCATGTGAATGTGGTAAAAAGTAAAAATGAATGTGCTTACAAATGCGTCTGAAACCCGTGGGACACCAGGTGATCTGAGATACTACCGTGTCAAGAAGTAAACATGCCTTTAAAAAAGTCACCCCAAAACATGCTGTTTTGTGTAAACTGAGCTCCAGGCATTTTCAAAGGCAACTGACTTTTCCTGCAAACAATTGCAGATAACTGATCCCCTGCTCCATTTTGTTGCTAAGGGCCCAAGGCTATCAGGTCTCTTTGATGCTTTGGGTGCAAATCACAACTCTGCAGAGGGGATTAGAATTCAACTATGGGCTAACAAAATGTAGAGCTAAGGGTAAATCTGAAATAGTGAGAATGTTTGTGATATGTTTATGGAGTAAGAAATGCTACTGAAGAGCAGTGATCTTCCTATATGTATCCCCCAACTGGGGAAATGGCTTCTTTATTTTTCTTTCAAAGGCTTAAGAACACAGCAAAATGAAAGGGGGGGGGAGTAGCTCTCCCCTGCTCCCCATGAAATGTTGTTGTTGACATCTGTCAACAGGCCTGGTGCCTGAAGCCAACTCCCCATGAAGTACATCCTAGGAGATCCTGCCATCTTCCATTGTGTGTACATGGCCAAGTCAGCATAAACTTCACTGAGTGTGAAAATGCTGGGAATGTGAGCTTGGGAGAGCACCTTTGTGTGAAATGGTCCTGCCATGTGATGCCCAAAATGTCACTGACATAGCACATACAGTGGTACCTCAGGTTACAGACGCTTCAGGTTACAGAAGCTTCAGGTTACAGACTCCGCTAACCCAGAAATAGTACCTTGGGTTAAGAACTTTGCTTCAGGATGAGAAATCGTGCAGTGGCAGCGGGAGGCCCCATTAGCTAAAGTGGTATCTCAGGTTAAGAACAGTTTCAGGTTAAGAACGGACCTCCGGAACGAATTAAGTTCTTAACCCAAGGTACCACTGTACACACCTCCCAACATTTCACCAATGAAAATAGGGATAGCCTATTCCATGCCCTCCAACAATTCTCTGATGAAAATAGATATGTCCTTTTCAACATTTCTCTGATGAAAATAAGGGTGACCTATTCCATACCCTCCAACAATTCTCTGATTAAAACAGGGACATCCTAAGGAAAAGCGGGGCATTCTGGGATTAAATCATAAACTGGGATGTCTTCTGTAAATCTGGGACTGTCCCTGGAAAATAGGGACACTTGGAGGGTCTGCACATACGGAAGGCATTGAGGCATTGCTCCTGGCGGGTGTAAGTTGCCCATGATTCCCTTCCATAAAGCTGCTCTACAACTGAGCTATGTAAGATAAGAAGGAAGTTGCCTTATACTGAGTCCAGACCACTGGTCCAACTGACTTGGTATTGTCAACACTGACGGGCAGGACCTCTGCAGTGTTTCAGACAGGGGTCTTTCCTAGCCCTAGCTGGTGATGCCAGGGTTTGAACCTGGGACTTTCTCTATGCTGAATTCATCTTAAAACAAAACTGGAGCTTGTTTGGGTAAATATTGGAGAATGTTCAAATGAATGAAAATAATTCTGATAAGTTTAATTGCATTTTTCATGGGAATTACACATCTTCCTAATTTTATAAATCAGGGCTATAACTCTTCATTTGAGGCATATCTGTCTCCAATGGTTTTTTTGTTTTTGTTTTTCCCGGTGGAAGCAAAATGTTTTGGTTTTTTTCTGGATTAAAGTAGACGTAGCGCTCGGGTAGACAGAGAGGTTTAATTCTATAAACCATTTTTCAGCTGAGATGACGGAAATGTCCCCATTTATTTTGTCAATTGTTAGGTGGTCTGATAATTTGCCTGTGCTGAAAAAATCCCTGCAAAGTTTTAGAATTTAAGTAGAAAATCATTAAGCTAGATACATATGAGGGAAGGCAGCTCATCTGATTTCTAAAAGGAATACATGATTGAAGCTGAATTTAACCTCTGGGGTTATTATTATTTTTTCCTGAAATGAAGGATGAAATAAAAATAGCATCTGTGAAATAAGATGCAAACGAGGGCAAATATATAATAAAAAATCACTGTAAAGACACAGTTGCTGTAACCTTTAACCTGAGCAAAAACTTGGCTGGGGAATAGCTAAAAATAAGTGCTTTGCAAGAAACCTAGGCTCTGATCTCAAAGGAGCAGCTTCTAGGTTATAAAACATGCATTATTCTTCTCCTTAACCCTTTCTGGGAATCTCACTGTCCTTGTAAAGATGAAGCTGAAATGTAACCATGGAGTTTCCACACTCACACAAGCTGTGCTTCAGGGCTCATGTGGTCAACCTCTGGGCATCTGAAAATATTGTTCCTACCCTTTTCAAAGATGGCATAGGAACCTAGTTCCCAAAGGGAACGGCTGAGGGTGGAACATGTCTGGCCAGAGGGCTAATCAGGAAGCGGGGAGAGTCTATAAATAAGAACATTGTTATTATTATTAGTTTTTTTAAGCCTGCTCCTCCCATAGCTTTGCAGTTTTTGCTGCTCCCATTCTCTCACCCTATATGCAATGTGGGCTTGATCTGATTGCCAATTAGACTTGGCTGAGTAGGATTGTTTGGGTAAGGCATCCATGACTGGCTCTTGGGGTCCCTTCTTTTCCCATCTACTCTACAGTGCTGCAAATAATTCATCTGGCATTCTGGGGTGTGGTATGGATTGGTTGCACCTGGAGCATTGTGTCCAGACAGGTGAGGAAGTTGGGGAGAAAAATTCTTAGGTATACTAAGCCACTTCTGGACAAAATGCACCTGTTAAGGATCTACCCATGCCAGATCCCTGGTAGCACTTGTGGGGACAGGTTTTAGGTCTGACATGAACTTTAACACTGGACAGTGGGGCTTGGGGCATGTGCCGGGTTTTATAACCAAAGCTCAGCTAGCAAGGAGAGAGGGATTCCTCTCAGTCCTTTGTGGCGGGTCTATAGTTTGTGGCTGTATCACATGTGGAAAGGTCTGGAGGGAAGTGTCCCTACCAGAGATAAAATCCTCACCTGCCAGTACTTTCTGAATTCAGTTAATTTGGTTTGCAGTTCCTCAAGTCATTCTATAATAAATACAACCATTCTATAATAAATACGACTATTTGGTCTCATGAGTCTTCATTGTGTTGTGTGAGGGCAAAGTATTCTTTTCACAAAAGGAAAAGGCTGTGCACATGCTCAGTGGTGCTTTGTCCACACTTCCTGTGGTGGAAATCCCATTTCCTTTATGGAAAAGGAACTCTGCACATCCTCTGAGGCACTCAATGCAATAATCTGTAGAAACCAAAGGTGTCCTTCTGTTATTTCTGAAGAACGGCATGGTGTAAGTCTTTGCATAGTACAACGATAGTGGGCTCCATGTATTTCTTCTACTTTGGCCGGTCTGTTAATCATGATCTCACTGGTGGTTCACAGTCATAAAATGGTATCAGTTTTCAGAGGGTAACAATTACAGCATGAAATGGATCATTCCAAAATGAGAGATGAGAATTAGTGATGTACTGAGTCATCCCTCATGGTCAGCAGATAGGAGGCCACTAGAATTCCACAAGGGTGTCTGTTCTTGTCACATCCCCTGCAAAGTTATGACTGTCCTTTTCTGATAGTACCAAGTGTCACACCTTGCCCCGCCCACCTTCTACTGTGAACAGGAAATGCTAAGCTATCTTCAGTGGGGGGTAGTCTATTGCCCCAGCAACCTCAAGTTGCCCCCATCCAGCCTCATCCTGCCCTATTACTCACTTACAGCTAGTCTAGGTCATTGCACCTTGGCTGTCAGATTCCACCTCCTTTGTTGTTGTTGTTTAGTTGTTTAGTCGTGTCCGACTCTTCGTGACCCCATGAACCAGAGCACGCCAGGCACTTCTGTCTTCCACTGCCTCCCGCAGTATAGTCAAACTCATGCTGGTAGCTTCGAGAACACTATCCAACCATCTCGTCCTCTGTCGTCCCCTTCTCCTTGTGCCCTCCATCTTTCCCAACATCAGGGTCTTTTCCAGGGAGTCTTCTCTTCTCATGAGGTGGCCAAAGTATTGGAGTCTCAGCTTCAGGATCTGTCCTTCCAGTGAGCACTCAGGGCTGATTTCCTTAAGAATGGGTAGGTTTGATCTTCTTGCAGTCCATGGGACTCTCATGAGTCTCCTCCAGCACCATAATTCAAAAGCATCAATTCTTCGGCGATCAGCCTTCTTTATGGTCCAGCTCTCACTTCCATACATCACTACTGGGAAAACCATAGCTTTAACTATACGGACCTTTGTTGGCAAGGTGATATCTCTGCTTTTTAAGATGCTGTCTAGGTTTGTCATTGCTTTTCTCCCAAGAAGCAGGCGTCTTTTAATTTCATGGCTGCTGTCACCATCTGCAGTGATCATGGAGCCCAAGAAAGTAAAATCTCTCACTGCCTCCATTTCTTCCCCTTCTATTTGCCAGGAGGTGATGGGACCTCCTTAGTCTTGCCATTTTTAGTGAGGGAAGAGGATGGGGACAAAACTAAGATTCCTTGGCTCAGTCTGCCATTGGCTGTGGCTTCATCTATTATGGGTATCTCTGCCTTCCACTCTACCACTCCCATTCCCAACCACCACTTGCTATTTCCAGTCCTGCCACCAGAAAGAGGATTACCGTATTTTTCGCTCTATAAGACGCACCAGACCACAAGACGCACCTAGTTTTTGGAGGAGGAAAACAAGAAAAAAATATTCTGAATCTTAGAAGCCAGAACAGCAAGAGGGATCGCTGTGCAGTGAAAGCAGCAATCCCTCTTGCTGTTCTGGCTTCTGGGATAGCTGCGCAGCCTGCATTCGCTCCATAAGACGCACACACATTTCCCCTTACTTTTTAGGAGGGAAAAAGCGAGTCTTATAGAGCAAAAAATACGGTAAGTCATTTTGGGACAGTAGTATTTCATCAGGAAAAATAAAAATCAGCAATTATGCTAAGAATGCATCTGTCCTGAACTCCAAAGTCTGAAGATGTGGATGAGAAGAATATTGCATCTCTTATGCACCCGTATTCATGCCATTGTTTCCTTTGCTCTTGCAAAACAGGAATTGCAGCTGTTAATCAATTGATTTTGTTTATGTGGCTTCCCTCCCTCAGCTTTTCTTTCCTCTCTTTTCCCCCTTCTTCAAAATAACAAGTGACAAAGAATAATCCAATCAAAAGAGCACTGGAATCTTTATTAATGAAGCTGCTTCAGGATCCATTCAGCAAAGACATGTGCTGCAAAAACTGTTTCTAGTAGTCTGAGCCATTGAAAGCAAATCACAAAAGGCTCCTGTAGGAAGACAAAGTACCGTAATTCTTTTGCTCTGTGAGCTATACTAGGGTTAGTGATATTGTAAGTAAGAGAGCCTGCAGATTTCATATTCCTTTGCTAATTAGACCACCACTAAATAAGAATGGACTTCTGAAATGACGTTCTTCTGTGAAAACAGAAGAATTGTTCTCGGCATTCCTCCATCTTGGGAGACAATGGAGTGTACTTGCAGGGGTGCAGTCAAACCGCTGAAATTACCTTCCCAGGTTGATGAGCCCCATTTGCCCCTCACTTCCCTCTACAGCGCATGCAGAAACTGCCTTCTTGACTGTTGAACCTACTATTTGGTCTCATCCACTCAATCTGCCAGAGCCTGTATTTGCATGCAGGGGAAGTCCCTAACTCACTGAGGGTTTGAGACCCATCAGCTACCCTCACCTGGTTTACCTGGCCAGTTGAATAAGTTTTCTGAGGTGTGGCTACTGCCGCATGCTGACAGCTTCTGGGAGCCTCAGGTGAGAGCTGAGTGCAGGGTGAGGACCAAGGGGAGAGAAACTACCACAGAAGGAACATAACATGTCCCCCACCAGAGGTACTACCCCTCCCCTAACACCCCATACAATATAATTTCTATTAGCTTTATTATCTACACCAGGGTTGTGGACCCTCAGGCTTGGGGGTCTAAAGTGTCCTGCCAGGCCTCTCTATCTTGCCCTGAGGATTCTCCCCACAATGCATATTCTCCTGAGCTGAACGCCTCACATCCTCCTTGAGTATTTTCCTCTGACTAAAATGTGTCTTTGAACTCTGATAATGCCCCTTGCTTGCCTCAAGGATAGAAAAGATGTGCGTGTGTGAATCTACCTAACTGTACAAAGGTAAAATTCCCATTAGTTGCTCTAGCTGTTTTTGCCTCTGGTTTCAGGCATCATTGACATGTGTTGTCCCCTCCTCCCTGCCTCCACAGATTGCTCAGAAGGGAATGTCACCCTCAGACTGAAACAGGTTCCCCACCTCTTATCTACAGCAAAGAGAGAGAGAAAGAGATTGTTTGAATTGCATATACAGCATCGTGTGTCTAGCCCATCCTGACAGTGATCTTCTTCTGGTAGAAGAGGAGTACAGGAAGTGGAGATCAAAGATGCTGATGGATGGGAATGTTTAGCTAGACAAATGCATCTCCGATTGTGCCACTGCTCACATTTATTTTTTGGGGGGATCTAAAACAACCTAGAAATATAACCTTTCACTCCTATTTTGAGATGTATATGTCATCATAGTAGGATATGTGAGCTTCATCAATGCATCTAGCTGGCAATTAATTGACCGTGACTGTCAGTCATTTGCAAACTGTGATGATGTCCTTACCCTCACCATAGCTAACCATTCAAACCAGAGGAAGAAGAAGAAGAAGAGTTTGGATTTGATATCCCGCCTTTCACTCCCTTTAAGGAGTCTCAAAGTGGCTAACATTCTCCTTTCCCTTCCTCCCCCACAACAAACACTCTGTGAGGTGAGTGGGGCTGAGAGACTTCACAGAAGTGTGACTGGCCCAAGGTCACCCAGCAGCTGCATGTGGAGGAGCGGAGACGCGAACCCGGTTCCCCAGATTACGAGACTACCGCTCTTAACCACTACACCACATTGGCTCCACACTGGAGAAAACAATTTGATTGTATTTTTGTCCCTAGCAGTCCTCTAATGTTTATGAAGCAGGTTTCTCTCCTTCCTCCCCCCCCCCCTTCTTCTTTTAATAACACTAACCCAGTAAGAGCTAATGGGATTTATTTCACACCATCAGTGTGAGATGTATGAAAGACCGTTCTAAAACAACAACACAACTATCTTTTTTGTATTGTAAGCAATAAGCAGAAATGAAAAGATATAGTGTGGCAGGCATACCTCATGTGTATATACTTTTGTAGCTATCTTGACTCTAACAACCACTGGAATACGAGGTAAAAGACTTTAGACTCAGCTTCAAATGAAAGGACAGCTCTTTGGACTCAAACCAAAGCTCCATCTGGTTCAACAGCCTGCTTCCCAAAGTCTCTGGGAAGCCCACAAGCAGATTACAAAGGTAATAGCTATGTCCCTGGGCACTGGGAGACTTGCCCCCTATTATTTACCTTGCTCTTTGAACTGTGAAGCCTTCCTATCAGCTGTCTACCAGGTTAAATATCTTAGTAAGTTGTTCAGCAGGTCAGTTCCATTTCTCTCCCCTCCTGACACTGTTTGCGATTAGTCTGGGGACCTCAGACAGGGAACAAGAAAAGATCCTTATGCAATGTGTTATGCATTACTTTACTACATATACATTTCCTTCATTTAATAAGCAAAGGTTATTGGACTTGGGGGTCATCGTTGTTTTCACTGTGCTTACTGCTAACTCATTGTGACTGTGCTCTGCTCTCAAGAAGAAAGACCTTTGCTGTTTTTTAAAAATAAAATAAAATACGGATATAATTGTAATTATACGTATGTTTTGAGGCAGGGACATTTAAGTGGCTTTCCTAGATCCTGTTCTCATAGTGGCCACCCAAATGCCTGTGGGAAACCCTCTCGCAGGACCTGAGCACAAGAGTGCTGTCTCCTCCTGTGGCTTTTAGCAACTGGAATTCAGAAGCATTACTGCCGCCAACTGTGGAGGCTCATCATAGCCATCCTGGCTAGTAGCCATGCATAGATGAAAGAAGCAGAGATGCATCATTTTACATTTGGAAATGCACCATGCATTTAGAGAGCAAGCTTGGGAGCTCACCAGAATGCTTCCTGAGGCTTGATTTTCATTTATGCATGAAGTGGGGGCAATTGCTTTATGCACTGGCCAATGCATTCCCATCTAAGCTGGTTTATTTGAATGCTGTGCTCTTTTTCCCTGTGTCGTTATCCTCTCTTTTTCTAAAGCTCAGAGAGGAATGTGCATCACCCACCTCCTGTACAATTGCCCCTGAGTGCAATGAAATGTCATCAAGCACTTCACTCCCGGGGAGACTTGCTGCATTGCATTCGAAACACTTGGTGGCAAGGAACCCCAAATAATAATAATAATAATAATAATAATAATAATAATAATAATTTATACCCCATCCATCTGGCTGCTTCCAGCAAAATATTAAAATTCAATAATTCATCAAATATTAAAAGCTTCCCTAAACATGACAGCTGCTCTAGGTTGTTGGTGGCAGGACTTTTAAAAGTTTCAAATATATAGAGGACAGGAGGCATCTATGCAACCCTTGGACACTTCATAAGGACCTTCACTAGGAACATAGGAAAGCTGACTTCTCCTGAGACAGACAATTGGGCCATTTAGCACTGTCTACATTGATTGGCATTGACTCTCCAGGATTTCTGTCAGGAAACATTCCCTACCTGGAGATGCTGGGGTTTGAACCTGGAATCTCCTGCATACAAAGCTGATGTTCTACCACTGAGCCATGACCCTTCCCCATTTGTTAACCTTTCTTGCATTTAAGAATGCAGGGACAAATGCCCATCCAGTACGACATTCTATTGCCCATCATAACCATCAGATGCTTCCAGGAAGCTCACAAGCAGAACATGAAAGAAACAGCCTTCATTGACTGCTGTTCTTGGCCAATGATATTTAGAGGCAAACCATCTCTGAAGCAGGTGGAAGTATCCAACAAAAATCTACCCTGGGTAGACCTATTGACTCGCTTGTTAACTTCAACAGGTCTGCTCTTAGTAGAACCAAGTTTGGATACAGCCAACATGAAAAAATTATAACAAAGTCAAGGTCAGTGTGAGCTTTGATTTGTTGATTCTGTAATGATATCAATAGCCTTTTGGAAGCTCTATCAATAGCTGTCCAGAGAGTAATGCCTGAACTTTTTGCTTTTTGAAGTTACTTAACTCCCTTTTTGGCTTATAATGATATTCTTCCATTGTTTGAGAGGTGTTTTTCCCTCTTTTAAATGTTTAAATAGGCTTTTGAAATTGAAAATGGAGTTTTTAAACACTTTCAAATGCGTCTTGGGACTTGCTTTGAGTCACTATCTTGGATATGCTTCTAAGCGCCAAGTCCTTTCAATCACTTTGAAGCGTTGTTTTAATTTTTTAAAGCTCATTTGAACAGAGTCCACATTCTAATAGACTTTCTGTAATTGAAAAACAACGCGTGCCCCCCCCCACCACCAAAGAAGGAATTATATAACCTACAAACACTATTGCAGAAATGCATTTCTCATGGGTAAATCCAAAATGGCACCCGCAAGCCTCTGTGGTGGGAATATCAAATAATTAAAAAGTCTCAGTAAAGCAAAATAAGGAGCTTCCTCCCTCTTGACTGCAAATTGGAGAGTTTGGTTCATCGCATGATGTTCCCTGATGGACAAGCAGGAAGCTGATTTCAGGAATTGAACATTAATTTTGCTTCACAGAGGATGTAAGAATGTTGTGGACTGAAGAAACAATTGAAAAAAAAACCCATCTATGTACAACTCATTCATTATCTTTCCATCCAAGTCACAAAATAATTCAGTAGTAGCTTCTCTCCCCTCCCTCTTTTATTCACTGTTGTCCTTCTGGAAATTCAAGGAAATACATATAAAATAAAAACCTGGAAGATGTTGACCAGTGGTGGCTGGTGCCCATTGGGGGCAGAAGGCAGGGAGCCCAAATATAGATGGAGCCAGAGCCAATGACTAGCATAGCCAACTAATTCTAGTTTTGTTCCCATCTTTCTCCCTGCTGAGTTCTATAAGGGGCAATACAAAAAAGGATGGAACTGACTGGCTGGGCCACGCCCTGGACTGGTTGTAAGTAAGAAGGCAGGCAGGTGGGATCTGGCTGAGGACAGATGGAGGTTGATGGGGAAGTGCCCCATTCACCCTCATGGGTCACTGGTGTTGATTATTATTCATGGCAATCAGGTGAAGTCTATTTCAAAATGTCCCTCAGCCTTTTGTAGCACTTGAAAAGAAGATCTGGTTTTTCATTTGGGGGGTGGTGACAGATAGGATTTCAAAGGGGGGGGCATAAGCAGCTTTGCTAGGAGAATAGTTACCCTTTTTTCCATTTTCTCAGAGTGTTGCAATGTGGGAAATTCTAAAGGAAGCACATTGGTATTAGGGCTAGAAACAGAACATGTACAGAATGCATCTGTTCAATGCACATCTTATTTGATTTGGCGTTATGCGGTTGATTGGCATTTAGGACGGGTAAGAAAATGTAAGATCTTAATTTTCTGCAATGCTGAGGCATTGTGGGGGTGATGAGTGCTCTTGAGTTATAACCCACAGTCAGAGATTATGGGGTACCTGGGGTGAGGGTCATCTTGGGGCCTAGCCTGTGCATCATAGTGAACATTAGGGCCTGGGTGTGCATGCTGAGCTTACCCATGGCTCACTTAGCAAGGTGGGAGAATCCTATCCTTCACTGGGGAGCACATAATCTGCTACTTTACATATCCTGGGGAAAGGGATGATTCTGTCCTATGTAAGCATTGATTCCACTTGCCTGGGCTGAGTTCATGACTAATTTGACATATCTGTTAAAAATAAATATAATCTTTTAAAATCGCTTAATAGTCTTGAGTCTTCTTTCTGAGCTTGGGGGCAAATTCTTTCAACTCTTGTCCTAGAATGTCAAAATTACCACTGCATCAAAGAGGTACCAGCTGTGGGCATAGTCTTATTAAACTACATAACTCTAAAGTAGAATACTTCCCCTTTAACTCGGCTCTTCCTGGAATGTGGGACACACACTTCCTGCAACAATATTTTCCAGCTCTCAGTAGTAGCAACATTCCCAGATGCTTGATTTTGTCCAAGGCCCCACGGGGTGGTGAAGATGCTGCCTTCCAGATCTTGGGGGATTCCAACTCCCATCAACCTGGCCTATGGTCAAGGAAGATGGGAGTTATAGCCAAACTAAATCTGGTGGGACCATGTTTGCTACCTATGATTTAGCATAGCCAGTTCCTTGGTCCTGGTGCTATTTCAGTCATACCATGCATAGCCTGCCATTTCCCAGAACCTGATACGGAAGAGGAGCAGGAGGTTCAGTCCCCAGGGTTTTTGCATACCAGTGTGAAAATTGGAATCTCAGCTGTAGAGGACCATATTGCCAGCCCCAGCATTTCCAAAGACTACAACAACGTAGCACCATCTCTGTGCATCTCTGTGCATTATGTTTTTACAGTGTTTAGTAGGTACGTTCCTCAAGCAGTTTAAAGGGCAACGAAGAGTCAACTCCCATGGCAGGAACTCTGGAATATTATGCCCTATAGGCTGTCTCTATACTGAAGCCTGCTGAATTCTGGATTCAGTCCTATTTTTCTAGAAAGAGGTGCAGAAATTCACTATGAACACCTTCCTTGCTCAATGGTGCCCACCTGAGAGGTGCCAGAACTGAGTTCCAGTGAGTTCTAGCTGAAAAAAGCCCTGTCTGGATCCATCTGTGTATATATTCCTCCATGAACTGACTCACCCCAATACAGAACTCCTAAGTATCAGGCCCAAGGATCCAGGAACACAAACACCAGTAAGTGACTTGACGCTAGAAAGAAAGTTGCTTGTCTTGCAGCATGGGGTCTTTTTAGCACCTCTTCTGACTTGCTTCTAGTCTCTGGAGTTCCAGTTTCACAAGCTGGCTGGACACACGGAAAAGCCGTTTACCTTCCTGCCAGAGTGGTACCTATTTATCTACTTGCACTTTGACGTGCTTTCGAACTGCTAGGTTGGAAGGAGCAGGGACCGAGCAACGGGAGCTCACCTCGTCGCGGGGATTCGAACCGCTGACCTTCTGATCGGCACGTCCTAGGCTCTGTGGTTTAACCCACAGCGCCACCCGTTTTGTGTGCAAACATTGGCATAAAGCGTTTATATGCAGGTGACAACAATGAGTGGTACCAATGACCATTGGGGGCCACAGCAGGGAAAGAAGCCTATGGAGGCTGGGGTTTTATCCATTGCTGAATGTTGAATCTTTCTTTTAAAGGGTAGCAGCTGATTTGCATTTTGGAAAGTCACCTTCACAGTGAAATGTTTCAGAAAGTTACTTTTAAGTAAATGCAGAACCTCCGATTAGCCTCGAGACAGCACTTCTGAGTCATGGAACCTGCAGGGCGCTTGGCAGTTCCGAAACCTTTTGGCCCTTGTAGAACAGAGGTGGAGGGAAGTTGTGAATCTCCCCCCACCCCCAGCTTTCAACAAAGCTGCTTCAACAGATGGCTGGTAAAAGGAGGATAATATGCCTGAAATGAAACAGATATCTTTTCTCCCTTCTATTTTTTTAAAAAATGAATTTTAACATTCTACCACACTGAGGGAAAAAAAGAGTAGCTTGTTTGATGATATGTAATCTCTGCTTAACACTGAAGTTGGACCATCCATCGTTCCAGCCCAATACTGTTTATTCTGTCATGCAGGGAGAAATGGGCACCCCAGTGGGAAATCCAGTTCAATACAAGAAAGTGCAAAGTGATGCACATTTGTCGGTTGTGGTGAGGAAATCCCAAGCTTCACTATACATCGATAGGGTCTCAGCTGTCAATGACTGACCAGGAAAGGAGACTTCGACTTGTGGTGCAAATCAACCCAGTGTGCTGCAGATGAGAAAGGGGCAAATTCTCTGTGTTGAATAGGAAAGGAATTGTATTTTATTATTTCAAGTTCTGAACCGAGTACTGTCTCTCTCCTCTTTCTTCTGCCAGCCACAATAACGTTACTCTAAGCTTCAGGGATATTTTAAAAACAAACAACAGCAACAAAACTGCAATCATGCCGGTGTGAACTGTTTTGGGTAGTTTTGCCATCAAAGGGCACCTTTAGGTAATTGCCTCAAATAGGCTGATGGCACCTTTATTGATAAGCTGGTTGTAGATAATGGCTCTGTGTTCAGTATTCTTCCCTAGCTATTATTGTTTCTTTAGGAAGAGAACTAGGTCTGGAATGGTGTGTGTGTGTGTGTGTGTGTGTGTGAGAGAGAGAGAGAGAGAGAGAATGGGAGAGATTAATGAATACCCTGCCCCCAAAATAAGTCAATGGAGTGAATGAAGTGCTATTCTAATTTCTTTGAAACAGAGGGGTAATATAGCATCCTTCTGTTCACTTATGGAATGTCCAGGATGGAAGGGACACAGGGGACATCTAGTCCAACCCCAGGCCACAGAGGGATGCGCCATACATTAGCATGTGTCCAACTACAAAAGAAAACATTTCTCTCCCCCTTCCCCCAATTGTACACAATAGTACAGTAATCTGTGTTTGCTTTAATTTTGAAAACCATATTTTGCAACTTCAGGCTTAAAAGGCTGATATTGTAGTGGTAGGAACATATCCTTTGCATTCAACAGGTACCAGGTAAGCCTGGGAAAAGTTTCTGTCTGAAAGCCTGGAGAGATGATGCCAGTCAGTGCAGGCTGACCAATGGCCTGACTTCGTGTAAGGCAGCTTCCTATGTAATTCAGAATATGGTATTTGGGTAAAATTATTTACCGTAAATATCACATCCAAGTTTAGTCTGTTTCATCAAATGATTTGATGAAAATAATTCAAATGGGGAAGGGAAAATTTTATGTAGGTCTCCCTTTTCAGCGAGAACTACAGGAAACAATGTTCCCAACTGAGAGGCAGTGCAATGTTTATACTGTAATGCCAGTATCAATGAGACTTAGGGTCAAATTCCCACCCATCCATGTAGCAACAAAAAAATTCAGGGATAACTGTTATAAGGTTGAGTGGATAGAGAGGTAAGAGTCCAGCATTTTCTATCAAGCTCCAGTAGCAGAACTAGCAAAAAGCACAGAACAGACAAGAACAACATCCGTCTCCCAAAGCAGTGTTATAGGAAAACCTGGGTAAAATCTTTATACCCGATTAGAAGCTAGACACAAAATCCTACCTCCCCACCCTGATGTGCTCCATTATCTGACAAGCTTGAGAATAAATGTTTCAGTTTAGGAGAGAAGTGTTTTTTTCAAGATCTGAATCTCTGACATATTCCAGAGGTCTCAGGTTCAATTTCAGACAGTTTGAGGAGACCCTGCTTTGTTCTGGACAAACCCTACATCTTTCAGAAGTGGCCTGGTGTGGTTCAGGATTTGGACTTGGTTCTGCTCTCCCCTACTTTGACCAACATTCCTTATTCTTGCTAGCCCCCAAACTCACATTTCCATCCATCGATCCATCAAAGCCCCATATTGAGCAAAAGATTCCTGCATTGCGGGACTAGAGGATCCTTGTGTTCCCTTCCAACTCTGCAGTTCTATGATTCTATGAAAAGCCACTCAGAAAATAGTTTCAGTTAGCTCGTGAGCAGTCAGTTGACTATTGGATCTTATTAGCAGGAAATCAAACAAAAGATGACCATATCCATTTGACAAAACAGCTTTCTCCCTATGACTTTTTCCACAGTGCATGTATATTGAAAGGCACGAAAATCATTTTCCCTCTTTACAATCCACATAATACATTGTAAACTTTATCCTTTGCTTTGGTAGGGTTGCCAAATGTCCTCTTTTTCCAGGACACATCTTATTTTTCATGGGTAGAGTCAGCGGTGGAGCAAGCCAATCAGGTGCCTGGGGCAGCACGCTTGCCCTGTGCCCAGGGGTGGAGCCAGCCACCCACAGGGCCCCCGAGGACTCTGCCTGCCTCCTCCCACTCAGCCGCCCTACAGCTGAGGGGGAGGCAGCGGGTGGACTGTTTGGGGCAGCACAGAGCCTGCGAGAGCCGAAGCCACCATGTCACTCCCAGGAGAGACATGTGACTCTGGTGCGCTGCAGGCCCCGCAGTGAGTGCCACTTACCATTTTGTCACCCCCCTCAATGGTGACACCTGGGGCCGTCCGTCCCTACCGTACCCCCTTCCTCCACCTCTGGGTTGAGTCTCCATAGCGATCCATTGTTAAAAGTAGAAGTTGGCAAATGTGTCCTCTTTTTTGCTCTTCAAAATATGGCAGCCTTAGCTCTGGTGATATGCATCAACATCTGCATGCTGAAGAAATGAGTATCAGTTTGGAGAAAAGGTCAAGTTGATATGGTGTAGTCCCACCCCCACCCCACCCCCGCATGCAATGCTACATGTTTCTCTGTTGTCACATAAACGGAAAACAATAGAATCAAAACAGACCTTAATGATTTATCATGTTTTTTACTTGTGGTGTTGTTGCCATCACCTTGTGTTGCTTATACTATGCCAGAAGAAGAAAAAAGCCCCCCCCCCCATGTCTATTAATAAACAAACAGCACACTGGGGATCGTAAGATTCTAGCTAACTAAGTCCTCCTGAAATGACTGAACTTTAGATAGCCCCAACTATTAATTTCAATGGGTCTATGTACTCTGAGTAGGGCAAACACTGGATACAAGCTCCCTGCCCCATGTAAATTGGAGATCATTTTCAAAACTTATGAAATGAACCAACCTATTCTCTCCATGCCAAAGAAGGTAATGTCTTAAAAAAGCCACAACCTTTATTGATTAAAACCAAGTATATGTAGCAAGGTAGGGTGGATTAACTCAAGTCTAGGTCTAGGTGCTTGCATGTTACCTGAAGGTTACAGGTGGAAGCAGCTCCCTCCGTCTTACCTATAAGCAATGTCACACTGGTTCTCAGTACCAGGTCAGAAGATTAGCTGATTTGTGCCCTTCTTGCCTGCTCATGAAATTGTAGTTCTGGGATCAATAAAAGACCACAGAAATCATTTTCAGTTTCACTGTCGTCCAGCAATGTAGGCCACTTAAGTCAGAAGCTGAGAAAAATACGCCTCCCACTTACATGGATTACTACATTACCTTAGGTCTATGGTTTTATCAACATGGTTCAGGATTCCAGAGCTCAAGGAAAGTGATGTATCATTCTATTCTATTCAATTTTAATGTATTCATTCATTAGTGCATTCTGTTCCATTTCTGCATTAATATGTGAATTTTTTTTAAAAAAACACACATTAAAATTTGTATTTAAATACTGTACATTTTTTATCTGAAAATACTATTTTTATCACAAAGTGCACATTTCTAAATATATCTTATTCTTAAAACACTAACATTTTCGGTACTTTTTCTAAGCTTGCAAAATTTGCAAAATTCAGAGAAGTGCAAAATCTGAAGCATAAGATCATAGACAATGCTATTTCTACTCAAAGTAAACCCACGGAAATGAATGGGCATGATTAACTTGGGTTCATTCATTTAAATCCATCTACTCTGAGTATAATGTAGCTGGATACAACTGTCAATTATTTTCTACACTGCTTTTTGTCCAGAAGGTGCAATTTAGGTTGGCCCGCTTAAAAAACACAGACCATCTTTACCTAATAATAGTTTTGTTCAAATTAGGGATGCTGGAGGAATTCAATCTTTGTCATTTTCACTACAAGCTGACACTCTCTGCACCTGCTGGAAAAATTGTGCAGATTAGAATTTAATAATCTACAGACTAGATGTTCTGACACAGTTCTCAGTTCATAAAAGTATCAAACAATGTTTAGAAATGTGTATTTTGAGAGAAGACATGTTTGGAAAGCACATTTCAAAATGCAACTCTAAATATCATTTAAATGTAGTTGTGTTTTTAAAATGTATATATTGCATACTAAAGTGTAAGCTGGATGGAACGGGTCTATGAATGAGAACATGTAAAAATCACATAAACACACACACACACACACACACACACACTAACAGAGAAAAAAAAATATGTTGACACCCCCCCCCACCTGCCTCATCTTAGCTAGCTGTGAGAGGCCAGTTGTATAAGCAGCCATTGACCTGGCTTGCCTTAATTCTTAGTGGTGGTCTGACCCTTGCCCTCAGTGATTTTTTTTGGGGGGGGGGTCATTATTTGTGGGATAGACACTTTTTTCCTGCCTCTTTGGCAAGAAGGTGGATAATTTTGAATAAATTTCTCATTAGGTGGAAAGAGCCAGATATCCATTAGGAGTGTGTACCAGATTTAGCTGACTCCCTAGTACAAGCATTGGCAAACTTGGCCCTCCAGATGTTTTGGGACTACAACTCCCACCATCCCTGATCACTGGTCCTGCTAGCTAGGGATGATAGGCCGTGTTTGCCTATGCCTGCCCTAGTGAATCAGGTATATTTGGACGGACCCCAGCATAGGCCACCTCAGATACAGACAGCCATGGTTGGCTGTGAAATGGGCTGGATGGCTCAGAGTGACCCATGACTGTCAAGCAGGATGGAGATGTACCTCAGGTGGGGAAACAGTGCAAAAAGGTCAAGACCTATCTGACCAGCAGCTGCATCTTTCCAGGGGGATGTCGGTGCAATGCTGTGGCTGTCTTTCCTGACTGAAGCCCTGCCCTGCAGGATCAATGCCTCTGCCCAGCAGCTCTTTAGCAGAGATATCAATCCTGTGGGGTATGGGTGCTGCTTCACAAACGGCTTTCCTGCACAAGCAAGACCACACAGGATTGATGATCCCACGTCTCAGCTAGTAAGTGGGAGGATTCAAGCATGTGGGGTACAAGTTGCCACTCCATCATGAGCAGCTTGCTTCCTTTGCATGAAGGGACGCTACTTGCAAAGGAGCAGCACAATGCAGGATCAGATCCCACCCATATTTTTAAATCCTATTTTAATCTTAAATTAAAATAAGGTTTAAAAATACTGCTTAGCTCTGCTCCCATATTTCTTCAGAGATTGATCCAGGGCTGGGTGGGTGGTCACCAGGGTATCACATGATAGATTGGCCTGATCACAGCCAGCCTGACCATGAAGTGAGCTGAAGCAGCCATCTTGGGAAGGAGAACACTGGAGAAGTTAATGGAGGCAATGCAGTGGCTTCCAGCAGGTTCTCATCTTGCCAAAATCTCATGACATCTCATGGAACGCATGAGATCTTGAAATTTCAGTGAGATCTCATGAGAACCCACCACCACCACTTCATGGGTGCTTCTGCATGACCCAGGTAAAGGGGGCAGTGATGGCAGGGTGGCCATAGCAGGGTGGCAGTAGTGGCACCTTCCAGATCAGGGCCCTGGAGCAGATTGGGTGGGCTGCGCACACCCTTAGTTTCCACATGTGTATCTCTCCCCTAACACACTACTGGTGAAAAATGCATGTCACGAGCAAGTTGTGAACAGCCATAAGACAATCTGTAATGTGAAAAGAATGAGAGAGGGAGAGAGAGAGAGAGAGAGTTGCTGTTCCAAGGCCACATTGTAGATAATGATGTTAATGATGTTCCCCATCTATTATAATGTCTCATTGTCTGGCTGACTACATGAAGTCAATTTCAGAGGTTGTCAGCTTCCAAGAACATTGAACTCTATTATAAATGTTGTCTTTCTCCCTGTCTGTCTCTCTGTCTCTCAAAAAAGAGCCTCGTATAAGGTCCCTGAAGATTTGTCCATGGTTAGACTGTGGCACACTTAAGGAAATTATTAATGGCTGCAGAGTCCATTTTTGAAAATAAGTTCATTCCAATCATAGCATTATTACAGAGCCTGTATGCTAATATTTTCAAGGAAGCAAAGGTTCAGCAGCACACACCATTGTTGCCACATCTATCCCAAAGAGAAGCCCAGGAACAATCATGTTTATCAACCATTTGGCAGATGCCCCTGATCAAGGACCTAGGGGTGATATAGAAAACTACCCTAAACAATATTAAGCCAGGGATCAGGGACGTGGCTTGAGAGCCATATGCGGCTCTCAATTCCATGTGGCTCTTCATGGAGTAAGAAGTTCATAGAAGTCTGTGGCTCCTCCTCCTTCACTGAGTAAACTGTTTGCCCCTAGCAGAGACTAATGACAAAGTTTGCACACCCCCTTTTTAATTTCTCAGTTTTACCAAGGAAGCAAAAGGCTCGGGAAAAGCATAGAAATTATGAATAATTAACTCCTCTCATGCTGTATTGTCTGCTTAACTCTCTGATTAATTGGAGGCTGGGAGGAGATGTTGACCTATGAATCTCTGCCACTTCCTTTTAGAATTTCCACTTCGTCATTCTCATCTTCTCGTCCACAGTGAACTTTAAAACTCTTTGCTGAAAATAATGATTTGGCCTGAGATTTGGAATCCAGATTGAACATAAATGATTAGGCTTGACCTTTCGAGTGTAGTTCACTTGACACAAATATGATTTTCTCCCTCTCACTTTGAAAACAATACTTCTCTGCATAAATACAGATTGAGAAGTCTAAGTTATTCTTAAACCAAAAGAAATAGGTTATTTCAAATTAGTTTGAGATATTACACAGGAGATGCTGGAAATTGGGTTTGGTGTCCCCCCCCCCCCCGCTTTTTTTATTTTTATTTTTACATCGTGTTCTGCTACATTGTGGTCCTGATTGGTGATGCTGGTGTTTATCTAGGAAAAGCAATACAATCCCAGCTGTGATTCCTTCTCGCTGATCTGGAAATGACCCAGGACAGCTGTGTCCATAAAGATGGTGACTCAAAATCTGAGAAATTTCACAGTCGTTCGTATTGGATAACTTGACGTTTAAACATTTCTGCTTCTTTCTCTATTACTAAAGCCATCTCTCCCTCCCCCCCCCCTCTCTCTCTCTCATGAGAGGGCATGTTTTGAATTGAGTGAGGGCTACATGGAGAATGTGGAAAAACATGTGTTCTTTTTCCTCCAAAGAGCACCAAAATTTGGATTTTCCTGGGTGGGGGCTTTTACTCTGTTTGAACAATTTAAATACCACTTAATTGCATTCATCTCTAAGTGGTGTAAAAAGGTGAAAAGTTTATATGATCTGAAGAGAAACCAGAGTGTACCTCTAAGTGGTGCATATGGAATGCAATACAGGCAACTCCCCATTTACGTGGGGGTTACATTCCAACGGACCACATATTTAAGTGAAATTGAACATATATATGAAGAAGCCTACAAAAGCCTTGTTCCACCTGCACCCCACCTCACCCTATTCCACTCTTTTGTGATATTTCTGTGAGGTTTCGGGGTCATTTCTGGGTTCTGCACAATGTGTGCATGCGTGGTCACACACATAGTGAACCCGCATAAGTGGGGAATTGCCTGTACAATGAAAACAGAAACTGGTTCAAACCATAAAATCAGAATTCAGTTAAAATGCTTGCTTGGGGGGGGGGGGCGGAATCTTCCATAGGTATTTAATAGCTGAGCAGGGAAGCAGCCTGTCTGATTTCCTCTGGGAGTTCCATGAAATTGGGCCACAATACTGGACTCACAGTTCCTGCTGAATCTAAGCTGTGCACGTGAGCCATAGGAGACCAGTAACAGTGATTCCCCTCAGGGATCAGGAAGGGGTAGCAGAGATGAGGCAGTCCTTGTCCTATCCTGGCCCCAAGGACCTTCTAAATTAATACAACAAATTGACCCGTCTTAGATTCGGGACAGATAAAATAAAAGCACTCCTTCACAGAATGTGTATATAGTGGTACCTTGGGTTAAGTACTTAATTCGTTCTGGAGGTCCATACTTAAACTGAAACTGTTCTTAACCTGAATCACCACATTAGCTAATGGAGCCTCCTGCTGCTGCTGTGCCGCCGGAGCACAATTTCTGTTCTCATCCTGAAGCAAAGTTCTTAAACTGAAGCAATATTTCTGGGTTAGCAGAGTCTGTAACCTGAAGCGTATGTAACCTGAAGCATATGTAACCTGAGGTACCACTGTAGCCCTCACTGTTACAAGGTCTGATGAAAGAGTTGGTGGGACAACTGGAGAAGTCTCAGAAGATTCCCATAGAGTCCAGCTACACATAACCACTTTTGGCATCACACTTTGGGTTCAAGGAAGGGAGGACCCCCCCAAAAAAAATCACCCTGATCCAACTGTCTATATGGCATCCAAACAGTTTCAGTGCATCCCACTATTTTATAATATGTGTATAATATTATGATATTATGATGTGTATAATAATATTCTTTTTTTAGTGGAACCAGGGAGAAAGTAAATTGCTTCCCACTGAGATTAAGGAGCAAGATGGGAATTAGAATAAAAATCCACGAGTATAAACTCAACATAAAGATTTTTAGAAAATTCAATTCCTAATGAGGATGGTCTTTTCGCACTCAAGAGCCAATCATGGACATTACCGCCATTTTATCTGGTGAAGGCAGAGCATTATTTTGACATGATATAAACCAGTAATAGTAGCACTTGATTTGATTAATACAGAGACATGTTCCATTTTCTGTTTAAGCAGCTTTTGACAAATATTAATAAATTACTTGCACTGAGCAAATAATAAGTTGTAATGAATAATTTAGCCCAGCTGCTTTTTATGCATGTGGAATAACAGCAGAGCAAGGTTTCCTTGAATATAACTGTTTAGCAAAAAGTATCCAATGTTTTCTGTTTTAATGGACCTGTTTTGGAATTTCCAGGGAAACAAATGAAGAAATGGATGTGATTCCTAATTTATCTGTGTTTACTTAGAAGCATACTTTACTGAGTTCACTGAGGGTTATTTTCTACATTAAAAAAAGGGTGGTGAGCATTGCAGGCTTAGTCACACCTAACTTTACCTGGATCATGGCTAGGAGGAAAAATCCCTGGGTGAAAATGCACTGACGTCTATTCTGGATTGTGATTAAAGAGCCCCCTTCTGTGCTCCCCAACCTAATGCTCTCTATATGTTTGTTGGACTCCAGCTCCCATTAGCCCCAACTACCTTGTTCAATTGCCAGGGATGATGGGAGTTACAGTCTACCGTCTCTGAATGACATCGTATCAGGGAATGTTGGCACAGAGCTATTATTTCTCCTCCTCCTAAGAGAACTATTAAGGCTACTAACAATGAATTGCTCATAGTTTCATTTCTTGAACATGGCCACCTAACAACTAAGCATGGTGGACAGATATTTAATTGCGTTCCCCCTAATATTACTGCAACAACAATAATATACTGATGTTTACTTCACTAATGGTACTGAAATCAGGATCATGCCAACCACTACTGCTGTCATTTTTTTTCTAGAAAAAAACCCCCAGACTTCTTAAAGTAAGAATTCAACGGACATGTTTATATTACTGCATTGACTTCAAAATCCCGAAAAGCAAATTAGGCAAAAAATATATATGATAGGTTTATCTATACTGATTTGGTTATCATTCCAGACACCTGTCCTCAGATGTTCCAAATATCCTCTGTTCTGTTTCTCTGTGTATGATAGCAGGTGGCTAAGTTTTTTAAGCATCATTTCTAAATGGGTATTTCAGTTAACAAACGGCTCCACCTACAAAAGCCATCTTCAGTCCTGTCTTGGCTGAGAAAATGCCATGCCCACTTTTCAGTGGGGGCTAATTTGTCACACATGCACACTCAGCTTTGGGAGAAGATGTGAGTTGGCTTCTCTCAAGAGAAGGGGAAGTCTCATAGTCACAAGGGCAGGCTTGGAGTGTCCTATGTGAGGGGGCATTAGAACATGATGTAAGCCCACACATCCCCTCTCTTCTTCTTTTCGCAGCACCCTACCTCCTGAGTGTGGGTTTGTGCTAGTCAACCCATCCTGGGGCTGAGTAGAATTTTTTTTTTGGGGGGGGGGACCCCTGATTGGCCTCTGGGACTCCTCTTTTTTGCCTACTTCACTCTTTAGGCATCTCTTTGATTGACTTGTATGTATTTGAATTTAAGAACTTAATTGACAGGCACCTTGAGGCACTATTGGGTTAAGGGCACACTTGAGCCCGGCATGTGCATCCTAGTGGATGCTAGACAATGGTACCCAAGAGGACATGTTGGAGTCATATATGCAAGACTCACTTAGCAAGGAAGATACCTATCTCCCAATCCTTAGCTGGGAAGCCATAGAAGGCAGCTGCTTACACGTCCAGCAGATTTGAAAGATGTTTGCCTCATAAATGTTAATTCAAACCCACTTGCCACACATACAATTTGGTCCTTGGTTGGCAGATCTTCAATGGTTATATTAAATATGACCTTCCTGCCATTGCTTGTCTCTCTTGAGTCTTCTTCCAGGGTGTGTTGGAGAAAGATAAAGTGTATGTGTGCTCCTTTGTGGTATGTCAAACCCTTAGGGTTACTCTTTTTTGCTTTAAGGAGACAGCTTCCCATTCCCCTCTCCCCATTTTCTCCTGCTCTCTGACATAATTCTTCCTCCTCTAGCAGTCCATTTCCCTGAACAATTCCACTGCTTCCTAGCTTTTCTATGTGTTTCTGCACATTTGTTGCTGTTGTAAATAACTGTAATGAGATTAGTGATAACTCTTTAAATGCATATTGCTAGTGTGTTCCACATGAAAGACTGTCCCAATGAACACACTTGGTGTTTTAATTAATATTCTGATCACCCCCTTTTTGATTCAGTAAAAATCACTTGGGATCTATCCTTGCTGTCCTCAACCACATTTATCCTTGAGAGTGCCAGATTCCAATATGCGCTCCGATCTTGGCATCCAAAAGGTTCTAAACACATGATGTCAGGATCACAGGTCAGAACTGCAGGATTGCATGTGAATTATGCACTTTCGAAGACAATGCAGAGCAGCAAGAGACAGAGTTTGCATGCTCAGCCCCACTCTCCCTCATCATGTGATGTATTAGAACACCTGAACATTGTTTCAGACAGGAGTGGGGAACATCTGGGCCTCTAGAAGACGTTGGACCCCATCTGCCCAAGCAAGCAAGCAAGTGTGATGATGGTCAGGGCTGTTATTTGTATTTGCATATGGTTTGGGGAAAGACAAGTAGAATGTGAAGTGATTATTTTTTTAAAAAGTTTTTCCATCCCTATTCAGATGGCTGATGATACCATTCATGGGCACTAAGTGGCCAATTATTTAGGCTGCTAAAATTTTTTAATCCCCTCACCTTTCATATGCAAGAGAAATAATTCATTATTGAACAGAAGATGTGAAATAACTCCCAGCAACTTGCATGGGGAACATATGTGAAAATATCCTGTCCTTTTTCATTTTCACTCCCTCCCTTCCACCGAATGATATGTGTCACCACGTTCTTTGCAATTGTTTTCCGTTCGAGCTTTCCAAAAGCTCCCTCTCCCCCTATCCAGTGACCTCCTTCTTTGCGGTGAAACTTAAAATGGCTCTCCACTCAGGATCTGCTGCAAACAAAGGGAATTTTCTGCCAAATTGCAAAACATTCCAGAAAACAATGATATGAAAAGCCTCCATGAAGTGCATACATCAAAGTCGGGGAAAATCTTTGTATTCCGCCGGTAATGCTTACAAGGTAAAGTGGCATGCAGATTTCTTATTTAATAAATTCCCACTGAAAATTAGTTTTTCACAGTGGGAAGGATTTCAAGGCTTGCTGAGATGAACAGGCAGGATCTAATCAGTGTTCAGGCTTTGTAGATACACCAGGGCTTGGAGATATTTGAATGATCCAATTATTCTGTTGAGGCACAATAACCTTACCTGCATACTAATCAAGCAATATGCGGGCAGGAATCAAGTCGAGCTTCTCAAGAAGCCCTAGACATAGACAGCTCCCTGGCTGACCTGCTGCCAATTACATTAATTTCAATTCTATTAGCTCATCTTTTGCCCGAAGGCGACATATGTACAGATCTATAGGGGGAGGGGAAAAAATGCCTTAAATCAACTTGCCACTAGACATGATGCACGATGGCTCCACAGTGACTTGAATGCAAGGCATTCGTTCCCAAAGTGAATGCAATCGTACAGTAAATAAGAGTGAATTTCCCTGACAAGACACCTCTCCAGAACACCGAGAAGGCGTCAGTCCATGAAACTCTGCTGATTCCACTGTCTGCTGTTGGAAGTCAATCAGTTTGTTCTTTCTTTTTCTCTTTCTTTCTTTCTTTCTTTTTCTTGGGAAAGGATAATTGTAAAGAAGGGGCTCTCAGATTTTTAAGGAAGTGACCTCAAAGCAGATATAAACTTTCCTTGCACCCTTCCATCTGGCTTTCACTTTTATTTATTTATTAACATTGGCCATCTGGTCTGACCTTCCTGCCAAGAGGGGCAGAGGCCGGGATAGAAATTTATTGACTAAACTAAATAAATGCATGCTGGTTGGGGACAGTAGTGAATTTTAGTACTGTCAACCAGCTAAAAAAATTATCGGGTTAGGGACATGGAAAGCTACCGCATACCTGGTCAGACCATTTGTCCATCTGGCACAGTATTGCCTGCACGCCTCAGAATTTTAGGTAGGGATGACTCCCAGCCCTGCGGCTGAAACTTCCTGTTATGGGGTTGTTTTGGTCTGTTTTAATGGTATAATGTTAAGTTTTTAAGCATGTTGTAAGTCTCCTGGGGACTTTTGGGTAACAAGCAACTAACAAGTATTACAGTGGTACCTCTAGTTACAAACTTAATTCATTCCGGAGGTCCGTTCTTAACCTGAAACTGTTCTTAACTAGAGGTGTGCTTTTGCTAATGGGGCCTCTTGCTGCTGCTGTGCCGCTGGCACACGAATTCTGTTCTTATCCTGGGGCAAATTTCTGAAATCGAGGTAACTCTTCCAGGTTAGTGAAGCGTTTGTAACCTGAAGCGTTTGTAACCTGAGGTGTTTGTAACTCAAGGTACCACTGTATTATTACTATTAGTAGTAGTATCATAGAATCATAGAATCATAGAGTTGGAAGAGACCACAAGGGCCATCGAGTCCAACACCCTGCCAAGCAGGAAACACCATCAGAGCACTCCTGACATATGGTTGTCAAGCCTCTGCTTAAAGACCTCCAATAGTAATAGTAGTAGTAGTAGAAATAGTATTCCAGTAAGATCTGTCCATCCTTGCTCTAGAATTTTGAAA
Organism: Podarcis tiliguerta; assembly: GCF_965153285.1. Taxonomy (NCBI): domain Eukaryota; kingdom Metazoa; phylum Chordata; class Lepidosauria; order Squamata; family Lacertidae; genus Podarcis; species Podarcis tiliguerta. Next base: position 34,016,147 of record NC_139547.1, read on the forward strand.
TTACAGTGGTGCCCCACAAAACAAATGCCTCGCAAGACGGAAAATCCGCTAGACGAAAGGGTTTTCCGTTTTGGAGGTGCTTCGCAGGACGAATTTCTCTATGGGCTTGCTTCGCAAGACGAAAATGTCTTGCGATTCCTGGGGGGTTTTTTTGCTCCCCACCCCCTTTTTCTAAGGCACTAAGCTGCTAATAGCCTTTTAGCAGCTAATCCACTAATCCCTTAAGCCTTTAATAGCCGCTAATAGCCGCTAAACCGCTAATAACGCTAATCCGCTAATGGGCTTGCTTTGCAAGACGAAAAAACCGCTAGATGAAGAGACTCACGGAACGGATTCTTTTCGTCTTGCGAGGCACCACTGTACAATGCTGTTTTGTTGTTTTTACCATTCTGAACAAAAAATCTTATCATTATCATCATGCAATTGAAATATGTTGCCTCATACAGATTACTGATACAGCCCCTTTAAAGAAAAATAATGGGATGTGTGTGAATGAAATATCCATATTGCAGAAGGATTGAGGCAGAAACAGGGGGATATTCAACCTCATTTTGAACTGTGTGTGATCCTGAAAAGTATAGCGATTTGGGGTTTCCTTTTTTGCCGCACATGTGTCTTAAGAGGACAAAAAACAAACCACTCATTTATAAATATAGCTTGCCTGGAATCAGAATGAACAAAGGTTTGTGGGAGCCCACTCCCAGCAGCAAATGGGTCTGCTAAAAATATTCCTTTTCTTCGTCTAAACTTGACACATTACAAATCAGCATCTTTGATTAATTTCCTGTGAAAGCATAAAGAGAGTGAGGAAAATGTAAAGTCCCCTAATGCATATTTCACTCGAATAAGTATATTTCCAGAGCTTGGGGAGGGGATACAATTGTTTCCCCAGCTGTGTGTCCTGTTATCTTAACTTGAAAAGCAGGTTTGATTTTTCTCTTTCTGCTTATAAAATTGGAGCATATTGCACCCCATTCTGTGTGTTTCTGTGGGAGGGGACAGAAAACCATGGATTGCCATACAAATTGCTTAGAGCTGTGCTTCCATCCCTTGTGTCCCCAAATCAGTGGTCAAAATCAATTAGATCTTCTACGACTGGACATAAAGTTACACAGAACATAGTCAAAGGTTGGCAGTTAAACATTATTGGGAGCAGGGGACATAATTGGGTGGGGGAAACATCTTGCAGTTCTGTAAGATTGTCTGCAAGAGAGGAAAAAGAAACCCAGTTTAATCCCTCTGTGTGCTTATTTATATGAAAATGAAAAAGTCTATGTTTTATTTATTTCTCAGAGAGGAACAGCACTGAGGGACCTAGAAAAAGAGCATGGAATTGAGAAGAGGAAGGTGATGAGGAAGGGGGACAGCTAAAACCACTAACAAGTTAAAGAGATTGTGGGTACAACTCAACACAATGAAGTAGACAGTGTGAGGTTGTATTTTTAAAGTCCAATAAACAAAAGCATAAAGTGATGCAAGTCAATGTTCCAAAATGATGTTTCTTGTTTACAGGTGTATCCAATGATCTCAAACATGCATGCCCCCCCAAGCCTTGAGGGAGAATGGTGAGGGAGAAAGCATTTGCACCCACAATCAGAAAGAGTCTGGTGGTACCACTGCCCCAGGATATCCCATCTACCACATGAAATGTCTTCCTGGGTCAGAGCAATGGCCCCTTTATTTCACCATTGTCTTTTAAAACAGTGGCCAATCAGATCATCCCAAGAAGCCCACAAGCAGGGAACAAAATCAACAGCACCGCAGTTCCCGCTGCGCTGAATATGGAATCAGGGGTGCCTTTACCTTTACCTTTTATGGGTAATAAGCATTTATTCATGAATTTGTGTAACCCTTTATCACAGCCCTCTAAGTTAGTGGCTGGAATATTCATGCTTCCTTTCTTAATTATTTCCCCAAATCTTATAAATACACTCTCCTCCCCTTCTTCTGTTACACTCTATTTTAGATTCAAAACTACCAAAAAGAACCAGACCTTTCCAGGTGCTCTTGAAGGAACTCAAAATAGCTCAGGCTTTCTGAAGATGTCATTAGTATTAAAACAGGACAGCTCATATTTTCGCAATGAGCATGTCCTTCCCTATGGGAAAGCATTCTAAATGGGCTTGACTTCTGAACAATTCCTGTCTGAATTGAGAAATGCAGATGAGACCAGCCTGCAATGAGCACTATAACAAATAAAATCTGCACTTCAAAGATAGATCTGAGATTAGCAGCGGTGAGATTGAGCTGTTCACGAATTCGTTGTAATACGGAGCTGCTTTATTTTTTTAAAAAAGAATTTTAAATATTTCAGCAGGATGAAGTTAGAAAAAGTAGGACTCTGCAGTTCAAGGTGCTTCAAAGGGATATATATATATGCTTAAAAAAAAAGATACTGTTAGTCATTAAAAGCAAATCAGAGCAGTTCACAACAATTATACATAAAACCGCACAATAAAAGACATGAAAATGTTAAAATCAGGAAACTGTTATGAAATCAGTTAAAGTATAGCTCGTGTTGGAGTGGGCCTAGGTACAATGGTACCTCGGGTTACATACGCTTCAGGTTACATACACTTCAGGTTACAGACTTCGCTAACCCAGAAATATTACCTCGAGTTAAGAACTTTGCTTCAGGATGAGAACAGAAACCGTGCTCCGGCGGCACGGCGGCAGCAGGAGGCCCCATTAGCTAAAGTAGTGCTTCAGGTTAAGAACAGTTTCAGGTTAAGTACGGACCTCTGGAACGAATTAAGTATGTAACCAGAGGTACCACTGTATTTGCCTTGTCATGCTAAAACTGGTGATTTGGGCCTGGTTCAGCCAGTGGTGGACCTTCATGCTCTGGCACCGGGGGGTGGAAAGCAGGTGGAGCAGGGCTGGCGTGCATCCTGGGGGTGTGGTGCGCCGCCTGCAGGGGCATGGTGCCCAGCACAGGCAGGGGGGCAGCTGTGATGGCACCCCACTAGGATCATGCTGCCAGGGGCGGTGTGCTCCCCCCATACTCCTCTTCCTCCGCCAGTGGGTTCAGCCATGCATTTTCACCACTTGGTGATGACAATGATAATGTGAATGCCTCTGCACAGATTGAACAGAGCAAGGAGAACTTCCATATGACATAATATGCTGTGCTTCATGGAGAAAACGTAGGACCTTCCAGCTCCTGGTGTCTGAGCCGGGTGATACCCACTTTGAAGTGAGGAAGAGTCAGCAATCCCTAGAGGAAAGCAACCATGAGGAACACCCTTATGACCCTGCCAAATCTGGAGAGAGGCACCTGCTCCTTGCTATATTCCTGGGTTCCACCAGTGTCACACATATGGACCCCACCAACAGTGATGGCACTACACCTAGACCAGGGCTGGGAGCCTCAGCTCACATACAGTCAATGGCTAGATTCAGTAAAAGTCAACTAACTTCCTGTGTTCCTGATTAGGCTGCAGGAATACACAATGACCACATGGGAACACAATATTGACCACAATGGTTTCTCTTTAGGCTGTTGATGGTGGGACACTAGTCCCTATGTAGCCTCTATATTCCTGAGAAGAGGGTCAACATAAAACACCAACTCAGACAATCAATATTTAAAATGGGGAGGACAGGGAAGTATTATAAGACAGAAATAATGTGTACCATGTAAACCCCATTAAATCAAATCCCCATACAAATTGTGTGGTGCTGATACGCCAATGGCGTTTCTGTACATTTCCCGTATTAAAGCAGAAAATTTGCTCATCACTGACTCATGGGGGATGTAAGAAAGACAGAAGAGGATAAAGCATGAATTTTCACCCGTTGCAGTGAAGAGAGGAGAATGAAAAAGCAATTACTTGAGGTTAGGCAGAGGAATAATCTCAACAGTTTCAGAAGAAGCATGTTAGCCTCATTGTCCTTGAAAGAAACAGGATAGCCATGTGGGATCTGCTTTAATATTGGCCAATGTCATTTTATGTCCGTGCACAGTAGTGTCCCAAACCACCTTAAACCATTTTGACTGTAAAAGTGCAGTGCATGATGTATTGTTTGCACTAGGCAATCTCTCTTTTTGTCACCATTTTAGAATTTTGCAATGTTTATCAATATTATATGCACAGACATGCACTCATATATCCGGACACTCACATCTGTATATTTAGATACACTCCTTTTGTGATTACTCTCTTGTATTGCTTTTGATACATGGATTTCACCATTTTTTATAAAATGGCCCTTCTCTTCACTGGGCTTTTAGGTGACAATAGAGCTTTCTCTAGGAACCTCTGCTAAATCCTTCCCTTTAAAAGTCAACATGCGCAAGCCTTGGCAAAAATTGCCATTTTTTATTTTTTTTACAGTGAGGAGAAAAAAAATATATATTTTCTTTTATTAGAATAGTTTTAAACGGAGGTTTTTTTCAGCTGGAACTCACTGAAACTCAGTTCTGGCAACTGAGTGGCAGCTGGGTGCCATTGCCATTCTAAGAGAGCAAGAAAGGAGTTCATGGTGAGATAAAGCACCCCTTTATCTAGAAAAATAGCACTGGTTTTAAAACAGTGTTTCCCAACAGGGGGTCATAAGGCCCCCCTGGGGAGCCCCAGGATATTCCAAGGGGGGCACAGTTGAAAATGATGTAAATGGGATAGGGGCACAACATGAGGCTTGGGGGCTACAAAGTGAAGAAAAACAACATTTTTTTAAATTCCTGATTGGCTGGCTATCTGCTTGGCCAATCACAAGTGGGTAAGGGGGCAGCCCACAAGGCCCTAACACTCCTTTTTGCCATGGGCACTTTCTTGAAGCAGTCCTGGTTTTCCAGCAGGAGAGGGCGATTGCCGAGGCTCTCATTTTGACCAGTAGAGCCCGTGATCCAGAACCCCCCAAGTCAGGTAGTAATAATAATAATAATAATAATTTATTATTTGTACCCTGCCTATCTAGTTGGGTCTCCCCAGCCACTCTGGGTGGCTTCCAACACAGATTAAAAATACATTAAAATGCCATACATTAAAAACTTCCCTGAACAGGGCTGTCTACAGATGTCTTCTAAATGTCAGGTAGTTGTTTATCTCTTTGACATCTGATGGGAGGTAAGTGCGGTGGTGGGATGGCAATGAGTAGGGTTGGGCGAGCCAGAGCTGCTTGTTGCTGCAGCCAGTGCTGGGCCCGGTGGCAGCCTGGGCCTTACTCTACAAGGCGCAGGGTGCAATCCACCCCAGTGCTTAGTGGATCAGAGCCTTCGGATCCTTCTTCTTTGCTAATGGCTTTGAACTGGCAAAGTATTCCATTGCATTTAAGCAGGTGCTTAACTGCCTGCTTGTCAGCAACCGCACCCATTACTTTGCTGCTGGAGGGGAGGGGAGCAATCCAGGAAAGCAATAGAGGGTAAACTTCTGATGTTCTTCATTTCTGGATAAATATTTCATAACGCTGGAACCGTGGGGAGGTTTATGCCAGGAGCGTGCTTGTGTCCCTTTTATTCACGGTGACTTTGTTCCACTACACCTGTAAACAAACACTCATTTAACCACATGTATTATCTAACTCTGTCTGAGGGGGAAATTGATGTAATTTCCCCACACTTTATCTCTGTGCCAGCTTTAAACATCACATGCACACTGATGTAATGTGCTGCGCTTGTTTAATTTCACTTTGATTGTCAGAAAAGAGGAGGAAATGGCTATCAATGGCTACTAGCCCAGTGACTGGGAATCTTGAGTGGCGAGAGAGCTGTTGCGCTCAAAACTCGCTTGCAGGCTTCCCATAAGCATCCACTTGGCCACTGTGAGAACAGGATGCAGGACTGGATGGGTTATTCGCCTGATCCAGTAGGGCCCTTCTTATGCTCTTTTTTAAAAAAAATAATATTAAAATTTTATTCCATATTACATCACAATGCAAATATACCAATGTAGGAATGATCGCTGGGTTGCGGAGCACACTCTTTCTCACAGTTAAGGCCACAGCTGTCTGAACATCTTGCCCTCTGTCTCACCTTTTGGGGTCTCAGTAGTCTGCCTGTTTGTGACCTTTGTCTCTGAGACCTTTGTCTCCTTCATCATACATTGTGCAAGGGGAAAATGACGTGGTAGAAACAGGTGCCAAAATAACTTTGTACCACCCCACAATCTCGGGATTGGAAGATGTGTAAAGGTCACAGTCCAAAACGTATCTGCCTGGGTTTGCATATTGTGTCAATAAAAGGAGCCTCCACAGAGCTAGCTGGCAGCTTGCTTGAGCACAGCTCACCTGCATTATCAACTCCTGCCTCATGTCCTTCACTTCACCAAAGCCACATCATCCCCATCCCCACATATATTTATCATTTATATCCTCAATCGAAGGTAATATTCTTTTGCCCCTCTCCCTGTTTCCTCCCCCCCCCACTCAATTTCCTCTACATTCTGAGATTACATTTATGTTCTTATGAGGCAAGATGGTGGTGAGGCCAGGGCTTCAGTGATGCACCAGTGGGAATGGTGGATCGGTCCCAATCTCACTGACTACTCGCTCACCTTCTGCCCAGGGCGGCCCTGACCTCTGCCTACCCCTCAGAGCTGGCACATCACTTGAGGCTGGGCCTCAGCAGCCGCAACCTCTCATCTTCCTTGCCTGCTCTCCAGCAGCAGCTATGAGCTTCTCAGGGGAGGAGGCTGGCAGCAGTGGTCATGTGTCACAGAGAAACAACAAGATGCTCTCTCACAGCTGCTACTGCCACTGCTGTCAGCTTGCCCTCCTCCCTGAGCTCAGCAGCAGCATTGCCAGGGGAAATAGGGACATTCCGGGATCAAATCAGAAGCTGGGGCGGCTTGCATAATTCTGGGACTGTCCCTGGAAAATTGGAACACTTGGAGGGTATGTCAGTATAAGGCACAATATTTGCTTGGTAGCTGGGCAGAGTGCAGATTTCATATATATATATATATATATATATATATATATATATATATGCCAAATGCAAATCCCTTAGGACACTGCTTTTCCTTCACAAATGATGCACAAATCTGTCTGTTACTCTCACTTTTACATTTCCCCAACCCATCTGAAATTCTACATCACTTTTCAATTTCTTTTTTTAAGTACTCAAGAAATTCATCTGTATTTTAGTGTTTGTTTATCCTAATAGGCATATTTTTGCAAGCAATTACACCGAATAAAAAAAAAATTACAAGCAATTTCCCATAATGTAATTCATGTTTGTTTGTTATTGCCATTAATATATGTATTTTAATACCCACTTTCCCCAATGCACATATTTTTGGTATGCATTTTTTGGTTGGAGAAACTCATTACAAAATTCAGAGATGTGAAAATTTTGAAGGATAGGTGTCATCCCTGCTGTTCTGCCAAGTTTTTGTATTATTTAAGGAAGTGCATAATAGGTAGGTTCACTTTAAAATATACAAGAACCAAATCCCCCTCCCCAATTCCCATCTCCCTAAAAACCATTATTGGTATAAGCTAAGGAGAGGCTGTGCTCATTGGAACCTCTGGAGAAAGAAGTAACATGCATATAAATAAAATTAAAAAATGCACAGAAGTTCTTGAAGTAAATGAATTCTCTCGATTTTCTTTGCTCACCCTAGCAACTTGTAACCATATCTTCCATTACAGAAGATTGCTAACATGGCTACATGCTTTGGGATGTTTCTGTGTAAAGAAGCAAACTCTATCAAGCTGGATTTCTCTGCAAACATGAGCAAATAAAGTGTATTTAAAGAAGAAGCCTCTGGTGGAATCATCTGACTCAAATTATTGTATCTTGTTTTGAAATATAAATATTTTTTGGGAAGAAGGGACATTGGATGTTACACTAAGCCACTGTGAATTCATCAGCTTAAAGCTTTAACCCTAGAATTGTCCAGGGTAGTGGGGGTGGGGGGGTATGTGTGTACTAGGAGGGAGGGGGTAATGTTCAAGGTTTCTTGCAGCAGGAAGTGATTAAGTGCGTTTGCAAAGTGAGGACATTAGTTCCCAAGCTACCTAACATCAATTAAAGGAGGCCAAATTAAATCGATGTTCTAATTCCACAAAATTAATGGTAACTTTTTTTAATAGATGTTACAACATTTCCCTGTGGTCCCGTAATAAATTCTTATCAGAGCAACACACATAGGAAGCAAATGGTTACACCTTTCACAGTCTAAAAACTGCTAGGAAATTGTCATGTTTAGAGGCTGTTGGCCGAAGACGAACAAGATCTAATATTTCTAATAAGATAATATTTCCTTCAAATATGAACCTGGAGGAGAAACTGTGTTGTCAGCAATATTTATTGAGTAGAATTTCAGGTGGGTGGGTGGGTGGGTGGGAGGAACTCTAAGTATACCTGAAAAAGACTCCACCCCCATCGCTCAGCCAGGTCCAGCGCCGAGGGCGTTCTGCCAGTTCCCTCATTGCGAGAAGCGAAGTTACAGGGAACCAGGTAGAGGGCCTTCTCGGTAGTGGCACCTGCCCTGCGTAACGCCCTCCAATCAGATGTCAAAGAAATAAACAACTACCTTGCTTTTAGAAGACATCTGAAGGCAGCCCTGTTTAGGGAAGTTTTTAATGTTTGATGAATTATTGTATTTTAATCTTTTGTTGGAAGCTGCCCAGAGTGGCTGGGGAAACCCAGCCAGATGGGTGGGGTATAAATAATAAATTACTACTACTACTACTACCTAAGAAACATATTTGTTTTTTTAGATAAGGTACAATTATTTTAGATTTTAGTATAGTTGGGGTAGCCAGTGTGGTGCCCTCCAGATGTTGTTGGACTACAATTCCCATCAGCCGCAATCAGTGTGACCAATGGCCAGGCATGATGGGAACTGTAGTCCAGCAACATCTGGAGGGTGCCATGGCAACTACCCCTGCTCCTTAGCTTCTAGCTGCATATAGAGGGGAGCAGAGCAGGAGGAGTAGATTGGCATTGGCTGTCCATTTGTACATGTATTCACATTAGGGTTGCATCCTATGCCCCCCAAATTGGGGGCTCCTGATTTTTGTGGAGTCCACCACTTCCCCACAACCACAAAGGGATGCAAAACCCAGGACATTACGAGGAAAACACAATAAATACCAAAGAGGCGCAGATACCAAAAGATAGTTGTTGTTTTTCTTCCACTCTATTGGTAGTGGAAAAATCATGAGATATTATGGACTGGCTAAATGCAGAGGAGTAGAGGGAGGCATCTCCTGGGCATCCCCCAAGGAAAGAAAGCTCAGAGCCTGGGGATTAGTGGTGGGATGATGGTGAGCAGTCAGAGAGAAGAAGAAGGAGCAGACTGGGAGGAAGTGTCAAAAGCTTTAGAGGTAACAGAGTTTAGTGAGCAGGAAAACTCTGTGGCAGAGAGCAGTCCAGAACAAGAGGTAGAGATGAGGCAGGCGGCTGAAGAAGCCAGTGGGGTCTCCCCCTCCTGCTGGGACCAGCTCCCCACCCCACCCCACACCCCAGTCTCCCAGAAAACCAAAGAAACATGAAGAGGTGGAGCAACTACAGGCAAGACAATGGAGCCTCAGGTTACTTGGGAATGAACTGGGGAAGGAGGAGCCTTAGGGAGCTGTGGGAAGGTGGGGACCTTAAGTCCTCAAAACTGCCTCAGGGGAGAGTTCTATCAGAAACAGTTGCTGTGCTTACTAGACCTGCCCTCCTGAGCTGTCTGGTTTCTTTGAATAAAGAATTAACATCACTGAAGCCATGTGAGTTATTGCTGACCTGTTCCGGCTCCCACACCTTTCACGAGAGGAGAAAATGAAGCTTTTATGCAGCAGCTCCTCACCTGTGGAATGTTCTCCCTAGGGAGGTTCGCCTGGCACCTTCATTACATATCTATAGGCGACAAACAAAAACACCCCTCTTTTCCCAGGCCTTTGGCTAATTAAGCAATTTATGGCCTTTTAAACTGGGGGTGGGGGTTGTTTGTTATTGTTTATGTTTGTTATTAGGGCATGTATTTTTGTGTTTTTATATTGTAAACCGCCCTGTGATCTTCAGATGAAGGGTGGTATAGAAATATTATTATTATTATTATTATTATTATTATTATTATTATTATTATGCTGTCATCCTCCCTAAACCATGCCTTCTATGGTGACAAATTGCATGTTCCCAACTCTAAGATAGCCCATTTCAAAAGCCATATTTCACCGCACCCCAGATCCAAGCTGAAACTACTCCCATGAGAAATTTTATCTGATTCTCCTTCTGTGAATACAGAAGGGGATAATCCCAGAGTTCGGCTGGCTTTAACCTCAGGCAGGTGTGCATCAGAGCGCAGCCTTGGATCCAGGTTTATTTCCATTCCATAGGAGTGTGTATGGAAATGTATAGTAATTTATAACAAATAGCACAATTAGGAGGAAAATTGTAGATTACATTAACATGGGGTCTGGAAGTTTGGGTTATTTATTTATTTGTTTGTTTGTTTATTTATTTTAAAATGCTGTCAGTGTGTCAGCATGTGTATCATCTCTGCAGACTTATTAAAGTATAGTGTTCAGATGCTTTGCCTAATCAGACTGTTGCTGTAAATTATTTGGTTCTTAGTGCAAAATTAGACCCCACAAAGGAAATAGGCTTTGGATTATCATGATTTGCATTGCAATGGCTGAAATGGATGGCCCCCACCTCTTGGGATGCATTGTCAGACATCAAGAGAATCTGCATTACAATATATCATCTGCCGGCATGGCATTTAATAAGCTGCCAGGTTGGTTTTGATTAGACCATTGACATTCTGCACAAGGGCTGATAGGAGCGCTGTGTTTGGGTGTTGCTGATGCTGTACAATCCCTCTTATCATGATGGGTGGAGTGGGGGGGGTGGGAGGGAAGAAGGGCCTGCACATTACTGGGGCATCAGAATTAGGTGCAGTGCAGCATTCACCAACCTGGTGCCCTCCAGATGTTTTGGACTGTGAAATGATTCGGCTGGGAATTATGCAGCATCAGCAACACCCAAAACCAGTGCTCATTGGGTCATTGCACTCCAAAATATATCGAGGTCAGAGGAGTGATAAATGCCAATGTAAATGTGTCTCTGTGAACTCTGTAGGGTTCCTGTCAGGTGTGATGCATTTTTTGTTTCTTTTTCAAAATGTCCACACTAGGAACGGACGAATCTGTCAATTTCAGTTTCTCTCGCTTCCTCATTTTTCCAATCTTAAGCTCAGTTCTCTACATTTCTGCATCAGTCTATTTATTTGGTTTTAAAAGTTCATCAAGAACATTAATCCCCTTTCTGTTTTCAACTCTGAATACCGCTTGCTGGGCTTCCCAAGTGGGAAGAATGCTGTTGCACTCAGGTCTTGCTTGTCGGCTTCCCATAGAACATAAGAATGCAAGAAAAGCCAGTGGCCCTCTTGGCCAGGATCCTGTTCCCACAGTGGCCTGTTGGGAGCCTTCAAGTAGGACCTGAGTGCCACTCTCCTCCTATGGTTCCCACCAACCAGTATTCAGAGGCATGATGTTGCAGACAGTGGTGGTAGAACATAGCCATCACAGTTATCAGCCTTATAAATTTGTCCAACCCTCTTCTAAAACCATCCAAGTTGATGACCACCTTTGCCTCTAGTAGGAAGGAGTGTCATAGTTTTTCCTTTTATTAGTTCTGAATCTTCCATTGGATGTCTCCACATTCTAATGTTATGAGAGAGGGAGAAAAACCTTTCCCCATCAAATTTCTCTATCCAATTGGATAGAGAGGTTGCTCAGAGCCATTCATTTGAGCAATGTGTAATGCCTCAAAGACACCTATGTACATACATACATACATACATACAGTACATATGTCCAGCATTTGTTCACAGCTTAGCACAGGAAGTTTGCTCTGCAGTCTTTGCCTCTAATTGTCATTAAGGAGATAAAGTTTAATATCAGCTTAGAGTCAAACTCTATTATAGCTGATCCATTTGCAGTGCTTCTTCCATTTTACTTTGAGTTTCACTCTCTGGTGCTTTTCAGTGACCTGTCATGAAACATGCTTCATTTCCAGCCCCAGGTTTAATTGAAGCCAGGACTTATCAAGGTTTAGTTAGTTCCAGGATCTCTCTTGGGGGCCATAAAGGAATGTATTTGCACTATTGATGGGAATAATCCTTTCACCCTAGCTGCAGACTTACTACCAGTGGTTTCCATACCTCTGGGATTATCAGTATTTGAGGCCAATTCACACTTTCAGCTCAGCACCGAAGACAGGAAAACTGGAGGGGAATAATCTCAGGCCTCTGGAATGTGCACGCATGAAATGGCATCATGTGTACATGGGTATTGATGTGTACAAATAAATAAATCCTCCTTCCTGCAACACCATAGGTGTGGAAATGGCCTTATTCCTGGGCCAAATGTCCGAACAGACTGATTATGACCCACAGTAAAATGTGTGATCTGATTACACACAACTCCTCATTTGCACAGGGGTTGTGTTCCAGGTCATTGTGTGCATCAGCGTGCATATAAGCCTGGCTCACCCCATTCTGCCCTTGCCACTGCCCCTCCCTACCCCACTCCACCCCAGTTCTGCCCCTGTTCCACCCCCTTCCAGTTTCAAACATGACACATGTGTGCATGGTTGTTAGTGCATCAAATATCTGTAAATTGAGAGTTGCCTGTACGTTGAAGGTACCATGGATGCAATGAGAGGGGAAGATAGCATAGCACAACACAACACAACATGGAATCATGGAAATGTAGAGTTGGAAGGGACCACAAGGATCATCTAGTCTAACTCCCTGAAATGCAAGAATCTTTCACCCACCACAGAGCTCTAACCCATGACCATGAAATTGAGTCTCATGCTTACAAACGGAGCTATCCCTCAGCACCCAATAGCACGACATCACATAACATGATACTAAGAGTTCTATGGGATCAGACCACCTATTCCAACATCCTGTTCTCATAGTGACCGACCATCTGGCTATGGAAGTCTGCAAGGAAGACTTGAGCACAACCGCAGTCTCCCAACAACTACCGTACTTTTCCGTCTATAAGACGCCCCCATTTGGGGGGACTATATTTTAAGAAATGAGGGGAGATGGCCCTAAGTTGTTGTGCCTCTCCCCCCATGCAGCTGAGGGCAGGAAACACTCCCTAGATGCACGCAGTGGCATCAGATGAATTTGCGCTCCCTCTAGCCATCCAGTTTGCAGGAGCGCAACCTCCCCCGATGCCGCCACGCACAGGAAACAATCCAGGGAGTGCTTGCCGTGCACAGTGGCATTGGGTGAATTTGCACTCCTGCCAAAGAGCTGGCTGGCGGCGAGCAGCTTCTCCCTCCTCCTCACACAGCTGTGGGCAGAAAACACCCCCCAGATCTCTTCCTACTTGCTCTGGCATCAGGGAAAGCTGCGCTCCTGCTAACCGAATGGCTGCCAGCGCGGCGCTCCCCCCCCCACACATGTTATTACCCGTGTATTGGATGACCCCAGTTTTTTGACGTGATTTTTGAGTCAGACGAGTTTGTCCAATACATGGGAAAACACAGTAACATTCAGAAGCACAACTGCACTGACAGGGCAGGTAGGCAGAATTTCCATTTAGTGGAGTCAACGCAAAAGAATAAGGAACAGCTTTTAAGCATATTCTAGTCAAGTGAAGTGGTGTTCAGAGATATGCATGGATGTGTGGACCAATTTATCAAGAGGGCTTCGCGGTCAGGTCGAAGATGAAGAAAAAAATAGTCGAAGGATGTAGGTATTGCCTCTAATATGCCACAACTCTCATTCCCCTTAAGAAACTACAAATTTACCCCCACTAAAGAGTGGGCGTAGTATCTCTAAATATGTAAATGACCAAAATTTCTGTTTCAACACTGGTGAGGTTTTTTTAGTGTTTTTTTTAAAAAAAGCTTGTCACAGTTCCAACTACAGTGCAAACTTGAAACACACCTTCACTGTGCCCCCGGAGGCACTGCATTTCTGTTTCACAAGGCTATTACATTCTGCTGTGTTGGTTATTCTCATGTGGTAGCACACAGAGTATCTGTCACACTCAGACTTTCGATCACAGTTTTGGTTTACAGTATTCTTGTACATTGAACAACTCACCCTGGACATTATTTTACTGGAATGAAAATGGCTCCCCCCCTCCCTGCAACCATGGTATAGATTTCTGCAGTTGTTAGGAGACCCCGTATTACGCTCAAAGAGTGGTTTATCAGAGTGGTTTAACAGGCAATCCTTTCCCAAGAAACTCTGAGAATTGTAGCTCTGGAAGGGGGATAGGGATCTCCTAAGAATTCTCAACACCCTTCTCAAACTACTGCTCCCAGAATTCTTTGGGGGAAGCCATGATTCTTTGAAGTAGTAGCATAGCACTCAAAATATAGGGTGTGGACGACACAAGGCAGTTTCATACATTCCTATATTTCAATTGCAAAACAAAGAGTAAGAAAGTTAGGCCATGCTTGATCATATTTTCTCACCCAAATACTTGCGTGGTCTGGCCTTTTTGTATTATTATTACTCACAATGTGTCTTGCATCCCTCAATTACTCCCCCTCCCCCAGCTTTTGCTAATTTTGTGACAATTAGTTGCACAGTTCTGACATCTTGATACTTCTGAAATCTTTTCAAACCCACCCCCCCAAAGAATGAATGAATAGATGTTGATTAAAGTGATAACTTTACAATTTTTTTATCTACACATATTAAAATTGCACTCGAGGCAAAGAAACTGGATGGCATTCAGAAACCAGCCATAAAACTAACCAAAGAAATTGAACTGTGTGTCACTGTATAATTCCAGTTAATTAACTGTGTTGCATTTCCATTTAATCTGCAGTCAGAGATGCAATCAGCTGGCATCGCTCCTATTCCATCCAATATTCAAATATTTGCAGCTAGCTTTGCCAAAAAAAAAAGCCAGTTTCTATCTGGTTCCTAGAAGCAAAACTATGGTCCATCACATAATACAGTCATACCTTGGATCTCAAACACCTTGGCTCCTGAACAAATTGGCTCCTGAACAATCGAAACCCAGAAGTGAGTGTCCCGGTTTTTGAACGATTTTTGGAAGCCAAACATCCAGAGTGGCTTCCATGGCTTCCAATTGGCTGCAGGAGCTTCCTGAAGCCAATCAGAAGCTGCGGTTCGGTTTTGGAAGTTGAACGGAATTCCGAAAAGGATTCTGTTCAATTTCCAAGGTACGACTGTAGTTTGGGAGATCTGGGGAGGTTTGTATTCTTCCAAATTTTCTCCTGCTGGTTACTACAATGCCAAGTAAATGTTTGGTGGGGGCTGTCTTAAAAGCTCTGCTTCTTTGAGGCATACATTCTCTTCTGGATTTGTAAGAACTCATTCAGCACCAGAACTTTGGAATTCCCTGCCTATTGATATCAAGCAGGTGCCTTCACTGTATTCATTTCAGAGCCTGCTGAAGGCATTCTTAGTAGGACAAGCCAGTGGCGTAGCGTGGGGGGTGCAGGGGGGGGCGGCCGCACCGGGCGCAACATCTAGGAGGGGCGCGCTCGCACTCGCAGCTCTCTGCCCCTACCTGGCTCACTCACTCTCTCTCACTG
The DNA here is from genome assembly GCF_965153285.1 of Podarcis tiliguerta. NCBI lineage: Eukaryota > Metazoa > Chordata > Lepidosauria > Squamata > Lacertidae > Podarcis > Podarcis tiliguerta. The sequence continues at coordinate 34,031,628 of NC_139547.1, forward strand.
CAGTGCTGGCTGTGCGAATCTGATCCGAGCCGCCGGGTCGCCGCCCACTGTGGAGGGGGGGGGGTGCCAGGCGTGCTAAAATCCACGGGTTAGGGGGCACAAATTACTTGCCTTGCCCCAGGTGCTGACAACCCACGCTACGCCACTGGGACAAGCCCACCCAGATGCTTATAAACGCTGGTGTGAATCTTAATCTGTTTTAGTATTTTAACTTATTGTATGTTTTAATGTATTTTTTTAAAAAAAAAAATCCCTGGTTTTATGGTGTCATCATTTTGTAAACCACTTGGAAGTTTGTTTGGTTTTTTTTACAATCAAGCAGTCTATAAATGTTATGAAATAAATAAATAATAATAAATTTCTGAATGCCAGCCGTTTATTTCCCAGCCAGACTCAAGAGAACTCCCCGCTGCATCTCTATTTTATACACAGAAGAGGAATCCGAATTCCATGCATTATTTTCACCCACATACATGTACTTCCAGTAATTCCCCATCAGCAGATCAATGTCCCAGAGTGCAACACCAGCAAAATGCATTCAAAAGCACCAGAACCACTTCCCTTCATGAATGAAACATCTGTAATTCTTGTCTATTATCAAGTCTATTTGTTTGGCGATGTTACAGGCTTTCACTGGGGCTCCACTTCTATCAGCAAACTCCCAGAGCCATAAATTATTTTTCACACATTTGCGTATGTGCATGCTTGTGTGTTCTTACATCATTTATTTTCATGACATTATACATGCCATCTTTTCTGAGTACTTGACATCAAAAGGTGCTTATTCTCCAAGCTCATATTTCACTACTGTGCTTATATTTTATCTGGCTTTACAGATCTGGTTCCTGCACGAATGTCTGTAAAGTTCCATACTATTCATCCATTATAAAGAATGGGAATATAGGAAGTTCTCACCTACACAGAGTCAGAGAATTGGTCTAGATCAGTATTGTCTACACTGAGTGGTAGCAGCTCTCTGGGATTTCAGACCACACTTCATCCCAGCCCTGCCTGGAACATGACTATGTTTGCCTTGTCCTGGTTAAGAGTGCTGAACTAGGACCTGGGAGGTAAAGGTAAAGGGACCCCTGACCATTAGGTCTAGTCGTGGCCGACTCTGGTGTTGCGGCGCTCATCTCGCCTTATTGGCCGAGGGAGCCGGCGTACAGCTTCCAGGTCATGTGGTCAGCATGACTAAGCCGCTTCTGGTGAACCAGAGCAGTGCACAGAAATGCTGTTTACCTTCCCGCCGGAGTGGTACCTATTTATCTACTTGCACTCTGACGTGCTTTCGAACTGCTAGGTTGGAAGGAGCAGGGACCAAGCAACGGGAGCTCACCCCGTCGCAGGGATTCGAACCGCCGACCTTCTGATCAGCAAGTCCTAGGCTCTGTGGCTTAAGCCACAGCACCACCTGCGTCCCCTAGGACCTAGGAGACCAGGGTTCAAATCCCCACTTCATTGTGTGACATTGGGCCAGTTACTGCCTAACTTACTTCACAGAGTTCTTAATGGGATTAAATGAAGGGGAGAACAATGTAAGACATCTCAAGATCCTTGGAAGAAAAGGTGGGATATAAATGCAGGAAATTATAAAAAAAAAAAATGGGGGGGGGGCGGTGGGAGAGGAGAGGAAGGGGAAGTCCCATTGGGTTAGCAGAATTGGATACAACCTAATGTTATTAAATGTTTTGAATGCTCTTGTTTCAAATAATTTTTTATTTTATTTTCACTGTACTGTTTTTACTCTTTTGCTGTTTGTCACCCTGGGCTCCCACGGCAGGAAAGGCAGGATGGAAATTTGGTTAAATGATAATCATCCATTGGATTCCACACTTCCCCAAATTATGTAATACAGTTACTGGCTCAAAACAACTAAAATGCATTCTTATAGCATTTCAATATGTACTTTAAACATTTTATGCTTTTTTAAAGCTGGTTTTAATATATATGTTATATGTTTATTATTGTGAGTCACTTTGGTAAAAAAAGATTATAATGAAAAAATATGTTTAATGTACTTTTTAAAAGCAACATTAAATAAATAAATCACAGATAAATGTAGAAATGAGACAGAAGAGGCTTACAAACAAACATTTGAAAAATTGGCCTGGTGCACAAAGTGTTGAATGGTCACTTTAAAATGTGAAGGTTCATTATTGCTTCACAAGTTGTGTATGTCTTTAAGGGCCAGGGCCAGGGCAAATAACGAGACCCAGTCTTACAGCTGTGAAACATAGCAGGTGCTGCTGAGTTGTGTTAATCAAGCTGTGTCAGCAATTGGGTATAGTATATAAGGAGCAGCACCTAGCTCTCCCATTGCCCTGGGGGATGGGTTGGTGGTTGGGTCATGTTTGTTTGTTGATGTATTTAGTGTAAAAGGAGTTTTTGTTTTTGTAATTAAAACCTTGCTAAAGTTATTTTTGAGTCCCTTTTTAATGCATGGTCTCCCCAGCAAGCTCTCTGCAGCGCTACTAAACTGCAAATAGCCAACACAAAGAGCATGACCCATCCATCTCCAACATAACCCCATACAGTGGTCATGACATTTTACCAAATACTAAGGAAGTGGGCCAGTGAAGCAGTCGTCAATTCTTTCAGAGATTTAAAAAACACAACCAGCATCAGCAAAGCAATATGGTAACAAAAAACTAACACATTTGTCGACCTTTTCTAAGCTTGACCTATTGCTTCCAAGAAAGGAAGTGTGTGTGTGTGTGTGTGTGTGTGTGTGTGTGTATAAGAGAGAGAGAGAGAGAGAGCACGCAAACATAGCTTCTGAATGGCATTTCTTGATAAGCTAGGAGTAGACTGATAGCTTGTGTACATTTGCTCTGTACAACAGGCAAAGTTGTGTTCAGTTAGTTTTGCGCAGGGCTCATGAGCCTGAGGGAAGAGGTGCACCACAAATCATGGAAATGGCTTGAAATGTCTGCCTGGCACAGGCATAAATCCTTCTTCCATTACAATGTTTGTCTCAGGGAAGGCTTAGGAGGACACTCCTGTGGATGTCAGCAACACAGTCACACTGAAAATGACCTTCATCATGCAGAGCCCCATCTGAACCACATTTGTGCCTTGAGAGAGATGTTGACTTCACTTTTTCAATATGAGGCAAATACACTTGTGTTTCCCACACCAACACTCAAGCCAAAATGTAGCCACCCTTCAAAATCCACGCATCTCCAAATGTTGCAGTGAGCTCTCCAACCAAAAGATACGCATGCAGAATATATAAGTGAAAATGGCATGTGGAAAAACGAAAGGGAAACTAAAGCTGACATATTTCTCCATGCTGAGTTCCAGAGAGAGAAGCCAGGCTCAGGAACAAACTTTTGGCGGCACATAAAATAGACCACAAATGAAGCCCACAAATGAGAGTTGAGCTTTAAAAGCCCTGACATCATTTTCCAGAATGGGTCAAATTCTGAGCTACAGAATATTTCCCAGTAGCCACCATGCATCCACCTCTCCTTCCTTCCCCTTAAATTCTCCTCACCATCCTCCAACATACATGGCCTATCCACTTTCCTTACCTTAGCAGCAGCAACAGCAGAAGGTGCAGATGGGAATGGGGTATTCAACATTACTCCTAGAGATTGGATGAAGCCTCTGGGTTGGCCGTGATATGAATAACTACCAGGATTTTGACATCATCATCATTTCATATCTTAACTTTTCCTCCAATGAACTCAATGTGGCATACATGGTTCTTCCAATTATTTCATCTCAAGAACAACCCTGTGAGGCAGGTTAGGCTGAGCAAGGCAGTGACTGTTCCAAGGTGAGCTTCATGTGAACTTCATGTGAACTTCATGGTCATGGGGATTTGAATGCTGGTCTGTGAGGTCTTTGTCTGACACTCTGCCCACTATACCATGCCGGCCTTGCCTGTCCGATAGAGCAGTTCTGACAGTCCTGCTCAGGCCCAGTTTCACAACAACTGGGTTGGGCAGCACACATTCCAGATATGACCACCTCACACCCCAAGAAATTGTGATTCATGAATACAAGACTGAACACTCTTCCTCCCCCCATAACAGACCACATTGATGAATTGCCTTGAAATCTGATTGTTACATGTTGCCTATTATCATGGCTTAGATAATAAATGGCCATATTCTAGCCTGTTCAGAAGTCTACTTTGTAATGACATTAACATGCCCCATTAAGTGTATTATTGTACAAGAGAGCGGAGCCATTTGTGATAACAATCTTTTATTAGAATCCATATGCATGAGATATTCTTTGTATAAAAAAGTGTGTAATTTGAATATTTACAAGGAGAAGGACAGTAAAAAGACACAGTATAGGCGGAGCTGGTATTTATTCAGGGGAGACTTGGCGGCTTGCAGCGGCGACTCTTGTCAATGGCTGTAGCGCCAGTGTGTTAAAAATAATCAGGGTCTCCCAATTACTTGGCAGAATCTAGTCCAGATATTTCTTTCTCTGAAATTGTATGGCTATAACAGAATGCTGAAAGAAAAGCTATTTGAAATATGTAAGAGAGAGGGAAACCACTATTGCTGTTCTTCCTTTGGATATCTCAAGTATCTGGCAAAAAATGCAGAGTCGAATTATCCAAGAGTACAAAACCGGATTAAGCAGATGTTAGAGTGGTTTTGGATGTGTCGTTCAAGAATGGAAGCCCATCACTATTCAAAATAAATGAAGCCTTTACACAAAGCATCCCCTTATCAAAAGTGAGACGTGCGCTTGTACATATTGATACCCTGGAATATAAAAAAAAGACCTCGGATCCAAGGAAGCAAGTAATCAGAGAGTTACAAAGAATTAAGAAGATTGTGTGCACTGCTGCCTCAATCCATTGAAAAGGGCAGAGATGCCAATAGCTTTTGAGAATTTCCCTCTGTTATACAGCAGGACTAACAAGGCTTAAGCTGTAAAAAGCCAATCTACATTCTCCAGTCGCAAGCATTCAGTTACAAGATGATACATAGCCATGTGACAGTACAGCTCCCCTTTTTTAAATTGGAGAGATGTAAGTAGAAGCCATCCAAGCAATTTACAAGCTCTTACATTTTGCAAATATTACCAAATGATTACCTTCTCCAAATATGACATTAAAAAAAACCACACCTTGTGGAGTTCCGACACCAAAAAGCCTGATCTTATAAAGCCATGATTATTAGGACTGTGTGAGGCCCCTTTGATCTGGGGTTCTGGGGGCAGTTGTCATCTGATGGTGCCCCAACCCAGATCACAGACCAAATTAATTTGGAGCCTTGCCCATTCATGAGCCAGAGTGGTGTAGTGGTTAAGAGCGGTAGATTTGTAATCTGGTGAACCGGGTTCGCGTCTCCACTCCTCCACATGCAGCTGCTGGGTGACCTTGGGCTAGTCATATTGGTCTGAAGTCTCTCAGCCTCACTCACCTTACAGAGTGTTTGTTGTGGGGGAGGAAGGGAAAGGAGAATGTTAGACGCTTTGAGACTCCTTCGGGTAGTGATAAACCGGGATATCAAATCCAAACTCCTCATGAGGGAGGGGAGAAAGAGACATGCTTCTACTTCTCCATCCTCCCAACCATATGCTGATGGAAATTTATCAGCATTTCAGTGTGAATTTGTATGCAATTTTGCCTAACATACACATTAAGATAATGCATTTTGTATGCTATTTTCAGTATTACGGTCATTTATAGGCATGTCTTACCCCAGTTGTAACGGTTCTAGGGGTTGCTCATGCGTAAGTTGCCGCCACTCCTGGCTAGGTTACCTGGTTGAACCCTTTCTGTCTGGACAGCCTCAAGCTTCGTGGCTGCCTCAGTTGCTGGCAGAATCCGTCAGTGGGCATTTCTTAAACCTTTTCCAGCATAAAAGCTGTTTGACGCCCAGTCTCCTTCTACTCTCCCTGCGCGGAAGTCTTCTGCACAGGGAGGGTGTGGGCAGCGGAGTACCCGTACTCTCTCCGCTGGTCTCTGGCGAGGAGTCCTGGAGCCACCTCTCCGATTCCCCCATCTGCCCCTCTTCTCCACTGGTGTTATGCTGATTTCCTTCCCCAGCGGATGGGCTGCCTCTCTCCCTACTGGGACCCTCTCCGGCATCCCTCTGGAGCCTTCTCTCTGCCTCCAGCTCCGATGGCAGTTCCCTGACACCAGTGTATGCATTTTTGTACATTTTTGGATGGAGAACTGCACTGAAAAATTTGGAGAAGTGCACATTTCAAAGGACAACTGTCTTCCCATGCACACATTGCTTTGGAAAGTGTGAATTAGGTAGGTTGGCCTTTAAACGTGAAGTGCATTGAATGTCTTCCTCCATCCCTAGAGGGTATTGGTGGGGAATTTAGTTTAGCTTGCATTTTAAACTAAACCCACACATTTTCTGAAACAATACATGAGCTAAAATGCACCTCTGTGTTCTACTTCACACATCCCTGAATTTTGCAACCAGAAAATGTGTACAAAAAGTCATAGCCTGGATTTAACCTACCCAGACTGCTAGCAGAAGCCAGTGTAAGGGCACCCACTCCTCCCACCACCGTACCCTGTGCCTTCCTCCAAATCCACTCTGGAAAGCCAGGAGAACCCCCAGAAAAGTGCACGGGGGGGGGAGAGGGAGGGTTGTTCCTTCTGCAAGCAGAAATGCCTGGTGTGATGGAATGATCAGAAAAGCGCAACATTTAATTTAACTTACAAAAATGCATTCTGGCAGGAGGAATTGCTTGCACAAATGTACATATTTCCTAAAATTGCAAAAAAAAAGTACATATAAGGAAAAATGCATACTAAACTGCTGAGAAAATGTCATGAAAAGAAGGACTCTTTCCTTTTTTAAAAAAAAAATGGCAAACTGATATCTGCAAACATGACAAATTAAAATTAATAGTGGAAATATATGAAACTGATATTCACAAGATTCACCCATCTCTAGGCTGAACTAAATATTATTTGATTTGCTACCAACCAACCCCCAACCAAGCAGCCTTGGATGCAATTTTCTATCTTCTTTTTACACTGTTTCGTAGCAGAAATGCTCCATTATTTTATCACCTCCTCTACTTACTGGGGGCAGCTAATAATGTCGATTGAAGTGGAAAAGTGACACTTAATTTCACATTACATGTTTCAGGAACAAAATGGGTTCTTTGGCCCCCACTACTAAATAAAACTTGTGTCCTTTTTTTAAGGAGATGTGAATATGTTTGTGAAACCCATCTATTTTTTTCCATTTTTTTAAAAAAACAGTTTGTTAGCATATGGAAACACAAAAATTGTTATAGTCACAGATAACCAGAATTCTGAACTTTGTCATACTCAGCGATGTTTAATCTAGCATTCATATTTGTACGACAGGCAGGTCTGAGGCTTGCAAACATCACTTTCAAGTTGAATCTGAGTGAATTAGATTGTCATTCCTGTTCCAAATGCAAGTGAACTTATGTCCTTGTTCTTTAAAGCAACTAGCTAAGTTTATCTATTCTCTTTAATAATGCAATTTAATTTACCAAAGGTTCCTATTAAAAATTTATCTGACTGAAACAGTCACCTAGACATTTTGTTATAGTTAAACATTAGCTTTAGCGAGCATCACAAATTTCCTGCTGTGAAGCTGGGGCCAGCTTCATATAGAAACACTCTCTAGGCTATCAACTGATATTACATTTAAATGAGGAAGTCTCTGTTCACTGAAATAAAATAAGGTTGGTTTTATTTTTTTTAAGGCACAGTGGCTGGGCCATTGCAGCAACAGGGAATTAACAGCTTACTTCTGTAGAAAAAAAAACATGGCAGCTAATAGATTTCTTTTTCAAAGCATGCCAGCAGCTTCTCACATACAGATCCATGCGAGCAACCTGGGAAATTATTAGCCATCATGCGAAACACACAAAGACTCAGAAACATACCCCAGGTCCTAATATTTTCACCATCGCATGATGAGGGACAGAGGACATGAGCACACTAGCTTCATTCCCATGTTACTATCCCATAATAATTTAAGAAGAGCCCTGCTGGATCAGACCAAAGGCCCATCAAGTGCAGCATCCTGTTCTCACAGTGGCCAACTAAATGCTCACAACCCTCCATGAGATTCCATCCAGCCTTTTCAACTGGTGCAAGCTCCCCACTTGTGATTTGCAACCCTGAATTCCCAGGCTCTCAAACTGTGTGGGAACTCTATAAGCTTCCCACTTCAAAGGTTAGCCTTCATGTGTGGAGGGTGGTGAGCATGGCAATAGTGGAGGCAGGTAGGTAATGCACTTATCCCCAGTTGCCCTCTTCCCACGAAGGATTCAGAAAATACGGATATGGATTCTGTCTTCCTATAATGAAGGGAACAGGGAATCTGTGGCCCTTCAGATGTTTTATTTATTAATTCACTGTACTTTATCCCAGAGGACACCAGGGCAATGTCAGGGCTCATAGGAGCCAACTCCTAGGGGCAATGGGGGCTTTGACCCCCACAATAAAATATTTGAGGGGCCCGGCTCCCCACAAAGTTGATGGGCATTCGCATTCAAATGGTGTGTGTGCACTGTATCATGTGATCAATTATGCAGGGTGGGGTTTACCGGGGCCCCCACAATATTTTATTCAAGTTGGCATCCCTGTTAGGGCTGGTGCTACCATTAAGGGCAGTATGGCAACCTCCTCAGGCAGCAAATACTGGAGGGTATCAGGGGCAGCCCCTTCCAGCTGTTGGCCAGTATTGAAGTAAGATTCAGCTGTCAAGCTTCTGCATATGGAAAGTGAGGAGAGCAGCATTAACTTGTCATCAGAAAGCAAAATGCCTTGGACCATTCCTGTGCTGTGTACCAATAACATACTATAAATAACAATATGCACATTAAATTAAACAAGATGAAAGACACAGCACCTAGCCATTCAAATAATCCAGCTGTAGACATAAAAAACCCCCTGTGCTTAGGTTTACATTTTTCTCCACAATGTGTGAATAGATACATTTATAGCTGATGGGGGGAGGGAATCACCAGACTGTACCTTCAAAGATAGGTAGTTCCACAAATGGGGTCACCTGAGTCACCATGCAAGGGACTATATGAGCCTCTAATGCAGATAGTAAGGTTGGCAGATATCGGACACCAATTCCCATCAGCTCCCGCCATCTTGCCCAATGATCAAGGATGATGGGAGTTATAATCCAACAAGATCTGAAGGGTCACACATTTCTCATTCGAGAGAGGTGGGGCTATTCAAATAAACAGGTAGAGTTATGCAGATTGGAGCAGGTTTCCAGGAGGTGAGTTGCCAGGGCAAGGATCAGTTCTAATTCCAACACAACAATGTCCATAAGTGCACACATTGACTTTATTCCACATGAATGACTGTGTGCCATTCTTTTCTATGTGGAAAAGAGAAATGCCACAGTTCTAGACACTGATATAATGAGGACCAAACTGGTCTTCTACCATTGGCACTGGTTGGCTCCAGTCAACAAGAAGTTACCAGTTTCTCTTCCTGGAGATAAGGTACACTAGGGCAAATGTTTCACACAAATCACATACCCCCACTCCTGCCAATAAATCAAGGAGAAACTTATATTATTACAACCTGTAAAGTTATTTCTTCAGGACTTATATTTTTTCACCCACAATAAGGTTTATAAGCAAGCAAGCAACTTTTAGCAGTCACAGGGGCTAGAAACTAACTCAAAATAAAATGAGGGCCACAAGTTTCAGAAAGTTTAATTCTGTACCTATAACCATATTCCCACAGGAATCTCAGCATGCACATAGCTCTCATTATGGTGTGAGCAGGTTATGCTCTACTCCTCTTTTGCTAGATTTACAGAAATGTGGAGGATTAGAAAGTTGAAACAGGATAGAGAAGAATAAATCTATTCCAAAATAATGTCCTTGTGAATTAAATCCAAACAACCTGATACAACGATACCAAAGCAACTTAAGGAAGAAGCTTAAAGCTCAAATGTGTACATTCCATCGTTCGCAGGCAGCCCGATTTCCTCAATCACTCAGAGACATAAATGCAGTCAGAACAAACCAGAATTCCCTACCTCGATGTTGTTGACGGTCAGAACAGTCAAAGCCTGCAAATTATAGGAGAGGGAAAACATTGCATTAGTATTGATTCAACAAATAAGGAATTGGATTAATTGCCTCTTAAGCTATTGTGGCTGGAGGGTCATGGCAAAAGGTATGTCCACGATGCAGCAAGCTTCTCTCCTATTCTGATGAGGAAGTGAAAACATTTAACTTCAGTGTAAATTGGTCTTCTCCTTTCTAAAAGTGTGACACACAACTGTCAAAATGGAATCAGGGAAAACAACCAGTTCTATTGCTTTATGCCCATGTTAGGGGTCTCAAGCTGGAGACTTTAGTACAGCTACTTGGCTACCTTATGCTCTGTGCATGCTTCCCAGAGGGAAGAATTGCTATCTTGTCCTCTACTGTGCTTCAGCTGGTGTTGTGCCAAGAGTATCAGCTTGTATACAAGAAGAGCTTTACTAGATTCAATCAAAGATCCATGTAGTCCAGCATCCTTTTCTTACAGCGGCCAAATAGATGTTCCTGGGAAGCCGACAAACAGGGCCTAAGTACTACAGCACTCTCTCCTCCTGAGGTTTCCAACAAGTGGTGTTCAGAAGCATACTACTTCTCTTGACCCTGGCCTGTGTAAGTATTTGCCAATATTCTGCTCTACTTTTCCAAAGCAAGCATTACGGGGTCATTCATTGGTCTCTTTCTCCCTGTTGCTTCAGACCATTAGGAATGAGCTGCAGCCAGAAGCAAATACTAAGCCGAAGCTCTGTTTTTCATTCTCTTTCAAAATATTATGTGTAGCATAGGACTAAAGAACATGTAGTTGTGCCACTATCAGCTGTGCAAAAGCTGCTGAGTTCAATGAAAAGGGTAATTATATAACAAGTCCCTCTAGATCAGGAGAGCCAACTCATGAGGGCAGAGCCCTCTTGTCCTCCCACCAATAGTTTTGGGATGGAACCCCCCCCCCATGGTCCAAAAAAAATCAAGGGATGGAGGAGGCTGAGCACAGAGCCAAGCATGGTGTGGCTTCAATGGCCGACTCCTTCTTGTTCTTCTCCTCCTGCTGAGGAGAGGAAGGAGGGTCAAAGCATCGCTCTGCTGGTGGTGACAGCATGAGCAGGGGGAGGAGACATCTGCCATTGAAGCTGTGATGCCACCACATTTGCCTCCACCCCAGGTCCTCCCAACATCCTGATGTCGCGCGTATGACATTGGGACATTGTGTGTATGTAATGTCCACATGCACAGTGCTGGCACCCCAATCAACCTTGCAAACTGGTGCCTCTGCTCCAGATGATGGTGGATTCCAACTTCCATCAACCATAGGCATCATGGTCAATGATGAGGGATGGTGGGAGTTATGAACATAAGAAGAATCTGCTAGATCAGGCAAATGACACCTCTAGTCCAACATCCTGTTCTCATAGAGGCCAGCCTATGAGAATCCCCAGAGCAGGAGCTGAGTACAACAGCACTCTCCCCATTTGTAATCCCTATTTAGAGGCAGGACGGTGCAACTATGACATCATGAATTGAGCAGAATGGAAGGCGGGTGGGTGGGTGTGCCAAATTTTGCACTGCTAAAATTTGAAAGCCCCCCTCCCTCTCTTAGGCTGAATCAAACTATTGATCCATCTAGCTCAGTGCTGTCCACACTGACCAGAAGAATCACTCTCAAGTGATTCAGCCAGGGAGGACTCTCTCAGCGCTACCTGGATATGTTGGGGATCGAACCTGGACCCTTTTGCATGTGAAGCAGATGCTCTACCACTGAGCTAGGGCCCTCCCCTGGTTTTTAATTACAACTATTCTATTCCCTAAACTGTCACTGTGCATTACATTTCGCCTTCTCTTCTCTCTGTCGGCAACATCTGCCATTTCTTGCAAGTGGCACAGCTATCATGGCACCTGTTGGAGGAGCTAGATGAAAAGTAAGATCCTGCAATGGAGGAGATGTGTCTTTCACAGCCCTTTGATCATTCTGCACATGTCGGCTGCTGCACACCTTTACAGACCTTTTTGCTTTCCAGCATTCTTTTTGGTTAGGGCTCTTTTCACGTGGTTTTCAAGAGTCCTCATTTCTCTCACTGACATTCTCTCTTTGCCTCTCATTTAAGAAAGCCGACAATGTAGTCAGGAGAAATCAAAGCGCGAGTATGGCATTCCTTTCCTGTCCTCAATAGGAAACAGTCTGGGGTTTCAAACGCTTTAGATTCCCTAAGTTGGCTGCTCAGTGAAATCTTATTTTGTGCCATTCATTATAGTGCTTTCCTCAGATTTATCCAAGGGTTCCTTCCTCTGTGAAAGAAGCTTCAAGTTTTTCTGCATCATTCACAGGGCACTTTATTTTATTTTTTTAAGGATTTCGGTGAGTGTGGGATTTTGATCTTACCTTGAAGTGGTTTAACATTCAATCCCTCTTCCCAGAGAACTCTGGGAACTGTAGCTTTCTGAGTGGAATAGATGTCTTTTAGCTACTCTATTCTAAACTTTAAAATGGAAAGCATAATGCCGGTGGTCAACAAAAGAGGTTTAAAGACTTTCTCAGGGCAAATCTTTAAAAATGTAGTATAAACACTGACAACTGGGGAAAACTGGCCTACAAGCGCTCCAATTGGAGAACAGCCATTACCAAAGGTGTCAAGGGCTTTGAAGACACTCAAACTCAGGATGAAAGGGAGAAATGTGCTAAGAGGAAGGCACCCTTGGCAAATCCACACTGTGATCAACTCCCGCCCGGAAACCAATGTCCCCACTGTGGAAGGGCGTGTGGATCGACAATTGGCCTCCACAGTCACTTATGGACCCACCGTTAAAACTGTGTTTATGGAAGACAATCTTCCTCGGCTACGAGTGATCGCCAAAGAAGAAGATGTCTCTTGACAACTCTCAACACCCTTAACCAAATTACAGCTTCCAGGATTCTTTTGGGAAAGCCAGGAAGCTTTAAAGTGGCATGATACTGCTTTATTACTATACAACAACAGCCTGCCCATATAAGTCCCAAGCCACACACAAAATCAACAGCGACACTTTAACCAGTCCTGGGATGCTTATGCATTCCATTCCATAGATGTATGTAGCATTTCATTTTTAATGTTGTGCTGACTGCCATCACACTGAAACAATCCATATTGTTTTCTTAGCCCCTTGTGAAAACATTTTCATATTTATAATGTGCACTCTTATAAAAAATATTTCCAGGTGGAGTACAATATGGTTTAAAACGCCATCAAAACATCGATAAATACTGATGGGTTAAAAAATAAAATTCATGTTACAAAGGCATGTCTACACAGTTTATGGAATAGGCTGCTGGATTATTCACATCTTTGGATTCTGCTCTGCATATTTTGGTACACAAATAGTGCTCACAAAAATATGCACTTTACATAAGAGTTGCATACAACTGGCGAATGTATTGAAAAGTGCATGTTGTAAGTATAATGCACATGTGAAGTGCATACAAATTACAATTGATGGGGTAGAATGGCATGTGACGGCACACATAACAGACATAAGATTGAGTACAAGTGACACCGCAATGGGACAGAATTAGCTGCTCAGCCCATCCCTCATTAACATATTGATTAACGTCACAGCCAGACAGCCCATCAGTCACTTCACCTTCTTATCCAACATCTGTGCTTACAGTGTGTTGTTTCTAAAACCACCCCTGAAATATACAGGCTCGGAATGTTAGAGTTATATATTATTGCCATGAAACTGTATCAAGACTTAATAAAGGTGGTGTACTGGGAATAGCACCATCATCATCATTCATGCACTTCCTTGCTTGCTATTGAGCACCAGTGGGCACGGTGGATGTTTCTAGAGCTAGCCAAAAATGCTTGCTCAATGGCTTTTGACAGATAGGAGATGCTTTTTCAATGAGCATTGATTGCCATTGCCTACTGAGGTATGGCACACATACCAATGGGGTCTGGCAAAGCAGGCTGGAACTTGAAGTGCAGGCAAATGGGAGACGGGGGTATGCTTGAGTTTTCAAGCCTCAACAAGAGCAGGGTTCCAACAGAATCCTGTTTACTTGATGGTGACGATGTCACATTTTTTTTCAAAAAGATGAACTCAAGGTGACTTACAAAACCAAACATTAGAAAATTTAAGCAATACTCGTAATAATATGCCTAAAAGTGCAGATCCAACTCAACCACCCTACTCCACTAAAAAGTAAGCAGAAAAGTCAAGCCCAAAGGAACCTAAAAACAGGCAGTGATGGGGAGGGCATTCCGTGGACAAGGAGCCACCACTGAGAAGCTCTGTCATTTTGTCCCCACCCTCAGAGGAGGCATAAAGACATGGTAAAAGTTATTGTGCATGGTATGGAGAAAGTGAAGATAGGGTGTGTGGGGGGGGACTCCCCTCTGTCATAACACTAAAACTCATGGGTAGCCAATGAAATTGAATGTTGTAAAATTCAGGACAGATAAAATAAAGTTCTTCTTTGCATTTTTCCAGCCCTCTGCACATCCCCCCAGCTGCCCACAACCCCTGCTCTGAAAAAGCACGATGGAAAAAGTTGTCACATGTCATTTCACTGGGCTTTAATTGAAGTCCAAGCACTTGGGAAGGCCGAGGTGTGCAGATCACTGGTGAGATGATTGATTTGAAGAATGAAAGAAAGGAGATTCACAAACACCCCTTAGCCACCTCAAAAATAAGCTAAGAGTGACAAAAACTCCTGGACCCCCAGAATTGATTAGCCAGTTTAAAAGCAGCAGAACATTATATATGTCTGGTGATGCCTTTTTGGAACCTCTTAAAAACTTACTTATTCTTCACGGCCATTGCTTGTGCCAGTTTATTTTGGTTACGTTGCTCTACAGGAGGACAAGAAGTTTCTTTGCCTCATTGTGGACCAGCTGAAGATTCAAAGGGAAATCCAAAAAGTTACGGGGACTTTCATGATGGTCGCAAAAAACTGTAGGGAATGTCCACGTTACACCAGGTTAATGTTCATTTGTTTTTTAAAAGGTTCAGTGCAGTGTCCAAAAATGAAAAAAAAAAAGGATATTGCTCTAGATGCCTGCTGGAGCTGCCCATAATTGCACAGTAAGTTCATTATATAAAGCCAGTCCCTTGAGCCTTCATCGTCCCAGTTAAGCAACAGTAATAGAAAGCAGCTGGAAGAGGACATTAGGTCAGCTGAATCATTAGCCCTGAAAATTGCATCACTATTGCTTCTGTCTGACAGCAAGGCTTTCACACATCATCACACTCCTAAAAAGGGGAGGTCAAACAGTCAGCCAAACTTGGCACGGTAACTCCATTAAGAATGAACTGTAGCTCAGAATTCCAAAAAAGCCCACAACTCTGGGAACTTCTGGGAACTTAATGAATTTTTTACTGCTGTCTCCCCGCCCTGATCTCTGTAACCTCTTGATCTCTTCTGGATATCAAGTTCCTAGTAAAGGGTTCAGTCTTGCCCAGACTGGACCGAGGCATCCTGCTGGTACTACCACTAAACTAGCACAATTACTACAGCTACATTTCTGGGGTATCTGCAGTAATTGACAAAATATGTCTATGCCAGGGCAACCTTTTTGTAGTTTGGCTGCACTCCTTCAGAGTTAATCTGTCAGGGACCACATACTGGAGGTAGGAGGGACTAGAGTCAAAGATATGTGGGACCATTACTTTTCTGCCATCCACTTTAACCCCTTCTTCCTTCCTCACATGAAATTAGACCAAAGGCCACAGATTGCCCACCCCCATTTTGTGGCATGGCCAACGATTAGAATGTTTGACCAGGAGTGGGGATATTTGGGTTTGAAGACCCACTCATCCACAATCAGTGATCTTCAACCAGTTACTCTCACTCAGTCCATTCTACCTTGCAGGGTTATTGTGATGATAAAATGAAGAGGTAAACCCCATGAAGATACTACCATGAGCTCCTTGGATGACGACCATGGGGGTCTTTTGTGATTCAAGGCTGCAAGCAGCATAGTCCTAGTCTCTCGAAAGGCACTTCTGTAGAAAACTGATTATCAGAAAAAGAACCTTTATTTATTTGCAGAGCTCTGGTAGCTGCTTTTATTTTTCACACTGGGTTATATGTGAGGAACTCGGAAGGAAAGGTCGTATGATCTTGTTAACTGACTAACATAGATGGTTTTGCTATCATAACCTACATTTTCTCTAACTAAGAGGAGCATGACTCTTGGAGACTTAGGTTTGCACCCACTGCACTGCAACGGAGAAGGAATTACAGAAAAGCAAACATCGTAAACTGTGTGAATGTTCGAACGTATCAACATTTTGTTCTTGTTGTGGCTTCTTTGGAAGCATCAGGTAACACCCACTGTGTTTTATTGATTATTGTGGCTTGTCTGTCTTGTGTTCTTTGCAGGGACTAGTTGAACTAAGAACTCAATGTCAATATTATTTGCTTCCAAAGTACCAGTAAGGAGTAGCTCAGGGAACTGAAAGGGTTATAATTTGAATTCAGGACCAGAGACCTAATACAAAAGAAGAAGAAGAAGAAGAAGAAGAAGAAGAAGAAGAAGAAGAAGAAGAAGAAGAAGAAGAAGAAGAAAATATAAAGTTCTTAACATGACTAGCATCCTAAATTGACATAATCATAGGAACCTACAGTAGCGGCCAGGAGGGCAGTGTTGGGGGGTGGGGCTGCATTTGTGAACTTCTCCAAGTATTTATCAGTACATCTGCCTTCCGAACATTGCTGTTCGCTGACGGGAAGGGTTAAGGCACCAGGAGAGTAGTGCAGTGCAGGCACCGCACGGGTGCAGTAGCCAGGAGCATTGGATTGCTCTTGGTAAGTTGCAGCAAAGTGTAGAGCTGAGAAGGCAGGTGAGCAACACAGTTCCACCCATGGCCCACTGGCTACTACCGTGAGCATAGGAAGCTGCCACACCAGACCATTGGTCCATCTAGTTAAGCAACTCTCCAAGATTTCAGACAGGGGTCTTTCACAGCCCCACCTGGAGATTCCAGGGATGGAACATGGGACTTTTCTACCTTTAGCTGCTCTAACACTGAGCTACAGCCTGTCTCTGGGGAGATGGCTTCCAAAAGTTTACATGTTTCAAGAGACACATTAGGAGTAGCTTGGGCTCTTAGGGGGAATAAAACCCAATAGCATGTTAATAGCTTGGACTCAGCAATACAGACCAGATGAGTGAGCAACTTTGGCAGTTTGTGGATCTTCGCCCCAGTTGATAAGGACTCTGTTCCACTTCCACACCCTTTCTCAGACCCTTAGTGCAGTGGTGGGGAACCTGTGACTCTCCAGAAGTTGCTGGGCTCCTGCTTTCATTAGTCCCAGTGACCATTGCCCATGTTCATCCATTCCCCATGTTGTCAGCCATCAGCATCTGGAGGGCCACAGACCACCCCATCTCTGCCTTAGTGCTTCAAACTTTTAAATCAAAACATTCTAGACAAATTCTGTAACTAAGTCCATTCCCCAAGCTGTTTGTCACTTAAAAATGTAAGGGAACAAAGAAATGTGTCTCTTCTTTGCATGGTGTAACTCTTGATATCAAGGCTAGGCCTGAATGATCTAGTAAAATTTCTATGAGGAGTGCTGTTACCACTTTGTTGATTTAAGCATTTATCTCTGAAACTATAAGGCGTTGAAATGAAGATGAATATATTTGTTGAAGCTTGGATGTGTTCAGATTAAATTTATCTGCCCAAGGTTTTTCGAAAGACTGCATGGTCCATTCAGCATTTGAAAAGAGACAGAACTGGGAGGGTGGGGGAAAGCGAAATGTCTCCAGTGTACCGACCATTGCTGCATGTTCCGATGAGGCGAGTTTTCCGCCTCCGCTGCCTTGATGAATTTGTGTTCAAACAGCAACAGGCCTTCTATCAATGTCACAGACTAAATAAGTTTGACTATATGCTGATGTTCCTCAAATTGTTTCTACTAGCAATAGTTCTGGCTGGTTTGTTTGGAGAGAAAATTAATGATGATACACCAAGGTCATTGTGCGTTTGCTGTACGGAACAGATGTTAACATATTAGTCCCACATGCTGGCTTCGTACTGGACTAAAACGGCTTGGGGTTGCAAGCTAATGCAATGAAAGGGACATGGCTAAATGCATGAAATGGAAGTCTCACCGTGTTACCCAGAAGTGGCAAATGTTTCAAAAGCTACAGTTGATCTACCTATCTACCTATCCTGCTCCAAGTGTAGGAAACCCATGCATACAAGGAAGCATCTTTTGCCCCAAGCACAGCCAATGTGGATGTGGGCAATTTGTATATGTCTATGACAGTGCTTACTTGCAGGTCAGGTGTGGGGCGGACAGCTGGGTACTTTTGCCCCAGGCCTCGTAGGACTAAGCTGGTTGGAGGGTCCCACTGGGGACTGGCTGCTTTTTTGTTTTTGAGTTTATAACTTTATTCTAACAAGACTCCCACCCCGAAATTCAGACAAGCTCTACACGGACCTTCTTACTTGGGTCCAGTAGCAGTCAGTGGGGTATTGCAAGCAGGGTGGTGTTGCTCACCTGCCTTCCAGACATCAGACATCAATGCTGGTCCCTAAGAAGGAGAGGGGAGTTGATGGGGGAGAGGGAAACAAGGGAAGAAGCACTGCAATGACTCCATCGCTAGGCTCACACCATTGAGAGCTCCCCATGGATCTCCCCTCCCCTTTTCAGGAACTGGCACTGATGCTCGGTGCTGAGAAGGCAGGTGAGCAGCCCCACCCTGTCTGTGTCACCCCACGGACCACAACTATCTTTATTCAGATGAAGCAGATAGGTGAGAATACTTTTGATACGGCTGGCAAAGGAATCACACAACTGGGGGACACATGGGCACTGCTACATTTGGCAGCAGGGGAGTTGGGGAAAGACCACAACTTGGGGGGGGGGCGACTAGGAGTGGTCATTTCATAGGTTCCTTTCCATGTCCTTGCTAATAACCATTTGCTCACCCCTCCTACCTTGCACATCTCTGTGATGTAGTGGAAGTAGGATAATGCTCACATCTGCAGCTACAAAAATGAAGTGCAGTCCAGGTGTCTATGGATAAATTAGCAAAAAGAGCACAAGAAATCTAGCAATTGCTTTCTGAAGGACTATACCAAGCCCTAGGCCACTGTGTTGACATGAAAGGGTGACTCATTTCCTGGTGCTAAAACCAGGGCCTCAACATTTGATAATGTAAGATGGTTCCTTAGTAAGATTGAGTCGTCACGGTAGGGGTATTATGAGCCAACGCTGGTTGATTCTGAAAACTTTTACCCATGAAAATTAAAATAAATCAGTTCATACTATGACCTCAGCCTCCTACCTACCATAGAATATGCTTTCTTAACTCTGAAATTGTCCTCGGTAATAGGCTTATGTCAAACTTGCCACGATGTCCTTAATATATCCAATCTTTTTAAAAAATAAAAACTCTGCACATTGCAAATCAATACTTATGCAGTTTCCTCCACTGGGATCTGAAAAGTACCCTCTGTGCAGCTATCTTCCCAACAAGAGCATAAGAGATTACTAGCACTTTTAACATACCAAGAATCTCTGCAGCCTGTTTTACCATTTCAAAAGTACCCTACTGGCTATTTTGCACAGATCACTGGCATTTTATTGTAATCTTCCAGAAAGATGCAGGTTTTTAAAAGTGTTTAATCCTTGGAAAGAAAAGCCATAATAGCTGATGCTTATCAGTCTAAAGGATTATAATAATAATAAAAAATAACATGCCAAACTGGGTGTGTTCGCATACCAGCAAGAGCCACTTGTTATCTCTGCACAATGGCTAATGCCTGAGATCATTTCCTGCATTTAAACAAAATACTGAAAAGTTATGTATCTCTAATGCAAGATATACAGACAACCCCCTGATTTGCACTGGGATTGCATTCTGAGTCATTGTGCACTTGTGTGAAATTGTGCGAAATTGAAACACCCCATTCTGCCCCTGCTCTGGCCCATTCTACCCCAGCTGCACCACTCCACCCTTTTAATGACCATCTTTGATGATGTTTCAGGGTCACTTCCGGGTTTGGTGCTGTGTGCGTCAAGCATGCACATATTGGTTGTGCCTAAAATAGGGGTTACCAGTATATGCACTCCTCGAGTGGATTTTTCACCCCAAGGGCCACATTCCCTTCTGAGCAAACTTCTGACGGCCACATGGCAATGGTGTGTGGAGCCAGAAGCAAAAATGGGTGGCACAAGGGATTCAAATTTTACCTTCGTACATTAAGCTAGTGTCTATGCATACTCTCTCACACACCCTCCCTATCCTATAGCTGGAGAAGCAAGTTTATTCAAGGACAACGTTCTAGCTCAGCAAAGACACTTGCAGTGAGAAGCAGAATCAATGAGGGGTGTAGACTGGAGAGATGCAGTTGTGATCTGGGGAAAGACCCAAGGGCTAGATAAACAGGCCTGAAGGGGTGCATTTAGCCTACTGGCCTGATGTTCCTCCCCCACATTCCCATATTTCCCAACCAATTTTGGCACTGAAAAACAAGAAAAAAAGTAGACACAGTGCTGGACTGCCCATCCCAGAGCGCTGATGAAAATGCAGCTTGTCCCCTCAAGACACATTAGAAGTAGAAGGAGGGGTAATAACCTAGGGTTGCCATACGTCCAGGATTTCCCCAACTTCAGTGGGATTTGCACCCCCCCCAAAAAAAAACCACAACTCAACAGCTTTCCTATCTGGATTTTCACTTTTTGAAATATGGCAACCATAAATAACCCCCCTGCTCAGCTGATCTGCTTTTGTGCCTGTATGTGTCCTGTGTCCTGCACATATGTTCGCCCTCTCTTTGTGCGTGTCCTGTTTGCGACTCTTGTGTATGCAGTGGGTAAATAGAACCCACAGATCTACAATTGTTAAGAGTTACCTGGGAAGAGTGATTGACCATAAAACCACTTTGGGAATTGTACCTCCTTGAGGAGAATAGGGAAATCTCCCAACAGATTTCAGTTAGCACCCTTAACAGTTCCCAGGATTCTTTGGGGGGAACCATGACTGTTTAAAATGGTGCAAGTACTGCTTTAAGCGTATCATGCAGATGGGGCTAGAATGTAGCATTTTTGTCCCAAACAATTGCAGTGTTAGCTAACAAGCAAAATAATCAGGGTGACCCTACCGTTGGGTTGAATGTGGTATCTGCCTCAGGAGGCAGATGCAGGGGGGAGGCTTTCACTGCTATTGTAGGGCAAACAACTGCGAGACAAACTATGCATGAGTGTTTGGTTCCGCACGCACACCCTCACAGACACTGCTGTTCTTTTGAATAATTTTCATCGTTATTCTGACTTCTAATAAAATGAGGTTGTCACCTATTATTTGATTTCACCGATCCCAGGCTGTTTGCTATCCCTGCCTAGTGCCGGATGCCCATTTCTGCTGATCTACTTCAGCATCCAGATATCCTACCAAGTCAGCCACAGGTAATTGGATTCCTCACTGTGAAGTACAGCAGAGGCTGTGCAGGAGGGGAGGGGATCAACAAGGGAAAAGAGAGGCAGTTAAAGCTGTTTTCCCCTTAATGCTGCTCTAAAAAGGCGAAATGACACGACTTGGAGACAGGTAAAGTGCAGCTCAAATTTTAATCTGAATCTCATTTCCCTCCGACTCTGGAAGGCGTTTAGCTCAGTCTTGTGGAACAACACGTTTTCCCCCAAGGGTAAAAGTAGACACCTGGCAGAGGGCATGTTCCGAAAGTCATTTACATGCGAGTAAGGGAAACACTGGCGCTTTTTGCTGACATCTACTCTGCACCATCTGCTGATGGGTAAGCACCGGTCACTTGGCTCATTGCAGAAAAGATTCATCATGATCTAATTTCCACAAGGAGCTTCCACACAGCATCAACACAATGGACTTCATGAGCTGACATATTTCTGAATGAGTATATCAAAGTACTGCAGCTTCTCACTGAACTTGTTTCTCGGTGCAGATGATGGCAAAGTTATCCTGAGGTATGTTGGGATATGAACCATGAACACGCTAGTAGCCCACCACATGAAGAACTGGAGGCTTTGTTGACATCTACTCTGCACCATCTGCTGATACATAACTGATCCCTTGACCCATTCTAGAAAATGGGTCCTTTATTACCCAATTTCCACCAAGAACTTCTCAAAAGTCTTGTTGCCTCTATGTGATTGAAGAAATGAACCCCTTCTCAGCAGAGAAGCTGGCCAGTTCTCCTGAGGTACAGTTAGATATGAACGGCAAAACTTCTAAAAGCCCACCTCAAGGAGTTTTGTGGGGGTTTTCCATCTCTCCTGTCCCACCTCCACCGCCATGGGCCTTGTAAGCAGGAGATGCTCCCAAAGGGTTTACTCCTGCTTTCTCTTGGCATTTTTATGGGGGCTGCCCTTTGCCTTTTGACAGGAACATGAATGTGTTGTTGTTGTTTTTAGTCTTTATAAAACAAGTTGGGACTTAATTGTCTTCAATTTCTGTAAGTTCTATTTTTTTACTTGGATTTTGTATTGTCTGTGAACAGTAAATCTTCTCCAGCTTGGACCAAAATCTGATCCGTAGAAGAATCCCTGGCTTCCCATTTACCTACACGGATACCACATCCCTGCAGCAATATCCTGCCCTTCTGTTCCTTGTCAAATGGTCATTGGAGGAGCAGACATCATAGACACATAGAGAGAAGATACAAGGATGGCTTGTTCCCTAGTTGAAAGTTGGAAAGCCACAGGAGATGTATTTTTTCCTGAAAGCTGATGCTTTGGGGTGTATGTTCAGCTGACTTTGGGGACTTTTGAAGACAGCAAGATTTGCTGGAGCTAAGTAGGAACATTTTTCTGAACTCTCAAATTGGCTTAGAGTGTTTCGGTGTTAACCTGAAAAGAATACTGCAGCTCACACCCCTTTCTACTTTTTAGAAGTCCACATAGCACACTATGTG
The DNA here is from genome assembly GCF_965153285.1 of Podarcis tiliguerta. NCBI lineage: Eukaryota > Metazoa > Chordata > Lepidosauria > Squamata > Lacertidae > Podarcis > Podarcis tiliguerta. Next base: position 34,054,509 of record NC_139547.1, read on the forward strand.
GTTAATGCTGGTCTGGAATTGTTTCTCCCCAAAATTGCCCTCTGGAAAACGGGGTATAGTTTTCAGCTGCTTTATAGGGTAGAGGGAGAGAAATTTCATTGAATTTTTGGTAGTAGGAAGTTTCAAGTTATCTTTCTCAACCCTACATGGTGGTCAAGGGATTTGACGGACTCCCCCCTCCCACCTTGCTTTAAGTTTAAAAGAAGACCTTTCCATAACTTCTCTCTTTGTTGTTGAAATTGATGGGACACCATGGGAGTCACACAATGCATCACATGGAGTATCGGTATGTGTGGTCAATGGGGAAGCTAACGAGACAGCCTCTTGCACAGCTTTCTGCCACACCTCCAGGTACACTCCAGGTACAAAAAGGACTCAATCTCTTTCCCCATGTGTGTAGATGAAGTGGAAATACATGGGGGGTGGACCCTGTAGTAGACTGCATAAGCTGCACAAACCACGTAGCTCAGTGATAGACCATCTGCTTTGCATGCAGAAGGTCCCAGGTATATCTGGCATCTTCAGGTAGGATAGGGGAAACACCTTTCCTGAAACCCTGGAGAGTTACTGCCCATCAGTGTGGACAACACTGAATTAGATGGACCAACAGTATGACTCCGTAAAAGGCAGCCTCCTGTGTCCCTGCATAATATTTGGAAATTTAAAGAAGAAACAACTGAGGATTAATAATCTGTCATTTCCAGTTTGGAAACAAAACCAGGTAATTTGGAGTGCTCCAATTCAGGGAGACATCCAGACGAGGAGAGTGTTGGCGCAGTTAAGGGAGACGGTTCCAGTGTAGCATTAAATGTTGTCCTGATATTCTTTGGAACTTTGTAGTGGATGCTTTAAAACCTAGCTGAATAGTAATTCAGTTCATATGGTTAATTTTTTATCCCTCAATCAAGAATTCATGGAGGTTATTGTGACATTGCTGTAAGTATCTGAAGAGCCCAGGCCTGTAAATAATGGATGGGACAATAGGAGTGCCAAGCAGACTATTTCCCTGCTTGGGGAAACTCAAATTGTGTCTGTGTGAGCATGCAAACAGGTAAACAAGAGTGAACAGTAATTCCCCTTGCTTCATAAAAAATAAAATGTGTTACGAAGACAAGTGTAGCCTTGGTAATTATAAAGTGCTAATCTAAAGATAGTTAGAAATGTTTTACCACCACTAGTTTGCAATTATGGTTCTCATTTTTTAAAAGATGAAATAGTCCTTCTGAGTGCCGCCAGCAGTGAAATGTTGCAGCGCAGAGTGTTGCTGCTTACTGTCTCAGTCATGCAGCAAGGGAGGCAGGGAAGGGATGCTACAAACATCTGTCCACTGAGCAAACTGTACATTAACAAATGACTTCTCTGCAAGGTGATGATGGGGACAACTTGAACGCCTAGTGGCAGTCAGGTTTCTGTTAAAAAATAAGGCTTTGTGCTTTGGTGGCAAGAGCAGAGCAGGGACTGACTGGGATCACTCAGGAAACAGTGATTGGATAAGCATCAACTACAACAATTCATTGGCTACAGCTTCACAGAAGCATGGTGAGATGCCAAGGATCCTACATCGGACAACCTGAGAGCCAGGTCACATTGAGAAGAAAGGCTGGGAAGTGGGAAATCTTTTTCAGCCTGAGGGCTGCATTGCTTGTTGTGCAACTTTCTGGGAGCCACATACCAGTGGTGGGCTGGGCCAGAGGCAAAAGTGGGAGGAGCAACAGATGTGACTCTTCTCTTTGTAGGGTAAGATACATTCCAGCCATTCAAAAGTCAGTGGTTTCTGCACACATATCGTTCCATCCTAGGCAAACAAGGGCCGTGATCCACCATCCAAGGGCACATTCCAGCCAGCAGAAAAAGCATTCAAGGAGGGCACGGATTCCCATTCAGACCATATACAAAAGTCACACTGTCCAATTGCCACACTATAGATCTAACTTGCTCAACCAGTCATTTCTTGCTCCCAGGGATCCCTGCAAATTCATCGTTCCATGATGGCAAGTATAATGATTTCTAGCAAAGAATTCTCGCCATCTCAGCACAGTACAACACCATGACAGACACAGAAGCCAACTCCTAGGGACCGTGGGGGCTTTGGCCCCCACAATAAAATACTAGAGTGGGCCCCCACAGTGTTGATGGACATTCCCATTCAGTGTGTGCACTGTGTCTTGTGATTGATTATGCAGGGTGGGGCTTACCTGGGTCTCCACAATATTTTATTCAAGTTGGCACCCCTGTCACAGCTGGCATTACCATTAAGACCAGTAAGGCAACCACCTCAGGCAGCAAATACTGGAGGGTATCAGGGGCAGCCCCCCCCCCAGCTGTCTGCCAGCACTGAAGTAAGATCCAGCTGCCAAGCTTCTGCATATGGAAAGTGGAGGAGCAGAATTAACTTGTCATCAGGGAGCAGAATATCTTGGACCATCCCTGTGAAGTACCAATATTACACTATAAATAACAATACACACATTAAATTAAAAAGATGAAAGACACAACACCTAGTCACCCCTAATGACAGATAGCAGAATAAATCCAAATTGTAGATTTGCAATGCAGAAAGGATTTCTCTGGCCATCTATATTCAGAACACTATGCCATGAAGCTCATGATACTATCTAATTATTCTGAGATAGCTTGAAAGTTTCAACTGATGCACTTGCCCAAATGGGATTTTTTATTTTATTTTGATTGTCTTTTGTCCAGCCACAGGTTATCAGGCATATTTGGAGAAAGGAGTTCCACCCTCCCCTTCTCCCTTTTGTGCTTTAATGCTGCATATTACATTATCTGGTCAGGTTGTATTTCCAACCGAAATTAACTTGCAATGCAATTTACTTTGTTACAGGGAAAGAATGGCAGCCTTCGTGCAGATGCTTGCATTTCTCCTTTTTGAGGAAAAAAGTTAATTAGGTTATTTAATTGCAATTCTACCTAGTGAACAAACACCCATCCAACTGGTTCTTATACAAAGGTAGAGCTATCAATTTGGATTTTGGGGGTTTTATCCAACTTAGTTACACTCAGAGTAAACCCACTGAAATTAATGCACTTACAATTAGCCACCTCCATTAAATTCAAGAAGTCTACTCTGAACAGGTCTAATGTTGGATATAATCTGTTGGGGATACCTGAAAGATCACCCCCACCCATCCTTCTCTGGACCATGCCCATTTTGTATATATTCATAACTCTGTTCTGTCCAATTTCTGTATTAATGTACTGAAAACAAAAAGCTGCACCAAGACATGTGTATAAATCTGTATCTACATATGTACTTTGTATGCTTTTTTATTTTTTACAAAACCATGCGCTGTGGGTTAAACCACAGAGCCTAGGACGACAGAAGGTCAGCGGTTCAAATCCCCGTGACGGAGTGAGCTCCCGTTGCTTGGTCCCTGCTCCTGCCAACCTAGCAGTTTGAAAGCACGTCAAAGTGCAAGTAGATAAATAGGTACCGCTCCAGCGGGAAGGTAAACGGTGTTTCCGTGCGCTGCTCTGGTTCACCAGAAGCGGCCTAGTCATGCTGGCCACATGACCCGAAAGCTGTATGCCAGCTCCCTCAGCCAATAAAGCAAGATGAGCGCGGCAATCCCAGAGTCGGTCACAACTGGACCTAATGGTCAGGGGTCTCTTTACCTTTACCTTACCCCTGGTCTACATTGACAATGGCTGTCCAAACTTTAAGGCAAGGGCCTCTCCAAGCTGCATTTGGAGATGCTGAGACTTGATCTTGGGACCTTCTGCATGCAGAGCCTTTACCTTTATAGAATGGTTTTATTTAAATTTAAATAACTCAATTTGTTTCACCGTAAAATATACAATATAAAATTTTATTTGGGCCAAGTCTGTATCTGCATTAGATCTGAAATAGTTTTATATATGAACTTGTTTTTAATTGTTTGTATGCACAGCATTGTTTTCAATTGCTTTTCTTGATAATTTTTGTTTGATTTTGTTTTTATTGTGAAATCAATTCAAAATATTTTAAGGGAAGCAATTCATTAGTGGACTCAAATAAATGAATAAATGGAAAAATTTAGACAAGTACAAAACCCTGATCCACAGCTGCTGGCCTTTAGTCCAGGAAGTGCGGAGCAAGACATTGCAATTCACAAAGATTGAATTCTTCAGGTATCCCCACATGAACCCTTTTCTTTTCTCTCCTTTAAATTCCTCAGCTGTTCCACATGCAGAGAAATCACCAAAGATAATGTGAATATTAATTTGGGCAACATATTGCTGGAAACATACAGAAATAAACAACCCACTGAAAATGTTGACAAAATTCGTAAACAACAACGTCAACAAAAATATAGGGGAAATGTGAAACTTGAGAGGAGTTGCTAGAAATTAAATATATGCCTCCAATTCCATAAAAATTAAATATATGCCCCCAATTCATTTCTCCCTCTCCCTCTCTCTGAGTGGATTTGTCCCTGTCTACTATTGTACCTGACCCCACCCGACTCCTGAAATACATGCCCAACAGCTTTCTACTGAGGTTATGTGGCCTTCAACCTGAAGACATTCTCCAAGCCCTGGGCTATTAACTTTCATTTAAACCAAAGAAAATTCAGGTAGGTGGTTGGGATGCACCTGAGATAGTTACTCTGATAAGGTAGGGTTGCCATATTTTTAAAAAGCTTTTAAAAAGTTGTTGACAAAGCTCTGCCTTTTGGAAATCCCCCCTGGACCTCAATTTCACCTCTGAAGTCCCAGTAATGTCCAGGGAAATCTGGACGTATGGCACTCTCCCATGGCAATAGCCCTGGAAAGCAAATGCTGAAGGCCTTTAAACAACTGCCTGAAACACACAAAGTTAGAGAAACATGTGAAGCCTGCCCCCTGCCCTGCAGCTGCATCTCTATGTAAAGAAAGAAATTTTCCTGGTGGTCTTTCTGCTGTTGAAGAAAAAGGCAGAAAATAAGAGGCAGGAGTGGGAACCCCATTGGCCCTTGATACATTTGCTGGACACCAACTCCCATCAGCCCCAGGCAGCATGGTCCAATGGTCAGGGACAGTGGGAGTTGTGTAGGCCAGTCCCATCTGAAGGGCCTCAAGTTCCCCATCCGTGGTCTAGTAGAATGATTCAGTTTGGATGCAGGAGGTCTCAAATCCAATTTCCGAACAAGTCCTGCTGGGGTGGCAGCAGCAGGATTTAATGAGGATGGACTGCAGTTTGGTGGTAAAATACAGATCTTGAATGCAGAAGGTGCCCAGTTCAATCCCTGATATCTTCTGGTAAAAAAGCTCTCCAGCAAATTGTGTTAGGAAAGACCTGCCATTCAACTCAGATACTTCTAAGCCAGATGAACCAGTGCCTCAGTGTATTCAGGCTGCCTTGTGGGGAGAGCTGAGAAACAAGGCTCATTTCATCAGCTTGACACATTTGTACCCAATCTATTGTCCTTAGTTGCTCCAACCAGCAGAGAATATGGTCCTCAAAGGCATTTAGTCTACACTAGTATCTAAGATAGGACGCGGGTGGCTCTGTGGTCTAAACCACTGAGCCTCTTAGGCTTGCTGATCAGAAGATCAGTGATTTAAATCCCCGTGATGGGGTGAGCTCCCATTGTTCAGTTCCAGCTCCTGCCAACCTAGCAGTTTGGAAGCATGCCAAAAAAGTGCAAGTAGATAAATAGGCACTGCTCCGGCAGGAAGGTAAATAGTGTTTCTGTGCGCTGCTCTGGTTTTGCCAGAAGCGACTTACTCATGCTGGCCACATGACCCGGAAAAACTGTCTGCAGACAAACACTGGCTCCCTCGGCCTATAAAGCGAGATGAGTGCCGCAACCCCACAGTCATCTACAACTGGACTTAACTGTTAGGGGTCCTTAGTATCTAAGATAAGCTAGATCAATTCTGGCTGCTGTTGAGGGAAGACCCAACTCAGTTCTAAGATGAGCCAATGGAGTCCCAGGAGGAAGCCCCAATATCTGCCTCATAAATTTATTTACACACACACACATGCAGAGAAAGACAGAGAGAGAGATGAAAATGTTAGTGTTTTATATGTATTCCCCCCTGCTGCCACCCCATGGCATAATGTATTTGCATTTATGTTTTTAAATGCAAGTCACTTGAGGACCCTCTCCTAACACAATTTGGTCATTCTGTTTTGCCTACCTTATTATACCTACTCTTATGCATTACAAGTACAGCTACCTTCCAGCCTTGTCACTTACAAGCTGAAGTAAATAAAGTTCAGGGTTCTTTTTTTGTTTTTGTTTGGGGTTTTTTTTTTTTTGTTTTGGAAATCACTGTGGGTAGCAAGGATAGAAAATGATCCTATTGAGATGAGGGAAATGGACGAGACAGAAGGTGCTCCTAACCGCAATCAAAAATTAATTAGAAAAAAGGAACAAGCCAAAGGACAAACATCTGTGAGTGAAGGATGCGAGGAGATAAACAAATCCAGTGGATGACATTTAATTTTGAATTAGGATCAGAATCCTGCTGGGTTACATATAGGGTGGCTTGTAAATACTTTGGGGAGAAGGCGGAGAGATGAGAACGTGAAAGAAACAACAACAAAAATGTCTTTGCTTCGGCAGGTATCTGTGACGCCATTCATAATTTGCACCTGTATTGCTAACGTTTGATTCAAGGGATACTGAGCTCTTCAGCGGCTAGAGAGAGCCAGGCAGAGCAGGTTAGTGCTGTGCTGGAAGCTCCTCCTGCATTTTCTCATGAGCATTCTCCATCATTTAATGAGAAAAGAAATTGCATTTGAAAACGGTCAATTCTTTCGTGACATTCTCATGGGTGGGGTGCAAGGTTTTTGATATGCTTGCACCTTACTTTTGAGGTGGCTGACAGGTACGTGTCTCCTTTCTTTCATTCTACAAATCATCTCACCAGTGATCTGTACTCTGTAGCCTCCCTGGGTGCCCATGCTTTAATCAAAGTCCAGATGAGGGCATCATGAAGTAACTCCTTCCATGGGACTTTTTCATATCAGGAAGCACAGACAGCCAGGAAGGCTAAAAAGCAATGAAGAAAAATGGCACACAACACCCTTGGCCACTATCCGATGAAATGGTAAGCACCGCAGCCCACAATTCTCAAGAAGTTCTCGAGTGCACGATGTCTATGCATTATTTCCAGCCTCGGAGGCAATATGCAAGTTGCTGGTAATCACAAGTGGGAAGAGTGCTCAGGCTGAACTGTGATGGGCTTTTGGCCTGGTGTAATAGGGTTCTTCGTCCTCTATTCATTCTGCTTCTAGGCATAACTGGAAGCACTGGGGCCTGAATAGAATTGGGGGGTCAGGAGTGGAGACTGGGTGGAATCTGTTAAGTCAGGGCAGAACCAAATCCAAGACGTGGGCTGTTTGAGGGCAGAACTTGGAATTCATTGGCATTTCAGACTCCCAGTAAGGATAATCTGATTGAAAGGGAGTTTTACTAGTCAAAGGAGTGAAATATTGGCTGGTTGTCAGCCCTAATTAAATGGGAAAAAAAGGGAAGATTGGCATTTCTGTCCTCGAAACAGGGATTGCATTGGTACAGTAGTCAATTCATTGTATTCTAAGGGCCTAATGATATGTGATGCTAATTACATTGCTTGCGATAATGTTGTGGGTTTTATTTTTCTTCTTTATTTAATTGCAGAAGCAGAGCACATTGGAAACACATGGGGGAAGGGATATTTAACCCCCCCTGGATATTTAACCCTCCCCCCCCAGCCACATTCAGAATGAACATCCCACCACAGAAGACATCTAAAGACACCAGGAATTTTTAGATGAGATGAGGGATGAAATGAGGGATAAAAAAAGATGAGGGATAAAAGGGGAATACATACAAAATGGAAGAAGGAGTCATGAATGAGGAGTATAAATGAGTAGCCAACACTTGCAGGGAATAGGTCAGATGGGTGAAAGCTCAGAACGAGCTCAGTCTTGCAAGAGAGTTTAAAAATAATAAGGTGATTTTTTAAAAAAACAAAAAACTGTATTTGAAGCAAGAGGAAGATCAAAGAATTAATAGGTCCTGTGCTTGGAGAAGATGGAGAAATGCTACTGGGTCACAAAGAGCCTACATGTGTTTCTCAAAAAGAAGTCATGCTGGACTATTCTGGCAGTGCAGATAATACTGAGCTAGATGGACCAATGGCAAAAGGTGGCTTTCGATGTTCTTATGTGTCTGGCGGGTGCTATGCCATAGTAGCAAAATAGTTAGGAGGTGGTTATGTTTTTGAACACTGCCATGCACTGATGGGTATAATAAGCCAGTTGAAATGACATTGGAGTAATCATAAATAATCATTAGAGCAAACAAGAGAGGGAATAAGCACACAATTATGCACTTGCAAGTCAGAAATAAGAAGGCCGACACAAAAGGCAAGGGGGAAGAGTACTAAATATTGGTTTAAGTGTATTTGTTTTATGAATGTAATCAGCCTTGAGTTCTCATTGAAGAAAGCAAGCAGAGAAACGCCTTAACAGGCATGGGCACGTGAACAGGAAGGAGAGAGGAGGAGAGAAATTTGGCTGGCTCATTCCTAATCGGATTAATTAATCTTGAGAGCCAAATGACATTTTGAGGCCCCATGTATTATTCCTGCACTGCTATCCATTAAAAACGCAGTTCACTAGTAACCGAGGCAGCATTTAAGAGAGCCAGATGCAAAGCTCCATTTGCCAATGTGGAAATAATTTCAAAACATTGTGCGGTCCTGTGTGTGAGAGAGATTGGAAGTCAAGCACAAAGGTGGGGTGAGGGGTGGTGGATGGTGATGGGGAAAGGAATTAGAAGAAGAAGAAGAAGAGTTTGGATTTGATATCCTGCCTTTCAGTCCCCTTCAGGAGTCTCAAAGCGGCTAACATTCTCCTTTCCCTTCCTCCCCCACAACAAACACTCTGTGAGGTGAGTGGGGCTGAGAGACTTCAAAGAAGTGTGACTGGCCCAAGGTCACCCAGCAGCTGCATGTGGAGGAGCGGAGACACAAATCCGGTTCCCCAGATTACGAGACTACCGCTCTTAACCACTACACCACACTGGCTCTCAATTATTTGTGGGATTGAGTGTAAGTATGTTTGAACACTTTTAAGGATTGTATGAAATGTATGTTTGTATGCTTGTATATGTGTATTAATGATGAACTATTTTAACAATAAAAACTTATTAAAAAGAGAGAGAGAGAGATCATATCTGGCACAAATTAAGGGTTGTTGATGTGATTACTTTGCTTTCAATATGGCTGAAGGGAATTTGTGAGTGTCCTTTCCTTCATTCTTCAAATCATCTCCCTAGTTGTTTGCAGTCTGCAGCCTTCCTGCCCAGGGAAGACACCATCAAGTAACTCCTACTTTTTTCCCAGATAAGAAAGCACAGTCATACGCCACACACCCCATATTTACTCATAAGTAAATCCTGCTGAATTCAGTGCAGCTTGTAAAAAGGTAAAGGGACCCCTGACCATTAGGTCCAGTTGTGGCCGACTCTGGGGTTGCTGCGCTCATCTCGCTTTATTGGCCAAGGGAGCCGGCGTACAGCTTCCGGGTCATTTAGCCAGCATGACTAAGCCGCTTCTGGCGAACCAGAGCAGTGCACGGAAACGCGGTTTACCTTCCCACCGGAGCGGTACCTATTTATCTACTTGCACTTTGATGTGCTTTCGAACTGCTAGGTTGTGGGGATTCGAACTGCTGACCTTCTGATCGGCAAGTCCCAGGCTCTGTGGTTTAACCCACAGCGCCACCCACGTTCCTCAGTGCAGCTTAGACACAGGTAAATTGGATGACTTTTGGGGGTTAGGTATTGCATCTTATATGTTTAATTGCTCTGGGATCTTCAGGTAAAGGATGGGCAGGGAACCTAATAAATGAATGACTAAATAAAATCCTATGCATATTGACCTGAAATTAAGACCCATTAACCTCTATAGGACTTCTCAGTAGACATGAACAGGATTTATGCTCTAATACACCAATAAAGATAACAGCAACAACAGTGATGATACTGACTAATATATTGCTACCCCACAAATCTGAAATTCTTGTTCTGAATTATTATTTTTTGCCTTGTTTATTTAACATTGGATCCTGGTAAGCTCATTTACTATAGTCATCTGTTAAAATATTTGTGATAAGCAAACACCAAACAGGTGTGCACCCCCCCTCTCCTCGCATCAAGACATTTTGGTCTAAACATTTCTAAACGATTCTCCGCCACAGCTTTTGTGTACACGTAATATTTGCAGTGTTCTAATTACAAGCTCCTCACATCCAAATGGCAGGCATGAGATGCAAGTCAAAGGATCTAGTCCCAATCAGAATCACTGCAACTCTGGGATGAGACAGGATAAACAAAGTGATCACACTGCAATTTGCATATAAATAATAATGGGATGTTAATACAATGCGGCAAATCCTCGCACGCCAAACTACAGTAATTTCAAACCGTAAACATTTTACTTTGTAAACATGCACACACACACACACACACTATTAGAATTATGTTAATATTAAAATTTCAATTCGTGTATTTGTGCGGAACAGAAACTAGATGGTGCTCACCAAGAAATAATTGGTTTCTTGCTAAAGTAAACTGACATGTTAACTGCATTCCAGCATATAAAATAAAATTATAAAGCTCATCTCCGGCAGATTTACAGGGTGATCATAAAGATGTCTAAATATTAACATTGTTATATTCAATATCAATCCATGTGTTTTGTCTGTCTTTCTGTCTGTCTGTCTACCCATCTATCTAGCTGTCCCTAGTATCCATATTTCCCAGGCATTTCCCCCCACCCCTCACCCATTTCCCAGCATGCCCCAAAATTTCAACATATATAAGATTATGGAATATGCCAGCTATCAATTCCATGGAACAAAATGTATGTTTCAAAGCCAGTAAAGAAGATGGGAGAAAAGAAACCAGTCCTTGCTGACACATCTTTAAAGACTGGTATACCACTATTCCTAGGGCTGGGTTCAGACTTAGCCTTCTGCAGATATAAAGGCTCCTTCTGGCCAGAGAAAACTTTTGATCCAGTGACAGCATACCGCTGGCATGTAGGGGAAGTGATTTGCCATGGTCCTCCACCATAGGGACAGTGTTTGAGGTGGTGCTACAGGGGAAGGAGGGAATTGGGGGGGGGGGGACAAACCTCCACTGGAAGGAGACCTGCCCTGCCCCCTGATGCAATTCAGAGGAAGCTCCTGCCACTGAACCCAACACATGAAACAGGGATTAGGAGCGGCATATGTGGCCCTCCAGTCATCTTTATCTGGCCCTCAGGATAACACCCTCTCCTTGGGCCAAACCCCTACTTGGCCCTGCTTCGCACCCCAAGTGTTTTTGCTTGGCAGGAATGCATCCTTGATCTCTGCTAATGCCTCTTGCTTGCCTCACAGGGTTGTTGTTGTGAAGATGAAAAGAGGATGGGGAGAAACACCTATGAGCTCCTTGGGGAAAATATAATGTAATGCTTCAATAATGATGTAAACAAATACAGTGGTGCCTCGCAAGACGAAATTAATTCGTTCTGCGAGTTTTTTCGTCTTGTGAAGCACCACTGTGTATTGATGGTTTCCCATAGGAATGCATTGGTGGTTTTAAAAAAAAGGCGCAAGACATTTCATCTTGCGAAGCAAGCCCATAGGGAAATCCGTCTTGCGAAGCAACTCAGAAAACGAAAAACTCTTTCGTCTTGTGAGTTTTCCGTCTTCCGAGGCATTCGTCTTGCAAGGTACCACTGTAAGAAAAAAATATCTCCAGAGCAAAGGCATATAGATAGATGATAGATAGATAGATGTTTAATTTCAAGTTCTTTAATTGGACAGCAAGCTGAATGAACATTCAACCTATTGTTTCACAGCATTCTACAATTGAATGTATTTTGGCCTGCACATTATTTTATTTACTGCATTTATTGTCCTCCTTTTCTCTCAGGTGGTGTACATGGTTCTCCTCTTCCTCATTTCATCCCTGCAACAACCCTGTGAGGTAGGTTAGGCTGAGAGGCAGTGACTGGTCCAAGGTATGCTTCATGGTTGGGTGAGCATTTGAACCCTGGTCTTCCAGATCCTGGTCCTACATTCTAAAAGTGTAAATTACATTGGTCCATGTTAAAATGGGAACTAAATCTAATTTCTCCCTCATTCCTACTCATAAGTAGGTCCCATTGAGTTCAGTGGAACCTACTCCCAGATTACATGTGCAAACTTGCAGCCTCAGCTATTAATTAAAGCTTAGGTTGTTTTGATATTTGGAATAAACCCTCCTTATTATAAGAAAGAAAGCAAGAAAGAAACCTCTCAGATAATTAGCTCTTCCCCTAAATGCTTTTTGGCTCTCATTACCAACAAAGTACTATGCTAATATACCTTGTGTTGTAAATGTCTCACAATTCCTGTTAATTGAATTAAACTCAATTCTCTGCAAATAAACTCCCCTGCGCACTTAATGGGAAATAAGGAAGAGAGCTCTTCCATCTAAGGATGGGGCCATTACAACAATTGCCTAATTACAAGCATCTTCTTAATGCATAATGTAAAATGCTATCTCATGCCGCCTTCTTCGAATGAAAGCTGTAGCAAAATCAATGATGTGGTTTTGCCCTTGAGAACTGAGAGACAGGCAAAGCAAGAGACACGTTGGAGAGGGAGTGGGTTAACTATCTACCGTATTGTATAACCGGGGCATCAGAAGGTTGTCAAGAACAGACAATCTATTCCAGGGACGAGGAACCTGCAGACCTCCAGATGTTGCTTGACTACAGCTCCCACCACCCCTGCTTATCAGTCATGCTGACTGGGGCTGATGGGAATTGGAGTCCAGTGACAGAGTCCCCAGACCTGATCTAGCTGAATTAATTGCCAGATGACAGCATCTATGCTAGGTGGTGGGTGTACAACAGGGCTGGAGCACCTATGGTCTTCCATATATTGTCAGACTATAATTTCTATTGTGCTTGACCAGTGCTGTGCTGGTCTAGGGTTGCAGGGGGTCAAAAACCCATGGCTATTTCTGCAGCAGGGGTCCTGCAAGGTCCTGCCTCCAGTGAACTACAGTCTCCCAATCAGCATGAAAGGGGAACTTTTTAAACACTGTGTGCTCCAAAGCTAAGCATTTAGGAAAACTGAAAGTGCCCTTCACCTGTGGTAATGCTTCTTGCTTTCCTGACTGGCAGAAGGAGGTGTGTGTGCTCCTCCCACTTTTGACTCTGGCCACACCCACCGGTGGCATGTGCCCCTCCCCACAGAAGCAAATGCGGCTCCCAGGTCGAAGATAGTTCCCTGCCATCCGGGGGTGGACATTGCAAGCGCTTACAATCCCTTAGTCCTAGAAGAAACAGCTGAGTGAAATCATGCACCAGAAAATTCAGTGGGTTGGGATTTCTCCTAAGAATAGAAATGGAATTTACACTTTGAAATATACAAGATTGCGTGCTTTTCTAAATCCTTCCCTCCCACTCCCTAATATAGCATGTGCCGCACATAGCAGTTAATGAAGGATTATTACTTTCCTCCAGTCTAAGTTGCAAGAATATCCAAGGTTAAAGCAGAGGACATCCACCTCAAATTAGTTTGCATGATGCCATCAAACAAGAGCCCAGATGATAGATGGCATATTGCTATTACTGCACCAAGCATTTATCAATATCGGGCCACCAATTATTTTCTGTAGCTTTTTCTTTCCGTATCATATGACAGTACGTTTTATTTAAATTTGCTGGATTGAATAAAGAAAAGGAAAAGGAAAAGCCTGGAAACAACAAAAATGCAAAATAATGCCTAATGGCTGAATGATCAAATGCTGGATTGTGATATTGCTTTGTCAGCTGTATAATTCTGCTGGAGTTAACACAATCAAAGGTTTACTGCAAATGTTTCTGAGTTGAGAAAGTGGGCAATGCCATATGTTGGTGACACAATATTGCAATAGCATTATATCACATAGCAAGATTACAAACTGATGCAGTCTGGAAGACATTAGTTTTTGTAATAGTTGATTGATGGCGGGTTCCCCTTCCTACCATACATATTGTATTTTCACAAAGCCACATATATACTTATTAGGGCTGTGCACTGGATTCAACCAAAGACCAAGCTGAAAGGGGACCAATTTTCGGCTAAATTGAGCCGAGACAGCCCCAGATCATTCCAGGGTGGGTTGGACCACCTGGAGCAATCCAGGGCTCTCATAAGATGGGCAGGAAAAGGGAGAAACAGGCAGCCTCTGCAAAGAGCAACATGGAGCTGTTTGCAAGAGGGTTTTCAAAAAGACCCACACTTCACTTTGACTGTACATGCCTGTCCCCAGCAGGATTGAACCCTTTACTCAATAGCCAAAAGTCACTTTCTGAACTTCTTGAAATGGGGGGGGGGGGGGCGCTGTAATACAGCAAATACAACACTTCCAGATACTGCTGCATAGGGCTACCTGAGGCATCAGTCCATGCATTTCTATATGAAATGACCTGTTCCTGTACTGCCCTGGCTCCCACCCTAGAAACACACAAGCAGGGACTGTGCCTGGGAAGGAGGAAAGTGATCTTTATTCAGGCAAGTAATGTTACAGAGTCTGCAGCAGCAACAGAGCTCAGGTGTCATAGTTCAGGAGGAAGACAAGAAGTTCAGAACTGAATGAAAGGGACAAATATGTCCCAACAAGTTTCCATGTCCTGCCTGCCAAGCTTTTAAAGAGGAGGTGTGGCATGCTCACTTGTGAGGCTCACTTGCATTGTAGGAATGTTGGGATCATATTTGTGAAGGCAGCACCTAGTTCTAGGCAACAAGGTTACACCCTCTAGCTCAGGCTCCTCTTCACTCATTGCCACCTCCTGATTTACCTCCCTCATTAGGTGCTCAAAGTCATCATCCCCAGTCTCCACTGAGGCTCACTGCTCTGCAGGAAGGTCAGGGAGAGGAGCTGGCATCTCTATTTGTGCTTCAAGCCCCAAAACCCATCCCCCATGGAAATAAAGACACAGTGGAGGCAGAATTTAGTTTAAATGTTAATGGGCAAATTTTGGCCACAACTTTATTAAAATACACAAATGTGACTGATATTGGTTTAGGCATTGGTATCAAACTATATGTGGCACCTGCCCCACCCTGCAGGGTAAACAACAATCAGGGGGAGCTCCATCAATGTATATAGACTGGTCTCATCCCTGGGGTTCCCAGGGGTCCTGGCATGGCCCTAGCCCCTCTCCGGGCTTTGGACGAGATCCAGACCCCCGGATTCCTTTAACAGAATACCCTATACATTGGAGGGGCAGGTGATGGCCGCACCTCCCCTCCCCACATTCCCCTAAACCAATGCCTAACCGCCAAACCTTACAAAGTTGTGACGATTGCTAAGAGGTAGGCAAAAACCAAGTGGCCACAGCCAATCTGCCACAAAAAAATTCCGACCTGGCCCCCATTCCAAAACCAGGCAACCAACTGAAGTCCAAAGCAAGGCCAAACATGACCTAATTAATGGGTGGGTGGGCGGGTGTTTGGCAGCGCAAAGCAAAAGGAGGTCCCTACGTCGTGCTGCCAAATAAATACCCCCAACCTTGCCACGCTGCTGACTGGCTAAAGGCCATTGGCATAACTGTGGCACCACCGGCTTAGAGCGGGGCAAGCTCATGACATACATGGATGTGTGAATCAGAATTTTTTTATTCACTCAGATGTGAAAGTGACAGACTGGGAGGATGGAGTTTCTTGGGCTGAATGCCTGCTCCAGATGTGGTACCCAATTGAGGTTATATGAAATGAAGCATCTGGACAGAGAGCTAGACAAGTGTCAAAGGGCAATAACCAAAGGGTTCTTTGACTGCAGTGCAGAGTCTAGGGTAAATTAAGGTGGCCTGAAAACCTATGTGTCCATCCCTATAACTGTCCCCTTTAGAAGAAAAAGTACATTGGATGTGGCTCAATTAAAACATAAGGCTTCATGCTGAAGCTTGAGAGTTAAACTTTCAGATGAAATTGTAAAGGTCTTTTGTATTTGTGCATCTAGGTTCGGCCAGTTGTTGAATTTAAGGAAATGTAACAGTAGCCTGCCACCAAGTAGGCTGGTCTTTATTTTTATTATTCTTGCATTCACATCGCAATGGAAAGCCTTTCTCATTACCAACTTATAAATGGTAGAAGAATGGAGTTCTGCTAAGTGAATGAAATTCTGTCAAAGACCTCTCCCAATTGCAAACAAGTGCTCTGTTCAGTCAGGAGGCTTGACTGCTGATTCCTGCATCAGACCTTGCTCTAATACAATTATGTGAGCTGAGAAAGTCATATTAAGCATCAATATCTATTTACAGTGCGTGTTTGACAGGTACCAGGTTGGGGCATTTTGGGGCAGACGCTTTCCAATATTCAGTGAAGTACACAGAAGAGCTGAATAGATTTTCCTTGCTTATTCTATCAAAAAATAAACCCGTAATTTGATAACAAGTGTAACTGATTCTGGTCCTAGGAGTGGGTGTATTTACAAACTACGTCACCCTTGCATGTATTCACTCCCAAATCTACTCCATTCTGTTTCCACATTCAGCTGCATTTTGGGGGCATGGGGTTGGGAATATTCATGAAAATCTATATCTAAACATCATTTTTTTTCTTAGGCCACATCTGCACCATACATTTAAAGCATTTTGATTTAACAGTCATGGCTTCCCCCATGGAATCCTGGGAAGTGTAGTTTATTAAGCATGCCGAGTCGTTAGGAGACCCATACTCCCCTCACAGAGCTGCAGTTCCCATAGTTCCCTGGGAAGAGGGCTTGACTGTTAAATCACACTGAGAACAGTATCATGTGGGTGTCTGCAGTTTGAAACAAATTCTATCTCGAAATTTGCATTTTAAAATGTATTTTAACATTCTTCTGAGTCAAGAAATGTGTCAGAGCATTCAGGTGGTTAGCTAAGTTCCAATCCACGAATTAATAGGGGAGGTATGGATTAGGTCAGGCTAGAAATTACAAAGAGGGTATGTCTCAAGCATCTATATCCAGCCCTTTGAGGATCAAGATTCCTTCATCCCATTCAGATCGGAGAGCTCTTCCCTGGGAGAGAAGGGTCATAGCTCAGTGGTATAGATTCTGTTTTGCATGCAGAAGATTCAGTCTCTGGCATCTCTAGGTGGAGCTGGGAGAATCTACAGGCTGGAATCCTGGAGAGCCTCTGCCAGTCAGTGTAGACCATGCTGCTACTTGGATTTTGTACGGAATACTAATTTGCACAAAAGAAAAAAAAATATATTTTGCTAACACATTTCCCCACAAAATATAATTTTATGTTAAAATGCACACTTTGTGAATTTCAGCATGAAATACGTATTTTATATGCATTTTAGGGTTTTGTGGGGGTGGGGTGTTAAGCCAAGCATTGCATTGCATAATTCAGGGAAGTGAAAAAACCTGAAGAATAATTGTGTTCTGATTTGTGTATTAGCCTGGGAAGTGTGAGTTTGGCTGGTTTGCACACTGAACAAAAACCTCAAGCTTCTGTACCTCAACTCAACTTCAATTTTGTTCAGTGTGCTTCAGACTGTGCCCCAGAACCATCTGTAATTACTTTGGGGGGTAAGATCTGCGGCAGGTGTACGGGAGGTTCTTCAGCTTATGAGTCCATATGAAGAATTGTCCCTTAGAGGTAGAAAAATTTTAAAGGACTGTCCTAGAGAGACACAGCCTGTTCAGATAAATTGCTGAAGATCACAGTATTGGGATGTGTCAGAATTTAGAAACAAAAACCTAGAGATCTAGATTTCAGTAATTTTCAACACATCCACCCCTCGGGTGTTCTGAGCCTTTGCAGATAATCAGCCCATATTAGGTAATCAGAATGTCGTGTGTGTGTGTGCATGCATGCGTGCACGCACACACACACACACACACACAGACGTGTAGACACTCTTCTCCTGGCAACCGGTCCAGCAGCTTTCTGCACCATCTTGCTCTTCTATCAATTATGTGGCATTTTGTTGCTCTGATAGCAACGCTTTCATTTGGAGGCTGTCAACCCTTCATTTGATTTATTTCCGCCTCTGTCTTCCCAATAACCTGGCTCCCTTGATCTAGATTCTTGCATTCAGCTTGAATAATCTTGTAGCAGAGAGAGAAAGAAGGCCTTCACTTATAATAATGGAAACAAACTGCTCCCAATATTTCTCTAGGGGGGAAACTCACGCGCGCGCACACACACACACACTCCTGCTATGCTTAGTATGGATTTCATGAACTAACTTTTTCTTTCACTGTAGCTTATTTGCTGTCATCAACCAAACCTACAGCTCGTCCAGGTTGGGTGGCAATTTACAACCTCCAATAATGTGATCTTCTTTTAACTGTCTATGGCAGTGGTTTAAAACTTGTTTCATGAAAGAACTGATACAGCATAAAACACAATAACATGTGCTTTCTTGGACACCTAGGTATTCTAGGCAATCTTCCACTGCATTCACAGTAAGTTTGCATGGGGCACCGGTTCATTGGACATCTCAATGCATCCTGTTGTGAAGCAGAGCTGAGCCAAAGTTCTCAGAAGACACTTTCCCCGCCCCAAAATCATAGGGAGTGTGCTGAATAATACCAAATGCTGAGGATCATGAGAGAGAAAGGGGTGTTGCTTGTGTGTTTCTGGCAAAGTTCTGTCCTGCCCTGTCTTGAACCGAAGGTCACCCCAGAGGGGAAGGAGGAAAGGAAGCAGGACTTTCCAGAAGATTGCCATACTGCCATTGACCCTGAGAACCAATTAAATCAAGTTGCCTTTGTTCCCGGTTAGGCACTTATCTATACTTCATCTCCCCCAGAGCCACAAGACCAGAGGGGTGGCAATCAAGGCAGGAACTTCAGGACAAGGTACTCTGCTTGCTCGGGAGTAGAATGAATCACATGGAAGGAAGCATCCTAAAGGTCCCAGGGTGGGTTACAACATTGAAACACAGTATTAAATACAGTTAACATAACTTAAAATCACAGTATTCAGGTCATGTATAAGTTCCTAGTCTGAGCTGCTTTATTGCTGAAGAAAAATGCTCTCTCCCATGCTCCCTAGCTGGAGGAAATGGATACAGTGGTACCTCGGGTTACATATGCTTCAGGTTACATATGCTTCAGGTTACAGACTCTGCTAACCCAGAAATAGTGCTTCAGGTTAAGAACTTTGCTTCAGGATAAGAACAGAAATCGGGCTCCGGCGGCGCGGCAGCAGCAGGAGGCCCCATTAGCTAAAGTGGTGCTTCAGGTTAAGAACAGTTTCAGGTTAAGAACGGACCTCTGGAATGAATTAAGTACTTAAGAAGAGTTTGGATTTGATATCCTGCTTTATCACTACCCTAAGGAGTACTTAACCCGAGGTACCACTATATTCCAAGGGGCACCCCATTGGCCACTGTGGGGACAGGATGCTGGTCTAGGTTAGTCTTTGGTCTGATCCAGAAGCCAAACTCTTCTTAGGTTATTGCATCCTTATAGCATACACAGCTTATAGTTAGGCTAAGTTCCATCCTCAGCACCAGGTTGTTCCCAAGATTCCTTGAACTCAAGCAGAAACATTTTAATAGAAAGTGAAAGAGGGAATCACTGGCATCCCATGTCCCCTCTACAGGCCCTCTGAGCCTGGTTAGACAACTTGACAAATTCATCCAGACTGAAATGCACTTCACCTTCACTGCACTTACTAATAAAAGACACAGTTGTGTAAAAACCTGTAATGAGGGTTTAATTGACTATACCCAGGCAATATGTAAATTGTCCACATCTGTACATTAGTGTTAGAAACAGCTAGATGTCTGAGCAGTGTAGCTGTTAAGATGGGAATTAATTGTACCAGGAAGTAGTCTGGTTGCTAAGAAATCCTGGCCTGAAGCAAGGGGAGTTTAATGCTTTTTAAAAATCAGGGCTGGGTGACTTTTTCTCTTGTTTCTTCCTCAACGCAGAAATAAACCCTAGATTCCCCCACTTCAGCTCTCCAAGCCTAGAGTATGAAGCTCAGGTCTGAGGGCCAAATGTGGCCCTCTAGACCTCTCCAAGGCCACACCCTCATTGGCCCTGTTACATCCCCACCTTGCATTGCTTTTGCCTGGTTAGAATGTGCCCTTGAACACATTCATGCTTCTTGCTTGCCTGATGGAAGCTCAGAAGGAGATGGCAAAGAAATGGGCAGTGCTGACAGAAGGGAGGAAGTAGAAAGTCCTGTCATTTTAGTTATAAACTAAAAACATATTGCCCATGGCTTGGAGCTGCAACTATTCCTACTTTCCTGCCTCTGATATTTCTGCAAATTTTTAATGAAATCATGGATTCTGGCAATATAATTTCTATAATTTATCTATTCTCTCATGGCATTTGGTTATAAAAGTGTATTATTATTATTATTATTATTATTATTATTATTATTACTTGCCCTTCACCCTTATGTCTAAGAAAGGGCTGCAGCAATTTAAAATATAGCTTGAACAGTTTAAATGCTTATAATTAAAAAATATCATTGCAAAAAATAGGCAAGGCCCTGAAAATATACATCTCAACTGACAAAGGCTGGGGTAAAGAGGTGTTTCTTCAGCATTTGCCAAAATGTATATATTGAAATTGCAAGATGCACCTCAGTGGGGAAAGTGTTGCACAACTTTCACTGGCCAGATGCAACATTCAAGTGGAGGGGCCCTCTTAGTCAACATACCTAGCCTGGGCTATAAATATCTGCCAGTTGCTCCAGGATATAGCAGAGATCACTTGCATGTTTTGCCTTGGTTCAGAAGGCTGCTGACTGTGGTCTTGAAATTGACATCTAGGTCCCTCTCCAAGGTATCTGGTTTGCCTTGCCTGGAACCACACACTTCCTTTGGGTGATGGGCATCCCTGGTGAACAGTACACATAACATTGCTCCTGAAGCATTCTAGGAAGTCTGCTTAATGGAAAGCTGTGGAAAGAGCCCCGTACTGTTGTGAGTGATGCATGGGTTCCTTTTTTTGAAGAAGAAAAAGCAAGGAAAAATGGAAAACCCTTGGCCACCTCTTTTTGTTACATAAGTAGCAGACCCATCCCCCCAAATCTGATTCCCCCCCAGCCCCATCATATTTTGGGAAGGTTTGGTTTTGTCCCTCCTTGTCCATCAAACAGTCCTATATTTATTTTAAATTTTTCAGCACAGCTCTGTACAGCACAGAGTACCAGATGGCCTCCATCAGCAACATTTCCCAGAATGAGGAAAATCAACAGCTCTGTGTGCCTTTTATATCTCTCAGTAGCATGAGACTGGCCATTCAGCCTCACTTGACTTCCATGGCCAGGAAGATCGTGATTAACTATGTCAAACTCCTGTCTGGAAATGTCCTGCAGCCCCTCCTTTGAGGAGCAGAGAGTCACTGCCTGATTCATGGGCTGTAGTAGACAGTGTGATAGGGCAGCAGTGCTCACCTGACCTCCCAACAGCTGAGTCAAACAGCTGAGTCACTGCTGCTTATTGAGAAGGAGAGGAGGAAGAGTGAGGCACTGGGGAGGTCAGCATGATGCAAACACACTGGCAGGAGCACTGGATTGGTTTTGCTGTTGTATTTGCACTGCGCCAACTTCCTTCCTGCCTCCCCTTTCCAGTAAGTAGCAGTGACTCTGCTGCCAGGAGGTCAGGTAACTCCGGCCACCCCAGCATGCCATCTGCTACTATCCATGGAGCTCCAAGTTGTGTCCCATCCACTAGCTATTTTTGAAGGTTATTGAAATGTAATCAAAAAGCATGAAGGTGCTATTTATGAATGCCACGGTAACACAAGAGAAGAGAAAAACCACAGAAAGTGGGCTTACAATTCATCTTGCTAAGAACTTGAATTTCAGATTTGTTCTAAGCAAGATCTTAGCCCTTAGGTTTTTTGAATATATGCTTGATATTATGTTGGCAATGCCTGAAGAAATCTCAGAAGTTGGCTAAAGCTTTCTAGCATCCAGAGTTTCAGCTTCAGAGTTTCATCCTATCAATAGCACAAATGATGCAAACAAAATATGAGAACAAAAAGTTATTGAACGAATGGTGCAAAACTGGATAAATCAAACTGACTTACTTAATTCTCACAATTTATACAGGTTGGGGGGGGGAGTCTTTTCTTGTCAAAGAATCTGTGTTACCGTGGCACAAACAAAAATGATTTTGTAAAAATAGTATAGCGTACACAGCTCTGGCTTGAACCAAAGACAAGACTATGAATTGTTGACTGTGCAGTGAAATAGCCATCTGCAGGGGCTGTCTTTATTACAATATAAGCACGGGAGGGGGAAACACTATGAAAAGCTGGCAGCAAATCACAAGGAGAGATGAGTAGAAAACAATTTGGCACCAAAGCCTGCAGTTATAGGGTGCAGAGCAGGTGGAACAGGTAGGCCAATGGGATGCAGCTGGGACCCATTCCAGTCATGCAAGAGGAGCCAATCTAGCCCATAATAGGCATGAAGGCTTTGGGCAGACAGCTGCTTATTTCCCTGCTGGAGATTCCCCTCCCCTGGAATCACTGTTAGTCATTTGGGCTCTGGGCTAGCCAAATCCAAAGCCCATCTGCTTGGATGGCCCTGGTCCACTCAGATGAGGCTGGTCCACTCCTTGAGGCCTTGGAATAGGGAAAGATGAGCATTCAAAACCAGCTGAATTTTGACCCATGCTCCCTGTTTCTTTTCCAGAAAACATCTCCTTGGTGACTCAACTGCCACAATATTTGGGAAGAGATTTGACTCAATGGAGAAGGGCCATAGCCCAGCTGTAGTGCATCTGCTTTGCATGCAGATGGTCTCAGTTTCGATCTCCAGGTAGGGCTGGAGCCCGTTCTGAAACACTGGCAGTCAGTGTAGACAATACTGTTTGATACACCAACGATCAGACTCAGTACATAGCAGCTTCCTATGATGACTTTCTAAAGGTACTCCCTACCTGAATCTTTGCACTGAAGAAGTGCACTGGATTGGTTCTGCTGCTGTGGTCTCAAATAGCTCACTAGAGTACATTCCACACTTATAGATTGAGATTTTGAGTTCAAGCCCTAGAATACATTCCATTAAGAAAATAATATTGTTAAAGCAAAAATCCAAAAATAAATAAACACATTGTTGTTGTTGTCTGTGTTCCTCATTACTGGCCTGTAGCAGCCATTTCAGGCAGAAAAACATGGGGGGAGGGAGAGAAATTGTACAAATCAGGGGGCAGCAGAGATTGGGCAAATCAGTTTTTCCTTTGTTTGACTTTTGCTGATTGGCTGCAGAAGTTTCGAGCAGAAGCCATGAAGGGACACAAGGGAAAGAGAACAGGCAAATCACAGATTATAAATGTCCCTATAGGAAATAATGGAGATCATCAGTTTGTTATGCAAACGCTCACCGAACAAACCACTTCCTGGGAATGCATTGTGTTCAGGCAGTGAGACCTGTATGAATCTGCTTTATTAGAAAATATGCATATGGAAAAGGCAAGCATTTAAGAATAGTGGTTAGGAATGGAAAAGGGAGCAAAAATTGCTGGGGTTCACTGATTCAACCCCTGTTTGGAACAGAAATCAATCCAGTGAACATGATCAGCATTTATTGTAGTTGTTGCTTGCAGGTCAGAGATGGTATGTGATTGATTACATTTTCCTCCCATTTGCCTTGCATTTCCTTTGCACTGAAATGATAATTAATGTTAAGTTATGTAACTTTGCCACAGTATGCAAACAGCATAGGTGTTTTTGGCACAAGACAAACTGCCATGGAATGGAAATTGTGCTGCATGTGATGAATACAGGGCAGAATGGAAAATGGTGCCTTCTGACAATCTTCTGGTGGTGTTTTAGTATGTTGTTTCTGTGAGTATTAAAAACAATCATCTCCAGGTTTTGGTCAATTTTGGACAAGTGTATGTTGTCTTGCCGCTGTTTTCTCTCTGCCTCATTCTAATGCCAAATATTCTTTAATTTCAGCATTTCCTTCAGAGTAGCATATCTGATTTTGCTGGACAGATTACTTGGAGGGCGGGAGAGAGGAGGATTCTCACCTTGCCAAACATTTAGGCTGTTTCAATTCAGTTAAGGAACTTTTTGTTCCCCTGGTTTCTGCTTTGTCTTGGCAACATGTTCTCCCTTTCCTTTCTCTCCAGTGACCTTACCCTCAAATGCCCAAGCAGCCTATGTGAGATTCCTGCCAATGACATCACAGCTCTTCAATTGATGCAATTACATTGAACCAGGTTGAGTGGCGGAGGCAAATCTGCACATTGCAGAGTCAGGGAGCTGGGGGTTTTCAGACATGATCCCCACCCCAGTATGAACCTAACTTGTTCATTAAAATCTGAGCCCCAAATCCTTCTGAAGGTCTTGTAAGCATGTAGATCCTCTGCAGCCTACAATACTCTTGTTGCTAAGTAAGACACTGAGCTCAAATGGACAGCAAAGGAGGTGTCCTGTTCAACCACCCTCCCTCAATCTTAGACAACGACCTGGATGAGGAGTCTTCATCCACTTTCAGTCCAGGAGACATGTTGTTGTTGTTTAGTCGTGTCCGACTCTTCGTGACCCCATGGACCAGAGCACACCAGGCACTCCTGTCTTCCACTGCCTCCCGCAGTTTGGTCAAACTCATGCTGGTAGCTTTGAGAACACTATCCAACCATCTCGTCCTCTGTCGTCCCCTTCTCCTTGTGCCCTCCATCTTTCCCAACATCAGGGTCTTTTCCAGTGAGTCTTCTCTTCTCATGAGGTGGTGAAAGTATTGGAGTCTCAGCTTCACGATCTGTCCTTCCAGTGAGCACTCAGGGCTGATTTCCTTAAGAATGGATAGGTTTTATCTTCTTGCAGTCCATGGGACTCTCAAGAGTCTCCTCCAGCACCATAATTCAAAAACATCAATTCTTCGGCAGTCAGCCTTCTTAATGTCCAGCTCTCACTTCCATACATCACTACTGGGAAAACCATAGCTTTAACTGTATGGACCTTTGTTGGCAAGGTGATGTCTCTGCTTTTACATAGTTCTGCCAAATTCTTTGGATCTGGAGGGGGGGGGGGTCCCAGGGCAGCACCAGTCACCACCACTGTCATCCTCTGCAGAACAAGTCAATGGCAAGAAAATCAAGCTCCTCTAGCGGCTTAAACATACTGTGTGTTTTAGGCAATAGCATTGTGAGAAGATGAAGAGGCCTGAGTTGCTGATCGCTTTATACTGAGTCAAATCACTGGTTGGTCTATCTTAGTAGTGCTCACACGGACTGGCAGAGGCTTTCAAGGGATCAGATAGGGGACATTCTCAGCCCTATCTGGAATGTGAGGGATTTTATCTGGGACCTTCTGCATGCAAAGCAGGGGCACCGCTGCCAACCTATTGTTCCTGCTTAGAAACACAAGAAGCTGCAACATACCTAGTCAGACCACTGGCTCATCTAGCTCAGCATTGCCTACTGGCAGTGCCTCTCTAAGGTTTCAGGCAGGGAGTCTCTCCTAGGTCTATCTGGGGGTTGAACCAGGGATGTCTAGGCAAGGCAGATGCTCTACTATTGAATTACAGCCCTTCTGGCACAGCTGCAGAAGCCTGAACATATTCCTCGGAGCCCATGTCACTTAGGTTAGTTCTAAGAGAATTGTGGGCTGCAAATGCCCTACTGGGATCCATATGGAACTTGACATGGCAATGAATTTTTAAGCATCCTTTTGAAAAGCGTTCTATCAACTCTGGAACGTCACGCGTTCTCCCCCCAGCCCAGTTCTCCCTGCACGATTTGTGCCAGTACATGTCTGTCATTTTCAACCCTCTGCTTTTGTGTCGCCAAGCTGAACGCTGGGGAGCGGGGGCTCTGTGCCATCATGTTGTATGTTTGGCAAACACAATGCAAACCTGCTTAGCTGAGCCTCCCTCCTGCTGGGATGATTTCAAGCTGCTAGCAAATTGCCTCTGAGATCAGCCCTTGGGAGCTATGGCACTCCTTGCTCTAGCCCAATCCTCAAATCAATCACAGTGCCAGGAGACCCATCAGGACCGACATAATCAAAGCGGGCTCCCGCTGATACCAGCAGGTTGGAGATCATAGCTTTTGCAGCCTGGCCCTTGCAGTAGTTAAGCCAGAAACTATTATTTCATTGCGATGATTGAGTTTCTTCATTCATGGCAATGAGGTCTTCACACATAAGCTGACATCTGTGCTACTTAGTACAGCACTCTCTCTGTGTGTGAAACCTCTTTTTTCTAGGGATATTTCTGCCATCCTACAGAATGGGTGTTCAGGATATTTATCCACCATACTGAATGCCAAATTTTCTCAGCATAGACCTGTATCCTTATTAGCCATTGTGATGTCTCTGCAATTGGCTAAACTATGCATAATGTTCCCCATTCATAAGTAGGGGTGGGGTAGAAATTTGATTTAGTCAGCAGTTACATATGAACTTACTGAATCTACAACTTTTCAAACCGAAACACAGCTATCCTCTGAAATACACCACAATTTTATGATGGGGTCTCCAGCCAGAAAATGTGAACAAAAATGGCTGTATCAGGGGAAAGGGTATATATGCATACAAATATTAATTTAAGTAACATACAAAAATGGATTACTTTTGGCAAAAATGCTTTGCAAAAATGTGTATATTAGGGAAAATGTCATACAAACATGTATATTGGGAGAAATGCTGATGAATTTTCAAGACGACTTTAAAAAAATAAATAAAAGAAAATCACAAACTGCTGTGGAAATGAGGAGAACTGAACATAAGATTGGAAAAAATTGAAACAAAAAAAACCAAATGACATACTCATAAGCAGTAACATCCCTTGAAATCTGTACAGTGCAGATCTGTGCAAAAGACTGCACAACAAGCTTACACACCCATTTTCTCTATGGTCCCAATAATATTCTTCTCAAAACTACCTCCGGTCAGGAAATATTTCCCCCCAAAGAAGCCCAGGGCTTAAGAACGTAAGCTGTCATATACCTCACCTGGAGTACTGTGTCCAGTTCTGGGCACCACAGTTCAAGAAGGACACTGACAAACTGGAACGTGTCCAGAGGAGGGCAACCAAAATGGTCAAAGGCCTGGAAACGATGCCTTATGAGGAACAGCTAAGGGAGCTGGGCATGTTTAGCCTGGAGAAGAGGAGGTTAAGGGGTGATATGATAGCCATGTTCAAATATATAAAAGGATGTCATATAGAGGAGGGAGAAAGGTTGTTTTCTGCTGCTCCAGAGAAGCGGACATAGAGCAATGGATCCAAACTACAAGAAAGAAGATTCTACCTAAACATTAGGAAGAACTTCCTGACAGTAAGAGCTGTTCGGCAGTGGAATTTGCTGCCAAGGAGTGTGGTGGAGTCTCCTTCTTTGGAGGTCTTTAAGCAGAGGCTTGACAACCATATGTCAGGAGTGCTCTGATGGTGTTTCCTGCTTGGCAGGGGGTTGGACTCGATGGCCCTTGTGGTCTATTCCAACTCTATGATTCTATGATTCTATGATCAAGGCAAACCATTGGTCCATCAAACTTAATATTACCTGCACTGACTGGCATAATCTCTCAAAGGCAGAAGATTAACAGCTTTGTGATTGCCTAAAATCTACCAGCCTTCGCAAGTTTCTGCAACAATGTTGAAATCAACAAACCAATTATTTGAATAATTTACTTCCCACCTTATGCTGTTACATAAATACTTTAAATTGGAACCCACCTGACACAAAAGTGGCATTCTATTCTCCATGCATGCTCATCTGCATTTTCAGCTATATGCAGTTCAAATGTGTCACATTTATTTTTGTGTGAGCGATGGTGACGTTTGGGGGGAGGGGTGGATTCAAATGACTATTACCAGCTACCCATGGAAAGCAACATCTGAATTTGCAAGCTGATATGAGTAACACCTGGAGCTTGGTTCTGTGGGCTGTGCTTTCAATTAACAATGTCTAATCAGAGCATTTCACATTTTTTAAATATTCAGAAGTCTTGACGGCTTTGAAGCGAGGGAACGATGAAAGCATTACACAATGAAGTTCTTCAATAAATAATTTTTTTTGGGGGGGGAATCAAATTACAGGGCAAGGTTATGGCATCTCCAGACTCTTTGCAACCTTCATATTTTAATGCCTCTGAAAAAAATATTTTGCTTATCCATGATGAATAGCAAGCAATTTAGTGACAACATCAGTAAGGAGGCTTTAAAAATAAATAAATCAGTTGTGACTGAAGATCAAGAGAGCACAGTAGGCCTGTTCCGGCATTCAAAAGATGGTTCAATGCTTTGAGCTGGGAACCTCAAGCCAGGGACCAAATGCAGCCTTCCAGGCCTCTCAATCCGGCATTTCAATCTCTCCAGTGGCCACACCTCCATCTCCAGGTCACTTGAGTGTTTTTACCTGACTGGAATGTGTCCTTGAACTTTGTCTCTTGCTTGGCTGGCTGAAGGATAGAGAGGCCTGTGTGAGTGTGTATCAAAACTTGTTGTTGTTGTTTAGTCGTTCAGTCGTGTCCGACTCTTCGTGACCCCATGGACCAGAGCACGCCAGGCACTCCTGTCTTCCACTGCCACCCGCAGTTTGGTCAGATTCATGTTTGTAGCTTCGAGAACACTGTCTAACCATCTCGTCCTCTGTCGTCCCCTTCTCCTTGTGCCCTCCATCTTTCCCAACATCAGGGACTTTTCCAGTGAGTCTTCTCTTCTCATGAGGTAAGGCCAGTGTATCAAAACTAGCCTTTTACAAAGGTAAAATTAAATTTGTTGCTCTCTCCACTTTTGACTCTGGCCCTGGCCCCAACTGGCATGCGGCCCTCGGAAGGTTTGCCCAGAAGTGTTGGAAAACATTTCCCACCTCCTCAGCCCCAAGGAGTCCTTAAATAGCACTCCTTGAGCATAGCATGTAAGACAAGCCTAGACCATGTTTATTCATGGATTTCTTTACATAATTTATAACTCACACCTTCAGCACAAATTTGTGGCCTACAACAACAGCAGCAGCAACAACAACACTAATAATGTTAAGGCAAACTAAGCTATCACAAACAATTAAAACAACAAACTCAAAACAGCAACACACCATTCAAATAGACAGTAAAATCAAACTCCTCTAAATTAAAAAAGAAGAAGAAAGGAAAGGCTTAATTTTGACTCAGTGGGCTGTGCGTTTATATTTAAAAAGCTGAAAGCAGTGTGTGCTATTAAGATTCAAATGCACAAGCAATACAGCAAGCAGCCTAAAGTGGCTGATTAAAAACCCCAAAAGTCTTCCTGGCCAGACATACGGAATTACACATTTAAAGCCTTCTCTGCTCTCAAGATTATCAACGTTTGAGCAGATGGATATCCATCCGCATTCTAGAATTTTGGAATATCTAACAATGTTCCACAATGCCCCAGCATCTGCAACACTACTACCTTATACCAAGTCAGACCTCTCCCAATATGAACATACCTGCAATGTTAGATCTTCATCAGACACTATTCTACAGGTCCCTCCTTTGAGGGAGGCTTGCAGGGTGATGACATGGATTTTTCAATTGTGCCTCCCCATCTGTGGAATGTTCTCCCTAGCAAGGTGGCACCTTCAATGTTATCTTTTGGGCACTAAATAAAGACTTATGTTTTGATTGACTAAGGTTATTGTCAGGGGTTCAGGAGCAGAGGCACAGGAGAGGGAGGAAATAGAGAGCGAGGGGGAGGAGTCCGAAGGAAATGTCAGCGATGACAGCGGTCCAAGGTCTCTGAGTCTTTCCAGCGAGTCGGAAGATTCACAGAAAGGGGCTCCCATGGTCAGGGCAAGGGGGGTGCCTAGGGGGACACACCAGGAAGAAGGGACCAGAGGAGACTCAGAGAGCAGCAGTTGGAAATCCAGACCAGCGTCCACACCAGAGTGCAGTAGGGGGGAAGAGTCCCAGGCATCGGGATCAGGCGGCGCGCTGCCATCGGGGAGCGAGGAAACGGTCGAGAGGAAGGTTGTAGGCTGGGCGCGCGCGCCAAGTTCAAATGTACAGGAGGGCGGCACAGTTGAAAGCCCGGAAAGGGAGCCAGGTCCCAAAGCCCGCCGAAGAGAGCGGGAGGAGTCAGGGGGGTCTACGTCTGCGTCGGAAGAATCCAGGAAGGAAGGAACCCCGGGGGGTAGCAGGACCCAGAGGAGAAAGGAGAGACGGAAGAGGTGGAGTAAGGCTAGAGTCTTAAACTGGTGTACAGGGGGCGGAGATTCAGATGGAGCTTCGCCGGTCTAAACCCTAGACGTAGAGCTGGGGCGCTCCGGCTTGAAAATGGAAACTGTACTTCAATAAAGACTTTTGTACATTACTACCGGCTAGCGTTGGTCCTCTGTGAGCTGGGACCAGGAGCCAGCTCTGACAGTAAGCTCCATCCCCTCGAAAAGTTTGCACCAAGAACCTCGTAACGTGAGTCGACGCAGCGAGGGAAGAGGATTGGTGCTTTGCGAGCTCACACAAGTCAGACAAGATGACTACAGAACAGCAACTAACAGACCTGCGAAATGCAGTGACACAACTCAACGCGGAGGTACTTGCATCCAGGAAAAGGGAGGAGGAAATGGATACCGCCTGCAGGGATCTCCAAGCCAGGTTGGAAGTGCTTTCTAAACAGGGGCTACCGGGACCCAAATCAGAGGGCATTGGGCTGGGGAGAAGAGGAGGCAGCCTTGTATCTCATTTCGACGGGAGTTTACAGCAGTACCCTAACTTCCGAGCAGACCTGCTGTTTGCGCTGGATCTGCTGGAAAAAGACTTTAGAGATGAGCGAGAGAAAGTGGGGTTTATCTTGTCCCATTTGCATGGGGAAGCCAAAGCGTGGCTGAGGAATTTGTGGAGAGATAAAGATCCGGCGCTCCAAGATGCGAATGCGTTCATTAAAGCGATGGATTCGTGTTTTTTATCAAAGATAGACATCGATATTGCCAGAAAAGACATACATGGGCTCAAACAAGGCAGAGCCAGTGTGAGGCAGTACCATTCCCGCTTTTTTGGATTAGTCCATGCGCTGGGATGGGAGAAAGATTCTGCTCCAGTCAGAGACCTTTTTTGGGAAGGCTTGAATGCAAATGTGAAAGATGAGATTGCAAGGGGGGAGAGACCAAAGAGCACTCAGCAAGTGGTCCAGCGGGCGCTGGAGATTGGGGTGCGTCTGGAAGAACGTCCATGGAACAGAGAAGAAGGACGTTGGGGACGTACGCCAGCGAGAGCACCTCCCTTCTTTCCCAAGGATGCAGCGCGTGCGCAATCCACACCTTCGCAGGGAGGGGGAGAAGAACCGATGGAGATTGGAGGCGCCAGGGCTCAGTCAGCTACCAGAGCCCTAACACCGGGAGCAGTCAAAGCGAAGCCTCCTAGAGGGAACAGGAAGTGCTACATCTGCGACAGTGCTCAGCACATGGCGAAAGAGTGTCCCCAGAGGCTCCATAAGCACACTGCAGCCTCGGCAACAGTCACAGACGCAACTCAGCAGAGAGAACCACAGCAGGGAAACGACGGAGTCTGGCTGGAGGAAGAGGCACTGGGGTCCAGCCAGACAAGTCAGTGAAGCAATCCCCAGAGATTTTGCAACCCACAGACCCCCTCCCACCCAAACCAGTGGTGCAGCTTACAGCATCGCTCCAACTGCCCAATGGGCTCACTATGGAAGTGCCGATTACCATTGACTCTGGTAGTAACGCAGACTTCATAGGACTGGATTTTATTCAACAGCACAACATAGCACTACTGCCAGCCACGCTGCCTCTGAAGGTTGTCACGGTGGATGGCAGGGAATTGCTGGGGGGGCAGGTGGTGCAGCAAACGCCTCCGATGGTGATGCAAATTGGGAATCACCGAGAAGTCATCAGCTTCAATGTCACCCACCTGTCGGACACGCCTGTAGTATTGGGCATGAGTTGGCTGCACAGGCACAGCCCAGCATTGGCGTGGTACCAGCGCCAACTGACCTTCGGCTCCTCCTACTGTGCGGAACATTGCATTCTGCCTAGCCCGGAAGGGGAAGAGGATGACCCGCAGCTACAATTAGGCACGCTGCAAGCAGTGCCACTCAAGTATGCAGCGTTTTTGGAGGTTTTCTGCGAGAAAGAAGCGGACAAGCTGCCTCCCCACAGGCCCTATGACTGCAAGATTGACCTCCTGCCAGGGGCGACGCTGCCAACTGGGAAACTGTATTCCATGTCTGAAGATGAGCTGCAGGAACTCAGGGAGTTCATAGACCTCAACTTGAAGCGCGGTTTCATCAGGGAGTCGAAGGCAGTGGGGGGCAGTCCTGTATTCTTTGTGAAGAAGAAGGACACGCCCCAAAAAAGACTTGTAGTAGACTTCAGGATTTTAAATTCCAAGACCAAGCCCACGGCCTTTCCTATGCCCAAAATAGACGACCTGCTCGCAACGGTGAGGAAAGGACGCGTTTTCACAAAGTTGGATCTGCGAGGGGCGTACAACCTGATTCGCATACGGGAGGGCGACGAGTGGAAGACTGCTATGTTCACGCCCCTGGGCACCTATGAATACAGAGTTATGCCTTTTGGATTACAAAATGGCTCCCACTGTTTTCAAGCCTTCATGCATCACGTACTGGCGGGTCTCCTCTACAAGAAATGCGTCTGCTTCTTGGACGACATCCTGATATTCTCAGAATCAGAGGAGACCCACGAGGGAGACGTCAAGGAAGTTCTGCAGAGACTGCAGGAGCATAGGCTGTACGCCAAGCTGGAAAAGTGCCAGTTCGACAGGAAGGAGGTAGATTTCCTGGGCTACAAGTTGTCGGACAAGGGGCTCGCCATGGACAGCGCCAGGGTTCGCGCAGTGTTGGACTGGAAGAGCCCGCGCAATCGGAAGGAGGTCCAGCGGTTTGTGGGTTTCGCCAACTTTTACCGCAAGTTCATCAAGGGGTTCGCGATGCAGACAGCGGCCATAACCGACACGCTCAGCTCCAAGAAGAAGAAGTTCATCTGGACGGAGCAAGCGGAGCAGTCCTTTCAGAACCTCAAGCGTCTCTTCTCGTCCGAAGAGCAGCTACTGCATGTGAATCCCAGCAGACCAATGAGGGTTGAAACGGACGCCTCGGACAGAGCCGTGGGAGCAGTACTGTTGCAGCAAGACCCGCTTGGGGACTGGAGACCGTGTGCCTTCTACTCTCGAAAGCTCAGCAAGTCAGAGCAGAACTACACCATCTGGGACAGGGAGTTGCTGGGCATTCATGCAGCATTCAAGGCGTGGCGGCACTTCCTCATCGGAGCCAAACACACAGTGCAGGTTCGCACGGACCATAAGAACCTGGAGTACTGGCGTACGGCGAGGTTCTTGAACCAGCGGCACATAAGATGGGCGGAGTTCTTTGCAGATTTCAACTTCAGGATAGAGTACATCCCAGGCGACAACAACATCATGGCAGATGCACTGTCCAGAAAGCCGCAATACCTCGAAGAGGCGGCACCAGCAGCGGCCAAGCACATTTTCGCACCGGAAGCGTGGGTGTGCGCTTCAGCAACCGTGGACCTGGATGCTGTCCGTCGAGCGCTGCAGGAAGACCCCTTCGCACAAGCCAAGATGGAGGAGGTGCACAAGGGCACGGCGACGGACGATGAGTTCCAGATACGCGACGGATTGCTCATCCGCAGAGGGGCCCTCTACGTACCGGGAGACGACCTCCGCGCGAAAGTACTGCAGCAGTTGCAGAACGCACCCACCGCCGGGCACTTTGGCAAAGAGAAGACGGCAGAATTAGTAGCCAGAGATTTTTGGTGGCCCAAGATGTGGGGGGAAGTCGCGGATTACGTCTCGAGGTGCGACACCTGCCAAAGGGCCAAGTCAGTGCACAAACCACCGGCGGGACTGCTCGAACCGCTGCAGACACCGAGCGAACCGTGGGAGAGGGTGGCCCTGGACTTTGTCACGGATTTACCCAGCTCAAGAGGCAAGACGGCTGTGCTAGTGGTGGTGGACATGTTCACCAAAATGGCCCACTTCATTCCGTGCGCGAAGGTGGCCACGGCGGAACAGACCGCCAAACTGTTCATAGACCACGTGTTCAGGGTTCACGGTCTGCCACGGTCTATCTTGTCCGACTGCGGGCGACAGTTCATCTCGAACTTCTGGCAGAAGCTGATGGGTTTCCTGAACGTCAAGATCAACCTGGCGTCGGCAAGACACCCGCAGACCAACGGACAAGCGGAGCGAGTCAACGCCATCATGCAGCAGTACCTGAGATGCTATGCAAATCAGCAGCCGGCAACATGGGTGGACTACCTGCCGCTCGCGGAGTTCGCCTACAACAACACGAAGCACGTGTCTACGGGGGTGACACCGTTCTTCGCCAACAACGGGAGGCATCCCAGAACCTTCCCGGCATTACAGAAACTGGGGGAGGGGGAGCCACAGGCAGCGGAAGCCTTAGCGTCAGAGTTGCAGGAAGTTCACGAACAGCTTCGAAGGCAGTTAGAACTAGCAAAGCACGCATACAAACTGCAGGCAGACAAGCACAGAAGGGTTGGGGAAGACATACAGGTGGGAGACTGGGTTTGGTTAGCAGCCCAGGCAGTGCCGACCAGATCGTTAGCTAAGAAGAAACTCGGACATAAGCAGCTAGGACCTTACCAAGTCGAGGCACAAATCAACCCAGTGGCCTTCCGGTTGACACTTCCGGAGGGATCCAGAATGCACCCAGTGTTCCATAGAGCAGTGCTCACGCCCTACAAAGCGCCTCACAGATTTCAGGGGCCGGGCGCGGCACCAGACCCGCTCAGGGAGACGCCCACAAGGAGGGGGTCCCCAAGAGGGGAACCCATCAACCAGGTCACAGAGATTTTAGACTCGAGATGGGGGGAAGAGGGAGTAGAATATTTTCTCGCCAGCGAAGGTACCCCGGCCAGCGCCAACCGTTGGGTGCCGGACTATGCCTTGGACGAGCCTCTTCTCAAGGAAGAGTTTCATGCCTTGTTCCCCCACAGGCCCATGCCAGCCGCGTATTTCGACGACTGGCTTTTCACACCCACGCTTTCAGCCAGCACGTTCCAGGGGTTCACCTCGGACAAAGAACCGGCACTAGACACACGTTCCCCGGAGGGATCGCCCTCGGGGTCTGCCTCAGACCGCTCTTATTGGTGGGACAATCGACCAGAGGAGCAGTGGAGCAGGAAGTGGCTGAGGGGTCCTTGGCAGGCAACGTCCCCAGAGGGGACCGGGGGAGAGACGGACATGGACGTGTTGGGGGAGGATCCTGGGTTCGAGCACGGCGGCGAAGAGATGGAAGCAGACGACAGCGAGGTCGGCGAGAGCACGGGGGACGAACTGTATCTGGCATTCACCCCCACAATGACGGAGCACCCAGCACCCACACCTGAAGGAGGGGAGGGGGGAAGGGGGGCTTTGAGGGGGGGATGGATGTCAGGGGTTCAGGAGCAGAGGCACAGGAGAGGGAGGAAATAGAGAGCGAGGGGGAGGAGTCCGAAGGAAATGTCAGCGATGACAGCGGTCCGAGGTCTCTGAGTCTTTCCAGCGAGTCGGAAGATTCACAGAAAGGGGCTCCCATGGTCAGGGCAAGGGGGGTGCCTAGGGGGACACACCAGGAAGAAGGGACCAGAGGAGACTCAGAGAGCAGCAGTTGGAAATCCGGACCAGCGTCCACACCAGAGTGCAGTAGGGGGGAGGAGTCCCAGGCATCGGGATCAGGCGGCGCGCTGCCATCGGGGAGCGAGGAAACGGTCGAGAGGAAGGTTGTAGGCTGGGCGCGCGTGCCAAGTTCAAATGTACAGGAGGGTGGCACAGTTGAAAGCCCGGAAAGGGAGCCAGGTCCCAAAGCCCGCCGAAGAGAGCGGGAGGAGTCAGGGGGGTCTACGTCTGCGTCGGAAGAATCCAGGAAGGAAGGAACCCCGGGGGGTAGCAGGACCCAGAGGAGAAAGGAGAGACGGAAGAGGTGGAGTAAGGCTAGAGTCTTAAACTGGTGTACAGGGGGCGGAGATTCAGATGGAGCTTCGCCGGTCTAAACCCTAGACGTAGAGCTGGGGCGCTCCGGCTTGAAAATGGAAACTGTACTTCAATAAAGACTTTTGTACATTACTACCGGCTAGCGTTGGTCCTCTGTGAGCTGGGACCTGGAGCCAGCTCTGACAGTTATGTTTTCTTGATCCTAGTATGATGGCAAAGTTTCTGGTGACTAGTGTTATGTACTGATGTTCTCCCCCTGGGCCAACAGGGGGATACTGTAGATAGTTTTCACTCAGGTCCACGTCAGTTATTTTAGGCGGGAAACCCTGGGTTGTTGTTGATACAATGTTGACAGCCGGCTCCTATAAAAGCAGGCCGGCTGAGCTGTTTGCTGTTCAGTTCTGTCCAGCTACAATAAAGAGCTGCTCTGGAGAAATCACTGTGTCATCTACTATGTTCGCCCACAACTTAACACTGGCGACGAAGGTGGGATCGATGGACATCAGAGCACAGCCAGATGCAGCCACCCTCTGAGCAGAGCTGAATCACTGAGCTGAATCACTGAGCGAAATCACTGAACAGAACCAATTCAGAGCTGACTGTTCTGGCTAGAGCTCGGTGTTCCATCCATCGCCCTTCACGCCTGCATCGGAACCATGGCTTCACTTGTGCCTCTACCGCCATTTGTGCCAGCCTCTGAATCATGGGACTCCTACCTCGCTCGGTTCGACTGCTACCTCCAAGCCAACGAGCTGACGCAAGTATCACAGGAGCGTAAGCGGGGCCTATTCCTCAGCCTCTGTGGGCCTGAGGTGTTTGAGACAGCCCGAGCATTGGTTGCGCCTGAAGCAGTCCAGGCAACACCGTGGGACACGATCCAAGAGAAGCTCCGCAACCACTATGCACCAAAGCCGTCCAAGATTGCTGCCCGCCATGTGTTCTACCACCGGAACCAGGCAGAGGGGGAGTCAATCAACAACTACACCACCGCCCTGCGACAGGCTGCAATGCACTGTGAGTTCCGAGACTTAGACGATGCCCTGATGGATCGAATCGTCTGCGGGGTCCGGGACATCCATCTGCAACGGCGTCTCCTCGCCAAGCCAGACCTCACGCTACAGAAAGCCATTGAGGAGGCTGTGGCCTCAGAAGCTGCTGAACGCTCCGCCCAGGAGATCCGCAAGTCCAGCAGCCCGCGTCTTGCTAGGAAGCCAGTTCCAGTGCATCACGAAGAGGCCAGCAGTGATGAGGCATCCTCCAGTGAAGACGATGACGTGCACCAGACAAAGCGGGAGCGCAGGAAGTTCCAACAGAAGTCCAAGGGCCAACCAGAATGTGCCGGCTGCGGAGGCAACCATTCCCGTGCCAAGTGTCGATTCAGAGACGCCATCTGTAGGAAGTGTTCCAGAAGGGGCCACATCGCTAAGGTCTGCCGATCGGCTCCGTCTGACACCCCCCCCTTCACCAACTCGCAAGTCCAAGTCTTCACTCCAGTCTGCCAAGGAAAGCTGTTTCGCTCTCACCAACTGCCGCTGCCCGTCTGGAACCACGATTGGCCAAACCTACTCGCCTACGTGACGCAAGCTGAATGTCACGGTGCTCATTGAAGGAGCTCCATGTGACATGGAGATCGACACCGGGTCTGCCTGTCCATCGTGTCTTGGAGCACCATCAAAAGACTGGTACCCAGAGTGTCCAAAAGGCAACTTGACTCTCACCGCGTACACCTGAGAGACTACCAGGGAAACGACATTCCCGTGGTAGGCGTTGGCCGGTTCCGGATCGCATTCAAGGATTTTTCGGGCCTGCTCCGGTTGGTGGTGGTCGAAGGCCAGCGGCCAAGCCTCCTAGGGCTAGACTGGTTTGATGCCCTTGGCCTGGAAGTCACCGGCATCAACTGCATCTCTAACGCAGAGACTGAGGGTCTGATCAAAGACTTTGCCGAGGTTTTTGACGGCACTTTGGGGCAATATACAGGTACGCCCATCTCCTTTAGCCTTGATCCACAAGTCGCCCCCATCAAGCTAAAGCCACACCGGGTTCCCTTTGCTCTCAAGGCTAAGGTGGACGAACAACTGGACAAGCTGATCGCCCAAGGAGTTTTGGAGCCGGTTGACCACGCCAAGTGGGAAACCCCCATCGTCACGCCTGTCAAGCCAGACGGGTCGGTGAGAATCTGCGCTGACTACAAGTGCACGATCAACAAGGCACTTCAGCAGCACGCTTATCCGGTTCCTGTTGTCCAACACCTGCTGCATTCCCTGGGTGAAGGTAAGGTCTTCGCTAAGCTGGACCTTGCCCAAGCCTATCAACAACTGCCCGTCAATGATGCCACTGCTGAAGCCCAGACGATCGTCACCCACCGAGGGGCATTCCGTTGCCGCCGGTTGCAGTTCGGGGTGAGTGTGGCTCCTGGCATCTTCCAAAGCCTTATGGAGCGTCTCCTGCAAGGGCTTCCGGGCGTGGTACCATATTTTGATGACGTCTTGGTGTCCGCAGACTCACACCAGCAGCTGTTCGAGCGCCTCCGTGCCGTGCTGACCAGGTTCCAAGAGGCTGGGCTCAAGGTAAAGAGGGAGAAGTGCCAGATCGCCGTTCCACAGGTGGAGTTCCTGGGCTATCTTATCGACGCCTCCGGACTTCACCCGACCACATCCAAGATCCGCGCTATCCAGCAGGCCCCCATCCCAAAGAACAAGACGGAGTTGCAGGCGTTCCTGGGGCTGCTGAACTTTTATAACATGTTCCTGCCCCACAAAGCCACGGTGGCTGAGCCTCTTCACCGACTCCTCAGCACAAAGACGCCTTGGTCCTGGGGTCATCGGGAGATGGCGGCCTTCAACGCGGTCAAGGCTCTCCTTTCATCGGACAGTGTGCTGGTACAGTACAGTGAATCCAGGCCGCTGGTCCTTGCCTGCGATGCCTCACCTTTTGGCATCGGCGCTGTCCTTAGTCACCGTTTTCCAGACGGAAGAGAAGCACCGCTCGCCTACTTTTCCAGGACGCTATCTCAGACGGAACGGAATTACAGCCAGCTCGACAAGGAGGCACTGGCACTTGTGGCTGGAGTGAAGAGGTTCCATGAATACCTCTATGGCAGGACTTTTGACCTCATCACTGACCACAAGCCGCTCCTGGGCCTCCTCGCCGGTGATCGTCCAACTCCATCGGTCCTCTCGCCGCGCATGCTGCGATGAACTGTTTTCCTGGCTGCCTACCACTACCGGCTCGTCCATCGCCTGGGGAAATCGATGGGCTATGCTGATGCCCTCAGCCGTTGCCCTCTTCCAGCATTTGTGGAAGACCCGGCTGCAGCTTCATCGCTCCTCCTGATTGAGGATCTTCCGGAAGCGCCTGTATCGGCTGCCACTGTGGCCTCCGCATCTGCCCAGGATCGCACCATCAGCCGTGTGCTCAACTGGGTGTGGAGGGGGTGGCCACAAGGGCCTTTTGCATCGGAGTTCCAGCCCTTCACAACCAGACAACATGAACTCTCGGCTCATCGCGGCTGTCTGCTGTGGGGAGACCGCGTCGTGATTCCCCAAAGACTCCGTCAACGCGTCCTGGAGGCTCTGCACGTTGGCCACCCGGGAATTGTCAAAATGAAGGCGTTGGCTCGGTGTTAATTCTGGTGGCCTAACATGGACAATGCCATCACTGCCTGGGTGTCCGCCTGTCAAGCATGCCAAGAATCAAGGCCTGCACCACCGGCAGCTAAGGGACACACCTGGGAGACGCCAAAGACACCCTGGTCGAGGGTGCACATCGATCTGGCTGGCCCCTTTCATGGCCGGACCTTTATGGTAGTGGTAGACGCCTATTCCAAATGGCTGGAGGTGGCCCTGATGCCCTCCACCACTACCGAGGCCGTCATCCGGGTGCTGCGAGGACTCTTTGCGACGCATGGGTGTCCTGATGTCCTTGTCTCCGACAACGGACCACAGTTCACGTCAGGCACTTTTGAGCGGTATCTTTTGGGACTGGGCATCCACCATGCCCTAACGGCACCATTTCATCCATCCAGCAACGGGCAAGCGGAGAGAATGGTGCGCTCGGCAAAAGAGGCAGTGGCGCGCCTGGACCGGGGAGACTGGCACGAGCGGGTCGCCGAATACTTGTTCGTGCAACACATCACCCCTCATGCGGCCACAGGGCGGAGTCCTGCTGAACTGCTTATGGGCCGCCGCCTCAGGTCACCGCTTGACCGGCTGCACCCGGACTTTGCCGTGGCTGAACCCCCAGGCTGTGCCAACGCGCCACGGTCTTTTGTTCCAGGAAACCAGGTCTTTGCCCGGAACTATGTGGGGGACATTCCTTGGGTGCCAGCCACAGTAGTGGGAGTCACTGGACCTCGCTCGTACCAGGTGGCACTCGAAGACGGACGCTTGTGGCGCCGGCACATAGACCAGCTTAGGCGCAGGGTTGGGGACTTGGACACTACCGTGGTGCCCCCAACTGCACTCGTGGCTCCAGAAGAGAAACTTACAGATGGCAAGGCTCCACCTACACCTCCCTCGCAAACTGTCAGCGTGGAGCCGAACCAAGCTGCTTCAGAGGGTCTGCCAGACTTACCACAGACTCAGACCACTCCACTTGTGGAGGCTCCATCCACAGCAGTGGATCCAGGGGATTTGGGTTCAACGCCACCTAGGGTCGCACCACAGCCTCAGCAAGAATTGGGTGGCCCTCCGGACTTGGCTACCAGTCCCCGGCGGTCTGGCAGAGTTTCCAAGCGCCCAACTTATTTAAAGGACTATGTTGTTGGACATGTATCACTGTTGGTTTAAGTATGGGAAATGTAACCGATATGCTTTTTTGTGCCTAATTGAACCATTACGTGTAGTGCTGTATATAAGGAAACCATTACGATTGTAACTAACGCCTTATCTTGGTGGGGAGGGGTGTTATGTACTGATGTTCTCCCCCTGGGCCAACAGGGGGATACTGTAGATAGTTTTCACTCAGGTCCACGTCAGTTATTTTAGGCGGGAAACCCTGGGTTGTTTTTGATACAATGTTGACAGCCGGCTCCTATAAAAGCAGGCCGGCTGAGCTGTTTGCTGTTCAGTTCTGTCCAGCTACAATAAAGAGCTGCTCTGGAGAAATCACTGTGTCATCTACTATGTTCGCCCACAACTTAACAACTAGTATAGAGGTTGCTCTGTTCTGTTTTATGGTATAATATATGGATGTTTTAAAAGTATTGTAAGTCATTTGAAGACCTTCAGGTAACAAGCAACTAAAAAATTTAAAAGAAGTAGTAGAAGAAGAAACAGATCCCCCTCCCACCACACAAATTCTGGAAACTCTCATCTAAGGAATGGTGGATTAATAAGGCTGCAATCCTGACCCAGTATCCTAAAACCAATTCAGTGGATCTTACTCTTGTGTTGACCTGCATAGGGTTATGTAATGGGAATGTTGAGAACCTCTGCTGCAACTGTCTCTCAGAGGAGTTACAAGAATGTTATTTTTCTGAAGCTCAGTTCTCTATAAGTAAAATCAAGGTGTTTATTTGCCCCTCCCTTTCATTCTCCAAATGGGAAATTGCTATCAGTAAAGATGCATGTCTCAGCCGACTAGTTTAACTGTCTGATCCACTTAATACCCCTCTGAAACAAAGGGAAGGAGGAAGGTCTTATACAGGGTGATTTCTGTGTTACATAAGCAATGATTTGTAAGGCCAGTAGTTATTATTCCCCGGTGAAATTAGTTCCATACCTTCTTAAAATAAAACTTCCTATTCTTTTTAATGACAATTCAGGTTTCATCTCCCATCAGCTTGTGATGCAATTGGATCAGAACATTTAGAAACGAAGCGATGTGGCGGATGCAATAGGGTTTCTGAAAGGTCCAGCCTTCCTTCTGTCATGCAATTATTTAGAGCTTGTCAGCTGAACAGGCTAAAATTAGAATGTATCTTGAAGGGGTTTCTCAAGGGATTGAGCAAGAAGTTGCAATGCCTGCCATCTAAGGTCACTGGCTAAAATGCCACCCAAGCTTGTGTCGTAAGGCAAACAAACAAGGGAGAAATCCTTGGAGGCAGTGATGGCCACCAACTTGGAAGGCTTTAAAAGAGGCTTAGACAGATTCATGAAGGATAAGACTATCAGTGGAAACTATCCATGATGGCTATGCTCTGCCTCACGGATGGAGGAACAACTGCTTCTGAATACCAGTTGCTGGAAACCACAGGAGGGGACAGTGTTATTGTGCTTGAATTTGCTTGAGGGGTTTCCACAGGCGTCTGGTTGGCCACTGTGAGAACAGGATGCTGAAGTAGATGGGCCATTGGGCTGATCCAGCAAGCCTCTTCTTTTGTCCTTATCTTCTGAAATCAAAATGTTCCCATCCAACAGCAGGTTCTCCAGGCTAAAGGTTCTTAAACCATAGTCTAAGGATCACTGGTGATCCTCAAGCTTCAGCCACATGCTTCACTGAAAGGTTGGCTAACAGTTTAGAATATCCGTACCTGATTCTTATTATGGAGATTGAGGTCATTTTTTTTTTTACCAGGGCTAGATTACAGAAGGAGCTAACAACATCGTGGCATAGGACCTATGGTTTTGATATTACTGCACTGGTGCAGTCTGCCAATTTTCCCCTTAAAAAGTACCATTTAAAGGGGCCTCTCTGCACAGCCTGGCCTAGGGCTCATGATTTTCATTATATGGTGCCAGTTTTGATGATAATGCCAGCAGTGAAGGGATTTTTTTAAAAAAAAACTTCAACCATCACATCTTAAAGGTAAGATTACAGAAATTAAAATATGAACTATGTTTGTTTAGTAATAAATAAATAAATAAAGTCCTCATAACAATCAGCATTTTAAAGTGAATTTCTCATAAAATATGCATTTCATATGCAATATTGCCTATTATGCACATTTTTGCTCACTGAGCATGTTTCGTGTGCTTATTAATTTCAATGAACTAAAAGACACGTCTCTAACTGCATTATACATTTTAAAGAGTTTCAGACCACTTTAAATAGTCATGCCTTCCCCCGAATAATACTGAGAACTGTAGGTTGTTAAGGGTGCTGGGAGATTTTAGGAGACCCCACTATTCCCCTCACAGAGCTATAGTTTTCAGTGTGGTTTAATAGTCAATCTCTCTTCCTAGGGAACTCTGGAAATTGGAGCTCTGCAAGGGGAATTTGGGTCTCCTAACAAACTTAACAAACTATATTTCCCAGAATGCTTTGTGCGAAGCCATGCCTGTGTAAAGTGGTATAATTACTGCTTTAAATGCAGGTGGGGGCCTTATCTGTTAGCCTTGGAGAGATTATGAATTCAGCTCCAATAAATGCAAGGTTTAGAAGAGAGACAAGACTCCTACTGCTCTCCACTCTGGCCTTCTTTATATTCAGGAGACAGGATCCTCATCTCCCTCCCTCCACCCCCCAAAGAGCTATTTGGATTCCCAAAATTATTTTTGATTCTCTTGGCAGCAGAGACTCCAGCTCTGAGTGGGAACAGTCTAATCCCTTCCTTGCCCCTGGGGAAGGACGGCACATGAGTCATGTTGGAGAGGCAGGGCCTTGCTCCTGACTTGCAGGCCAAATGCCTTGGATTGTCTTGCTCTGCATTTTTCCCCGCTTTTTCTTTCTTTGCCCTGACATTCAACTGATGCTTATTTGTATGTATGGCAGCCAGGGACTCTGCCAAGCACATACAGAGGTCACATCCAGTCCTGCAGTGCCATGCTTCTAGAGATGAGATGTGAAATTGTCATAGAAATGGGAGAGAAACAAACTTGTGCAATTAATTTTGCATGATACAAAAGCAAAGCATACTTCAATACCAGATTACTGCAATGGACTCTATGTGGAGCTTGCCTTGCACTTAGTCTGGAAACTGCAGTTAGTTCAGAATGCTAGAGCATGTTTGCATACCCTCCAACATTTCCCTAATGAAAACAGGGGCATCTGATTCCATTATTATTATTATTATTATTATTATTATTATTATTATTATTATTAATAATAATAATACCCTACCCACCTGACTGGGTTGCCCCAGCCATTCTGGGTGGCTTCCAACACATATAAAAACATCATAAAACATCAAACATAAAAAACTTCCCTATATATGGCTTCCTTCTGATGCCTTGTGGGTTGGATAACTCCATACCCTCCAACATTTCTCCAAGGAAAATAGAGACATCCTAAGGAAAAGCAGGACATTCTGGGATCAAATCAGCAACCAGGACAGTTTCTGTAAATCTGGGACTGTCCCTAGAAAATAAGGGCGCTTTGAGGGTCTGTATTTGCTAACAGGGGTGAGATTACATCAGCATATAACACTA
The DNA here is from genome assembly GCF_965153285.1 of Podarcis tiliguerta. Taxonomy (NCBI): domain Eukaryota; kingdom Metazoa; phylum Chordata; class Lepidosauria; order Squamata; family Lacertidae; genus Podarcis; species Podarcis tiliguerta. The sequence continues at coordinate 34,098,643 of NC_139547.1, forward strand.
TTCATATAAAAAGCCTTTAATAGCTTGGAATCAGTTTGCTTGCAGGATCATGATATCCCGTATGTGCCCATCCACCCGCTTCAATCTGCCTATGCCAAGACCACAAACAGGACTTGAGTGCAACATCACTCCCCGACCTACAATTCACAGCAACTTGTATTCAAAGGCATAATGCTTCTGAGAGTGGAGGTAGAACATAGCTAGCAATTGGCTTCTCTGTGCAGAATTGCCATAGGGATGGAAGGATCCATCAGATTTGATTCTCTTGCAATCTTTCTTGCTTCTTTCTTGCAACCTTAAATTCAGTTCAGTTCTTCGCATTTTGTAGCAATTTGTGGAGTTTTTAAAATCCTCATGAAAAATTATCAGCATTTTAGTGCAAACTTCTCCTAATAGAAACATATTTGTAGTACACATCTTTGCAAGTAAATTCCTCCATTTTAATGCATTTGTGTATGTTATTTTCACTCTTGTTTTCATTTTTTATGCACGCTTTCCCTTATGCATTTCTGTAGACATCGTTGGCTTGGAGAACTGCATCGCAAAATTTGAATAGATGCAGATTTTGAAGGATGGCTGTGTTTCAATTTGCACATTATTTTGGAAATACAAATATGATAGATACAGATTAAAATGAGAAGTGAATCAAATATCAGGACTTGCAACCGGACCCAGGAATAAAGAGGTGAGTGGGCTGACATTTTAGTTAACCTACAGCTGCAGAGGAAATGAAAAGAGCAAAAACCTACATAACTAAACGTCCACCTTGGGTGAGGCAAACCCTGCCCATCCCAAGGGACATGACAAGAAAGAGCCCCAAAGCCTTGGCCTCACATTATGGTGAGTGGGGAGGCCTTCCTGCCCCACCCCCTGCTGGGACCACAACTCCAGTCAGGTGCAGCAGGTGAGCCTCAAGAACATTCTGTATGCAGTCTAAGGTCCTCACAACCCTGAGCAGCTGTCTTCAGCTCCAAAGGTGCCTAAGGGTGCTCCCCTGTGACCTAATCTAACCTTAACATTTCACACATCTCCCTGACAGCAAGATGACCAAGTTTACCAAGAAACCAAATCAACATGCTTAACAGGGCTGACCCGAAAACCCCAAGACCCTCTGAATCCACTAATAATAATAATTTATTATTTAAACCCCGCCCATCTGGCTGAGTTTCCCCAGCCACTCTGGGCGGTTTCCAACAGAATATTAAAATACAATAACCTATTACAGTGGTACCTCAGGTTACATACGCTTCAGGTTACATACGCTTCAGGTTACAGACTCCGCTAACCCAGAAATAGTGCTTCAGGTTAAGAACTTTGCTTCAGGATAAGAACAGAAATCGGGCTCCGGTGGCATGGCAGCAGCAGCAGGCCCCATTAGCTAAAGTGGTGCTTCAGGTTAAGAACAGTTTCAGGTTAAGAACGGACCTCTGGAACGAATTAAGTACTTAACCTGAGGTACCACTGTAAACATTAAAAGCTTCCTTAAACAGGGCTGCCTTCAGGTGTCTTCTAAAAGTCTGGTAGTTGTTTTTCTCTTTGACATCTGGTGGGAGGGCGTTCCACAGGGCAGGTGCCACTACCAAGAAGGCCCTCTGCCTGGTTCCCTGTAACTTGGCTTCTCGCATCGAGGGAACCACCAGAAAGCCCTTGGCACTGGACCTCAGCGTCCGGGCAGAACGATGGAAGTTGAGACGTTCCTTCAGGTATACTGGACCAAGGCCGTTTAGGGCTTTAAATGTCAGAACCAACACTTTGAATTGTGCTCAGAAACGTACTAGGAGCCAGTGTAGGTCTTTCAAGACCAGTGTTATATGGTCTGGGTGGGAAACCTGCTTTCTCAAATGTGCAGGCAGGTGTACAATATCTACTCATTCCTGAAGCAACCGAGTACAGTGGGTGACAAAAATGAGCCTATGGGTTTGCAGCCAAGGCTTATAAAGCCTATGACCATGCCCCAGGCAACAACAGCAGCGTGTGTGCATGTGCATGGAAAACAGCACTGTGCCCCCTCCATCCTGGGCTGGCTGCAAAAATGCCCCCAGATGCAGCACTGCACAACTGGCAGGAGCACACAGCCTCACAGGACCAAGCTGTTAATTGAAACAAAACGCATCCCAAACCATTTTGTGGCTGGTGATGTTTAGAGGCGCTTTCTGTCATTCCAAGTTGAAAAGAGAAGAGGTGAGCTATTTGTGATCTACGCAACCTTGAGTAAAATGCAGTTCAGAGAGCTGTGATTGAAAGTGACTACACCTAGGCTGCCCTTGCACATACCTAGGGTATTATTTATCCCGCCACCCACCTAGCCCTGCTACCAAATGTGCGTCGGCTTTGATCAAAACGAGTGTGCGGGATGAATCCACGCTTCTACCTCCAAATGTCTTGCCTTTAGGGAATCCATTAAAGAAACCCTTTTTTTAAATGGATCTCTTTGAACTATTATGACTGTTTTGACATTATTATCGACTATGGTACTCGGTGCTAATGCTATACCTGAAAGATAATAGAATCGCAAGACATGAAAAGCAGCGTAAGAAAAGGAAGACAAACAGGAGGAGATTGTTTTTGTAACCCAAATGAAATCATTTAAAAAGCCCGTGCATAAATGAGTCGCACTATTGCCACACACACAGGCGCATCTCTGTTCAAAAACAATTATTTTGTTCTTCTCTGCCTTCACCCTGTCAGCTCGGTTTCTCTTGGCACATAATGGTCGTCTTCTTTCCTTTCTCTTTGCCCTTGATAGAGAAAAGGTATTCTGGACTCTCAGCAGCCGTGATAATTTAAAAGCTCCGCAACATATACCAGCTGGAGCACAGTGGTGTAAATCCATCATTTGTGTGAAATTTCTGAACTGTGTTTCTTTCTCTCTTCATATTAAAGGCAGGATCCTGGTAAAGTTTAATTCTATGGGCCATTTCACACATCGTACAGAGCAAACCCAGGTTTTCCTCTGAGGGCATCCTATAGAAGGAGCCAGAGTCAATCTTGGCTCCCAAACATAAGAACCTAAGAAGGAAAAAAGGAAAAAGGTAAAGGACCCCTGGATGGTTAAGTCCAGTCAATTGTGATTATGGGGTTGCAGCACTCATCTCGCTTTCAGGCTGAGGGAGCCAGCGTTTGTCCACAGACAGCTTTCCGGGTCATGTGGCCAGCATGACTAAACTGCTTCTGATGCAATGGAACACCATGACAGAAACCAGAGCACATGGAAACACTGTTTACCCTTCCCATCGCAGCGGTACCTATTTATCTACTTGCACTGGTGTGCTTTCGAACTGCTAGGTTGCACTTTCTCATTCGGTTTCAGGGTGGAGTTTGGAGAACAACATGAGATAATTTGGAGAAGTGGACATTTTGAACCATAACTGTGGTCCAGTTTGGTCTTCGTTTGGGAAAGTGTGAATGAAGGCAGCTTTTCATTAAAATGGAAATTTCTTCCCCATCCCCCTATCCCTGGTGAATATGAAACCTATTATTGCCAACACGCGTTTGTGCATTCACACTTGACATTGGGTGTTCACTTCAGATGAGAGTTTCAATTCGATTTCAACCCAAGAGGAATTCAAAGTGAATGCTGCTGTTATTCTTCTGGAGCAAAACACCCCAGGAGTGCTGACGAAAGGCAAAAACACTTTCAATAAGATCAGAGGAAATTCTCACTGTTGTTCTGCACACCCCCAGGCTGTCATCAGGGAGTTCCAAAGCAAAATTGGGGACTTCCTCTCATGTAAGGTATCCAAGGAAATTTAAGGGAATGGGGGGGGGGGGGAATGAGAACATGAATTGCACAAAGGAGACCCACACTCTATTTAAGCAGACACCTCTGATATATCCCCCAAAATTGTGTTATATGTGTGTGGCTTTTTTTCGGGGGGATCCTTAGCCCTAGAAGTTAATAATTATTTGGGATATGAAGAGGAATACAACCTGTGGAGGTATTCCTGGGCTAGCCTATGCAAAATGACCTAGCGATGCTAGGACCATTAAGGAACAGAGGATCATTGGCAATGCAAGAGAACTGTCCTTCCTGCCAGCCCTGAGGTGTGAACAGAGACAGGGGATTTGGAAAGTTGCCAGGGTAACTGGACAATGTCACAGGAATAGTTTGGAGCCATTGGCTTGGAAAAGCTAAGAAAAGGGCAGAATGATTTTGGGGTGGCTGGCTGAAGGCAGGCAGGGAGAGATACCTTGGACTCCAGTGCTGCTGTGGGGAACAACCCCCTCTTGAGATGACCATGCTGTAAAATATGTGTAATTCAACCATATTTCTAAAGGCACAGCAGTCTCTACCATGTATTCAGTTCTCCAAAGGAACACAGACTCGTGTTGAGGGCCAAGACCCTGGAATCTCATGTTTGATTCAGCAGGGATTGGGGTGGGCCAATATAATAAATAGGTGAAGGAATGTCAAGTCCCATAGATTTCAGGAAGTGTGAAGCAATGGTGGGGAGCTTGCCGTTGTTAGCAGTGGCAGCTTTTCTTTCAAGGAAAGTATTAGCCATGGGGGTCTCATTTGGATTGGGGCTGCAGTGGGGACAAAGGGTTAAATCCACTCTGCTATCATCTTCAATGCAGATCAGTCCTTGCCTTCTTCATGGCTGCCATTTAGGGTTGCCACCCTTATTTGTCCTACGCAAAGTAAACCCATTGACATTAATGGACATGACTAACTGGAGTCTGTGAATTTCAGTGGGTCTAATGGGAAAAAAGTTAGTTAGATACTGCAGTTAGTAAATAAAAAGAGCAACCACAATAACCAGTCAAATGTTTAATGTCAAGCAAGCCCCATCAAACTCATTGGAACTTCATTCCAGAAAGAAAGAAAACTTACACAATCGCTTTGTGAATCTCTACCACCATGCCTATACACCAGCCTTAATCAGGTTGACAAAGGCTGCAACACATACTAGCCTGGGAGTATGCCCCATTGAACTCAATGGAGTTTATTTCTGAGTAGATATGTACAGGACTGCACTCCACATTTCCCTAAAATGTGGCTGAATCATAACGGGGGTGATTACTCAGAGCTCAGCATCACAGACACATATCATGCCAAATTATTTCTAAATTCCCACCAGAAGTGACATTTTAAAGAAAATGTATTATAATTCTTTCCCCTACCCACCTCAAGCAACACACACATATACCATTTTCCATGTTAGAGTGAATGCAAATCACCACCATGTCCACACACTCTCCCTTGTGTGGTCAGCTCAAAATGATTTTACAAATCAAGTCATGCCAGGTTTAATAAATATATCTTCAGGATGAATTTGAACTCTAACAAGGATGGCAGAGAATCTTAATCTCAGGTGTGCAATCCCCGTGATGAGGAACATCACACGCAGAAGACCTTTCCCCTCAATTTTCTGTAGGCCATACCACCTTGAATAGCGATCTCATCAGCTCTTGCAAGGTAGGCAGAGGAAGGACAGGTCACAATGTGTATGAGAGACCTCCAAAATAACTCAAAGATTGCTACAAAAAAGTATACAGGTGCCAAAAATGTTAGCAGAGATGGAGAATGCATATAAAGCAATGCTGATATATATAAAAATATTTTTAAAAAAGAAAATGATGTGTGATGATAAATTCTGAGTGAGGGTTCCTTCTTCTTTCCATTATGAGTGCCACATGGATCCTAATAAAATCTCTCTACACAGTGGGCCAATGACTTCCTGTGGTGACAAAATGCTGCCATGCTTTTGTGACTGATCTCAGATGACTGATCTCACTTCATATTGAGCCATTTAACAGAGAACAGAAGCCGCCAAAGAAAACCAGAAGAATACCATATTGATGCCTCTTAAGGAAGTAGTGACTGGAATATTTGGTGAGTGCCAAATAACCCAGGGTTATCCCGTGGCCTGAAATGGAAAAAAACACACCTGCCCTTCTTGCTGTGCTAGGGTTCCTGGTTGATATAATGGGAAGTAACCAGCCCCAAGGCCTTCACTGCAGGTTGGGGGAAAGTCAGAAGGGTAGAATCCCCTCACTCTCTTCCACAGTTTACCTACAATCAGGGGAGGGTGCTCCATAAAGGTGAGTGAGGCACTCACTGCCCCACCAACTCCAGCCTGCCCTCACCCATCTCCCACTTGCCTGTCTGCTTCCTTACAACCAGCCCAGTGGATGCCTCTGCCAGTCACTGGCACTGCTGCCACCTCCCATTGGTCTTCCCGCCTTCTGTTCCACCAATCCCAATGAGCACAGCCACCACTGCCTTGGATAAGCTACCCAGAGGCATCTGATTGGCTACTGTGAGAACAGGATGCTGGACTAGATAGGCCACTGGCCTCATCCAGCAGCCAGTACCATCTCCACTGTTGGTCTGATCCAGCAGGGCTCTTATTACATTATTATGATTTTATGCTGAAATAAATAAATATAAAACCTAGGTAGCCAGTGTTGGGTTAGATTGACTGTCACGTTTTTGTACTTTTGCCCCCTCACAATTCAGTTTTAACTAATCACATATCATTTGGCTTTTAGAACAAAACAGAATCCTTACACAAAGGCTATAATTTAAAACATACTGGAACAAGAGGAACAAGGGGGTCAAACATCACTTTGGTTCATGTCTGATAACTATCTTTTGTCTGCTCCTAACCCTGATTTTATAAGCATCCTCTGGTTCTGTTTTCAGCTGTTAGCTAATTTGGTTTGTAAGGGAGGGGAAAACTTCAGCTTGAATTCATTTGTTTCTACCACAGCTCTAAAAAGAAATGAAGCTGACTTTTCAGCAAAGTGCCTGGCGCAGTTTTTGTACCTCTCTCTTATCTCACAGAATTTATGTTTGCCACAAGCAGCAAATATTGTGTCTTATTAAACGATGGTGCTCTGAAATGTGGTTTAATTAAAACTATTTACATTGTTTTGCAAAAATCTTTCTTTCCCTAACATAGCTCATTCTGATGGGATTATTGTGCCTCTGCTATCAAAGCAAAGCTTAATATAGATTTCTGGGTGTATCCGTGTCCTAAATGATGACATTTTCTTGGAAGTAGAAAAACCTCGCTTTCTTGGCACTTGGGGATTTATTTTCTAAGGTCCTAAATTAAATAAAAAGTGCTTTAAAATAAATTAGAAATGCAATTAGCAACAAAACCGTGTCCAGGGCCATGCCAGGGTGGCATAGTGGGTAGGAATGTGAGGAGGGGCTTCAGGGACCACAGTAAATACCCTTCTCTGAGAGGAGAGAGACAGAGACATCCACCCTCAGAGAGGGAGAATCAGTATTGGATATGTCCTTCACAAGGACATGAAAAGGCCTGTAGTCTGTTCTTCTTCAATTCTGAAGTGTTCAAAGAAGAGTTGTTCTAGGAAAGGTTGTGGGCAGTGGTGGTTGGTGACCATTGGCACTAGTAGGGTAGAAGGCAAGGAGGCCAGCAGTAGGGGGAGCCAGAGCTCGTGACAGAAAAAAGCCAGAGCCAATGGCTGGAAAAGCCAGTTTATTCTTGCTTTCTCCCCATCCTCCTTCCTCCTGCTGAGTTCTACAAAAGCAACATTGAGACTAAGGAGAAGGAGGAAGTTGAGGGGTGGTACCTTTGAAGGTGACCAGGAAATTACAACTAATTCAGAATGTGGCAGCTAGACTGGTGACTGGAGCGGCCGCTGAGACCACGTAACACCAGTCCTGAAAGACCTACATTGGCTCCCAGTACATTTCTGAGCACAAGTTCAAAGTGTTGGTGCTGACCTTTAAAGCCCTAAATGGCCCTGGCCCAGTATACCTGAAGGAGAGCCTCCACCCCCATCGTTCAGCCCGGACACTAAGGTCCACCTCTGAGGGCCTTCTGGCAGTTCCCTCACTGTGAGATGTGAGGTTACATGGAACCAGGCAGAGGGCCTTCTTGGTAGTGGCACCCGCCATGTGGAAAGCCCTCCCACCAGATGTCAAGGAAATAAACAACTATCTGACTTTTAGAAGACATCTGAAGGCAGCCCTGTTTAGGGAAGCTTTTAATATTTGATGAATTATTGTATTTTAATATTTGGTTGGGAGCCACCCAGAGTGGCTGGGGAAACCCAGCCAGATGGGTGGGGTATAAATTATTATTATTATTATTATTATTATTATTATTATTATTATTATTATTATTATACCACCCTCTGGACTTGTTGTAAGGAGACACTCAGGTGAGGGCCGGCTGAGGAGCAAGTTAGTGGTGGAGTGGCCCTTTTACGCAAATGGACCAGCCTCCACTGACGGTGAGTCCAGAGGGTCTATAGCAGCGGTTCTCAACCTGTGGGTCCCCAGATGTTGTTGGACTGCAACTCCCATCATCCCTGAGCTCTGGCCTTGCTAGCTAGGCGTGATGGGAGTTGTAGTCCAACAACATCTGGGGATCCACAGGTTGAGAAAGGCTGGTCTATAGCCTTCCCATTCTCCCATCATGCCCCCAGATCCGAGGATAAACTATAGTAGCCCAAGAGTGGCTATGGTTTATTTCCCTCTCATTGATTCGACTGGGAGGGGTTTTGGGTTTTTTTAATCCCCCCCCCCAACAAAAGAAACCAGAACAAGAAGAGGAAAAAAGTACCCTATGCACTTCCACCTTGCTGCAAGTCCAGCAGAGAATTAGGAAATGTAGCTTCTCTGTGTGTATCTCTTGACCAACACATGTGCTTTTTGGATTGTTGTGCCATGTGCTGTTCTCAACAATACCTCACAGGACTGTTGAGAGAAGATACAAGCTGGACCAACAACATATTCATTTGGTTTCTAGGCTAACAAGGGATTTTAGCAAAGTGGTGCCAGTATTTTGGCATTCTTCTCCTACTGAAATCAGACAAGTACTCATTTACTTTTGCTATTTTGTTGCCTCCTGGACAGGTGTTTGTTTTGAGCTTTTATCCTGTATTTTTATCTTGGGAACTGCCCTGAGTTCTTTGGATGAAGGGCAGTTGAACAAACAAACAAACAAACAAACAAACAAACAAACAAACAAACAAACAAGTCCTCCCACCAGATGTCAAGGAAATAAACAACTATCTGACTTTTAAAAGAAATCTGAAGGCAGTCCTCTTTAGGAGAGTTTTTAATGTTTGATCTTTTATTATGTTTTTAATATCCTGTTGGAAGCTGCCCAAAGTGGCTGGGGAGGCCCAGTCAGATGGGTGGGGTATAAGTAATAAATTATTATTATTATTATTATTATTATTATTATTAGCCGCCTCCAGTAGTGCATTGGATCAGTGCATCTGGTTGTGGGAAAGCTTCCTGTATTGCAGGCGGTTGGACTAGATTACCCTCGGGGTGATGTAGTTCCAAGGGACGCTGGTGGGGCTGTGGGTTAAACCACAGAGCCTAGGACTTGCCGATCAGAAGGTTGGCGGTTCGAATCCCCGCAATGGGGTGAGCTCCCGTTGCTCGGTCCCTGCTCCTGCTAACCTAGCAGTTTGAAAGCACGTCAAAGTGCAAGTAGATCAATAGGTACCACTCCAGCGGGAAGGTAAATGCCGTTTCTGTGCGCTGCTCTGGTTCACCAGAAGCGGCTTAATCATGCTGGCCACATGACCGGGAAGCTATACACCGGCTCCCTTGGTCAATAAAGCGAGATGAGCGCCACAACCCCAGAGTCAGTCACGACTGGACCTAATGGTCAGAGGACCCTTTACCTTTTTAATGTAGTTCCATGATTCTATGAGAACTGCACTGGAAAATTCCTCTCCTGCCAGATCTGTGGGGTGACAGTGCTGTCAGCATTACCCAAAAAGAAAGGCAACAGCTACTAGATGTGATCACAATGTTGCTACTATTTTGGAGTCATTGTGCCTCTAAATAACATTTGATGGGTTTCACAAGTGCAGATAGGTCCTGCTTGTGGCCACTGTGAGAACAGATGGATCTATGGCCTGGTCCACCAGGCTCTTCTTATGAGACTGAGGAGAGGAGCTAGAGGTTATAAACCTGCTGTGCTGTATTGAACCTAAATGTATTGTCACTAATTGGACTTTGACTTTCACCTTCCAGCTATCTTCCTTGGAAAAGACTTGCATGCCTTATTACATGCCACTTCCTACCATTACCTGTTAAAACTGTGTCAGCATGCCCCCAATTCCCGTGGGAATTATTTACACCGCTTCACTTACAGTACTTTGATTTGTAATCAAATATTCCCCAATAAAAGGATTGATTTGTTTATACAGTTTTTAGATCACTCAATATGATACAAGTGGCTAAGCAGTTTGCTTAAAAACAATAAAAAATACAATGATAGTCAATAAAATTTCCTAAAAACTAGATAAAAGAAAAACACAACTCTATATCGCAAATAAGGCTGAGCAGCGCATAAAAACAAACAAAAAGCATTAACAATTAAGAGTCAGAATCCAAGTTTCTAACAGGTATTTAAGGATCATTACTGTAGTTGCTTCATAAGTTACCCAGGTGAATGCATTCCAGAATTAGACCACTTCTGCACTGTCACCAAGTGACAATTAGTCACAAGGAAGAAAGGGTCTCCTTGGAAGATCTTAAAGATCAGCTGCTTCTGTACGAGGGTGAGATGCTCTGCTAGGTATCTCGGTCCCAAGTTGTTTAATTTAAAACAAAAACTGTTGAACCTGGCTTGGTAGCTAATAATAATAATAATAATAATAATAATAATAATAATAATAATAAAATTTATTTATTTATACCCTGCCCATCTGACTGGGCTTCCCAGTCACTCTGGGTGACTTCCAACAAAATATTAAAATACAGTAATGCATCAAACATTAAAAGCTTCCCTAAACAGAGCTGCCTTCAGATGTCTTCTAAAAGTCTGGTAGTTGTTGTTCTCTTTGTCATCTGGTGGGAGGGTGTTCCACAGGGTGGGTGCCACTACCGAGAAGGCCCTCTGCCTGGTTCCCTGTAACTTGGCTTCTTGCAGCGAGGGAACTGCTAGAAGGCCTTTGGTGCTGGACCTCAGTGTCCGGGTAGAACAATTGGGGTGGAGATGCTCCTTCAGATATACTGGACCGAGGCCGTTTAGGGCTTTAAAGGTCAGCACCAACACTTTGAATTGTGCTCGGAAACATCAGTGACATTAACTGATCCCTTTCAAAGGAAAGGGAGGGGCAGTTGCTTAATGTGTGATCTATCGAGATTGGGAGTTTATACCCACAGTCCATGTTTGTTTAGGACAGACTTCCCCAGGCCTAGTGCCCTAGCAGACATGGCCAATGGTCAGTCATGATGGGAGTTGTAGTCCAAAATATCAGTGCACGTGTTTGGCAAAGTCTGCTTATGGATATGCACTCAATACATGAGTACCACCAGAATTTTTCTTTCAAGGTTGTGTGTATGTGTGTGTTGTCTCTGTGTTTGAATGAATGAAAACCTGCCAGAATATTTCTAATCGACAACAAAGGAGTGCATCTTTACCACAAATCTAAGAGCTGCTTGCAAGAGAAAACATTAAGCTCAGAGCCTGGCGAAGTCCCAGAGTGTTTACTCATCTCTCCTACAGCTACAAGGCAACAGTCGAAAAACAGAGCAGTGACAGCCACAGTAACAAACAAATACCACAGGAGAAATAGACTTGTACATTGGCAGAGCACACAGCAGCCTTCAGGAGCCTCAAGGCTGAGCATCAGTGAAATTATTTGTGTCTCGTCTGCCCGTCTTCACCCCGGTGCTTTAATCAGATTGCTTGATCTTCCTTCTAGCAAGCTTCAGAGTGATTCTACCTGCAGGTGCCCCCCCCTCCACATTTCCCACTTGTACCACTGAACAATTTCCAAATAATTTGGGCTGTTTCCTGTGAAACAAAACATGAGTTGATGAGGATCATCACTCTCTCTATGAACAGTGCTGGAGATCGCTGAATGCATTAGGAAGTCACAACCATAATGCACTGTGACATCAAAGATGCCCATTTTGAGAAAATCTGAGTTTTAAGTGAAGCAATGGTAACGTGCAAATGGTGATGTATACCCAACAACAGGCCTGAAAATGTGTGCATTAGTCATGTCTTATAGTATGCAAAGGACTGCACCAAAAAGGTATCCCGTCTTGTCGCTTCTGTTACCGTTTCCCATTGGTTAATGAGAAATGAAACTGCATTCAAACACAGTCAAAGGGGAGAGAGAGAAAATGGTGAAACTCTCATGGGTGAAGTGGAAGGTTTATGTCCTGCTTAACTTACTTTTGACATGGCCAAGAGGTGCTTCTTTCATTCTGGAAATAATCTCACCAGTTGTCTGCACTCTGCAACCTCCCTGGGTGCCCATGCTTGAATCAAAGCACAGATGAACACATTGTGATGTGACTCCTTCCATGAACATGAGTCAAGAAGTGCCAGCAACCAAGGAGGCTGCAAAGCACTGAAGAAACATGCACATAGCACCATTGGCCACCTTGCAATGAAAAGGTAAGCGCAAAAGCCCGTATTCACAAAAATTCTCAAGTGTGCTAGAATGAAGGAGAAAAAAATGGAACCAGGTTTTGCACAGAAAGAAAACTTAGAAGAAATTGGAGGACAGATTCCAGCACAGCACAGGAAAGGAAGTGGAGATATACCAAATGTGGTGCCATCCAGATGTTCTTGGACTACAAATCCCAACAGCCATTACCAGCATGGCCAGTGGTATTTTCTTTCATCCTATAGAAACTATTTCATCATTGGGCTGTGCTCATTTAAAACCCAGGGGAGGGCATCATGGCCTTCCATTTGTTGTTATCCCCTTCAAGGCAGCTGGGGAGGCTGCAGACTTCTAGGGAAATGTTTACTTTAGAGAAATATACACCCACCACACACTTTTTCTTGTTGGATTGCAAAACTGAAGCATGGATCACTCCTTTTATGGCTTTAACTTGATTTGATAGTTCATACATTTCATAAGCCTGTAAATAATCTTCATCACCATTGCCATCAATGACATCTAGTTACCTGGCATTGGCATAGAATAATAGAATCACAGAATTGTAGAGTTGGAAGGTATCCCAAGGGTCATCTAGTCCAACCCCCTGTAGTGCAGGAATCACAACTGGTCACAGTATCTTGATAGTGAGCTCTTATGATAGTTCTGTACACCAAACCAAACACTTACCACCAGCCTGTCCTAATAATTCTCAGCACCCTTAACAAACTACAGCTCCCACAATTCTTTGCTGGAAGCCATGACTGTTCAAAGTGGCATCAAACTGCTTTAAATGCACGTGGCCCTCCTCCCTTCCAAATTAGCAAACTGGGACCCCCCCCCCCAAGTTTGGGACCCCCACCACTAGTTTTCTGTGGATCCTAAGTAAGAATATGAGTGCCCCACAGCCCTCTAGGAAATCTATTAGTCTTGTCAAAACGCCTTTTGGTTTTCCCTCTAACTTGATTAAGGACCCACAAAATTCAGCAACAACTTATGTAGAAAGGAACGGTTTACTTCATTCATCTCATTTTGTAGTCTCCTATGGTAGAAAACACCACGGTTTTCTCCTTCGGACATTAAGAGCCTTAGATTTATCAAGAAGAACAAGACATCGGAAGAACTTCCTTGTTTCTCTCCCCACCCCCACCCCTCCGCCTTTGTAGTAATTTTAAAAAGTCCTTGACTCTAACACAAAGTAATTCCACAAGGGCTTTCATCTCCAGTGGAGACTGTTTAACCACTAAAACACAATGGAGAAAATCACCAGAGAAGGCCAGGTGATAAAGCTGAAACTGTGAAATACTCAGTAATTTTATGCCTCCGTGTTGGTTAGTTCTGAACTGGCTACAAATAAGAATCAGAGGATGATTTAACGGTGCCCTCAGCCCATCATGGCCACGGTTTAAAGAAAAGTAAACACATCCATCTTTTGATGGAATATCTAACGGGTAGGAAAGTCTTTAAATGCTAAGATAAATACTCCAGTAGAAACAAATATAACGCTAGTGAAACAAAAAAAAAAGGAGGGGGGAAATAATGTCTTAGTCCACGTGTGGCTGAAATTCTATCAAACAGCAGTGACCAAAATAATGTATTAGATATGGAATAATGAGCTGGATTGGTGGCACTTTCCACAAAGCCAGGGGTGGATGACCTGTAGTCCTCTAGGTATTGTTAGACTCCAACTCCCATCAGTCCCAGTCAGCATAGCCAATGGCCAGGGTGTATTGGAAGTTATGGTGCAGCAACATCCAGAGGCTTCGCAACCCCTGCACCGAGCTAATTTTTAAACAGACTTGACTCTATGAAATCTATCGGGGTTTTCAGGGGTTAGGACTGCTAACACAAGGTTTGTATACACCAGTCTATGCCCCTTAAGGAACTCATCTATCTATCTGTCTGCGCAGGCGGTACAGAATGTCGCAGTACAGTTGCAGGCAGGAGTAAGACCCTGGGACAACACCTCTGCTCAGAGATCTGCACTGGTTGACAATTTGTCAGCAAGCCAAGTTCAAGGTGTCACCATTGGTATATAAAGTCCTTAATGGTTCTCAACCAGTCTGTTTGCAGGACCGCCTTGCCCTTATGTCTCCACCTGACCGCTTTAACTTGCAGAACTGTCACGGTTTACAGGTGCCAAATAATACCTATTTGGCACTTGTAAGAAATTTATCTTCTAGTGCAGTGGCGCCTACACCTTGGAACTCCCTGCCTATTGACAGGTGCTTTCACTGTACCCTTTTCAGTGCCTGCTTAAAACATTTTTGTTCAGACAAGCCATTACAAACACATAGATGCTGATGTGTTTTAATCTCTTGAACGTTCATTTTAATTATTTTCAAGTATTTTATTTAAAAAATTATACTAATTTTATTGAAGATGTTAATATTTCTTGTGAACCACCGAGAGGTTTTACTACAATCAAGTGGCATGTAAATTTTGCTAAATTAAATTAAAATAAATAAATAAATAAAGGCAGACAAGTGGACAAGTAACAAAAATGTTGCAGTGTGCGGTGCTCTCATTCAAGATTCCAGCCACCCATTCCACTCTGTCACCCAGTTTTCTCCCCCCCCCCCCCGCAGCCCCAAATGAACACACTCAGTCCTCACTGGGGTCATTCTCCCTCTCCCCACCCACACACTCAAGCACCTTTCTGAGGAGTGCCCCCCCTCCCCATTTTCCTTTGCACTTAGGAAAACTTTCCCTAAGCCCAGATGGTAGTTTCCTCTTTTACACCGGCAGCCCTGTTTTAGGTACGTAAGGGTTGACACTCACAGCCTGAGCATCAGAAACAGACAGAATTATGATAGAGAGAGTATTAAAATTAGAGAGAGTATTAAAGGGTGGAATTGAGGACCAGTGCCCCTGTTCCTCCCCTTCATGGATCACTGCCTTGCCGTGGCGAAGGGGCTTGAATAACTCAGAGAAGCTATGAACTATGCCGTGCAGGGCCCCCAAGATGAACAGGTCATAGTGGAGAGTTTTGACCAAACGTGATCCACCTGGAGCAGGAACCGGCAAGCCACTCCAGTATCCCTGCCAAGAAAACTCGTTGGACAAAGACAACATGGACCATAAAGAAGGTCGATTGCCGAAGAATTGATGCTTTTGAATTATGGTGCTGGAGGGGACTCTTGAGAGTCCCATGAACTGCAAGAAGATCTTAAGGAAATTAGCCCTGAGTGCTCACTGGAAGGATAGATTGTGAAGTTGAGGCTCCAAGACTTTGGCCACCTCATGAGAAGAGAAGACTCCCTGGAAAAGACCCTGATGTTGGGAAAGATGGAGGGCACAAGGAGAAGGGGACGACAGAGGACAAGATGGTTGGATAGTGTTCTCGAAGCTACCAGCATGAGTTTGACCAAACTGTGGGAGGCAGTGGAAGACAGGAGTGCCTGGCGTGCTCTGGTCCATGGGATCATGAAGAGTTGGACACGACTAAACGACTAAACAACAACAACAACAAAGCCCCTGTTGCTGGAGCTTGGTCTATACATTGCAGTGGAGTGCAGAAATAAACAGTCTGGTAAGACTGCTGGTTGAGCAAATAGGGAAACTTCAGGTTTACTACTCATGGCACACAAAGTCATTCTGAGTACTAGCTTACAGGCAGCCAGCATAGAGTTATTAGGTTAACAAAAGGACAAACAGTAACTGATTGAAGAACTAGAAAGTGGAAAGTAAAGGTTGATGGAGGGGGGGGAAATCTGCAGATAGGTACTCAAGAGGGAATCAGGGAGGCAAACACAGATTTCCTTTCTGTCTATCCTCTCAACACCTTTAACATACATACAGGAATTTAATGTATATCCCTCTTTACCTGGCCTTTCACAGTTAAGGTATTTTGGGGGAGCCACTTCTGTTTTCTTTATTCTGCATTGCTTTTGTTTGGGGGGCGGGCGGTGTGTGCATGCCTTATGGTGAAAGATGGGTCAGAAATCTTACAAATCAAATAGCATAAATAATCCACAGCCCCCTGCAAGATTGTAGCCTCTGTTTTTAAGAGTGAATAACCATTCTGTGGAACAAACATAAATCCCACCTGCAACTACTATAACAGTTTTTTAAATAAAAAGGGGGGGGTCATGAGAAAATGCCTGTAAAATTCTACGATCAGTAGTGTCTTCCCCACCACCACCACAGACACAAAAATCTAGTAAGAATCCTCCACCACCAAAACAAAAGCCAATAAAAATTCTCTCAGTGGCCACCCAGATGCCTGTGGGAAACCCTCATGCAGAACTCAAGCACAAGATCACGCTCCCCTCCTGCATTTTCTGGAAACTGGTATTCAGAAGGATTACTACCTCTGACCATGGATTACTGCCACACTTGTGGATGGCAGAACCTGGACTGAAAAGAGAACATTGAGGGTGATTGCAAACAATTCTAAATTCACACTTCTTTGTGTTCTAAATGGATGAGTATGCATGCAGCCTGGATTCCAATGTCAAAGGGGATTTTCTACCGCGCTGCCTCCAATGTCCATTCTGCTCACTTTCCCTCTCTCTCTGCTATCTTGACAAGGACGGCTGGTGTAGGGGGACAGACCCGAGCGGCAAGCCAAGCAAAATGCACTTGATCTCTGACCGGAAAGGAGGACATTTCCAGTTCAATGAACAACAACTGTATGAATTCTACTCAGGTTAATGGAAGTTTGTGTGTTAGGCAGCCTCTCTTGGAATTGTGTGCTGCCATCTGCCTCAAGTAATTCACTGCTGCTGTTATGTTTTGATCAGGAGGAAACATCTGATAAATCTGCTGCCACCTTTTCTGCTTTTGACAGGGAGGAGCATAAGAAGAGTCCTGTTGGATCAGGCCAAAGAACTGTCCTGTTCTTGCAGTGGCTAACCAGATGCACATGAGGCTCTCTTCCTACTTCTGCCTTTAAGTATACAATGCAGGGAGAACACAGCTAGCAACTGAATTTGTCTAATTGTTCATTGCATCTGAATATGCCTAAAACTACCCAGCCAAGGTGGTGAACCTGTGTCTCTCCAAATGTTGCTAAACTACAGTTCCCATCAATCCTGGGAGCTAGCCGGGGCTGATAGGAATTGGAGTCCATCAATATCTGGAACAAATCTGGAAGGCTTTAAAAAAAAATAATACGTGTACAAAAATGCATTTATTAATTTTTTTTTACAAAAAATGCATACCATTTAAATGCAGGCTTTTTGTCTGTTCTTTTTTTAAAAAATGCACAAATTGGGTTGCAACAGACTAATAACTGAGCAGCCAGTAAAACTGAAAGGGGGCAGAAGGGGCTCAGTCCACCCCTGTTTTCTGGCTATGAAGGCCAGTGCAAATCCACTCTGGACAGAACTAATCATGATCATGAGAGCTAGAATGTAGGAGCTAATAATGAGGGAGAGAGAATCCTATAAGCTATGTTCACTGGGCATAAAATGAGTAGCAAATGAAGCCAATCTGGAGGGCCAGAAGGCCAGTTGCAGCTTACGAACAAATGTCAAGGAAGTCTCCTTAGCATCCTGAATCCACATCTCTTTCCAACTGTTCAGTGTGTTTATTCTGGAAACACATTTCTCCAGTTTCCATTTCATCAGGGGAGGAGGGGGCACAGATGAAGCGAGAGCGACATCTTATAAGAACCATTAAAAATCTGTCAGCCAAGTTGCCAGTAATGGCAAAAATATTTTTCAGTGCCTGTCAATTCCTCCACCCCCCAAAATATCCATCAGCGCTGCTGGGCACAACAAGGATGCCCTCACTTGGGGGGTGTCAGTTCTTATTATTAAGATGAGGATGAAAACACCTGCTAAATGTGTATGCTTAGGGAAGTGAAAAGCTTGCAAAGAAATGATGGACACAGGTTTTCCACTAAATAAATAAAAAAGAAGAAGGGGGAGAAGGAAGCAGTGGATCTATTGATTACAAACCAACCAAGGTCTTTGGAAAGAACTAGCAGTAGAAAGCAACAAGAAATGATTGCACATCAAGAAGGGAGAAAAACCACAATATAGACACATCCCAAGCTGGAGGCAACAAAATATCGCAGGCAACTAAGATACAAACAAACAAAGGTTTGTATAGCTCAGTGGTAGAGCTTCTGCTTTGCATGCAGAAAGCAGGTCCTCGCCTGAAACCCCGGAGAGCTACTGTGATTCACTACAAACAATACTGAGCTTGATGGACCAATCGCCTGACTTGGTGCAAAGCAGCTGCTTATGTACCTAGAGGCTGGTGAAATTTTCTAGAGGCAGGCTTAGAATCTTGATGAAGCCCCGTCAAGGTTACCCCAAAGCGAGAGATGAACTCTACAAGCCCCACATTTCTTTCTGAGTTTGAAATCCAGGCCAGATGTGATTGCCTGATCTCCTCCCCACTAATCTGGCTCTACTTCCTCCTCCACCACCATCATTGCCATTAGATAATTAATTGCTTTCCACACCACAATCTCAATTTACACACAAGATAATTAAAAACAGTCAAAACACAAAAAATAACAGATACATTTAAAACAAGACTAAAAACCCTGACTGGTGGACACTCGTGGTGGTGACCCATTTATCAGGAAGGGAAACTCTCTCATAGACTGCAGCTATCTATTGGGTGTATAAGGAATAAGGCTCTCAGAGTAGAAAACAGGTTGCCCAACCCTGATCTAAGGCTACCCAGAGGTGGATTTATTCGCACTTGAGGAAGCAATCATTTAACCATTTCCTGGGAGTAAACCCTATTAAAAAACAATAAAGGGACCCACTATTTTAAATCCTAAATCCACACTTCTCTCAGTTTTGGAATGCAGTTCTCCAGTCAGTACTGCATACCAAAAAAAAATATCACAGACTGGGGGGGTGAGGGCTTGGGGTGGGAGGGAGAAACATATGCATAATATGCATATATTCATGAAAATAGTGTGCAAAAATGCACTATATAACGGAGATTGCTTTGCAAAAATGAGGCAAAATCCCCCTTTTTTTAAAAAAATCTATATTTTAGGAGAAATTTGCCAGTGCTGGTGAATTTTCACAAGGAACCTGTCCCAGTCTGTGAATGGATTCAAGTTCCCATAACGGAAAGATGCGAAATTTCACCGGCTCCAGTAACAACAATTCACACAAGCGATCTTCTGGGTTCTATTGCACGAGTCCCTCCCCTAATGATAGCTCCGCATATTGCCGCATGAAAAATTTACTCGCACACTGTTAGTAATCACAGAAAAAAGAATTGGGTTCCCCACAAGGTTGTTTTCCAGCTGTTTTAATGCAGGCAATTTTATCCGGAAAACACAAAACCAGAGGGGGACGGCGGCGAGAGAATGGTGGATTGGAAAAAAGGGAAGGGGGAAAGTCTCGAAAATCTGCATAATTTGAATGTAAATGAGATAGATCAGCCTAATTTTATTTCAGTGCCTTTTAATTGCATTTATAATTAGTAAAAGGCATTAATGCACCGCACGGAGGGGTCAGGAGTTTTTTTGGTAAAGGAATCTAATTAAAATGGCTCTGTGATCTTTATGTCAGACATGTGCTTCATAACCTTGAGGCTTTCCTGGTAGAACCATAGGCATGGAAGGGAGGAGATCTCTGTTTGTCTAATACTAGCAAAATGCCTGTCGCTATGATGGGTTGTGTGCTTGTGTAGAGGGAGGGCCTGTAATCTAGAGAAGCAAAAGTTATCTGCATTATCTGTGCAGAGCAAGTGTGGGGAACAAACATAGACCCTCTGGCTTTGGCTCTTGGGTTTCTCCCCAGACCATACCCTCCAAGTGTCCCAATTGTCCAGGGACAGTCCTGGAATTACGAAAGCCATCCTGGCTTCTGATTTGATCCCAAAATGTTCACCAGTGCCAAGCTCATGGAGGAGAATAAACTGGTGCTTGTCCCAAGTGATGGCTGCAACATCTGTGAGGGAGCATCCCGCTGCCTCTCCATGGCTTCTCCATGGCCGCCACTCCATGGCCTCCTCTCTTGGGCCACTCATGGCAGCTGTTGGAGATGCACCAGCTCTGAGGGGCAGGCAGACGGCAGGGCCACCCTGGGTGTGAAGAAAGAGGGAGTGAAGTGGAGCTCAATGGGAGATAAAAATGGGTGGGTGCATGCGTGGGTGTCAAGGAGGGCCAGTTGAGGGAGAGTGAGAAGTGTCCCTATTTTCATCTGAAGAATATTCTCACCCCTCACCAGCCTTGCTTCACACCCCACTGCCATGATGGAGGCTACTCCCTACATTCACACAAGCAACATGCAATATATAGGTCATTCTTTCCTCAATTTTACAGACTGAAGCATGGAAACAGACTGGAGGCTGAGTAATATAATCCCCCCCCCCCAAAAGGCAACACGGTGTGCTTATAGGGCCGAGACCACAATGAAGCTGGCACAATATAATCAACTCACGAGAAATAACAGGGAGAAATAAAATAGAATAGAATGACAGAAGTATCACATTTGGCCTCATTTCCCTAATGATCCTGAATCTTATTATTATCGGTGTCATTCTCGCAGTTCTAATCTAGATGTCAATTTCTCATTATGCACTGACTGCAGGTCAAAGTTACAAGTAATAGAGACTGGCTGCCCCAAAGACTTACTATATCTTTATACTTAAGTCTAGTAAAATTGAAATGGTCTATTAATTTTGTTAATAAATTTAGATATGGTTTTCCCCAGTGCAATCTGTCCTTGATTAGCTAACAAAGTGTGTGTGAAATCTTGCCAAGCTAGTTTTGTTGGAATGATACAGGGGAAATCATAGCTTATGTGATAAAGTATTACTCTTAAATGAGCTCAGAGTGGGATTTCTGTTCAAGCTTCCAAAATGGCCCATGGTGTACAGAGTCCCACTAAGGCCACATCAGCACCATACATTTAAATGACTCTTATACCAGTTTTAACAGTCATGGCTTCCCCAAAACATATTGGGAACTGTAGTTTGTTAAGGGTGCTGAGTGATGTTAGGAGACCCATGTTCTCTTCTCAGAGCTATGATTCCCAAAGTTCATTGAGAAGAG
Source organism: Podarcis tiliguerta (assembly GCF_965153285.1). Classification (NCBI taxonomy): domain Eukaryota; kingdom Metazoa; phylum Chordata; class Lepidosauria; order Squamata; family Lacertidae; genus Podarcis; species Podarcis tiliguerta. The sequence goes on from NC_139547.1 coordinate 34,119,974, forward strand.
AGATTGACTGTGAAACCACACTGGGACTCAGAGCTCTGTGAGGGGAATAGGAGACCCTAACATCTCTCAGGGCCTTTTACAAACTACAGTTCCCAGGATTCTTGGTGGGGGGGGGGACTATGACTGTGAAAGTGCTATAAGAGTGTTTTAAATGCAGTTGGGGTCAAGGATGTGTGGATCAGGCAAAAGGCCCATGCTAGGCCCCTTCTGTGCCTTCCATTCAATGCAGTATCAGACGACTTTAAACAGGCTTCCTACAAATAGTCTTGGGAACTATAGTTTCTGAAGGGTGTTGAGAGTTGTTACATGACCCCTATTCCTCTTATGGAACTGCAATTACAACTTGATAGTGCTGAATGTATGAACTGGCCTCCTTGCTTGCATTTTGATCACCATCTCCCTGCTACTCACTGGTGGGTGGTCCATTAGGGCAAATGAGGCACTGCAACACCAACCTCCTTTTTCTTTCAGCCAGCCCTACCTGCCAGCCTTATACTTGCATCCAGTCCAGGCTGTGTCATTTCTTGTTGGCTTCTTCCTCCTTAATCTCACCCTAACCTTTGGCTAACTCAGTAGGGAGGAAGATGGGGACAAAACCAGAAATAGTTGGCTCTGCCTGCCACTGGCTCTGGTGCCACCCACTGTTGGTCTCTCTGCCTTCCACCTTAACAGGCCATTGGGCACCAGTCACCACTGCTTCTGCCACCCTCACCCCCATTCTATGGGGGGTCCTTGAGTCATAATTAATTCGTACTTGGGGCTCTTAGGATCATGAAACATAAGAGAACAGCAGTGCAGAGACAAAATTCTCTCATTCACCAGCTGTCATGTTTTTAATTAGAGACTCTGATGAATCCTCCCTTTGCTTAGAAGAGCTTTTGTATTTCACGAGAGGGGGGAAGACTCCTGTGCAAAAGACTCAAGGACTCTTGCTTCTTTTTGCTTAGGACTGATAACTGGACTGCCTCGCAAATGTTAGACCTTGCATTGAACCATGAGGATGAAGGAACATAAGAAGAGCCTGATGGATCGTGCCAGTCTAAGTGTCCAAGCAGATATCTGATGGAAGCTAGCAAGCAGGACCTGAGTACAAGAGCACTCTTTCCTCATGTGGTTTCCAGCAACTAGTATTCAGAAGCGTACTACCTCTGACAGAGGAGGCATGTTGTTGTTGTTTAGTCGTTTAGTCATGTCTGACTCTTCATGACCCCAAGGACCAGAGCACGCCAGGCACTCCTGTCTTCCCCTGCCTCCCGCAGTTTGGTCAAACTCATGTTGGTAGCTTCGAGAACTGCTGGAGGAGACTCTTGAGAGTCCCATGGACTGCAAGAAGATCTAACCTATCCATTCTTTAGGAAATCAGCCCTGAGTGCTCACTGGAAGGACAGATCCTGAAGCTGAAGCTCTAATACTGTGTTCTCGAAGCTACCAGCATGAGTTTGACCAAACTGCGGGAGGCAGTGGAAGACAGGAGGGCCTGGCGTGCTCTGGTCCAGGGGGTCACAAAGAGTTGGACATGACTAAACGACTAAACAACAACAAGAAGAAGTTTCGAGACTCTCAAGAGGAGGCATGACAAGGCTATTATGGTTAGTAGCCACTGACAGCCAAATCCTCCATGAATTTATCTCGTCCTCATTTATAGCCATCCAAGTTGGTGGCTTTAATTGGCCCTGCTGGCTGATGCCGGTGGGAATGAACTCCAATGACATTAGGAGGATGCCACAGTGGGCTCCATGGCAAAAAGAAATTTTCAGAAGAGCTGATTTCAATGAGTAATTTTCTAGCATATTTAATCTCCCATGGTTCTAATAATAGTAAAAAAAAAATTTAATTTTTTGAGGGAATGACATGGTGTTTTTGATACCAGCATGAGCCTGATAGGGGGTGGGGGGATAAAATTCCAAAAAGCCACTATATCAGTGCTGAAAACTGCACAAGGTTTAATAGAGGATATTTGTGCTTGCAAGAGATGCCGTATGATAAAATATTTGTCTACATATGAAAGAAGGAACGGCTAATGCTGATTCTTCATATATATATATATATATATATATATATATATATATATATATATATTCCCCATTCTCAGCATGTAAACCAAATAGCCATTTTAGTGATTTTCTTTTTGAAAGCTCCAATTTTACTTAAGCCTTGCAAATTGCAAACCATTTCTTCATGCAATCAGAACTAAGGCTGGCTCCCTGATATCTTTCTAAGGAAGGGTCGGAAAGGACCAAAGATAACAATATATATCTGTGTGGAACTATTTTCACCACCCCCCCACCAATCCCAGTTAATACTTTATCTTCAAATACCAGGGGCATGCAATCTTCATAGAATGGCTCTTCCGAAGACCCCATTGAAATGATTAGGAGCTGTACTGAAGCATGACAATACTCTAGGGTAATGCCTATTCATTGAAACAGAGTGGAGCAGCCCATCCTCAAAGGATCTGAGGTCCCTTAGGGAGAACTCTAGGATCCTGACCTATCATGTTCTGAAACCAGAGGTTTCCTTGCAATTCTTTCTTTAAATGCTAGCAGAAGACCTGTAGTAGGGGTGTGGAACCTCAGGCCTATGGGCCAAATGCAGCCCTCTAAGCCTCTCCAATTGGTCTTCTGGATTTTTCCCATACCACACCTTCTTTCCCCAGGTCACATCCTCTTACCGACTCAGCCTTTGCCACCTTCTTTGAGTGTTTTTGCCTGACTGGTCTTTGAACTCTGAAGGGGCCTCTTTGCACCATCGACTTTTGCCTTTGCATACCCTCCAACATTTCTCTGATGAAAATAGGGACATCCCATTCCATAATGATAATTTTACTATTTATACTCCACACATCTTACTGGGTTGCCCAAGCCACTCTGGGCAGCTTCAAACATACATAAAAACACAATAAAACATTAAACATTATTAAAAAAAAACAACCCTTCCCTATACAGGATTGCCTTCAGACAATTGCCTTCAGGGGATCAAATAATTTCATACCCTCCAACATTTCTCAAATGAAAATAGGGACATCCAAAGGAAAAGTGGGGCATTCTGGGATCAAATCAGAAACTGGGGTGGCTTCTCTAAATCACGGACATTCCTGGAAAATAGGGACACTTGGAGGGTCTGCCTTTGACCCCACCCACCATTGGCATGTGGCCCTCAGAAAGGTTCATCTCACTGAAGGTCAACTTTGGCTTAAGAAACTTCCTGACCCCTGCTGAAAAAACTTGGGGCACAGGCCCGCATTTGCCCATTGACATGTATATAGTACATGCAAATTTAGGTGACCTTTGAGAGGGAGAACTGTCCTAGAAGGACCTGGGAAGATGAACGAGGTCAGCAACTCTGGCCCCTTCACCCTCTCCTGACAATTCCTCATCCTTAAAAAGACTGTGTTTTTTAGCACACACAGAAGCTTGATTTGCTTGCCAGATTAACACAGGCAAGCTCTGTGATTTAACCTTAGCTTGGTGGTAGAGCACCTGCTTTGCATGCAGAAGGTTCCAGGTTCAGTCCTTGGGATCTCCAGGTAGGTATGGGAATGTCTCCTGCCTGAAACCTTGCAGAGCCATGGCCAGTCATTGTAGGGAATACTGAGCTTACAGGGACCCATGCATCTAACTTGGTAGATTCCGATGTTTAAACCAGCCAGGCATCCAACTCAATTTTCAGCTTCCAAGGAAAATGCTGCTGCTTCCTAAATGATCCCTGGCACATCTAAGTGTCCTTGGGGGACAAGGGGTGGGTGGGGGTGGGGGACTCCCTAGTCCTGAATGGGGTAACTGTGCCCCTGAAAGACCAGGTGTTCAGCCTGAGAATCACTTTGGACTCACAGCTGTCCATGGAGGTGCAGGTCACTTCTGTGTCCAGGGCCACTGTTTGCCAGCTCCATCCGGAATGCAGACTGTCTGCAGAGTGGTGCATGCTCTAGTTATCTGCCGCTTGGACTACTGCAATGTGCTCTATGTGGGGCTACCTTGGAAACTACAGCTAATCCAGAATGTAGCAGCTAGGAGTGTTCCGGATTGTGAACTTTTTCAGAAGCCGAACATGCTCCGTTTTGAGTGCCACACTTTGTTTTGAGTGTTACACTGATGTCTTTCTGTTTTTGCTATTTATTTTGCATTTTTGTTTTTGTGGATCTTTTTGTTTTGTTTTTTGCAACTGTGTGGAATCCAGTTCAGCTACTGATTGATTGATTGATTGATTGTGTGACTGCAGTACATGGATCAGTAGTCTCGTTAGATAGTAAAATTCATGTTAAATTGCTGTTTTAGGGGTTGTTTTTAAAAGTCTGGAACGGATTAATCCATTCTGCATTACTTTCTATTTGGAAAGTGTGCCTTGGTTTTGGAACGCTTTGGTTTTGGAACGGACTTCCAGAACGGATTAAGTTTGAGAATCAAGGTTCCACTGTACTTGGCACATAGTTCAACTATGGGATTCACTCTTGCAAGTAATGTAACCTGCATTACTTTTAAAAAGAGGATTAGCTAAATTAATAGTGGATGAGGCTCTCAGCGATGATGGCTATGTTCTACCTCCATTTTTGGAGGTGACATGATGCTGAATGCCAGTTACTTGAAACTACAGGAGGGAAGAGAGCCCTTTTGTTTCCCAGAGGGATCTGGTTGGCCACTGTGAGAACAAGATCCTGGACTAGATGGGCCATTGGTCTGATCCAGCAGGCTCGTTTTATGTTCCTATATTCACTTTGACTATTCTCTGCTGGAACCAATAAAATAAACTTTCTTATGCATATATTTAGCACCAGGGTGTGTGTGTGTTTAGAAACACATTATATAGTTTTTCCCATTTCCCCCTTATATTTACTTTTCGTTCATTTTTGCATAGGGTTATTTATTAGAACTGCTTGAGCAAAGATTTGCTTAGCAACTCTCTCTTTTTTTCTTTCAACCTGAAGGGCAAGCATGAGTTTAGACCGACACTATTTTCTCTGAATAAATTCTGCTCAGATTTTATCGGTCTATTTTTTTTTTATTAACTTTTTTTTTACCCCCTTCCAAATTATAATCAACTATGACAACTCTGCTTTTTTGCATTACTTGCTCCAAAAATAATGAGGGTGGTTTCAGAATGGTTCCCCCACCCTGATCCTGATGTGCTTTTCAGAATAATACATCAGGCAAAGCTGATGGAAAAATAAATAACACTCCTCTTTGAAAGAATAGATGAATATTTGTGTTTGTGGGACTGGGGGGATGGGGGAGAACCCCGACAGAAGTAAACAAACCTTTCCAAGATTTGTAGAAACCGTGCTCTATAAATATACATTAGCTTATGCACAAATGATATCCAGAAATATTTATGTCCAACCCTTGATATGAAAATAAAACAGATAAATGTCTCTCCCCACTAATGAAATTACACCATAAATTATTTCCAAGAGCATTCCAATGTCAAGGTAACTTACTTAATTATCCATTATCATCGAAATGTGGACATAATGTTAATTAAAATGAAGGGGCAAAACCATTTCCATTTTTTATTAAGATGCATGGGCCCCCTTGAACAGCCATTAGCTTCACTGCCAGGGTTAGGTGGAGGACAATATTTGCCCTGCGAGGTAGACTATTGTGTGTGGATTTCAAAAGCTGGGGAATGACGGAGTCCTAATGAGAATGGAGGAGACACTTGAAAGAGTTTTGGAAGGCTATTTCCACCAGAATTACTGGGGGAGTGCTTACACTGTGGTTGCTGATTTCTTCAGCATGTGCTGCAGTTTCATTGGGGAAACATGGGGGTATTAAAGAAAACAAAACACTGCAACCACTACTCTGCTATAAGATCCACTATCCTGTAATATCACATATGAGCCTGATCTACTGATGAAGCGTAGGATGGCGAAACAAGGCTAATATTCTGGAAATCCTTGTCTTAGACTTTGTGAAAGGATTCTGTGGAACAGTAACCACCCTTCATGTGGATTATTGGACTCTAAGAACAGACAGGTGGAATAGATACTTATACATCTATGGACCTTATGCATGAACTGACTATAGAATGAACTGATCCACTAGGTCTTCTGCTTTTTTCGTTGAACTTTATGAGACTTCCGTTGAAATCTACAATTTGATACAATGAATAGTATACCTTATTTATTCAAAAGTATAGCCGGTTACGTCTTGTGTGTTTATTGAGTATGTTTCACGTCACCATAGGTTTGTTGTTATTGTAAGAATCACACCTGGGCTGCAGTAGTGGGGAAGGGCTGTATCTCAATAGCAGAGCACCTGCTTGGCATGTAGAAGTCCCAGCCACTGCTCTTCTCACTGGCCTAATCCTGCTTGCAGTACCAGCGAATGACGGCAAGGATCTCTGAGTCTGGAGAACACACACACCTGGAGTAGGTTCATGTGCCGGAACATAGGAAACTGATTTCTACTGATTCAGACCATTGGTCCACCTACAGTAGCTCAGTAATAACTGCATTGACTGGCAGTGGCTCTTCCTTTTCACAGGGGCCATTCCCAGGCTTACCTGGAGATGGTGGGGACTGAACCTGATACCTTATCCATGCAAAATGCAATGCAGGTGCTCTACCACTTGAGATAGGGTCCTTCCCAGCAACATATGAAATTGCAATGGACCCAGTCAGGCCATTGGTCCCTCTACCTGAGACTGAACCCGGACCCTTCTGCATGGCAAGGTGGTGGTCTCCCACTGAGCTATGGCCCTACCCAATGTGTCATGCCTGAAGAGTGCTTAAGCCAGTTTTGTCTTCAGGTTTCAGAGGCACCTTGAGTGCAATGCCCTCCATAGGTCTTTCCACTTCTGTGAATTTACCTCCTCACTGCAGCAAGTTCAGAGGGCTCTTATCAGCAGGTGCCTTGCTGGGGTTGTGAGCCCTAAGCAGATGCCCAAGAATTCTGACCCCTTGACACTGGCCATGACTGAAGTGTTACGCATATATTATACATATCCACCCCATGTCAAAGAACGGATACAGAAAGTAGGTCATTGTGAGACCAGCAAAATGTCTAAGCAGAAATGCGAAAGGCAACAGAAACGGTGGATCAGGAGATGGTGAACTCTCCTGTCTTGGAGGTTTTTTTTGCAGAGGTTGGCTGGCCATATGCCAGGGCTTTTTTACCTATGATTCCTGCATTGCTGGATGCCCCTTGGGTCCCTTCCAAAACTCTTCTGTGATTCTATGATGTCCCAACCTAAGATTTCTCTTTTTTGCTCCCTCAGTGCCAATCTAGGTTTGACTTGAGCACAAAATATGAACCCTACACATGGACATGCGTGTGTCTGTGTGTGTGTGCGCGCGCACACACACGCACACGTAGTCCCCTTTTAAGGCTGGGCTGGACCCTCTGATGTTGGGCCCAAATGGACTGTGCATTTCCACCCATTGAACTGCTTCTTGAATGTATTCTGCAACACAATATATTACATGGAGGGGCATGTAATTGGGGAAGGGGGTGCCAGAGATCTTAATTTGTTGAGTTTCCGTTTCCATGGTTACTCCCACATTCTTCACATTCCCAAAACTGTCACAGTAAAACAATGGCAAAAAATGAGGCAACTTAATGTAAAATGAATTGCTACAGAGCACTTGACTCATATCATTCTTTCGCCCCACCGCTTTCCCCCCACCCCACATGTTGCTCGCTCCCCCCCCCCCCCAGCATTCTTTACTCTATGGGGATTTTGACCCCCTTCTCCATTTTTACCATTTCCAACTCTCTTCTCTCTCAGGCTATTTCATTTGGCAAATTCTTCAGCCACCACCGCCCTGCACCCTTTGAGCAACTTTGCAACTAAGACCTATAGCTGGCGGGAGGGGGCTGGAATAGGTTGCCAAGGCAACATTATTCTGGGAATAAATAAAACAAACACACACACACAACACAATGCTTCTCCTAACTCCTTTCAACAAATAAAAATGGGAGCAGAGGGAGGGAGGATAGAGAGAGGCACGCACTGCTGGATTAATGGCATTATTTATTTAGAAACTGTCATAGAGTGTTTATTTATATTCCAAACCACTACCTGGCTTTTGTGCATCATTTCAGTCTTTGCTGAACAATTAGAGCTGCAGCTAATAAATAAGATATTTGCTTCTGGAAGGGAGGGGAAGGAGTGGGAGTTACTGCTTTTGTCTCTCACCTCATTTGTCACCAGCTGCTTGGCAATGCTAAGTACGGGGTGTCATCCATTTGCAGAGGTGACTCCTGTTACAGCCCTGTACACTCTGCAGTCCCTGAACGGACGAATCCCTCCAGCATCAATGCATCTCCTCCTTTCCTAAGTTCACCCCCCTCAGCTAAACATAAGGGCGAGCAGGGCACTGGGAATTATCTAACAAAAGTTTGCTGCCCCCAAGGCAGCAATCCTATGCATGCTTCCATGAGAGTAAATCCTATCGAAATACAATTGGCCGCTGTAAGAAAATGTTGTTAGACCGGCCTTTGGCCACATCCAACGTCCAGGCTCTTCTGACATTCTTGTTTCAACTATAGAATTTGCTACTGAAGGACACCAGCTAAGATGGCTTTGAAAGAGGGTTAGACAAATTCACGGAGACTATGACTATCAGTGGTTACTAGCCAGAATAGCTGTCTTCTTGTCTTCTACTTCCATTGTTGGAGGCAGTAAGTTTCTGCTTACTAGTTGCTAGGAGTCACAATTATGGAGAGTGCTGCTGCATTCATGTCCTCCCAATGGGCTTCTTTTGGAGGCATCTTGCTGGCCACTCCGAGAACAGGATGCTGGAGAAGGTGGGTCTTTGGCCTGATTCTGCAGGACTCTTAGGAAGGGAGAAGACTCAAATAGGAAAGCAGGCTGAACATTAATATCCCCTGAGAGCGGGGTGGATGTTGATGCCATGGCCAACCTAGACCCTTCTTGCAAGGACCCAAATACAGTAAGTTGGGTCTTCCTTACACGTAGCTACTGCTGACACTCCTCTTTCCCGTTTTCTTTTTTATTATTCTCTCCATACCTTTAGCAAACAGGTGTGATAGATACTTTGCTTTTTAAAGGCACAGGTGAAGAAGATCACATTCTAATGAAGATGTTTAACTGAGATTTAGTTTCAAAGCACACTTTGTATTAAAAGGCATTCTGGGAGCCCAGCTTACCATGTCTGCACAGGGAAATAAGCATAGCCCTTTCGCTCTATTTTAGTTAGGAATTCACTGTGGAACGTTCAGAATAGAAATATCACATGCCTGTTTATTATTCTGGATTCCGCCCCGAACACCCTTCTGCTGAATGCAAATGTCCCAGGTAAGTGCCATTGTTCACAGCCATGCTGTTGGAGGAGCTTTGATTATGATGTTTTGCTTTGCTTGGGGTTCATCTGGTTGGATGATATTATCAATTTTAATCCTGTGAAATACGGCGAATGTCACCCTAGGGCAAACACATAGCGCTGCTCCTGGAAGAAATGTCACTGTTTTCCATATGAGAAGCTTTGCCGCCTTGACTGACAGGTTTCACATCAAATAGCTATTGCACTTGGCAAACAGCCAGCTGATGTATGCAAATATGCCAGATGTAATTAGGCGATTTCTCAGGTGGCCTTTGCCAAGGACCTCATCCTTTTTCAAAAAGTGCCTTTGCAAAAAAAATAAAAAAATAAAAACACCTGGAGCAAAGCGTGGTGCGTTCACCTGCTCAGTGTCATAACAGGGCATAGTTCTACCTGTTCTGGGTGATGGCTGTGTGGCTAACACAGAACAAGTCCGTAACTTTGGGTTATGGTTAGATTTGACTTTTGCTTTAGATGCTCTGGGGACATCTGTGGTATGGAACAGCTTGTGGGAATGTGAGGGTGGGTGCGGCTGATGGACAAAGATGAGGTGGAAGGGGCATTGCTGACATGTTAGGTTACCCTGTGATTGGCCAACTATTGTGTGTCCTCTCATATGGTCTCCACTCTGGGCTAAAGAGGGGAGGAGAGAATCCCTCCGTATTGCAGATTTTAATGAGCAGTAACTTCATTCTGGGTGTTTTTTCTTAGCAACACTCAAGCAGGGGCAGATCTACTATGAAACAAAGGATGCTTAAGCTTCAGGGCCCCTCATCCTGTAGAGGCCCCTTAAGCAACCTTATTCATGAATGTATATAACATTTCCCTAATTTTCATCTCCCACATAACTCGAAAAGTATAAGGCATTGGAAATATTCATTCACACCAGCGACTTTGACATGTGAGATAATCCAGTACGGAAATTGTAATCAAAATCTGAGACTCAGTAGTTAATTTATTCATTTATTTTAAATGAAGTGATCTCTCATGGAACAACCCCAATGAAGAAGATGGCAGCGGTTAGTCAGACCTCATTGCTGGTTGTGAAGGGGGCCCCATAACAGTTCAAGCTTCAGGGCCCTCAAAATGTAGGTCTGCCACTGTACACAAGGGCCACTTAATCTCTTAGATCCCTGCCTGATCATTTCAGTACCCTCATGGCTCAGATGCACAACTCATATCCACCAGGAGTATATTCATTATTGTGGGCCCGGTTTGTTTGTTTTTTAAATAGTTTTTATTGAAAAAAATCTTGGTTTAAAAAAGTATGTGCACTGTCTCTTTTTGTTATGTTTTCTACAGATCAATTACATTTGTTGTGAAACATTAGTGTTGTATATAGTATAAGGTTGGGGAAGAAAAGGGGGGGTGGAACTCCCTTCCAGTTGAGGACAGACAGGCTTTTCACTACTGAAATCAAAATTGACATATTTGTTCATCTCAACATACATGAAGGTAGAGTTGGGGGTGGGGACATTTTGAGCATGACTAATTCACCCCCTGAACACACCAACACTCATGCGCACACCCCTCATACTCTTCCACCCACCCATACATGCTTGAATTGGATTGTCTCTTCCTCTCTCAAAGATGGCGTACATACAGTATACACATTTATGTGTGTGCATGTGCCCATTTTATATTATCAGGAACAACAAGAACAAAGCTAAGCGTTTAACAACAGTAGTAAAATTGTTCTTATCATGTGGGGTGGAAATATAAGTTAGTGATGTTATAGGCACTAGCCAACAGGTACTCAACAACAGCAATTTTTTCTCTGCTTCAAACCAAATGGTCCCAAAAAATGTGCAGAGCCATTGCTTCGCCAACACTCTTTGCAAGGTGGAAAAAAAATGAATGAGTGTTGTGAAGGCAGGAAACGTGTTATCAAAACAGCTCTGCCATTTTTGAAATGTTCTCCCTGACATGGCTTCAGCCCGTTCCAAGGAATCTCTGCTAATCATCTAGAGAAAATGCAAACACATTACCATGCAATTAGTCCATTGGCAAGCTCCTGGAAGTAATACATTTATTGACTTCATAATGACTTTTTGATTCACACAGCCAGGTGCAAACATCTTTTGTAGGTGAAGAAAAGAGAAATGAACTGCAAATTGAAGGAATTAGTGATCAATTAGTCATCAGATGCTTAAGAAGCAGACATCCCTGCATAAAAGGTGGCAGGTCGCTTAAGGCAGGAGACAATCCCTGCCCTGCAAAAAGGCTGCTGCTTCCTTCATTATGGTTAAATTTACACACAAAGGCAGTGAATTAAACACAGTCAAGCTGACAAAAATAATATAAAGGGCCTCATTTGAAGTTAAGAAAGCAGGTGGTCTTGTGCCAAGCACAGCCAGGGCTGGTCCAAGACATTTTTCAAAGGACAAAATGGTGGGATGGGGAACCTTTCCAGTGGGGCTGCAGCCCCTGGACAAGACTGATTTGCCTTGTGCTTCCATAGCCACCACCAGATCCACCCCAGACTCATCGCTGAAGCAAGTTAGGGGGCAGGGCTGAGAGCACTGGTGGAGGAAGCGGAGTGCAGGGGGAGTGCATCGCCCCTAGCAGTGCGATCCCGGTGGGGTGCCATTGTGGCTGCCCCCACCCCGCCCGTGCTGGGCACCACGCCCTCGCAGGCAGTGCGCCATGCCCCCAGAATGCGCGCCAGCCCCAGCCCCGGTGCTGGAGCATGATTGCTCAGTCACTGGCTGAGAGTTTTTTTAAAAGGATTTTTCTTTTTCACCATACAGTTACTAGGCTTTAAGATATGGCTGGGTGTGCTCACAAAAGACCACTGACTGACACTGTGCAGGATTGGATCCTCCTGCTTAACAACTGTTAAGCAGAAAGCTACAATCCTGCATGGTGCTGCCGCTCCTTTGCATGTGGCTTCCCCCTCCCTTTTTACAGCCCAGGACCACTCTGGGTGGAGTGGACTTCCTCAACCCGATCTAGCTGACTCCCATGTTGACCTGAATTGGCATGATTTGGTTTGGGATTCAGCTGGTGCACAACCCTAGTAGCCAGAGGTGGGCAAGGGTGTCCTTCACCATTGAGGCTCTAGGATTACTCAGTGAGTTTGTTATTGAGGAGCGCTCCCAGGCTATGCAGATGCTCCTAACCCATCCTGAATCAGGCACCTTCCTAACGGGAAATGGGAACCAGCAACCTACAGTACCTCCATCTTGTCACGACTCAGTTTCAGTTTCAAATCTGAGCAAATATGACAAGTGATTCTCTTTCTTTAACAAAACAACTCCAGGGCGCCAACAATGTAAGTTCATCCTCTGCACTTTCAACTTATTCATAAAGATTTGATTTTCCTGATTAGCATAGACTGTCTTTTAACGGAAACGCCCACTCCGGGTTTTCTTGCCTCTTTGATGTTTAGGCTTTTTTTTTTTCTTTCTTGCAGAGGCTTTTATTAAAATCCATTTTAAAGCCAAGGGTGTTTTAAGACTGATATAAGTTTTTGGCACAATAGGGACATTTAATAATTTGAAAAGAATTTGAAAGAGGAGCAGAACGCACATGTGCTTTTTATGTGCATTCCTTTGCAGCACCTCTCAGAAAGGGTGATGGGATCTTCTCTCACTGATGAGAAATTTGAAAATTATGTATCTTGTTGAAGGAAATACCACAGAAGATGCCGCAATTCATATTACAAGCTGTGCATTCAGTTGTAAAGTCTGGCATTTCACGACTCCCTTGCAGGTGCACGAAGACACTCACAGACACAGGATGTAATCACAACCCTCAATGGGCAACATGGAAGTTTGGTAGTATGGATCATTTACTGATGCAAACTATAGCTCTGACTGACATTAGAGCCTGCAGTAGCAGAAGAAAGGTGCTGTGCTTTTCCTACTGTGCAGCTCATAAAACTATGACAACTGCTCTGTGTTCTGACTCCTTGCCAAGTATCCCCCTAGGTCCAATTCTCACATTCTCTTTGCTGCAGTTATTGCCACTGAGGTGCTGAATTGTATGTAGGGATATAGGAGCGCTCCAACAGAAATGGAAGCAGAAATTGCTGGTCTCCGTTCATTTGTATTATGTCCAGAATGGAAACCAAACTAGCAAACACAATTAGCATTCACTGTTGTTGCTGTTTTCAGTCTGCAAATGACATGTAATTTATGACGTACACACAAACACAATTTGCCTGGCATTTCCCCTGCACTGAAATGAACGGTGTGCAATAAACTAGTGATACTGCAAGTAATTATGTGAAATTTTGACAGATTGGACAGTGAGGTGAATGCTCTTGCTTTTGTTAGAAGCTGAACTGCAGTGGAACAGAAACAGCACTGCATGTGATTAATATGGTGCTGAATGGAGAGTGATGCCTTCTGACACTAGGACAGGGGTGACAAAGGGATGGTTAATCTGACCCTAGAAGTACAGATTAGGCAAGATTTTTCAATATGTGGCTGCAACCAATGCCACTCCAGTAAAGCGGCAAGCAATGCCTGTAGCTGGTGGACTGAGAAGGGAAAAGCACATGGACACGAATCATTGTAGTTCTTCCCACATGATCCAAAGTCCGCCATGAGATGAAAGCTAAACAGGGCACAGCCACCATATGCCTATGACACAAAAATTAAGTCGTTTTCCTGCAAAGTGAGAATGGAGAACCTTTTTCATCATGAGAGTTTTGGGACTAGGCTTGGTTTAGCACGTCCTTACAACTGGAAAAGAAACAGAAGGAGTGAAATGGTGGGGACGTGGGTTGGAGGAGTGGGGATCTACCCCCTCCACCCTGACTTCAGTCACTTTGGAAGGGGAATCAGGGATTCTGGCTCTCCCCTCCAACCCCTTTTGTGGAGCAGAGAGACTTGGTGAATACTGGGGAGGGCTTTGATCAGTTGAGGGGGGAAGTTCAACAGGAGATGGTGTGACTGAAAAAGAGCCTGCACAGAAGGGTGCAGTCTTGCCACCTTCATAGATGGGAGCAGAAACACCTGCCCCAAAGGAGCACCCCCTTTGCAATCTCGACATTCCCACAGGGTGAAATTATCTGATGGGTGAGCATGCTGTGTCTCATCTTTGAAAGCTAATGGGAGGGGTGGGGAAACCTTCTGGGACATCTTTGTTGCTTCTGTATTGTACTAAACTTCTCTGCCTGCTCCAGTACTCCTGTATCATGGCTCCTGTGCACTCTGTCTGCTGCCCAGCCTGTACCGTTACTTGCCTGAATAAATACCTCATTTAGTCTCTGTCTGAGTGTTTCAGGCAGGAGCCACATTCAATCATAGGCAGCCTTCCAGGGGGTAACATGCCTGGGGCTGGCCCTACTATTAGGCAGAATTGGGAAGCTGCCTCAGGCAGTAGATTCTGTGCACATCATTAAAAGACAGCTAATGGTTAGTTGGTATGACATCAGGCAATTGAAGAGTGACCAGCTCCACCCAACAGTCAAAGTTGGCCCACAGAGGGTGCTGAATGGAGGGATCCAGCCTGCTGGACATATCCAATTCCCCATGCCTCCTTTAGAAGGTTAAGATTGCAGAGGCATCCATGGAACTTTCATCATAAGAGTCATGAGTCATATTTCATTAATTTTAAGTTGAACTGAGATGCAGGACAGTGACATACACACACAAACACACACTTTTCCTCAGTATTGAAAAACAAAACAACAAAAGCTCCATCAATATTACCAGGCACAACAGAACTCTTAGTATAAATGCTGGAAGCAATTTTATTTTGGCATTTATAATTCATTATGAAGCTCAGCTAAAACAATTATGATTTCTTTTTCTTATTATGCTGAACATAGCAAGCACAGTTTGGTGTTAATGAAATGTGAAAATAGAAATAGCATAATTTTGAGTTGTACAAATAAAGTGATTTTGACTTGTTTGTGCCTGGACACTCAAAACTTTTTATTTTTTCCTGTGGTAGAAAATAATTGTCTTGGAATAAATCCAGATACCAATCTACGCATCGCTTTTTCTTTTCTTTTCTTGAGCAAAGTTTTCTTGTTATAAATCTTTATGGAAATCCATATCATAAATACAGTAGCTGCTGCTTTGGAGTTCTAGGGAAACCGCCTTTTCTTCTATATTTGTCTCAGACTTTAACAAATTGGTAAATTATGTATGGTGTTCTGTTCTGTTTGTTTGTTTTCTTTACATTTTCTTAACTTTCTATCAACAGCAGAGTCTGCTAGTCAGGGGCGGTGTAGCATAGTTCAATATATATATATCTGTTCTTTTCTTCATATGTATTGCTCTTTTTCATTTTATTCCATCACTGACTGCAATGCATTGGCTTTGTAAGGCAGCTTCTAAACCAATGTTGTGCCACTACAATTCCAATCAGCCCCAGCCAGTATAGCCAATAATTGGGGACAAAGGGAATTGTAGACCAACAATAACTGAGGGGGAGCAGTGGCAGACCCTGGGGTCTCAAATTTGAGTGGCGCCTTGTGCAATGCCAAAGTTTAGTGCCCCCAGCTGCCTCTCAGCTTCCATTCGACATCATAGTTGTGGTACCCCCTGTGGTGCCCCCAAGGGTCGCACCCAGTGTGATCAAACTGGTTGTCCTCCCATAAATCCGCTTCTGGGGGTAGGCTGTGAGATTGACGAATGGTTGCAGCGTTTGGGGCTTCTTAGTTTAGAGAAAAGGTGAAGAAGAGGAGACATGATCTACGTTTATAAAGTTGCACATGGTGTGGAGAAAATGGACAGAGAAAGGAACTTCTCCCTCTCTCATAAGTCTAGATTACTGCTCCCCACCGCTCAGTCCCCAAAGAAGGATCTGAGCAGGAACTCCTTTGCAGAGGCAAAAGAGAGCAGGGCCAGGAAGCCACTTCCTCTGATGTCACTGGCATTTGTCAGTAGAGGGGAGGAATTGTTGGAAGCTATAAAATGTCCTTGTGCTCTTCTTCTCCTTCTCCTTCTTCATGCAGCACATAGACTATGGAACCTACTCCCACAGGAGGCAGTGATGACCACCAGCATAGATGGCTTTAAAAGAGGAAAAATCAATGGAGGGTAAGTGGCTACTAGTCATGATGGTTCTGCTCTGTCTGCACAGTAATGCTTCTGAATCCCATTTTTTGGAAACCACAGGAGGGGAAAGTGTTCTGGTGCCCATGTCCTGCTTGAGGACTTCTGGATGGCCCCTGGGAGAATAGGATGATGAATTAGATGGGCTATTGTCCTGATCCAGCAGGCTCTTCTTGCATTCTTATAGCCTTGTGACTTATCCCTGCTGCAATCCCTGCTGATCTCAATGGGTCTTACTTCTGGTTAGACCTGCCATTGTGCAGCCATTATGAACCTCCTTCAGACCTTCACACTCAATGTACTGACGCAGGGTTAATGTGCTCAGTCGCCGGGGTGGGGCACTGGTTTTGGGTCTGGTACATGCCAGCCCACCCTTCCTCCACCATACTTCATGCCCACACTTGTTCCTTTGAAGGTATTTCAGAAGAATCAGGAATCATAGCTTGACTTGACAACCTGCACCCACCTTTCCTGTGTGTCCCAGGAAGAGATGTATGGAAGCCATCAGACCTTGACTTTTTGCTCTCAGTTAAACTGTCCATGCTGGAACCCCCAGAATTGCATTGACATTTCCCCTTATTCAGAATTCAAGGGCAACTCTATATTCAGCCCCTTTAAACTTCTATTGTAACTGCGGGGGGCGGGGGGGGTGAGGCTGCCCTACTTCCTCTGGGAGCTGACATAGAGGGGAATGTAATAACCTAAATGCAAGCCACAGATATATTTTCGGAGACACACACCTTTTATAGCTCTTTGTAAAATGGGTTCTCTTTTGGGCTGGCAGAGCTGAAACAATTGGCGTTATTTCCTCTACACCGATAGCCATTTTCAGGGCAACGGTGGAGATCTTTATACAGTAATGATTGCTGGTAAGTGTCTTTATCTATTCAGGTTTATTCCAGTTCAGAAACTGAATAGGTTTATATACCAAAGAGATGTATAATGAGCACTCCTGGGATATGGATTTTATCTCTTGAATGAAACAAGCAGTGTGTAACTCAAGCTGGGTGAAGACACTAATGAATTATGAAGGTTCCTCCCCGTGAGTGGAACAAATTCCACATATTATATGTACTGATTAGGCATTCTATAGACTGCAGAAAGAATTTTTTAAAAAGAACAATTCTTTTCAATCTATTACTGTGAGTTATGTCCAATCTGGTTGAAGTCGGGGAGGGGAGAGGAATGGAGTTGGTAGGGGGGGGGAGGCGGAAATTCAGAGATTCTTAATGGATCTCAGTCTTGCAAAAGACAAGCAGAGCATCATTCTACTGACTTCTGTTGGGCTAAATGGCGTAACATGTGCAATATTGGTGACAAGGATTTGTGAGGCATGGAGAGAAATTAAAACAGCAGCAACTACCATTCCATAGCAACTGTACCATAGGATCCTACCATTTTCTTCTGATGAAAGAAGATAAAGTTCCTTAAATGCAAATCTGATTAGAAAAAGCTTAGTTAAATTGATAAGGATGCCACAATATTTGTAATAAGTTTCATTTTTTAAGCCACACCTTTATACAGGGATAAACCAATCAGCCTATTTCCCATCTGTGTCAATTTTGCATGTATTCATTCATCATTCTGTCCAATTTTGCATTAACTTCTGATTGAATCAATATGGAAAAAATCATGTTAATATGTATTTTTTTTCTCACAAAACATGAATTTAAATATGTATTTCATCTCAATGTGCACAATTATACTTAGAACCCTAGAATTGTAGCGTTGGAAGGGACCCAGATGGTCATCTAGTCCAACCACCTGCAATGCAGGAATATGCAGCTGTTCAATATGGGGTTTGAACCCGAAACTTTGGTGTTATCAGCACCACACTCTAACCAACTTATATATTTTGTCATAAAATGCATATTTTAGGAACCATTTTGGTAAGTTTTTGATCCAAGAACTGCATTGCAAAATCCATTCAAATGTGAAATTCAAAGGGTAGCTAAGTTCCTCTCAGTGTATTAGTCCAGGAGGTGTGGATTAGGTTGGTTCACTTCAAAATGCAGTTCAAAGGGAAATTCTCCGCCACCCCCACTGTCCTAGCAGGCTGAAAAAGCAATGCTCGACATTTAAAAATATGTTTCATTTACTTTTGTTATTTAAGGATGTGCAAAGCTTTTGCTATTTGGAGTCAGTTCGCAACCCTGAGCAAATCTCTGACCATCAGATCAGACCTTGGCTTTGAATTTCTGGTTTTACTGGTTTTATATGTTTTTACATGCTTTTACACTCCTCTTTTACTGGTTTTATGTTGTATTTTTGTTTTAATGATATTGCCATACATTTTTTATGTTGAATCTCACTTAGAGGTTCTCAAATATTAAGCTTTATAAATGCTTAATAAGTACCATAGCTGGTTTGATGCTAATACCTATTACAAAAGTTCATAGATGCCCATACCCCATAGCTCCACAGCGCATGATACAACCATGTTCCTGAAGCTAAGCTAGGCTGACTCCAATTGGTACCTGGATGGGAGACTGTCGAAGAAACCCATTTACACTGAGGAGATAGATGATGGAAAAAAGCTGTGATATAAATGTACCAAACTAATAAATACCAGCAGCGTCATACATGGCATTGCTTGGAAATTCTAAGAAACTAATATATCAGCTTAACAACAGTGCAATTCTGAAACATTCAGTCTGCCATCTTAAATCTAATTGTGTCCAATTATATCCAGACATAGACAATACACTGTTCTTTGACCATCATGCAATGTTTAGTTAAAAGCAGCACAGTTTGGAATGATCTAGTCCACCACCTTGATTCAAAATTTTGTTTAATTGCATCCAAACATTGATGAAACCTTACTACTCAATCTCAGGAACCAGCCTGCAAAATTGGGTTATGATATCTTAAGAGGTGTCCAAATGCACAGTAAACAAGCAACTTACCAAAATATAGATGTAGAGTAGGTGTTCTTCAATGAGATCCCCATGTGTCCCTGCTTGTCCCCAGAGGCATAGATTAATCAGAAGAAAATTGCCTCTGTATTTAGAAGTTTAATTGTTACACATAATCATGGCTAATATACCCTGATAGATCTACAGGCCACAGATTTGCCTTATTTCTTGTTTTGAAGAGAGAGAAAATCCCAGTCTAATCTAGAAACCACCTCCACATCTCCTGCTAGTGACTTCCATTTTTTAAGAAAATTGCACTGTAAATCAATCAAGCAGTAAATGTATAGCATGGGGTACATCAACTACTATGATTATACAGCATCACAAACTAAGACATGCTGCCAGTATTTGTAAGATGTTACTCAAGAATCACAGGCAGAGATGCCTGGGGAAATAATGGTTAATTAGGATATAAATCTTTCTCTATGGCCTTTATCTACCTCCCCACTCGACCATCCCTTCAGTTTCACAATACAAATATACAGCACAGTCTATTCTCCTCTTCATTTTGGCCACAAAAAAATAAATGGGTTAAGGTCCCGTTGTGACAATGTCACAACCTTTCAATTCAGTTTTGTGGCCGAGGGTCAATATTCCACCGGGGGATCCTGACCCCCCACAGGCAAATAGTAGAGGCAACTGAGAAAAAGTAATATAAAAGTAATCCAAACTGATTGCATGGAACTGCAGTGCAGGGAGGAGGTAAAGACAGACGATTGGAACATCTATGTAGCTGCTTTCAGGAGTGCAGTAGGAAGAAATGAAGCAAAATAAATCTTAATTGTTCTGTTTTCCCCCCCATTGATAAAATTGGGGAAGGAGATAATTATTCACTTTTGATTTTACCGAACTCTGGCTCCTTGAATAGGGATGTTGGAGAATTCGGACAAAAATGGAAGCAGGAGCGGAAATTGCCAATATTCGTTTGTCCGAAACAGAAATCAATCCGTCAGATACAATTGGAATTTGCTTTTGCTGTTGTATTCCATCCACAAACAGTACGTAATTGATTACAGTTTCGTCACCATTGACACTGTGTTTTCTTTGCATCAAAATGAACGGAGAGGAGTAACATAATTTAAGTACTTATGTAAATTGTATAAGTTATGTCATTTTGCCACAGTGGACATCAGGCGAATAATGTGGGGTTTTGTTTTTTGTTTCGTTTGCCAGAAGACAAACTACAGTGGGACGAAAACAGCACTGCATGTGACAAATAAAGGGTGGGATGTAAAAAATGATACTTTCTTACATTCCTGTTGTTAAACACTAAAACCTGGGGAAGATTCTATTTAAATCAAACTGTTGTGGGCTTTTGCAATACATGGGGGAGGCTAATGGGGGTTGTTTGGCAATCACTACACCATGGGTAGGCAAACTAAGGCCTGGGGGCTGGATCCGGCCCAATCACCTTCGGAATCTGGCCTGCGGACAGTCCAGGAATCAGAGTGTTTTACATGAGTAGAACGTGTGCTTCTATTTAAAATGCATCTCTAGGTTATTTGTGGGGCATAGGAATTCGTTCATTTTTTCCCTTCAAAATATAGTCCTGCCCCCCAAAAGGTCTGAGGGACAGTGGACCAGCCCCCTGCTGAAAAAGTTTGCTGACCCCTGCGACCACAGAAGTTTCCAGGTTCACTCCTCCTAGAGCCATAGCAAGGGACCGCAAGACGAAGGGCAGAGCATTTGCCTTGTGTGCAACACATCCCAGGTCCAATCCCCAGCATCTCCAGCCAGGGGATCCAGGAAAGCCACAGCGAGTCATTGAAGACGATACTGAATTAGATGGACCGAATTGGCATAAAAAAGGCAAATGCAAAATCCTATTCTTGAGTCATCACCACTCTTTCTCTCATTGCTCCACAACTGGCAAAGCAATTCAAACCTGACTTATGCCAGGCTGCTGCTGCTGCTAGACTGGGCTAAGGCTGTTAGAATCCCTGCTCCGTGATTGCAGTCATGGGATTGTTGTCTATCACTTGACGGTATATGTTTGGACACCACAAAGTGGGAAGTGATGGAGATGGGATGTTTGTGTTACTGTGTTCCATGAAGTGGGACTATTGTCCATTGTTTTCTGTTTTCTTTGCTGTCTGATGCTAGAGAGAGAGGGAGCCATGTTGCAGTGCTCCGTGTGTGTTTATATGTAAATAGATTAGTCAAAATGCTGAGTTGCTGAGGTCTGTTACGCAACTGTGCAAACTCTACGGATCCCTAAGTGTGCCGATGTCTGTTGGCATTGGTCGCTGTGATATTCGGGCAGAAGATAGCTTTTGAAGCTCTGGAATGATCGACCAGGAGGGAGATAACATGTCAGTCGGGCATGTGTCTCTGCCAGGGTCCTACTCGAGTGTAGGCTGAGTTCCTGACAGTGGCACCCCTCCACCCAACTTTGCCTGCCTCTACTTGAAGATGAATGCCAGAATCATTTTTCTTCCACCTGCCAAACATACAAGGGGGTGGAGGTAGCAGCTGGAGGAAACCCCCAGTAATGTGGCATTTGGGGTGTGGAGGGATTGAGCCGGCCTGAGATCCACTGAAGCTTGCACAGCTCCCCCTGGCTCTCATGCGATGCTGAATTCTGGAAAGCTTATCGTCCTACTGACTGACTGGCAACCTAATTCCTGCTTGCTTGGCTTACCCAGATTTGATCGTTTGGAGATCTGATGCAGACTACTTCCCCTCCTTTAAAAAGTAAGTGTTCCAATTCAATTCCATCTCTCTCTCCCTCCGCTCTCTCTCACACACACTAGCATCTGCATCTTATTTCTTTTGTTAACAAAAGTTTCTGTTCCAAGTTTCACTTTCATTATAAAATATGTCCTTGTGGAAGCTGTTGCAAATGTCAACACTTTAAGCAGCCTAAATTTATGGTGACATTGAATTTTAATAGCCCCATAAATGTCTGTAGTAATGGTGATATATCTATCGCAATAAATTGCTATGAAGAAATATAAAAATAAATGTGAGATAAAAAGACTGTGTATAAAATATGTTTTTACATTGCCTTTAATGATTAAAAAGATCATAGAAATCCCATGGTTTAAGCCACTTAAAGACCTGGGTGCTCTACTGGGGAGAGGAGAAGTCCACAGAACACACACTGCCAATTTCTAGTTACTGCGTGTATAGTAGGAAGAGATGGGTAAATCTGTCACTTTCAGGCTCTCGTTTTTCCAATCTTATGTTCAGTCCACAATATTTCCACATCAGGTTGCATTTTATTTTTTTTAAAAAAGTCCTCTTGATCAGCTCTATATATCTCTCCTAATGCATGCATGGTTCTATGCAATTCTCCCTAATATCCACATTTTTGCAAACAATTTCCCCTAGTATCATGCATTTTAAATGTTAATTTCACTAATATATCAATGTTCATGCACACTTTACCTAGCATATGCATTTGTACACATTGCTTGAAGAACTGCATTGCAAAATTCAGAAATAATAATAATAATAATAATAATAATAATAATAATAATAATAATAATAATTTATTATTTGTACCTCGCCCATCTGGCTGGGTTTCGCCAGCCACTCTGGGCGGCTTCCAACAAAGATGAAAAATACACTAAAATGTCACATATTAAAAACTTCCCTAAACAGGGCTGCCTTCAGATGTCTTCTGAATGTCAGGTAGTTGTTTATCGCTTTGACATCTGATGGGAGGGCGTTCCACAGGGCGGGCGCCACTACCGAGAAGGCCCTCTGCCTGGTTCCCTGTAACTTGGCCTCTCGCAGTGAGGGAACCACCAGAAGGTCCTCGGAGCTGGACCTCAGTGTCCGGGCAGAACGATGGGGGTGGAGATGCTCCTTCAGATATACTGGACCGAGGCCGTTTAGGGCTTTAAAGGTCAGCACCAACACTTTGAATTGTGCTCAGAAACGTACTGGGAGCCAATGTAGGTCTTTCAAGACCGGTGTTATATGGTCTCGGCGGCCGCTCCCAGTCACCAGTCTAGCTGCCGCATTCTGGATTAGTTGAAAATTGTGAAGTTTAAAGGTTGCTGTATTCTGGTCTGTGTATTGTTTCAGGAAACACATATTAAGTAGGTGTAACTTTAAACGGGAGGTGAACCACATACATGCCCCATCCGTGGACAATAATTAGCTCGTTATTCACAAAAGAATATTTCTGCGTCTACCAGGAGGTGATGAAGATTGAACCTGAGACTCTCAATGCAATGCAGATGCTCTACCACTGAACTGTGCCCTTTTACTTCTTGATGTGCTCTTAGTTTTGGAAAACTGAGAATTTCAAAGGGTGGCTGTGTTTCTGTTCATGTATTGTTTTGGAAGTTCAAATGAGAAGAATATTCAAGTTGGTTTGAGGAAAGCCTCAGAGATTTCACCCTGCTCTATTTTATCAATGGGGGAGAATTTTGATTCAGTTCACATTTAAAGGCCCACATACCTAATTCACACTTTCTGAAACGATACACAAACTGTATTGTTTCCTTCAAAAATCAACAATGCAGGATGAGTTGGGGTGGATTTTTAAAAACAATAAAAACTCATGAAAGCCCAACAGCATTTAGTTCCCATTTCTTCGAAGGAACATTTTTTATTTTGTTAAAAGACTCATCTGCCCTTCAACAAGCTGGAAGATTCAGGGCAGATTGGAACAGATTGGGAGATTCAGAAAAGATAAAAGAAAGTTATTCACACAGTGCAGTTAAACTATGGAACTCACTCACACAGGAAGCAGTGATCACCACCAACTTAGTATTAAAGCTGAATAGACAAATTCATGGAGGATAATGCCAAGGGTGCCGACTTGAATAAAATATTGCGGGGGGGGGGGTTAAGCCCTGCCCTGCATAATCACACACACACCATTTCAATGGTAATGCCCATCAACTTTGTGAAATCCTGCCCTCTACCAGTATTGGGGGGGGGGGGGTGGCAAAGGGACATCAGCCCCTTCGAGTTTGCTCCTATGAGGTTATCAATGGCTACTATGTTCTACTGTTACTTCCACTGCCACTGTCAGAGGCAGTATGCCTCTGAATACCAGTTGCAAGGAACCACAGGTGGGTAGGATGCTCTTGCATTCAGGATCTTGTCTGTTGGCCACTGTGAGAACAGGGTACTGGACTGGATGAGCCACTGGCCTGGTCAAGTAGGCTCTTCTTATGTTCTTAGGTTTGCATTTAAATGTTTTGTCCCTTGGTATTATTTTGTTGGGGGACGCGGGTGGCGCTGTGGGTTAAACCACAGAGTCTAGGACTTGCCAATCAGAAGGTCGGCGGTTCGAATCTCCGTGACAGGGTGAGCTCCCGTTGCTCGGTCCCTGCTCCTGTCAACCTAGCAGTTCGAAAGCACGTCAAAGTGCAAGTAGATAAATAGGTACCACTCCGGTGGGAAGGTAAATGGTGTTTCTGTGTGCTGCTATGATTCGCCAAAAACGGCTTAGTCATGCTGGCCACGTGACCCGGAAGCTGTACGCTGACTCCCTCGGCCAATAAAGCAAGATGAGCGCCGCTACCCCAGAGCCGGCCACGACTGGACCTAATGGTCAGGGGTCCCTTTACCTTTACTTTATTATTTTGTTGAAGTGTGTCCTGCACAATTTTGGCTGTACTCTGAGTGAATGGTTTGACAGGTTTCGGATTGTGCTGCAGTAAAGTCCACATTAATTTACTGTATGTTCTGAGTCTGGGAAGGACATGTAATTGATAGTTATCTTCTACAGAGACAGCCCTCAACTGCAACGTTTTAGAACGATGAGCTCAAAGGTAATTGATCCATATGCTTTGTCCTTTGTTATTGGTTCTTAAAGATAACAATTAAAAGCATTTAACTGATTTTTACTGACTGTCCATCAAGGTTTACTCTTTTAGTTCCCGCTAAACCCATACCATTTTATCATTTCAGATAATTTATGAGCATTGCCCACTGGTACACACAACACATTTCATTTGACACAATATTTTTATCTGTCCCTCCGTGGTGCATTTATGCAGAAGGCCTCAAGTTAATTCTCTGGCAATAGAACTGCAACCAGGCCTAATATGACCCATGGTCCAGCGAATCCCCGTGCCTACTTTATCCCAACATCAGTGGGCTGGCCACGACTGGACCTAATGGTCAGGGGTCCCTTTACCTGTTGGGATACTGCCAGGGAGACAAAGTCCATCATGACTCCAAGTCATCTCCGGACGCCAATTGATCTCCCGTAGACACACAGTATCAGCAATTAGCGACACGAGCTCCAGAAATAGCTTCCCACATTCCAGAGCTGATGCACGCTCTATCAGCAGATAATGCACAGCGAAAGATGCACTCAGGAGAGCATTATTTACAAGTTTATTTCTGTGTTGATCAGAACAAAGAAAAACATGACTGCCTGCTTCAATGTTCCAGTAGAGAGCGAAACGAAAACAAAGACACAACATAAGCATCCTGTCAAACAGGAAATACGCAGGCTGTGACACAAACATCCTACTCCCTTTTAAGGTGGAACGGAAATATCCTAACATTACCTACATTAATACTGGAGAGTCACATGATTCTCCCCTGAGCTGACATTCAATTTAATGGTTTTTGCCCTCCAAGGCAGCTGCCCACTATGGTAGCATTCCCCTCAAGGATACCAACCCCCAGCCTAGTTTCAGTTATTGCAAGTAAGATCATCTTCATGCTGCCAGCTAAGAATTAGGAAGAGTGACGTCCTTTGACTTTGTTTGACAACTTTAATTTTACACAGTGCACAGTGTTCCAAAGGAATGATATCTTATATTTACAAAGCTCTTCTTACTGAATGGACAGGTAACACGTCAAGCCTTACATTCCTTTCACACTGCAGTACCTGTTGCTTTATGGAACTCTGGTTTTTTTGATCAATATACTAGCATGTCACGCCAAATTTAATTCACACCAAGCGGGAACGTCATTGGACACTGTCGCTACTCCCCCACCCTTTCCACACATGCATGCTTCTGTTCCCCCATATTTCCCCCGTGAAAACAGAAGGAAGTAACAGTATGCTGGTGTGCCAACCCAAATTTCATTACTTTACAGCTGCAATTTTCCAGGTTAATACAGTTGCAAGCAAATTATTTCTTGAACCAATTAACACAGAAATGAGCACTAAACTGCCACTATATCCTGCTGGATTTCCACAAGTGGCTTTTATGTCCTGTGAAAGCTCAAATATAACACGGAAATTAACAGTTAGGGAAATGCCAGAGAAATTGAATTAACTGCTGTGTGAATGCAACTGATATTCCCCACTTTTGGTATTGAGGAGTTAATCCTTAGGCTCTCTCCTTCTGTGGTTAGAGGCTGCTTTGCAGTCTATTTTTAAAGAATATTTCAAAGTTTTAAAACTAAAAATACAACTAAAAATGCATGTGACAAATAGGTGATTGCAGACAGCTCCTTCATGCAACTATTTTGTTGACAGAGACTGCTTGCACATTTCCATTTAGTCAGTAGCAATCCTTGTGTGAAATAGCCTGTAGCAAGGGCCAAATAAATTTATTTGGTGGGGTCACAGGGCTGAAAGCAAGGGCTCTAGGCTCCAAGCCCCTTTGGCTGAGCTTGTCTCATTTAAATGCTCTGGAATGAAATGTGGAATAGCGTTCAGGCCACGGAAAGGGTGAATTAACAGTGCCCTTAAGGCTTCTCCATCAATATGTCTCTCCTTCCTGCTATAACTGTACCCTTAGATTTATTTTAAATGATTTTTTTATATTGGTGTTCATTACCGAAGTCTTATTGCCCTGGTGAATTTGAATGGGTATAGTATAGATCTAAGAAAGAGAAAAGGCAGGAACAAAGGCAGCAAGGTCTTCAGCACTAAGGGATGACATGACAGAGCAGGGCTGGGAGACCTGTAGCCATCTGAATATTGCTGGATTCCAACTTTCATCAACCCCAGCCAGCATGGCCAGTAGGCAGGGGTAGTGGGAGTTAAGAGAAATAACAGAGAGGAAGAAGCCATTGCAGCAGCTACCACCCATTATCATGGTATCAGGGGTCAAATGCAATGCAATGGTGGTTGGTGCCTATTGGACCTGGTAGAGCTTCTAGGGCCACATTCACACCAAACATATATCAAGCACTTTGATACCACTTTAAGCAGCCATGGCTTCTGCAAAAGCATTATGGGAAATGTAGTATGTTAAGGTGCTGAGAGGTGTCCAGAGACCACTACATTTCCCTCACAGGGCTACAATTCCCAGAGTTCACTAGGAAGAGAGATGGATTGCTAAACTACCTATGGGTGTTGTAGCTCTGGGAGGAGACCAGGGTTTCCTAGCAACTCTCTCTTTTTGCAGAGAAGTGGTGGTGAAGATTCCACTTCCATGTCTTCAGTGCCCCAGGGAAACATGATATACCTCTGCCTGCCCTCTTCTATGTTGCAATGGAATTCCATACCCAGCCCAAGCTGTGAATATTAACATCTCATTCAATCCCTGGAGAGGGGAGCATGTTAAAAACACTCAAAAGTTACATCTCTCCTTGTTGCTTTTCACAGCTAGGGTTCTCAGCAGCCTCCTTGCAAGGTCACCATGGGATACATTTGCTTTACACTTTAAAAGAAAGTGCCACAGTTATTTTGAAATGATTTATAAGAGAAATATGGTCAATGCTTCCCTACGTATGCAAATGAATGACTGGACCTATCAGAAAGGCTCCTAGTTAGGGGTGGGCTTAAGCCCCATAGCTCAGTGTTACCATACATACTTGCATCCATAAAGTCATAGGTTTCATCCTTCTCTCATAATGAACATAAGAGCATAAGAAGAGCTGGCAGGATCAGGTCAATAGCCCATCTAGTCCAGCATCCTCTTCTCACAGTGACCAATCAGGAGAGTGATCTTGTGCTTGGGTCCTGCTTGGTATCTGATTGGCCACTGTGAGAACAAGATTCTGGACCAGACAAGCTATTGGCCTGATTTATCAGGATCTTCTTATGCACTTATGAGATACAAATTTCAGTCACATCAGTAGATGAGATGGATCTGTGCCCTGATCCAGGAGGGCATTGTTTTTCACTCCTTTAAGTTGCACTGTTTTCAACAGGGGAAACTTTTTGCCACAGAAGACTATGCAAGTCTTCTGTGCGTTACATTATTATGCCTGTTAGCAGCCATACAGGGCCCAAAGAGTTAACTTTGTGTGTGAATTCAGCCTGGGGAATATTTGCCACAACTGCATTTTAAAAATGCTTTATTTTGTCGTCAGCCTGACCTCTCTTGACACATGAGTTGCATGTTAACTCACCACAGTGAGCAGGGTAATCCTCTCTCCTTGTTTTTATGTATGGTGGCACCTGAATTATTAACTTAATGGCACAAACCTCTCCCCTTCTCTTCTCTGTGTACTTTTCTTGTCTAGAAATCACTAGGCTTGAATGGCCTCCAGCAGGTAGGCACCATAAAACTAGATTTTTCTCTTTGCTCTCTTGGAGTCATTATCGAAAGAGAAAGTTCACTAACAATACACATAGGAGCAAAGTCAAGGTTTAATGATACCTAGATTAGAATGTAATTATGCTGCTGTACACAGCCCCCTAAGACTATCCAGAATGCTAATACTATGGGCTTCAACATGATTAGCAATGTAATGACTGTTAAGAGCGGCATTTAAAATTATTTGTATGTGAATATTATTACTCCTTTTATTCTTTTAAAATCACTGGCAATCTTCTCCGCATGACATGCTGGGTCAATATTTCAGAGCCAAAGGGTGTTTCTTAATTCTGTACAGCATTTGTGACATATTCTGGATTTTGTATGCATTTCTACTTTCAAGTGTTGTTTCCTGATATGTAACAAAGCACTTATCCCACAAGCAATATTGAAGTTCCGCTTGCCAACCCCACTGAAATATTGCCTCCTTCTAACAACATAGAACTCTGCCTGAGTTTATGTAGTTCATGCAGCTAATAGGGATGAAAGGATCTGTCAGTTTAACTTCTCCCACTTTTTCATTTTTCAAATCTAAAATTCAGTTCTCGACATTTCTGCAGCAATTTGTCAATTATCTTTTTCAATCCTAACGAAAATTCACCAGCATCTTAGTGCGAATTTCTCATAGCAAACACATTTATATGCAGTTTTTATTAATCTACATATTTTTGCAAGCAACTTCCCCTAACATAATGATTTTTATATGTTATTTTCTTGGGGGGGGTTCATTTTATGCACATTTCCCTTAATATGTGCATTTTTGTAAATACAGGTTGGTTGGAGAACTGCTTTACAAAATTCAGATAAATGTGAATTCCAAAGTATTTCTGGGTTTGTTACAGTATCTGAAAAATTGACAGATTTGCATTTAAACAAAGACTGAATCAAATTTCTCACTCATCTCTAGAGCTGAGTACTATGATTGCTGTCCCACACTGGTTTATTAGAATTGAAGGTTTCAAGACCATCTCCTACTAGGGCTGGGAAAGGTGCTTACCCAAAACTCTGGTGTGCTACTGTGGGTGCCCTACAGGTGTTGTTGGACTACACTTTCCACCATCCCTGACAAAAGGCAGTGCTGAATGGGGCTGGTGAGAGTTGCAGTCCAACAAGTTCTGTTAGGGGAGAGTGGCACAGGCAATGCTGAGCTAGGTGGGCCAATGGTTTGACTTGGTACAATGCAGCTTCCTGTGTTATGGTGAGATCTTTTAGGACAAGAGATTCCAAAGACTGAATGTGGAAACTTCTGCATACAAACTCTGCACTCTTCTCCTAAGCCATGCCCCTCTGCAGTAGAATTTTTGCACATTGCTAATGCTAATTATACATGTTTGCCTGCAATTTTCACTAATATAAACATGTTCTCACACAGTCTTTGGTTGCAGAACTAGACAATAAAACTTGGAGAAATGGAAGTGTAGTTTTCAAAAGAGAGCCATGTTTCCTTTGGGGAGTCCAAATTTAGCAGATTCACATTAAGCAAACAAACAAACACCCCTCTCCCCATTACTAAATACATTAGGGTTGCTTGAATGTGTTGTTGTGGTTTTCATTGAACTTTCTTTTGCAAGATCTCAAGAAAAATTGAAGTTTTTGAGCTATTTTTAAGGAAATTTGTCAAAATCTAGAGTTGTCATATGCCTGGGCTTTCCCAGACATTTCAGCAATTTCCTCACAGACATATGGCAACCCTAAAATACATGAACCTTTGAACCTTTCCATCTCAATGGCATTCCTGCAACATGTGATCTTGACAATGTGATGCTTAAGCAGGGGTGAAGATCTTCAGCCTCTGCCGAATGTCCTCCAAGACTCTCTACCTGGCCCTTTGGACTCTCCCCAGGCCACACTCACTCCCCGAGGCCATACCATCCTTGAGTGCATTTGTCTGGCTAGAATGTGTTGTTGGACCCTGGTGATGCCCATTTCTTGACTGGAAGGAGGATGGGGAGATGTGATGTGTATGCATAGAAACCTCTGGCATTTGCTTAGCTAGGACATAACCTACAGTACAAAGGTAAGACTGACATCCATTGCTCTGCCCACTTTTTTTGTCTCTGGTCCTGCTCACCACTGGCATATAGCCCTGGGAGGTTGCTAGTCATGGAATGTGAGTTGGGAATCTGCTTTGAATGCAGAATTCCCAGGTTCCATCCCTGGCATTACCAGGCAGGGCTTAGAAAGACTCCTTATCTGAAACCCTAGAGCAGACACCCCCAGACTCAGCCCTCCAGATGTTTTGGGACTACAATCCCCATCATCCCTGACCACTGGTCCTGTTAGCTAGGGATGATGGGAGTTGTAGTCCCAAAACATCTGGGGATGCCTGCCCTAGAGAGCCACTGTAGACAATATTGAGCTCAATAGACAAATGGTCTGGCTCTGTATAAAGCAGCTTCCTAAGTCCGTGGTAAACCTGACCCCACATGAAGTGCAAAACTATCTGCTGAAAAACAAAGCACCAGAGAACAAACATCACTTTGTTCTGCAGACAACTCTGTGAGCAGTTAGCATGCACTGCAAATTAATAATGCTATTTTAAAAGCTGAGGGAAGCATCAACAAATGGATGTTGGGCAGAGGGTGAAGGAAGAGGTTGAAGTGACAGACTTGGATTACTGGAAGCACTCACAGTTGTCTGAATCAAGTGGGAAGTTTAGAAAAGTCCCCAGAGGGACAGCCTGAAATATCACTCACCGTTATTATTTTTTTGAAGTCTGGAGATGTTTGTGCCAGATTTACAGTGCCATATGACTGCTCTTTGCACCATATAATTTAGTAAAATTGACACCAAAAACAAGAAGGGAATGTGAGAAAGGAGAATATGGATTCTATTTATCACTAGGAACAATAAGATTTCCAGACCATTTGCATTTAAGGATTGTTGGTGTACATATGTATAAATAAATGTGAGGCACTGAAGTTTAGGCTATTGTGAAATGTTTAGAAGGGTGAGATGTGAGGGGTTTGGATGGTGAAAAAGCTCCCTTCACACATGTATTGTATGAGTGGGAAATATTTGTAGAACAGGGCAGCAGGGACATGCATCTAGACCAGGTTTCCCCAAACTTGGGTCTCCAACTGTTTTTGGACTGCAACTCTCATCATCCCTAGCTAGGCAGCGATGATGGTTACAGATGATGGGAATTGTAGTCCAAAAATATCTGGAGACCCAAGTTTGGGAAACCCTGCTCTAGACTCATCTCTGGTGTCCATATGTTAGGTGTTTGCAAGGGAAGTCCTTTGTGTTCGTGAGAAGTGATAGAGCATCTGCCTTGCAGGCAGAAGTTCCCTAGTTCAGTCCCTAACATCTCCAAGTAGGGCTGGGAGGGACTCCCTCTCTGAAACAATGGAGAGCCACTACTATCAGTCACTGTAGACAATATTGAGATAGATGGACCAGTAAGTCCAGTAACACAGCTTCTGGTGGTCCAATGTGACCTTGGGAGCTGAGTAGAGGGCAAAACCCTGCAGCCTTATTTTATGAGGGGTTTCCATGCATGTTATGCATATCATGCCAAATCCTTGACGAATATTTAGTTATTTTGTTAATATTTAGTTATTTTGCTAAGGCACATTGTCTGCTCTTAGGGTTCCAAGATTTCCAGTTGCTATTGTTATTGGCCTTTATTGGCATAAGGATTTCCAGTTGTTTACAAAAGGGATTACACTCAGATTAAATGATCTGAGCATTGCTGCCGAAATGACTCCAATGCCGGTGAAACATCCAGCATTTAAATGGTATCAAAATGGCCATTCAACCGCCTCTTGACAATTTCCTCTTCATTGAGAGGTCCAGTTTGCGATGATTTCCCAAAGGCAGAGGGTTGCATTCTGTTCATGTGAAAGAAACAAGATGATTTATACGTGGCTGGCTTTTTGAAATGATATTTAAATCCCCCCACAAGCGAGAAGCTGACATATAGCTATAAAAGCAGCAAAATAAAAAAGAAGGTAGCATATTCAACAAAGAAGATTATTTGCAACTTAAATGTGAGCAATTAACAATGGGGAATCCTTGTTGACTCCAATTCTGGTTCCTCTTCTCCTTTTGCATTTCTTTTAGATACTTATTTTATTTTCTACATGGAGGATAAACTGAGAACAAGCTGGGTGTATTACTTGGCTGCTTCCCCACCCCCCACCCCCAGTCCAGCTAACTCTCTTCCACATTGCACCTAAAGCAATATTTCATGACAAATACGGAGATCTTAAAAGAACTATTTTAAACCAGTCTTCCCAAACCTGGTGTCTTCTAGATTCTTTGGTCAACCTCAGTTTCTCTCCATTTCTCATTCTTTCATATTCCACATTATCCACACCAGTTTGCAGGTGTTTCCCCTCAAATATCCTCATGAAAACTCGCCAGCATTTTAGCACAATTTTCTCCTTACATACACAGTTTTTGCAAAGTTGTTCCCCCTAATATAATACATTTTGGAATGTTATTTTCACTGGCATATGCATTTGTGTGCACACTTTAGTGTATATGCATTTTTATTTTTTATTTTTGTACACATTATGCAGCTGGAGAATTGCATTGCAAAATGTGGAGAACTCTGCTTACCCCCTAATTGGGCAGGTGGTGCTGTGGCCTGACACCATCCCCCTTACCCTATGCCATGGCAGTGCTGGGTATGGGGCCTGGTTGGATCATAGCCTGCCTGCAAATTGGCCAATTGCAGGCAGGCTACTGTGCAGGACTTTCTCAGGGGCGGAGCCAACTGTGCTGGCAGGCATCACTTGGGTCCACACCCAGGCAATAAATAGAGGGTCTGCCAAGGCCTCTTACCCAGTTTGTCTTGCAAAATTTCACCTAGAGTTATTCCATTCACTTGCAACATTATCAACGGGACCCTGCTCTATCTGTTTCTAAGATCTGACCATGTGGCTGGAATGTGTTTAAAAACAGCCAGTCTTGGTAATAAAGTGGCCTTGCGGTGCAGTGGGTTTTCAAATTAGTCAAAAGGATTACTTTCTCCTTCCAGAAGATAGCAGCTAAGTTCTAAATTAGAATATGTAAAAGATTTTAAGTGCCCACTGATCTTTAGATATCAAAGCAAAGAGAGGATGAAAGTCAGCCTGCCTATTGTCAGGAGATATTTCTCTTCCACACACAGCTCAGACACCATAGAAGATGAAATAAATATAATCTATATGTCAAAAGTCTGAGGTGGTTAACAGCCTTCCACACACATACAGACTGCATTTCCCTTGAAGCTGAGCTCTAGGCTAGATCGTTTTCTTTTCCAAAGTACACTGCTAAAAAGAAACCATTTCCCCCCTGAAAAAGCAGCAGGAAAAATAATGTAGAAGAAGCCTTGGCTTCTTGTTTAGAGAAGGCATCAAGAGTCAACACAGAAGGGGGGGGGGCATTTGCTAAGGCCCCACACTCCAGCAAAGGGCCCACTGATGAGATCGCCTCTGAACCTACTCCTCTTTTCTGACCATTGCAACCTGTGTGCTTGTTCACCTGCCTTTTACTCTGAGCCCAGTTGCTGCACTACAGTTAGCATGAGGCTGTTTGAATGCTTTCCCTCCTTTTTTCCCTTTCATTTTTAACAAGGGCCTTATAGGGAAGAAACCATTCCCAGAAGTTTGGCTGCTGCACAGTTTGCAAATGCGTCTTCAGTGCCCAGGGGAACTGCATGATGGAACTCCTTGTGGAAAAGATTGCTGCCTCATCTGAACTTTCACCTTCCAACCCAAACACCCACCCCCTTCCAATTTTCAGGAGGCTTTCCCAAATAGTCAAAAACCTCCAAATGTTCAGCAGCTGGACCAGAGATCCAGATCAGCCTTAAAAACTGCCTCCTGAATTTTGTTTGATTCATGCACTTTCTTTTCTTGTTGTACTGCCATTTCCGTGTCTTCTGTTTTACTTTTAGCTTACTGCACTTTAATTGGCTTTAACTCTTTTGCTGGGTGCTTTTGTTTTGTTTTGGTTGTTAGCTGTCTTGGAAACCTCCGGCTTCAAAGGCAGGATAAAAAATGGATTATATAAGATGATAAACAGTCAACAGATGGAGTCCCGCCAGCATAATTATCAGGGTATCAATTTCGGAACGTAGGAAGCTGCCTTGTACCAATTTATACCACTGGTCTGTCTAGCTCAGCATTGCCAACACTGACTGGCAGCAGCTCCACAGAGTTTCAGGAAGGGAGCTTTCCCTCAGCCCTACCTGCAGAACCTGGAGAACCCGGAGCCTTCTGAATGCAAAGCAGATGCACTATGAATGAGCCAAAGTCTTTCTCCACAAAACGTCTGTGCTTAGGAGCTGCCTTAGGATGAGTTGGAGCACTGGACCATTTAGCTTAATATTGTCTACACTGACTGGACACAGTTCCTCGGTGTTTCAGGTATTCTTCTTTTCCCCCAGCTGTACCAGGAGGCGTCAGGGATTGAACCCGCAACCTTTTTCATTCAAAGCAGATGTTGTACCACTGAGCCACAGTCCCTTCCTTGAAGTTGTATAGGGAAGGCACTATCATGATGAAACCCCTGCTTTTGCCCTAAATAGTATAACTTCAGTAAAGCTGAGGATACAAGACAATGACCTCAGCTGTCATGGCTGGCAAAACTACAAGGAAAAATAAACAACAAACACAACAGCTTGACCAGGTTTCATGTTTGCTGTGGTTTTAGGACCAGAACATCTAAGGACATCTAAGGAAGGGCTGTTAAAAGAAAAGAAAAGTTGTGTAACTTGAGTGAAGAGAGAACAAATATGGATCTGCCCCCATATTTTTAATAAAACAATGGAATCCATCCTGGAATCCACTGAAAGGCATTTCCCTTAACTGAATCTCTGGCTCATACTTTGACTCAGAAGGCTCCACACTGAGACCTTGCCCAGAGTCCAGATTTTTTAAATTATTATTTCAAGAGTTAGAAGAGCTCTGCTGGGTCAGGCCAATGGCCAATCTAGTCCACCATCCTGTTCTCACAGTGGCCAAACAGTTGCCCATGGGAAGTGTGCAGGCAGGACCTGAGGGCAACAACGCTCACAATTCCCAGCAATGAATATGCAGAGGCATACTGCCTTTGACACGGGATGTAGAATAAAACCACTGAATAAAACCACTGACAGCCTTCCCCTCCATACGTTTGCCTAATCCTCTTTTAAAGCCACCCAAGTTGGTATGCATCACTGCCTTAACTATGCACTGTGTGAAGAATTGCTTCCTTTTGCCTGTCCTAAATTTTCCATGGAAGATATCAGGCGCTGATTTGAAGATAAGGCACGAGATACTTAGAGGATAACACACAGCTTACAGCAGGGATAGAGAACCTGTGGCCCTGTGTGGTGTCAGTGGCTGTAGTGGTTAAGAGCGATAGACTCGTAATCTGGGGAACTGAGTTCGCGTCTCCGCTCCTCCACATGCAGCTGCTAGGAGACCTTGGGCTAGTCACACTTCTTTGAAGTCTCTCAGCCCCACTCACCTCACAGAGTGTTTGTTGTGGGGGAGGAAAGGAAAGGAGAATGTTAGCCGCTTTGAGACTCCTTTGGGTAGTGATAAAGCGGGATATCAAATCCAAACTCTTCTTCTTCTCCAGCTGCTGGTGGAGTCCAGCTTCCACATACCATGACTACTAGCCATGCTACCGGGGGCTGGTGGGAGTTGGGGCTGGTGGGAGTTGGAGGGCTACGGATTCCCCCCCCCCCCCCAGATCTAAGGCATTTGTGGTCCTTCAAGCAGTTGCAATGAGAACCACAGCGCTGGACTCTCCTGTTTAGACAACTCCTTAAAAACCCTTATTTAAACTGTATTCTTATTCTTTTTTGAGTGTTAATCCTAACAGGTTGAAACCGGGCTTTTAAATGCAAGTGACTTTGATCCTCTTCTCCCCGGCAGCTTGGTGGCTGAAAAGGACCATTTGCAAATTGGCGGACGAGACTATGATGTGATTTTTATTTTATACACAAGGCTCGGGAGACAGGGATTTCTTGGGAAATATGTTTGATGTCAGGGAGGCAAACGAAGAACAATTTTCATTTGGTTTCAATTTTTTCCCCCATTTAATGCTTTCATTGGAGATGCTTTGCTTTCTCCCGGCATCTAATCTCCGTTGCTTGCTCTGAAAGATAATTCAGGGAGGGTGACTCACGATGCTAGACAGGTCCTAATGAAAGCTGAGAAGAAAAGGTAGGTAGCAAATAGGGCTGTCAAGAGGCAGCTGGTCCCGTCCCTCGCCAAATCTCACAAGTGTTGAAGGAACGTTAAATATTTGGGTGGCACAATAAATATACTGTCTCAAGGAGGACTGATATCAGCACCACACATCCATGGGGAACTATTAGAGGGCTCCAACACCATGGAAGGGCCAACCACTGGTGCCTATCCTGCCCGCTGTTTAAAAAAGCCCAACTGTGGTAGACCTTGGGGGCACAGTAGAGAGCTCAATGAAGACATTAACCTAGTATGCAGCAGCTGTGAGAAAGGAAATTCCATGCTAGGGATCATTAGGAAATGAATTGAAAAGAAAACTGCCAATATCATAATTCAGATCTATGACATGACCATGTTTGGAATACTTGTTCTGGTTGCTTTACCTCAGCAAGGATAAAGCCAACACACCCTGAAAGAAGGCTCATGAGATGAAGCTGAGGATCTACAAACCAAAGAATAAAATACAGTAGATCGTCTCATCAGGTAAGTTCCCTAATACAGGGAGGATCAGCTCCCTCTCCACTCCTGGGCATGGACTAGAAGGATTTCTTCCTCCGTGCTATGAAAATTTTGGGTATATGCACCTGGCAAGCGCACCATGGCTCCACCAGCTCAACATTCATCCTGGCGTACATGCCAAGCCTAAAGGGCAACTCTGGATACTCCCAAAGCCAATACAGCACAGGGCAGGCATAGGCAAACTCCAGCCCTCCAGATGTTTGGGACTACAATTCCCATCATTCCTGACCACTGGTCCTGTTAGCTAGGGATTATGGGAATTGTAGTCTCGAACATCTGGAGGGTCGGAGTTTGCCTGTGCCTGGCATAGGGTGGCCAAAGAGTGCCCTTAACTCAGGCATTTCCTCACCACTTCTTAACTTGTCTTTCCGGCCTAGGCTGAACACCAGTTAAACGAATTAAAATGCTACTGCAAAAACAGGAGTTCTAATGTCAGTTGGGGGTCCCCCCAAAAATTCCTGCTCAGTCCCCAAATAGGCAACTAGCAAAGCCCATGCTGCATAGGGAGAGAGGAATACACTGTGCAAAGAGTGGGGCATTTGGGGAGGAACCAGCTTTTAAAGCCTCGCTTCCTTCCCATCGCCATTGGGTGACCTGCCCATACGATCCTTCCCCAACACCTCCCTTAGGACAAATGACTCCAAGTCTTCTTCTTGAGGGAGTTTGGGTGTGACAAACTCACCTACACTAGATGGTGGAAGTGGCATGGTAGAGTTGGAAAAGGTTCAGAAAAGGGCAACCAAAATGATCCAGGGGGAAAAGTGACTCCTTTATGGTGAAAAGCTGCAGCATTTGGGACTTTTTAGTTTAGAGAAAAAGCAAGTATAAGAGGTGGCGTGTTAGAAATTTAAGAAATTATGCATGGCATAGAGAAAGTGGAGGGAGAAAATCTGTCTGAAACACTGAAGGGTGCTTGCCCCTCCTGGTAGACATTATTGGATCAATAGTCTGACTCAGAGTAAGGTCTGTTCAAATGTTCTCCTCCCACAATGACCCAACTACTACTGTTGTGACTTGTTTTGATAGATTTTAATGAAATAAATTGTCATGTTGGGATTCCCAAGGACGGCCTTCCAGATGTTGCTGAACCACATCTCCCATCACCCCTGACAACTGGCCATGTTGGCTGGGGCTGACCAACAACATATGGAGAGCCATAGGCGTCTCATACCGGCATCTATTTCCTAATCTGATTCCCAGAACATCTGTACCTCTCCTCACATGGATGACTTAACAGACAAATAACACTGTTTCATTAGCTTGTTGTTGTTGTTGTCGTCGTCGTCACCACCACCACCACCTCATAGGCTGGCCCCTGAACCATGAGAGCTATCACACAGTTTCATACATTCTCCCTCCTTCAGTAGCTGCATCGCCACATATAACTGAACATGTCAAAAGCTCAAGTGGACCTGATTCCTAGATTTCATCAAGATGTTGCCAGCCACTCAATGACAGTCAAAAAGATCACCAAGCTGAATTCAGCTATAATATTCATATTACTGACATACTTTTTAAAAAGGAGATTTTAAATTTGGCTAGCAGGCTGAAGAAAACCACAGTAAGATTATTTATTTTTTCATTTTATAGGGGTTTTTTCCAATATATACAAAGGAAGTGAAGAAATGGAAGTCCATTTTAAGCAACACAGCAGGGGCTGATGAGTTATAACAAGGTCCTTCCACCAAGTGTGTCCTGGAATGTTTGCCAACAGATACGGATAACTCAGAAATTCATTCCGTGGAATGAGACTTTATGCAAAAGGACCTTGTCGATACAGGCGGCTGGGCAGGGGGGCATTTTTGGAGCAGCAAAAATGATTCCATATATATATTTTTCTTCAAAGCATTCTCCTATTATCCATACAGCAGCTGCTGCTGCAAGATGATTGGGCTCATAACAAATTGTGACAGCAGAATGCTGGTCAATACCAGGAAATTACTCAGGCTCCACGATTCATCTTGCCACGTGGACTGCATTTCATGATAGGGCAAGCTTGTGTCAGGATACATGTCTCAAGCATTTTGCAGTGTGATCTATGGTTGGATAATGTCCAAGAAGATCCTCAGGCAGTTCTGCTTATCCATTGGGCGCAGGACACAGGTGCAAGAGACATGACCCCAAATCTGGGAAGGGTGAAGCTCCAGTGGTGGCAGTCAAACAGACCAGAAGCCCGTGATATAGTTCAAAGTGGGCAGGCATCAATTTCTAATGAAAGCAACTGATGATCCAGAGGGTCAGAGGCAGGTTACATAGATCTCCAATAGGGTGTCCATAGGTGACAACTCCCTGGGGCTCTGGGTGCCTGAGCACCCACAAAATTCCCCTGAAGGGGCTGGGCACCCACAAATTTCAGAGCCAGGGCCATGCACACTGCATGGCACCCACTGATGGTGAGCCAACTGCCACTCCTGGTGTCTGTGGTATCCACACAAGGTCTCAGTAACCAGCCCCTCAAAAATCTACAATGCTTCAGAGACTATTTGCTCTTCCTGCTCAAATCCTGTTTTGCACTCACTCAACCACTCCTATATTGACCATGCCCCATTAAGCATGCACCCATTTCACTGGATGCCAGGCTTGGATGCCCACCTTCCCTTCCATTCTAAAACAGAGGAGAGGTGCAAAGAACTTATTTCTGTGACAGATGTAGATCCTTTCCCCCAGATTGCTGGGGAGCTGATGGGAGGGGCATGTCTGCACCATTTTGTGACCCTGCCTGCTCTTTTAGATGTGGCAACCATTTTTTATTATGCTAAATTCTGTGGCAGCCATTTTGTGACTACGGTCCCTTACAAGGTCCTCTCTTTAAAATCACAAACATGCCCACTGCCCCAAAAAAGGATGGTAACCCTTGAAATATTTCAAGTCAGATTCAAAGGAAGAAAACAGGATCTGGGCCTGGCAATATCTTCTCTTGTTGAATACATATCTCAGATTGAGAAGATGGGCACCAGTGTGGTATAATTATTAAAGTCTCGAACTAAGATGTGGGAGACCAGAGATCAAATTGCCTCCTCAGCCACAAAGTCCACTGTGTGACTTTTGACCAGTCACTGTCACTTAGAGTTGTTGTGAGGATAACATGTGTAGCTGGGGTCACCTTGGAAGAAAGGTAGAATACAATCTTAATAATAAAATTAAATAAAGAAGGGGTGCTAGAGGAATCCAATTTTTGCAAATTCCAAATGTGAGCTAAATTGATCTGCATCTGCCAGATTAATGTACGGATCAGGGGGAAAAAGATTTCACATTCTTCATTATATTGAAAAATAGGCCACATCCACACCATACATTTAAAGCACTGGGATAGCTCTTTAAACATGGCTTCCCTAAAAGCATTCTGGGAAGTGTAGTATGTTAAAGGTGCTGAGAGTTGTTAAGATAACCCTTATTCCCCTCACAGGGCTACAATTCCTGGAGTTCCCTGATTGTTAAACCAGCCTAGTAATTGTAGCTCTGTGAGGAGAATAGAAATCTCTTAACTACTCTTAGCAGCTTTAATGAACTACAGTTCCCAGAATTCTTTGGGATTCTTTGGGATGACTGTTTAAAGTATTTTAACACTTTAAATGTATGCTGTGAAAGTGGCCAGAGAGTGGTGGAGGGCCTCATTTGACCCACAAGTCTGGGGTTTCCTCCCACAACCAGGTTAGAGTAATCAAGTTCTAGGCATGTGTCAATGGCACCTACCCCTCTTGCCAGCCTGGAACAAGGAAAGTTGGCAATGTGTGTACAAGAAACCAGAGAGTTCTTGCCTCAAAGTAGGCCGCATTATTAATTGCAAGCAGGATATGAATTTCAGGATAAAAAGGCTCAACTCACAATAAAAAAGAGTGTCATAAGTAGTGAAAATCTTTATAATGAGCTGATTCTCTGCAAACTTGGTTGGCATTGCTAATTTAAATAGGGTGTGTTTTTGTGTATGTGTGTTTCTATCTTTGAGTACAGCACAGGCAACAAAATTGGGTGCACATGTACACACACCACAGTGTGTGTTTGTGTGTGTGTGTGTGTGTGAGAGAGAGAGAGAGAGAGAGAGAGAGAGAGAGAGTGCTTCAAGCACAAATGAATAGAAATTGCAATTTGACAGTTGACTTCTCTCTTTTTTCTCTCTCTCCCCTCCCCTCGCCTTCTTCTCTTTCCTGTTCTGAAGCTGCTATTATGGTTGGGAAAACATTTATGCAAAGCGCTCAGAAATGTGCCTTGCTCTGCTGCCCATCCAATTTCTTATTTTCTCTGATAGAGTCTCATTTCAATGTAATAATATTCCCCAACAACAACAAAAAATGAATAGCACAGGGATTGATAGCTCGACACAAGTTACTTGGTTCCAGAACATACGAGGCGCTATTAATCCCAGCCAAAGGAGATGATGAAAATGGGCTGGGCCAAGTGGAATGAAGAGGGCAGAAAGCTGGCTTGCCTGTGTTTAAGATGTCTACAAAATTATCCATTTGGAGGAAATGGTTGTGGCAAACTGAGTGTGCACCCAATTTTATTTTTTTTAATATAGCTGTTCCCATTCACTTCCCCTCCCACTGTCCCAGTTACAAACTCATTTTCCAGCTAGGACTTCAAAATGGCTTGCAAATACCTATTTGGCAGCATGCATTTATACATACGCAGTCTCCCAACAACAGACTAACCAAACACAGACCTACTTAGCAATCTCCTGTGTGTTAAAACCATGTCCTTGGACTGAAACTCAACAAAATCAAAGGGAGGGGGGACCCTGTGCAAAGAAAGTCATGAAACGCTAGGGCTGTGCACCAGATTCAGCCAAGTCCTGAGCCAAATTGTGCCTCTTTGAAGGGACTCAAAGGCCAGAGGATTCAGTTTCAAACAGCCATGGGTTGCTTTAGGTTGCACTGGATGGTCCAACGTCTGTGGCTGTCAGGGTACAGGGTAGGAAAACACATGAAAAAGCCGACTGATTGCTAGCTGGGTCTTCTGGGAGAAGGTAGGCATAACTTCATGTCTGCCTGATGCCTCCACCAACCTCCACCCCAGGATCATTCTCTCTGCTCAGCAGCTGTTGATAGGAAGAAGCAATCCTGCAGCTTGTGTTTGATGCGATTCTTTGCAAACAGCTTTCCTTTAGGAAAAGCTCAGGACTCATGAATGCCATTGGTATGCAAGCTGGGGGCTGGGAGTCCAACCAGTGGAGGACCACAAGTTCCCCATTCCAGATCGAGACCATTCACCTTTCAATCCTATGCATGCCAATTCTGGAATAAGCCACACTATGTTTAATGGGGCTTACTACCAGGTAAGTGTACACCTGGTTCTACCCTTGGCATGTTGCAGGCCAAAGGGCCGGTGGTTTGCATTGCACCTTGGAGCTGTTTATAGGCAATCTCGGGGAAGAAATAACACACCAGCACGGATGGAACTTTCTCTGAAGGCAGTTTCCATGCCAACCTTCTGTCCCACAAAATACACTTTTTAAATGTGCTAGAATTTCAAACACAATGTTGGAGGATTTTGGGGGTGAGGAGGAAGAACTGACGAAATGTAATTAATTAGAAATGTGCAGTGCCTTTCTTTTTTCCCAAGCCCCCAGACAATGCAAATTTGTCAAAGCAGGGCAATATTTTTATACAGTAGGCTAGGAGCTCAACCCTATACTATAGCCATTTTGACTCCATGTAGCACATTGAGCAGGTCATTTTCTCCAAGCATCTGGATTTTGTGCCCATGCCCTGTTAACAACTATCCCTTCCTTGCCACCCCCCAAATACTAGGAAAATTCATTTGTTTTTAGGCAGCATTGTTCAAATAAATAAATAAAAATAACCCTGTGGTGATCAAAAAGCTGCAGATCTGTTCAGAGTGCTGAATTTAGCTTCTGGCAGGAGGGTGAAGCTAGCTGGTGACCCTCGCAGCTGAGGGTCATCCTTTTTCCTTCCCACTCTTCATTACTGTGGTCCCCACAGACAGGAGAACTTGCAGCTCTGAAAGCCTCTGGCACACAGTTAGATGCAACTTACTAATGAAACAGTCAGGGAGAGACGTGTCTTGGCATTAAGTAATTACTGTCAAGGAACAGGGCACAGAGCTGGAACACAGGCTTGAACATCAAACTAATAGCCGCGGTCTTGCCAATTGATAAGTTAGGTAAAAACTGAGGAGGCAGTGAGGGCAATGGATTTGATTTATCCAGCATCGAAGGCTTACACTGGCCTACCTCTACCCACTCTATCCCCCCTGCTCAGTTGTCTGGAAGAAGAAGAAGGTCCAAAGGAACCCATTGTTATAAGAACCCCATTAATGAACACCTGGAAGATCTCAAAGCTCAGCTGGGAAGGAGCTTCTCCAAATCAGTTCTTTGGAGCACAAGAACCCTGCTGGATCACGCCAGTGGCCCATCTAGTCCAACATCCTGTTTTCTGTGGCCAACCAGATGCCTATGGGAAGCTTGTAAGAGAACAACAACAACCGAAGTTTCCAGCAATTGGTATTTGGGGGCTGTCTCTGATGGTGGAAATAAAATATAGTCATTTAGACTGAAATTCAGATGATCCTTACTTTACCACAGATGACTAACCAGGAGGACCAATTTTATA
Source organism: Podarcis tiliguerta (assembly GCF_965153285.1). Classification (NCBI taxonomy): domain Eukaryota; kingdom Metazoa; phylum Chordata; class Lepidosauria; order Squamata; family Lacertidae; genus Podarcis; species Podarcis tiliguerta. The sequence goes on from NC_139547.1 coordinate 34,163,866, forward strand.
TTGTAAACAGCGATGTGATCCTCAGATGAAGGGTGGTATGGTAAGTAAGTAAATCTGGCCCCACCAAAAAAACAACTTCAGAACACTGGTTTTCAACCTAAATAACTCTTGTCACTGGAAAAGACTCAAGGCCAAGCACCACTGAAAACTCACCTCTTGCTCTTCTTGGACTATGTTAGCTCTTTCTGGCTGTTCCAGTATTTGGTTGGAGCTTAAAGAAAAACCCTTCCTTCGCTGCAGCATGTTCTGGTCCCCTCTAGATAAACAGCCAGCTGCCCACAGACCTTTGGAATCTGCCTTATTTGGGCCCAACTCCGCAACTCCTGGCAGGTGTTTTCCAGGACAATGGATTGCAAATTGAAATGTGTGTGCATGGGGTTGCTGGTGGTGGTGAGCATAAGCCTGAGCCCTGCTTAGCAAGAAATCCTCTGAGTTAGATGATGACTGAAGGATGACAGGTACCTAATTTAAAACAGGGGTGCAGCTGCCAAGGCAAATATCTCATTTATGTGACAGGCATTGTGTGAAGCCTGGAACTCAAGTTTGTTTCTGCTGAGGTGTTTTAAAGCAGTTAAAATGGCAAAATGGCAACACAGGCAAAGGTTCTGCGCTAGCTACATGGAGTTGAAAAAAATATCAGCTTCATTGTTCAAGCAATTCACAAAATAGGGGTGTGATTTATTCCCATTTTGCAGGATTTGGGGTGCTGTTGTTTTTCAAGGGGTTGGGGATGGCTTTGGGCAATCTCTGATGCTTATCTTGGTGGATTAACTAACGCTGAAGTTCCTGGAAGTTTGACAAGCTCAGTACAGTGTGGGGCTGGCAGCAGAGCCGATCCAAGACTCCTGCCACCATGCTCACACCATAGTGAGTTCTCTGCACCTTCTGAACAATGAGCAGTGATGCTCATTGTTCAGAAGGCCATTAAGCTGCACTGCCGTGCCTGTCCCACCCTGCTGATTTCTACTGGTTGGCTGGACCAGTGGTCTGACATAGTATAAGGCAGCTTCCAATGCTCTTATGTTCCTGTATAGACTACTGGTGATGGAAAACTGAGGCTGAGAAGCAAACAACATGGTAAAGATCAACCTAGTCCATGCCAGAATGACAACCTAGTCCATGCCAGAATGACAACCAAGTAGGGATGCAAACCTACTTAAATCACACATTCTGAAATGCACTCATCCTTCAAATTCCACACTTCTCCAAATTTGGTGATGCTGTTTTCCACCCCCACCCCCCAAAAAGTGTACAAAGTGTGTTTATTAGTGGAAGGTGTGCATTTAATTGCTTAGAAGTGTGTAGTTGGCAAAACTGTATGCAACATGTGTCTGTTTGGAGAAATGTGCATTAAAATGCTGACAAAAATCATGAACCAATGCTGGTGTGGTTAACTGGACAAAAGGCTGGAAAAGTGAGAAACTAGGCGAAACCAAAATTGACATATTTGTCCATCCCTACAACCTAAGGCTGAGGGAGAATATCAGGTTATATCCAAATGTGTACTTGGAGTAGACCCATTGAAATAACTTATTCATGCTTAGTCATTTTAATGTGTCTATTCTGAGTAGGACCAACATCGGAGACAACCCAACCTTTCACAATCCTCCCTTGTATTGGAGTTTGCTGGATCAGGCCTATGGCCCATCTAGTCCAGCATTCTCTTCTCACAATGGCCATGCAGATGCCTCTGGGAAACTGGCGAGCGGTTTCCTGTGGTTTTCAGGAATTGGTATTCAGAAGCATTAATACATCTGAATCTTGTGTAGAGAATGTGAACGGTCATTACACTGAATATTTTAAGGGTAGAAGGCAGAATTCTCCAACAACTGGGTGAGTGAGGTGGGAGAAGAAGTGAAAAAGATAAACAACAACAACAACAACAAATGCTATAATACTTGTGATATCCTCACCTTGCAATGTGACCACTGCCCTGGTGATGTAGGAAAACATCTGCTGTTTGTCTGTTAATTTCCCAAACATTTCAAAAATAATGATATCCATCACTCCCATTTGGTCTACAATGCATATGAATTGTATCAGGCAGCTTTGCTAGGAACTCAACCATTTCCAGATAGAAATTAGCTGAGCCCTCTATTCTTTCTACTGTAGGGATTTGAATGATGCTATTATCCTAGATGCAGCAGGTGCCAATAGTCTGCAAAAACATGAATTGCCATAATTATGAGTAGAAGTACTTGGGAAATTTTTTTTTAAAAAAAGAAGATAAATAACAAATGGGAAGATAATTTATTCATTAAAAGAAGGAGAAGAAGGCACAAATCTGCTTGTCTTGTTATTCCTTGCATTGGAGCGGCAGGCTTTATTTCCTTCAGATGTTACAGGGCATCGTTCTGGTGCTGGTGGGATGCTGGTGTCCTACACAGATTCTACAGTATGTGTGCATCCCTTGTTAAGTACAATTGTGCCTTTCCTGCAAAAGACAGACATCTCATTGGAAGCAACAGAATGGGAGTCTGTGCTCAGGAGGATGAAACTTCAGTCATTCCAAAACTTCATTGTTCTGTGCATAAGTTCATGAGAAAAGACTGCCAGATCAGGCCAATGGCCCATCTATTCCAGGATCCTGTTTGAATAGTGGTTACCCAAATGTCTATGGAAGACCAGCAAGTAGGACCCAAGCACAGCAGCACTCTCACACAATACGTAACTAATTGTTGCCACCCCCCACATACTGTTGTATTGCATTTCCTTTGCAGTGAAATAAATGGGGTGAAATTACATAATGACAATGTAAGTTATGTAAGTTCCATAATATTATTTATTATTTATTATTTATTATTTATTATTTATTATTTATTATTTATTATTTATTATTTATTATTTATTATTTATTATTTATTATTTATTATTTATTATTTATTATACTCCGCCCATCTGGCTGGGCTTCCCCAGCCACTTTGGGCAGCTTCCAACAAAATATTACAAAAGCTTCCCTAAACAGGGCTGCCTTCAGATGTCTTCTAAAAGTCTGGTAGTTGCTGTTCTCTTTGACATCTGGTGGGAGGGCGATTCACAGGGCAGGTGCCACTACCAAGAAGGTCCTCTGCCTGGCTCCCTGTAACTCGGCTTCTCGTAGTGAGGGAACTGCCAGAAGGCCCTCGGAGCTGGACCTCAGTGTTTAGGAAGAACGATGGGGGTGGAGACGCTCCTTCAGGTATACTGGGGTGAGGCCATTTAGGGCTTTAAAGGTCAGCACCAACACTTTGAATTGTGCTTGGAAATGTGCTGGGAGCCAATGTAGGTCTTTCAGGACCATAATCTTGCCACAGCAGACAATAAGAAGAATAGAGTAGATTTGTGGCAGGTGAACTGCAGCAGAATGAAAGCAGTTCTGCATACGGCAAATGCAGGGCAGAATGGAAAAGAATTCATTCTCACATCTTTAGCCAATAGCTCCCTCTCTCGAATGACTGTCTTGACTACAAATTTGAATTGGAAACCAATATATTTAAAACTCAAGAGTCCCTTTAAGATGTTTCATATCAAACAAGACAGTCAAGAATGCTTTAACTTAGGTATACAGGACTCAAGCTTCCTTTGCTGACAGCACAAATTTTGACAATCTCAGAGGAACAAAACCTCGCTTTCAGGAACTTTTTGCTGGATTCCACCCATAATTTTCTGCAGGTGATCAGCCAAAGTGAAGCAATGTGCTGAAGGCTCATATGTCCCAGTAGCACACCTTTATGCAGGCAAGGTCCAAGATAAGGAGCAATAATAAAATATCTGGACAAAAGAGTGTAAAGTTCAACCTGCCATAATTTATCACAGCGAGTTCAAGAAAGAAGGTGACACAGTGTTCAGGGCCCAAACTGTCAGCCGCCTGAAATGATGGCTTAGCTGGAATGACTTTCCTCCATTCCATTTTGTGATTAAAGGAAATACAGAAGATGAGCAGGTAATGAAACTTGAGCACTTGCCTGCCCTCCCCCCCCCCCCCCGAAAAAAGAGAGAGGATAGATGAGCAAGTTCCATTCACACAATCCTCCCTTTCTCATAATTTGGGATGTAAGGAGAACTCCTTTTTCGTTCCAACCTACATCCATTGCATGCACTGCAATTAAGGTTCCATGAAAGCAAGCTTATTTGGTGCGCTGTTTGTTGTGGTTAGATTTAAGAATGTAATTAATTCCCTTCCTGTTACATCATTCCAAGTTTAAGTTCAGTTCTCCCCATTTCCAGATCTGTTTGTCATTGTTTTGTTTTTGTTTTTAAATCCTTTGAGATACAGTGGTGCCTCGCAAGACAAAATTAATTCGTTCTGCAAGTTTTTTCATCTTGTGAATTTTTCATCTTGCGAAGCACGGTTTCCCATAGGAAATGCATTGACGGTTTCCCATAGGAATGCATTGACGGTTTTAAGAAAAAGGCACAAGACGTTTTCGTCCTGCGAAGCAAGCCCATAGGGAAATTCATCTTGCGAAGCAACTCAAAAACCAAAAAACTCTTTCATCTTGCGAGTTTTTTGTCTTGCGAAGCATTCGTCTTGCGAGGTACCACTGTAAATTGTAGCCCTGCCAGTCAGAACAGACAGTTGCAGGCTATGTGGACCAATATGGTAAGGCATCCTCATATCTCCCAAGTGATGCACAGTTAATCCGATTGCAGTATGCCTACAGTGTGCAGCAGTGGTTCAGATCTGCATTTTGAAAGATCTCATCTCTGCCCTTTTAGATGCATGTCTTACCAGCGTGCATGAAGACAGAAATATCAATGGAAGTAAAGACACACGTGGGAAAAGTGTGCTACATGCACTTATTGGCACAATTATTTGCCTTTATACTCCTACGGCATTCATGGCAGATTTGAAAACTGGCCTTTGAAGAGCTTTTCCTTCAATTAATTAATGCTTTTATAGAGTATAGGATAACAAGTGATATTGACTATGTACTTCTTCCAGTGTTGGAGGCAATGTGGCGCTGAATACCAGCTGCTGAGAATCACACATGGGGAGAAGCCTCTTGCACTCAGGTCCTGCTTTGAGATTTCCCACTGAGGCATCTGGTTGGCCATGGTGAGAACAGGATTGTGGACTGGATGGGCCTTTGGCCTGAACCAACAGGGCTCTTTATGTTCTTGCATTCTTTGTAGCACTGCACATTTCCACACATCTCAGGTAGTTAAGTAAATTGTTGTTGTTGTTTAGTCGTTAAGTCATGTCCGACTCTTCGTGACCCCATGGACCAGAGCGCGCCAGGCACTCCTGTCTTTCACTGCCTCCCACAGTTTGGTCAAACTCATGTTCATAGCTTCGAGAAAACTGTCCAACCATCTCGTCCTCTGTCATCCCCTTCTCCTTGTGCCCTCAATTTTTCCCAACATCAGGGTCTTTTCCAGGGAGTCTTCTCTTCTCATGAGGTGACCAGAGTATTGGAGCCTCAGCTTTAGGATCTGTCCTTCCAGTGAGCATTCAGGGCTGATTTCCTTAAGAATGGATAGGTTTGATCTTCTTGCAGTCCATGGGACTCTCAAGAGTCTCCTCCAGCACCATAGTTCAAAAGCATCAATTCTTTGGCGATCGACCTTCTTTATGGTCCATGTTGTCTTTGTCCATGGAGTTTTCTTGGCAGGGATACTGGAGTGGCTTGCCGGTTCCTGCTCCAGGTGGATCACGTTTGGTCAAAACTCTCCACTATGACCTGTCCATCTTGGGTGGCCCTGCATGGCATAGTTCATAGCTTCTCTGAGTTATTCAAGCCCCTTCGCCACAGCAAGGCAGTGATCCATTAAGGGGAGCAACAGGGGCACCGGTCCTCAATTCCACCCTTTAATACTCTCACTTCCATACATCACTACTGGAAAAACCATAGCTTTAACTATACGGACCTTTGTTGGCAAGGTGATGTCTCTGCTCCACATGATTTTTCCTAGCTGCAGAACTGTTGCAGTCTTATGGCATTCAATTCTACTCTGAACCCTATAACCACTTTTAGCCGGAGAAGCAAGTCATTCAAGTCAAATGAGGCTTAGCAGCATTAACTATAGGTTGCAAAAGACATACAGAAGAAGTAGAGACCACAATGCTGAAATACGTTTCCTTTCTTTAGGAGGAGGGGAGCGAGAGAAAACACAGTCTTTGAAAGGCTCCAGAGTTGTAACCACAGCCGATACTTTAATTAGGCAATTAGAGCTATTAGAAGTCGACAAAGCTCCAGGCCCAGATGAATTACAACCAAGAAATCTGTCAGAAGAGGAACAGAAAGCCCTTGGCAGGATCTGTAACACTTTAGTAAGTAGATAGGAGAGTGCTGAAGAGGACTGAAGTAGCAACTGATACAATGCTCCCCACTCAAAACACACACACACACACACACACACACTGATGCTAAGAACGTTGAAAACCGGAACCTAAAATTCTAAACCGTAGACCAACTAAGGAAAGAGCAGCCACTGTAGTCACTCCAGCTCCCATCAATCCTGCCAACGTGGCCATCAGGGATGATGGGAGGTAAAGTCCAGCTGCATCTGGAGGGAACCATGCTGGCTAACCTAGGAGTAGAGATACCAAGCTCAAAAGGGCCAATGCTCCTCTGTCTTGGAATATGGCAACATACTGCATTTTTAAATTGCACAGACCAGCAATGGATACATCAGATGGCAACTAAGAAGCATAAGGTTTTCTCCAATCCCTACCTGCAGATGCCAGGGATAGAACCTGGAACCTTCTGCATGCAAAGCAGATGCCCTTCCAGTGAGTTACAGTCTCCCACCTGTTTCAATTTCATGAGAGAATGCAAGATGGAAATAAGCCTTTTCCATGATGTGGGTAGGACCCAAACTCTACCCACTCACAAGAGGAACGGTAAGAGAGATAAGACCCTTTTTGAGAGTAGGAGGTCTGCAATCATTTCCAAAAAGTAGGAATAAAAGTTGAATAAAGCCAGTCATTGGTCTAATCTAGCTCTGTTGGTATAGCATGAAACTCTTTAACTCAGGTTGTGTGTTCAAGCCCCACACTACAAGCGTATGATTCTAAGAGGGATTTTCTAGGTCAGAGATAACATTATGCCCTCAGTATGTACTAGGATTACAACTCTCCTGAGCCTTAGCCAACATGGTCAATGGTTGTGGATGATGGATGTCATCTGGACCATTCCATGTTGGCTTCTCCTGAATTAGAGCATGTTAGCACTTTCAAAGGATGAGTGGACACATTCAGAAGTTCACAGGCCAGTTCATCATTCCACATTCTTTGGATCAGATTCGGACTGAGCCAAAATGACTCACATTTCCCTGCAATTTTCTCCGCGCTTCAATCAAAATGTGTCACTTTCCCAGAAATGTTTGGCACCCCTCTTCAATATGTTTGGAATGACACTCTCTCCAGGAATCCTTCAATCTGCTTCTTGGATAGTCTACAGTGTAGCTTTCATCAGCTTCAATCATATGTTTCTGCACAGCAAAACAGTTGGAAGCAGAAATGCTTCTGAATACCAGTGGCTGGAAACCGCAGGAGGGAAGAGTGCTCTTTTGCTTGAATCCTGCTTTTGCAGGTTTTCCACAAGCCTCTGGCTAGCCACTGTGAGAACAGGATACTGGATTGGGCAGCAGAGGCAGAGTTGCATCTGGCGGAGGAGGAGGAGGAGGAGACACAATGAAGCTGTAGTGCAAGGAGAGTTTTGAACATGTTGGGCCTGTGGCGGTGGGCAAGGGTATCATTCAATCTCCAGGCAGCCAAATGTCTTCGCAAAGAGCACATTTCAAGTGGAAATCATAAAGAGCTTCAATTGGGGTAGCAATTGTCACATCTGCACTATACATTTAAAGCAGGATCATACCACCTTTACAATCATAGTTCCCCCCAAAGAATCCTGGGAATTGTCATTTGTTAAAGGCATTTGTGCCCTCTTGTAGCCTTCTCAGAACCAACTCCTTGGCCATTGTAGGAAGCAAGATATGGACCAGATGAGCCTTTTGGGTCCAGCAAAGCTCTCCTTATAAGTCTCTCTAACAGTGAACTTGATTGATGCTTTTGAATTATGGTGCGGAATGAGTTTCTTGAGAGTCCCATGGACTGCAAGAAGATCAAACCTATCCATTCTTAAGGAAATCAGCCCTGAGTGCTCACTGGAATGACAGATCCTGAAGCTGAGGCTCCAATACTTTGGCCACCTCATGAGAAGAGAAGACTCCCTGGAAAAGACCCTGATGTTGGGAAAGATGGAGGGCACAAGGAGAAGGGAACGACAGAGGATGAGACGGTTGGACAGTGTCCTCGAAGCTACTAACATGAGTCTGACCAAACTGTGGGAGGCAGTGGAAGTCAGGAGTGCCTGGCGTACTCTGGTCCATGAGGCCACGAAAAGCGGGACATGACTAAACAACTAAACAACAACAACAACAGTGAACTTGGTGGTAAGTGTAGGCTAGTTGAATAGGGCCATTAAAGAACCAGAAGGAAAGTTCCGGGGGGGGGGGAGCAGCATCTGCCCTATACATTTAAAGGAATATCATACCACTCTAAACCGCTGTGGCTTCCTCCAAAGAATCCTGGATTCTGTAGTTTGTTAAGGGTGCTGAAAGTTAGGTGACCCAAGTTCCAGTCACAGAGTTACAATTCCCAGAGTGGGAACAAACAATGCCACTTCCCGGGGAACTCTGGGAATTGCTGCTCTGTGAAAGGACAAGGACTCTCCTAGCAACACTCAGCACCCTTAACAAACTACAGCTCCCAGGATTCTTCTGGGGAAGCCCTGACTGCTTAAAGTGACATGACACAGCATTAGATGTATAGTGCAGATGTGGCCCATATAATTCAGGGAATGTTACACATGCCTACACTGGGGTTCTTTGGAGGAAAGGAAGACTTTGGTAATAAAAAAGGAGCTTCAAGAAAGCAAGATGGGTTGTATTGATAAGTCTAGTTATATTCCTGGAACAGGCAGAGATGGGGGAGAAATTTGCCTGGTTTGCATCTTATTTATTTATTTAGATCCTATCCCACCCCTCCTCCTAAAGGAGCCCAGGCCTTTAATGTGAACTTACCAAATTTGCGCTTTCTGACCTGAGCCAAAGCAAAGCACAGCCCGCCTACGAATTTCACATGTCTCTGGATTTTGTGAAATACTAGTAATCTAACCAAAGAATGCATACAGAGATGTGCATATTAGTGAAGACTTCAGGCAAATAAAAGTGTGCAGAATACTGCAATAAACTAGAAAAATGCATTCTGCTATGGGAAATTGATTACAAAAATGCACATGAGAGACAAAATTTTGTCTAAAGATGTTTCTGTTAAAGGAAACACACACACAAATGAATACAAATTTTCACATTGACATTTAAAAATAATAACCACAAATTGATGCAGAACAAAATTTAAGATTGGAAAGGGGAGAAATGGAAACTGACAGAGTCCTGTCAATGGCATGTTATGCACTTTGAGGAGTACTGAAGGCTACATAGATCAGTGCCCCTGCTTTGAGTTGGGTGTGTTATAAAAGGCTTTAAAAAATAAACCAAGTGGGGCAGAGCTGCACAATCACTTAGGCAGAGTTGTCACTTAATGACTTTCAAATATAATTAAAAACATATTCTAATATAAGGTTCCCTGCCAATGTCAAAATATGTTCCAGCCAAGTGAAATTAACCTTCAGAAGCTACTTTAATCACAACACCGTGGTTCTCTCCCATCTGCCAGTCATTGATGCCTCTCCACCTGAGCCCTGTTCATCTACCTTAGTGCCAAAGGAAAAGAACAATGGATTGCACCTTGGTGGCTAATGCAAGGCACAAGCACAACAACAACAATGATTTATCATGGACCAGTGGCCAGAAATCAGTATGCTAAAGACCAGATACTACAAATAGTTTCACGTGACATTTCATGGAGGACAAGACTATCAATGGCTAGTAGTCACGATGCCTATGTTCAATCTCCATGCCTGGTATGAAGAAATTGGATACAGAGAATATTTTTCCCCATTCCCTGTCTCATAATACTGGACCTCGGAACCATCTAGTGAAGCTGAACACTGGAAGATTCAGGAGAGCCAAAGAAAGCACTTCTTCACACACAAAGTTAAATTATGGAGCTTGCTCCCACAGGCTATAGGTATGGCCAGCATCCTAGATTAGATTAAAGGAGGATTAGACCAATTCATGGAGGAGCTATCAATGACTGTTAGCCATTATGGTTATGCTCTATCAGTGTTTCCCAAACTTGGGTCCCCAGCCTTTTTTGGACTACAACTCTCATCATCCCTAGCTAGCAAGACCAGTGGTCAGGGATTATGGGAATTGTAGTTGGGAAACACTGTTCTACTTCCACTGTCGGAGGCAATATGCCCCCTGAATACCAGTTGATGGGAATTACAAGTGCAGAAAGTTGCTGTTGCACTCAGGTCCTGCTTGGGGGATCTGGCTGGCCACTATGAGAACAGGGTGCTGGGCTAGATGGGTTTTAACCTGATCCAGAAGGGCACTTATCATCTGAGAAAGGACCCTAGTTAAAACACTAGGCAATTACCGTAGTCTGCTCACCTTTTCTGGTATTCGGCATTGCGGCCAGGCATCTGGGCCCCTGCAGTGATCCACCGGGGGGGGGAGAGATTGATGCCCCCCGTTTTGCTGTCTCAGCCATGTCACTGGTGCTGGGCAGGCCCCTGCCCAGGGGTGGTCCTGTTGTCCACTCAGTGCTGGTTGGAGGCATGGCAGCGAGAATTTAAACTGTGACATGGCCAGGGAGCCCTCCTCTCTCTCCCATCGCCAGATCTCCCAACCCACCCTCTTTTTTATGCTTTGCTATAACACGGCCTTGCTATGGACAAATGCCAGCCGCCATATTGTTGGGGCCAGGAAGGATTTTTTTTCCACTTGGCAAATTGGCACCAGCCATTTGGTTTCCGCCTACCTTGTAGCAATCATCACAACGTTGTGAGGTTAGGCATTGGGTAAGCCTTTGTTTGAATGGAGGGGAGGTTGTAGCCTCTGCCTGCCCCTCCTCATTAAAGGTATCCTGTTAAAGGGATCTGGGGGTATGGATTCTGTCTGATGCCCAGACATGGGCTAGGGCCATGCCAAGACCCCAATGGGGACCCTATGGGTGCCCCTATTTGATGTAAGTCATAGGGCTCCCCCTATTGGTGGTTTACCCTTAGATGGACTCCCTGCAGATGGGCGGGAGTCAAGAGATAGCCTGGCTTCACCCAATGCCTAAGCCAAACTGCTCCCATATGTAGCCAATAAAGTTGTGGCCTATTTTATCCCATAAACCTAAATACTTCTGCCCATGTGTTTATTATCCACTAGGGTACTGCGAGTCACAGGGCCCTGGCATGCAACAACAATTACCAGAGTGAGTAGCAGGCAAGATGGGTAAATGGCTTCCCACAAGATATACTACATTTCATAGGAAGCCAAAAGAGCTTTGATAAAAGTGGTGGAACGTCTGTGTGTGTCCTCACTTATTCCAAAAAGAACACCTTGGGATCCCTTGTGGAATTTTCATGCAGACCTCTCCTTTGATGAATGCCCTTTGACAGCCAGAATAAGGAGACAAGCTGAACTCAACTGCGCACAAATTAAAAGCCAGCCACACGCACTGTGTATCATATCCTGTGAGTTGACGGAAATTATCATATAAGCAAATAATAAGCAGTATCCCTCTCCCCAAAGTGCAGCTATTCCTTATAATATCTTGCTGAAGTCAGCATGAAAGGAAATACAGCGAGCATGAATTTACGATGGAGACAGGTTGATTTGGTGTGAAAAAAGAGGTTGGAGAGGGAGGGAGCAGATGCTGCATTCCTGGGATTAAAATAATGACAACAGAGGTTGATTGGTTCCTTTGGGTGGGTGGGGGGGAGAAGTTTGACTGTGATGAATGTTTGGCCTTATCTTGACTCTTAGCTGTAATACCATATATTGCTATTCAAAATAGGGTAAGATAATAACAACCTCTGAAGTGGTACTACAGAAAACTAACAGTGCTTCCATTCTAATAGCCCAAAGCCTCTCATTGTGAAATGAGGAATTCAGTAACTTATAAGGGTTTGGGGTGGGGGGAAGCTGCAGTTAAAAACATTTTTAGGGCAGCTGGGGGGGATTATTGGATTTGTAATTTAGCACATAAAAATTATATCCTTTGCAACCCATCTAATGGAATTCTCCTTCTCTCCAACTTGGGTTCTCTGAATGATTGCAATATATCACGATGGACAATCGAAACAGGCAAGGCAAAGCAGAACTGCTCTCAGAATGCATTCATGAATCTCATTGTGATCCTGCTGATAGCATATGGTCCCTCTGAGTTTTATAAGAATGTTTGTGTGTGTAGATTGCACAGTTTATAATATCCTTACCTCTATCAGTGCGGTTTACAATGATAATTTTGGCAAAGCTGTTGCCTAACGACTTTCAAATATAATTATAAACGTATTTCAATATAAAGTCTGTTGCCAAAGTCAAGCATACACCAGCTAAGTGAAATTAACCTTCAAGTGATACTTGAATAACAGTAAACCACAAGGGTATGTAAGAGATTAGATATACTGTAGTCTAATTATGTTACAATAATTCACCTCATTAATCTCCTAGGAAACAATAACCACAACAGTTAAATGCTGTAATTAACAAACCCTATTTCAAACTTGATTTTAATTTTATACGACTTTGCAATATTATCTAGTGCAATTATATAAAAGACAAACAACAACAACAACCAAAAGAGATAAAGCAAATGTTAAGTTCTCTAGAGAAGACATCCAAAACAATCTGATGCCTTTAACCTGGGAGAAGGAAGAAAAAGTAGGCCAGGCATGCTTAGGAGATTTCTCGCCTTTAGAAAGCCTTGTCAATATGGAGAACGACGCCTTTTCATTCCCATTTGCCTCTCTGGAATCCAGAGCCAAAAATGGCAATGTTTCCCAAATGTGCAGTTTAGAAAAACCTCCTGCCCTTTAAGCAGTTTGATATTACAAGAGGATAGCTTTGAATTCATAACATTCAGATGAGGGCAGCAAAAGCAAAAGCCAATTCATTCTGTAGGTTGGCTGCCAATTACATTCCCAGAAAGATTTAAAGTGTTGATATTAGGGTCTGGGACCTGGGTGTTTGCCAAAGCACTGCATCCCATACCAAGCTGCCTGTTATTTAAGATCAGTGGTGGAAGGGGCTTTGGTATATGGGCCTCCTCAGTATTCATTATGGAACAGGGCTGAGTTGAAATGTGCCTCTCCCCCATTTTTCTATCCTGGTGTTTGGGATGGTTCTGTCCCAAAACACAACAATGGTGGCTTTTACTTGTGAATAAAGGAAGTGATATTCATGCAGGCTAGTAGCAGTACAGACTTAGCAACAATAACAACATCCAGAAGATTCCAAGATGCACAAGCAAGGTGTCAGGGACTGGACTGAAGGGGATGGACAAGATGGAGGAGGAGGAATGGTGGAGATCGTTCCCCCCCCCCATGCTTCCAGAGGAGAGAAAAGCAGTTTTGATTGGCAGCAGGGGTTTGAGGAGGGTCACAGCACAGAGACAGGCGAACAGAAGAGTTGGGAGGTGTTGCGGGGGGAGGAGAGGCAGAGCAGCCAGCTGACACGTTGTCACTGGTGAGTATTTCTGACCCCCCCCCTTCTCCCAGAACTAGGTGTTTGCTAGGGGCACAGGAACAAAGGACTCAGAGACAGTTGTCCACGAGTGGCCACCACAAAGGGAAATGCTGTTGTTAGGAAGGAGGGAGGAGGGGCTCAGTTGGAGCAACACCATTATCAGGGCATACTGCATTCTTTTGTCTCTCAATATTATAAATGAATAAAGTCATTAAAAAGGACTCTGCCTTGTTTCCTCTGCTTCTTGCTGCCACCAGGGGAGGGATATGATTCCCAAAGCCTTGACACAAGGCAATAGGTTCAAAATTAAACAGTAGCTATGAAGATGTTCTGACAGTTAACTTGGCTCTCCTGCCAAGCTTTTAAAGATGAGGTGGGATGAGTTCACTCATGGGACTCTCTCACTCTATGGGAAATCTACGCATATGCACTCCATCTGGGCAGGTGCTTCTCTTCCCACCTATGAAGGCAACGCCAGGTTCTCAGTTACAAGGGTTTGTGTCATGCCTTTCTGACTCCACCTCTGCCACCCCCCCTCCTCCTGCCCAACTCCTCCTTCTGGCTGACCAAAGTCTTCTTCCCCTCCCTAAGAAGGGTATGTGCTCTGCAGGAGGGGTGAGATCTGCTTCCCCCTCTCTGACATTCAGAGTCACAAGTGGAGAACATCTGTTGTCCATCCCTGGGTGTCAGCCTTCCAGCAACCGTCAAACCCTGCTTCTCCTTCCTCCACCTTTGTTTGGAGCTGGCAAAGCAGATCCTGACAGAACTGAAGAGCCCACGACAGCCACAATTTCCCCTAGGATGCCCCTCAGAATAATGCTGCATTATGACTGAACCCACTTCAATCATTCTTACACACAAACACAATCGCTATCCCATGAGGGGGAGAGTGGGGATGAGCCCATTGACCCCTTCCTATCCTGCACTTACACATTCAAATTGTTGGAGAATCTCATGTCATATTTAAGTTATATCAACCTTTACTTATGCCATGATCTGCAGAGATAAAACATCTCACATGTTCAGATTCACATTCCTGTTCACACTGTTTCGTGGTAGAGACACTAGTTGGCACTGGACTTAGCCATATCTGGGTGGAGAAAGGAATCTCCTGTGGCTGTTCTGTTTTTATTTAAGAAATATAATAAAGATTTTTGTCCTAGATCCTTTAGTGGTGCGCCTCCCACCAGAGCCCAGATGCGGTTAGGAATGGTGAACTCTCAATCTCAACTCTCTCTCCCAAACTAGCTACAAAGCAATTCCCCTCACCTGCTGAGCTGCAGATGAAGCAGTGTGATGCTCTGTTTTGTTCAGATGCATTTTAAGATGAAAGCTAAAGCATGCTGATGATGATGACTTCAACCCTGTCTTTATAAATATTATCACCTGTTCCATCTTTCCCAAAAGAAAATGAGTTTTCTTTTGTAAGAGCACAACTTTGGTGAGGAATAAACCAAAAGGTTCATGTTCCAATAAAACATAAATGAGGACATTTTTATTTTTAAAAAAGCTGTGCTCAGATGCGAGGAAGTGCATGGGGAAATGGGAGAGAAAAAATCATTCTCCTATAACAGTTTTCCATTAGGACAATGTAATATGTGCTAAAGTTCAAGTGATGTATGTGTGTCTCCTTGAAGAAGATATTCTGTATATCAGATGCACCATAAATACTAGACGACGTAAGGAACCTCAGGCAAGGCAACTACATCCTTGAGTGGTCCTGAAAAATATACCGCGTGGTTGGAAAGGTGAATTATAGCAGCAAACAAATTTAATACATCTGCTTGCCTAGTGGACACCCACAATTTGCAATTTAATCATCCACGAGTTATGGTGTGTTCATAATTGAATTAGACTTTGAAATAAGGAAATATTGGTTTATAGTGAGGGTTTTTTATATATATAAAGGCACCTCTTTTGAGGTTTATAATTATCCTAAAGGAGGATGGTGAGTTGCAAACAAGGGTACAGATTCATCAAGGGAAGTCCTGGAGAGGGGCATGGTGGGAAGAAAGGCTGTGGTGCCAAGAGCTCCTTGTGTCTTCAGGATGTATGAGTGCAGAAGAGAATCTGGGCCCTATTGTTAGGCAAAGTGGGGCAGCTGCTTCTGTCAACAGATGCTCAGGGATGGTGGCGAGGAGCAATGGAAGCTGTACAGAGACAGTTCCAGACACACCACTTTAGGGAGGGAGTTCTGAATTTGCAGTAGTGCCAGGGGGTTGGAGAATCACCATAAGCTCCTTTCATGGACCCACTGAGTCCTCCTCTCTACCTATGACAGCAAAGGAACCATCTGGAGAGCTCCTTCTATTTAACTTAATTCCCAGGGTAGTATATGGGAATGGAGGCACTTTTCCAGATATTTTTAGTTTCTGAGAGATACAGTAGCTCAAGGAGGAGAGTGCCAAGGCAGTTCACAGACAGTCTGTGTGGTTCAGATTTGCCTTTATTGCTTTGTTTTTCAGTTCAGAAAAAAGGATGGTGATGCTACTTAGGGTCATAAAAAGGACTCCATTCCAAGAGTAAGACATGGCAGTTACAAGTACCCGCTTGCAAGATGTTCATTTGTCACAGGCTACAGAAATCTAACTTGCAGATTCCTAAAAAGGGCTCTTATGCGGAGCTGAAGAGATCATATAATTGCCTTACATTCTAGATTATATTATTTTTAAAAAGAACATGTCACAGCTAATGGTCCCATCATTAGTTGCCGGGTCCTTTTGCCCTCGGTATCATCGCCCAAGCATTTTATTTCACTTCTTGCTCCCTCCCCCCAATGACAATTACACCACAACAAAAACTCTCTAATAGAAAGGGGGAAAGATTAATTGGAAAGTTGATTTGAGAGTACAAATGTTCCAGACCTGACAGTTCTGTAATGTAAGCAATTAAGGCAGCATTTTTTTTAAAAAAAAATGCGTTATTGGCGCCAGCAGTATGATCAGCCATTGTCTCCATTGGTGTGGCTACATTTGATCACTGAGTGCATAGAGAGGTGAGAACCATAAGAAACAGGTGAAACCCAGATGTGGAAAGAAGAAGGAATATTTCCTGTCCTGCTGAAGTAAAAAATGGCAGTCCAACATTTGGATGCCAGAGGGCATTGCCACTGAAAGCGAAAAAATGTCCCCCTGCTGCTTTCTTACTTTTGAGGTAACCAAGAGGCCATTGTGAGTGTCTTTCCTTTCATTATATGAATCAATTCACCAGTGGTATGCACGCTGCAGTGTACTAGCTGCCCATACTTCAATTAAGGTCACGTGGAAGACAACTCTTCCCGTGGGGCTTTCTCAGATCATGAGGTCTGGGCAGTTAGGGAGGCTGCAGATTGCTGGAGAAATGTGTCAACAGGACGAAAGTCACCCACTGAGCACCATGATAAAGCAAGCTGAATATCCCACACCCACCAAAATTATAATAAAACACATACTAAAATGCTCTGAGCATTATCCAGAAAAATGGAAGCCTCTTTTCCAGGTGAATAAAACTTTGGAGAAAGTGGAGGATAGATTTTGGTGCAGCACTCGACGACACATCTCTCCATTCCATTGGAGAAGAAATAAGAACATTGGATATTACTGAAACCTTGGAGGGTTTGTGGCACTCACCATAAATCACATTGTTTTAATACTTACAACATCCTTGCAAGATGGGATGGTTTTATTATCCTTTTATTGAAGATGGAGAGCTCAGAGAAGGTGACTCACCCAAGACCACCTTTTAGGTTTGTGAAAGAGGCAAAACTCAAAGTGATGACTTGCCAGTTTTCATTTCATTTTTCAGACACTGCACTAAAAACCTGGTACCAGAATCATTTCTGAGAAGGTTCATACATGTAGAGCTAGTGTCATCACCTAGCACCCACAGTGCACTGACATAACCCATCAGTGCTGGTGTCTGCTCTGTGTCTACACCCTACTATCTCCAGCTCAGGGTTCACTAGCAGAACTGATACTCATTGGCCACAGTATCTCCAGCTAGGGTTGGCAGAGACCTCTGCCTCAACCCTACATAACAGCTACCAGTCAGAGTAGACTAGGGTAGCCAATCAGGGATGATGGTGTCAGGAGCTCAGCCTACACTTGAGTAGGATGCTGGCAGAAACACATGCCCAACTGGCATGTTCCCTCCCTCCTGGTCATTCATTCGGGAGCTTCAAAAGCTTTCTTCTGTCCGAACATCACAGCGACCGATGCCAACAGACATCTGCACACTTAGGGATCCGCAGAGTCTTTGCAGCTTTTCATGACAGACCTCAGCAACTCAGCATTTTGGCTAATCTATTTTATTTACATATAAACACACACGGGGCACTGCAACATGGCTCCCTCTCTTTCTAGCATCAGACAGCAAAGAGAAAAGAACAAAGGACAATAGTTCCACTTCACGGAACACAGAAACACAAACATCCTGTGTGGAGTCAAAACATACACCGTCATGTGAAAGACAACAATCCCATGACTGCAATCATGGAGCAGGAATTCTAACAGATGGGAGGCGGGGTCCAACCACAACTGGAGGGCACCATGGCTCCTCCTAGTGCAGATTATACTGAGCTCCAAAGGACCAGTTTGCTTTCCAGCAATGGATACATCATAGGATGCATATGGTTCTCTCCCTGTCGTATTTGGCAATGGCAGGGATTGAACCTAGGATCTTCTGCATGCCAAGCAGATAGGTGCTCTTCCACTGAGTCACAGCCCTTCCTCGTCATCCACTTGTCTTAACTTCACAAGAGAATGTAAGAAAGAAAGATGCCTCTTTCATCATTTGGACAGGACCCAAACTCCACCCACAAGAGGAATGGTAAGAAAGATAAGACCTTTTGGGGGGGGGAGGGGGCTACAGCCTTTTCCAGAGAGAAGGAATAAAAGAAAACAGATTGCATTTCTGGTACAAGAAACCCAGCCACGCTGGATGAAAGCTTCAAAATAACTGAAACAAAGAAGAGTAAATAAACTCGGAATGATTTATCTCGAGGGGATAATACAGTAACTGCTGAATAATTACAGGCAGCAATCTTTATTAGTATGCAAAGTAGCTCGATTGGGTGTGTTCCCATGCTGCTTGGAGAACAAAAAGGCAAGAAGCGGGACACATTATAATAAATCACACACACCAAATTCCCAGCTTGTTGCAGCAAACATCTTTACTCCGGGGGCACTGGGAGTGCAGCAGTTCTTCTTGAGATTAAAAAAAGAAAGAAAGGGCTGTTTAATTTATATTTTCCAGTGATGCATTGTGCTTTCAGAATTCATTCAACTGAAAGAAGTACAAAAGTTTCACTTTACAAAAGTGTATACACACACAGGGGTGGGGGATTACAGAATTTGCCAGAGATCTGTTTCTAAAACAAACAATGTTATTTTCCTCTTGTGGTTCTGTTTGTGTGTGTGTGTGTGTGTGTGTGTGAGAGAGAGAGAGAGAGAGAGAGAGAGAGAGAGGAATAGGCTTTCCATTTCAAATGAGTGGTGAGCTATTTTCTTTTTGACAAATAACCAAAAGAGAGCACAAATCTTCAGAACACAGGAAGCTGAAATGAATCGAACCTGCTTTATTCACTGAACTAAGATTGTAGTCCTCATAGTTATTAATTAAGGGCCAACTTAAATGGTAACACAGAAAGCTATATTATACCAAGTCCGACCATTTGTCCATCTAGTTTTGGAACAGCAACATTGACTGGCTGCAGTTCTCCAGAGTTTCCAGCCATAGACACTTCCCTGCCCTGGAGATGGTGGGGTTTGAATCTGGGACCTTCTGCACGCAAAACAGATGATCTACCATAGAGCTACAGCCCTTTATTTTGAGTAATCAAGAGAGCAACAACCATCTCCAGCAGTCATATATGTACAGTGGTACCCCGGGTTAAGTACTTAATTCGTTCTGGAGGTCCGTTCTTAACCTGAAACTGTTCTTAACCTGAAGCACCACTTTAGCTAATGGGGCCTCCTGCTGCTGCCGGAGCCCAATTTCTGTTCTTATCCTGAAGCAAAGTTCTTAACCTGAAGCACTATTTCTAGGTTAGCGGAGTCTGTAACCTGAAGCGTCTGTAACCCGAGGTACCACTGTACTTGACCTCTCCCCCCACCACACACACACATCAGAACAGTCTTCTTTTCCTGAGTTGTCAGAAGGAAAGCCACATATTCTAGTTCCAGTCCTTTTTCTTCTTTTCTTCTTTCCTTTCTGAAATCATTTTCATAATTCTCAGATAAAATCCTACTAGTAAATAATGCTATAAAGCAGAAATGGGCAACTGGTCACCTGTGTGGCAGATCTGGCCCCTGAAGCAATTTCCCTGGCCCTTGATAGACCTATCCAATTCTAATCTAGGCCCATTAATTTTTTTGTTGTTGTTCATTGCTGGGCAGCTGTGACTAATGAGGACTGGGTAATGAAAATATCCCCAACCTCACTCCCTTCCAGGTGTAACTGGCAGGATCGGAGAGTGAGTCATATGGAAGGGAAACAATTGTGTGGTTTCTGATATTAAAATCAGTTATGGCTGACTCCTGTCACAAATGACCAAAAACCATCTGTTATATCCTTCTCCCTAGTTAAACTTCATGTCATACAGAGCAACTTTTGCACCTTGATTAAGATGGGATCTCTGTATTCAATGGTTCTCAGGAGCAGATACGCCAGCCCCAGCAAGAGGCTTCCATCTCTGAAGGGCATGACAATTGCATGAGTGCTTTAAGTGTATGCAGTTTATGATGTTACCTCAGTATATGGCAGCTTCCAATGTTCCGAAGTAAAGAATTTATATATGCTTTAAATTCATGGTGTTGTCCCATCTCAGTCAGGATTGTTTACAGTGACTGGGAACAGACCTCCAGAGTTCTAGGACTGGGAACAGACCTCCAGAGTTCTAGCAATTTCCCAATTACACCTGAATTGTTGTCTCATTTAATGTACTCATTGCCCATTTGTCTGTGGTGTTCATTCATGATTCTCCGCCGCATTACTGGTGCCCACCATGCACATTAATAAAACATTGCAAAAGGTGGTCTGAAACATTTGAACCAAATAGAGACATACACAGGCCTCTGTCACTGACCAAGGCACCAAGTCCACTGGAAGCTGCAAGCCTGCCTTCCAGGAAGAAAAACTGTCACAAGGGATACCAGTTAAGCCAATAAGGAAGCAGCTGCTCTAGTGCTTGTTTTCCTCTTCCCTCCCCATTCATTTTTCCTTTTGTATCACATCTATTTGATTGCAAGCTTGTAGGCAGGGACAAGTCATTGTTTGCGGCCATCACTGCACATTGTGGGGCTGTATTAAATATGTGCTGGGCTACACTGAAGCTTTCAACATTCAACTTCGTTGAATGACTCTATGTTCTTGTAATTTAAGAGAAGGAGGAAAGTCTCCTTTCTCCAGACTGTGCATAATTGTATATACATCTGTTAAGGCTTCCCAGTCTCCCTTGCTCACCCTTTCTTTCTACATGTGATTTTTGACACACACACACACACACACACACACACACACCCCAAGAGAAAGGCGGGATATTGACTGCATTCCTGACGGCTGACTGCTGTTTCTACTCACTGACAAAAAACACAGCGATGGGAGAGCCTGGCAAAGTCACCTGCACATCCCACCCTAGCAGTCCTACTAACCTTGAGGCCCATGAGTCTTGTTAGAACTGGGAAGACGAGGAGAGAGACACCAGCTCTGGCTTATCGACTGACTCTCACTCTATGGGGCAGTATTGTAGGTTGGAGCCAGCAGGCTGCCCCAAAGGTATAGGCACTGGAGGGACACAGCCTTGATGTCTCTATGGGGGCAAATGGACCACCCTCTCTTTTTTAATTTTTTTCTGTGAAAATACTTTATGTTTAATACATCTGAAAAATGCATATACAAAGAACTGTGGCATGGAATAAAGCATTAGCTCAACATGAATGAAACGACAACAATTAGAGTCTGGGGAGATTGAGAAGTCAATGTATAGTTCTAGAAGAGGTCACTATTATCTCTGTAGGTAAATACCCCCATCTGGTGTGTTATAATGTGGATAATGGAGCGGGCAGTTTTTGCTGCATTAACTTACTTATAATCCACAGTCTTCGAATTTGTTGGCACAGAGTGGGGCTGTCTTTGGGTGAGATATGGAGGGAGGGAATAATTAGGATGCCCCTGGTAATAAATGGAATGGGAATTTTTGCAATGGCCCTTGGACTGTTTTAGTTGGATAGATGTCCTATTCTCTTCATCTAGTTATTTGGAAATTCCAGTTGTTGCCCTTACTGTTGCTTAGTTTTGTGCATTTATGATGGAGCTGCTAATTTGCTGGTTATTAACTGGGCTTGTTTTTATGGATCCTGTCATTTTTTGAATACTATTATCCCCACACCACCCCCACACTTTTATTAGTATTTTATTTAATTGTTCCTAACTCTGGGATTGAAATATTCAGTGAAGAGTGGGATATAAATACTTAGAAATAAAATAAATACAAAAAATAAATAAAATTTCCTAAGAGCCACTGTGGGCAGGGGGGTTAAGATCAAACTGCCAGTGCAAGATATAAATATAGACCTCACATGCCAAGTTTAGAAGCTGGATTTATGAATTTTCATAAGCTTTCAGACAGAAATTCTACGTTAAACCCTCTGGGATTGGCACTGTAATGGAGAGCAGTCCACTGCTGAAGGCAACACGACATTTTGATTTAAAATTGAATTTTCAACATAAGCAGCAATCCAGCCAGCCAAATCATAGCTTAATGCTCCTCTGATCATTCCCGCTGTAGTTACAGGAAGCAAGGAACTGAAAAATCCTTTGTGACTTGCAGACTCTCAGATTACGAAAGCAAGCCCACTGACAGACACATCAATCCTCATTTGAGTATGATTCTTCAAGGAACCTCCATTTGACTTAAAGAATTCCCCCTTTAAACACCTGACTGCCACTCACTGGGAAGCAAGAGCAAATTGGCAGATCTCAGGGTAAATTACAACTCTATGGACAAGAACCACAAGCAAAACGTTGGTTAATTAGTAGAAACACACATGGCAGGGAGAATCTCAAGGTGATTGTCAACACTGATGTAATTATACACATGCTCCAACTGTCCTTGGTAAATTACCGCTCATATTTTGCCTTTTGGGGGGGACGGGTGGCACATTTTAAAATAAACACGTTAGTCTTTAAGATGCCACAGGACTCTTTGTTGTTGTTTTGCTGCAACAGAATAGTACAGCCCCTCCTCTGAAAATTATTTTAAATCTCTTTTTTCTGCGAGCATCTAAAACCAGAGTGTGCATTCCCTTTTGAACAACCTTCCCTGGGCCACATGCCGGTGAAGAGCAAGGCCAGAGGTAAGAGTGGGTGGAGCAATGAATGTAGCTCTTATCTTTGTACAGTAGGCTAGTTTCTACGCACACTGTATACCCCTCTTCATCCAGAGGCATGATGAGAGTTCAAGAATGTATTCCATCCAGGCAAAAACATTGAAGGAGGACACAATGTACGGCTGGTGAGGGGTGAGGCCTGGGAATAGCAGGTCAAACTGAGAAGAGGGTGTGCCATGGGGAGAGTATCAAGTCAAACCAGAGAGCTGCAGAGGAGGGCCATATTTGACTCCTGGACCTGGTTTCCCTACCACTGATCTACAGCTACCTGTCTTCAAGCTTCAGCCCCCTTTTCGTTGATCTATAGAAGTCAAATATCTGCAAGTGGAGGAGTTGGGTGCCTGTTGCCTCTAGTATAAAAGGTAAAGGGACCCATGATTGTGAGGTCCAGTCGTGACCGACTCTGGGGTTGCAGTGCTCATCTCGCTTTATTGGCTGAGGGAGCCGGCGTACAGCTTCCGGGCCATGTGGCCACCATGACTAAGCCGCTTCTGGCGAACCAGAGCGGCGCACGGAAATGCCGTTTACCTTCCCGCCCGAGCGGTACCTATTTATCTACTTGCACTTTGACGTGCTTTCGAACTGCTAGGTTGGCAGGAGCAGGGACCAAGCAACGGGAGCTCACCGCCTCGTGGGGATTCGAACCGCCAATCTTCTGATTGGCAAGTCCTAGGCTTTGTGGTTTAACCCACAGCACCACCTGCGTCCCTTGCCTCTAGTATGCACACCTGTAAATGGGCCAGTCTGTATCGTTGGGCAGATCCATGCATTTCAGCATCTGATTTTTCCAACCTTCTCCACATATTCACATCCATTGACATTTTTCTTAAGTTCTCAGGAAAATTTACCAGTGTTTCAGTGCAAACGTCACACAATGTACACATTTTTATGTACTGTTTTGCCCGATATACACATTTTTTGCAAAACCAAAACACGTTTGTTTTTTGTCCCTTTTTTGGCAATATGTACAGGCCTTTTCCTATGGATTTCTTGACTGGAGATTTGCGTTGCAAATTTCAGAGAAGTGTGAATTTCGAAGGATGGCTGTACAATATTAAGGTGGACTTAATTCAATTTCCTTCCCATCCCTTCCCATCTAGTGCATCATCCAAGTTTCACATGGATCTAGCAGCTGCCAATGGGAAGCCTGCAACAGTCCTGAGTGCAGAGTATCTTTGCTCTGGATACACAAAGACAGTCAGGTGTTGTCGTATTAAAGAACTCACCTGTCAGATAACTTGTAGTCATCGTTTGAAGTTAAGCTGAATAAGCACATTTCACATTTCTTGCAAAAAAGCAAGAGTTAATTCCTGTACATTAACAGTGTTTTTATGGTCAGATTTAATTTTGGCATACCATTTGTTCACAACTCTAAAAAGAACAATGTGAAGAAAAGTTACTTTTTCAAAACTAGGTGTTGTACCTTCTTGGTCTGTTGGGGGTTAATTAGAAAGCCCATTGATGCATTTGTTGTTGCTGCTGCTGCTGCTGCTGTTTTATTTTATTTATATTTTATTTATTAAATTTGTAAAGCATCCTATACCCATAGATCTCAGGGTGGTTCCCAACATAAAATCACAATATAAAAAACAGAAAATACAGAATAAAAACCAAAACAAAACAACCTAATAATCTCTCTCCTTCCACTACGAAGATTTGTCTTTGAAATCTTCTTCTTAAATATATTCTAGCCTTAAGGATGTGAGAATAAGAGTGGATGAGTCCCTCATGATCGTCACCCGAGGTTGGCGGGCGTTAATATCATATTAAAGTTAAATATATGGCTCAGGTAGTTTGTATATTGCATTCTCCACGCCTGGATGGCGATCAGCTGAAGTCGCCCGAGGGATCATAATTTACCAGTCTCATTTCCCAAGACTGTTATCCCTCATCTTGACACACTATTAAAGTCATTTAATTATCAGCATTTTGTCTTGTCATTACCTGTGTTTTCTTGTTATTTATTTTTCTAAAACTTTGTGTGTGTTTCTTCCAGACTTTCTCCCCCAGGCCAGCTCAAACCAGACAGACACTTGAGACTCAAAATCAAAATGGCGCCCCCTACTGCCAGCAGTATGATAGAGACAAACACACACACACCATACACCGATACATTAAATTAAAAATCTGACAACCCTCTGCCTTTTCAAGAACCAAACCTGACGTCTGAGACTAGAATGTTTGGATGCGACAGAGCACTCTTGAAAATGATGGAAATATTAAATCCAAGATGTTACTACTTGTAAATAAAGCTGTTAACAGTTTAGGATCCGTTTATTCAAAATGTCATCTTACCTCAACTGCTGTAGTCTGTGGAAATGGCACTTTCACAAGTAATATTTATTGCTGGTTCCAGATTTCAATGCATGAATCCTTCAGTGTGACAGCACCTATACTTATGGAACTCCTTGGCCATTGATATTAGGCAGGAGCCTTCACTGTACACAGGGGCGTAGGAAGGGGAGCGGGGGGGGCAGGCCGCCCCGGGTTCCATCATGGAGGGGGGGTGACAAATTATCAAGGAACAATTACTGCCCTACTAGGGTGGTTCATAAAAAACTTTTTTTAAAAAAATGCCTGCTCCAAAGGTCTTATCTTACTACACTAGGGATTATACAGCTATATATGAAATTTCATGTATACCAGTTAATATCTTGACCCTCCTCCACAAAAATAGCTGTTTACTTGGCCGTTTTCCTATGTCGTGAAGGCTGGATTTCAATTCAGTGGAGCAGGGAATGGGGTCTCCTAAAAATGCTCAGGACTCTTAACACACGAGAGCTCCCAGAATTCTTTGCGGGAAGCCACGACTACTTAAAGTGGTTTCACTTGACCAGGACATCCTGGAATTACAGAAGGCACTTCAGCTTCTGATTGGATGTCCCATTTTTCAGTGCCAAGTTCTCATGTGATTCAGCTGGCTCTCGCAAGAGCTCAGCACCCAAGGATGCACATCTTTCATGCTAAAGAAGGTGCCTGAGCCAGAGCCCATGGGGGGGGGAGCTGCTGCTGGTGCAGCCCAGGCTACCCCTGCCAGGCCCAGAGGCCATGCCTCCTCTGCCTGATAATACCCCTGCCAGAGGAGGAGGAGATGACAAGAGGGAAGAGGAGGAGAAAGAAGAAGAAGAGGAGGAGGAGGTGTTTGGATTTGATATCCCGCTTTATCACTACCCAAAGGAGTCTCAAAGCAGCTAACATTCTCCTTTCCCTTCCTCCCCCACAACAAACACTCTGTGAGGTGAGTGGGGCTGAGAGACTTCAGAGAAGTGTGACTGGCCCAAGGTCACCCAGCAGCTGCATGTGGAGGAGCGGGGAAGCGAACCCTGTTCCCCAGATTACGAGTCTACCGCTCTTAACCACTACACCACACTGGCTGGAGCTGGAGGTGCCAGTCCAGTGCTCTATGAGGGAGATGCTGTCGGTAATGGAGACAGGGGCCAGGGGTGGGGAAGTGTGTCCTTGAAAGACACATGTCCCGATTCAAAATGGTGGAACGTTGGAGAGCATGGACTTTAAATGTATTCAATGAATGTGGCTTGAGGCACTGCATTTGCCCATCTAGCTCAGTACTGTCCATACAGACTGACACCAACTCTTGAGGAATTCTCCAGTGTTTCAGACAGAGGTCTTTCTCAGTCCTACCCGGAGAGGCTGGGGGTCAGCCTCGGAAACTTCTGCATGCAAAGCATATGCTCTACACCATTGAGCTCCAGCCTTGCTCCCAGTGCCCCTCAGTTTCCAGAGTGCAACCCCTTTAGCCCTCTCTCCCCGATGCTTCTTGCTGCTCAGGAGAGAGGAGAGCTTGTAACAATATTGTGTTTGTGCCTCCAAAACAACCGTCTCAACTGGGAACCTTCGGGAGGTTTGGCCAAGATGGGCAGCCCTCAGTAGCAGTCTCACCCCCCACCCCATCCCCATTGCCACCTCCACCAAATGGTGACTTGTCGGGAGCATCAACGGGAGTTGTAAAAGGAGAAATCTATCTCCCATGACCAGGCAGTAACCAGCTCCACTACATCCTGTTGTTCCCTTAACTCATATCTGGAAATGGCTTTGCACGCTGCGCCTCATGCTGTGAGCACATATATTTTGACATAAAGTATATTCCATGTCCTTGTGAAGATATCAGGTAGGGGGAGTGGGGGGGGGGGAGAAGAGATGGATCCTGTCAGGAGGCATTCCCTGAAACTTCACTCAAAATGATAGTCAAATGGGATTCTAACCTCTTGATTTGTTTATATGTCACCCGGCATCGGGGGCAGGTGAGTGAGGAAAACAACCCCCACCGCAAAAAAAAAAAGGCCCACTGAGCATTTTATTGAAGTAAATAACTCCTGACAGAATTTAAGTTCCAGTCCACTAGCTATTGGAAACATGGAAAGAGTTTCAAGGAGTATCCTGCCATCTACTGTTTACCTTAAAATTATCTAGGGGGTTTCAGTGTGTGTGTCTTTTGGGGGGTAATTATCTTTGCCAAATGAGTGTGAGAGCTATCGCACCCAAGTGGCACAACTGGGATTTTTATGAAACTTTGTCTCCTCCTACCCTGTTAGGAATAGCAATAAAACTATTATCAATTGCTTCTACCTATGGTTGCTGTGCTGTGTCTCCACAGACAGAGGAGAAATGCTTCTGAATACCAGTTGCTGGAGACTGTGGGGAGGCAGGGAGAGGGAGAAGTCTCAAAACCTGCTTGAGCATTTCCCAAAGGCATCTGGGTGACCACTGCGAGAATAAGATAGCCATTGGCAGCCTCATCCTCCGTGAATTTGTTCAATCCTCTTTTAAAGGTGAAGGTAAGGGACCCCTGACAGTTAAGTCCAGTCAAAGGCAACTCTATGGTTGCAGCACTCATCTCGCTTTACGGGCCGACGGAGCCGGCGTTTGTCCGCAGACAGTTTTTCCGGGTCGTATGGCCAGCTCCTCTTTTAAAGCTACAGTGGTACCTCAGGTTACATACGCTTCAGGTTACAAACTCCGCTAACCCAGAAATTGTGCTTCAGGTTAAGAACTTTGCTTCAGGATGAAAACAGAAATCATGCTCTGGCGGTGTGGCGGCAGCGGGAGGCTCCATAAGTTAAAGTGGTGCTTCAGGTTAAGAACAGTTTCAGGTTAAGAACGGACCTCCAGAACAAATTAAGTGCTTAACCTGAGGTACCACTGTATCTACCGTAAATTGGGGGTCATCCCCGCATCCTGTGGGTCTGAGTTGCATAGTTTATCTACATGCTGCATTCAGAAATGCTTTTTTGTAATCTGTCCTGAATTTTCCAATATTCAGCTTCATTGGATGTCCATGAGTTACATTGTTATGCAAGTGAGAGAAAAACCATTTCCTTATCTACTTATCTACATGTCCCTTCTCGCTTGTCTTTTCTCTAAAAAAAAAGGTAAAGGTAAAGGACCCCTGACAGTTAAGTCCAGTCGCGGATGACTCTGTGGTTGTGGCACTCATCTCGCTTTACTGGCCGAGGGAGCTGGCGTTTGTCCGCAGACAGCTTTTCTGGGTCATGTGGCCAGCATGACTAAGCCATTTCTGGCGAACCAGAGCAGCACACGGAAACGCCATTTACCTTCCCGCCGGAGTGGTGCCTATTTATCTACTTGCACTTTGACATGCTTTCAAGGTGCATTCCTGCTAGGTTGGCAGGAGCAGGGACTGAACAACAGGAGCTCACCCCGTCGTGGGGATTCGAACCGCTGACCTTCTGATCGGTAAGCCCAAGGCTCAGTGGTTTACACCACAGCGCCACCCATGTCTTTTCTCCAAAGTGCCCCAAATGCTGCATCTTTTCCTCATGGGGGAGTTACTCCATCTCCTTGAGTATTCTAATTGCCCTTTTCTGAACCTAAGCCCCACCCCACTCTATGATACAATTGGTAATAAAAACACTAAACTGACTTTACACTTCTTTATGAAAGCTGCCCTAACATATATATGTACCAGAGCTCAATGAATGGCATTGAATGAAGTTTTACCCTGATTGAAACATACCACCCATAACATTGAGCATTGAAGGGGGTGAACAAGATGACCCATTTGGTCCATTTCAACTCTTGATTCTAAGATAAGTGAGAACACTCGGTGTCCTAAGCTTGCCAGTTACCTAGATTTAAGTAAACCGACTTCTGTGCAATTTGGAGCTTGATGGAGCATCATAGAAACTTCCTGAAGTTCATAGTGGAATTACAAAGGCACTGAAGAAATGTTGAATAAAGTGTGTGCTTTGGCCAAATTACTTTTCCTGAAGTTCCAAACATTTCTGGCACTTGGTGGGTAGTTAGATTCTGGACCCATGAAGCAAAACTATGAAATTTCAGGCTGTAATTGAAACACAGTGAACCTTGAAACAGAATCTACCAGCAGGGGTCGGGATCCAGGAAGGGTTTGGGTGTCCCTAATTGTTTACGTTTGCCTGCTAACCTTGGGAAACTTCTTGACACAATTCATCCTAACTGACAATGATATGGCATTTATATTTTCTACTGGGACTTCTTGAGGATTAATTGTCTATTAAGTCCTTGGAAATCCTCAAAATCTGCCTAGTGTTCCTTGGCAAGGAATAGCAAGTAGCTTTCCACAGACTTCCACAATTTACATTTCATCTTTTCTTAGCATTTAACTACTATGCCGGTCCTGCAATAACACAGCTACCCTCAAATAGTCCCCAATACTAGGCAAGGGGGTTCCTAACTCCAGGACGTTGTAGTACCAGATGCAATCTTAACTTAAAGGGGTGTCTGAACGAGTCCAAATGTTATTAACACAGCAGAAGGCTGCCGAGGCTGTGTAATTGGAGCCCTTGTTTGGGACTTTGGGGACCAGAGTTGAATTTCCCCCACATGAGTGTAGCCAAGCTGCTTAGGAAATAGCCCAGCAGCTACTTACAGATCAAGCCATCGACTGAACAGATGGAACATTTGCCATACATGCCAACCCTGACGACAAAGCCAAGCAACCAGCTGTTGGCTGCACCCAGTGCTGATACCAGCCTCCTAATCAGACCACCGTCTGTTGCAGCCCCAGACTGTGGGGGTTGACAGGTTGGGTTGGGGTTGAAATGCAGCTGTGTCACAGGAAGAAAGATCGTAAGGTTACAGCAGCAACATCTATAGCTGAACAGGGAACAGGGAGGAGGGGAGGGAGATGGTGCTGGCGTGGCCATCCTATTCTGTCCAGCAAGGCAAGGATAAGAAATTCCCCCCTCCCAAATGCTGAAACTCAAGAGGATACCTGTGGAGATTAATTACTGGTCAGATTGAGGGAGACAAACAAAACTGCTTCTTCTCCAAGATGGCATTGATTAAC
This sequence comes from Podarcis tiliguerta, assembly GCF_965153285.1. Classification (NCBI taxonomy): domain Eukaryota; kingdom Metazoa; phylum Chordata; class Lepidosauria; order Squamata; family Lacertidae; genus Podarcis; species Podarcis tiliguerta. Next base: position 34,194,115 of record NC_139547.1, read on the forward strand.
TCATGGAATTCACTCCCATAAGACAAAGGGATGGCCACTTACTTACATGGCTTTTTTAAAAAAATGATCCAGTATTATTTATTCCATGTGTACCCTTCCCTTCCACATGAAGCAGCCCCTGGTGGTAATATACATGTAAGAATCTTGCAGTGCCCATAACACTGAATGCCATTGAGGCACTAACAGAGATTCCATTAAATACATTCTGCCCCCTGCTTGCTGATTGACCAGGGCACTCCACACTCCCCTTCAACTCTGTTTATCTTTTCCAACAGTTGTAGACTCAGTTTTCATTGGGCTGGGTTTCTTGTGGGGGTGTTACTGCATTATTATTTATTCTAAAAACAACATTCCTTGTTTTGAGCTTTCACCAAGACCCGTTCTGCACTATACATTTAAAGGAGTATCATACCACTCTAAACAGTCATGGCTCTCCACTCCCCGCCCCCCGCAAAGAATCCTGGGAACATTGAGTTTGTGCTGAGAGTAGTTAGAAGACCTTCTATTGCCCTCACAGAACTACAACACTCAGAGTTCCCTGGAAAGAAGAACTGTTTATTAAACCTCTCTGGGAATTGTAGCTCTGTGAGGAGAACTGGTAACCTCCCAGTTCACTGTTAGAGGAACTTATAAGAAGAGCTTTCCTGGATTAAGCAAGAAGTCCACCTAGTCCACAACCTGCTTCCTACAGTGGCCCAGCAAATGTTTCTGGGATGCCCACAAGAGGGTGCAAATACCTGTTGTTTGTTTCCCAGTAGCTGGCATGCAATGGCGCCTTGTCCCTGGGGGTGAGGGAACACATTAGGGCAGATCAAAAACCACCAACAGAAGGTTGCATCCAATATTAGTCATGCCTAATTTAGCCATGCCCATTAATTTCAATGAGTCTAATCAGAGTAGGACTAGCATGAGATACAACCCTGACCATGCTGAGTAGTGGGCATGGAACTACCAGTAGTGGTAGTGACTGGCTGAGAAGGAAACTGGGGATTGGAATGGACTGGAATGGAATATTCTAGACGAAGGTCTGGCCATGTGTAATCTTGAGCAAGAGCATGTCAAGGTCTCTCTTGCTTTGCTTCTCGTAAAACTTATTTTGCTTCTCTTAAAATGTGAGGGGCCATTTGCTCAAACAGGACTTGCCAAATTCACCTCAAGGTTTAAAGGTTAACTTTGGTGGCAACCTTAGGGTTGACTGAATGGATCATCTTTTTTCCAAGAAGGCCCCAGGAAGACATTTTGGCATTTGAGGCAGAACATCAAAGTGGCATCCTTCGTGCTGTTTTTTAGAATATATATATATAACTAGCCTAATTTTCTGCCACTGCTCTCATCTGATATAACAGTAGGTCTGGCTCTATGATTCTTCTAGGCCCTATTAAGAAGCTAGCTCAGTTACCCCACCCAGGTCTAATCACAAACCATCACTCCCACCTTTCAAACAGTAAGAAATCAGCTTCCCCTTGCAATCATTACGCTTGGGCCATCAGGAAATGGCTTCAATGAATGGGATGTCAAAACCATGTAACTCACTTTAGCTCTTATTGTAGCTGATGGCTTTAAGGAAGCCGTAATGTCATTGCAAAGCTGAACCGTACCTTGCAATAAACACTTGATGCATGATGGATTCTGAAGCTAGCGGTTTACGAGGATGGGCCAGAGAAGATGGGGCAAACTTAATGGGCGCTTGATAACATAATAGAAAGGAAGGTGGCACATCAAGTTTCTGAATCTCTCGTGGAGAAGGAAACTGACCTTAATGGTGGTTAAAAACTGGCAAGTCTGAGCTGTGATGTTGTTTCCTAATTGGGTTTAATGCTTTACCTCCAACGCCCCCACACCTCTTTCCAACACCAAGTTATGAGATCCATCTATTTTAGCTTTCTGATATACAGTAGCTACCGGCTAAACCGCACGTCTGGAGCTTACCAGTCATGGAAACAAAATGCCACCGAGGTCTTACGATACATTTATTAACCGTTTAGTGTTTCATCTGCAGGAGCAATATAAACACAGCTAGTACAAAATGCCATGGGATTCACTTATGACAGTGGCTGAAGCATTATTGCATCTAAGACTTCAAAACCGATTTTTATTTTCACCCAGGGGAAATCAGATCAAAATGTAATGTTTCCTCTTTCTCTCGAAAGCTAACAAAAAGCGACATGAGCCAAATCACATCTCTGATCATATGAACAGAGGCCACTCCACAGAATAATTTTAGCTGTTCAGAGTGTTCTTCCTACATTGCCCTAAGAAATATGGGGCGGGAGAGAAATCTGTTTGGCGTGCATTTTAATGGGAACCTCCCAAATCTGCACTCCCTAAAACAGATACACGCAGAAGCTGGAAATAAAATAAAAAGCCAATATTTATTTATTTATAAAAGTATTTGTATGCTGCAGTTTCATTTTTACAAAAAAAGCAATTATAATGCAATAAAAACCACACACAAAAAAACAGAAGCACCATCTGACCATTATGGAAAATGTTTTCTCAATTGTCTGTGTAAACCTGGCAGCAAAGGAAAAAAATTCCCAGCAGATGCTTGGAGGCTAGTATAGCATGTGCCTGTTGAATCTCTAATGGAAGAACGTTTTATAGGTGTGGGGCAATGATATGAAAGGCCTGGTTCCATGTTGATGTCAGGTGATCCTCACCAACTCAAAGGATGAGCACAGTGATGCTGCAACACACGATCACAGTGATCAAGCTGAGATGTAAAGGTTTGGGTGGTCCCCAAGGAAATATCATAATGCAAGGATGGGAAATTGGGGGGGGGGGGTCCCTGAAAAAGGCAGCCCAAATAATTGAGTGATGGGAAGCAACCCCCCTTTGAAGAAAAGTTGCAACATTTGGGGCTTTTTAGTTTAAAGAAAAGGAGAACAAAGTCATCTAAATAATGTCCCAAGAGAGAAGTTTTGATAACACTTCACTGAGGAAACTGAACAAAAGCAGTCTATAAGAAGAAGAAGAGTTTGGATTTGATATCCCGCTTTATCACTACCTGAAGGAGTCTCAAAGTGGCTAACATTCTCCTTTCCCTTCCTCCTCCACAACAAACACTCTGTGAGGTGAGTGGGGCTGAGAGACTTCAGAGAAGTGTGACTGGCCCAAGGTCACCCAGCAGCTGCATGTGGAGGAGCGGAGATGTGGACCCAGTTCACCAGATTACGAGTCTACCGCTCTTAACCACTACACCACACTGGCTCTCATAATCACTGGCTCTGTAATTGAGGAGAAACAGGAGCAGAGGAGTTTGGTGTTTCTAACTTTATGCTTCTGTATTGCAGAGAGACATTCAACCAGACATACAGAGGAACAACAGAATCAATCAGGGCATGTGCTACCTCAGCAAACCATTTCACTCTGCTAAGTAACACCTCCCCAACCTCTTGGTTAGCTGATTTACTGATAACAGAATTAACCCTTAAGTTACAAGCTAAATAATCCTTGCTGTTGCAATGATATCCCACCCTGATGGCCACCAACCTGGACAGCTTTGAAACAAATGTGGACAGATTCTTGGAGGATAAGGCTATCAATGGCTGCTAGTCATGATGCCTGAATATAACCTTCTGGGGAATGAACACTAGTATGCATAGCTTCTATTTCTGGGGCTACCCATAGGTACCTAGATAGCAAAGCAATCTGCTCTGTTGCAATGAAAGATGGTTAAAAACAAGGAAGTCAATGTAATAATAATAATAATTTATTATTTATACCCTGCCCATCTGGCTGGGTTTCCCCAGCCACTCTGAGCGGCTTCCAACAAAACACTAAAATACAATAACCTATTAAACATTAAAAGCTTCCCTAAACAAGGCTGCCTTTAGATGTCTTCTAAAAGTTTGGTAGTTATTTTTCTCTTTGACATCTGGTGGGAGGCCGTTCCACAGGCCCTCTGCCTGGTTCCCTGTAACTTGGCTTCTCACAGCGAGGGAACTGCCAGAAGGCCCTCGCCGCTGGACCTCAGTGTCTGGGCAGAACGATGGGGGTGGAGACGCTCCTTCAGGTATTCTGGACCGAGGCCGTTTAGGGCTTTAAAGGTCAGCACCGACACTTATGTATAAACTCAACACAACTTTAGTAAATGCAGAGGAGGAGTTGAAACCTCACTCTTGGAGTACAGGATTGAACAATGGGAATAATTGGTGACAAATGAAAAAAATAGCATTAGTGCAATAAATGCCTTTCTGGCAGAGGCATCTACTAGACAATGAGATAATCTCCTAAGGGAAATTACCTGAGCCACATCTCTTTACTTCCATTTAATGGTATCTACAGCAGGATTTTTTCCCCCAGAGTTTCTGTTTTTGATTCTTGCTCAAAAATGTATGCACCTTTCTAAAATACATAGATATGCACTGTGCAACTTATTCTGCCATGTTGCAGTCTTGCTGGTACTCAATCATAGGTCTGTTATATCCCATTATATGCATTTTGTGCTCACATTTTATGTAAAATACACACCCTTTACATAAAATGTACACTTTTCATCAATGCTCTTCAATACATTCACCAGTAAAAGGCACATTTGGGATGCATCCGAAAAGAAATCACCTAAAAAGATGAGAGTGGGGGGGGGAACATAGTTGACATTACAGGCTCAGAAGGATTGGCACTTACTTTAATAAGGTTATAAGCCGACCCAATGGTGGTGGTGGCATTTTAAATAATAATGATGATAATGATTATTATTATTAAACAGACAAACGACATCTGGACAGCATTCATGTGATAAGAGATGGACAAAATTTCATTGAGCCATTCAAACTAACACTTCAGTAACCACCACAACAAGTTCATCAGGATGGCATGAAATTACAAAAGTCTGTTTTGTTGTTTTGGTTTTTTTACTATGACTAAGATTTATCTTCCCACAGCTTTCTGGAACACATCCTTCCATGGGCATTTGTGAAAGTTGGCCAGCCCAGCAAAGGGGGAGGGCTTTCTTTTCAGTGCCTCAGAGCTGGATATTTTATTTTTATTTTTTAGTTACAACGTGGATGGCTAACAGTCAGCCAAGTAGTCAGAAGTTGCCTGTCAGCCCCCACAGTTTTATCTACAAATCAGGAGATTAAAAAGATGTCTCTGCATCTAACTTAAGAGATTTTCCCTAAAGGGAAGACATAGGGGTCCTTCATTTTCAATCTTACCACTAATCACCACATTGGAAATAAGACCCCTGCCTGCTCTTCAAGAATAAAAAGGCAGCATTTTACCCACTCACACTCCAGCACTGAGGTGGTTGTTCAGTCTTTTTGTCCTGTTCTGGACATATGCTGGAAGTGTTGAGGCTGGTGAAAGGTTGCAGCACCATGGATAGCTCCAGTTGAGCAACCTGCTCCAGCAAAAGCTGGGAGCTCCTGTCTCACAGCTTCAGGCTCAAAAGGTCTCTCTATGTTCAGCATTCAGCTCTGACTCAGTTCCCAATCTGGTGCCCCAGCAGCCCCAGACTCCATGTCATGACAATGCTAGATTCAGAGGTCATCACATTTTTACCCTTAATGAGCAGGCAGGGGGCTTATCTCCAATCTCAGCTAGGTGGTACTTAGTGTTGAGCGTGAAGATAAAAAAAAAATCCCTCTGACTCGTTTTTAGAAATCTACTCTAAAGGGCAGTCTAAGCACAACAGTGCTGAGATTAAAGGTAAATAATGAGATTTTGCTTTTGCTTTTGCTTTCTCTTTGCAGAGGCCTTAGGCTGGCATCCGTCTTGGCAGAAGGCCTTCAGTCCATGAAAAATGCTCAGTCTTGGGTCCCCTCCACACTATATATTTAAAGCAGTATCATACCACTTTAAACAATGCAATTAAGTGAAGGTATTACTTTATCTCATTCTTCCCCCTCTCTTTTCACTTGAAATAGCACTAAGCACTAAACTATTTTAAGCACAATTTTTGCTATTGTTTCCCAATGACTACAAGCAGTGTGAGGCTGACATGAGGAACAATTAGAAAATTACTAAGTTCCTGGGAGACAACCACCCCTTTGAAATGTACACAATACCATGTACTTCCACCAATGAGACTCCCACGTTGCTCGCAACACTCTTCCTCAGAAGTAATGCTGTTGCAATGCAAATATTGAGCATATGATTTTTTAAAAATAAAAAAAAAACATCAGCTACCACCAATATGGCTATTTAAGTCTTCAGTAAACAACATTCTGGCTAGATAAAACAGAACTCAGTGGGTGGGGGTGGAATATAGTCTTAAATTAGTTGCTTAAAACCAGTTGTATATGATAAGCAGTGCTTTTTTTCTACAAAAACAGGTGTTGGTACTCCCCATGAAGTTGTTACAGTAAGTGCCACACCTTTTTACATCAAAAAAGGGGTGCTGGTACTTCATACCCTTAAGTACCCCCTGGAAAAAAGCACTTAAAATAAGGGGGAATAGGGGTGGCTAACATGGTGCCCTCCAGATATTGTTGGACTAAAACTTCCATCATCCGTGACACTGTGGCTGATGGGAGTTGTAGTCCAACTGCATCTTTAGGGCATGACAACAGAACCTAGAAAACCCCTGTTGGATCAGATCAAGGGGACATTTGGTTCAACATCATGCTCTTCATCGTGACCAACCAGATCCCTGTGGGAAGCGCACAAGGACACAAGGATGTTAGCCCTCACCTGCTGTTGCCTCTGAAGATTACTTCTTCGTGGGATCAATGTAAGAACAAACAAATGTAACAGCAGCCTTGCTGGATCTAGCCAAAGCTCCAGCATCTAGTCTAGCAACCTGCTCTCGTGCTAGCCAAGCAGATACCTATAGGAAACCTGCAAGCAGGACCCATGTGCAATAGTACAATTTCTGTTTGCATTGGTGACAGTGGTGGTAGGAAGAATGTAGCCATTGTGGCTAATAGACACTGATGGCCTTATCTTCATAAACTATGGAATTCACTCCCTCGGGAGGCAGTGATGGCCACCAGCTTGGGTGGCTTTAAAAGAGGACTGGACAAATTCATGGAGGAGAAGGCTATTGCAGGCTCCATGGTTAAAGGCAGTATGCTTCTGAACACTAGTTGCTGGAAATCATGAGTGGGAAGAGTGCTTTTGTCTTTGAAGCTTGCTTGCAGATTTCCTGCAGGCATCTACTTGGCCACTGGGAGAACAGAATGCTGGATTAGATGGGCGATTGGCCTGAACCAGTGGGCCCTTCTTAGGTTCTTATTTTGCTGCCAGACATCCCCAGTTGAAATGGCTCAGCCATTTCTTTTTAATTCGTGGATTACTTGGTAAGTGTACTGGGGAGGGAGGCAGCACAGCAGCAAAGACACTGCTTTTAATGCATGCAAATTTGCAATGCACAGTACATTTAAGAATCCTTCATCTGAGTAAGTTGTAAAGAAGCTGGCAGGAGGAATAATTAATTCACATTAATAGCTCTCAGTTTGAGTCCTGTACTGCCTGAGTTGAGTCGAGGTGGGGGGAAGAGAAGCCTGAAGTGCTAGAAATAATGGTTTGTACCACAGCCACTATTTGCATTCTTTGCCTCTTCTTTAGGGGGAAAAAACCCCAAACCCTGTAAGTGCATAATTACATACCAAATACTTAGTGCGTTTAACAGTGCATGAGATGTGCCAGTAGCAATCCCTAGTCAGAAAGCAATTTGGGGAAAGACTGTAAAAATAAAATAAAATAAGCCACAACCCAATATATGTTTCTTTTACGATTCCAAAATAGAATCCTGCAGAGTCTTCATTAGCCAATACAAGGCACTCTCGTAAAAGTGCATAGAAATAGCTGTGCAATTCTTTTCTTTTTTCAAAAAAAACCTGCATTGTGCACAGTGTACATGAAAAGTAATGAAACATTGGTGGCTTAATATTATGCTTCTGCTGGTATCTGTGGCAGCAAGGAAGGCTGACTTTTGTTTTCCAGACTTTGGCAGACACACGTGCTGTGACAACTTCATATACGGTATATTTTTGCATCAAAAATAATAATATTTGCATTCTGCACATAATACAACACAACCATGCCATGGGGCGCACTAAGGATTATGTTTCTACTGATGCCCATGGCAGCAAGGAGGGCTGACTTTTGCTTTTTGGATTTGGCAGACACGTACACACATGCTGTGCCAACTTCGGATTTTTTGAATGTGTATCCCAAGCAAGTTGCCCTTATTTAGCCCCAAAATGCAAGCAAGAGGTGACATGATAGAAGTGTATAAAATTATTCAAGGCATGGAAAAAGAAAGTCCTTCACACAGTGCATTGTTAAACTTTGGAACTCACTCCCACAGGAGACAGTGATGGCCACCAACTTGGATGGATTTAAAAGATGATTAGATAAATTCATGGAAGAGAAGGCTATCCATGGCTATTTAACCCTGAATAAAATGTTCTTTCTCCACTGCCTGAGGCAGCATACCTGCTGGGGCTCACAACTGGGGAAAGAACTGCTGCACCCAGGTCCTGCTCACAGGTTTCCAATTGGAGCACCTGGTCGGCCACTGTGAAAACAGGATGGTGGACTAGAGAGGCCACTGACTTGATTCAGCACGCTCTTCTTGTGTTCTCCAGAGGGTCAAAGGTTCTGCACACCTGCTGTACTAGATTTTCCTCCGGTCTGATTCAGCTAAGCTCTTCTTCTTTTCTTATGACCTTTTCTTATGAGCTGGGCTCTTCTTCTTTTCTTGTGACTTAATATTCTTGTTATTACCTCCTCCCCTGCCCCTCACTCGCTGAATGTCCATCTCCTTCTGACGGGATATAGTTATTCACAAAAAGTTCAAAAGGACAAAAAACCAAATTCATTAAAAATAGAATCCCAAGGGGAAAGTGGTAAAATCCTTCTGGGTAGAGAGGTGGCAGATCAATCATGTTTCCTAATCTTTCCTTAAATCCCAGGTCATCTCCTCCCCTGCACCCATTAGAGTTTTTCATCGCCTTTCCTGTCACTGATCATCTTCCTACTCAGAACCCTTCCCACTTGATGTGACCTTTCTCAGAAGTGAAGGTGGAATTCTCATACATCATCAACACATTCTTATTGAAGAAAAGGATCTAATTACCTGTTCAGTATCAACACGCAATTCCGCATCCTCCTTGCACTGATATATGAGAGGATAGCTACCTCCCTCCCTCCCTACAGATCTATTTATCTATTGAAGTTGATGGAGAGGTAGTCCAGAAAATGGTGGCTAGGCTGCTAGTGGGGACCAACTTTTGTCCCCATATTATACCTTGACTTCAGGAGCTGCGCCAGCTGCCAATCTGCTACTGAGCCAAGCTCAAGGTGTTGGTACTAACATATAAGGCCCTCTAAAATATCCAGTAGATTATTGCAATCTGCAGGGAAGTCTCTGCTTAAAGACCCAAAAATATCAGAAGCCTACTCTATGTGGCTGCCTCTGTTCTAGGAAACAGCATCCCTGTTGAGAGACACAACAAAGGCCCACTTTATGTACGTTCCAGGAACAACTGAAGACATTTTAATTTCCACAAGTTTTTTCAGCTGGGTGAAGAGGTCTCTGCCTTAGGTGTTTGTTCTATTTTTTAACAATACTTTTCGTTGGTTTTATGTAAATTGCCTTCAGACTCATCCAGAAGCTGACGCATAAAGTAAATAAATAAATGTGTAGTCAAGCAACATCTGGGGGGCTAGAAGTTCCACATCTCTGGATCAGCTGTGCCTCAGCCTGATCTAGCAATGCAACGCTTACAGTATGCCCACATTCCATACAAGTAGCTGTCCCCTTCCAAATCATGGAGTAGAACAAATGAGTGGAGGAATGTGGAGAAAAGGATGTAGGTACACAGGAAGTGACCATGCATCAAGTCCTTCTAGCTCAATTTTGTCTACTTCAGGGTAGAACAACATGCAGCCCTTCAGATATTCCTGAACTGTAATCCCTACCATTCCCAACCATTTACCTTGCTGGGTGGGACTGATGGGAGTTGGAGTGCAACAAAATATTGAGGGCGAAAGGCTCACCACTCCTACTCTCCAATGAATGGCAGCTCTTCTCCAGGATTCCAGGCAGGAGTCTTTTCCAGCTCTACATGGACATCCTGGGAATTATGTCAGGGACCTTTTGCATGCAAAGTCCAACCACTAAGCTACGGCCCAAGTGCCCCCCACCAAATTAGAAACTCCAAGACCATGATGATCAGAGCTGGTGATCTGGATGATTTGAAGCAAAGCAGACAGAGGAACCTGTGAGATAGGTGAGCCGGTGTGTAGTTAAAACAGTGGCATAGCACGGGTTGCCAGTGCCCAGGGAAAGGAAAATATGGCACCCCCTTAGACATGTATTGTGCCCCCTAATCAGAGCCTCCATACAACACTGCTGCTGCTACCAGACAAAGATGCAGAGCAGTGGTGGGACATTTGCACATGCCTCCTCAGATTGGGGTGATGCCCAATCTGCCCACCTCCTCTGCCGGGGGATGCACAGCCAAGGGATGCAAGGGCTCATCCTCTCCCAGCTCCTGGGAGGCAGGCGGGAGGGACAGGGTCTCCAGTTGGGGCAGCAGCTGCAGAACCATGCCCCTAGTTTTTTTTGCACCCAGGGCTATCAGCCTGGTAGTTCACACCCCCCCCCCGACCCTCCACCATGCTATGCCTCTGAGTAATGAGTAGGAAAATAATAGCAGGGAGGCAAGACTTTGAGAGCGCATCCCTCACCTGGAAGGGAAGTTGTGCACACAGAGGATTCCAGACTAGAACGTGAGACTTTCTAGGTTCCACTGGGATCCCTTTGGCCCCCCTCTGTATGCTGACCTCTGCTACTGTAACAATTCTGCAGTGCCATCTTCTGGCTCAGACCACAACTACAACAACAGTAATATTTCTAAAGCACTTTTTAAAAAAAAGGCATTGTAGAGTACAAATTACAAAATTAAGAGCAATAAAACCTCTCCAGCAAGCTTTACAGCAGGGAGTGATATCAAGCCCACAGGCCAAATGCAGCCCCCCAGACTTCTCTACCTGACCTTCGGGATTCTCCTCAGGCACACACTCCTCTCAAACTTCACCCCTCACTCTGCACTATCCTGGGGCATTTTTGCCTGGCTGGGATGCATCCTTGAACACATCTGATCATGCCTCTTTCTTGCCTGGATGGAGCTCAGAAAGTGTGAATGTGTGCAGGCACTAGCCTGCTGTACAAAGGTATTGTTTACATCTATTGCTCTGCCCTCTTTTGCCTCTGCCCTCTCTCATCACAGTCATGTGCCCCTCGGGTAGTTGACCAGAGGGGAACAAAGCCCTTTTATCTCAAAAAGCTTCCCCATTCATGAGCTAAGTTTTCAAGACAGTTAATGACTTGCTGTGATGGAGCAAGGAGAGATCTGACTTGGCCTTAACATGGCCATATTTCCTTTTCCAACCCCACACTTAGGAGTTAAGTCTCACTGAATTCAATAGGTCTTACATCTAACAAGACTTAGGGTTGTATCCAATGTAGAACTAAGTTAGAGTCACTAAGCTCTAATTCTTGTTCAGCTGGTGAGAAGTTTTGTGTCAGGAGAACTTTGTGAAAGAGAACTCACAAGCAGGTCCTGGTAGCTTTGTTGCACAACAGACTGCGCAATCTCTCGAGCAGTGAGCTTCTGTTATTGCAATGAGTGCATTGGATTCCTCTTTTGTGCAACATTAAAACTCAGCCATCCACGATCACCCAAACTCTTGCAATAGCAGACAGATAATGTTGGGCACAGCCCACAGTCAGAACTGTGCTGCTAATCTAGTTAGCTGTGTCCCAAAGTCATATGCTTTCACCTTTTCCCTTTTATATTGCATTTAAGATTTTCAGAGGAAATTAATGAAGTATCCCTTTGACATTTTCTTGCAACTAGAAGTACCACTCTCTTGGCCTGAAAACAAATACAGCAACTGGAACATTAGCAACTATTCAATTATCTATAAAAGAGCTGGATGTTTGGCACCAGCTGCAGTCCTGCAGGCTGCAACATTTTATTTTATTTTTAAAAAAATAAAAAGTCCAAAGTATGTGTGTGTGTGTGGCAGGAGGGGGAAACTGTCATCATGATAGGACACTCTGGAAATCAACACCAATTTCTCTCCTTAAAAGGGAATTTTTTATTTGTTATCTCCACTCTGTGCTTTTCTCCTTAGTCCCCAGACTCCCGCTACAAACTCCCTTCATCTCTTAAGTTTACTTCATTGTGTTTGGTGGTGGCGCTAGTGGAGGAAAATGGAATTTATAAAATAAAGTTTTCTGTCAAATGGAAATTTCTTTCAGAACTCCGGCTTTTTTTCCCTCGTGCAAATGACAATGGAAAGCCATACAGAGCACAAAAGGTGGTGGAAAACTTTTGGAAGGAAGCAGTTAAAAGTGCAAGAAACAACTCTTCGGTTGCCTGCAAAATTATAAAGAAGTATTTCCCTTATTATTACAATATGCCAGGGAAGAAAAACAGGGGGGGGGGGACTGTATTGTGATAAGAACCACGGAATAGCAATGATGGCAAATAAGTATGAATTATTGAAACAGAGGGTGAAATAAGAGTTTGGTCCATCTATCTTGAAGTTTTGTCTCCTCATTATGAAGAGTTTTTCATTTGCTCTGAAGAATTCAGGTACAATTTCATCAGTAAAGGATATAGGCATTGTAACCTTTAGAGAAGATTAATAGGCTGTATACCACAGAGGCTGGTCCAGAAGCTTCATTTCCTAGAAAAGACAGCGTCCCTTCTGCTGATAGGAGGGCCAGCTCTAGAGGGCAGTATGATAGCAAATATCCCTAGATTTGTGATGCAAGAAGGCGTTTATTTCTATTCTACCCTGTCTTTGTTACATGCAGCGCTGTTTCGGTTTGGCTGCAGTTTGGCTTCCAGCAACAAGGGCATTATTTGTCTTGCTGTCTACTGTGGTGGATTTTAAGGGAATTAATTACCATTACGTTATTCCATACTATGTAAAGGAAGCACAAAAGGAATTGTGGAAAATGTCATTACACTCAGAATTTTTATCTCAGCACAAACAATATGTACAGTTGTACCTTGGTTCCGTTCCGGAAGTCCCAAAACCAACTCCCAAAACCATTCAAAAACCAAGGCGCATTTTCTGATTGGCTGCAGGAGCTTCCTGCACTCAATCAGAAACCACAGGAAGCCGCATCGGATGTTCAGCTTCCCAAAAAGTTCGCAAACTGGAACACTCACTTCCAGGTTTGTGGCATTCAGAAGCCAAAATGTTCAAGTCACAAGGCGTTTGAGAACCGCTATGGGGCTGCATCCAATGCTACTCCTACTCAGAGTAGACCCAATTAAATTAATCACTATGGCCAATTTCAGTGGATCTACTCTGATCAGGATTTAGTGGAATGTAAGAGAGTAGCTATAGGACGCGGGTGGCGCTGTGGGTTAAACCACAGAGCCTAGGACTTGCCAATCAGAAGGTCGGCAGTTCGAATCCCCACAATGGGGTGAGCTCCCATTGCTTGGTCCCTGCTCCTGCCAACCTAGCAGTTTGAAAGCACATCAAAGTGCAAGTAGATAAATAGGTACCACTCCTGTGGGAAGGTTAACAGCATTTCCGTGTGCTGCTCTGGTTTGCCAGAAGCGGCTTAGTCATGCTGGCCACATGACCCAGAAGGCTCCCTCAGCCAATAAAGCAAGATGAGCACTGCAACCCCAGAGTGGTCATGACTGGACCTAAAGGTCAGGGGTTCCTTTACCTTTACCTTTAAGAGGGTAGCTAAAACTTTGACTCATAAGACTAGTGAAAAGTTTCCAACAGTTTCTACATTCCTAGCTGGCCACAAAATCCTGCATAGACTAAAATGTGAGGGGGGGGTGCAGAGGCCTGTGCACAGAAAGGCAACACAACGAAGCCATTTGGAATGAAACAGTAAGAGCTTTATAGTTAATATAATTATAACTGACTGGCAGAAGCTCTTCAGGGTTTCAGGCAGGGAACATTCCCAGTCCTACCTGGAGATGCCAGGAGTTGAACCTGGGATCTCCTGCAAGCCTGAGCTAGTGCTCTATCACTGAGCTACAGCTCTTCGCTTAATATACAAAGGCACTTGCCTTATAGCGAGTTAGACTATTCCCCTACCTAGCTCATTATTGACTACACTGCCTGGCAGTGGTTCCCCAGCATTCCAGACAGGGTTCTCTCCTAGCTCTGGCTGAAGATACTGGAGATTGAACCCGCATGCAAAACATGGTTCCTTCTGTTTCAGGGAGAGGGGGAAAGAAGAGGGAAGAAAACTGAGAATTGCAGTTACTTGGGAAGCAGGGCCAGCCCACCCATGAGGTGCAGTGAGGCAGTTGCTTCAGGTGGCAGACTGGGTACATCTGGGAGGAGCAGCAGATCTGGGCCTTGAAGAGCGCACTGCTTGCCACCTACTGCATTTGATGCCCGCCTCTTCTTCTGCTGCCCTCCCTGCCACTACATCCTCCTCACTGGCCTCCTTTTTTCTCCCCCACCACTTTCAGTGCACAGGGGCTTCCCCAGGTCACCTCCAGTGGTGAAGGAGGTGGCCACCATTTTCAGATTTGCCTCAAGCGGCAAAACATGCTGAGCTGGGCCTCTTGGCAAGATAATTGTGGTCACATTGCCTTAAGAAACGTATTTAGGGAAGCCAAGGAACCAAATGTCCTTCCTGGAAGGCTGGAGCTATGCTTGAACCTAGGAAGATACTCATTAAGTGTCTGAGCATTTATCCTGAAGCCTCAAGGGGCATCAGAGCCTAGTTCGGAAGAGCCTGATTTTGAATCTCCCTAGCTCTTGTAACACAATACCATTCATGTCCTTTATGAAGGAGTTATACTGCTACCCCTTTGAGTATTCAATGTTTGTAAAGAAGAAGTCGGAGAATAAGTTTGGAAGGTATTCTCTCGACGTGATGCTGTAAACTTCAGTTACATCCCCTGCTCTGCGTTTAAAAGGTAATGTTCCCTGAGCAATGCAAAGTAATTATAGCTCCCTGCTGTCATGGTCTATTGTATTATTATTATTTTCCGTCATGTGCTGTAACTCATCAGCCTCCACCATTCCAGCTGCAAAATGCCAAATTGTACCAGCATCCAGGACGTCTCTTCTGAGCTTGGAAAAGAACATAAAAGCCAGCCTTTAAAAAAGAAAGAAAGACTCATTTTAAATCTCCCTTCACTGTGTAATATAAATCATCACTTTCCAGTCCCGTGTTGAAACTGGATTCCTCTTTACAAAAAGGGCACAGTAATATGTAGTAATCTTTTAACTCACATCCAAAGATTAATAACTCTGTCCATGGTGCTGCAGAGAAGAAGATGCTGAATCCCGGATGATTGGATGAGCAAAATTCTGGTACAGTCTCTGCAGAACAGATGCAGAGAGAAGACAAACGAGGTACTTTCAAAGCATGAAGCCTCTCTGAAGGTTATTGCATGAGGAATTTTCACTCGTCTTACTTGAGGTCAGGAAGGATTTCCTCCATATAATGTGACTCACCCCACATGCACACCCTTGACATTAGACGCAAGGGTAAGAGCTTTCAGGTGGTGCTGAATATCCTGTTTTCAGTCTTACTGTCCTGATAGCTCTGTGTTGGTGTAAGCATCAGGGAAGGCACTCAAACCCTTTAAGTATGTGCTTCATTGAAAACTACTGTCCTCCAACTTCTTAGAAGTTTTCTGCCCTTAGCACACAGGTTTCTGTTTTTCTGTCTCATTTTCAGGATCCCTGCTGTTGTACTTCCAACAGGTCAAAAGTTCCCCACACCTGATTTATGCCATAGGCCATGCAGTAGCAGTGGGGAAAGGAGATGCCAGAGATATGTTAAGCAGTGGGGAGGAAGCTAAGTGTTGTCTACGCTGGCCAACAGCACCTCCGCATGTTTTCCAATGGGACATTCTCAACCCAAACTAGAAATGCCTGGGACTGAACTTGGGACCTACCGCATGCAAAGCTCTACCACAGAGTTACATCCCTCCCTCTATTGATAGTGTCATTAAGAGGTAACATGAGCAACAGCCTCAAGCAGCACATCTTTAAATGGCTCATAAATCTGTTGGGTTATTGAGTTGTTTCACACAGAATTACAGTCCCTGTGCAATTAGCAGAATCAACATTCCTGGCGTCACTCAGGATGATTCGCCAAATGTTAACAACCATAGCAACATGCGCTACGGATTAGCTTTTGCAAGGAAACAAGGTTCAACATTCTGCTGGAGTGGTGCTTGGAATCTCGTTTAGGAACAAAGCGAGTCATATTTCAACACTGAATTGGAAACACTGAACCATAACATTTGGGGAATTAACGCTGGAGCTGTGGGAGGGAAGGGAGTCGGAAACCAGAACGGCGCTTTTTGTTCTGATACTGTCAAAACACTCTCAGCTTATGGAATATGTTCTTCTTCCCATCTTGCAAAACTGTTAGATTCTTCACTCCCCCCCCCCCCAATCCTTCCATGTCGCTTTCAATCTCTTTCATGAGCCTCTGCACAGTGTTTAGAGATGGAAGTGAATACTGTTGTTCTTGCACTTCCTGGTATATTCGCTTCTCATTTAGTTCCAAGTCTTAATTATCTCAGTGGATGTTAGTGCTGAAGCTTGCAGCCATTTGCTGAATTAGCACATTGCAGTTTTTGCAACTCAAACATTTAACTGTCTGATTGAGAGAATCTGCTTATTGGCTCACTCACTTTATGAGAAAATGAAGGGTGCATAGATACTTTTGCAGCAGACTGAAAGCAGATATTTGCATGGGTGTAGCCAGGAGTTTTGTTAGAGGGGGCAGAACCTCATATTTGAATGAATTTCTATTGATTTTTTATTTGGGGAGTTGCTACCCCCCCCCCTTCCCCACCTTGGCCATGCCCCGCCTTGGAAGTTTGGTGCACATTTGAGCTGTAGTCCTCTGCAAAACTCACTTGAACATGGGGAAAGATCTGTGGCTCCGCGATAGAGCATCTGTTTTGCATGCATAAGGTCCTGGGTTCAAACCCTGACATCTCCATGTACAACTAGGAAAGAACCCTGCCTGAACCCTTTTCCTGCATATACTGAATCCCAAGAGGGCATGGTCACTTCCTTCCAAGGTTCACACTACTTCCACCCATTCTACTCTGTTGGTGAGGATCAGGCCCAAAATAGTTGATCCCCTTGTTGCTTCATATCACCACCCCACATACTATAACAACCCACAAACTTCTGCAGGGGAGAGAAGCAAGGTGTTTCAGTGGCAACCAAGAAAGTATTTACACCTGCTGAATTTGCCAGTGTCGTACTTGCAAATGTGTTTGTATCTTCCCTCTCTTACCCCAAAACTAGACAAGGTGCAGCTATTTGGGAAAGCAGGCCAGTGGAATTTATAACAGCAACCAATATCTAAGATAAAGGTAAAGGGACCCCTGACCGTTAAGTCCAGTCGCAGACAACTCTGGGGTTGCGGCGCTCATCTCACTTTACTGGCTGAGGGAGCCGCCGTTTGTCCGCAGACAGCTTCCGGGTCATGTGGCCAGCACAACTAAGCCGCTTCTGGAGAAACCAGAGCAGCGCATGGACATGGAAATGCCATTTACC
Source organism: Podarcis tiliguerta (assembly GCF_965153285.1). Classification (NCBI taxonomy): domain Eukaryota; kingdom Metazoa; phylum Chordata; class Lepidosauria; order Squamata; family Lacertidae; genus Podarcis; species Podarcis tiliguerta. The sequence goes on from NC_139547.1 coordinate 34,211,611, forward strand.
TTCCCGCCTGAGCAGTACCTATTTATCTACTTGCACTTTGACATGCTTTCAAACTGCTAGGTTGGCAGGAGCAGCGACCGAACAATGGGAGCTCACCCCGTCGTGGGGATTCAAACCGCCGACCTTCTGATCAGTAAGCCCTAGGCTCTGTGGTTTAGACCACAGCGCAACCTGCATCCCTAACCAGTATTTACTAATGTTTATATACACAGAGAGAGAGATCATTTGGATCATCATGGCTATTATCAGCATCTATATGAATGGAAGAGCTGACTCAGGGACACAGTGAAGTCTGTGGAGGTTGGCCTGGCTGCAGAGTGGCACCCAGGAGCCTGATAATTATGCAGAGTGGTTGACCAATGTCCTCCAGCCAGTGGAGGCTGGTCTATTAGGGCAGCAGGGGGCAGTGACTCACCCTGCTCAGTCTGTCCTCTGCCATTCTGTATCTTCTAACCTCCTTACTTACAAACAGTCTAGGGCCACATTCACAACATACAATAAAGCAACAAATTATCACTTTGAACAGTCATGGATTATGGGACCTGTAGTTTGCTAAAGCTGCTGAGAGTTGTTAGCAGACTCCTAGTCTCCCCGAACAACTATTCCCAGTGACCTATGAAGAGGTACTGATAGTTAAACCAATCCATAAGTGTAGCTCTGTGATGGGAATAGTGGTCTCCTAACAACTCTCAGCACCCTTAACAAACAACATGGCAATTTAAAGTAGTATCATAGTGCTTTAAATGTAGCCTAGGTGATAGCACTGGTTGTCAGCTTTCTCTTCCTCCATGGTCTCATGGTTGTCTGGGGAGAACTCAGTGGCAAGAAGGACATGGACAAAACCAGAATTATTTCTCCCTATCTAACATTGGTTCTGGCACCACTGACTCTTGGGCTCCCCGACGTCTGTCATATCAGTCCCAATGGGCACCAGCCATTACTGCCTCTAATCAGCTACAGAACAGGAAGGCATGAAGGTGACCTGCTCTGGATAAAGACAATTTTAAACAATTATGTATGACCAATTTTTGTGGGGTTTCAATCAGAACTTAGCTGTTCTGAATGTCGTAAGACCCATGACTGACATTCCTAATTAAGGCTATTTGGTTTAGTGGTGGGTTTTTTTGCTTGTCCTCTGTCTGAAAGTCCTGAATTCCAACACACATCTCAGCCAACGAATGCAGACATCAAAAGGGGTGCAACATCAATGTTCAACTTGAACAGAAATATATCAATACGTTTCAGTGAAGAAAACGGCATTCCTATAAATAATGGATCATTGCAACCTGATCATCTTTATTCTCTGACACTAATAAGAAGATCCTCTTTCTTCTTCTGTGTCCTTGCTTTTGAATTTCAGCTCAGCAGTGGCTCAAGTACAGCTCTCAATTCCCTTTTTTGTCTTCCCCCAAACCCCTTTATCGTACTTTGAGATTAAACATGAAAGACAACTTATGTGATGAGATCTTTAAAGAGTATTGTGTGGATGTCACAAACTGTCAGCAGAGAGTATTTCTAGTAAACATAGAGCATTTCCTCATCAATGCATGAGTCTAGAGACAGGCAGCTTGATCCAGTAATGACTAGCTGATTGATTGTGGTATAATTTTTAACTGTGTGACCAAAGGTAACAAGACTAGTTCATTATGGCACACTATTATTATTATTATTTGTACTTTGATGCTAGTAAATTTTGTTGTCCACCGGTGGTGTGAGGGAGGATTCAAAGATGGAGGTGGTGTTGCAGGAGGAAAGAAGAGTTGCCATTTGGGGGACAACAGACTTCTTCACTCCATATTTCAAAGCATGGTGATTACAACCCTTTGGAAGTGAAGCTTGGTATCCTCCAGAATATTGATGAATTACAATAGGGAAAAGCTGTAGCTCAGTGGTGGAGCAACTGCTTTACATACAGATGGTCTAAGGCTCAATCGCCAACATCTCCAGGTAGTGCTGGAAGGGACTAATTTCTGAAACCCTGTGGAGATACAGTCCATGTGGACAATACTGAGCTAGATGGACCAAAGTTTTGACTAGGTATAAAGTATCTTCCTATGTTCCTACCAGCCCCACACAATGTAACCAGTGGTTAGGAATGATTGGAGCTGTAGTCCAACTACTACTGGAGATCACTAATGGTAATCCAAAGTGGTAATGAAATGTTTGCCACCTTTGTACATGCTGGGGAAGCAGGGAGTGATAAGGATCTCCTCCACAGCTCTCAGTATGGCAGTATAGTTTATAATCTTAGCCAACAGATTACATCTGGAGCAGCTGATGATGTTGTTGGACTACAATTCCCAATAGCTCCCAGTCAGTGGCCAATGATCATGGATAATGGGAGTTGAGGTCAACAACCTTTGGAAGATATCATTTTGTTGGCCACTCTTGGATTAAATGCACACACTGGCAAATTCCCCCTTGACAAATGCACATCTGTATTCGCAAAACTTTATCTATATACAGAAATCTATTTCATTCATCACCCAAAATCTGCAATGCCACCCTCTGGCAGAATGTAATAGGAAAGAAACAGGCTAGTCCACCTCTTCAAAGGGATTTTGATGGAGACAAAGGCTGGGGACATGAATACAAAGTAATAGATGGAGACATGAAGTAGAAAGACCTTTCTCTAGGGATGTATGAAACCTGCCTGAGATATTTAACTAATATTACAGAAGAAGAAGAGGGTGAGGGTGCACATTCCTCATAATTCCTACAGAGAAGTCAACTAAGCAGAAACCTCCAAATTCACCTTCAGTTTTGCTGTAGGCAACGACCAGTGATGGATGAATGTCCCCTGAGACATGTTCCTCACCCTGTCAACATTTTTGCCTCTCTCAGTTCCTGCAGAAAATGTGAAAGCCAGAGGATGATTGTGTTTTGATGCACATTATAGTCTAAGAAGTGCAAATCAGGTTGATTTGCTTAAAAATGAATGAACCACAATGGCTATGCCCTACCTCTATTAGAAGTAGAATGCTTCTGAAAACCATTTAATGGAAACTGCAGGAGGTGCGAGTGCTATGGCACTCAGGTCCTGCTTGCAGGCTACCCATTGGCACCCAGTCAGCCACTGTGAATCCTACAATAATAGAGTTGGAAGGGAGCCCAAGGGTCTCCTCTTTTCTAGGCTAAACATACCCAACTCCCTCAGATGCTGGACTAGATGAACCACTGGCCTGATCCAGCAGGGCCTATGTTATGCTCTGCTATATTATGTTGAGCATCCATAATTGCAATTTCACTTCTCTCCTTCAGTGTCTGGAATCCCACTCTAAAACTAGATTCCTTTCATGTTCAGAGCCTCAGCTGAGGGTACAAAGAGAAGATGCTATGCTCCAATATTCTAACCCACTGCCAAGGAAAAACAACTAGCCAAACATCAGAGAAGCAATTCTTTGCCTCTGCAAGAAGCAAATCTATTTTTCACCAGGTCATTTTTCACAGAGCCGCTTTCTTCAGCTTTAACTGAGTACTCAACCTCTGTGCTCGTCAAAGACATTTTTTTTCTCCTTCAGATCACTTATTACACTTCTTCTCCTGTTTCAGCTTGCTCGTTACAAATCAGTTTTCATTCATCTGTGCCCCTGCTGAAATGCTGTTTCATCAGCCTGCTGGGCCTCTTTCTTTTTTGCTTCTTCATTTAACACATTTATATCCCACTTCTCTCTCTCTCTCTCTCTCTCCCTCCCTCTCTCCCCCCCCCCTCTCTCTCTCATGTTTTACAAGGAAACAAAAATCCATGCAAGCAAAATGGTCAATGGAAGCAGTTAAACAATCAAAACAGAGACTAAGTATTAGAAAACCACAATGAAATACAATTATAATAAATGAAATAATATTATTATAAAATAACCCCACTTACAGTGGGTTGTATCCAACTAAATTCTAGTCAGAGTAGGCCCATTGAAATTAATAGCCAGATCTAAATAGCTGGGCCATCTTACCAGCTAGCATCATGCAGTAAGGTCAGGGTAAAATGCAGGAGAGGAACGGAAGAGAGGCAGAATAGCTTTTAATTCCTGCATTGCAGAACGATGAACTAGATGGACCATGGGGTCACTTTCCAGCTCTACAGTTCTATGATTCTATGTATAGTCATGGGAAGAAGAAACCCTAAACAGGAAAAAATTGTCTTTGTGGGGACTAAAAGACAAAAAGTGTATTATTTTTACTGGCTGTAATGGTATTTCATAGTCACACAGTTCCTGATGAGCTGTTTTATCAGTTTAGTTTTATGTGTGTTACATTTTACTGTGGATTTTATTGTGTTATTGTTTTTTTTAAAAAAAAATCTGTTTCATGAATCTTTGATTTTAGAGTTGGGTATGAATGTTTTAATACAGAAAGAAAGAAATGGATGTAGCAAAATTAAGAAATAAAAACAGCACGGGGAAAGTACCTAGAGCAGGGCCATGATGAAGAAAAGCTGAACTGGCAAAGGAGGCTGCTGTGGATGGCATTTTAGTCCTACTCAGTGCAGACACTTCGAAAATGATAGACATAACTAAATTAGGTTCATTGGTTTCAACGGGTCTGTTCTGAGTCAAATTTAGTGGGACACAATCCTATGTCTAGAAATATGGGAAGCTGCTTTATACTGAGTCAGACCCTTGCTACAGCTAGCTCAGTATTGTCCACACTCACTGGCAGTGGCTACCCAGGGTTTCAGGCAGGGGTCTCTCCCAGCCCTACCTGGAGATGCTGAGTATTGAATCTGGGACCTTCTACATTGAGGACAGATGGTCCACCACTGAGCCATGTTCCCTCCCCATACTGGTTCCCTATTTACCTCTGCCTGAATTCCCTGTCCACTTCTGCTCTCCTCCCATTGTTGAATTTTAGATTGTAAGCTATTCAGAGCAAGGAACTGTATTGATTGGCAGGGTTTCAGCCAGGGAGTTTCTGTGGGCAATACCTGGGTTTGAATCTGGGACATCTGTCATGCAAAGTGTGTCTTCTACCACTGAGCCAAGACGCTACTTAATGTGGTGGACGGCATTATGTAGATCCCAGGCAATGTAGTCTTAATATCAGAACCTTTGATTAGTTCTGGAAGTCCCTGCAAAGCTGGCCGGATACATTTCGACTCTCTGGCCACATCCATCAAGAGTGGGTCTGCTGTATCCCACACCAGCTCAAGCTTCTGGGTCACATTCAAGGGTACCTCCCACACAGATCACATTATAGAAGTAAAACAGCAATAAAAAATAATTTGCCTTCTGATGTGTTACAGTATTAATTTAATCACTTTGTGTTTTTTCATTCCTTTAAAAATAATCTTACTGGAAAACAGTCTATATATGAAAAATAAATAAACCTGGGCTTCCCTAAATGAACAAGAATGAAGTCAGAGTCCAAAATGATAATTTCATGAACCAATGACACAGTCAATGGAACAAGTGAGTGTTGCAGATTTGCTTCAGGGCCAGGCAAACCTTTTAGGATTCTTCTTTTTTTAAGTTTAATGTTTTCATCTGAGTGTCAGTTATCATAAGTCTGATGGTCAGGTTTGAGCTCCCTTCAGATTCAATCTTATTCACAGCAGAATGATCCCCTTCCCTTGATGTGACAGCTAAAATGCTATTTGCCCTGATAATAACTACTATACAGAACAAGATGGCTTTTAAGAATTATTTCATTTAATGTTATCTGGGCGGTTTGGTTCTGCCTCCCTCCGCACCCTTGGTTTCTAGGAAATAGTGCAAATAAAATGCCATTTAAAATGGAACGTTCCCACACACAGGGACAGCACAGTTTTTGCAATGGTAAGTGTGCTGTTCCCACAGAAGACAGAATCTTTCTGCATGTAAGGAGAAATTTGGGACAGTAAAAAAGATTGTTTATCTTTGGCCTTTCAAGTCACTTTATATTGCTGGAACTGTCCAAGGTCCTGAAACTCCAGATTGACTATACCTGTCACCTACCATTAAACCACCATTAAAATTCCACTGTGTGTTACGGAAGGTGTGGGGAACCTGTGGCCCATGGGCAAATATTGGCCCACCAGGCTATTTCCCCCAAAGTATGTCAACCTGAATGTCAGCAGAAATTATTGTAGATGTCAACTGAAGAGTTGGAAGACAGGGTTTAATCCTGCATTGACTGAGTCATTATGTTCCCAGTAGGGAACAAGAACACATAGACTAGGCAGCAGGATTTAATTTCCACTTGTCATCTGATGGGTGGAGGTTAAAGATTGGAATGAGACTGCAGCATGGTTGGTTCCTCATCTCAGGAGCTTAAAAGGGAATCAGGGGGAAGCTTGCAAAAGCCTTTGTGAATCTCTCTGCTTCCCCTTTAAGTTCCCAATCTTGTTCTGCTCTTAAAGAGGGGGCGCAGATTTGCAAAGGCTTTTACAAACCTCTTCCCACTTTCTGTTAAGATCAGAGCAAAATGGATTTTGATAGACAGTTCAATCCCCAGCAATTCCAGGTGGGGCTGAGAGGGTCCTCCATCTGAAACCCTGGAAAGCCACTGTTAGTCAGTATAAAGCAGGGGTGAGTACCTTTTTCAGACCTCGGGTAGCATTCCCTTCTGGGGGCAAAATGCCAGGGCTAGGTTGGGCCTGAGGCAAAATCAGTCACAACAATTCATGTAAATCTTATCTTTGTATGGTAGTCTTGTTTCTATACACATTTACACACCTCTCTATCCAGGAAAGCAGAAGGCATTACCAAAGTTCAAGGACACCTTCCAGCCAGGCAACAGCACTCATGGAGAGTTTGAAGCAGGGCCAGTAGGGTGTCTAGGGAGAGTGTGTGGCCTGGAGACAGTCTGAAGGGCCACAGAGAGAGAATGAGAGGTCCACATTTTGTCCCAAGGTTTGAGGTTTCCACCCCCAGATAGGCCAGTATATAAGGCATCTTCCTACATTCCCCATTGAGCGGTATGGTCTGTCTGGGGGCGGAATCCAAGGTGCACATTTTTCTTGCCACATTAAATAATAATTAATAGGAGACTATCACATGAGCATGCAAAACTATTTTAGATAATGCTGAGCTTCTCATGCAGTTCAGTTGTTAAATATATCACAAATGGCTGCTAGTCTATTGCTTTATATTAATAGGATCAAGTCCATTTTGGGAAAACACTGAGACTTAATTATAGCGTACAAGTCATCACCCCACCACCCTATCCATTCACAGCTCTTCTTTTCTTTTCTTTTCTTTTTTTGTTATTCTGTCTCCTACTCCCTTTCTGGCTGCCAGCTGTTGTTACAGATGCCACTTCCTGCCAGATGTGTTTATAAAAGGACTTCAATGAGCATCAATCTGCAGCTGAAATGGCAAGCAGAGGTGGCTGTGAAAACAGCAGGCTCAGAATCATAACAGCCCTAATGAGCCCCTCCTGCCTGTGCCAAATGACTTACTTCTCCTCACTGTAGAGTCTTTCATCTGCCAGAATGCCTTCTGCCTAAAGGAGATGTATGGGGCCACCTAAATGACCACTGTTCAAGCTGATGCAGCACTTCAGCAGCCTTAATCCTAGAGAGGTCTTTAGTTCTTTGTGATGTCTTGGCCCATTACAATGGTCTGTAGCCCACTGCTTGTCAGTGTTGTTTTGCTACTAGCAAAGTGGCAACCAGGGAAGGGTAAACCATGGAGCTGCTGCTCCCACCATTGTGAGAACAGGCTAGGACCACTGGTAGTTTTCACTTCCATGAATCTGTCAATTACTTCTTGTGGGAGTGAACTCCTTAGTTTGACTATGTGTCATGAGAAGAAGCTCCTGGTTTTGTCCATCTGGAAGCTTCCAACGTTCATTAGATGGTCCTGCAGTGGTGGACCTTGGGCTCTCAAATTTCAGTAGCACCCCTCTGCCTCTCACCTTTGAGGATGGTATGAGTGACTTTCTCCTGCATTTGCAGATTCCTTGCCTCCATCACCTGAAGAAAATCACTTGCATCCACCAGCAGATGAATCTCAAGGGGTGTCCAGAGCCTGTCTAGTCCTCATATGTTGGATGAGTTTCAGTTGGTAAGGCTCAAGGATGTGGACAAGGTGCTTGGATTGGTCAGGGCAACCACTTGCCCTCTGGACCTTTGCCCCTTGTGGCTGATAAAAAACTAGCAGGGAGGGGATAGCTGGCTGGCCCTGGGAGGTGATTAATGCCTCCTTGTGAGAGGGAGTGGTTCCTGCAAGCCTGAAGGAGGCAGTAGTAAGGCCACCTCTTTAAGAAACCCTCACTGGACTCAGAAAGTTTAGCTACTGGTTGGCAGTTACTTAATCTCTACTTCTTGGGCAAGGTTCTTGAGTGGGTGGTTGTGGATCAGATACAGGTGCTTTGGAGGAAACTGATTTTCTAGATTCATTTCAATTGGGGTTTAGGCCCAGTTTGGGCACAAAAACTGCTTTGCTCGCCCTGTATGATAACCTCTGTTGGGAGAGAGATGGGTAAATGTGCCCTTGTTAAGGCTCAGGTAGCCTCAGTGGCATGGAGTGCCTCCCATAAGCTTTGGCTGGTGGAGCAGCTGCATCCCTATCTGGACAGGGATAGCCTAACCTCTGTCATCTATGCTCTGGTAACTTCTAGGCTGGATTACTGCAATGTGTTATATGTAGGGCTGCCTCTGAAGACAGTTTGGAACTTTGAGCTGGTGCAGAATTCGGCTGCCAGGTTGCTCACCAGGGCAACACAGTTTGAGCATATTACACCAATCCTGGCCCAGCTGCACTGGCTGCCAATTAGTGTCTGGGCCCAATTCAAAGTGTTGGTTTCGACCTATAAAGGTTTTAAAGCCTCAGGACCGCAGTACCTCAAGGCTCACCTCTTCCCATATAAACTGACTTTGACCCTGAGATAATCATCTGAGGCCCTTCTTCAGGTGCCTCCTCCATGAGAGGTCTAGAGGGTAGCAACATGAGAACAGGCCTTTTCTGCAGTGGATTCCCATTTGCAGAATGATCTCCCCAAGAAGGAGTCTGGAACCTTCATTATACATCTTTAGGTGCGCAGTGAAAACATTCCTCTTCAAGCAGACCTTAATGCCAATGTCCTTTAAATGTGCTCGTGGGAGTGGGGGCATTATAGGTTTGTTCTGTTCTTGTTTTTATTATGTACTTTGTTGTTTTATTCTCTATTTATCTTTGGATGAATGGTGGTATAATAATAATAATAATAATAATAATAATAATAATAATAATAATAATATCATCTTACTCTTGGTCCCTGGCACCATCTTTTTTCTCGCAAACCTTCTGTGCTCAGAATGAGCAACGTTCTTTATCCCTACCATTCCTGCAGTCAGCTTAATTTTTATAGCATAATGAATCCATCATAATATATATCATCTAAAAGTAATTAAAATTTCATTCCATCCATTTATTTCTAGTTTAGCTAATTTTATGCTTATTTCATGTTGGATTTTGTGTGTGCGCACGCGTTAACCATTCCCTTTATTCCACTGGCTAGATGCTTCAGTTTTAGCCTGCCTTAGTAGGTCCTGTGCACGGAGGGGTGAAACGTAGGGATGGGGAATGATTCTTTTGCACAGGAGCAACTTGATCCAATGCTCCCAAACTTACTTGTAGATTGGAGCACAACTGCCAGTCAGATTACACACTTCTCTGGCTTTTGCAATCCATTTTTTGATTGCAAAAAGCATGCACAAAAATCAGTATTTTTCATATAGTTGTCTCACTGTTGTTTCAAGTTCTTCTAAAAAGAACAAGGCTGTTTTTTTCAGGCAGGACTTCATGATGTCACCTTGCATGCAACACCCAAGAACGAGAAAGGCCGTGTGAGATAATGCCCAGTTTACATGCTCTCTCTCTTATACAAATGGATGAGGATGCTTTGCCTGAGTGCATACACATGCACACACACAAATCTTGGAACCACTTTTGGCACTGGGGATGCTTTTGTGTGCAAATTTCATGATGTTCTTCTGGAAGCCTTGCTCTTGCTTTCTATTAGCTGGGAAAGTGACCTAACAATTGACTCAGCAGAGTTCCATCTGTCAAATATGTCTAAATCTGGGAAGTCATCCAGCAATGGGTTTCCCATTGCTTCTGTAATCTGAGAACATGCTTTCAAAAGTTCTTCTTTGTTGAGTGCCCTTCGTCATGACTGAGGATGTTGGAGAATGCCGACAAAAACAGAAATGGGAGCAGAAATTGCCAATGTTCACTCAATCCAACAACTACAATGGACATTTGGTTATGTCCCCCATTTGTATAACATTTTATTTGCACTGAAATTAATGGGATGGAATAATATAATGTAGTTTACATAATTTATGCAACTAAGCTATGCAATTTATCCACAGTTGACAGTGAGATGAATAGCATGGTATAGTGGAAGACAAACTGCAGAGGAATGGGAACAGTGATGCATGCGACTAGTACAGGGGGGAATGGGGAATGATGCTTTCTTACATCACTAGTCATGGTGCAGAAAGCCATGGGGTTAGGGGGAAATTCCAGGCTATCATTAGGAAAATACTTTCATACATAATATTTCAACAATTTGGCCCTCTCTCAGTGGTTCCATGTCACATACTCTCCCAAAGAGTAGCCACTTCCACATGGCATTATCATCAGAGAGAAAAATATGAATCTCCAAAGGCTCCCTCTACTGGCCTGTTTGGAACCATCTGCCATTTGGCCCCTCGTCACCATAACCCACCTTCTTGGTCACCATTCTAGCCAGTTATCAAAAGATCCAGGTGACTGTAATGTCCCTACCACTTTCAAACCCCTCTCCCAAAGAGATATGCATGGTTCCCCACAATTGGTTGTTGTTTTTTAGGAAAACATTAATGACACGGCTTCACCATTCTAGTAAGCCTTCTTGATTCATAGGAACATAGGAAGCTGTCTTATATCAGACCCATTGGTCCATCTAGATCAGTACTGTCTACACTGACTGGCAGCAGCTCCTCAAGGTTTGAGGGAGGAGTCTCAACCAGCTCTACCTGAAGATTGAAGTGGTTGAACTTGAGACCTTCTGCATGCAAGGCAGATGCTGTATCGCTGACCCACAGGCCTTCCCTAAGTAAGCTTCTGGGGGTTGCTGGAGGTAGGAGGGGATACAAAATTGTCCTTCCATTAACTTCCTGAAGTTATCTTGGAAGCCAGGTCATTAAGTGCCCTCTTAACTCAGAGGGATGCGGGTGGCGCTGTGGGTAAAACCTCAGTGCCTAGGACTTGCCGATCGTATGGTCAGCGGTTCGAATCCCCACGGCGGGGTGAGCTCCCGTCGTTCGATCCCAGCTCCTGCCCACCTAGCAGTTCGAAAGCACTCTTAAGTGCAAGTAGATAAATAGGGACCGCTTTATAGCGGGAAGGTAAACGGGGTTTCTGTATGCTGCGCTGGTACTGGCTCACCAGCAGCAGCTTCGTCACGCTGGCCACGTGACCTGGAAGTGTCATCGGATGGCGCCGGCTCACGGCCTCTGGAGCGAGATGAGCACGCAACCCTAGAGTCGGACACGACTGGCCTGTACGGGCAGGGGTACCTTTACCTTTACCTTTTTAAAGGTTAAAAACACTGTTAAGATTAACACACTCTGTTGCCAGTTAAGATGGGCCCCCATCAATTACAGCTTTAGATGATTAGGCTTCTGATTATAACTTGAAGGTTAGGATTTGCAAACCTGACCACAAGGCCAGTTTCTATATCCAATTCATCTCTTGACTATGACAGCAGGGTATAAGATCAGAGATGCGGAACCTCAAAACTATGGTCTAAATGTGGACCTGTGTAGCCCTTCAGACTCTCCTCAGACTGCACCTTCTTTCCTCAGCTCAGACTCCTCACCAGTTCTCCTTGTGCTCTCCTCAAGTACCTTTATCTGGCCAGAATGTCTCCTTGAAGCAAGACAATGCATCTGGATTGGAGAGGTTGGAGAGATTCAAGAACCCCTGCTTTCTCCCACGGCAGGGATCTGTTGCTCTGCACACCTTTGTCATGGCCCCCAAATGGTTGCCCACAAAGGAATGTGGCCCTTGAGCTGTAAATGTTTCCTCACTTTAGGTTAGATTAATGTGGTGTGAGGGGGTCACCGTGGTGTGAGGGGACAGCCATGGATGTCACAGAGGATATACTTATCAATCTGTGAGCCCAAGAGAGTACTAGGAGATAAACGCTGGGTAAAGACAGTACAGCTTTTTCATGGGCAGCAAAAGTGGCAGAAGTTAGCTGGAGCAGCTGAGTTATTTCCATTAGATTTAAGTCAGGGGCAATGAAGAGGAACTGCCCTCATTCATGCTGGGGAATTGGTGTAATGTACTGGCCAACACTGCAATCCTCTGCCCACCCGCGGAGTAAGCCCAAGCGAACTCAGTGGGGCTTACTTCTGGGTAAAAAGGTAAAGGGTAAAGGGACCCCTGACCATTAGGTCCAGTTGTGATCGACTCTGGGGTTGCATTGCTTCATCTAGCTTTATTGGCCGAGAGAGCCAGCATACAGCTTCTGGGTCTTGTAGCCAGCATGACTAAGCTGCTTCTGGTGAACCAGAGCAGTGCACGGAAACGCCGTTTAGCTTCCCGCCGGAGTGGTACCTATTTATCTACTTGCACTTTGATGTGCTTTCGAACTGCTAGCTTGGCAGGAGCAGGGACTGAGCAATGGGAGCTCACGCCGTCGCAGGGATTTGAACCACTGACCTTTTGATCGGCAAATCCTAGGCTCTGTGGTTTAACCCACAGCGCCACCCACATCCCTTATGCTTCTGGGTAGACATGCATAATATTGCACTGTAAGTGCTTAAGACATGAATGGCTTCCCCTTTTATGTCAGCTGCAATGAACTCCTTATATCACACCAGCCTCCATGCTGTATTACGAGGAAACAATACAAGCTTAATTTATATAGTTCTTCTAACCACTACAAACCTTTCATATTAGAAACACTTTCTGCACTGCAAGCAGGATCCCTATACATGCCCGAATTTCATGTGCTCATCTTGATAGGCCTGACAGCAGAGAGCAGGGGAGGGGAGCAGGCCTTCATTGATCCCCTATTTAGATCCTCTTGCCTTGCCCATGGGGCCCAGCATCCACATTGCATCACTGCCCCAGGTCAGTGATAGAGATATTATGATTTACATAAATCTGTTTAAGATATATATTTACACACACAATCTAACACAACAAACCATACATCTTCACATGGACATTCAATTTGTAATCTAATTCTTATAAATTATGCCTGCATTCCCAAGTTGTTGATGGCTGTATGGATTTTGATGAAACATGATGACATTATGTACTGTTATTTATTCATTTGTTGAATTTATGAACTACCTCTCCACTAGAAGACCTGAGGTGACATGCAAAACAGATAATATAATACAGTAAAACAAACACCACTGTACAATGTTCTCTATTACGTTTGAACCACTAATGACCAGGAGTTGAGCCTCAAAGCCAGGTGATCTTCACTTAAATGAAAGACAAACTCACTAATAAATAGGCTAAGTAGATTACATTCTGTTTATCATACAAAAATACACTTAATATGTATTATTGATTTAATAAAAAAATACTCTAAAGGCAAAGGCACCTCTCGTTTATCTGCCTCATCATCCGCTTCTCATTACCCTCTTTATCAACATCAACAGTAATATGCTCTCCTATAAACCTAATTCAATTTTCTTAAAGGTTATTCTCATAAATTAGAAGGACAATCCTCTGTTCTCTCACCTCAGAGAGTCCCATTTGGATTTGGTGGCTAAACCATGGAGTTGCTGTTCCATTTTCCAGCCCTTGCTCCTTACGGAGTCCATTTCAAGAGGTAAAGCAACTTGAGTATGATTAATCAGAAGCAATTTGCGGTAGTAGCCAATGGAAGGAGCACCACTAAGCATTTTTCAGAGATGACTAATATCCCAGGTAGCTGGCACCTGTATGTGAAGTGAAGCATCACGAACAGATGAGAGGTAATAGAGCTTACTGTGCATAAAATGTTATTGTTTCATGGAAATAGTGTTGAATAAGCAAGCTGGAAGTAATCACCCTGAGCACTCCAACCAACTGTATAACCTTTAAACTTCCCCGGAATCCCAGCAGAAGTATGAGATTGATTAATGTCCTCAGGAGTTTATAAAGTAAGGGTGCAATTTTGCTATGTAGCTTGAACAGATGCTGGAATTTTAACATTACTCTCATTTTTGAAACTGGGCATGATGTTCCATCTACGATGACTCTTAAAAAAAAAAAAAGTAGAACCACATTATAACACCAGATTGACTGGGTTGCCAATTTGGCCTCTGATTTAGTGACATCTAATGAAGGACAAGATGAGTAATAATGCTCAGAATGAGGCTGTGTCAGGAGCTGCCCAAAGTAGACATAGCAGCCTTTGGCTCTCTTTGTGTGGTTGCCTCATGTGGACTGCCACCATGACTACAGGCTCCATTTCCCTAGACAGTAAAGAGTTTCCAGTACTGAAATGGCTCCACCCACTCAGGCTGGCCATTGGCTGTCCACAACAGGAAGAAGTATTAAGGCTTCCTGTGCCAGAGTACCTTCTGATTCTGGATAGCTTTACACTGTAGCTTTAAGGGAGCTGTTGCTTCAGCAGTAAAGCACCCCAGTCTTCATAGGAAGACTTCATAGGAACTGAAGACTCCACCTCCTCCCTTGTTTTCAGCTAGGCTGTGATCCAAGCAGTTGCTTACATTAGCTTCCTCTCCTCCCAAGTAATTTTACATTCAGCTAGCCAGGCACTTCACCAGCTCTCCTGAAGCTCTCACCCAGCTCACCATCTCTTCTGCTCTGATGACTCTGGTAGTGATTGAGCAGAGGTGGAAAGTCCATGAAAGTCATCCAGGAATTGGTGGAGATACCTCAAGTGGTGCAGTAGATCCAACACCTTTTTGAGATATTGGTGATGCAGATATCTGCTCTACCTTCAAGGAGCCCCCAGTTTCCAGTTCTGGCCAGAGCTGAATACTGAGACCAGGCTGGACTTTTGAAATGAAAGTTCCACACACACACCCCCACACATACACTCACTCAAGTGTTGCTAAATACACATGCCTTGAGGTTAATGCAATCTATAGTGAGGGCCTCTCTCACACAGAGAGAGAAATGTTGTGAAAGAAGTTGGGCTGGATATTTGGGCCAGGCATAAAATGTGGCTATATATAAAATGGAGCTTTGAAGATGTCACACTGTGGGCAAATTTTATTTGGGCGCAACATCCTGCAAGGCAGGTATGAGGCTCAGGGAGAGCAAGCATCTTTTTCTCATAGTTTAATTGTGTAACAAGGCCACAGAAAGACCCTATTGTCAACAGTTCAGATTGCCACAACCTATTGGCAACAGATCACATTTCAGTCATAACCTTTTGTAGATCCTGGAATCCTTTATAAACTTCCCTAAAGTCTCCCACACCAAACCCCAGAGAAACTCTTCTCAGAGGGCAGCCCCCACAGACAATTGTGCAATTCCCAACTCTTGGAACCTACAAAGGAGATGCTGTCTATCCTCTGTAGACCTCAAACAATCCCACTAACATAGTCAACTATTTACTCCACCCCACAGACCGTACAATTTTCAGTCAATTATCCCAGCCTTGTATTAGCCACTCCATAGAGTGCAATGCCCCACCAAAGCTGTAAACAGATCTACTTACCACTGCTACCATTTCAGTTCAGCAACTATCAACCTGAGATTAGCCCTATATAGCAGCAATTAGCAGCACTAGGCTAATTTCTACACACACACACACACACACACACACACACACACCCTCTCTATCCTCTATCCATAGAAGCATGGGTCACTATCAGAGTTCAAGCACATATTCCAGCCAGGCAAAAACACTCAAGGAGGAAGTGAAGCAAGGCTGGTGAAGGGTGTGGTCTGAGGAGAATGGTACGATTCAGGTGGGCTGCCTGTGAAGGGTCCAGATTTCCAGGCAGAGATGCCTAGAAGGCCATCTTTGACCCCCTGGTCTGAGGTTGCCCACCACGATCTAACTGTTGGAGATGTTGCACTGGTGAGACTTGCAAGTTCTGAAAGGTTCTCAAGAATCTCTGTATTTAGCTCACACCTTCATGCTGATGATACATTTCCATTCCTTCCCTTCTCCTGGCTATATTTTTGTCTTTCTCATGCCATGTTGATGGAGTATTGGTAAGGTGACCCGAACAGATACAGGCAGGCAGGTGCGCGCACATACACACAGAGGAATTCTCAAAACACCGTTTATAATACAACCGGTGGTAAGTGCTTGTTAAATTAAAGTGATTATTTTTGACAGTCCTGTCAGACTTTGATGATTCTCTCCTCAAAACTGAAAAGTCACTTTTCACTTTTTCTCCAGAGGCTAAAAGATACAGCGTGGCATATTTGAGGAGTCTCGATTTAAAAAGAGTGGATACTTCATCATTCTGACATCAAAAATGTTCACTAATGCTGCATTGGAGGTGAGAGGGGGGAAGGAAAGAAAGAAAGGTTAGGGGTTGAGTTATACTTCCCTTCTGCAAGTGATGATTCTGATGGTTTATAGGGCACTCTAGGCTCAGCCATGGTTGAGGTCATACTGCACCACGGTTGGCAGTGAATGAAGCACCTACAGCATCACTGCTGCTGAAAAGATGGGAGATGTTAATTACAGATCTAGGAAACAGTCTTTTACAGTCTTGGAAGGCTGCATTCCCTTCTGGGTAGCCATCAGAGGGTCACATGCTAGTGGGGTGCAGAGCCAGAGGCAAAAGTAGGTGGGGCAATGAAAGCAAATTTTGCCTTTGAACAGCAGGGGATTTTCTTCACATCCACACCCCTCTCAAGTCTTCCACTCAGGCAAGCAAGAGGCATGATCAGAGTTCAAAGCCTTTCTGCTTCCAACAGACATTTTAAGATAACAACTCGTTTTGCGAGAATTTTTTTTATTGCTTTGTTTTCTTCGTTTCTGTGGATTGTTCTTATACACACTGCTTAGAAATGTAAATAATCAAATGGTATATATGTTTCTTAAATACACATTCCGGCCAGGTAAAAATGCTCAAGGAGGGTGCAAATCAGCATCAGGAAGGGGTGTATATGCCTGTTGTCTTTGTCCATGGAGTTTTCTTGGCAGGGATACTAGAGTGGCTTGCCAGTTCCTGCTCCAGGTGGATCATGTTTGGTCAAAACTCTCCACTATGACCTGTCCAACTTGGGAGCCCTGCTCAGTCTAGTTCATAGCTTCTCTGAGTTATTCAAACCCCTTCGCCACGGCAAGGCATAGTTAAAGCTATGGTTTTCCCAGTAGTGATGTATGGAAATGAGAGCTGGACCATAAAGAAGGCTGATCGTCGAAGAATTGATGCCTTTGAATTATGGTGCTGGAGGAGACTCTTGAGAGTCCCATGGACTGCAAGAAGATCAAACCTATCCATTCTTAAGGAAATCAGCCCTGAGTGCTCACTGGAAGGACAGATCCTGAAGCTGAGACTCCAATACTTTGGCCACCTCATGAGAAGAGAAGACTCCCTGGAAAAGACCCTGATGTTGGGAAAGATGGAGGGCACAAGGAGAAGGGGACGACAGAGGACGAGATGGTTGGATAGTCTTCTCGAAGCTACCAGCATGAGTTTGACCAAACTGCGGGAGGCAGTGGAAGACAGGAGTGCCTGGCGTACTCTGGTCCGTGGGGTCACGAAGAGTCGGACACGACTAAACGACTAAACAACAAAAGGGGATGTATGTGTCCTGGGGAGAGTTCTGAAAGCCATATGGAGAGGCCTGACTGAGGACCTCAGTCAGCAGAACTGACACCAGTCGAACATATGCTGGTGTAACTCCTCAAAAAGTGGCGTTCTGGAGAATGGCAGAAGTGGAGTGGGATGGGACAGGGAGAGGTTTACATCTGTCCCACACCCTGTTCATCTCAGTTATGTGACCTAGATCAATTCCTCAAAATTTAGGCCCACACTCACCTGCCAGTTCAACTTGGAATAGGAGTACCGGTAACTTGCACTGATGTAAAGGAATGAAGAGGGTGGTGGAAATGATGTCTTAAAAAATACTCTACGAAACAGAAATTGCATTCCTGTTGGCAGGTGAGTAATTGAAAATAACATTTTGTTTAATATTTTCTATGCTATAACAGTCCCCCATTCACTAGCCCTGCAGAAGCTAAAAACTGCAAAAGAAGAAGTGAAGGGTCTTTAATAGCCAGCCAGGTCCTCTGGGAAGCAGCAGTGGGGTGGTAAGGACTTATATCACTGTACCTCCAGCCAACACATGTAAGACCCAAGTGCTTGCAAAGACAGCTGACTCATCAGGATCCTGGGAGCGCTCCAAGGCCTTGGAGGTACACTGAGTACCTTGGATTCCTGCCATGGGCTCTTTCCTTGAATTGCTGACTCAGACTATTTACTTGAGATCTTGATGGGGTCACTGCTGGGCTTCCTAAGTGAGTCTCAATATCTCACAATTTAGGACACATTTCTTCCATTAGCTTCAGTCACTGGGTGAATATAGGTGAACACTTAACAAGTGGTAACTTATCAATAGTTAGACTTAAGGAAGGATGCACAAAACTGCTTGGAGAAATGTCTCCATCTTAACAACTCTCCTTTTGCTTTCCAAGCAACATGAGGTTAAAATACTTCTTTTTATATTCATGGCAATGTATCCATTGTGATGGGTTGGAAATGTTTTCCCTAAAATGCTTCAGTTGTGCATTGAACTGTCCAGTTCTTTCATTGAGTGCTGCTTCTTTCTCCTTACTACATTAATCACGTTGGTGGTCCCAACTATTCAGGGATCAAGCAGCTCAGCTGTGGTCAGCATGGTGCCCTTTGCATGCTTTCAGCATCCCTCATGAACTCAGTGGAGAGTGGGGGGGCACCATGTAAGAGAAAAGATCAGGTCATTTTCTCAAGAGATACTGAAAAAGTATATACAAAAAGGGAGCTGAGCATGGTCTTCAAAATTTGAGAAATTTTAGCTCAAGCTTAAGAAAGAAATGCCGTTCTCAGATGGAACCAGAACTTCAGAGGATTCTTCTTTACAATGTCAATGCTTTAAAGAACAAGTTTTCTCCATGCTGAGAATATGGGGGCAAGGGGAGAGGAGTGACCAACCTCCTATTGTATTGACTATCATCTTCCTTGTAATTACTTTCTGCAAAAGCTAAATCTATCTACTTGTCTGTTTCCATTCAATGAAGGATGTATATGGCCGTGTGTCAGGACACTCGCCACCACCTCCAGTCCTGCTAGCTGATGGTGATAAATGCTTGAATCAAGAATTTCATTTCAATCCTTCTATTCGAAAATGTTAGCAATCCCACAAAAGCTCCCAATCTCCTTCTTTTTAAAGTGAATCAGCCTTGATCTTTTGATTTCTAATGCATTATTTTTATGTACTTCAGATACCAAGCGGTGGAGGGTGGGGAGAGGGGAGATGCGCCCTGCCTTCATTTACTGTCATTGGAAAAATTGAGAGACTGGAATTTAATCTCTCTGGCTCTGCTACGACACTGGGCCCTGCTATCATTGCTGCATTTCATTGTTTGCACTGTTTAGAGCTGCAAAACGCTTCATATTACCAATGCAGTCCCAGTACAGAGCAATTTTCCGCAAGTCAATAAGACACCGGCAGTTTGAAACAGCAGGGATTCGGAGCCTGCGGAGAACAAGCTCTTAGCACAATATCTTCCTTGATTTACTGCAGCACAGAGAGTGATGGATAAACAGGATACAAATCTCATGAAAACGTGGCAAGACCTCCTTTTCTCTGGTCCTCGGATTATGTCTAAAAAAACAACACAGGGCTTTCTGAACAGAAGGTCTGTAAGGGTTGACCAGGTGAAGAAAAAAACCTTCCAGTAATATCAGTGGCTAGGAGGACTGTATGACACCTCCTAAAGTCCAGCTTAAGTCCCTGACATTTACATTGCTATCATAAACTCTTGGGATGAAAGGCCCTCTTGGTTCAATAGGACTTACCGCAGGTCAGTGTGCATATGATTTCAGCCTTAAGAATCTATTGAAAAATCAAACCAACCAACCTGTTTTTGAAAAGATACAAACCAGTCATAGACCAGATAATAGAAGCTATAGTTTTAGATTAAATTCTCTCTCTCCGTTGATCCACACTGAACAAGGAAGTAACTACAAGCAGTGGTTGCAGTTGCTCATTGGGGCTGGTAGGGCAGAAGGCAGGAAGCCAAAGCAATAGGTGGAGCCAGAACCAAGGACAGACAGAGTCATCTGGTTCTAGTTTTGATTCCATCCTTCTTGCTGCAGAGTTCTACAAGAGCACCATTGAGACGAAGGAGAAGGAAGTCACTCCTTGAATTGGATACAAGTAAGATGGTAGGCAGGTGGGGACTGTGAGGGGAGACTGTGGTTGGTTGGTTGGTTGGTTGGTTGGTTGGTTGAGCAGTGCCCCATTTGCCCTGATGCATCAGCCTCCATTGGACACAAGGCTCATATAGCCCTTATTTTTACCTTGGGTTTTCCACAGCAAATCATTAGGAAATGTGATTACTCCCCCCCCCCCAGCACCCCATCTTGGTTCTAATTTTACCCCCTTTCCCAGTCACCATCTTGCCTATCCATATTCAGTTCAAGGTACCCTACATTTTAGAGCTCACTGTTAGGAGCTGTAGTGGGTGTAGGGATGGGGGAATCTGTCAACTTCAGTTTCTCTCATTTTCTCATTTTTCCAATCTCCACATTCTCACTTAAGTTTGCAGTTTTAAAAATAAAGGCCTCATGAAAACTCATCAGTGTTTTGGTGTGAATTTATCCCAGTACGTACACTTTTGTATGTAATTTTTGGGCAGGGGGCTGTTACACTCATGTTCTTTTTGTGGGTTTCCTATAGGCGTCTGGTTGGCCACTGCGGGACTAGATGGGCCGTTGACCTGATCCAACAGGTTCTTATGTTCTTAATGTTCTCAATACAGTTCTTCTTTGGGGATTGCCTCCCCTTTGCAGGGCAAATATGCTTTGCTGTGATAGCTCAGTTATTGCCAATCAATTTTTGCCACTGGGGTCACAGTCATTCTCTTTGGTGCAGTAACTCAAGATACCCTTGAGTTCTGGTCTGTCTCGTGCCACATCAAAGCTAACCCTTCTGGTTTCTTAATCCCCTGCTGTCATGTCACAGACATTTCTCTCGCCCCATTCACAATCACCAGGGAGCAAGCCTGCAGAGAAGCAACCTTTCCAAGTTTAAAAAAACAACACAACATCTTTGCCAATCTGCATTTTCCTTCACATATTAAAATGTCAAAAGTTATGTTCAGCAGCTGTATGACAACAGATGGCAAAGGCAGAATCTAGGTGCTTTGTAGAGCTGCTTCCTGGCTGGGAAATGCAAAAAGCTCAGTAAATATACTTTGCACTTAGAAAACTATTGGATCCCCTACTTTTTAAAACAATGGACCTAAAGGTAACTGAAACATAGATGTACCAAAACCTTTTTGTCCCTTTACTTCCACCGATATATTTCTGCCTTCCTCAACAATGGCATTGTATATTTCAGGGATGGGAAACATTTGGCCCTCCAGATGTTACCAGTGGGAAAGTGCACTCAAGAAGGTCTTCTTCAACACCTGAATAGGTGTAGCCAGAAAGAGAGACGGTAATAATCATACTTCCTCCAACTCAGGGCCAGTTCAGGTTAACCCTACCTGGACATAATGACAATCATAGGGTGGCTACTGCATTGTTGTTGTTGTTGTTGTTGTTGTTGTTGTTGTTTCCTTTAGTACCCTGTATATTTATAAAATTGCTGCATATGTTGTTCTGTTAAAGCTAAATACCGTGGTGACCCTAGTTCACCCAATATCACATGTCTTCTTTCATTATTCCAGGCATGGGTTTGAATTGTGGCTCAGAAGTCACCCTGCTTTTCTTACCACAAAGTATTTGATGGTGGCAGGGGGTTGGTGCAAAATTATCACAGAAACCTAAAGCTCATTTTATGCACCAACAGTGAACTCTGAGGGGCCTCATGTGCTATTTTATATATAGCAATTTTATGATCTTAAAAACTGGTTTTCTATGGAAAGTATGTTTGCAAATTCACATTTTGGTTACTTCTGTTTGGTGATGAACTGTTCTTGTTGTTGTTGTTGCTGCTGCTGCTGCTGCTGGAGACGGCCAGGGCCCTGTTCTCTCTGGCAGGCCAGGTGGGAAGAACCCTGTAAGGCAGGGGACAGGTCTTCCACAACTCACAGCCAAGATGGTCTCAGTGAGAGTTCAGTGGGAGTTACTCCATAGAGGTGACTGGTGCCTATTGTGACAGGTAGGGCAGAAGTCAGGAAAGCCAACAGCGGGTGGCACCAGAACCAGTGACAGAATCATTCAGTTTGAATTTTGCCTACATCTTCCTCCTTCTTGCTGAGTTCTGCAAGCACAATATGGAAACTAAGGAGGAGAAACACAGAAAGCTGCCTTATCCTGAGTCAGGTCATTGGTCTTTTAAGCTCATTGCTATCTATACTGGCTGGCAGTAACTTGAGAATTTGAGGCAGGAGGCATTCCCAGACCTACCTGGGGAGACTGGGGTTGAACCCATACAAATCTGATGCTCTGTCAATGAGACAGACAGTTCCAGCCCCTGGACTGGTTGTAATTAGGAAGGTAGGCAGGTGGGGGCCAGCAGAGGGCCATAGGTGCCAGCTCCTGGGGCCCCAAGGCACTTTGGACCCCCAAGTGATGTATTTTTTAGGGGGGCAGATCCCCTCAATGTTCAGAGGGTTTCAACTCCACCCCTGACTCCTTACAACATTGAGCAGGTGACGTCACATTGGGCCACCTCAATCATCTAGAGAAGCTGGTGCCTCTGCTGAGAGCGCACTCAGGTTGGTGGGGCATCCCTCAATTTTCTCCCTTAGGCCAACCTCCATTGATAGGACTAGATCAGAAGCCTGCTTTTATGCATTGCTGAAGAGCTTACATCATGGTGGGACTTAAAGGTGAGCGGACTAATGGATAATATGACTTCTACCCTTGTACTGTAGGCTATATTCCCACCACACCAAAACCAGAGGTTACTAAACACACACCTCCATGCAGACAAGTAAAAGGCTTGACCACAGTCCAAGGATACATTCCAGTGGGACAAAAGCATTCAAGGAGGCAATGGCACAGATCAGGTAAGAGATGTGGCCTGGAGGGAAGGGTGTGGCCTGGGAGAGTCCCAATGGCCACAGAGAGAGGCTTGTGGGGCTGCCTCCAGGCCCTGGGCCTAAGGTTTCTGCCTCTGGCATATGTCCATACCACATTGCTAGGGCCTTATGCTTTTACTTTTCGTTCTCCTTCTGCTACACTAACATATTTGTTTTCCATCTCTGGGATGCTTGAGGTCTTTGAGAGCATCATTATAGAAATATTTAATCAAACTCTTCATTTATTCTGTGCAACATTTGGCACTGTGGCGGCAATGGATGTAACTCCCCGATAAACACTTTATCTGGCAAAGTGCATTTGTGTATGATCTTTGATAGCTTATAAATAATCAAAAATCATGTGTCATATAGAGATGCTTGCTGGAAAAAGGAATTTGCATATATATTGTAGTCTAGTGTGACTCATTTGGCCTAATCTTTCACTAATGCTAGAAGATAGGAGGAATAATAAATATATCCCTTATGCTGGTTAGATTATGTATTGAACTCATGTTTGGAGATAATGGTCCTGGGAGGGTTAGCCAAGGAATATCTTGTTCTTGAGGCTTCCCATCTTGTCTTATTCCATCACTGCATTCAAATGCAGAGTCTTCATTTCTCTGCCACTGTTTTGCACAGCTTCGGTCTGCCTCAAGAGGCTCCTGCACTTCCTCTGCCTATGCATGCAATTGAAAATTCTGCACCCAGTAAATACTGGAATATTTTCCCCTCTCTCATAACACTAGAACTCATGGTCATCCAGCGAAGGTGAGTGCTGGAAGATTCAGGACAGATAAAAGAAAGTCGTTCTTCATACAGTGACTCCCACAGGAGGCAGTGATGGCCACCAACTTGAATGGCTTTAAAATAGGTCTGGACAAATTCATGGAGGACAGGGGTGTTAGTGACTACCAGCCTTGGTTGGAAGGAGTTATGCTTCTCAACAGCAGTTGCTGGAAATCGCAGGAGGGGAGAGTGTGCTTGTGCTCAGGTCTTGTTTGAGGGCTTCCTACAGGTATCAGGTTGGCCACTGTGAGAATAGGATGCTGGAGTAGATGAGCCATTGGCCTGTTCCAGCAGGTTCTTCTTTTGATCTTATACCTGTTCCAGCCATGGCTAGCCTCCTCAGCAGTCCTTTCACATTTCTTTCTTCTCCTTAAGTCCCAAAAACATTCACCATGGGCTCCAACTTAACCACTTTTTATGCCTTGGAATATCCCTGTGCAAGGTCACCCAAAAGCATTTTAACTGCCCTCCCTCTGAGGCTGTTCATCTCAATGAGTAAAAATAAATAAATCTAGCAACAGAGACGTCATACACACACTCTCACACATGCTTATTTGAAAGAGAGGGGTGTTTTTTTTAACTAACACAGTCTTCATTGGGAACTCAAATGCCTCTCCTAACCTTATCTTGCCTTGCCAGGACATCTGTAAACATTCTGTACATGCCATTCATTTTCTATTAAGGCAGCAGACTGTACATTAAATAATCAACTGCCCTCCAACCTTGATAAATAAAGCAGCAAAGAACAGCAGACTTCTTTCAGTGACCTTCCACCGCAAGCTTTCACGTCTCGCTTCTATACTTGGGAGAGATCTGTCTTGGCAGGAATTTGATGCTTGTTTAACAGTCCGAGAGGAAGGGACAAAAAAAGAGGGAGCATGTGAGGAGTGGTGGTGGAGGAACAGAATTAGATTTGTGCTCTTGGAAGCAATTTGAGCAACAACCGCTAACCCAGGCTTCACATTTTGGAAAGCCTGATGGGCCTTGAATGGGTAGCTATTTGTCGTACCTTGGCTGAAGCGAGCACTGCCCTTGTGGGTCTCTGTTAAAGTCATTAATAAAGTGTCTGCAAGCACTATTATTTTTCTGTTAAGCTCTGGGGCTGACCTACAGGAAGCAATGAAGAGGCAATGACAAATCTGATTGACCCACTCTTGATTGAGGGAGCACATGCTCTGCCTGCAGAATGCCTCGGGTTCAGTCCCCAATGGCATCACCAGGTAGAGCTGGCAAAAGACTGTCACACGCAGGAGACTTTCCCAGCCCAACTTGCAGGTGCCATGTATTGAACATGGGACTTTCTGGAGAAAAAGCATGTGCTGTACCACTGAGCTATGGCCCTTTACTATAACCAGATAGACCAATGATATGACTCAGGATAGAGCACTTTTCAACTTCCCTCACTGAGTGTGGTGTGGTGGACACCTACAGGAGAGAGGGCTTTTTGAGTAGTGGCACCCCACCTGTGGAATAATGTCCTCTTCAAAGAGGCTCACCTGGCACATACCTCAATACCATGTTTACATCAGACAATTTGCAATTTGTTAACTTTCAATATTTATAGTCCACACCATAACAAAGTGGTGCTTTGTTCACAGGATGACTCACAAGAAGACGCAAAACAATTTAAAATTCACAATGGGGGGAAAAGTATAATTACAGCACACACACACAAAAACCCCTGTTGCAAAGAGTAGAAAAGGTTTAAAGCAAAGACTTCGAATAAAAGTCTGGGAAAATAAAAAAGGTAATTGTCAGAGAGCACCCCCAAAATCTTGCCAAGGGTCACCCTGCAGTGCAGCATTCATATCAATGGCAACACAGGGCATTTAGGCTGTTCATTTTCAAGGGTGGAAAACATTCCACAAACATTCCACAACAGCCATGTAAAGTAGGCTAATACTTTCATCCCTGCACTGCAGATAGGAATGAGAGAATGCCAGCCTGCTTTATCATACTTTGAGCCGAATCACACATGCAGAAATAGCATGTGGCTCTTTCATTCTTCGACTGAACCACTTCAAAATGCAGGGGAGGCATTGTTCATTTGAATGATCCATGATGCTGGGGGGTGGGGAGCCGTTGATACAGAAAACATAAAGGATATCACTACATTAGAATTCTTTCCCTGAGCCTTTTTCACCTGCCAGAATGTTTGTTTGACATGGTGAAATATTCAATATGTACCCCACATCTCCTTTCTGAAGTGGTATAGTCAAAAAAAGGGCCCTCCCACTCACTATTTATGCACAGATGAACTGGTCTTTGATGATCTCACCCTGGATTTGAACTGGTGACTCCCCAGTTTACAGGCTTAGCCATTACTCTACACCAGTTCTTGAAAGTTTCTTAAAAGGTCAGGAAAATGTTTAGAACATAGAGATATATAATATATCCAGAGGGGAGAAAACCCAAATGGTTTCCTGAATCTCTCACTGATGAAGCAAGGTTATTTTCCCTCTTATATCTTTTCTTTTTTTGTCAGATTAGCAGCAAAGCATATGACTTTCAGAGTCACCTTATTTATAGCCCGATAAATCCTCCTGCTTTGAGGAATGAAGCGGGAACCCAGGGGAGAGACAATTAAGAAAGTTCCCCCCCTCTATGAACATCCCTGGGGATATATTTTCACTTCAGACAGAAGTCACAAAAACAGAGGCAAGCCCCCCTCCTCAATTTTGTGTGTGTGTGTGTCCCTCAAGCCATTGCCTCCCACACACACTGCAATGGGCTCAGCAGGCAGTAAGGAAAGGTGGGTCGTGGGTATTTTGATGCACAAATTGGCCAGGATTTTCTCGGCGTATGTTCCCAACACTCGGGCATTTCATGGTCACCAGCACCAGTTGATTAAATGGCACCCTGCAGAAAGCGCACAGCGATTTCCCCCTCCTTGCCCTGCTAGCGCAACCATAATATTAAGAAGAGCCTTTGGTGGCCATGTTATCTTTTAAGACCTCGCTCTATCCTGGATCGACCCGAGTAGTATCCAACAGAGAGAATTACATCTTACTGCCTGCATCCAAGAAGGGCAGGAGAGGAGAAAGAAATGCACCATTATCTTTATCGTACAAGGGAACTGGTCCTGACTCTCGGCTTAGCTACAACCTCACCTAGTGGCTAAGCCCCAAGCTGAATGGTAAGTAAAGGTAAGCACTATTATCCAGTGGGCAATAGCGGCAAGGGGCACAGTTAGAAAGAGAACAAGGCAGCAGGGCTGGGTGGCTGGGGTTCTGCATTCAACAACAGATGAGTGATTCCTGATTGAACAGGTTCTCTGCTTCAGCTGCACCTTTGGCTCCACTCTCTCCTTTACCAAGTCAAGTCATTTCTTTCATCATGGCGGGGTGGTGTCAGGGACAAACCAGAGCTCTCAGGTTCCCCCGAGGGAGGTGGGCCTGGGAGCGGAAGATGTGGACGAGGTGCCTGAGGGGGAGGGAGGCAGTGAGGAGAGAGCGGTTGGAATAAGCCCAGAAAGGGCTGGGGAGACAGAAAGTTCACAGGAAACGCAGGGGTTAAGCTCAGGCTCAGAATCAGGGGGAAAGATTTACTACAGCCCTCCAGAGCCAGATCTGAACTGAGTGACTCTGATGGATGAACGATGTGCTAATGACCCATTTTAAATATTGTAAATAAAGACTATAAAAACTTCAAGAGGCTCCCGTGGCATCTGTGGTGAGGAGAGACACCCACAGCTCTGACAGGTGGGGAACCTCTGACCCTAGGGGCCAAATGTGACTCTCCAGGGCTCTCTTATCTGCCCCTCATAACCCTCCTCAAGCAGCACCTCATCACCCCAGGCCACCACCCCACTCTGGTCCTACTTTGCACCCCCTTGAATATATTTGCCTGGCTGGAATGTCTACATGAACTCTGATAATGAACTCTTGCTCATCTGGAGGGAGAGGGGTGTGTGTGGGTGTGTGGGTGGGTGTGTAAACGAGCCTACTGTATCTTTGCACTCATTTACATTCCATAAATCAGGCATAGGCAAACTCGGCCCTCCAGATGTTTTGAGACTACAATTCCCATCATCCCTGACCACTGGTCCTGTTAGCTAGGGATGATGGGAGTTGTAGTCCCAAAACATCTGGAGAGCCGAGTTTGCCTATGCCTGCCATAAATTTACATTCATTCTTCTGTTACGATCGCAAAAACAGGAAGCATTTTTACCAGTGCTGTTTTTCCTAAATAAAAAGGTTGGAAGAACAAAGTCTGTCCCTTACTGAGCTAGACGGACCAATGGCCTGAGATAGTATGAGACAACTTCCTATGTTTCTCTTGCCACTTAAAAGTGGCTGTGTGCATGTATGCTCCTAAAGGGAAGGGCTGTAGCTCAATAGTAGAGTATTCACACCGGCATGTGATAAAATCCCCCGGCTTTGTGAAGGAGACGCCAGGGCTCTAACAGTTGTCAATGGGAAAGTCTACAAGCACAAATGCACTCTGCCCTCCTGAGGTTTCCAACATCTGGGATTCAACAGCATACTGAATCAGAACATAATGTTCATAATGGCTAGTAGCCACTGACAGCCTTGTCCTCCATGAATTTGCCTAATACTCTTTTAAAGCCATGCAAGATGGTGGCCATCACTTCTCCTGCGGAAGTGAGTTCCATAGTTTAACTATGCACTGCGTGGAAAAAGTTCCTTCTTTTATCTGTCAACTTCCAACATGTTCTCTTTTTAGGACCCATCCGATTCTTCCCATGTAAATTACTGTAATATTTTAATATTGCATTGATATATTATTTCAGCTTGCCCTGTGATCTTATGGTGGAGGGCAGGTAAGAAATCTAATGAATGAATGCAGGTACCTTTCTCTTGTTTCTGCGCAGCCTTCTTTGGGCTACAGTCCTGCTGACATCACCAAATGAGTTTTCTATTAGAAGGATGTGATTTTTTTCCTTGCCATGATCACCTGCCATTGGGATGGGCAGTTGTGGAGGAAGTGCCCTGTGTAATTATGGTAGGACACAAGCTTTTTGTGTTTGGTGAGATCCAGTGCGAATTCAACTCAGAGTAGACCCCTTGAAATGAATGGACACAACATAGGCCCATTAATTCCAAGGAGTTGTACCCAATCCTACTCATAATAAGGTAAAGGTAAAGGGACCCCTCACCATTAGGTCCAGTCGTGGCCAACTCTGGGGTTGCGGTGCTCATCTCGCTTTATTGGCCGAGGGAGCCGGCGTACAGCTTCTGGGTCATGTGGCCAGCATGACTAAGCCACTTCTGGTGAACCAGAGCAGCACACGGAAACGCCGTTTACCTTCCCGCCGGAGCGGTACCTATTTATCTGCTTGCACTTTGATGTGCTTTCGAACTGCTAGGTTGGCAGGAGCAGGGACCAAGCAACGGGAGCTCACCCCGTCGCGGGGATTCGAACCGCCGACCTTCTGATCGGCAAGCCCTAGGCTCTGTGGTTTAACCCACAGCGCCACCCGCGTCCTACTCATAATAGACCAATTTAAATTAATGAACCTGACACAACCCTGTGAGGATTGAACTGCCATTTTTTGTTCTCTGTTTGGGGATAGGCTACCAAACATTTCATCCTTGTTGCCAATGTGCCTTTTTTATCTTCCATTCTTTGTAAACCTTTTCCCCCCTTTACTTTGCTCTTGGGCATTTTTTAAAAAAAGCCAGTTTGAAGGCTCTTTGTGTGTACAAAGGCAGCATGGATATTTGAAACAAACAAAGGAACAAATGAATATGTAAAAAAAAAAAAAGTTGCATGCTCTGAATTTATGCCCAGAAAAACTGCATATATTCAAAGGGGGGAACGTAACACACTTCAAAGAACCCAAATATCAAGTTTGTGGCTTTTAAAATGGGACAGAGTCATAGATATCATGAACCACAAATTCCTAGAAATTGTCACTAGATGGCATCTGATCACCACACTTGAAATCTCAGCATTGCATTTTTCTTTGCCGTCAACACATTTCTGTCAACATGATTCTGTGTCTCGAAAGGAAGGAAACAAGACTTTTGGAAAGACAGGATTCTTTTCTCTTTTTCTTTATCCTTAACCATTCATCAGTATCAACTTGGCAAAAAAGGCAATTACACAAGCAACTAAAGGTAAAGGTAAAGGACCCCTGGATGGTAAAGTTCAGACAAAGGCGACTATGGAGTTGCAGCTCTCATCTCGCTCTCAGGCCAAGGGAGCCAGTGTTTGTCCACAGACAGCTTTCCTGGTCATGTGGCCAGCATAACTAAACCCCTTCTGGCGCAATGGGACACCGTGACGGAAGCCAGAGCACACGGAAACGCCGTTTACCTTCTCGTCACAGCAGTACCTATATATCTGCTCGCACTGTCAGGATCCAAACAGAATGTGCAGAGAGTAGGGATAAACAAACCACACTTTCAGTTTTTTATATTTCCAATTTTAAGTTCAGTTCTCTACATTCCCACACTAACTTGTCCTCGCAAATTATTATTACTGTTATTAATGTTGTTGATGATAATTATGTTTTTGCCACCGATGGCTCCTTTGGGAGGAAACAACATGATTTAAATTAAATTATTATTAGTAATAATAATAATAAATGCATATGTAATCACACTTTGCAAGCAATTGTAAATAGAAGCATAGAGGGGAAGCTATATTTCAAGGAAAACGTGCCCAAAATCTGTTTCCATGGCACGATTATCTAAGAACGAAGGGGCAGATTGGATTGGTTTGCATTTTAATGCAAATTTACCTAATTTACATTTCCCAAACCTGTATGCAAACTGTAACACAGCTATCTTTCAAAATTCACACTTTTCCCAATTTTAGGATGCCGTTATTCAACCCAAAATATTTACAGAAAAAGGCATGTATCAGAGGAAAGTGCATAAAAATGCAGAGATCTGTGAAAGTAATATCCAAAAATTCATATCATTAGAGAAAATTGCTTGCAAAAATGTGTGTACTGGGTAAAATTGCGTACAAAAATCTGCATATTGGGAGAATGTGCACTCAGATTCCCAGTTTAGCATCTGGACTAATGGCATTTACTGAACTCCGACAATGCTTCTTGCTGGCCTGGACAGAGGATACTAGGGTGGTGGTAGGAGTGGGAGTGTGTATAGAAAGCAGCCTATTGTGCAAAAGTCAAATTCATATGTTTTGCTCTGCCCAGTTTTGCTTCTGGATTTGCCCACCACTGGCGTGTTGCCCCTAGAACGTTGGAAATGTGGTTCTTGGTATGGGGAAGAAAGAGATGGGTGCAAGAAAGAGAGGGTTTTATCCAACATTAGCCATATTCGGAGCAGACTCACTAAAATTAATGAGCATGACTTACTGAGGCTGAATAATTTCCATGAGTAAAATGCAGTTGACTAAAATCCAGAGAGTGCTGTGTGCCTGTGTAAGTTTTTGGTATATATGCTGTATATACATACATGTATGTTATCCATAGGGCTATCATGAGGCCCTACAAGAAGTGTATTGACTAAACAAAGTTAGCTACCACAAGTTTGTGTGTGTATATAGCTCCTCACACAGGTGGTTTGGGCTTCCTGTTCCCATTTGCACTCCAGTGCAGTTGACAACTGGCAACTAAAGAGCTTAAAAACAAGCCCATGTTGCATGCATGACACACTAAATGTGCCTTGAAACCTTGCAACTACCTTTTCTGACCAGACATCTCCCTTGCTGGACCAGAGCAATTGCTGTCTCTCCCTTGAAGACGCATGGTCAGGTAATTTCAGGTAGCTCGGCATCTCATTTCCATTCAGATCACAGACTGCACTCCTGCAGCAATTTTATTTCTTGGCAAAAAAAAATAGACGACGAAAAGGAGAAAAATCATTATTGCCTACATTGAACTACCTTTAAGACTTCTCTCATCCAGCCAAACTCTTTTCTCATAGTCTCCTGATTAAACAAACAGACCCAAGCATGATTGTTTCTTGTTATCCAATATCAATATTTTGCACAACTTTCAGAAATAGGAAGGAAAATAAGGGCACTTTAGCAGAGGGCAAAACACTGCAATAAATAGTGATATAATTTTCAGACATTGAATGGAAGCCATCACAGCCCATTTGGCTCTAGAGGGAGATTGAATGCCACTAGAAGTATTAAGGGATTGTTTGTTTTTCCAGAGGGAAGCGCCACCAAGTGACTTTTGCCTGTAGATATGGCTACCATATCATATATACTAGGGGTGGGGAACCTCAGGCCTAGGGGGCAAGTGTGGCCCTCCAAACCTCTCCATCTAGCCCTTGGGACCCATCCAAGCCCTTGGGACACACCCTCTCGGCAAGTCATGCCCTCCTCAGCCCTGTTTTGCACTCTCCTCAAGTATTTTTGCCAGGCTGGGATGTGTCTGGGAAACTCTACTAATGTCCTTTGCATGCCTAGATGGAGGACAGAAAAGAGTGTGTAGCACTCCTATGCAGAGCTAAAAAATTAATTTGCTGCTCTGTCCGCTATTGCCTTTGGCTCCATCCACCACCTGCATGTGGCCTTCAAAAGGCTGCCCAGAAGGAAATGCAGCCCTCCAACAGAAAAAGCATTGCCACCCATGATCTACTGATAGCAGACTCATTATCTGAGTGTGGAACTTTATCTAGCCACTTGTTTTAACTAGGCACATCCCTCTGTTTGCTATGTTTGTGAAGGGCTTTCTACAATGGGGGTCACACAGCTGAGGTTTGTGTCAGAAGAGTAGGGAGAGAACTAATTTTAGGGGACTCATTATTTTAACACAGAGATATATATTGCCTTGTTATTCCTGATAAGGATACCAAGATGGGAAATTGGAGGAAACTTAAAGGCTGTGCTTGGGCAATGCTCTCCAAACTGCAGGGGGTAGTGTTTTACTGGATTTTGGGGAAACTCTTGCGAGACCTGGAATGCCGGCACTCTAGCCTGCTGCTGGCTTTGACTTTGCAAGGGTGAGGGCCCTCTGCCTAGGGGCCAAATGTGGCCCTCCATGTTTCTCTATCTGGCTCTCAGAACACTCCTTAGACCACACCCCCTTTCCAAGCCACACCCCCTACTGGCCCTGCTTCTCACTCTCCTCAAGTGTTTTTGCTTGGCTGGAATGTGTCCTCAGACTCTGTTAATCCCACTTTCTTCCTGAGATGGAAAATACTGAAGGGTGTGTGTAGAAACTTCTGACTGTCAGGCTTCAGGAAATCCGATCCCTCCCACGCTGGACAGCCAAGAATCAGATAAACAAGAAGACCTCTAACCAAGTCTTTTATTCAATATTCACAGCAAGAGGCTTAGAAAAGGTGCCTCTATTTCAGTAATGGCATTGCTCCGAGTCAAGTCCCACCTCCTCCGTCTCTCCTATTCTACATCATTCCTGTGTCAGCCAATCTGTGCTTTCTGCCTCTGAGCTTTCTGTTCTCCTACTCTCAATGTCCGCCAAGTCCTGGGAAAGGAGAGGGGTCAGGAATGCTTCTAAAGACACTGAGTCTGTCAGCTGTCTCTCCCCTGGTGCTTCTTCTTCATCCTGCCCCTCTCCCAATATTTCCCAGCTTCTGCCTTCTGCAGCCTCTGAACTATGACCTTCTGGGAACCACTGTTGTAAATCTATACTGTCCTCCTCTTCTCGGGAACGTTAAGGAGGAGAGGGCGGTCTCCATCATTCCTCCTCAGTCCAGTTCCTGACACTAACATACCATGCAACTGCAACATTTGCATTTTAAGCTCTACCTGCTTTTACCTCTGGCCTGCTCATCACCAGTATGCAGCCCCTGGCAAGTTGTCTAGAGGGGAATATGACCCTCTATCTGAAAAAGGTTTCTCCCCCCCCCCCCCCATACACACACCTGGACTATTGATTGGGTTGAACCAACACTAATCCGAATCCCTCTTTGGCCTATACCAGCTGTAAGAAAATAAGAACCTGCTTGATCAGGCTAATGCCCCATCTAGTCCAGCATCCTGTTCTCACAATGGCCAACCATGGGCCTTCAAGCAGGATCCAAGCTCAAGGGCACTCTGCCTTTCTAGCAACTGGTATTCAGAAACATTGCTTACTCTGATTGTGGAGGTAGAGCATAGCTTCCTGTTAGAATTCCTGCTCCATGATTGCAGTCATGGGACTGTTGTCTTTCACATGACGCCAGCCATCTGGTGCATGGTGGAATGCAGTGGGGCCTGGGGGGGTTATAGGCAGGAACACTTGCAGGAGAAAGAGGGATGGTAAATGGAGCAGTCTTGGCTCTAGAACCAAGGAAGTACATAGGCACAGAGGAGGCTGTTCAACTGGTGCAAATGGGACAGCTGCCCCATCAAGCTCAGTCTGCCCTCAGCTAGCCCCCAGTTGCCTGCCTTCATACTTTCAAGCTGCCCAGGGTTGCTGCCTCACTGTCAGCTTCCTCTTCCCGAGTCTGCAAAACTCAAAAGGGAGGGGGAAGGAAACAAAACCAGAATGAGTTGCTTCTGCCTGTCATGTGCTCTGGCTTCTTCTACTGTTGGGCTTCCTGCCATCCACCCTTTCAGTCCCAATGGGTACCAGCCTCCATTCCACAGGAAGGTGTGAACAGGCAGTTTGCAACATGCATAGTGCAATTTCAACACCAATGAAATAGTTTTATACCAACTTGAGCCAAAGGCCATCGAGTCTTTAATAAAGCATTTAACTGCTGCAAGAGGGGCAGAGGGGGATTATCAGTATTATAAAATGAGTTTGATCCCACTTTAATAGGTTTTTAAACTAGAGCAGCTGTGCCAGGAAGAGAGAAGGGGGAAACAGAGTCTTTCCCTTGGTGGCAGGCAACCAATTTCTCTTTGATCAGAGCACAAGTAAGTGCCACTCACAATACAGAAAACTTCCAGCAGCAAGCTCCTGTATTAGATTGGATGTGTGTGTGTGTGTTACATAAATTGTAACCGCTCATTAATGCCTGTTTCACAAGCCAACTGACTTGCTTGGTAGCTCTATGAATTCATGATCAGTTGTAATTCACCTCCAGCGTGGTGTGAAATAAAAATTGAAGACTGTCTGCCAAATGAAAAATGGGAATGGATGAAAAATGGGTTGTAGGCTGACAGGCACCACAGGGGTTGATTCCCTTCTAAAGCAATGAACTTCTGAAACTCTCTGTGGTCTCAACAGAGCACTTTGGTGATCAACAGAAGAGGAGTCATCAGTGTGGAGATGATATGCAGTTCTAGTACTCTGCAACATTTGGATCAGAAGAGGCCATGCAAGCCCTGGATTAATGCCTGGACTCAGTGTTTGGCTGGATGAGGGTCCACACACTTGAGTTTGAATCCTGGCAAGACAGAGCTTTTGTGGGTGTGTGGTTCTTGAACCCATATAATCAATCCAGTGCCATTGACATGCATGCATCCTCCATGCTTTCATCTAATCTAATCCCTTTCACTTCTCAAAATGATAATCGCAAAGCTGTTCTGAATCAACTCCCTTTTCGCTTTTCTTCCAGAGACTGGATGTTTACCAACATCCCTCTTCAGGAAGCTACAGAATCATGTCTAAGGCACAATCCAAGCAATGACAAAGATGCCACTTTCATCTGAAGCCAAATGAAAAATGGAGTAGGATTGAAGGAGAGGGAATTGCATTATTTTCTACCTTGCTTGGATGCTTCCTGGAAATCCACCTGTTCTAAAATGGCCCAGCAATCAACCCTCTCTTCTCTTGTTGGCTAGCAGCCTGAAATTTGCCTGTTGCATATTTCCTATCTCAAGGATGGTACAAATACCAAACTTAGAATTTATTTATTTATTTATTTATTTATTTATTTGATAAAACTTATACATATACCGCTTGCTAGCAAAAACCTCTCAAAGCAGTTAAAAAGAAGAAAAAACAGTGAAATGATGGGGGGTGGGAACAGTTAAAACCAACTAATTGAAACCTTCAACAATAATTAAAACAAGAAGCTAAAAACCTGATTAAAACATGTGTCAACATTCTACATGTCTGGATAGGCTTGTGTAAACAAAAAGGTTTTTGTGCAGGTGTTAAAAAGACTACAGTGAAACAGTAGTCTGGTTTCTGCCTGGTTTCAATAGGCAGGGAGTTCCAAAGCACAAGAGCCACCAAATTAAAAGACTGATTCCTTACAAATGCAGAATGAGTATCACATGGCATCTAAGCGCCTAAGTGCATGGATCTAAGTAGTCAAGTGGGGTAAGGCAATCATGCAGATAAACTTGTGTTCCCAGCAAACAGCATTCAGAGGCATACTGCCTGTACCAGAGGTGTGGGTGGAGGGAATGTCTCCCCACAGCCAAGGGACTGCACCAAATCAGATCTGTTCCACTGCAAGTGGGCAAGGTCACGTGAGGAAAAGATAGGTTTAATGTTTCCTCTTTGCAACCTAGTGATGTAGGATAACGTGCATAAACTACTGAATATCAGAGCACATTGTTTTCTCTCTGAAACCACCGTTTTCTGTTCTGTGTGTGTGTGTGTTTTTAAACCTGCTTATTTTCATCCACTGCCTCTGCAAGAACAGCGTCAGCAGAATTGCACCCAGATGTTGGCGTTGCTGATGTGCATTCAGAGGAATTTGTGCTGAATACCAGCTATCAAGGCACACTTATTATGCAGTACACAAAATCTCAGGAGGAGCAATACAATTTGTGCAGCTATCAGTTGCTCCACACGGTCTCACAATTAGATTTGCCAGGACAGCAGAGGCTAGCTTGTAACTTATTTGGGTAAGTAGCATCTTTTCCATGAGAGCAACATACGGCACAGTGATGTCCTCCTTGGCAAATCCTGCCTTCATTAAGGCTGTATAACTGGATAGCATCCATAGATCACCCAGTTCCAGCAAGCAGAACAAACCATTACTCCATCCCTGGGGTTTGAAAAGGCCACGGTCCACCAAAGCGCCCTCCCCATCGGCATTATATCATTTTGCAAGACATGTCCCTGCTGTGTTGTGATTCAGTCTTCTCATGACAGATACAAATTCCTCACTGCCCGTCCCACTACACCAGTGGACAGCTGAGGACATAGCCCACCCAAACAAAGCACCCCAAGTAAGGTGCCCATGTCATCAGCCTCTAAACACCACCCCAACAGTCAACACACAATGCTGCTTCTGCCCTTGGGTGAGGACAAATTTTCCACACCCTGGGAAAGAAGACTCTAATGTTGTTTTTTGCAGGGGAGAAGGCAGGGATGCCATGTGGGGGATGATTACAAAGGGGGAAGGATCATGATTTATAAGCCTGTGCCACCTAAAACTCTTCTCTCTCTTCATGGCACCTTCCCAGGGGCGTAGCTACTTGCTCTGGCACCCACAGCGGCAGGGGCAGGGAGAGCTGCCCACAGAGTCTGCTTGGCGGACGCAAGCCCCACACTGCTGTTTCAGGCAGCGCGGGGCTCCAAGCCACTGCATCACTCCCAGGAGAGATGCATGGCTTGGGTGCACTGCAGGTCAGGCCCCACGGTAAGTGCCGCCCCCCGCAGTGTGCCATTTTGTCACCCCCTCAGGGATGACACCTGGGGCGAACCACACTCCCCCCACACCCCTTCCTAAGCCCCTGCACCTCCCTCCCTTTGCAGTGGGGGCTTGGCTAGTCACCTGTTTGGGGTCTGAATATGAATTTTCTTGGGGGTGTCCCAATTGGCTTTAGTAATATTCCTTTGCATTTACTTCACACTGCTGGGAATTCTTATGGTGTGTGTTTTTCTGATTTGGTTTAATTAGCTCTTGGTCCAGGCAGGAAAGAGAATTTTAACCAACAGGTTAATTGATCTTTGGTTTTATTTGCAGATCCACTAAGTTATATTTTCATAAATATAATCTTTATTAGTATAACTACATGTCTAGTCGTCGTTAATGGAGGTAAAGAGCATCTTATGTCCACAATAAATGATGTTATGGTGAACTCAGGCATAGGCAAACCCGGCCCTCCAGATGTTTTGGGACTACAACTCCCATCATCCCTAGCTAACAGGACCAGTGGTCAGGGATGATGGGAATTGTAGTCTCAAAACATCTGGAGGGCCGTTTGCCTATGTCTGCTCTGAGTCAATCTCCATTTTGATATATATTTAAAAAGCAACACTACATGGGGATTTCATCAAATTCATAAAATCCAGTCGTGATTTTAGAAGCTATGCAAACTGCCTCTCTGAGTTAAAGCACTGGCCTTCAACTGGTGGTAGAACATCCACTACCAGGCTGTGACTTGGTTCAAGATAGGTTGCAACAGCAGTACTAAGGTAAAGGTAAAGGGACCCCTGACCATTAGGTCTATTTGTGAGCGATTCTGGGGTTGCGGCGCTCATCTCGCTTTATTGGCCAAGGGAGCCAGCGTTCAGCATGTGGCCAGCATGACTAAGCCGCTTCTGGCGAACCAGAGCAGTGCACGGAAATGCCGTTTACCTTCCTGCCGGAGCAGTACCTATTTATCTACTTGCACTTTGAAATGCTTTCGAACTGCTAGGTTGGCAGGAGCAGGGACTGAGCAACAGGAGCTCACCCCGTCGCGGGGATTTGAACCGCCGACCTTCTGATCGGCAAGTCCTAGGCTCTGTGGTTTAACCCACAGTGCCACTCGCGTCCTAAACAGCAGT
Source organism: Podarcis tiliguerta (assembly GCF_965153285.1). NCBI lineage: Eukaryota > Metazoa > Chordata > Lepidosauria > Squamata > Lacertidae > Podarcis > Podarcis tiliguerta. The sequence goes on from NC_139547.1 coordinate 34,249,988, forward strand.
ACTAACACCATACAAATATATATATTAAAAGAAAGAAAGAAAGAAAGAAAGGGGACCCCAAAGTCATACTTGGGTTAAAGGTGGGTTGCTGGTCTGAAAACACTGAAGACAACAGAATCAAAACACTATTGTGGCTGGTACAGAATGGAAGGAATCAAAGATGTACCTTTAACATCAGCAATCATTGTTCAATGGTTATTTTTGCCCGCCCAATGAGACCGAGTCTCACGCACGGTGTTGAGGAGAAGGGTAAACCTGAATGTACACATCACTTCAGTACTTTAAGTGGCGCACACATGGGCATAGTCAAGTGGGGCAGGGGGCAGCTGCCCCACCCCAATCAAGGAAATCAATAAAAATACTTAACTAACTGATGTTCTCTCTCTCTCTCTCTCTCTCTCTCTCTCTCTCTCTCTCTCACACACACACACACACACACACACACACAAATCCTGGCTACGCCCATAGTGGCTCATGCATAAATTCTCCATCAGATCCAATAACAATATAGATGAACGCTTCCTGCAGCCAGGGGTTGGTCCAGTTAATCCATCCTTTTGGGGTTCCATTCTGTGTGTTCCCTCTGCTATGCAGTGTTCAAGAACAGGCAATGATGTTTCTGAGCGTCCCTCTAGAGCTAAGCCAAAATTTCCCAAAAGACATTTTCTCAGAAAGATTCTAGAATATCTGGGAGTTCTGAGCACACCCTTACTCCCTCCTATAAGCTATTAGTGGGGATGATTGGAGATCTATACTGCACTTGGCTTCCCCATCCTGGGGACATGAAATGGTGCATGATTTGGATGCCATGGGATGAGATACACATTCCAGCTATCATCTAACTGAAAACATAGCAAAAGCCTCCCCCACCTGCATTGCTTTCCCTTATTCACAAAAGTCAGGTGCACTCCATCTTGTGATCATCAATACAACGAGGGCTCAAAAGCCCTTCAGTGCAAGATGGATTTACCAGGTTCCCTAATGAACTCAAGTTGCAGCTATTCTGAACGATTTCCCTCCATCTGACAAGCAAATCACAAGTCTGCTAAAGTCATACATCTGAACCTTTGAGAACATTTAGCAAACTCTGATGCACTTATTTCCAAGAGGCGCATGATCCATCTCAGGGTTTTTATAAAAAGAAGAAGAAAAAGATTGCATTTGATGGATGATCAAAAAGAGCCACACACCAAAAAGAATGCAAAATGCAGTTACAGAATCTAATCCATTCAGCAAAATGTTTCGACTTACTGGACCTTGAGGAAGATTCCTGGCACTGCAGCCTAGCTCCATAGCATCAGATTTATAGCCCTGGAATTAAGACAGAGAGAAGGAGGCATGAGAAACTCTCATATGAGAGCAGAATTTGACGCATACATAATGGCTAGGAGTGTTCAGTCTAGATGGACCAGAGGAAAATTCTCATTTGCTGCACAGTACAATGGATGAGTCTCCCACACATCCCAAACTACCTCACAGGGTTGTTGTAGGGGGAAAATGAAGGCTACGTGTGCTTCCTTGAGTCTGCTGGAGGAGGGACAGAATAAAAAATGGGTGGGAGAAATCAAATCTCAAGGCTACCACCCTGTGGCGAAAAGTAAATATGATTTTAAACAGGATTGAGCTGAATTCTTCCCAATCCAACTTTTCTTTGGCAGCTGCTGCAGCAGCAGGGCTGGATTATGGAAATTTTGAAGGATGCAGGCTGTGGATTTACTGGGGACCCTGGTAGCAGCAGCAACCACAGTACAGCTAGGTTTCGTTTTTACTCAGGAGTCAAATCAGAGCGAGGACAGCAACTGTTGCCTTCACTCTGCTTTGGCTTCATATGTCTTCAGTCGTCAAATGTCATTGGCTGCGTGGTGCAATCATGAAGCCAAATCAGAATGAGAGCCAATGTGTGGGTAAAAATCACTTTAGAAATGGCGCTCTCCAACATGGGAGAACCCAACTGGTGCTGTTACCAGAACTACCAGTGAGTGAACTTATTGCTTTGTTGCATTTCTACAATGAGCCCAGGGTGGCATATATATTTTCCCATTTAATCCGCACAACAACCCTGTGAGGTAGTGCTGTCAGAAGGCCCACAAATAGGTAGTGTCCAGTTTCCCTCCCACTTTCAAAGTACAACTTCTAGGCTAAATAAACTGTGACGCAACCTTGGTGCTAAATTGTTCAATATAACCCCAGCAGCTACTTACACGTTGTATTCTTTTTGCCTCTCAGAAGTTCATTGTACCAGGAGTAAAAGTGAATGAAAGGACAACATATTCCCCACAGTAGCTGCCCATGGTGGTTGGCTTTTGTATGTTTAACCATTGATGTATTGCAGCTTGTTTCCTGTGTTTTCTTGAGTTTTATTGATCCTTAAATCTCCCCCTCACATTGTAACGCTTCGTAGTCTCTTCCATCACACTCAGCCTTTTCCAACCTGCTATTCTCTAGATGCTGTTGGAATCCACCATGGCTAATGGCAAGCCTTCCCCAGCCTGGTGCCCTCCAAATATTTTGGACTACAACTCCCATCATCCCTTTCCATTGGCTATGGTGGCTGGGGCTGATGGGAGTTGGAGTGGAACAGCATCTGGAGGGCCACAGCTTCCCCATTCCTTAAATCCAGACTTGCCCAATTGCAAACCCATTAGCATGCTACACACACACACAATCTGCTGCTGGCAGTGTGGAAATTTTGGAGGCAGTATATGCATTACATGTGGAGCAGCAGCATACAATAGTAAGGTATCCATGGGGAGGTGGGGTGATTTGGGGAAGACCCCCACATACTAGAACATGATATACTTTCCCCCCTGCTGTTAGGAACACATGGGTGCTTGGCCCCAAAAAATCATTTCAGAGTAAATCCCAGGCCACAGAAGACAATACTGCTCATATACCTGTCTTTAAAGCAGAATTAAATTTGGGCTTTTTGCCCCCAGATGTTAGAAAATCAGTGTATCCCTGAGGCTAAGAAATCAATGCAAGCAAGATCCATATTGCCACCTCTGAATAATACCACTTTCCAGCAATTTATTTGACTGTCTCAACCATCTATTACCATGTAAATTGTTTCACACTGCAAGGGAAGAAAGAAATAGTGCTAATCTCCCTTCAGAAAGTCATAAAATAAAGAAATCAATTTCAAGGTCAATTTAGCCTAAATAACACCTGCTACCCTTTGTGTAACTCACAAGACCTTCAGAAGCCCACTGGCAATGTCTGTAAGCGTAACACATGCTGGTTAAAGATAAGCTTTCCATACAAGTCCTGGAAGAAAATGTATCATACAGACTGAGCTGAGTGACTTCCCTGTAAATTGGGACCTTTGAGAAATGTATTTAGGTCTTGGTTCATTAAGAACTCCATTGCAGGTACGACGATTCAGAGATCAAGCATCTTTTTCTGTAATGCCCAGGCGATGTCAGGTGCAGGTCAAGTAAGGATGCAGTTACAAAGAGAGAACGTGTAACTTAAGACCAAGAAAAGAGCTTGCTGGATCAGGCCCATCCAGTCCAGCATCCTGTTCTCACAGTGGCCAACCAGATGCCCCAATAGACATGATCTCAGCACTCTCCACTCCTGTGGTTTCCATGAACTGGTATTTCCACCTACTGTCGGGCTCCCTGACTGCTGCCCTACTAGTCCCAGTGGGCACTAACCTCGGCTAGATACACTGGTATGGTGGAACCTCTGGGACTAAGGGCCATGGGAAACAAAGCTTTCCCAGGGGTTCCATATTCTAAGCATAGATGTTAGGTGCACTGGAAATGAAATCCGCCTGGGCTCCCTACACCTGAGCTGTTGCTGAGCATATTGGCAGCAACTTAAGCGCCGTGAGCCCTAGAGCATATAGGTTTCCAGACTCCTACCACCCACAACTGAAGATGCCTGACATTCATCCTGCCATTTCCAGTGAGCCATGGAAGGAATTACACATCAGCATCCAGATCACAAGTGACAGAATTAATGGGAAACATTGTTTTCCTTATGAAAATATCATACATAAATGCATGCAAAATAAAGCAAGAAGCAATTGGAAAATCCTCAGGCCAAACTCTCCCCAACAAATAACTGCGAGAGGAGAATTTAATAGCAAGCAATTACCCAAAGCTTATGCCAGGCTCCAGCAAAAAATGCACTTATAAGGTATTGTGTTCCTTGCAGTCAGCATAATATAATATCACTTTAGAGCAGGATTAAGGAAAAAAACAATATAAATCGTGTAAGCCCAGGATTAATTTTAAAATTGTATACTTTAAGTGTGGGTGGGTGGGGAAAATATTTATGTAGCTTGGCAAGCAATTGTAGGGTACAGTAAGTTTATAGGGGGACATAAGATAGGAAAAGATGCAGCTAGATTGCAATGATTTATAGGGAGTCGGAACTAATATCAAATGCACGAAAAAATGCAGCACAAGTTAGAAAAGAAGTTAGCTCGGAGTAGATGTCAACTGTGAGTACTGAGGGGCAGGGCTTGGAAGCAGCTTAGTTTTTCTTTTCTTAGAGATCGCTTGAAGAAAACCCATATTATGAGTTGCTTACATCTGTAAAATGAAATAGCAGATGCACTCCCTCCCCCGATGGGATCGGTGACTTTCTTCACTCAAAGCAGGCAATCTACCATGGAACTAGGGACCACATGAAGCTGTCTTACACCAACTCAAATCATTGGTCCATTGGCCTATGGCCTACACTGACTGTCAGATTCCTATACTCCCTAGCTCAGTGACAGAGCATCTACTTTGCATGCAGCTTCCCAGGTTCAATCCTGGCATCTTCATGTGAGGCTGGGAAGAGACCCTTTCTGAAATCCTGCAGATCCACTTCAAGTCAGTGTAGAAAATACTGAATTAGATGGACCAATGGTCTTGCTCACCCTGTAAGAAGAACGTATGGGGAGAGACAAGCCTGGTTCAATAAAAGAAGTAAGACTCCATTAATGTATTTTAAAGGGCAACTCAAAAACAAATGTTATGATAAAGGTCAGGTGGGTGCTTGTTTTTATTGGAAAGGCAGAGCAAAGGACAGGTGTCACGAGCAGCACCTGGCTTCCACTAGTTAGTCATTAATTTCAACTTTTTGCCCACTCCATTCCTTTGGGGTTCTTACACATAAAAGACCATTTTGAAGACTGGCTGCAGTGCTTCAGTTGTTTTTATTAATGCTGAATCAAAATGCCACTCCTTCCCATATTAGCGCTCTTTCTTTTTTAAAAAATGCTGCGTCCACACATACAAAGGGGTGACCAATAGTGCAATGCACATGGACACATGTATGTGGAGAGACAAAGCCAGTGAACCTTAGATGTAGGAAAAGAGGGATAATGATGAGACTTCAAGCAATCCATAATTCAAGGCAGAAGTCCCCTAAGCCAAAAGTGCATCACAGATCACACCAGCAGCATTTCCTGCTGGGAAACGTAACATTGGCTTTAGTTTCTACATTGCTCCATTCTGGAATAAATAGTTTGCAAAGGAAGGATTGTCGTTCAGCGGTAGAGCATCTACTTTGCATGCATGTTCATTCCCCAGCATCGGGTTCCCATATTTCAAAAAGTAAAAACCAGAACACCCTGAAAGTTGTTGAGCTTTGTTGTTGAGCTTTATTTTTTAAAAAATGCCAAAAGAATCCCCACGATTTTTCGATTGACTTGCCTTTCGATTGACTTGCCTAAGAGGGGACAAGAGGTTCTCATAGCAAGTGCTCAAACACCACATTTGACCCAGTAGTGGGACAGAGTGGGCAGCCTTCTCAATGCTGCATGTTGCTACAAGAGAGAGAAGGAAGGACCAGGAGCATCACACATTGTGCTTGCCCACCATTGCAATGTTTTTCTTCACAGAACCCCTTGAACTGCTTCATAGTTCCATTCAGGCTTCCACAGAACAGTTGAGAAACACTGGTCTACACTGACTGCCAGCAGCTCTTTAAGATTCCCTATAGGATTCTTTCTCAGGACTATCTGGAGATGCCAGGGATCTTGAGGGCCCCTAATTCAATTCTTGACATCTCCAAGTAGGGCTAGGAATGTCCGCTGCCTAACAGTCAGTGTAGAGCAGAGGTTTTCAACCTTTTGAGTCCATGGCTCCCTTAACCAACTACATGCTTTCTGCAGCACCCCTGTGGGCCTCAGGAGCCCAGTTATGTCACCCCTTGCCTGCAGAGCTGGCAGCCCCTCACACCTTTTTCTAACACCCTCCATTGTGGAGTGTTCCCTCAGCCTCCTCTCATCTCCCCTCTCCTTTGGAGTCCTCCAGCCAGCTACTGCTGCCACCCCTGGTCTCTGAGCTGTCCCCCCAAACCATTCGCCTGCAGAACTTATAGCCTTGGGGAGGCAGAGATGTGAGAGGACATCAGAGGAGGGAGAGAAGGAAAGAGGGACAAAGGCCAGTGTTTCTGTAGCACCCCTGACTATCATTCAAGGCACCCCAGGGTGTCGCGGCACACTGCTTGAAAACCACTGGTATAGACAATATTGAGCTAGATCAGTGCAAGGCAGTTTCCTATGTTCCAGCAGAGATTCAGCAGCATCTGCGTTGGGTTATAATTGTCTTTGCAATGAAAAAAAATATGAAATGATTTAGTGATGCACAAAAAGTTGCAAAGATTGCAGCAATGACTGGAAGGTTTGTGTTAGCACCCTTCAATGATGGCAAAACACATGTGGAAGTGAAACGGAAGCCAACTGGACCACCACCATGCCAGAGCAGATGTTAGAAGTTTAAAGTTCCATGCTGAGATTAACAAATCTTTTAGCTAAGCAAAGCTGCAACAGAATACCACTCTAGGGGAAGAGGAGACTTGAAGCATCTGAATGAGTCTACCAGTGAGCCAATGAACTGTAGTTAATAGCTACAGATTCTTTAAAAAGCAGAAAGGATTCAATCTAAAAAGAATTGAAAAATAACAGTATGTCATGTACTATTGTTACTGTGGCTTGCCTCTGGACGATAGAAGAGGTTTGGGGTTCTATTCAACTAAGTTATACTCAGAGTTGACTCATTAAAAGGAATGAACCTGCCATGTCCATTGATTTCAATAGGTCTACCCTGAGTAGGACTAGCATCGGCTTCTTGACCTCTGGTGTGTGGTCCTGTATCCTTGCCCCTGCTTCCTGGTTCTTACTTAACCCTTTCGTCCTGAATCCTGGTTCTCAGCTCCTAGCTCAAGTCATGGTCCATCTCTCACAATGTCTTCAAGGAGACCTTCAGGGAAGAATAGAATGTAAAAAGGGTTCCAAGAGGATAGAAAGTTTGAACTTTATTGTGTAAAATAATGCACCCTTCAAAAAGAAATAGAAGCTTGAACTTGGTTTCAACCATAAGGCACCAATAAGTGCATGATTAGATTAATGTTCTCAATTAAATATTATATTAGTTCTATCACTATCTTGAGTAAGTCGTTAGAAAATTATAGCATCATCAAACTCATGAAATAGTATTAAAACAAACAAGCTTAACAAAAAACAAAGGAAAGGGATGATTAGAGGCAATATTCTCAAATGTTTATTCCTCGCTACAGATGACTTTTTCCCTTAATTCTCATCTCAGGCAGTCTGAGTTTTCCAACTGGCCAAGGAACTTGGGGAAACTTGTTAGTATCATTAGTTTTCTCCTTTTTAAAATGCCACATCAGTGCCAAATAAAATATCTATTACTGTACATGATGCTTGTTGTTGTTTAGTCGTTTAGTCGTGTCCGACTCTTCATGACCCCATGGACCAGAGCACACCAGGCACTCCTGTCTTCCACTGCCTCCGACTGTTTGGTCAAACTCATGTTAGTAGTACATGATGCTATCAAGAATTAAAACAAAAACCCTAACCCTAACATGGGATGTTAAATTATATAAACCTGGCCAGGCAAAGTAGTGAGTTAACCAATGCTGATAACCAGAGGAGCTGTAGTGGGTGCAGGGAAGTGGTTTGCTGTAAGGTTCACTTCTCCTAACAAGTTCCAGTCCAATCCAATATACAACCCATTCGGAGTGTGCACATAGAGATAGATGAATTTCAGTTTCTTGATGTCTTTTTTTCCAATCTAAAATTCAGTTCATCACATTCCCACCATCAGTTTTACATTTTTTTAAAAAAAAAAGTCTGCATTTTTGTATGCATTTTATGTGCATATCGCCTAATATACTTTAGTTTCGTATGTGATGTTATCCAATATATGCATTTTTGCAAACAATTTCCCTGACACAATGCATTGTTATACATTGTACATTGTCTTCACTAATGCAGATATTCTGGGGCATAAAAGGTAAAGGTACCCCTGCCCGTACGGGCCAGTCTTGAGAGACTCTAGGGTTGTGCGCCCATCTCACTCAAGAGGCCGGGGGCCAGTGCTGTCCGGAGACACTTCCGGGTCATGTGGCCAGCGTGACATCGCTGCTCTGGCGAGCCAGAGCTGCACACGGAAACGCCGTTTACCTTCCCGCTAATAAGCGGTCTCTATTTATCTACTCGCACCCGGGGGTGCTTTCAAACTGCTAGGTTGGCAGGCGCTGGGACCGAACAACGGGAGCGCACCCCGCCACAGGGATTCGAACCGCCGACCTTGTGATCGGCAAGCCCTAGGCGCTGAGGCTTTTACCCACAGTGCCACCTGCGTCTCCTATTGTGATTCTGGGGCATACTTCCCTCCTAATACAGACCTTTTTGGGGGCTGGAAAACTGCATTGTGAAATTTGGAGGTGTGAATTTTGGATATTCAGTGACAATATCTAGTAACATCCAAAGGCAATTTCCAAGCTGATGACATCCAGCAACTGATTCCTGCCCCCGCCATCTTTTATAACTCAACAGCAGGAAGGCAACAGCTCCATTATGAAGGCTCCTGGGGCTGAAAGGTGGAGCAAAGCAGGTGGAACTAGCCGTCCCCCGTTTCCAATAAAAGAAAGTGCTTCTTCACATGGTGCATAGTTTAACTATGGAACTCACTCCCAGAAGAGGTAGTGATGGCCACTAACATGGGTGGCTTTAAAAGAGGTATAGGCACAGTTGCCCCAAGGCTATCAAAGCTTACTAGCCCAAATTGCTATGTTTTATCTCTACTGTTGGAGGCAGTATATCAGGGGTCAGCCATTGCACTCAGGTTCTGCCGCTGGGATTCCCATAGTGGCATCTACCTGGCTGTTGTGAGAAGAGGATGGCCCATTGGCTTGATCCACCAGCTCTCTTCCTATGTTCTTAACACAGAGTCTCTTTCCCCTTGATATCAGGGAACATGTGGCATGTTCCATCCTGGATCTGGCATTCTGAACTGGACAAGACAGGGATGGTCCACGGGGCTTTGAAAACTCCACCTAGTTTTTATTTACAGTGGTACCTCGGGTTAAGTACTTAATTCGTTCTGGAGGTCCGTTCTTACCCTGAAACTGTTCTTAACCTGAAGCACCACTTTAGCTAATGGGGCCTTCCACTGCCACCGCGCGATTTCTGTTCTCATCCTGAAGCAAAGTTCTTAACCCAAGGCACTATTTCTGGGTTAGCTGAATCTGTAACCTGAAGCGTATGTAACCTGAAGCGTATGTAACCTGAGGTACTACTGTACTTGTGATTCTCTATCGCCTCCTCTATTTAAAATGTAGATGGCAAACTCCTTGGAACAAGAACAGATAGGTGCATCTTTATCATCTGAAACAAAGGCACATCTGACCAATGGAAAACCGGCAGCAGCTTATATGACATCACTCCAGTCTGTGAGCTCTGTTCCCCCTCCACATTCCATCAGGCTGACTGCAGATTGTCATTAATGCCCTTAAAATTGCCCATTATCCAAAATTATCACTCTAAGTAGTATTTAATGGGTTGATTAACAATCCTGCTTTAATCATTGATTCCAAGAGCAGCAGAGGAAGATTTCTAAAAACAGCCCACCATACAATGGCCAGAGGTGCAAATGAATGGCCATTAAGGTCATTTAGCATTTCATTTGCTCAATAAAACAAACCCAGATCTCCTTCTACTCTGACAAATGGGAATTGGTGGATATTCTTCTTCCTTCCTTGGCCCCCAGCAACTGTTTGCTTGCTGTGTATGCCTTTCTGTGTATCTGCCTGTGAAATCCAATTCTGCTTACACACTGAAGCACTGAAGGTAAGCTTCAGCGTTTCCACCTAGGGGGAGAGTAGAAATGAGCTCCCCACATTGATTCTGTTTGTCTCTCTCCACACACCCCAGCCCACCACCTGCTTTGCTCTTCAGAAAGAAACAGAAAAAATAATAGGAGCTGTTAAGACAGTTAAAGGAGAAGTAGTTACATTTCTGAAGGGGTAGAAGGATTTTGGCAAAGAGCAAGGCTGTTGGTGGAGAGGTCTGAGGATTCTGAAAGGAACTGATCTGATTGGCAACTGATTAATTTGAAGATCAGAACTGACTTATGCATCAGCATTAACTATTTTCCAATACAGAAATCAAAATACATATTAAAATGCATATTTGAGGGGGGATAGAATTTTAAAAATACATATTTAAATCCAAATTATTGTGTGGAATTTAAAAAAAAATTGCAAGAAAATGCAGAAATGGGAAGAAACTGACTTATCTATTTAATTTTTTTCTCTATTGTTACATTTATACCCCGCTTTCCTCCAAGGAGCTCAAGGTGGAAGACGTGGTTCTTGTCCCCTCACCATTTATCCTTACAACAACTGTGCAAGGTAGTTTGAACAGAGACTGGTTGTCCAGAGTCACCCAGTGAGCTTCATGGCTGAGCAAGGATGTGAAACCTGGTCTCCCAAGGTCTTCATGTAACCAGCAGACCACACTGACTCTGTTGTGGGTGAACACATGTGAAAGTGGCAAGGTCAAGAAACAGACTGATTTATCCCCGGCTAGCCTTCTCCCTGACATGCTCACATGGGATGCTCAGGGGGGCTTTGACAAATGGGAAAATCCAGTAACGCAAGCTGTAGCATGTTTCTTTGAAGTAGTGTGCTTTCAGAGACTTAGAATCACAGAATTGTAGAGTTGAAAGGGACCCTGAGGATCATCTAATCCAATGTAGGAATATGAACCTGTTCCATACAGGGATTGAACCTGCAATCTTGACATTATCGGTGCCATGCTCTAACTAACAGAGCTATCCAGGACTTGTGCCACATGCAAATGGACTACACAGTTTAAATCCTCCTCCAGGAGGAGGAGGGTCTCTGTTTGCTTTGGTGTGACAAACTATCATCAATAAGTGAATTTGTTGCTTACTCAAATTCACCTGATTCCCGAGGCCCTTGCTAGCTACTGACTCCAGCCATTTGTCATAACTCTTTTGAGATAAATTTTGCACTGCCTGCTAACCCTGTTGGGTTTATCTTATTGTTGCTATCATATTTTAAATTGACTTACTATTATTATTATAAACCTTGAGATGTTTTCATAATAGGCAATAGATAAATAATTTCTAGTGAATAAATGAATAATTCAGCAGCATGGCAAATGAATCGCGCAACTATGTAGGAGCGCATTTGGGGAAGGAATGTAACTGAGTGGTAGAGCAGGGGTCAGCAAACTTTTTCAGCAGGGGGCCAGTCCACTGTCCCTCAGACCTTGTGGGGGGCCAGACTATATTTTGAAGAAGAAGAAGAAAATGGATTCCTATGCCCCACAAATAACCCAGAGATGCATTTTAAATAAAAGGACACATTCTATTCATCTAAAAACACGCTGATTCCTGGACTGTCTGCGGGCCGGATTTAGAAGGCAATTGGGCCGGATCCAGCCCCCAGGCCTTAGTTTGCCTACCCATGGTGGTAGAGCACCTTCCTTGAATGCAGAAAATCCCAGGTTCAATCCCCAGTATCTCCAGATAGGGCAGGAAGAGACTACCTGTCAGAAAACCCAAGGAACCATTGCCAGCCAGTGTAGATGCTACTGAGCTAGAAGGGCACAATGGCATGATTCAGTATAAGGCAGTTTCTAGTGTGTTCCTATGCTGATGAGCTCTCAGCTAGCTCTTGGACTGCAAGTTTATATTTTTCTGGAAAGAGAGGTAAGCTGCAAGCCAGGTGCCAAGAATCATTTTCACTGTGAGGGCCATATTCCTTCAGAGGTGACATTCTGAGGGCCACATGCGAGAAGTGGGTGGGGCTAGAAACAAAAGTGGGTGGGGCAACAGATACGACACTTGTCTTTGTCCCGTAGGCTGTGCTGCAACCATGCAAATTCAAAAGTTCAAGCACACACCCATATCCACCAAGCATCTCTCTCCATTCAGGCAAGTAAGAGGCATTGTCACAGTTCAATGACACAATCCAAAAGGAGTTGAGGAGAGCACAGAGCAGGGTGTTGTGGGCAGAAGGTCCTATGGAGCAGTGTCCAGCTTTGCACACAACAGAGAGGACATACGTGTAAGGAAGAAAGTTATTTGTTCAGGCAAGTAATAGTATAGGCTTGGCGGCAGACACCGAGTAAGTTCAGGAGTCCAGATTCAGGAGTTCAGCAAGCAAGCAAGATGTTCAGAACTGGGCAGAAGCAAAGGAAATGCCCCCCCCCCCCAGTTTCCACAACCCACCTGCCAAGTTTTAGAGACAAGGTATGGCATGCTGACTCACGAGACTCACTCGCTTTGTGAGAATGTCAGGACAGCAAGCGCATTCTCCTCTGGGATGGATGGGTCTGCTCCCATCTGCGGAGCCAGTGCCTGGCTCTAGGCAATATTGCTGCACCCTCCTGATCAGTCACTGCTGTCTCCTGAGTTGCTTCCCCCTCAGTTGCCCATCACCTGACCCAGTCTCCACTAAGATTCTCTGCCAAGAAGCCAGCAGGAGTAGCCTGCATGTCTGTCCCCCATCTCAAGTGGCTGAAGTTGAGGCTCCATCTTCCCGACTCCTATTTTGGGGCCAGCCAACCCAAGCCCATTCCTGACAGTGCTTCGGAGGGCTGCTTTTGTGCCCCCTCCTGGCTCTGAGGTTCCCTACCTCTGCCAGAAAAGAGGACTCGTCACCGAGAACTCTTCCTCATTATTTTGAAAGACAGAGGAGCGTCTGACTTTAAAATACTCTGATGGAAATGAATTAACGGGGAGAGCAAGCTTAATATTGCAGGAGTGTTAAATTATTTATCACCATCTCTTCTCTGCTTATTAAAAAAAAAAGTCTGAATTTCTCCTCATCCCTACTTAGCACATCCTCGCCTTGACTGATTCCTCTTCCCCCCATTTATTCTTTACTGTTAAGCAGCAGCCCTTGCATTTCCTACAGGAAGGACGCCAAGGCCAAACACAGCTTCATGGACACAACTCTTCTGGTGTAGACCTTGGGAAGGTACTTGTGGAAATTCAATAGGCTAATGGAAATCTAAAAAGCCAAACATGTTACCACTGGCGCACCATCTAGGATGGTTTTAAATAGTCACCAATGCCAGTAGACACCCCTGGCCTTCTCACAGCTTCACCCCTGCATAACTGAAGCACTTTATGTTTTTGGTGTTTCTAAATGCTCAGCTTTGAAGCACACAGAACAATTCCTCCTCAGTGTTCTTCTTGTGCACTTCTCCAGAGTGGCCCTGGGAGCCAATCCTCAGTGGCTAATTTACCTCATTTTACTCTGATTGGTTCCAGAACAAAGGGTGAGAAGACTTCTTATCAATGTCTAAAAAGCTTTCATGCTGAATGGGCAGGATGCTAGAGACAGGGGCCTTACTGGAAGATCTGCTAAGAAATGCTTCTGATGTAACATTGTTGGCTTCCTTCTGTTTCAGAAGACAATAGAAGAGTGCACGTTCAAGGATGAAGTCAAACTATTCGAGAATAACAGTGCCTGCTGTGGCTGTAGAGATCAATATGGGAGAGGCACGATTTATTGCATCTGGAGCAGGTGAAGTCGCCCGGTTGAGCTGATGCAGGTGTACCATGGCGTTTCTTCTTTCTGTGCTCCTCCCAGAAGTCATTCCTCCTCTGGTCACTGTCTTGGATACACAACCTGACTGCTTGTCTCCAGGCACTACAGATTGAACTCATTCTTTCCAAACAGTCAGATGTCAAAACAATATTTTGGGCCTGGTTTTGAAACAAAAGCGTTTGCGACAGCTTTCATGCATTCAGTTTTCCTCGCATAAATATTGCCCTGGTAGCCAAATGTCATCACTTCCACAGAGATATTAGTACTGCCATCAGGCCACAGATATGTGGAACACAAAGGCAGTGGAGCCTCTTCTTTCTTACTCATTCAGCTCAGGCAAATCACTATTGCATTTGTAGCGCTTTGGGAAGCAAGGCAGCCATGGGCATCTCTGCCACATCTCTGCCTTTTCCAATGGCCCCCATGAAGGAGGTGTGATGGTCTGAGTCTGGGGAAATCAGGCCATAACCAAGGCTGCATTCACAGGGCAGTTCGTTCCATTTCCCCAACTGTTTATTTCCACACAATTATTTGAGCTTCCACACAACATCAGGAAGAGAGTACAAAGCAGGAAGCAGAAGTGGAGGACATGCCTTGAGTCAACACCTTAGATCAATCAGGATCAGAGGGCAACCAGAGCAAAGGACAGGATGACAAGTGAGAAACAAGGAACAAGACCAGAAATACAGAGTTCAAATAGGTATTGTTTTGCTCACACAAGGCTTAGTGAAACCAGGAAGACATGTTTTCTATTCCTTCCCATCCAGGAGGATCCAATGGTCAACCTGGGTAGGTGAAGTCAGTCCAGAAGGTTGCCCGCTGCAGTTCAACAATTCGCCACATGAGGCAGCTGAAACAGTGACAACCATTTCCAACTGTTCCTTGGTGAATGGAGATGAGGTTAAAGACTGGGGAGGGAAGAGGTGTGAGCAGAATCAAGGCAAGCAGGCTGTGCCCACATCTCTTCCACTCACGAGTATTTGAGCAGGGGTGCTTGCAGATGAAAACGTCTCTGTTCGTGGCTTCCCAACTTCCCAATTTCACAACAACTCTCGTTTGGCCCTGAAAAAGCAGCTTGCCTGAAACTACCTAGTAAAGTTCATGGCAGTAGCAAGATTTTGAAAGGCAGACTGCTTGGTTAATAGCTCAGGCTTCAGGCCACTGCTCATACATGAGCTGTCATGCTGCTTCTAGGCACCCACTGTTAGTCGGCACCTCACACAGCTCATGGATAATTACCACCATCTGAAAAGGAGCAGTGCCTTGAAAAGCAGGAGTCACAATACATTCTTAACAACATGGATCAATTAAAATGACTGCAGTGTGGAAGGGGTTTTGGAGATGCCTCTGCTTGCCAAGTGAATGAGATATAAAAATGCTGAAGAGTTTACAAGTCGTTATGGCTGTTAAACAAATGCTGTCACTGTTCTTAACATAAATGCTTTCATTCACAGCTGCTTTTCTGGGGATGTTGCACAAATAGATGGTTGAGATTAGGCAGATAACTGACAGCAGGGGAAGAAAGCACTATCCATGTCCACATCACTTGAAGGAAACAGCAAGGTGACAATCATCATTCTAAGCGGAACTGACGATTGACACAAGTAGAGATGCAACCATGGTGTAGTGCAAGTGAGGAACATAAGAGCCTTGGTGTGGGATCAGGTCCAGCATCCTGCTCACACAGTGGCCAACCAGATGAGCTCAATAGCCCTCTCCTTCTCCTAATATTCCTAGCAACTGACACAAAGAGACATATTGCCTTCAATATAGCTGCTGTGCCTGGGAGCCCTGGTCATCCTCCATGGATTTGTCTAATCAACTTTGAAGCCATCCGACCAATGGATAAGGCAACCCAAATGACAAAGGGCTTGGAGAGACTCCCTTATGAAGAAATGTTGCATTGTGTGGGACTTTTTAATTCAGTGAAAAGGCACGTAAGAGGTGACATGATAGAAGAAGAAGAAACAATGCATGTATACCACTTGATCTGTCAACACTGGACACCGTTTCTAGCCCCTTAATATCCCTTCTAGTGTTCTGTTGCAAGTGCCCCCACTGCCTGGAAGATCCTGCCAATCCTGCCAGGTGTCCGTAGGAAATCCACAAACGGGACCTGAGCACAAGAGCACTCTCCCCCTCTTGTGGTTTCCTGCTACTGTATTCAGAAGCATTACTGCCTCCAATCATGGAGGAGAGCATAGCAATTGTGACTAGTAGTCACTGACAACCTTATCCTTCATACATTTGCCCAATACTCTTTTAAAACCCTCCAAATTGGTGGCCATCACTGCCTCTCCCCCCCCCCACCCCCAATGTAGTTTTTTAATGGATGGTGTGATTTGTAAGTTTGGACCCACCACACCAAAAACTGGGCCAAGCTATGCCAAAGTTATGTTTTGATCTGCCATATTGATCCAAACAGTGGCTTGTGTCCACACATTGACAATGGCCACTGCCCCCACCTCAAGAACCTTCATGCTGTGTTTGGCAAGGATATGTCGATAGGTGGGTGATCCTCTAGAGAACAGAAGGACATGCAAATGCACAGGTAGACGGACAGACAAGCCACATTCCAAAATATATAGTAGACAATAGGGAAGTACCTGGCTCTCCCCAAGAATTTGTAGAAACCAAATAGCATTGTGGTTTTTAAATAAATGCATTTTGTGAGTTTGGGCCTGTCACAACAAACAGACAGGCTTTGGTCCGCCATCTTGATTCAAAATGACATCTGGCATCCAAACATGGATGAGGACTGCCTCCCCCTCTTCAGGAATTTGGCAACGGTATCTCTAGAGGCGGGCAAACCTATAGAAAACAGACAAAGAGACAGACCGACCAAAAAACCACATTCCAAAATATATTCTAGGTCTGTATCTGAAATACAGACACCTGTAACCTGAAATTGGCAGCCCGAGCTTCGCTCTTTGATTGCACTCCTTGTATTAGGCAACCCTCAAGTCCCTTTTTGAAGCATTGGTTTATTAAGTGTTCATAGGTCTACCCATTTATATTTTGATGCTTCTCCACTTCCTTTATTCTAATACAGTTAGCATTTAACTTCATAAAGATATTAATTTATCCTATTCTGTAAATAGTTGTTTTTTAAAAAAGAAGATTGAATGTAGCAACTGTGGCAGTCGTCAGAAAGAGCACAACATGCAAGTCCTCAGGAACCATTAGATCATTGAGATAGTGTTTAGAGCATTTAAAAAGGCTTTATTATTTAGCTTCTAATAGTTCCACCAGGATCATTAAATCTAGCAGGTAAATTGGTCTTTTGAATTTTTTTAACATACATTAGTGGTTTCTAATGACTATGGAAATGCAGTTCTCCTCTGCTGAGAAGACTCTTGAAGTGCATTGATATGCGCTGCACAATAGCTTATAAATATACATGTATTTACTTCTCCTGAAGTGCATTTGCTTCTCCGCTTTAAAAGATCTTTTGACATTTTACCAATAGCCCAGTTAACGCTTCCTTTAAAATAAAATAAAAATTGTGCACTGGCATTCTGCAGCTAATGACTGTAAAAGGTGTCCCTTGGATGGGAAAAAGCATTAGGGGAATGAATCTCAGACCAGGAAAAGTATGAATGGGGTGTCGGGACTTTCCATCCTATTATTTATCTGTGTATTTATTCATTAAAATTGATATCCTGCCCTTCCTCCTTAAGGAGCTCAGGGTGGCAAACACACAGCAGATAAAACAACAAAAGCATCTAAAAACAATTCCAATACAGATGTAGACTGGGAAATATCTCAGCTTACAAGGTTTGTTGAAAGAGGATGGCCTTCAGTAGGTGCCACAACAGTACACCTTTAAAGGGAGGGAATTTCCAAGGGCAGGTGCTACAACACTAAAGGCCTGATTCCTACATTGTTCAGAACGGACCTCCTGATAAGATGCCTCTGCAGAATGCAGTGATCAGTTGGGCATGTAATGCAGAGATAGGGATCCTTGCAGCCCAATTTCCTTATGGGTATATTTCTGAAAGCCACGTGCCAGTGATGAGTATGACCGGGCAAAAAGTGCACAGAGCAATGGCTGTAAATGTTTAGCTTTGTATAGTAGATGATATTTCAGCCATGGAAAAGTCAGAATTTCACACACACACACACACACACACACATACACACACAGGCTTCAAGGAAGATTGCTTTCAGCAAAGAGGGTGAGAGTTGAACTTCCCTGGTTAGAGAGTTCCACAGTTAAACCATCATCCTCACGGAGGTTCTCCACATTCATTCGCCTTCCATTTTTATCCCACCCTTCTACAAGGAGATGGCATAAACCAGTAGTGGCAAACCTCTTTCAGTCCAAGGGCCACATCTCCTCCTGGACAACCTGCTGAGGGCCATATACCAATGGTGGGTGTGGCCAGAAACAAAAGTGGGTGGAGCAGTGAACGAAAATTTTATATTTGTGCACACCCCTCTCTTAGTCCTTCATCTAGGAAAGCAAGAGCCTAGGGACTCTGCTATACAGCTGCAAATATAACGTTTTAAGTGTGTTTTAAGTGCATTATACAAAAGTGACACTAGATGGCGATGGTGAACTCGTGACAAATTCAATATATTTTTCAAAAAGCTTTTTCAAAAAAGCATTTTCACAGCATTTTTTAATATGTGTCTAGATTCCACCAAGGGCACATTCCAGCCAGGCAAAAGCAGTCAAGGAGGGTGGGAAGCAGGATCAGTGATGGGTGTGGCTTAGGGAGAGGACCAAGGGCCTGATAGAAAGCCCCAGAGGCCCCTGGACCTACCTAAGGTTCCTCACTCCTGCCATGATGGAAAGAAGAGCTGTCTGTCTTCTGTGGAGTTGGGTGGAAGTCATCTAGGCTATATTTAGCAGCCTGCCTTTATACTGAGTCAGACCAATGGTCCAGCTAGCGTGGTACTTTCTATACGGACCGGCAAAATCGTTCCAGGGTTTCAGGCAGGTATCTTTTCTCAGCCTTACCTGGAGATGCCAGGGATAAATATTTAGACTTTCTGCATGAAGAGCAGATGCTCTACCACAGAACTGCAGCCCAACTTGCTTCTCTTTCTACAGTTCTTCAAAATGTCATTTAAAAGCACTACATGGCTCTATAATTCCTACCTGGCAACTGCTTCTCTATCTCCCGAGTAATACTTAGCAATAGCCAGTACAGGTTGCAAAGAACCAGATTTGCTTCTATTCCTATTGCTAGTGTCAATTTCAACAATACTGAACTAGAAGGACCAGAGGTGTGGCTGGGTATAAGGGAGTGTCCTATGTTCCTGTCCAGGGCTACGGTCTCTGCTGGGATGGGTCTTTAAGTGAGTGCCCAGTGTGACAACAGTGTGCAACGAAGGTGGGTAGATTGATGACCACGTTGTACCCTATAAAATAATGACAGTTATTATGCTTTTTTCCCCCTCAAATTATAGAACTTCTAAGCCAGCTTCAAGATACTAACCTGAAAGCCAGAGAGCTTGTTCAGAGGCTTAGTGAGGGCAGCAGGATTAGGCAAAGCAATACCCTTACAAAGAAATGAACTTTTTTATTTCAGAACTTTGGATTTTCTGAATAGGATTCCCACTACACACACACACACACACACACACACACACACACACAATTGTATCTGAAACTCAACATCAAAAAAACGAAGATCATGGCCACTGGTCCCATCACCTCCTGGCAAACAGAAGGGGAAGAAATGGAGGCAGTGAGAGATTTTACTTTCTTGGGCTCCATGATCACTGCAGATGGTGAGAGCAGCCACGAAATTAAAAGACCCCTGCTTCTTGGGAGAAAAGCAATGACAAACCTAGACAGCATCTTAAAAAGCAGAGACATCACCTTGCCAACAAAGGTCCGTATAGTTAAAGCTATGGTTTTCCCAGTAGTGATGTATGGAAGTGAGAGCTGGACTATAAAGAAGGCTGATCGCCGAAGAATTGATGCTTTTGAATTATGGTGCTGGAGGAGACTCTTGAGAGTCCCATGGACTGTAAGAAGATCAAACATATCCATTCTTAAGGAAATCAGCCCTGAGTGCTCACTGGAAGGACAGATCCTGAAGCTGAGGCTCCAATACTTTGGCCACCTCATGAGAAGAGAAGACTCCCTGGAAAAGACCCTGATGTTGGGGAAAATGGAGGGCACAAGGAGAAGGGACGACAGAGGATGAGATGGTTGGACAGTGTTCTCAAAGCTACAAACATGAATCTGACCAAACTGCGGGTGGCAGTGGAAGACAGGCGTGCCTGGCGTGCTCTGGTCCACGGGGTCACAAAGAGTCAGACACGACTAAACGACTAAACAACAACAAAATGAGAAACTTGCATGCCAAATGGCTTAGCAGGATTCAGAGCACAGCATTGATTTCACAAAATTATCAGACATGGAGACATCATGTGGCATTGAGGCTCCAATACATTGACCAGTGAAATTGTCGGAGCCCTGCAGCAGAATTACTTCTTCTAGTTGAGCTGGCCTAAATTTGTTTCCGATTGACTTTCTCCCCACAGCCGTCGCTTTTGATGAAGATCAGCAATCGCAGCATCTGCTTCAAAATGTCTCAAATTGATCAGCCATAAGGATTTCCCATTAGCTGGAAATTAAGAATATATTTCTTCCAATATTGCTCCTCACGAAAGCTTTCCCCTTTTGCCAATGACTAACTTTCATATCTGGGCTCCACTCATCATTTTGGGTAATGAAGAAGTTCAAGGAGACAACTCGGCACGGTGCGCTGAGGCAGCAAAGGAAGGACTGTCTCCTCCTCTGCTCCCCTTTGGCTTCCCCTGCATTGTTCTCCCCCATTTCTCTCCTCTCCCTCTTTGTCCCAGGCCAGGAATCGCAAGCCTGGGGCTCAGTTGCACCCCTTCAGCCTCTCTAGCTGGTCCCTAGAACTCTCCCCGGACCACACCACTCACTGGCATTGCTTCACACCCTCCTTGAGTATTTGTTCCTGCCTGGGATCAGTCCCTGAACTCTGAGAATGCATCTGGGTTACCTGGATGGATTATAGAGAGGCGGGTCTGTGGCTGGGTGTAGAAACTACCCTACTGCACAAAGGCAAAACTCACATTGGTTGCCCTGCTCACTTTTGCCTCTGGCTCCACACTCCAGTGGCATGTTGAAGGTTTCCCAGAAGGCATTGTGCCCTTAAGCTGGAAAAATTCCCCACCCCACCCTGTCCTAGGCATATATGTTGCCTCTGATCCATTCAGACATTTCTGTGCCCTCCCTACTTACCCCTCAACTCTTCAGAGTCCCAGAATAGAGGAAAGTGAGGGAAGGATGCAGAGTGAGCCCAAGACAACTGCATTTGGGCATCTTGTCTCACATTCCGTGAGTAAAAGCTGACCAGTATGGCATGCTCTCCATGAAATACAGTGGTACCTTGGTTCTCGAATGTAATCTGTTCCGGAAAGCCATTCCACTTCCGAAACGTTCGAAAACTGAGGCACAAAGGGCTGGCTGCAAGTTCAATTGGAAAAATGGGAAAACACACAGCGGAAGCCATTCGACTTCAGAGGCATCAAAAATGGAAGCAATTACTTCTGGGTTTTCAGCATTCGAAAACCGAAATGTTCAGCTTCCGAGACGCTTGAAAACTGAGGTACCACTGTAATAAGAAGCCCTGGAAAAGGAAAACAGTGGTACTGCAAAGTTGAAAGGAGGGGTTCCTATTAATAATGGTGGAAATGTAGGAAAGCTGAACTATTTTGGAGTCATGTAGCAAATATAATAAGAGGGATCTTTCACCTTCACTATCATTACACATTGCATTATGTTTACTAAATTATACTGGCAATGTACAGTATTCCAAAAATGGTTTCACCTGCAGTTTTAATTTCAATCCCTGTCCCTGATGCTGCTGACCACTGGTCTGCCTCAAGAGAAAGCAGCTTTGCCTGCGGATTTGTGTGGCTAGCTTTTGAATTCCTGAGCTGTATTACGATCAGACGTCACTGAAATATCTTAATGTGTCTTGTTGAGGATGCCACCTTGTGAGGTCAATGCTCTAAAAGTCAGCTTATAAACACTTTAAGCAAATAAATTTAATTTGTTCAATGATGCGACAGGAGCAGGGAACCACATTGCGGTGATTACAGCTGCTCACAGGGCTGACAAGATAGAAGTCAACTCAGGTCACAGGGAAGCAATAAAATCCCCCAGGTGTGGTGAGGACTGCTATAATATCTCACCAGCACACAGTGCTGCAAGCTGAGGGCCACAACAGCTACCTAGAGCTACTGTTAAGAAAGCACAGCATACTGAACAATTCTTTAGGATTCCAGCTCACAGTCTCACCACTTTGTTAACACAGTGGTGGTTTATCCATTAGGGTGAATGGGGCACTGCCCCACCAACCTCAGTGTGCCCTCAGCCAGTCCCCACCTGCCTGCCTTGTTAGAAGAGAAGAGTTTGGATTTGATATCCCGCTTTATCACTACCCTGAGGAGTCTCAAAGCGGCTAACATTCTCCTTTCCCTTCCTCCCCCACAACAAACACTCTGTGCGGTGAGTGGGGCTGAGAGACTTCAGAGAAGTGTGACTAGCCCAAGGTCACCCAGCAGCTGCATGTGAAGGAGCAGGGATGCGAACCCGGTTCCCCAGATTACGAGTCCACTGCTCTTAACCACTACACCACACTGGCTCTCTCTGATTGTTACTTACAATCAGTCCAGCAGATGGCTTTGCCTGTCAGCTTAATCCTCCTGGGTCTCAGGGAAGAGAATGGGAGAGAAAACTAGAACTAGGCCTCATCTGCACCATCCACTTAAAGCAATATCGTACCACTTTAAACCCTCGGGAGAGCTACAGTTCCAGAGATTCCCAGAAAGAAGAGGGATTGGCTGTTAAACCACTCTGGAAGTTGTAGCTCTGTGAGAGGACTAGGGGGTCTCCTAATTACTATCAGCACCCTTAAAAATATACTTCCGAGAATTCAACCTGTGTCTGTTTAAAGTGGGATGATACTGCTTTAAATGTACAGTACAGATGGGGCCTGAGTTTGCTCCACCTGTCGTTGACTCTGGCACCACCTACTGTTGGTCTTTCTGTTTTCTGCCCTACCAGTCACAGTGGGGACCAGCCACCACTGTTGTTACTGGAATAAGCAGAACTTGAATGCAGAAAATGGTGGTTCAAAATGAACCCTCCCCCCAAAAGGTGGTCTGCCTTTCCTTTGAGGGATAGAGGAAGTATGCGGGCTTTTTTCAGTTTAGAATTTTTTTGTGGGCACGATCTTTTCAGCAATACAACAGACTTTGCCTCAGAAGGTGGTAGATTCTCCTTCATTAGAAGTATTTAAGCCGAGGCTGGATGGTCACCTGGAACCTTCTACATACAACAAAGGTGCTCTCACACTGAGCTACAGCCTAACGCCCCAAGATCCCCGTCTTTATTTTTCTGAATAAAGGTCAGATTTAAAAAGAGACATACTGAAGCAGACCATTGGACTATCTAGCTTCATATTGTCTACACTGACTGGCAGCAGCTCCCCAGGTTTTCTTGCAGGGGACCATGTGGAAATGCCGGGGATTGAACCTGCAACCTTCTGTATTCAGGACAGTTCCCCCGCCACTAAGCCATGGCACCAGGCAAGTGGCAAGCAGTGGGGCCAGACTTTGGATTCAGTCTGATCCTAGGGCCTTCTGCATGCCAGGCAGATGCTCTGCCACTTAACTTCTGAGCCTCCTGCTTCTAGAAAGGACCAGGACCTGTGCAATTGGGGAGATATGTTCCCACTCACTCTACCTTTTATTACCGAAGGTTTATTATCAATATTAAACTTTAATTTCTCCCAAAGCAGTGCATTAATAGACTCATAAACCTTAATACCCAGTTCTTTTCGGTGTTCATTCACCATGTATTAAGCACATTTTTTAAGTGGTTGCTCTGCAGTTTGCCTCTGCGAAGTGGAGAGTTTAGAAATAATTTGGGAGTGCCCTACCCTTTCGACTGCATGTCCATTTTACTTAATTTTTGTACATCTGCCATGCAGAAAATTGAGTCTGATGGGTCTCAGAGTCAAGACAAAAAGTGCAGAGATTTGGGCCTCTTGGCTCCTTTTTTGAAAGCACTTCTGCTAATAAAATGAGGCTTTTCATGCACACTGCTGACGCAGGCTATTCTGAAAGTTGGCTTTGGAGTACAGGAAATCGCACCTTCTTGTGCCCTTTGTTATTGAAATGGCATCCACACAGAGCCACACTAGGAAGAAGTTATTTCTGTTGTGATCTGTGGTGGCTGGTAATCACTAGGCCTGGTGAACATTGGAAGTGGGGCCAGTTTGTTATGATTTTGTCCCCATCCTCTTCCCTTGTAAATATACTGTTGACATTTATGAAATGCAGTAGTGAAAATGCTGGCAGGGTTTGCCTCACTTTGCCTTGGTGATCATCCTTCCGTGGTTGTGATGACTGTAATGTGCTCTGCTTGGGGCTACCCTTGAAGGCAGTCCAGAAGCTTCAGCTAGCAGAATAAAAATCAGATAAAAGCAAGTGTCTGCACTTAGCAGCCCGGTGACAGTTGCTTTAAAAATCTATTAAGAATGGCACTGGAAATAATGCAATGTGGTGACAAAGCATAGATCCCAGGTTCATTGTCCAATAAAAAAAGATGGCTGCCCCATGGCCTCTCTCCCCACCCACCCCACACAACTACCTGACTTTTAGAAGACATCTGAAGGTAGCCCAGTTTAGGGAAGTTTTTAATGTTTGAAGTTTTATTCTGTTTAATATTCTGTTGGGAGCTGCCCAGAGTGGCTGGGGAAACCCAGCCTGATGCGCAGGCCATTAATAATAATAATAATAATAATAATAATAATAATAGACTGTCAACCCTCTCCCAACCTTAAAACATCTGAACCTTCAGCTGGCTTGAACATTCAGGTCAATTATTTTCAAGCATACCAAATCCCAGATCTCTCCTTCCCTTGCCCTTTACGGTGACACAAGCATCTGAGCAGTGAACACCCTTGTGTGAACATTCAAGTGCGAGTTTAATCAAAATGTGCAGAATCTCGCTTGGGACTTGCAGTGAGTCACATCTCACCCTTTCTGTTTTCTATGGTTCAGATGGAGCTCAGAGCGTCTCACCTTTGCTCAGAGAGCAGAGTGGAAATCCAGGTCAGCCTGTTCATTGCATATCCTAGTCACAGGGCTTCTGCACCCTGAGAGGTTGTCCCTCAACAGGGTGGGGTGAAAATCTCTTCACTTAAGATAGGGAAGCTTTGAAGGCTAAGGTGGTGTACTCCTAGCTTCAGAAGTCCAGTTACCTTTCTCTATTTAGTTTTGTCTCCGTCTTCCATTATCTTATTGGTCCACATACTGATTTCCATGGGGAGTGTATCAAAATGTAGGGTAAAGGGTTAGTGTGGGTCACTCCAACTGTTCATTAAGAAGTGGACCAAGGAGAATTGGGAAGGCTCTACCCAATTTATGTCTTGAGTTACAGTACTTCCTTTCCTCCCAGGATGTTTAGCAACAGCTTCATGAAAAGGAGACAGTGCAACCTCTTTGTCAGCATTGCCTCTGGCTGCTGTTTTAACATGGCAGTTTATAGACAGGATGGGAAGCGATGGGGGGGAGATGAACAATGAGAATGTATAAAGTAGAGCCAGAGAAATGTCTGGTGCATAGATTTGTGCATCATTGGGGGGGGGGCCTTAGGCCACATTCACACTATACATTTAAAGCCCTATGATAACACTTTAATTAGTCATTACTGCTCCCAAACCCTTCTGGGAACTGTAGTTTGTAAAGGGTGGTGAAAGTTGTTAGGAGACCCATTTCCCACACAGAGCTACAATTTCCAGAGTTCACAGGGAAGAGGAATTGAACCACAGTGAGTGTTGTAGCTCTTGCAGCAGAATAGAACTCTCCTAACAATTTCCACCACGCTTAACGAACTACAGTTCCCAGGAGTCTTTGGGGGAAGCCACGACTGTCTAAAGCAGTGGTTTCCAACCAGTGTGCCGTGGCACCCTGGCCTCTGTCCCTCTTTCCTTCCGTCCCTCCTCTGATGCCTTCTCGTGTCTCTGCCACCCAGAGGTTTGCACAGCTGTTTGTTGCAGAAGCCCTGGCTACAAGCTCCGCAGGCGAATGGTGCCTCTGGGGAGGGCCTCAGAGTAAGCAAGCAAGCGAGGGAAAGAGCCCAGCCAGCCAGTCCACCAGCCCTTGCTTTTGGGAATGGACAGACAAGTCCCAGGCCCCTGTGGGGCAGTGTGAGGAAGCACCTTTCTTTGGGGCTGGGGGGGGGCAGCTCAGAGACCAGGGGTGCCAGCAGCAGCTGCCCAAAGGACTCCCAAGGAGAGGGGAGAGGAGAGGAGGCTGAGGGAACACTCCACAAGGGAGGGTGTTTGAAAAAAGGGTGAGGGGCTGCCAGCTCTGCAGGCAAGGGGTGACATAACTGGGCTCCTGAGCCCCACAGGGGTGCTGCAGAAAGAAGGTAACTGGTCAAGGGAGCCATGGATTCAAAAGGGTTGAAAACCTCTGGTTTAAAGTGTTATCATAGGGCTTTAAATGCATGGTGTGAATGTGGTTAAAAGGCTGAACTCTAAATCATGAAGCTCTCAGGTCAAATCTCATCTCTACCTCAAAGTCTCAGCATCCTCATGTGCAATATGATGATAATAATGCTTGCTTTAAATAATGATGATGATGATGATGATGATGATGATGGAAATTTTACCTGTCCTTTCCCCCCTGGAAATTTTACCTATCCTTTCCCCCCTGACAATTCTCCATTAATTAATGAGAAAAGAAACTGCATTAGAAAATTATCAAAGGGGAAGGAAAATGTCGGTGACATTCCCACAGGTGGGGTGCAGGGTTTTTGATGTGCATATAGGCTACTGTCGAGGTGGCTAAGGGCTGTTCAGGAGCGTCCTTTCTTTCATTCTACAAATCATCTCACCAGTGAGCTGCACTCTGAAGCCTCCCCAGGTGACTGTGGAGTTTTTTCAAATCATGAAAAGCTGCAGGTGGTTATGGGCCCCTTGGCTCTGTTAGGATCTGGCATGGTTTGGCAGCTCTAGATGGATCAGGAGGAGGAGGAAGGAGGAGCTGGGGGGTGTGGAAGGCTGGCACCCAGGGTCCTCCCCTTGTGATTCTAGATGTCAGAGAGGGAGAAGCAGAGCTGCCACCACCATCACCCCTTCTACATTTCTCCTGTAGAGTGTAGTATCAGACAAGGGGGAAGACTTCAAACAGCCAGAGTGAGGGGCAGAACAGTAGGAGGAAGAGGCATCTGAGCTGGAGACAGAGGGGCAGGTCACTGTCTTTATGCCAAGAACTAGGCACTGCTTTCATACATGGGATCAGAAGTATCAGCCCAGATGGTTATGTGTACATTCAGCAGATGGAGCCCCATGTGTGAGCTCTCCCCACCCCATATATGAAATATTGGCAGGAAGGGCACATCAGCTATCAGAACATCTTCGCCACTTCCCTTTGGATTATGAACCTCTTGCCTTGGAACCTTCTGGGAATTCTACACACAGGATTCTACTTCTGGACCTTGAGCCTGTACCACGCTTAGATTGAATAAAGATATATGCCTTATAAATTAGAGCCACTGTTGTTCTGTTTTGGGACAGGAGGATAAACCAGTTCAGAAAAGACTACAGAGTGTTGTAGAAATGTTTACTGGGGGGTAACCACAAACACCACCCTTGACCATCTCACAATGATCAGGTACACTCATTCCCGGTCACTGATAGATGCCCTAAAGAATTTCTGGTGTGCCCTGAGACTAAGGTAGAAAAATGGAAGCCTCTCTTATAGACAAAGAAAACATCTGAGATGCTGATGGACAGCTTTTGGCACTTGTCCCACACCTAACATCACATAAGACATCAGTCTCATGGGCTAATATTTGGGTCTGGAGGTTCCATTGGTGTAAGTATGCAGGTGTCCCTTACAGACTCATAACATCTCAGGCCTAATCTGAAATCCACTGGAGGTTCACAGTTCATTAGGGACCCACACAACAACCTCATCTTCAAGCGGGTTTCCTATGTAAATATTATGGGGTGGTTCATTGTCAGCAAGTGGGGTTGGGCATATTTTTCTCCTTTCGCTCCATAATTCTTTCCACAGCTTGTTACATTTTCATTCTGTCCTTGCTGCAAGAACTCAGAGCAACACGTAGGGGGGCCAAGCCCACAGAGATGGGAGCAGGGGCTGACTACAGTCCTTGTACTGAGCCCAAGCAGCTGTGTTGGCTTCCCTATTCCCTCTAGAGATGAACACAGTCCTTTCACCCAGAAAACCTTTGCTTAGTATTGCGTGCTTCCCATCACTTCGAATCTGTGTGTGTGTGCGGGCGCATACACACACACAGACAGAATAGCCTGCAGAGACTTTGAGAGAAAACACAAACCAGGCACAACACAGACCCAAATGAATTCAAGGGTGATATTTATTTTCTGCGGCCCAGATTTGTGTGTTTTATTTTATTTTTTTATTTAGCGTGTGCTGCCATCTACAGCAGCCAGCGCTAATCTGCACAAAGAGCAGGTAAAGCAGAAAAGGAGAGGGGGAAGGAGGAGAGAAAGAACAGGAAAGCTTGCAGCCAGGAGGGACCTTCAGCACAGGAAGAGAGATACCTTCTGGGCAAACTGAGCCCCTTTCCAAAACCCCTGGAATGACTGTGAACATTCCATTGCGGCCACAGAAAAAAAGGGGCCTAGCTCCATTGTTCTAATTTGTAAGTGTTCCGTGGATTTGTTGTGCCTCGTGTTTTACTACTTCCCTTTGTCTTCCAGTTACTCATAATGGGTTTCTGGGATTCCAAGCCCTGGGTGCCAGGAGATTTCATCCTGACCTCCTTGTGGGTATGGAGACTCAGATTCCACACTGTCAGCGGGATTCTGTAGCCAGTAAGAGACTGGACAAAGGCAGCTGTTAAATGGAGGGGGTGGCATGTTTTTCAGCCCAATGACCATATTCCCTTCTATGGGTAGAGCATCAAATGTAAATTTTACTTTTGCACAGTAGGCTCGTCTCTACACAC
The DNA here is from genome assembly GCF_965153285.1 of Podarcis tiliguerta. Lineage (NCBI taxonomy): Eukaryota > Metazoa > Chordata > Lepidosauria > Squamata > Lacertidae > Podarcis > Podarcis tiliguerta. Next base: position 34,278,831 of record NC_139547.1, read on the forward strand.
ACCCTTCTCTATCCTCCATGCAAGCAAGTGTGCCTACACCTGTAATTTGGTACAGCATTGAATGCATGACACAGTGGGTGTCTGTGTTACATGCTTCATGGAAGACTGAATGGAAATTGAACAAACCCAATTCTGTTTCCATTTGCTTACAATAAAGGTGTGTGTGTGTGTGTGTGTTGACTCGATTTGTGTATTTAAAAAAACTGCTTCCATTGTAATAAACTTCTAAGAACATAAGAAATGTCTTATTGGATCATACAAGATCTCTCTCAGAGATGGAGAATCTGTCTCCCTCTAGATGTTCTTGGACTTTGCTTCCCCAAGAAGCAGCAATGGCAATCAACTGGAATAGCTTTAAAAGATGATTAGGAAAATTAATGGATGATAAGGCTACTAAGCCACAATGGCTATGTTCTACTTCCACCAATCTGCAAAGTTTGCCCATGTGGGACTGCCCTGGAAGATGGAGGCATTTCTCCAGAGAATTCTTTATTACACAAGGGTAGGGAATCTTTTTCCTTTGGGGCCTATATTCCTTTAGAAGATGGTATTTGATAGCTGCATGCCAGCAAATGGGCTGGGCAATCCCTGGTGTTAGGTAAGGCCAAAGTCAAAAGACTTTGCACCCACTTTTCCCCTCTCAATTGTTGTGACCCCCTTTCTCTCACACACAATGACATCCCTTCTCCCTCTTTCTTATACCCCTTTCTCCCTCCTCTCTTTCTGTGCCTACCTTTCCCAACCAGTGGGCTGCTGGGGGGAAGGACGGGTCTCTCTTGCCAAGGTCCTTGCAGAGGAATTTCCCCCTTCTTCCTTCCATTCCTCCGTCCATTCTGGCACCCCACCACTGCACCTTCATTATCTCCCACCCACATGAAATAGGCTGAGGCTGCAGTTTCTATACCCCCATACTAAAGCATCAACTCTGGAACATCTGGGCAGAGTACCCTAGTCTGAAATGCTACTGCCTTTCATTGTTAATATGGCCTAAGTCATCCCAATGGCTTCCTCCAAGATTCTGTCTGGTGTGTTACCCAATTTGTGTACGCTCCACCAAATAAAACTCCAAGAGTAAGACAGATTTGTGGCTCTTTCTCAGAACTCTTAGTTGCATCATGGTTTTTGCAGGTGTGGATGGGACTTTCATATTCCCTGGAGAGCAATGCTTTCGGGAACATAGGAAGCTGTCTTGTGTTGAGTCAGACACTCAGTATTGTCTATGCTGATGAAAGCCACTCTCCAGGTGCCTGGCACTTCTTACTGCAGTTAGGGGTTTCTTATCCCAGCCCTACCTGGAGATGCCAGGGATTGAACATGGAACTGTTAATATGCAAAGCAGATATTCTGCTGCCACTGATCTATGGCCCTCCCCCAAGTTCACATTGATCCTTTGTACAGGCATCTAGTGCAAATAAACCATGCACTAGCCCCGAGTCTCTTTGTCATAAATATTAGCACAGTAAGAAGTGCCAGGCACCATTTTGAGATTTATTAATTTCCTTTTTTGCATTATGTTGATGAATACTTGTTTTTTTCTTTTTGGTGTATGCTAAGGTCAGGGGGGGGCGGGGAGTGCCAGGCACCTTCCCTTCTGGCAAAATGCAACAACAACAACAAGATTGGGCATTTTTGTTTGGTTTCAGGAAACCTGCCACTCTCCTACTGGGATCGCACATCTGTTTATGTGTGAATGACTCAGAGCTGGAGCAGATCTTTGCCGGCAGGCATGAACACTTGCCGGGTAAACGTGACTTGTGTCAGGCATCTGGCTTAGTGCAGCTCAGAATATTACTGTGGGGAGTCCACTGTGAGGGTAAAATGTGAAGAGAAGGGAGGCGAATCAACCATTTCAAAGTTGCTTAGAAAGTTATACAACATGTGCCAGGCTGACATTAGCCTCACAGCAATTATTGCTTTGTATCTGTTCCTTGTGCATCCAGATCTTACTCTCAATTTACTTGCCTCAAATCTTATTTTGACATTTGCTGAAAACTTCATTCTCCAAGCCTTGCCATATTTATTTATTTTATTTCTGCAGTTTTTAATTCTACTTGGTTTTTGCTTTTTAATGCTTGTTTTATGATTGGTATTGTGCTCTATATTTTACTTCTGGACACTGCTCAGGGGATTGTAGAGCAATTTATACAGTCTTAACTAGAATAACGGAAATAAATGGATAACAACCAATGTGGCCAAATTAGTTGGTTGGTAAGTAAAATCAAATTGGTTCATAGTTTTCAAAGGTTTAACAAGCCCAATGAACTTTAGCATATTCATAATTTAAACCAAGACTGTTGACAAGTTCTTTTATATTTTCTATGCCTGTGTGGTCTGCATGGTTTGATGGGAATGGGGCAAACTGTCAATTTCTGACAATTGACATGTTTTGCATGTTTTTACCCACAATTCCATTCCCACAATAATTTATTTATATTTTTATCATCTCAAAATGCAAATTTTGATGCATTGTAAATGGGAGTTTTCTTCCCAAGCACATGCTCCAATGCCTATTTTAATACAACGGAGGCATTAAAACTGCCAGGAACTGCATTGGAATGATCAAGAAATGTTTGAGATCATTCCCTCAGCTTCCCCTTCCTCTGTCTCTCAGATATGACTCTTTCAAGCTGCAACCATTCCCTAACTCCCTTGTCTCACTCAAGAGCAGGCCTCACTCCAGGTCATCAATGCACCTGCAGACACAAAGGCTCCATGCATCCCGGGTCTCTGCTTGTGCAGGGTCCCAGGTCACCTGGAAGACCTTCCACATGCAGCTGCATGCACCAAAGCCTGCTCCCTGCAGAAAAGTGCACTGTATGAATGGATGCCAGTGGGAGGGGCTAATCTGTGCAGGTGAGGTCAGTGGGTGTGTCTACTTGGAGCGGAGCTGGAGTAAGTAGGCAGTAAAAAACACACCTGAAGAGGACTTTAGTCTCCTTCGCCATGCATTATTATACCATCTTTACAACTCTGATAAGAATATAGTCTCCCTGGTGTCCAATTTCCTTCTGAGATGTTTTGAACAGCTCTCATTCTGAGCTCACTGCTTGGGGACCCGTCCACCTTTGCTGTGCTGGGTTTTCCCTCCATGCTCCTTATAGTAACTAACAAACATTGGTGATTAATTTCAGATTTTTGCAGTTGCTGCAGAAATACTATCTCAGCCAGAGAGCAGAGGAGAGCTGCGGGGGGAGAAGAGAGAGATTGGGAGGGGGGAGGATTTTTTAATCAGTCTCCAGTGTAGTTACATCTTACATTAGGAAAGATCTCAGATGGGAAGGATAAAGAAGTTTGGAAATATTAAACTTTAATGAGCAGATCAGTCAAACTTATTGCTGTATCAACAGTAAGCCGAGCCTCCAAGGGGAGCAAGGCCAGACTCTCCATCAATCTCGCCAGATAGGTATTGTCATTCACATTCAGCTCTTATTACATTTACCTGTCTTGCGTGGGTGAAGGGACACATCGCAAGCAGGGCAGTTGCCAATGGGAAAGAGGCCAGTCAGGACCCCCCAGCTGTTCCCCCTGAGCTCCAGCCTTGCTCCTCTCCTTTTCAAAGTCTAAGACCTGCTGCAACATCAAGCACACATCAGGATCCAGAAAACTTAAGTGTTCCTACCTAACTATAAAGAACCTGGGCCCTCCAGGGCCCATCTCATTTAAAACAACTTACAATCACATAAATAAGGTGAGTCCTAAAACATCCACCTCAAGGGTCAAAGGTAAAGGTAAAGGGACCCCTGACCATTAGGTCCAGTCGTGGCCAACTCTGGGGTTGCACGCTCATCTCGCTTTATTGGTCGAGGGAGCCGTGTTTGTCCGCAGACAGCTTACGGGTCATGTGGCCAGCATGACTAAGCCACTTCTGGTGAACCAGAGCAGTGCACGGAAACGCCGTTTACCTTCCCGCCAGAGCGGTACCTATTTATCTACTTGCACTTGACGTGCTTTCGAACTGCTAGGTTTGCAGAGCAGGGACCGAGCAACGGGAGCTCACCCCATTGCAGGGATTCAAACTGCCAACCTTCTGTTCGCAAGCCCTAGGCTCTGTGGTTTAACCCACAGCGCCAAAGGTGTGTTTTCACCTGGTGAAGGTGTCAGGTGCTGCTTTGGGTGGAGGAAGTTGCGTAACTTCAGAGCTGCTGCAGAGAATGCCTTCTCCTAAGCCACCAGAGTAGTGCTACTACCAAGATGGCCTCTCCTACCAATCTTAATACCTTAATACATGAGAAGGTCTGCAGACAAATGAATGGGAAACAAGGCTATCCATGGCCACTAACACTGAAGGCTATGTTCTGCCTCCACTGTCGGAGGCAGTATGCCTCTGAAATGCCACTATATGGCAATTACAGGAGCGGAGAACATTGTTGCACACAGGTGCTGCTTGTGAGCTTCCCATTGGGGCATCTGGCTGGTCACTGGCCTTATCCTGCAAGCACTTCTTATGTTCTTATATACTTTGGAGGGTGAAGGGCAAAGTGGAAGGAGAAGGAGGAGGAGAACCCCTTCTGTTAAGACAAGCTCAGGCCTAGGAACAAAATGTGGCCCTCTGGATTACTGGATCCAACCCGTAGGTCTGAGGCCACCATCCTTACCAGCCCTGGGTCACAGAATGTATCCTTGAACTCTGATCATACCTCTTGCTACCTGTTTGTGTTTGTGTAGAGGAATGTAGAAAACCCTTGACTTTCACATGGCTGAAATGCCTCTGCAGAGATAAAGGTCACATCTATTGCTTCATCCACTTTTTTGTCTTTGGCTCTGCCCATCTCTGAGATGCAGCTCCCAGAAACTCACCCATGTGGGAATGTGGCCCTTGGGCTGACAAAAGAGGGTTCCCACCATTGCCTTATGTGACCTGTAGATAGACCTGTTCTTTAAGCCCCAAGGGATACCCTGCTCACCCTTAAACTGCTTGCCTAGTTCTTTGGGTAGAAGTAGGCAAGCAGTCATAGAACTACCGACTGCAGAAGCCAGTGATGTGGACCAACTCCCACAGTGGCAGCATCACAACACGCAAAGGGCAGGACTGAGAGGTCCAGAACAACCCGCTACCTGCATGCTGCCAGGCCATTACATTACCAGTCCTATGTTCTGCAGTCTTTCCATATCATACCAGCTGAATCAGAGAGGATTTTAACCTCCAATTAAAGCTTTAGTGTATTAACCGCACCAATTAATCAATTAAAGCTTGCAGGCTTAATTAGCATGCCTCCCCTTAGTGTTCTGTCTAATAGCCATTGAGCATCTTCCATAGAAGCTCTTTCTGATTTCAGTGGGGAGTGCTTAGCAGGCAACAGCCAGATTGGGGTCTGGAGTTGCCTCATTCAAGCTATTTCCCAAACGCTTTTGCTACATCTGCTTGCCACCCACACCCCCCCCATCCCGACCTTTTCTTTAAGAACAGGTGCTGCAAGGAAAGAAGAGTGTTGTGGTTTTGCAGCTTGCAGTCTGAGTAAAGGCATACGAATGTCAGAAGAGCCTGGCTGCTGGATCAAGCCAACAGCCGATCTGGTCCACAGCATCCTGTACTCACAGTGGCTGCCCAGATGCCCCGATGGAAAGCCAACAAGCAGGTCCTGAGCACAACAGAACTCTCCCTACCTGTAATTCCCAGCCACCGGCCTGCAGAGGGATCCTACCTCTGACAATGGAGGGAGGAGGGAAAGAGATTCATGGAAGGTAGGAGGTCACCCTGGACTTCATGTGAGCATCAGCCAATGAAGTGCCAGTCAAAGTAGGAGGCCTAGGAGGCAGTGAGCATTCAGCAGGGATGCTTGCAAAGATGAGGCACCCCAGATTGGGATGAATACAGTCTTGTTCATGGTCTTGTTAAGAGGGCTGGATTTCTCCTGCTCCTGTGAACTGCACCCATCGCTCCCCTAAGGAGAGGGGCACCATCTCTGCAGAGCCATAGAGGCCAAGCCCCCACCCCAATTTTCAATGAAAACCCAATGGAGCCCTTCGCTGCAGCAGGAGGGCCCCCGGCTGACGTGCTGTGGCAGGCCCCGTCGGGCTTTTTGGAGGGCATGGCAGGCTCTGTCAGGCCTCCTCCCACCATTTGATGCCATGTGCATGCAACAGGCACCCACAATGTTGGGCAGAACCCGGCGCGCCTGTCCCCAAGCATCCCCCAGAAACTTCAGTTGGAGAAAGGGGAGCACAGAGGTAGAGGCAGCTGTGTGTGTTTCTGCCCCACAGTGGAGCAGCCTTTCCCACTTCAAAGTGTGCTAGAATGAAAAATCTGAGAACCAGCAAATGACAAAAGCAACAGCAGCAAAAGTGAGAAGGTGAAATGCAAAATCTGAGAGTGACATTCAGATGAGAAGAACTTTTCTGGACAAAAGAGGAGGCTGCCAATGACCCATCAGGCCAACGACCCATCTTGTCTAGCACCCAGCGGCCACCCTATAGGAAATTGTCCTATGCTCCCCTCCTATGCTTTTCAGGATGGGGGCAGAGGTCTGGTACTTCTTTCCCTGCCCCAGATAAATTAATGGTGTGTTTCACCCTCCGCTTCATTTCTGGCTGCTTCAGGGGCAGTGAGACCTCCTGGCCAAGTAATATTGACTCCAGGTCACTATCCAGTGAATCACAAGAGGACCCTGTTATTACCAGCTGCCCTGAAGAGTTTGAGTCTTCTAGCAAGAGGGATTGTCCCTTGACATCCAAGCCTTGGCACTTAAACTCACATATTAATTGCCAGCTTAAGGAATTACACATTCCTATTCTGTTGATTTCTGAGATGGAGAGAAGTAATTATCTCCCTGGATATAAAACAGAAAATCTATGGAACTTGAGGGTGCTAGAAAATTAGCCAAGCTTAATAAAGATATTCATGCTCAGCTTGACAGAGAGGCAATATATCAAGGGAAGCGAATGCTTTCCTTTGGAACCCAAGCTTGCATCTTGTTTGCTTCAAATGAAGTAAAGATGCTTTACTTTAGGAATTTGGGGGGAAATAGCTATGGTACTGGGGCGCAGGTGGTGCTGTGGGTTAAACCACAGAGCCTAGGACTTGCTGATCAGAAGGTCGGCGGTTTGAATCCCTGCGACGGGGTGAGCTCCCGTTGCTCGGTCCCTGCTCCTGCCAACCTAGCAGTTTGAAAGTGCGTCAAAGTGCATGTAGATAAATAGGTACCGCTCCGGCGGGAAGGTAAACTGTGTTTCTGTGCACTGCTCTGGTTTGCCAGAAGCGGCTTAGTCATGCTGGCCACATGACCCGGAAGCTGTATGCCGGCTCCCTCGGCCAATAAAGCGAGATGAGTGCCGCAACCCCAGAGTCGGCCACAACTGGACTTAATGGTCAGGGGTCCCTTCACCTTTACTTATCTATGGTGCTGGCTGCAGCAGGTATGTGGGGGCAGGGGGAGGAAGCAATACTAAAGCTATCCAAATCTGGTGAGGGGAAAAGAAGAAATCATTGTCCTATACACATCATGCAAATTGGCCATATTTGTTTATTTTCTCTTATTTTTCATAATTTATTCTAACTTTGCTAATCAAGAGGGAGGAGTGGAGCACTGGAACCTCAGGTCCTCTTATTTCAACCATTCCTCTGGCATCTTACGCAGCTTACTTTTCAAGAATATCTTCTCATCCATGAGGACTATAAGCTTGTTTTTAGACATAGCAATACTAAAGCTTTGGGTTCTTGGGAAGTCAAATTCTGTGCCCATTCCCAAACATATTCCACTCTTCCCCAGCACTCCATTAGAACTGTGGTGCGTACACAGAAGCCTGGCCATATGGTTCCCCATTAGAGCTGCATGTGACAGACAGAAATCCAACAGATGAAGCTTTCTCCAGCCTGCAGGTTCCGGTGCAGGTGAGTTGGGGGCATTCTGAATTTTTCCATGCTGACCTCCCGTGAAAGCGCAAGAGCAGCACCCAAAATATAGTTGGCAACCTTAGTAGGATCAAGCCTTATTTGTGAGTGATCACTCAAACAAGCAAGCACACAAGCTTGCTTAATATACAGCTGTGGATATGAAATTGGTATGTACAGAAATTTGATATTCTGCTTACTGGATCTTTTCTGCCAGCCTTGGGAATGCAGGTTGAATCATGCCATGCCTGGTGCAGTCTGTGTCTCTTCTCTGTGTTATTGGGTGGGATGCAAAGCTGCCCTGTTTTCTCCTCTGGAAACCTGGCTTCTGACCTCTACCAATACTGCCCTTCTCATTGAAAACTGCAAAAGCAACAGAGCAGCTCTGAAATTAGTATCCCGAGGCCTCCTCAGCTTAATTTATGCTCATATACAGTGTCAGTAATTACCGGGGTCAGCCCCTCAATTCATCTCCATTTAGCCAGTCATAACAGAAACTACCCCCATATTAGAAGGCTATAATCAAAAGCCTAATCCTAAAGTCTTCTTCCTTATACAGTGGTACCTCGGGTTAAGTACTTAATTTGCTCCAGAAGTCCATTCTTAACCTGAAACTGTTCTTAACCTGAAGCACCACTTTAGCTAATGGGGCCTCCTGCTGCCACCACGCCGCCGGAGCACGATCTCTGTTCTCATCCTGAAGCAAAGTTCTTAACCCGAGGTATTATTTCTGGGTTAGTCAAGTCTGTAACCTGAAGCATATGTAACCTGAAGCATATGTAATCCGAGGTACCACTGTACTGCCTAATACAGCCCTGTTTAGGGAAGTTTTTAATGTTTGAGGTTTTATTCTGTTTTTAATCTGTTGGGAGCCACCCAGAGTGGCTGGGGAAACCCAGCCGGATGGGTGGGGTATAAATAAATTATTATTATTATTATTATTATTATTATTATTATTATTCCTTGCAGTCAGTCTCTGGTTTTGCAAACCCTGAGGTCCATTTAGGGTGTTCTCTTGATAATGCCCTCTATGGGTTATTTCCAGTGTTATCCATAGATGCATCAAAATTAATGGACCTATCTAAGTTAGGCCCATTAATTTCAGGGGGCCTACTTTGAATATAAATCAGGCAACTTTCACATCATACAGTGAAAGTGCTATATGACCTCTGTAAACTGTCACGGTTTTTCCTCCAAAGGATTCTGGGAGCGCTGAGTGCTGATAGGTATTAGGAGAGCCATATCCCCTTCAATTTCCTGAGTTCCCAATGAGGAGCGATGGATGGTTATAACACTTTGGAAATTGCAGCTCTGGGAGGGGGAAAGAAGTCTCTTAACAACTCTCATCACCCTTAACTCTCATGCTACCCTTTGGGGAAGGCATGATAGTTTATAGCAGCATCATAGTCCTTTGACTGAATGAGGCCTTAGTTGGGTGCAATCCTCTGGGTCAAGTTCAAGTACAAAGTACACAATCCAGGGATTGTCAGGGTTCTTTCCCTCCATGTCTTCTCTCCTCCCCCTCCCCCTCCCCCTCCCCCTGCATAGACCTGAGTTTTAACTCTACAGTGGTACCTCAGATTAAGTACTTAATTCGTTCCGGAGGTCCGTTCTTAGCCTGAAACTGTTCTTAACCTGATGCACCACTTTAGCAAATGCCGCCGTGCTGCCATAGCACGATTTTTGTTCTCATCCGGAAGCAAAGTTCTTAACCCAAGGTACTATTTCTGGGTTAGCGGAGTCTGTAACCTGAAGCACATGTAACCCAAGGTACCACTGTATTTTGCAGGAGGGTGATCTGGACATTGCAGTTTGCTCTGGTCAAATTTCAAGATAATGGGCTGTAGCCAGGTAAGTTCCATTCAGAGTAGTACTATTGAAATGCATAAACCTACACCAGCCACATATGGGAATTCAAATGAGTCTACATGGAGTAAGGTAAGCTGCTTGTGGGCACCAACTACTTACCAGCATGTAACACCTTGATTGCCCTGGCTGCCAATCTGCTACCAGGTTGAGTGCAAGGGTTTGGTACTAACATAGATGGTCCTACACAGCTCAGGACTGTGGTGCTTGAAAGACAGCCTTGTCCCTTATATATCCAGTAGGTCACTGCATTCTGCAGGAGAGTTTCCTCTTCAAGTCCCCAAAAGAACAGAAGCCCACTCTACAGTGACCCAGAGCAGGGCTCACAGTGTGGCTGCCCCTGTTCTGTGGAACAGCATCTCTGTTGAGATGTGACAGGTGTCTACTGTCTGCACATTCTTAAAACGGCCCAATACATTTTTGTTTTGACATGCTTTTCCATTTGTACGAGGTGTACATTTTTCTTTTAAACCTATTACAATGGGGGTTTGGGGTAGTGTTTTTACAACTACTTTAGCTGCTTTTATATGTTAGTAAATTGCCATGAAGCTAATATGGAAAGTGAATCCTAAATTGGCAAAATAAAGGCATACTGCTTCTGAGTGGACATAGTGCAAAAATATCTGGACAGCACTGGATTGGGGAGAGTTGCACTAGCTGCTTTTCAAACAGAATCCTGGACTCAGTAGTCCTTTCATCCAAACCGGAGAGGGCTTAATTCTCCCAGGCAACGCCAAGCAACATCATTTTGAAAGCGGTTTGGCCATCAGATGGAAAAGTCAGATGTAACCTTAACAGCTTCTTCTTCTTTGCTCCTCTTTGCACTGCAATGGGCACAGAAATAATTGCAAAAATCCTGATACATTTTCTAAAATCTACGTAAATATTGTGTTTGGTTTTTGTACATGAGCTGGATTGTTTTTGATTCCGGATCTTTTGTAAAAAGTGCACATCACACTGTTCACCTGCAGGGGGGGCGTTTGCTTTGGGAACTGTGCTAACTTTGCTGCCAGGAGTCATTTCTCTTCACTGGATTCACAGTGAGTGTCACGGCGAAGTTTAAAGACAGATATATTGATTGCCTGAGCTCCCGCTTTGAAAAGACAAATACTGTAACAATTGCTGCCAGTCTGGTTCGTGTTGGAGCTTTCCAGCCCTTGTGTTCGACAAGCAACACATTGCAAATTGCTTCTTGTGCTGCGTGGCAGATTGCAGATCTTGAAGGCAACGGATTGGACCCCCAAGCCCTGTGCTGCTAGCTCCAGGTATTCAGATGGAGCTTTGGGCTTGTGTTTCTCAAGCAGCCACTCCCCAAGCCATATGGCAGAACACGTACGGAACCGTGTGGACTCTATTGGTTGCATTGTGTTGGGAGTAAACAATTCCAACCATAACATTCCCAACAATTCACAGAGAGAAGCAGCAACAGCAAGGATGGGAATCTGCTGAGACCATAGTCAAGCACCTTCCTTACATGCAGAAGGTTCAATCCCAGGATCAGACGCCCTGCCTGAAATCCTGGAGACCCGCTGCCAGTCAGTGTAGGCAATGCTGAGCTAGGTGGACAAGTGGTGTGACTTAGTACAAGGCAGCTTCCTATGTTCATAATCTTGCATGTGTTCACCCCTAATCTATGGAACTCATAGAATCATAGAATTGTATCCGTGAGGATAATCTAGCCCCCAGCAATGAAGGAATATGCAACTATCCCATACGGGGATCAAACCTGCAACCTCAGCATTATCTACACCATGCACTAACCAACTGAGCTATCCAACAAGAGGGAAAGACTGTCACTCAGTAGTAGAGCATCTGCTTTGCATTCTACGAACCCTAGGTTCAATCCCCAGCAAAGCCAGGCAGGTCTGGGGAAAGACTTTCTGACTAAAACAGCAATAGATACTTTTTTATCCCAGGCAGGACCTTGTTTCGTTACTTTTTCCCCCAAGAAGATTTAAGGAAACCTAGCTCATTGGTCATCAGCCTGCAGAATGGTTGGGCATCTGCAGCGCTTGAGGTTGTTTCATATGGGGGAATAGGAATGGGGGAATACAAAAGCCAGGGGGAGAGGGCAACAGAAAAAGAAACAGAGAAAAAGTGTGAGAAAGAGAGAAAAATGGGTGGCTGCATCTACTTTTGACTTTGACCCACCTCCCTTTGTCTGCATTCATTCCATGAAAGGAGCACTGGTTAATCAGTAGGAAAAGGCAACTTGCACATACAGTGGTACCTCGGGTTAAGAACTTAATTCGTTCTGGCAGTCTGTTCTTAACCTGAAACTGTTCTTAACCTGAAGCACCACTTTAGCTAGTAGGGCCTGCTGCTGCGCCGCCACCGCTACACGATTTCTGTACTCATCCTGAAACAAAGTTCTTAATCCGAGGTACTATTTCTGGGTTAGCGGAGTCTGCAACCTGAAGCGTATGTAACCTGAAATGTATGTAACCTGAGGTACCACTGTACCTAGAGGCCCAACCTTATTGAATCTTGTTTCTCCCAAGTCCACACCCCTCACCAGCCCTGCTTCACAGCCTGATTGTGTTGTTGTTTTTCCTGGCTGGAATGTGTCCTTGAACTCTGATAATGCTTCTTGCTTGTCTGGTGTGTGTGTGTGTGTGTGTGTGTGTGTGCAGAAACAAGCCTACTGTACAGAGGTAAAACTTGCATTCATTACTCTGCCCACTTTTGCCTCTGACCCCACCCATGTGGCTCCCGAAAGCTTGCCCTGAAAGGAATGTGGCCCTCAAAGAGAAAAAGATACACTGCAGACATTTAATATGAGCCTGGGTTACCTAATCCAACAGCATCCATTCCACCCAACAGAGGGCAGTGGAGCACATCACACAAGGGAGGGTGGCCCTCCCATTGCTTGTTGACTACAAAATCCTGATGGCCAGAAATCCTGCCACTGCCCCTTCACTGAGTAGCATAATCCACATCTAACGCTTTCTAACCAAAAGACACTTAAGCATGAATTGCTTTGCTTCAGCAGCATAAGAATACTTGCAATTATGACGACGCCTTTTGAGTGTTCAAAGCATGTTGCATTCCTGATCTTAGGAATCCTTACAATAATCCTGTTTGAGTGGGATGTGCTATTGTCTTTTTATGACAAATGAAGAGAGGAGGCTTTCTTTTTTTCCGAAGGGGTGGTTTTGCACTCATGCTTTAATGCCAATGTTTCACTGTGCCTTTCTGTTGCCGATTCCAGTTGTCTCAATTGTGACATGTTTTATTCTCTGTCAGGGACTAGCAGGGCTCTGGCGAGTGTGTGGCAGGGACAGGGGGCTGGAGTCCAACCCAGGAGAGGAGGGGGGGCAGTGATTCTTGGGGTTTTGTGCCACCAGCAAGGCAGGAAGCAGAGCTGGAGGAAGGGCGAGAATTTGAGCAGTCGGAGACAGAGGAGGGGGTGCAGGACAGGTCAGAAGCAGAGGAAGAGACTGTTCAGGTGAGTGGTGGGCCCACTGAATCCCCGCCATCCTCTGCCCCACTGTCTCCTAGAACCAGAAGGGGCTTGAAGAGGCAAGCACAGCATCAATTTCAGGGTAGAAGGTTAGGGTATATCAACCTGGCGGGAGAGGTGTGGTCCCACTCAGTGCCGGATTTACAGATAAGCTAAACAAGCTATAGCTTAGGGCCCCACTCTCTTGGGGGGCCTCCCAAAAAAATTGAAGGGGGAAAAACTGGATGTACATTTCCAAAATATAAGATTAAAAAACCAATAAAATAAAACCTACATACAGCAACAGTGTTTTGTGTTGTGTAGGTTCCTGTGATGTAAGTAATGGGCCCCGCCTGCTAGCCTGCTCCCTAAAATATCACTGGTTTGCTCATTTCTATATATAGGGTGCCTACATTCTGCATGGACTGGTTGCACGGCAACATGTGCAAATGGCTTTAGATACCTATTGGGTCTATAAATTGCCGAAAAGCATATGTTCAACTCAAAAAACAGTGACAATTTGTTGTTGACAAAGGACAGCTGGATGTATAAAGGGCCCCATTACCTTCAGTAGCTTAGGGCCTCATCAAACCTAAATCCAGCCCTGGTCCCACTGTTGCTTCAGCTACTCTACCTGGGAAAGTTAATGTAGTCGCTAGAAGTGTGTGTACGTGTGTATTCTGTGCACTTTAGGAGCTGCTGTAATTGTGTGCTTTTGTCAATAAAGAATTAAACTACAGACTCCTTGTCCTCCTTGGCTGAGTGTGTGCAGTCCCTCCTTGCATCCTTTTATTCTGTCAAAGCCACCATGGGGACCATCTGATTAAAAATTCTGCATTTGTTTATATTTTAGAAATCCCTTTCAAAAGGATTTGTCCAGGACATAGGAAAAGAGCTCCCATCCTAGAATGACATATTAGAGGTTACCGTCCACACACTTTCGCTATGCAGCTACTGGTAAAACCTCTTTTAAACTGTTTTAGCAGAGTTTATCTTCTTTCTCTCTCGTGCGCAGAAGTGATGAACATTGACGAAGTTGTTTTGAAGATGACTCACCAAACTGTGAAGTCTCAGTCAAAAGATTTTATTCCCAGACCGGGTACAAGCATTACGGTTGCAAAATAAATGTTTCCAACTGTTAACATAAACAGCAATTCAAACAAAAGTCTTATCTCCAGCACATCGTAAATCACAGCAACAGTCCTTCAACAGAATTCACAGGCAACACTCTTCCGTCAGACGTCTGCAATTAGGCGTCTGCAAAAACGAAGCTGAGTGGTCTTCTTTTTATTAACACTTCCAGCTGTCACTAATTAAGTTCAAATTGCCACTCCCATACAATGAGGGAAAACTCTAGAACCTTCTAGAAACTTTCCAGTTGTTTCTTTGCAGAATTATTCCCTAACATGACAAAAATAAGATCCCTAATTTCCTAAGATCTCACACTCCATTTCTTCATAGAATTGGGATAGAAATGCTGCCTTGCTCCGTTCAGGTCAACATAGGAGAAGCCTTGGTGTATCAGACCAAAGACCCATCTAGTCCAGCATCTCAGTAGGTTCTTCTAGGAACAGCGGCAGCCTGTGCTCATTGGGACAAGTGGGATGGAAGGCTGGGAGGTCAACAGCAGGTGGAGCCAGTGACAGAAAAACGTCAACGAACTTTCGTTTTGCCCCTTCTTCCTCCTTTCCTCTGCTGAGTTTTACTGCTAAGCTTGCTCGCTCAGGAGGCAGTGATGGCCACCAGCTTTTAAAGAGGATTAGACAAATTAGCAGACGAGTAAAAGGCTATCAACGGCTACTAGTCATGATGACTATGCCCTGCCTCCAGGATCAGAGGCAGTAATGCTTCTGAACATCAGTTGCTAGAAACCACGGGAGGCGAGAGGGCTCTTGTGCTGCTTGTGAACTAGATGGGTCATGGGCCTGATCTAACAGGCTCTTCTTATAAACTACAAGAGCAAAACTGCAGAGGAAGCTAATAGTGAATGATGCCCCCCGGACTATAGGAATTCAGGGAAATGGGTGCTAGCTGACAGCTGGCTGAGATTGGTGGGGCAGTGTGCCATCAAGCCTCCACTGTCTAGGAACTCTAGGCAGTAGATTAAGGGATTAAAAAGGAAGGGGGTGTAGACTTGTGTGAGCCCCCCACCTGCTTAAAACGAGTGACTCATTCCGATTGAATAATACATTCAATGAAATGTGCTTTCCTCTTTGTCATTTCAGCTCACAAATAGTCTGTGAGCAACCTATACTTTTATCAGATTTTCCCTTTCGTTTTGTGCAAATTTCTTTGCAAGGAATACTAAGGAGGCAACTCGTGAGACACAGACTGACTACAGATGAAGCCCTCGTGCATTGAAAAGGGTACCCTCTGGTGGTAGGGAGACCACAGGCCACATACTGTGGTGGGGTACTGTTTTTGTTTCTTACATTGTTATGCATTTTTGTGTTTTTATATTGTAAACCACCCTGTGATCCTCAGGTGCATGACAGTATAGAAATTATTATTATTATTATTATTATTATTATTATTATTATTATTATTATTTGTAGGGATTTCTATGCCTCTCAAGATATACAATTCCAGAGCACTGTATGATTTAACATTATACGAAATGGAAAACAGAAACTCAGGAGAACATATTCAACAGTACAAATAACATTCCTTAGAAGCAGGGGTGGGAAACCTTTTTCAGCCTGAGGTCCACCTTACCTTCTTGTCAACCTCCTGAGGTCCACATGCCTGTGGTGGGCAGGGCCAGAGACAAAGTGGGCAGAACATTTGCTTTGAATGTTCTGGGTTCCATCCCTAGCATCTTCACGTAGGGCTGGAAATGTCCCATTCCTGAAACCCCGGAGAGCTGCTGTCAGTCAGTTGCAGACAATGCTGAGCTAGATGGACTATAACTCGGTATAAGGCAGATTTATGTGTGACAGACAGAGAGGCTGCCAAGTCTCATCAACCTCACTGACCGTTACTCCTTCCATCTGATCTGTGTGGGTACAAATAATATTGCCAGATATTAGCTTCCACCAGCAGTGAACCCTTCGACCTACAACCATCTCTAGGGTGGCCAGGGGGGACAATTGCCCCCCACCCCAGCTGAACCATTATCCCCAGATTTCTTTCCTTTTTGAAAAAGAAAGTTTCTAGTATTTGTAGCCCCTGAAATATGATGGGGAATGTTTTGGGAGAAACTAGCCTGTTCCCACCTTTCTGTGTTTTACTTTGTCCCTCCTCCCTTCTTGGAAAAATATATTTCCACCCAACCACAAGTTCAGCACTGGCATCAGTCCACGGCTAATGGCTAGCAGAAGACCGCAGGTCTGGTTACTAGGACACCTCTACCCAATCCTTTATCACCACACCTGGCACAAAAGAGGTTCAGATTGCACCCTCAGGCAATGTATTCCTCATAGCATCCTAGCTATGCTCTTATGGCACAACATATAGGAACTATTGGTCCCAAAGCTCAGGAACCACAGCTCAAAAATTGCCTTCTCCATGGTGAATGTCTCACCATGCTATACAGTACATGGTGCATCTTCCCTTATTTCCATTTGAGTTTTATACCCTGGAGCACTTCAATGCACCCTTGTCTTGATATCTCTCATCTTCCTTATCACCCCACTCGGAGGATGTCATCATCTTCTCCTAGTTCCTTTGAACTAATACAGAAAAGAAAAAAAAGAAAAAAACCAACCCACCCCCACCTCTTTTATCTCCCTTTCGGAATCCCAAGAGAGGTTGGAAAATAATTCTCTTTAGGCCGAGAGTTGCAGGCCAGCTCATCAGCACATGCCAATTGTGATTGGATGGGGTGCCTTGTGAGTCCCTTTCATGCCCTTTCTGACAAAGCTGGAAGTCTGGCTTTGAATCTAAGATCTTCAAAGTTCTGGGGATGAATGTTAGGAATGAGAGAGAATCTTGACATCTTGCCGTTTTCAGCAGGTTTTGGCCAAGCAAAATAATTATTTATGGCAATTCACAGGAAGCTGCCTTATACAGAGTCAGACACACTGGCCAATCTAGACCAGTATGCCTGCACTGACTGGCAGCAGCTCTCCAGGATTTGAGGCAGGGTTCCCCCTCCGCTGAGCCCTACCTAGAGATATTAGGTATTCAAACTAGGACCTTCTGCATTTAAAGCAGATGCTCAGCCACCACTGAGCTATGGCCCAACTGCTGATAAGAATCCAGAATTCGCATACAGTATAAGATAACCCTCAAAACCATTGCATAGTTATTTGGATCAATCTGTCCTCTCCCCAAAGATTCCAGATCTCGTGCGTTATCTTCTTCAAACCTGGGAGCACACACAGTTGGGTGTTTAAGTTAGTTTACTTATCTGCAGAGCAATCAATAATATTTCAGCTTCTACTTCAGATTAATACAGAGATGGCCCTTTGCTGGAAGGCAGGAACTTAACAAATACTTAGGGCCCCCATTCCCTAACAAAAACTTCAGAACATAGAAAACTGGCATAACTATACCAGGCCACTGGTCCATTAAACTCAGTGCTACCTACACAGCCCGGCAGTCTCTCCAGGGTTTCAGGCATGGGTCTTTCCATGGGTCTTTCCAGATGCCAGGGACTGAATCTGCCACTGAGCTATGCCCCTTCCCCTCTTCATCCCTCGTGACATGAAGCATTAGGGATGGCATGAGTCTTAAAAGAGGTTTCAGATAGGAACCTTTTCCAGCCTTACTTTGAGATGCTGGGGATTGAACCCGGAGCCATTTGCTTGCAGAGCAAGCATCTTACCCCTGAGCTATGATCCTCCCAATGAGAAGCTGTATACTGCCATTCATGTTTCACTTGCAGCATGCAGATATCCAAAGCTACCTCGCACACCAACACCATGGTTAAATTCTTACTCTATGCAGGAAGTAAACTCAAAGGGTTCAGAGATCCTGTTTAAAATGCTATCACTGTCTGGAACAGAGAGGGGAGGGGGATGGCGAGTGTACCCATTTTCTTCCCAGCCTGCAGGTGGTTTTGGTTTTTTTAAAAGCAAATAAAAGCTTTTGTGAATATGGCATGTAGCCTTTTGTACTTCTGACTCTTCTGAAATAAAACCAGCTGATCTGAAGCTTCTAATATTGGCCTTGACTTCAGACAGAAGAAGAAACCGATTTCTGCTGTGATTTAGTCCAAATGTCTTCCTTTTAATTAAAAAGTTATCTCTGCCTGCTAGAATTACATTGCAACTGTCTAACGCTGCAGCAATTTGCCATCCAACCATCAGCCACCTTGAACAAATGAAGATAATAGTGGGGTGGGGGAGAGAAGGAATTGTTCAATTAGAAGTGTGTGCATGATGGGGGGCGGGAGTGGATCTGACATTTCAATTTACAGATGTAAGCACCTCCTAACGGTCATGTCGGTATTATGTGGGAGGCCAGGAGGGCATGTCTGATGGCCATCACATGTCTAGAAACACTAGCCAACATTTCACTGGGACAGCAATAAAAGGCCTTTTTGCTGGGACCACAGCTCAGTGGTGGAGCATCTGCTTTGCATGCAGAAGGCCCCAGATTCAATACCTGTCATCTCCAGGTAGGGATGGGAAAGAAAAACCATAGTCTGAAACCTTGGAGAGCTGCTGCCAGTCAACGTAGACAATACTGAGCTAGATGGACCAATGTTGCAGGTCTTGTGGTGCCAACTGGGCTGGGGAAGGGATGGGATGATGATGATGATGATAATTTATTATTTATACCCTGCCCATCTGGCTAGGTTTCCCCAGCCACTCTGGGCAGCTCCCAACCAAATATTAAAAACACAATACAGCATTAAACATTAAAAACTTCCCTAAACAGGGCTGCCTTCAGATGTCTTTTAAAAGTAGGATAGCTGCTTATTTCCTTGACATCTGATGGGAAGGCGTTCCACAGGGCAGGTGCCACTACCAAGAAGGCCCTCTGCTTGATTCCCTGTAACCTCACTTCTCACAGTGAGGGAACCACCAGAAGGCCCTTGGAGCTGGACCTCAGTGTCCGGGCTGAACAGTGGGGGTGGAGGACCAAGATTGGTCAGAGGTGGAGGAACCAGAGGTTTGGTGTGGGGGGAGTTCAAGCAGTTACTTCAGAGGAGGTCCCACTACATTGTGGGGAGGAGGAGAAGAAGAAGAAGAGTTTGGATTTGATATCCCGCTTTATCACTACCCAAAGGAGACTCAAAGCAGCTAACATTCTCCTTTCCCTTCCTCCCCCACAACAAACACTCTGTGAGGTGAGTGGGGCTGAGAGACATCAAGGTCACCCAGCAGCTGCATGTGGAGGAGCAGAGACGCGAACCCGGTTCCCCAGATTACGAGTCTACCGCTCTTAACCACTACACCACACTGGCTCCGCTCCAGTGTCAGTTGTTGGAGCAGCTACTCCTTAGTCGTGTCTCTTAGAGCTGTGTCAGAGACTTATGAGCTAGCACTTAGACTATGTGCTGACTTCTTGAATAAAGCTTTTGGGTTTCCTTGGGCAGAGAGTCCAAGCATGTGTCTGAGAGTGGGAGCCAGGACTGCCAATGGTTGGATTTAAAAAAAAAAATTCTTTGAGGCAGCTTCCTATGTTTCTAAGTATATACATATAGGCAACAGTCATGTCGGTAATATATATATATTATCATAAACAGCATATATATGGAAGGGCCATGGCTATATCTGCTCAGTTTCCCACTGAGCAACACACCCAACTTTTCTATGAATGAAGCATGACCCCATGTGGAACAGATCGGGCCCTAAACATCCCAGGGCAAAACATCAGCCAACCCCTTTTCCAGGCAGTTGAGTAGCAATACTTACAAATGTCAGCAGGAGCAAACAAGACTTTTAAACCCTTGATTAAACATCCTTGGCCTGAGAGGACTTGCATTAAATTTCACACCTTGCAGATTTCATGTATAATTAAACTGACTCCTTGCTTGATAGCAGTGAATAAATATTATTGATGATGACAAAGTCAATGGCTGGGTTTGCAAACTGTACTTTGAAAACTGTGGTGCGTTCCATTTCTAATACCCAATGATTGTTAAATCACAGGCAATCCAGTCAATTGCATTTCATTAAAAATACACCATTGGTGATTTAGCCTTTGGATGTGTATGTGCACCCACAGGAAAAGCCATCCTAAACTACATCCACAGAGTCAAAAATCAGAATCCAGTCTTGTTCATATGCCATCGTATTGTTTCCTTTAGATGTCTCACCTACAAAGGCAGCTCTGGAAATCCAACCAGTACAGCAGAGATCTCTAGAAATTGACAGAATTTGCATTCCAGTGGGGTGCCTTGCCAAATTAACTGCAGTGTTCTTCAAAAGAGCTCTATTCTTCATTAGAGATATATTTATCTGCCTTCATTTGAGCCCCAAACATCAACACCACAGTGTATATATGAAGTGTGATACTCAGATGTACCAACTACCATCCCATTTCCCACAGTGGCTAACCTGATGATATATCTGCAAAGTCCACAAGCAGGACTTGCTGCAACAGAGCTGGGCTGGGAAACATGTGGCCCTGCAATTCCCATCATCCCTGCCTTCCACTGAGTCAGTCCATCTTTCTCAGTATATTTTGCACTGGCTGGCAGCAGCTCTCTGGAGTTTCAAACAGAGGTGTCTCATGGCTCTTCCTAGAGATGCCAGGGATTGAACCTAGGACCTTCTGCATGCAAAGCAGATGCTCTACCACTGAGCTGCCATCCCAGAAGATTCCCTTTTATTATTGTTGTTGCTTGTTTCAAGTAAAACATTGGTGAGTGTTCCAGACACACAGTGGCCATCAAACATGTCCTACTGGCCTCCAGCTGTATCTTGGTGGCCTCCAACAGAGCACCCACATGACTATTAGGAGGCCTGTCTAACTCACAGAATCCAACTCTTTTCAACACAGAATGCGACCTCCTGAGAGCAGAACTCTGATGGAAGAACAAAGAACATGCAGTCCTGATCAAAATCCCTTCAAAATACCCCAAGACCTGCTCTCCCAACAGGGTCCCTTCAACCATTGCTAGTTCTCTAATTATCAAGAGCTCGTGGAGGAAAGAAATAAAATAGCAATCGTTGACACCTGGCGAAAAATGAGCTATTAAGATGAAC
The DNA here is from genome assembly GCF_965153285.1 of Podarcis tiliguerta. Classification (NCBI taxonomy): domain Eukaryota; kingdom Metazoa; phylum Chordata; class Lepidosauria; order Squamata; family Lacertidae; genus Podarcis; species Podarcis tiliguerta. The sequence goes on from NC_139547.1 coordinate 34,300,069, forward strand.
TGTCTCTCATAACAAGTCACCTCTAATTTGGAACATGAACTTGGTCCTGCATGAATGAACGGAATAATTGCATTAGTTCTTTCAGCTAACCTACAGGAGGTTATACAGTCCATTTAAAAGAAAAAAATACTGCAGGACAAAAGGGATGCCTTTAAATACTTTTTGCATGCCAGTTAGTGCTTCCCTTAAGGAGGGGTTTTGAACCTCAGCCCCAGGAGCCAAATGAAGCCCTTTTATTTATCCAGCCCTCAGCCCTCACTCCAGGCCACAACACTCACTGGTTCAACTATACACCCTCCCTCAAGTGCTTTTCCCTGCTGGAATGTGCCACATCTTGCTTGTCTGCATGGAGGGTGCAGAATAGGATGTGTCTGTGTCTGTGTGACATGGCTGCAATGTAATCTGTCCAACAGTATTGTCCAACAGTAAGAGTCACACCCATTGCTCTATGTTTGCTATTGCTCATGCCCACCACTGGCATGTGGCCCCCGCAGAAGGTTGTAGATTTAGGGTTGCCATGTGTCCTCTTTTTCCAGGACACGTCCTCTTTTTCATGGGTACATAAAATGAGAGTCATCATAGTGATCCATAGTTAAAAGTAGAAGTCGGCAAATGTGTCCTCTTTTTTGCTCTTCAAAATATGGCATCCCAATTTGGCCCTTGGACTAAAAAAAGTTTCCCCAACCCCCAATCGAGTCCAACACTCCATTCCTGACTGAGGCCAGACATACGCCTCTGGGAAATCTGAAAGCAAGGTATGTGAACAACATTATTATTGTTATTAATCATTAGGTTATTGCAATTTCACTTTCTTCCATCACGGAACCCAAGGTGGACATGATAAGTGCTCACATAACGTTTCCAAAGTTCAGAGCAGATCTTCAAGGTATGCTTGACATGCCCCTTGAACTATGCTCACTATCTGATAAGGTACCTTCCTGGAGGTGGGAATTGCTTCACTTCTGGAATAGCATTGGCTTCACATCAGGAGCCTTTGCCACTGCATTGGGGGCATCTGATGACAGAGATGCAACTCTTTCCAGACAACATACAAACATAAGAAGAGCCCTGATGGATTGGGCCAATGGCCCATCTAGTTGAGCATCCTCTTTTCCCAGGGACCACCCACATGTGTGTGGCAAACCTGTGAGCAGAATCCAAGCACAAAAGCACTCTCCTAGGGTTTCTAGCAACTGGCGTTCAGAAGCATTGTTGCCCCTCTGTGAAGGCAGAGCATAGCCATCATGTATAGTAGCCATTGCTAGCCTTTTCTTCCATGAATTTGTCCAATTCTCTTTCAAACCATTCAAGTTGGTGCCCATCACTGCATCCTGAGGGGCAAAACCACTTAGCTGCTGCCCAGCATCCCGATCAGCACAGCACAGACCACTGGGCTCCTCCGGAGGTCCAATCCTCATCCCCCTATGATCAGCAGTGCCAAGGTATCGCCATGACAACTTTTGCCTCTGGTCCCACCCACAACTGGAAGGCAATTTCCTGATGCTTGTGCAAGAGGGAAGGGATGCCCATTTTTGCAAGAATTTTCCCCGTAACATACACACCTTTGCACACATTGTTCAGTTAAAGAACTGCATCGCAAAATTCGGGGAAGTGCAGATTTCAATGGACAGCTGTGATTTGGTTTGCATCTTGGTTTGAAAAGTGTGAGTTTTATCATTTCTCTGCAAAAAAGCAAACCAAATTGAATTTCTCCACATCCTTAGTGACCCACCACCAGTTTAGAGACAATTACTGCACTCAGCAATGCAGATTTTTGCCTCTAATTTCCTCCCACCACAACCATTATTGGGTGATGGTCTTCATTAATCCATAGGAGAAATTTTTGTCAATTGCACTGGAGACCCTTTTCATAAAGGAGCAATTACCACGAGCTTTGTGATAAAGCCGTTCCCAGTTGGCCTGTGAGTCATCACAATTTTTTTTAACCAGAGCTCACATCCACCCACCACAACCCTCATCCACAATGGGACTCTGCTAATTATGCACGAAAGGAGCATGCCACTCCAGCATAGGGTCAAGTCAGCAAGAAAAGAGAGCATGAACAATACTGAGCGCATTAAGTATACTAATAAAAACTAAATTAGAAAACAAAGAAGGACAAAACGTGTGCTCTTAGTACTTTTGCAAACCTTGCAGTTTTCTCAGGTGCTTCTGCATCAACGGAACAAGTACTTTATGGGAGAGGGAAAATATAATCAGAGGATTTTAGAGTGGGTAGAATCCTAGGAGGTCATCTATTCTACCAGCCTCTGCTCAATGCAGTAGTTAGTCTTACAACTGCAGCAAGATTAATTTTGGCCTCTGCTTAAATATCTCCCACTTTCATCCATCAGAAAGGCTGCAAGGCTGAAGTCCCAGCCAGATAGGCACAGATATGGGACTCATAAAAGATTTGTTCAGATTTGTAATAGCAAATGCTACCTTTTAGAATAGTCCCCAGGTGACCTAAATATGAGAAGTACAAAATATATAGAAATCCTTCTCCCCACCTGCACCTGAGATGTAATGCTATCATGCATTGTTATACATTGTTTAATATGTGTTTATGTTGCATGTGTTATTTGGAAATATTACTTGTTTCTTATAATAAAAATTTCTTTAAAATTATTTATCCCACTACCTTCCCAGGCAGTCTGTTCCAATGTTGAGCACCTCTTACCATTAATTCTTTTTAATTCTTTTCCTCCTAACCACTTCTCCTAATGGTTAGACAAAATTTGTTGTAATTGATACCCACTCATTCTTGTCCTGTCCCCAGAGCATCAACAACAGCAAGTTGGCTCTGTATTCTGTGATACTTGAAGACTGATGTTGTGGATCCCCTTGAAATTTCTCTTCTCCAGGTTAAATATGGTCAGCTCTTTCCATTTTCCTCATGGGACTTTGCAGCCTCACCATCCTGAATACTAGCCAAACCGAGCTTTTTCAGATAACCCTGGGTCTTGCTTGAGTTGGGTTGTGATATCCCCAGATCACTACAGACCAGGTTGAGGACTTGGATTCATCTGGAACTGCCAGGGGTGGGGCATCAGGCAGGAAGAAGAGACAGGCATGAACAAGAAGAAGTCAAGAAACCTTGAAAGGAAGAGACCTACCAAGTCATTTCACCTTTGTGAGACAAGGTAGGGGGTGCCTTTCCCAACAAGCCTCTCTTTCTCACCACTTCCAGGTCTCTCCTTCTTCCTGTTTCTGCCCCCTGAAGGCTCTGATCCTACATAGGAAGAGGCTGGGGACAAAACTGGAATTAGTTGCCTCTGCCTGTCATTGGCTCTGGATCTGCCTACCTTGCATCCCAACAGTCCTCATGGGTACCAGACACAGCTGACTCAGCCTAGCTCCCTTACACATTCATGTACATCATTCCATCCTACTCAGTTCAAATATTTTCTGTAGTTTGTGTCCCAGTCTTCCAAGATCTGCATCAAATATTTCTCTTCTGCTAGTGGCACCTTAGGGTTTCACTATTTCCTTTACTTACCAGGATTTCGGCCCTTAAGTGGTCCCCATTGTATCCAATCACACCTTCAAGTCTCATTACCCCAGTAATTTATATACCCAATAAAAAAAAGCTGTAGACTTGACACTAATCTTACCCCCAACAACAAAAAGTCACCCCCAAAATATTTGTATTAATTTTTATTCCTAGGTTTTAATTGGAGAGTTTGCTTTTTCACCAGGGAAATAAACAGTTGAGTTCAGCTATCCAAGGGCCATGTAGTTTCATTAGAATTTACATTAATTCCTCATTAGCCAACAACATGAATGTTGAGATCAATTGAGAACAGAGAGGAAAGAGCTTTGCCCTGAGGTGTAAGTGAAATTTTGGCTCAATTATAGTAACACCAAGCCGCAACTATTCTGTTTTTGTGAATGTATTAGGCACTGACGGAAAACGTCCCATTAGAGTTTTGTTGGTGCCTCTTGTAAAAAATGTTCACTTATTCACTGACAGCATGGGTGAGGAAGCTTTCTTCAGCCCAGGAGGGGTCACAGTCCCACCTAGGTATTCTTTCTGGGGCAACATGTTTTGGGTGGGATCAGAGGCAAAAGTGGGCAGAACAACAGGTACGGTAGACGACATTCCAGCCACACAAAAGTCAGAGGCTTCTGCACTCATCCACACATCTCTGCTTCTTCCATCCAGGCGAGGGTTGTCACACTTCAATGACACATTCCAGCCAGGCAAAAGCAATTGAGGAATGGAGAAAGCAGGGCTAGGAAGCAGATGTGGCTTAGGGAGAGCTATCCAGGGTCTGGATAGAGAACTCTGGAGGGCCGCATTCTGCACCTGAGGTTCCCCACCCCTGATTTACAGCATCCATGCTAGCCCTAGCTCTCAACTCCTTTCACCCACATTACCATCGTCACATAAATAAATCCAACGTGTTGCGACATCAGCTGCTCACAGTGCAATCCTCAACTTTCAGCCTCGATGGAGCTAATCCACTGCCCTCATTCTCAGTGTGGTCCTTCAATGATGTCACCTTCTCACCAAACCTTCTTTTGCTATACAGTATTGTGTCCCAGATCAAACTCCAATCTCTCACTCTTCCTCCTCCTCATCCTACCATGCTCATGATACTCAGGCACTAGAGTAGCCCCAAGGGCCACATCTGCCCCCTCCCCACCTCACTCCTATCCTGATGTTCCTCACACTTGCTGAAAAAGATTGGAAATTGTTACTATTCACACAATGTACAGTGGTACCTCGTGTTACAGATGCTTCAGGTTACAGACTCCGCTAACTCAGAAATAGTACCTCGGGTTAAGAACTTTGCTTCAGGATGAGAACAGAAATTGTGTGGTGGCAGCGGGAGGCCCCATTAGCTAAAGTGGTACCTCAGGTTAAGAATAGTTTCAGGTTAAGAACCAACCTCCAGAACGAATTAAGTTCTTAACCTGAGGGAGAGGGAAAGTAAGAAAAACACCAGAATGGCTAGTTTGTGTCCTGAAATTGCAACAAGATAATATTTGGCCCATTGGCTAAAGAACTGAAGACTCATTTCAAACAACGAAAAGACCCTGAAATGCTCAGGAAATGCTTTTTTCTTAAAAAAAACATGCTATTGCTCTCTACTAAGAAATATAAATTCCACTTATAAGAAAACAAAAAGCAGGAACTGTCATTCAGTTGTTCCGGGTGCACTTTGATATGCTCAACTTGTTTTTAATGAGAAAACTTGCTTGCTTTGGGGGAATGTTAAATAGCTGTGAATTGAGAAGAGGCATTTTGCTTCATCAAATATCTTAAAGTTCTTCCAATATTTCAGTCTGCCCACCTGCCCGTGAAAGCAGCAGCTATAGAGGAATAAAACTTTTTTTTTTTATTCCCCAAACAAGCTGTTCTACTATTGAAAGAAAACTAATTAAAGTTAAAAATTAAAAGTATTATTACTAAAGGGGCTTCTACACAAGCAGAAAATGACAATTTGCAAGCAGATCAAGCAATACTGAAGTGGCATTAAACTTCTTCTTCTTCCTCTTCTTCTTCGTCTTCTTCTTCTTCTTCTTCTTCTTCTTCTTATTATTATTTACAAATGATTTATTCCTCATACTCTTGTCCTTCATATTTCTCCAAGTTGCTCAGGGTGGCATACTAGGTATGATAAGCCCCTTTTATTCTCACAACAACCCTGTGAGGTATGTTAAGATTTGCCCAAGGCAAATTTCATGGCTGAACCAGGATTGGACCTTCCAGCCACCATGAGCTTTCATGCCCAATAGAATATTGACAGCATAGAGATAAGGAAATTCTGGGCTAACTAATCTCATTGTCTGGAAAGGGAACTTCAGGGTCACATCATAAAACAAGATGTGATGAGTATCATTGCCTACCAACTTTTAAATGAAATGCATCTATTAATAAACGTGTTAATGCTGCCTACAAAGCCATTGGGTTTTTATGCCACAGCATCCCATTGTTGAGCTCATTATCCATGATAATCCACAAATCCTTCTTGGCGACATGACTTGCCCAGGCCCATTATCCACCATCTTAAACGCCTGCATTTGGCACTTGCTTCCTATCATCAGAGCCCCTGATTATTCAATCCACTCATTATCAAACGAGGCACATCGGCCTGTGCAGTGCGCACTCAGGCTTTGACGTGCTAAGCCGACACATGAAGTCATCCCAATTTAAGTAATCCTTGGAAAGAGGGAAAGCAGGGGAGCATCACAGTTTGATCTGTGGCTTCATGGCTTCACTTCTCATAATGCTTCTCCTCAACCAGAGAAGAAAGACTCACATGATCCCCACGGGAGAAGCATAATGCTGGGGTAGCCAACATTGTGCCCTCCAAGTTACTTCTGATTTTTAATCCCGTTCCAAACAGCAAGTACATTCAAAACCAAACTAAAACCATACAGACTCATTTATCCAGCTAGAAAAGCCTGTTGGAACAAAAAATGTTTTCAGTTGGTTTCCAGAAAGTGCAGATAGTATTTGGCATACAGGAATGCTATTCCACAGGACAGGAGCTGCCACATTAAAAGCCCTGCACCAAGTTATTGTGGTGCAGGCTTCTGAGATCTTTGAAACTCCTGCAGACCACAGTGTTCTACTGAGTGTATTAAGGCAAATGTTGTTGGACTTTTAGCTCTCCTCAGCCCCAGCTAGCATGGCCAGTGGTGAGGTTCATAACGGTGGGGGGAAATTTGATTCAGTTTACAGTGAAATGTGAATGTACCAAATTTGTACATTCTGAAACAATGCATGAACCAAAATACAGCATGATCCTTTCAAATTCACACTTGCAATACAGTCCTCCAAACAAGTAACATGAACAAATATGCAAACACTGTGGTATAAAGTATAAATATATTAGTGAAAATAACATGCAAACATTATATTAACGTGAATTGCTTTGCAAAAGAAAATTGTGCATATTAGGCAGAATTCCATTTTTTAAAATTGTATAGTAGGAAAAATTCACACCAAAATGTTTACAATTTTTCATGAGGACTTAAAAAGTAATTATAATCATGAACTGATGTAGAAATGTGGAGAACTGAAGATTGGAAAAAATGAGAAACAGAGAAGCCAAAGTGGACATATTTGCTCAGTGATTATGGGAGTTGTACAGTGGTACCTCAGGTTAAGTACTTAATTCGTTCCAGAGGTCCGTACTTAACCTGAAACTGTTCTTAACCTGAAGCACCACTTTAGCTAATGGGGCCTCCTGCTGCTGCCGCGCCGCCGGAGCACGATTTCTGTTCTTATCCTGAAGCAAAGTTCTTAACCTGAAGCACTATTTCTGGGTTAGCGGAGTCTGTAACCTGAAGCGTATGTAACCTGAAGCATATGTAACCTGAGGTACCGCTGTAGTCCAACCATATCTGGACAGCACTAAATTGGCTACCCTTGCATTGTGCTATTTTATTCCAATGTTGATTTAAAATCAGCTCAGCTTGTGTCCTCCCAGCAAAGAAATTAAAACTACACTGCATTGTTCAAGCTTTCCTGACTTAAAGATTTCCTGCTTTTAGATTTAGAAACAGAATAGACTAGTCAAATGCATCTGTCAATAACATAAGTGACACACCCCAAATGTATGTTTTATGTAGGAATCCAAGTGAAGGGAATTATGCAGAAAAAGCAATAAGCACTAGAGAAATCATCCTTTTCTCTATTAACCACTGATCGCTACCATACCTCATAAGAATATGGAATTATATCAAAAAGCTCAAGAAGTTCACACCAGCTACACTCAGGGACTCTTCCAGATTACAGATTCTAGGATGCTGGACTAGATGAGCCATTGACCTAATCCAGCAAGCTCCTCTTATGTTCTTATGGAGGGATGATTCTGCAGGTGAAACCGAGAATCAAGGAACAGAAAACAGCCATGGAACAACTGCATGGCTTCTCTTGTGCTCTACCATAACCCTTGGTTTTGCAAGTAAATAAGATTCTTATTTTGAAAAGGTCAGTGGGAGTCACTGAGGGGCCTTGGAAACAACAAGCAGAAATATTCCTCACCAATTATCATGCAACCTTAATGTTGTTTCCTGCTCCACTTTTGAAAGCTTCTGACAGGGTTCATGGGATGAAGCAGCAGTTCCATGCATATAGATTCAAAACAGAAGGAGAGAAAAAAGGGGGGGAGAGACTTTTGACTTCATACTTTCATCAGGCCCAGCATGCAAGCAGGGATTATGATCGATACTTCTTGCTTCCTTGGTTTGACAAATAAATCACAGCAAGGTGTCCATCAGTGAACAAAGGAATGGAAAACAGGAGAGGGAGATTCAGCTTTCTTCGATGTTAGGATCCCTTCTCACCCTCCAAGTCCATGAGCATCATGTAGGAAGGGGCTATGGCATACAGATCCTGCAGGGGCACGGGGAACCATGGGCATGAGCAAGTGCTGGGCATGCATTTGTTTACTTGGAGTGTAATCCCAGCTCCAGGGCTTAAGAGAGCCACAGCCACACATGGAAAGTGGGAGGCAGAAAGATTGCTGCACCAGGCCAGAGCTGGTGCAACAATTGGGTCCAGTTCAAGGCAACTGACATCATGGATCTCAAGCTGGTTCCACTGTCATCCCATGATGCCAATAGATGCAAGGATGGCTCAACACACACCTCTCCCTGCCCCTAGGAGCCATGTCTTAGGGGCCGAGGTCTCTTCAGCCAACCCAATAAAATATTTGAGGGGGCCAGAGCTCTCCCCCCCCCCAAGTTGAAGAGCATTGCCATTCAAATGGTGTGCATGTGTCACATCTTGTGAATGATTACGCAGGGTGGGACATACCTGGAACCTTCCAATATTGTATTCAAGTTGGCACCCCATACTTAATGGGTGGTACGTCCTCCCTATTGAAATACAAGATGCCCCATCAATATTAGCATCAAGCCAGCTCTTGAAGACTCACAGGTTTATTCAAGCATCCCCCTGTTATGATTGCTGTTTTGACAGTTTTAATTGTTATGCTTTTTAACGGGCTTGCTTTATTGTCTAATTTAATTGTGGATGTTTTTAATGTTTTGTTTTATTGTGTGTTTTAATGGGGTGTACTTAATTTTATACTGGTAAAATTGTTTAGAAGCCATTTTGGCACATAAGCAGTATCTATATGAAATGATGGTGGTGATGATGCCCTGTTCAGCAGTGAAAGCCAATTCATCCTAGTGTTTGCCTCATCTTCCTCCCCACTCAGTTCTACACTGAGACTACGGAGGAGGAAGCAAGTAGGCAGTGGTAAGAAGGCACACAGGTGGGAGCTGGCAGAGGGCAGGCTGTGTTTGTTAGGACTTTGACCCATTTGCCTTCATAAACCAGCTTCCACTGGCTGGATAGTCATCTGTCTGGGATGCTGTGGTTGCATCCTGCTGTGTAGCTCCTCAAGTATGCAACGGATTGGACAGGTTGATCTGCAAGATCCCTTTTAGCTCTATACTTCTAGCATTCTATAGAATAGTTAATACACTTATGCACTTGCACAAGAGTGGAGTTGCCATAAAGACTCTCCTCCCAGAAGGGAGGGGAGTGGTTGTGGACGGGAGCCCCAAACCCGCCCACGCAGGGGCGGGAGCCCCTGCTTCTTCCGGCTCACCTGGCCGGTGCCTCACGCCCAGGAGGCGGCTCCCACCTGGAGCCGCCCGTAGAGGGGGAGGGCTTGACCTTAGTATATATGCTGGGGCCGGCCCCCTCCTCAGCCTCTTTCTACGTCGCTGCTTCGAGAGTCATCAGCTAGGAGTCATCACAGCCATCACAGGGAAGAGCCACGAGGTTTGGAGTTGGGGGGTCTGTGTGTGTGGAGGCTTGCCTTTTAACTTTAGGAGGCTTGCGTGCGCTCATTGCTTTACTGCTTTTAAAAATCCAGGTTTGCCTTGCTGTGTCCTCCTTTTTTCCATGTAAAAACCTACTTTTAACCTTCCATTTCCCCCCTCTCCTTGATTTGTTTGTGCGGTCTAAGTGCGAATTACCTTTCTTAAGCTGCAGCTTGCTCCCTTGCCCAGCACATGCCCCCGGTGAGGTCTGAGTGTGAGTGTGGCTCCATCTTTCTTTCTCCCTTGTCTCCTCGCTTGTCTTCCCTGCCTCTGCTTGGTAGCTGAGCTGTGCGTCTTATTTTAATTTTTGGCCAGGGTGCTTGTACATTTCCCCTCTATTGCCCTTGCCTGTCCAATCGCATGGCTGGTCCGGGTGACTGCATGGTGCTGATAATGCCAAGGTTGCAAGTTTGATCCCTGTATGGGACAGCTGAATATTTCTGCATTGCCTGGGTTGGACTAGATGATCCTCAGGGTTCCTTTTCCTGTTCCTCTCTAATTTTAAGTTGTGTGTGTGTGCTTGCAGCGTGTGTTGGTGCCTGCCGTTTATTGATTTATTACTCTTCTAGCGTGGGTTTAATTAATTTACCCTGCCATCCCTTCCATTGGTACCACTTAAATCGGGAGCCCCCTGTAAATTTTAAAGGCGGCCGGGGCTTGGGAAAGACTGTGCGCTTAAACCTCACCCCTCTTGGTTTCTCTAAGCCACCCCCCCCCCTTCGCTTGATGTTTGGGGGATAGAAATAAGGCAGGGCTTGGGGTGGACAATTCAGGGTTTCTGATCGGGGAACCATTCCTCAGCACTGCACGTTCATACGTTTAGAACCTTTGAAGGTGTGCCTTTGCCTGGTTCTTGTCATTGGCTTCACTTGCCAGTACAGGCTCCCTAAAGAAAACCACTTTTAAACAACAACAACAACATCAACAAAGGTTACGGCTTATGGTACCTTAATGAAAAGTCCAGGTTAATACACTGTTTATATTTCCACTCATTTTGGCTCACTGTACAGGATAGCTATTTTTCCTTTTCTTCAAAAAGATTTTCCTTGCCCGGCATGTTCATTTTCCCTCCACCCCTCCTCCCTCCCAACTCTCCTCCCCCCACTTTCCTTCTCTGCCCTCCACCCCTCCTCCCTCCCTACACCCCTCCCCTTGCAGGAGATACATTGGTCTTTGGACTTTCCTCTGCTTCTTGCCTGAGTAATCACAGTTGCCAGACAGGTTTTTCAACTGCTGGGGCAGGCTTGATTGCTCTCTGAGTGACCAGCATTTTGGGAGGCATTGTCTTTATGCACCTGGCAGTTCAGCAGCTCTAGTTGCATTGTCAGTTTAACTAACCAGCAGTTTGACCAATTACAGTCTTTTGTCTGTTTAAGCACCCTTATTTCCCTCAACTGGTCTCGAGCCACCTTGTGGGCAAAGATTTACTTTTCTTTGTTGGGCAAAGTTTCCTTTGTTTGATAAAGTTTCTCCAGCATGGCCGCTGGTGTGGAATCTTATTGATTTCCTTTGTCTTATTTTGGCTGCAGCTTTTGAGCATCTCCTTGTGAGCAGTTATTTTCAATTCTGTTTGATTACTTGGCATTGCTTTGCGCCTAGATTTGCCTATCATTTGAAAGGGGCAACTTAAGAGCCTGGATAGCTCAACTGGTTGAAGCATAATGCTGATAATGCCAAGGTTGCTGGTTATTGTTCATTTTGTCAGCATTTACGCGGAGCAATTGATAATAGTAATTCCTACTCATAGCTATAAATCCATTGGCTATTAATTGAGATACTATTCATTAATAGTTAATTCATCAACCGTGCTCCGAACTTTATTGATGCACAATAATTGTTTACTAACATTTATTTACAGTCAAGTTATTAATTGATTGGTGATATTAATACTAATTAAAAAAATAACAACAATAATAAAATAAAATAATAAATAAAATAAATTTGAAAAATAAATAATAATAATAATAATAATAAAAATATATAAATATAAATATAAATATAAATATAATAATAATAACAATAATAATAATAATAATAATAAATAATAAATAATAAATAATAATATTAAATAAATAAATAAATGAAAATTAAATTTAAAATAAAATAAAGTAATTAGTGACAAAATAAATAGCATTTTGCTAGTGCACAGAGCAGCTCATGGCGCCCAAGAAGCAGCGCACGGGTGCAGCACCAGCACACACTGCTGCTGGCGACCGTCATAATAATAAAACCGAAACCCATTTCGCATTTCCTCAATGCCTTCAGATCATTCATTGTTGACTATGAGCAGCGCTTTCTCTTAGCTATTCTTTAGTTCTATTTGCCTTGCGTTTCTTACTTCCTTGTTTCGCAAACCAGTTCCAGCCTTTAAACAACCCAGGTGCAGGCCCAAGCCCTCAGTCAGGAACGGCGGCTGTGCAAACTAGGTCTCGGGCTTGCTCGGTGACGACTTTCAGAACCGCATCAGGGCGCCTGTGTGGTGGTTGCCGGCCCGTATCAATAACCTGGTGGCTTCCAGTTCTTCTAGTTCTTTGCAGAATAAGCAGCCCAGGGTCTAGCTTCCAGAATCAGGCACCTCATCAGCCGGTGATGACAAGTCAGAATGGCTTACGCCCTTCATGTCGAGAAGAAGCCATCAGAGGTGTATCGCACTGGAAAGCTGGACCTTAGAAGGATTTAAAACGTAAGGTGTGCAGGTAATTCAATAAAGGGCAATGCCAATGTGCAGGGGCTCACCCAGCCACAGTGTGTTACAAAGGGAAGCGGCTCTTTCGGGGAGGTCGGGGCTCTCACCACTCTAGTTCCAGATGAACCCCCGCAGCAGGGAACCATCGATAAAGTCCTTCTGGGTCTAGCATTTTCTCAAATTCAGCTTTCTCCTCTCCTCAACCACTTGTCTATCCATCCGGACGGAAGTGCAGCATCCTATCTTTGGAAGGGTTTCTCAGAGGGTTAGAATCCTAGTAGTTGGCTCCTTAACCGTGAAGGACTCTACTAATCAGAAGTCAGTAAGGGAAAGGACGCTCGCCCCACCCCATGGGTAGCTAGCCCCACCCCACCATGTGTGCCACTCTGGGTGCCAGAGCAGCTACCTCTGCCTCTGGAGTCACACTATGGCATACACTATGGGATGAACCCAACAGGGCCACCACTTAGCCCCTGCTTGGTCTCCAGACAGAGACACCCCTTCCCAGACCCACCCCCCTTTTGAGATTATTAGGCTACCAAATGTATCATTCCATAACACCTCATACAGGAATTATTTTTTCCTGGGGAACCTGCCTTTTCGCCCAGATCAACTACAAGAGCAGGACCACAGCTTTAACAAAATGACAGCCCAAACAGAAAGACACATGGGAGCAATGGTACTGCTTTGAAGTGTTCCAGATCCATTCCCTGTTCTCCCAATGAGCAGGGCAGCTGTGGGCAAAATTGCAAAGAAGTACAATAATGATTTAGTCCTCAGTCCTAGAATCTAGTAAGCCTTTAAGCCCAACAGTCGGAAACGCATTATTTCAGTCCGTTAACCATATTAGGGAACATGTATAGTTAGTAAACAAATTGCTAGTTTTGTGAGAAATAACACTGAAGTGGATAACGCTTTGGCTAAGAGCTCACCTTTGGCAATCTTCTAGAACATGTTGCATATGTAGCAGTTATTTCTAGCTAGAGTGAAACTGAAACCTGACATTTACAGTATCAAAACAACAACAACAACAACAGCAACAGCAACAACAACAACAACAAAAACCCTTCCCAAACCTGCATATAAACCTTGGGCAACGTGCCGAAGAAGAATCCCGGGGAATTTCGGCTCATTCACAATTTATCCTATCCGAAGGGCGGCTTAGTAAATGACGCCATTCCACCAGAGTTATGCTCGGTGAAGTATGCCACCTTCGATCACACGGTTAAATTGATCAGGAGTTTTGGTCAAGGGGCGCTTTTGGCGCAGTGTGATATTGAATCGGCTTTCCGCCTTTTGCCGGTGCATATTTCAAGGTAAATATTATGTGGATAAGGCCATGCCAATGGGCTGCTCTGTAGCCTGTTCGGCTTTCGAAACATTTAGCACCTTTTTGGATTGGGCCTTAAGATTTAAAACAAATTCCATTGGGGTTACGCACTATTTGGACGACTTTCTCTTCGTGGGGAGGTCCGGCTCCGGGGAATGCGCCTCACTGCTGGAGGCCTTTTCGGCCTTGGTGCAGGACCTGTAGGGTGGTTTTCCCCAGGGCGCCCCTTCTGCGCTCGGCTGGCCAGACTATCAGCGGGCCTCAAGTACCCGCATCAGAGTGTCCGACTTCCCAAGTCAATCAAGTCAGACTTGGAGGTTTGGGCTATGTTTCTGGAGCGCTACAATGGGGTCTCCTTGTGGCAGGATGTTATTAATCTGTCCTCAGACTTCCAGGTCCAATCCGACGCAGCAGGATCCTTAGGCTTCGGCATGTATTTCAGGGGTCGTTGGTGCGCTCAGCAGTGGCCGGCGAGCTGGCAGGGTACCGCCATCACTCGTGACCTTACTTTTCTCGAGTTCTTCCCTATAGCAGTAGCGGTACACATCTGGACAGAGGAGTTCCGAAATCGCCGGGTTTGCTTCAGATCTGACAATCAGGCAGTGGTAAAAATCTTGGCGAGGCAATCATCAAAAACGGCAAGGGTTTCCGCCCTCCTGCGATCTTTCGTCCTCCGGTGTCTTGAGTATAATATAGTCTTTTCAGCCAAATTTGTACCCGGAGTAGATAATAACATTGCTGATGCTTTATCTCGATTTCAGATGTCCCACTTCTGGTCGCTAGCACCTGGAGCTCAACTGTTGCCCAAACCCTTTCCGGAGCACCTGTGGAGTGTTGGAGACGCAAAGTGATCAAGGGAGTATTAGCGTCTATCGTGCCTTCCACTCTTAGGTCCTGCAAGAAGGCCTGGTGTGATTTCCTGGGCTTTAGGGTCAGGGTATCCGGGCAACCTGCTAGCGTGCCACCCACCACTGATGACGTCTTAGAATACTTAGCCCACCTGGACGACTTGGGGCGAGCATCTAAAACCTTTAAAATACATACGGCCGCCATCAGTTTTTTCGCCAAAGCGACATTGGCCTCTGACCCTTGCTGTGACTTTCTAGTTCGTAGAGCAATAGAGGGATGGGGTTGATCGCAACCGTCCAGAGCTAGGGGCCGCAAACCAATCTCATATGGGCTGCTCTGCCAGATACGGAAAAGCTAAGGTCGGTTTGTTGGTCCAAGTTCGAGGCCAGACTCTTTTCAGCGGCCTTTGCCATCGCCTTTTTCGGCGCCCTCCGGGTGGGCGAGGGGGTGGTTGAGGCAGCTGGAAATGGGTCTATGCGCGGGCTCCTGATGGAGGACGTCCACTTGTCTGAGGCAGGCATGACAGTCCGGATACGTCAGTCAAAGACGGATCAGGCTGGCAGGGGGGGTCCTAATAAAGCTTACAGCATCAGCGGAGCCCGGGCCATGCCCGGTCAAGGATACCAGGCGTTTTCCTCCGCCTGCGCCCTCCCGGTCCCGGTCCACTTCTAGTCCACGAGGACGGATCTCCTCTGTTAAGACACCAGTTTTCAAGGGTGCTCCGCAAGGCCATTGACGCTTGCGGTTTACCCTCACGGGATTACGCGGCGCATTCGTTCAGGATCGGCGCCGCCACAACAGCCGCCTGCTTGGGCCTACCAGCTGATAGGATTAAGGAGATGGGCCGTTGGAAGTCTAATGCTTATAAAACTTATATACGTTAAATCGCGTCTACTTCCAGACCCCCCGCTTACCCTTTTTCTCTCTCCTTCATTTTCATAGTGGCTTTCAGGAAGACCGTGTGGATTTGTGGCCACAGTATTGTCCACTGGGCCCACAAGAGGGCTGTCAGCCGGGGCCTCACCGCCAACCTGGGCTTGCATCCAGGAGTACGTGTATATTGGTACGCCAGAAGAGGCATGCTCTGGCAGGAGCTTATGCCCTTGCTGAGGGCGAAGGTGGCAGCATTCGGCCCCCCCGACATTCTGATCATTCAGTTGGGCGAGAATGATCTTGTGAGCAGGAAAAGCGTGGACTTATCTTGGGCCATAAGGACTGATATCGATGAAATTGCGGCTCTGTGCCCCAGAACGACGTTGTTTTGGTCATCCCTCCTGAAAAGAACTGTTTGGCGCGGTGCGCAGAATTGTATGGCCATTGAAAGATCCAGGAAAGTCCTGAACCGGGCCGTGTCCCGCTGGGTGCGCTTTTTGTATGGCCAAGTTATCAGTCATGACCGCATCCGGATTGGCGATGGCGCCTTATACCGGGATGACGGGGTTCACCTCACGGATAAGGGGAATGACTTATGGTTGGACAGCGTAATCAGGAGTGTTAGGGATTGGTTACGGCTTTGAGGGTATTGGCGGCGAGCCTTTTCGGCTCGGGTGGCGGTTAGGCATTGGATTTGGGTGTTATGCTGTGTGGGAAGGCTAGGTGTGGCCATCGCCTACGCCTTCGATTTGGGTATTCCGTTAAAGGAATCCGGCGGTCGTGTATTCTGTCCGATGCCTGCTTGGCTGGAGGCCATGGCACGACCCCGGTGACATCAGGGGTGAGCCTATAGTTGGATAGGCATCAACTGGCTCCGCCTACCCTACTGATGATTCAACCCCTCTGCTGTGGTCATCCAATGCCTAAGCCAATACCTTTGCATTGCAGTAACCAATAAAGTTGTGGCCTTTTCCATGCCCATAAACCTTATACCACGCGTCCTTGTGTATTTATTTCCACCTCACGGGGGTTGGGGGTCCTCGAACCACAAAGACTCTCCTCCCAGAAGGGAGGGGAGTGGTTGTGGACGGGAGCCCCAAACCCGCCCACGCAGGGGCGGGAGCCCCTGCTTCTTCCGGCTCACCTGGCCGGTGCCTCACGCCCAGGAGGCGGCTCCCACCTGGAGCCGCCCGTAGAGGGGGAGGGCTTGACCTTAGTATATATGCTGGGGCCGGCCCCCTCCTCAGCCTCTTTCTACGTCGCTGCTTCGAGAGTCACCCACCCTCCACTCCCTCTAGCTCAGGGCTCAAGTTTTCTTCTGGCCTTGCTATGGACCTTAGGTTGGTCGCCCGGTTGTCTGGGGGCCTGGTAGGAGTTTTTCCTGTTGGCATTAGGCCTATAGGTTTTTTCGCCTACCTCGTAGCAATCGTCACAACTTTTGTGGTATTGGTGGGTAGGTTAGGCATTGGATTTGGGTGTTATGCTGTGTGGGAAGGCTAGGTGTGGCCATCGCCTACGCCTTCGATTTGGGTATTCCGTTAAAGGAATCCGGCGGTCGTGTATTCTGTCCGATGCCTGCTTGGCTGGAGGCCATGGCACGACCCCGGTGACATCAGGGGTGAGCCTATAGTTGGATAGGCATCAACTGGCTCCGCCTACCCTACTGATGATTCAACCCCTCTGCTGTGGTCATCCAATGCCTAAGCCAATACCTTTGCATTGCAGTAACCAATAAAGTTGTGGCCTTTTCCATGCCCATAAACCTTATACCACGCGTCCTTGTGTATTTATTTCCACCTCACGGGGGTTGGGGGTCCTCGAACCACAAAGACTCTCCTCCCAGAAGGGAGGGGAGTGGTTGTGGACGGGAGCCCCAAACCCGCCCACGCAGGGGCGGGAGCCCCTGCTTCTTCCGGCTCACCTGGCCGGTGCCTCACGCCCAGGAGGCGGCTCCCACCTGGAGCCGCCCGTAGAGGGGGAGGGCTTGACCTTAGTATATATGCTGGGGCCGGCCCCCTCCTCAGCCTCTTTCTACGTCGCTGCTTCGAGAGTCACCCACCCTCCACTCCCTCTAGCTCAGGGCTCAAGTTTTCTTCTGGCCTTGCTATGGACCTTAGGTTGGTCGCCCGGTTGTCTGGGGGCCTGGTAGGAGTTTTTCCTGTTGGCATTAGGCCTATAGGTTTTTTCGCCTACCTCGTAGCAATCGTCACAACTTTTGTGGTATTGGTGGGTAGGTTAGGCATTGGATTTGGGTGTTATGCTGTGTGGGAAGGCTAGGTGTGGCCATCGCCTACGCCTTCGATTTGGGTATTCCGTTAAAGGAATCCGGCGGTCGTGTATTCTGTCCGATGCCTGCTTGGCTGGAGGCCATGGCACGACCCCGGTGACATCAGGGGTGAGCCTATAGTTGGATAGGCATCAACTGGCTCCGCCTACCCTACTGATGATTCAACCCCTCTGCTGTGGTCATCCAATGCCTAAGCCAATACCTTTGCATTGCAGTAACCAATAAAGTTGTGGCCTTTTCCATGCCCATAAACCTTATACCACGCGTCCTTGTGTATTTATTTCCACCTCACGGGGGTTGGGGGTCCTCGAACCACAATCACCTTTTGTTCAGGCAGGTTCTCGAACAGACAGAAATCTGCCAAGTACCTCTCATCCTGAGGTGGAGGATGCTTCACCTGTTGCATTTCTGCCTGTTTGGAAGCAAAGAAGCCATCTGAAGGCAGCCCTGTTCAGGGAAGTTTTTAATGTGTGACATCTTAGTGTATTTTTGGTCTTTGTTGGAGGCCGCCCAGAGTGGCTGGGGAAGCCCAGCCAGATGGACGGGGTACAAATAATAAATTGTTGTTGTTGTTGTTGTTGTTGACTGAAAAAAGAGACAGAAACCTCCAAACAAGAGAGATGGCATGCATTTACCTTCTCTGGGCTGTACAGATGTAAATGTTTTTATGCACATCAAGAAGGCTTATCATTTTTCCCCATTAATCTCTCATAACAATCTGGTCTATAGTTTAATGCACCCATCTTACATGGTGTTGGATATGATTACATTTCCAAGGGTCTTCCATCCCATCAGCAAAATCAATGTAATTGTGAAAATGACTTCTCTTTTGTCAGGGCAATAAAGATACTTCACATTAAATGCCTATTTCGCTACTAGGCCCATCAATGCATGAAAACCTTTGATTGTTGTAAAAGATGCTGAACCCTTCTTGGATTGTTTAAAAGCAATTTAGCACAGGGGTGGGAATGCTAGAGAAACCAGGCGGAAACATTCAGAGTTGGCCAAATGAAGTAAATAATGGCATTCGTATTCTGTGCTCAACCATTTTATTGAGTTATTCATGGAAAAAAGAACAAATGGGCAGCTCCGCCCCACTCTGATTCAATTTGGAACTGGGCTTGACAAACTGAACCATTTTCATTATATATATATATATATATATAAAATATGTTTCTTCTGAGCTGAAACTGGATCCTGCTACACACTGGTTTTGTCCAAATCCTGAGATAATAATAATAATAATAAATTTTATTTATATCCCGCCCTCCCCGGCCGAAGCCGGGCTCAGGGCGGCTAACAACAATAAAACAGTACAAACAACACTTTAAAATCATTCATTATAAAATTAATTAATTCAAGCCACTGGCAACCATTGGGCCAGAGCTCTGCGAAGATTGCCAATGGAGGGAGTCAGGCTGTGCCCTGGCCAAAGGCCTGGTGGAACAGTTCAGTCTTGCAGGCCCTGCGGAAAGATGTTAAGTCCCGCAGGGCCCTGGTCTCTTGTGACAGAGTGTTCCACCAGATCGGAGCCACGGCCGAAAAAGCCCTGGCTCTAGTTGAGGCCAGCCTAACTTCTCTGTGGCCTGGGACCTTTAAGATGTTTTTATTTGAAGACCGTAAGTTTCTCTGTGGGGCATACCAGGAGATGAATTTGGTCAATTGGGGGGCTTCCAGACTTGGGCTAAGTCAGAGCAGTTCAGGGCTATCAGGGGGCAGGAAGTCTGGCAGAAAGGCTGCAGGGGCCTCATTTGCCATGGAATGTGCTTTTTTTTTGAAGTAAACCCCAACTTCTTGGGTGCTACTTGGCTGCAGTAACGGAAGGTTTTGAGAAGCAGCATTCTGCAGGATCAGAACCCACTCTCCATTCTCAGCAGAGGGGGAATGAGACAACCAAGATCCTACCAGGCTCCCGATCAAGAGTGTGAGAGGATCTGAGTGTTTCATCAAATCCCCTTGACCTTCTCCCACTGCCCCTTTCTCCCTTTCCTGACCTGATGGTAACACAAGAAGAGCCTTGGTGCTTCCTCAAACTCTGCTAGGACAGTGTTCCAGAAGCCAGGAAGCCTGGAGAATTCAGTTTTCCCAGGGTCTCCAATATTCTACACTGAGTTTATAACTGGATCAATTTGGGGGGATCTGGGGTTCGTCTGAATCTAGCCAAGACAGCCTTAGATTATGATCTGCCTTGAAGAAGGGGTTTAGCCTAGACCTCTCGCCGGCAGGCTACTTTTCCATGCACAGGGAACTTTGTTCCACACATTCCACACATTTTTTAGCACATTCCAAGGGGTAAAGTTGGTATGATGTTAATTGCACATGTGCAATTTAACATGAACTTTTGATGGGGTGAGGTGATGAAAGCTGCAGTTAAGAGGAAGCCAGGGGCTGGTGAGGGAGTTCTCCTTGAAAATGGCAACAAAAGTTATCAAGGGAAAGGTGCAACTCCCCTATGAGGAAAGGTTAAAACATTTTGAGCTTTTTAGTTTAGAGAAAATAAGAGGAAGAGGCAACATGATAGATATGCATAAAATTATGGCAGGGAGAGAAAGAGTGAAACTCAACCCCCACCCACCTGCCCCACAGTCTGAGTCTACTCCTGATTCCCCACGGCTGCTAATGTACTTGACATCAACAAAAACGTGTGCATGTTAATTGCAGTCACACAATTACCATCACTTCCAGTGTGGCCTTTAGCATGACTATTCAGAGTGTGAAAAGCAAGTGATGTGTGTTATACAGACAGCCAAGAGTCAAGCAGGACACGTAATACAATTGATGGCATCTAGAGCAGTTTATGTTAGCTGGGGGGGGGGGGGATGCAAGGAGAAGCGATGAAATAGTCAGTGGAATACAAATGTATAACACCAAGAAATCTTTTGGCTGTCATGAGCAGTCAGCCTCCATCTCTCTGTTCCATTCCTAATCCAGTACGCTGAATGGAGCCATTTGGAGGAGCAACCCACTTCATGGGAGACTGCCTCATTCTGTTAGAAGCATTGAGGCATTGATGACATCTTCATACGGAAGAGCATCAAACAGGCAGCAGCCAGAAAATAGAAGACTGCTCTATTTGCAGAGCTCTTAAACAGGGGTGCTCTGCTGAAAGCCACTAACAAGTGTTCCGATTTCCCGTTTTGGTGTGCTCTGCGGTTCCATCCCCCAGACTGCCAGGCAAACTGCAATTTGCTGCTAATGATCAGATCTGTGGAGCGGAGCAGTAGTAATTTCATTCCACACATTCTTTAACACATTCCAAGGGGTAAACTTGGTATGTTGTGGCTTGCACATGTGCACTTAGCATAAAGATTGGGGGAGGGAATAAAAATTGCTGTTGATGTTTTGGTTAGAAGGGTGTGTGTGAAATTCCCCCAGTCTGAAAAGAATATGCTTTGCTGAAAGAAGGAAAACAAAACAGAACCAATCAGATAACATGTATTCAGGCTGGAGTAGTGCCCAAGGAGATATTGCCTTATAGATGCATTCAATATTATGGTAGATTTGAAGTCTTGTTGTGATGTTGAGTACATTGCCTTGAGCACTTGACAGAAGGAGGAGGTGCTTCACAAGCACTTCCCAGCCAGACAAGAACATTCAGATGGTGAAAAGCAGGGCCCGTAGTGTGGTCTGGGGAGAGCGAGTGTAGCCTGGAGAGATTACCAAGGGCCATGTAGAGAGGACTGGAGGGCCACATTCCATCCCCAGAGCTGAGGTTCCCAACCCCTGGCTTATCATACTGGACAGGTTCATCTTTCACCTGTTCCCAAGTACTGACTTTTACAAGGACCAATAAGAGGGCTGTCACTACAAGGTGTTCTCCAATAGCATCACTTCTTCTCCTGCCCTGCTTGTCACTGTCAGTTAGGAAATCTACAGTCTCAGTTCCTTTTGCATATTTAATCCCCATGTTGTACAAGTCTGAAATGAAGTAGGAGGGGGGGTTGTTAAATCATGCAAAGCAACTAATTAAGTTCATATTTTTTAGATTTGTCAGTTTAGGTTCCAACATGCTTGTAGGGGAAGTCAGGGGGAAGAATAAAGCATAATGGTCTTTTTTAAGCCATCACAAATCAAAATGTCCTTGTAAAGTAAACAGTCAATACTCTAATTGTTCAGCAAATTAAAAAAGCAGTGATCGCATCACCTACACTAATTAATAAGAAATTTCTGGCTTTGACTCCGAGACTTGGATTTCAGATAAATCTACCAGCAACTTAAAGGCATTGCAGAGAATTTAACTGTGCTTTTTGTCTGTCGTTCAGGGTTGTGCAGAAGCTGCTAACAAAACAAAACAGCACACCAATTTTCTTTGGGATACCAAGAAATAACGAGCAGCCAGGTGAGGGTGTGTGGAATTATATTAAATCATGGGATTCCAGTGATATGGCAAAAAGGGATTCTCATATTCCATGTCCACGCCTATGCTTCTTTGATCATCACATTGCACAAGTGAGATCAAGATAAAGGCTGGGATTTCCAAGGGCTCCTAGGCTTTCAATCGATGCCAGGTTAACTTGGGAGAGATGGCCTGTAATGTGACCTCTGCTCCCTTGCTATGTGATTAGCGAACTGTGCAGGGAGCAAAGCAGGCATTCTGGTCACATCCACACCTCAGCCCTATTATACCACCTTGACAGGCATGGCTATTCCCCAACTTTAGTTTGGGTTTCAAACACACAGGGATACGTACAAAATCCTGTGCAATTGCCCTCCCTAGAAGATCAAACCTATCCATTCTTAAGGAAATCAGCCCTGAGTGCTCACTGGAAGGACAGATCCTGAAGCTGAGGCTCCAATACTTTGGTCACCTCATGAGAAGAGAAGACTCCCTGGAAAAGACCCTGATGTTGGGAAAGATGGAGGGCACAAGGAGAAGGGGATGACAGAGGACGAGATGGTTGGATAGTGTTCTCGAAGCTACCAGCATGAGTTTGACCAAACTACAGGAGGCAGTGAAAGACAGGAGTGCCTGGCGTGCTCTGGTCCATGGGGTCACGAAGAGTCGGACACGACTAAACAACAACAACATCCATTTTGCATGTGTTGCTGCCATGCCAAGTAATGTCACTCACATACCTGCTTTTTACCCCACCCACCATGAAAGAAGACTCAAAAAGGCAACTTATTAAGAGGTAAAAAGAAGAAGAAGAAGAGTTTGGATTTGATATCCCGCTTTATCACTACCCGAAGGAGTCTCAAAGCGGCTAACATTCTCCTTTCCCTTCCTCCCCCACAACAAACACTCTGTGAGGTGAGTGGGGCTGAGAGACTTCAGAGAAGTGTGACTAGTCCAAGGTCACCCAGCAGCTGCATGGGGAGGAGCGGACCCGGTTCCCCAGGTTACAAGACTACCGCTCTTAACCACTACACCACACTGGCTGGTGATAGCTATTAAAATATATTGGATTAGTTATTTGGCTAACTGTTAGATCCTCTAAGTGTGGTCAGGGGAGTAAATGGAGGTGGAGGCACCTTAAATAACAGGCTAGTGTGCCCCCTCCCATTGGACACTCAGCCCCATGTGGCACCAGGCCCCCACCCAGATGAAGAGGCCACCTTGAGTCTCTTTCCCCTGGGTGGAAAGTGAGGCAAATTCACCCCCTCAGATAGCAGAAACGGAATGCCTACTTCTTCTTTTTTTTAAGCCAACCAGTGAAACCTCTTTTAAATGTGCATTCTTGCCTTTTTCAATAGGAAGACAAAGCTGCTGTTTCATCAACACGCCCAGAATGAAGAATTGCCCTTATTTCAAATGACCCAGGCATAGGTTTTTTCCTGCTTTACTCTAGCAAGAACCATAACTCTATCATGCAAGAGGGTGAGAAATCAACAGTAACTGAGTTAATCAAAAACAATACCCCACTGGGGTCCACGGTTTTGTGAGGGGTTTGGGGGGAAGGGGTTGTAATAGAAATCTTTGTCCCCATTTGCTTTTGATGGCAAATCCAATCTGCTATTCATCATTTCTGGGCACATTTGTTGAACATTATGAGATTACTTCTTTATATTATATATTTACATGGGAGCGAATGAATTCCATAAATCAAAGTGGATTGAAGGGGAGGGCAAAGTTATTATTTACAATGTCGCAGCTTTGCCATCATGGCATTTCATTAATTTTATTTATATATATATATATATATATAAACACCCAGCACTTTTTATGCCTGCAAAAGTACATGGTTAGGACTGGGCCAAAATCAAACCCTGATCTAGAGGTTAATGTGTCTATGTCCACATTCACACCATACACATAAAGCGCTATGATGCCACTTTAAACTGTCATGGCTTCCCCCATGGATTCTGGGAGTTGTAGTTTGTGAAGGGTGCTGAGAGTTGGTAGGAGACCTCTTTTGCCCTCCCAGAGATACAATTCCAAGAGGCATTTAACAAGCAATATCTCTTCACTGGGAACTGTAGCTTTTGGAGGGGAGGAGGGGCTCCTAACAAGTCTCAGGACCTTTAACAAACTAGAGCTCCCATAATTCTTTGGGGAAAGCCATGACTATTTGAAATGGTATCATTACACTTTAAATGTATGGTGTGAATATGGCCAAATTCAGAAATGAAAGGTCAGTCACTGAATTTCATCCTCATAGAAAGCGGTAAAGGCATTGCACAAGACCCCAGATCCTTTCATGGACACTACCAGGAATTTGTAAAGATGAGGTAGAAATTAAATTCACTTTGCATTTAAAAGCAAACCTACATAATTCTCACATTCTGAAACAACACATGAACCAAAACGCAACCATCCTTTCAAATTTGCTCTTCTCTGAATTTTTCGATGCAGTCCTCCAGCCAAGTAATACATATATAAATATATATATATGCCAGGTTGAAGGGTGCATATAAATGCACATATTACTGAGAGCAACATTCAGAAAATATATTGTGGGTAAATGCTTCACAAAAAAAGTGCACGAGACAAAATGCATACAAACATGTCTATATTAATAAAAAATTGCACTAAAATGATGATGAATTTTCATGAGAACCTTTAAAGGTAAAGGGACCCCTGACCATCAGGTCCAGTCATGACTGACTCTGGGGCTGCGGTAATCATCTCACTTTATTAGCCGAGGGAGCCGGCGTACAGCTTCTGGGTCATGTGGCCAGCATGACTAAGCCGTTTCTGGTGAACCACAGCAGCGCACGGAAACACCGTTTACCTTCCCACCAATCTACTTGCACTTTTGACGTGCTTTCGAACTGCTAGGTTGGCAGGAGCAGGGACCGAGCAATGGAGATTCGAACTGCCGACCTTCTGATCAACAAGTCCTAGGCTCTGTGGTTTAACCCACAGCACCACCCGCGTCCCTCATGAGAACCTTTATTAAAGCATAAATTGGTGTGGAAATGTGGAGAGCTAAACTTAAGGCTTGAAAAATGAGAAACTGAAAGAAACATACATGAGAAATCCCCTGGGGTTGTACCACTGGACAGATATGGGGACATCAGCACATCAGGAGGGTCCACCAGCACCTACCCATGACTAGGTGCTACTGAGCAACAGCATCCACCACTTCTGCTACGGGGAGTTCCCAAAGTGGGTTATGGGAACCTACTGTGTGTTGTGCTGCTACCACCTATGGAAGGCAAACCTCATAATCTCCCCAACATCATTCAGAGTCAGAGGGCAGTTGGCACAGCTGCCACCCATCTGCCAAGGGAGAGGCAATTGCAAGGAACATCACTCACCTGTCCTCTCACTCTAGGTGGGGATGGAGATGGAGCAGTCAGATGATTGGAGTAGGGTGTTCCTCCACCAGATGAGCAAGTTAACAAGTGGCAGGAGCAAAGAACAGCCTCTGCCTTGCTCTGTTGCAACAGTGAAGCTTGGGCCCTCTGGAGGTGAATAAGGGAATAGTGATAGATCCACCAATTGCAAGTTATCAAGAACCCCCAAAACCTGAAATCAATCCTGGAACCATGCACTGGTCCAAATCATGGTCTGGACTGTGGCAGCTAGGAGTCGCATGTATTTTATCATGTTATTCGTTCCTCTGCCCTTTCCTTCATAAAACCTCAGGATTGCAAATACAGTTTTCGTCCCCTCCTTCATTTTATTCTCATGACAGCCTTGTGAGGAAGGTTTGTCTGAGAGATAGTGACTGGACCAAGGTTCTACAGTGAGCTTTGTGGTGGTGGAAGATTTAACACAAGGACATAAGAATAGGCCAATGGCCCATCTAGTTCATATGCCCCTATGGAAAGCCCACAAGCAGGAACTGAGCACAAGAGCACTCTCCCCTCTTGTGGTTTCCAGCAACTGGTATCTAGAAGAATTACTGCCTCTGTCCATGGAGGCACTGTCAGGAGTTCAGCCTACACTCAAGTAGGACCCTGGCAGAGACACATGCCCAACTGGCATGTTCCCTCCCTCCTGGTCGATCGTTCGGGAGCTTCAGAAGCTTTCTTCATCCCGAGCATCACAGTGACTGATTCCAACCGACACCGGCACACTTAGGGATCTGCAGAGTCTTCGCAGCTTTGCGTAACAGACCTCAGAAACTCAACATTTTGACTAATCTACTTTATTTACATATAAACACACACGGAGCACTGCAACATGGCTCCCTCTCTAGCATCAGACAGCAAAGAACAAAGGACAATAGTCCCACTTCAGGAAACACAGTAACACAAACATCCTATCTTCGTCACTTCCCACTCTGTGGAGTCAAAACATACACCGTCATGTGATAGACAAAAATCCCATGACTGCAATCATAGATCAGGAATTCTAACAGGCACAGCATAGCTACTGTGGCTGGTAGCTACTGATACGAGTAATATGCCCATGATAGAGGCAGGGCCACTCAATTTCCCCAACAAATAAAAGGCTTCTTGTAAGGAAATGGATATCATCTGGCAGCCTTAAGCCACCCTACTGAGGAAGTATTTTTTTAAAGGAGAGACAAAACGCTCCCTTATCAGTAAAAGGGCTCTTGATACAATGATGATCTCACTTGACTTAACATAAGTTGCTCAAAAGAAGGGAACCTTGACTTTGGGTGGGCTGTGAATCACATTCTTGGCAAGACACTCTGCTTAGCAGCATCAATTATGCTGTAAGTACTCAGTAACCAGACACTCATCCCCTCTGTAGTCACTGCACACATAGAAGCAATAGTAAAAATAATCTTCCCCACCCCCACCCCTATATTTTGCATGAAGGGCCATAACTATGTCTTTGTCCTTGATGTAGCTGTCAATGAGAATGTGCAATTCCATGTCCCTCAAGAAAATTACATCAGAGTTCAAGCTCCCAGAACTACATCAAGTCTCTTTATTCAGCTTCTCTTCACTATCCTTTTAGAGTGGAGATAGTAGCAAGAATGTGCACCAGGACCCAGAGCCTTGTCCATCATGTGGGGAGGAGTCAAAGCTCAGTGGAAGAACACTTGCTTTGTGTGCAGGAAGTCTCATGTTTAATTCCTGCCATTTCTAGATAGGGCTCAGAAAAGACTCCTGGCTAAAAACCTAGAAAGCCATTGCCAGTCAGTGTTGAAAATACTGAGCGAGATGAACCGCAGGCATTACTTATGGCTGTTAGGGCACCTGTTTTGCATGCAGAAGGTCCCAGGCTCAATTCCCAGCATCTCTAGTTAAGACTATGAAAGCTGATGGTGAGTGTAGACAATTCTAAACTAGATGGGCCAATGATCTGACTCATCAGAAGGCAGCTTCCTATGTAACTCGATGGCTGATCATGGGATATGCCCTCCCTCTCAGCCTAACCTAATACTTCACAGTTGACAAAGCAAGAATGCCCCATAACAGGGCTGGCCCACCCATGAAGCAAGGTGAGGCAACTGCCTCAGGTGGCAGGATTCACAAGGACATCAGATCCTGATGTAGATATTTATTCCCTGCTTTTTCCAGATGTAGATCTTCACTCATCCCTTCTTCCCTGGCAGAGAGTGGTGTGCCATTTTGTGGCTCACCTCAGGTGCCAAAATGTCTTGGGCTGGCTCTTCTCCATATACACTATGGGTGAGCAAGCTTCATCCCTGATACTGTGCTTCAGACTGGCCTAACCCAACCTGCATCCTGAACTAATGGGCTTGCACAGTGTTTAATTAAGGTTTAAATTAGGAGGGGGTGCCTGTGTGACTCCTCCTCCTCCTCTCCGCACCTACCATATCAGGGTTTAAAACCTGATTGGGGAAAGAGAAGCAGATACACTTAGCCTGCCTGTACACCTCCTCTTATCTCCTTGCAAGGGAATCCCAGCGGTGCCCCATCAATAGTCTGAGTAAGGAATTCAAGCGAAGATACACACACACTCAGGAGGCCCCTACAGAACCTTGGACAGCTCCCAGGGAATCGGGATCAGGAGATGCTGTAGTAATCACTGCAACACTTGTACCAAACAGATGAAACTTCCAACTTAAGTTCCATCAACAGGATCTCACCACTCTGTTCAGCTTGATTTAACACATTCTGTCCAGGCTGTGCTTTGGATGCCATCTCCCCAATCATTTTCAGCCACATTTCACTGCTTTTAAGCAGTAAACTCACCATGCCCTCATTTTGGCAGATTTCTCAATTAACTCACTTGCCCACATAATTCACAGAATCCATTTTCAGGAAAGCACTTTGAGTGTGTGCCTGTTCTACTAAGCAGTTGATTAAGTTTATTTGTTTTTTGAAACTCAAATGGACACTGTGCAGTGCTTGCTAATATGGCTCCTCCATCACAATTCACGAATGTGTTTAAGACAGAAGAATTGATGAATCTATCAATTTGGGCTTCATCTTTTCCCAGGTCTTAAGAAATGGAGTTTACCCTATGTCCACATATGTTTTTGATTTATTTATTTTTAATCTCCATGGAGGTTTGAGAACATGATGATGCACAACTCTCCACATATATGCATTTTGCATAAACTTGTGCTTTGCATATGCAAGCAATCCCCTCCGCCCAATATTTGTGTATGTGACACTAGCCCAAGATTAAGAGAATCACATAATGGAGAGGTTATTGTACAACAGGCATAGGCAAACTCTGCCCTCCAGATGTTTTGGGACTGCAACTCCCATCATCCCTGACCACTTGTCCTGTTAGCCAGGGATGATGGGAGTTGCAGTCCCAAAACATCTGGAGGGCAGAGTTTGCCTATGCCTGTTGTACAGTCTCTAGGACAGGGAAATACAGGACTTTGACATGTCTTTGGATTGCAAAGCATCTTCATCCATCACCTGTAGAAGTATCTATCTGCTCTTACAAAACAACATTTTTGGAACAATGCTGAATATTCAAAATCAATGCTCCCCAAAAGCGCTCCAAACTTGCTCACTCTTGATGGAACTTGGGTGGGGTAGGTAGGAGTAGAGTATCTATAATTAATAACATATGATGGTAAAAATACGGAGGGGGTGCATTGTAACTGTTCTTGCATTGTCTCTTTTTACCTCTTGAATGAGAACAATTTAACTACAGTAATGGAATGAAAGAGATTTTTAGAGTACTCCTAAAGGATTAGAGCAATTATGCTGGGGTAGATTTGGCACTGAGGCTTAAAGCACTTTAATTGGATAAAGAGGAATTAAAGTGCATTTCATCCTATAGGATGGGCAATTTAAAAATAAAATAAAACGAGGAAGTATTATTTTGTAAAGAAATTGAGCTAATTCTAATGGTCACTGTAACAACTGCACACAGACTGTGCCATTAGAATATTTCTTCTGGATTGCTGCATAACCTCAACAAGTTCTTCTTGCATTAATGTTGGCATGCTGGTCAATTCCCCGGTCAAAGATTGCCATACTTACTGGTCAAATGACCACCTAGTATTGGGCCACAAGCAAATATTCCATGAGTTGATGGGCAGCTAACTTTCTGCATTTCCTTGTAGTGCAGGGGTAAGGAACCACCAGCCAATTTAGCCCACGTGGGGTTTTTGTGTAGGCCACACCCACCTGTCACTCATTTGATGTCATATGACATCAGAAGCAAGAGAAGTAAATCCAAAGAACTCTTAGGAGTGTAACTGAGAGTATCAGCTGGAGAAAGGAGGATTCAATCCTGCTGGGGTCTGCTTCCCCATTGTGCTGCTTTTGAGGAAATGTCCTGGGGCTACCTGTTCCTCCTCCTTCCCACACAACACTTTGCCCATCAGGGCCCTGGATCACTCCAATTGGCCAGGTCTGATCTGCAGTGGTCTGGGACTGTCTCCAAATCAGTATGATTCAGTTCAGGTTTGGGCTGAATACAGTCCACAGCCCTACAACCCAGCAAGACCGCAAAGCTTATCTCTTTGGTCAAATGAGTAGCTGGCCTCATCTGTTCTGTACTGTAGCATCACCAATATAAATTTTATAAAGGGTTTCAGATATTTATTTAAAGTGATGTATTACAGATTCAATATAAATTTATCACTCTAGAACTAACGCAGAAAGACACGGAATTTAGGTACGTGTGTTTTGAATATGATGTATGTATTATATGCCGTTTGTTATTATGTGTATCTAAAGAGACACAAATTGATAAAATGATCCATTATGTATTTTTCAAAGTTAATGTTTAACAGTGAATAAGTTGTTGTTATCTTACTTTATTGCAGTACTTTTAATTATTATTTATTATTTTAATCAGAAAAGTCTATAGCCCAAGATGATGCCTCTTGCCTTCCCATACCAACAAAGATAGTGAAAGCGGTTGTATCCAGCTTCATTCTACTCAGAGTAGGCCCACTGACATTTGCAGACCCAAGCTTGTGTTTATTAATCTCAATTGATGTGCTCTGTGTATGCCTAAAATTGGACACAACCCTAACAGTTCAATCCTGTGTACGTCTACTCAGAAGGAAGCCCCATCACTCCCTGCTACCGAGCCTGTGTGTGTGTGTGTGTGTGTGTGTACAACACACCCTTGGTTTAGGAGGATCCACTTGATGACTTGAAATGTCAAGAGGCGAAACAGGACAATCCGAAGTCACGTCCGTTTGCTGGCGTTTATTGTCAAATATGTACCTTTTGAAATGAGTAGCATTCGCAGCCAGCATAGCAGTACAAATACATATTTTATTCATGAACAATCTGCAAATGTTCATCTGTAATGCTGGCATGCACTTGGACTTCAAACACACACTGACACCCATACAAAAAGCCTTTGCAATTGCAACAACAGGCAGGCTCTGGTGGGTGGCTCCTTTAAAGATCATGAAAGGCATTTTGAAAGGATTTTCATTTGTTTCGATGAGCACTGGCAAAACAAGATCAAGTAAGAAACTGAAAGCACAGTCTCTTAACATATGGGGAGATTTTACGTGAGTGTGCTGGAGACGGGGAAGAAATTTGTTCAGCTTGCATTTTAATGCAACATCGCCTCATCCACACTTCTGATTCTGCCATTTTAAGGAGTATGTGGGATAACCAGCCTCATAAAGCCAACATGCTTAAATCCAATTAAGGCATGAACGAGTTAAGACAATAGAGTAAGCTGTTCTGCCAGGATTAGCTCACCTTGGGAGGGACTAGGTAATTGAGCCTTTGTCCCCCTTCAATCTACCAGAGAAGCTCGGTGTGTGAGGTCTGAGCTAGTTGCTCCAAGCTCACACTGCATGGCTCTCACAAGCCACTTGAATTCCTATAATAATAATTTAGGAACTTGCACCATTGTAACTAAGCCAAGTTTTACTGCCTGTGCAGCTTTCTGAAGCACTTGAATCTGGCATTTAGAGAGTTTGGAAGTAAACCAATTTTTAACTTACCAAGCATGGGTTTTTCCCACTGCAGGAGGAAGAGGGACGTTTTGAGATTCACAAGGGCCCAATTTAAAGGTCTAATAGCCTATGTTTCCATACTTTATTTTGCTGCATATTTTGTGCTGGGGTTCTCTCACCAAACAGAACTTGCTCAAACTTGGACTAACACAGTCTTTAATAATGTTAACATTGTTGAAAGAAGCAATGGGCTTGTCCCTCATTTCTTCCAGTTCCCCTCTCTATATTCCCTTAATTCCTTCATCTTCTTCTTCTTCTTCTTATTATTATTATTATTATTCCGTGCCATTTCCCTTGACAGGACTCAAGGTGTCTTACACCAATAATTGCTAAAAGCAGAGGAAAAAACAATCCATTCGACCTAAGCAATATAAAATGGCAATCAGTATTAAACGAGCCAAACTTCCTCAGAATTTTCTGAGGCATTTTTCCTGAGAATTTCATTCCCCTACAAAGGTGGAGAATTCTGCCTCCCTGCACAATATAGTCACATACATACATACATACATACATACAATATGGCCCATCAGCACTATACATTTAAAGCAGGATCATGCCTTCTCCCAAAGGACCCCTGGAAGTGTAGTTTGCTCAGGGCACTGGGAATGGTTAAAGGTAAAGGTAAAGGTACTCCTGCCCATACGGGCCAGTCGTGTCCGACTCTAGGGTTGCGTGTTCATCTCGCTTAAGAGGCCGGGAGCCAGCGCTATCCAGAGACACTTCCGGGTCACGTGGCCAGCGTGACGAAGCTGCATCTGGCGAGCCAGCACCAGCGCAGCACACGGAAACGCCGTTTACCTTCCCGCTATAAAGTGGTCCCTATTTATCTACTTGCACTTAGGAGTGCTTTGGAACTGCTAGGTGGGCAGGAGCTGGGACCAAACGACGGGAGCTCACCCTGCCGCGGGGATTCGAACCGCCGACCATACGATCGGCAAGTCCTAGGCGCTGAAGTTTTACCCACAGCACCACCCGCGTCCCACTGGGAATGGTTAGGAGACCCCTATCCCCCTCACAGAGCTACAATTCTCAGAGTAGTTTAACAGCCAGTACCTCTTCCCAGGGAACTCAGGGAATTTTAACTCTAAAAGAAGAATAGTGGTCTTCTAACAACTCTCAGCACACCCAAAACAAAGAACCAGTGAGTTAGACTACTTCCAACATCTGACGGAGGCCTTATATACTCTGGTCTCCTAAGCCACACTCTAACCTCAGCTGATAGAAGTCAAGAGATTTCTTACTCTTGAGTAGACTGAGAACTCCTACTCTGAATGGTAACTCTGCTTTTCTCCTGCTCTGGAGAGTAGGCTTCAAGTTGCAAGAAAAGAGATTCCAACTAAACATTCGGAAAAACTTTCTGACAGTAAGAGCTGTTCAGCAGTGAAACAGACTCCCATAAGAGGTGGTGGACTCTCTTTCATTGAAGGTTTTTCAACAGAGGTTGGATGGCCCTCTGTCATGGATGCTTTAGCTGAGGTTCCTACATTGCAGGGGGTTGGACAAGCTGACCCTTGGGGTCCCTTCCAACTTCTATGATTCTATGAACTCTGGCATCTGTAAATGCATACTGTGCCATCCCTCTTTAGTATGGACCCAATGTTTTGATTTCCAGTGCTCTTGAGTGCTAGAGCACCACCCTGCCGCCTCCTCTGACAGTTCCAGCGTTTCTCCATTAGATACCAACCCAGAGACCTCAGCATTGGATTCAGGGGATCATGCATGATCCTCAAGAACTTCAACCTATGGAGTCTCTAGATAATCACTCAAGGACTCCAGGTAAGAGCCATCATGGCACCTGTACTTGGGAGAATTCATCCATAAATGGCTTGCTATTCTGTCTTTTAGAGAATGCTTTGAAGTGTTAATAGACAAGTTGGACAACTTTTGAAAATCCAACCCCATGCCTCAATTTCTCTATCTAAGAAAGAGGGGAAATTTCTAAGCAAGGACCCCTGTGCAGGTGTTTCCAACACCACCTTTGGAGATCGTATGTGACATTTTCAAAAAAAATGGCTTCAGAAGGCAGTCAATCCCACTCATCTCAGACTTGGTCCATTAACCTTGACATGTCGAGATTATGTCTCCCAATTCTGCTTGTCTTAATGATCATGTCAAATTACACCAAATTATATGCAGATCCATTGATTGCCTTTTTGAGGCAGGAAGTGGTGAAAGATCTGCCAGAAATTTTAACACCCATCTTCTAATTCAAGATGGAACCGATGAAATCTTAATTAACAGTTCACAAAGGCTGCTTAATGTCATGTGCCATATGCATCTTAATTATCCCACTGTTTGTTTGCAATTTGGAGGATTGTGAATGCTCATTCCATTTCTTCAGAGCCTGCAGAGCTAAAAGCAGATGCTTTGTTTGTATTATCTTTTTAACGCAGCACCCTGGTCCTACTTGAAACAAACAGCACTTCTGCCTCATTGTTTTAAGATGCGATGAGGGATGATGTTACTCTCTGTGGTTTTCTGCAACTGGAGCAAAACATTTTTATTTTAATTCTGCATATTTGCTCTTTGCAAAGATGAGTGGGGGGGGGAGCAAATGCATGTGTAACAAAGCCCACACTTTTAAAAGTGAAAAGCAGTCTTGGGAGGCTTCATTTCTGAGCAGAGCAGTAGCAGGGAGCAGAGGTGTAATTAATCCTTTCTGCACCAGCCATTTTTCTGTTCAGAATCACCCCTCATATATTTTAAAAGGGTATTTAAAAGGGCTGTAGCTCAGTAATAGAGTGTCTACTTTGCAGTCAGAAACTCCTTACCTGGAACCCTGGAGACTTGCTGCCAGTCAGTGTTGGCAAAACACTGGACTTGTGGGTCAGATTAACTACATAATGTAGCCTTTCTGTGCTCCTGTGTTTTGCTCAGTTGTGGTGCAATCCAAACTGAAAGTTTGTGGTTTATTTTAACTCAACCCAAGGAAGCTCCCTCGGTGTGAATTCTGTTTTTTTTCTTAATTAGATTATGTATGAAAGTACACAAGAACACATGAAAAAATAAAAACTACTAGGCAGTTAGGTTTTTGCAATGTCACCGTTGCTGCTCATTCCTCCTGCCATCTGAATGCACCTCTACCAGCTTCTAACGACACCATATGCTGTGCTGATTAATCTTCATCCTCTGCAGGAGAAACTTTAGCATTATAGCCAAGCGCATGGGATAAAGTGTGGAATGTCTCAGCAGAAAGCTAAACCCGAATGCAGTCAGCATGCATCACTGGTGCCCCTAGGGATTCAGAGACTCTTTCTTAGCTGCTGTGAACCAGTTACTGACTTGAGAGAATCCAGGTGTGTGTCATAAAGTCTGATATTTTAGAACACTAATCCATCTATAGCCTATTTCTGAACTCCAATTTTCTGCAAGTGAATACCGTTTTAAAGCTCCTTTCATGGATGTTGGGATAACAAACAGTGAATCAAATTGGAGCACAGAATACATAGATCTACCAGGAGGGGAGAGGAAATAGTTCTGCTGGTTTACCAAATAAAAAGTCATAGGAACTCAAAAATAAATGTTAAGGGCTAGATAACATAAGCTGTCAGACCTCACATACAGCCATTTCAGACTGGGGGGCATTAGTAACTGAGATGACACAGAAGCTTGGAAGAAGAGCTGTCACAGTCCTGGCTTTGATTTAGTAAAATAAGCCAAACCAATGGCAAATCTTACTGTGATGATATGGAAAGTTCAGCAACATTCTAACTGCTCAGGGGTCAACTGTGAGAAGCAGAGGTGGACAAGCATTCCTTAATATGAACCAAAGTGGGATGTGTGCTATCAAAATCTACAGCTTGGGGTTATAATGGTTTGTCTCAAACGCGCACACACACACACAAACACATACTCCTTATTAAACAGTTATTTCTAGGCTATCTTGTTCAGAATAAATCAAATTCTGAAACAGTTCCATCATCTGAGGTTTACCAGCTACTATGTCCAGGAAAGCAAGAGAAGTATATTATTCATATGCTATTGAGACATCTTTTAGACATTCTCTGTGAAGCAATTCACAAGACACTAGAGTGAGGGTGGTGAAATTAATGAGCGTTAAAGATCACATGCCTCACCAGTTCCACCATTAGGCAAAGTGGATGCCTCAGATGGTAGGAGGCAGGGGTGAAGAACCCTTTTCAGCCCAAGGACAGCATTCCCTCCTAAGCAACCTTCCATGTGGAACCTTCCATTGATGGGTCGAGGCAGAAGCAAAAGTGGACAGAGCAACAAATGTGAATTTGGCCTCTGAACTTTGGCTAGTTTATTCATACCTACTTAAACCCCCCCCCCTCCATCTGGGCAAGCTAAGACGGTCAGAGTTCAAGGGTGCATTCCATCCAAGCAAAAACATTTGAAGTGGGTAGAGAACTGGGCTGGTGTGAGTGTGGCTTGGGTGGCTTGTGGCTTGTGGAGAGTCCCAAGGACTAGACAGAGAGGCCTATAGGACTATATTTAGTCCTCGGGCCTGCTGCTCCCCACACTGGCTATAGAGGAAATCACCAATGTTCATTTACAATTCCACTGGTCCAGTGGGCTTCTGAATATACAATGGACAGGGCACCATCTTGCATTTGGCTTCAGGTAGCAAAATGTATGAGGTCAACCCCTGGCCTCATTTCTCTCCTTCCATACCATCCTAGGTCATGACATGATTACTAACCTGGTTTCTGTATACCAAGATTAGGCAGCCACCCATCTTCCATTCTGAACAGAAGACAGGGGCAAAGAGCTTCTCTCTCGGAGCACAGCAGTGATTGATGTATGTCCCTTTGCCCCCATTAATGGGGACAGCTGATTGGAGGGGTGGTGCATGCCTGCACCACCTTGTGGTTGTGTTTCTTCTTTGGCTCTTTTACATATAGTGGCGATTTTGTGTCACATCACACAAACACATCATGGCAGCCAATTTGTGGCCAGTGCCCAAGGTGCTCTCCCAAAACTCCAAATGTGCCCACTGGCCCAAAAGGATGTACAACCTTCTTATTGTCATGAGCCCCATGGAGTTGTCATGGAGGGGGTGGGCGGATCCTGAAGAGGTGGGGGAAGATCAGGGTTCTGGAGCTAGACATCCCTGATTGGAGCCTCAATAAATGTCAGAGCTGGTGGTGGGTCAGGGGCTGGATCCTGAGGAAGATCAAGCAAGTTGTCAGAGAGGTGTGCCACCCTCTAATAACCTTCAAGAGGGCATCCACCACTGCTGCTAGCTCCTTCAGTCACTCCTGTCAGTAAGGAGTCTCCTCAGGGAAGGCATCTAAGAGTAAGTCACATACTGAGCTAGCATCTTTATCATTGAGGATGTAGATATGCCAACATCAGCACAGGGCTAGCCAGATTATAGAAGTGCCCATTTGCTTGTCCAGACCAGAAGCACCTGACATTTAGCATGCTAAGCCTTGTGCCCACCCCGCTCTTCAAAAGGAAGAGGCAGGGGGCCTGGAGCTTGCTGGATCAGCGTCTCAGCTCATCCTTAGCCATGCCATTCACCTGCTGTGCCTTTAACCCTTCCTTTACCTCTATATCACTCAGATCTGTGCATTAAAGAATTTGGCAGAAACCGAAACCCAGCTTTAAGTTCTTCATTGGGCAGTGAGGGCCAGGGCACTGGTGTACCTTGCACTGAAATGCTACCAGTATGAAGCACCTGGGCTTTTAAAAATTATGTTTAAGGAATCTTGTCTCATCTTCTGTCCTCATCTGTTCTCTGTCCAAGGTGAATCAGGCCACCGTGCTCTTTGAAAAGCTCAGAGTGTTAAATTAGCAACCTCACCTATTCCACCTCGTATTTAAAAATGGGATTCAAAAGCCATGAAGGAAGTGAGGAGGGCTGCCAAATGAGGTATAATGCCATGCATTGAGAGTAATAGTTGAAAATGAAAGCATTAGCATATAAATTTTAACTCTCAGGAGTCTAGACAGGCAGTAGGAAAGGGCTTGAAATTCTGCTCTGTTGTTGAAACAGCAATTATTTCTCATGACAGCAGTTGAGCCCTGCTGAACTCAAACCAGAACAGCTTCACGTTCATTGTACCAACTGCCAATTGATACTGTGTGACATGAATCAGGTGACATTTATCTCCTGTACAGCAGCACTAAATGGTCTCAAGTTTCAATTATTCTGGTAGAAACTAGAAATTTCAGTAGGATAAGAATCTATCCACTACCTTCCACCCAAAAAACACCACACTTGAATTGTGTAAATACTATTCACTTTTCTTCTTCTTCTTTAGCTTTCCATTTGATACCACTTTCTCCCCTGGATTAGTCACATGGACCATCCCAACCAATCAGGGTTCCCACAGTAAACAGGATGACATTACACCTCGAGACAGCAAGTTAGATTTGGTTAATAAACAGCATGATTAAGGGCAATTGAGAACAAGTTACTTAAATACCAGGGAACCTCAACTTTATGAGCCCATGGCCAGACATGAAATGTTGAGGCTGTCCTGTCATGGACACTGTCACAAAATGGCTGCCGAAGGGGGCAGGCCTGTTCAAAAAAACAACTGCCCTAGTTTGCTTAAAGGTAAAGGTAAAGGGACCCCTGACCATTAGGTCCAGTCGTGGCCGACTCTGGGGTTGCGGTGCTCATCTCACTTTATTGGCCGAGGGAGCTGGTGTACAGCTTCCGAGTCATGTGGCCAGCATGACTAAGCCACTTCTGACAAACCAGAGCAGAACACGGAAACGCCGTTTACCTTCCCACCGGAGCGGTAACTAGTTATCTACTTGCACTTTGACGTGCTTTTGAACTGCTAGGTTGGCAGGAGCAGGGACCGAGCAACGGGAGCTCACCCCATCGTGGGGATTTGAACCGCCAACCTTCTGATCAGCAAGTCCTAGGCTCTGTGGTTTAACCCACAGCGCCACCCTGTTGCATCATACTTTTCAGAACGTTTTCACAGCCCACTTTCCCTCCTGATCCCTTGCTTCCTGTTCAGCATTTCAGGCAACTCTATGAAAAAAACCCATAGAATTGAGAGACAAAGTGGGAAAGAACTTGCCTCTTGCTTACCTGACTGAAGAATGGAGGAGGATGCATGTAGCCTTGCACTTTTGCATGGCTTCATGCACCCTAATTTACAAATCAAGCACTGCAGAGGATTGTATCTATTGCACCCCCCTCCCTCTTCACCCCTGCCCCCCACACTGGCATGCAGCCCCCAGAAGGTTTGCACACAGGGTAATGTAGTGCTGGGTCTGGAAAAAGTTTCTTTCCCTTCACTTTTGTATCAGCAATTTCTGCCCCAAGCAGAGACGGAACAGCTTGCCCCTGGCCACCAGTTCAGACACCAGGGGGGAAAACAGCTTAATTCTGCAGAATGTGGGTTCTTCTGTCTGATTCTCACTAAACCAAGTGGGTGATGAAAATCAATAGATGTGTCTATGAAGTATAAGAAGAGAGAATACGAGGATAGATTTAGATCGTGGGAGGGGTATACTTGGTGGGAGAGAAAAAAGCACATTTCCGATTACAGGGGGCTGTGCGTATCAAAACTCTGATGCATTTTATCCCATTGTATCAAAAGCTCAGTTTGACTTAGACTGGAGTGGGGGACTTGCAGCGATTCCTTTCCACGCACTTCTCCCTGAACAAAGGAATGGAGAGGCAAGGAGGGTGGGAAGAAATATAATTATGTTCAGGCTTTATCAAATCCCGTGAACTAAATCATTAAAGTACATGGTTCTGTGCTGCCAGCTGGAGGAAAATGGAGCAACATGGGGCAGACAACAAAGTGGATACAGCTTGGCATTTTTCAGTTGCAAATGGATTGAGATTTGTAGCAATCAAAGAGGGAGCAGGAAAAAGAAAGTGTGCTGTACAGCACAGGTAGGTACTGAACTTTCTTTGCTTTTATATAGCTATCCAGATCACAGTGGCTGGGATTAATCCAAAGGAGGGGGAGGGCCAGTGATCCAACATCTGCTTTGCATGCAGGAAGTTCCAGGTTCTGTCCCCAGCATTTTGAGTTGGGCTGAGAGAGGCCACTGCCTGAATCCCAGGAGAGCTACTGCCAGACAGTGTAGACAATACTGAGCTAAATGGACCAAAGCTCTGACTCAGAATAAGGCAGCACAGGCAGCTTCCTATGTTCCTTCCTATATTGCATGCAGAAGGTCCTTGGTTCAGTTCCTGACACATCTAGGTATGTCTGGGAAAGATTCCTTGTCTGGAGTCCTGGAAGGGACACCTGCAGTCAGTGTAGACAATATTGAGCAAGAAGAAGCAACGGTCTGAACTGGTATAAGGCAGCTTCCTATATCAGGGAGGGCCATAGCTCACTGGTAAGGAACCTGCTTTATTCTCATGAAAAATACATTATAGTACAGACAGAACTTTATTCTGTTTTCCTGGTGTTTCCTTACCAGTGTGGTGTAGTGGTTAAGAGCAGTAGTCACGTAATCTGGGTAACCGGGTTCGCGTCTCCGCTCCTCCACATGCAGCTGCTGGGTGACCTTGGGCCAGTCACAGTCTCTCAGCCCCACTCACCTCACAGAGTGTTTGTTGTGGGGGAGGAAGGGAAAGGAGAATGTTAGCCGCTTTGAGACTCCTTAAAGGGAGTGAAAGGCGGGATATCAAATCCAAACTCTTCTTCTTCTTCTTCACCAGATAATTTCCACATTTTATGTGATCTTTCACACAATGTAAAATCTACTTCTGAAAATCTAGTGGAATCTCGTGGATGTTCTGTGCTCATTTCCATGTTAATAGTTTCCGGGGGGAAGGAGAGATCTATCTGCAAGTAACTTCAGAAATCATGGTAGATTTGCAGTGTAACTTCCCATGATGAAATTTAGGGTGGTACCCTCGCCACCATTGAAAAAACTAGCCAGGCATGCTGGCATATCGATCAAAAAAGCCAAAGTTCCGTAATGCAACAAATAGTGCAATGTAAAGGAATGTTATAACTAGCATTATAACGAGTGAAACACAATATATGCCATGTCTGTATGCCATGTCTGAATGCAGCCAAATACTTTTGACCTTCCTTTGATGAAAGGTTGTCCCTCACCAAAACATGCATGTTTCATCATGAAAATGAATTTTGGCTCAATTCTTGTTAATGCCAATCTGCAAGTGCTGGGTGTTCAAACCTATTTTTAAATTGTAGGTCTCCTAATTACTTTTTAAAGTTAGTCTGGATGCTCATCAGAGATGCCTGTTGCCACATTTATGGTTTGAATCCTCAGGTGCAAAAATTAGATCTAAATTAGATATACTGTGAATGATAATTAAAGGAAGAGAATATCCAGTACAATTATACATTGATGATACCTATTGACTTTTCCCTGATCTGTCCTCTCAGGATCCTAAACTTAATTCAATTTGCCTTTATCATGATTCTCAATAAAGTGGAACAAATCTGTAATTATGCCCATCAAGTATAAGGAGATAGAATCTGTCCTACAGGGCTGCTCATTCCAGGTTAAATCTAACTATATTAAGTACTTAATGTCAAAGGTAATTGCTAAACTGTCAAAAATAAATACTGCTAATTTGAAACCTTTGTTGGAGGGTCTTAAATCCAACTTAACTCACTAGCACCAAAAACATGAATATTTTGCTCTAGCGCCAGTCAAACATTATAAACATGCCCATTTTGCCTTGCAAACTTTATATCTCACAATACCTCCATGCAATAGCCTGCCCAAACCGGGGTCCAGCATGGCTACAGCTGCTTAACATGGCTGTGCCATTCCTCAGCCCAGTTTGCAGCTGCCACAGCAGCTGCTTTACAGTTCACTCATCTTCTTTCAGGCAAGACGGGGTCCAGCCAAGCCAATGAGGTACTATGAAGAACTGGCAGGTAGAATACAGTTCTGAAGCAAAGTCAGCACTGAGGACCCTAGACATTTAAAGCAGCATCATGCCACTTTAAACAGTCATGGTTTCCCTCAAACAATCCTGGGAACTATGGTTTGTTAAGGGTGCTGTGATTGGTTAGGAGGCCTCTAGTCCTCTCACAGAGCCACAGCTCTCAGAGTGGTTTAACAACCAACCCCTCTTCCCAGGGAACTAGGGGATCTGTAGTCCTGTGGGAGGAATAGGGCTGTCTCACACATTTCAGCACCCTGAAGAAACCAGAGCTCTTTGAGGGAAGGCATGGTTGTCTAAAATAGTATGATACTGCTTTAAATGTATGGTGCAGATGAGGCCCAAATCATAAGCTGAGCAGCTTATCCAAAAGACAGCCACATCCCCCCCCCCCCCCGAGATGGAAGGAAGAAACAACCCCGACCAGAGAAGAATGGCAAATCAAGTTGATGGACTATGCCAAAATGGCAAAACTAACTGGGAAGCTCAGGAACCAAGAAGACAAGAAGTTTAAAAAAAGAATGGGAAATGTTTATAATGTATATACAAAATTATTGTAAAGCGGTCAAAACATTAGCAGGATTTTAAACACACTTGTAATGTAACAAACAGAATGTATAGATGACCTAGGAAGATACAAAATTGGAAAAGTAGTGATATGCAGTTGAAAATAGGATCAATGGGACCCATGGAAGGGATGGGGGAAGTCAGGAGATTTAGAGTAATCTTGATAATTAGATTTGGAATTGGTTTTGTTGTATGTTTATGTTCTGGAAAATCAAATAAAATTTTATTTCACAAAAGACAGCCACATCCCATGGCCACCTTTATTGTTTCAATCCTTAGTTTTAAAGCATAGATGTAAGTTAGATATAAAGGGTTTTGACATTATATATTATTAACATCCAACACAAGAAAATCTTCAAAAGACATTTAAAAACAAAAAGCTATGATGTTTGGCAGATTTTAATCAAAAGGGGGTATTGCACTTACTGGAGTGGCCACACTAAATGTCTGATTTCCCCAAAATACCAAGTGGGTCTCATTCATGCAGGGAACAGTTAACAGCATTCCTGCAGAAAGATGTCACTGATCTAGCTGGGATATTA
This sequence comes from Podarcis tiliguerta, assembly GCF_965153285.1. Taxonomy (NCBI): domain Eukaryota; kingdom Metazoa; phylum Chordata; class Lepidosauria; order Squamata; family Lacertidae; genus Podarcis; species Podarcis tiliguerta. Next base: position 34,342,548 of record NC_139547.1, read on the forward strand.
GGGCTTAGGTGGTCTTTAAGATATCCTGGACCCAAGCTTTAAAGGCTTTGTAACATAATGCAATGTAAAGTAATACAGGCAGGGAGGTAGTTGAACAAGTAGGGAGCTGTCCAGCACTTTCAGCAAAGTTAACACAAAAATAGGCACTCAGAGCTGCCAGCAGTTCGCCAGGGTTTCAAACAGGGTTCTTTACCACGCCATCAAGGCTGGGGATTGAAACTGGGACCTTGTGCAAGCAAAGCATGTGCACTGTAATAATAGTAGTAATTTCGCTATTTATATAAGGTAAAGGACCCCTGGACGGTTAAGTCCAGTCAAACGTGACTATGGGGTTGTGGTACTCATCTCGCTTTCAGGCCGAGAGAGCCAGCGTGTGTCCACAGACAGCTTTCCGGGTCATGTGGCCAGCAGGACTAAACCGCTTCTGGCACAATAGAACACTGTGACAGAAACTAGTGTGTTTACCTTCCCGCCACAGCGGTACCTATTTATCTACTTGCACTGGTATGTTTTCGAACTGCTAGGTTTGCAGGAGCTGGGACAGAGCAACAGGAGCTCACTCAGTCATGGGGATTCAAACCACCAACCTTCTGATCAGCAAGCCCAAGAGGCTCAGTGGTTTAGACCACAGCGCCACCCGCGTCCCTGTTATTTATTTATATGCCACCCATCTGACTGGTTTGCCCCAGCCACTCTGGATGGTTCCCAACAAAATACTTAAAACACAATAAATAATTATTTAAATATTTAAAACACAATAAGACATCCACCATTAAGAACTTCCCTGTACAGGGCATAGATGACTCTTTATCAGGATGGTCCAATGTGTGGTCCAAGGGCCACATACAGCCCTCAGCAACATTAGATACTCTCCCACTACAGTCAGATTTCAGTTGCCTGTCTTTTGTGTGAGCTAGTGCACTTTCCTTCTAGCTCTAGACTGTTATCTTGTTTAAGAGTGAGGAGAGGGATTGCAGGTCGAGACACAGAGTGTGACACCCCTTGGAAAATATTTATGAAGAGTAATGGCCAAACAGACACACACATATCCCCACCCGTCTGCCCCCCACACAAAGAAGGAAGACAAGATAACACGAAGGACTAAGAGTCCTCAAACACTCAGTGGTTGACTGGATTTTATTATATTATTATTTAAAATGCTCCAGGGAAGAACAAAGGGTTGTCGCTATCTACGTGTTATGGCTCTGGCTGCCTGGGAGGAGGTATTGCGAGGCTGTTTTAATGAACAGATTGAAAGCTTTATCGGACTTTACTGCACCATCAGTAACTATCTTTCCATCTCCATTCTCTGCCGAAAGACTAACTTCTCCTGGTGCCACTCAATAAATACTAACGGAGATGGCTCCTGCAGTAATAGTACACAGGGGATCTATTTCATCCTTCCTCACCAATGCTAGAATGTGATCGTGGTGACAAACACAGCTTCCTCTGTATTGCTGACACCGATAGATTCTGTGCTTAAATTGTAGACCCAGGTATAGCTCAGCTGGGGCATCGCAGAACAGCATCCCTGTTTACTGACACAATATATCTTTCTCGTAGCATGCACCACACCTGGAGAGACTTAGTTTCTCATTCTAGCTCTTTGATGGATTTGGCAAAACTGCTGAATCCACACAGAGAGACTGAAGACTGTGAAATGTGGCCACATAATCCTAGCAAAGATGTATTTAGACCTATGCATGTGTTACTTCTGGCCTACCCCCAGCCCCAGGTATTGAACCTTCCTTTTTAAACGTTATTGATTGATGATTGATTGATTTTAATAACCTGTATATCACTATTTGTAAGTGGCATATAATGGAGATGCAAAAGAAGAATGCAGTAGAGATTACAGGTGAAAGAGAAACTCAATTCAGTTTGCATTTAAAGATGAGCCTACCTAATTCACATTTTCTGGAATGATATGCAAACCCAAATTCACGCTTCACTGAATCTGATCATACAGTTCTCCAGCCAAGTAACGGAGCAAAAAATGCATATACTTTGGCAGTGTGCATAAAAATGCATGTATTCATGAAAATAACTTACAAAAATGTGTTTTATTGGGGGGAAATTGCATACAAGCATATATATTAGGAGAAATTGGAATAATCTTCACTTTCCAAAACAAGATGCGGACTGAAACGCAGCCACCCTTCTAAATTCATAGTTCTCTGAATCTTGGAGTGCAGCTCTCCAGCCAATATTTACAAAAATTCACATGCTAATGTAAAGTGTGCATATAAATGCATATATTAGTGAAAATATCATACCACATTGCATTATAGCAGAGCTCCAAGGGGGCCTTCAATCACCCATTGGCCCAGAGCAGCTGCCCTACCTTGTCAGTAACTGGTTCCCTCCATGATTAGAAGAGAAATTGAGAGAACGTTAGATGGTGTGGCAGATCAAGATGCTCCTATACATAAACTGGCTCTTTGGTAGAATGTAAGATAAGAAGAGCCTACTGGATCAGACCAAGGACCCATCTGGTCCAGCATCTTCTCCTCAAAGTGGCCATGCAGGTGCAAGAAGGACCTGAGCACAAGAACACTCTCCCCTCCTGTGTTTTCTAGCAATTTGTATTCAGAAGCATTACTGCCTCTGACTGCACAGCCATTGGGCCTAGTACCTATTGATAGCCTTCTCTTCCATGAATTTGTCCAATCCTCTTTTAAAGCCATCCAAGTTGGTTCCTATCCCTGCCTCCTGTGTGCCCAAGTTCATAGTTTAACTATTCACTGGGTCAAGAAGGAATCTAAAAATTTGGACTGGATGTTGTAGGGTTGTAATCTCTCAGTCATCCGAAAGTGCTGCAAGGCTACACCAAGAAAACAGACAACTACAGATTTTATTGTTAATGGATCTAGAGGGAGTACTACACATTGAATGGCCCAGGTGTGGATTTTTTACTTTCTGGTATGCTCTTTAGATGTGCATATTGGTCCACAGATACAGACAGAACGCTAATACATATTTTTTTAATTAATCTTTTTCCTCTTTCTTTTTCCTTTCTTGCCCAAATGACTTTCTAAAATAATGTTGTGCAAAATACCCTTTGAGATATTTCCTACCTCCTTGCTCCCCAAGAGCCCTGTAGATCCCCCCACCAATCTCTTATTCACATGACATTCATCCCTCCCATGACACGGTGTGCTCACTGGGGTAACATTTCTCATATGATTTAATAGCAAACTTTTCTGGATTCTTTGCACCACTGGGGATAGCAGGCAGATATGATGGAGCACCAGCTACCCCCAGGGACCAATATATCAACTGCTGAAGCAAGATGCTACAGCAATAAATTTCAGAGCCAGGTAGGATTACAGAAAGTGTGTGTGTGTGTGTGTGTCCCCGCACATGCAAGTGTGAGGGCTGTATTATCCATTGTTGGACTTCCTTGCTTTGCAGTTTGGGGAAAACTGGTGCTAAACAATTTACCACTAGTTTACTTCAGCAACGACTTCTGATCGTGCCTCCATCACTGGGATGGTGAACAGGACGGATCAGTGACTGTCCTGCTGCAGGCTACTTTTGTCAGGTGGCAGGTCTCTCCCCCTGTTGATCTCCTGATGCCATGTGATGCTACCTGGATCCGAGCCCACTGGATTGCATTCACTGCTGAATGCAATCGCTGCCGAATGTGAGCCCCACTGAAACAACAAGGAACACAGTCCCAGAGCATGCTTCTGCTTCTTCCTGAGCAGCAAGGCTTGCATGCACCACTGTTTAAATTTTACACCCAATTCACTTCCTGCTGCTACTTTTGGTAGGGATCACAACCACAAAGGACAGGGATCGGCAAAGTTTTTTAGCCGCTGTCCCTCAGACCTTGTGGCGGACCGGAAAAGCAGCACGGGGGGGGGGGAGCTGGAAGAAGAGGTGAGGGGGGCAAGTAGTCCTCCTCCCCAGCCCCAGCCACTGCGCTTACTTTCCCAGGGGCTGCCACTGCTGCCGCCACCACCACCTCTGCTGCTGCTTTTCATGGGTAGGCAGAGGGAACTCATCCGCTCCGCTCCCTGGCCCACAGGAGCACCAAGGCAGCGGTGGCGGGAAGATGAGCAGCGCGAAAGGGCTGGCTCCGGAGAGGGGCTGCTTAAAATGGCACTCAGCCAGCTCAGCCCAGCCCCCTTCCTCCTCTAGGCAGGGCAGGGAGAAGCCGGGAGGAGGGAGGGAGGAGGCAGGAGGGAGGGAGGAGAAGCCGGGAGGAGGGAGGGAGGAGGTGTGTGTGAGGGAGAGGGGGAATGGAATGGAATGGCGCAGGGGGGGGGAAATGGCACAGCCCAAACAAACAGAATCCCCACACCAATCCATGGACAATCCGCAGACCGGATCCTGAAGGCAATTGGGCCTGATCCGGCCAGTGGGCCTTAGTTTGTCTACCCCTGACTTAGGAGCTCCTGAGTTTCCACAGAATGATGAATACTACTGGGGTGTGTGGAAGAACAACTGGGAAGGGGCTGATATATTGTGAAAGGTATGACTGACTGGAACTCTGATCATGGGCACTCCACACTGTGTGACAGGAAGGGATGGGTAAATCTATCCATTTCAGTGTCTCTCCATTTCTTAATTTCCCCACCTTGAGTTCTCCACATTTCTGCATCAGTATGTGATTTTTAAAAAAGAGATCCTCATGAAAATTCATCATCAAATTTCTTCTAATATACACATTTTTTTCCTCCAAAGATCTTTGGAATGCATGCTCATTGCATGATCTTTGCTGTAAATGAACTTTCCTGTCTTTTGAAGCAAGAAACGAAGAGCTGGTGTCTTTCAAGAAAAGAATTGGTGGGTGAAGGCTGAAAGGACAACTGTAGCTGTTAGGGAAGAAATGCACGCAAGCCACATCTTGTAACAAATCAGTGCATGCTATTAGATTTGTCATAAATAGTGTGATGAATGGTAATTCCCTGATCTAATATCAAACCTTGGGGAGCAATTTGCTGGAATGATGTCACTGCATCAATGTCCAAAGTGTTAATGAGATTATCTCAAATCAATGGAGAAACGCAAGCCTGAAGGGGACTGAATAATAAGCAAACTACAATGAATTCCCTTGCTTTCTTGTCTCATCTCTTAGATGGAGTTTGCATGTTACCTGGAGGGATGTGGCTACAACTGTATACAGTGATGTTTCTCTGCTACTCCAGGTAAGGTGGAGTTGCACTGCTATGAGCTATGCTTGTGAATGGCACTCAGTAATTTCCAATCCTAATTACTTTGATATTTTTTTGAATGAAATAGCATTATATAAATATTTTAAGAAATAAATAAATTGTTCTTAAACAGCATTGTAAAATTCAGAGAAGCACACAATGCAATTGATAACTGTGTTCCAATCTGAGTGATAAATCCAGGAATTGTGAATTAGGTCATTTCACTTTAGCATGCAGTCAGAGTGAGATTCTCTTCCATCGCTAAATACAATACATCTCACCATAGTGGGAAGGACAGTAGCCAGGTAACCTGTAAACCTGCTCAGTGGAGATGGGTCGCATCTGCTGTGCATGCAGAATGCTCCAGGTTCAAACCTTGGCATGTTTTGTTCTTGTTTTAACTATTTATTTTTGCATTTTTATCCTGCATTTTTATCTTGTGGACGGCCCAGAGATCCTCAAATGAAGGGCGGTATATAAATTTAATAAATAAAATAATAAATAAACCTCATCCAAATTCTACTGGGCATAGGGTGGCATTCTGGTAACAGTCATGCCAATCCCTGCATACCTTTTTCCAAATGGATTGTTCTGAAGATGCTAATGGCACTGAAATAAAGCTTTCCTTGGCAGCACAACCTTTTGACAATCCAGCCAGCCTTTCCCGTGTAAAATTACGAGAGCGAGCCTCAGCAAATGAGTTAATCACAGCTCTCAGTTGTCCCCTGGACTGCTAATGGAAAACAAATGTGATCAAATAGTGAAGAAAGAGAAAGCAGCTGTTAAAAATGTGGAACGCATACATGGGGAACACAGGGCCAGAACAGCAAGCAAAATGCATGCTTTGATTAATACTCCAAGGGGCTGACTTTCCTGTAGTCAAGTGTGTGGACTCTCAATCACAGTCTTATTTTAAAAACAGCTGCTAAATATATAAGACGGCAAAGATTCCCTTGGAGAAGGTTGCAGTTGAGACTTCTGTTATCTTTCAGCCGACCCCTTTTTGTCATTCTTCCCCAGCAGTCCTTTATTCATACTGAGAGGCAAGAGGGCGGCGCCAGGACCGCCAGCTGTGGGACTCAAACCAAGGGTCATATGAGAACAGAACGGAGACTCTCATCAGCTCATTGGAAGCTGGTGCCCTGTGGGGCTGGTAGGGCAGGAGGCAGGGATCCCAACAGCAGGTGGTGTCAGGGCCAATAACAGGCAGAGCCAAGCCATTCTGGCTGCGTCCCAACCTCCGCCTTTGAGGAGGAGAAGGAGGAAAGAGGCAGCCGGTACCTTCCCCTAGACTGGGCATAAGTAAGGCAGATGAGGCTCGCCTGAGGGCAGAGCAACATCCGCTGTACTATATTATCCCTGGGCTGGGAATATCCATTGCCTGGAACTCTGGAGAGACAGTGGCAGGGAGTACAGACAATACTGAGTGTTTCATTCCCAGTGCATATAATCCATGGAGGTGATCAAAGTTTTGCCTCAGTCCCAAATCCAAGTCTGAAGCCAAACTGGAACATAGGAAGCTTCTTCATCCTGAGTCATAAGGGACGCAGGTGGTGCTGTGGTCTAAACCACAAAGCCTAGGGCTTGCCGATCGGAAGGTCGGCGGTTCGAATCCCCCCTACAGGGTGAGCTCCTGTTGCTGGGTCCCAGCTCCTGCCAACCTAGCAGTTCGGAAGCACATCAAAGTGCAAGTAGATAAATAGGTACCACTCCAGCAGGAAGGTAAACGGCGTTTCTGTGCACTGCTCTGGTTCGCTAGAAGCAGCTTAGTCATGCTGGCCACATGACCCAGAAGCTGTACGCCGGCTCCCTCGGCCAATAAAGAGAGATAGCGCCGCAACCCCAGAGTCGGTCACAACTGGACCTAATGGTCGGGGTTCCTTTGACTTTACCTTTATCCTGAGTCAGGCCATTTGTTCATCTAGCTCAGTATTGCCTTCACTGGCTGGCAGTGGCTCTCCAGGATTTCAGAAAGGGATTCTCTCCCCACGCAACCTGGAGATGCTAGGGGTTGAACTTAGGACCTTCAATGTACAAAGCAGATGTTCTGCCACTGAGCTACAGCCCTTTCCCAAACGGATCCAGATAATCCACATCACCTGGGAAACCTTAAGACTTTATTCCAGTAACAGAATACTAGAGATGGAAAAATGAAAACTATCTGTGCTGGTGATCTAAAGTACAGGAGGAGAAAATCTAAGCTTCATTGAATATTGAGAGTAGATATGTGTTAACCTTAAATGACTTCCAAACACTGAGTGTTAGTTAAAAGAAAAGAAAAGAAAAAATCTTTTGAGAGGAAGAAATTCTAAGTTTTAAAAAAACTGCCCGCTGGGTCAGAGAAACACATGCTCATTCAGCTGAGGATATTAAACCTCACTCAATTGTGCTTTAGATGCAGGAGGGAATGTGGAAATGAGCTTCTAAAAATGCAAATTTTTATGCCCGTAAATGAAACGTAAAGAGGTAATGATCAAGGGGATGGGGCAACTCCACTATGAAGAATGGTTACAGCATTTGGAACTTTTGGTTTAGAGAAAAAGCAAGTAAGAGGAGACATGATAGAGATTTATAAAATTATACATGGCATTGAGAAAACGGCCAGAGTAAAGTTTTTCTCCCTCTCCTATAACAGTGGAACTTGTGGACACTGGATGAAGTTGAATGTTGGAAGATTCAAGGCTGATAAAAGAAAGTCCTTCTTCACACAACACATAAATAAACTATGGAACCTGCTCCCACAGGAGATAGTGATGACCAGCAATCTAGAAGGCTTGAAAAGAGGATTAGAAAATTCATGAAGGACAAAGCTAGCAGTGGCTACTAGACATGATGGCCATGCTCTGCCTCCAAAGTCTGAGGCGGTAATGCTTCTGAATACCAGTTGCTTTAAACCACAGGAGGGGAGAGGGCTCATTGAAGTTAATGACCATGACAAATCAGGTTTATTAATATCAAAAGCTCTACTGTGAGTAAAAGTTAGCTTTAATACAACCCTATGTTCAACAGTGGTTTCCAAATGTTGTTGAGATTTGGCCTACAGCTGCAAGCTCCCCATAAACTGATTCTTCTACACCCAAAGCATCAAGATATCACCACCTCACTATCATACACTGAACCAAAGCCCTGCTTCCACATGTGCAGATTCTAGAAAGCCCGAGGTCTGCTTATGCCACCTCCTGAAGCCTCTAAAGGGCCAGTGTCATGGCTGCCTATAAGCTGAGCAGGACTGGACCCAATAAAGTGGCTCTAGATTTTGGTGGGGGCTTTTTCAAAGGGAAGCTGGCCTGGGTTTTGACTAGTGAAGCAAAGCTCCTCCAGTGATGAGCAAAAACGCCATTCCTTTTCCATTTTGATTCAGAACTGGGGGCAGCAAATGGAGCTATTTTTGTCCTCCAAACATAGCCAAATTTAAATCACATTTCACACTCCATGGTGTTGCTGTGACCACTAGGGGATCCCTGAACTCCTCTCACCAGGAGTCCTCAAAACCCCCTTACTGTTTCGCTTCAGTGGCTGTGAACAGGGATGCTGTGGTTGTTTTAGCAATGGGAAGGAGGGGAGGGTGTCTTCCATTTCTCCATGACCCATCTCTTCTCCTTCCTCCTCCTCCTCCTCTTCTTCTTCTTCTTCTCCTCTTCCTCCTTTCTCTCTCGTTCCCCTTCTCACTCTTCTCCTTCTCATGCTTGCAGCATTGCTACAGCAGATCCCAGAAGCAAGGGATTTTCCTAGGGCACCTCAGTGGCACCAGAGAAACATCTAAGGCAGTGTTTTCTGGACTCCGGGGAAGGAAGGGGAGGGAAAAGAAGACATTTCCCTCTCACCCCACGCAGCAGAAGCCAGGATTGTGAGTTGGTGGACGTGGGGGCAGGGGAACAATTCTCCTGCCAAAATTACAAATTGGGAGGTTGTCCCTACTCCAAATTTTCTGAAATGGTCTGCCACAATCACCAAGGACTGGTTTGCTGGCTTAATCAATGGTAAAACCCAGACTCCTTGACACCTCAGCCTAACTCAGGAAAGCAACTCTTAAGACTATATTCTTACACTAAATCACACTACCGGGAGCGGGGTGGGGGTGGGGGAGTACTATAGCCGAGACATTTTTACAAGTACAAAGTTGCTCTTAGGTTATTCCAAGCACTCACTGATAACTGACTGACAAATTAATTCTTCGCAAGTATCTTTTGACGTGATTCATTTCCAGTTCTTGGGTGCCAATGCAAATCAGCCGATGAGATCCTCTGTTATCAGGGCTGGCTTTTCATGCCTCTGACTCAAATCTTCTGTCTTCCTGACCTTGTGAATTGCTATGTGTAATACTCCCTGACGGTTGCCAGATTGCTCACTAATGTAATAACTAAAGCCCTGAACAGCAGAAATAACAGGTACTGCAATGTTCAGAACTTAATATACTTTGGTGACTTGCTGCTGTTTTGTTTTTTTTAAGTATCATGAACTCTCATATAATTGGTCCCTCATGGTCCTCTGGGGCAATCTCCTAAAGAAGATGAGCAGGCAAGGCTGAGACAGTCCCCTCTTTGTGCTAAGCATACCCTCGCAGCAGCAGAGAAGTGGTCCATGGTGACTTACACCCACTGTGACTGGTTGGGTGGAAGGCAGGGAGCCCAACTAGCCACAGGTAGAGTCTGATCCCATGATAGGCAGAGCCAGAGCCAAGGACAGGTGGTGCCAACTAATTCTAATTTTGTCCCCATCTTGGTAGCTGCTTAGTTCTACAGGGGCCTGGTTGAGACTAAGGAGGAGAAACCAGATAGCCAGGGCCACCCCTTGGGCTGGTTGAAAGTAAGAAGGCTGGTAAGAGGGGGCTGGCTGAGGACAGACTGCCCCAGTCACCCAGGTGGACCAGCCTCCAGTGGAAGTGTCCAATGAACACTCTGAAATTTCAAGACAAGAATAAGGCCAGAGCAGGGGGTGCCAATAGGGTTGCCGCACCCACACATGCACACAGAGAGGCCTTTCCTAGCATCCACAGGGTCCTCCCCTCAACCCACCCCTACTGAAATTAGGCTGTAAAGAATCAGTAAACCAGTTTCAGGTTGGTGACCTCTGGGCTTTGAAGATACCCACAGCAGATCAGGCCAGTATCTAGTCCTGTGGTGAAGGAACCTATGTCCCTCCCTCTCCGACTCTCATCAGTACTCTTGGTGGAGTCTAATGAAGGCAGAATGGAGTGGTATTATTACTTCCCTTGATCTAGACACTAGACTTCTGTGGATGAATTAGTTTTGTTTTGTTTTACTACTGTGGACTCGTTTCAAGCTTGTGACCTACTAAGTCCCCTGGATCCTTTTCATGTGTATTGCTGTCAAGCCAGGTGTCCCCATCCTATTTTTGTGCATCTGATTATTTCTGCCTAATAGTCAATCCTTGTATTTGTCCCTATTGAAATGCTGTTATCTACTTTTGGTTCAGTTCTTAGCCCAGTTCTCCAATCCTGATTCTATCTTCTATAGTACTAGCTAACTCTCCCAGTTTAGTGTCAACTACGAATTGGATGATCATACCCTCAATTCCTTCATCCAAGTAATTTATAAAGATGTTGAACAATGCTGAGCCCAAGATGGAGCCCTGCATTGCCCCACCTGTCACCTTTTTCCAGGATGATGACAAACCATTTGTGAGCACTCTTGGGGTTCAGTCAGTCAACCAGGTACCAGTTAAATGATACACAGAAGTTCAATTTAACCCACATGGCTAGCAGCTGCCATGGAAGTGTTAATTCAGTCAGCATCTGACAGCCACGGGCTGCTGCTTCTCATTTGCTGCCTGTGTGTTGTAGCCAATGTTAGTCCTACTCAGAGTAGACTCACTGAAATTAATAAACATGGCTAACTCAAGTTTCCTGAGGCTTCTTGAACCAGGTGCATCCAATGTGATGCCCTCCATATGTTGCTGAACTACAACTTCCATCATCCCTGGCCATTGGTTGCTGAGGCTGATAGGAGTTCTAGTTCAATAATTTCTGGAGAGCCACAAGTTCTATCTGTAGGGTTCAGTAGAGCAATATGGTGTACTGTTACAATAGGGCCTTGGGGAATGCCTTATGTATTGCAGAAGTTTGGATCAGTCTAAATCTAGAGAAAATTAATGGCATACTTAAAGAATAATACATGAATGTGGAGAAATCTACAGGGAGCCACTAGCTATAAGGTTTGCAATTCTGGATACAGAAGGTAAAATGAAACAAACAAAAATAATGCAGCTATTTCCCCCCTCTCCTCACCCCCCCCCAAAAAAGCAGCAGAAATGAATGAGGAATGCATTATTTTTGAGGTTCTGAGTCATATTGGATCTAACTTGTTGATTTCTAAAACAAGATGAGACTATATTTTCTCCAATAATATCATCGAAAGAAAGAAAGATTGATTGATTCATGGATTATGAGTACCATTTCTTTCCCTAAAGTTTATTCTGGCATTTAATGTCGACTGTTTGTGTGCTTACTTTTTTCCCTTCTCTACTCCTGAGACTATTTTGCTGTAATTTGACTTGAGTGTTTCATTCTCATGGAAATGCTTCTGCTCATATGCTTTTTCCCCTCCTCCTTCTCCGTGACTTTATTTTTAAAAAATATTTTGTGTGCAATTGGCTTGTTTCCAGGAAGACTAGCTTGGGGGGAAAGACAACAACTTGATCGAGCAGATTTGGGAGGAGGGGAAATAAACACTTGTGAAGAGAACTGGGAAAATAAAATGAATGAAAAAGCAGACTTGTGGAGAAATGGGAAGCACCAAAGAAACAAGAAAATCAGAGATGGCAGCTGTTGAATAGGGAATTATGAGCCCTGTTCTCCACCTCTTTGAGCTAGCACAAGAAAGAGGAACAGGGCTCAATGGTGTCCAAAGGAAGAAAGGTTTTACTGTATATATTCAGGTATTTCAGCACGATCACCTTTATTAAGGACTTACACAACAGTTACTAAAGCAGCCACATAAAAACCTTTGGGAAATTGTAAAATACACTCATATATTACAAAAACTCATGTTTAGATGAAATTTAACAAAAAGGAACCTATTTAAACTAAAAGCCAGCCATGTCTTTATTTCTTATACATCAGTCCTTCATAAAGGCATTTGTGTTGAAACAGGTCGGGTACACCTGTGATAAGTCACCTCACTTTGGCACTTCCTCATGACACCCCTGTGGTGTAATGTTTAAACTGTCAACCTGGTGGACCAGGGTTCAAATCCCCTCTTGGCCATGAAGCTCACTGGGTGACTTTGGGCCAGTCAGTGCCTCTCAGCCTAACCTACCCCACAGGGTTGTTTTGAGGATAAAATGGGGGGAGGAGAACTATGTATTTGAGCTCCTTGCAGAAAAAAGTGAGATATAAAGAAGAGGAAGAGGAAGAAGAAATTTAAGACATGTTTCCCCTTCAAGTACTACATTATTGGATGATTCCTATTTTCATGGGACTTCTTTAAGCTAGCCATTCCCTTAGATGCAGTAGACACTGTCTCTTCATCAGCTGCCAGTCTAGCCATCTTTGTACATGAAATGTGATTGAACAATTAGCAATGTCAGAGAATGGAAAGCAATCAAACAAATACAGTTGGTATTTGCTGCTGTTGCTTTCAGTCCAAAAACAATATGTAACTGATTGATAAAGAAGCTGGGTTTCTTGGCTGGGTTTCCTTTGTATTGAGATGAATGGGGCAGAATAGCGTAATGGCAACTTGTGTAATTTGCATAAAGCAGCAGGCAGCGAAACAAATAACTGCAGCAGAGCAGAAACAGTGCTGCATGCAAGAAATACTGGGCAGAATGAGAAGTAATGCAATGTATCAAAATGCTTTGGGCCAGCCCTGAGGAAGTTGCCTACAAATGGGAGACAGTTACAGAAAGTCTTGGTTTGGACAAATTGGAAATAACAGTGTGCATAAGAGGATGCAAAAGTTCTACACACCGGCTCTCATCTTTTGTACACTTAGGAGCAAGCTGTGTTTAATTCAATGGGCCTTGCTTCAAATAAAACATTCATTGTGCATTTTAAATGATGTATACTCCTGGTTGTTCCTTGGAAACTGACACACACTGACAGCTCTGATCAGTTGATGGGTGCTGCTCTCAAGTTTCTTTGAGCTCATCACCTTAATGATGTCCGGTGATAGACAGGTGGACTGCCCTACCCCTGAAAAAAAAAATGGCTCACAGAGAATGGACCTGTTCTTGATCTGGCCTTTGAGATGAAAAAGTTTCTCCACCCCTGTAATAGCCTGCTGGATCAGAACAAAGGGCCATCTAGCTCAGCATCCTGACCTCACAGTGGCCAACCAAATACCCTAATGCTCACAAGAGCCATCTCCCTGCTTGTGAATCCCAGCGATCGCTATTCAGAGGCATGCTGCCTCTAACAGTGGAGGGAGAACATAACCATCAAGGCTAGTAGACCCTGGTAGCTTAACCCCTGTGAATTTGTCTATAAGAACATAAGATCCCTGCTAGGACTTCAGTTTATAGAAAGGCAAAGCCTCCGTGAATGGGAAACAAAGAAGATCTGAATAAGTTTTTTTTCTCGGCATTTGTGTATTTACAGACGGCGAGGTCACTTCCGCCTCCTCCTCTCCCTCCATTTGCCTTTAGACATTGTGTTCCTTCTGACTAATAAGCATATGTATGCTTCCTAGCATAGCTGGGAGGGAATGGGACATACAGTTCAGAGCTATTATCAAGCCAGCACTTTATTATAAAGTTAGATGTGTTTAATTTCTTGTTGTCAGCTTTCATTATGTCAGAAAAATCAATTTGCCTCTGTCTCCCTTCCATTATTCAATCGTCTAATGAGCTAGCTTGCAGTCTACTCAAGATCAAATTTTATGATGAATCATGCCAGACCTGAATCGCTCACATATCCGGATATATGATTTGAAAATCAATATAGGGTGGGATGGACAATTCCCTTCCAATTAAAACACCGAACTTCCCTAACAATGGGGGTGGGCAAGATTCTGGACTCTTTTTGAAAAATAAACTGTTCTGGGTATTTAAGAAATATAAGAAGAGCCCTGCTAGCCAAAGACCCATCTAGTGTAGCTTTTAGAGCGCTTGAGACCACAGTTCAAAACCCCACTCAACCATGTAGTTTACTGGGCCAGTCACCATCTCACAGCCTATCCTACCTTCTCAGGGTCGTTCTGGAGGTAACATTTGGAGGAGGAAAACAATGTTTGCCACCTTGAGCTCCTCAAGTCACACAGCCTTATCAAGTGGATAGAAAAGGGGGAGGCAGCAGTAGGTGCTTACACAGAGCTATAGAACAAGGATAGCCAATGTAGAACCCTCTAGGTGTTTTGCACTACAACTCCCCTCACCCCTCACTATTAGCCATGCTGGCAAAGACTAATGGGAGTTGTAGTCCATGATATCTGAACTTTGACTAGGTAAAGGGACCCCTGACCATTAAGTCCAGTCATGACCGACTCTGGGGTTGTGGCGCTCATCTCGCTTTATTGGCCGAGGGAGCCGGCGTACAGCTTCTGGGTCATGTGGCCAGCATAACTAAGCCGCTTCTGGCAAACCAGAGCAACTCACGGAAGTGCCGTTTACCTTCCCACTGGAGTGGTACCTATTTATCTACTTGCACTTTGACATGCTTTCAAAATGCTAGGTTGGCAGGAGCAGGGACCAAGCAACGGGAGCTCACCCCATTGTGGGAATTCGAACCACCGACCTTCTGATCGGCAAGTCCTAGGCTCTGTGGTTTAACCCACATTCCTGAACATTGACTACCCTGCCTTAAAGTATATTTTCCTGCCTGTAACTGGAACTAGACTACAAGTCTCAGGATTCCCCAGTGGAATGAACTACCTCCACAAAGCACTATCCAATAAAAACCGAAGTCCACCTGACGATAAAATATTTAAAAGTACAAAACGCAGTACGGCTAAACAAGAAAGCAGTGGAGTACAGAAATAGAACATAAAACATAAAGCTGGTCCTAAAATAGTACTAAGACATAAAAGCCAACAAAAAATTAAAAGCTGCAGAAATATGAGCTAATTTGGGGAGCCTGGAGTGGGGGGGGGGGTTGTTCAACAAGCCTGGGGAATGTAACAGTGTTGGAGCTTGCTTCACTTTGGATGGGAAAGAATCCCCGAGAACTGGTGGCACAACTCTAAATTTGGCACCTGAAGGTACGTAAGAACTGAAGAACATCAGAAGAGCACTGCTGGATCAGGCCAATGGCTCATCTTCTCACAGCGGCCAACCAGATGCCTGTGGAAAGCCTGCATGCAGGATCCAAGCACAAAAGCACTCTCCCCATCTGTGGTTTCCAGCCACTGGTATTTACGAGCATTACTGCCTCTGAGTAAGGTAGTCATGTCCCTGTCCCATGCAGGAGAAGATAATACTGATCATGTCTGCAATACCTACCACTTCCTCTTCACAGTGGTGGCTGGTGAAGACTGGAACTGGTAGGATGGAAGGCAAGGAGGCCAACAGTAGGTGGCGCCAGAACCAGTGGGAGGTAGAGCCAAGTAACTCTAGAAGAAGCAAAACACTGATACTAAGGAGGAGGAAGCTGCTACAGGTGGAGTCACCCCACTTGCAGTCGGGTAAGAAGGCAGTCAGGTGATGGTTGGTTGCAAGGAGACTGAGGTTAGTGGGGTTGTACCCCATTTGCCAGCCTAATGGGCCGGCCTTCACTGCTTCTTCGTGCTCCTTCTGCAAGGAGCAGGCAGTGGTGGGTGCTCACAGAATGGAGACTGGACAAGCTGCTCACAGTGAAAGATGGGAGAGAAACGTGATTTCATTTGCATTTAAAGGCAAATCTACCTAATCTGCGGGACGCGGGTGGCGCTGTGGGTTAAAACACAGACCCTAGGGCTTGATGATCAGAAGGTCAGAGGTTCAAATCCCCGCGGCGGGATGAGTTCCCATTGCTCGGTCCCTGCTCCTGCCAACCTAGCAGTTCGAAAGCACCAAGTGCAAGTAGATAAATAGGGACTGCTCTGGTGGGAAGGTAAACAGCGTTTCCATGTGCTGCTCTGGTTCACCAGAAGTGGCTTAGTCATGCTGGCCACATGACCCGGAAGCTGTACAACGGCTCCCTCGGCCAATAAAGCGAGATGAGCACCGCAACCCCAGAGTCGTCCGCGACTGGACCTAATGGTCAGGGGTCCCTTTACCCTTTACCTTTACCTAATCTGCACTTTCCGAAACAACACACAAACTGAAACACCCATCATCAAAATTCACACTTCTATAAATCTTGCAGTGCAAGACATAAAGTGTGTGTGTGTGTGTGTGTGTGTGTGTGTGTGTGTGTGTGCAAATAGCAGACATAAATGAATCGTATTAGGAAAATTCACAAAAAATGGTTTTAACAAGAAAAAATCACACTAAATTGCTGGCAAATTTTCATGAGGATTGAAAAATAAATTGCTACAGATGTGTGGAGAACCAAATTTAAGACTGGAAAAAATGAGTTCACCCCCTCAGTTCTACCCAAAAGCATTTCGGTTTCCCTGTGCTCACAAGCCTCAGATTTAATTCATGGCATAGATGCCAGAAGGGAGAGACAGTAATAGCTGAATAGAAAAAGAATCACATTCTTATGCACACTATACCTGAGGATATCTGTTTTTGAGGGGTTTTGTGCAAATCACTTGGCTGGAGAACTGCATTGCAAAAACCGGGGCGGGGGGGGGGGACAACAAATTTTGGTGGATGTCTGCTTTTGGTTTCACCTGTGCTGTCTGTGGACAAACAGCGGCTCCCTCGGCCTATAGAGCGAGATGAGCGGTCAACCCTAGAGTCGTCCGCGACTGGATTAGCGGTCAGGGGTAACTTTACAGTTTTACCATTATATGAATACCTATTCATATAATAAAAGGTAAAGGGACCCCTGACCATTAGGTCCAGTCGCGGATGACTCTGGGGTTGCAGCTCTCATCTCGCTTTATTGGCCGAGGGAGCCGGCGTACAGCTTCCGGGTCATGTGGCCAGCATGACTAAGCCACTTCTGGAGAACCAGAGCAGCACACGGAAATGCCATTTACCTTCCCGCTGGAGCAGTACCTATTTATCTGCTTGCACTTTGAAATGCTTTTGAACTGCTAGGTGGGCAGGAGCAGGGACTGAACAACGGGAGCTCACCCCATTGCAGGGATTCGAACTGCCGACCTTCTGATCGACAAGTCCTGGGCTCTGTGGTTTAACCCACAGTGCCACCTGCGTCCCTATCCATATAATAGGTGAGACCAAAAGCAGACATCCACCAAAATGTGGATGAACAGTGAACAGTGTGAATTAGGTAGGTTCACTTCCATGAGAGTACAATCTATAAAAAAATAAGTAATTTTTTCCCCAACCATTTGTTATGGTTGTTTTGTAATTGTATATGTTGTATACTGCCTTGCTGCATTTTTATGAAAGTGTGGTCTATAAATATTTAAATATGCAGGAAGAAACAAAATGGACTAAATAGTATTTCTCCCCCCATCACTGACACAGACCTTGAAGCTATCCAAAATTGCATCACCACTTGTCAGCTTGGCTTTGTGTTGACTTTGGACCAATGAGTAGACGGAAACTGGCAGAAAAAGCCAGAGAAGACCACGCTGGTGGAGTCTATGCCAAAACTGCTCCCCAGAAAGAGGATTTGATTTATAGCATCCCTCTCTGCGTGCCAAAAGTTCTTTCTGTGGAACGTACCTGGCTGCACAGTTATTTTTCAACACTTGATAAATGGTGGCCAAAATAAAATATTCACAAGTCTTTCAAAAATCAGTGGGTTTTGCAGAACTAAGCCTATGTTCCCCAAATGTCCAAGCTCTGGGGAATATGGAGGAAAATGGATGCTAGCAAGGGGGATCCCATCCAGGTCAAGAAGGGGCAGGATGCTTAGGAGCTCCTGACCATGTCATGTGTCGAAGACATATTGTGACCGTTTTGTTTTGTTTTGTTTTGTTAGGTTTCTTTTATAACATAAATGTACAATGCATAACACAACATTATATAGAGATTGTGTGTTTTTCCAAGGCTGCTGGTTATAGAGCTTTGCTGAAGCCACACGATGCTGATACTACCCTCCAGGTCAAGACCATGTATATCCATAAGTTGTGCCTCTTCGCTAACACTGCTGACAACTCTATTAGCCATTGCTGGTAATATTTAGCTATTGGTTGCTCTACTTTTTTGGTCAAAATCGCTGATTTGTGGTTTTTAAAAATTCTCACATACATTGGTTGTAGTTTCACCTACCTACTAGATATGGCATCCCAGTTTTTTTGCACTCAATTATAGATTATATTGCCAGACCTGTAGGAGATTTTGTGGGATGTAAACACAGGAGCAGTCAATGACAACATTCCTAGAGTGTACATGTTAGAACATGGGGAGGGATGTCTGTCCAGCAAGCAGGTAAACTTCCTGGGGACGGACTTCCTCTGCATGTGACCAGAGGTGGGTGTGGCCTCACCTGTGCAGGTAAATGTAAAAGCACAGGGCAGGCAGCCATCTCTCTCTCTCTCTCTCTCTCTGCCATCTTCCTTCGATGAGGAAACATCTAAGGATGCTCTCTTGGCTCCCAGCCAAGAGAGGAGACAAGGACTATCTTGCTACAAGATAGATCCTAAGTGTATGTAACCTTTTTAAGCCTGTCTGCCTTCTGGGATCATATTGTGAACAGAACGTGAGTAAACTCTTTTATACTTTTATAAAGACTGTGTCGTGTCTTGTATTTTAAGAGGGAACAAAGGGGAAATTACCAGAGTAATTATTATAGAGGTTCTAGCGAACCTGTGCAAGCGTTACCGTTGCGAACTTAAAGGGGAATGTCATAAACTCAGCTGATATTTTGGGAACTTGTTAGCACAAGTTGGAAAAGGATATAATTAGTCAATATATCCTCTCCTGCACCCCTGAACATTCCCACAAATTTTCTGTTGGATCTAGTATGTTCTATCCATCCTGGTGCTTTTGAAGGTACCTGTCCCCATGAAATACACACAGGATCCTTGGAATGACAAGGATCAGATCCAGGACTGCTGACAGCAAGTTGTTCAGACAATGGGCAGCTTTCTCTGCTTGCCAACTGATAGGAGGTGGTGGTTGTAAATCTACCACAGGCAGGATCTATTGTTCTTTGCAAACTGACACCTCTCTTTGATGGAGTTATGATCTATAACTGCCACTTTGGAAACAGAATCATTTCATTTTTATCAGAGCAGATGACGAAGGCAGAAGCTGAAACATTTCACAACATAAGTGTGGGATGTAATCCACTGAGAGCAGCCAAGTACAACATTCCTTGTTTTCCTAGAGTGGACGTGCAAGGGAATGTTTGGTCCAGCCAGTTGAAACTTCCAGTTCCTCCTGGCCTGGAGCTTCTGGGCATGACCTTTCTAGACCTGGTAAAAGGTCAAGGCATGCTGCCACTCTCTCTCTTTTCCATCTTCCTTTCGTCCTGCGAACTTCCCAGACTGCTAACTGCAGTCACTAGGTCAACCCACATATGGGGTAAACATGTTTGTATATGCTTGTAACTTTAAGCCTGCTTCAGGGATCACACTGTGCTCGGTCTGACCGTGAGTAAACTTTATTTATATAGATTATGAATAAGACTGTTGTGTCTTTATTCTTTTAGGAGAGATTCAAGGGGTCTTACCAGGAAAATATTGGAACATATTTCAATCTGGACAAGCCAGATTGAATTGCATATTGTCTTAAGAAACTCACACGAGTTTGCAACTAGTTTTCTGCTGTATAAAGGAGAATGCACTCTGCTAAGTAAAGGAACTTGCTAGCACAAGTTATGAAGGATGTTAATAAACAATATATCCTCTCCTGCCACCCTGAACATTCTCACAATAAGAAATATTACGTACACACACACACACACACTCCAATGAACCCAGAAGTGTATAAGGTTGTACATTTTCTTGAGCTTTGTTACTTCAGTACATAACAAACATACTTAATTTTTCTATTAAAAGATTATTATGTTGCCTGCCCTCTCTAACCCTTTCCATGTTGGTTAAAGTTTTGTGATCAAGTCCTCAACAATTGGACTCCTTAATTCTCCCCCCCAATACACACACACACACACACACACACACATATATATATATATATGTCATCATCTGATGATCATGATTTTAAAGTTCTTTTTTATCTGACCCTTCAGTTGAAAAAGTTTTATATTGGCAGAGAGTCAGCTGTCTATCAATATTGATGAAGAATTATAAAATACATCATATTTTTAAAGATGAAATAAAATCTCTGGAAAAACTCCCACGCCTACCGCCAAAAGCTGTGAACCTGCTATAAAACCCAGTGATAAACCCAGCCCGGGAGAAGGAAAGCTATTCCCCATCACCTTGTAGAAACATTTACAGCGCATTGCCCCATAACCTGCTTGCTATAAATTAAGAGTGCGAAAGGGAAAGTAGTGCCGCATTACGGCGCCAACATTTGTCTTTATTCTTCAGGTATTGCATATGGACACTTCTGGAGATGGTAAAATGTTAAGCCTTCCAAACAAGCATTTGCTCTCTGAAAGGCTTTGATCAAAGTGCTGTAATTGTTTCTATTTATTATGACTGAAGTTTCCAAGGGGTCAACAAGGGCAACCCCAGGTGGTGTGCATTACAGTTGTCAGTGCTTTGAAAGGATCGATGGCGAATGACCCAGTAAATGGTAGATGTCACTATAATTAATTGTTTTATAATGTTCTTGCCAGTCCTGGGACTGCTAAAAAAAAAAAAGAGGTCAGGTTAGAAATAAAGAATCCAATAAAAAAAAATATTGATGAACAAAACCCACTGGGGGAAATGTTCCTTTTAGATCCCTTTTCACTAGGATTGGGCAAAACATCTCCCTTCAATGCAATTCTGGGCTGCATCAATAGGAGTATAGCATCTAGATCAAGGGAAGTTATAGTGCCACTGTATTCTGCTCTGGTCAGACCTCACCTGGAGTACTGTGTCCAGTTCTGGGCACCACAGTTCAAGAAGGACACTGACAAACTGGAACGTGTCCAGAGGAGGGCAACCAAAATGGTCAAAGGCCTGGAAACGATGCCTTATGAGGAACGGCTAAGGGAGCTGGGCATGTTTAGCCTGGAGAAGAGGAGGTTAAGGGGTGATATGATAGCCATGTTCAAATATATAAAAGGATGTCACATAGAGGAGGGAGAAAGGTTGTTTTCTGCTGCTCCAGAGAAGCGGACACAGAACAATGGATCCAAACTACAAGAAAGAAGATTCCACCTAAACATTAGGAAGAACTTCCTGACAGTAAGAGCTGTTCGACAGTGGAATTTGCTGCCAAGGAGTGTGGTGGAGTCTCCTTCTTTGGAGGTCTTTAAGCAGAGGCTTGACAACCATATGTCAGGAGTGCTCTGATGGTGTTTCCTGCTTGGCAGGGGGTTGGACTCGATGGCCCTTGTGGTCTCTTCCAACTCTATGATTCTATGATTCAGGCAGATAGTTGTGCCTTCCTACAGGCTACCTTTAGAAACCCATGCAATGAACTGAAACTCTGAAAAGACACACAGGGTTGTATTCAAGAGTAGTCCAATTCAGAGGAGACCCACTGAAGGAAATGTGCATGTCTAACACCAATTCTGTTGTATTTCGGCCCAATGCCAGATCCAATGCCAGAGGAAATGGCAAGGCTAGAGGCGCAACAAGGCTAGTTGAAGGTTGGGGGCCCATGGACATTGGCAAGCAGGCTGAGACCTTTCATACCTCTGTCTCCAGACTACCTCCTCCAGGCTCCATTCAGAACTTTGAAAGGCCAACTCTTTGGCCTACAAATGGGCACTTCTCCATTCCATAGCCTCCCTCCTGGAGGACTCCCAGACTGGTGATGTATAGTGGGATGCATCTGGCTCTTCAGGCTCAGGGGAAGGTGCCCCTAAGGGTCTGAGCCCCGACACAACACACCCTGGTAGTCTGTGAGGTTCCTCCAAGAACTCCTTGTCTGACAGCCTGAGGCACAAGAGTCTCCCTATTTCCAGCAGTCCCCTCTGGGTCCAGAATGTCACTGGGCTCCCCATCTGGTACCCCTGCAGTCTCTGACTTCATGTCAAGAGCACTGCTAGATTCAGGGGTCAGGAGTCATAACACTTTCTCTCTCCTCTGTTGCTTCCACTGTTCTTGTATGTTACTTACTCATTGCTGGTGTACAGAAGCTTGAGTTTTTTCCCACCTAGAAGTCAAGTACTGCATTCAAAGTGAGTCCTAAAAGGTAAAAGAACCCCTGACAGCTAAGTCCAGTCGCAAACGACTCTGGGGTTATGGCGCACATCTCTCTTTACTGTCCAAGGGAGCCAACGTTTGTCCGCAGACAATTTTTCTGGGTCATGTGGCCAGCATGACTAAGCCGCTTCTGGTGAAACCAGAGCAGTGCACGGAAACGCTGTTTACCTTCCCGCTGGAGTGGTACCTATTTATCTACTTGTACTTTGACGTACTTTCGAACTGCTAGGTTGGCAGGAGCTGGGACTAAGCAACGGGAGCTCACCCCGTCACGGGGATTCGAACCACCGACCTTCCGATCCGCAAGCCCTAGGCTCAATGGTTTACACCACAGCGCCACCCACATCCCAAACTGAGTCCTACTCAGAGCCAATTATGGCTAACTTAGATCCATAAATTTCAATCTACTCTGAGTAGATCTAACATTGGACAAGACCCACAATAATTTAGACCAGGCTAAATGGGGAAAGATGGTGTTTCATTTCATTTTTAAGTTACTGTGAGGTAACTCAAAAATCTATTTAGTGACGATAGCCTATCCTTCCATGTGTAACAAATTTCAAAGTAGCACATGGCTGAGATTCACTGTGAGAAGGATGCACTTTATTCTCAGGAAGGAGAAGAGAAGACTGGGTGACCCCTAGGAGGCTTGGACCAAAGACCAACAGTGATTTTGGACTAGAGTACGAAAGAAGAATGGCCCAGCAAACTTCACCTGAATCTTTGGGCCCCCATCTCAACAGCTGGTTTCCACAAAGATTAATTTAGTAAGCATTAATCTGGGGACAAGATCTCTTTAGCCAATGTGCATTTCTGGTGGTTTAGTTGAAGAAACGATAATATAAATCAACATGTCTCTTTGGCTGTGGAGTGACAATCACTCATTTAATGACTCACTTTGCTTTTTGTGGCCCTGCTGTCATTTGATTCCATTCACTTAAAAGCACTCAGGGCACAGTTGTTAAATTATTCTGATACCCACACACCCTGAGCACTATTCATAATCTATGCCCAGTGGCAAAGCTTCATACTCTGGCACCGGGGGGGGTGGTGGCGGAGAGCAGGCGGGGCAGGGCTGGCGCGCACCCTGGAGGTGTGGCACGCTGCCCGTAGGTGCATGGCACCCAGCACGGGCAAGGGGCAGCCACGATGGCACCCCACCTGGTGTCCTCCATATATTTTGCCATGCCTGCTGCTAATTGAAGTTGTAGTCCTACAACAATACCCACAGCTTCCCCCTGTGGGGCTTCAATATCTGAAAGATCCCTCTTCAGAGAGGAGCTCTCCCTCCCTGCATGTAGAAAGCTAGCATGTATGGGAAGGTGAATCCTCTATGGAATAACCATTGAAACATTCATCAGCACTTCTACAGATGTAGAGTCCAATAAAACTGTTAGATTTTTCTAAATGTTTAAACCAAGTGATTTCTGGACAGCAATTTATTTCCACTCTTGAAGGAGTGGGGGAGGGAGGTGTTGGGATAGAGATGACAGGACGGAAGGCTGATCCTTTCAGGCTCTGCTAGTGTTAGTTTCAATTTTGAGAGAGAGATATATACATACATATATTTTGCAAAGTATTCATTGAGGTGGTAAATTAAAAAGATCCTGAATTTATTGCCTGCAGGTTCATTGGCTATATATGCATACTCCATCCCCAAACTACTGCCAAGTAATAACTTGTTCTACATATACATTACTATCATTCTTTTTTAAATAATAATTGCTATATGGGCCATACCAGAAATATGGCAGTGTCATCTTCCATTAAAACAAAAATCTGCAAATGAAAAAAGAACGATAGTAAATCAAAGGCAATGACAGAATGTTTTTTTAAAAAATATATTTTATTTTATTTTCCCAATTCCTGAGGGCTGGACAAATAACTGATTATTTAAAACTTGTTTACTCAGGTTTAACAAATAGGAGTTTTATGCATATCTATTATACTCCAGCAAATCCCATGTTTAATAATTAGTTGGTGTTTACTTAGCATGCAGTCCAATAACTGTCTAATTAAATATGGATTTGCAAATCTTAATTTAAAGCAAAAACCGATGGTGGCAGCTGCGCCAAGCACTTTTCTGCCTCAATGTCAGTTTTTTGCTCTCTTTTGTAATACTGTCTTCTGTTTGTTTCCAGATATACAAACCAGGCTCTAATTACAGCTGGAACGTATTTGCACCCCGACGTTCTCCGCTGTGAATTTCTGATGGCAAGTCTTTCTGCAGAGAAGTCTCTGAAGACTCAGATGCTTGCTGAATAGCCTCCAAATATTTGATATCTGTGCATGACATCCGATGATGATAATTGAGTTTAATATTTTATACTTGACAGTGGACCTGTAATGCTGTTTAGTATTCAGTCAGCAGTATATTTATTGGAAGCAATAAGCCATTACAATATAACATAAAACATGCAGAAAGAGACATTGCATTCAATAATGACAGCTCAGCTCCAGAAAGAAGAAAAGCAGGGGGAGAAACAGACCTTAGAAGAAGAGTAAGGAACCACAGGCCCAGGGACCAAATGTAGAGATTTTCCTCAGGCCACACCTTTCAGCCATCCTGCTTGATACCCTCTGAGTGATTTTGCCCAGCTGGAATATGCCCTTGAACTATTGAATATGCCCTTGAACTACTGTGTCCAGTTCTGGGCACCACAGTTCAAGAAGGACACTGACAAACTGGAACGTGTCCAGAGGAGGGCAACCAAAATGGTCAAAGGCCTGGAAACAATGCCTTATGAGGAACGGCTAAGGGAGCTGGGCATGTTTAGCCTGGAGAAGAGGAGGTTAAGGGGTGATATGATAGCCATGTTCAAATATATAAAAGGATGTCACATAGAGGAGGGAGAAAGGTTGTTTTCTGCTGCTCCAGAGAAGCGGACACAGAACAATGGATCCAAACTACAAGAAAGAAGATTCCACCTAAACATTAGGAAGAACTTCCTGACAGTAAGAGCTGTTCGACAGTGGAATTTGCTGCCAAGGAGTGTGGTGGAGTCTCCTTCTTTGGAGGTCTTTAAGCAGAGGCTTGACAACCATATGTCAGGAGTGCTCTGATGGTGTTTCCTGCTTGGCAGGGGGTTGGACTCGATGGCCCTTGTGGTCTCTTCCAACTCTATGATTCTATGATTCTATTCTATGATAATGCCTCTTGGTTGCCTGGATGTGTGCATAGAAGCTAGCCTACAGTACACAGGTCAAATCTGACTTAGCTTCTCCACCTAGCTTCTCCTCTGGACCTGCCAACCAATCTCATATAACCTTTGGCAGGTTGCCCAGAAGGAAATGGGACCCTTGGATTGAAAAAGGTCCCCCATTCCTGCCTTAGAGATTTTCTTATTAAGAAAGACCCTTGCAGTCTGTTACATTCCTGGGCACAGAGTTCTGGGGCCCAGGTAGAACTGATACCCTTCATACAATTAGAAACTGGGTCAATGTGTTTCTTTTTTAGACTGCAGAGGACCTGATCCAAACTAGGATGATGGCAGGTAAGTAGGAGGAGCTTTGTCCTTTAGCCCACTGCTGTGATCCTGGCCAGAGATTTCTGCAACCTGCATTGTGAAGGAAACTTCCATTGATGTCAATAAATGCTTTCTTCCCTAGACAGACAGCAAGCTGAAGGTGTGATTTGGAGCCCACCAGGAGCCCAGTCCCTCCACACCTGCTATTTAAAGAAAAAATCACTCGTTCAAAGTAATCTAGCCCCTTTCTAAGGATACACATTTATTGGGTCATTTATTAAGTTAACTAGTACAATAATGACCAGCCTACCTTGACACTATTCAGGTTTCACACCCAACGTTTGCAGGACTGGGAAGAACCCAGGAGCTCCCTCCTTATCTCTCACACAGCCTAACAGAAGATTTCTTGGTTTCTCCAAACCACAGTTTACTAGTAGTTCTAAACTGGGAAGCTGTGGTTCAGGGGATCTCTTTCCAAACTTGGATTGCAAACCACAGTGTTATCTCATGTCGTCATTTCCACACATTCACCTAATATCACTCTTGCTCCTTTCTTTCCTCCTCTCTCGGTTGCTATTGTCTTTCTTTTCCCACTCTTTCTGATTTCTTAAATAGACCGTGTCTATTTAAATCAGAGGTAGGGAACATTTTTCCATCTGAGAGTCACTTTCCCTTCTACCTTATACTGAATCAGACCATTGGTTCATCTAGCTCAGTATTTTTCACAAAGACTAGCAGGATTTTTCCAGTGTTTTGGACCAGACATATTCCCAATTGTAGCTGGAGATGCTGAGAACTGAATCTGGAATCTTCTGCATACAAGGCAGATGCTCTACTGCGGCACTATGGCTTTTCTCCAAGACAGAGACAGTTCTGGAGACTGGCACCAGCTCACACAAAAAACAGATCACAAAGGCAAGAAGGCAAGACAGAAGACTTGATCCTTCATCTCCTTGTTTTAGGAAGCATTTCATCACCAGTTGAAAAGAATAAGAAGCCTGTGAAATGTTGCTGAGAGCCTTCTAATGCCTCTTGGCTCTCATCCTCCAACACGTTTCTCCATAAATTAAAATTAATTACTTGATAAAACCTGGAAGGAGACTAAAGACTCATCTGCACTATGCATTTAAAGCAGTATCATACTGCTTTAAACAGTTGTGGCTACCTCCAAAGAATCTTGGGGACTGTCCTATGTTAAGTGCGCTGTGGCTCAGGTCCCAGGTTCAATCCCCAGAGTCTCCCAGAAAGGCTGAAAAAGACCTGTATTTGAAACCCTAGTGAGCTACTACTGGTTCTGAGTGCCTACTGGCTATGTTGCTCAGCATTTGACTTTGTAATAACTTTGCTGAAAGTGCTGGACAGCTCCCTTCTTGATCATCGCTTCCCCTGCCCTTTCTTCATTGTATGAATTTTAAAAACCCTTCATAGCTTGGGTCTAGGAAACATTAAGTTCACCTAAGCCTGAAAATCCCAGCTAGATCAGTTAGATATGCTGTTAACTGTTCCCCGTGTGAATTACACCCACTTGCTATCTAAGAGTAATCAAATATTTAGTGTGCCCAGTCCAGCAATATGGAATGCCCTCCTGGTGAAAATTTGGCAAACATCTTGGCTTTTGCTTTATTCATTCCCATTATATAACTGAGATCTACTATTGGCACCTAAGGATTCAAACGATAAAGGTGGCCATCGGATGTGGTTGCTGTTGGATATGCTGCTCAGCTTCCCAAGGGCCCTGTCTGCACTATGCATTTAAAACAGTATCATACCACTTTATGCAGTTATGTCTTCCCAGTCATGCTACAAAGAATCCTGGGACCTGTAGCTGAGACTTGTCATGATAGCTCTGTTCCCTTCACAGAGTGACAATTCCCAGAGTTCCCTGGAAAGAGAGACTGATATTTAAACTACTTGGAGAACTCTAGAAATTTGAGAGGAATGGGGCCTCCTAACCACTCTCAGCACCCTTAACAAACCATCGTTCCCAGGATTGCTTGAGGGTTTGAAGTGCCATGGCAATACTTTGAATGTAGTGCAGGTGGGGCCTAAAGCAAAACAGAAATATCTATGGGTCTAAGAGGGGCAAGAGTGCAGCATACATCAGACCAAGGGGCCATATAGTCCAGCACTCAGATCTCACTGTGGCCAACCAGAAGGCTCTGGAAAGCTCACAAGCAGAACCAGAGCACTCTTCCAACATTCTTCCAACTTGTGATTTCTAGCAACTGGCATTCAAAAGCATGCTGCCTCTGATAGTGGAGGTAGAACTTCCCAATGCATGCAGTGTGGGGCAGGAAATCAGAATGGATTCTCAAAGCAAAGTAGATGCTATTGAACTTTCAGGATTTGTCTCAAGCATAATGAAATCTGAGGTTCCCTAGGCTTGAGTTCAAAAGAGTAGGCTAGGATATATAGGTTTTAATAATGTAAGCCCAGAGGGGCTCCAACATGATATAAATAAAAGAAGAGAATAAAAAAGTTGATAGACTTTTTATGCTGGTAATTTTTTATTAATATTTATTAGTGTTTGCACAAACCTTTCTAGAATATGCCTGGGATATTTTTCAGCAGGGTTCTATTCATTAGCCCTATTCCTGTACAAGGAATCATAAAATTCCTTTGAGGAATGCTAACACCTTTTCCCCCATACCCATTTGAATAGTCTGTTTCACAGTTAAATTTCAACATAGCCAAGCATATTACCAATAAAACAATACCCCAGCCAAAAGATTGTATCACTTGGTGTTCAGTGTCCCTGGCTGCTATTGTGCATTCTGGGGGGTTTATTTACTGCCTTCTTTTGCTCTCACTGTCCTTGCCCTCACTAGCCCACATGGCCATTAAATCCAACTGGCTGAGGCAGCCTATGTGAATTGGCTCATATATGTCCATGATGTTGGGCCATGTATTGGACCACCCTGCTATAAGGGGTCCATGGCTCCAATGCACAGCTCATAACTACCTGAATCCACGCATTCAGTGTAGTGAGCCCAAGCCTGTGGAACTCCCTGCAAACTGAGATCAGGCAGGCACCTTCCTTCCTGAACCTCAGGTACATAAGACTTCCTTGCTCCAGCAAGCATTTATTTTTTATGCTGTTGCTGTTACGAGAACCTGTCTGCCATGGGAAGTGGTATTCTATTATGTTTTTCTTATTATAATAATTACATGTATATAACTGCTTTGATTTTTATATCAAAATCAATATGCAGATATTGTGCTATGTATTGACATTTGTGTTCTGTGCTGCTAACTCCCTTGTGGTCTTTTGACGAAGGATAAATTTAATTAATAATAAATGTAAGGTAATATTTAGGTTTTGTGATAAATGTTGGTTTCATTCTCCCATTTTCTGTGTACACCACATAGAAATGAAAATAAATAATTAATATAGTCACTTATTTAAAATAATATAATGCAATATAACTGATACAGTCAAACCTTGGTTCCTGAACGCCGAAAACCTGGAAGTAACTGCTCTGGTTTTTGAACGATTTCTAGAAGCCAAGCATGCTACGCGGCTTCTGTTTTGAGTTTCCTTATTGTATTGAGGCTCCCACTTTCAGTTTTTGGTTGTTGAACATTTCGGAGGTCTTCCGGAATGGATTATATTTGACAACCGAGATTTTACTGTATACGAATCCAGGCATAGGAAATGTGTGGCTGGAGTAGGGGGGCAAGCAGAGCCCTCTGGGCTTCTCTATGTGGCCCCTAAGTCTCCCCAGGCCACACCCTTTACTGGCCCTGCTTCACATACCAAGTGTTTTTGCATGACTGGAGTGTGTCCCTGAACCCTCTTGGTTGGTTGGTTCCCTGGATGGAGGATAGAGAGGGTGGACTGTAGAAACAAGCCTACTCTACCAAGGTAAAATTAGCATTCATTGCTCCACCCACTTTTTTCCTAGCACCGCCCACTCAGCATGTGACCCTCAGGTGGCTGCCAGAAGGGAAAGTGTCCCTCAAACTGAAAAAGGTTCCTCACCTCTGCAGCAATCTTATACCGCTGTGCCTGTGCTCAGTCACTAGGGGAAACTTTCTCAGAGCACCTCCACCTTCTGAGGTGAAAAGATAGACCCTTTTATGCCATAGCCGCCTGCATCCAAAACGCTTTCTAGCCCATTCACTAGGCTCTCTTGTTATTTTAAAGAAAGACTTGAAAATGCTGCTTTCCCCCTTAGTTTCTTTTTAAGGGTATTGCTGCAGAATTGATCTGTTGGCCATTTTTTGCTGGTTTACATTTTGCTCTGCTTCCCATAGATGTTTTCATATTGTTGGGCACCTTGAGAATCCTTATTATTGTCTTTGATTTTCTTTTTATTGAACAGTATTTCTCCGCCATGAAATAACCAAGTTCTTAGAGTGAGTTAGAATCACTATTAAGTGTGTGTATGTGTGCACATATACACATACTTTTTTAAAAAATGCAGTTAACCAAAAGATGTAAGAACAAGCCAGCAACAGAATAAAAACTCTCAAGAGTGTGTGTGTGTGTGTGTGTGTGTGTGGTATCAAAAATCAGCCATAACATTTTTTTAAAAAATGCAACAGTATCTCAAAAGAGTAGAGGGGATTGCATTGTCTAAAACAAAGATGGGAAGTATTTTTCAGCCTGAGGGCCATGCTCCCTTCTGGGCAACCTTTGGGAGGAAGTCAATGGGTAAGTGAGATCAGGGGCAAAAGGGAGCAGAGCAACAAGGTGAATTTGCCTTTGAACTATTGTTTCTACACACTCACACAACCCTCTCTATCCTAAATCCAGGCAAGCAAGTAGCATTATCAGAGATTACGCATGCATTCCAGCTGGGCTAAAACACTTGAGGAGGGTATGAAACAGGACTGGTGAAACCTGGGGAAAGTTCCAAGGGCCAGATAAAGAGGCTAGAGGGCCACATTTGGTCCCTGGGCCTGAGGTTCCCTTGCCTGGACTAAGCCATTATCATAACCCAACCCTTCCAAACTAGGGCTGTAGCCATTAATATAGGATTTTTCATGGCACTGCATATTGTTTGAATATATGGTGCTCTACAGGCACTGGTTGCTCTAGAGCAGTGGTTCTCAACCTGTGGGTCCCCAGATGTTGTTGAACTACAACTCCCATCACCCCTAGCTAGCAAGGCCAGAGCTCGGGGATGATGGGAGTTGTAGTCCAACAACATCTGGGGACCCACAGGTTGAGAACCACTGCTCTAGAGGTTGCTCTAGTCTAGAGGTGACTCTAGAGGTATTGTCAGTCTGGTCTGGGGCCCACTGGGACTGTAGGGCAGAATGCATGGAGCTGAACATTCGGTGGTGCCATTACCAATGACAGGCAGAGCCAACTAATTAAAGTTTCATCCCCCATCCAATTCCCTGCTGAACTCTGCAGAGGCAACACTGAAGCTGAGGGGAAAGCTGACAGCAAGGGCAATCGCTGGGATTGGTTGTAAATAAGAAAGAAGGCATGCAGGTGGGAGCTGAGTGAGAGCAGGTCAAGGCTGCCCAAGGGAACCAGCCTCCACTGCATCTACTTTTAAAAGGCAGCCTTGCATCGTTAGCAAAACCCAGTGGACAGCAGAACATCTCACTGCAGGTAGTATGGTGGATTTTCCAATCCACCTTTCATGAGTGACTTGTTCTCTCAGACAGGCCTTGAATTAACACTGCAGAGCCCAAGTAATAGATGCCATTATTGCTCTTCAATAGAAGCACAAGCATAAAATTCCCAGATGCTACAGAAACCTCCTTCATTCTTAATTCAGGAGTAGAACACTCTCAAAACCACCAGCAAAATCACAACGATGAATCATTCCCATTCCTCTGTTCTCTTACAACCAAAGTGTTGGCAATAAGGGGTTTGTTTGTTTGTTTGTTTGTTTGTTTGTTTGTTTGTTTGTATTTCAATTCTAACAAGGGAAAAGGCAATTAGATATAAAGACAATGTGCTAGAAAATGCATGTGTGGTGGTATGAGTTGTGTGCATTTGATGTCTGAAACGGTTATTCTTATTTGCGCATCTACAAGCAGGAAAGAAGAAAATGGTTGTAAGCAATGATTTATGCAGAGCTGTATCTGTTGCCGAATCTTGAATGCTCATGGCACGTTAAAGAGCTTGAGCATATCCTTCATCTGAAGTTAAAGATGCATGAAGCCAATCTCTTAAATTCCAAGGATATCCTGCGTGAACACTTTGTGTCCCAACAAATCTCTGGAGGGCCACAGCAGACTTGTTCTGAGAATATAAGAAGAGCTCTGCCTCAATGGGAAATCTGCAAGCAGGACCTGAGCACAAACACACTGCCTCCCACCCATGATTTCCAGCAACTGGTATTCAGAAGTATTACTGCCTCGGACTGTGGAGGTAAGAACATTTAGCCATCTGCATTAGTAGTCATTGATGACCTTTTATTCTCCATGAATGTATCAAATCCTCTTTTAAAGCCATCCAGGTTGATGGCCTTCACTGCCTCTTGTGTGAGCAAATTCTGTAATTTAAATATGTATCTTGTGAAGAAGGATTTTTTTTAGCTGCCCTGAATCTTCCAACTTAATTGGACATCTTCAAATTCTAGCTATTATGAGAGAGGAAGGGGGGGAAATTCTCTCTCCACTTTATCCATGCTGTGCATAATGTTATATGCTTCTATAGTGTCGACTTACATGCCTTTTCTCTAAACTAAAAAGCGCTGCTGTAACCTTTCCTCATAAAAGATAGATAGATAGATGATAGATAGATAGATAGATAGATAGATAGATGATAGATAGATAGATAGATAGATAGATAGATAGATAGATAGATAGATAGATAGATGATAGATAGATAGATAGATACACAGTATATATATATATATATATATATATATATGGAAAGCTTGTTGCATATCCTCTTGAGCAAACTTAGCAGAGAGAAGGAAGAGGCATTGGAATGTGCTGACAAGCTTAGATTCCTCACTACTGCATTGCTGTTCAGGGGTACGTGGCTCTCTAAGTAGACATTGTAAAGAGGCAGAGAGGCTAAAATCCTATGCACACTTAAGTTTGTGCATCGGATTGTGCATTAGGCTCATAACTGTGCATGAGATTGGGTAGCTACTTATGTATCACACACACACAAAGACAAAAGACAACAGAAAGTGGGAGGCAGTATGCCTCTGAATACCAGTTGCTAGGAACCGCAAGCAGGAAGAGTGCTCTTGCGCTCCTGACTTGCTTGTGATTGTTTAATGGGAAAGGCTTGCTTAGCAACTTATTTCATTCACTGCACAAGGAAACAATTGACCACTTAACCAAAGTGTGGTGTCATAATGTACAAAGGAGGAAGTCAAGTAGCAAATGGGTGCATCGAAGCCAAGAATGTAATAAACGTCTTGTTTTCCCTTCACTGGACCATAAATAACATTTAATGCAAACATGATGTAACCTGACTTTACAGTAATGAATTCTCCTTGTGGGAAGGCTGACTGGGCACAGGGGCCAGATGAAATATCTGCTCTAGGCACAGCACTGCTGCAGCTGATGCTGGGCTCAGTTTTACAACCTAAGGGGCACACAGTACAGCCCCTCCTCAAATCCCAACCTGGCCTCGTCATCAAGCTGCTCTTCTATATGGTGGTTGAACTACAACTCCCATCGTTACCAACAGCAAATGCCAATGGGGAGAAAGGCTGGTGGATGAGTAAAAGGAGTCAAGGCCACAGCAGTGGAGAACCAGGGCCCTCATACTGCTAAGTCAGGGGGTTCTGGTGTCTTCCTGGGCTGGCTGAAGACAGTCTTATTCCATCTCATTTCCATTTCACTGGCACTCAGGCATAGGCCCATTCTGTCCCATTTTGTGCAGATCTGCTAAATTTGCCCAGATCCTTCAGCCTTCCCTTATAGAACTTGGTCTCATGACCTTAACTATCTTTCTTACCCGCTTTCTCTCCTCTGCCAGCCTCCAGTGGGCTAGCCATTTTCTTTTTTTGCAGCCTTCTAGGGGACGCAGGTGGCGCTGTGGGTAAAACCTCAGCGCCTAGGACTTGCCGATCGCATGGTCGGTGGTTCGAATCCCCGCGGTGGGGTGCGCTCTCGTCATGCGGTCCCAGCGCCTGCCAACCTAGCAGTTCGAAAGCACCCCCGGCTGCAAGTAGATAAATAGGGACCGCTTACCAGCGGGAAGGTAAACGGCGTTCCGTGTGCTGCGCTGGCTCGAAAGATGCAGCTTGTCATGCTGACCACATGACCTGGAAGTGTCTGCGGACAGCGCTGGCTCCTGACCTATCAAGTGAGATGAGCGCACAACCCTAGAGTCTGGCAAGACTGGCCCGTATGGGCAGGGGTACCTTTACCTTTACCTTTAACTTGTATCAGCTTGTATGCAATTTCAACCCCATTGAAAGCCATTGATGTTAGGTCTCTGCCTTCACTGTATGGGTTTCAATGCCTGCCTTAAAAAGTAGGGTGTGTGTTTTTAAGCAGGCATTGCAGGCATTTTATTTTGGCATGTATTTTAATGCATAATTGTTTTGTGTATGTTTTTATTTTTTTATTAGATGTATTTAATAATTTTACTTAGTATTTTATTGAGGAGGGTGAAATAGGTCAAGTTGTTTTTAACACCTGATCTCTGTTTTTAATGCATTTTGCATTGTTTTGTGCACGCCCAGCTGCTCCAATGTTGCCCATTGGAGCTAGTAGGGTGGAAGACTAGGAGGCTAACAGAAGATTGGGAGGCACAGCCAACTCATTCTAGTTTGCAGCTATCTCTCTCTCTGCTGAGCTCTACAAGAGCGAAATTGAGACCAAGGAGGAGGAGGAAGCTGACAGCTGGCAGAACATAAAGATGCAGTCAGGTGTGGGCTGGTGGAAGGCACACAGAGGTTGGTCGGGCACTGCCCTATTTCCCCTAATGGACCAGCCGCCACTTAGAGGCTTTGATGAATGAAGCAATATAGAATTCCTCTCAAATTAATTAAAATAAACACTGTATACTTAGCATGATTAGATCTTCAGTGTGCAAATATTCTAAAGATATTCTAGCCCTACCCTGATTCCTTTTTTTCTTGTCCTTTAAGAGGGATAGGAGAGAAAAAGCATCATTTTCCAAACAGCCAGCTGGCTTCCTCAGAGTTTTCATTCCCCCCTCAAAGGCTTTCTTCCAATAGTTAAGTAGGCACTTTTGCAAAAATGCGGGTGGGGAGAAAAAATCTGACTTGCTGCCTGGGGGGTCAACTTACCTGCACACATTCTTATCTTTCCAAGTAATTAAGGAGCACAAATACAGGCCTTTCATTATGCAACTGTGTCGGTGGGGGGAGTCTGGAAATACAGCAAAAACAATCAGTACTGCAGAGGGATCCTGGTTTTGAGGAGTTACAGTTAGAAACAAGCATCTGCTTGGCATGGACTACATTCTCTGTGGGGTGAACAGATAGAGAGAACTTTTCCTTCTGACTTTTTCCTTTTCCTGGATTAAAAAAAGGAAAGGAAGACCTGTCAGTCAAAGGTGGTACATAATGCATAATGTAGCTCAATGGCAGAATACCTGTTTTGCATTCAGGAGGCGGCCCCGGGTTCAATCCCTGGCATCTCCAAGTAGGGCTGGGAAAAATTCCTAGTCTGAAACCCTGGAAAACAGCTGCCAGTCAGTGTAGACAATACTGAGCTGATTGGACCAAGGGTCTGAATTGGTAGGAAGTTCCATATATTCCTAAGCACGAAATTTTGGGGGTGCCATTTGAATCAAGATAGCAGACTGAACTTATCAAAAACGACATTAATTTTCCTGGTGAGTAACCCCACACAATACTATGTCAGGCCAGGGAGAAGGCCTTTTTTTCCTGTTAGCAACTGCCCGTGCCTCTGGGGAGAATTCTTCCACTCTTTAAGTGCAATGGCTCAGAGGGATTTTCTTCTCTTTCTTCCCCTACACTCATTCTCGCTTTATCATGCAGAAATGCCACTCTGAGATTTACTGTTCATTTCTCAGGCTCAATATCACAGCGGAAAGCATCGGCTGACATTCAACTGTGTTATTAAACAAATGTTCCTGCATGAAATATGACTTCTTGTTTTTTACTCTTCCTCCAGTGAGTGGCATGGCAGTTGCCTTGTGTTGCACTTCAATATGAACTGAAACCAAGTCCAAACCCACCTGGCAAGTTTCCTCCAAAACACACACACACACACAATTTGTTGTGGTTCTGAATGCTGATCCTGTCAATGGTTTAGAAAGGAAGGTATGCAAAGGAAAAATTGACAAATAAAGGACTTTTTCTCCTTCTCTATCACTCAGTGGTAGAGCAACTGCTTTGTTCTCAGAAGGTCCTAGGTTCAATCCCAGACGTCTCTAGGTAGGGCTAAAAGAGACCCTTGCCTGAAATACTGGAGATGCTCTAAGTCTGAGCCAGACAGACTTATGGTCTGGCCTGGTATAAGGTATCTTCTTATATTCCTAAAACAAGACCATTGTCTTACAATTGGTTCCCCTAAAAAATGTTGAACACTTAGGGTTGTCCATCCCCAAAAGGTAGGAATTCCTGCACCTGGGACACGTCCACCTATTCACTCATTCCCAAGAAACCTTCTTGTTTGCTACTTTGCTGGTCTACAGAGATGTCTCAAAGCTCTTGCTGCTCCATAGTTGCATGGCCAGATCTGTGTGTATTAAACATGGAGAAGGCAGCTATAAACAGCTGCGAGCCATGATGGCTATGCTCTCCCTCCATATTTGGAGGCAGTAATACTTCTGAGTACCTCAAAACCGCAGGAGGGGAGAGTGTTATTGTGCTTGGGTCCTGCTTGTGAGTTTCCCACTACATCACTGTGAGAACAGAATGCTGGACTAGATGAGCCATCGGTTTGATCCAGCAGGCTCTTAAGTCCTTATTGTACTAACCTATGGAGTAGCCTAGAAGTCAAAGCAGCATAAGAACATAAGAAAAACCTGCTGGCCCATCTTGTCCAGCACTCTTTTCTCACAGATGCATATGAGAAGAGCACAACCAGGATCTGAGTGCAACAGCACTCTGTCTCCATGAAATTCCCAGCAATTCACATATGGAGGCATACTGCTTCCAACAGTGGATGGACATAATCGCTCTCAGTGCCCCTTTATCTGGCCCTTGGAATTCTCACTGAGCCACACCCCCTCGGAATTCCATTGAGCCACACCCCCTCGGAATTCTCACTGAGCCACACCCTCTCATCTGGCCACACCTCTGCTCTTCATGATACAGTTGTATGTTCTGCACCCTTCTTGAGTGGTTTCATCTGGCTGAAATGTGTCCCTGAACTATGACAATGCCTCTTACTTGCCTGGATAGAGGGAGCATGTTGAGTGCATGTATAAAATATCTTGCTGTGTAAAGGTAAAATATATGTTTCTTGTTCCACCTACTTTTGTGTCTGGCTCCACCCATCACTGGTACATGGCCCGCAGGAGGTTGTCCGGATGGGAATGTAGCCCTCTGGCTTAGAAAGGTTCTTGATCTCTGCTCTATGCAGAACACCCAGAGACTGGCCAAATTCCCACCATACATTTAAAGAACCATGATGCTACTTTAAAGTTCAATGGATTCCCCAAAGAATTCTGGGAGCTGTAGTTTGTTCTCAGGATTCTTTGAGGAAAGCCAGGACTATTTAAAGTTGTATGATACTGCTTTAAATGTATAGCGGGGGGGGGTGTAAAATAAAAATAAAACGGTCAAGCAGGCATACCGTAAATTCACATCAAAAGAGGCTGTTTAGGGGACAGTTCTGCAATTTGCACAGAAAAAGTTTTAGGCTAATAAATTTACCAAATGCTACATAAGCAAAAAGGAAAAGAAATCACTCTATATAGAGAGCCTAAGCATTGGCAGATGGCTTGCAAGGGCTACATTTTAATGACAATAAATCTTTATTGGTATGTAACTACATAGCCATTTGATGTTCCGCCATGGCACTTTAAACCCACTTAAGCAATCCAAACGTAATTATCACTCATTTAGTGTGCCCTGTGGTTTAAAAAGCAAACTTGATTGTGTATTTGACCCGCAATAAATGCATAGCAAGAACAATCTGATTACCCTCAGTCTAATTTTCATTGTCATGTAGTTTAGTTGCTGCTTACTTCGGGTTTGTAGATCCACACTGTGCCAACTAGAAGATTCTACACTTACATAGCAAATCCATTCCCTGGACTGCAGATGTAAAATTAGGCAGGTCCAGAAATCAGAAAGATCACAGCCTGGGATTGCACACTGAGTCCTCTCCTTTTACTTGCATTGTGATTTATTTATATGCTGCTTAATACAAAAAAGGCTTCTAAGTATAAAAACCAGTGGCACACCTGTAGTGGGAAAGTCAACATGGATATGACTTTTAGAGGCGTATGAAATGACAGACTACACTGAGGATTGGAGCTAATTTGAGACTTTGCCAGCCCACTCACAAAAAAGGACTCGGGAAACCAAACGTGTGGTGAAAAAAAGGCTATATTTATTCAAAATAAAGCTGCAGAGGATCTGCAACACTTAATTAAGAAAATTAAATTTAATTCACCTAATCAAAATAAAGTCCAGGCAGGGAAGTTCCCTAAGGCAAGAGGGATCAGCTCTGTCCCCTGTCCTGGGAATGTTTACAGGTTTGAAAGGAATGGAAAAGAATTATTCCACCTTGGTATGATAACCTTGGATGTGTAAACCTGACAAGCATACTGTGTCCCCCACTGGTTTGGTGTTTACCCTGGTGTGCATGACAAGCCTAAAGGGTCCTTCCAAGGGCCCTCAAAGTGAAGCCTGAGCTGGGTGACCTAAGAATGCCCCAAACCCACTAATGCCTCAGCTATTTATCCCACCAGATCTTAAACTTCTCTTTCCTGCCTGAAGTAAAAGTCAACTAAGCTGATCAAAAAATGCCATTTAGTATCAGCATGGAGTTGGCAGGAGCTCTCCTGAAAATTCTTACTCAGCCCCCAAACTATATAGGGAGGAAATGAGACCACTGCAATGAGAAGAGAGCACCATTTGGGGGAGGAGCCTATTTATAAAGCCTGTCTTCCACCCTGACTGGATTGGCTCCCCTTTCCATGTGATCACTCCCCAGCTTTTCCTCAGGACAAAACATCCTGCACTGTTTTTGAGGGAGAGTTGGGGTATGGCAAAGACACCACCATTCAAATGTGGGAGTGCCATTCTTCATTGTTGGTAGAAATTAATTGGCTTGAGGGTGATGTGTCTACAGAACAGGTGTCTTCAGTTTAAAAAAATCTTGCTAATCACAGAATAGTGTGGGTCAGAACATGGAAAGAATATACAGTGGTACCTTGGGTTACATACACTTCAGGTTACATACACTTCAGGTTACAGACTCCGCTAACCCAGAAATAGTACCTCGGGTTAAGAACTTTGCTTCAGGATGAGAACAGAAATTGTGCTCCGGTGGCACGGCAGCAGTGGGAGGTCCCATTAGCTAAAGTGGTACTTCAGGTTAAGAACAGTTTCAGGTTAAGAACGGACCTCTGGAACGAATTAAGTACTTAACCCGAGGTACCACTGTATTCCATCTATACAGGAATAGCTTCTGAAGTGTCCTGAATTAGTGGGAGTTGGCAAACCTGTATGATTTGGTCTATAAGAGGAATGTCCCCTCCCGTAATACAAATGGTGGAGAGATGTTGTACTTTGTAAATTGTTTTAATCCAAATCTGGGAAATATCAGGCTTAAAAGACATTTATTTATGTAAATATGATTTGTGTAATTCTCTAAAGTATATATATAAAGTAGCCAATGGTGCAAACTTTACAGGCATCAGAACACATACATCCTCCAATTGGAGTACTACAATATATCCAAAACAATGGGAGAAATTGGAAGGATCTCAAAAGAGAAGGCAGACAGGGACTGGAAGATGTTTAAAAGATACTTGCAAAACTATATCGAAAAATCAGAACTCCTATTAGAATAAACAAGTTTCATTTCAAATATTGGAATACTAAATAAAATGGATTGCAATGTGTAATAGAAAAAGAAGTATGAAATTAGGTTAAAGGTGTGTGAAAGAAAGTAATAGAAGTGGAAAGAAATTGCAATTGAGTAGATTGGAAGTCTAACACAAAGGGTGAGGGGTGGTGGATGGTGATGGGAATTATCTGTGGGATTGAGTGTAGGTATGTTGTAGGTATGTTGTATGTATGTAGGTATGTTGTATGAAATGTATGTTTGTATGTGTATTAATGTTGAATTATTTTAACAAAAAAAAATTATTTTATAAAAAAGAACACATACATCCTATTCCCCCACTCTATGAACATAACTGCATTTGCTCTCTCTCTCTCCCCCCCCCCCCCAATATTTTCTCTCTATTCAATCTGAGCCGCAGAATAATTTTTGGGCTGTGTATGTGCAAAACTCCCTGTTCCCTCAAACTCCCCCAGAGATCTTTAGGGAACTTTGCTGCCACATTTACCAACAGGAAATGAGCACTCTGCTGGACATCATCAAAGAAATGCAAGGCATGCTTTCACTCACTTGAAAGCTTATTGATGGTTACTATCAGGCAAAGTTATATTTAACATGACCCTCAAAGTCAACCTCCGTATCTGACAAGAGATTGGACAAGGAACTTGCCTGTTTTATTTTTTAAAAAATCCTTCTTGCTAGCAGCATGCCCTTCATCAGAGAAGCAAGATGCTTCACAAACCTTAATTAAGCAAAGCTAAGCCTAATAGCCTAACACAAAGTTAAGCATTAGCTTCATGATTGAAACAGAGAACCTTCAAGCTCACAGGACGTGTCTACAGTTCACCTGAGAAACCTAAAACTGTGACATCCAGCTGCACACACAACCCATAGTATTCACTCTGACTTATTACTGTACTTTGGATTGTCCTGAATACCACCATTTGGTAGCCAAGCCCAAAAACAAAAATCTCATTTGGATGCATTTAGACTTGCCTGCTTCTGAAAGTGACCATGAGGCGATTGATGATATCATCATTTATCAGTTTTAGAACCTTAAGTAGTAGCAGTTGCCAGGACATTGTCTTGTTCGCCTCTGCGTAGTTCCTTCCTTCTTTCAGATATCGTGATATATTGATATATCATGATGTTTAGCTGGTGATATATCATGATATTGAAAACCAGTTATAGCCCAGCCCTAGTGGCTTTCAGAGTGAAGCATAGTGCAGCCTGTCTCTGAGAGGAAAAGTGAGTGTTTCCTTGTTGTTAAAATACTGTGTGTGTGTGTGTGTGTGTGTGTGTGAATCAAAATCTGTTCAGCATTGCAAAGCAGATTTCACCAATGAACCTAAATCGATAAAAACACATATGGTCAATTTCATTACTGTCCAACTCACCATGGCTTAATCTAATTGCTGTTTGGTGATAGCTATGAATCATACATATCAAAATCAAATTACACTTTTTGTGATTAAGATGTTTAATTTTGAAAAAGACCAAAAGGACATTCACTGGAAACAGTGTAACCCTGTTAGCATTGAATGTACAGTATATCCCAACTAGTAAAACAAGATAATAAAAATGCAGGCAATGATCAGCTATGGCAATTTATATCTATTACAGAAACTCTAGGCAAGGAAGGGTGTGGTCAAGCTGAGAGGGAGGGCAGCTCTGGAATGAAAAGCTTGAATCAATAATTGAAAATCTAATCAGGGGTTGGTATCACAAGTTGGAGCATTCACAGCTATGATCTTGAAGTAGTGGCAGCTAGATTTCCGGGGGGGGGGGGGTGTCATTCAAGGCCCCACTTTTTGCCAAAAGCCTGTAGTGCTCTGTCTTCTGTCTGTTAGAAGTGCAACAGCAGGGATTTAGCAACCAGAGAGTTAATTCTGTTTACAGTTAGTCAGCTGACCAAGGGGTAGGGGCATTATTTTCTCTCTGGACTATCAACTTAGTCACCTCACTCTGGGCCTAATTCACAAGGTGAGTTAGCAATGCAGCTCCTATGTTTCACTACCAAAGGACAAACTTTGCACCCGTTATCCTTTTTTTAAAAAAAATCCAGTCTGCAACAGAAAAACAGAAACTAGTGAGTTTTTATTTCAAATGCACACCTTGCTAGGAG
Source organism: Podarcis tiliguerta (assembly GCF_965153285.1). Classification (NCBI taxonomy): domain Eukaryota; kingdom Metazoa; phylum Chordata; class Lepidosauria; order Squamata; family Lacertidae; genus Podarcis; species Podarcis tiliguerta. Next base: position 34,384,429 of record NC_139547.1, read on the forward strand.
AGGGGTGGAAATAAAAAAAAAAATTGCTGCCTTGCATGCACAATAAAAGCATGTGTGGGTTGTTTCAGGGCTGAACAAAAGTAGCCTCCCAAAATTTTCTACACTATTTGTGTGTTGGTTGCATGGGTCCCAGCTCCCTGGGACCCTGGGTGCTCGAGCACCCACAAAATTCCCCATGAAGGGGCCAGGCACCCCCAAATTTCAGTGTCATGGCCATGCACACTGTATGGCATTCATGGTCCCAGGCACCCACAATCGTGAGGCCAAGCTGGCACTCCTGGTGGGTTGGGTTTTTTGCAGGGCAGGGGGGCTAACATTTCATTTAATATTCTCCATGGAAGGATTAGCATTCTCGAGAGGTTCAGGAGGAATTTAATAAAAGATAGGATTTCTCTCTCTCTCACTCTCTCTCACACACAAGTCTGATAATTAGTTTCTAAGAAACTTTGACTCACTTCTGGATGAGGGACCATGAGGGACTGAAGGTGGAATATGAATGTAAGATGTTGGTACTAAAGGGTTAAGAGGTAACAAGTCGTTCTAATCACTGAGCAGCTGGAAGTCATTAAGCATCCAGGAATGTGAGTTACCGTAGTTTGTATAAATAGTCAGTTCACCCGTGTGTTTTTCCCTCCGCCCCTTTTTGACCTGACTCGCAGACTCAGTTTGTGGCCATGGGCGTGTTTGCTGATATGCGTTAAGTTTAGAGTAAAGTTTTCTTTATGCTGGAGATAAAAGCATGTGTGCTTTATCGCCAGGGTTTTTCTTTTGTAAATAAAGTTTTTTTTCTGAGTTCCAAAGTGCTTGCTCCAGGATTCTTCATTGAAAGGTACTGACTCTCCTGCCTTCTTCAACCGCTGCACGAAATTCTCTGCTGAGATAAGATTTATGGCGTTGGACGCGCACTGGACGTTTACTTAACATTAAACTAATTAAAGTTTAATGGACATAAGAGGAGGGAAATGAATAAGTCTTCCCACTGACATGTGGTAGCCCATGGGGAGGGGTGTAATCTGCCTTGAATGCAGAAGGTCCTAAATTAAATATTTGGCATTTCCATGTAGGACTGGGAGAGTCTCCTGCATGAGCCACTGTCAGCCAGTGTAGACTTGTAAGAGCTCCTGGACTTACCTGCCTCTTCTGGGCCTATACCATTAATCAGCTTCAATAAATCATCACTTCCATACCTAAAAGTGTACCAGCTATCATGTTTTGTGCAGCAGCCAGGGCAGCTACCTGCTGAGAGAACTCCAATGCCTCCAAAGCTGCAGGAGCATCAATGCACTGAGCACCGCTGTGCTCCCATGGCCCAGGCCATCGTTACCCAAGAGCTGGAGAGATTTCAAGACTGCCTTTCCCACGGCAGAAAGTATTGTAATGACAAAGCCAACAAGTCCTTACATTTGGAAAGAGCAGCAGATCAAACCACAGCTGGAAAACCGTGACAGACTGTGTGGTTGACCACATTCACCTCAATACCAGCATGACAAAGAAGATGATGGAGAGCTTGGCAGCCATTGCGCTATAGACTTCCTGGTTTTGTGGAAGAGCAGGAAAGGGTGACCAATGAACATGAAGATGAACGGAATAATCCTTGCTGGACATACAGGGGGAGGGAATTAGGCACATCCAGGGTGGTTTTTTGTTGTGTGACCTGAGATTATGACGCTTTTGTTACTAGTATGCTGCCCAAGGTTCCTATGAGTTGTTCAGGTTTGATGGTATATTGTCTTTAAATCAATGTTTTTCAATGTGTTGTAAGTTACTTGGAGACCTTTGAGTAACAAGCAACTAACAAGTGATACTAATCATTATTATTATATTATATATTTATTCACCATCTTTTTTCCCCTGGCAGGGAATACAAGGCCGCTTGCAGATAAAATAACTAAACAGCTAAAAACACAGGAAGGGGAACAATCATTTAAAAACAATTAAACATCAATTGCTTAAGCTCCCCATTCCTGTCTTTGACAAAAATGAACTAAGTTGGATCCACTGCGATTCAACAGCTCTGCAGGTGAAGGAGGCTGAGGACAGAAAGAGCAATGAGGGGGGAGTAGCCAGACTAGAGACAGAGAGGCAAGTTGCCCCTTATCACATGTTCCTAGTCATTACATAATTGTAGAAAAAACTTATTTTATTTACTTAAGTGTAGAACCTGCTCTACCCCCAAATACCTGGGGCAGATAACAGTAGATCTAAGACACTCATTTTTTAAAATGGCCTTTTTAAAAAAGAAAATTCAAATTTAAAAATCAAATTACTGATTGCCAACTCTGTGTCAGCTAAATCTCAGGGCTCCACGCTTTCAAGTTAACCATGATTGTTGTACTGTGGTACCTTGGTTCCCAAACGCCAAAAACCTGGAACTAAGTGTTCCAGTTTTTGAACCTTTTTCAAAAGCCGAACTGTCAGCTATTGTTTCCGGGGCACCTGCACTGATCAGAAGCTGTGCCTTGGTTTTTGAACATTTCGGATGTCAAACGGACTTCTGGAACTGATTAGGTTTGGCGCTTTTGTTTTTGCTATTTATTTTGGGTTTTTGTTTTTGAGGCTTTTTCAGTTAATTTGTTTTTGTGACTGTATGGAACCCAGTTCAGCTACTGATTGATTGTGTGACTGCGGAAATGGATAAAAGCCCCCCATCCAAACAACGACTATCATCAGTGCAGGTAAGAAAAAAAATTAATTTTAATTTTTATCATCTACAATACTGGCTTATTTATTTTACAGTACAGTGCATTGATTATTGCTTTCATTTTATGAATCAATGGTCTCATTAGGTAGCAAAATTCATGTTAAATTGCTGTTTTAGGGGTTGTTTTTAAAAGTCTGGAACAGATTAATCCATTTTGCATTGCTTTCTATGGGAAAGTGTGCCTTGGTTTAGGAACGCTTTGGTTTTGGAACCAACTTCCGGAACAGATTAAGTTTGAGAACCAAGGTAACACTGTACAGGGCTGCAGTGAGAATGAGCATCCCCCAGTTTGGGCGTAGGAGTTTCATGAGCAGAGTTCTGCAGGTGCAAGATTCCTTCATGCAATCTGGGTGATTCCTCACTTAGGGATAGAAAAATCTGTCCATGTCAGTTTTCTAAGTTTCTCATTTTTTCAAATCTTATATTCATTTCCATACATTTCCACATCTGTTGGTGACTTTTATTTTTAAAAACTCTCATGAAGATTCATCAGCAGTTTAGTGCAAATTTCTCCTTATATAGACATGTTTGTATGCAATTTTGCCTACAATTTCCAAGCAATTTTCAAATCGCATGTTCTTTTCACTAATATAAATGCACACATGCATTTCTGGCTGGAGAACTGCATCACAAAATTCAGAGAAGAGCAATTTGCATAAGACTGCTGCATTTCAGTTTGCCTCTTCGTTGCTGAAGAGGCTTTGAGCCTAGACTTTTGCTCCTCTCATCTCTCACATAAGGACCAATTTCAGGTAGACTATTGTCCAAAGTTTTACATCTGATGTGCAGCCTTCTCTGAATGGAACTCAGTTGGTGCAAGGAAGATGCTAATAGTTTTGATCATTTTGAACTTCTTTGTGTTTCTGTGAAAAATGACGGAACCCAATCCAAGTGACCAGCTAATGTCTTGCTCAGCACTTCCTAACAATGCTATAATTGCAACCTCTCAGCCAGAGTTTCATATTCATCCCACCAGCAGAAGAGGAAGCAGCAGGGGGAGGCAAAAGGACACCCCTGGAATTGTCTCTGAATACATTCACAACTTGCACACACACACAAGAATTCCATTCCATTTCCTCCAAACCATTTGCAAAAAGAAAGACTCTGCAGTGAGGCAGAAACCCATTTGCAGCCATCTGCATAATGTTTGCAGCTTTTGTCTAGCTCAACGGCTCATCTTTGGGAAAATGGTTATTGAAGATTGTAATTTTCATAAACGTTTGGAAATTGATACAAAGGAAACTGGCCATAAAAACTTTGTGAGTGGGGTGGGAGCGGGATGTCTCTAAGTCGTTGGCTGCTAAATGGCACAGAAGAACATAAGATGTCATGCTGAGCAGTCTGCAGCTGGCAGAGGGTAGTCTTCTTCTACCTGCACAAATCTAATGTGAGGATTCAGGCTCAGAACTTGGACTTGGGCACAGCCCAGGATGTAACCGCTGGGCCTTCCCATCACACACAAGGCAGAGTAATATAGGAAGCTGCCCTAAGAATGGAAGACAAGCCTGCTGAATCAAGCCAGTAGCCCAATTAACCCAGCATCCTGTTCTCACAGGAACTAAGCAGTTGCCAATTGGAAACCCACAAGTAGCACCTGAGTGCAACAGCACTCTGGCCACCTGCAGTTTCCAGCAACTGAATCTGGCCCATCTAGTGCAGTATTGTCTAGCAGCTTTCCAGGATTTGGGACAGGGGTCTTGCCCTGCCCTGAGATGCTGGAAATTGCACTTGGGGTTTTCTGCATGCAAAGCATGTGTTCTGACACTGAACTCTAGCCCTTCATCAAACCATTGTAAAAAAAACCAAATATGGCTTCTGGTTTGTTTGTATTTTATTTAAAAAAAGGTTTGCTGCTATCCCAGGTGCTGAAATGTCCTCAGCAAAAGCGTAATATTCCTGGCACTAAAATGTAGCAAACAAAACAAAACAAAATCAGCCTTTCCACATTCATCCCAGGCCAAGGCTTCCAACTGACCCACCCTGCTGTCGTGCCTTAAATGGCAGCTTGATGCAGATAAATGAGTAGGAGTAAGTGTTTGTAGTGCAATTATGGCCACAATCCTTAAGCAAAGAAGCACATTCAGTTTCTGGGAAAGCTACAGGCACTGGGGCCAATTTAAACATTTCAGGCATGGGTCTCTCTCAGACCTATCTCAACATGCTGCAGATTAAAACTGGGAGTTCTGCATGCAAAGCTGGTGTTTGTTCACTGCTCTATGGATGCTCCTGACGAACGTAGGAAACTGCCATACCAACTCAGGCCATTGGTCCATCAAGCTTAATATTGTCTACTTAACTAGCAGCAAGCTCTCAGCCCTGCCTGGAGATGCTGGGGACTGAACCTGGGCTTTCTGTGCACAAAAGCAGATGTTCTGCGATTGATCTACAACCCTTCCCTAGGGAAAGCTGGTGTCTTTCTGACCATGGGCTGACAGCCTGCAGTCAAGATAACCAAGGGCTGTGGAAGGAGGTGGAGTAGAGTAACTAAGCCACTGGTTACTAGGGATGGAGGGGGAAGAGACTTGATAAAAGTCCATATTTGGGACAGGACCTCTACACCCACCGGGGCAGTGAGATATGTCTCACCACTCGCCTAGCTCTTTCTCACTTTGAGCCCCTAGGCTGGCCACTTCATTTCAGCCAGGGTAAGAACCTTGGAGAAGAAATAGATCACTTGTATCCTCCCATGGCAGGGACACGGGTGGTGCTGTGGGTTAAACCACAGAGCCTAGGACTTGCTGATCAGAAGGTCAGTGGTTTGAATCCCCACGACGGGGTGAGCTCCCATTGCTCGGTCCCTGCTCCTGCCAACCTAGCAGTTTGAAAGCACGGCAAAGTGCAAGTAGATAAATAGGTACTGCTCTGGCGGGAAGGTAAATGGCATTTCCGTGTGCTACTCTGGTTCACCCAAAGCAGCTTAGTCATGCTGGCCACATGACCTGGAAGCTGTACGCCGGCTCCCTCGGCCAATAAAGCAAGATGAGCGCCGCAACCCCAGAGTCACGACTGGACCTAATAGTCAGGGGTCCCTTTACTTTACTATCCTCCCATGGCAGCCTGCTGCATTTCCATGCTGGGCAATGACAGAGAGAAATGAGGAGGGAGGGTGTTCCTGCCCACCTGCAAAGTTGACCCGCACTGGTGGTGAGATCTGTCCCAGCCCTGCTTTGCATTAGCTCAGCACCATCTGGAGCACAGCACCCTCCCCTTTCAAGGGGGCAGGGAGGCTGGAGTAAACTCTTTTGAAATTACTTAAATAAAGAAGGAAGGAAGTAAAATAGACATGGTGCCTGCTTTGCAACTGCACTGCATCTTTAAAAGAAGTGACACTGCAAGAAATGTAAAATAAAACAGCAAGAATGATGAAGCTGTGGAGCAGCGTCCCTGGGGAAGTGGAGAAAGCCCCATTCCTTGATATTTTTAACACTTAGCTCCCAAAGAGGAGAAAATGTACTAGCTACAAACAAGCCAGAATTGGCAGGAAATCAATTGGCCCCACTTGCCGGGTCCTTCTCATCACAACTTTCTTAAAAACACAACCCAGAAAGTAGCCAAGTGTTGCTCAGCTTCCTAAACCTGAAATGAATTTCTTGTCCAAAAGAAACACACACAAAAACCCCAACCCTTGATACTGTATATATTCATTTATTTTCCAGTTAAACATCAGCCTTGGCTCCTGTCAAGTTGCGTAAGGGAGAGCAAAGATGCAAAAGATGAAAGCGTCTTGCCATCAGCAGCAGAAGCAGAGTTCCCTAACGCAGGGAAAGGCTGGAGAATCTGCCCTGTACCAGCTAGACTGGCAAAGAAAAAGTGATTTATATGTGTTGTATATGCGATATAACATTGTGCCACCAGAGGGCGATGTGGAGTCCCGTTTTTCTCTACCTGTTTTCTCTGTTCAAATTTACAATGCTTTAAAAAGAAACGCTACTTTGATATGTCTAGATCCAGCCTAGAATTGCTAGATCCACCAGACAGAGCTGGTGCAATGCAAAAGACATACACTTAGAATTCATGGGCCTCCAAAGATCTATCCTCTCCTGCCATGCATATCAGAGATTGCAGAAATGAGACACTACTCAAGCTTTTGCCAAGCTTATACTGAACTCCACCCCTAGCTGAATGTGAAGCTGATGCGCTCATGCCTCTTTGTGGGTTTGCCATTGGGGCATCTGATCTGCCACTTTGAGAACAGGCTGTTGGACTGGATGAGCCATTGGCAATGGGGGCTGTCCAAGGAGTAAGTCTTTTGAAGCTGAAGAGCCTGGCAAAGCCATGTCATTTAATCCAGAAAGACCTAGTAAAGGAGGTAGACACTCCTAGTCTGGGTTGTTCTCTGAGCTTAGGGCAGGGGGTGTTCCAACAGGACATACATCCCTGTTAGTGGAACAGGAGAAACCTGGCTACAGTTTAAGCCTTGTTGTTATTTTATTTCATAAAACTTATAAATGACTTGAGTGTGTGTGTGTGTGTGTGAGAGAGAGAGAGAGAGAGAGAGAGAGAAAGAGAGAGAGAGAGAGAGAGAGAGAGAGAGAGAGACTACCTCAAAGCAGTTTACAAAAAGAACCAAACAATAAAATTGTTAAAAACAACTGTCTAAAATATTCAGAAATAATTAACATCAACAATAACCTAAAAACTGGAATAAAACACATGACATGTCTGGATAGGCTGACTTAAAAAAATGGTTTTTAGCAGGTGCCAAAAATAATACAAGGGACGCGGGTGGCGCTGTGGGTTAAACCACAGAGCCTAGGACTTGCCGATCAGAAGGTTGGCAGTTCGAATCCCCACAACGGGGTGAGCTCCCGTTGCTCGGTCCCTGCTCCTGCCAACTCCCTGCTCCAGCAGGAAGGTAAACGGCGTTTCTGTGCACTGCTCTGGTTCTCCAGAAGCGGCTTAGTCATGCTGGCCACATGACCCGGAAGCTGTATGCCGGCTCCCTCAGCCAATAAAGTGAGATGAGCGCCACAACCCCAGAGTCGGTCACGACTGGACCTAATGGTCAGGGGTCCCTTTACCTTTAAAAATAATACAGTGATGGAACTTGCCTGGTGCCAATAGGCAGAGCGTTGCAAAGTGTGAGTGCTACCACACTAAGATATTGATTTCTTACTAGTATTATATGGCACCTATAGCAGTGCCAGTTCTGCAGATCAAAGGGATCAAGTGATTAAGAACCTGCCAAGCAAAACACCCAAATATTTGGCTGGACCCAGCTCTGCCACTCTTGCAGCAGCCATGAACGGGTGGCTCTCTAGTAGAAATCCACAAGAATCCTGTTCTATCCCTCTCAGGTTTCACTCCTGTGAATTCAGTATATTACTGAGGTCAGGAGGCCTGAAATCATCTCTCACATCCTGATCCAATCTCCCCCACCCTGAGTTCATGTTCCGTGGGTACGGAAAGACTGGAAGAATTGCGGCAGTGGCTGGTGCACCCTGGGACTGATGGGGTGGAAGGCCAATAGGGGGTGGAGCCATAGCCAGTGGTAGGCAAAGCAACAGCCAATGAATGAGCGGAGGAGGAATTGCTGCACTGGTGGCTGGTGCACATTGGGACTGGTGGGGCGCAAGGTAGGGAGGCTAACAGTAGGTGGCAGAAGAGTCAATGAAAGAAAAACCCAGGTCACTCTAGCTTTGTCCCCAATCCTTCTCCTCCTCTGTTGAGTTCTACAAGGGCAAAACTGAAACTAAGGAGGAGGAGGAGGAAGCTGACAGCCAAGGCCACCCCATGGACTGATTGGAAGAATTCAGGCAAGTGTGGCTTATCTGAGGGCAGACCAAGGTTGATGGAGTTGCATGGAAGGAGAACAGGATTCATGCTATGGCTCTGTTATGCCCCATGGGGATTGCACCTCATGCGCCCTTTTTCAAGTACAATCAATGGGAAGTTTTGCACTCTGGTTTGCAAAGTCGTAAGAGCATGGGGTGCTCCTTTGCTTCTACCCCCCAAGAAGAGCTGCTGCTGCAGAATCCACAAACAAGCAAACATTTGTAAAAAGAACAGTTATAAAATGTGGGATTTCTTGTACAACAGCCCAATAAAGGCTTTTTTTAAAAAAAAAATGCACTTCTTTAATAGAAATCATTACGGACTATTAGGAAATCTTTCTACAGTGCACCCATTGATTTCCTGGACTTCTAATGCTATTAGGTTTGTTCAAAAGATTCTCCTTTTTAAAAAGAGAGAAACAGAGAGAGCAAAGCCATTGAACTGATGCTCATTCAAAATTTCTCAGGGGACATGGCATATTCCCCCTTCCTGCCGCCTGACAAACAAATGCAGAGAGAAATCACAGTCACCTGAATTTTCTGGACATCGAGGACTAGATTCAGGGGCAGTGACTGAAGCTGAATTTGGATGAGATGGAAGGATGGCCACAACTCAGTGGGGCAGCATGTGATTTGCATGCAGAAGGCCCCATGTTTACTTCCCAGCATCTCCATGTAGGGCTGGGAAAGACTCCTGATCTAAAACCCTGGAGAGAAACTGCCAGTCAGTGTAGACTATACTGAGCTAGATGGATCATTGCTCTGATGTAGTATAAAGCAACTTCCTGTGGTTCTGCCTTCAGTAAAAAGCAGCAACAGTGCCAACAGCCTGCATCATTGGGAATCTGCCAGTGCCCCAGCAGTGTTGCCAAACAACAAGAACCCCCTGGACCTGCTCCTTCTCTGCACAGTCTCTCACTCTGGCCCAGACAGTGGTAAGGAGTAGCTGGCAAGAATGCTAGTGAAAATGTAGACACACTGTGTACAGGGATGGTGCCTTGCCCAAATGCCCTCCAAAACCTGGAACTGGCATTGCAAGGATTAGGTAATGAGAGGCAGACTTATGCCATTGTCTGTCTGTACAGTCATACCTCATGTTACATTTACTTCATGCTACGTTTTTTCAGGTTGCGTCCCGCGGCAACCCGGAAGTACCGGAAAGGGTTACTTCTGGGTTTCACTGCTCGCGCATGCGGAGAAGTGCCAAATCACACAGCTCACCTGCACAGATACAGCGCTTCAGGTTGCGGGCTTTTCATGTTGCGAACAGGCCTCCGGAACAGATCCCGTTCAAAACCAGAGGTACCACTGTCTCTCCAAACATTCCTTGTTGACTACCTCACCCCCATTATTACTCTCCTTTGTTGGAGGTTTCTAAGCAGAGGTTGGATGGCCATCTGTCATGGATGCTTTAGCTGAGATTCCTGCATTGCAGGGGGTTGGACTAGATGAGCCCTGGGGACCCCTCCAGCTCTATGATTCTAAGTTCACACCACAGACACTCAGATATCCTCAAACCTGATGCCCTCCAGATGTTTTGGGGTACAGCTCCTACCATCCTAGACCCTGACGGTGATGGGAGTTGTAGCCTAAGATATCTGGTGGCTTCTATGTGGTTTTGGACTACAACTCCCAGCATCCTAGACCAGGAGCCTGATGGGAGTTATAGTCCGAAACACCTGGAGGAATCGATGTCTGGGAAGGCTGCTTTTAACAATACAGGTGTTTCCCCCACTTACATGGGTTCGACTCAAGTATGCAGCAGAAAAATAATTAAATAAATCTATTTAAACTGCAAAAAGGTACAAAAGCGGCCCAAAAAAGAGCAGGGGGAAACTGCAAAAACGGAGCAAAAAGAACAGCAAAATGGCTAACAATCCCAGCACTTTGGGGTATCTGTCTACCTCTGAATCCTAGCCAGGCACTTCGGAGTACCGGTCTACCTTGCTTGTTGTTGTTCCCACATTGTACTTCAGTGATGAGGAAGACTGAGAGCTACCATTGCCACCATTCGTGCAAATCTAGTAAGTGCTGCTGTTTTTTTCAAGGGTTTCCAGAGGTTTAGAGGGTGTTTACAGGCTTTTTATATTATGTTCTCCACTATACATGATTTCACGCGGTACCCGGGAATGTAACCTCCACATAAGTAGGGAGCCACTTACGCACACACAGAGGGGTTCTTGGTGGCTTACTTTCCCCAACTCTTAATAACAAATGTACCTTCCCACAGTAGTCCAAGACTAAGCACCCTTTAGAAGTTTGAGCTTTAGTCAGGAAATGAGGGGATCATTTAATTTAATTATTCTTCTAATTGTTGCTCTGCCTCAAGCCTTTGGGAATATTAGATAGATAATGTTCCAGTCGCAAGACTGAGAATAGATTTCTTCTTGTGAAGCATTGTGGGAGATTGACTGGAATTCCCTTACTATTTAAGTGCAGCTTCACTTCAAAACCTCTCTTTTTAAGCAATAAAAAATGAACAAAGAGGGAAACTCACCTGTCCATTTGTGGAACACTATCGTTTATACATCTCCACATCAGATCAGAAGGAGCCAGCAACCTGCCAGATGTTGTTGGATTCCAGCTCCCATCAACTACAGCCACCATGGCCAATGTCAAGGGATGTTGGGAGTTGTAGTCCAACAACATCTGGAGAAACACCAGTCCGATAGCCCTGGTCTATAAGGAGGATCTGGAATGCTGCTATAACCTAAAAGCTGGAAGCTTAGACAATGGATCAGAAAGGCACCAATTCGAATTTCACCTATGCCAGAGAGTCAGTCAACTGTCTTGGGCAAGCCAAGTCCCTCAGTCTCACCTCTTTCTTCCCCACCTGCAATTTGGAGCCGATATTAACAGATCTGCACTTTATGAAAAAAACCAAATACATGTTGTTGCTTTGATGGGAACTGATGCTACTTCAATAACATAAAAGCCCTGCTGGATCAGACCAAAGGCCCATCTGTAGTCCACCATTCTGTTCTTACAGTGACCCAACCAGATGCTCAGGTGGGAAGCATTCTCTCCCCACCTGTCATTCCCAGAAACTGATATGCAGAGGCATGCTACCTCCAGCAGCAGAGACAGAACACAGCCATCATGCCCAGTAGCATTCTTCCACTCACCAGCAACTAATATTCAGAAGTACACTGCCTCCAACAATGGAGGTAGAACATTTAGCCATCCTGGCTAGCAAAGACTGATAGTCTTATCCTCCATCAATTTGTCTAACTCCTCTTTTAAAGGCATCCAAGTCAGTGGTCATAATAACGTCTTCTGGGAGGAAATTCCCAAGTTTAACTATGTACTTTCCTTTGGTCTGCCCTGAATCTTCCCCACAGGACAGATTTAAAGATGCCTTGCCTGTCTGCTCAACTTTGATATAAACATATCTTAGAAAACCACCACAATTTCCTGGTACCTCCTCCTTAAACAGAAGCATGACCCTGTCAAAAGTTACCCCTGAAGTGACAGCTCAGGAAAATGGAAGGGTGTGGAAAAACATGCAGTTTACAGACTGGAGCAAGAAATATTCTTTAGCCATTGCCTCAGATCTGTTCAATGTTTTGCCTGGTTTAGTAACTTCCCAATCCCACTCAATTACACCTTCATTTAAGAGGTTCAGTCAACTTGACTTTCATTCTCCAGCAGCTACTAACAAGATCTGTTCAATTACAGTTTGACAGCACAGCATCCAATACAGACAGAGTTCTCCCATGAATTTGAACAGTACACAAACACCAAATGCAAGGCAGCATAGAGGGATAAGAAGAGAAATGTCATGCCTGCTCCTTGCTGTTGTACACCAACGATGATGTGTTAAATACTAATTGTGTGCTGTCAGGCAGGCAAAAAACAGCTGCATTCAGAGAAATAATCCTGCCAGCGGGATGAATCAAGCAAAAAAAACACTCTCTGCCTTTCAAATTAGCAAGGTCTGTAAATCCTTCCAAAAGCATGTATCAGTCATTGATTTCTTATCTGGCAAGGAAGCAGATCTCAATTCAAGAAAGGCACCCAGGATTGGGGGCGGGTGGGCAGGAGAGAGATTGGGGAGATAAACCATGCTTTTCAAAATGAGACACCACCACAAACTTCCCATCCTGCCAATGAGCTCACTTAGGAAACTCTGCTTTCCCCATTTGGGGGAATAGCTGAGCTAAGACCTACACAGGTGCAGAAAGTAACAGGCAGGAGCAAGCATCTCACCTGTCTGTGTTTCAAAGAAATAGTCAAGTGCTACCCATCTGTTTTCATTTTCTTTATTTAACAAAACAAAACAGGCTTTTGAGCTACATTCCCAGCACCTGCCATCAAGCACAGACGCTGAACACATACCAACACAGTTTATGTTGAGAAACTCAGATGATGGTGAGACTTAAAAACAAATAAATAGAAAGACTGATTCTCCTACCAAATGTGATTTTTCTTTTGGAAAAGTCACAACCCCCGTCCCTTAAAAACATGCCCCACTACCCACCAAACTCTTCTGCCAGATTCGAGGTGCTCTGACTGCTCTTTCGAAGTCTAGGAAGAAGCGAAGGGCCTAGACTGATGGACTATTACAGCAGCCCCCTGCCCACTCAGGACTTTCCTCCCTTGTCCCACCGAGAGTGAAAGGAAGCAGACTGGGAAACTCGTCTCTTGGAAGCGAGTGTCTCTCGCAAAACACTCACCAGGAGGTCAGTGTCACACCTTGCAAACTCAGAGTGAAAGAGCAAGGAAACAGCAATGGTTCAACAGATACATTTGGCTGTTCTTGACGAGGCGGGACAGCATCATTAGTGCAAAACCTGATCAACTTCACAAAAGCAAGTCATCTGTGTGTCTCCCAAAAGTCATCCTTTAAGCCTCACCCCCAAACATACACCACCAGTTAAGATGTCTTTACTCACAGTTTGGCCTTCTCCCTCTGTCTGGGTCCCAGACTCTTCTCTGCCCAAGGAAGCCATTCCATTCCTTGCCTCCTCCTCCTCCTCCTCTTCTTCTCCACCTTCTCTTCCTTTCATTCCAGTGCTTCCTCCATCGTTCCCCAGCTTCAATCTCTTCCCCTCGGGTTGTGGATCCTCCACTTCCTCTCGCCTCATCTTGCCATCTCTGACTCTCTGTTTCACTGCCTCCTCCAAGCTGCTAGCAGGATTGGACATTTTAGAAAAAGAACAAGGAAGGTTGTGCACTTTACTCTATTTTTTTCAGTATTATTTTGGCCTAGCGAAGCTGCCTCTTTGGGGGAAGATTTGGGGCTTCTGAGAGCTGCCAGCCTTGCTCTCTCCGATATGCACAGGCTTCTTTTAAAAATTTAGCTGGTGTTTCAGTGCCTTTGCAAAGCTTGTCACTTCCATTTCTTTAGCTCCCTCTGCTGCTGGCTAGAGTGATTCCTTCGGCAGCGGTGTCTGCACAAGGCAGGGCACAAACTTTAATATCTCTCTCCCAAACACACATGCAATAACCTTTCAGATATTGATCATTTCCCCCAACAATGATTACCTTGACTAAATCCTCAGTTTCAGTGTTTATACATTTCTGGTTCTATCAAAATAGGGTTCTGTTTGTTTTTATAATGGAAAAAAAAATCCTTATCAAATCGGGCAGTTTAGATCCCATTAAAGGTAAAGAGACCCCTGAGCATTAGGTCCAGTCATGGCCAACTCTGGGGCTGCGGCACTCATCTCACTTTATTGGCCGAGGAAGCCGGCGTACAGCTTCCGGGTCATGTGGCCAGCATGACTAAGCCGCTTCTGGCGAACCAGAGCAGTGCTCAGAAACGCCGTTTACCTTCCCGCTGGAGCGGTACCTATTTATCTACTTGCACTTTGACATGCTTTCAAACTGCTAGGTTGGCAGGAGCAGGAACCGAACAACAGGAGCTCACCCCATTGTGGGGATTCAAACCGCCCACCTTCTGATCAGCAAGTCCTAGGCTCTGTGGTTTAACCCACAGCGCTTGATCACCTAACTATGCCAGAACTCAAGCATTGGAATTTTTTGTACACCCAAGTACTGTGGGATTTAGTGAATTGTCTGGCTGCCTGTGGAGCTAGGGAAATGTTCACTTTAAGAAAGTGCATATTTCTAGTCCTTATTGTGAGGCAACTGTTTCCTTCCCCATTACCCACCAGAGGCAGAAAGGCTCATTGGGGAGGAGGTTTCTCAAGGTGAGTCAGGCATCCTTGGTTCATTTGAAAAGCCCAAGACTGCACTGCTCTCTTTTTTAAAGGAACTAATTCATGACTGAATGAGAGAGGTTTCTGAAGTCTCCCCCTGAAGATCCTGAATCTTCCAAAATTCAGCTTTATTGGGTTGTCCATGAGTCCCTGTCTTATGAGATACCTTGTCTATTATTCTCCTTTGGAAAGCCCATTCATGCGATCTTTCTCTGGGAAACGGCTTGCCAGCATCTACAGCTAGATGGGTAGTAGTAGCAGTTGGTGATAATGGCAATGAGGAAAGAAGCCAGCCTCTCCCAACCTGGTGGCTAGCAGTTGTCTTGTATTACACCCCATCACACCCTGACACCCAACACAACTGTGTTGATGGGAGTTGTACCTGAGGCTCTACAAACTGCAGCTCCCTTAATTCTTTTGGGGAAGCCAAGTGGCATCATAGTGCTTTAATTGTCTGGTGTGAATGTGGCCTCGGAAAACTTCAGCATCTGAACAAGGAGACCTCCCCAGTCTAACGAACCACTGTCCTGCACTGTCTCTTGGTAGATCATAATATCTAGTACTTTGAGTAGCACATTGGTCTTTCACCAGTGATGAGAATAGGACATAGCATAGCAGTGGTACACACTATGATGGCATTTGCAGAGAGAGAGAGAGAGAGAGAGAGAGAGAGAGAGAGAGAGAGCTTGTTCTGTTGTTACAGGCTTACATTGGCCCTTTGTAAGCTGGAATTTCACTGGTCCTGTCTTGGCAGAACTTCAGGGCAAATGTCCACGGACCCCCCCCCCCCTTAGAAGAATAAGCATGAGACCCCAGCATCTAAAGATATAGGGGAGAGACTATAAGATCTTTAAGCCAAAGTCAGCAATTGCCTAACTACACCACTGCAAGTGCTACAGTACCCCACCTCCTACAAAAAATGTACTGCTTTTGTAGTAAGAATTATTTGACACACCAATACAGAGAAATAACTGTGATTCCCAGCGTTGCCCGTGGTGAAAGGATGACTTTCAACCTACGTTGATACCTGGGAGTAAGATCTATTGAACTCAATGGCACTTTGTTTTCAATGGGCATGAGTAAGATTGCACTGGAAAACCAGGACATCTTCACTGTAGATATAGCCTGCAAAAGACATGCTTTTCCCGAGTCAGACCATTGGTCCATCCAGCTCAGTATTGTCTTCATTGACTGGCAACAACTCTCCAGTGTTTCGAAGCAGAGGTCTCTCCCAGCCATGCTTGGAGATGTTGGGGGTTGAACTTGGGACCTTCTGCCTGCAAAGCAGATGCTCCACCACTGAGCTATGGGTGGACTTTACTCAAGTCAGTGCCAATGTTATATATACAGCAGCAATGCGCTGTCTGGGGTGCTGAGATGTCCGCAGCAAAGGTATAATGTTACTGGTTCTAAAATACGGCTTTAAAAACAGTCAGCCTTTGCATCCTTGGACATCCATCCCAAGCTAAGGTGCCAACTGACTAACCTGCCCTGCTGTTGCACCTTTCATGGCAGCTTTCTGCAGGTAAATCAGATGGAGATTATTTTTGTGTGTGTGGCTGAATGATGACCCTTGTCCTAAAGCACAGAAGCACATTCAGCAGCTTAGAAAGGCGCAACCACCAGGGCCAATTGGAAAGTTGGCAACCCTAAACCCCAAAGAACCAACGAAGTCACAAGAGATGAGTTCTGCTGATTAATCTAATCTGCTGCTTTTACACCTGATTGTCCAAAGGGGGAATCGATTATCCAGATGAGTTCACAGAAATGAAAAATTCATTTCCAGGTTTTCATTTTACTTACATTACCTCCCGCACTTAAGCTCTACAATGCATGGTCCTAATTACTTCTTAAAAGCCAGTAAATATTTCATTAGCTCTTATTGGATTACTTTATGTTCCATGGTCTACAAGGGGAGAGATGCCAGCCATAGGGAATGGAAACCCAGGCAAATATGTGTAGGAAACCCCTCTATATTAATACTCATTTGTACTGCACTTATTAAGGTCTGCCTATATTACAGACTTCAAAATGGTTCAATGGTCATTCCTTCTCCCCTTGGGAGCCCTCGGAAATGCATCTCTTCTCTGGAGGGATCTAAGGACGTTCAACACAGAATTGTAGCTCTGTGAGGAAAAGGGGGGTGTCTCCTAAGCTTAAAAAAACTACAGTGGTAGTTTAAAGTAGTATAGTGATTTAAATGTATAGTGTGAATGTTTACTGAGTCTTGTTAGAATTGTGAAGAAGTATCATGAACCCTGTATCCAGCAGGGATCTGGACAGAGTTGGAGGCTGCTGGGGCACCGAATGAGGAGCTGGATCTGGGTCATGGCTCAGAGCTGACTGCAGAAGATAAGGAGACCACTCTGCCTGAGGCGGTTGGACAAGGACTCCTGGAGGGGCCTCCCAGACCACCGAAGCCTATAGGACCAAAGCCTGAACCCTCACAGACACCTTCCACTGAGCCTGAGGAACCAGATGCCTCCCACTACACATCACCAGTCCAAGAGAGCAGCAAGAGGGGGGCTCTGGAATTAAGGAGGTGTGGTCCGTCTTAAGACTGAGGGTTGACTCTTCAGAGAACTCTAAAGTTCTCTCAGAGGGGTGGAGCCTGGAGGAGGTTGTGGGGAGACAGAGGCATCAAAGATCTCAGTCTCCTCCCAACCATTGTTGGAGCAAATTGATCACTCAGCACTTTCTGTGGTCCAGTAATTTTCATTCAGCCTTGCTGCTTTCCCTGTGAGTTCTGCCATCAGGCCAAAACATGGTAAGAAGCAAGGCCCACTGGCACCTTCTTTCTCCTCTGTGTTTGATTTTTGGTCTGTTACTAGCAGGGAAAAGAAATGAGCAGTTCTTGCTGTGGATGACCAACAATTCATCATACCATGCAGGGTGAGAGCCTGGGTGAGTTGAAGAGGAGCAGCGAAGGGTGCAAAAGCCACCTTGTGAGAGTCCCTGGACAGACAGTGGAGCCTCCCTAGTGTGGAAGACCGAGGGGAGGAATAAATGGACTGCCCCAGGAAAAAGATAAGTTGGGAAATGTTGCCAAGACAATTTTGTTGTTCAGTCAGTTGTTTTCTTTATCCATGTTCTTGCTAATATTGAAAATTCTAATTGTTTTCCTCCTTGCAGCTTAGCTTTGTTTGCTTTGTGATGGATCTGTTGGGTGGTTCATTATTTACTGGCCCTGTTTTATGGATTTTGTACCTTTCTGTATATTTTACTTTTTCCTGTGTCTTTTTATTATTACTGAAGAGGGAACAGGGTTTAGTGAGCAGGAAAAGGCTGTGGCAGAGAGCAGTTCAGAATCAGAGGTGGAGGCGGAGGAAGGAGAGGAAAGGCAGAGATGAGGCAGGCTGTGACTGGCAGCTCCCCTCCCTCTTGGCCTCCCAGAACTCAAAGAGGTATGCAGAGGGCAGACCAAAAACAGGCAAGATGATGGAGACTCAAATTACTTGGGAAGGAACCAGGTGAGGAGACAACCTAGGGAGCTGTGGGAAGGCAGGGATCTTTGGTCCTGGCAACTGCCTCACAGGAACAAGATATACCAGGAAGAATTGCTGTGCTCACTAGGCCTGCCCTCCTGAGCTGTTTTGTTTCTTTGAATAAAAGGAGTTAAACTTCACTGGCACCGTGTGAGTTATTGCTGACCTGCTCCTGACACCCACAGTGAAACGAGCGCAAAGCAACTGGGCATCTCTTCCTCTTTCCCACAGTTATGTGTTGTAGAATGAAAAGTGTTATAAGGCATCGCTGCACCACACAGTGCTTCAGTTGTGAACAGTGGCCAATGAAGTTTGATGGAAATGGAGAAACTCAGAATGACATCACACCAGAAATGGAACACAAGAATACAAGGAGAGCCCTGCTCAGTTGCAAAGCATCAGCTTTGCATGCAAAAGGTACCAGCTTCAATCCCCCAGCACCTCCAAGTAGGACTGAGCTGAAATCCTGCCTTAGGCTACAGGACTTGACATTAGGACTGAAATCTACCACTAGAGATTGACAAATCTGAGTTTTGGTTTATCTCAGTTTTTCAAATAGCAAATATTACATTCAATTCATCCCATTTCTGCATCAGTTTTCATGTATGCATGTATGTATAAACACAGACATGTGTACTCATTTTTGCATACATTTCTCTAAATGAAGAAACTTTGGCAAGTAATTTCACTAATATGATGTCTATTTTGTATGTTGCGTTCACTACCATACACATTTTTTAGTATACTTTCCCTAAGGCATGCAGTTTTGTATGGGTTTTTTTAGAACTGCATTGCAAAATTCAGAGAAGTGAGAATTTTGAAGTACAGTTACATATCAGTTCACATTGGTTTGGGGAGTGCAAATTTGGGAAGTGTCCACTAAAAGGCAAACGGAACAATTTTCTCCCCCCAATCCACCACCCACCATGATCTGCTAAGTCCCTCTTCTGGCTCGCAAACAATTTCTCTGCAGCCAGAACCCTACAAATCCAGCCCAAACCAGTCAGTGGTTGCCTGTTTATTTCCTTCCCTTCGGTTTCACTTTCTTGGTCTGTTCTCCTAACCATATGCCTGCCGCATTCCTCTATCTTGCCATCTGCGTCTACCACCTCCAAATAATGTACTGGCTGTTCCAGATCTCCAGTTTCATTCATCATTAGATTTCATGCTAGGAACAAACTTCAAAGCTTGTGTCAGCAACAGCTGCTGTGCATTGAAATCAACTTATCTGTATTGCTAAGGAACTTGTCTGAAGGAAATCCTTGCCGAGCTCTTTCTTGGTCCACCTGCCACAGTTTCTGCAGCAAGGGGGGACAAAAGCCAGACCAAACAGGACCAGTTTCCAGTTTGGGAATCCTTTGAGGAGTCTTTACAGTGCACCTTCCTCTAGTGATTTTACATGGCTGGAATGTGTCCTTAAACTAGGGTGCTTCCTCCTGCTTGCCCAGACAGAGGATGGAGAGTGGGAGGTGTGGCCACAGCCACTTTGACCACACCCACCACTGGTATGCATCCTGCAGAAAGTTGCTCCCAAGAGAATATGGTCTTGGAGCTACAAAAGGTTCCCCATGCCTGCTTTACAAACAAGGCAAAGGTAAAAGGCTCATTTAAACGCCCTGCTCTTTCTTCTCCATTTCCTGCTTTTGGTTGTGTAATGGGTAAGCATTTATCAGTTAATGTCCGCACTGGTCAGTCTGCTTTTGCCAGGAAGCAGAGTTATAAGTCCTTAACTGCAACACTTTCTAGGGTTGCTAACATGCCGTGATTTGAACAGAACAGCCTAATGGTCTCTATTAAATGGAACACAACTGAAAGCATGTCTGCTTATTTTGGGCAGTAGGTAGAGCAACCACATGGAATTTCAGGATGGAGGGATGAAAGGGATGGGGAAGGAATTTCAAATCAACAGGGGTCAGGTTTTAGGAAGAAGCAGGTGCTTGTGCCCAATTTATTCATCAGCTCTAGTTTCAGAAGGCTGATCACCGAAGAATTGATGCTTTTGAATTATGGTGCTGGAGGAGACTCTTGAGGGTCCCATGGACTGCAAGAAGATCAAACCTATCCATTCTTAAGGAAATTAGCCCTGAGTGCTCACTGGAAGGACAGATCGTGAAGCTGAGGCTCCAATACTTTGGCCACCTCATGAGAAGAGAAGACTCCCTGGAAAAGACCCTGATGTTGGGGGAAATGGAGGGCACAAGGAGAAGGGGACAACAGAGGACGAGATGGTTGGATAGTGTTCTTGAAGCTACAAACATGAGTCTGACCGAACTGCGGGAGGCAGTGGAAGACAGGAGTGCCTGGCATGCTCTGGTCCATGG
Source organism: Podarcis tiliguerta (assembly GCF_965153285.1). NCBI lineage: Eukaryota > Metazoa > Chordata > Lepidosauria > Squamata > Lacertidae > Podarcis > Podarcis tiliguerta. The sequence continues at coordinate 34,404,874 of NC_139547.1, forward strand.
GGTCATGAAGAGTCGGACACGACTAAACGACTAAACAAGCAACAAAAGTCACTTAGGGATTGGACCGGGGGGGGGGGGCGGGCAGTTTGCACAGATATACTTTGGAAAGTACTTTGACTACAAAGACACCTCCCACCCCACCCCCAGGAGAAACTGCATCTTCTGCAGGACTAACATTTCAATTTAGATTGGGAGGAGTGGATTTAGGTTACCAATGACAGTTTACACCAGAAAGAGTATAGCTAGCACCTACATTTTGGAACTTTCTACCTCTTGATACTAGGCAGGTGCCTTCACCAAACTTCTCAGTGCCTGCTGAAAAACTATGTTTCAGCAGGCCTGCCCACACATGTACATTTGATGTGTATTTTAGTATGTGCATTATAATGCATTTTAAATAAAACTGCTGCTTTCATTCCAAAAAGGGCTAACTTGTTTTTTAAAATCTGATTATATTGGTAATTTTAATGTGTATTTTATGTTATGTAAACCCCTTAGAGATTTTGAAGATTTTGTGGCATATGAATCCTATTAAATAAAAACAGGATTTTTAAAAAAGCTAAACAGGCAAAGTGAAGCTATGTATGCACGCATTCAAGGCAGCAAACTGAATATTCAGCACATTTGTTCAAGACAATGAATAATCAAGAACACTGAGCAAGCTTTAGCATTTCACAGAACTTTTCCTTGGGCTTTGATGTCAGAAAACAAGCACAAGGATGAGAGGGAAGAACTTGCTCAATCTGTAGTCTGTTACAGTCTTCAGATAATAATCCAGGAAGCTCTGCAAAACAAGCAAAGCAATCTTAACTTTGTCCACTCAAAAGTCAGTCCTATTGAGTTCAACTAGGCTTTCTTCCAGATATGCAGTGTAGGACTGCTGCCTAATTAGATTAGATGCTGGCAAGTTGTCCCAAGGCATGCTGGGAGAAAAAAAGTAATAGTTCAAGCCAGTGATGTGCCAGAACCAAAGGTGAGTAGTACCTCCATACTCACACAAACCTTTTTTTCTTACACCCCTTTTCTCTCCTCCTTTTCCCATTTAACTTCTCCTTACCATTCACCTGAAATTGGGATGAGGGCCTGGGTGGTGGGTGTCAGTTGCCCACCTATGCTGAAAGATTTTGCTATATCTGCAATTCATTGCTGCATAGGTTGAATCAGAGTTACTTCTTAAGAGAAACGAATTTGCACCATCAGTTTGTGAATGAAAAATGTCTGGCAGGGTTTTAACTGCAGTTTATCCCCTTCCACCCAAAGGATGTGAACTCCAGAGGGTTGTCATGTTCCCTCAGACAGACCTGACAAGTCTGCAGGATGGAATATGAGCTAATAGAGCCAGATCTGAATGGGACTTGCCGGATGGGGAATTTGCATCCATCTGATTTCCCAAAGCGCCATGCAGGGTTAAGGATGAGGGGAATTGAAGCAAAGCTCCTTCGGAAAAAAAAGCATATGGCTTTCAAGTGGAAATGGGGGCCTTTTGGATTGCTATTTTGAGAAAGCTGTTCTCTGGAAGTGCTCCCAAAATGTCACACTTTCTCATCGTCTAACAGAAGGAGCCAGCTGTACCCATAAACACAGCATCCTCGAGGCAGCAGGGAGGATCAATGATGTCAGGCAGGGAGCCGGCCTGTGCACTGCCTACTTCACAGGGTTGTTGTGAGGATACAAGGAGAGGAGAGGAGGGGGAGAGAACCACATATGAAAAAGGTGGTCAGCCTGCAGCCCTGTGGCACAGCGGCCAAAACCTTCTGCAAGTGGACCATCCAAACTGCTGGGGAAAGAGAACTATCCTTCCCCTGCCAGCCTCCTGAATGAAGAGGAGGAGGAGGATGGAGAGAGGGAGGAAATACAAGGTTCAGCATGGGAAAACTGAAATACTTTATTGTCACTTGTACAACTTGTATATAGTGAGATTACATGAGCACCCCCAACTCAGCTCTCTTAGCCTTAATTCCCCTCGTTTACTCACACACACACACACACACACACACCACAAACCCGAAAGTCAGTTGCCCTGCTGTTATCTTTGCATTCAGCAGCCTAACAGCCCACAGATAGAAGCTGCTCTTTACCCTGTTGGTGCGACTAATCATGCTTCTATATCTTCTGCCTGAGGTCCCACCTCAGGTGCCCACCTCTGGGCATGAGTGTCTTGGTAGTACAGAAAGCACTTAGGGAGAGTGAAAAGCAGCTCTAGTAAGGGGTGTGGCCTGGGCAAAGTCTTGAGAGCCAAACAGGGAGGCCTGGAGGGCCACAGTTGACCCTGGGACTGAGGCTCGCCAGCCCTGTATTAAAACATCTATTTACTATCAGCTGCCTTCTGAACTCATCCTCTGACTCACCGCCCTCCTTGGCAGTGTTTTGCTCCATAAAAATAAGCACTCCCTCGCTTAGCTTGAAATCCCCTTGGCCTGCTGAAGTGTGAACTTGAATGCTTGAGTGGTCCAATTGCTCCATCCCCATGATGCACATGATCATCCCGCATCTACCCAAAATACCGACAACTTCCCACTTCTTGATGGTGTGGTTTGTCACATTCCTGCTCTCTACCATTGGGACCGCTGACAGATGGCTCCTTCCCATGTGGGTGTTTGCATCCCTATTTTAAAACTCTCTAGCAGGGGCAAGGCAGAGTGAGCCTGTATCTGCTGACTTGCCCATGGCACTGCACCCAGAGCAGAAGGAGGGGGTACCAATGTGGGGCAGTGGCTAGTGTGTTGGCCTTAGAACTGGGACATAAAACTCAATGGGTGAAATTGTGCCAAGGTTGGGGAAAATTTTGTCCCCTGAAGGTTTCATTCCCTCCGCTGTGATCTGTCAGGGCTGCATGCTGACAGTGAGCAGAGCTAAAGCCAAAATGTGGACAGCCTGCCACCATTTGTCTGTGTCTCTGTCTGTCTGTCTGTCTGTCTCTCTCTCTCTCTCACACGCACACACTTACACTTTGACACTCCTCCATCCCGCTTTCGATTTCTATTTTTGACACTGCTTAGTCTCTCTGCTTACAAAGAAGTTCCACCCTCCTTCCATTGTAGTATCCATTTCAGCTTCCCACCTCCCAGAAAAGCCCTTTCTTTTCTTTAAGCCTTCCACTTATCTGCATAAAATTAGGCTGGGGGTCACCAGAGGTTCTTCAGCCCATGAACACACACACACAAGCAAAGGATTATGCACCAGTTCTGGCTGGATCCTGAACTGAGCCCATTGGGGTTGGCACAGGATTTGACCAGAGCAGGTTGCAGCAGTTTCAGATTACCCTGAGTGATCTGGGGCTGTCAGGGTAGGGGGTGGTTTGATAAGAAGAGGGGGAGGCACATGCATCTTCGTTTCCCTCCTAACTGCATGTTTATTTATCAGGGACAAATATCAGAGAATTAGAACTGTCCCTAGTAGATTCTGACTGTTGAAGTGTTTGATCAGCAGTCTTGCAGTGTTCCTGTTTAAAACTCAAGCCTGCTGTGAAAAAGACTCATTTCAAAGTTTCCTCAATCCTGGAGGGAAAAGAATTAGAAATTGGTTCCAGGACTTGCAAGTCCTACACCAATCCTGGAGGCAAAAATGCTTGAGATAAACAATCTCTACAAAATTTGCATGCAATTCGAATATAATCCATGACTCCCAAGACTAGTAAATGAATTGGGATTTAGGTAGCTACCAGTGTGCGTGCTTCCTGCATGTCCCAGCACGGTGCTTGGCTCAAAATAGTTACCTAGTTGTGCTTTTAAAATGCATACTTAGAAACATTTTTTATTAGAAAATACGCATTTAGGAATGGAAGAGATAAATAAGTTTTAAAATTCATATTTCCGTACAGCCATCTTTGTAATAAACTGCAGATGATTTCAGGATAGACATTTCAGTTTCTCATTCTCCTAATCATGAGCTTACTGCACTTCCAGTCATCAGCTTTGAGATTTTTAAATTTTGAAAGCCCACATAAAAATCACCAGCATTTGTGTGCATGTCTAATATATATATATAGCAAAGAATATCATGCATTGTTATGCACCATTTTCATTAATATTTGCCTTTATATACACTCTTTCACCTACCATGCACATTTTTTAGCTGGAGAACTGCATCACAAAATTTGGTGACCTTCACATTTTGAAGGATAGCTGTGTTTTGGTTCACACGTCGTCGTTTCAGGGACTGCAGGTTACCAGGCCAAATTCCTCCCCCTTTCCTAAATATGTGTGAAAGGGACACAGGCCAGAAATTGACTGATTCATCTGCACTTCCTCTCTGCATGGGAGCAGGCAGAGCACAGTTAGCACTTGGCTTCATAGAATCTACATGTCAAGATGTGCCCAGCTCAAGTGAAGAATCAGAGTCTGTGTTGGTTGCTGTGCTGGAGGCTCCCAGCCCAGCAGCTACAAGATGGTGTGTGTTTTATGTTAAATTAGTTCCGTTGAGTTCCGCAGCCGTGATGTGCCCTCAAACCACAGGTGTTCCTAAATCAATGAGTCCATGACAATTATAAATTGCTTTTCATAAGCAGTAAGCAAACAGAACCACAAGAAAGCCTGGCAAAAAAAAATGGCTTCAGTGAAGCGATACTTCGGCTCCGCAGCGTTCTGCTGCCCCAGCTCTTTCCAAAGTGCTTACTTTCTTATTTCAAGGAAAGCCTCTTTGTTTCCATTTTCTGGTTCTGTGTGACTTGCTGATTCGGAGACTGCAGGAGGAAAGTTTCTTCTCTAGGAGCTGACTTTCCCCTCCCCATCCCCCTTGGAAAAGTTGACAGTGTGCTACAAACTGCAGCATCTGAGAAATGTGTGAAGGAACCGAATCAGGAGCCCTGGTTCAGCTGCTCCTATATTCTCAGTATGTGTGCAGCAGATATCAGGCTGAGATTTTCCATGTGGATTACCAACAAGGAGCAGGGGGCCAAATGCCAGCTTCTTTAAGAAACTGGGGGGTTAAGGTTCAGTCCCAATGTGATGCTGTGCCACAAGTGTCTTGCTTAGATCAGGAAGTGAGGTAAATCAAGAAGCCTTATTAAGGGGATCTGGGGCTTGAACTGAAGAAGTTGCCATTGCAACTTGCCAAAAGTTTATTAGTTAGACCAGTAAACTTGGGCAGTCAGGAGACCGTCAAGTGATGGGAAAACGTTTGATACAAAATAAAATCACATGTCACCCTTGCACATAGCTGTCAACTTTTCCCTTTTTTTAAGGGACATTCCCTTATTCCGAATAGGATTCCTCACAAGAAAAGGGAAAAGTTGACAGCTATGGCCTTGCAATTATGAGGTTAAGTTCAACGCCATACCCCAGTGGAAATTGTAAAGTGTTCTGTGAATGAGATGGTACCTCTTCCAAGCACAAAGAAGAGAAGGGTTTGGATTTGATATCCCGCTTTATCACTACCCTAAGGAGTCCCAAAGTGGCTAACAATCGCCTTTCCCTTGTTCCCCCACAACAAACACTCTGTGAGGTGAGTGAGGCTGAGAGACTTCAGAGAAGTGTGACTAGCCCAAGGTCACCCAGCAGCTGCATGTGGAGGAGCGGGAAAGCGAACCCGGTTCACCAGATTACAAGTCCACTGCTCTTAACCACTGAGGGGCAGAGCAACTAACCATTGCTGAGACCATAATGGAGGCACACTTTCCCTTTCTAGAAGTGGCCAGTTGCCAGGCAACAGCTTCCACGGAAGCCCTCTGGGGTTTGAGAGTTGGCCCAGCCCATGATGGAAGCAAGTCTTCCCCATTGCCAAGATTGAAGGAAACTTCTTGGCTTCCTTCTTGTGATAAACCCACTTTTCCAATACTCAGTTGTAAAGAATTCTTTTTGTCTTTAATTTCCTTTCTACTCTGGAGATGAAAAGTGGATGTTCATCAGAGTTAATGCCAATCTTTTGATTGTAGCTCCCTTGGCTGTTATAACCATGTGAGTCATATGAAATGGTGAAGAGATTTATTCTCTGAAATGGGAGCCAGGAACATTTGCTTAAGTTGACTTTGATAATGTGGAGCTGGTATTTAGGGTCATTATTCTTGGTGATCTCTTTTTAATATAGAAACATTTATCATATATATATTTAAAAATCCTTCTTACTTGGTATTTATATTACATGTTTAGGCAAGATGGGTGGTTTCGTATAAAAGAAACTATTTTATGCAATGGTACAAAAATTATTGTAATAGAGGGTTCCCAGGGTTTGGTCATAAGGCACATGAGACCACCATCTTGCTGAAGGTGAGCATAGCCCTATCTGCACTATAAATTTAAAGCAGTATCATACCACTTTAAAACAGTTGTGGCTTTCTCCAAAGAATCCTGGGAACTATAGTTTAAGGGTGCTGAGAATTGTCAGGAGATCCCCACTCCTCTCACTGAGCTACAGTTCCCAGAGCGCTTTAACAATCAATCCCTCTTTCCCAGGGAACTCTGAGAAGTCAGACAAATTCCTTTCTAAAGAAGCCCCACCCCCAAGTAACTTCATTAAGCCCAGAGTGGTTATTGGCTGCTAGACCTATCAAATATCCATATGATTGGCCTATCATGACAAACCCTGAACTCTGAATACACAGCCCATAGGCTGAGCAGTGAAGCTAAGCAACAATGATCTTTTGGCACCCCCTCAGTAAAGATAGTCAGTTGATTTACAGCCTGTTTAACTAGTGGTAACGGCATCAATTTGCAGATGCGTTTTGGTTAATAAACAAAAACACCCCGAGTATAATTGGGCTGAAGGGAGTTCTCTGAAAAAAGCAATTAAAAGGACAGAGCAACAGTAATAATGTGCCTGATGGATGCCTATGGGGAACAATGCAGCATTCCATAAATCTATGGATGATGAAAACATCTAGGGGGAGGAAAAGGAGGGATTCTAGAGGGTTTTGAGCTTGGACTCTGATATAATTAGTAGAATGAATGTGTGCCAATTAACAGGGAATTTAACTGAAATTTCTAGAGTTAAGCTGAAATTTCTCAGTTGGTGTGTGTGTGTGTGTGTGTGTTTTGGAGGGGGGATATATGCAATGGTGCTAGGGCCAGGGCACTGTTGAAAGTGCAGAATGCTGGCCAGACGGTCACACAGTGACTGATATTGCTCTTATTGGAGACGGCAGCAGCAAAGAACTTCTCTTAGGTAAAGTACAAACTGTGTTCCTGTTCCTGCAAGTTCCACCATAAGGAACTATGGGTGAATTTCTCCTCCCACTGGATAAATTTGGCAGAACACACGCAAACACAGTCCACCAAATTTCTGTGCCTGCAAATAGGGTGGGGCCCATTTGCACACAGATCTAGAAACTTCACTAGCACAGTGATGGGTGCAGCAAGCGAGCCAGAAACCCAATACACAACTTGGCCAGAGGTGCAAAGAAATGAACCCTAGACCATAGTGCATTTACACTTACTGAAATCATGTCTATTATGTGATGTTTGGCTTCTGATCTGCAGTAATAAGGAATGTTTCCAAGGTGATATATTTGAAGCCAGAGAGAAGTGAGAAGTCTCGCTATGAGGAGATGGCCAGGCAGAGTGAAAACCCCCTTTGAATCTTCTCACACTGCCTGCCTGCTTGGAGCCTCCTACAGAAAGACACACTTCCTTGGGAGGAAGCCCATTTCTGAGTAAGCATATTTCAGAGAGTGCTGTAAAGGGGGCAAAGAACCAGCACTGGAATGCAAAGCATAAGGTTTCAGATGTCCAAAAGCAGCCAGATATAGTCTGGGAGTTGGGGAAGCTCCCCATAGAGGATATGTTACACTGCCAGACTCTCAACCCAGGACTGGCCGTCCAACTCTTTCAACTGAATAGTCTGAATCAATCTGATCAGATCTGACCTGAGAGATTGTGTCCAGTTCTAGGCACCAATGTTTATGAATGATATCGACAAGCTAGAACATGTGCAGAGGAGGAGGGTGACCAAGATGATCTGGAAAGCAAGCCCTATGAGAAACGTTTGAGAGAGAGTTGGGTATATTTAGCTTGGAGAAGACTGAAGGGTAATATGGTAGCCATCTTCAAGCATCTAAAGAGCTGTCATAGAATCACAGAATTGCCAAGCTGGAAGGAACCAAAAGGACCATCCAGTACAACCTCTGCAATGCAGGAATAGCAGCTAAAGAATCCCGGACAGTTGGCTATCCAATCTGTTTGAAAACCTCCAAAGGAGAGTCCACCGCCTTCCAATGTACTTCATTACTTATATATTTATTAAATTTCTATACCACCCTTTATCCAAGGATCTCAGGATGGTTTACAAAAACACAAAAAAGCAGGGTAACAAACAAAAACAATAACCTTCCCCCCCGCCACACACACACAGTTTAAAAGACCATAGTTGTTTAATTTAGTCAAAGGTAGTCCATTCTACTATTGAACAATTCTTACCGTCAGAAAGTTCCCAGAGTGGTTTAACAGTCAATCCTGCTTCATGGGGAACTCTACAAATTGTAGCCTTGTGAGGGGAATATGAGTCTCCTAACAACTTTCAGCACCCTTAACAAACTACAGTTCCCAGAATTCTTTGCAGAAACCATGACTGGTGTGTTGCAAAGTCCCTCATGTGTTTAGAAGTGGAGAGAAGTCAGGACCTGCAGCCATACACCCTCCCCTGACACCTACACATTTGGTGCATGCAAGAAGGGGTCCTACACAGCAGCAGTCAAAAGTTTGGACCTCTGCTTAGGGGAAAGACCACAGTGGAGACAATACTGAACAAGAGGGATCAATGGGAGACAAAGGGGTAGACGGTCTGCTTTGCATTCAGAAGGTCCCAGGTTCAATCCCTGGCATCTCCAAGTAACGTCACCTCCCTGAACCCTGGAGAGTTGCTGCCAGTCAGTGTGGGCAATATTGAACTAGATGAACCAATGGTCAGTTCAAGGCAGCGCCCTATGTGCCTATCGATGGAACAAATAAATAAGCTCACCAGTTGGTTTTGCCCTGTCCAGCCAACAGATTGTTTGCACATTATCCCACCCTACCTCCAAAAGTGCAAATCTTAAAATAAGTACAAGGTCTCATTGCTTGAGCGCCCACAGCAGCAAACAGCTTTTGTCACTGGTGATTTGTCAAGTAAAGGTGAAGCGCACATAATGCTAATGGCTGTCAGAAGGATTCTAATTAACTCACCGGGTAACCTTGGGCAAAACACACACTTTCTCAGTCTACCCTAACTACCTGGCTTGGCCTTAGCTACCGGTCTGTTCCAGAACCGCAGACCTCTTGGTCCCCACCTTGCTTGTTCCATCACCTGCCTTGTGTAGCAGACATCATAATGGTTAAGGACAATAAGAAAGTCTGAGGCATAGCAGACTGACCTAGGTCAGGAGTCGCCAGCAGGCTGCCTGTGGGCAACCACCCTTCCCTCTTAAAGTGCCTGCAAAAGGTATCAGTAAATATCCAGATCCACAATGCATGAAACAGGGGGAAATGCCCCCACCGTTCTGTCTTTTTCAGATGTAGCAGTCATCGTGCGCTATGCCACACACCCTGCAGCTTCCATTTTATGGCTGGCGCTCACATTTTCCAAAACTACCAAATGCGTACCTGATAGCTTAAAAAGTTGGCAGCTACTAAGTCAACTACTCGGGAGCAGTCTGAGACGTTTCGGCACCTGAGGCAAAGTGCTCCATGATGTATGGGACAAACTCTGTAAGGGCTTCTCAATGAGTCTTCCCCACTGGGCAGGGGGGAGGGGCAGGAGAGATCTTTTCCATACTGCCCCTTCTGCAGTCCCACTTAGAATATGTACAAATCACACATATACACCGATTAAGCAGCCAGTTAATGAGGTGGGGGAACTGGAGGCAGCAGTTTTCAGCTCCAGTCGTACAACAGTTTTTGCTCACAGTACATCCCAATTTTAAAGTCTACACTGTTGACCCCCTCTCTGCCAGTTACCTCGTACTTCCCGCATGGTGCTGCGATTGCATTCTTTTTATATTGCACGCATGATATGAAATACGGCTGCTCCCCACCCCCACCCACATGAAGCACTATCCAGATCACCTTAGCAGAGCTGGGAAAGGGGGGAGGGTTGCTGAGTTTTTGAACCGTACATTAATTCACACTGCAGGTGCCCATCAACGCCACCAAACAGACGATTTCCCTCCTCCTGGCCCTTACAAATCTTTAAATACATCAACAGGGGGAGAAAGCTCTCCGCTCTCCCCATGCAATGCCATAAACTCAGCGTGCAGTCATCAAAACTCATTAAAGAGTCACCTTTGGAGAAAGGTGGGGGGGAGGAGGGGGGAGCGATACCTATTAACAGCAAGAGCAATGTTCTGCTTGTGGTTTTTGTTCACAGATAACCATCCAGCCCTCGGGTCCTTATTCGGGTCAATTTCATGGTCAACCCAATGAAGGCCTTCTATTATCTTCACAGCATGGTGCCCCATCAAGTTGACAACATCTAGAAAGATTTCCCATGCTGAAGGAGGAGTTGAGCTGAATTAAAGGCAGCGGCAGTGTGTGTGTGTGTGTGTGAGAGAGAGAGAGAGAGAGAGAGAGAGAAAGAGAGAGAGAGAGAGAGAGAGAGAGAGAGAGAGAGAGAGAGAGATGGATGCATGCCCAGGGCCTGTACTGTGGTGCAGTGGTTAGGACGTGGGAGACCAGGGTGCAAATTCCTGTTCAGCCATGAAACTCACAAAGTGGCTTAGGGCCAATCACTGTCCCTCGCAAGGTTGTTGTGAGGATAAACTGGGGAGGGGAAAGAACCACACATACCACGTTGGGCTCCTTGGAAGAAAGATGTAATATAAAATGTAACAAATACACTCCAGAGCCTGACATTTGGGAAGGGACCAAAGACTGGGAAAGGATCTGAAGCTCCACAAAAGCCTCTATGCCGATTTTGCTGTGCACCCAAGAAAAACGGAGGTAGCAGGATATGATTTGAGGGTTGTGTACCTTACCTCTTGATGCTAAAGGGAAACAACCAAAGTGAAACAGTCCTGCTTGAGGACCCCCAACACTGTGGCGCCAACACTACCCTTTTTTTACCTTATCTCCCATCTAAACACCTGTTTCATCCATGATGGAACTCAAAACAACATGTGCAGGAGTCCTATGTAATCTCCCATCCAAGAACTGACCAGATTCAAATCTGCTCAGCTTTGGTAGACTTGTCGTGTCATGTGCCTTCAAACCATGGAGCCCAGAGCTTCCTGCTGAAACAAGGCGAGCAGGTGCTCTCAAATATTGGAATTCAAAATATTTTGAATTCAAATATGGAATTCCAAAATATGGAATTCAATATTTTCGCCAATTCTGCTTTTTATTTTGCTTTGTCATCTAGTTTCTTGTCCTTTTCCTATAAAGCTAAATTGAAAATGCTTATATTCGCAAAAGATTAGCAGTGAAGCAGCTGGCACATTTGCACAGCTAAGCAGAGTTTGGTATGGTTTCAAACTGGATGGGGGACCACGTCTTGAGAATTCCTGCATTGCAGAGGGTTGGACTAGATGATGCACAGGGTCCCTTCCAACTATGATTCCAAGATGGTCAAGTGAACTCATCTGGGCTTTCACTAGTGAAAGAGTGGTGCTTTTCTCTCTCTTTTTGCAATACTTGAACTTTTTTGGGGGTTGTCAGGGAACTGCCATCAGTGTCCAAGGGAGAGAGCAAGCTCCGAAGGGATCCCAGAGAGCGTCCCGGGAGTGGGAGAGGCAGCCCATCTTCTGGGGGAGAGAATCAGCGTAGCTCCAGTGGAGAAGGGGGGGGGAGATGGGGGAATCGGCGAGGCGATCCCATGACTCCTTGCCGGGGACCAGCAGAGAGAGAAGGGGTCCTCCGCTGCCCACGCCCTCCTTGTGCAGAAGGCTTCCGCACAGGGAGAGTAGGCGGAGACTGGGCGTCAAAGAACTGGAAGAAGTTTAAGAAAAGCCCACTGACGGATTCTGCCAGCGATTGAGACGGTCACGGGCGAGTGGCTGCCCGGACAGGAAAGGTTCACTCAGGCAACCCAGCCAGACGTTGGGACAAGCGTACGCACAAGCAACCCCTAGAACCATTACAGGGGTGTAGCTGGTTATACACATGGATGAACAGCAAGGAAATGGCCCTATCAAAAATGGCAGTACTGTGTATTTAAGCCCTCTCTGTCCTGTGTTTCAGAGGGAGCCAATGAAATGGATCAGTGGTCCAGAAGGACATGATGTCAAGATAAGGCTGGCCTACTAGATCAGGGGTGGGAAACCTGTGGCCAAGTTGACTAGGGGCTGTTGGGAGTTGGAGTCCAACAGCATCAGGAAGATTAGAGGCTGCCAACTCCTGTATTATACATTACAGTAGGCAGTGGAGGCTTGTCTGTTAGGGCAAATAGGACACTGTCCCTGCAACTTCAGTCTGCCCTCAGCCAACCTTCTTCCTTACAACGAGTCAAGGAGGTGGCTCTGCCCGAGATTGGTTTATATAGCCACCTACTGTTGGTCTCTCTGCCTTTCGCCCTATAAGTCCTAAGGAGGACCAGCCACCACTGATAGCAGTGGAGCTGGATTCATTTCATGCAACATCTAATTTTCCCCTCAACTCAACCTATCTCAGGGGCGTTGTCGGGATCAAATGGGATCATGTTCCTGGTGTATGGTGTCATGAGTGCCTTGCACCAAGGGCAGGCTAAAAATAATACTCTCAGGCCCAAGCTGTCCCCCTTTCCACAGTCCCCACTCCCTGCCAGTGCCCTCAACCTAAGAAAGTGTTTGCTTTCTTGGAGGGCAGCAGTATTTGCAAGAGGAATGCCTATGCCTCGAATCTTTGCATGCAAGAAAATATAATACCAGAAATAAATCTGCCAGATGTTCTCTCCCATTTATTTTTATTCTTGCCACATGGGGAGACATTAAAGTTGTCATAAATAAAAGTTACAAGCAATTGTGGAGGAGATGGGAAGAGGTTTGTCAAATTCATTAGCACTTTTAGAGGGGTCTCCCCCTCCTCCCCAAATTCAAACAATAGGATGTTGACACAATATTTTTTACTACCCTGAGTATGAAATGCAAACTTTAGTATGAAATGTTCAGTGGTTCGTGAGCACATATGAAGGTCCTCTTGGATCAAAGGAGAAGTCTAGGCAGCATTTGCATGGGTTTATTCGGTTTCCCTCTTATATTCCATATTATTCTACTAATGGAATACAGTGCATGTTTAGTGCTCAATTCTGTGTTATTACATTACAGGGGGGGGAACCAGTTTGCATCCCCCTTAATCCAAGAAATTGTGGGAGTAAAGTGATTAAATCTGAGGAGGTATAACAGCATACAGTTCTTTACTGTCATGGGGAAACAGAAGCAGGCATGTGAGAAAAGGGTGGAGGGCGTAGGGAAGTTGTCCAATGATTGCTGTTGTTGTGCCACACCACACCCACCCGTGTGAATGAAATTTAGCACAACATACCAGTATATTAGTCAAAAAGCCACCGTTATTTATACAACAGGTACTGCAGTGTGAAAGGGACATTATAAAGCTAGCACTTCTGTTCCATTTTATAATCAGGAAAGCTGAGGCAATATTTCCCACATGTGAATTCACCATAAAATGAAACCGTGGGGTGCAGGTTCCCTACCTGTGCTCTTGAGCACAAATTGTTCTCTTGCCCTCTACTGATTGATTACCCCACCTACGGGATACAGTTACGTAACGCCAATTAATGCTGATCGGATTTAAAAAGCAATAGCCTCTTACACACCTTGGAAAGCTGACTACTTAACATTTATCTGGCCATAAATTGGGAGGGGGAGGCTGTATTGTCAACTGTTTCAATCCACTCAACCAGTCAGCGACATTTCAGATAACACAAGGTTGACTCGTGTGCCAGATAATGATATTGCTGTTCAGCAATGTTAAGGAAGAGCTATAAACTACTCCGCAGCCAATATCTACTGGGCAAAGTCAGGGAACTGGTCCTTGGCAGAAGCTGAAGACAGTCGGAGAGAGAAGACCTTGCAGGGTGGAGCCGGCATGGTGTGGGAGGGTGTTTGTTTGGAGCTGTCCTATTCAGACCTATCATATGCCTGGTAGCCGCTGGCAGCATTTCCTTGGCCCCAGTTGGGGCCCTTACCAATGCCTGCCCTGGACAGTCTAAGGACCACATTATCTCATGGACAACCTTGCAAGGGCCACATGCTAGAGGAATGTGTGGCCAGAGACAAAAATGAACGGAGTAATTGATGAGACCTTTAGACAAGGAGTGGGAGAACCTCATGCCCTTTCTCTCTGACCCACATAACTCTCCCCAGCCATATAACTCTCTCCAGCCATACCCCTCACTGGTGCTCCTCATTTCCCTCAACAGTTTCCAATTGGCCAGAACATGTGTCCTTAGACTCTGATATTGCCTCTTACTTGTCTGCATCAGCCTTTTCCAATCTCAGGCCCCCAGCTGCTGTTAGACTACGGTACAACTCCCATCATCCCTAACCACTGGGCCTGCTGGCTAGTGATGATGGAAGTTGTCGTCCAACAACAGCTGGGGACCCAAGGCTGGATGAGATGGAGGATAGAGAAGGGTGTGCGAGTGTGCATGTAGAAACTAGTAGATTGTAATATTTACATTCATTGCTCCTCCCACTTTTGCCTCTGGCCCTGCCCACCACTGGCATGTGGCCATCAAAAGATCGCCAGAAGAGAATGCAGCACTCTGACCAAAAAAAGGTTCCCCACACCTGCTGGATTCAATAGGCTACATTCCAGTCACACAAAAGTCAGATTTCTACATCCACACATACCCATCTCAGAAGCCTTTATTCAGGCAAGCAAGAGGCATTGTCATGGTTAACAGTACAAGGAAGGGGCAGAGCAAGACCAGTGAGGAATGTGGCCTGGAGAAAGTCCCAAGGGCCAGATAGGCCCAGAGGGTTGCATTTCACTCCTGAGCCTGAGGAACAAGCACTAGGCCCCTGAGTCTGGGAGCTGCCATCTCATGGTGCTTCAGAATGAGGCTTCATCAGAGGCACTGTGAGAAATTGCAGCTGTGGTTCCCTGCTGCTCCTGCCACCGCCAGATAAACCTGCTTAGGGGACCACTCCTGTTAGGCCAATTTGATGCAGGCAGCATCAGGCTTGGAGCTGATCCTGTGGGACGTATATAGGGCCAGTGCAAGCGGAGAATTCTTGCATGCTGCTTACAATCTTCTTGGATGTTCCATGCAAACTGAGAGCAGTGGTAATATCGAGGTGCTGACTCCTTTGCCAGTCTTGGGAGAGGGCAGCATGTGCCCAGCCATATAATTGTGGAGTTGAAAGGGACCACAAAGATCATCCAGGCTCCCTGCAATGCAGGAATCTTGCCCACAGCCCTCCCTGCGGGCACTCAAACCACCCAGTGGCGTAGTGTGGGGGGTGCAGGGGGGGCCGGCCGCACCGGGCGCAACATCTGGGGGTTAGGATTAGGGGGCGCAAATCCACGGGTTAGGGGGCGCAAATCCACGGGTTAGGGGGCGCAAATTACTTGCCTTGCCCCGGGTGCTGACAACCCACGCTACGCCACTGAAACCACCCACCTTCTGGTTAAGAGCAAAACGCACTAATGCATTGTGCCACAGAGCCTCACGGTATAAGGGAGGTGGCCCTCGGTGTAGCCAGTGAGTTGTGCAGGAGCCAGACAGGTGGGTGGATACCTACAACCACCTTTGTTAGAAGCCAATGGCATTGCTGTCTGACGTCAGCAGCAGGATCTGACACTTGTAACAAATCAGGCACATTTCTAAGGCCACAAAGGCAACACTCAAGACTGGAATCTTAGAGACCAGCTGGTTGGGGGTCCATCATACAAAATCCACGATGATGACCAGGTCAGCCTGTAAGACGGCATTCAGTAAAAGGCAGCTAATAGAAATGTTTAGAAGAAAGACATTGTTGACCTGAGGCTGAAGTGAGTAACAGGACCTGCTGACCTGGTGGGGTGGAGACACTTACCAAACCTCCCAGCAGCTGAGTCACTACTACTTACCAGCAGGGAGAGGGGCAAGGTTGCAGGGAGAACAACATTAGGGGGTGGGGACAAGGCAGGAGTATTGGATTGGGTCTGTTGGTGTCTTTACATACCAATGAAAATAGAGGTGTCCCATCCCATAATGATAATTTTACTATTTATACTCCGCATATCTTATTGGATTGCCCCAGCCACTCTGGGCAACTTCCAACATATATAAAATAATAAATTATTATTATTATTATTATTATTATTATTATTATTATTATTATTATTATTATTAATTTATACCCCGCCCATCCGGCTGGGCCTCCCCAGCCACTCTAGGCGGCTTCCAACCAAATATTAAAAATTAGTAATGCATCAAACATTAAAAGCTTCCCTAAACAGGGCTGCCTTCAGATGTCTTCTAAAAGTCTGGTAGTTGTTCTTCTCTTTGACATCTGGTGGGAGGTCGTTCCACAGGGTGGGTGCTACTACTGAGAATGCTCTCTGCCTGGATCCCTGTAACTTGGCTTCTCGCAGTGAGGGAACCGCCAGAAGGCCCTCAGTGCTGGACCTCAGTGTCTGGGTAGAACGATGGGGTGGAGACGCTCCTACAGATATATTGGACCGAGGCCGTATAGGGCTATAAATAAAACATTAAACAAAAAACCTTTCCTATACAGTATTGCCTTCAGATGCCTCAGGGGTTGGCTAACTCCATAACCTTCAACATTTCTCCAATGAAAATAGAGACATCCTAAGGAAAAGCGGGACATTCCAGGATCATATCAGAAACCGGGACGGCTTCTCTAAATCAGGGACGTCCCTAGAAAATAAGGAAACTTGGAGGGTGTCTGTTTACACCATGCTTGTCTCTTCCCCACCACTGCCATAAACTGCAGAAATTCACCTGCCAGGAGGTCAGGAAAGCATCCCCACCCCACCCCCCAGCCCCACTGGTGGGTAACTTGAACTCCCCTTTCCCTGGTAGAATGCTTACTTCTGGCACAGAGGAGGTTTCATTTTGCCTGGGGCTGTTTGCATCCCTGGGATTGTGGAGTGCTCTTTGAATATCCTGGTACCACTCCCACCACTATAATCCCGACCAGAAACATCAAGCACGGAGCAGACATCAGACAGGCATTATTAGCCTAGAGATGAAGGTACATGCTAGCAACTTCAATTTTTAAGCAATATCATTAAAGCCAGAGCAGTGAATAAAACATGACGCAGTAATGATGATCATTGTGCGTGTCAACTCTGCAGAGGAGGTAATAATTGCTGGGGGTGGGAAGCTAGACCCGCTTCCCCCCCTCCCTGATTTCTTAGGCTCATTAAGAAATGAGCTAATGCTACAAAGGGAATTTCCTCCAATGGGTGTGCTTTGTTTTCAGTTAAGAGTCCTCCCCGTACAGGAATTTCACAGCACGGACTAGTTAACAGGGCCAATTCAATGCAGTGCCAATGCCTTCATGTATTGCTTTCAATGGAGTTTGGTAAAGATTATCATTATTATTAAATTTGTACTCAGCCCTTCATCTGTAGATCTCAGAGTGGTTGCAACCATGTACGGAATGAAATAGTCTGATAAGACTGCTGGCTGGAAGGATAAAATAAACTTAAAGTTTATTACTTGTGGCCAACAATAGCTCTGTTGGTAGAGCATGAGACTCAATCTCAGGGTTGTGGGTTCGAGTCGCACTTTGGGCAAAAGATTCCTGCATTGCAGAGGGTTGTACTAGGTGATCCTTGTGGTCACTTCCAACTCTACAATTCAATGATTCTATGAAGTCATTTTGTGCATAGGTTTTACAAATGGCCAAGAGGAAAGTTAACACTAGCATATGCCAGCTCATACCAGTGTGATACCAAACTTGGAGAAGATGCAGGAAAGAAGTAAAATATGAAAGTAAGTGCCAACCAGCTGTTGCTAAAAGGGAAGGAGTCAGTGAAGAGGAATAATAACAATGTTGTTGTTGTTGTTGTTGTTAATACCCCGCCCATCTGACTGGGCTTCCCCAGCCACTCTAGGCGGCTTCCAACCAAATATTAAAAATTAGTAATGCATCAAACATTAAAAGCTTCCCTAAACAGGGCTGCCTTCAGATGTCTTCTAAAAGTTTGGTAGTTGTTGTTCTCTTTGACAGCTGGTGGGAGGGTGTTCCACAGGGCAGGTCCCACTACTGAGAAGGCCTTCTGCCTGATTCCCTGTAACTTGGCTTCTCTCAGTGAGGGAACCACCAGAAGGCCCTCAGTGCTGGGGGACCTCATTGTCCAGGTAGAACAATGGGGGTGGAGAAGCTCCTTCAGATATACTTCCTGTCTATCACCCCCCCCCCCAACACACACTGGTTCAGGTAACTTTTTGCAAGCATCATTGCTTTACTCCTGACAGCTTTAAGTGCCCAAGGAAACTCTCAGAACAATTTACAGGGACAGCAGGGTACAAATTATATAGTAAAAAAAAAAACCATTAAAATAAAACATCTTTAAAATTTGTTCATCCACAAAAATTACTCGGTAACAAAGTAACCACACACACCCCACCCAGGAATGATCTCCAATAATCAGGTATGTGGAAGTTCAGACCCAGGGGAAAGTTGTATTCCCACGGGGGAGTTATATACCAACAACTTATGGAGGGCACTGTATTGGCTACTTCTAGCCTAGAGGTTTATCATCCAAGGTGACTGAAGAAGATGATGATTTTGGATTTGATATCCCGCCTTTCACTCCCTTTAAGGAGTCTCAAAGCAGCTAACATTCTCCTTTCCCTTCCTCCCCCACAACAAACACTCTGTGAGGTGAGTGGGGCTGAGAGACTTCAAAGAAGTGTGACTAGCCCAGCAGCTGCATGTGGAGGAGCGGAGACGCGAACCCGGTTCCCCAGATTACGAGACTACCGCTCTTAACCACTACGCCACACTGGCACACTGGTAAACATATATAATTAAAGGCCAAGGTCTACCCTGCCCCAAAATTTCATGACTCACAAAACACATCCCCCAAATTAAAGTGTAGGTGAGAGGAGACATTATTGCAACCCGGACTTCCAATAATATTCATCCCTGCGCATGAGCCCCTAATAGCTAAAACAGAAAAGGCTATTGAACATTTCTCTATTTCTTCCACTTATTCAGTTCCTCCATTTATTAACAACACACGCCCTCTAGCCTACACACTCCAGAGATACTGGTTCTTATGAGCAGTCAAAGTGGAGGGGGGCATATTTGAAACAATGCAATCTGGGGGTGATCGGGTCACATCCTGAGCATGTAACCTTGGGAAAGAAAAAGATTCCTCCAATTTGCCAGACTCACATAAACGGTAATTTAAACCTAGTATTTATCGCCAACTTCACCTAAAATCTCCAAAGGCGTGATTTATTGAACATTAGCACGAGCTCGGATTCAATAAATTTCACTTTTTACATCATTAGCATTAAAAGAAAAAGAGGCCATTTGTGCAAGCCAGTCAGAAATCTTCACCGAAGAGGGACTTTATAGTCCAAAATCAGCTAAAGTGTACTCAGAATTACATTATCTGCATCTTAATGATTAGAAGTTTCATCCTGGTAGTAAATTAATAAAGATAATAATAAAAGGCTCTGACAATAGTTATATAAAAGTGAACAGGAGGGAGAGGGTCAAGAGCAGGGAAGACTGGAATAGCAAACACTCATCCGTATCAGGTTGGGACAATTCAAGCTTCTGTGCTCCAGCACAACACCCAACAACTGGGATTCAGGATAAAAGTGAGAAACTCGCTCCCATAGGAAGCAGTGAGGACCACCAATTCGAATGGCTTTAAAAGAGCATTGGTTAAATTAATGGAGGATATGGCTTTCAATGGCTACTAACCTTTGGGGTTATTCCGTTTCCAAGGTTGGAGGGAGTCAGGCTTTTGAATACCAGTTGGTGCAGGAGGAGGAATACATTGTGCTTGGGTTCTGCTTGAGGGCATCTGGCTGGCTGCTGTGAGAACAGGATACTGGACTACATGGGCCATTGGCCTGATCCAGCAAGCTCTTCTTATGCTCAAGTGAGTGCATCCAGCTGTCATAACTCCAGAGGCTCCGATTACCCATTGCAGAAACTATAAACCTGAATGAAGTGCCCACCAATAAGAGGAGTGCTGTAGATGCAACACAGCACAAACAAACCAAGGTCAAATGTAAACATAGAAGCAGTCTAGGTCCAAACATGATCCAGAGGCAAAGGCTGGCAAGAGTCCATGGTCAAAATCAAAGGGCTACGTACCAAGAAGCCAGGGATTTGTTTTAGTTCCAAAAAGCAGAAGGTTCTAGAGGGAGGCCTTATATACTCTGGCCTCCTAAACAACACCCTGATCACAGCTGCTGGCAATTAAGGAGTATCAGGGATTGCCTTTTCACCTGGATCTGAAGTTTTTGGTGGCAGCACACCTGAAAAGTGTCTTCCTCCAGGGCTTCTTCATTAAGTACCAACCCAAAGATCAAGGGTATCTCAGCATTCTATTTGGGGGGCCACGCCTACTCCTTAAGATTTTTTTACTTGTGGGATGTCCAGTTCATCCTCTGAGGACTCTGTCTGGTACCAGGTTGGGGCTAGGTATTGCCTGCACTGACTGGCAGCAGCCACCCAAGATTTAAGGCTAATGTCACTCCCAGCCTTTCCTGGAGTTGTTGCAGATTGAACCTAGGCCCCTTTGGCGAGGACACCAGTGGGCTATGGCCCTTCTTCAAACGCTTAGAGCCCAGCACAAAATCTGTGTCTTCAGCTAAAGCAAGGGTTGGGAAGCTTTATTGCCTGAGGGGTACAATCCCCTCTGGGCAACCTTCCACAGGTCACAGGCAGATCCAGAAGCAAAAGTGAGCAGAACAATTAAAGTTGATTTTGCCTTTGTACATACAGCGGACTAGTTTCTATGCACAATCATGCACGGCCCTCTCTATGTCATGGTCTGGTTCACGGGCGATCGCAGTCCCGGCTGGGGAAGTCAGGACTGGGGGCAAGATGGTGGGGTGGGAGCAGGAACAGAAGTCCAGAAGCCAGGAGTCAGGAAGCCAAGAGTCCAAGGGTCAGAGATCCGGGAGTCAAGGGTCCAAGGGTCAGGAAGCAAGGAGTCACAAAGTCGAGGATCAAGAAGCAAGGAGTCCAAGAGCCAAACTCAGCAAGACAGGGAACGTGTTGCTGTGGCAAAGAGCCAAAGGGAAATGCTGACCTTATATCCCTTCCCAGCTCTTGCCACCAGGTGCTGAGTTACCAATCAGCCTCACCTGTGCGGCCGCACCTTGCCTCTTCAGAACAAACTTAGGAAGGCTCCAGTCCTGCAAAGTCCTACTGGTCACAGGGCCTGGCTCCTGCACGCACTCCTGACACTCTATCCTACATCCAGGGAAGAAAGAGGACCAGCTGTTGTTCAAGAATGCATCCCAGCCAAGCAGGAACACCTGAGGTATAAAACAAGGCCAAAGAAGGGTGAGAGTTCCAAGGGCCAGAAAAGGAGGCCTTGAGGGCCACATTTAGCCTTCAGGCCTGAGGTTTCCCTCCCCCAACCTAAAGTATAAAACTTTAGCTTATGGGGGGATTAACCTTGCCTTTTCCTTCTCTAGGAACCAGCACACACACACACACACACACACAAAAACACGTGCAGAGGACTGGCAAAGAGGTTGTCTGTTGGCTATCACATACCCCTCAACCATCCAAATTTAAGCAGGACATTCTGGAATTACAGAAGACATCCCGGCTTCTGATTAGATGTCCCATTCTTTTGTTCCATCGCTCTGGCATGAGTCACCTGGCTCACGCTGGAGCGTCAGACCAATATAAGAGCAAGTCACCTGGCTCCCACAAGAGCTTGGGACCAAAATATGAGCCTCCCAGTTTTGATCAGCAGGATGTTAGAGGGTATGCTATCATTTTGCTAGTCAGACATGCTTATACCCATTTACTTTCGCAGCAGGGCTCTCCTTATGTTCTTTTGAGGTTGAGTATTGGGGAGAGTTGGTGTCATGAGACCTGTGGAAATGTCACGAAGGGTATGGATTCTGAGGAGGAGGGTAAGATAGGCATAGATGTAGAATCATAAAATCAGAAGGAATTAAGTCCAACCCTTTACAGTGCAGGAATATGCAGCTATCCCTTACAGAGATCGAATCTGCAACCTTAATGTTATCAGCACCACACTCTAAACAACTTGGAACTAGATTGCCTGGGGGAGGGCCCAAGCAGGATCAGGGAGGTAAATGGAGACCTCAAGAAATGTTGGAGCTGTAAAGTGTGAGTATAATTATCTGAAAACAAAACACCAGTGGAAGGGATGAAGTCACAAGCTTGGCAGAGCAAAGAGTATACTATATAATAAAAAATAAAAAATATCCAGTAGCACCTTAGAGACCAACTAAGTTTGTTCTTGGTATGAGCATGCACACAAAAGCTCATACCAAGAACAAACTCAGGTGGTCTCTAAGGTGCTACTGGAACACACACACACACACACACACACACATATATATATATATTTCTACTGCGTCAGATCAACACAGCTATCTACCTGAGCGAAGAGTATACTGTTTGTAATGTAATGTTTGAAATATTGTGTCATAAAATAAAATAATAAAAATTATATATATTTAAAAAATGTCAGAGCTGGTGGAGGGGGCCAATGATTGAGAGTGTCAAAAGCTGGTTCCTGGGGAAAGTTCAAGCATAGAATCATAGAATCATAGAATCATAGAGTTGGAAGAGACCACAAGGGTCATCGAGTCCAACCCCCTGCCAAGCAGGAAACACCATCAGAGCACTCCTGACATATGGTTGTCAAGCCTCTGCTTAAAGACCTCCAAAGAAGGAGACTCCACCACACTCCTTGGCAGCAAATTCCACTGTCGAACAGCTCTTACTGTCAGGAAGTTCTTCCTAATGTTTAGGTGGAATCTTCTTTCTTGTAGTTTGGATCCATTGCTCCGTGTCCGCTTCTCTGGAGCAGCAGAAAACAACCTTTCTCCCTCCTCTATGTGACATCCTTTTATATATTTGAACATGGCTATCATATCACCCCTTAACCTCCTCTTCTCCAGGCTAAACATGCCCAGCTCCCTTAGCCGATCCTCATAAGGCATTGTTTCCAGGCCTTTGACCATTTTGGTTGCCCTCCTCTGTACACGTTCTAGTTTGTCAGTGTCCTTCTTGAACTGTGGTGCCCAGAATTGGACACAGTACTCCAGGTGAGGTCTGACCAGAGCAGAATACAGTGGCACTATAACTTCCCTTGATCTAGATGCTATACTCCTATTGATGCAGCCCAGAATTGCATTGGCTTTTTTAGCTGCCGCGTCACACTGTTGGCTCATGTTAAGTTTGTGGTCAACCAAGACTCCTAGATCCTTTTCACATGTACTGCTCTCAAGCCAGGTGTCACCCATCTTGTATTTGTGCCTCTCATTTTTTTTGCCCAAGTGCAATACTTTACATTTCTCCCTGTTAAAATTCATCTTGTTTGTTTTGGCCCAGTTCTCTAATCTGTCAAGGTCGTTTTGAAGTGTGATCCTGTCTTCTGGGGTGTTAGCCACCCCTCCCAGTTTGGTGTCATCTGCAAATTTGATCAGGATGCCCTTGAGTCCATCATCCAAGTCGTTGATAAAGATGTTGAATAAGACCGGGCCCAAGACAGAACCCTGTGGCACCCCACTAGTCACTCTTCTCCAGGATGAAGTGGAACCATTGATGAGCACCCTTTGGGTCCGGTCAGTCAGCCAGTTACAAATCCACTGAGTGGTAGCATAGTCAAGACCGCATTTTACCAGCTTCTTTACAAGAATATCATGGGGCACCTTGTCAAATGCCTTGCTGAAATCAAGGTAGACTACATCCACTGCGTTCCCTTCATCTACCAGGCTTGTAATTCTGTCAAAAAATGAGATCAGGTTAGTCTGACATGACTTATTTTTCAGAAATCCATGCTGACTATTGGTGATCACAGCATTCCTTTCTAGGTGCTCACAGATTGTTTGCTTAATGATCTGCTCCAGAATCTTCCCTGGTATTGATGTTAGACTGACTGGGCGGTAATTATTTGGGTCCTCTCTTTTCCCCTTTTTGAAAATAGGGACAACATTTGCCCTCCTCCAGTCTGCCGGGACTTCGCCTGTTCTCCAGGAATTCTCAAAGATGATTGCCAGTGGTTCTGAGATCACATCTGCCAGTTCTTTTAATACTCTTGGATGCAGTTCATCTGGCCCTGGAGACTTGAATACATCTAAACTAGCCAAGTATTCTTGTACTATCTCCTTAGTTATTCTGGGCTGTGTTTCCTCTGCTGAATCATTTCCTCCAAATTCTTCAGGTCGGGCATTGTTTTCTTTATCGGAGAAGACTGAGGCAAAGAAGGCATTGAGGAGTTCAGCCCTTTCTGTGTCCCCTGTTTGCATTTCACCATCTTCTCCTCTGAGTGACCCCACTGTTTCTTTGTTCTTCCTTTTGCTACGAACATACCCATAGAAGCCTTTTTTGTTGCTTTTAACCTCTCTAGCAAGCCTGAGTTCATTCTGTGCTTTAGCTTTTCTGACTTTGTGTCTACACGTGCTGGCTATTTGTTTGAATTCCTCTTTGGTGGTTTCCCCCCTTTTCCATTTTTTGTACACATCCTTTTTTAATCTTAACTCAGTTAAAAGTTCTTTAGATAGCCACCCTGGCTTTTTTAGGCACCTTCCATGTTTCCGTCTCATTGGTATTGCCTGAAGTTGTGCTTTTACTATCTCCCTCTTAACAAACTCCCAGCCATCATGAACTCCCTTTCCTTTTAGTATTACTGTCCATGGGATCTCACCCAGCACTTCCCTAAGTTTTATGAAGTCGGCTTTCTTAAAGTCAAGAAATTGAGTCCTAGTATGCTTGGCTGCTCCTTTCCGTTGTATAGTAAACTTCAGAAGAGCATGATCACTTGCGCCTAATGATCCTTCCACTTCTACCCCATTAACCAGGTCATCGACATTGGTTAGGACCAGATCTAAAATGGCTGTTCCTCTTGTTGCTTCTCCCACTTTCTGGACAATGAAGTTGTCTGCAAGGCCAGTGAGGAATCTGTTTGACCTTATGCTCTTGGCTGAGTTTGACATCCAACAAATATCTGGGTAATTGAAGTCCCCCATTACTACTATCTCCCTTCCTTTTGCATGCTTGGCCATCTGTTCCAGGAAGGCATCATCTATGTCCTCCGTTTGGCTTGGGGATCTATAGTAAACTCCCACAATGAGGTCACTATTATTCTTCTCTCCCTTAATTTTGACCCAAATGCTCTCACTTTGGCTTTGAGGTTCTAAATCTTGGATCTCTTCACAGGTATACACATCCCTGACATATAACGCCACTCCTCCTCCTTTCTTGTCTGGTCTGTTTCTCTGAAATAGATTGTATCCCTCCATTTTTACATTCCAATCGTGGGACTTATCCCACCAGGTTTCAGTGATGCCTATTATGTCATATTTAGTTTGCTGTACCAAGAGCTCAAGCTCATCTTGTTTATTTCCCATGCTTTGTGCATTAGTGTACAGACATTGAAGTCCATTAGTCATTCCCCCGTGTCTCTTATTTAAGGATTTTTTCCTCCCACCACTAGGTCTGCTTGCTGTTTGCTCCATTTGGTCTATGACATTTGGATGATCATCTTCATCAATTAATAGACTCCTACCTTCAGGAGCACTGTCTCCCTCCCCCGCATTAGTCAGTTTAAAGCCCTCCTGATGAGGTTTCTTAGTTTTTTGGCAAAAACATTCCTCCCAACCGTTGTGAGGTGCAGCCCATCGCTTGCCAGAAGTCCATCCTCAAGAAACTGCAGTCCGTGATCTAAGAATCCAAACCGTTCCTGTTTACACCATTTGCGAAGCCAGCTGTTTACTTCCACTATTTTCCTCTCTCTCCCTGGGCCACGTCGTTCAACTGGGAGGACAGATGAGATGACGATTTGTGCATTTAATTGCTTCAATTTCCTGCCCAGAGCCTCGTAGTCTCTTTTGATCTTCTGGAGGCTATTGCTTGCAGTGTCATTGGTTCCCACATGAAGCAGGGCATCCCACTTCTGTGGTATCAGACATTTCTAGGGCACCTCCTAAAGGGTTCATCCTATCACTCCTCCTATCACAGAAGGCAGCTGAGATAAAGCAGGCAACAAAACTGACACTTCCATTGCCAGGCACTCAATGATCTTGCTGCCCTTTGTTGCTGTAGAGCAGGGGTGGCAATGAGTAATGTCCCTCCCCACCGCCCCAGTGTTACTGGACTACAACCCCCATCATCCTTTCCCATTGGCTCTGCTGGCAGGGGCTGGCGAGAGTTGTTATCCAGCAGCACCTGGGGGGCCACAGGTATTCTCCACCCCCTGCAGTAGAGGATGTTGTCTCATCCACAGTGTTGGAGACTCAACTGGCAACCTTCTTGGGTTTGGAATGGGAGAGGGCAGCCCTGGCAGAAGAGCCCTCTTTCAACAATGCTGAGTGAGAATGTGCTTGGAATAATAGCAATCTTCTGGATTGGATTTGAAGGCTAAGCAGATATCCTTTATCTCCGTGATAATGAGAAGATCAAAGTCTGGCTCTTTATCAAACCGAGAGCTGAGGATCAACAACCGACACAAATTTGCTGGGTCAAACTTCACATCTCCAATGAACCGAGATAAGAACATGCAAAGATCCCGCAGGATCAGGCCGATAGCCCATCTAGTTCAGCATTCCCACAGTGGACAACCAGGCACCTATAGCAGGACCGGAGCTTGCAGGTTCCTATAGATGGGGAACCTCAGGCTAGGGAGCCATAGGTGGCCCTCCAAGCTTCTCTATCTGGGCCCCTGGGACTCTCCTCATGTCACACCCCTCACCAGCCTTGCCTCGCACCCTGAGTGAAGGATTCAGAGGGGTGCATAAGCACACATAAAAACTAGCCTACTCTATAACTGCTTTGAGGTTTTATTATAGGCAAGTGATGTATATAAATGTTACGAAGTTAAAAAAAAAACCATGAATACAGATGTCAAGGAAATAAACAACTATCTGACTTTTAGAAGACATCCTATAAAGGGAAGTTTTTAATGTTTGATGTTTTACTGTGTTTGAAGTTTTAATTTGC
The DNA here is from genome assembly GCF_965153285.1 of Podarcis tiliguerta. Lineage (NCBI taxonomy): Eukaryota > Metazoa > Chordata > Lepidosauria > Squamata > Lacertidae > Podarcis > Podarcis tiliguerta. The sequence goes on from NC_139547.1 coordinate 34,431,854, forward strand.
TGGAAGCCACCCAGAATGGCTGGCGCAAGCCAGTCAGATGGGCAGTATTTGAATAAGCAGGAAACATATTATTATTATTATTATTATTATTAGGTTTGCATCCATTGCTCTGCCCACTTTTCCCTCTGATCCTTCCCACGACTGGCATGTGGCCCCTGGAAGGTTGCCCAGAAGGGAATGTGGCCCTCAAGCTGGGAAATATCCTTCTCCCCTCTTTCTGCACAAGACCAGAAACTAATTGAAGCAGTCTTGTTCAGAAGCTTCTTCCAATGTCTCAGGCTGAGTTACATCTTTCTTTCTTTCCTTCCCGCCCCCCCCCCCCACATCGTCAAATTAGACCCAGAACCCTGTTTTAAGATTTACAAGTCTAATATTTAAAGAGAGAAGGGAATTGTGGCAGGTGGGGTGGGGGAGCTGGCTTGTCCTCAGAAGGAATCAATCACATTTATGAAATCTGGGAATGAGCGGCAATTTGGCAAAACAGCATTAAAATCAACAAGAGTGTGTGTGACAAGGGAGCTTTTGGAATAGGAAGGACCTGGTGGTGGCGGTTAGTATTCTATTGCAAGATGCAAACCTTGGCAGGGGAGGAAGGGTTTCTAAAGACTTATTATACATACTTTTATTATTATTATTATTGGTGCCATGTCTGTAATATTTGTTTGTCCCCTGGTGCCACAGTAGGTGATATAAAAAGAGGGATGAATAATTTATAAAAAGAGCTCCATAGCCATCAAAGGATATCGCTTTGATGATGTAGTATGCACATGAAGGCCTTGGATAATGGATTAGAGTCAAAAACATTAAAGGGATGCTTTTGGTGAAGAAGGTGGAGGGCTGCGCATGTGTGCTCTAAAGGTCCTTTTCCACATCCAGGAATTTCAGTAGGCTTTAAGCAGCGGCAAAGGCTGGTTCCCCTCATCCCCGTGACAACTGGAGAAAGCATCTCCAAGAAATCTTCAAAAGCTTGTTTCAGTTCTTTGCAAAGGAAGGGGGTTCGGGGTGGGGGTGGAGGAACAGATCAAAGGCAGCGTGTTGTTTTTGCTGTCTGGATGTGTGGCTGTTGGCACCGGTCATCTTAAGCAGGAGGTGCAAAACGTTTTGCAAAGTTAATAGCTGATGTGATCTTCCAGGAGCCAGCTCAAAGGGATTTGGGGATAGTGTTGGGATGGAGAACCACAGCCCTAGGTGGGGTCAAATGCAGCCCCCCAGGCCTCTTCATCTGATCCTCGCAGCTCTCCCCCAGACCACGCCCTCCACCAGCCTCCCAACCCCTGGAGTGTTTTTACCTGGCTGACCTGTGTCCCTAAACTCAGATGATGCTTCTTGCATGCCTGGATGGAGGATAAAGAGGGGTGTGGGAGCATGTGTAGAAACAAGCCTAGAAGTGGATGCTCTACTAGCTTCCTAGCAGGTTGCTTGCTGGATATGAGAGGAGGAGGATGCAGGTAAGTTCAGCGTGGTGCAAACACACTAGCAGGAGCACTGACTTGGCTCTGCTGATGTTTTGGTGCTGTGCTGGCTTCTCTGCCACTTTGACCCTCTGTTTTCCAGTAAGTCTGACGCGGAACTGGTGTAGTGGCTATGGCCCACCCAGCAACCTGCTTCTGAACAAACTTACGGTACAAAGGTAAAATTTGCACTTATTGTCCTGCACATTTTGACTTTTGACCCTATTCTTCATAGGAGATGGCACACAGAAGCTTGCCTAGGAGGCTGTTGTTGTTGTTGTTGTTGTTGTTGTTGTTGTTGTTGTTGTTACTATTATTATTATTATTACTACTATTATACTCATCCCATCTGGCTGGGTTGTGTAGTTCTTTCTCTCCTTGACATCTGATAGGAGAGTGTTCCACAGGGAAGGTGCCACTGCCGAGAAGGCCCTCTGCCTGGTAACTTCACTTCTTGCAGTGAGGGAACCGCCAGAAGGTCCTCGGACCTCAGTGTCCAAGCTGAATGAAGGGGGTGGAGACTCTCCTTCAGGTATGCAACATTCAGGCTGAAACGGTTCCCACAACTGGGATAGCAAGAAGAGGAGTCTCTGCCTTTCTGGGTGTTCTGGTCTCTTTCAAACTCAGTGGGGGAAAGGATGCTGGCACAGCAGTGCCTACACTGATTTGAAGCAGCTCTCCAGGATTTCAGAGTCTTTTCCAGCTCTACCTGGAGATGCCAGAGAGTGAACCTGACACTCAGATGCTCCACTACTGAGCTATGTTACTCTTCATTCCTTCCCAGAGGCATACTTGCAAATTCAACAACAAAACTTTGAGTTGGCCTCAGACTCCCCAATCCAGCTTGGAAGTTCTCTCTGGCCCACGTTCACCTCCCCACTCCCTCTGAATTCAGCTGGGCACGCACTGAATACAGAGGTACCTCTCCTCCTCCCCTGGAACAGGGGTGGCATAACAAAGAGTGACAGGTTAAATGCCTTGATCTATGCAAAATGCAATCGGGATGGACAGGCCCATCTCTATTGATGTCAGGCTTATTGTCATGGATAGAGATGGGGCAGGGAGAAGTCTCAGTCTGCCTACTATATCTTTCCGGAGGGGACAAAAGTGTGACCCTTTCATTAATGATTAACCACGAGGAAGGCTATTTCGAAACAGATCGATAATCTCTGAAAAGTGACACTTTTGCCTCTGGAAAATCCAGGCACCATCAAAGTAAAGTTAAAGCTGCGTTTGTTTCCCTTCGCTAAGTAAATTAGCAGGCTCCTTGAAGAGAACCTTGAGAGAGAGAACAGGCTGTGTTTTAAGTTTAATTAAGGTCAGTTTCAACATCCCAGCGATGACCATTTGGGCATTGCTGGTGCAGCCCTGAGTTCGGAGGGGCTGGTTACATCTCAGCCCCTAATGAGGAAAGGAGGAATTCTAGGTGGGCCAATTTGGACAGTTTGCAAAACACTTTACTGTAGAAGCTGCTTTCATATGAATATATGACCATCGAAAGAGCCTGTCTCATCCAGCATTCTGTTAAACTAATATTTTATTTTTTATTTTATATCTCTCTGTGTGTGTTTTATTGGTTTTCAACAGTAACACCATAAACATAACATAAAAACAAAGACAACTCATGGAGTACATGTTATTGGATTGTCAGTTACAAAACATAACAGTAAGGAACATGCATAATAGGTTCCCTGATTACCGTAATTAGTCCTCTCCATAGAGATACATGTGTTATGGGGGCCGCAATAACCGTGCTGACCTATTGATGTGATCAATTGATAAAGACCACAAAAATTTATTATTTGTAACATGTATATCCCACCTTTCCTCCAAATACTTCAAGGCAGTGCACATGGTTCTTCCTCATCCTGCTTCCATTTTATTCTCACAACAACCCAGGAAGGTAGGTTAGGCTGAGAGACAGTAGCTGGTCACTGAGAGAGCTTCATGATTGTGTGATGATTTGAAGCCTGCTGGTCAAAGCCCTAATTCAACACCCCTAGCCACTATGCTACACTGACTCATGAGGTGCCTCTGGGAAGTTCACAAGCAGGGCATGAGTTGCAACACCCCTCTCTCCCTTTTTGCACCCCAGAAACTGATATTCAAAGACATTCTGCCTCTGATCCTGGAGTTTATATATAGTCTTCATGACCAGTAGACCTTCATGGCTCAGTAGGAAGTTAGAACCTAGTCTCCCTGGTCCTGGTCCAACCACAATCCCAAACTGAACCTCCTTTTGCTAGCCAAAAGCTAGACTACAGTAAGATGTTGTCTTTGGGGTTGTCCTTGATGCCTGACTTCAATTCCACATTGAGGGCAGGTTTTAGCAATGCATCATTGGATTTGCTTCTCCTGATTTGATGGGTAGGCTTCTCAGCAGCTGATATTTACATAAAGGTAAAGGTAAAGGTACCCCTGCCCGTACGGGCCAGTCTTGCCAGACTCTAGGATTGTGCGCTCATCTCACTCTATAGGCCAGGAGCCAGCGCTGTCCGCAGACACTTCCGGGTCACGTGGCCAGCGTGACATCGCTGCTGTGGCGACCCAGAGCCGCACACGGAAACGCCGTTTACCTTCCCGCTAGTAAGCGGTCTATTTATCTACTTGCACCCGGGGGTGCTTTCGAACTGCTAGGTTGGCAGGCGCTGGGACCGAACAACGGGAGCACACCCCGCTGCGCGAATTCGAACCGCCGACCTTTCGATCGGCAAGCCCTAGGCGCTGAGGCTTTAACCCACAGCGCCACCCATGTCCCTTATATTTACATAGCACAATGTTAATTGTATTCATGCAATGAACATCACATCTTATTAGGCATTTAGTCAACCCTTCTTTATGGGTTGGAAAGGCAGGGTTATGCTATATGATAAGTCATTTGATTAGCCCCTAATATTTTTACTGCAGACAGCAAGCTAATGTAAAATGCTCGTGCCTTCTTGGTACGTATAGCCAAGCAAAACATTACACAGATTACAAAGGATGGTGTGTATTCACTTTTGGCAACCCATACCAAATGCATCTGGGAAAAGCAATCCATAATCTACGTGGATGCTTCATCTTGGTCTTCCATCCTGTTCCCACTGGCAAAGCGATAGTGTGTTTTCAGTTTGGTCTGACAGTGATGGATACATAGCACAACTCTGCTGGCTAAGGTGGCTGGGGATGATGGGAATAGTAGTCCAACAACATCTGGGGAATTCAAGGTTGATGTATTTGAAGGGCTGCCAGAGGACAATCCTCTATCTGAAGGAGTAATCTTTTTCAAGGACTGCGTGGTACAAGCCCAGTTTAAGAATAAAGAAAGCTAAGAACGGAGAACCAAGAGGGCTTTGAAGTTGCCTATCAACAGTGAGCAGCCGGACAGCAGAACAAAGAAGCTCTCAAGTCACCTGGCTGCAGTCTTCCTCACTAGGGTGAAATGGAGTCTATTTCTTTTGAAAGTATGGTCAGTGATGGGTGGAAGACAGAAAACCAAAGCAGTTGGTGGAGCCAAAGCCAATGACAGGCAGGGCCAACTAATTCTAATATTGTCTTCTTCCTCGCTGCTGACTTCTACAAGGGCAACACTGAGACTTAAGAGGAGGATTCTGACAGCCACTGCCACCAGCCCCCGGGGCTCATTGGAAGTAAGGAAGATGGTGGGCCAGCTGAGCGTAGTAATTCTTTCTACATGTGCATCCATAAATCCATTAGTATGTGCAAATTTGCGCAAATCCTGTGTCCTCTGTTGTCCACTATTTCAAGGCTATCGATGACTACCAGTGATGATGGCTATGCTCTGCCTCCATGGTTGGAGGCTGTAATGCTTCTGAATACCAGTTGCTGGAAATCACAGGAGGGGAGAGGGCTCTTATGCTTGGGTTCTGCTTGCCAGTTTACCAGAGGCATCTTGGTGGCCAGTATTACAGCAGGATGCTGAGAAAGATGAACCACAGCAGACTTCATTTGCCTGTTGTTGTTGTTGTTGTTGTTGTTGTTGTTGTTCCTCTTCTTCTTCTTCTTCTTCTTCTTCTTCTTCCATGCTAAAGTGGCTAGCCTATCAATTCAACTGTCCATATTGTCTTCTCCAAAAAATATCTCCTGCCCAACCCATGGTTCTTCATCTTCAGAGCTGGATTCTTGGCACACTTGTTCTTCTCTCTCTCTCTCTCTCTCTCTCTCTCTCTCTCTCTCTCTCCTCTTGTTCTTTCTCTGTTAAAACTTTAGGCTTCAGAGGAAATAAGGAAGCATTAAGCCCCTGTTCAGCATCACTAATTCCATCAAAGATTTCTCATTATTCATTGTTGGCAGTTTAATTTTCTTCACTCTCCTTCCCTAGAACAAGTGATTGCCTGAATTACTGACCTTCCCATCTTCCAAACGTGGGAGACTCTCCCCTGCTCCCCTGGAAGGCCCATTTGGCATGCAACTGGTGTAGCCAGTCAATGATGGGCTGTGGTGACTGGCTAAGGCATCAGGAATCAGAGATGAAAGCTGGGGGGGGGGTCAGAGTTCCAGAATCTAGAGAGATCTGGAGAGCTAAGAGAGGTCATGGCAATAAGAGCGTGCATTCTCAAAAGGCCAAGCTTAATTTTGGATAACTGAAAATCAACTGCAAATCTAATTTCTCCCAAATGGTTTATGCCAATCTTCAATAACCTGCTGCCTTCTAGATGCTGTGCATACCATACATTTGAAGCCAATGGGTTCCCCTAAAAATCCTGGAAGTTTCAGTCTGTATAAGGTACTAAACTATACTCCCAGGGATTCTTTGGAGGAAGGCATGGGCTTTAAATGCACTTAAAATACATGTAGGTAGCTGTGTTGGTCTGACGCAGTTGAAATAAATTAAAAAATTGTCCAGTAGCACTTAGAGACCAACTAAGTTTGTTCTGGGTATAAGCTTTTGTGTGCATGCACACTTCTTCAGATACACTGAAACAGAAGTCTGCCCACCGCTTCAGCTGCCCTACAGCTGAGGGGGCGGCTGCAGAGAGGCTCCACACAGCACGCCCTGCCTTGGCTGGCCCCACTCTCATGGGCAGCTCGCCTCGCCCTGGCTGCAGGACACACACACTGCACTGGGCACCCGACTGGCTAGCTATGCCTCTGTACATGCATGTATTACAATAGCAAGCATTCTCTTTCAAGAGCCCTTTCTTTCCTTGTAAGGGGAAAGGTGTTGTCTACCATGCTACATATTTCTAGTGCTCTTATACCACTTTTTAAAGCCATGGCTTCCCCTAAAGAATCATGGGGATTATAATTTATTAAGGATAGTGACCTCACACACCTACATTTCCTAGCACCCTTAACAAAACACACTTCCCAGGGGTCTCCAAGTTGTTAAGTTGGCATAAAATTGCTTTAAGTGTAGAGTGTGGATTTGACCTACTAAGATGGTTCTTTTTCATTTGCAGGTTTCCCATATATATTTCATATAAACTTTGTTTGTTTGTTTGTTTTATTAAATTTATATACAGCCCTTCATCTGAAGATCACAAGGCAGTTTACAGCATAAAAAAAGAAAATACAAAATGAGAACACAAAATACATAACATAACAAACCAGTAAACCCTCTCCCACAAGCACATTTAAAAAGCTCCTGGTTATGGAGCAACATTTTTGCCTGGTGCCTAAAGACATGTAATGATGGCACCAGGTGAGCTTGAGAGCCAGTGTGGTGTAGTGGTTAAGAGCGGTAGTCTCGTAATCTGGGGAACCGGGTTCGCGTCTCCGCTCCTCCACATGCAGCTGCTGGGTGACCTTGGGCCAGTCACACTTCTTTGAAGTCTCTCAGCCCCACTCACCTCACAGAGTGTTTGTTGTGGGGGAGGAAGGGAAAGGAGAATGTTAGCCGCTTTGAGACTCCTGAAAGGGAGTGAAAGGCGGGATATCAAATCCAAACTCTTCTTCTTCTTCTTCTTCCCTGGGGAGAGCATTGCATGAAACAAAGCTTTTTTAAAATGCTGCCCAATTAATCAGGCCCCCCTACCTTCACCAACGTGGTGGCCTCCAGAAGCTGTTGGGCAACACTTAAGAACATCAGAAGAGCCTGCTGGATCAGACCAGTAACCCATCTTGTCCAACAATGCTCCACCCCAGATGCCTGTGGGACACTGGCAAGCAGGACCCGGGTACAAAAGTACTCTCCCCCACTGTGATTTCTGGTATTCAGAAGCATTAGTGCCTCTGACTATGCAGGCAGAGCACAACCTCCATCATGGCTGGTATCAATATAGCCTTCTCCTCCATTAATTTGCCCAGTCCTCTTCTAAAGCCATCCAAGCTGGTGGCCCTCACTATCTCCTGTGTCATCAGCCACAGCCAGCATGGCCAATGGCCAAGAATCCATCCTTACTAGCAGCTTGCTAGTATCTTTGCAGATTTCAAAAGATACTTTTTTATCTCGTTTGCATTTGGCGTGGTTTTCATTTCACAGAAACTGGTGATAGTAAGAAGATGAGCATGCAGCTATGAATAGTCTTATCTGTGCTGAACTTTACTCTGATCAGCTCTAGATATATGTAAATAGGTATGTATTTTTAAACCATGCCAGAAAAGCAGACGGTAAGATAGAGAACTTTCTTTCGACTGCTGGACATCTCAAGATGAAGATCACAAGCTTCCTTGCTCTGGTGTTTGCCCTCCTGGCAGCCACTGCTTGTTACCCTGTTACACAGGGCAAGGTGAAAGCAAATGCTCATAAACTCCTCCTGATCTCCTTCGATGGATTCCGGTGGAATTATGACCAGGATGTCGACACTCCAAACATGGACCACTTGGTCAAAGAAGGGGTGAAAGCGGAATATGTAACTCCTCCCTTTGCGACCATGACTTCACCATCCCATTTCACAACCATCTCAGGTAAGCCCATCCCATATTCCCCAGTTTCCTGGTGTTCAGCCTTGGTAAAATGTCTATTCCATTTATGTATTATTTTATTTATGTAGCGATGGCAACCAACTTGGATAGCTTTCAAAGAGGGTCTGACAAAAGGCTATCAGTTGCTACTAACCATAATGGCTATGTTCTTTCTCCTCTGTCAGAAGCTGTAACAGTCATATCTTGCTTGTCTGTTTCCCATAGCTTCACAACTGGGGGCTTCACATCTGGGTGACCACTGTGAGAACAGGATGCTAGACTAGAAGAGCCATCAGGCTCATCTTGTGTTTTTAACTGAGTATTTGTCAGAGACTGGGCAGTGGAGAAATGGTGTAGACCACTCCCCAGCCTGACCCTTCCAGAGAAGAAGACAGTTCAGAATTACAACAGGGCTTTGAGAGAGGTCACAGCTCAGAGGCAGATGAGGGGGAAAGCTGGGAAATAATGGGAGAGGAAAAGGAAGCACCAGGAGGGCAACAGCTGATGGACACAGCGTCTTTAGAAAGCATTCCAGACACCCCTAGAAACCGGCAAGCCTTGAAAGTAGTAGAGCAAAGGGCTCAGAAGCAAACGGTCCTTAACACCACCCCTAGAAGAGATGAGGAATGAGGAATTGGGAGGGGAAAGGGGTGGAGAGTCATTCAGGACAATGCCATTGTCCTGAGAGGCTGCATTCCCAAGCCTCTGTCTGTGAATATTGCATAAAAGCAGATGGTAAGGACTTTTCCTTGTCTCGTCCGTTCCTGGCAACCTGCCGCGGGGGGGTGGTTACTCCACCACCTGACAGGATGCCTCTGAATGCCAACTGCTGGGAATTGCAAGTTGAGGAATTCCATTTGCTGGGACCAGGCAAGCGAAAGGCACTATCAGAGTTCAAGGGCACATTCCGGCCAGGCAAAAACACTCAAGGAGGGGGCAAAGCAGGGCTGCTGATGGGTGTGGCCTGGGGGAAAGGGTGTGGTTGAGAAGGGGTGTAAGTTCAAAGGGATAGAGAGGTCTGGAGAGTTACACTTGGTTCCCAGGCTTGAGTTCCCCAACCCTGACATAGCTGCTAAAATAGCATTGTTCTTGCATCTTTCCTCAAAGGAGCTCAAGGTGGTATAAATTGTTCCCTCCCACATTCATGTCATCCTCACAACAACCCAGTGAGGTAGACTAGGCTGAGAGGCAGTAACTGGCTCAAGGTCATTCAGTGAGCTCATGGCTGACTGGGGATTTGAACCCTGGTCTCCCAGGTCCTAGTCTGACACCCTAGGCACTACAGCATACTGGTATCAGAGATTTATGTATATCAACTGCTGTGGTGCCACATAGGCAATTGCTATGGGGTTCAGGAAGAGCTCCACCTTCTGGAAATGTTTGTCCAGGGAGAACTGAACCATCATATAATCAGTGCTAGACAAGTGGTCCACAAGGATAACAGAATCCATGACACGGCATCAAAAACAACCAAGGGGTCTAGAAGAACTAACAGGATCACAATCCTGCTGTCCGTTCTCCAGCGTAACTCATCTAACAGCGAGAAGTCATTGGTACAGTGAAGCTATGTGAACAGAACAGGTAATAGAAGCAGGGGTTTAGTGCAGGGAGACAAAACACTGCTTCTTCTACTAGGAGATCTAGATTCAGGTAGGTAGCCGTGTTGGTCTGACACAGTCGAAATAAATAAAAAATTGTCCAGTAGCACCTTAGAGACCAACTACGTTTGTTCTGGGTATAAGCTTGCATGCTTTCTGAAGAAGTGTGCATGCACACAAAAGCTTATACCCAGAACAAACGTAGTTGGTCTCTAAGGTGCTACTGGACAATTTTTTATTTACTAGGAGATCTGTTCACATAGCTTCACCATTCCAATGAGCCAATAATGAACTGATTTCACCAATAAAACAAGGGGGGGGGGGTAATGCTTCTGGTATATGACTCCTGTGACTGCCTCCAAGGAAAGAATAATCTGTAAAGGGTGTGTGTATGTGTGCATGTTAATCAAAGCCCTTATCAGATACCAAGAGATAAACCTTACATAATTCAAGATAAACTCTTATCTTCAAGTTCAGGGACCAATTAAGCAACTAACTTGTAATGATCCTTCTGCTCTTTGCAAAAAGGAAAAAAAAAATGTTAAGAAAAGGGGCATCTCTTACAAAGGGGGATGGTGCAGTCGTTGCAGAGGCCCCCAATTCAACATTGTTTTGGATTCAGCTTTGACTGACCTTGCTGCAGTCGAATACCTTACAGAATTATCAATGGGGAAATTGTATAGTCTTTCGGAAAAATCCTTTGGGAAAGAAGTTTAAGTTGTCATCTTGTTTAATTAGTGTTTATATTACATTATTGTTAGATGTTCCATCACAGTAGTCAGCCACCTTATAAGGTCCATTTCCAGGACGGGAAGGTGGGTGCTTTGATTAATTAATTAATTCATCAATCATTGCCAACAAATAACTTTGAAAGCTGAGGAAAATTGATAATTTTTATTGCAAATAGATATGCTGGAAGTCAATCCTAATTAAATGAAAGCATTCAAGGCTAAAAACTTTATGTGTGGGGTGGGGAGCAGTCAATGGAGCCCATGAGGCATTTCCTCTGTGCCTACAAAGCTCAGAACCCTACCCAGACGCATGACTGTGTGTGACTGTGTGTGGATTTTAACCCTGGTCTCCTGGGACCTTGTACAGCACCCTAACCACTACACCACACTGCCACTGTTCTGGCTCTTGATTCAAACCTGGCAAACATTCGCCTCTATTTCCTATGCCGTTTGGCTGGCTAGTGGCCCAATATCATGGGATGTCTATTTCCAGCTTCAATATTTGTTGCTAGGAACTTTATTCTCCAAGACCAAAGCTGTTGTTTTCTCTCTTCCCTGCCAGATCCTGTGACTCATTCTCTGGGTAGATCATTATTTATAGTGCAGCTGAATACTATAAGCTTTGGCCTTTTGCTAAGAAGTCTATCGCTCAGCAGTTAATTTAGCAGAGGCAGTGCCCTGTGCCCACAATGAATCTGAACTCTCCCTTCCCTCTGCTGATTTCTGCCAAGGCTGGTCCCAGGCTTCTCTCCCCACCACCACCACCACCTTCTTCATGCTCCTCTCTCTCAGTTTTTAGCCTTTTCTGTTATTTCAGACAGAGCCTCTCTCAAAGCCCAAATCGAGGGTGCCCACTTACTCATCTCCAAAAAATAAAGAGTGCATCACTAGGGATCGAGAGTGGCATATAGAGTTGAGCATGCTAATCTGTGAGAGAAGAGGAGCCCCGCTGGATCAGACCAAAGGCCCACCTAGTCCAGCATCCTCTTCTGACAGTGGCCAATCAGATTCCTCCAGGAAGCCCACAGGCAATAGCCCTCCCCTTGCTGCTACTTGTAAGAACACAATAAGAGTCCTCCTAGATCTGGCCAATGGCCCATCAAGGCCACCATCCTGTTCTCACAGTGGCCACCCAGATGTCTCCTTGAGAAACCCAGAAGCAGGACCCAAGCACAAGAGCAACTCTCCCCTCCTGTGGCTTCCAGCAACTGGTATTCAGAAGCATTGCTGCTTCCAACCATGGAAGCAGAACATAGCCTTAGTGGCTTATAGTCGTTGATAGTGTCTCCTCCATGAATTTGTCTGATTCTCTTTTAAAGCCATCCAAACTGGTGGCCACCATGACACAGAAATTACACACACACACACACCGCTGGTCTCTGTTCTTATAGTTCTTTATTATTAAACAAGGCATGGTCCTGAAAGTCCTACCAGCAGTGGGACTGTCCTCTGAGGTACCTTCCAATAGAGAACTACCGTCTAGAAAGTAGATCGCATGACCACCCAGGTCTGAACTCAAGGCAGGCAGCTGTGGTTCCAGGGAGAGTATCTTTGGAAGTTGCCTTTCTCCATGAAGAGGAGAGCCCAGGAAGTCATGGCTGAAAGCACCCATCCTATGGTCATAAAAGAAGTCCGGTGTGACCAAGTGATGGCCAACCTGCCTTATACATGTATGTTGATATTTCCAGGAAACATCCATGATTATGACATGGAAGACTGATTACACAGGGATAACAGAAGAGCATAGGAAGCTGCCTTATACCAAGTCAGGCCATTGGTGCCTCTAGCTCAGTATTGTCTACACTGACTGGCAGCAGCTCTCCAGGGTTTCAGGCAGGAGTCTTCCCTTGTCCTATCTGGAGATGCTGGAAACTGAACCTGGGACTTTCTGCCTGCAAGGCAGATGTTCCACCCTTGAGGTTTAAAACTCAGAAACAGAAAGGTTTCTCCAATATATATATATATATATATATATATATATATATATATATATTGCTATGTTCAACACAGCTCTAAAAATCTGTAATGCAATTACATGTTTATATGGTCTCATTATTTACTGGGAATTAATTAAAACAGACAGGCAGATATGCTTATATGCTTACCAGCCATCCAACAGGTTTTAATTAATATTCCTCATTAAAAAGAACTTCCCGTAAAGTAAATACATTACTCAGATAATGATTTAATTAGTATCTGAATGTGATTGGTTAAAAAAGATTATCTTTGCCAGAAATTCATTCTACGATGCAATATAGTGTGCACTAATAAAGTGCAGAAGTGGTGAAATGTTCAGAGCCTGTAGTCTCTCTCACTGGCTCAGTGTCAAAAATTGTTCTGTATTCAAGATGGCAGCAGAACACATAGGTCTAGAACACTCAAGTAAGTGAGTCAAGCGTCATACTACTGCAGAAGCGAGGGAGGTACTATCAGGAGCCCAAGTCACCTATGGGGCAGTGAGTCCACAGTCACAACAGAACACCCACCTTTCTTACCACGCTTCATCCTTTTTCTTTTCCAAACCTAGGCCGCTGGATCGAAGACCATGGTGTCATCCACAATATGATGTTCAACACAGAGACTCTGAGAAAGTATGGCCACAAAGAAACACAGAACAAGACCGAATGGTGGGACAATGGAGTTCTGCCACTGTGGATCACAGCTCAAAACCAGGTACTGGATCCAGAGCCATGATTATATTGCTATAATGAATTGTCCGAGGGCATCCTCGAGTTTCTCTGGACCAAGGGTTGCATTTTCATGGGGAAGACTATTAGTGGCAACTAGCTATGTTCTGCCTCCACCATCAGAGGCATTAATGCATCTCAAAATGAAGGCTCTTGTAGTGGCCAAATCAGAAGTGCAGAGTTTCATCATAGTCACAGCCGCACCAGAGGCAGCCTCTTCCACTGTCAAAAAGCACTTGCCATTAGGATGCTATTTTGCGGTTTGCCTCAGATGCCAAAATGTACTGGGCCCTGATCATTGTGGAGATCTGATTCCTCACTCTGGGAACAAGATGCAGAACCTGATGGGGTACTGGCCTGATCCAGGCAGGTAGTTCTTTTGTTCCAAAACCTACACAGAGAGTCAAGAGCCCAGGTTTGGTTGCCAGAATTTCCTGACCACATACTATTTACCTCTTGATCGACTGGTTCGTTGGTTGATAAGTTCAGAGGGAGACAATGAAATGGCTGAACATCCCTTAGTCCGTTGAAAGCCCATGTACTGATTGCTTTGGAAAAGACAAAATGTGTCTTAAATTCAAGGCAAAGGAATTTGGTCTCAGCAAACATCACTCTAGCAACTCAGAGATTAAACATAATACATCTAATTTCTTTCTTCTTCTTTTTTGAAAATGCATTGATATAGGAGAGCCTTGAAGTATTTCTCTAAAGATATGTTTCGCTGTTTAGCAGAAGACTAAATAGAATGTCAAGAGAAACAGTGACCTTGTAAATCTCCAGCCAAACAATATAACTCCCTTTCTTTTCTTTTTCTGTATTTCCACTACTTCCACTCTTTCTCTTAGCGAAGGAAAATGTAGCTACAGTTTCTTTGCCCTCGCATGGGGGGGGGTGTGCGGGGAAGAGTGATGCTAATTCGAATGACACATGGAACAGGAATTTTAAAGAGCTTGTGCAGCTAAAGGTTAAATCTAGCTTATGTCAAATTGAAAGCAGCCTTCAAAGTGAAAAGCAGGAGAAACCAAAATTACAAAGCACTTTAGTTTAAGCAAAGGGTACGATCAGGAAAGGGGGGTGGGTGGAAACAGCCCCGCAAACCTGCCAGCTGCCTCAATTCACAACTTTGAGGAATAATAAGAATGTCTGTGACGCTCTGCAATAAAAGAAAGCAGCAATATTAACAGAAAATAACATTCCCAGTAAAACTGGTAATAATCGCAAATTTTATAGCTGCTAGTAAAGTTGATTATGTTAATAAAATGGGGAGGCAAGAACAGTAAATACCCTCTTGTTTCTACATAATTATATTTTTATTGAGCTTTATTAAATTGTTTTGTTGGAAATAAGAACAGGAGGAATTCCCCTGCCAGGTTTTGACTCAATGTGAATTCAGCTACTTGGGTTAAAAAGATCTGGAGCCAGACGTCAAAGCTCTCCAAGGTACAATTCTGAGGATAAAGAGGGGGAGGAAGAGAGCATAGTCACTGCCCTCCATTGGGCCTGTTTATGCATATAGGCTGGAGGGAGATGAGCCTCAGACTCCAGGCTTCTCTAGTTCACACGCAGAACTCTCCCTAGGAGATGGTCCCTCAAAAGCCACACCCTTTTCCCCATGTCAAACCCCTCACCAACCCTGATTCGCACCCTCTTGATAGTTTTTGGCAGGCTGGAAAACATCATTGAACTCTGGTAATGCTTCTGGCTTGTCTGCATGGAGGACAGAGATATATGAGTAAATTAACATTTGTTGCTCTACCCACTTTTGCATGTGGCCCCCAGAAGCTTCCCTAGATGGGAATGTGGCCCTCTAGCAGAAAAGGTGCCCCGTCCTAATATAGATGTATATAGATGTATGTACACCCCAGTGCCTGAAACCCATAAGCCATTTTATGCAGTAATAGTTGGGATCAAGGGGTAAACTTTTCTCAGGACTTCGCCAGTTCTGGTAGTGCATGAATAGCAAGTTTGCAGATAAAACTCCTTGTGCATGGAAATTTAGCACATTAGGCTAGCCATCACTTTGCCATGTTTTAATTTATACAGGGAAAGTATAGATTGTAAGCTCTTTGGGGATGGGGATCTGTCTATTCCCACCCCACCCCCACCCCGGTTCTGTAATTCTGTAATGCTCAATGTAATCCCACAACACCCAGAGGGACAACCTTGAATGCTATGGCACTTACTTCTGAGTAGAAATGTATAGGGTTGCATTTTGAGATAACAAACCTGTTTGCATTCAGCTGGAATTAACCTTCATTGGAACAGTGGGACTTACAGTGGTACCTCGGGTTAAGTACTTAATTCGTTCTGGAGGTCCGTACTTAACCTGAAACTGTTCTTAACCTGAAGCACCACTTTAGCTAATGAGGCCTCCTGCTGCTGCCGCACTGCCGGAGCACAATTTCTGTTCTCATCCTGAAGCAAAGTTCTTAACCTGAAGCACTATTTCTGGGTTAGCGGAGTGTGTAACCTGAAGCATATGTAACCTGAAGCGTATGTAACCCGAGGTACCACTGTACTTCTGAGTAAACATACTCAGGGTTGCACTGTGAAACTACGAAAATGTGGAACTGGTATCTCAAAGAGTGCCAAATATCACAATGGAGATTCTGATGTTACAAGCGGGACTCTGTCCTTAGTACAATCATACCTCAGGTTACAGACACTTCAGGTTGTGTGTTTTCGGGTTGTGCACCGCGCCGAACCCGGAAGTACTGGAACGGGTTACTTCCGGGTTTCGGTGCTTGCGCATGCGCAGACACACTAAATCGTGTCATGCGCAGAAGCGCCGAATCATGACCCGCACATGCGCAGATGCGGCGCTGTGGGTTGTGAATGCTGTAGGTTGCGAACGTGCCTCCCACATGGATCACGTTCGCGACCCAGGCGTCCACTGTACCTGGACAGTATTATGAACTCAGATTGATCTTTTCATTCCTTGGCAGGATTTGCCTGTTTTTGTGAAGTTGGGTTTTAAAGCAGCTTTGACCTTTTCTCAGCCCCAAAATGGCATATTAAATGTCAGTAAGAACATTATGATAAGCATAATAATGATAATAATAATAATCTGGCTGGTGCTACTCTGAAATTGATTGAATTAATAAAATTACTCTGTAAAATTTATGGCAGAGGTTACCTCTGATTTGACAGGCATTTCATATGTGGAGGAAACTTCTACCTTATGGCGTAATCCTATACGTGTTTATTTTTTTTAATATAATTTTTATTATTTTCAGTAATAAAACAGAAACATAAAATATGACATTATGATAGCCATTCAAAAGCATTTGCTCTGCTGAACTTGTGACTTACCTCCCTCCCTTCAACTGGTTTCCAATTTCCTAAAAAATTGTATATGTATTTCTGCTGTCAGTTTCTGTCCTTCAATACATATCAAATCCTTCTATTATCCATGTTCAGATACTATTTTTATATTGTGTAGCAGGATTTATGTCAATCCTGCTAGTGTCTTCACATTTTTGGAATGGTCTCTCAAGTACTCAATAAATTTACTCCAATCTCTCTGGAATTTCTCGTCACCTTGGTTCCGGATCCTCACAGTCAGTTTGGCTAGCTCTGCATAGTCCATCATCTTCATCTGCCACTCCTCAATCGTTGGTAATTCTTGTGATTTCCACCTTTAGGCTAACAAAATTCTTGCTGCAGTGGTGGCATACATAAACAGTCTTTGGTCTACTTTTGCAATCTCTTCTCCCATCAACCCAAGCAAAAATGCTTCCGGTTTTTGGGGGAAGGTGTATTTTAACATCTTTTTTAGTTCATTATAGACCATTTCCCAAAAAGTTTTCACCTTATAACAAGTGCACCACATATGGTAAAAGTCTCCATCCTTTTCATTGCATTTCCAACATAATTTATTTTTCATCCTATACATTTTGGCCAGTTTTACTGGGGTCAAATACCACCAATACATCATTTTCATTACATTTTCTTTCAGTGTACCATACATGCTGTAAATTTTAAATTCTGATTCCATAATTTTGACCAAGATTCATACTGGATATTATGCCCAGCGTCTATAGACCATTTCGTCATTACTTCTTTCACCTCTTCATCTTTAGTACACCATTCTAACAAAAAGTTGTACATCTTTGACAACAGTTTAACTTTACCCTCCAGCAGTTCAGTTTGAAATTTAGATTTCTTACTTTCAAATCTGCAATTCCTTTTGTCAGCACTAAATATATCATTTACTTGGTAACATTGCAGCCAACCAGTAAACATTTCCCCTATCTGTTCATATGGTTTGAGTTTCTACCGTTTCTCTGTTTCTATCAACATTTCACCATAGGTGGCCCATTTCTCTTCCATATTTAATTTTTTAACAGTCAGTGCTTCTACTGGAGATAGCTACCAAGGTGTTTTCCATTCTAACAGATTTTTATATCTATCCCATACATCATAAATTGATTTTCTTATCATGTGGTTTAGAAATCCTTTATGCACTTTTACTTTATCATACCACAAATACGAATGCCACCCAAATCTGTTATCATAACCTTCTAAATCCAATAAATCTGTATTTTTCAATGTTATCCACTCTTTCAACCAACACAAGCAGGACGCCTCATAGTAGAGCTTCAAATCTGGCAAGGAGTTTCTTTTTTGTCTATTAATAATTTAAACTTTATCCTTGTTTTTTTCCCTTGCCAGATGAATCTCGATAGAATCTTTCGCCAATCCTTAAATTGCCCTGTTCCTTTAATTATCGGAATCATTTGAAAAAGAAATAACATATTGGGTAGAACATTCATCTTTATAGCGGATATTCTGCCCCACAATGACATATTTAATCTGCTCCATATTTCTAAATCACTTTTAATTTCTCTCCATGTTAAAACATAATTGTCATTAAACCAATTAATATTTTGGGTGGGTAACCAAATTCCCAAATATTTAGCTTTTTTTTGACCGCCGTAATTCCAAATTCCTGTTGCAACTCATCTATCTTTCCTTTATTCATATTTTTCGCCAACATTTTTGGCGAAAACCTGCCAACTGCCCAAATTCTTCATTTTTTCCCAGTGCTTCCCTTATACTGGTTTGTGGCTCTTCTAATGTTAGGACCAAATCATCTGCAAAGGCTTTTAGCTTATACTTTTTTACACCAATTCTTATACCTTTCACGGTTGTAGATTCCCTCAGGTTTTTTGTCAAGACCTCCAGGACAGTAATAGCGGCGACAACGGACATCCCTGTCTTGTTCCTTTAAATCCTATACGTGTTTAAGCAGAAGTCCCATGGAACTCAGTGAGGCCTACGCTAATGTCCATCACTGTCCTAACCACAAGAGTCCAATTTAAAAAAACAAAAAGTGGAATTGTTACACCAGGGCACTTTAATTCACTATAATTGTGTGAATCTAAATTTACAGTATTGCAGCTGAATCCCTTCCACAAAACACTGATAGTATGGAGGTGGCATTTGCGCTAACAAACCGGGGGAGATGTTCAATAAACAGAGTGCCTGGAAGCAGCTTCAGAGTGTGTTGAAGTATGTTTGCAATCAGGTTGCAACAATGAAGAGAGATGCTAGGTATAACTAGCCCTTTGGCTTAATTTTTCTTGTCCTTCACACAGTTAAGAATATTCCCTGAACTCCCCATTTTTTAATTTAAAACCCCCCTCATTTTTTCTCCACTAGGGGAAGAAAACAGCTTCATTTCACTATCCCGGTGGAGGTGCCAATTACAGTGGCCAGGCAGTCCAAAGGAGTTTGGTTGAGTCCTTTACTCACCCCGACAGTAACGAGACGGAGTGGAGGGAAAACATTGATATCGTCATGAAATGGTTCACCGAGGAAGATTTTGATTTTGTCACACTTTATTATGGGGAACCTGACAAGGTGGGGCACATGGTTGGCCCAGAGACTGAAGACAGGAAAACAATCATCCGACAGATTGACCGGACCATCGGTTACCTCCTTGAAGCGATTGAAAAACATGGCTTGAAGGAAACCCTCAATGTCATCATCACGTCCGATCATGGAATGACCACGGTCAAAAAGAAACCGGAAGTTACTGAGATCATGCTGAGCAACTACATTAAATTCAGCGACCTGGTGAAATTTGACATCGTAGACTATGGTGGCTTTGGCATGATCCTCCCCAAACCGGGTAAAGAAGAGGAAATCTATCAGGCATTGAAGAATGCCCACCCTCATCTCAAAGTGTATAAAAAGGGAGAGTTTCCTGAGCATTTCCATTACGCTCAACATGAACGGGTTCTGCCAATCCTGGTTTATGGAGATTCGGGTTACAGTGTCAATGGGGTAAGTTCATTATGAAATCATGGCTTCTGCATACCAGTTGCTGGGGATCCTAAGAGAGGAGAGGTGCTATTGCACTCAGGTCCTGGCTATGCCTTCCCACTGGGGCATCCAGATGTCCACTCTGAGAACAGGATGCTGAACTAGATGGGCCCCTGGCCTGATCCAGCAGGGGTCTCCTTATGTGGTTTCTACTCCATGCAATAATACTTGGATCTTTTAAAAGTAAAATGCCATATTAACACATGCACATATTATTATTATTATTACTACTACTACCCCGCCCATCTGGCTGAGTTTGCCCAGCCACGGTGGATGGCTCCCAACAGAATATTAAAAATACAATAAAACACCAAACATTAAAAGCTTCCCTAAACAGGGCTGCCTTCAGATGTCTTCTAAAAGTCAGATAGTTGTTTATTTCCTTGGCATCTGATGACAGGGCATTCCACAGGGCAGGTGCCACTACCGAGAAGGCCCTCTGCCTGGTTCCCTGTAACCTCACATCTCACAGTGAGGGAACCGCCAGAAGGCTCTCAGCGCTGCACCTCAAGCACTGCTGAACGATGGGGGTGGAGATGCTCCTTCAGGTATACTAGGCCAGGGCCATTTAGGGCTTTAAAGGTCAGCACCAACACTTTGAATTGTGCTCGGAAACATACTGGGAACCAATGTAGGTCTTTCAGGAACGGTGTTATATGGTCTCAGCGGCCACTCCCAGACACCAGTCTCGCTGCCGCATTCTGGATTAGTTGTATTTCCAGGGCACCTTCAAAGGTAGCCCCACATAGAGCACATTGCAGTAGTCCAAGCGGGAGATAACTAGAGCATGCACCACTCTGGTGATACAGTCTGTGGGTAGGTAGGGTCTCAGCCTGTGTACCAGATGGAGTTGGTAAACAGCTGCCCTGGACACAGAATTGACCTGCGCCTCCATGGACAGCTGTGAGTCCAAAATGACTCCCAGGCTGCGCACCTGGTCCTTCAGGGGCACAGTTGCCCCATTCAAGACCAGGGAGTCCCTCACACCTGCCCACCCTGTCCCCCAAAAAGAGTACTTCTGTCTTGTCAGGATTCAACCTCAATCTGCTAAGCGCCATCCATCCTCCAACCGCCATAATTCAGGAGAAGGGAACCTGTGGTCCTCCAAGTTTTGTGGAACTAATTGTTTTTATATATGAACTTGGTTTGCTGTATGTTTTTCTTTCTGATGTTTTATTGTTCTATCCCTCTAAGATGTTTCATAGGAAATGATTCATAAGTGGAAGGGAATGAGAAAATAAACGGCAGCACCCACCATAGTCCAGTAATCCTGGACAGAAGCTTTAAATGTTGAGATTCACTATTAGACATGTCAGGAGGCAGAGATTTTCATTCTGTCTTGTGTTCATTGCACTCAGCACTGTTAACCTTCTGTTGCACTTCGGCTTCCACTAAAACCTACATCCCACTATTCACTGTGGCCGAAACTATTTCAATTTCAGTGGAAGGGAAACATCAGATACAACGTAAATAAATAATATATTATTTAACATAAAGACTATGGACTAAAAGAAAAAAAAATAGTAAATACTGCTCGTATTTGACTGTGTGATTTCCATTCCTGAATATGCAAATCGTAGCCAATTTATGCTCCCATTTCAATTTCTGATGGAATTCTCCCTATGCAAAATACACACTCCACTAGCTGTGATCTTAAATGTTTGCTACTCAGAATAGTGGTTAAAATTCAAAACATCGTAAAGACTAGTACAATTTTTGTGGGGAAATGACAGTAAGTGCACAGCATGGCTTTTTACTCTCACTTTCGCCTTGGGATCTTTTCCTTCTGATTGCGCCCCCATGTGGCAAACTCTCAGGCATGCTGCAACCTGGAGAGCCAATAAATTCCAAAGATCTGCAAAGTGGAATGCATGACAAAGCTCACCACCTGGGCGGCGTGCATCCTATGGAAATGTTTCCATTGCAAAATGGTGTGCTCCACTGAGCTTGTTGCATCCAAAATGAAAATGTGCATAGAACCTAAAAGCATATTCAGAAAAAGTACATAGTATGGCCTTCCTTGTATGGAAGGGGTGAGAAGGGGGAATAGATGCATCTATGTTTTAAAAACAGTTGCTGTTCAGTTGCTGGAATCCATAAGAGGAGAGACTGCTCTTGGGCTCTGGTCCTGCTTGCCCTCAATAGGGCATCTGAGTGGTCACTGCGAGAACAAGATTCTGGGCTAGATGGACCATTGGCCTGATCCAGCAGGCTCTAATTGTGCTCTGCAGGCCTTTTATTTTTCAGCTGAAGAGCATGGTGAAAATAGTATCAATAAAGATAAAGAGCCATTTCTCCAAACAAGCTAGTTTTCGGTCATACAGTTGCCCACCTGCATTCTCAAGCAGTTCAATCTGCAGTTCCACAAGCTATTTCTAAACATGTAGACTGATCTTCAGACCAAGTTAACACATTTCATGCATCCTGAAGCATGAAAGACCTCTTCACACATCATACCTTTTTTTTTTAGGTGTACGTCTGAAGTTTTCAAAGCATAAGGCTAGAATTGTAAACCACGGATGTGAACTTGGTGCCCAGTTTCGAGTGGAGCAATAGTGACATATAGTGGCTGATGCACCAAGTCCTAAGGCTTCCAACATTTGGCAGGCAGTGATGAGAACTGAGAGGTTATGAAAGGTCTTGCTTTGTATGAATCATTTTGACATTGCACAGCTATCTACTTGTCTGTCTGTCTGTCTGTCTGTCTATCTATCTATCTATCTATCTATCTCTATCATCTATCTATCTATCATCTATCTATCTATCTATCTATCTATCTATCTATCAATCATCTATCTATCCTTTTTTTGCACACAACATTTCCTCAAGTGACATGTTTGCAGAGGGTTACACAAGGCATGCTCATGGCGCATTTTTAGATCTAGATTTAATATTAATACATTTTTCCTGTTAAAATATTCAAAGGGCTTACAATGAAAACCAGTAAAAAATACAGTATAAAACACTCAACGTGCATATTTTCAATACAGTGGTACCTCAGGTTAAGTACTTAATTCGTTCTGGAGGTCTGTACTTAACCTGAAACTGTTCTTAACCTGAAGCACCACTCTAGCTAATGGGGCCTCCTGCTGTTGCCGTGCCGCCGGACCACAATTTCTGTTCTCATCCTGAAGCAAAGTTCTTAACCTGAAGCAATATTTCTGGATTAGTGGAGTCTGTAACCTGAAGCGTATGTAACCTGAAGCATATGTAACCCGAGGTACCACTGTACTGTATTACAATCATAGGCCCCTGCTGCTGCTGCTGCTGCTGCTGCTGCTGCTGCTGCTGCTATTGCTACTGTATAGTTTCTGGGGCTGTTTTGCAGATCCCCAAAGAATCCATCCAAAGTGTAACCTTCCTTTTGGCAGCTACCTTGGATAGTTCTGTGCTTAAAAGAACCCACCCTGTGTAGTCCCCCACAAACTGTTCATCTAGTCAGCAGAGCATGAGGCTCTTAATCTTAGGGTTGTGGGTTCAAGCCCCACATTGGGCAAAAGATTCCTGCACTGCACGAGGTTGGGCTAGATTGACCCTTATGATGATCCCTTCCAACTCTATGATTTTATGGTTCTGTTAATGAGAACGGGGGGGGGGGGGATTATACTAGTCCTGGAGCTGATCTAGTTTATTTCTCTCCCTTTGAAATCAATGGGAAGAAAAAAGTGTCCCCCCAAAACAAAATTAGAGAAAGGGTCTGGGAGAACGGAAAGAAAAATGTCTCCTCCACCACCAGCACCTTCTGCTCAAACACAGCAGGGCATAGGAAAAGGCAGATTGTCCACCTCCACTTCCCACACCCACTTTATGATTGCTGTGTAGTATCCCCCCCCCCCAAAAAAAACACACATCTACGCTGCTACCCATCGCTACAGCTTGTGGTTACAAATCCCATAATTTAATTCTGTGTTGCTTAGCTATGCACCCAGATGGAATCGTTAAAGAAGCACTTTCCTCCAGAAACCTAAGAGCACTTCAGGCATGCAATAAATATAAGTGCACAAACCATTGGAAATGTGCTTACGTTCTCTTTTCAGAGGTTCATCCTCTACGTCAACAAAGGTGACCATGGATTTGACAACGAAGACATGGATATGAAGACCATCTTCAGAGCTTTTGGTCCAGATTTCAAGAAGGGCTATTTGGCAGAACCCTTTGACACCATCCACATTTACCCGTTGATGTGTGAGCTCCTGGGAGTCCATCCCGAACCCAACAATGGCTCTTTGGCATTCACTCGCAACATGCTCCATTCAGCACCATCCAGGAACATCCTTATTCCCATCCTTGTAGGAGGCATCCTGGGAGTCCTGCTTCTTCTGATACCCATCTCCATAGTGTCCTACAGGGCTAGTCAACATCAGAAGAGGTAAGCCGTATTTCCTTCTTTGCTCCCTAGTTCTGGAATGGCATGTTGTGGAAGGAGGAAGCAGAGGTAAAGAAGGCCAGTGTTGGCACCTGGCAACCTCAGGCAGTTGACAGGATCCATTGCTCCATAGGAACACAGGAAAATAACTTATTTGGAGTCAGACCATGGGGTCCACAATTGTCCACAATGACTGACAGCAACTCTCTGGGAGTTCAAGCAAGGGACATTCTCAGCTCTGTCTGGAGATGCCAGGGATTGAACCTGGGACCTTCTGCATGCAAAACAGATGATCTACCACAGAGCTATGGCCATCTGCCCTTTGGGGAAGGGCCACAGCTCAGTGGTATAGCGTCTGCTTTGCATGAAGGAAGTCCCAGATTCAATCCCCAGCATCTCCCAGTTGGGGTGACAAGACTCCCCTACTTGAAATCCAGGAGAACCTCTGCCAGTCAAAGGTGCAAAAGTAAGAATCACATAAATTGCCCTGCCCACTTTTGGATCTGGCCCCACCCACCACTGAGGCAATGTGTCCCTCAGGCTGAAAAAGGGTCTTTCTACTCATAATGTACTACATAAGGCAAAGGACAGGAGTGTTCTTATTCCTGAGAGGCAGATCAGCAAACGCCAGCTAGCAAGCCATTCACTGAAAATCCTGTTTTATTCACTCCTGTAAGAAATAAATATAAAAATCTGCATCTTCACAAATCACATCCGCACTCTGAAACCACAATAAAACACCAGCATGCTCTTTTCCCAGTCATAATTTTGTCATGTTTCACTCACACATTGATTATTCGGCAATGAAATATCAATGCAAGTCTTATTACACCCTATGAAAACATCCTAGTAAACAACATGTATCCGTATAAAACTTTCACGTGGATTCAATCAGCCGGCAATTATGAGGGCCATTTATTTCATTTATTTATTTATTTTTGCTTGCGACACTATAAAACATCTCTCATGCAATGTTCATTTCGCCTTCTAAATCGCTGGGCCCGTAAAGAGACATCTGCACTGCAAACTATGGCACAGTAAAATTTGGGTCCTCAATTGTCACATCGCAAAATGCAACCCGCATTCATAGAGAATGCAGTAGAAAACACAGCAATTTGCCTGCTTTGTTACCCTACCCCCCCCCCCCCGCTTGCACAGATGCAGCACAGAAACACAATACAAAAGATCAGAGGGGCCTAATGCAGGGGTAGGGATCCTTCTTCACGCTAAGGGGGGCCACATTACCTTTTAGGCAACCTTATGGGGGCCAGACACCAGTGATGGGCAGGGCCAGGGGCAAAAGTGAGTGGAACGACGAAGGCTAATTTTGCCTTTGTGCAGAAGCTGTGCCAAGGATAAGGTTCTTAGAGGATAAGGCTATTCATGGCTACTAGCAAGGATGGCTATGCACTGCCTCCATGGTCTAAGTATCACTTGCTGAAAACCGCAGGAGGGGAGAGGGCTCTTGTGCTTGGATCCGGCTTCAAGATTTCCCACCAGTATCTGCCTGGCCACTGTAAGAACAGGATGCTGGACTAGATGGGCCACTGACCTGATCCAAAGGCTCTTCTTATGTTCCTAGGCTATTTTCTACACATCCATCCAGAAAAGCACTGTGACATTGAGCTAGATAGACCAGTGGTCTGATTCAGAGTAAGGCAGCTCCCTGTTCCAGGCACCAATCAAACCAAGACCCACTGGGCTTTAGCAAGGGCGTAGCCTCGTGGTAGCCTTGTGTGCCTTCAGACCATACTGGGAGCTTTGCCTGCCGGACAGCTACGCCCCAGTCCATACATTCGTCTTGAGATGTGCAGATGAGTGGGAGCCAGTGTGGCACAACAGAGCCACCCTGCCAGCTCTGGCATCTCTGCAGCTTATTTGGATGCAATAAGGCGGCAGCAGGGTCAGGACTCTATGGATGCACCATCAGATTGGCACCCGCAATGGCTCCATGCAGCCCATACCTCCTTGCATAGGAGCCAACTCCTAGGAGCCAAAGGGTCTTTGGGGCCCCCAATAAAATATTTGAGGGGGACTGGGGCCCCCAAAAGTTGATGGGCATTGTCAATCAAATGGTGTGCGTGCATCGTGTCATGTGGTCGATTATGGGGGGCAGGGCTTACCTGGGCATCCCTAATATTTTATTCAAGTTGGCACCCCTGCCTCTTTGCCACCCAGGAATTTATTATTAATTTTACACCACCTTCCCCTCCCCAATGGCAAGGGGTTCAAGGTGGTGTACATGGTTCTGCCCTCCCCATTTTATCCTCACAACCCTGTGAGGTAAGCTAGGCAGAGAGACAGTGACTGGCCCAAGGTCACCCAGTAAGCTTCATAGCTGAGTAGGGATTCACACCCAAGTCTCCCAGGTCATGGTTCGACAAGAAACATAGGGACAGCCTTTGCAACTTGAGAAATGCTTGTGGTCAGCCCTGAACAAGTCCACATTAAAAGGCATACGCTTTTAGCTGGAATACTTCCTGCCTTCCTGAGTGTGCCAGGATCCGACCAAGACTACAGCTAGTTGCCATCTCATTAAATAATGATATTCCACTACTCCCTAACTTGAAATATATCTCCAGTTGTGGGTTCTTTTCTTTTTCTTTCTCTCCCTTTGCATAGAAACCATTTCCAATCCCTAATTAACAATAGCATAGCAGATGTTTTATTAAGCATATCATCTATCTCTGGATAAAAAGCATCTAGAAACGACTCCGGCAATCTGTTAGAAGCCAGAACGCTCTACGTAAACAGCGGCAAAACGCGTCCATTCAAAACGCATTTTCAAAGATTGCACATATGTTTTTTTGCTGGTTTTGTGGGCTGTGAAATGGGAAAGCAACCAGCTTATTGTGAACAGCTTTGCCAGAGCAGAGGAATATGAAGTCTCTTTTTTAAAAAACAAAAAACCAATTTTGTCAATTGTTATGCTTCTAGCTCAGGTATAAAAATCTATTACCTGGTACTGTTGCTCATTACCCCAATATCCAAGCAGTGAGAGATTCTGGGGGTCCCAGCACGTACCCAGGGTTCGATTTCCTTAGGAGACTTCCTCAATAGAGACTGCAATGTCTATGGGATATATGCCTTTATGTACACCTATAAACAACCTGAACATAGGATGGAGAGGCTCACAACATTAACACTGCAACATCTTGCTTCCCCATGAGGTTTCCCGAGAAAGTGTGCTCTGCAGCATGCCACTGATACTGTAATAGCACATGAACTGATACAAAGCCATCCATACTTCATTCTGCTTTATTAGTTGCTCTGCACTGCTTCCCCAATGTCACCTCATTATCATCATTGTCCGAGAAAAGCTGGACAAAACAACAACAACCAGAACATTTGATGTATAAATGTAAGGGGCATGCATTGATTGGAAACCAAGCAGTATGTCTGCCCCAAAAATTTTGCAGGTGCAAATAGTATTAAAAGCAGGATGCATATAACTACCCTGATACCATGAGCACAAAGAATCATGAATGCACAATAAAAAGAGATGTCTGGATGGGGCTGCCAACCTGCAGCAACTAGTAAAAGTTTCAGGTTCCACTCGCAGTTCTGTCTTTGCTGTGCCCCTAGAAGAATCTTACCTGCTCTGAGCTGTTAAGAGGTTCTGTGTCACCTTAAAATGACAGTTCTCAAATTTAGAAACCCTGCTGTGTGCAATGAAACACTCCCCTCCAAAGGCAAGTTAATTTTAAATTCTATTTGAATACCAAAAACACTCTCCAAATCATATCTGATTTTCTCTCTCTCTCTCCAAACGCTCCCATCCATTACAGGAAGAAAGATGAGCATCCCGAAGAAATGAAAAAGACAGCGCTGCCGTCAACTGGCTTATGATGACTCACTTTCACGTTCAAAGAAGGCACTCTTGGAATGACGTTGTCCAAGGCTTAGGTTGCACACCCTGCAGAATGAGATGCTCATGAGGTGTTGAATGAGTCCTCTGAGAGGTTGGATGGACTGTACCATGTCAAACCACAGCAGGACAGCAGAGGCCGGTCCATTAGGGAGAATGGGGCACTGCCCCACCCTCATTTTCCATCAGCCCCCACCCGCCCTGCCTTCTTACTTACAGCCAGTTCAGGGGCGGCTGGTGGCCCTGGCTATCATCTCCATCATCCTTAGCCTCAGTGGTGCCTTTGTAGACTTAGTTGGGGGTGGGGAGGATGGGCACAAAACAAGCATTAGTTGACTCTGCCTATCATTGGCTTTGGCACCAGGCGATCTGGCAAGGTGGACAGGGTGGCAGGAAACACCCATTTGGCTTTCCGGGGGGGGGGGGGGGGATTGCAACATCAATTCTCCCAGAGAAGCAGCCTGGTTCCACATCCTTGACCAAAAACAGGAGCAGCAGAACCCCCATCTCAGTGATTCAATGCTCCAAGTAATATTCTTTTGCTACAGACTTGACCTCATCCCCAATAACATTTTGCTCCTGAAAAAGTAGGGGTGCACTTAAAAACACCCCTAAAGTTATCTACACAAGCTCCAGGGGTGTCGTGAGGGGCTGCTGTAGAAATCTTTGGCACTGGCCCCCAGAACCTCTTGCCTTCCCTCCCCCCCCTTTTTTTTGGTAGCCATACATTTTTTGCTTACTGAGCAGCTGGGTGAAGTGAGATCTCAGCCACTGGGGAAGGGCTTTGGCTCAGTGGGAGAGCACCTGCTTTGCCTGCAGAAGGCCCCATGTTCAATCCAAGACCAAAATTTGTGTTTCTATATAAAGGGCTGATTTAACAAGGGAACATAGGGAGGTGTCATCTGCACCCACATTGTTATACAGAGGTACCTTGGGTTAAGTACTTAATTTGTTCTGGAGGTCCGTTCTTAACCTGAAACTGTTCTTAACCTGAAGCACCACTTTAGCTAATGGGGCCTCCTGCTGCTGCCGCACTACCGGAGCACAATTTCTGTTCTCATCCTGAAGCAAAGTTCTTAACCTGAAGCACTATTTCTGGGTTAGTGGAGTCTGTAACCTGAAGCGTATGTAACCTGAAGCTTATGTAACCCGAGGTACCACTGTATTAACATTTAAGTGCACCCCACAATAAGGGATGTCTTGCTGCCTCTTGGAATAAAACAGATTTGCAAATCAGTATGCAGCGCCTTTTTTTCTTTAAAAAAAATGTTTAGGGGCACTCTCATTTTCCTACTCATATTGAAATACTGCCCCTCAATGAGACCGAACTTAGATTCACAAAATGTTTAGGGGTATGCGTACCCCTGCGTCCCCCCAGAAAAAAGCACTATCAGTACAGTATGTATGTATTGCATTTAGTGCATTTGCACCCTGCTCTTCTGACAAAAATGCCCCCAGAGGGGCTTACATACAACCCATAAAAACAAAGTAGTCCCTGCCTGCAGGCTTACAATCTAAAACACACAACACACAAGGGGAAATGGGACAAGAAGCGAAGAAGAAGAAAGCAAACTCATAAACCGTCTGTTGTTTCAACACACCAATTGAGCACTATCAACTGGTTACTCACGTTGGCAGAAGCGGTGAAAGCAAATATTTGCATCAAGGCAGCAATGGGAGAGAAATTCTCATTAGTTCACATTTCACATCAAACCTGCCTAATCTTCACTACCCAATGCAATAAGAGAACCAAAACATGGCAAGCCTATGAAACTCACACTTCTTTGATTTTTGCAATGCAGTTGTCCAATGAACCATATGCACATATTGGGTGGGTGGGGGTGCATAAAATGCATATACCTGTCAAAATAATGTACAGAGGGTTCGTGTCTGCCTCCCCCAGGGTTAGAAGGGCTGGGGCACACCTTTTGGGGTAGAGGTCTGACACCCGAGACTACACGTGCATAAACATTTGACACTTTGGAAATGGGTAGTCTGCACCGCCCAAGTATAACTATTATTATTATTTACGAAATGCCACTCTGCGCATGCCCCAAAACACTCTCTTCCCTATTTACTAGCCGCTCGCAAAAGGGAAAAAAAACCTGGAACTAAAACATAAACCTGGGGAGTTTTACACGCCGCTTTAGACACCCAGCCAGCCCACAACCGGGGTTGCCCGGCGATCCTCCCCCTGTTCCGGAAGGCCGGGCTCCGGAGCCCAGGAGGCGCGGCTACGAAGCCCGCCCGCCGGCGCGCACGGAGGAGGAGCGGGAGGAGGAGGAGCGGCCGCCGCCGATGGAGGAGCAACAGCCCCGGCAGGAGCACGCCGCGTGCGAGCCGAGAGAAGCCCCCGAAGAGAGCGTGGCGCTCCGCTTCCAGCGCGACTTCCTCGCCGGGAAGCGGCTGCGCGATTTGCCCTGGGAGGTGAGGAGGCGGAGCGAAGGACGCGCGGTCGGGGGCTGGCCTGAGCGTGCCTCGCGCGGAAGCAGGGGACTGGGCGAGTTAGCCCCATCGGCTAAGGATGGGAACGGAGGAGTCTGGTTCTGTTCGGGGGGCGGCAGAGGGGCTTTGTTGGGGGACAGAGGAGCAGTCCTTTGCATTAGGAGAAAAGCCTTAGACGGAGCCTTTGGTCTGCTACCGGCTGAAATAAGAATTCCGCCGCGTGGGCAGAAGTGGTTTTTTAAAAAAAAGAAAAAGAGCAACGGCCGAGAGCATGTACAGAGTAGTTTTCCCCGGCCACAGTTTAATCCAAGCCAGCATCTGCTGCTAAGAGCCTGACTGCTGAATCAAGCCAAAGGCCTCTTTAGCCCAGCATCCTATTCTCACAATGGCCAATCAGAATCCCAGAATCCCTGTATACAAGAGCACACTCTGCTGCTATTCAGATACATACTGTCCCTGATACGGGAAGTTGCAACCATCATGGCTGGTAGCCACCGAATTTAAATGCATCAGAGAGTAGATACAGTGGTACCTCGGGCTACAGACGCTTCAGGTTACAGACACTTCAGGTTACAGACTCCGCTAACCCAGAAATAGTACCTCGGGTTAAGAACTTTGCTTCAGGATGAGAACAGAAATCGTGCAGGGGCAGCAGGAGACCCCATTAGCTAAAGTGGTACCTCAGGTTAAGAACAGTTTCAGGTTAAGAACGAATCTCCAGAACAAATTAAGCTCTTAACCCAAGGTACAACTGTACTTATGTGGCCTGCCTGGTCCAGCATTCTATTCTTACAATGGCCGAAGAGATCCCCTGGTTGGGATGCCTGCAAGCAAATCTCTCCCCACCTGCAGTTGTCAACAAGACTCTCCGTACTGCTATGTGGCTACTGGTGGTGGTGACCTTTGCATAGCTGTAGCTTTACACCTACTTTGCAGATAGTTTCATTTTGCACTTTATTATAAATTGTCCACCCGGAACTTTAGTTGAAGGTCAGGCAGGAAATTTTTTGACAAATAGATTATGTGCCCGTTCGATCCTAGGTTAACCTGAGCGTGACCTGCCTTGGCGTCTCTCCCGTTTTGTGAGATACACTACCTAATCCGCTCCTGGAAGAAAGGCTTAAAATGGAAAAGCTATTCTTAATCCATAATTGGACCGTCTACCCAGGGGTTTAATTAACCTGGACATGAACTCAACGGTGGTTGAGTTGCAGCCAAATCCAATGCAAAAACTTTTGCATTTGAAGAGCTAGAAAAATCTCAGGTCAACCTCCAGCATCTCCAGTTAGTGGTGTGAAAGATTCCTGATCTGAACAGTTCCTGGAGAGCCCCTGCCAGTCAGGGTAGACAGCACGGAGTTTGATGGACTAATGTTCTGACTTTGTATAAGGCAGTTAAGACCATTAGTCCATCAAGCTCAGTATTTGCCTACCCTGTGTGTCAGTGGCTCTCTGGGGACTCCGGGGTGAGAGTAGCTCAGTCAGTAGAGCACAAGACTCTTAATCTCAGGGTCGTGGGTTTGAGCTCTGTGTTGGGCAAAAAATTCTTGCATTGCAGGGAGTTGGGCTAGATGACCCTCGTGTTCCCTTCCAACTTTACAATTCTATGATTCTTCAGACCAGGAACCTTTCCCAACCCTAACTAGGGATGCTGTGGCTTGGACCTGGGATCTTCTGCATGAAAAGCAGGTGCTCAGCCACTTATAGCTTGCTCAACTCATTCTTTGTGAAGCAGTACGTGATACTCTCAGACCCTCCTTTAAGCTGGAATCCTAAACATAAGAACCTCAGAAGTGGGAGGCAGAGGGTGCTAGAGCTGCTCCTGCGTTTGACCCGTGTGGGGGAGGACTGCTGGTTTCTCCCACCTCTTTAGGATAACCAGGCAACAAACAAAAAGGACTCGTATTTAAGGCTGATGAATGTTCTGTAAGCATCCTTGTCGCTTTTGATCAATGATCGGGTCTAAAAATTCTTTCTTCGTTCAAGCGTTCATTTGATTTGCATCAAGCTCATCTCAGCAATATTGAATGTGACAGCTTACCACTGTATTATTTTATCACTAAATAAGCAGATATGAAAATAGCTGCCAAAAGTAGCTCCTGACCACCTTGAACACAACCGCTACTTCTTTAAAACGCTCCAGGGGTCCCTGCACTGAGAAGCCTGGTGTTGGAGGGGGTATTGAATGCAATCCACCCACTTGCTCCATGCTGGAAATGTACAGCTGGCACATCCCCAATAGTTAGCAGATTGACACTCCTTGAAGACTTCCAGTTAGGGAGGACCTACCATCTCTAAAGATAAGACCCATTGAACACAGTGGGCCTTCCTTCTAAGTAAAAATGCATGAGATTGTGCTGTTCAGGGCCATTAAAGGTAAAGGGACCCCTGACCATTAGGTCCAGTCGTGTCCAACTCTGGGGTTGCGGCGCTCATCTCACTTTATTGGCCGAGGGAGCCGGCGTACAGCTTCCGGGTCATGTGGCCAGCATGACTAAGCCGCTTCTGGCGAACCAGAGCAGCGCACAGAAACGCCGTTTACCTTCCCGCTGGAGTGGTACCTATTTATCTACTTGCACTTTGACGTGCTTTCAAACTGCTAGGTTGGCAGGAGCAGGGACTGAGCAACGGGAGCTCACCCCGTTGCAGGGATTCGAACCGCCGACCTTCTGATCGGCAAGTCCTAGGCTCTGTGGTTTAACCCACAGCACCACCCGCATCCCGTTCACGGCCTTTACTTGGTACTTAAAAAGACTTGAGCCACAGGCCCGTGACACAGATTTGCATCCTAGGAACTGAGGTAGTCGCCATTGGTCCATCTAGCTCAATATTGTCTGCGCTTACTGGCAGAGGCTCTCCAGGAGTTCAGGCAAGGAGTCTCTACCAGCCAAACTGCTGCAGATTGAACCTGCAATCTCACTCTTTTAAAAAGGAAAAACCTTAACCAACAAAATGCAGTGTTGCATCAGCTGAGAAATTCCACTAGCCCCTTATGCCTGCACGGAGCTCTGCATTTCTTGTGCGGTATGCTAGTAGCAGAGTGTGTTGCTTTAATTTAGTTTTTTAATAAAGTTATTTCTCCCCTCAAAGTAAAATTAAATGTGGGCGATTTCTTCTTTCCCAGAAAGTTCTTTGCCTGATGCTTTCATTCATCTGTTAACAGCATTTGGTAATTTAAAGCAGCAGCAACAACAAAAGAGTTTAATTTCAGCAACTGAAACCACCAGAGAATATTTCCAGCGTAGATCAGAAAAGCAGCATTGCAGCAACTGTTGTTACAAATGCACACAATAAATAGAATTAAATATCACTCTGCTAATTGCTACATTTGCCTTTCCTGTCGTGTTCCATTATTTCCTAGCTGCTTTGGGTAGCAAGAGGCCATAGCTCGGTGGCAGAGCTTCTGCTTTGCATGCAGAAGGTCCCAGGTTCAATCCCAGGTAGGGCTGAGAACGATTCCCTGCCTGAAACCCTGGAGGGCCACTGCCAGTCAGTGTAAGATGGACCAATGGTCTGACTCATTGTAAGGCAACATCCTATGTTCCATGAAGCAACTTCCAAACATTCCAAGCAGTGTAACCAAGAAGTGGTATCTAAGACAGAGCTATGCAAATGAAAGGTTGGGGCTTTGCAGATGGAAGTGGAGCAGATTCCAGTGGCTAGATTCGCCGTATGCAAAAGGCAGCGTGTGCAAAAGGCACACACACATACACACTTGCAGAGGGACAGTTCTCAAAAGTTGTCCAACTGTGTCCATAACTTATACAAAGTCTTAACCCACTTTCTAGTCTGCAAAAGCTTACGCCATAATAAAATTCATAGTTGGGGTGCCACAATACCTTTTTGCTGCTCCCTCCTCACACACCTTACCTGATCATTTATGTTTCTTGTCATCTAGGATCTTGAACAGATACTAAAGAATTCAGAAGACTCCTCGCCACTGCTGACTGTTTTACAGAAGGTAAACATCTATGGATAACTGAATATACTTCATGCTCCATATGCAATTAGATACTGTGAAGAAACTGAGGTGGTAGGGCAGCTGCGGGTGAATCTGGCCCCTCACAGACACTCTACCACTTTTTCTAGTGATGAGTTTTTCTCTTTGGGTTTTGTTTCGGGGGCTTTGGGAGGAGGGGTGACCAGTTTCATATTGCAAGCAACAGTGCATCTTCACACTGATCCACATCTTCAGAAAAAGGCATGCGGCAGAGCCTTTCAAAGACTGTGCCACCAGAAAACAGGTGGGGAATTTAACGTTTGAGGGTTTTTCTCTGTAAAACAACATGGGAAATAAGCATGTTGGGTGGAAAAGGGGGTCCAAAATTATCATTTTGCTGAAACGCTTCCTTTCAGTGGGCAGTGAATCCATGCTGTGAGGCAGCAGTCAGTCACCCAAACTTCCACCTATTATAATAGTGTAGGTTGGTGGGGGAGGGGGGGCTGCCTGGATTATATCCATGGGTCTGTTCCGGGCCTGTTATCCTGCATCTATGAGGTTTAGACTCTAATAGAAGAAGAAGCTGAACTGGTTGGATAATATAATAGCGTTAGCTGGCCAGCTAAATTCTTCCAATTATAAGTCCAAAGAGGTTTCCCTGTTGCTTTAAATTACAATGATTACATCATCACTTTTCCAACATGTTTTGTAACATATAGTTGTGTGTGTTACTTTGGCCCAAGGGTAGCCAACTCCTCTACGACTACAACTCCCATCACCCCTGACCATTAGCTATCTGCGGCTGATAGGAGTTGGAGCCAACAACATCAGGAGAGGCAGCGGGTTGGCTACCCCTACTTTGGCCTGGGACACACACAGTTATTTCAGTGTATTGCATTTATCGGCTTTTGCGTTTATTTGTTTCAGACTGTTTTTCACCCGCTGTGCTTGAAGTACCCTCTCTCAGTGAAGTATAGAAGATGCTTCTTATCAGAGCTTATTAAGAAGGTAAAAATATGATAGTAATATGGCTTATACCATTGAATATCTGATAGTTCAGTCCTTCATGGTATCATCACCTGGAGATTAAACCACTCTAAGGCACTCTTCGTGGGTCTGCCCCTTGAAGACAGTACAGAAACTTCAGCTGGTTTTAAATGCAGCTGCCGGACTGCTGATTGGAACTAGTTGATCCTATATTTTTTTTATTTTATTTGCAGAGTTTTATACCCACTCTTCAGCCAAAAATGCTTCCTGCCTGTCAGTTTCCCATAGGCACCCAGTTGGCCGGTGTGAGGGCAAGATACTGGACTATTTGGGTTATGTGACTTGTAGGAAAGCCCTATATGGCCTAGGACCCTCGTACCTACGGGACTGCCTCTCCTGGTATGTCCCACAGAGGAACTTACGGTCTTCAAACAAAAATATCTTGAACGTCCGAGGCCACAGAGAGGTTAGGCCTGCAAGACATAGCACAGCCTGACTCCCTCCTTTGGCAATCTCCACAGAACTCTAGCCCAATGGTTGCCATCAATTTGATTTGAATTAATTTTATAATGAAATGATTTTGGAATGTTGTATTATTTTGTTGTTGTTAGCCACCCTGAGCCTGGCTTCGGCTGGGGAGGGCGGGATATAAATAAAATGTATTATTATTATTATTATTATTATTATTATTATTATTGGAAAGAACCCTCACTGGGGGTGGGAGGCTTGGAACCTCCCCAAAACAGCTCAATGAGGACTGAGCATGCTCAGTATACATGGAATGCTGGTGCCCAGGTGAGGTGTGGGAGGGAGGATGGAACGGGACAGCTGGAAGCCAGAACGGCTGCACTCTGCAATTTCAACATGAACCCACGACTGTGTTTGCCGCCTGTGTGATATTCAAAGATCACTGGACTTCTGGTTCTTTCTTTTTTCCATGCAGCATGAGTCTATGGGTGCTGAACCTCTGGAACAGCTGTACGAAGCGATTGGGGATGTCTTAAACACTGAAGAAACCACACAGTGTCATAAAAGCTATTTACTGGTAAATAAGAATGTCTTTATTCTGTGTGTACTGTGGGTGACCTTTCTTTATGGATTTGCATTGATATCCCTCTTTTCCTCCA
Organism: Podarcis tiliguerta; assembly: GCF_965153285.1. Lineage (NCBI taxonomy): Eukaryota > Metazoa > Chordata > Lepidosauria > Squamata > Lacertidae > Podarcis > Podarcis tiliguerta. Next base: position 34,468,229 of record NC_139547.1, read on the forward strand.
AAGTGCTCTGGGTGAAATATGTGGTTCCTCCCCCATTGTGCTCACAACAACCCTGTGAGGTTGGTTAGGGTGAGAGACAGCAATTGGCCCAACAGCAACCAGTGAGCTGCATGACTGAGTGGGGATTTGAAACCAGGACTGCCAGATCTTAGCCTGTGGAGTAGTGGCAAAGTCAGAGGTGTGGGGTTCCTTCATGATAGTAACAGTCAACCCCCCTTCTAAGATTATGCAACCTTTATAAGACTATTGCATAATTATACAATAAGAATAATTGGGGATGAATTGCAACCATCAGGGCAGAACTCTATATGTGTTACCTTTCTGTTAGATCTACTGTTTTCTGTGCATTTTACATGGGGAAATGATTTGGAGTGCTCAGGTATTTAAGTGTTTTCTTAAAATATTATGGTGTATTGCTCTCTTTTCTTTTTTGGTAGCCCTCTGGAGATGCCATTACACTTTGTGAGAGCGTAGCAATTATTTCACGGGGAACCACAGGCCTTGTCACGTGGGATGCTGGTCTTTTCCTGGCTGAATGGGCGCTGGAGAATCCTGCAGTTTTTTGCAACAGGTAGCTATTTCTTGTTGCGCTCGGTCATAGGCAGACCCCAGTGCTGGTCAGGGCTTAGCCTTGGGATCCATGCAGAGGTTTGTGAGGAGCTGTTGGAATGCAAACCAGACGGCAGTTTAGTTTTGCCGTCGGTGGTATTGCCATTTTTTCCCCACGGTGGTATTGACATTCTGAGTCATGGTTGTTTCTACAACAATGTTCTACAACAATGTCATTGTTGTTTCTACACTGAGAGCCAGTGTGGTGTAGTGGTTAAGAGCGGTAGTCTCATAATCTGGGGAACTGGGTTTGCGTCTCCGCTCCTCCACATGCAGCTGCTGGGTGACCTTGGGCCAGTCACACTTCTCTGAAGTCTCTCAGCCCCACTCACCTCACAGAGTGTTTGTTGTGGGGGAGGAAGGGAAAGGAGAATGTTAGCTGCTTTGAGACTCCTTGAAGGGAGTGAAAGGCGGGATATCAAATCCAAACTCCTCTTCTTCTTCTTCTTCTTCTTCTTCTAATGCTGTTTTACTATATCTTGTCAACCACCTTGGAACTGATAAGGAAAGGTGGTGTGTGCATGTCTAGATAGATTGATATATTAATAAATTTATGATTAGACTTAAATAAATAAATTTGGCGGTATATTTATTTATTTTTATTTAACAGGATTTATATATCAATTAAAATGTCAAAGCCTTTAAGGAGTTTTCTTAGGCCGGTCATTTTCTCAGCCTAACCTACCTCACAGGGTCGCTGTGAGGATAAAATCTGGAGAAAAAGAACCACCGTGAGCTCCTTAGAGAAAAGGTGGAATGTAAATGTAATAAATACCTAAAATATAAAATATCCATTAAAATGGCTGATGAAATTGGACTTCAAAAAGAAGCTAGCCTAACGTTTTTTCCCCAAAATCAAAGCATTTTTTAAAATGTATGTTATTAGATAAAATTACATTTTAAATCCACGTAAAAATGTACATGTCTGGATAGGCGTGGTCAACCAAAAAAAGTGTAATATTCAATGCAGTTGTTCTTTCAGTGCAAGGACTTTCGGCTGTGCAACAGGGCTTTCGCTCCCTCCCTCATCACCCGCTTCTCAAGTCCCCTAATCCCCCCCCCCAAAGCAAATTCAGGGAGGGTGAAGGGGAAAACAGGGAGAGAAAAAGAGTGGAGTTCTGTTGTGCACACAAAAGTCCTTGCATAAGTGCATTGGATACGTCCCAAGGTTTATATATATAAAAAAACTGTATATGTGTGTGTGTTGTATATTTTGCTCCAAAGATGCTTGAAACCCAAAAATGATGTGAAAATGTGGGATCTGAATGTATGGAAAACCTGCTTTCAGCTTAGCTACCTCCCTGAAACCTTTAGCTTCCTACATTTATTGCTCATATCCTCGTCATCTTTAACATGATTTGCTGCTGTTCTCTTTTTTAGGAGTGTTTTGGAACTAGGAAGTGGAACCGGACTGACGGGCATTGCAATTTCCAAAGCTTGCCGTCCCAGGACGTACACGTTCAGCGATCACCACGAATGTGTTCTTCAACAGCTGTCGGAGAATATCCGCTTGAACGGCCTGTTTCTGCCGCCTGGAACTCGCGGTCATGGCGTGGCAAAACAAAAGACCTGTGAGGCTCAGCTTCCTAGAATCCAGGGCCCTGAAATAAACGTAGCAGAGCTTGACTGGAACCTAGTTACAAAAGAACGGCTGGCAGAACTTCAGAGCCCTGACGTCGTCATTGCTGCAGGTACAGTACGCTGAATGCAAGTGTTATGTTTAGACCAGGCATAGGCAAACTTGGCCCTCCAGATGTTTTGGGACTCCAACTCCCATCACCCCTGACCACTGGTCCTGTTAGCTAGGGATGATGGGAGTTGTAGTCCCAAAACATCTGGAGGGCCAAGTTTGCCTATGCCTGGTTTAGACTACTGTATTGTGCTGTGGGTGGGGCTTCCCTTATGACTAGTCTGGAGGCTGTAGCTGGTGCAAAATGCCACTGCCCTTATCGGGTGCAAATCTTGCCAGTCCTCAGGGATCTGCATTGGCTACCCATTAACCCCTGGATCCTGTTTTTTACATTGAGAGTCCTGAAGATCTCTGGAGCATATTACCTCAAAGACTGTATTTGTGGAACTCTGCTGTTTTTGCCACAACTTAATGGTTATCGCCTTGCGGTAAAGCAGAGGTGGGTTTTTTTACAAGCGGCTTCAGTGTGGTGCCTCCAGCAAGACCAGGCAGTTAATTTTTTAATCCCCATACTATTTATATAATCAACAACATAGTGCTTAGTTTCCAAACACGTAGATCATCTCAGTTGCCCTCCTCCACACACATTGTCAATATCTTTCTTAAAAATGGTGGTGCCCAGAACTGGACTCCAGGGTCTGACCATTTGGGGTTTTAGACAGCTTCATCCTCTGATGTCACTATGACACCAGGAGACTGACAGGTGGATGACCCTGCCCACCTCTCAAAGTTGGGGGGCCCAGGGGTTGAGGAGATAAAAATTTAGCCCGCCAGCCAGTAAAGACTCTATCCAATAGCTTTCTCCCAGATTTCCCCCCATGTACTTCCTGCTTTCTTCATTTTCTTTGTGTGTCTGTTTTTTGAATGCACCTTTTCCAAGCAGATGTGGTATATGATCCGGAGCTGACACAGTCCCTTATTGGCATTCTGCAAAAGCTTTCCAGCTGCAACGGTGATGGGGAGGCCCCAGAAGTCTACATTGCCTGCACAATTCGAAACCCAGATACTTACTGCCGGTTTCAAACAGAGCTTGGTAGGTGTCCTTACTCTCAGAATCTTGAACCAGCTATAGATCCCAGAATATATTGGGGGGGGGGCAGGAGCCGTGACTGTTTAAGTTGGCATTGTAGTACTTTAAATGTATGGAGTGCATGTGGTCCAAGTAATCTGAATCTCTAGGTTCTGCAGATAAATTGGGATGAGGAACATTTTGGCAGCCTTGCTGAGTGTAACCCCTTTTCTTCCTGTCTCTCATTCCAGGTAAAGTTGGGATCAGATGGCAAGTTGTCCCCAGCCCTCAGAAGAATCTTTTCTCTTATGACCAACATGCTAATATAACAATTCTAAGATTGCATGTTTAAATTTCTGTTTTCTCTAAAACACTCATTTTACCATTAATCCATCAAATTTTATTATGCCATCACAGACCTGTTAAATATCTGCATACAGTTTCTACTAAAACTGTTTGATATCTCATACTAACTTTTGAATTTTCTTTCAAACTTTAATAAAATCTGTTGGGGAAGGAAAAAGCAAATTCTACCAGAATATGAGTTAAAACAATATGGTGCATTTTATAAAAGATGAAGAAGAGGAGAAGAACTCAAACAACACTTTTGAACTCACAAAAGGGGTTTACTAAGCTTTGCAACAGAGCGAAAAATCCAGCAACTGTGACTGTACATAACCGAGGTGCTGTTTGTAAGGTGAAAAAGAGCAGCCTGCTGGAATAATTGTTTAACGGCAAGTGAAGGATGTCAACTGGACTCTAAATAAGAAATGTTGCAGCAATGGACGGAAATAATGATGATGATCATATGTTTGAAACAGGAGCGGGAAACCTGATTTTAAGAAATTGTATTAAATAAATTTGGTTTAATTTGTAATAATTTGGAAAATTAATAAAAATGATTTTTTAAAAAAATCCAACAACTGTTTCCGTGCAAAGGTCAAAGTTAAATTTATTGCTCTGCCCACCACCAACATGCGCCCCCAGAAGGCAATGTGGCCCTCACCTGAATAAAGGTGTTGGGTTGAAATAAACGACAGACGAGTGACAAGTGTCATATGGGAGGCATCTCTCGAGCATGTCTCAGAGAGTCCCTTTTATTGAATATTACAGCATTGCCACATATGTGCTTGTTGCTGATTGGTTAACACAAATCATATGCAAGGGTAGCATATAGGCATTAATCACAATAGATTAAAGGTTGGGAAAGGGAACACAGAATTGGACAGGTATGAAAACCTCCTTATTAAACTATTACTAGTGATTGATATAGCAAAACTTAAAAGGGCATAACCATTGCATTCATAGATGTGGTCAACCATGCATTAAGAACAGGTCAGGGTACGATGTTTCATGAACTCAATGTGAACTGAACATTCTAGGGTGGGTGAGGTGGGTGAGGATGGAATGCTTCAGCTCAGAGCGGTTTGCCAAACTCATGTGCAGAAGCAAAACCTCCCATCATAAAGGTTCCTTTCTCCTAATGTAGGCCTTCTCCCCAGTTGCTACCACCTTACCCTCAGCATCCGGATCACCCAGAGGAGTTACTCCCAGCAGGTGAGTGTCTGATATGATTGCAGCCACGGAGGTTCCTCAATGAGAAGTTGTAAAAGTGCCAGGAAAGAAAGAAGGAAGGAAGGAACGCCAAAATCATGCTACCAATTACTGTAGCTACTTATTAAAGTTATGTTTCAGGGATGCTAGCTAATTAGTAAAATAAGACAATAAAACAGCATGACAAAATAGGCTTCACACAAGAGTTCCATATCCTCCAAAGGCACATGGGAAGCTGTGTTGCGCCGCTTCATAGAATCATAGAATTGGAAGGTATCCTGAGGGTCATCTAGTCCAACCCCCTGCAATGCAGGAATCTCAACTAAAGCATCCTAGACAGATGGCCATCCAACCTCTGCTTAAAAACCTCCAAGGAAGGAGAGTCCACCACCTCTTGAGGGAGTCCACTCCACTGTTGAACAGCTCTTACTGTCAGAAAGTTCTTCCTGATGTTTAGTCGGATTCTCCTTTCTTGTAACTTGAAGCCATTGGTTCGAATCCTAGCCTCTGGAGCAGGCTAGTTTCTACACACATGTCTCTCTCTATCCTCCATCCAGGCATGCAAGAGGCACCATCAGAATTCAAGGGTGCGTTCCAGCCAGGCTAAAATACTCAAGGAGGGTGTGAAGTAGGGGTATGATCTGGGGACAGGGAGAGGGCATGGTTTGGGGAGAGTCTGAAGGGCCAGACAGAGCTGGAGGGCCACATTTGGTCCCAGGGTTCTGAGATGCTCCACCCCTGTCTTCTTGCTCAAGGTGCTTTGGTTCTCCTCAGCAGTTTCAGGAGGGCCTCCTTGACATCGTTGTTCCTCAGACTGTAGATGATGGGATTCAGCATGGGGTTGATGACCGAGTAGAAGAGAGAGATCAGCTTGTCCTTCTCAGCTGAGTAGCTGGCCTTGGGCCTCATGTACATGAACATCCCACTCCCGTAGTAGATGGTCACCACGGTGATGTGAGCCGAGCATGTGGAGAAGGCCTTCCGCTTCCCATCCGTGGAGGAGATTTGGAGGATGGCGAAGATGATGCGGACATAGGACAGCAGGATTAAGACAAACGGCATGAGCAAGGTGAACGTGCTCCCTGCCACCATCATGGTCTCATTGAGGGATGTGTCGTCGCTGGGACAAGCCAGCTGGAGGAGGACAGGAACTTCACAGAACAGGTGGTCAATGACGGAATTGCACAGAGACTGCTTCATGGTCAAGGAAGGGACCACAGACATGAGGAAGCTGCCAAGCCAGGCCCCGATGGCCAGAGCGAGGCAGGTGCCCTTATTCATTGCCATCGTGTAATGCAGAGGGTTGCAGATGGCAACATACCGGTCGAATGCCATCACCAGGAGGAGAAGGCACTCGGCCGCCCCCAGGAAGAGCGTGATGTACACTTGCGCAGCGCACAGCTGGTACGAGATGGTCTTCCTGGCCACTAAGAAGTTGGCCAGCATCTTGGGGACCACTGCAGATGTGTAGCAGATGTTCAAGAAGGCCAGGTTGCTGAGGAAGAAGTACATTGGAGTGTGGAGGCGAGAATCCAAACAAGTCAAAGTCAATATGGAGATGTTTCCAAAGAGGGTCACTGTGTACATCACGGACACAAGCACAAAAAGGAAGATCTCCAGTTGGGGGTGGCCCAGAAATCCAAGGAGGATGAACTCGGTGAAAATAGTGAGGTTCCTACTTTCCATTCTGGTCACAAGTACCTACCTTAAAAAGCAAGAAGGGAGAAGTCACATTTCCCATAGGATCAAGCTTAGATATTCCAGAAGAACATAAGAAGCTGCTTCGTTGGACCTATCATTGCTCCATCTAGCTCAGCATCGTCTACACTGACTGGCAGCTGATACCCTGGTTCAATCCTTGGCACCGCCAAGTAAGTCTGGGAGAGATCCCCCTGCCTGAAACCCTGAAGAAATGCTGCTAGTCAGGGAAGACAATACTAGGTGGACCAATAGCCTAATTCAGTATAAATCAGCTTCCTATGTTCAATGTTTTACTCAGTCCACTACCTGGGAAAATTCTGGAAGACCCCGTACTTCATCATTACCACTCCAGTCAAACTAGCAGCCTCTTAGAGGTGCTTATTTATTTATTTAAAAATTGTGCACACATTTCTGTAACATTCACACATCAGACGCTTCCTACACCTGAAGTGTGCCGGCTGGTCATTCCAAGAGCGACTGTTTTAAGAATTGGTGTTGAGTTTGATTTTCCCACCTGTTCGTCCCTCCCTGTTTTTATCCCTTGTGTGACTGTAGTAAGCTTGCAAGCCGAGACTGTCTTGTCTGAATTGACTGTCTGGAAGCCAATCTGGAAGCCTTTTTGGCTGAGGAACGGGATACAAATGCTCTAAACAAATAATAATTTTTAGCTTGACCTTTGAGAGCAGAAGTGAGTGTGCATCTGTACTCAGGGTGTACACTAAAGGAATCTCGTAATGGTGCTGATGAGTGTGAAATGATCAGTTAAGGCTGCAACCCAAACAACACCCTAAGCCAGGGAGATAAAAACAAAGTCAGTGGCTGAAGAAGACTGCAAAGATATTTCGCCACCGTAAACAAGAGAAAAGATACACCCAGATAGGAGCTAAGGGCTGGTGTGTTTTTCCAGCAAATGAAAATTGTGAAACAGCCAGAATTCCACAGATCTGGACCACCCATCTTTTTGCTGGCATTTTTGCCAGCACACACACACACAATCACACACACACACACAGAGAGAGAGAGAGAGAGAGAGAGAGAGAGAGAGAGAGAGAGAGAGATGCAGCTAAGATAACATTTCATTTGATCGTAAGTTATTTGGTTCACAGCATGCAGTACCCCTGAGCTGAAATATAAACCCTTTGGGCATGAAAGTTTTCAGATGTTGTTACGATGACATCAGCACACATTTGTTGGGTTCAGGGATAAAAGAATACCATCATTGGAAAGATTTGCAAGCAGGAACAAATATATTTACTTGGTCCCCATTTACTTGGTCCCCAAGTATATTTACTTGGTCTCTGTATCTCTAGTATTGGGAATAGGTGGGCTCCTGGCAAGGTGGGATCAGTTGTAAATTGTTGGTACATAATGTGATATCTGGCATATAGAGAACAAAATTAAACTGTCTTTTCTTGTTTCCCGATCATCCATCTGCTTAGACAATGGAACGGTAGTGTTATAGAGCATCTGTAATTCCCTCCTGAAACACATTTTCTTAAAGGCAGTGGTTTTCAAACAGCAAATTTTGGGGTACACTGGAAGCTAATTAATGGTTCTTCACAATCTGAAGATTAGTAGTGGGGAAATAGCACCCCTGAAGATGGCTTGTTCACGGCTAGCTGTCTTAGTTTCTAACCCACATTTGCAAATCCACAACCAACCCTCTTCCGAAACCACATCTGTGAAGGAATGCCTGAGCTGAGCAGCTGAGCAGATAGAAGGTACATGGGATGCTGCCTTATAATTACTGGTCCATCAGGTCTGTACTGTCCACACTGACTGGCAATGTCTCTCCAGAATTTCATGCTGGAAACATTCCAAGCTCTATCTGGAGATGCTGGGGGTTGAACTTGAGACTTTTGCATGCAAGGCAGATGCTCTTATCTCTGAGCCACGGCTCTTCCCATGTAGATGCACTGTAGATTCCCAGGCAAGTGTTAATTTCTGAGTGACTTGAAGCACTTTTGAACCAGTTGGTGAATTTCTAGCAAAAAGGAAAAAAATAGGAAGCTCCTACAAGCATAATATTTGCCCTCTCCAGCCCTTAAACATATTCTCCAGGGTCCTCTGAATTGTGCAGAGGTTTCTTAGCAGGATTTCGGGGGTTCATTGACAACATCAACAGGACAAAAGGGTCCCTGAAGGAAGACATTTTTCTTAAACCACTGCTCTCAGATAAATACACCCAAACAATCATTATTTCACAAACAAAACTTTGAACTAGGAATACATTATGACCAACCAACAACGATAAACAACACTTACATACATGTTTGATGCCTTTAATTCTCTTTTTGTTTCCTTCTCCATCATCTCTTGGTAACAGAACAAGGTGACTGAACTCAAGATGTCTGTTCCAAATATTCAGCAGTGCCTTCCTTATGCAGAACGCTTTTCATGGAAGCCTCATTTACCTCTGCATGACAATTTGGTATATTTTTGGATTTGGGGTGGGGGAGTTAAAGGTACATCTCATGGAAGGGAACTATAGGAATCCAAAATCCCTCAACATTGCATCACTCACTCCCTTCAGCATCCGAGGCCATTTAAGTAGGGTTTAGTTTGGGCTCACTGTCATTAAAGCTTAAAAAAAAAATGGCAAGAAGATATTGTTCCTAGAATGAGGAGAGAGTTCCAAGTATTTTTTTTTTACTTGAGTTTTTCTAGCTGACTAGCAATCCTGGCAATGCCTTCTCTTCTCTGGAATTACTTCTCTCATCAGTGCCTTTTTGTTTCTTACCCCAGAGGGCTAGACTATGGTGAAGGGAACTGATCTGGTTCTGGTCTTCCAGGGAAGCCTTTTACCCCTGGAGTATTTGAACTTGTGATAGGAGTTTTATGGTCTTAGATATATGGTAATGTTCATAACCGCACATACATAGGTCAGCACAGGAAGACCAACCTGGAACCATTTTGATTCCTAAACTGACCAAATGTTTTCTCTGCAAGGTCAAACTGGAAAAGTCTCCCCATTGTCTCTTTCTTCACAAATCCTGTCTTAAGGACACATTTAAGATATGAATAGGGTGTGAGCCTGTGACCTGACCCAGGAAATAAGTATTTTACCACTACAAAAGAATGGCCAGGCTCCCCAGGCAATCCAATCAAGTAACTTGCCAGACAGGAGATAAACTGACAGGAGAAAAACAACATTTAAATTTCTGTGATGTAGGTGGGATGTATCTGAGGGGTGGTCTTAGGTTACACCCCTTCTGTGATGTATGCATAATGTTTCTGGGGGTGGTCTTGATCTAGAGAATGGGAATTTCAAAAGTCTTTATAAGCCCTTGCACAGCATTTTTGTGGGTCCTCCTCCTCTCCTGCGTGTGAGGGGAGCACCCTGTTGCAACAGATCAATAAAGATCAAGCTTACTAGCTGCTTTGCTTCTCAATATTCTCTGGTTGGCCTCTGTTATTTTCTCCTACCAATAGGGAACCTATGTAAGGACTCTATATGGGCTCTTGGATACCCCATAAGGGAAAAGGGCATATTTTTATTTACAATAGATGGCGACCACGAAGGGACTTTTGGTTACCCGGATTCTGGAAGCGAGGAAGGACTGGTTATCCAACGTGCACCAGGCAGTTTGCCAGGAGGAATAACCAGTCCTCTATTGATCCCAGGGTCTGGAAATAACTGGAGGTTCAGCGGGGTTAACCAGAGGAAGCAACGCTTGATCAGGCTGGCCTTAAACAACCAGTCAAGAGATTGCAGGATCACCAGTAACAGCGCATGCGGAAGTGAGTATTAAGTAGGAAACATGGGTTGGGTTCTCTAAACCACAGCAACCAAAATTCTTTAACTCTTCCTTTTCCCTTCAAATCTAAACTTTCTACTTTTTTCCTAATCTAACCCTTGAAAATTTGCCTTCTCCTCCTTTCTGTCCCCTCAATCTCACCACCAGCCCTAACCCTTCGGAGTATGCCCAGGGAAAAGTTGTGTGTGACTTCTTTCATTTCCCTTCTACAGTCTATATGCCGACCTATTCCTTCAGAGTTTTGCCCAGAAAAGGTCGTGCTTTTTCTTCTGTACTGAAACTATAACTCCCAGGTGCAGCCGCACCTCTGCCATGGCGATCTTTGTTAGAGATGACCTGTGAGCAGAGAAAGCAGGGGACCTGATTCCTTTCCTTCTTTGTCATTTCTGAGTCCCAATCTGGCACTGTGCTACGCTAGCGTCCAGTAGGGAACTCTCAGGTTAGATTGTAAGAGGCAGGAGGTTGCTGTGGGCTCCCCGGCTGAGTAATGACCGTAGGGGGGTTTGAGATCTCTGATCGCACTGTTAGCTTAGTAGCCAGGAAAGGCCAACAGCTGTACCAGCCTAGTAAGTCAGGCCAGACGAACGGCGGTGTTGTTGTTGTTTAGTCGTTCAGTCGTGTCCGACTCTTCGTGACCCCATGGACCAGAGCACGCCAGGCACTCCTGTCTTCCACTGCCTCCCGCAGTTTGGTCAGATTCATGTTTGTAGCTTCGAGAACACTGTCTAACCATCTCAAGGGCATCCTGATCAAATTTGCAGATGACACCAAACTGGGAGGGGTGGCTAACACCCCAGAGGACAGGATCACACTTCAAAACGACCTTGACAGATTAGAGAACTGGGCCAAAACAAACAAGATGAATTTTAACAGGGAGAAATGTAAAGTATTGCACTTGGGCAAAAAAAATGAGAGGCACAAATACAAGATGGGTGACACCTGGCTTGAGAGCAGTACATGTGAAAAGGATCTAGGAGTCTTGGTTGACCACAAACTTGACATGAGCCAACAGTGTGACGCGGCAGCTAAAAAAGCCAATGCAATTCTGGGCTGCATCAATAGGAGTATAGCATCTAGATCAAGGGAAGTTATAGTGCCACTGTATTCTGCTCTGGTCAGACCTCACCTGGAGTACTGTGTCCAGTTCTGGGCACCACAGTTCAAGAAGGACACTGACAAACTGGAACGTGTCCAGAGGAGGGCAACCAAAATGGTCAAAGGCCTGGAAACGATGCCTTATGAGGAACGGCTAAGGGAGCTGGGCATGTTTAGCCTGGAGAAGAGGAGGTTAAGGGGGGATATGATAGCCATGTTCAAATATATAAAAGGATGTCACATAGAGGAGGGAGAAAGGTTGTTTTCTGCTGCTCCAGAGAAGCGGACACGGAGCAATGGATCCAAACTACAAGAAAGAAGATTCCACCTAAACATTAGGAAGAACTTCCTGACAGTAAGAGCTGTTCGACAGTGGAATTTGCTGCCAAGGAGTGTGGTGGAGTCTCCGTCTTTGGAGGTCTTTAAGCAGAGGCTTGACAACCATATGTCAGGAGTGCTCTGATGGTGTTTCCTGCTTGGCAGGGGGTTGGACTCGATGGCCCTTGTGGTCTCTTCCAACTCTATGATTCTATGATTCTATGATTCATATTTCGCTGGACTGCATTTCAAATCAAGCCCAATTGTTATGCTGTCAGGGGCTGATGGGAGTTAGGTTCCAGCAACAACTGGAAGGAACCACATTGGCTGTTTCTGGGCTAAAAAGTAGGGTATAGGTGCTTTAAACAGATCAGTAAATAAATATACTGCACTTTCAGAGAATTCTAGAGAGGGTGGGACAGATCTCCAAGCAAGTTTTTCCCCTGAGCTTTCATATGTTAACGGAAAAATCCGAGGGCTCCCTTGGACAAAAACAAAGACACCAACCAGGATAACTTGGAGCAAAACAGCAGCCTATAGGCTTGGCCTTTATTGATCTGTTGCAACAGGGTGCTCCCCTCAACCGCAGGAGAGAGGAGGAACCCAGAAAAATGGTGTGCAAGGCCTTATAAAGACTTTTGAAATTGCCACCCTGTAGATCAAGACCATCCCCAGAAACATACATACATCACAGAAGGGGTGTAACCCAAGACTACCCCTCAGATACATCACACCTACATCACAGAAAAGGCGGTCTTAAAACAGAAATTTGAATGTTGTTTTTCTCCTCTCATTGTTTATCTCCTGTCTGGCAGGTTATTTGATTGGATTGCCTGGGTAGCCTGGCCAGTCTTTTGTAATGATAAAAACGGTACTTAGTTCCTGGGCCATGTCACAGGCTCACACCCTATTCAAACACAGACATACCCTTAAGACAGGATTTGTGAAGGAAAAGACAATGGGGAGGCTTTTCCAGTTTGACCTTGCAGAGAAAACATTTGCTCAGTTTAGGAATCAAAATGGTTCCAGGTTGGCCTTCCTGTGCTGATCTATGTACATGCTTGGTTGGTACACTTATGAACATTACCATATATCTAAGACCATAAAATTCCTATCACACAGAGTCCGCAAACTCAGCTGTCTCTGCCTCCACTGAAAACTGCTCTGTGTCCTCTTTTATCTCTTACACCTCCACCCCACACCCCATAGTATGGATTTAAAGTGTTGGTGTCATTCTTTAAAGTTTGGGGCCAAGTTACTTGAACAACCATCTTTGCCTATATGAACCTGCCTGTAATAAGGTTACTCTAAAGTTTGGCTCACAAACTGATTGATTGATTGATTGATTGATTGCATTTATACCGAACCTTTCCTCCAGAGAGCTCAAGTTGGTGTACATTGTTCTCCCTATTTTATCCTCATAAAACCCCTGAGAGGTAGGTTAGGCTGAGAGTGAGTGACTGGCTCATGGCCACCCAGTGAGCTTCATGGGTAGAGTGGGGTCATGGCCAAATGGGGGTTTGAACCCTGGTCTCCCAGATTAAAGTCCAACACGCTAAAAAACTGCACCATATGTAGTTCAGAATATTTGGAAGGCATCTTGTTTTACTCCTGATCTAACCATTAGCATCCAATGAGAGAAGGCACATCAGTCGGACATCCCAAGCTATTAATGCTCCCTTGTCAAGTCCAAGACTCTGGGAAAGCATTGCCTGTCTCTGGCCCTCCATGTCATTGGACTCGAATCAGCCTTAGCCAGATGGCAGACTTGATTATGGAATGCCTCACTTTTCCTTAGGACATCCCTATTTCCATCGGAAAAATGTTGGAGGGTATGGAGTTATGCAACCCCCAAGACAAGGAGATAAGTAACTATTCAACCTTTGGAAGACATCTGAAGGCAGCCCTGTATAGGAAAGTTTTTTTAATGTTTAATGTTTCGTTATGTTTTTATATATGTTGGAAGCCACCCAGAGTGCTTGGGGCAACCCAGTCAGATGGGTGGGGTATATATAAATAAAAAACATTATTTTATTTGGAGAAATGTTGGAGGGTATGGCATGGCCAATGGCCAGGTTACGATGGAAAGTGTAGCCCAATGATATCTGGAAGGCCTTGGGCTGCCCACTCCCTGAGGCAGTGCATGGCTCAGCCCCTAGACTCATTGTCCCACAAGATCCAGCATCTTCTAGGAATACAATGAGATGCACAGAGACGCTGAACTCATTAGCAATGGACAATCCGGTAGCATTGGGTGCAATTAAAACTGAATGTTTTCAAATGCAGCAATCACTCTAAAGTTTGCAATAAGAATGGTAATAAGTCCAAATGGGCCCTATTAAAAAGTTTGGCAATGCTTTGCTATGGTTGACATAGACTGCAGACAACAGCTAGAAGTAGATTTTACTGGGAAACCCTACTGCAGGTTGCCCTATATACTAAGGTTGGGGGTACAGAATGGGGGGTGGGGTACAGAAACCTGGGGAGAATGGTATGGAAGGCAATGTCTAGAATGCTGAACAGGAACAGTCCACACAGCAACATTTTGTTGCACATCCTGTTTGTACCTCCTAACAGCAAACTCAGGGCAGATCTGCACCATGGGTTGAAAGCACATTTGATGCTCATTTATAGCATATGGTTTCCACCAAAGAATTCTGGGAATTGTAGTTTTGGGATGCTGTGAATGGCAGCTCAGTGAGGGGGAAACTACAGTTCCCAGGACTTTCTGGGGGGGAGTCACATGTTTTGAATGTATGGCATGGATCAGCCATCTGTTCTCTGAGCAACTGTACTATGTAGCCAAAATACCCCCCTACATGCACACAAGGGAGATAGCAGCAGCCTAAGGGGGAATGGAGCTAAGATTTGCAGATGTATGTGCAGCCCAGTAAGGACTGAGTATGCTCAGTGAGCATAGAAAATTGAAAGGGGAAAACCAAAAAATCAGAGAGGGAAAATGGAATGGAATAGGCAGAGGAGGATATGGCTGGCTACAACCCCTGAACAGGAACATCCACACTGCTTCAGTTAAGGCATTTTTAGGGCAATGCCTCTCCCACTTTAGCCTCTGTGCCTGTGTAAATATCTGCACTTTTGATGTACAAGCACTAGAAATGAGTGAGAACTTATTTGATTTGAACTGAGCTGAATACATGAGTTGCCAAAAATCTGTAAAGAGAAAAACGTGAACCAGCTTCATCCAGAACCCCATGTGATGCCTTAAGAACAGGGGTAATGGGTGCTAAGGGACCAATCAGCTCTGTGGGGTGACACATTCTCCTTAAGGAAAGAGGCTGCCCCAGGAGAAATTGCCGCAAAGTTCATTTATGGAAATTCTCCCTGTTTGGCTCACCAAGCCAAAATCCCACTCAGACAATAAACTTTGCAGTATGTGTTTGACTAGTGCCTGGGGAATCATATAATTTAGGTGGGGAGAGGAGGGAACCTGGGGGTCATCTTCTTGAACTTTCAGTTCAATGCAAGATCTAAGCGTACAGGATTGTCCTTCAAAAGGGCTTGCCAATTTGGTGGACTCCAAATCCCATGAGCCCCCAGCCACCATGGCCAACAGCTAGGGATAAGAACATTATTTTTATATCGCACACCTAATCCTGGTTGTAGTCATTAACAGCCATACGTTCCACAAACATTTCTAACCTTCTTTTAAAGTCAACCAAGTCGGTGCCCATCACTGCTTCTTGTAGTGATGAGAATTGTATGAAAAGTACCTAAAAGAATGCCTTCTCTAATGCCAACTACCTTGGACCCTACAACTTGACAGGGCCTTTTCAGTCGTAGCTCCCTGGTTGTGGAATGCCCTCGCTAGTGAGGTGTGCCTGCCTTAACCACTATTAACAGTTAGGAGGAATCTAAGCATTCCTGTTGACACTGGCTTTTGGTGGATGAAGAATACTGTTTCTGGAAACCTCAAGATCATTGGAGGGAAGAACCTTTGTAATTGTAATTGCTTTTGGAATGTTTTAATCTAGAGATAGGGTTTTTTAAAGTTGTGCATCTGTTTGCCACCCTGGGCTTTTTGGGGAGGAAAGATGGGGTAATCATCATCATCATCATCATCATCATCATTTATTATTTGTACCCCGCCCATCTGGCTAGGTTTCCCTAGCCACTCTGGGCGGCTTCCAACAAAGATTAAAAATACATTAAAATGTCACACATTAAAAACTTCCCTGAACAGGGCTGGCTTCAGATGTCTTCTGAATGTCAGGTAGTTGTTTATCTCTTTGGCATCTGGTGGGAGAGCGTTCCACAGGGTGGGTGCCACTACCGAGAAGGTCCTCTGCCTGGTTCCCTGTAGCTTCATTTCTCGCAGTGAGGGAACTGGCAGAAGGCCCTCGGCGCTGGACCTCAGTGTCCAGGCAGAACAATGGGGGGGGGGTGGAGACGCTCCTTCAGGTATTGCTGCTGATTATGATAACATAAGAAGGGTTTGCCAGTTCAGGTCAATGGTCCATCTAGTCCAGCCAACCAGATGCTTGTGGGAAGCCTGCTAGCAATTCCTAGCAACTGGAATTCATAGGCACAACACTTCCAACAGTGGAGATAGGCATCACAGCTAGTAGCCACCAATAACCCTTCCCTCCATGAATTTGTCTAAAATCTTCTTTTAAAGCCATCTAAGTTAGTAGCCATCACTGCCTCCTGTGAGAATGAATTCCATGGTTTCATAGGTCATAGAATCAGAGTTGGGTCATCCAGTGCAACCCCCTGCAATGTAATGCTTTAAATACATAAACATAAACAAGCACAAACACTGGCTGGTAGCGTCTCTCCAGAATCACAGGCAGATTCCACCACCACAGCCCCATAACTTCACCTGGACATGCTGGGAATTGAACCTCTGCCTCTTGCAGCCTACGCTGGACAACTGAGCCCCTGACCCTTCCCTGAACTTAGTGAACCCCACAGGCACATCAAGGCAACACATTTAAAGCACACAGCTTCTCCCAAAGAATCTTGGGAATGGGAACTTAAGGGTGCAGAGAAATGCAACTCTGTGAGGGGCAAACTATAGCTCTCAGGATGCTTTTGGGGGGAAATTATGCTTTGAATGTGTGGTGTGGATTCACACTAAAACACTAAACCCTGTTGACACAGTTGAAGCCCACAGCAAAGCAACTCCACACCACCAGAAGTGCTTAAATGAAGGGCTCTCATCCATCCTGTTATTTCATGTTGATAGAAAGCTTTCTGTACCTCCACTAATTCTCCATAGCCCCTATGATGTTCAAATCACCACCTTCCCATACTTTCCTCTCCCTTAATCCAGATTTTCCCTTACCCTCTCCTTTTTGGACTATCCCTGGTATGAGAAAATCCAGACTGGGAGGGGAGAGAGTGGGATGATCTATGATTCTATTATTTGGTGGAGAACATCATATGGGCAACAGAGAATTAATGGAGGTGCAGGAAACTTTCTATCCATGTTAAACAACTGGATGGATGAGCACTACATTTCAATATGGACAGCCTGGATAGCTCAGTTGGTTAGGGCACAGTGCTGATAACGCCAAGGTTGCAGGTTTGATCCCCATATGGTACAGCTGCAAAGTCCTGCATTGCAGGGGGTTGAACTAGATGATCCTCAGGATCCCTTCCAACACAATTCTATTATTCTATGCAATTAGATACAACATTGATTTTTCTACTTAACTGTGATAGATGCATCTGGATGGGCATGCAAAATACCTGCGTATCTATGTGCTAATCTAGTTTAATTGCACAGTTGAGTTTGCGAGCCCTGTATCCCCAAAGAGTTAGCCTATTTCAAAGGTCCTTTAGAAAATATGTTTCCTCCAGAGTCTCTCTCTCTCTCCCTCTCTCTTGGTGAAAAACACCAAGAAGTTCTCCCCATGATTAGTATTAGATTTGGGGAGAGGAAATGGTTTGAATCCACTCTTTCTTTCAGAACACCATGAGAGTCCAACAGCATCTTAAGCAAGAGGGAAGTTTTGCTTCATCAGTCTTATATGGCTGACACTTTCCCGCGATTCTGAAGTTCAGAATTAGGGAGGTCTACAAGAGGAAAAAGAGAAACTGCTTCTGCATACAGACTCCGTGCTGAGAATGTGATGATGACATAAAAAGCCATTCCTTCAGGTAAATGGGGGGGACAGGGACGGGACAGAAGGGGAGACAAAAAAAATTAAAACCTGATTCCTATTCCATTATGCTGACTGCAATTGCCAGTGTAACATTGCAATAATGTCTATATGAATACCACAAGATCTCAGCTGGAATTGTGTGCACAGTTGTGGTCACTGCACCAAAAGAAAAGAAAAGAGAAAGGCTCAAAAGGTGCTGAAAGGGGCAACCAAAATGATCAGGGGACTAGAAGAATTATTCCACAATAAATTATTCTACAATACAATGTTCCACTTTGGAAAAAGTTGAGTTAAGGGAGAGGTATGATCAAGGTGTATAAAATGATGCATGGTTGTGGAGAAAGCAGGTAACAAGTCATTTTTCTCTCTCTTTCAAAACACTAGAACCCAGGGTGATCCAGTTAGGTAGAACGACCTACAGCTATGCTACCCTGAAGATGTGACATGTTAACTAATCCCAGTAGCTAAAGAGGGTCAGGCCTGGGGTGGGAAATAGCTTGGGGATACTGATTGCCATAGGGTATTTGCCCTTTCACTCTCAGTTCCTTTTTTACAAAGTTGCTTAACAAGCGTAACCGATCAAAGATTTTACAAAAGAGAAAAACGACATTACAAAATCTAAACCATGACCAACTGTACAAAAACAAAAAGCAACAAAACTAAGAAGCTTCTATGTGCAGACCCCACAGAAAGTGTTCAAGTAAATACTGCAGAGATGCAGTATTTAAAGTAATGAAAAGAGAAAACGTTTAACAAATTTATATATCAGCCAGTCTTTTGACATAGTGTATATTGATTTCAGTATGGTTTTTGACAAAGTCCCCCATGATATTCTTGCAGAGAAGCTCATAAAATGTGGTCTGGGTGAGGTAACTGTTAGATGGATTTGTAGCTGGCTGGTTGAGCAAATCCATTAAGTGCTTGTTAATGGTTCTTCATCGTCCTGGAAAAAAGTGACAAAGTAGGATTCTGCCGCAGGATTCTCTCCTGGGCCCATTGTTGTTCAACATCTTTATCAATGACTTAGATGAAGGTGTTGAGGGGATGCTCATCAGATTTGCAGGTGATACCAAACTGGGAGGGTAGCGAATGCCACTGAAGACAGAATCAGGACTCAAAATGACTTTAACAGATTGGAGAACTGGGCGCAAGCTAACATAATGAATTTCAAAGGGACAAATGTAGAGTTCTGCACTTAGGCAAGAAGTACCAGTTGCATAAATATAAGATGAGGGGCACCTGGGTTGCTAATAGTACACGTGAAAAGGATCTAGGGGTCTTAGTAGACCACAAAGTCATGAGTCAACTCTGTGTGATGCAGCAGCAGCAGCAGAAAATGCTAATGCTATTCTAGGCTGCATCAACAGAGGTAGTATCCCGATCAAGGGAAGTAATAGTGCCACTCTATTCTGCCTTGGTCAAACTACACCTGAAGTACTGTGTCCAGCTCTGGGTGCCACAATTTAAGAGAGATGTTGACAAGCTGGGACGTGTGCAGAAGAGGACAACCAAGATGATCAAGGGTATTGAAAGCAAGCCTTATGATGAACGATTGAGGGAGTTGGGTATGTTCAGCCTGGAAAAGACAAGATTGAGATGAAATACGATAGCCATCTTCAAATATCTCAAGGGCTGTCAAATGGAGGATGGGGCAAGCTTGTTTTTACTTGCTCTGGAGGGTAGAACTCGAACCAATGGATTCAAGTTCCAAGAAAAGAGGTTCCAACTAAACATCAGAAAAAACTTTATGACCGCAAGAGCTGTTTGATTGTGGAAATCTCCCATAAGAGGTGGTAGACATGGATGATCTAGTTGAGATTCCTGCATTCCAGAGGTTGGACTAGATGAACCTCAGAGTCTCTTCCAACTCTATGATGCTATGACTTTCCTTCTATTGTTGGAATTTTTTGCATAAGCAATCAAGCCTCCTCCGACTCTCCCAAGCATGTAGCTGCATTTATTTCCTCTAGCTATTCTTAGCTTACATGCTAGTTTCTCTGCTACGGCCATCTGCTAAACCCTTTTATACCATGCTGTTAAATTAGCTTCTTTAAGATCCTTCCAAAAAGTGGCAATAGCCATACATGCAGCTACTAATAAGGTAGAGCTGGGAAAGCCTCCATCTCAAAACCAGGAGAACTGCTGCCATTCAGGGCAGACAATCCTGAGCCGAATAGACCAATGATCCGACCAGGTATAAAGTAGCTTCCTCGGGTGCAACAAGCTAAAACACTGGCAGGACCAAACATGGGAGCGTGTGTCCCTACGAAGCAAGGATTGGATGCAATCTGAAGTAGTGGATGGGAGGAAAGAGCTAATCGTGTTTTTCTACCTGGAACCACCTTTCTTTCGTTGTTTCTTTCCAGTGGATCCTGTTAAAAGGCTGAAGGTGGAAGACATCTGGAGAACTGCATGTTAGCTACCCATAACAGCAATATTTAAATAAAAATCAGGCAAATTAAAACACAATACTCCACTCAGCATAAAAAAAGACAAAAGGCTACTATTTAAGCCAGGGGTAGTCAACATAGTGCCCTGAACGTGTTATTGGACTACAACTCCCATCATTCTTTACCCCATTGGGGCTGTTAGGAGTTAATTAGCCCTGATCAAAGCAGTGAACTGCAGCAAGAAAACCCCCATTGCTTTCCCCCCCTTCCTTTTCAAAATTATGTGTTTTGTAAGTTCATTAGCAGCACTGAATAGATGCCAATTGCAAATACACTTGTAGGCAAGGTTGGTAGAACATATTCTTATGCAGGGAGCCGAGAGAAAAGGGGCCTGTATGAGAGGCAGGGTGTCTTATGAGGATCATGTGAGATTTATTAATGTATTTTAATTTCCCCCCTTTATTTCTGTTTGATATATTTTGTTATTATTCTTTTTAGTTTAGTTGGAAATTTATGGTATATTAGGTTGAAAACCTTTAATAAAATTTATTATTTTTTTAAAAAAGAACATTTTCTGATGCAGGTGGAAGATTTTTCAGTGCAAATTACCCTATGCGAAATAATTTGGGGGGGGAAGTGTTCTAATTTAAAATTTTCTAGAAAACTTGCATCCTTGGATCTAATAAGTCTAAATATCATGACAGACTGAGGCAAATGAAAGAGGTCTTCAGCTGGTACCATTGCCATAGCTTGACATTTATTGGCCTGTGGCAACATAGTAGCAGGCTTTTTTTCACTAATATCTCCAGTGTTAGGAAAAGCACTCCCTGCTATCAATACAAAAGACCCCCATCTCCACTGGCATTCCACCGGCTTTTGACAACTTGCCTGTTTACACAGGCATTATGTTTATTTCTCAAACCAAGTGCCTTGTTGTTAACTGATATGTGCTGTCTTATTGTACATTTTAATTGTGTAACTTGGTTTTTCTACTTCATGAACCACTTAAAATCCTATTTTGGCATTAAGCAGGATATATTAGTAACGGTGGTGGAAGCAGCACTCAAGAGGGCTGCAACTCTGTGGTAGAGAACATGTTCTGCATGAAAATTCAATCTCTAGTGCTTCCAAAAAGGGCTGAGGAATAGCCCAGTGTGAAATTGTGGAGAGGTGCTACACATCAGTGGGCATGGGCTCATGCTTGCCATAAGGCATAAGGCAGTTGCTTGTGTTGAAAAGCCTCCAAGGCTCCTCTAGAGCCTCCTACTTAGGTAGATTTGTGCACGTGGTGGTCCCCACATCCCAATCAGCTACCTTACACCGACTTCAGTTTCCCAAAGCAGCACAGAGACAAGAGGGTTTTTTAAAAAATATAAGAAACACATTTATTTTAAAACAAATTAAAAAGGTGAGCGATTGGGGGACAAAACAGTCCTGTAATCTATTGCCAGTGGAAGTTAAATGATGCATCCCACCTTGGCATAACAGGGAGCTACAGAGCTCTGAGACAGAAGGTCACAGGTACACTCTGAACCATCTCCTGTTAAAAGGGATCTCAAACAGCAGGGGGAGCAAACCCAGTTGAAAGAAACAGAAGTGGGTTGGCTGGTCTGTCACAGCATGTAGGGCAGGTTGTGGCAACTTGTGGCCCCCTAGGTGTTGTTGGACTCCGACTCCCATCAGTCCCAGCCAACCTGGCCAGTGGTCAGGGATGATGGAAACAGTAGTTCAGCAACATCCAAAGGGCAACAGATTTAACTCAGAGAGGTAGTCAGAGAACGAGGAAAATAAAGTGGTATGGTTCTCTATTTCTTTTTCCCATTGACAGCAGTTTAAATGCAGGCACTTAGTTGCAACAATAGTTTCCATTTCTAATTGAAAGCTGAAGATGGCATTTCAACAGGGTTAGGATCGCAATGCGTTTTGAGAAGACAGAAATGAGATTGACGGAAATGACTACAGTGGTACCTCGGGTTAAGAACTTAATTCGTTCTGGAGGTCCGTTCTTAACCTGAAACTGTTCTTAACCTGAGGTACCACTTTAGCTAATGGAGCCTCCTTCTGCCACTGCACCACTGCGCAATTTCTGTTCTCATCCTGAAACAAAGTTCTTAACCAGAGGTACTATTTCTGGGTTAGCAGAAGCATCTGTAACCAGAGGTACCACTGTACTAGGTATCTTTGCATTGGATTGCAGATGTGCTGATCCTAATCAACTGGGTCTTATGCTATATACTGCTGCTATGGGATGCAAGTGTGTGTAGACTCTCTTCATGGGCATAGCTTATAGGGGCTGTCAAGATGAGTTCTTGCACTTTTGACCACTAAACCACCATTGTTCTTCCTACAGAAAAGTATAGAAATGAAAAACATAACCGTCATCACAGAATTTGTTCTCTTGGGGTTCCCTCTCTCCCCACTGGCCCAAGTCTTCCTCTTCATTATATTCCTCGTGATCTACACCGTAACTCTGATCGGAAACATTGCTGTAATCACTTTGACCAGCCTGGATCCCCACCTTCAAATGCCCATGTACTTCTTCCTCTGCAACCTGGCAGTCTTGAATATCATTTGCACTTCGGCCGTTGTCCCCAAAATGCTCATGAACTTCTTGGTGACAAGGAAGTCCATCTCAGCCGAGTTGTGTGAGGCTCAGATGTATATCACGCTGTTCCTAGGGGCGGCAGAATGCATCTTCCTTGCCGTGATGGCGATCGACCGATACGTCGCCATCTGCCACCCACTGCGCTACTCTGTTCTAATGAACAAATCGGTTTGTATCGGCATGGCTGCTGGGTCTTGGCTCAGCACCTTCCTGGGGTCAGTGGTTCCACTCTTTGTCCTCAAGCTCCCTCTCTGCGGCTCCAATGTCATTGACCACTATTTCTGCGAAGTCCCAGCCATGCTTCAGCTGGTGTGCGCAGACACCTCTGTGAGCGAGAGCGCAATGTACATGGGGGGCATAGCGACGGAGATCATTCCCTTTCTCTTGATCGTACTCTCTTACGTACGAATCATTATTGCCATACTGCGACTCGCCTCTGCCGACAGCAGGCAGAAAGCTTTCTCCACCTGCTCAGCGCACCTGACAGTGGTGACTATCTTCTACACGACTGCCATGCTCATGTATATGCGGTCGAAGGGGCAGCGCACGCCAGAAGAGGACAAGGCCATCTCGGTCTTCTATACTATCATCAACCCCATGATAAACCCGATCATATACAGCCTGCGCAATAAAGATGTCAAAGAAGCCTTGATGAGAGTCTTAGGACGAAGCAAAATGGCCAAGGTTTAAATGGGGCAAAGCTGGAACAGAGGCAAAGCTTCTTTCCACCTTGGGCCAAGATCTCCAAGTCCTACTATTTCATCAGCCAAGCCTGTTCGGTCCTTTTGCTTGCAATACAAATGTCTACCCTGAACAAAGAGATCCCAAAATGAAATATGATTGAACACTCAAGGCATTGCTTTAAACATGAAATCCAAATACCAGCATGACCCCTTTTTAAAAGGAGGAGGAAAATGCTAAATGTACTGTAACACAACATAGACCATGGAGTTTAAGGTTTCAGACCCTGCATGTTCTGGGTAAAATTCTCCATTTCATGTTCAAATACAGTGGCACCTCAGGTTAAGTACTTAATTCGTTCCGGAGGTCCGTACTTAACCTGAAACTGTTCTTAACCTGAAGCTCTACTTTAGCTAATGGGGCCTCCTGCTGCCGCCGCGCCGCCGGAGCACGATTTCTGTTCTCATCCTGAAGCAAAGTTCTTAACCTGAACCACTATTTCTGGGTTAGCAGAGTCTGTAACCTGAAGCGTATGTAACCTGAAGCGTATGTAACCCGAGGTACCACTGTACCAGTTATAAAGTGAGGTAGGAAACAAATAACACACATTGCAATATGGTATCTCCTTTGAACGTGAAGATGTTATAAAGGTACTTTCCAAGATTCACAGTAACATGTTTCCACTTCAAATAGGGAATTACCAGCTTGCAACTTAGGCAACAATAACTGAAGGCACCACAACCTACTTCATTACCGCATTTAAAAAAACAACAGTGAAGCAGTAAGTAGATACAAAACAACATCGGCTCTATCCACAGCATAGAAATTAAGAGGAAAAAGGTGGAAAAATTGCATAAGCCTATAACGAAGCTCCAGAAAAAACTTTTTATTCACCATATAAAATCACTTTTTCTTTTGTAAAAAGAATTTTTGATATACAAACACGCTTGTGGTGTTACAGATTTTGAGAATGTGCAAGTTATAAATTAACTTCGAAGTCATATCAGCTTAACTGCTGCTAAAAAGAGGAAGCACTGTCTGCTCCCAACTTTCATCCCACCGCAGCTGCTTGGTTGTGCAAAGATTCCTTCGGAATAAATTGAGCTTGCCTTCTACAGAAGAATATTCCAAGAAAAGCATCTGCAAGGTTAGAAAGAGTGAGTGAAACAGATTAATGCAATATACAGGAAAATAGAAAAATATTCTACTTTCTAAACCTGCAATTATGGAAAGATGCAGGTATTTCTCCCAGATAAAACTACATTGAATCAATTGCTTCCTCAACAAACAAACTGATGTCTCACTAGAAAAGTAGCACCTTCAAAATTGGCACACGAACAGTAATAATGTGACAAGTCCCTGGGATCATCAAAGAACTGTTTACGCAAGTAAATTATAGTTAGAACTATGTATTCCAAGATTCAATAACCTAACCCATGCCAGATCATTATGAAATCTTGCTGACCTACTGAGAAAATAATGAAGGGCTTGGGGGGGTGCAATTCTATACCCTATGTATCCTAACTAAATTGGTTGTGTTTGATTTTTTTTTCCTTTAAGAAAACTGATTATATGTTTAGCATTCCATATACTGGAAAATCCCTAATAAAAAAATAAAGCTATATATTTTAAAAAGGACAACATATGCACGAGAGAGAGAGAGAGAGAGAAAATGAATGTCCCTTTCCACTTATTTAAAAGCAACTCCCTGCACATAGAAAGCTAGTGCTTCAGGGAGCATGTTAGCTTATATATTTCTCCTAATTTTCTATGTTCAGGAAGTTTTTGTTTTTAAAATATGAAGCAGCATTCAAAGATGAAACTTCCCTCCTGCCACCAAAACATCCAGCTTCCTTGATGTTTCCAGAGCAATGAATGCTCAATGAGCCCCATCAGCAAGCCAAAGCTCTCTTTTTCTAAGTTACCTTCAGTTGCTCTGCAAGTTCACTTGAGTCCCGGAACACCAAACCATTTACTTCATGCTTCACAAGTTCATGTATACTGCAAAAATAAGCAAAACAGCACTAGAAAGAATCTCAAAGTTGTTTTCTTCAGTGTGGGAGCGGGTAACAGTTAACATACCACACTAATGCACCAGCCTGGTGCCTTCCAGGTATTTTGGACCACATCAGCCCCAAACACAGCACAGAAAAGCACAGCAAGATTTCCAAATTAAAATAAAAACAATAGTTTCCCAATTATTTCTAACTAAAAGGAGCTGACAAGGACCTGGGAGCTGATAGGGAGTATAAAAAAAACCAGAGGAATCTGCAGGGAGCTCCAGACTGGCTGCAGCCTGAACAGGAGCATTCTGCAACTTTTTGTTGCAGGGCCCATTTGTAGTAACAACCACCACCAATAATAATAAACAAATGGAGATCTCAAAGAATACAGAGATGGGTTAACCAACAGGGGATACACAAGATGGGGGAAGAGCTGTAACTCATCGGTAGAGCATCTGCTTTCCATGCACAAGGTCTCAGCTTCAAATCCCATTATCCCCAGGCAGGGCTGGGAAAGACTCCCTGCCTGAAACCCCTGAGGGGTGCTGCCTGCCAGTGTAAACATTACAGTGGTACCTCTAAATACGAACGGGATCCGTTCCAGAGCCCCGTTCACATCTAGAAGCAAACATAACTAGCGACAGCACGTCCGAGCACACGCACGTCGCTTTTCGCCACTTATGCGTGTGACATCATTTTGAGCGTCTGTGCATGCGCATATGGCGAACCCCGGAAGTAACGCGCTCCGTTACTTCCGGGTTGCTGCGGAGCACAACTCGAACGCGCTCAACTAGAAGCATATTCAACCCAAGGTATGACTGTACTGCACTAGATGGACCGATGGTCTAACGCCAGGTTCTTTTGAGACGCTGAAGCACACAGGCGTGCTCTTACCACTGGAAGTGCACTGCACACACAGGCAAGCAGCAGCCAAACATGTCCACGACCTTCATAGGTAGATCCAAGCCACTGGAGGACATATGAAGACAGACACCCAAGTCAGCTGAGCCTGTAAGAGAAACCAACCCCCCATTTAGTACATTCTGCAAATGAATTTATTATTATTATTATTATTATTATTATTATTATTATTATTATTATTTGGTAGCTGCTCAAGTAATGGATGGCTTGTTGCCACTGAAAAACAAATGAGGTATACAAATCAGGTGGTAATGAGGCCTGCCAAGGAGGAGTTTGTGGGGCAGTTAAAATGAGGCACGCAGGAATTGTACACCAGCTCTTGAATAGTACTCACTTGAAACTGTTTCACTGTCACTCAAACATTCCCAAGCACCAGGAACCTGAGCCAGAATACAAGATCCTCTCTACTGACCTCTTCTTCCCCCCAGATCCTCTCAGGTGCCAAGATCAGCAGAGAGGGGCCTTCTTTGTAGTTCCACTGCCCTTGGAGCTTCTAGGAGTGGAGGCCTGGGGAAAGCCATTCTCACTGGCAGCCTCCATGCTGTGGGATACTTCCCCCCACTGCAGAGGTAATTCTGGTGCCTTCCATTACATAGCTTCCATTGTATGCTGAAGAGACAGTTCTTTACCTTAGCCAATTTGTATATATCGCTACCATATTGCTTTCCCTCTGTCCTGCCAGTCAGCGTTCTTGCGGAGAAGAAAAGGGTGCAAGCTCCTCTCCTGCTTCAAAGGACCCATTTCAAGTGGGTCGGGGCATCTGGCTGTTAACCAGAAGATTGGTGGTTCAAGCCCACCCAGGGATGGCTGTGGGCAGGATTCCCGCAGTGCAAGGGGTTGGACTAGATGACCCTTGGGGTCCCTTCCAACTCGACAATTCTATGATTCTATTATTCAATAGAAGGTTCTGCTATTACAGTCCTGCAATGGACCACTATCCTATACCCCGAAGATCTCATGAGTCTGCTCCTGTAAATTTTCACACTGGTAAATTTGAAGATCTTCCTTACCGAGCAGAAGGGGGTAATCCTCTGCTTCCAGCCAAGGAGTACAGATCTGGATATGCTTGAAATGCAGCTCTGCAATCAGCTTGTTGTAATACTCCTTCAGAGGCCCCTTGCCTTTTTAAATGAAAGAAAATGAACAAAACGGTTTGCTGTTGATCCAAAAGGGCGCATTGTGAGAGTTATCATCCTCTGGGAAAGATTGCATTTGAATGCCCAGAACCAGCATGGTGCCATGGTTATAGAATGTCAGGCTATGAGATGGGAGAACAGTGTCAATATCGCTGCTCAGCCTGGGAGCTCACTGGGTGACTTTGAGCCAGTCTCAGTCTCTCAGTCTAGCCTACCGCACAGGATTGTAGCCAAGATAAAGCAGAGGGAGGAGAAACATGCCACCTGGAGTTCCTTGGAGGAAAGGTAGGGTGTAAATGTAACAATTATATAGTTCTCGGGGCGGGGGGGGGGGTGACACCATGCCAGCAACTTAGGGCAAGCAGCTTAAGGCACAAACCAAATACAAAAATGAAAGCAGGGTCCTCACTAATGCACTCGACACACAGAGAGCTCTGGAGCAAACAGAAGCTTCCTTGCTTCTTCATTGGTGGTGGGGAAAATGGGTTTCCCAGTATGAATACACAAGATGAAAAGAAGACAAATGATTTCAAAGCTGCTACCTGTTATCACACACACAAGAGGAGGAAGCTTTGCTCCATCGTTGAGATAGCGTTCATATTCTGCGCAACAAAAAAACAGTAAGAGTTGTGACTTTCCCAAAACCATCATTAGAGAAAAGTGACAGGCTACAAAAGGCAACTTTTTATTTTTAACAAGTTTGGGATTTCTACAGCAAGCAGGAAGACTGAGGTGGGAAGAGTTACAGTCTTACACCCAAGATTGTTTGCAGACAGATCCCAAAGTGAATCTGCACCAATAGGAGAATGGGGGGGGGGAGTGAGCACCCTTGTAGTTGCTACCTATTTTTTAGTTTAGGCATCTAGATGCACCCTATAACCAAGTTTTCAGCACGCCTTGATAAAAGAGTGTTTTAAGTCAAGAATGATACAAAAGGAAGTCTCCTTTTGTGTTGTAGCCAACACCTGAATCCCAGATATGCACAGAACACATGTGGCAATGCAAACAGAACTGTTTCCCATCAGAGAACAAGCTCTCACAGCTCTTGCTTTTTCTGATGGATATGTTGGAACTGCTGGTCCCAGTCCTCTGCTGGGAAAGATGCTCTGCCAGGGGTAGAAGAGCCTGCAGATGCCACTGCTTTTCTCTCCAGCCCCCCCCCCTTTCTTTTTGTAGCTGTGGGCAGGAGAAGTGGGAGACTGAGGTTCACAGGACTGAGGCAACAATGGCTTTGGTTGCAGTAGGGGGTAACCGCAGCTGAGTTCTGCTTATTAGCATTCAAGGAGATGTGTTCACCTATGCAAAAGCCTCCCCCCCACTGTTCAAAATACCCTTCTCAGTCTTAACCACCTAATAGTACACTGTTCCCAGCAAGTGAAGAAAGGAAGAGGATAGACCACAGTTCCTGCTCTCTGATCCAGTTGCCAATTCTGCTAATGCAGGGATGGGGAATCACTTTCGGCAGGAGGGCCAGAACAAATCAAATTATGGGCAGCCCACACTGTTGAGGCCACCTGTGCCTCCAGTGACAGCAGTGAATCCAGGTTTGCTTGTTAAGAAAGACAGAATGCTTCCTTAATAACCCACCTTCTAAAGCTCTTAATAGGATGGAAAAATCTTCATCTTCTAGAAAAGGGAGAAAAAGTTTGCAGTTAATATACAAGAATCACAGCAATAACTCTGGTTTCACCTAAAGCAATTCTGCTTTTGAGTGCTGTCTCTGTAGCAACTGTATAACGTAGAGCAAATGAGGCAATCAACACAATGCTTCTCTCTTGTACAGCCAAAGGGGCTCACAGAAGCTAGAAGACATGTAGCTAAAGTAATCTCTTCCGTATTTGTCACATTCATTCAAATAGCAATGTATTCTGTGTTGGCATTAGACATGCTTAAGCCCACTGAGATCAACTCTGAAATCAACTCTGAATGCCTTGTGCATTTGCTGGATTCCTTAAGGCCTTTTGACTATTCCACTGGCTCTTCCACAACTGTCTCCCAACAGAAGCTAACTGAACTGTTTTGCCATTATAAGAACTTTGTAACCTTTAAGAAACTGCTGCCTGAGGTTGCTCATTTTCATCTTCCCTCCCCATCCCTTTTAGCTTTTGTGTCTTGTCTTCTTGAGTGGAAACCTGAGGACAGGGATTCATTTGCTTTTTGTTGACCTATAAGCAGCTCTGGGAGCCGTTTTGACTGAAAGAGTAAAAAAAATTAAATACATAAAATGACTGTCTACAAACTTTATACACACAGATGATCCCAATATATTTTGGTGCCTAAGGGAGAAGATTCAAAGAGTCTCCCAACCATATACTGTAATCCTAAATAAACTGTACTCCCCAAAATATTCTGTCTTACCCTGCCTAGTCCTAGGGTCAGCTCTGTTACTTTTACTAGGAAAAAGAATGGAGCTCTGACATAAATAAAAAAATAAACCCAATTTATATTAGGCTGCCGTGTGCTCCAGGTCACTTATTGCATCCTGTCAATTTCAAAACTGCTTCATAATCTACAAACATTAATTAAAACTCAATTAATAATTGCTAATGAAACAAATATTTTCCAAACATTTGCAAGTAGACAGTGAAAACCAAGCAACATCATCAATTGGGGGATGAAGGGAAAGAGAAAGGCTGTTGAAAAGTTAGTGGCCTGACACAGTTTTTGAAGAAATTCTAGTACAGAACAGGACAATGTTTATGTTACACTCTTCATGTGGAGGCTTATGTTCACAGTTCCTGCCCACATGATGAAATTATATTTTTCAACACAGCCATACATGATCAGAAATCCAAGGAAAGAGGGACATGAAAATTATACTCTCCTTGGAAGTGGGAGGGAATCAGCTTCTGTTAGCAACCATGATTACATTGCCAATTTGATAATTGGTTACCTGTACTTCCACTATTTTTTTTAAAAAGAATTCCAATCTTGAAGTATTCTCTGTTCAAGTACTTGCCACTTCTCTTGGTACACAGTTAGTGCAAAGTCTTCCAGCGGGAGTGGGGCACCTTTCCAGCCCAAAGGCAGCATTCCCTTCTAGAGGAAACACTGCAGTGGTAGGCAGGGCCAGAGGCAAAAGCGATGGGAGCTGCAAATGTGAATTTTAACTTTCTACAATAGGCTAATTTCTACTCCCAAACCCCTCTACATCCAGACAAGCAGGAAGCATTATCAGAGGTTCAAGGGCACATTCCAGCCAGGCCAAAGTACCCAAACATATGAAGCAGGGCTGGTGAAAGGTGTGGCTTAGGAGGGGGTGTGGCCTACGGAGAATCCCAAGGGCCAGGCAAAGAGACCTGGAGGGCTGCATTTGGCCCTGGACCTGAGGTTCCGCATCCCTATTTTACAGTACAAGCACCTCAAGCATACTGTGCGGGAAGATACATAGACAATGGTATAGAGCCAAGACCTGTCCAGCTGGTGCTGCTGATGAGGAGAGCTGGCCGGTCCATGCAGTGCATCACTTTTCCGCTCCTGGTGTCTAGTTGTGTAAAGGCAGTTTTCTCAACATCAGCTGGGAGGCTGGACTCTGCTCTGAGGAGAAACAGAATTCTGAAGACTAACCTTCAAGGAAGATGTGTGATCAGCAAAAGCACACGTGCCAAACCAAACATTATAGCTCCCAAAATCAGATTAATGGAAGCCATAAAGGTCAGCTCCATATTTAGGCAGAGATGTTGTCAATATTTATCCCTTCTCAAAGTTCCCTGATAAGCTCCTCAACCCATTAGTATTTAAACAAGCTGCCTTGGTACCAAATGAACAAAAAAGCATTGTTACTTACTCATGCAGAGCATAGTTAAATTATGGAACTCATTCCCACGGCAAGCAGCAATGGCCAACTTAAAGGTAAAGGTACCCCTGACCGTTAGGTCCAGTTGCGGACGACTCTGGGGTTGCTGCGCTCATCTCGCTCTATAGGCCGAGGGAGCCGGCATTTGTCCACAGACAGCTTCCGGGTCATGTGGCCAGCATGACTAAGCCGCTTCTGGTGAACAAGAGCAGTGCACGGAAATGCCATTTACCTTCCCGCCAGAGCGGTACCTATTTATCTACTTGCACTTGACGTGCTTTCAAACTGCTAGGTGGGCAGGAGCTGGGACTGAACAACGGGAGCTCACCCCGTCGCAGGGATTTGAACCACTGACCTTCTGATCAGCCAGCCCTAGGCTCTGTGGTTTAGACCATAGCGCCACCCACGTCCCATTGATGGCCAACTTAGAAGGCTTTAAAAGAGGAGTTTGGCATATTAATGGAGGAAAAGGCCATCCATGGCTACCAGCCACAATGGCTATGCTCTGCCTCTATAGTTTGGTGGCAGTAATGCTTTTGTATACCAGTTGCTGGAAACCACAGGAAGGCAGAGGTTCTGTCTGAGGTTTGCCCACAAGCATCTAGTTGGCCACTCCACTCTGAGAACAGGATGCTAGACTAGCTGAGCCACTGGCCTGATCCAGAAGACTCTTCCTGTGTTCTTAAGCACGCCAGTTCCAAACTAGGTAGGAGTGCATACAACAGCACATTTTAACTTACACAAGTTGGCCTTTAAACGGAGCATATTCTTTGGCTAGTTTCATGAACAACTTATGCTGATCGATCAATGGTGTTTCCTTGAAGAAAGAAGCTGGCTTGTCATAGAGGGTCGTCGCTCTGCAACGCAAAGGGGCCCAGAAGTCAAAGCAATAAAGATAAAAATCAGATACTATACTTGATCTTAGCCAAAAGGACAATAATATTTTACTTCTATATCTATATAATAATGTATGGAAAGGTAACTGTGCTATATTTAGCATATTTTATCTTTTTTTCTTATTGTATTCTTTATGTTTTGCTTTCTTTGTTTTTCTCTTCGCTTTATTTCTTCCAACTGAAATTATCTTAATAAAATATTAATATATATATAAAAAAATCAGTGAATGTAAAAAGGTACTATAGAAGCACCCTGGAAATATTTTTACACAAAATTAAGGCAGGAAAACTATGGGCAGATGTTATGTTAGAGAAGAGAAAGGGCACATGGGGTGAGAGCACTTGAGGCTTCATCCATGCTTGATATTCACACACTGGGCATCACATCTGAGTAGGCTAATGCAGCTAGGACCAATCTGCACACTGTGATTTTGTGGTGCAAGATCCCAGGGGTTGAGGCGAAGCACTTTGGGCTAAACCTCTGTAGGCCCCTAACATTCAAACTGCTGGAGGATGTGACCCTGCTCTCCCATTTGTTCTCATGATATGCATACTTTCATATGCTGTTTTCTAATACAATAAGGTTCAAAGCAATTTGCAGAGACAAAAAATACCAATATTAACAATACGTTAACAATATTATATATAAGTTATGTTTTAGTTAATTGTTAATATTAACAATATTGTTAATATTCCACTGGCTCTGCTGGATATTTCTATATGGTCTAGCAAAGGTCCTTGCAACACATACAACTCATTTGGTAGAGCCAATTGTGAGCCACTCATTTACCTGATGTTACAGTTCACCAGAAGATCCTCTTTCATTGCGTTAGTCACACAAATGTTATAGTCAGACAGACGCCCAAAGAATTCTTCATACCTGAAATAAATTGAATGTCCATCAGTTACTAAATACTGGCTCTACTAACCCATCTCAGGTGCTTTCATGGGAATATAAGTTTCTTCCCTGGTTGCAATGCCTTTTTAAAAAAATAAAAAATAAAGCAAAATCATATGCTTTCCTTCATTTCTCAAGTCCATTTAAACCACAAAAATGCAATATATGTTCATATATTTCCTATACACAATTCCTCATAACCTCATAACCTGGGAATTCAGTGGTCTTACACACTAAAAAAACCCCCTGAGAATAACTAAAAAGTTGCCCACCACATAACGTCATGGCCCAACTCCATCTCAAAACAGGAATAACCATTTTCAGCAGCTTTTATGCTATTACCCTATGAATAACTACTCAGAAGTAAACTCCAATGAGAGAGCTGGATCCAGGCTATATAAACTGCATGAAATTCCCACTGAAATAACTGAGATTTAAGTCTTGCTGTGGCCTGAAGTTTTCACATTGATTTCAATGGTACCCATGTTCAATTAACTTAGTCCAGATGCAGCCCACTGCATATAAGATGGCAGCCATAGGCTTGACTAGCTTTACCTGGAGCGGGGGCCCACATTTGTTATCACGAGATACACTGCAACAATTTTATCCACATGCTATGTAAGCCAGAGACTATTCTAGTATGTGACTAATAAAATAAAAATCAATATGATAACATGTTCAAATACAGCAAACCTTTCAGAAGTTTACCTAAATACAATACAGGACATCTGCATCTAAAGCAGGGGTTCGGTTCAAAGGGTTCTACGTATACACAAAAACAGTGTATATCCAAACTCTTAGAGCCACCCCTGTGGCTAGCAGGGGAGAGAGAGAATCTCCAATACTCCCAGAGTCCGCATGCTGAGCAAGCCTTGCCCAGCAAGCCAGGTGGAGAGCTCACAAAGCTCTTTTCACGACAGGTAACCCAAGTGGATCTGGCACAAAAAGAGCTTTTAAGCTCTCTGCCTTGCTTGGATTTAACTTGTGCATTTTCAACCAGTCTGCCTTCAACCACGTATATGGCTGCCAGTTAACCGCATGTAAGATGTGATCGTACTGTATTCACATTCAGCAATGCACTGTATGAGGCCAGTTGCTAATGGATGTACAAATATTTCATCAAGTTTCTAGCGCTTCTGAAATACTCACAAAGGAGCATTACGAGGGAGTGTGGTGCAGTGGCTACTATCGGACGAGGAAGATCTCACTCTGCCATGGTTCAAATGCCCACTGTCATGAAGTCACCTTGTGCCAATCACCAAATCTCACCCTAAACTGCCTCCCAGGGTGGTTATACAGATAAACCTACATAAATACACGTGCGTGTGCACACGCACACACATATAAAAAAATGAATAATCCCCATGGTTCACTGATGACTTGGCCAATGGTGTCTAATAAACTATAAACAGCTGTTGTACAAACCACTTAGCAATCCGGACAATAGGGTGCCTCGTTCCATGTGTGAGGCTCATTATGGTATAACCGTAGTTGTGCCAATCAATGATGAGCTTACTGCTTCTTAGAAGACAAGCCACCCAGGTAACAGCTATGCTGGGCAGACCTGGAGGATTCTGGTCATAAAAATGAAGAGAAAGAGAGCCTGTTTCAGAGAGCAAGAGACAGTGCAATACCAGAGAATAAGAGTACTTGCTTTCTTCCTCTGACTGGGCCTTTAACTCCTACCCAGAATGCCACATCTCTCTTCCCCTAACCTTCATATATTTCCTCATAAGTCTCATTCACCCCAAAGCCTTTATCTCAGTGCCATAGGTCATATCAACACCACACATTTAAAGCACATGGCTTCCCCCTAAGAATCTTGAGAACTGTAGTTTAACACTCACAGAGATTGAATTCCCAGTCCCTTTAACAAATTACGGTTCCCAAGATTCTTTAGGATGTTTGGGGGCTAAGAGTCTCAGGTGAGCCCCTTCTCTCAGTCCCATGAACATCAAAAGCACATTGTGGAATTCCCTCCCAAGAAAGCTTAGGCTGGCTGCTTCATTGTTATCCTTCTGCTGGCAGGCTAAGACCAAAAGACCCATCTAGTCCAGCAACCTGTTCTTACAGTATTCACCATCACCTAATGATGTTTGCTTGTGATTATATAATAACAAGCTGCTACCCAAATTAAAAAGTAAGGCAAAAACATAAGAATCTACTCTAAAAACAAACCTTGGACTACTGCAAACAAACCATACATGTATCAATATTCCAAATATAGTATTCAAATTAAAACACACTTTAAATAAAACAGTTCCCAACTGCCACTACTTTAAAAGTGGTATGTTTTAAACAGACCTAGGAGACACAAATACTGTATATAGTTCTCATGACGCAAATGTACCTGGAGAAGTACATAGCTTGGTTTAGCTATCCTCAGCATTGTATACAATAGTTGGATGCTCTGTAAAATGACTTTTGCGATATACTGGAACATCTTTGGCCCAACTACAAGAGGAAATAAACAGTCATCAGAGTTGCAACACACATAATAAAACACAGAAATCTGTTTACAATAAGTTCATTAAAAATACCAATAACAAACATTAAACACAAGTTACACAATATGTTTAAAATATAAAATAGCAAAAAAGTAGTTTTTTTCTGTCAAAGGAGCCTTGATTTAAAAACTGGTGCATCCTTTAAAAAAACAACAACACCCCTCCAAATACTGCAATGTTCACCATACCTTGCCAGATTTTGAGCTCAGAGATATGAACAATCTGTATGTTTCCATTACGTATAATCTCGCTATGTGGCTTTGTGCCTGAGAGAAAAGCAAACAATTAAGAAAATCCATCCAGCACACACATAAACAGAAGAGAATGTGAAAGCAAATTAAGTGGGAACAGCAAATATGAATTCAGTATGTAAGCCAGCAATGTGGGTGTTCTGGGGGCAAAAACCCCCATATTAGGGTAATTCAGTGTATACCTATGGCAGTTTAAAAGGACACCCACTGCTGAAGGAGTGGAGAACCTGTAGGCCTTCAGATGACATTGGACTCCAACTCCCATCATCCTTCATTGTTAGCCATACAGAGTGAAGCTGATGGGAGTTGGAGTCTAAGGCCATCTGGAGGGCTACACATTCCCAATCCCTGTTGCAACACCATTCAAATCATATTTCTAAATGTCCAGAGTGGAAAAGCATGAGGGCGTGTGGTTGTCCAGGAGGACTTAAATGTGGGGGCAGGCTGTTCTTAAAGTCAGAGCTTTCAGCCCCTGGAGGCATGCTGTGAATTATGACTCTTGAGCATATACAGAAAGCCTTTATCCGGAACACTTTAAAGAAAGCCCTCTCTAAATGGTTGCCTCTGAGCATATGAAGAGTGCTCCTTCTTCCCCAGGCACTTAAACTCTCTCACATACCTGCAACATGGGTTAGCAAAAAAATATTAATAATAAGATGCATGGCTGGCTACATTAACAGCATTCTGTTAATAACAACAACAACAACACTGCCGTGCAAGAGTGCATCTAAACATATGCAGAGTACCTTTCACAACGCTTAAGCTCCCGCACATCTCTGCAATGAGGGTCCGCAAGATCCCCGGCTGCATACCTTAGCGGTATTCTGTTAAAAATAACAATGTAGTGCAAGAGTGCCTCTGAGCATATGTGGAGTGCATTTCACCGAACCAAAAGAAAGCGCAAAAGCCCTCGGACATCTTTTGGAACGAGGGGTTGTAGCAAGGCACTAGGAGGCGTGGCTTCCAGGCTCGAAAAAGCCTCAGCACCTCGGACTCACCCGGGTACCCGATAAAGTCGACGCGGCGGCCGCGGCGGGCCAGCGACAGGGCGTGGTACTGCATGCGGGGGCTGCGGCCCAGGTCGCCCAGCACCACCACCGCCACGCGGTCCTCGGAACCAGCAGGCCGCTGCCGTTGCCATAGTAACAGGAGAAGCAGCAGCAGCGTTAACGTCGCCGACCCGCAAAGCGTCAGCCAAAGGAGGGCCGCCATCTTGTGAGAGATAGAGGGGGAGGGCTAGAGCGCCTTCCGCTGAATCTGACCAAGGAAGTATCGCCTGCATTATGTAGGTGGGGAGTCATTGCCGAGATAGGCCGCTTTCAGATCGGTCGCCATCTTGGATCCAAATCGAGGCTGGATGGGCGGGATTCTTCTCTGCTTCTCTGTGCGGAGGAATCATAGCATTGTAGAATTCGAAGGGACCCCAAGGGTCAGTTAGCCTAACCCATGCAAGGAAATTAAAATATGCCAAGAGAACTAATCTGTAATGCATGCAGGTTGTGACAAGGGAAGCACAAAGTTCAGTTCCAGCTCTTGAAGTTGTCTATTTGCAACTCGTGACTCGGTTGACCCTCTCTCACGGAAAATGTGGATGATACGAGTGGTGGAGCCCAGGGAGCTAGTCCTTTCCCCACACCACCACGGAAGCCCACTGCTACCAATAATTGCTTACGAACTTATTAGACTTCTAACCTTTCCTACAAGGAGCTCAAGGTAGCTTATATAGTTCACAACCAGTCCTTTTTTTCTTTAAAAGAATGTTTAGGGGTACGTACTCTCATGTTTAGGGACACGGGTGGCGCTGTGGTCTAAACCACTGAGCATCTTGGGCTTGCTGATCGGAAGGTCAGCGGTTCGAATCCCCGCAACGGGGTGAGCTCCCATTGCTCGGTCCCTGCTCCTGCCAACCTAGCAGTTCGAAAGCACATCAAGTGCAAGTAGATAAATAGGTACTGCTCTGGCGGGAAGGTAAATGGTGTTTCCGTGCACTGCTCTGGTTTGCCAGAAGCGGCTTAGTCATGCAGGCCACATGACCCGGAAAAACTCTGCGGACAAACACCGGCTCCCTCAGCTAGTAAAGCGAGATGAGTGCCGCAACCCCAGAGTCGTTCACGACTGGACTTAACTGTCAGGGGTCCTTTACATTTTTACTCTCATTTTCCTATCCATATGAAATACTGTCCCTCAATGAGGCCAAACCTAGATTAACATAATGTTTAGGGGTATGCGTACCCCTGCGTCCCGTCTCCCCCCCAGAAAAAAGCACTGCTCACAACAACCCTGCGTGGTAGGTTATACTCTGAGTGTGTTCCCAGGTTGCAGCTGGAATGAATGCCAGGAGAAGGAGGAGGAGGAAGGCAATGGGCAGATGCACTAGCTGTCATCCTGCATCTGCAAGCAGATGGACCTGAGCAGCCCCCCGGAGATGTTCAGCAAGCTCTCCACAATGATCTCCCCTTCTTCCTAGAGGGCACAGGAGAGAAGGCTGATGACCGGTGGATGGTCTAGAAGCTGGCCTACTCCAAGGATGCTGCAGATAATACCCCCCAAGCCCTACAAGCTGCACACAAGGATGCTGATTTTACTTCCAGAGCTGGTGGACCATTGCTCTAACGGAGAGGTTAACAAGAGATGCCCAAATCCTACACTATCCAACAAGGAACAACAACTTTTCAAATGTTTTGCATCCATTTACTGAATACATTAAGGTAAAAGGACCATGATTCGCAACCACCCACCTCTCATGGACTGCTATGCAGAAACATTCTTGAATAGTAATGTATTTGTGAAGGACAATTCTTAGGAATTATAATGCTGTTTTTTGAATACTAGCACTCTCTCCTCTCTTCTCACTGCCTTGCTTTCTTTTCTTTAACTCACTTGCTTTGTCTATTGCCTTTTGTGTATTATAAAGTAAAAATAAAAACAATCACCCCGCCAAAATTGGAATTGGAATCAGGGGTCACCAGCTGGACTCATCCAGGGGTATGGCACCTCATGGTTCTATTCCCAGCTCAGCTGGATAAATGCTTGCACAGTCACAATTGCTTGCAAAAGGGTGTTTTGTCAAGGCATGAATAAGGAGGGGACGACAACAATGCACCTATTTAACCTCGAAATGTTAATACAACATTTAAAGGGCATACCCCCTTTAATTTTATGCCAAGAACTAGCAGAGCATGGTGATGGTAGGGGAAATCACACCTGCAGAAAACACTCAAATTGCCCATGATCGAGATGGCAACAGAGATAGTTGGGAGACAAGCTCTTCATTGTACTTACAGAAAATCTTTTTTAAGAATTGCTTGATTCTTTAGGGAGGAAGTTGGCATAGGGGAGAGGGTTTTTTTGGCATGACTTCTACAAGGCAACAGGATAAGACTTACAACTTTGTAAAAGTTTACAACCATGCCATAAAGTGTTTTTAGAACACCTTCCCTTGGTCTTTGGCTGATTGATATCCAATGCCCTTTTAAATGTGTGTTTGTTTTTGTTCATATTTTTATTACGTGTTTTGTGTTTTTTACATTGTGATTTTATGTTGTGAACTGCCCTGAGATTTACAGGTATCCAAGATCGTATACAAATTTCTGGTTTGCAGCCTGTGTTTCCAGTTAGGGCTTATCCACACTTATCTTTTGAGCCACTCTTTCCAGGCACATCTCCACACTTTAAAGCTCCATGTCCAAGTGTTTTTCTTTCTTCCTTTTCTTTTTCTTTCCCCCCAGATCTTTCCCCATGAAAAGCTGCTCTTTTAACACTCAGTCAGAGCAAACATTGATTCGGGTTTTCTGCAGATTGCCATTTGCTCCAAATCAGCTTTAAAGAGTGAGTTTTTGTGGGGAAAGATCCGGGGCAAAAGAAGAAAAAAGGACACTCAGACACAGAGGTTTAAAGTATGGACTGTGCCTGGAAAGAGCAGGGGAAATGTTAATGTGGATGAAATATACTCAGAGTCGCAAAGTGATTTCATGCTCTTTATTCAGCTCATAGTGGTGAGGAGGAATGAATGCCAGTCCCCTCAAAGTATCTGCCTTATATACATTATTTACACAATGGGCTGCACATGATTGGCTAATTCCGGAATTCTACTGTAAGCCAATCAGGTTGTGGATTCACTTCTATCTGGAGCATGATTGGGTGGTTCCTGCCAACCAATCATACTGCTGCATTGTTCTAGGACCAATCAGACTGCTGCATTCTGAATCCTATTGTTCTAGGACCAATCAGACTGCTGCCTTTTGGATCCTATTGTTCTAGGACCAATCAGACTGCTGCAGTTTGGATCCTATTCAACTCAGTACATAACACCCCTCCCCTCTAAGTTCCAGTCCTGCCCGGGAGGTCGCATTCATAGTCCTCAAGGTACGCTGGCGGCCTACGTGTGCGTTGCGGCCTCTGGTGTTCCCTGGTCCGGGGTTCCGGTTCTGGCTCGTGTTCCAAGGATGCTGGCTGTGATGGGGCTGTTTGGTCTGGCGCAACTGGCTCGCTCAGTCGTGGTTCTGGTTCTGGTGTCCTTTCGGCCTCACGGGTCCTCTCTGTATTTACTGATTCTGCCTCTCCTGCTGGCCCCTGCTGCTCTATGGGCCTCACTGCCCCACTGTTCCCTTGGGACTCCTCTGACCTGTCCGCCGCCTCCTGGTTATCTCCCGGGAATCGTCGCCGTATCTGGTCGCAGTGGCGGCGCCAGCATTGCCCCCCATCTGTTAGCACCTCGTACGACACGGGGCCAGTGACCCTGGTGACCGTGGCGGGTACCCATGCAGGGCCTGCCCCAAAATTCTTTGCGTACACTGGGTCCTGGGCCTTGAAGGTCCGGGGGTTCCTGCCTTCCCCCACCACTACCTCATCCTGAGCTCTATCGGGGTGAAGGCGGTCCAATCTGATTGCAAGGCGCCGACCCATTAGTAGTTCAGCGGGGCTCCGGCCAGTCGTTGAGCTGGGGGTGCTGTGCTGTGCTAGAAGGAATGTGGCAAGGCGGTACTCCCAATCCCCTTGCGTCATGCGGCGAAGGGTGTCCTTGGTGGTCCGCACCATGCGTTCTGCTTGGCCATTGGTGGCAGGGTGGAATGGCGCCGAACGGATGTGGCGGATGGCATTCTGCGCTGTGAAGGTTTGGAATTCTCCTGACGTAAATGCAGTCCCGTTGTCTGAGACGAGAGTGTCAGGGAGCCCGTGGGTTGCAAACAGCCTGCGTAGTACCCGGATGGCTGCAGATGCAGAAGTGGACGGTACCAGTGCGACTTCCAGCCATTTGGTGTAGGAGTCCACCACTATGAAGAATGTTTTCCCCTGAAAGGGGCCAGCGAAGTCCACATGCAGGCGTGACCATGGTGCTCGGGCGGACTCCCAGGACTGGACTGGGGCCCTTGGGGGATCTGGGCGGGATTCTTGGCAGGCCTGGCAGTGTTTGACCCAGGCCTCTATCTCTCCGTCGATCCCCGGCCACCACACATAACTCCTGGCCAGGGCCTTCATTCTTACTACCCCTGGGTGTGTCTCGTGTAGGGCTGTGAGGACCCTTTTGCGGAGGGGCTGGGGAACAACGACCCTGCTTCCCCATAACAGGCACCCCTTGTGGGCCGACAGTTCATGTTTGCGAGTTGTGTAGCCAGCGAATTCTGGCCCAGGGCTGTTGCTGGGCCATCCCCTCCACACCCAGTCCAGGACCCGGGAGATGACCCTGTCTTTCTTGGAATGGTGTGCAACTTCTTGTGCCTGAATGGGGCGGTCGGGAAGCAGCTCCAGGCTCATAACCTCTTGTGCAGGTGCTGGGTCGGGGCCTGTTTCCGGTAGTGGTAGCCTGCTGAGGGCGTCCGCATGGCCCATTGCCTTCCCAGGGCGGTGAATCAGTGCATACTGGTAGCTGGCAAGGAAAATTGACCACCTGAGGACGCGAGGAGACAGCACTTGGGGGGTCTGCTTTTCGGGGGCAAACAAGCCAAGCAACGGCTTGTGGTCAGTCACCACGGTGAAGGGCCGCCCGTACAAGAAATCATGGAATTTTTTTACTCCCTTCACGATTGCCAGACCCTCCTTGTCGATTTGCGAGTAGTTCCGCTCGGTTGCATTGAGTGTCTGGGAAAAGTATGCCACCGGTACCTCTCTTCCATCCGGGAGTTGGTGTCCCAGGACAGCGCCAATGCCATAGGGTGAGGCGTCGCATGCTAGCACCACCGGCAGCCTCTCGTCGAAGTGTGCCAAGACCGAGTTTGAGACAAGCAAGTCCTTGACTGCCTGGAATGCGGCCTCCTGGCGCTGGCCCCACACCCAAGGGGCCCGCTTGTCCAGGAGTCTGTGTAGGGGCTCTGCTACCGCTGCCTTGTGGGGAAGGAAGGAATGGTAAAAGTTCAATAGTCCCAAGAAGGCCTGAAGCTCAGTCTTGTTCTTGGGCGCTGGGGCATCGCAAATGGCCCGTACCTTGTCCCCAGTCGGGTGGACCCCTTCTGCATCCACCATAAATCCCAGAAAGTCCACCTGAGGCACTCCTAGTAGACATTTTTCCCGCTTCACCTTGAGACCCGCCGTCTGGAAACGGTGCAGAACGGTGCGGAGGCGGTCCTCAAACTCCTCTGGTGTGGGCCCGGCAATCAACACATCATCGAAGAAGGGGGTGACGCCAGGGATTCCTTTAAGGAGAGAGTCCATTAGATTCTGGAATATGCCTGGTGCCACGCTGACACCGAATTGCAGCCGCTTTACCCTGAACGCTCCTCTGTGCGTCACAATCGTCTGTGCCTCTGCTGTGGCCTCATCTACTGGTAGCTGTTGATATGCTTGGGCCAAGTCCAGCTTGCCAAAAATTTTCGACCCAGCCAGGGTGGCAAGGACATGGCTGACCACTGGCACTGGGTATGCATGGGCCGTGAGGGCCTTGTTTATGGTACATTTGTAGTCTGCGCAGATGCGGACCGAACCATTAGGCTTGACGGGTGTGACGATTGGGGTTTCCCAGGGGGCATTAGGCACCGGCTCCAGCACTCCTTGCTCCACGAGCCGGTCCAATTCCTCGTCTATACGGGGTTTCAGGGCGAACGGGACCCGGCGGGCCTTGAGCCTGACTGGTCGTACTGCGGGGTCAAGCTGTAGAGCAATGGGGGGCCCCGTATACTGTCCCAATTTCCCATCAAAAACCCCCGGAAATTCCTTGCATATGGCGTCCACGTCCACTTGTAAGCTAGTGTGGTTCACCCCGGTGACGGCTAGCCCCAGTGGTCCAAACCATGCCAATCCCAGTAAGCTAATGTAGGGGCCCTTGACCACAAGCAAGTCCAGTTGCCGCGTCCGCCCTC
The DNA here is from genome assembly GCF_965153285.1 of Podarcis tiliguerta. Taxonomy (NCBI): domain Eukaryota; kingdom Metazoa; phylum Chordata; class Lepidosauria; order Squamata; family Lacertidae; genus Podarcis; species Podarcis tiliguerta. Next base: position 34,511,467 of record NC_139547.1, read on the forward strand.
GGTCTTGCACCCTGAAGGTCCCCACCCCCATTGTGGGGACCTTACGTTTCTGGAAGTCCCGGAGGGTGAATGGGGCCGGCCTGAGTTTGGGACCCCCAGTAGGACACAGTTTCCTTAACGTCCTTGCCGAGATTATGGATAGAGTTGAACCCGTGTCAAGCTCCATGCGGCATGGGGCCCCCTCTATCTGTACCTCTACATAAATTTTCTCTACGTTGGGGTGGGGCAACTGGTATACCTGTAAGTCCGTGAGCTCCGTTGAGTTGCCTTGGTGCGTTGGGCCCCGGGACCTGGGGCTCTTGGATTGGTCATCTGATGCCTGCCATCGGGTGGGCCGAGCCCGACACACCCGGGCGATGTGTCCCGATTTTCTGCACTGCCTGCACTCTGCGTTGCGGAAACGGCAGGTCCTCCTCTCGTGACTTTCTCCACAGCTTGCGCAGTTTCCTCCTTCTCGTCGAGGCAGCTGTGGTATGTGGGCTGCTTGAGTGCGCTGCTGTACTCGGTGCACCTCCTCCCTGTCAGATCCTGAGTCGTCGGTGAGGTCTTCGTGGTGGACCCTCGGTTGGGGCGGCTGGCTCGGCCGTGCCTCTTGCGTCGACCTCTCGGCAGCTTCCGTTGCCAGGGCCTCCTCCAGAGCAACCTGGAACGTTAGGTTCTTCTTAGCGTAGAGGCGCCGTTGCAGCTTCTCATCCCTCAGGCCACCGACGAGGCGGTCACGAAGCATGTTCTCCAGCTCTGAGAAGTTGCAGAACCGGGCGGCTTGGCGGAGAGAGGTCACAAACCCAGTTATGGTTTCCCCAGGGGCTTGCCGCTTTGCGTAGAAGGCATTTCGCCGAGCCACCTCTGAGGGCTGTGGCGAAAAGTGCCCCTTCAGCTGCTCCATTATTGTTTTGTATGGAACCGTAGCGACGTCTTCAGGCGCAAGGAGAGCCCGGGCGATTTCAAACGTCTCCTCTCCGCAGACGCTGAAGAATATTGCCCTCTTCTTGGCGTCTTCTTCATCGGTGACCCCTTTGGCTTCTAGCAGGAAGGTGAAACGGGAGGCGTACGCTTCCCAGTCTCCAGATGCTGGGTTGAACGGCGAGAAGCTGCTGTTGGTTGCCATTCTGAGTTCCTTGTGTCCCGGAGCTGAAGCCTGGATACACGGTGCGAGGCAGCGGTGCGGCAGGTGGCGGTGCTGCGGTGCTGTGTGTGGCAGTCAGCTCAGCGGGATCCCATCCTCGTCGCCAGTGAAATATACTCAGAGTCGCAAAGTGATTTCATGCTCTTTATTCAGCTCATAGTGGTGAGGAGGAATGAATGCCAGTCCCCTCAAAGTATCTGCCTTATATACATTATTTACACAATGGGCTGCACATGATTGGCTAATTCCGGAATTCTACTGTAAGCCAATCAGGTTGTGGATTCACTTCTATCTGGAGCATGATTGGGTGGTTCCTGCCAACCAATCATACTGCTGCATTGTTCTAGGACCAATCAGACTGCTGCATTCTGAATCCTATTGTTCTAGGACCAATCAGACTGCTGCCTTTTGGATCCTATTGTTCTAGGACCAATCAGACTGCTGCAGTTTGGATCCTATTCAACTCAGTACATAACAGTGGATAAGCCTTTAAACTCTGCAGGAAAACTAGACTGAGAGAAAACAACCAAAGGAGATTCAACTCTGCTCATTAAAGCTGGGACCTGGAGCTTTAAGTCCCTGGGGATCTCCCATCTCACAGAGCACGAATCACCACAAAGGAATAGGCAGACAAGACGTTCACCCATTTATCTGTTAGAAAAGGCTCCCCTTTATCACATACACAGCCCAACAAGACAGCATACAAATCAACGTGGCTAACCTGATTCAAAAACACCCACCCACCCCACGCACACACGAAAACAAAGTTCACCACAGCCAATCACAAACAAGCACCCTAGGCCAACCCCAATTTCTCCAACCACCAAAGGAACACAAAGCGAATAGCAAAGAGAATCTGCACAAACAATGCTGACACAAAACCCCACACATACATTAAGCAAAATAGAAACATCGCCTCCTGACCTCACCCCCACTCGCCTTTCCCCCCTCAACCTCTTCCCCCCTTTTCTTCCTAATGTAACCCTAATGTCTCAACAAATGAAACTGACCTATGGAAAATGTAACTTGAAAAAAAAAAGACATTGCATATACCTTTGTAAACCAAGAAAACTTTAATAAAAATATAATTTAAAAAAGAAAAGAAAAGGAGAACAATAAAAAGAAACATCCACTCTACATGCAAATACCTTAGACTGAACTGTGGAACATTTATGGAAGAAGCCTGAAACACTAATTTAAAAAGAGAAATTCTTAAAGAAGAGGGGGTAAACTTGTCAACTGAAGTTGTTCAAGCTGAAAGCTCAGAATGGTTAACTCAGGGGGATTGGAGTAGATTTTATTTATCCCCTGAAGAGGATTGGATTCAGGTATCTCTCATGCTGAAATTCTAGAAGAAACAGCCACTGAGAAGAACCAGAATACATGGACTGACTAAAGGATCAAGAGGAAGATGGAATTCATAGCATCATAGAAAGGATGTGTGCAAATGATTCATCAGAAGAACAGCACCTGGGCATTCACATACCATGCAAATGTTTCCCGAAGGTGTCCACGGAGTCATAGTGTGGTGCTTTGTCCCTCCCTTTGACAAGTATTTGCACAGATAATATTTTGCTTTGGAAGAGTGGAGCAGGACACTTCTCAGGCACCGCTCAGAAGCAACTGGCACTCCTCAGTGGCAGAGCCTTCTAGCAAAGCATGCTGTTCCTCCGTTTCCAGCTGTTGATTTTCCTCCTTAACCTGAATTTATCCAGATGTGAGGACAAGAGGAATTCAATCATCTCCGCACTGGAGAAAGCAACTTTGTTCCTGGAAGAGCAATATAATGAACTCAACATAGATGGAGTGTTTGGATATCGTCTATTGCAAGGTACAGTTCCAGCTACTTTGGAGACATATAGCACAACCCTTAGGCATGTTCACTCAGAAATAACGGCTTATCCACACTCACCTTTCCTCCCCTCTTTCCAGGCATGGTCCGTGTGCTTTTGGTTTTTTAGCTCCGGAGCTTTCCCCATGAAAACTCGCTCTTTGAAGCTGAACTGAAGCAATCCCTAGAAAACCTAAAATGACATTTGCTCTGACTGAGCAGGTTTTTGTAGGGAAAGCTCAGGGCCTACAAAATGTGGGCCTTTGTCTGCGAAGAGTAGAGCAAAAGGTAAGTGTGGCTGAGCCCTAAGTCCCATTATGTTCAATGGGGCTCCCTCCCTAGCTAAGTGTGTTTTAGACTAATTCTTCCTGTTGCACCACCTTCCTTCCTTCCTTCCTTCCTTCCTTTCTTTTCTCTCACCTTAAAAATTGCCAGCTTCACTCGTCAAGTCTGGGTGTGACTTTATTTTGTACAGTAGTTTTCCAAACGTCTTTCTTGGGTGATGAGTCCTTCCCACCCCTCTGAGCATTAAAAACCAAGCAGCTTTTCCTTCAGGTTCTTCTAGACAGAGGCAAAATTGTCTTTGTTCTAACACTGAATGGAGGGGCCAGAAAGTAAAGAAATAAGTGTAAATTTATTTAGGGGGGTGGGGAGGGAAAGAGAGAGAACACTAGTGCAGAAATGTGAAGAACTGAACTGTGGGCTGTGTCCAATGCTAGTCCTACCCAGAGTAGACCCATTGAAGTTAACAGGCATGACTCACTTAGGTTCACCAATGTCAATAGGTCTACACTGAATAGAACTTAGCTGGATATAACGGGGGGGGGGGGGAATTGACCCACCCCAACTCTCCATCCTTTAGAGGCAGGATTCAAAAATATTCTTTCCCTTCTCTAAATATCCAGCGTATCTGAATGGAACATTGCAGAAATGGACCTCGGTGCCTGGATTAGAGTCGGAGCAAGTGCGAGTGCGACGCTTGGATGCGAAGGTGTCAGCTTTGATCGAAAAAGCAAAGCGTGCTCTCGAGAAGAATGAGCCGGATTCTTACAGAGGTAGCATCAAACCTCACCATAGTGGAATGGGGGTAGGGATGGGCTGCAGCTAGGCAGGCAGGAATCTGTCTTTAGGGCAAAGACATTCCCCAAATATCTGCTATCCCCATGTTTCAAGGTGACTTATCACAGGGGTGGCAAGGCTCAACCCCAGGAGGGAAATGTCACCCTCCAGGCCTCTCTTTCTGGCCTCTGGAACTCTCCCCAGGCCACAACCCTCAATGGCCCTGCTTCACCCAGAAATGTTTCTGCCTGGCTGGAATGTGTCCCTGAACTCTGATCATCCCTCACGTTGGACTGGTTGGAGTATCAGGGTCTGTGAAGTAGACCTCAGGCGGCAAAACGGGATGGGCCGCCCCTGTGGAAGACAGAAAGGGGTGCACAAATGTGTGCAGAAATTAGCCTACTGAACAATGGTAAAATTTGCATGTATTGCCCCACCCACTTTTGCTTCTGGCCCCACCCACCGCTGGCATATGGCCCCCAGGAGGTTGCCAAGAAGGGAATGTGGCCCTTGAGCAGAAAACGATTCCCGACCCTGTCTCATTATTATTGATTTTTATTTGCAAATTAAATAAGAAGAAAAGAGAAGAAAGAAGAAAAAGAGAGAAAATAAAATAAAATATGATAAAACAATAGGCTACCATCAGTTCACATTGCAGTTACAGTGATCGTCAGTATATGAATCTTAAATGAAACATATAATGCCAGCCCTCCCTAAGTTCAAATAGGTATCCACACAAAATTGACATGTGTATGAAATATGTTTGAATGTAGTCAGGGCACTGAGGCCCTCAGGAAGGATGTACCTTCCTCTTAGCCATGTAAGGGTTCACAGATTCACTGTTGTCATCCATTCCTACCCCTGTCCTATTGGGACATAGGAAGCTCCCCTATTCCAAGTCATAACAATGGTCTCTCTAGCTCAGTATTATTGCCTACAAACTAAGTCATTGCAAAATAATAACAAACTATTATCTCTTCCCCTCCCCACCCTTTGCAGCATTTCATCAAGCTTTAAGCCCAGGGTTTTGGAAGATTCCCCATCAGTGGGCTCAGAATGACCCTCCTGTTTCTTTCTCTCCAACCAACGGCTCATGTCTGGACTTGGATACAAGCGATTCCTGCATATCCACCCTGCTAGGATCAGGGTAGGAATTTTGCTTACCTCTCTGTCATACCTAGTGTTAACATTGTGACTCTAGATCAGGGGTCGGCAAGGTTTACCTCACCTGGGCCGGTTCACTCCCTTGGAGATTGTTCTGTGGGCCAGATCGCGTCAGCGCAAACATGATTTCCGGCGCCACGGAAGTGACTCCCTGCTCCGCGCTGCGCCGGTTTAGTGCAGCATTGGGGGACTTGCCAAGCAGGCGGTTCGGGGGCGGCTCGTGGGCCGTTTAAATGATCCCCGTGGGCCACTTGTGGCCCATGGGCTGCAGGTTGCCGACCCCTGCTCTAGATTTATATATGTAAATTAAACCATAAATCCTAAAGACACCACAGTGTCTGTTGACCTTCATTTGAAGAAAACCAAATGCTAGTTAATGGCTGGAACCCCAGGAGTCTCTCGCCACCTAGAGATTGGGGTGCATGCAACAGTATCTTGGTTTAACACCACAATACTGGTGTGTCTTGTGCAGTCCAGGTACCCCCGAAGCATGGGTTGCCTGTTACACAAATCTCTCACCTGTCTGGCTCTTGAAATTGCCTAATGCCATGCTTTTCTACAAAAGGGCTGGTGGCACACCTTGCCTTGTTCCAGATAACTGCAGAAGCATCATGATAAAAACACACTGCTCGGGATACGGCCTGTCCCATCAGCTTTTCTACTTCCTGTTTGCAGAGATGGTAAGGAGTTGGCCATGTGCTTTGCTAACAGGGCAGAAACATTAATGGGGGGCAGGCAGAGGTAGGAAATGGGAATGAGCCTAGCATTATGTTCAGAATATCACTTTTCATCCGGAATCAAGAACCTTGGACGAAAAGTACCATGAATACTACTACTAGAGTAGTACTACTCTAGTGGTGGTGGTGGTGGTAGAGTAATTTATTACCCACCTTTCACTCGCAGGACCCAGGACCAGTGACAATTTAATTCAGAATTAAAAACAGTTAAAACAGGTTAATGTTTGTGAATGACTTCTAAGGCACATTGTACATAAATGTGTGTGCTTGAACAGATTAGTCATATATTCATAGAATAAGTTGTACTGTCCGTATTTGATGTGGTTTTAACATTCAGTGTCAATATTTGCCAGCATTGATAGTTGACATGCATTGGTTTAGTACTGGGTAGTATTTAATGGTTGGCATGTAATGGTATTTAGTACTTGAGAGCAGCTGTTAGGTGGAAGGCACTTATATTTAGGGCTAACTGCACGTTACATAATTGTGTAAATTGCAGTTGGGTTATGGGTTATTGGGTTTGGGGTTTGTTTGTTTTTTAAAGAATGCTTGCTAGGAGTGGGGGTGGTTTCTTGCAGGACCACAGTGCAATCAATATCTTGGTGGAAATTGCCCTTCCAGTGCTTCAGTTATCAATAGAAAATCTAAAGAACTATTATACCACTTTAAACAGTCATGGCTTCCCACAAGGAATCCTGGGAACCATACTTTGTTACAGGTCCTGAGACTTCTTAAGAGACCCCCCCTATTCCCATTCCAGAGTGACAATTCCCTGGGAATTGCTAAGGAAAATGACTGGTTGTTAAATCACTCTGGATATTGTAGCTCTGTGAGGGGAATAGGGTTTTTTGCCTACGAAAACAATCACAAAATGCCATTGGGTTGAAAGCACACTCATTTTGAATATTTTAAGGTTCAAAAGTCTCATTCTAGATTTCCCCACTCAAATGTGTCCTGGCGAAACTGGAAATCTTCAGAGTTTTGAATATTTGTGAATATTCACACTGGTTCTCTCTAGGTAATTTAATGGTGATTTGGGAGGGAGAGCACTGTCATTTTCTCTGATTAGCTGAATACTTTCATTCTTCACCATCCCTTTCTCGACAAGCAAAACTGTGCTACAAGATGGTATATGAAAAACAGTCTTTCTTCCCCTGATTCTTGTTTACATCTAGAAAGGATGCTCGGATCCCCTCTTCCACAATGCGCAATATTACAAGAGTGTGTTCTGTCACTTAATGATGCAAATCAATGTCGAAGCTGAAAAGCAAGCGCTTCTAGGGACCATGGGAGACCTTTTTACGGAAAACAGTAAGTGGCCTTACTGCTGTGTTGTAGTGTCACTGTTCAAGGCAGTGTTCTTCACTCAGGGAACCACTTTACAGTGGCACCTTGGTTCTCAAACTTAATCCGTTCCGGAAGTCCGTTCCAAAACCAAAGCGTTCCAAAACCAAGGCATGTTTCCCCATAGAAAGTAGTGCAAAATGGATTAACCCGTTCCAAGCTTTTAAAAACAACCCCTAAAAAAAGCAATTTAACATGAATTTTACTATCTAATGAGATCACTGATCCACAAAATGAAAGCACTAAACAATGTACTGCAGTCACACAATCAATCAGTAGCTGAACTGGGTTCCACACAGTCACAAAAAGAAAACAAAAGGAGCTGCAAAAACAAAAACGCAAAATAAATAGCAAAAAAACAGACAGACTTCAGCGTAACACTCAAAACTGAAGTATGGCTCTCAAAACGGAAGCATAACACTCAAAACAGAGCACATTCGGCTTCCGAAGAAAGTTCGCAACCTGTAACAATTACTTCCAGGTTTGCAGTGTTTGGGTTCTAAGTTCTTTGAGCACCAAGGCGTTTGAGAACCAAGGACCGTTAGGATGCTTGCTCCATGTTTGCAGTCATGAGATTGTTGTCTGTCACACGACGGTATATGTTTTCATTCCACAGTGTGGGAAGTGACGGAGACAGGATGTTTTGTTCCACTGTGTTCCAGAATGTAGGACCTTTGTCCTTTCTTTCTTTCTTTCTTTCTTTGTTGTCTGATGGGAAAGAGGAAGGAGCTAAGTCAGAATGCTCCGAGTGTATTATATGTAAATAAAGTAGATTAGCCAAAATGCTGTGCTACTGAGTTCTGTTACGTGAACTGCAATACTCTGCAGGATCTCTAAGCATGCTAATGCCTTTTGGCATCAGTCGCTGTGTTGTTCAGGCTGAAGAAAGCTTTTGAAGCTTGTGAACGATCAACCAGGAGGGAGAGGACATGCCAGTCGGGCATGTGTCTCTGCCGGGATCTTACACGAAAGTAGGACAATCCTAACAGGTACCACTGCATAAAAATGGGACCAAAAAACTCTCAGAACATTTGTGGTATGACAAGTTAAAGGATTTCAACAACAAAAATGCAGGATAAGCCCTGAACGGAAATGAAGCAGTATGTCCACCCCAAAACTTTTGCGGGCATGAATAAGGTTGGAGGCAGGATTGTGTTGGGCCATCCAAATAGCACCATGAGCACAAAGCATCACAAATGCACAATAAGAAGGGCAGGGCCCCATGAAGACATGTGAGGCTACCATCTTTGCTGAAGTTAAGCTGGTCCAAGTCTGCTTGGTGTTTGGGTGAGAGACTGACTGCTGGGTTCTATGATGGATGGAAAGAAGGAAGGATGGATGGAAGACAATAGTTGCCATTTAACATGTTTGCATTCTGTCTCTCAGTTTTGTTTTGTGGCCTGGCTGGATTCTCTGATTTCTATAAACCATGGTGGCTGGACATCATTCTCAACTGGCAAAAAAGGGAAAGAGGATGTTTCTGGATGTTCGGTGAGTGAGCACTGCTGTTTGATTCATCCAGTGCTAGAGTACAAATTACATAATTTGGGTTTTTAAAAAAAAATCTATGGAGAAAATGAATGCTGCAGCTTGAGTAGAGTTGCTACAAATCCAATAGGATTAGGCAAATTTCGGGGAAGGGGGTACCATCGTGGCCGCTCCCCCAGATGCTCACCATGCACCCTCCAACTGAACCGGGCGCCACACCCCTGTGGATGGAGCCTGCTCTCCGCTCCTGGAGCATGCAGCTCTGCCACTAGGCGAGTCTAGCTTTGTTCACGCCCTCCGAAAACCTCCCATTTTTTAACTTACTCTGGTTTAAGTCGCACTGGCTGAGGGACTTACCCTGGTGTATCTCTGGCTTAACCGGCGTAAGGTACCCAAGCTGGGAAAGTCCAAGAACTGCCAGATCCAAACTCTCATCTTGGCAGATCTTGGGTTTGGAGTGCACTGTTGGTAAAGGATAAGGCTACAATCCTATGCTCGCTTACCTTGGAGTAAACCCTATGGAAGATAACAAGACTTACTTCGGAGTAGATGTGTCGATGATTACTCTGTAAGTCCCATCAAGCTGAGTGGGAAATCCCACTGAGTAACATGCACAGTTTGCCTTGTAAGTTTGTGAGTGAATGAGGACCCACATTCTAAAGCACATCCTCTGCCTTCAAGCAAATGACTCTTTCTCGGTTCCCTGATAGACTCCTCCAGCCCAGTTTCTGAAGACCCTCATAAGGAAGCACGAAGAGTAAAGAGAACGGAGAAGATTCTTGAAGGTAAAGATAATGGCAACTGGTGTGGGTGCATAGATAAAAATTGTTTCCCAACCTATCACACATCTTAAAAATAATGTACAGAGTCACCCACAGAGTAGACCCATCGGATCCATTGATTTCAATGGATATGCCACAAAGTACGTCTTTTTTCAGAGACCTGCATTGGCTACCAATTTGCTACCAGGCAAAGTTCAAGCTGTTCCTATTAGTATATGAAGACCATAACAACTTGGGAACAGTTTATCTGTGAGATTGCCTTACCCTGTATGTGTCCGCTTGACGGCTTTGAGCTGCAAAACTGGCATCATTACAAGTGCCACATAACACTCGTTCCATGTTTGTAAGAAACCTATAAATTACAGAGCCCATTGTTGAGACTACTGTATTTTTTGCTCTATAAGACTCACTTTTTCCCTCCTAAAAAGTAAGGGGAAATGTGTGTGCATCTTATGGAGCGAATGCAGGCTGCGCAGCTATCACAGAAGCCAGAACAGCAAGAGGGATTGCTGCTTTCACTGCGCAGCGATCCCTCTTGCTGTTCTGGCTCCTGAGATTCAGAATATTTTTTTTCTTGTTTTCCTCCTCCAAAAACTAGGTGTGTCTTGTGGTCTGGTGCGTCTTATAGAGCGAAAAATACGGTATATAGTTTGTGGGAATCTTCCCAGAATTTGCTAAACTAGAACTCCAAGCATCCTTTGGCCTTGGCCATGCTTCCCGGTGCTGATGGGAGCTGTAGTTAAGCAACAACAGGAGGGCCAAAAGTTCCCCACCCCCAGTTTAAATTACGGCCGTCTCTTCCCTTTGATAACCAAAAGTCTCATTTCCTTGCAGGTGAATGCGCATCTCACAACACCGCCGTGGCCGTAGGAGCGATTGGAGGATTTCTCCACTACGCGTTCTGATGCTTTTGTGCTTCTTTCTTCTTATGCAACTGAGCTTAACTTTCTGGCTTTATTATGCAATGCAGGATCTGTCGCTCTTCTCTCTAGGTACATTTTGGGTGCTAGTCAACATGACTGTGCTCTCAACCAGGGCACTGGGAAAAATCATATTCATATTGTGGGGTGCTGTACTGCTCCCTCATTAGGACGGGAAGGAGACTCACCGTCTTCTTGAACTGTCTCTCCAGCATGGGGCAGGGGCAGTGATGGGATTGAAGACCTCTTGCAATTTCTATAAGAAATTTCTATAAGAACACTCACGCTCAGGAAGCAAGGGAGAAACGTGCTAAGAGGGAGGCATGCTTGGCAAATCTACACCGTGATCAACTCCTGCCCGGAAACCAATGTCCCCACTGTGGAAGGATGTGTGGATCCAGAATTGGCCTCCATAGTCACTTACAGACTCATTGTTAAAACCGTGTTTTTGGAAGACAATCTTACTCAGCTAGAGTGATCGCCAAAGACGACAATTTCTGCAGCAGGGTCTCTGTCTCCATTGTCCTAAAGTCGCCCAATGAGCACAAAAGGGGAGCTGTTTAGCCACGGCATGCTCCAAAGCTAAGCATTTAGGGACACTGAAAACACACGGTGCTGCAGTTTTAAGGGAATGAGTGGAGTGCAAGTTCTGTTGTGCACAATGGAACACAACTTAAGTAAATTTAATCAAGCCAAGGACCACATGCCAGTGGTGTGGGTGGGGCCAGAGGCAAAAAGTGAGTGCCACAACAGATGCGACTCTTAACTTTTGTACAGTAGGCTGCATTCCATCCACGTGAAAGTCAGAGGCTTCGGCACAGAGGTTTGTGTTCTAAATGTCTGGTGCAGATGTGGCCTCAGACGGACAGCTTCATCCACACCTAGCCTAGGCATCACTTACCTTTTAATCTCTTTTATCCAATCTAATTAGGCTCCTCGCTTGTCTATCTGGCTCCATTTGCATTGTTCCCTCCTTTGGCACCGTGTGCTATCCTGCTTCTTCCATATCTTCTGCCTTCTCTATAGTTTTAACCAAATAATTGCCATTTCCATCTGAATGTGCCACCCATGTACTTACTCTATCTATTTTTGCAATAAACTGCATTTTCAAGTACCCTAAGATCTGACTTGTTGTCTCTCCACCTGGATGCTCAGGTTTCTGCCATGGTTGATTACGATTCTTGGTTCAAGACCCCAACAGGCATTGTTTAGGTCTGCATTGCATCTACACTCAAGTTGTAAAAGTGTGTTAATAAACCATATTTCTTAAAGACATGACAGTCTCTGCTGTGCTTTGATTCCTAATGGAAGCATGAAGAACCCCCTGGAATCTTGCTACCACTCAGTAGATGTTAGGGGTGGTGCAACCTTTGTGACAATATGAAACAAGCCCCGCTAAAGTGTGCATGTGTGATTCTCTCCCCCCCCCACCCCGCCAGCTATTCAGAACACAGAGGGAAAAATGTATGTTTAGAAGACATAATGTTGCTTTTCTTGACACTAAAACAAAAACAAAGCAAAGTCTCCCATGTATATAGTTATTTTGGTTTTGAGACTAGAAAATCAGTCTCAAACGTATCTTAATAAGGAATTCCCCCCTGAAGCATTTTAAAGAAAGCTGGGAGACAATAATAAGGCCCCAGGCACCACATCTGAAAGTTAAACAGGTCCTTTACTAGAAAAAAACTACAGCTAACTTTTAATGATACCCCACATTATGCTTTACATAGCAGTAGCTGAGGGACAGTTCCTCCGGGAACAGGTTAAAAAATAAACACTGCAAGAAGTTAAGTCGTTTGCATCTCTTATGAGCCTGCTGTTCTCCTAGTGTGCATTCTCTGGGCAGAGGCCCAGCAGCTGGATCTGACCCCTGAGGCATTTACATCTGTCCATTATCCAAATTTTAGTCAAGGTATTTCTTAAAACAATGGCTGCTGCTAGGGATGTAAGAAGCCATTGTTTTCCGCTCCACCCAGTATTTCACATGCATTTATTTATAACATTGGTATATCCCACCAAGGAGCTCAAGGTGGCGTACATAGTCCTCCTCCCACCCCCCATTTTATCCTAACATCAACCGTGTGAGGTAGAAATAATTTTTTTAAAAAAAATAAATTGTCCAGTAGCACCTTAGAGACCAACTAAGTTTGTTCTGGATATAAGCTGGACAATTTTTAATTTTTTTAAATTTATTTCGACTGCGTCAGACCAATACGGCTACCTACCCGAACCTGTGAGGTAAGTTAGGCTGAGAGCGAGCGACTGACCCCAATATCACCCAGTGAGTTTAATGGCTGAGTGGAGATTTGAAAGCGAGCACTGTTTCCATTCTGCTGCAGATTATCTTCCAGAAAAACCCCCACAATCACTGTCCACTGTGGCAAAATCACACAATGTAATTTACATAATTCCACAAATGGCACCATCGTTATGTTATTTCACCCCATTCGTTTCCATGCAAAGGAAACACACTGCAAATAGGGGACAACATAATCAAGAATATATTTTCTGTGGACTGAAAGCAACAGTGCCAATTGTATTCACTGGATACCAACACTTGCCCAGGGTTCGGTTCCCTTGGAATGAGGCTCAGCGGAGACAGTGGTGTCTTTAAGATATACAGTTTTATTCAGGCATAAATACAAACTGAGCAGCACAGAACACGTCTCCCAACTGCTCCCCACGGCATCACCTCACCACATGGTGGGCCAGCCCTGGCCTACATCCACATGAACCTGCCAGTGTGGCAGTGTGTCTTACTGTACAGAGGACAACTCTCTCCATCTGATGGTTTCTCTCTTTGAAGGGCTGCCTGGCCCAAGAGCAGTTTAAAGATAAATAATCTCAAGGAAGGAGAGGAAAAAGGGGCCTCAAAGTTGCCCACACCCAGTGAGCACCAGCAGAGCAGAGTGAGGAGGCACGCTGTGGGGTCTCAGGAAAAGTCACAGAGGCCTTGTCCTGTTTTTTTGGTTAGCCTAACTGATGCCATTTTGCTTCTGTAAAAAAAACTGCCTGCTTTAGAATTTAGGAGGGTGAGCCACAAATATGTGAAGACCAGATGAAGTTGCTAGGCGATTTTCAGCAAAACCTCCCTCTGCCAGGCAACTCTCCCCTTCAAGACCTTGAGAGTAGGGTGTTTTGATCAGCGCAATGAACTTTGATAGGGGGAAAGGGAGGGGGGTGCCTATAAAAAGTATGAACAAAGGCTATTTGGAGAGGCTTCACCATCACACTGGTGAGTGTGGCTCGCCTGCTCTGTTTTACTCAGCTGAATAAACGAGTGATTATGGGAACCTCCTCTGTCTATAGCATTTATTGGCTTTTCAATGACCAAGGCAACTTGGGCCTGATTAGCAGACCCCAACAACACAAGTCATCTGCTCACCATCTTCCCCACTAGGGTGAGATGCATTGTGTCTCCGTTTAGATTGTGCAAATATGCACTGTTTGGTTCCCTAGTGACACTTCTGTGACCACCCTAGCGTCACTCACAGACTCTCCAATTTTCCAGGGACAGTCCAGGATTTGCAGAAGCCGTCCCGGTTTCTGATTTGATCCCAGAATGTCCTGCTTTTCCTTAGGATATCCCCGTTTCACCAGATAAATGTTGGAGGGTACATCACAAACAGGGTTGTTTAGGGTAGACCCCTAGAAATGCTTGAGGAAGGAGCCTGTCTCGGTGGCAGAGCATGTGCTCTGCATGCAGAAGGTCCCGAGATCAAGTCTCAGCATCTCCAAATGCAGCTTGGAGAGGCCCTTGCCTTAAAGCTTGGACAGCCATTGTCAATGTAGACCAGGGGTAAGGTAAAGGTAAAGGGACCCCTGACCATTAGGTCCAGTTGTGGCCGACTCTGGGGTTGCGGCGCTCATCTCACTTTACTGGCCAAGGGAGCCGGCGTACAGCTTCCGGGTCATGTGACCAGCATGACTAAGCCGCTTCTGGCGAACCAGAGCAGCTCAGGGAAACGCTGTTTACCTTCCTGCTGGAGCGGTACCTATTTATCTACTTGCGCTGGTGTGCTTTCAAATTGCTAGGTTGGCAGGAGCAGGGACTGAGCAACGGGAGCTCACCCCGTCGCAGGTATTCAAACCGCTGACCTTCTGATCGGCAAGTCCTAGGCTCTGTGGTTTAACCCACAGCGCCACCTGTGTCCCAGACCAGGGGTAGTCAACCTTTTTATACTTACCACCCACTAATGCATCTTTCTTCATGGTAAGATTTCCTTACTCCCTATCAGTGCTCGATGTAAGGAGGTTTCAGCTTGTGCCGTAGCACCCCCTACCGCCCACCTAGAATCCTGAAACACCCACTAGTGGGTGGTAGGGACCAGGTTGACAACCCCTATTCTCATCATCTATTAAGCTAGATTTATCTCACCTGGTCGGCCACTGTGAGGACAGGATGATGTCCTAGATGGGCCACTGTCCTTATCCAGCAGGCTCTTAGTATTTTCTTATGTTAATTATTCCCTTTTCATTATCTGTGGCAACAGAACCCCCACGGTGTGGATTGCTGGATCTGAGAGCCTTTGGTGAATACATATCCTCAGAGGCACAGAAGCATTTTAAAATGCCAACCCAAGTAAGCACATTTCTACAGACCTTGGCTCCCAGCAAGGTAAGCACCTCTTCTCCCCCCACCCCTTGTTAAAATCAGGGTAGATGTTTTTCTAGCTAACCCAGCTCTGATGGTTCAGAAAGGAAGATTCGGCATTAAAACAAATGTGGAAAGATTCTGGGGGAAAAGACAAGGGCTGGTTCTTAATTGTGAGGGAACATCATCACTGATTGTAGCTGTGCCGCATTATAAAAACACTGATCTTTTTCAACAGATACATGCAACAGATTCTCAAATGCCCTGCAGCACCTCTGTTTTCTTCTTTCATGCCCACAGGTCTTTGAGGGAATCCCTTTGCTTCACAATTCTGTTCCAGTGAGGCAGCCTTCTGCAGCAGCCATCATGGCTCCTGGCTTCAATGGTAGGTGTTTAGATGGTATAAGTGGAAGCTGTAATGAGGAACAAAGGGAGAAATTAGGTTCAGTTTGTATGTAGTTCATAATATGTACAAAAATGCATAGACTAGGCTAAAATGTGCATTAAAATGCGTGCATTAGTGCAAATAACACACCCAAATGCATTTGGGGGAAATTTGCTTTGCAGAGATGTCTACATATGAGGCAAAATTGCACACGAAAATGTGAATATTGGAAAAGAAAAGACATTTCTTGGAAAAGAAAAGAAATTTATATGCAGCTTACTTTAAAAAAACTTAAAGCAGTTTACTAAAAGAATAAAACAAGGAAATCATCAATAAAGAAAGAGAACAGAAAAAACAGCTGTTTAAAACATTTTTTAAAATTAAAATCAATGCTAAGCTAAAGCCCATGAGCTCATGTCCACATTCTACATGAATGAATAGGCTGGCCTAAAGAAAGATGTTTATAGCAGATGCTGAAAAGAGTACAGTGAAGGCACCTGCCGGATGTCAACAAAGTTCCAAAGTATGAGTGCTGCCACACCAAAAGATTGATCTCTTACAAAAGCACCTGGCCCAGTTCTGCACTGTTGAAATATATGGAGAGCTGGTCTTAAGAGTGGGGAAATTAGAAATTGGTGAAACTGAAATTGACAGATTTGCCCATCCGCACCAGGAACAATGTCTCAGTATAAAAGAGACTGCTAGTTTGATATGAACAGCTATGCAGGAGGTGCCCTTAATAGCTCCTGTAGAGAAGGAGGAGGAGGAGGAGGATGGGGAAGAAGAGGCAGGGGACCTGTGGCCTTCCTGATGTGGCTGGACTCCAATTCCCATCACCCCAGACAGCAGGGTCAGTTGCCAGGGATGAGGGGAGTTGTAGTCCAGCAGCACCTGGCAGGCAAAAGGTTCTGATTTAGGGCTCATCCAAACCTCCCTTTGCTCCACCACTTTCCCCCGGTTTCCCCAACTGCTGTTTGTTCTGGTTTAGTGCTAAAGAGTCTGTTTTCAGTGGGAAAGCAGCAGGGCAAAGGCAAAACCGCTCAGAGCCATGCCAAGGAAGTACGGGGCAAGCAGAAAACCACTTGGACTCATGCTTTCTAGGCATGAGACAAGTGGAAATGTGAGCAAGCCCTTAAAGTAAAATGGATAGCATCACAAATCAGCAAAACACCGCTCAGAGACCAGCTGAAGGCAGAAACGGAATTTAAAACAAAGGGTTCCATTTGCTGCAGCTCTTTCCTTGACATTCTTCATTTGGATCCAGAACTGTTGAAGTAACATTGTTTGATTTTCAGTTGATAGATTTTTACTTGTATGCCTCTGTCCTTTTTGCCACAGACTTCCCAAAAGCTGCCTTGAGCTCCTTTCAACTGAATGGCAGGGTATGCATCCTCAAGACAGACAGAGAGAGAGAGAGAGAGAGACAGAGAGAGAGAGAGAGAGAGAGAGAGAGAGAGAGAGAGAAAGAGAGAGAGAGAGAGAGAGAGAGAGAGAGAGATTTACAAGTTAGATTTGGTTTTAGTCTCCTGGTCTTAGGCTGCTCCTTTTGAATCTGTGTCTAGGGGGCTGTTGGGACCAGGAATTGTTGAGAGTGAGGGACGGCGTGTTTGTGTGTGTAAATGTAGGTGTAGTTTGTTTGGTGTGTGAATGTGTATAGCATCCATGTGGCATGGAGGGAGTGGAACCCTGTTCTATGGATTTCAACGCAGCTATTGCTTTATAAATTTTATCACTTACTTTTGTTGTTCTGTTTCCCTTGCAAGCTGCTTTGCAATCTTTTCTGATGAACCCCCAGCCCGCTTTCTTGCTCCATATGACATTTTAAGGTATCATTGGGGTTTTATGATAGATTTTCATGGTTTTCTTGTCTCATTTTCTTTAAGTCCACTGCTTAGAAATGTGAATAATTAAATGGTGTATAAATATCTTAAATAAATTTTATATAGAATAAGAGCAACATTGGCTTGGAAGTATTTAAACCTGAGCATTCTGCTATTAGAAATCCTCAATCTTCATTCTTTTCCTCCTTTTCCACAATGCTTTCTAGAATTTCCCTAGATAAAGTTGGTGGAGTTAACAAAACTTGGCTGCTGAGTATGTCTTAGTAGTTCAGCATGCCTGTGATCTGAAAAACCAGAAAATCAGGTTTGCGCCATTTCCCAAGAAAACTTTTTATTTGCTTATGTCCCCATATAACTTCGCACCGCATATCATATATACATGGTTCATGAAAAGGCGACAAAATAGAGATTTGATTGAAATGACCCACCAGAAGCAATGAATAGATGAATGTTGCAGATAAATGGATGGATTTCATAGTTTACTGGAATGTGTGTTGTGACCACAGAAGGCTAAACAGAAGTCTGTTTCTGTAAATCTTTTTTGCTGGATTTCTTCAAAACTACCACCTTTCCCACACATGTTGCCCTTTTTACTCTGTTAATAGGTCTTGCTTATTTATTTTTTTGTAACTTTTGTGAAAAAGATATAATGAATAGGTAAAAATGAAGTAATTCTCTCTCCATATCTTGGAGGGTGATGATAATAATGGCATGTATGGGGGGGCAGACAAGAGGGCATAAATTATCCAACATATGTGCCAGGTTCTGTGGGTTAAACCACAGAGCCTAGGACTTGCTGATCAGAAGGTCGGCGGTTCGAATCCCTGTGACGGGGTGAGCTCCAGTTGCTCGGTCCCTGTTCCTGCCAACGTAGCAGTTCAAAAGCACGTCAAAGTGCAAGTAGATAAACAGGTACCGCTCTGGCGGGAAGGTTTCTGTGCGCTGCTCTGGTTCGCCAGAAGTGGCTTCGTCATGCTGGCCACATGACCCAGAAGCTGTACGCCGGCTCCCTCGGCCAATAAAGCGAGATGAGCGCCGCAACCCCAGAGTCGGTCACGACTGGGCCTAATGGTCAGGGGTCCCCTTTACCTTTATGTGCCAGGCAGACTGGAGTCAAGAACCACTGACGGATTATTTTTAAGGGGTTTCCAAAGCTTCATTCATACTCTTTCTTCTTCCCGATGTGTAGGAAACCTCCGAAATCAAACCTCCATCCATGAATTCGTCCTCCTGGGATTCTCAAACCATCCCGAATTGCAAATATTTTTCTTCTTGGCCTTCTCCATCGTTTACACGGTGACCTTGACGGGGAATCTCCTCATCATTCTGGTTGTCATGGCCAACAGCCGTCTCCACACACCCATGTACTTCCTCCTTGGCCACCTGTCCTTCATTGATCTTTGCTACATGACCGCCACCGTCCCCCAAATGCTGGCAAACTTCCTCCGAGAGTCCAAGACCATCTCCTACGCTGGATGCATGGTCCAAATCTTCTCCCTCATTTCTTGTGTTGGATCAGAGTGCATCCTCCTAGCGGCCATGGCTTATGACCGATACGTAGCCATTTGTCACCCGCTGCTCTACACGGTCATCATGAATAGGAAAGTCTGCTTTCAAATGGTGGCTGGGTCGTGGACAGGGGGCTTCCTGAACTCCCTTGTACACACTCTCTTGACATCCACCCTGTCATTCTGTGGGCCGAGGGAGATCCGCCATTTTATGTGTGACGTCCCACCGCTTTTGGAGTTGTCCTGCACAGATACAGCCCTGAATAATATTGTGCTCCACACAGCCAGCATGTTCATTGGGGTTAGCCCTTGCTTCTTCATCATCATCTCCTACGTCTTCATTGCTTTAGCCATCCTCCAGATCCGTTCCACAGAGGGCAGGAGGAAGGCTTTCTCTACATGCACGTCTCATCTTGCAGTGGTCATTATGTTCTTTGGGACTGCTCTCTTTAATTACAACCGGCCCAGTGCAGGCTATTCCTTAGATGTGGACACACTGGTCTCAGCCCTGTATTGTATCGTAACCCCCATGCTAAACCCCATTATATACAGCTTACGGAACCAGGAAGTGAAGCTGGCAGTGAAAAGACTGGCAAGCACAAAGTGAAACGTCTTCTAAATCAAAGGTGGGCAGATACCAGGCTTACTAGATCTGCTATTTTCATTATTTGCTAGAACCCTGAGGTTCCTGATTCAGACAGCAGAAAGACCCATCCACAGAGGAGGCTGCCTGGTGTCTCTCTGGATGAGCCCCTGCTCCCTTGGCTTTTCTCCTTCCAACCACGAGGCATACCTAGAATCAATAACACATGTAGAAACACTGGGGTTTCCTGTGAGAAGATACTTTCCCATTTAGCTACTATTATTGTGGATATAGCAGGACACTTTAAAAGACAAATAAGTAACTAGGATTGCAGTCCTGTACACTGGGAATAAGCCTCATTGAACTTGGAGTGGATTTATCTCTGAGTAAACATGTATGCTTGTGCTGTTAAGAGTATATTTTTTTGAAGAACACTTTAAATTTCTTCCCTCCCACTTTGAGCACCTTGTTCTGCTCGCTATCATAATGACAAGCGCCCCCCCCCCCCCCGATCACTTAAACCAAAGTCTCCTGAAAAATCCACTCTGAGCAAGAGGAACTCTACACTGGATAGGACAGTTGGTGGCAGCGGTTGTTGATATGCCCTGCTTCGAATTGTTCCTGAACCAAGCTCTCATTCATTAAATGGAGGCTGTCCATCTATAAAGCAAATTTCCACCCCACTCACAAAACAAAACCCTAGATAATGCAAAACATCAATTTAGAGATGTGGTGGTCCCAGCCTGTCTACAACCCTCTTATGTTCTTAAGTCAGTGCACCTAAGAAGAGAGTCCTAGATCTAGTCCAGCATCCTGTACACACAGTGGCCCACCGGATGCCCGCAGGAAGCCCACAAGCAGGGCAGGAGCACAATAGCACTCTCCCCTCCTGTGGTTTCCAGCAACTGGGTCTTTTTCTTCTGACCAGGAGGCAGAGCATAGCCATATTGGCTAATGCTCATTGATAGCCTTGTCCTCCATGAATTTGTCCAATCCTCTTTTAAAGTCATCCACGTTGGTCACCATCACTGCCTCCTGTAGGAGCGAGTCCAAAGTTTAATTATTATTATTATTTATTAAATTTGTTCATTGCTTTATCTTGCCCAAGACTCTCCAAAGTGACTTACAGCCAACAAACCAAGAAACCCACATAGATATTGAAATATACTCGGAGTCGAGAGTGGATTTCATGCTCTTTATTCAGCTCATAGTGGTGAGGAGGAATGGAAGTTCCCCCAGAATGTCTGCTTTATATACATTATTTACACAATGGGCCCCATGTGATTGGCTAATTAAGGGATTCTCTTATAGGCCAATCAGGTTGTGGATACACTTCCACCTGGTGCTGGATTGGGTGGCTCCTGTGGACCAATCAGACTGCTGCATTCTGAATCCTATTGTTCTAGGACCAATCAGACTGCTGCATTCTGAATCCTATTCAACTCAGTACATAACAGATATATTAAAACCAAGGGTGGGCGAAGGGTGGGGGGTGTGCATTTAAAACATCCCACTCTTTCTAAAAGGCCCCAAATAGTTGAAGGCCAAAGGTCTGGTTATAGAGCAAACTTTTTGCTTGGTGCCTTAACTATGCACTGCATGAAGAAGTATTTTGTCTATCCTGACAATCTTCCAACATTCAGCTTCATTGGATGGCCCCAGTTTCTAGTGTTATGACAACTAAAGGAAAACAACCTTCTCTCTATCTACTTTTTCCACCTTTGCTCTGCAGGTGGGGATGCTGACAGATTTCAGGGCCCACCCTAACATTAGACAGTGGGGTGTTGTCCTCAGGCAGCAGGTGCTGGGTGTGGTTGGGTGGGTTCAATGGGAAGACAAAGGAGCTAGGCCAGTGATTTGTGATGTGCTGTCCCTTGCTCACAGATTCATATCCCCACCTGCTTCATGTAAACACAGCTGAGGAAACGAATAGGCAAGCAAGTCCCAGGGTCAAATGCAAAATCATCACACAGAGCAGCAACCTGTGCAAAGCAGCGGGTGGAAACTGCTTGTCTATCCCAATGAAATACCATTAGAGGACTGGAATAAGGTAGAGTGGAAATGATGTGATGGCCTACAGGTGCAATCCTAGCCCCACTTACCTGGGAGTAAAGCTCCACTGAATTTAGTGAAACTAGCAGCTTATCCACACTTACCTTTCCAGACACGGTCCAAAGCTCCGTGTCTGAGCACCTTTTTTTGGGCTCGGGAGCTTTCCACTCAAAAACCCGCTTTTTAGCAATCATTTGGAGCTAACATCAATCCCTGGAATCCCAAGAAATGTAGTTTGTTAAAGGTTCTGGGAAGTGTAGCTTTGTGAGGGGTAAACTACAGTTCCCAAGTCTTTGGGTGAAGCCGTGTGATTTAAATGTCTGATGTGGATGCGACCTTACGTCAGGATTGCTGCCTTAGATGCATGATTGCAATGGAGCCTGCACCCAACCCTAAGCAACATGTAGCTGGGATAATCAAAATGTGGTGTAGTGGTTAAAATGCTGTTGCTGGGAGAGCAGGGTTCAAATCACTGAGCTACTTGGAGAAAAGTTGGGATATAAATGTAGTAATAAATAAATATTCCTTCCCTCCTCAACCCAGCACCTCCCCCTTCCTTTGTGGTTTACCTGGTGTCAAATTTTAGATTGCAAGGTGGGTGACAGTGTGTCTTAGTTTACAGAAGATGGCCCTCAGCTTGGAGTGCTGTTAGAGGACAGCTCTCTGTCTGAAAGGCTGTCAGGTCCAAAGCCCTCTTGAAAGGTAAGTTCATAAAAGGGAGGAGGGGGTTGCAGTTGCCCACCACGAGATAGCACCTAGACAGAGGACAGAGAAGGCGCACTGGTCCCCTGGGTCAGTCTTTCCCATCACAATGAGATTTGGTATGCCTGTTTAAATTACAGTACAGTGGTACCTCGGGTTAAGTACTTAATTTGTTCTGGAGGTGCATTCTTAACCTGAAACTGTTCTTAACCTGAAGCACCACTTTAGCTAATGGAGCCTCCAGATGCCGCCGCACCGCCACAGCACAATTTCTGTTCTCATCCTGAAGCAAAGTTCTGAACCCGAGGTAATATTTCTGGGTTAGCAGAGTCTGTAACCTGAAGCGTCTGTAACCTGAAGCGTATGTAACCCGAGGTACCACTGTAGTTATTTCTAAATTTGCATCTATAGCATATGCAAATTTTATGCAAATACGCGTCCTTTTCCAGTGTAAGTGGCCGCCTTAAGGACACAACAATAAACAACAACAACGAAAACAAGAAGACACTTGCTCCTCCTAATCTCAGGCGAGCAAATTCTGCGACTCCGCTAGTTGGCCACCAGAAGGAGCGGTGAAACCACGCTTCCTTTTTCCGCTCCTGGCTTTGCTGCTTTTGAAATACTCTCACATGATGGCTTGTCATGTGACCGTGCGGCAGGCTCAATATGGCGGCCTCCATAGAGCGCCTAGTCCATAGAGTAGGCGAGGGGCAGCGACCGACTGCTTTGGTTGTTTTTTCTATGGTGCTGCTCCGCTGCTTTCTGGGAGTTCAGGGTCACTCCGTAGCTTGGTAAGTGCTCAAACCAGAGGAGAAGCCTTTCCACCTCTAAGCATCATGTGGGCGCGGGGGTGAGAGTTTCCGGCTCTTCCCACCCCCGCCGCATTTAGCTAATCTTTAGCTGTGCTTGTACGTGAAGGAAACTCAGGTGATAAGAGGGCCGAAGAGATCAAATTGACAATACCTGGGCGGATGTCCCGTTGAACAAGTAACACTGCTTGCAAGTATAAAGGTAGTAGAACAAGAAGAGGATTTAGCACCGTATTCCCAGAGTGTTTTTTGTTTTGTTTTTGTTTTAAGGTAGAGATTCTATTTGTATAGGCATACAAGTCCTTGCAGAGAACTTTTTTAATTTGGGAGAGCCTTAAAAAATGCTTTCATTCGTCTTATCCTGCCACATCAGTACTTCCCCATCTTATCACATTTGTGGATCTGGTGGCTGTGTGCAGGAAGCTCTCCAGTTTTCTCAAGCATTTTTCTTTGTAACTAAATTAGTTCTGTTCTAGAACTTGGTGGTAGTTTTGTCAGGCGGAAATGGGGGAGTGAGACCTACTAGGACAGTTGCTTTTCATTTCCTCTGTTCCAGTTGCTTTAACACAGAGATTGAGTGAAGTTTTTCCAGTGGTGGAAAAAACTCGGGGCACCTTAATTTCTGGCTCTCAGGCTGCATTAAAAGGCACGTGTGTGGGGGCAGTAGTTTTCTTAAATCCACTGAGTGTTCCTCCATCTTCTTACATAATGTGGGTTTCCTTAGAATCTAGTTTAGCGCAGAACTGCCTACTTACAGATGTTCAGCCCTCGAAGTGTGCTTCCTCATCCAAGCACAAGCCTGATCTTGCCTGTCACCCTTTTGATTTCTGACCTGCTTAGTGGCAGTTGTTTGCAGTCCCTTGAGTCAGAGTTTCTTCTTTGGTCAGCCCCCTCCCCTGGCCTATTTAAAGGTAAAGGTACCCCTGCCCGTACGGGCCAGTCTTGACAGACTCTAGGGTTGTGCGCCCATCTCACTCAAAGAGGCCAAGGGCCAGCGCTGTCCGAAGACACTTCCGGGTCACGTGGCCAGCGTGACATCGCTGCTCTGGCGAGCCAGAGCCACACACGGAAACGCCGTTTACCTTCCCGCTAGTAAGCGGTCCCTATTTATCTACTTGCACCCAGGGGTGCTTTCGAACTGCTAGGTTGGCAGGCGCTGGGACCGAACAGCGGGAGCGCACCCCACCGCGGGGATTCGAACCGCCGACCTTTCGATCGGCAAGCCCTAGGCACTGAGGCTTTAACCCACAGCGCCACCCGCGTCCCCCTGGCCTATTTAGCTCGATGTAAAATGACAGGCATGGGAAAAGAGCAAACTTAATGTGTTTATTACCTGAGCATTAATGGAACAGCTTTTAATGGCTCATTAGAGCTGCTTGTGGTGAAATAGAGGCATTGTCTCAGAAAGATATTCACTCCATGTAGGTGGAGAGGTGGTGTTTCCTAATGGAAACCAGTCTTATAACAGATGGCATTTCTTCCACCCAAATATACTCCAAGTTCTAAATGCCTTCCTCAGTGCATCCTATGATAATTCAAAAAAGTAATCTAGAATTTAAGATTTCACAGAATAATAACATTATGAGGCTTTCAAAGTTTGGAGGTGATATCTAGCTGGCAGGAGGTCCCACTTTGCAACTTTATTTGTAACGCAGTGCTTTTCAGTTAAAGGAGTAGTAACACTGAGGACACCAGCTATCAGTCCATATTTAATTATATGGGTTTTGCATTTCTTGGCCCAGCTTTGTACAGATTTATTAGAAATTTGCTTCAAATAACATTTTGGGGTCAACCTTGTATCCAACATATGTTGTAAGGAAGCAAGGTGGTGCAAACGATTTGACAGGGCAAGCTAGTGAGTCTGAACCTGTATGATTCACATTGGAAACTTGCAAAATTTCAGGAATTCATTGAACGATGACCTATTACTGCCGTACCCTCCACCTCGACACGGTCCGCGGCATCACCATCGGTACGTTCGGGACTGTCAAGCTCTCCGACACGGCAACACAACACATGAATCCTGGCCTAGCAATAACAGCACTGTCTTTCCACTGACCGTCACAAGCATCTTCATCTCTGACATCCCTCCAAAGGGTCAGAATAGTCGACATGTCTATGGCCATCTCACTACAGTGAGGGACCCCCTGAGGACGTTCTCTGTGCTGGAGCCTGGTGGGCCAGGGGGCTGCCGTAAACGCAGCCGAGCAACGGTGGAAGAGACCGCCAGGCATGGCAAGTGCCTCGTGGCTCAGAACGGGGGGTACTTCAACACGAAAACCGGAGAGTGCCTTGGGAATGTTGTGAGCAACGGGCATCTCATCCATTCCTCTGGAGGGATTCAGAATGCTCATTTTGGCATCCGGAAGGATGGCACTCTAGTCTTTGGGTAAGGGATCAGCAATTCTTCCTTTTAAACCAGGTGTGGGGAGCTGGAAATCACATAGTACCTGTCAGGCCATTGGGCCATCTAGCTTAGCATGGTCAACACTGACTGGCAGTGACTTTCTAGGATTTCTGAAATCCTAGAAAGCAGGGGAGATACCGTGATCGCAGACTTGGAGTTTGGAAGGGACTGTGAGGGTCATGCAGTTCAACCCCCTGCAATGCAGGAAACTTTCACCCAATGTCTGTCTCGAACCCACGACCCTGAAATTACAAGTCTCATACTCTTCCAGCTGAGCTATCCCTCAGGTCATGGTGAACTGTGAACTTGGAAGGGACATTGGTGGCCACACTTAGCTCAACCCACTCTTCAGGGCTGGGTTTGCAGTGCAGAGTGTACTGCAGCATCCCTGATGGAGAGCCATTCAGCTTCTGCCTCATAGGAGAGCTCTACCACCTCCTGAGATAGCCTAATCCACTGGCCATTAAAGCTGTATTATACCACAGTCATGGCTTTTGCCAGAGGATCCTGGGAAGTGTGGTTTATGAAAGATGCTGAAAGCCGGCCCCTTTTCCCATCACAGAGCTACAATTCCCAGAGAGGAATTGTCCTTTAAATATTTTCAAATGTCTCTCCCTCCTTATAACATGGCTCCTCCGTTGTCTTTTCCAGCTACCTCTCTGAGGAGGACGTGTTGGCTAAAGACAATCCCTTTGTGCAGCTTGTGAGTGGGGTGGGTTGGCTCTTGCGAGATGGGGAGGTCTACGTGAATCAGAGTCGGGCGGTGGAATGTGACGAGACGCAGGAAACAGGTAAATGTGGGGAGGGGCCCTGTTCCCAGTGGCATAGCATGGGGGGTGCAGGGGGGGCCGGCCGCACCGGGCGCAACATCTGGGGGTTAGGGTTAGGGGGCGCAAATCCACGGGTTAGGGGGCGCAAATTACTTGCCTTGCCCCGGGTGCTGACAACCCACGCTACGCCACTGCCTGTTCTTTTTGTCTGCCTGATGCACTGGATGGTCAGAAGGGGAGGAGGAGCGATAACAGGGGGCGTGTATTGATCTGTCCATAATGGGAAGCACCCACAAGGCTTGGTAGCCACCCAAGACTGGAGAGGAACTGATGTGTCTTGCATCTTTTCCTTCAGTCCACTGCCTTTCTGTGCCCCTCCCCCATGCTTTCTGTGCTGTTGGGTGGGTGAAGAGCTATGGGATTCACTTGGTTCCTCTGGTGAGTAAGGCTTGGGCAGGGGAAGAACATGTTCCATGAAGGTCCTGGCATGACCTAGCAAGCTCTAGACCACCCCAGGCTCAGCAGGCTCAAGGCCAAGGCTGCCCATGGCCCTAATGGAAAAATTAAGATATAAGATGTAAGCATTAGGAAAAGGTAATCAAGAAGACAAGTGGTGATTTGCGGTACTGTTTAATTGAATTTGTATGTAACAAAGAAAACCATTTTGCACCTCCTCAAACACACCAGTGACTTGTGGTTAATGGACTGCAGCTAATCGTATTAATTTTTATTTCCTTCCCAGAACCAGATATCTGGTTTTTTTAATGTTCTTTCATTATAATCACCATGCCCACGCTTCAGCGAAACTGAATTCTTGTATTCTCTCTTCAAATGATTCATTACATTTATGTTTCTTGTCTGTATGCTCATGAAAATTAAATACATATGTTTATATATGGCGAAACAAAAGACCAGAGCTGTGATGGTACCCAGCTTAAAGCAGACGGTATTTAAGAAAACAAAACATGCTTACACCATTCTGCTGCAAGGAGAGGTTTTGCCCTGTGATTTGTTTTTGTTTTTTTAAAAACATCCTTGTAGCAGAGTGATTATGTTTCTCAGCTATTTGTACTCTGTCTCTCTTTCTCCCCACCCCTTTGTGGTAGGTACGTTTGACAAGTTCATCAATACTGTGTCTGCCAGGACAGCCGTGGGGCATGACAGGCAAGGACAGCTGGTGTTGGCCCACTTTGATGGGCAGACACATACAAGGGGGTAAGTCTGATTAGTTTTTGAAGTCATTCCTCCTAGTGGGGTAGGTGATCCATGCCTCAGATTGAGCTCTGCTTGGAGGGCCTCTTTGTCTCCTTGATGTGTTGTGGGTCAGTTTTGCTTTTTTTATTTAAGTAACAATTCAGGATAGGGACGCGGGTGGCGCTGTGGGTAAAACCTCAGCGCCTAGGACTTGCCGATCGCATGGTCGGCGGTTTGAATCCCCGCTGCAGGGAGCGCTCCCGTCGTTCTGTCCCAGCGCCTGCCAACCTAGCAGTTCGAAAGCACCCCCGGGTGCAAGCAGATAAATAGGGACCGCTTACCAGCGGGAAGGTAAATGGCGTTCCGTGTGCTGTGCTGGCTCGCCAGATGCAGCTTGTCACGCTGGCCACGTGACCCGGAAGTGTCTGCGGACAGCGCTGGCTCCCGGCCTATAGAGTGAGATGAGCGCACAACCCTAGAGTCTGGCAAGACTGGCCCGCACGGGCAGGGGTACCTTTACCTTTACTTAACAATTCAGGAGAAAAGTTAAATAAGGAATCCAACTGTAGGTGCTAGCATTTAACATGTAGGTGTCTGAGGAATTTCCATCCTATGACTCAACACCAGACAAGTATTATTCTGTAATGTATCCCGGTTTGCCCATAACGCTAAGAGGTTGGTTTGTAAACCTTAGTTTATGTTAAGTGCAGTAAACCATGGCTTACAGGCTAAGGCACTGGGGCAGGTTCAGATGATTAAATTAAACCATGGTTTAGTTAACCAGGCCTATATGAAAGAGCCTTCTTTTTTTAATGACTTTAATTGACCCTCATCTTAAAGAAAGCAGAGCCAGGTTTGGAAGGTTGGTTACTGTGGTACGTGAATTCTCTCTCACATGAAAATATATGGTCGTCCCCACCAACCCAACCCTCAAGCTGTTATCTTGTCTGTGCTACAGTAATCGCTGGTTCTCTTTTCAGGGCTGCCCTAAGACTTCTCACTGCCTGAGGCAGATGGTGAAGTCTTGTACAGAAGCCTAGCATAAGGTACCCCTGCCCGTACGGGCCAGTCTTGACAGACTCTAGGGTTGTGCGCCCATCTCACTCAAGAGGCCGGGGGCCAGCGCTGTCCGGAAACATTTCTGGGTCACATGGCCAGCGTGACATCGCTGCTCTGGCGAGCCAGAGCCGCACACGGAAACGCCGTTTACCTTCCCGCTAGTAAGCAGTCCCTATTTATCTACTTACACCCGGGAGTGCTTTCGAACTGCTAGGTTGGCAGGTGCTGGGACCGAACAACAGGAGCGCACACCCCTCCGCGGGGATTCGAACCGCCGACCTTTCGATCGGCAACCCCTAGGTGCTGAGGCTTTTACCCACAGCGCCACCCGCGTCCCGAAGCCTAGCATACAAACAGTTTAATCTTGCATTGACACTGTTAATGTGCCAGAACATTCCACTACACACAAGGACCACAGGCTAGCGTGGCCGGGAACAGAGCATGCCACATGGCTCATCCAGCCCTAACACTTAACTTCCGCTCCCTGCTCTCCAGCATTTGCCTCCTTCCTCCGCCTAAGGATAGGGCCGGCCCTTACTCTTCTTCCGCCTATGTAAGGCATCTTCTCACAGCTATCCCCTTAATCGTTTGCACAGCCTCAGTCTTTGGGATATGGCTGATTTCCTGAAGCAGCAAGGCGTCGTCAATGCCATCAACTTGGACGGCGGAGGGTCTGCAACCCTGGTCTTGAATGGAACGCTTGCTAGTTACCCTTCAGATCACTGGTAGGTGCTGTCGCTGTTTGCTAAAGGGGAGCTTGACCCTGTACTCGTGGACAATGCAGAAAGAGCCCCCTGCTGTCACACTTCTGGTCCTGAAGTGGCCAGGCTATGTTTGGGGGGTGAGACAGTTTTCTGTGGGTCTGCATCAGTGTCAAATGAAGTTACTACAGCTGAGAAACCTCGCTGTTTCTCCCAGCTTTAAAGAAGGGCCAGGATGTGTACTAGGGCTTGGCTTGGCTGCTGTTGTTGTTCTTTTGGTGCAATCAGTATTTCTTTCTCCCCAGTGAACCTTACCCCATGTGGCGCTGCCCTCGGCAGGTTTCGACTATCCTGTGTGTCCACGAACCTGCCTGCCAGCCTCCGGACTGCAGTGGGCATGGGCACTGCGTCCTTGGGGAATGTCAGTGCGATGGAGCTCTCTGGAGAGGACCAGCATGCGATGTCTTGGACTGTGGCCCTTCCAACTGCACCCTGCATGGAATCTGTACAGAAGGCAAGGCCACGTGGGCTGGGAGAGGTGTGAGCATGTGGGTCAGGTAGAACAGGTGCCCGGCCTCCAAGTCAGGGCTGCCTATAGAGATGGGGCTCTCAGAAGCACATCACTAGTAGCAAGTAAAGGTAAAGGTAAAGGGACCCCTGACCGTTAGGTCCAGTTGTGGCCGACTCTGGGGTTGTGGCACTCATCTCGCTTTATTGGCCAAGGGAGCCGGCGTACAGCTTCCGGGTCATGTGGCCAGCATGACTAAGCTGCTTCTGGCGAACCGGAGCAGCGCACGGAAACGCCGTTTACCTTCCCGCTGGAGCAGTACCTATTGATCTACTTGCACTTTGACATGCTTTCGAACTGCTAGATTGGCAGGAGCAGGGACCGAGCAACCGGAGCTCACCCCATCGTGGGGATTCGAACCGCTGACCTTCTGATCGGCAAGTCTTAGGCTCTGTGGTTTAACCCACAGCTCCACCCACGTCCCTACAGCACCCTTGATTTAGAGGCTGCCTATAGAATTAGGGTTCTAGAAAGCACATTGCTATTAACAAGTGGGACTCCTGCTGAGACTGCTTCTGGGCAAATTGGGTTTTTTAAAAACCCTTGGATATATAGCAGGGGATGTTTTTTTACTCCTCTTTTTCTTTTGGTTAAAGGCAGCCTCGGACTAACCTGTTCTGATTTGTTAGGATGCTGGCTCTACCATTGGGCAGAGTGAGGCAACTTCTTGGTATCCAGAATAGGAGCAGTGGTGGCAGTTTCCCACCTACTCCTCCTGAATCCCCCATCTTGGAGGACAGAGCTGTGTTTGCTCCCCAGGCTCCCCCTCGCCCCCTAAACTGGCCTTTGGCTTTTAACTCTCTGTTTCCTTTTTGTGTTGGTTTAGTCTGCTTGTTTTTAAATAGAACTGTCTTTTAGACTTGTTAATGCTGTTTTAATGTATTTACGTGTTTGTTACTTTCTTCAAATATTTTCAGTTGCTTTGAGTTGTCACTGAGAAATAAGGTGACTAATTTAATAACAATATTCCCCAAATGTCCTCCGTTTCCCCTTGGCCGTGGCTTATCTGAAAATCCCACGTTCTGTCCTGAATTCCCTCCTTTGCCGGCACTGGTGACTCTATTCCCGGTTGTGCCACAACTTACCTCTCTGTGCCCATGAACTCACTGCTCCAAAATCACATCCATCTCTTCTTTCCCCCTTTATTGCAGAGGGATGTCTTTGTGATGCTGGCTGGCAGAGCCCCAACTGCAGTGAAGGTAGCTGGATTTCCTCCCTAACAATCCTTCCTTTGCAGAGTTGTGTGTTTGTGTGAATATTTATCTATTGCATCAGTTTGTAACTTGGGAAACCAATTGCAAAAGTTAGGGCAGCGTTTGCCAACCTAGTGCCCTCCAGTGGTCTTGGACCGCAAGTTCCATCAGCCCCAGCCATCGTGGGGCAGAGTATAAACTCAAACAAAACAAAACAAACTTTTCACCCTTTGGCCAAATAATAAGCTGAATTGTTACAGTCCTTGAAAATACGCTGCAGTTGATTGAACTGGCAGTAGCTGTTTTTCTCCAGTTTTATTGATTTTATTGCCTTGTTCTTCTTTTATTGCTTTACTTTGTGTTCCTTGCTCCAAGCATTCTTTGGTCAGGATAGAAATTAACTACGGTAAATATATATTTCCAGGGCAACTTACATCCTGATTGACTTTTCTGTTTTGACTTTGCTACATGTATTGGGGGGGGGGGGGAGGCACTTTTGGTGGCCTGCATTGTGGCCACCAAATGCTGAGTTTTTTTATTATTATTGTGATTTATTCCAAAAGAAGGACGAGCTTATGCAAACTGCAGAAACAACATGGGCTGCATTTTCTGTCCTGGGACAGATGTAGGGGATGGGGAGATCCACAGCTGCACCCTTATCCAGCTTACCCATGTCCATGCAAGGTCCTTACCATCTGTGTCACCAGTCTAGTGCTTAAATGCAAGGTTGGAACAACTGTGTGTGTGACCCTTCGTAGCAGGGAAAGCCAGCAGGTGTTCTCTGGCTGTTCTTGTTGTTGGACTCCAGATCCCATCAGCCCCAGCAAGTGCGGCTTGTGGCAAGGCATGATGGGACCTGTAGTCTAGCAACATTTGGAGGCTGCCACGTTGGCTATCCCTGCTTTACAAGGGGGGGTAGAACATGTGCTCACTGGTAGAACATGTGCTTGGAATGCAGAAGGGTCCCAGGTTCAATCCTTGCATTGTATCAATTGTCGGTATATAAACACATCTATAAATAAAAAATCCTGGCGTCTGTGGGGAAGGCTGGGCAAGTCGGCCATTCTGAAAGCATGGAAGCTGCTGCCAATCAGTGCAGACAGTACTGAGCCAATTGAACAAATAGTCTACTTTGGTATAATGCAGTTATATTGGGGCTTCCCTTGCTCTTGACCTGGAAGCTGCAGGCAATGCAGAATGCTGCTGCACAGCTGCCCATGGGACTGACACCCCACCAGCATATAGCACCTCTGCTGAAAGATCTGCACTCGCTTCCTACCAGGCCAAGTTCAATTGGTTTCTTACTGTTAGTATATAAAGCCCTTAACAGCTTGGGAGCAATTTACCTGCGAGATCGCTTTGCCCTATATAAGCCCACTTGACTGCTCTGAACTGGCCCCGTTAAAAGTGCCACATAATATTTTTTCAGCATTTGTAAGAAATCAGCGTTTTAGCATTTAACCTTCGCTTTGGCTCACACTATTGACATCAGGCAGAGTTCCTACAGCGAAGGCACCTTTCTGGTGCCTACTAAAAACATTTTTGTTTAGACAAGCCTACCCACACCTGTGGAATGCTGACATGTGTTTTCATTAGGCTTTTAGCTTATTTCTGAAGGTTTTAAATTGGTTTTTAACTGATAATTTTATTGCTTTATTCTTTTTTTGTAAAGGATTTCAGGTTGTTTTCTTTATGTAGGATGAAGTGCTGTGTATAATTTTTGTGAAGCAAATAAACAGTAAATATATATTCCTCGCCACCCAAAGTTCTGATGGTGTTTTGTGTGTGGTCTCCTCCCTCCCTCTGTCTCTTCTGCCATAGCCTGTGCTCCTGGTTCCTATGGCGACGGCTGCCTTCAGAAGTGCCTCTGCCTCAATGGTGGTGCCTGTGACCCTGTCCACGGAACTTGCAATTGCTCAGCTGGCTACCAAGGCACGCATTGCGAAGAAGGTGAGAGATTTGTTTATTTTAACTTGGCTGTGGTGATAACGTATTTGCTCTACTCCCTTCTTGCTGAGTTAAAACTTGCTGGTTAAAACAGCACTGTCTGCACCTGGTACTTGTGACTGTCACTGCTCCCCTCCCAGCCTTTATAATTCCTTAACGTGCTGTGGGGAGCCATGCTTTGGGCTCCAAAGAAATTGGGACAGCCGGAAGACGGGGTGTAAGCAGCGAAGAAATGGGCGAGTTAGCTGACAGGAGAGGCTCAGTGGAGCCAGCTAGTGGGTGAAGAATGTCCAACCTTTCCACATCTTCTACACACAGTGCACAGTTAAACTGTGGAACTCACTGCCACTGGAGGCAGTGAGGACCACCAATATGAATGGATTGGACAAATTCATGGTTATTAGCCACAATGGCTCGGTTCTGCTTCCACAGTCAGGGTATTCAGGCTTCTGAATACAGGTGCCAGAAACCACAGGAGAAGAGAGTGCTGCTGCACACACGTCCTGCTTTCTGGTTTCCCCGCAGGTATCTGGTTAGCCTCTGTAAGAACAGCTTGTTCTGGGCAAAGGCAGAAGGGCTTTGCAAGCCTTGGCAATCAGCTGCTCATCCGTGCCAGAAAACCCTGCTGTAAGACAGAGAGCCAGGCCTGATTCTGCCATGTGTTTCCCGGGCCTGCTTGCTGTTGTGTAACCCCCAACTTGTCTTCCCTGTGATTGTTTTCTCAGCCTGTCCCAGCGGACGGTACGGGCCAAACTGCCAGGATGCCTGTCCCTGCCCAAACCAGCGTCCTTGTGATCGGAAGACGGGCAGTTGCAATGTTTCTGCTGAATGCCCCCTGCCTGACGACGTAGACACAGGTAGGTGGCTCAGGGGCCTCATGACTCAGAAGGAGACACAGCCTGAGCTTTTCTTTTGGAGGGTTTGGCCCTTGGCCTTTTTGCTTCCTGTTTAAAAGGGTCCTGGAAAGATAGGAAGAGGCCTTATTTAGACTCTGGCTCATTGGCCTACCAATCTCAGTATTGTCTTCCCTGACTGGCAGCTGCTCTCCAGGACTTCGGGCAGGGATCTCTCTCATGTTGTGGAGGGGGCTGACTAAAAATCAGCCCTCCTGCCAGGGAAATATCTCCTCACTCTCATATATATATATTCTAAAGTACAGCATAAAAGCCCCACTCTCTAGAGGCCAGGTATTCTATTGATCAAATTAGGCCTCAGTGCTTTTCCACACCTTAGCCCAGGCATAGGCAGCCTCGGCCCTCCAGATGTTTTGAGACTACAATTCCCATCATCCCTGACCACTGGTCCGGTTAGCTAGGGATGATGGGAGTTGTAGTCCCAAAACATGCTGGAGATTGAACCTGGAAGCTTCTGTATGTGAGGCTGTTGCTCTGCCTGAGCCATGTGGTTCTTCCCTGTAGGGTTATACCTGGGACAGCTCTTTCTCTCCTGGGCTGCTGCCAGTCAGAATAGTGGTACCGTGCTGAATAGGCCCAAGAGATTTGATGGCTTCATATATCCCAGCTACCCTCTTCTTGGTCTACATTCCAGAGTGCCTGTGGATTTTGGGGTAGCTTTCTAGTGGTGCAATGTACAAGGGAAGAAGACGGATCAAAAAGCTGGAAGAAAGGGGAAATGGGACTGTGCCCCTGTATAGAAAACGGGGGCAGGAAGCGGACCTTATTCCCGGTGCATTTCAGGGGTTCCTCTTTCCCAAGGAGTGTAAACCTGCTTGAGTCCCATTGGAAATCTCATCAATTTCAAGGGTGCTTTAGCTCCAGTTGCATTGGAACCAAAGTTACTATTTCTTGATCTTTGAATGCTTGCTGAAGTTGAGCAGATTACAAATGGGTCGAGTCTGATGGAATGTATGGATTCTTTGAGAAGGAATTCCTTGGAACAAGTTAGGGCACTAGGGGCGTCGTCTCTTTTTTGTCGCCACCCCACCCCCTTACACAGTTGTCATCCGCATTCGTCTTGAACAAACTGTCCTGCCCATCCCTTTCAGGACAGCAAGAGAAATCTAGACTCTTGATCTGACGCAACGATGAAGCCTTCATGGATCCGTTCCAGTCTATTTGCTGCATTGGAGATTTGCCTTGTCCTTCGTGCCTGGCAATTAAGCATCTAAATGCATCTCTCTCTCCCTCTCTCTCGCAGGGCAGTGCTTGCTGAAGGCCAATGAGAAAGACGCGCTCCTTGGGTTTACAATGTAAGTTGTGTGCTTTGTGTTTTTGTAGTGTGGTTGTGTGTTGTAATATTTTCTAGCCTCCTGTAATAGAGCTAGTCGCAGAGTCCTAGTCTACAAGGCCCCCTCCACCTCTGCGTGGTCCAGCCCATTGCCCAGTGCAGGCAGTATAGATCACCCCCAATAGACAGCTGTTCATCCTTATACGGACACAAGAAGAGGCCTGCTGGATCAGGCCAGTGGCCCATCTAGACCAGCATCCTGGTCTCACGGTGGCCAACCTGTTGCCTACAAGAAGTCCGCAAGCAGGAGCTGAGGATGACAGCACTCTGCACCTGCAAATTCCAGAAAGTGGTATTCAGAAACATTACTGTCTTCTGATTCTGGTGGTGGAGCATAGCCACAGCAGCTAGTAGCCTTTGTTAGCCTTTTCCTCCATGAATTTGTCCAACTCTCTTTGAAAGCTATCCAAGTTGGTGGCCATCGTTGCCTCCCATGGCAGCAAATTCCATAGTTTTAACTATGCAGTGTGTGCCTCCACTTTGAAGAATCTGCACCATGGGAGATGCTCACCACCTCTCTAGGGAATTGGTCCCCTCGTCCATCTGGCCTTGCCATCAGGAAGCTTCTTCTAATGTTCAAGCACAGTCTCCCCTCCTGCAGCCGAAGGCCATTAGTTCTAGCCTCCTCCGCTGGGACAAGTCTGTTCTAGCAAAGTGATTACAATGATGAAATGGGAATCTTTTGACTTCTATTGTCAGTTTGCAAGCTGGCGTGTTAAGGTGCTGTAAACATGCTGATTATTATTTTCATCAGTTACCATTATTATTAATAGTATTTTTATTTTGTTTTTTTACAGTAAGGAATGGTTTATAGTAGTCTTATCTGTGCTGCTTCTGGTTAGCGCCGCGTTCAACATAAAGCACTTTTGCTGCAGCAGCTCCACAGGCCGACAGAACTTCTCCAGGCGTCCCAACAGTTTCCACTATGAACTGTTAAGGAAATCAAACAGTTTTCCACTCGCAGGAGGAGAGGATGAAGACTACACAGAAGACACAGAGACCTAACACAGACGGCTGTGATCCTTTGATGTGAGAACCAGCAGGAGGCCCCATCCATCACTCTTGTGTGATGGCACACTGTAGCAGAACCTTCCAGAAGGAACAAGTGGCTTCCATGTAGAACTTGACTACTGCTCCCCTCATTGGCCTTGCCTAGGGGCAACGGACCTTTTCTCAGTCCGAGAGCCCATATTTCCATCTGGAAACCGCCAGCAGTGAGCAGGGCCTAAGGCGAAAGAGGGCAGAGCAGTTAACCTAAGTTTTACCTTTTTGTGTACTGTAGGCTAGTTTCCACAAACACACCTCTGTATCCTCCATTGTGCTAAGCAAGAAGGACTATCAGAGTTAAAGGACACATTTCAGCTGGCAAAAGAAACATCTGGGGAAGTGTGGGGCTTTGGGAGAGGGGTTGTACTGTGAGGAGGGTCCTGAGGGACAGATAAGAGAGGGATAGATTTGGCCTCCAGGCCTGAGGTTCTCCACCTTGGACCCATCCTTTCCAAAATGAGGCACTGCCCTTCCAGATGTTTTAGGTTGGGGAAAGAAGTCTAGAAGCTGCTGGGGCTGGCCTTGACCTCTCTGCTGCTCCAGTAAAGGACTTCAAATAGAATCCTCTGCACATAAAGACAACCACCACATTACAGTATGGACTCCAGCTCCCATCACCCTCAGCCACCATGGCTGATGGTCACAGATGAGGCAAGATGTAGCCCAGTAACAGCAAAAGGGCTGGAGGTTCCCCACCTGTGATGTGTCATGAGCCAAAATGGCTTTCAAAAAGAGGAGCAACTGTATAACTGCCAGTGTTTCCTTGCTGAGAACAGGTGGATGTAGCCAAAGTGCAGAGTGGGGCTGTTTAAAAGCCTTCTTGCAAACACCCCTGTGCTGTTTTGCAGAGGCTGCTGCCTTCCTCTCTTTCCCATGCCCCCTTGACAGCCCGGATTCAGCCAAAGCCTGTATGCCTCTGCCCCAATCCCAATTGGTATGGGATCCGGGCTTGGGCCGGATCCAGGGCTGTCAAGGGGCAGGAGAAGATTCTGGGTACATCCTTACTAATTTCTTTAAGTGGTGGTTGCAGCTCTCGCTGGGAAGACTAATGGGCTGCTACAAAAATAATGTTAAACCCTAGTTACAAATTAACTGGCTGGTTATGCAAATGAGCAGTGTGCTGGTTCACAGCGCTCATTACTTGTTCTTGTATTGCTCCAGTCTGTGCCATGCTGGGGGGAGATGTACCAGAGCCTGGTTCAGCATCGCATGTTGAGAAAGTGCTAAAAGAATTACATAATAACGAAAAGGGCTTCACTGTGAGGAATTTTACTTCCAACTCTGGTTATCAGAGTTCTTGACTCTTAACGCCTTAAGTATGATGGCCTAAGTTAGGCCTTTAGCATACGATCTTATGACAAGTTTTTTAGTAATATATTTTGTAAGATGTAGCTGCGGGTGGGATTGCCTTCCGATAATTTATTTTAAAGCAGAAATTAAGCCTGTCTCGGCCTGAATGCACAAACCACTTTTTCTTTCTGTGGCACTTTGCCTCTTCCTTCGTAATGCCAGGGGTCTTTGGCAGCCCATGTGAAATGTTGTGCCATATTTTAAATTGTGTGTTTTGTTAGCTTCAAAAGTTGAAGAACAATTGCAGCAACCATCCATGTTTGGTGCAGGGATATACTTTTTATACAATCAGGACTATATACTTTTTACACAATAAAGTGACATTTTTTCCTCTTGAGTTATGAATGTTGTCCTTTGACTACCTGAAAGAGGGTGCCAAGACTTGGCATTGTTTCCAGATGCATAGTGACAAGACTCTCATCCATTTTTACATGGTCCCCAGATACCTTAAAGCCTACATACAAAATTGGAACTCTACAAAGGTTCAAATGCACAAAAATACTACTTTATTTTAGATCAAAAATTAAAAAACACATCTTACTAAAAACTTCCATCTTACTATAAATTACAAACAAAAACTCTAGGTATGTAGTTATTTGTTAAGGCCACATTTGAGATACAGTGGTGGAAATATTGTTTCACTGCCTGGTTTATGAGCAATTCCATTTCTATCAGCTTTGCACCTCAGAAGCAAACTATTGCCCAATCATCTGTGCATTCTAAAAAAACACAAACATTTGCAAAATCTGAATTAAAAAAACACTCTAGAACATCCCTGATAATACTCCTTAAAAATATTTTTCTTTTTGAAAAAAGAAAGGCAAATTTGTGCTCACAAAGTTTACACTTAGTGTTTATCCTTATCATGGTCATGGCTGGTTTTTTGTGTGTGATTTTATACAGCAAACTGCTGGAGTGTATGTGTGTGTGTGTAATCCCTTCTGGTTCTCATATAGTCAACAGAAAACGTAGTAAAGAGAACCATAAAATCAAAATTTAGTATTGGGACAGATGAGCGAGGAATAATTTCGGTCTCTCTTTTTGGGGGGAGAGGGAGTAATGTCCAATGTGTACATATTCTTAATGCTAAGAATCAAGAAACTCATCCTAATCCATATGTACAGCAAAATCACATCTTATACACATTTAACTTGCGTGATTTGAACCTTACGCAGTTGAAAGCCAGCCAGTTGAAATCAGACAAATTGCTTGCACCCATGATGGGAGAGCTTAAAAGCTCCTTTTGCATAAGGTTTTCCTGGCCCAGAAAGAGCTCTTAGCTCTCATACTTGCTTACTGGGTTCTGGGAAGTTCTTGTGGGGGAGTGGTTTGAGTATATGTGTTTTTGCGTATATGCGCCAGCCCCGGATCTTTACCCCTGTGCAGGACGCAATCGTACTGTAATACATAACAAGTTATAGTTGGGTATAACGAGCTCAACTAATATATAGTAAAAAAAATAGAACGAGATCATCTCTTCGTCAGCATTTCAAAAGTGACATTCTGGAAGAGTATCTAAATGACCACCGCTGCTCTTCATGAGGGGCTGGGCTATTTCTGAGTGACCACTGCCCATCCTTCAACCTCAAGGGGGTCAAGGAAGTGTGAAAATGCTGGTGTGTTGGAGCCTGATCCTGAGCAGCTTAGGTCACCCAGTCCTAGAACCTTCCCATTCAGAAAATGTGGATGAGGATATGCCCTGCTTGCTTGAGAAGTGGCTGTTATCAGATCCCTGCATTGATGCCCACTGCATCCAACAGGAAAGAGGGCAACAGACCCCCCCCCCCATAAAATCCAGGCATCAACCTACAGCTTGCCTGCCCCAAATTTCAGGAGCTCTGATCAAGCTAGCTGTCCTACCATGGTGAAAAAGGAGAGAAGACAGCCAGAAGGTAGGAAAAGGTACGAAAGGGGGACTCCTTCCCGTCCTCCATCCCAATATGAAGAAGAGGGGGGCATTGGCATTTTGGCTCCCAGTCCCTTCAGGCTCTGGCTAATCGCCACTGACCATTTTCACTTCCTGGAATGTCAAATGGAGATCATGGAACAGTCCTGCCTGGGTCCAATAGGAATGGTCCAATGGGGACAGCTGTGCAGCTCCTGGGCATTTTCGATTGCTGAACTCAGAAACAGGAGGCTGGAGCTGATGCACAGCATCGGGATGGGGAGTTTTCAGGGCAACCCTGAGGTAGCAACCATGTTTGCATCCGACTCAACTGGTGATGGAAACTGCTTTCTGTGTTCCTCTACTGTGGACCTCCCACACCAGGATCTCATTATAGGAAGCTGTGAAGAGGCGTTTCCCAGAAGGGGTAAACCGGCAAAGGCACACAGCATCATCGTGGCCCAGGTAGTCTCTCTCGGCCTTCTTTGGGTGCTCGATCAGCCTCAACATGCGCTCTGTAGGGCAGACAAAGCCACAGGCTAAGAAAACATCCTTTTATAAATCAAGGACAGTGCCATTCTGCATTTGAGGGATGTGTACATGTGTAAAAATCATTTGCCCAAGAATCTCAGCCAGGGTTGGCGTCAGGATTTTCGAGTTCCCCAGACAATAAATCATCAGGGTGCCCCACCCTCGGGGGGGGGGAGGGCAGAGACATTAGTAAAGAGCACCCAGGAACCTTCTGACCAGATGACTCATGCAAGCGAGGCTACATTGCTCTGAAGGTCTTTTTTACCAGCCATATGAAATTGGTCATTGCTTTGTCACCTGAGGGCAATAACAGAACAGGTTTTGAAAGAAAAAAAGCAAGGCAATGCAGTGCCAGAGTTGGAAAGCTTTGCTAGCTTCCTTGGACCTCCTCGGTGGGCTCCCTATGGGCTTTTAGGCAAAGCCAACTGCCCGACTTTCTGCTCCCTGAAGGTGAGAGTGATCTCAAGTTTCTAGGCTTAGTGACTACGAACGTATGCTCAAAAGCGTGAGAATAACACTCAGCACCAATGAAGTCTCCTGCAGGTCCATTCCTATGCACAACTGGGATGGCTTTAAAAAAGGATGAGACAAATTCATGGAGGGTAAGGCTATCAGTGGCTACCAGCCATGATGACCATGTTCTACCTCCACTCTGAGTACCCAGGACTCATAAGTGAGGAGAGTGCTGCTGCACTCAGGTCCTGTTTGTGGGCTGCCCATGGGCACCTGGCAGGCTCCTGTGAGAACAGGATGCAGGACTAGATGGGTCACTGGCCTGATCCAGCAGGACATTCTCACAGGTGCCCCACCTGTCTGATAGGCGATAACACTTCTGTGGGGCACTGGAAACACAAAAGGGGAATGCTCCGTGCTAGAGCATCTGCCTTGCATGCAGGAAGTCCCAGGTTCATTCCCTAGCATCTCTAGGTAGGACAGGGAGAAACTCCCAGTCTGAAAACTTAAGAGTGCTGCTACCAGTCAGTGTAGACAATACTGAACTAGACGAACCAATGGTCTGACTCAGCATAAGGAAGCTTCCTATGTTTAGTGCTGTATTTCCAATGCAGGCGGCAACTACACCACTCTTGACAGCCATCCAGCTTCAACTTAACTACTTTCATCACAGGAGAGCCCCATCACCTTCCGAGGCAGCTGGAAGTGCCATAGATATTTAAGTAGAGCATATGCTTTGCATTCATAGAGGTCCCAGGCTCAGTCCCTGGCAGCTTCTCCAGGTAGGGCAGGGGGGAAACCTCTACCTGAAACCCTGAAGAGCTGCTGCCTGTCAGTTTAGCAATACTGAGCAAGATGGACAAATGACCTGACTCCATGTGAGGCTGTCTCCTATGTTCCTATGCAAGGTTACTTGGCTCGTTCCATATACAGGACTGCCTTCCCAGGGGTCTTTGGACACTACCCCCACCTGCCCATTGGGGTCTTCTGAATACCCACCACTGAAGCCAACGGCTATAATGCAGGCAGCAGGAGACAAGCTTAGCGACGTGGCAAAGTACGGCAAGGAAATCTTCTCTATGACCTGCACACAAGCGAGAGGAAAAGTCCCAAAGAGTTAGAATCTATTGCAAAATGAAGAGGAGGTGTTATTTTTGCAGTGTGGAAAAGGCTGCTTATTTTTCATCCCAATACACACCAGGAAGGCATAGGAGGAGAAACTTCTCCCTGCAGGCATTTTTGAACAGAAAAATGTCCAAATGAACAAAGGAATGCACCCTCTGTATGTGTGGGCTTGCAATAAATGTTGCAATCTGCTCTAAGATGCAATCGGATTAATGTGCAAGAATGTGCAACTAACAATTGCATCATCTTGCAGAGGGCACAAAGGGTGGAACCCATTAGGCTGGTCAATTTGAGTCTGCAAAACGGAAGAAGCCATCACTTCT
The DNA here is from genome assembly GCF_965153285.1 of Podarcis tiliguerta. NCBI lineage: Eukaryota > Metazoa > Chordata > Lepidosauria > Squamata > Lacertidae > Podarcis > Podarcis tiliguerta. Next base: position 34,553,192 of record NC_139547.1, read on the forward strand.
GCAGGAAAATCTTAGGCATTTGAGAAAATGCAAAAGGAAAGAAAAAGGGTGGGGAGAGAGTCAACCCCCCAGATATAAGTTGAGTGGTCTATTGAGAAAATGGAGCAATCCATGGGTTTCTCTGTCCCTCTCCATTTCAGCTGCAGTTGGGGCATCCAATCCTGCTCAAGTCTGGGGGTGGGCGGAGAGGCTGGAAGTTATACAGCGTCCAAATCTGTTGAACTGCAGTGACCTGCTACATCTCGACTTGCTTGGCGCTGCTTTGCTTTTCAGTCAAACCCTATGAGCTAAACAGAACAAGGAGAAGCTCCCTGTAACATTTCTGGTGCTAGGGCATGTGGCATTTTTGAGACTAAAGGCAGGGGGCTACAAGTCTCCATGCTTCTCCCACAAAGGAGAAGGGTCATGGCTCAGTGACAGATCATCTGTTTTGCACGTGGAAGGTTTGGAATTCAATCCTTAGTATCTCCAGGAAGGACTGGGAAAGACTCCTGCCTGAAACCTTGGAAAGTCACTGCCAGTCAGTGTAGACAGTAATGGATCAATCATCTGACTCAGTATACGGCAGCTTCCTATATTCACCAAACCACAAACACCTAGAGACTCAGGCAAATAGCCAGAAATTTCTTGTGTATGTTAGTTTTGCATATATAACAAACATCCCCTGCTGCCACAGCCTGAAACTGTATAGCCCAGGAACATATTAAACTACTTTTTGTTATTTGCTGGTCTTTCTAGCTCAGCACTGTCTACACTGACTGGCAGCAGCTCTCCAGGATCTCAGACTGAGGTTCTCTCTCAGCCCTACCTGGAGATGCTGGGGACTGAATCTGGAACCCTCTGCATGCAAAACAGATGCTCTAACACTGAGCGACAACTCTCATATGATGTCAGGTTTCTGCTTGTCTAGTGGAACAGCTAACAGAGCTAAAATAGACCCACAACAAAGATGAAGGGAAGCGTGCCAGCACCACCAAGTCCACGGCTGAGCCAATAACATTAGGCTCATTGGTCAGATGCAACTCCAGCAGTCCTGCTGGTAGAACACACAAGATCTCAGACAAGCCAAGATATGAGGCACCTGTTTCTGTTGCAGGCTGTAGAAGAGGATCTCCTTCTGCAATCCAAAGCCTGTATAAGCAATCATGCTTCTGTCCCAAGGGCAAAATGCTGCTAGGCTGGGAGGCAGAGGGTTGGGTACCTGGAGGGGAAAGGCAAAAGCACGAGTGACAAGGCAGGTGTGCATCATTTGGAGCTAACCAACCTCCAGTTCAGGGCTAGCACAAAGTTAATGAAATCTGAACAATTATTTCTTCTGAGGTGTGGAGTGGAGCACTTTCCCCTCTTCGAAATCTGGAAGCTGCAGCCAGAAACCCTTCTAAGCATTTAGTGCAAACTAAGCCTGCCATTTGAATAGCTCTTTTCCACAAAAAATGAGGAAATAGAAACTAGTCCTTTATTGAAAGCCAAAATTCTACAGATTCTTTGTGACCACGGTTTTCTAGATCTCCTGAGCTACACAGCTAGCCTCGTCCTATATATTCATTTGGCAAATGCCAAGAAGGCACACAATCTGCTCTTGCTTCTCCCTTGTAAAATTTTCCAGCCTCAGGAAATTTTAACAAGCAACACTACAAAACACACCATATGCTGAAAAGCTTATTGCTCAGCTCCTGAGCAGAGGACTGGAGGCTACAGCAAGATATCCTCACCTCGGGACCTGTAGGAGCTGGGAAGCTTAGCCAGTCAATGAGCTCACATTTGTCCTTCATCCAGTCAGAGACCCAGACACTGACACGTCGGTCGTCACTTGCGGCCAACCAGAGATCATCACCTTCAACGCCAAGTTCTAAGTGCTAGAGGACAGGATACCAAAATGACAACGGCTCTTGTTTTACACATCTGTTCTCTGAAACTGCTGGTGCAGGGCATGATGACATACCATTGTAAAGGTAAAGGGACCCCTGACCATAAGGTCCAGTCGTGACTGACTCTGGGGTTGTGGCGCTCATCTCGCTTTATTGGCTGAGGGAGCCGGCGTACAGCTTCCAGGTCATGTGGCCAGCATGACTAATCCGCTTCTGGAGAACCAGAGCAGTGCTTTCGAACTGCTAGGTTGGCAGGAGCAGGGACCGAGCAACGGGAGCTCACCCCGTTGCGGGGATTCGAACCGCCGACCTTCTGATCAGCAAGTCCTAGGCTCTGTGGTTTAACCCACAGTGCCACCCGCATCAGTATCCGTATCCATTGTACGGATAAGTAAAAAGAAGGGAGTAACAAGGGCTCAGTATAAATCCAGAGTGTGTTTGTGTCTTGAGGACTAGCCACCCTACTGCTGCTGAATACATAATGTGCAATAAACGTAAGTAGGGAACAAGAGAAATCATTAGGGGTACAGCACTGGTTACATATGCAATAATACAATTAGAAAATAGTAAGAGATTGGTTAAAATGGTATACTCTATTTTTAAACTGCCTTTCTCTACTGAAGGTTTTCCAAATCATAAGCATGAAGGCCTAAATTACTTGGAGAACACAATACTTGGAAGGAATATCTTTCCTGATACCAGCTGGCCCATGATTCAAGAGCTGCAAGGGAGGCCCTTTTGTTGCCTTGTTGCTGGATGTAGTAAACTGTACAGTGATGCACAGTAGGATCTTCTCAGCAGTGGCACCCTGTTTATGGAATGCTCTCCCTTCTGACAGCACGGTCATTGTTTATTGTTCAGTGACAGCTGAATAAATACCTCTTTGCTAGCCTGCTGTACTGTGCCAACTGGTTTAGGAATTTGTCATCAAATGTTTTTACATTTAATACTGCAATTCCCCCCCCCCCCCCAATTTGAACTGAATTGTTGAGTCTTACACATGAGTCTTAGTGGTTGAATTATTGCCTGGCCTGGAGTAAGACAAACCAACAGCCCGAGTCTGGATGTAAGACAAACCATGGCGGCAACAGCAGGACGGAGAAAGGAGTGCAGCGCCTGGAACCTTTGTTCAGTGAAACCACACATTTGCTCATTCACTCTAAGTCGTGGTTTGGCTTTGTGTTATGTGCAAACTGGGTCAAAGTGGCTTACAGCACAGATTCAATTAAAAACCAAATGCTAAACATCCATTGATCTGCCAGTGAGGAAAGGTTGTTCGGACGTCACACAGATTTCTGTCTCACTTGCTTTCTTGTGCAGTGGATAACATTGATAGGAGATGATCGGTGGTCAGTCAGGACACGAATGGTCATCCCTGTGCGTGGACTACTGACAGCCATCATCCCATCCTTGCCTCCAGACAAGATGATTTCCCCTAGAGAGTGAACGGAGCACAAAGAAGAGGGGAAAGAGACTCTGGGGTTGCCATCAGGGGTTGGATGAGGCAAGATTTGATTTTGGCATCTAACAAGGTCCTACCATCTGCCGAGTATCCAAGTGCGGTTACAGCCACCGGGTGGGGGTGTATCTTGAGTTCCATCTCTGTCCGGGAAACGCTGAACACCCGGATGGTGCCATCACTGTACCCTGCCACAATGTGCTGGCTTTCTGCCCCACTGACAGTGGTGGCCACTGGGCTCCACGCCAGGCAGAGGGAACTCTAGAGGGGGAGTAAGGAACATATTGGGAATACCCATTGGTTCTTTCTGGCACAACACCACAAATATGAAACTTCTGGACTAGGAGGTTAGGCCATCAAAAGAGTCACTCAACTCTAGTGAAATCTAGGGAAAGAGTAAGTGGGTGTTGTGAGACTGCATTTCATCTCGGCAGTTACCTGATTGAGCACTTGAAACTGCACCACCAGCTCCAGGCTGGCAAGGGACCAAACTCTCACGCTGCCATCCTCCCCACAGGTAGCACAGTGAGACTCTCCAGGGCTGAAGGCCACCTCGCTAACCTGCAGTGGCAACAGAGAGGATTGAAGAAGAAGAAGAAGAAGAAGAAGAAGAAGAAGAAGAAGAAGAAGAGTTTGGATTTGATATCCCGCTTTATCACTACCCGAAGGAGTCTCAAAGCCGCTAACGTTCTCCTTTCCCCTCCTCCCCGACAACAAACACTCTGTGGGGTGAGTGGGGCTGAGAGACTTCAAAGAAGTGTGACTAGCCCAAGGTCACCCAGCAGCTGCACGTGGAGGAGCGGAGACGCAAACCCAGTTCACCAGATTACGAAGGTTTGATAAACTTCTAAGAAGATGGTCTCTTTACCATCAAGGAACTGCTTACAAAACCTCTTACCTGGTTCTTGTGCCCACTAATCAGCCGGATACTGGTGTTGTCTGCCCAGCTGACGTACCACAACGTCCCTGCCGTCGTGCCAACAATGCCCATATCCATACAGTCGTCGAAGGCGGCACTTACAATGGTTCCATCCAGGGTCATTTCCTGTTCCAAAAGGACTGAGCTAGATCTACAGGGAGGGAAAAGCAGAACAATAGATCACACTCTACCTGGGCTTCAGAGAAGGGGTGGGGAGCCTTCTTCAGTCTGAGGGCCACATTCCCTTCTAGGCATCCTCCCAAGGGCCACATGCCAGTGGTGAGCAAAGCCAGAGGCATGATGTGAATTTTACCCTTGTACAGCAGGCTAGTTACTACACACACTCCAACTCTCCTCTGTGTTCTCCCATCCATACAAGGAAGAGGCATTCTCAGATTTCAAGGATGCATTCCAGGCAGGTACAAACCCTCTGGGTAAAAAGACAGTGGCGGAGTGTTCCAAGGGCCAGAAAGAGGGGCTGGGGCTCATGGGAACTGCAGTCCAGAGCATCTGGAGGGCACCAGGTTAGGCGAGGCAACCCTAGATGCTCTGTTTACAATGAGGCCCATGTAAGAGCCGTCTGTATTCAGCTCTTCATTCCACACAACATGACTGTCCACTACAACTTTGTCATGCAAATTATCAACATGACGCCTAATATTCATTTGCAGACAAATCAGGAAAGACTCATTAAGCCACCTCAGTTAAGCAAAAAAGATTCTTTTGCCTTGGGAAAAGTCATTTCAAACACAAAATACTCTTCTTTAAAGAGCTTGTCAAAGATAACCGCCTAGGAAAAGTGTGAAAGCACTTGCTGGTAAAAATATAAAGGAGCTGCCGCTCTCCAAAATCAAAAAATGGCTCATTAATCAAGCTTATCTTGTAATCTGGCCTGTAATCTGGGAACTGTTGGCTCTCCAGATGCTGATGAACCAAAAAACCCCATTAGCTCCAACAACCATGGTCAGTGGACAAGGATGATGGGAGTTGTAGTTCAGCAGCACCTCGAGGCCGAAAGGCTCCCCACCTGCCTGCGATCATGGAACTGATTTTTAAAGTATGGATGCTGTTCTCCCTTCCACCCACCCACCCACCCACCTAGTACAGGCTTCCTAAGTGGACATCTGAATTATCACCTCTCTCTAGGGCTAAGCAAACCTGAGTCAGATGATGCATTACCTGGCACTGGAACCTTTTACTCTCAGCTCCTGAACCGCTGCCACTGACCACAGCTGAATTCTTTTGGTGTTGCTGCCGCTGACTAGCCTGTCTCTGTGACACTGCAGCACCCCTAGACAAGTCAAGCGTTTATTCTGGTTAATGGCTGGGTTTCCGCCTTTGAATGTTGAACAGCTGCAGAGCTCTCTGGTGATGTCAGCGCCATAGAGACATCCCTTCCAGAGATCTTTGACTTTCCAAAGTGGAGCACTGAGGGTACAAACCACAGGACTCTTTTCTTCCAGCCTTCGCTACTGCAGCTCCCACAGCCAATGACACAAACAACTTTGAAAAATCAGCAGCAGCTTGCCAGGGTGGCTGTGGGAGCTACAGCAGTGAGGGTTAAGGGGTGCTTTATGGGGGGAAAAAATGACACAGACAACATAAAAAAGTCTTAAATCCAGCCACAATCAATTCTAGCATCTGAGAATAAAAACTGGGCTGGACCAAGGTGCTAAGACAAAGCCAGAACATTTCTCCAAGTAGCTTAGTACAGTCCGCACAGACGGCCAGGGTTTCAGATAGGGCACATTCCCAGCTGTCTGAAGATGCCAGGGATTGACCCGAGACCTGCATGCGAAGAAGAAGATGCTCTGCCAATGAGCCATGCCCCTCCCCTGCTTCTCCTGAAAGCTTGGTTGTGTGAAGACAGCTGCCCAAAGACTCACCAATCTCCCCCTCAACAGCTTCCCATGTCATGAAACAACGATTCGTCTGCATGTCCCACGCACAGATCTGTCCCGTGCTGGTCCCAGTGTACAGAAGGCAGCCAGCACTGTAGCACAATGAGGTCAGCTCCACTGGACCAATTGCATCAGGGACAGGGACTCTGTGAACCTGAAGTCAGAAGAAAAGTAGTGTCAGCTGGTGCCTTGGGAGCTGTTTATGTCCCCCCGCTGTCAGCCTTGAGGATGAACTCCTAACCTTTTGACTCTACTCCTTTTCTGGGTCTCAAAAACATGGGTAGGGCCCAAGGGCCAGGTTCTCTTGTGGGTAAACAACTGGGGACCACATGTCATGAAGGGCCTGAGGCAAAAGTAGGTGGAGCAGCTATCCCAAACCTTGCAGTAGACTACTTTCTGCACACATTCACCCACCCACCCTTTCTATCCACCATCTAGGTAAACAAGAGGCATTATCAGAGTTCAAGGAACACATTCCAGCCAGTGAAGGATGTGGCCTTTGGAGGGTTTGTGTGGTCAGGGGAGAGTCCTGAGGGCCAGATTAGGAAGGCTGGTGTCCCATGAAAGTATAAAGACAAGGAAAAGTTTCTTACAGCTCTTTTTATTTCAGTCTTTACAGAGAGAGGCTATAGAACCCAGCCTCTTGGATAATGGTGTTGTCCCAAGTGAATCTCCACCACCCCCCATCTCTCCCACTTCCTCATTTGCCATCCTCTTCGAGCTCTTTGTTCTCCTACTTTTAAGGCTCGCCGTGTTCTGGGAGATGGAAGGTCTGGAATGCTTTCTAATGGCAACGTGTCAGCCAAGTTTTGCTCTGGTTCTCCCAGGATTTCCCAACTTCTCCCCTCATCTGCCTTTGAGCTGCGACCTCCCTCAAACTCCTGTTGTAAATCTATACTGTCTTCCTCCTCCTCCCCCCCCCTGGAATGGTCAGAATTAGGGGGGGGGGGGAGACAATCTCCACCATTCCTCCTCTGCCCAGTCCCTGACACCCACCCCTGCTGTGAAACACCAGAGTGTGACGCAGGTGAAGTACCTTGAGGCTAATGTCAGCCCCCTGTCGCTCCGTTAGCCAGAAGGTCACTGCTCCCTTCCCCACGCAGGCAAGGTGTCCCGCAGAAAGCGGACTAAAAGCGATTTCGTGGACTGGCTCCGAGACGCGAGTGGATGACATCAGCTCATAAGTGTGGACGTTCCATAAGGCAATGACTCTGTCAATGTAGTCCCCTGGGAACCACAGAGTACGCATTTCAGTGTGCAAAAATACATCAAAACGAACAAACCCTTGAACAATAAAAGCCAAGATGCTGTTCAAACCATCTCTCCCAGCCCCACCCTAGCCTGGGGAAGAGAAGATTGACAGCTGATATGACTGCCATCTTCCAATAACTTTAGGGCTGTCATGTGGGCAAGCTTGCTTTTGGCTGCTCCAGTGGGTAGGACCGGAACCAATGGATTCAAATTACAAGAAAGGAGATTCTAACTAAACATCAGGAATAACTTTCTGAGGGTAAGAGCTGCTGGACAGTGGAATGGGCTACCTCAGAAGTTGGTGGACACACCTTCATTGGAGTTTTTAAAAGTGAGGCTGGATGGCCATCTGTCAGGGAATCTTTAGCTGTGATTCTTGGGTTCCAGAGTTGGACTAGATGCCCCTTGGAATCCCTTCCAAACCTACCACTCTATACCTGGAGAGTCCAAGGACTGAACCTCGGACCTTCTGCATGCAAGGCAATGCGGCCCCTTTCCATTTCTGGCCTTGCTTTAATGTGCCACAGTAGCAGCAGCTTGTGCAGATTAAGTGGCAGCAGCAGCTTGTGCAGATTAAGTCATCTGCAGTGTGCAAATCCAGTATTTCTATAAACATGATTAACGGGCCTATTTTATTTCAGTCTCATGTAGGAGATTTTCCTTTTCCTTTTTCCCTGGGAGAAAAATTCTAGGTCTTTCAACACGAAAAGCTTTCCCAAATGCCCTGTGTGCTCTTCTCTGCTTATGCCCACCTAGAGTAGCAAGGAGGCAGTCATCCCGAGAGTACGCCATGGCTTGGACTTGGGTCTCGTGATGGAACAGAACCTTCTGGCAGGATCCATCCTGGACATTCCAGATGCGAATTTGGCAGCGAGACTCTCCACGACCTTGACCAGAGGCAGAAGCAAGGGCCTGCGGGGATATTAGTTCATTCGTTTTATTAGTTAGCACTTTTCTTATCCTGCCCTTCTACTGACCTGGAGTGCAATCTGGGCAGCCAACAATACAAATCACTAAAGCAGCAGCAGAGCAAAGTGGCAGCCCGCTTTGTGTCAGGGGCATGAACAAATACCCAAATGGCAGACCAAAAGCTAAACACAGCCTAAGGCTCAGCGAAATGCTTGGCAAGCACATTCTTCCTCCTCCCGTCAGTGAGGAGAAAAGGGAGCAGAACATTCATAGCCCACTGGCTGTTCAAAAGCGATGTGCCTGTCGCCAGAAGTACGCACTGCATTAGAAGGAAAGCAGGTGGTTTGTGCTAGTCAGACCACCCAGATATTCTTAATGGAAACAGGAATGTTTGTACCTGAGCATCATGGCTAACAGCTAATGTTGAAATCTCTTCAGGGTGACCAAGCCAATGCTTCTGGAATCCAGAGTGCAGGTCTTCGACAATGAGCAGGCAGCCACAGCTGTAGGCGAAGAAACCTAAGGAGAGAGAAGAGATTGCATTCAGTGCTTGGAATTCTGCATGCGAAGGATGGGCAAAGCCACAAACCACCAAATGCAGTCAAGTTGGAAGTAGAAGCCTGCCTGGATCCACCATGTGAAAAAGCAAGCACCCTCTGAGTGTCCGTGGCCTAGCAGGCTTTTACCTTCCAGTATCTCACTCAGCCAATTATTGCGTCTCCCACGCTTCCAGAGAGTAATAGAATTATAGAGTTGGAAGGGACCACGAGGGATGTCTAGTCTAACCTCCTGCAATGCAGGAATCTTTTGCCCAACATGGGGCTCAGGCCCACGACCCTGAGATTAAGAGTCTCGTGCTCTACCAACTGAGCTAGAGGAGATAAGCCAAGGGAGGTAAAAGAAGGAAGACGCCTGCTGCTGAGAGACCTCTCCTCCTCTATCAACAGGGCAAACCTCTTCCTCTCTCCTGGGATGTCAAGAGACAGCTTTCACAACAGAGCATGGCCGATGGGATGAGCAACTAGACTCTAAGACCAACTGATTTCAGAGGGTTTTGCATTCCAGCCCTGAACACACTACATAATTTCAATAGAACTGATTTTCTTATAATGCATTTCTGACAAAGATGCCAGCTGGTTTGGTTGTCCAGCTGAAGGTTTGGGTACAGAAGATTTACAGATTTTGGAATCTCAATTCGCAAACGCAGACTATACCTGTATCTGGATTCCAGACCATATTTCCCCGGGCATTCCCATTGTAGCCAATGACTGCTTTTAGTTTCAGGCCCTCGTTACTAGTTAGAGCAGAGGAGAATACCTAGAAGACAAACATGCACAGCTTCAGCATAACTTGAGAAGAGATTCCAGACATGTCTCTCACACTGCCTCGAGAAAACTTGACCATGTGCAAAAGGGGCTCTCAAAAGCACTGAGACTCTTATTTTGCTCAGAAACCATTTCATCAAGTCTTGAGACCAGACCAGTATCGCTCTGAACACCAGTTGCTGGGATTTTCAAATGGGGGGAATCCTGTTGAACTGGGGTCTTGCTTGCAGACTTCCCATGGGCATATTGCTGACCACCGTGAGAACAGGATGCTGACCCTAGATAGGCCTTTGGTATGATTGAACAGGATTTTTTTATGTTTACACCAGGCCATTTCTTACCTTCTGGGGTGCCGATGTTTTGAAACGAGGGGTAAAGTGCCTGTAACAGTCTGGGCGGGTGTTGTTTTGGGGTTTGGATCCTTTGCTTTCCTTTCTACTTTCTAGCACGCAAGAGAGAACAATTGGAAAGTATCTTTTAGCACAGAGTTTATGACAGCATTATTTAAGAGCCATTGTTATATAGAATTTTAGCATGTTTCCCAATAAATTATTATTTACAAGCTATGAAAATTGGTCTTAATACTTTGCAAACTTGGGAAACGGATGAAGCATACAATCAAACCGGATGTAGTAACATACATATGGGGGGAAAGCAAGGATCTGCTATCTTGAGAAGAAGAAAAATTAGCAAAGCCACTGTACATGTTGACTTACCATTCCCTGCATGGCTATGGGGTCTTGGACAAGGCTGAATGACTTCAGGTTTCACAGCCAGAGAGTCTTCACTAGGGACAGTGCCCTTCAATGCAAGAACTAACCGGACTTTATCCTCATTAACAGGCTCTCTGTAGCTGCCTTTCTGATATCTTTCCTTCTCTTCTTCAGATTCAGAAGTATCTGAAAGACAGGGAACAGGGGAAAGTGACTGAAAGAAGAACAACAGCCCTTTGTGGTACATCAGCTTTTGGAGCTCAAGTATAGCAATGGAACTGAAACACTTTAGCTTCAGTTCTTTCATTTAGGTACTCCAAAATACAAAGCCCCCTGAGAACCATGCCTGGAACAGAGACCAGGCCAGTTCTGCAGGGCAAGTCCCATGAATTTTAACTTACACAAAGTGTGCTAAGGATGAAAGTGCCAGAAAGCAATGGCTACTTCCAGCCTTCTGCCTGAACAGAGAAGGAATTAGATTGATGTTTCATCCAGTTTGGTTAGAGTGCTGTTCACAGCAAGCATTAAGGGGGAGGGTCATATCTCAGTGGTCAAGAATCTGCTTTGCATGCAGAAGGTCGCAGGTTCAATTCCCAGCACCTCCAGGTAGGACTGGAAATGCTCCCCTGGCCCAAAACTCTGGAGAAACGCTGTCAGTCAGTGCCTACAATACTGTACTAGATGGTCTGACTCAGAATAAGGCAGTGTCCTGTATTTGGATAACTTTTCAGTGTTTGTTTTATGGGATGCAATTGATAATCCTTACCCCAAACAAACGGAAAGTTCACCTAGGCAGCTGCAGATGGCAGACAGCTATAGGTGCCGTAGGTGGCAACAGGAAGCTTGTATCCAATGTTAAGCCTACTCGGAGTAGAGTACTTGAAATTAATGACATTACTAACTTTGATTTATTAATAATAGTAAAAGTTAGCTGGATACAACCCACTTTGATTAAGCATGGAAGGGAATGAAAATAACAAGTGGCAGACAACAATGGGGATGGGGTTCAGGACGCCTGAAGGATTTTAAGGGGCTGACAAAGATTTGTTTTATTTGGAGTGCTCTCTGCTCACCGCAATGTCCCATTGGATGGATGGAGCTGAGCTCCAGACAAGGCGGGGACACAATGGTTGGCCGAGGAACCACCTGGCGGGGGATATCATTAGCCCCAGGCGTCAAATCATGTGACCTTTCCAGATTGGCTTCTGTGAATAAAGAAGAGAAAAGGGGGGGGGGGAGAGTGAGAGGCAGGGTGGTTTAATGGTTAAAGTGCTCAACTGGCACCAGGGAGATCCAGGTAAAACATCCCATAGTCATGAAGTTTACTGTGTGACCTTGGACTAGTCATTCTCTGGTCAGCCTAGCCTACCTCCCTGAGAGGATATAAAGGAGTGGGGGAAGACAAAACCTTGAACTAACCTGAGAAAGGATAAGATACAAATATAGAGAACAGAAGTAACACCTTTGTCACATCTTTTGATGGTTGTAGTTGTCAACAGCTCTAACGTCTGTTAGGGTTATTCTGAAAATGGTTATGTCCCATTTTTTATTTTTTTAAAAAACTTTGCCCCCCCCCCAGTCAAAATAGGAAACTTCCTGAATTTTAAAGGTCATAGTTATTAGCCCAAACCATTTTTACTGGTCCCTCTGCCCCATATACAGTAGTACCTCGGATTAAGTACTTAATCCGTTCCAGAGGTCCGTTTTTAACCTGAAACTGTTCTTAACCTGAAGCACCACTTTAGCTAATGCTTTTAGCCTGCTGCTGCTGCACCACGATTTCTGTTCTCATCCTGAAGCAAAGTTCTTAACCTGAAGCACTATTTCTGGGTTAGCGGAGTCTGTAACCTGAAGTGTATGTAACCTGAAGCATATGTAACCCGAGGTACCACTGTATCAGGCATTTGGTCCCTAAAAGGAAATAGCCTTAACCCTCCCTCCCTGCTCTGCTCACCTGGAAAATCTCTCTACTTGCCAAAGACAACCAGGAAAATGTCTGTCTACAAATCTGTGTCAAAGACATACACAGATGCAATGGCAGAGTTCTTTAGAGACTACTGTACTGATGAACACCCAGTCCAAACCCCCTGATGATCTCTCGCAGAGGCTGCATGTAGATGTTGAAAAGCATGGGGGAGAGGACAGAACCCTGAGGCACCCCACAAGTGAGGGCCCAGGGGTCTGAACACTTACCCCCACTACCACTTTCTGGACACGGCCCAGAGGAAGGAGCGGAACCACTGTATAACAGTGCCCCCAGCTCCCAGCTCCTCTAGACAGTCCAGAAGGATGTCATGGTCAGTGGTATCAAAAGCCGCTGAGAGATCCAGCAGAACTAGGAAACAGCTCTCACCTTTGTCCCTAGCCCGCCGGAGATCATCGACCAGTGCGACCAAGGCAATTTCAGTCCCATGATGAGGCCTGAATCCCAGACTGGAAGGGATCCAAATGGTCGCTTCTTCCAGGTGTGCCTGGAGTTGTTCAGCAACCACTCGCTCAATCACCCAGCGAAGTAATGATAGCTATTTCATTGTAAGACAGCTGTGGGATTTTGCAAGTAGCATAACTTAGCAACAAATGCAGACTTACCAACTCTGTTAGAATCTGAGGACTCGGAGGAATCGATTCTGGAATGGTAACAAGTCCAGAGTTTAAAAGACAGGAAAATGAAAATGCAGGTGTAAATATGCAGGCACCTATCATATTTCCAAAGACAATTGCTTTAGTGAGGAAACACTGGGCTCTTACTCATCCTTGAAGGACTCCTCTGCAAACACACCTAGGAAATCCCAGAGGAAGATGGCATCTCCAACACTGATGACTTGCTTTTGGTCAGGGGTGAACCTCACCTGCTGTATTGGCTCAGAATGGCCAATAAACACCTGGAGAAAGAAAAGCAAAAGCAGATTGTCCTTTGTCAGCCACGGCCTCTTGGAACTGCATTGCAGAGCATGTAAAGACAGGGGGACCCAAATTATTATAGTTATACCATGCAGACTAGTGGTTAGAGTGTTGGACTAGGATCGGGGGAGAGCAGAGTTGAAATCTCCAGTCAAACATGAAGCTCCTCTGGTTGACTTAGGATTTCAAAATTTCATTTTCAGGGGTGTTTACAATGGCAGCTTCGGTAAATATATTATTGCATATATTTCTGGCAGCTCTATCCTTTTGTTGTTGTTAGCAATCTTGATTAGATGTAATTATTTCCAAACAATAAGTGAAATGAATAAATGAGAAGTTATAGGATGAGGGCTCAAATCCTAAGCATGCACCCTAGATAATATGTCGCACTGAACATGGTGGGACTTACTCCTAAGTAAACATGCATGTGACTGTGCTACAGAGCGACGGCACTGCAAGCCACTAAAAAGATAGATGCAAATTTTAATCATCACAGAAGACAAGCCAACTAATTTTTCTATCCAAATCACACCTGGTATGTTCTTTAACTAAATTTGCACCCCATCTCAGATCATTCCAAATCACTTCCTTTTCAACTGATTTACACTACGTTTTTCAACAGTCTGCTCCAAATCAATTCAATTCCCCTCCAATTTCCCCCACTAATTTACTCCCCAAATTATCTCTAGAGAAAGTCATCCTATCTTAATTTATTCCCTCAGATTAATTTCTTATTCAGTAATCAATGTATCCACTGTATTCAGAATTATAACATGCAGAATGAAGTGGGGGTTTTTTCTCAACAACTGACCATTGCAATATATTTACATCTTTATAGGTTTGCTTCTTTTCAGGATTCCAGTCAACCATTCTATTCTCTCCTTACAATTTCCCTTTTTTTCCTTTTCCAAGTGAGGTTCAACATCCAATGTCTGCTGAACATTTTCACCTCTTCTTAATCAGCTTCAGGGAGTTTTGCACCTCTTGGGTGTTGTTGTTCTCCGAAAGATATTCCCCCAAGCACAACGATAGTTCTCCCCCCTGTTTGTTTCTCTGTGGCCCTGTTCTGGCTCCATTTCATCACTTGAATGTCCTACTATGCTGTTCACTGTACAATCTAGCCTGAACATTGACAACTGGAGGGGAAAAGACTGCCCTGCTGTTGAGTGTAGTACCTGAGAGTTGACATCAAATCTCATGCCATAATCCCACACCTTGAGGACCCTATCGCCAGCTGTCAAAAGAAACCGGGCATCGGAGCTGAAGGCCAACGAAGAACAAGACTGCTTATGCACTTGTGGGACCTGCAATCAAGACAAACCACCGCCAATATTGAACCCATCTGTTTCCACCAAAAAGACAAATACACTGAGAACAGACACAAAGAAAAGAATGTTTGTTAAAGAGATAGGAAGTAATCAAATAAGCGGAGTTATCAACCCTGCGAAGAGATTTATTTAAAAGTGAACCATATCTAGTGTCAACATATCAATGCTTTAATCTCCTAGCTACTGCCCCCACTATTACGGTCCTGGGTGGGGTCCAGGTAGCATTGGCAATGGACGCTACCATTTCAGAAATCTTTTGTGTGTGTTTTTGGACCGAGCCATTATGTGGTTGCTCTACCAAGCCATCCAACCAAACCTAGCAGAGAAGGCTGCCCTAAGGAAGAGTGACTGCAGGCTCATGAGTAGGTTTTTGGTCAAAGTCTGAGCAGTGCTCTGACACATCTTTGAGAAGCGCATCTCTATCAGTCAGGATGACAGATCCACTCAGGAGGGCTGCTACAAAGGCATCCACTGCTGGGACTAAGGGACGCGGGTGGCGCTGTGGGTTAAACCACAGAGCCTAAGACTTGCCAATCAGAAGGTCGGCTGTTCAAATCCCCGTGACGGGGTGAGCTCCTGTTGCTCGGTCCCTGCTCCTGCCAACCTAGCAGTTCAAAAGCACGTCAAAGTGCAAGTAGATAAATAGGTACCGCTCCAGAGGGAAGGTAAACAGCGTTTCCGTGTGCTGCTCTAGTTTGCCAGAAGCAGCTTAGTCATGCTGGCCACATGACCCAGAAGCTGTACGCCGGCTCCCTCAGCCAGTGAAGCGAGATGAGCGCCGCAACCCCAGAGTCGTCCACGACTGGACCTAATGGTCAGGGGTCCCTTTACCTTTACTATGGCTTGCTGATCAAAAGAATAAAATCTTTGTGCAAAGCGATTGGATTATTTGGCTATGTCTAGCGCATTCTGACTTTGAAAGATAAAAGGGAAAGGAACTGCACACTGAGAAGATTTTGGTTCATGAAACACAGAGGGTCTTTCAAGAGGCTGCAGTAGACAGATCCTTTGAGACTAGTTCGAGACCCAAGGATAAGATTACATTTAAGAGGAATGGTACGAAATCAGCATCATTAAAGAGTCTGGTATTGGAATCATAATTTATGTGGCCTCATTCCATTTCTCAAGATCTGAGAAGAAGAGTCCTGCTCTGGAGCACAGCGCCTATTTCTGGGCTACATTAAGCTGCTGGGAACCAAACGAGGACAAAGAGATTCATTTCCCTCTTCTTCAGAGGAGTGGTGTCTGATCAGGATGATTAAGCTGAGTGGCCTTTGCTCATTTCTTTGCCATCACTATGTCTACAGCATGTTTCATTTTCGGGTACCAGCTCCTTAGAAACGCCACCCAGGAGATTATCTTTCATTTCTTTGAATAAAGAATGTCTCCATAATAAACTAAGGGAATAGGGAGCACTAGCTTGATCAACTGAGAAACTTCAAGAGATACAAATAAATTGGCATCTGGCAATAATTTAGTAATTTCAGAATGACTCAATCCCTGGGATTTTCACTGCAGAGGCAAATGCACAGGAAAACAACACCCTGGAAACTGTGTGTGAGCCCAACCTCAGAACACAAAGAAGTGACCACTCTGAGTCCCTTACCACTCTGATCAAGCGTCCAGACTTGGCATCAATCACCAGAACCTTTTGCGAGCATGTCGCCACCAGCAGGTGGCCCAGAGGGAAAGGGGCAAAGCAGAGTCTCTCAGCCATGTCCAGAACAGTGCTGTCCAAATCCAAAATGCTCATATCTACTCTCAGCAGCTGCCAGGCAGAACAAATAATAATAATAATAATAATAATAATAATAATAATAATAATAATAATAATAATGTCCCATTTCTTGAAGCAAATATTTCTGCACTAAAACAGAAGAGTAGGAATATTTAGAAAGAGAACACTCAGGCCTGGTCTATACATACAGCACAATTAAGTGAAGTGGACTGTACAACATCATAAGGCATGAGATGCACTATTTTTCAATAAAGGAGCAGGGGCCGACCTTAGTAATACAACCCTCATGTCACCTTACCAAAGTCAAGTAAGCGGGGTGCTGGGCTTTTGGGAAGGAGGCGTGAGAGCTCTCTGGCAGGGTCTTAGAGCCTTCCTGTTTCCTTCCCAAAGCTGGGCAAGCATTAACTGGGCTTTGAAAAGGAGGAAGGGGGACTCTAGGACCCTGTCATAGCCATTACACGTCCTTCCAGAAGCAAGTGCTTACTAGGCTTTGGGAAAGAGACGGGAATGCGCTCCCTTGGCCCCTTCGACCTGTGCGGGGAAACCAGTCACGCTTTCCTAAATCCACCTGCGCAAGAAGGGATCCTGGCCAATCAGGATCAAACAAATGTTTGTCAGGAGAGAACGGCAGCACTATGTAGTGACAACAGTGGACAGGAATAGCCCCCACATTTATAAAACAAACTGAAGGGGACGTGAATATCACCCTGCTATTACTGCAGCCCAGCAGATGTAGCTAAGGGCCACCCTGACTGAGAACAGACCAGCATTTCAGGTGCTCCCTGGGTTTAGACAAAAAAACCTGCCAACTTTTCCACTCTGTAACTGTGAGGGTTACGTGTTTCTGGAAGCTTCTTTCCTGAGGAACAGCGAGTGGTGGGCAAGTGTCAAGTTACCTCATCTAAGGAATAAGCATCCATGAGAGTCACAATGTATTTGGAAGGTCCCACAAAGGCCAAGAGACGTCCATCGCCGCTGACAGAGAGAGCATCAGGACCGAGGTCAGCATCTTGTGAGGTGACATTTGCTGAATGAAAGGTGGATATTTAGTATGAGAGGTTATTTGTTTTATTAAATCAGTGCATTTCTACCCCACCTTTCCCTGCAAGGAGCTCAAGGTGGCGTGCAGGGCTCTCCCCCCCCCCCCACTTCATTTTATTCCCACAACAACCCTGTTAGGGTGGGACTCAGAAGAAGAAGAAGAAGAGTTTGGATTTGATATCCCGCCTTTCACTCCCTTTAAGGAGTCTCAAAGCGGCTAATATTCTCCTTTCCCTTCCTCCCCCACAAGGTGAGTGCGGCTGAGAGACTTCAGAGAAGTGTAACTAGCCCAAGGTCACCCAGCAGCTGCATGTGGAGGAGCGGAGACGCGAACCCGGTTCCCCAGATTACAAGACTACCGCTCTCAACCACTACACCACACTGGCTCTCAGTGATGGGCCCAAAGTTACCCAGTGACTCATGGCAGAGAGGGTATTTGAACCCTGGTCTCCTGGGTCCTAGCTGGGCACTCTAACCACCACACCAAGAAAGCAGAAGGAAAGAGCCCCTAGACCATCAAGTCACACCAAAATCATAATGCAGCACGAATTCACAAACCATTAGGGCCAAACTGAGGATCCCTTTTCCTGTCAATGGCCACATTCCCTTGGGGGTAATTTGTTGGCAGCAGCACACCAGTGGTGGCAGAACCAGACCCAAAAGTGGGTGGGGGGCAGCCCTTTTCATGGAAGCCTTTCCCAAATGAGGAAATAAAAATGGAAAATGAACTTTGGCAAAAGAAACGCAAGCAAAGGCTCTTGCTGGTGGTGGAGCACCACTTAGTTAATAGCCGTTGTGGGGATAGGAATGCAAGAGAAAGGAAGCAAAGAGCAGGGTGCTTTAATGGGCACTAGTACAATTAATTGGTCTTAAGAACAACTATTTAAGAATTGTTGCCTGAGTTTGCTTGCTTCCTCTTCCCTCCTTATTCCCTTTTCCTTTTGTGCCATGTTGAAAGAGTGCAGACAGGAACTGTCCTGTTTCAACTGATGGTATACAAGCTGCTCTGGGACCTACTGAAGCTGAAGGGCAGAGTACAAATGCTCTAAGTAAATATATTAACAAACAAAAACCTTACCTAGTACTCTGATAACGTGACTTTTCTGGACGGCAGAGTTATAAAGAGCCAGGGTCCCATGGCTGCAGGAACTGTACATGAAATTGCCATCCGGGGAGAAGGTCAGACCTGTGATTGACCCACGGTGCTGCCTGCAAAGTGCCAAAAAGAATGAAAGAAAGCAGAACGGGGAACCGAAAATTAAGACGGCAGTCAAACTAGTTCATGCATTGATCCTTAATGAGGCGGCACACATGTCAGGGCCATAACACTTCAGATGGCAGCAGTGAGCTCATGTGATGGAATTAAAGAAACATATGGAGGGCAAGGCTACCATTCGCTATCAGCTACAGTGACTAGGTTCTACCTGCGCTGATGGCAGCAGTAAGCCATCTGCTTGGAATCTCAATTGAAAAGAGCACTGTTGAACTATAGGCATTTAGTTGGCCATTGTGAAAAAACAGTGCTGGACTTGATAAGCCATTTGTCTGATTCAGAAGGACTCTTCTTATGGAATGTTCCTCCATTAAAAACCAAAACCTTTTGCATAGAAAACAAGAAGGATTCTAGCCTAGCCTTCTCTCCAACAGGCAGGTTTTCTATATGGAGGCATACATATTTTTAATAATGGAGGTGTGTCCCACCATTTGATTTCTCCCCCCTACACGCTAAGTGGTACAGCCCATACAGAGCTTTTACCATTTCACTGGTTAGAACCAGGTCCATGTCAACAGAGAAGCCCGTCTGCTCTCCTAGACCTCACCCCCACCCTGCACTTTTAGCCTCTTTTCCAGCTTCTCACAACATCAGAACTGGAACAGAGAACTCCAAAGTCTGCAAGAAGCTAATATCTACACAAGATAATGTTGATCTCCCACATTTCTGTTCCTCTTGAAAGAGCATCCAACTGAGTTGTATCCAATGCTACTCAGAGTAAACCCACTGAAATGAATGGAGATTAGTAACAGGTTCGTTAATTTCAATGGCTCTTCTTTGAGTGGATACAACCCATTGCCCTCAACTTTCATCGTTTTGGATTGACACATGGAAGAACGCTCAGGATGCAACTTTGAAAGTATATATCGAAAACATACTTGTGTTCCTCAAGGAGTTTTGAGGCAGCCAGGCTGATGGTCCTCACGACACCAGTATCAAAACCGCAAGCAAAGATAAATTGCGAGGGATGGAAAGAGACGGCACACGGTGTTTCATCAGAGGCAGTGAATTCATAGAGCTATAGGGGGCAGAGGATCATGCTGATCAGACACAAAACGGGCTGGCAATAACAAGCTGCCAAAGTCTTAGGCTTCATTCTCACTACACATTTAAAGCACTATGATACCACTTTAAACAGCCATGGCTTCCCCTAAAGAATCCTGGGAGGTGTAGTTTGCAAAGGGTGTTAAGAGTTTTTAGGAGACCCCCTACTCTCCTCACAGAGCCACAATACCCAGAGTGGTATATTAACTAATCCGTCTACCCAGGGAAACCTGAGAGCTGTAGCTCTGTGATGGGAATAGGGGTCTCCTAACAACTCAGAGGAGCCTTAACAAAACTACAGCTCCCAGGATTCTTTGGGTGAAGCCATGACTGTAATACTTTCTTGTTTCAAAAGGCTTCTGGGAATTTACTATTTTTTTAGGAAGGAGCTGTTGCTGTGCTGTTTTTATTGTAAGGGTTTGAATGTGATCTTCTATATGCATATATTTGAATTCTACTAATGGTTCGTTGTTTTTTAATGACCATTTTTTAGCTGTTTCAATTTTAGTTGTAAGTAGCCTTGAGCCCTATCAGGGAAAAAGCCAGGATATCAATAATAATAATGCGGTATCACAGTGCCTTACATTTATAGCGCAGATGTTGCCTTAACCTCAAATCTCGGCTCAGTGTCACACAAACAGATAGGCTTGAACCCAACAAAACAACCAACGGGAGATAACTCGCCAATTCAATCCAATAGAAGTATCAGCTATTAAGGAAGGACTGAACTACGGTGGGGGGAGCACTGACATTAGTGCTGTCAACTAGACCTAAGAAAGTCATGTCCATTGATTTCAACAAACTGACTCCAAGTAGAATTAACGTTCAATATGATCCTCTGAGTCCCCAGTAGACTTTATGAAAAAGGCATTCTTGACATTACCTGCTGCATAGACTCAAGGTTCCAGACGCGAATGGTGTTATCCTGAGAGACAGTCACCAGCTGCTTCTGGGATCTCTCCACAGAGAATGCCAAAACAGAATCCAGATGGGAGCGCATGACGGTGCAATAGTCCTTAGACTGGATGTCCAGGCAACCCACATTTCCAGAGGCAGTTGTGCACAAAACCTTCAGGTTATCTGGGCTGATGCGGACCGAACTCACCGGGCTGTGATGCTCTGCAGGAAGACAAGCTGCCCAATGAAGAGTCTGCAGGTGACATGCTTGCAACTCATTTATGCAGAAACTTACTTCTCACTTTCAGGCATGA
Source organism: Podarcis tiliguerta (assembly GCF_965153285.1). Classification (NCBI taxonomy): domain Eukaryota; kingdom Metazoa; phylum Chordata; class Lepidosauria; order Squamata; family Lacertidae; genus Podarcis; species Podarcis tiliguerta. Next base: position 34,574,073 of record NC_139547.1, read on the forward strand.
GTGTTTATGCTTGTGAAACCAAAGCAACACCAGCCACAGGTTTGGCAGAATGCGTTTTTTAAAACAACAACAATACCCAGAGGCTCAGAGGCAGCATGCCTCTAAATACCTGTTGCTGTGAAACAATAGCAGGAGATGGCTATGGACTATCCTGCTTGCGGGCTACCCAGAGGCCATCTGGTTGGCCACTGTGGAAAACAGGATATTGGACTAAACAGGCTTCTAGGTAGGCCATGAGAACTCTTCATATGATTAGGGAAGCAAATGGGCACAGATCTTACACAGTTTTTCTAAATTTACATGTAGCCTGTTAATGAGACAATGAAAGATGTCCATGGTGAATAGGTTACTGGAGCCATGCCTGCAGGGTAAACGTGCCACAGGGATTGGTGGTGGAATTGCCAGAGAGCTCTGTTTTTTAAAACAGGGGACCATTTATCAGTCCTAGGGCCACATTTCCTTCTGGACAACCTCCCAGAGGCTACATATCACTGGTGGGCAGGGCCAGAGACAAAATACAACAGAACAATGGATGCAAATTTTACTTCTGCACAGTAAGGCAGTTTCTGCACATGTTCTGCTATCTCCTCCATCTAGGCTAGCAACAGGCACCATCAGAATTCTAGGACATATTCCAGCCAGGCAAAAACTCAAAGAGGCTGCAAGGATTGGCCAATGAGGGGTGTGGCTTGGGAAGAGCTCCTGGGGCCCAGTGGGAGAGGCTGAGAGGACCACGTGGGCCTGAGGATCCTGATCCTTAGACAGATCTTGTCTCGAGAGGTCTCAATTATACACCTATGCAGAGCTTTGACAGCACGATCCCGAAGCTCTACGCACCTGCCTCCAAGAAAACTTCAGAGAAGTCCAGTGGCCACAGGCGCAGGTAGCCATCTTCAGAGGCTGTGGCACAGAAAGTTGATGAGAGACATATGCTGTTCAGTGCTATTCCAGGACCTGAAAGAACAAAGATCCAGTACACTCTGAAGCACAAGAGGTGGGAGTGAAGGCCTCACACTGTATAGAGTCAGCTGTAATCTGAGCAAGATTTGGAGCTGGCCCAGATACCCATGTAAGCCATTGTGGGATAATTCTGAAACCCTTTCCGTGCTAGAAGCCTTTAGTGCAACCTTCCACAGCTAGCCAGAAGTAGCTTGTGTAGAGGAACCTGATGAGATCTATCCCTCAATCAGCCATTCATTTCTATAGAGCTGGGCAGGAGAATATTGCACGGGTCAGAGCCATATCCCACCATGACACTCTTAAAGGCATCAGAGCCAAGCTGATTTCTGCCACCAACATGTTGCCATTTGAGCGCTAGGAAAATTAAGCAACACCGAAACAGAAATTATTCCTTGAAAGAAGACTGCTTGCTCCTGCACAACACCTGTGTTACAAACGGATTGTCTCCAGGCTGTTTTGAACTACAAATCCCATCATCCTTGACCATTTGGCTATGCTGACTGGGACTGATGGGAGTTTTATTCCAAAACATCTGGAGGGGGACCAGGTTGGGAAAGGCCAGTTTGGCAAGTTCCCAAGAGGAAAGTTCTGTAGGCAGCCATGGAGAAACCTATGCAGCCCACCTGAGTTAAAAGTTTGCTTCTCCCGCCGATGAGAGTGCTGCCCTTCCGATGGCAAGAGGCGCCGGGCATTTCTGACAGCGACATTCTTATAGTTGATTTCCAAAACGTGTCCACTCCGGCTGCAAACAAACCTGAGAGGAAAGCAGCAAGGTCCCCCAGCAGCAACACCATTATAAAACCAAAAGCAATTATAAGACTTTTAGGGGGGCCAGCTTTAAATCAGTAGGTCAAGCAACAAAAGTTTTAGCTCATTAAATGTACGGCTGGCAATTTAATTAAACAGGAAGAAAGTTAAGGGAGCTCCTGTTTATTTAATGTGAAGGTACCTCGGGTTAAGTACTTAATTCGTTCCGGAGGTCCATTCTTAACCTGAAACTGTTCTTAACCTGAAGCACCATTTTGGCTAATGGGGCCTCCTGCTGCCACCGCGCCGCCAGAGCACGATTTCTGTTCTCATCCTGAAGCAAAGTTCTTAACCTGAAGCACTATTTCTGAGTTAGCGGAGTCTGTAACCCGAAGCGTATGTAACCCGAGGTACCACTGTATACTGTATTTCTGAGAGAGATGTCATGTAGCTTAGTCTATGTTTTCTGGAATGCTTGATTTGAACTATTAATAGGCTTTGTTGGTGGAAAGAAGTGGATCTACCCAGGGCTCTAGGGAACGAGATCATCCCTGACTTGCCCACCTCTAATTAGCTAAGGGTCCTGGAAGCATGAAGGTATGATCTTGTTACCAGGTATGGAAAACAGTATAGAAACCCAGAAGTCTGTTTTGCAGTTATCAGCTTTTTTCAAAAGCATTCATCAAGGAGCAATAAAGTGGAGCAGCTTCTTACAGTGTCCGGTCTTGGGGCTCTCGCTGGGTGGAATGGCCTGCTTCAAAGTCCAAGTCCGTGAACTCCATGGAACGATACTCGCCCAAATTTACTGGGCAGGAGCGCAGCACTCCACTCCGGACCCGCCACAGCCTCACGTTGTCTCGGCCACACGACACCATTCTGTTATAAGAAATGCTGGGAGTATGAAACTAGACAGGACTTGTTTTTAAGGTACAAGTCTTGCATTGTGTATTGTCACAGTTAAGGTTCCCACAAGCAAAGGGGTGCCTCTTTCTCTCCTCCTGCGTGATGCTGCCTTTCCTTTTTCAGCCTCTGCTTGCTGCCCTGGGTTCCTTTGGGAGGAAGGGCAGGACACACATGCAATAAAACAGAAACAACAAGCTCCACTCTTTACCTGGTGTCATCAAAAAAGGCAATCTTTAAGGCCTGGATGTCCACGTCTGTGTGTGCTTTGGCAAGCATCACCACCTCTCCCCCATGGTTCACCTGAACAGTATTCCACACCACCACCATCTGCAAAGGGAGGAGAGAGAGAGGCAGCTGGGTGGGGCACAGGAGAGCCAGGTTCAGATCCCTCCTCATCTCTAAAAGCTCACCAAGAGTAGTCAAAGTCAGCACAAACCAAACAAACACATTGCCAGAAGCTTCTGCACAGACCCCAAAGGCAACTTCTCCAGCAAGCGTTAGACGAGGGCCCTGCGGGACTTGGCATCTTTCCGTAGGGCCTGCAAGACAGAGCTGTTCCACCTGGCCTTTGGTTTGGACTCAGTCTGACCCTTATGTTTCCCTCCCCTTACAGTTTTGATTTATGGGCTACTATTAAAATGAGGCTGCATTTTAAATTGTATTTCAACCCGTATTTTAATAAACTGGTTTTTTTTTGTTTTTGTTTTTTGCTTTTTCTCCCCCCGCCCCCCACTATGTTTTATTGTAATTTTATAGGTGTTAGCCGCCCTGAGCCTGGCTGTGGCCGGGGAGCGCGGGGTATAAATAAAAATTTATTATTATTATTATTATTATTATACATTCAGTGGAATTAAAAACGCAGCAGCTCAAGGAGCAGACCACTAGCCACACTCATGGAAGGCCTGTGGCTTGAGCCTGACCCTGACACAACTCCAGCAACAATCTCAAAAAACAGGTCACAGACATAGCCCTTGCAGAAGGGGCACGTATCAGTAGTGTAAAGGTAAGGTAAAGGACCCCTGGATGGCTAAGTCCAGTCAAAGGCGGCTATGGCGTTGCGGCGTTCATCTCACTTCAGGCCGAGGGAGCCGGCATTTGTCCACAGAAAGCTTTACGGGTCATGTGGCCAGCATGACTAAACTGATTCTGGCACAACGGAACACTGTGACAGAAGCCAGAGTGCAACTCAGCCTGACATCCACCTTCAGCTCACATCAAAGCAGCACTTCCTTGTCGTATAATCAATGCAACACTCTTCTAAGGTACTGAGAATTTTTTTTTTTTTTTTTAAAAAGCAATAGCAGCTCTAGTAAAGTTTCATTTGGATCTCAGTACATTAACAACCAGGTGAATAACTGATCAGGAAAACCTTGCACCCCCTTCTTGCCACAGGCTGTGCCAGAACTCACTCGAGAATGTTAAGACAGCACAGACCAGAGATGGGGAACCTCAGGACAGGGTGGGATGCAGCACTGCAGGTGTTTCTAGCCGGCCCTTTGGACGCTCCGCCCACACCACACCCACTGCAAAGAAAGAAATGCTGTTTCACTCACTGTTTTCCCATGTCGGTCCTTCCCAGTGCCACACAGGATACCCCCACTGTAGGAAAAGCTGCAAAAGAACGAGGGGCCACAGCTCAGCAGCCGAGAACAGTCCTTTGCATGCAGAAAATCCCTGGTTCAATCTCCAGTTAAAAGCACCAGGTAATAGCAAGTGATGTGGAAAACCTCTGGCTGAACCCCATGGCAACCTTATGCCCATCAGAGTAGACAGCACTAGCATAAGTGGAGAAGCAGTCTGAGTACTTACAATAAGCCAGATTCCGCTGTTCACTGAAAGCCCAGTTTTGACAGCATCAAAACTGGCAGTCTTTCGTTTTCTACCTTGCTGCCATGAGTCCTGTGAAGGTGTCATGGACAGGGTGTGTGTGTGTGAGAGAGAGAGAGAGAGACCTTAAGGAGGAGTTTGGGGAGTTAGATCTAGACCCTTGGCAGGGTGGGCATAGCAGACTTTGATCAAGAGACATCTGTTGAGATCTGCCCTCCAAAGGAGGCTCAGGAAAACTCTCAGAGGTGCCTTCTGTTATCTTTGTTCCAGACACACACTCCTCAGCTTTACCAGCTGAGATTTCTCCAGTGCCTTCCCAGGAAACAGCTGGGAATACATTTGATGCCAAGCTGGCAACTAGGGCATGGAGATGCCAGTGTGCACAAACCACACCTAGCCAACCCACTACAGAAGGAGTGCCCTTTTGCCTGCCTAGCCTCAGGGCTCTGGCTGCTTGGCTTACTAAATGCTGTGCCCTCCTGTCCCTCAAATGGAAGGTGCAAGGCACTTGTCACTTGTCATATTTTAGAGCGTGCCCAACCATGCCTTTGACCTCCCATGTAACCGCTGGTTCTTGCAACCTGTGACTTGCCTTACCTACCATACTAATCTTAAAATTAAAGCCTTTGGGAGTCACGAGTTCCAGCTCCTCCTTGTGCCCCAGCCTACCCTGCTCCCTCCTGCACTTACCTGAGGCAAGAGATTGATTGCATCCCCGTTTTAAACATGCAGAGGCACCTCCCCGATGGAAAGTCCCAAAGGCGTATCACGCTCAGTTGCCCTATCTGTGCAGAGGCCAGCAAAGTGCTGTTGCCGTTGAACGCCAATGCCGCCACCTGCAGAAAATGGAGACATTGTGGGAAAGGGTGCCCTGTGACATTAAGCAGAACTGGATTCCTTTCAGGAGAATCATGTGCCTTTTACATAGGAACTGCCTGTCGCTGCTCCTCTTTCAAACCACACCAATTTGCCCAACATACAGGAGCTGATCAAAGAGCTGAAAGGTAATCAAATCCTTATTATGGGGTTTTTATTAAACTGGTAACAGAAGCTTGAAGGTGTCCAGAGAATGGCTGCTGCTGCTGTAGCCTCGGCCACCACCTGTTACTTAGCATTCACATAGAACTGGAAGAGCTTCACCTTCACTTACAAGAGCCCTGTAAGGTAGGCTGGAATTATTATTCCCCCCCGTTGCAGATGGTGATAAGGATCTGCAGATGGTGTTGGTGCTAAGGATGAATATGGCTTGCCTAAAGCCCATGATAGAATTATAGAATTGCAGTTAGAAGGGGCCACAAGGGTCATCTAGTCCAACCTCCTGCAAGTCAGGAATCTTTCACCCAAGGTGGGGCTTGAACCCACAACCCTAAGATTAAGGGGTCTCGTGATCTACCAGCTGAGCTATCCGTACGAAGGCAAGATTTCAAGTGCAGACTTTCCGGTCCCCAGCTTAAGTCTCTCAGGGCTCTCACCCCAGGGAACATCACCCGGTGCCAACAATGGCATCTTTTCGACAGCAGGCAAAGATGTTCCCATTCTCCAAGGCTTCAAGGGACATGGTGCTTTTGGGGGCCATGGTTTTGTGTCCATGTTCTAGCATGCTTGAAGTGGGAGTGAAGTTGCATGGAGGACGGATGCTTTTCCTTTTATATTTTGTTTATTGTACATGAACATTTTCAACGTGTCATATTTTAAACTGGTACACTATGTTTTACTTCAAGACTTCTTTGTTTGCAAGAAGTCATTCATTAATTAAGTAGCCATTATGATCATCATCAAGCTAATTGATATCCTCTTTTTAGTAAAAAATAGATATGACCCTTTTGCCCAGAGTTAACGCCTTTTTTTAGGGGCTATAAAATTGAATGGGGGCACTTGGTCCTATGGGTCTGAATGCCCCTTAAGTGCTGCCACTATCCCCTTCTAGCCTCTGTTATGCCTGTTGCCCATTCTGACTTGCCCAGAACCTTGGCTTAACAAACTACAGTTTATTAATGAGTGCATCTTCATAAACAATAGTTTATTACTATTTGTATTAGTATATCCATAGTATTATACCTGTAGATTTCACACAATACACACAGAGAGACAAGCACCAATACAGCAACAATGGCAAAGGTATTTTGGAAGCAATATGCGGGAGCCAAAGGTGTACAAGGATATTGGACAAATAACACAGCAAAAGAATGCCTGTCCCTTGCTGTTTATTAACAGCTGCAAAAACTGCATGCGCACAATGATCAAAATCAAAGAAATTAACTTTCGCGAATTAAAGCAGGAAGTCAGGCTGTAGATATGAAATTCTTTAACACAGGGTGGGTAACCTGTGGCTCTCCAGATGTTGCTGGATGCTGACTCCCATGAGCCCTAGCCAGCAGAGCCAAGGGTCAGGGCTGCTGGGAGTTGTACCTCAATCTGGATGGCCACAGGTTCCGCAACCCCGCTTTCACAACGGCTGGGTCAAGTTTATGAGATACCAAAATACTGCTTCTAATTCTACCCAAGTCTCAGAATGCATTCATCTGACGTTATAAATGCTCCTGGTGCATACCAGACTTCTGCAACCTGGTGCCCATTCCTGGCCACTGGCAATACTTGTGGGCTAAGCAGAGTTGCAGTATATAACATCTGAAGATCCCCAGGTTGAGAAGGACTGGTGTATTTTTAAGTCTCTCCTGTATTTTTATTGACATGTGGAAAAACAAGACAAAAGAAACAAATATTACCTTATCAGTGTGCCCAGCAAAGAACTGCTGTTTGCCAGTGTCTAATGCAATTGCTATAATCAGAGCATGGCAGGGGTAGACCACCACAGATCCATTTGCAGCCCACAGAGCCTGGGTGACAAAGACAAAAGGTAAAATGAGAGACTTCTGCAGGGAATGGACTACACTTCTTGCTTGAAGCATTAAGTGCCAAATACGTACGATGAATAAATTCAGGCATACTGACCCATTTGGTGCTGCAGCCTCCAAACCCAATAACCCTCTTCAGCTTCAGGATTGGATCTGGCAAGAGCTTCTGGAGGAGAAAAATCAATCCATCATCAGATTTAAGATACTCTGCTAAGGCCAGGACTACAATAATACACTGAAGTGTGTGTGTTACATGACAATGAGCATTTATCCTGATTTGTTTACAGGGTATTTGCAGATCTTACCATTAATCATTTGTTCATATCAAACTTTTCAATTCATTTCCTCGCTGCTTTTCAAACCACTAATAGCCTTGTTCCTTTTTAAAGCGGATCTGTTACACCAGGGCAGTGATTTTCAACCAGTGTGCCATGGCACCCTGGGGTAACTTGAACGATGGCCGGGGTGCTGTGGGCAACACTGGTCTCTGTCCCTGTTTCCTTCCCGTCCTTTGATGCCTTCTCACATCTCTGCTTCCCAAAGGCTTGCACAACTGTTTTTTTGCAGCAGCCCTGGCTATATGTTCCGCAGGTAAATGATCACTCTGGGAAGCACCTCTCTTTAGTGGGGAGGAAGCTCACCAGAGACCAGGGACGGCAGCAGCAGCTGCCTGGAGGACTCCCAAGGAGAGGAGAGAGGAGGCTGAGGGAATACTCCACAAGGGAGGGTGTCCGAAAAAGTGTGAGAGGCTGTCAGTTCTGCAGGCAAGGGTTGCCAAAACTGGACTCTTGAGCCCCACAGGGTTGCCGCAGAAAGAATGGATTTAGCTGGTTAAGAAAACAATGGACTCAAAAAGTTTGAAAACCTCTGCACCAGGGTAAGAAGAGTGATTTAATCCACTATAAATATGCAAATCTAAAGTTTCAGTTTGTGCCTGAAACTCTCCTGCAAAATACTGACAGTCTGCAGCTATCAGTGGCTGAAGAGGCTTGATGTAGCTATGTCTGTGAAATCAAGGCATCTCTTCCAGGTAGCAAGGGGAGATGGGAAGTTAAAGAGGGGTACTTTAAATAGTACTAAAAGGCAAGATCTCTCACCATGCAATGAACTGAGTCCTTGGTGGAGATCACCTTTGGTCCCATCGCTTGTGCACACACATCCTGGAAAGAGACAAAATAAATTAAAATGTTGGCATGGGAGTCAAGAACCATTTAGGGGTGTGTTATTATTTATTAGCCCTCCAGATGGACTGGCCAGCATGACCAGTGGTCAGGATGAAGGGGGTTGTAGTCCAACCTCTGGAGGGCGGTGGGTATCCCACCCATGTCATAGAGCATTATATTTTTTCTGTGTTGCTTGCACTCTTTGTGCAACCTTATAAAGGTAAAGTTCAGTCTAGTGGCTATATCCCAGATGGCTCCCCACAACATACGATTTCACTGCCCATAATAATCTCACAATTAAGCAAGAGGAAGTAGCCATCGAACACTTCCCTTACAGAGACAAGAGTCATCTTGCTGCCCTGGAGTCCAATGGAAGGAAGGTTATTATATATCTTCCCCTTAACAGGTAAGAGGTTCTTTGGGAAGCAGCAATGGTGGCTCTTTTGCTGTCTCTTTCTTGAGGACTAGCAGATAAACCTTCCTCATCTGACCATCTTTTCCAATCAAAGGTGAAAACAAGCTACAGATTTATTATTCTAGAATGTGCACTCTAAAGTCATGGCTATGGTGCATGCTTACCTCATCAGAATCAACACTGACAGCATGAACAGTAACATCCCCATTTTTGTGGGCGTAAACATGAATGCTGCCATCGCCCTCTGAAGGTGCTGGGAGAGAGGAATCCCCTCTGGCCTGTGGTTCTTCCCTCCAGCAGGTCTGGTCCACAGTGTCTACTGCCTGTAGAGGCGCAGAGGTTGCCCGGTGAATCTTGGGGATGCTCTTTGTAAGGAAGGGAGACCGCCGAGGAGTCTGAGAAAATGATAAGCATTGAAAAGCAAGGATCACAGTCAGAAATCTCCAATTTCTAAGGAGGGCTAAATCAAGACCCTTTGCCAGATGCAACTGCCATAGAGCACTGCTTCCTGAAAAGGCAGATGCAATCCAATTTCAAAATATACATGGCTCTGGGCAAGAGAAATAGCTATCAAGGCATACTCACTCGCTTCGGACTGGTAATTTGTTGGATGAGAGACACTCTGTCCTGAACAGGCTTGCTTAGAAATACTTCCTTTGGAAGCTGGCCAACTGGATTGTCTTCTACATGAGCAACTGAAAGGACAAGCAGAAGACAGGTGACAACAATCCACTGTGGGTTTGCTCAGAAATAAGTCCCACTGCAGTCAATGGGGCTGTGCTGTCAGGTAATCATATCTTCACAACCTCACCTGGGACTTGCTTCTGAATAGAGGATTGCACCATTAGGTTCTTGAAGACCTCTAGGGTAAACTGTCTCAAATGGGAATCGATTCCACGACCGGAACAAGCCACCCATTGCTGCAATAAGGACTGTATTCTATTGCTAACTCATTTCTTATTGAATTCAGGAAGGGAGAGCGGACAACTTCTGGAAGCAGGCCTGAATGCAACAATGTTCTCCCCAACTTAGGATTCCCAGAAGCTGGTACGCTGCCTCCAACAGTGGAGGTAGAACATAGTGATCATGGCTAGTAGCATCTTTTAGTACAGGGTTAGCCAAAGTGGTTCTCTCCAGATGTTGCTGTACTACAACTCCCATCATTCCTGACCACTGTCCATGCTTGCTAGAGCTGATGGGAGTTAAGAGTATCTGGAAGGCAGCACATTGGCTACTCCTGTAGTAGATGTTTTGCTCACATCCACTCTCATCTGGCATAAGGTGGTCTGTGTTGGATGAATTTTGTTCTGGGATGAAGAGCTTCCATTCCCCTACAGCCTCCCTTTTTTCTTTTTTTGCCTACCTGCAGCAGGATTCAAAGTGCCTTTTTGAATAGAGTCAAATGGCATCTTGGACCCATCAGAAGGAAACCTGAGCAAGAAGATCAGAGAAAGGGTGACTGGTAAAAAGCGTGGAATGTAAGGAAGAAATGGTTTTGTTTCACTGGCTCAAAGGAGGATGCTGGACTACCAGACAAAAAACACAGTTACACTGACTATGACCATTGGAATGTGGCCAGATGCAGCAAATTCTGCATGTAGCAATAAACAACCTGGACAAACCAAAGAGAGTGGCCACATATCAAGATTGGCATGTGTGGTTAGCAGCTAAATGGCTTTCTTCGGGGAGCTTTCTGTATTTACACAGATATGTGGAAAATATCTACTTCAAAACCCCAAATGCAGTAACAGGAACGCAGCCCAATGATGTTCCTTGGTCCCAGCACCATAGAGGTGTTTATCGGGATGTTGCCCAGTGCAGTATCACTGCCAAGACTAAGTTCTGGAGGGGCACCTCTCTTCCTACTGAGCTATGTGCCAGACTCCAGAACCACAGAAATACAATTCAGCAAACCATACCTAACATAATCGTAGAGGTCATGCCAATTTTCACCTTTCGGCACAGGAAATGTCATTTCTCGTGGCATGGGGGAGATGCCCTGCATCCCTAATTTGGACTGATGAGCCTCAGAGGAGGTCACACCTAAAGGCACAGAAAGGATGAAGGAGGCAGAAGCATCATTTGTTACAAAAACAGCTTGCAGAACTCCAGTATCGACCTCTGCGAGAACAGCATTACACCACCCCAATCCTATGGTATGCAAAGTAGTCAGTATCCTGTTACAGTGGTACCTCGGGTTAAGTACTTAATTCGTTCCAGAGGTCCGTTCGTAACCTGAAACTGTTAACCTGAAGCACCACTTTAGCTAATGGGGCCTCCTGCTGCTGCCCCGCCGCTAGAGCACGATTTCTGTTCTCATCCTGAAGCAAAGTTCTTAACCCGAGGTAATATTTCTGGGTTAACCGAGTCTTTAACCTGAAGCGTATGTAACCTGAAGTGTATGTAACCCAAGGTACCACAGTACTGATTGGCAGACTGAGGTCTGTTTGTGCTATAAGTCTCAACAGCTGGAATGCATGACTTCCAATTAACAAGTGGGGCTCGGCGTGAACATGTTGCAATCTGGAGTGTTCAGGGTTCCAAGCAACTGGACTGCATTCCAGTGGCGTAGCGTGGGGGGTGCAGGGGGGGCCGGCCGCACCAGCCGCAACATCGGGGGGGGCGCGCGCTCACACTCGCAGCTCTCTGCCCCTACTAAAATCCACGGGTTAGGAGGCGCAAATTACTTGCCTTGCCCCGGGTGCTGACAACCCACGCTACGCCACTGCTGCATTCCCCGCCTTCTCCCCGTTTTCTTCCACATTTCAGTTAGTATTCCATGCCCACTGAGGACGCTCCGTCCTCACTGGTCTATAGCTGTAGGTGGTAATTCTCCATTTTGGATTTTGGGGTGAATATGAGGGGGACAAACTTGTGCCCAATCCCGGTAACATAACAATCTTTGATTTTCTTATGTTGACAAGGCTGTTCCGTTTTGCTGCTAATGAGGCTGCTTGAAATGTGGATTATTATATATTTTTTCCATTTGATTTTCTTCCATGTTCTTTTTTTGATATATTGTTACACTATGTTTGTGATGTTTGAAGAAATGTTGTGAACTGTGTATTCCCGCCCCCCAAGTAACGTGGCATAAAAATGATCTAAATAAATAAATGCCCTAGATATAAAACGGCTTTAACCATGAGATCTTAGCAACTATTCATGCAACTATTAAGTCAGTGATCCTTTATGCAAGTTCCTTTTAATTCTCACCTGGATCAAAGAGCAAGTCACTAGTGAACAGGTTTTTCACCAGCAGGTTGGAGCAGAGCTTGACACTTTTGAGATGGCTATAGCTTCTGTTCAAGTACAGAGAGAGGATGTAGCGGAGGTCGAGAATCAGGCAGGTCCACCGCACACTGCTGGGAGCCAGGCCCACCAGGTCTAAAGGTCAGAAACACACCAAGGAAACACCTGAATTAATATAGACATTCAACACACTAAACCCCAAACCTTACAGGCAGAATGGGCTTCACGTATTAGCCCACTTCTAATTTTCAAATGCTTTGTGAGGAAGTGGCTATGATTGTGAGCTGGAATCCAGGTAAGTACCCAGTTCAAATCTCTCCTAGGTCCCAAACTTCCTGGGGTACCAATAATCTTTCATTGCCTGCTTCCCATATAAGGTATAAGGATAATCATCATGGTCTACTTTAAAGGACCCTTAGAAGGATTGCTGTGATGACATATAGGAAGCACTAGGAACAGTCAAAGGTGCTATTATAAAAAGGTACCCCTGCCCGTTCGGGCCAGTCTTGACAGACTCTAGGGTTGTGCGCCCATCTCACTTAAGAGGCCGGGGGCCAGCGCTGTCCGGAGACACTTCCGGGTCACGTGGTCAGCGTGACATCGCTGCTCTGGTGAGCCAGAGCTGCACACGGAAAAGCCGTTTACCTTCCCGCTAGTAAGCGGGTGCTATTATATAGATGCCTTATAGATGTAAGGTGCTATTATATAGATGCCCAAAGTAGTATTATTTTGGGTGTGGCAAAGCTTTGCTTCTTCCTCCATAACCACATTCTATTCTCCCTACCAGATCAATTCAGAGTCTGACCAAAAACCTAGATTCTCAAGGAACTTTTAATTTCAGCCACCAGCATCCTGAGGACCAAATCAGAAGGCATTTGGAGCTACCTAAGCTTGCTGAGCAAAGAGCAATTTGGTTGGTCTTCTTTGCGTTTTACCTTGCTTTGAAGCCTTGGATGTGCTTTCGTAGACTGACCCTCTGGCTGCCCCACAAATAAACGGGAACTGCAGCCATGTGGCAGTTGACTTGAACTCCTTAAAGAGATTGGAAAAGGAAATGCGGACCACCTGGCTGTCCTGGAAATAAAGAAATGCAGACTATTCACATGGGTTAGCTATTTCAATAGGAAGGCAGCAAACACCCAGTTCTTAAGAAACAATAAACCATGGCTGATGAAAGAAAACCTTCATTTTAAGCAAAGCTACATACTGTGACCTGTGTGGACCAGTGATGGGCAGAAGGTATTTCAGGATCTACTGAGTGATCTCTGGATGATCAGCAAGGTGTTCTAACTCCCAACTTTTTGGCTCCACCTTCTCTGAACTGTGTTCGTTCCAGCTTGGTATTATAGGAACAACAACAATCTAACTTTAAGAACTAGTGTCTGAGTTTTTATGGCTTCCCCCATCTTCCCGCCTCGCTTTCTTTTTCTTTTTTTGTTATGCCTTTCTGACTGTCTGTTGGTGAGGAAGGTCTTTTATTGCCCCTGATTATATGTAAGCTGGTCTGGGAGGCTTTTTGGCTGAAGAAAAAAAAAAAAGTTAAGATTAAACTAGCAGTGTGAAGGATTTCATTTGAGCTTTTCTGTGTGCACAGCAACTGCTCTATAAGTGAGCCAGGGGGTGGGGAAGCTCTGCCGGGCAATGATTCTCCATTCCTGCCCCACAGTAATCTTATTCCAGAGGCCCTCTGAGATTACTTCAGGCCTATCTTTGATAACCATAAGGTCCAGAACTTTGCATTTCATAAAAGCAAAAGCTACAATGCTCACAAAGCCAAGTTCTGCAAGGGTGAATGGATCAAGGCCTCCAAAGAGGATAGACCCACTCGATGGTACCACAAAGGGTACTGTAAGAGATCTGCATTGCCTCAGATCACCTAACATTGCCCTCTTGCTCATTTCATTACACAACTGGTCATTCATAAATAGGAGAGAAACTTCACCCACCTCTGTGGCAACGTCCAAGTGCACCACGAAATATTTGGTTGGTGCTGGCTTGAAGAGGATGTAGAGGTAGCGACCAGTGAGACCCAATGACTGTGTGCTGGTCTTGGGGAGCTGGAGGTAGTTACTAGCAGGCACAGCACCACTGATGCGATACACTGTCCCTTTCAGAGTCTTGTCCTGAAGACAGGAGGATAAAACAGATGGAACAGCTCAGGTAAAAGAAATCAAGTCACACAGAAGCTGGAGTACAAGGCTGGAGGAAACCAAAGATGCTGACTCCCGTATGTAGCATGATGGCAATTGATACAGCATTAAGGAAATATCAGCAAAGCACTTAGTGTTCCATTTCGCCCTCCCAAGTGGAGGGGGACAAGGATCCAGTTCAGTTCCCAGAATTCCCAGGTTTGAGACCTTCAGCAGATGGAAGTTCTGACACATATGAAAATGTACATGGCTTTGGTGGGAAGGCATATGATGCAGAAACCTTCCTAAAGCCAAACAGGTCTGTGGCTGGCCCAGCCTTCTTCAACCTGGTGTAGTGGGTCAGTGCGCCTGGCTGTTGACCAGAAGGTTGGTGTTTCAAACCCACCCAGGGATGGCTGTGGGCAGGATTCCTGCACTGCAGGGAGTTGGATTAGATTACCCTTGGGGTCCCTTCCAACTCTACAATTCAATGATTCTATGATTACAGAGGTTTTAGACTACTACTCTGTTGTCCAGATATTTGGAGGCAAAGGTGCCCTTATGCGTGCTACTTCCCATTAGGGAAAGGCAGGATAAATTTGTTGCTCTTTCCATCTCCCCCCTATTCATGGAAGGAAGAACTCACATGCAGCAGTGGTGGCAGTGCCACACTTGGGTCGTCTGCAAACTATTTGCACTCACCACAGACAACCAGCTGAGTGTTAATACCAAGGCTACATTTAACTACCCAAGAAAGGATCAGGAACATCTGACACTACCATAAAGGTTGTCACATCGCCCTCCTTCGTGGACCTTTTCCATTCCTCAACTTTAAAGTGCTTGAAGATGTTTAGATAGGGATGCTGCCACACTGTAGAGAAAACAGATCAGTTAACTCACAAACAATGTAATTCCTGCTGTTGAAATTACTTCCCTCTCTTTACACAAAGCAGGATTATCCCTATGCTATCTTCCAAAATTAGAATTAGCCTCCTAAACAGAAGGATAGCTATGAGTCCCAGTGGGGCAGGGGGGGGGCATTTGTATTTTTTTGCTAAAATGATCTCATTCTCTCAATTTTCCCACAAAACAAACTGTTAAAGATAATCAATAGAAATGCCATCTTACTTTCCAACATCAAAAAATGAAGAAAAAGAAATAAAAACTCAGCCAAGGTATATGTGAGAAGGTTCAATGCCTAAATAATCACCTTACTTTTAGTAAGGGGGTGGGGGTTGATTCTTGTTTTGTTCTATGTGACTTTTTGGGATGAACACTTTTAGTATATTCTGCTTTCCCAGATTGTATTTTATTTTTTCTGCTAAGGCACTGTAAGTCCTACTGAGCATTTAACTACTGCGTATCAGACAGATATCTAGCAGGTGAAGACCCCCCCCCCATACCAAAAAACTTCACTTGTTGGATTTCTACCTGTCATGTAGCTGCAAAATGCCTGTAACAATCATAGATGCAAACTATTTTTCCTAGCAATGTTCCTGTGCACTGAGCTGCATGGCAGACAGAAATATAAGAGTTTCCCCCCCCAGGTATGAATGAAGAATAGTTAGCAGTGCCTGTCAGGCACTGTTAAATGTACAGGAGCTCAACCCAACTAGGAAAAACAATAATGTATCTCAAACAATTAAAGGTAAAAGGTAAAGGACCCCTGGACAGTTCAGTCCAGTCAAAGGCAACTATGGAGTTGCGGCACTCATCTCGCTTTCAGGTCAAGGGCGCTGGTGTTTGTCCACAGATAGCTTTCCAGGTCATGTAGCCAGCATGACTAAACTGCTTCTGGTGCAATGGAACACCTTGACGGAAACCAGAGCTCATGGAAACGCCGTTTACCATCCTGCCACAGTGGTACCTATTTATCTACTTGCACTGGTGTGCTTTCAACTGATAGTTTGGCAGGAACTGGGACAGAGCAAAGGGAGCTCACCCCATTGCAGGGAAGCTCAGTGGTTTAGCACCCCATATCTCAAACAATACTGCAGAAACAATCCAACAAGTAGAGTGGGGAGGCAGGAATGGGGGAAGGGGAGAGAATAAGCCTGTTGTGACTTATGCCCATCATACTATATATATATAAATTCCCCTAGCACAGCTCCTGTGCATTTTAACACCAGTATGTGAGACAGAAATCTGATAGTTGGACTTTGTTTAATCAGGGATGGTAGAAATCACCACCAGTTGCATTTTATCCATGTTGTGCAGCTGTTTAATACAATATTGTATAAGCAGAGTTCCTGTGCATCCCAAGTTTCCTTCCTCTTGGGGAAAATGGAAGGCTCAACCTCTGGCAGCTATATGTCTGCTCAATACAATACATGCAACTTACATTCACTTATGCAACTTACATTCACGGCTCTCTGAGCAATGTAACAAGAAAACACAACTTGCAAAATGTTAAAAAGAACCTCCTCCCCCCCCTAAAAAAAACCCCACCCCGATTACGGTCCAAACATACCACAGCTAAAAAGATCCAAAACATCACAGACTATTTCATATATATACTGTATATGTATATCTACCCTGGGCTCCTCCTGGGGAGGAAAGACAGGATATAAATCCAAATAAACACACACACACACACAGCAACTCATCTGGTCCTCCAGAAAGCCAAAATCATCTCATAAGCACTAAAAACATAAGAACTGCGTCCAGTCACGGCAGCCTACAGGCAGAAATCCAGCAGGTGAGGAGATGCGTCTCCCCACATCACAGAGAGGAGCGAAAAGGCTACACCTGGCGAATTTCTGCCTGCCTTGTCATGTTGTTGCTGCTGCTGCTGCTGCTGCTTTGAAAGCGCAGGAGCCCTGTCAGGAAACAGCAGCAGCAGAAGCTCCACGGGTTTTCTTTGTCACGGAATAGGGGACTCGGTGGGACTGTCGGGGACTCTTCCCTCTCCCGCCCCGTGGATGCTCAGACTCCGAGGAGCCTCCAAACCAGCCCCGCCTGGCCCTGCTGGGGTCCTGGTGCCCCTCATTTCCCCAGAGCCCAATACCCGCCCTGGCTCCCCTGCCCTCCCGCTCCCCTCGGCGGGCACCTCTGGACATGGCTGCCCCGCTCTCTCTGCGGCTCCGCTTCAAGCCCGCTCTCCCTTCCCGCCGCTGCCCGAGAGGAGCGCGCCCAGCCTCCCGCAACCATAGAATCGCCTCGGGAGGACTGCGGAGGATGGGGAAAAAGCCTACTATTCCTCTAGGGCTAGAGCGGCCCCCCTGGATCACAGAGTTCATGGAGAGAGTGACAAGCGACGCTCTCGCTTCCGATTTCCGTCTGGGCGTTCAAGAAAGCACTTCGCGCGCTCTCAATAAGGTGCGTGGCCTCTCTGTCACCATCGTATCTCTATGGTGGGCCTGTTCCCATCCGTTCTATTTACACAGAAGAATCTATAAACCGCTTGCCTGTAACTCAGTGCATTAAAACCCTCAGAAAAGCAATAGTAGATGCAACATGTAGAACTCTTTTGTTATGTCAACTCCAGGCAAAAGGAACAAAATAATTTAATTATATGGCAAAGAGAATGCAGCCGCTTGTGTTGGGTTGACTTCGCTTGGGGGAAAGAGCTCTGTTTTTGTGTGTGTGTTTATTTAGGGCACTTTATATCACGCTTTCTGGTGCTAAAATCAAACTCAAGCTGCTTACGATGAAAATATAAACCACCAAGAGCAATCCCTAACTAAATGTTTTAAATAGTTTAGATAATGGGGTGTTTTATTTCGTTACTGTAGCAACTTCAGGGTGAATACTGGCGCCTATTTTTCTAGAAAAATAGCACTGCACACACCCATGTCAAAACCATAAATGAGAACTATCAGCTCACTATGGGGAGGCAAATCCAGTGCTTTTTTTCTAGGGGGACGCATACCCCTAAAGATTTTGTGACTCTTTGGCCTCATTGAGGGGCAGTATTTCAATATGAGTAGGAAAATGAGAGTACCCCTAAACATTTTTTTAGGGAAAAAGCACTGGTCAAATCCATATGACTTTCTTTAGGTCAGGCTTTGTAACAGGTCTTTTAGGAACATAAGAAGCTATCCTAACACCAGTTTGTTCCCACCTAGCTCAGTACTGCCTACACTGGCTGATAGCTGCTCTTGAGAGTTTCAGAAGGGGCTTTCTCAGCCCTACTGGAAGATGCAAGAGATGGAACCCAGGACCTTCTGCATGCAAAGAAGACCAGCTCCAACAGACCAGCAGTCCTTTCTTTCCTTCACAGGCACACGGAATTGTTATGCATGGAATAAGGGATGTGTTTTCTGCTCTGTTCGGATTGCTACGCAAACTGTGTTTTTGCACAAAGGGTAAAGTCCACCAAGGTTACAAAGTAATTTCAGTCTGGCCATTTTGGCTGCAAATGTTAAAGTACTGGAAGAAGATTCGGTAAGTTTCTTGTTGCAGATTCCTTATTAAACAGGAGACACTTCTTTGCACCATTTTTTAAAAATGCTTTGTTTCTTTTTTAAAGTCTGTCTTTCCCATTTTCCCAAGCTGCCCTATGACCAGAGATCTGTCCTATTTTTTTCCTATTATTTTTTGCAGCCAATACTGCAGTGGCAGAGATGCAGCATTTAACTAGGAACTGATTTGCACATTCCTTTGTTTCTGCAGGCATGGATCATGAGGACATAGAAAGGCTGGCGACAGAGCTGCATAAAAAGGGGAGTTCCTGGAGCCCTTTCCAGGTGGCAGCAAGCACCAGCTTGGTCTTTTATTTTGCCTGGGCCGGATCTCTTGCCCTAGGCTTGCGCAAAGTATATTTACAGGTATCCGGGGTTACCACCATTTAAAATTGTTAGAGAGCAGAGCAAAGGGATCAGGAGAAGCTGTGGAGGGTATGGGCAATAAGTGACTTATCACAAGGGGGCAGCAGAGCACACATCCAAAGGGTACTGGATGATTGTGAGAAAGGAAATAATTAGGTGGGGTTTGGCCAAGGGCTGGGGAAGAAGGTCGCGGTTTGAATTCCCATGAGGGGGTGAGCTCCCGTTGCTTGGTCCCTGCTCCTGCCAACCTAGCAGTTTGAAAGCACGTCAAAGTGCAAGTAGATAAATAGGTACCACTCCAGTGGGAAGGTAAACGGCGTTTCCGTGTGCTGCTCTGGTTCGCCAGAAGCGGCTTAGTTATGCTGGCCACATGACCTGGAAGCTGTATGCTGGCTCCCTCGGCTAGTAAAGCGAGATTAGTGCCGCAACCCCAGAGTCGGTCACGACTGGACCTAATGGTCAGGGGTCCCTTTACCTTTACTTGGCCAAGGGCAGACTGAGGCTGGCTGGGCTGTGCATGATACCTCTGTATTGATCATCCTCCATGGCCTAGGGACTAGATACAAATAAATTAATCTACGAGGAGCACCCCACCCAATCTCGTTCTGTGGTTTTATTAACTCCCCTTTTACATATATTTTTTTGAGACTGGCCCTGGTAACCCTTACCAAAGGGATGGCAGACAAATTCATTCAATGAGTGAATGATGCATCTTAGGGGAGGACCAACTCTCAGCAGTAGAATACATGCTTTTCCTGCACAGGGTCCCAGGCTGAACCTTTGGCATCTCCAGGTAGGAGTGGAAATGTCCCTTGCTTGAAATACTGTATACCCTCCAACATTTCTCCAATGAAAATAGGGATGTCCCATTCCATAATGATAATTTTGCTATTTATACCCCACACATCTGACTGGGTTGTCCCAGCTACTCTGGGCAGCTTCCAACATATATAAAAACATAAGAAAACATTAAAAATACTTTCCTATGCAGGATTGCCTTCAGATGGCTTGGGGGTCAGAGAACACCATACCCTCCTTCATTTCTCTTAAGGAAAAGCGGGACATTCTGGGATCAAACCAGAAACCGAGATGGTTTCTCCAAATCAGGGACGTCCATGGAAGATAGGGAAACTTGGAAGGTCTGTCACTGAGCTAGATGGTTTCATGTGGTATAAGGCAGCTTCCCATGTTCCTAATATCCATGCCTTTTGCAAAACTCACCAACTTCTTTCCTATTTAATCCAGGTGCCATATGTACCCTCCAGTGTCAAGCAAGTGAGGAATATGATGTCGCTGCTGCAGGGGCGCTCTGGGAAGCTGGTGGATTTAGGATCGGGTGATGGCAGAATTGTAAGCACATCAAAATGCACCCGAGTGTGGGATTGCCAAGGCCGTTGGTGCACGGCAAGGATCAGCATCTGCCTGCAACACTCACTGCTTGGTTGTGATTGAGATAAACTAGGAATAAATGACCTTTTGTTGATAGGGTGGGGGCTGTTTAATTACAGGGGTGTTTTCTGTTCTAACAATGAGCTATATATGCGCTTCCTCAAATTTAACACCAGAAATCTTACCCTTTGCGGCTGTGCATTGTTTCAGGGGCTAATCCGCATCGTACATTTAAAACACTCTTATACCGCTTTCACAGTCATAGCTTTCTCCCAAAGAATCCTGGGAATTAAATTCTGCTAATTTCACATCTATTATTATTATTATTATTATTATTATTATTACTACTACTATTATTATTATTAATTTGTACACTGCCCATCTGACTGAGTTGCCCTACCCACTCTGGGCAGCTTCCAACATATACAAAACATAATAAAACATTAAAAAGCTTCCCCATACATGGCTGCCTTCAGGTGTCTTCTAAAGATTGTATAGTTACTTACCTCTTTGACATCTGATGGGAAGGTGTTCCACAGGGCAGGCACCACTACCGAGAAGGCCCTCTGCCTTGTTTTCTGTAACTTCATTTATTGTAGTGAGAAAACCACCTGAATGCCCTCAGTGCTGGATCTCAGTGTTTGGGCTGAACAATGGGAGTGGAGATGCTCCTTCAGGTATACTGGACGGAGGCTGTTTAGGGCTTTAAAGGTCAGCACCAGCACTTTGAATTGTGCTCAGAAATGTACTGGGAGTCATTGTAGGTCTTTCAGGACCGGTGTTATATGGCAGGTGCAGTTCCCAGCAAACTATATTTCCCAGGATTCTCCATAACTATTGAAACAATAAAAGAGGGTTTAAATGTGTGCAGATGTGACCTGCGCCATGAAACTAGCACAGCATTAGGCAATAGACAATGTGCCTGATTCTAGCTGCACTTCCAGGTGTTGGAGGCTTACAAACAAGGCTTCAGGCCAACTGTTGGCTATGAGCTCAATCCATGGCTTTTACAACTGTCCAACTTTCGTGCCTGGAGGGCTGGGTGCTATGGAAAGGTTTTCTTCCGGCGAGAAGACCTTTGGAAGGTAAGCTTTTCCCACAGGGAGGCAAGAAGCTAGGCCTATAAGGAGCAAAGTGCAAGAAGGAGCTGTCTGCAGTAGCCATCTCACCTGCATCTTAAGTGAAGCTCAGGAGAAGCAAACGTTAGCAGCAAGGCTTCCCCCAAGTTTTGCAACTTCCAGATATTGTTGGCCCCCCCAGCTGCTATGAGCACCAGCAGCATGGCCAGAAGCCCGGGGTTGATGGGAGTTGTAGTCTAACAACATCTGGTGATGGGAGTTGTAGTTCAACACCAACTAACCCACACTGGTTGCTCCTGCTATATAGTTTAGCTATGTGTCGTGAAGCAGTGTTTCCTTGTGTTTTTCCCGAATCTCCCAAGGTTCAGCATCACTGGTTGGCCCCAGGTTCTTTTAAGAGAGCAAGTTCCGTAGCTGAACTATGTGCTGCAATATCTGAGACCATGGGACTGTGCTTTGCCTCCCAAAGCATGGTGGGAAATAATCCAGACCAGAATAGGAAACAACCACTGAACCATCTCTCTTGACTAATTGTCTGCTGCTGGTGCTATTGTTGTTTTAAGGCAGATCTCTCTGACTGCAACAATGTCACTGTGTTCCTGGCTCCCAGCTTGGTGAGTAGTTTTCAGATAAGCTTGTCTATATTACCAGGGAGCCAGTGTGGTGTAGTGGTTAAGAGCGGTGGACTCGTAATCTGGTGAACCGGGTTCGATTCCCTGCTCCTCCACATGCAGCTGCTGGGTGACCTTGGGCCAGTCACACTTCTTTGAAGTCTCTCAGCCCCACTCACCCCACAGAGTGTTTGTTGTGGGGGAGGAAGGGAAAGGAGAATGTTAGCCGCTTTGAGACTCCTTAAAGGGAGTGAAAGGCGGGATATCAAATCCAAACTCTTCTTCTTCTTCTTCTAAGCAAAACCAAGGATGGTCAGTGCAATGCCCAGTCTTCACGATATCTAATGGACTAATGCCTTCAATTAACTGGCAGAAGTATTATGCATTCAGTCTTATGAACCTGCCCCGGTCTTAAAATTGGGTCTGAAACCCTATTTGTTAGGCTCACCTCAGTACCCATAAGGCTGGTGAGTACTGGAGACAGGGCCTTATTTGTTGTGGTCCCATATCCTTGGCACTTTCACCAAAAGAACTGCATACGACCCCATCTTTGATAAGTTGTAAAGGTCTGTTTAAAAACAAATTGCATTCTGCATTCTATTAAAGTGTTGGGTTTTGAACGCCTGCTGTTTATCCTTTCTATAATTAGATGTTTGCTTTCTTGCATTTATTATCTTCTGTAAGCTGCTCTGAGAGGGCTGCATCTGAAAGGCAGCAATGAAGCATTTTAGATGGATAAATTCATCGTCACAGCCAATGAGTGGATAACATCTTCTGCAAAGCACTTGCTCTCATTTTCCCCAGCAGAAGGAATTGTCCCCATCTGCTTGGTACTGTCCAGCCTCTGTCCTAGAAATCAGACGAGACATAGACATTAAATACTTATACTAACAGTGGTGGCAGCTCCATTTGAGCAAAAGGGGCACAGCCAAACAGCCTCTGTGTGCCTGCATCTGACTACTTCACTTGCAACCAGCCTGGGGAGTCAGCTCCCCCCTCCTTAGTCCCTATACAACTCAACAGGATAACTAGAATTAGTTTTCTGCACCTGCTTAGTAAGGTGTGTTTGTTTTTTTAAAATCATACTCCTGTACTGACAGCCAAAGGGGATTTAACAATCTTCACCACATACTGATTTAGTTGTTTTGGCAGTGTCTTTCATTTTAACACTGTCTGCTGGCTTTCCTTTGTGGGACCAGGTGGCAACAACTGAGTCCACCCATTGCTAAAGAATGACGATTGCCCTAGAAGCGCCCAGCAGTCTTGCTGAGGCATCACAACTGTGTGCTCTATTTACACTGCTGCTGTGTAGTCACCACAGCCAGATGCTGAGCTTGCCAGCTTCCCCCACCCCAACTGCAAAGTCAGCCGAAAGCAAATAATGTTGCCTCATTTCTGCAGAGACTGCAGTTTGAAATTCACTATTCCCAAGTCACCTTATGCTAGATGCTGGTCAGTTAAGAGAGAAATTGGCCCAGCCTTCTCTTTGCAGCTTCCAGGAGTCACCTTGAAGGGTTTCCTTTAATTGATTTAAGTCCAGAATTACCAAACTGAATTCTTTCTGAAGGACCATCTGGCCCTGTATGCGTCGTCGGGGGGTGTTTTATACGTAACCCTGCCTTTGCAGACTATCATAAGGTATGCAGACTGAAAACGGGTCTTTTTCACTGTCCCCACTGCTGCACAGGAAGAGACACCATCAATTTGCTTGTAATTTGCTTGTAAAAACACCATACAGTGGTACCTCGGGTTAAGTACTTAATTCGTTCTGGAGGTCCGTACTTAACCTGAAAGTCTTCTTAACCTGAAGCACCACTTTAGCTAATGGGGCCTCCTGCTGCCGCTGCGCTGCTGGAGCACGATTTCTGTTCTCATCCTGAAGCAAAGTTCTTAACCTGAAGCACTATTTCTGGGTTAGCGGAGTCTGTAACCTGAAGCGTATGTAACCTGAGGTACCACTGTACACTCAGATAGTTCAAGCTCCAGTTTGGCAGTTATCAGATGGTGTTGTTTCAGCTCAAGAAGAGGCTGATCTATTTGCTCATATTATATTAAAAACATAACATTATGGCCCTGTGTCTCCTCCCATGTCCCTAATAGATGCTGACTGCCTTGCTTTGATGAAGCTTCTGTGTTACGCAACGGTAGAGGAATATTCACATAAACTCATCGCATACGCCACATGAATTTGGGAATCAAAGGAGCAGTTAGGGCCAAAATTCATAGAAATAGAACAATTTTCCTGTAGGTTTTTTTTTTAGTTCATGCAACAAATGATTATGCTTCAGTCTGAAGTTCTGTACAGCCCAGTGGTGGCTGGTCCCCTTTGGAAATGGTAGGGCAGAAAGCAGAAAGACCAGCAGTAAGTGGCGCCAGAGCCAAGGACAGGCAGAGCCAATTCAGGGCAGATCCACACCATACTTTTAAAGCCATTTCAGTACACATTTAAAGCATGTGACTGCCCCCACAAGGAACCCTGGGAACTATGGTTTCACCTGCACAGAGCTGCAGTTCCCAGCACCCTTAAACTAGTTCCCAGGATTCTTTGGAGGATGTGTGTTGAATGTTGAATATTCTTACATATGCATTGAATGTGCGTTCAATGTATGGTGCGGACCTGCCCTAATTCTTGTTTCGTCCCCATCCTCTTCCCTGCTGCATTCTACAAAGGCAACCCTGAGACTAAGGGGCAGAAAACGGATAGGCGGTTCAATTCCTGGACTGATAGTTAAGCAAGGAGGCATGCAGATGGGGGCTGACTGAGTGCAGATGGAGGTTGGTGGGACTTCGCCCTAATAGACCAACTTCTGCTGATAGAGAAGCACTTTTGCCCTCCCCAAGGCTTTCTTTGTCCACTCTGAGATTCATTGTTTGTCAAATCTTGCTGCTGTCAACGTCATTGTAAAGCAGACCTCTCTCGGCAGGTCCCGCTCCTGGAGAGGAAACTGCTTTCAGAACTCCCCGATGGGGCCTGCGTGGTGGCCGCCCGCTTCCCTTTCCTCAACTGGATTCCTACCAGCATTGCTGGAGACAGCTTAGAAACAGCCTGGGCCTATAACATCACGGCAGTACGGCAAGCAGGCAGGCAGATGCCCAGCCAAAGGCTAAACCTGCTCCATAAAACTCAGCTGTGCAGGGAAAATGGAAAGGATGCATGAAATCGACAACAGTGCTTTTCCTTTTGCTAGTAGTTGTCTTAACTAGTGTGTGTGTGGGGGGGGGGGTTATTGGTTTGCATTTGCTTTTGCTTTATTATATATTTTGTATTCTCTTTTTATATTTTTTCTGTTGTGAACCACCCTGGGATCTCCAGATGAAGGACAGTATACAAATTTTAATAATGATGATAGGTTATCATGGTCCCACAGTTCAGATGAGAGGGCCAGTAAAAGAAATTTCCATAAATAACCCCACACATGGCAAATGCAACACCATGACACTAGCAATAATTCTTTTTTTCTGTCTCCCCCATCCCCCAAATAATGGCTTTATCACCTTAATGGGCTGGTGGGTACTTAGAGATACCAGTGGACGAATCTACCCACATTTTTTATTTCAGTTTATCCTTTTCCCCAGTCTTAAGTTCAGTTTACCACATTGGTTTGCAATTTGTTTCCCTTAAAACTAGGCAGATGACCTTCTCAGTAGTGGCGCCCGCCCTGTGGAATGCCCTCCCATTATATGTCAAGGAAATAAACAACTATCTGACTTTTAGAAGACATCTGAAGGCAGCCCTGTATAGGGTTTTTTAAATGTTTGATGTCTTACTGTGTCTTAATTTGTTGTAAACCATCCAGTTTCAGTGCACATTTTAATATGCCCATTTTTCAAACAACTTCCTGCTTATGTAATGCATATTTAAATGCTACTTTCACCGGCATATACATATTTTTACACAATTTCCTCTAACATGCATGATCTTTTGGTATGGGAACTGAATTGCAAATTTCAAAGATAAGCTGATTTTTAGTTTGTTTAATCATTCTGGGAAGTATGAGTTAGGCCGATTCCCACTGAAATGTGAACCCACCCAAGTTTCTACACTACACCTTTACAAACACAAGTAAAGATGAAGAAATTATCCTGGGAAGTATGTACGCATCATAAGGAACAAAGAAACATTAATGTGACTATGGAAAAAGAATTGGCATGATTTAGGGCAGTATCCAACTAATGTGTCCAGTCAGTGCAATTTCTGCCTGTGCAATGGAACATCCTTCCTCTGCTCCCCCTGTGTGCCCCATATCCTCCCCAAATTTGTTCCAGAAGGTTGGGGGAACCCCCATCATAGATTTAGGGAGCACACAGAGCAGAGGTCTTTGCACTGATGGAATGAGTTATTTAACTGGTGTTAGTTAAGTCTTCATATTTAAAAATAATCTTTTCCATGAAGTTTGAAATAAGTCATCATGTCAGGTTTCTGCCAGGAGGAGGGAGGATGAGAAGTCAGGGTGTCCATAAACCTGTATTTTGGGAGAAAAGAATCTCTGACCCAAATTGGTGTTGTGGGGTCAGTCCGTGCATACGGGTTCCTACGAAAACCAAGGTCCATGTGTTAAAAGTTAAAAACTAAATATAAGCCCAACTGAATGGCTGAGGAACAGTCTAGAAGGATGAGGCTGCTGTCAAAAGATGCTAGATTTATTTTGTTGGTGCAGTGCAGAGAGATGTATGTAATGTTTTCTGATTTCTTGAACCATGATTAAAAGATGAACATCAGGCTGCAAGCTTGTGGGTTCCCCGCTTTTTCAGTTTTCATGATTTAGCATGCCATCTGCAGAGGGAAATATTAACCATCATTACCTTTAAACAGATTTTACAAACCAGCCTCAAATCCCCAATATCGAACTCAGCTTTGTCAAAGTTAGCCATACGGAGTGTTGACCTCAGTGCAGACTGCAACACTGCAGGACAGACGGGCAGAAGATAGATTGGAATCTCCTGGTGGTTATTTCCAGTAGATTGGAAAGGGTTTCTCCCTCCCTAGAGTTCAACACCAGCAAGTAGAATTGGCAGGACAAACCTGTGTATTAATTGGTTGCCGGTCTTTGCACAGCTGTACTGGCAACTTTTAAGCTTGCATTTTAGAATCCTTACTGTAGAGTAACTCAGACTGCAATATATAACTCTGTATGTATCAGGGGCTACCAGTAAGTTCCATAGGCACCAGGTTTGTGGCATAACACAAAAGGTCTGCCACCTTTAAAAGAGCAGAATAAAGAGACAAGAACATAGAACAGGGCAGGAATATTTACCAAGATCTTTTCCAGATACCATAGGAGGTACTGGTGGGCACACTGTCACACACAGGGCCAGGTTGGCAGTCCCTGGTATTTATGCTGTATGGCTTCCTGGGTAAAACAGGTAATGGCACCATTATTTTGCACCTGACTTTGAAACTGGGGTGGGGCAGGAGTGTGTGTGGGAGAGAAGAGCGAATGCACAAACCCATGAGGCAGTCCTGATCTCTTGACCACAAAACTGCATATGGAGATGTCACACTTTCCCCAACCCTTTAAGCCAAAACCAACTTGTCTCCAGTTTACTTTATTTTTCTCGTTTTCAGTTACAGCAAAACAGAGGACAGAAATGTATTAGTAATACCCAGCTTCTGAAAGAGACACTGCCACAACATAGCTTTCGTATCACATTTGCTGATCACCAACATGCATACAGTGATCTGAAAATCTCTCATTTATTTAATTTTTTTTTTTGCAGATAGGAATGAATCTTCACTATAAAACAACAGTGACCACTACATTAGCTTTGCCGTCCGTGCATTCAGAATGTCTATTTCAGCAACACAGGCTTTTTAAGTGCCGCAAAAAATGATTAGTCATCACACTGGAACCAGTTCAGCCCCTGTCGATACTGATAGCCATCCTTTGCAGGAGGGGGAATTTTAGCAGCTCCTGTAAATCTAATAAGGTACTATTTGCAAAATCTCTGTAAAATGCCCTTAATATAGCCTTTGCCATAGGCTGTGCAAAATGGTTTACTATCTACATTATTAATATTAATTATTTTTGCATTGAAGAGGTCACAGTATAGTGGTTTAAATAACTAGCACAATAAATAATAAATTATTATTATTATAAAGTGGAAAGAGGAGAACTCTAATTAAACAGCATCAAAGACAGCAGCTAGGTGTATGGCACTTCAGTTCAACATACTGAGGGCATATCTACACTTTCTCTTGTCCTAATACTTTCCTCCGGAATAAACTGCTCTTTAGCACTCAATCTGGGTTTTCTCCAGTTTGATGTTTGCTCCGATTTAGCACTAAAGAGCTGGTTTTCCCTGGGAAAGGAGCAGGGGGGAACTGCTTGGACCTGTGCTTTTTAGGCATAGGACAAGCAGAAGTGCAGATGAGCCTTGAGTATCTTCACATATTAAAATAGGGATCAGCACCTGGTGGCCCAGAGACTAAACCCCCTCCCTCGGCAAGAGTTACCATCAGGCCCCTGGAGGAAGCAAAGGGTATATATGTACATGGGAATTGAGGTGATGTCTACGAAATGTTCCTTTGCTGGCAAAACCATTTGGGACTGGGGTGGGACCCTCCATCCTTTCCTCAAAATGGCTCAAGAACTAGCTACTAATCAGGGCATCACGATGGTCTGGTCTCTCTCACACTTGAACAAACCCAAACGGCCAAATCTGCAGGAAATCAGGAGTCAAATGATGCAATCCTTGTGCCATTTCGATGCTTTTGAGTTGCAAAATGCAAAAAGGAACCAAGTTGAAACAAGAGCACTCTATCCTTTTTTACCAACACACTTCCCTCCGTCCCATCACCTTGACAAAGTACAACACTCATGCCTCAAAACAATGGAAGAAGCCAAACATTGAATAACCAGATTCAACAGTGGCTGGTGATCTTAAAATGAAGGCTTTGTTCCATGTGAACTTGAATGTGCTGCCCACATCTAGAGTCTCAATCTTACAAAAACCTAAAGGTCCTAGTCCTCATATCTGCAGACTAAAGAGTGAAAATGCAGGTGCAGCATCTTTTAAAAGGTAAGGTATGGAAGGGGAATCTGATCAGAACTTCTGGTCAGAAACGGTTTTCTACATGATCCCTAGTCCCTCATACCTTTCCCCCTTTCATATCTTCTCCCATTAGTTTCCAGCCTTTTGCCAACATTGAAGGGCAAAAAAAATTAATTTAAGTTTCTGTAAATTTACCCAGGATAGATAACGTAAGTTTCCTCCAGCAGAGTTCAGGTTTTTGATAAGTACATAGCCCTGTTCTAAGGTTAATAAGAAAAACATCACAGCCCTCCTGGGTCAGACCAAAGGTCCATCTCTTCTTGCTTCCTACAGTGGCCAACCAAATGCCTCACAGGCCTGCAAGGCTTTGAAGGCAATAATAGCACACCACCTCTGAATCTGGAAGTTATCGTTATTTCAATTTACCTACCTTTCTTCATATAGCACTAACAGCTGCTGAAGTCATTGATGTACTTTCCATGAATGCATCTAAGCTCCTTTTTAAATACATCTAAGCAGTGACTATCACCACATTAATATGCCACTGTATTCTATGAGTTAACTGTATGGAGAAGTACTTTTGCTTATCTGCCCTGAACCTCCCACAAATCAACTTTGAGGGATGAACTCAAATTCTAGTACTGAGAGTAAGAACAGCTGCTTTTTAAAGGTTTATCCTACCTTGCCTTCTGTTCACAAACACACCTGTTCATGTGGATAGCCTTGTTGATCTGTCATAGTCATAATAAATAACAAATATAAGCTTTCAAGGTATGAGCTTTCGTGTGTAATACACACTTTGTCAGGTACTCTGAAGCAGATGTATATATATATACACCAGAGCTTATATTTAGTTGATCTTAAAGGTGCCAATGGAATTATTAAAAAAGATTTTTTCATCTTTCATCTTGTAATTTCTTACACCTGTTCATGATAGCATCTTAAGCTCCACCCCCAGCTCAGAAATGTGCTTCTGTCATGTGGTTAGGATAGCTGCTTAACCTTCTATTAATCCCAATAACAGAAGAGTATGGTTGCAAGGCAAATTCACCCAGACCCAGCAAGGAGATTTCCTCAGATCACTTGCAAATGCAATGGCTTAGTCTAGCTAAGCAGTCTCTGGCAGACTGACACACTGCTTATAAGTCAACTGACCTGGTAAACCTCTTCAATACCATGCTCTATGCGTTGGCAGAAATAATACCTATTACAAGGGAAGTGTCACGGCACACATAGGGGCGAAAACTACTCTGTCTAGCCAGCAGCATGTCAGGCTGACTCTCCCGGCTGCCTTATGGGCCACCTGGAGCAGGCCAAGGAGGAGGAGGAGGAGCAGCCGGCGACACGGCCTATATGGTCCGGTCTGCACCCCTTAGACCCCTGCCGTTCAGGTCTCGCTGAGGGGGCTGTGAGCGCATCGCTCCCTGCTCGACTCTCTTCCCTCCCTCATCTATTTTAAAACTATGCTGAAATGGGGCAGCGGTGATGTTTCAGCTACTAAATCTGGAGCTCTTGGCCCATTTCAAGCGCAAGCATGTCAGTGACCGATTTGACAGAAAAGCTGGTACAAAATGAACAGCTGGTAGCAGGATTCAAAGAACTTATCAGGGAAAAGAATAATGAGTTATGCCTTAAAGCACAAGAATTAAAGAAAGAAAAAGAAGCACCTGAAACCAAGATTTCCAAATTAAAGCTGCAAAACAAAGCCAAAGTAATATCCTCAACAACACAATAAGAGGAACTCAAAAAGCAATGATCAGGAGATGAAATCCAAGAAGGAATATCCAAGCAAAAGAGAGCTGCAAGTCGTGAAAAAATATTGGTACAATCATACCTCGGGTTAAAGTTGCCTCAGGTTGAGTGTTTTTGAGTTGCGCTCCGTGGCGACTCGGAAGTAACGGAACACGTTACTTCTGGGTTTTGCCGCTCGCGCATGCGCTCAAAATGACGTCAAGCGCATGCGCAGAAGCGGCAAATCGCGACCCACAGACGCGGGTTGCATTCTGCTCAGGATGTGAACGGGGCTCCAGAACAGATCCCGTTCGCATCCAGAGGTACCACTGTACTTAAAAAGAAAGTTGAGGAACTCGAAAAACAGAATGCCCCCAAAAATGAAGAGCTACAGAAAAAGGAGGAGGCTGCATCTTTGTTCTTGGTCTTCCAACTTTCTTGATAAGGTTCTGAATCAGAAATTTCATACTCTGCAATGAAACCTCCTTTGAGAACTGACCTGCTGGGAGCCTGAAGGGCCCTGCCCTGCTTCTCTCCACCTGGCTTGGGGCGAGGCCTGACAGGCTCCATAAAGAACTGCTGCTGCTAGGCAGAGTGCGCTCCTTTTTTGTTTTTTTGAATTGCTTTTATTTTTTATCTATGTCACTTTAAATTGTTATTGATATTAATGCTGCATTCTTAGTTTTAGATTTTATGATTTATGTGGAAATTGTTTTCCATTTGGTTATGTACTTTTTGATGTGTTTTATTTATGGCTTATGCCTTTTGTTATGTTGGTAATTATGGAAATCTTGTCATGTTGTAAGCCATTTTGAGCTTTTAACTATGGAAAGGTGGCATACAAATAAAATGATGATGTCAAGGATAGATATTTTTTTAGAGAAATCTATATCTGACCTGTGTGGCTTTTGTGTAGTTGCTCCCCGCACCCCACCTCCTATGTTCTGTAAAATGCCTAACACACTTGTGAACATTATTAAATTCTAAATATATAGCAGCAGAAATATTGTACTTGAGTGCACCCTGGCCCAGGATCCAAGTGCTGTTCACCTGACTACAGCGGGAGCAGGAATCACTGAACACAGCAAGAACATCTCGCCTTTTTCATGTTGCTATAAGGGGAATAAACTGATAGTAGCTTGGGGTAGATTCTAAATTATAGTTATAAAAGCAGCTGAATGAAAACCAACCTTCCTAAAGAGCAAGTCCTGCTTTCTATAATTAGAAAAGACTTGTTGATGAAACTTTGAATGATTATTTAGCCAACTCACACTGCCTTAAGCATTTAAGGAAGGGGGGGGGCAGAGAGCCCAAAATAACTTTTCATTGCGCAGTTACAGTCTCTAGAAGAACCAAGCTAGTTTCAAAATACATTTAAGGAACCTCTAAGCCCCCATATTAGGCCCAAGTTTCCATCAGACATAATCAATGTGAGACACTATAAGAACAGAAGAACTTGCTGGATGGGGCCAGTGGTAAATCTAGTCCAGCATACTGTTCTCCCAGTGGTCAACAAGATGCCCTAACAGGAAGTCCGCAAGCAGGATCTGACTGCAACAGCACTTTCCCCTCTCCTGTGGTTTCCAGCAACTGGTATTCAGGGGTATGCTACCTGCAACAGTAGAAGTAGAACATAGCCATTGTGATGCTCAAGGCACTAACAAGACTGGGCACATGGAATAATGAGGACTGGCAAAGCTTCCCACACTTGTGCACCAGCAATTTGGAGTGTGCCTTAGACAACTAATAATGGATGTTCTTTCCATGCTAATAATAATTAAAGGTTATAGTCTTAAAATACTTATTGTACATGGGATCATACATTTTTACTTACATTTATATCCCATCTTTCTTCCATGATGGAACTCAAGGCAGTATGCATGGAGTTTTCAGGCAGTCTCCCATCCAGACACTGACCTCTGCAAGGCTTCTACATCCTTTGTGTCCAAACTATCCCCTAGGGCCCATTTGGGCAAACAACACATATATATACCTCTGTTGTTTCCAGCTGTTACAGGTCAATATGTACTGGGATCTACAATGAGATGGAAGACTATAGGCAAGGCGGGAAAATTATAGGTAGAAGCAAAGGTCTGGCTGCCATAGGAAGTCAGTAAGATAGAGCAGGCTGGTTCACATACCAAAGCTGCCACCCTCTTCAGAGGTTGACTCAATCAAGAACTAGGCTGTTTGTCAATTAATACGAAATTCAGGTTGTCACAGTTAAAACTGGGTTGGAGGAGGATGGGAAGGGACAGAGGACTCTTTTTCCTCCACTGACAAATGGTCGAGAAAATTGTTTTCCCCATCAATATGGGAAGGTTCAGTTCAATTATATTGGTCATGACAGGGCATCTCCAATCTTCATCTCCTTATTAAGTCTCTGCACAAAAGCTTCATTCATAATCAACAGCATGTCTGCATAGCCCTCTACCATCCTTCCTGTCCCTGTCATTCATATTAGATTCATTCTTGCAGAACAGAGGTGCTGATTAAGCAGGCCCTAACCCTACTAGGTTGCAGGAGAAACATACTCCTGAGTCTAGACTCGAGACTCCTCAACATCTGAGAAGGAAAACAAAAATTAAGCTTTAGAGAATATATGCATTTATAAAGCTGCTGTCATCATTTATGACACGTAATAGGTCTTTAAAATGAAGCACAATCTGACAGTAACCTACAGATTAAGAAGTCTGCTGAGACCTTAGCTGAGGCAAATCACAAGCTGCTTCACTGTAAGGAAACTTAAAAGCGGAGCTGGAGACCCTCTTCATTTTCATGGGAAACCTAAAGTACCCTGGTCTTTCTTCCTCCACAACCCATGCAACATTTTTGAGACATGCCATTCCCAATACAGTCCAAGAGAGAGAAAGCAGCCATAATTTTCCTTTAAAAAGAGAACTGGAACCATCTTAGACTGGGTATTATTCCAGCAAAGTTGGAATTTGCTTTAAGGATTAAAGTAGATGTTACACCGAAAATATTAAGAAAAAGCAGCCTCAGAAGGCTATGACAGGAACCAGAAGAACACTAATGTTTATGCATGCAGTTACCGGTAACTCTTCCTCTCCACTGTCTGGTTTTTCAGCTCAAAATTGCCCCCTACCTCTTCCCTGCCCCAAGCTGCTTTTCATTAAATCTCCTCTCAGGAGATTGTATGCAACATTCAGCCTTGCACTAAGATAAAGCAACTGAAAGTGTTACTTACACATTACAGCTATTTCCTCAAAAGGATTGCTTGGAATTAGGCTTCTAAGGCAAGCTTGGGCAGCTAATTCCCTGCAGTCCCTCTGCACAGAGAAACAGCAACACTGGCGCTCTTTGCTGTAGTGACTGGTCCTGCTTGCTTCCCTTTTCTCTCCCTAGCACTGCAGTGCACCTTTGAACAAACACACAGGCAAGCGAAGGCAGCTGGAATCTCAGCTGATTTGTCTTCTTACTTATCCCCTAATTACAGGAAGTAAAAATAAACCTTGCCAAGGAGAACTCGTGTTTCATGCATACTCAGAAGTATCTCAACATTCACCTCTCCTTCTCTTCCCTTTGTATGTAACTTCACAGCAATCTTATTATCAATAAACCATGCCCACCCCACAGTGAAGTTTGTGCAGTCCCAGGTGTTATCGTTCCAGGGCATATAAATTTTACAAAATCAAGGTCCTTAATTATTCAGGGCCGTATTACCAGAGCAGTTTTCCAGTTACAATGTAGGCCACAACCTTATCAAACTCAAAAGATTAAATGGAGACCTGTGCAGGTAATTCTGCATAATGCAGTCCTGTGCTCCAAAAATATCCAGTTATGAAACCATGTTTCAGTGAAACAGCCTTACAAATCTGAATATGATCAGAATTCCTCCTTCTGGCCCCAAAAGATCAACACACCAAAAGGGAGGGGCATATTTCATAATACATACTTGAGTTGTACCTATAAAATGATACAAATAAGTTATTACTTTAAGTCTTAATCTTGTTTGAATAAAGAGGAATTTTCATATATTCATGCACACACACACGCGTGCGCGCGCACACACACACACACACACACTTAAAGTGCCCACCCCAACTTGAATTTGTGCCTGCTTTCAAAAATAAGAGCTTCGTCAACACTGTGGAGTTGTTTTGTGCCTGTAGAAATTAAATATTGCTTTGCTTAGCCCTTTGTAATGGAATTCACTTCCTACCCTGAGAGAGGGATGGGGCAGAGATCTACTCATTTATTGCTCACAGACCTGAGAAAAAATGGGGGTGGGGGGAGTGTCAGTGCTTACTCCTTTAGGAAAGAAGGCGTTTCTGTGCACTGCAGGAGAAACTTATGTACATTTTTGGGGTCTCTCAGGGATGCCAAAGCATGTTAAGCTAGCTAAATCTAGGTATCTAACCTCAGATATGTTTCCTACTTGAAGTAACCTGGAAACCTTGTTTCCTCCCACCCACCCCCATCTATTTATGTACATATTAGCAGTTTGCATGTAATCCCTGCTACCGAGGCACCTTATGCATCTTGTTAAAACACAAATGGCACTGGCTGATGCCCCGGTGAAACTAGACTAGTTTTTGCTACACATAAGAGACAGCTCTACAGGTCCTAATAGGTAAGGCAACACCAGATAGCTCTACATTTCCGTAGAGTTAAGTTGACTGGAAAGAGCCCTTTAAACCATAGGAATCACGTAAAATTCATGCAAATGTGATATGCAGTCTAATGCACAGATTTGTTAATACACGGTCCAGGAAAATCAGTCTTCAAGGTTTAGAAGCTGCAAGTCTATTCCCGAAAAAGCAAGGATTTCAAGCGGCTCCCTAGAAACATCTTTGTGTCCAAACTGCTGTTACTTGTGTTCCCCTAGAAGGCCATCCCTAGGCACTAGCATTCCGCCACAGGACTCTTTGGCTCGTTCTATGGAGCAGACCTGAGGAAAGCATCTCAGCTGAGCAGTTCATTGATCAGTGTTCAGCAAGTTCCTACATGATGTTATCTAGAAATCAGAGAGCTGCTCTGCGATTGGTTGGAAGATGTTGTTGCTCCACTGAGCTGTGAAAATCCACTGTTGCAGGATTCCAGACTTGTCATGGACCCCCTGGAATAGAAAGAAAGATGAAATTTAGTGGGTTGGGGAAGGGTCAACAACCGATTCACCTTCACTTCTTCCATGAAAACCCCAACAGGACTGGTAATCTCTCATTTGCTGCCAAAAATCTAATTCCACCTTGAAAGAAAACATTTTAAGTGGCGATCCTGATAAATCCTATGAAAGCAGAAACTGGTAGCAAGATTAATACCATCACCATTTTCCATGCTTACAGCTATCCAGATATGCTTAACTGGATCACCTGGAAGACACATACCAACAGTGGAAAGAGACTGATGGCAGAGCTCTGTTGTCCTGGAGAACTGAGTTCACATGGTGATGCTCCAAAGCAGGATTAAAAGAATTGGGAATGCATTCACATGATTGGCACTTGTGAACTACAGGTGTGTTGCAAGCTTATTATCTTATTAATTGAGCAAAACATTATATTGGATTAAAGGACAAAGAAGTAGATCAAAGAAAGCAGCAAGGCAGTTATTAGAACTCCTGCTGATAGCTTTCAAGAACCATACCAAGCACTGAGTGATGCCCGTCATCCCCACATATAACAAGTCATGCAATGGCTCCTCCTGCATCCCTCCTACCTGAATTCCTTGGATGCAAGCACCTCATAGTAATACATAATCTTGCACTTGTGGTTGGAGACCTGGAGTGTAGCCAAAACATCATCAACCCGAGAAAGGCTGGTCCCAGCACAGGGAGTTGGGCTGTGCATTTTCCACTGGAGGATATAAAAGCCAGGCCAACGAGTCACATGAGAACCCTGAAAAGTGATAGATAGTGAGAAAACCAATCAGGTAAACATAAAGGATTTATGTTTGTTTGGCTTTGTTTCAAAGCCATCTTGGCATCTTGAAACAAAGGCCAAAAATTTAAGTAAAACTGATGCATGCAGGCCAGGGGAAGTCAACAGATAGAGTCATTAACACTTTCCACCTAACTGGGTCTTTTTAGCTGAAACAGGGATTTGCAAAGTGTGATCCAAATGCACCTAATCTGAGGTTCCTTGCAAGTTTATCAGGGGCTCCTCAATGACAAGCTTAGTAATGGTAGAGAAGCTTGCTGGGCCAATACCAATCTTTCCCTGCAGTGTGCAGTCAAAGAAGAATATTGGGTGTGTACTGGAATGCACCTTCAGTTCATACAGGGCAATGGTGAAGCTTAGCCAGGGCCCTTCATGAATTGAGCATGTGAAATAAACAAGTTCCACTACAACATGCCAGGATTCCATTGCAGATTTGCAGGGATTCCTTGGCAGATATTGATATGGAGAGATCTTAAAAGGAAGAAATTTTGAAACCCATTCCTTTGAGACATAGAACTTAATTCTGTGCAATAGGTTTTCCCCCTGTGTTTAGTCAACAGTAATAACCAGGGCATTCTACTGGATAAAGTATACTGGGCTTTAATATGAGAAGCCTGGGTTCATATCCAGCCATTAACATGTTAGAGGGCTTTTGGCAATTCACTACTCCCTCTGGGTCAGCTTTCCATCTATAAAAGGTAAACAGCAGCAACAAAAATAAAATGCAGTGAGAGGGGGCACTTCACTGCATATGTAATATATTATAAAATATGTAACATCCCATAACTAAGTGCCACAGGAAGCTTTTTTTCACAGTTGGTGGATCAAAAATGCTCACTAGCAGTTGATATCAAGAAGCTCCTCACCCATGTTGGAATTTCACAGAACAATGAAATGGCCTTATTTCCAAAACTGTTGAGTTTGTAATATTGGGAATTTGGGAATATTTAATGATGGGTACCTACATTAATATAATTTTAAAAATGAAAAAGGAAGTTCCCAAATATTTATGATAATCAAACCACAAAGGCCAAGCATGAGATCTTAGGCACGGAACCACAACTGACCTGGATGCTCTCGCCTTCGCGACACACCAGCTGGGACTCCACACGGCTATAGTCCACGCCCAGGACCCAGCTCTTGCCTATTAGCTGTATATTATCCCCCGCAGTCAAAGCATTTGGCACTGTAGGCTCCTTGCGGCAAATCTCAGGTGCTCTCTTGGAATGGAAGAGGCTGAACACAACATCTCCTTTCAGAATGTCGAAGTCCCAGGTGATCACCGATTCACCTTCCAAGATTTCCACAACTATCTAGATTAGATAAAAAACGACAGCATCCATCCTGTTCAATTCAGTGCTGGCGTTGCCCCAAAAATCAATTAACTAGTGCAGCAACATCTGGCTCTAAGCAACACAGAAATGATTCCTCCTTTTGGGAGGAACTAGCAAACTCAATAAATATATTTTAAAAATTATTCCAATTTTCTCCTGACTGTGAAGAACCTAAGCACAAGATGCCAAGCCTCACACACTAGCTCTGTATTTGTGGACAACAGTTCCTCCATGGGGTGCCCCGGTTCAGAATGTATATTAGTTGGGTAATAGGGCTTAGGGAGATCTTAAGTCACAGCCATCCACCAGCACTCCTACCAATACCAGCCTGAGAACTTCTTACAGAGACTCAGAATAACTATAAGTAGGAAGAGTAGAGTTTTAATTCTTCCAAGAATGAGGTATTTGGAGCATATACATCAGGAATTTGAAGAAATGCTTCTAGACCCCAGGCAATGTTCCTTTCCTTTACAGCATCTCCAAAACCCCACCTAAACCTAACTGCCAAATCTAGAAGAGCACAGAGCATTCACCACACACACATACATTTTGGTCTACTACTTTCAACACTTCTGTTGACCAGAATGACTTCCTCATCCTACCTCATGAGGAGCACCTTTGAATATATTTGCAGAGTGATAGATGGTTTCTGTCCAGAGGCGGATATGATCAGAGATTTCAGGCTCTTCATCTGTTTGATAGAGTGATTTGGGAACAAGGCCACCTTCAGGCACATTACACTGTGGGATGGGGGAGAGATGGGGAGTGAATTTCAAAATGCAGATCAACACTTTAAAACAATGCCAACTGACAGAATATCCCCTGCCATTTCATACAGCACAGCCTCACCTTCCTACTATTTAGCAAGT
The DNA here is from genome assembly GCF_965153285.1 of Podarcis tiliguerta. Lineage (NCBI taxonomy): Eukaryota > Metazoa > Chordata > Lepidosauria > Squamata > Lacertidae > Podarcis > Podarcis tiliguerta. The sequence continues at coordinate 34,612,993 of NC_139547.1, forward strand.
AAAGTGAGAGAACAGAAACAATCTCTTCCCCCACCCTGCCCACTAAAGCACCTTTTAACTAGATGCAAACAAGGATATAGCAACCAGATGAATTCTGAAAGCACTTTTATTATTTCAATCTCACTCATTCATCCACATATACATATACATACTTTAGAGAATGACCATTATTTGGACTCGCATGTCCTCAATCTTGCTGTCAATGAAGTAGAAGGCTGGCTGATAAAAAGGCTTTGCCAAACTAAGAAGGTAAGAGGGTCTACTGTAAATAGTAGGAAGCCTAGTCCAGCCTAGAAGCCAGACAGCAAAAAATCATGGAAGCAAATTCTACATACTTAAGACAGACACTGCAGTCTGTCTGCTGCTCCTTCAAGACGGAACATAGCAGAAAATGGGACAATGCAGTTATGCAGTTTGTATGAATGTATGCAAACATTAATTTGCAAGGCTCATTTTGGGGATTACGGTTAAAGAGCAAAAAGGCAGATTCTGAAGAATAACAGGGAGTTTGGATCTTCAATTTGGTACAGTGTGTCTGTATGCTGCTAGATGAGCTAGAATGCACTGTGAATAAATGTGCTGCTCAGTGAATTTTCTGCTTGTTTATTAAAAAAATGTACCTAAAATAGCATAGCATTTAAAAATAGCATATTTTTAAATTGTCTAAGTTTGAATTTTAAATTGCTGTAACCTGCCCTGTGACCTTAGGGAGAAAGGCAGGCAAGAAATCAAATCAATAAATAATCTCCAAGCAATTAACAAAACAATGCAACAACATTTAATAACACTTCTGTTGAAGAGGTCACTCACTCATTTATAATTGAATCTGTACTATGATAAACCATCCAGTCTGAATTTTTACAATAGTTTTGCCAATTGCCATAAACAGTACAAGTGTTATCTGAACTATGATAAACGATTCATAAGGCAAACCAAGCAGTTTTTTTGCCAACTGCCTGAAGGGGAAAAAATAACTCACCAAAGCATCTTGAATTCTAGAAATTTTAGAAATAAATCACTAATTCTGCTCTAAACAGGGTGCCCCCTGAGGCAGGATAGAGATTACAAATTACAACATTGACAATTGAATGGATCTTATATCAAGGATATAGACAGCATTTTTCTTTTGGCAAACGAAGGACACAGAGACAGTAATGTCTCTGCAGGCTACTGAAAACATTTTTGTTAAAATAAGTAATCTTTCCAACAGAAATATTTTGACTTTATCCAAAGGCCCACATACTGTCCTCCTCCACTGTGTAACAACCCAAGTAATACTGTACAGCAAGTACTAATAATAGCAAAAGTGCAGACTACCATGCCATATTTGTATACAGTTATTAAAGCTTCTCTAGCCTTCTCTCCAAAACGAAGAGTGAAGGTTATGCCCTGATGTTCATACAGAGCTCAGCACCAACAGGAGCTTGTATCTCAATTGCACACAGCACACTAATAGAACTAAACATTTAATAAGGATGTAATGTAAGCAAGATTAAGTCTCACCTAAGAATTTTGTACTACACACTTTCTCCAAACTTACCACACATTCTCCTCCAAGGAAGTCTGGAATCACATCTTTGTCAAGATAATCCACGAGCCCTCCAGGTCCCTGATAATTGTTGCCACTGTAAATGAGGAACTTCTGCCTAGTGTTCTCATTGATAAAGGGACTCACCTGAAATAGAATGTAAAAGCTATTCTTCTCAGGACTCGTTAAAAAAAGAACGGTCAAGTCCCACCAAAAAGCATTTTAAAAACTCAACCCGCAAGCCAGTCCAAACAAGTCACTCTTGGTCTTTAGCAAGTCTATAACTGGAGGAATATTTTCTTGTGGTAGGGTGGACTTGAAGAACTCTCTGTAAATGCTTGATATCTAGACCTAGTGATGTTAAAAAAGCACTCTCTGTTGAACTTAGAAACCATAAAATGAGATGAGTGAAGAGGCAGGCTTTAATGTTGGGGTTAACCCATGTAACACTATACCAGTCAAAGTTTCTCCTATAATTGAATAAGAGGGAAAAGTAAAGATACTGGAGGAAGATGTGCTCCACAGAATCATAGAACTGTATAGTTGGAAAGGATCCTGGGGGTCATCTAGTCCAACCCCCTGCAATGCAGGAATCTCAACACACAGTCCCTCATCCAATTTGAAACTGTGCTGGTCCCTGATTAATTTTGCAAATGTGCTGGCAGTTTTTTTGTACATCACCAGGAGGTATATTCAATGTTTCTCTTCTAGGAAATAAAGGTGTTGGTACTCATTATGAAGTTGTTACAGTAAGTGCCACATTTTTAACCAGTGCTTTACTTCTAGAAAAAAAGATGTCAGTACTGTGTACCCTTGAATGCCCCCAGAAAAAAGCACTGGGTATTTTAGAGGAAGACTAGAAAGTTACATAAACAAATCAACAGTGCCAAAGTTAATCAGCGCAGACCTTGCATTTTTGAACCCAAGGACTATCCCAAACAAGATATGGCATTATTACCTGTAATACAGTAATACAGTAACTCTCGCTGTAAAGGTGTTTTACCATTTACAGTTATCTTCATTCTGGCACCAAAATATAAATTCTGCATTAAATAAGTTGCTACTACCTGGACAGGAACCTGAACCCAGAAAAGACATATCCTTGTCTGTCCAAACAGAATTCATAGGTTTGCCATTTTCATTCCTTGGTAGGACCCAACAGACTAGTAATATCTTCTCGTTAAGGCCAGAGCCAAGAGTAGGTAGCATCTCCCCAGCACCATCACTCACCAGAGTCCATAGAACAGGGAACACTCTGGGTGCTCGCACAATCAGAAGCCTTCCCAAGGTCTCTGGGTAGTTTTCTTCAACCACTTCAATAATCCTAAGGAGCGCTTTTACTCCAGGGCGCCAGAGGTGGCGCATGTTAAGCCCTTCAAGGTCAACGAGACAGGTCCAAGATCTGAAAGAGGTGAAATCCACAAAGCTGTTTCTCAAGCTACGCATTTGGCATTCAAAACCAGAAGCAACGAATACAATCTTCCTGTATGAGGCTTAACGGTGTTTTCACAAGTGCTGCACAGAACAGTGCATCTGTAAATGGCACTCCCACAAATTTGTAAAGTGTGAAAAAAGCTACCGTACATGGTAAAGGACCCCTGGACGGTTGAGCCAGTGTTTGTCCGGGTCATGTAGCCAGCAGGACTGAACCACTTCTAGCACAATGGGACACCGTGACGGAAACCAGAGTGCACAGAAATGCCATTTACCTTCCCGCCGCAGCGGTACCTATTTATCTACTTGCATTGGCATGCTTTTGAACTGCTAGGTTGGCAGGAGCTGGGGCAAAGCAATGGGAGCTCACCCCATTGCGGGGATTCGAACTGCCAACCTTCCGATTGGCAAGCCCAAGAGGCTCAGTGGCTTAGACCACAGCACCATAGAAGTGACAGGTTCCAGATTAAAATGCATCCCTAGCACTAGCTGTGAAAAGAATTCTGCTCTGAGGACAAGGCATCAACATGCTTTTAAAAAATGTTCCCCTTATTGCCAAGGTTTACATGAAGCAAAAGAAGAAAGGGGTCATTGCATAACTGGGCGGATACTAACGTGATTGGACGGCCAAATAGATTGGTGTTTTCCTCACACCTCCTTTGTCCTTCCTCATTAATTGACAGTACCTGAAAGGAGAACAAATGAATGACTTCAGTTAGGGACTGAACACCCTGAGGAACATCCTCACACCTTCTCTAAATTTTAGGCTTTGCAAGTTATGACAAAATTTTACTTGGAACATAGCAAGACCAATTAAGACCTTGTTGTAATATTTCAGGTTATAAATGATAAAATCTCCCCATTGTGTATTGCTGGCATCAGTCTGTCTTCAGAGACAATGAAGTGCACCTCTGGGGGTGTCAAACCAAAGGGACCTTCTCAGGGCACAAGCGTGGACACTGTGTATGAAAATCCTGGGGTGCCCAGACAACAAGGCATTCCGCTGATGTGGTCCAAAAGAAAACAGAGCAGTGTTTTCATTCTCCAAACCTGGGCTACGTTCCCAGATTGATAAGCCCCATCTGCCCCTCACTTCCCTCTAAAGCACATGCAGAAACTGCCTTCTTGAGTACTGGACCTACTGAAGCCTGAAGCTTTTCTAGAGAAACCATGCATAGGTAATACAAAGGAAGCATCTCCTTACATGACGAAGGAGTGACTCCTCTCCCAGTGCTTTCACAAGACCTTTGGTGTCCATCTGACCAAGGCGAAGTATGTAAAGTGGCCTTCCATCTTTAAAGACAAAAAATAAACAAAGCAGCTGAATGAATATGTTTTTGCACTGTTTGTGTCCTACTGTACTTAACTGGGAATATTAAAAAATTAAAGGCATGATTGCCCAAGTATGTTCCCATCCAATTTCTTTTTGGAACACAGAGGACATCTCAGGCTGTTTCGCTACATTTGCCAACTTGTGAAATGTGAAATTTATCAACTCTGAAAATGCATGCAGGGAGGTAAACATAGAACAGCAATAGGTAAGAAGTTTAGAGATGCAACACAGAAGAACAGGGGATGGATTCTACTAAACTTTACTGATTACATCTGACCATTCCTGTGTTACAATAACACTTCTTGGTTTCTTGCTTGCACACTTTCAGAAATTAAGCACAGAAGTACTCAGAGGTGTCCTTAGGTGAGAGAGTGACATGTGGCCTAGGTCAACCCACATAACATAGTACGTCCCAGAGCACAGTACGCTGGCTTAAAGTGAGCTTCCCACCTTTGTCATGGTAATGCCAACCACCAGTATAGTATTCTTCCAGAAGAGAAGGTGGTCTCCATGTTTGCAGGATGTAGTCTACTTGGTACTGCTTGCGCCAGGTCAGTGACTGGCACAGCATCTCTCGAGCCTTGTCAATGTTGAAGTCACGAGCCCTCAAAAAACGGAGAATATGTTCATCTTTGGGTATCTGAGCAAAAAAAGAAGAAGGCAAGACTCACCCTATTGTCAAAGGCATGACCCTTTAAAGAATTCCTGCAGAATAAGAACAACTCATATGTCAAATTTTGAAAACACAAACAAACAAACAAACAAACAAGCAAACTACTGTCCTCATTAACAATCTAGAATATAGTGGTACCTCCGTTTATGAACTTAATTCATTCCCGAGGTCCATTCTTAACCCGAAACCGTTCTTAACCTGAGGCGCGCTTTTGCTAAATGGGGCCTCCGGCTGCTGCCGCACCGCTGGCGTGCGACTTCCGCTCGCATCCCGGGGCAAAGTTCGCTACCCAGAACACCTGCTTCCGGGTTAACCCAAGGTTCCACTGTACAACTAAGTTTAGGCCCAAGTTATCTGTTTCTTCTGTCCTGTCTAGCGATTGCTGCATTTTAATCACCCAAATCAGGCAGCACCAACACAGGTGGATAACTTGCAAAAGAGCTGCTGGAGGAGAGATATGCAGAGACCCCAGAAAGAACTGTGAGTAGAGGGGTTTTATATTTGCCACAATTTAGACCCCCTGGGAAACTTACCCAACCTAAGCTGCTGTAGCCTGGTGCTGGGTGTGTGGAGAGTAGTTGAATGAGACACAGCTGTGGGCAGCCTGATTGGGCTCCATCAACCTTGGTGACTGCCCATAATGGTTTTATTGTGTGTTTCTGTAACATTTGTCATTGTTTTTAGTGTTCACTGCTTAGAGATATTTATATATATTAAGTGATATAGAAATGGTCTAAACAAAAACCTTGAACAATTTCAGCGATGTGTAAAATAGAGGAAAGGCAGGGTCCCTTAAATATAAAAATATGCAGTAGGCACATGGATACTAGTTCTATAATAAAGTAATTAAGACCACCTGATTGCTCAGTCGGATTAATATTTACTTTCACCAAACAGAGACCCTTTGCCACAGGTGCTTACCTTGCCTTTGTGTGTTTCTTGCAACCACTGACGGAGTCTGATCAGGCAGCTTTCCTGCATGGGAGTCAATTGCCCTAGGTACCTTTCTATGTAATCAGCATCTAGTTTGTCAGCTGAGGAGGGGGGAAGAAAACAGTCCCATAAGGAAGCAAGTCAATAAGACCAGTGACATATTTCTGACAATTATTATTGCTTCCAACAGCAACACTGCAAAACTGCTTCGGTCTTATACAAAAAATGGTGGAATATAGTTGCAATAAAATAAAAATTTAAAGAAATCAAAATAACAATAAGTGCAAAATGCCTAGATGAACTGGAGTGGAATATCACCTTTATTACAAAGCAGCTAAAGGCACTATTTTTACAAGGGGGGAAATGATATTCCATCAGTGCTCACAAAGGGGACCACAGCAGGACAAAACACAAACCCTTTGCTATGTGGACATTCTCTGGATATAATAGTGCAAGGTAATATCCTGGGACTGCAGCTGTGCTGGGAGCAAATGGGAACAAACAAGAGGGAGTGAAGGAGGGGAAGGATTTTCTGGATCGGCTCCATATAATTTTTTTGTTCCTGACCTCAGTAGTTCAGAGCAGACCTGATGAAATGTCTTAGGATAAGCAGCTGCCAGACTGCAGGAATGCCATAGTCAAAATTAGGCTCTCCCAAATTATCCAGAACATAAAGATATCTAGTTACAGGTGGGTAGCCATGTTGGTCTGCCGTAGTCAAAACAAAATAAAAAAAAATCCTTCCTGTAGCACCTTAGAGACCAACTAAGTTTGTTATTGGTATGAGATTTCGTGTGCATGCACACTTCTTCAGGTATGCACCTGAAAGCTCATACCAATAACAAACTTAGTTGGTCTCTAAGGTGCTACTGGAAGGAATTTTTTTAATTATAAAGATATCTAGAGACAGGATTGCAAACTATTGGTCAGGCATGAAAAAAGAAAGGAGGGTAAGCTGTGGCAGGTTTCAAGCTGAAAAATGCTGAAAGCATCCTAGTGAGATAGCAAGGAACTGCTGACTGGCTTACAAGCACATACCATCGGGGGTTGATGCCTCCACAGAGGAGCAGGTGCTGCCTCGCTGTTCTTTGTCACTTCCCTGTGGGGGGGCTGCTGCTGGTATAGTGCCACACTCACATCCTGATGAAGGCCTCTTAGCTGTTTTCCCTCTGACTGCTGGAGGAGTCCATCGGGGGATAAAAGTGATCCCCTGGGAAATCAGTTCCTTTAGATAATGCTCTATCACTTCTTTGCCCTGAAAATTAAATGATTTATTAGAGTCATATTCTCAGTCTATATGGCCTATACAGATTTGTCAATGAAGGATATTTACATGCAAATGCAATGTTTGCCTAGTTAGTAGATGGAGTTCTAGGTGTGAATCTAGGTTCAAATCCAGTTTTATCTGTGAACTGTCATATCCCAGCCGTACCCTCTCAGGCCAACGCCAATGCCAACACACCCACACCCCACACACTTGCAGTATTGCCTATATTCCCTTTAACAAAATTAATATGGCAAGTCCAAGTGTTCTATCATTTGGAGACATCTATGCAGCAAATACACAAACACATTTGGATGTATAAACATTATCTCATATTCTCTATATTTAATATGTTACAATGTGAGAAATAAACAAAGTAAACCAGGAATAGAAAGATGGTTAATTCTGTTAAAAATATTTGCATTCCCACTTAGGAGAACATCAAGAGCTAGTGTCTTAAACCTGATAGATCCATCCCAGAAAAGGCAGAGCCTAGGAAGGACATAAGGTCTCATTTGGGCACCACAACTTATCAAAACATGTTGTGACCTTGGAGCTGTGCAAGGTCCAACTGCTTGAGTCCAATCCAATCTGCTCTCCTGACTTGTGGGCTGATTTAAACCTGCTTTCTTTTTGATGGCCCAGCCAACAACATTCTCTAGTTCTTCTGCTGGCTTGCAGGCAGAGCAGGTCAAGACAATAAAGTGCTTGGAGTTATGCTTGGGCAGTATCTTACAGCAAGTTTTGTCTAAAGTAATTCATTTGTTTTATTTATTCATCCAATCACAGCTCACCCGCTTGATGTTGGCTGTGTACTGTTTCATTGCAATTTTCTCCACTGTGTTTTCAAAGCCAAAGAATGACTTGATGTCAAGAGATGCAGATTGTTCAAAGCATGTCCAGTCTTCATTCTCAGGGTGAACCTAACCTCAGACACAGATATGTCACAGTTAGAATAAGTGCAGCATACTCTAGAAAGGCTGTTCATGATAAAGGCAATGAAACCAGTTCTCAAATGTACTTTCTTTTTGTCTGTTCTCCTTCTGGTGTAATTGTCAAAAAGGAATAAAGTGTGCAGTTGGCAGCTGAAATGATGACTCACCTTGAAAACTGGTTTATATGGACATCTATTGCCTAGTGTTCCTACCTGTTGGAAACAGAGTTAGCGTGGCATTTGAACTGCTTTGCCTGGATAGCTCAGTTGGTTAGACCATGGTGCTGATAACACCAAGGTTGCAGGTTCGATCCCTGTATGGATCAGCTGCATATTCCTGCATTGCAGGGGGTTGGACTAGATGATCCTCAGGGTCCCTTCCAACTCTACAGTTCTATGATTCTATGATTCTATAAGTCACAAAGTTTTTCTGACACTTCAGGGAGTTTGTAGTTTCTGTTCCAGTCACTGTAGCAGTAGATAGGCTATCCACCCAGTGAGAATGGGTGGAAGATTTCTCAGCAAAATAAATTGACTGAGGAAAATATAGAATTAAAGCCAAGCTGAGAATGAACTCATAAAGCTCAGGCTCCATAAAAGTATTCCTCTTTCCCACTCATCAGAAACAACAATTGGTACGCAAATTATAGTGATATTCCATGAAGTCACCCTCTTTCAGAACTCAAGTCAGGTCAAGAACTAGATGTGATGGTGGGGAAACCCATGTGCTGAACAGCTGTAAAGTAGGGGAGAGAACACAATCTCCAAGTAAAAAGCTGTGGGCAGGAGGGGTTGCTGAACCCTTCTGATGGTTCCTTCATACCATTTTTCTTCAAGCTTGAAGATCTGAAATATGCCAGCTTGTAGAAAAATAGTGTGGAGGGGGAAGCGACAGTTGGAAGGATTCAGCACCACACCACCCACCATTTTCCCACTTGAAATCACCTGCCTAGCTTTTCAGAATTTGGGTAGTGACCTATATTTGAAGACAAAGGTCTGCTTCCTTCATGTCTCATTCCATCCTCAGGCAGCACCTGAGATAAAGCCAAAGAGACAGCAGAATAGAAGTGCCACTGTATTTTTAAGCAGCTGCACACAACACATTTGTTCTTAGCTGTAGAGAAATAGACTGAAATTTAAGAGACCTGTAAGCTTTAGTCACAAAAGGTCACCCAAAGCAGCAGAAGTTCCAAGTCTCTCAGCTTTCAAGAAGCTGCTGTCTTGAATACATGCCAACAAAGCAGATAAGTAAGGTAACACAATCTGAGCTTTTGTTTATCAAACACAAAAGGGTATTTAATTGCTTTCCGAGATAGACTAAGCTGCTCTTAAATGTCACTGGTAGAACCAAGCCATAAACCTCTGCTGCACCAAATATAGGCTTACATGGCAGATGACACACCATTGTTATAACAGCTACCTGGCTACATAGTGGTGGGGTTGCAGCAAATATCACTAACAAAAAAATAATTGGGAAACATAAGGAAGAAAGAACATGAGGCAGGGAATCTAGGAACTACGTTCACTTAGGGTACAGTTGTTCCTTCTGGTTTCTGCTGCTCTAATTATGAGAGTTTTGAAGTGCACAGCTATATTAAGACAATCGATAGTATAGACCAGAACAGCCCTATACCAAATTCAGCTCCCCCTACCTTACAATCCCTGGGACCAAGATAACAGCAGGCATTTTGCTAATCTAATGTTAGATATTGCAGCTTGGTAACATGTGTGTCAGGCTGGTCAGTTAAGCATTGGCAGAACACAAATGTATGTTCAACTCAAGTGAAAACCACAAACACAGACAGCCTTATAACTGTCCTAGTAGCCCTCTGCTTATCAACACAACACCGTATTTCATGCATACTGGTCACCACCGCATAATAGTTGCACCTCCCCTTTTCTGGACCCCCAAAATGGTCCCAGAGCATTTCCCACATAATAGTCACAGGGTAACTTATGCGGCTCCACTAGGCTTCAGGCCCCTTCATTTCCTCCTCCAGCTACTGCCACCCCTGCTCCCCTTGTACCTCGCCATCTTGGCCATGAGCTCCTAGTGAGAGCGTAGTGGGAGAGAATGTTTCTCCCCATCCGCCTGCTGCTTTTTTATTGTTGTTTCAATGGGAGCCAATGTAGGGGATGGCCAGGCCATGTGCACCAAGGGGAGACGTGGCAGGAGGCGGCAGGCCTGGCTGCCGGCACCACTCGTTTGCTGTTCCCACGGCATTCCTTACCAGAACTTCCTGTCCAAATTTGAATGGCTATTCCACTCTTGCAATGCAAAATATAGAGCAGTTTCGTTCACCATAGAGATTCTGATTAATGAGCGACACCACTGCATGTCAGTAGTCTGGACAAGAGAACATACGCACAAGGGAGGCTTCATTTTTACAGAAAGGTACACTAGTATCTTTCTGTTTTCTCTCCCCATAACAACAGTTACTTTGTCTCTGGTTCACGCTCACTCTCCCCGTGCCGCTGGCCCGACTCCTTGGATCCACCTGCTGTAGTCCCTACTTTTCCACTCTTACATAATGGTCGCACTTTCGTGTTTCCCTGCATAATAGTCACACACCCCTTTTTGGAAAGGAAAAATCGTCACCAAAAATGCAAACATTACGTGGTGAAATACGGTAGCTCTGGAACTAGATGATTTTACAGCATCAGTACAGTACAGGATCTTAGCTAAAGAGAACCAAGAAAAAAAGAAAAAATAACAACACAATCCCATCTGAAATGTATGCCTCACCATTCAGCAGCCAACTACAACCCCCAGAGCACTTTCCTTTTTTTCAGTTTAGGACACCTCCAAAAGCAGTAAGCAGAGATAACTTATTTTCTTTGCCAGTATAAGTATAAGGGTTACAACCCTTCAAGCAAACATACAGAGATGCAAATCCAAACCAGTAAAATCTGCATTCAGTTACAGCCTACTGTACAAGCCTGAGAATGTTATTCCTAGTAACAATAAGACAGAAAGCACTACTAGAGCCACCAAGATTCAAACCCACCCAATGCACTTTGAAGAGAAGGGAAATCTGATAGACAGAATGCTTACTGAATAGTTACATGTCTCCAGGACAATGACACGGTTGGCAAAAGTCTCATTATGAGCTTCAATCACAAGAGTTCGCTCCTTCCAGTTGACCGTGTTTTTTTGTATGAAAAAGACATACTCTACTCCAGCAATCTGAAAAAGAGAAATAAGATTAGCATGTAAGGACTACAATGGAATATATTATGAGCACAGCCCAGGCAGCCTTAAGAGTACATGTCTATGAGGAATCTTAGCTCTCACCTTCTTCAGTAACCGAGGTGCATCTACATTCAATTTACAGCTGCGTTCAATTATGTGGATGGCTCCATCATCACTCTTGGATTCACTAAGGATCTCACTGCCCAGGAAAACAGGGATCTCTGGGCAAGTGGGGAAGCGCTTCTCATAAGCCTGAAACACAAACACACACACACACACACACACAGAGAGAGAGAGAGAGAGAGAGAGAATATGTTAATGCTGTAAAGGCCATTCTTCTGTTCTTGGAATCTTCTTGTTCTTTATCACACAACTCTGCAGCACACATCACTGTAATGAATGAAAGTGGATGGTGTTTGAAAGTTCTTTTTTTTTTAAGGTGTGAACCTGAACAGTAACACACACATGGAATCTGCTGTGCCTTTGCTCACTGAATGCCTGTGCAGCTGTGTGTGATTATTAAATATTAAAATAATATTGAATAAAATGATTATGATGTGATTTGGGCTGAGGTGAAACCATGGTAGAGGTCAGTGGAAGTGTTATATCATGGGTGTTAGACTTCAGAGTGGTGTAACAGAGTGTTGAACTAGGACCTGGGGCACTAGGGTCCAGCATGCCCAGTGGTCAGGGGTGATAGAAACTGGAGTCCAACAATATCTTAATGGCCACAGGTACCACATTCTTCATCTACTTTGACTGGCAGCAGCTCTCCAGGGCCGCAGAGGAAGTTTCCCACTACTTGCTACCTGACCCTTCTTTCTTTTCCTGGTGGTACCAAAGATTGAAGCCAAGACCCTCTGCATGCAGAGGATGTGACCTACCATTGAGCTGTACCCACTGCCCAAACACAATATGAAAAGTCAGGACAGAAAACCCCTGGATAGCTATTAAAAATAGTAATAAGATATAAGAATGTTACATGCCATGCCCAATCTCTGCTGAGTAGTAGTTAAGATTTTAGAGGGTTCCAGGCACTCACCCAGGGTTGCGTTTCCATTGGAAAATCAAGGTACAGAGGAGTCTGTAGTGTCTTAGAAATATGGTTTATTCATACATATCTACACCTGAAGCCTTCAATGGAGAGAGAGTGTAAAACATTACACCCCAAGAGTGTCCTTTGTTGCTCCTTTCATAGCTTTTGCAAGCTTGGGTCCAAAGCAGCAGCCAGTCATGCCCCCTGATTTCTCAGTGCAGCCTCTCCTAGCCAGTGCGCATGGAGTTCTCCCTAATTTCCAGAACGCCTTGCCAAAAACCTCTGTGTAAGAGGACAACTTGTTTTCCTGTAACATCACACCCATACTGCCCTGGCAACCTCCCATAAGGTCTTTTGTCTTGTGGATGGCTTTTGCAAACCACAGAGCCTAGGGCTTGCCGATCAGAAGGTCGGCGGTTCGAAACCCCGCAACGGGGTGAGCTCCCATTGCTCGGTCCCTGCTCCTGCCAAGCTAGCAGTTCGAAAGCACATCAAAGTGCAAGTAGATAAATAGGTACGGTTCCGGCAGGAAGGTAAACGGCCTTTCTATGCGCTGCTCTGGTTTGCCAGAAGCAGCTTAGTCATGCTGGCCACATGACCTGGAAGCTGTCTGCGGACAAACGCCGGCTCCCTCAGCCAATAAAGCAAGATGAGCGCTGCAATCCCAGAGTCGTCTGCAACTGGACTTAATGGTCAGGGGTCCCTTTACCTTTTACCTTTTTAATGGCAGGGCCATTATCTCCATCTGCCCCTCTATCTGGCAGAGAAACAAGCTCAACCTGTCAGCTCACCTTTATTATCAAGGCTCTGATTAAACCCTAACACCCAATAATCTAGAGGGGGAAATCTGGGAGATCCCTGTTTCCCCACTAACTCATAACAAGAACTTTTGAAGATTGTTTATTACGTTTTATTTGTATAAAGGATATTTTTAGTAAAAAAAATAATGCATTTCTTTCCTCCTCATTTTTTAGATCGATTTTTAGTTTCAAGTAGCAAGGGATTATTCTCCATTGTTTGACTCCCCTGTTGCCCCCAAGTTCCTATCCCATCCTTTCGGGGGGTATTGTTTTGTTCTTATTATTGTTTATTATGTATTTTGTATTTTTATGCTGCGTACTTCCCTGAGATCTACAAATGAAGGTTGGTATACAAATTTAATAAATCATCACCGTCATTTTCTAGCTAAAACACAAAGCCCTTGTGTTATGTAAGATGCCCTGTCCCCAACTGGCTCTTGGAAATCAATACAGACTATGAGAAACACACAACTACTGTTATTGTTTTTTGAGCAGTTGTTGCTAGACTGGCTCATATGAAAATCAGTTGCTATGTGGCAGAAGTTGACCAATAGATATGTCACAGTAGTAAAGGATCTACAGTGAAGGTCTCCAGAGACAATGCTATGCAGAGCTACTATTTTGGGCAGAATCCCAAAAGCAGAACAATGGAGCATTTTAAGAAATACACAATAGTCTGTTTCAGGCCAATAAGGAGCTCTGGCAAGTATGGAATGGCTTATACTGAAAAACTCAATTATGCTAGATTTTAGAACACGCCTTTGGACTTCTATATCCAAGACATTTAACAATCAAGATATTTTGCAGCACAGTCGCTGATCACAACTCAGGCAAGCAGTGAACAGCTGATGTTATATTTAACATGGTTCACCTTTAACATGACAACTTTGCTAAGGATTAAATTACATTTGATGATGCCCAAGTTACCATGACCTCTCAACTTTGTGTGGTGCAGAATTCCCGCATGGATCAAATAAGGGGAGAATACTGTAGGTAAGGTCTATATAGGTTTATTACTCAGGATTTGCTAGGGGAAATGATGATAATAATAATAATACATTTAGGGATGAAAATCTTCAAAAGATAGATGAAAGTTGTTTCAGCTGGAACTTGAGAAGGAAATGGCATTATGAATAGATGCAAACCGTTTCTATAAAATAAGATGTATTCCTAGAAAAGGTTCTAAAAAGATACACATTAACCCAGCAATTCTCTCAATATATGTGATTTTAAAACAAGATTTGGAGTCCTGCTGAAATTGTGGAGCGGAGCAAAGAGACCCAACTGTATTCTGGCTGATTTTAGACGTCAAACATATCACATGGCAGAGCAAACTCAGTAAAGGCTAACAGAGCCAATGTGTATCTGCATAATTTTCACAAAGTAACAAGCCCTACATGTGAGACTTCTATGGATCCTAACAAAAATTCAGAAGTGTATTTTTTTATCAGAAAAGTGACTGCAATGACAAAAAAGCAATCATTTTGTTTGGTAAAAACTGAAACACAAATTAACAAAGGAGGACATTAGGTTATTATTAGTTCTTGCATCCTGCCACCATGTCAAGGAGCTTAAGAGTGGCAGTTAAGCCTTACAGCCATCCTGTGAAAGGTGGCCATTTGCCCAAAGTCATCTAATGAAATTTGCAGCCAAGCAGCGATTTGAACCTGAGTATTCCAAACCTGCAGCCAATGCACCACACTAGCTTTCTTTTAGCCAGCATTTAAGTATCTAGGCCAGTCTTCCCCAACCTGGTGCCCTCCAGATGCTTTGGACTTCAAGTTCCATCTTCCCTGACCTTTTGACCATGCTGACTGGGGCCAACAGAAATTGCAATCCTAAACATCTAGAAGGCAGCAGGTGGAGGGATATCAACACTGATTCTACCATCAGAGGACTACTACACAAGCTATTCTTTCATCTTATCATGGTCTATTTTTGCATGCCAGGTAGGACAATGAGGGAACAAAGCACAGAGGCAGTATCAAGGGCAGCAAACTAGGCAAAGCTTGTTGTCAAGCAAAGGAAAAGAACAAGTTCAGCCAATGAGGACAGCTGGCTGAGAACAGCAATGTATGTGTCACTCTGTGTTTGACAAGACAGTTTCCACTTGCCAGGGACTGCAGTGAAATTTCATTAACTGGAATATGTAATCAAAACCAAGTCCTCGGTCAGAGTTTTATAGTTACCTGATTTGCATCTATTCAAAAGGCCATGGCTAGGTTATTTAATCACATGGGGTCCAAGGACTGAGTTTTGTATGTCTGAAATAGGACACTACTTCAAAGATTCCGTGTTCTACATTGTTGTTGTTGTAGTTGCTGCTGTTGTTGATAAAGTCACTTTCTTCAAAAATGTGATCCAAACCAACTTACAAAAATAGAAATACCAATTCTATAAAAATTCTCTTTCCTATTTCAGGTTTTTCCAATATATATTTCTCCTGTTATGCTTAAAAATGGCAATTTAAATTAATTTCTTTTATTTCTTTTATTTTAGGAAAAAGAAGCAGATTCAGTCAAAAAATATTTTTTTTAGGCACAGGAACAAAGGAGGGCTAGGAATACCCAGTCTCAAACAATACTATGCAGCTTTCTAAATTAAATCATTGGCACCCTCATTAAAGGCAAAGTGGATATTTCATGGGTACAAACAGAAAGCACCCACACAAGACTATTGGTACATGCTCTGCCCTTCCTGTGGTTGTCTCACAGAACAAGAAAAGGTGGGAAATCCATTCTTAAAAGTAACATTGATGGTGTGGTGGAATTGGAACTCAGTTTTGGCTCCTAGGCTTTCACCGTGGATGCCTCTGTTAGATCACTCCTCATTAAAACATGCAGATAAATATAAGCAACTCCTAGATTTCGAAACAAATGGTTTCTATTGAATTAGAGATAAGTTTGTAAGAGCTAAAGCAATCGCAAAATAGGAGCTGGTGGCAAAGACAAAAGGCATAAAATTGTCTGCAACTGTATCAATGGTGCAGTATCAGGAATGCATGGGTGAGGGCTTCTGACCCTTGACACTTTTTGATTCGCTATGTAGCAGACCTAGCCATGACACAAAACATCTCCCTCCCAGAATCTCAGCACTATAAAACACCTGGCTGCAAATGTTTAACTAGGCAACACTGTTAGTACACAAATTCAACATAGACACAAGTGTATATGTATAGCCGCTATCAGGTTCCTTATAGCTGCCTTGTTGAAGCTGTGACCTAGCCTGAACCTGCTTTGTGCAATACCATATTATCATAACACATGGAGATTTAGCTGTGGGCCTAACAAGGAGGAAAAAGTTGTGACTAAATGCATATTTCAGGATGAAGCACAATGCTCAAATGAATACTGTACAATGGAAGAGCTACACAACAGGAATGCTATGGGGACTGTTCCTTCAAGTTATTCAGGGAAAAGTTTCTAAGCAAACAGACCTCAGCTATAGCCGTAAGTCAGTACAAAATGCTTGGTTTTAATTTTAGCAGATGGTAGAAAAGAATTGTGTGTTCTGCAAGTTATGCCAGCTAGGGCATTCAGATGGAATGGGCATGTGCCTATCCAGAGTCCCATATATCAGCATTTTGCTCTCAGCATAATTAGGAACTTCCCATATATGAGGATCAACCTGACTATAAATGAAGCTGTCTGGTCAATAGTCCTGATACCAATCACAAATGTGAAGTCCCCTCCCCCGCCCCGACTGCAGGATAATGAGAGGAGCAGCAAAGAAACTGGACAAAGCCTGGCACCTGTTCCGCAATACCCACAGTGACAGAGTGCACTGTCACAATATCTCTATCTTATGGGCAGGATGAAGTTGTTTCCTATGCATTCTACTTGTGGAAAAGTTATCGCCAAGTCTATTTACTCATTTCAACTATATAGCAAATAATAATGATTAACAGCCCAGATTAAAGTAAAGATAGGATCAGAGTGGCTGCTGGTTTTCCTTATTATTCTATGAAGAAGAAACGTGGGCATTAGAAGTAAAAATTCAAACATATGTTTTCGCACACAGCATAGCAAAAGAGAAATTGCAAATGTTCAATGCAAAAAAGAGCAAATAATAATAATAATAATAATAATAATAATAATAATAATAATACATTTATACCCTGCCCATCTGGCTGTGTTTCTTCCCCAGCCACTCTGGGCAGCTTCCAGCAAAATATTTAAAATACAATAATTCATCAAATATTAAAAGCTTCCCTAAACAGGACTGCCTTCAGATGTCTTCTAAAAGTCAGATAGTTGTTTATTTCTTTGACATCTGGTGGGAGGGCATTCTACAGGGCGGGTGCCACTACTGAGAAGGTCCTCTGCCTGGTTCCCTGTAACTTCGCTTCTCGCAGTGAGGGAACTGCCAGAAGGCCCTTGGCGCTTGACCTCAGTGCTTGCTCAGAAACCCTTTTCCTAGTCTTCTTTTTGGTCAGTCTTATGGCTACTTCCTAGTTATTTTTTCTTCGGGGAAATGCATTTGAAAGTTAGTTCTGTAAGAAAAATCATAAACTGGCAAGCAGTTACAAACCAATGATGAGTCTGACACAATGTATGAGAGTCTGGAATTGGATTAGCCTATCTATGTATCTGCCATAACTCCCCTCAACACCACCACACACATTCCATGACAGTACAGCTGCCAGGCCACATACGAAGGGGTCAATGAATACTGTAAGCTAGCCCCATATTGTGTCTGAATCTACAATTACAAAATACATCCCTAAGCAACAGTACATTCACAAACCACACAAAGTCATGTTCCATTGCAGATGTATTTCCTATGTGACTGGAGGGCCTACGGTGCATCTCATGTGCAGAGCCATCCAAGGATACGGTAGGCTACTGGGGACAAGTCTGCCATTTTGACATTCGGATAGGGACAGAGCTCTGTCAAACCACTTTAGCTGCTCTCCACAAACCTCTAAAATCATCAGCTCAAGTCTCCTAACTGCTTCAAAGGAAATTCAGTCGCTAAGGAACTGCTCTTTGCTGCAGGGAGAATCCTCTAACGAATGCAAAGCTTGAGGGAGTAAAAGTCTGTCACATTATGCATATCCGAGTTAAGATTCTGATTTGAGAAACTTTAAATAAAAATTAAAATATTAGGGCCTCCCGGGTCTATATTTTAGGAAGTGGCTGTTTCAAGGAACTAGATTATGTTTGACCTAGATACGGTGACAACTTCTCATAGGATGGATCAGTACAATGTCAGTACCTGATGTTGAGATAAGTATGGGGAAACTAATCCAGTAAATTCATTAAACTCAACCCCATGGAAAGCACAAAGTATTTGCAAACAATCACAGTGGGTCTGCATATCACCCCTTTAAGCACAGTGTCTTCAGAAAGACTATCAAACCACATGTAGTGTAGCAGTGACTACAGCATCTCTGTTACTTACGGAGTGTGTACTGTTGAAAAACATGATATTGTTTTGTTTTTTATATGATTTATTATGCTTACGCACCAACAAGATACATAAAAAGAAAATATTTATGTCATTTGTTACAAATTACACCATTAACCAAAAAGAATAAATTTGTTTAATTGACAATAAATCTTCTTAAAATGCATTGACTTCCCGTCTTCTCCATACTTCATTTCTAGTTTACTAACTTTTTGCATAAATCTATCTATTCATTTTACAATAAAACATTATTTATCCTGTATCCTTATTTCTTACTTAGTACAACTACAGAGGTTATTCAAAAGCAGCAACCGAATTCAGACTTAAGATATGTTCTTAAGATATGTTTTAAGAAGTTCTCATTTTACAATAAATACTTGTTTTGACATATCCTTCATTCTTTCAGTTAATTTGACTAACTCTGCATAGTCAACTAGTTTCTGTAATCATTCTGACCTCGAAGGGGTTTTGTCACTTTTCCAATTACTCGCAATTAAAATTCTTGTGACAATGGTGGAATATAGAAAGATATCTTTCACATTCTGAGGAATATTGGGTCCTATAATTCCCAGTAAGAATGCCTCTGGGGGTTTTTTTGTGAATGAGGCCCCTAACATTTTTTAAAGTTCTAAATAGCCATCAGCCCCAAAAGGCTTAATTTTATTACATAGCCACCACATATGGAACATTGTACCAGTACAACGAAAAACATGATATTGTTGCTTGATTTTGGGGTTGTATAATTTAATTATAAAGTAGTGCTACTGGTTTTAATTTAATTTCATTACATTCGTTTAACATGTGTAAGTCACGTTTGAGTTCATTTTTACAATGAAAGACAACTAAAATAATGAACCCAATTAAGTACAGTACTATCCTGAATGCCCTATTCCAGGCATCTGGACGAAAATATTCATTAAAAGAAACACGCTTCCTATAAATCAAAGCCTCATCTCCTCTGAGCAAAAGCATCTATACAATACCCACAAGATTATCATACTGTTCCTTCAAATCTTTCTCCAAGAGATACATTTCACACATTAGCAGATTTTGAATCATCAGATTGAGAAGTTGCAACACTTGGCAAAGAGATGGTGAAAACTGCGGTGAAGACTGTTAATACTAACAGAAACACTAAGGTGAACCTCAGAACAGCAATCTACAAGAGTGTGTTGACTGAACCCAGAGGCCCAGCACCCAAAGAGTTCATTCTTTATAAGGATCTTTTTTATTTACAGAGTGGGAATACCTCATTAAAATTATTTAAAGTAAAAGCTTCCAGAAGGTAGAGATAATATGATCAACCAACACTTTGGCAAAATATTCCCAAAGATACAAAAGATGATCCTGCTCTTTGGCAGCACCCCAACTTTTATGTAGTCATCCTCACAAGTTGACATTTTCTACAGACACTTCCTAAAGCAAAATCTCCACTCAAAGTTTCTGTCTACCCGTCTGCACATTCCTCAAGTGCATTTATTGTATTCTTCATAAGAACAGGCTTTAACGATCCATCTGTTTATTCTGGCGAGGAACTGGTGAATTCCAAACCAAAACAACATAGAGATCCAGGGCTCTACTTGCCTAGAAGCCAAGCCCTTTGATATTGTTCCTTTGATATTCTTATGCTCTTTGATATTGGCCCTTTGATATTGTTAGGCTCAGAATCACATTATTGCTATTACAAAAATGTTCTCGGGCTAAATCCTAGCACTAAAAACAAAAGCTAGTGCTAGGTGTTGCCTTAAGTTAAATCATTTAAGCAACATATTTATGCTTAACTGTATAATGTAATCAAATTTCATTTTGGCAGTTACACTTTCTTGTAAGTAGCAATCTTTTTGCAACCTAGGCATCGTGGACAGACTGCACCATGTTTTTCTAGAAGCTCTTGAGTTCACACATGTGATTTAAGATATAGCTGAGGATTCAAAACATTCAGGATTCAGTTTTGTTTTTACCAGAGCATAATTCATTTAGCATGTTAGTTTCACTTTCTATAAAGCCAAGGGGTTACAACAGTACATAAGACTGCCTAAGACATTTTGTCAAGTAGAGAAAAATTCTGAAATAAAAAATGCAACAAAAAGAAATGCATCAATATTTGGTCTTTAGAATATATATGCTACCAAACTTACAACAGATTTGTCTAGCTGCAACCCTCCTGTATTAACAGCCAATTTACTGACAACCACCTGACATCAACCATCTGTGTCTAATGGAGCTGAAGCGCACATAGGTGCTTGTTCTGTTTACCAGTGCCTTTGTGTTGAATACTGCAAAACACTCTACAGAAGGAAGTCAGGGAACTGTCACTTGAGATACCAAATGTACTTGGAAACTTTCAGTGCAATGACAACTGCTTTTGTCATCCACAACTCCACATGTTAATAGAAAATAGTTCATATGCTTGCCTGCCTCTCTCTCTGAACTGCAGCTTGCAGAGAACTTTAAATGGACTAATTCTGCAGACAAAAGTACTAAATGCCCAAAGCCATTAGCCATAACTCACAAGGGATACAGGAACATATGTCTCTTCCCCCTGGTGCGCGTCAGATAGATCTGGTAAAGATAGATGACGTTAGCAGAATAGACTTAGCCACAGTTGTTAAGACTCTCCTTCCAACTTTGTTTTTCAACAAGATCTGAAGCAAGATGCACAATACACTGGGATTTTCAAAAAGCAAATATTTAGAGAGGCCAGGGATGCCAGACCTGAGTGCAAATGAAGCGGGGAGAGGAACTGCTAAGTTTCCTGAAGTCACTTGGTTATTTTAATTAAAAAATGAGAGCTGCTCTCAGAGGCATTCAAAATCACCACTAACATTGGCACAGTGTATTTCTACACCAGATACGGATACAGAGGAGGCAGCAAGATCTCAAAGGTCACAGTTTTCAAAGGACCCCTAAACAAGGCAAAAGGTGGAAGCCAATTTGTACCATAAGGACATAAGAAGAGTCCTGTTGAATCAGACAAACATCCTTCTTCTAGTCCAGCATTCTGTTCTCACAGTAGCCAAGAAGATGGCTATAGGCAGCTCACAAGAAGGATATGACAGCAATAGCACTTTCCTACTTGTAATCTCCTGCAACTGGTATCCAGAGATGTATTGTCTCTAACAGGGGAGGTAAAATACAGCCCTCATGATTGATAGTGACATGAATCTGTCCCTTTTAAATCTGTTAGTTGGGGGCCTCACTACATCGTGTCAGATCAATTTCATTGTTTAACAAGGCACTGTATGGAGAAGTACTTTATTTTATAGTTATTGTAAATTCCAAAATTCAGTTTCATTGACTAACCGCAGGTTCTAGTATTATGAAGAAAAAACTTACCTCTATCCATATTCTCCATATCATATATAATGTTATACACTTATGTTCCTTCCCAGCCCTTATTCACATTTTTTAAAAAACTAAGACTTGTAACCTGTAAATATTGCTCATTTGGGAGTTGCTCCAGCCTCTTCATCATTTTGGTTGCTCTATTTACACTTTTACCAGCTCTACAATATCTTTTGAGGGGCAGCAACCAGAACTGTGAACTGTATTCCAAGGGCAGTTGCACCATAAATAATAAATTATTTCCAGCCCCTTTCCTAATGGCCCCTAAAATGTGATGTGCCTTTTTCACAGCTACCACACACTGGATTAACATTTTCTTCAAACTATTCACCATTATCCAATAATTATTTCCTGCTCAGTCATCAGTTCACACCCCATTTCATGTAAATGTGAAGTTACAATTTTTGCCCCAATATACATCATTTTACACCTTGCACTGAACCACATTTGCCATTTTACTACCCATGCACCCAGTTTGGAGAGATTATTTTGGATCTCCTAGCAGTCCCTTTTTTGTTTTTACCACTGTAACTTTTACCACAAGTTTACACCATTAGTAAACTTGACTACCTCACTGCTCACTCCTAACTCCAAATTATTAATGAAAATGTTAAAAAGAAGTGGTCCCAATACAAATCCTTGAGAGAACCACTTCTTGCCTATATTCATGGTGAAAACATTCCATTTATTCCTACTCTCAGCTTCCTGTTCTCTAACCAGTTACTAATCCATAACAGTACCTGCCTTTTAATCTTATGACTGCTAAACTTGCCAAATCTAATTTTTTACATTCCTTTCTGATAATTACTACAAATAAATTCAGCACTGGATGACAAAGAAGTTAGAAATATTTTTTTGTGAAGTTGTGAAATTATGGTACCTCATGACAAGAAACCCAATTACAGGTTGATCCTACAGAAGGTTTAACCAAAAGAACAGATATAAACCTTTCGTATACTGCAAATCAACACATCATAACTCTGAATACCACACAAATCAGAGGCTTCTGAATATTTTTTTGAGCCTCTAAAGCTATGAAAGACACCAGAGAAGTAATGAGAAATACCACTTACCGCCATGACCAGCTCAAATGGGTATTTGTAGACCCTAACAGGAGACTGATATTTTTGCACCATTTTTACTTCACACCTGTAATGAAAGATAACAGAAACCTGTTTTAAAAAAGAAATCTACCCTGAACATCACACAGCAAACCTAAACATACGCACTTTAGACTCTGAGATAGAACTGCTATTTGTCCCTTGGTGATCAAAGCCAGGAGACAGAACAGAAGCAGAGGTTCAACTAAGATGGGCCAGATTTCTAATATGGGTACCCAAGAAAAAGAAGCCGTTTGTATGTGAGTCCCCAAATATTATAACCCTTTCCTTTTATTTTATGTTTGATGTCATCATATCACCACCCTGAGACTAATGCTTTTGATTTTAAAGGCTGTTTAAACCAACCACATTCAATTTTGTGCCCGGCTGTGCTAAAGTCATTTGATTTTTAATAGAAAGGGGGGGGAAAGAAAATCCAGATGCAAGCTAGCATACTTTTACAAAATGTTCCATACACAGTTGGGGAAATTACACCATTCTGACAAGTGACTCAAAACCAGCTGGTTACCTTGAAATGAACAAAAAAGCCCTGTGGGATTGACAATACCCATCTCTGCAGTTCAGTTACCCAAACCACTGGAATTCCTCCATCTGCCCCCATCAACAGCTTTTAGCCTGCACACGCATGCCAGTTACAAGAACCCTGAGAAATAATGAATGCACTCTAACAAAAAGCTCATTGAGTTCCATTCTGCAAACACTGTAGGATATGCTGCCTCCATTATTAATACTAAATGCCCAGGAATGCTAGAAGTCCAGAAGGCCTCTAGGTTTAACTTTTCTCACAAATATTCTAGGACTGAAAAGGCAAGCCACCATACAAGCAGTGAAATCAACACTGGGAACAAAGAGCTAATCAAAAACAGCTTGAGTCAACTGTGGAAAATGAAAGAGTTAAAAACACATAGGTTCTCTACACCCACCTTCAGGAAGCTCTCCACCTAAAAGCCATTTAATGTTCTTAAGAACTATTTGTACAATTAAGTTCTCTGATAAAAGAGAGGAAAAGAGAACATGGCCATTCATGGCCTTAATGATACCTGGAGTTTGAAAATGGATTTAATCAGTCCATTAATTTTCAGAACGTCTCAACACTTCAAGTCCACTAAGCAACCGTCTGCGAATTGTGAAGTCCTGGATAAGAGTTATCACTGGTACTACAGGAATATCTAAAAGACAGAGCACATAAAGCCAGTGTTGGTGAGCGTTAACAGGACAGTCAAGCTGCAGAAAGCTTTGCTGATATCATATAACAGACGCCCAAGCTACAAAAAGTGCAGGGTACCTTACAACGTAAGGATGTAAGTCCAGTACTTGGAGTGTACAGGGGACATATGAGTAGGTGCTAACAAAGTGAAGGAATATTATCTGCAAAATAAATTTAACTGTAGTCTGCCTTGCACTTGCTGACCTACCATCTAAGAAATTCATGTTACATTCTGCAGGAGGTTCAGCATTCTAAGGAAGCCTTGACCTGCCCTGGGCTATCAAGCAGCTACCAGTAGCTGCTAAAATGATGGGAAAGTATAGGCATAAGCCAGCATTTGCACTTTACTGCACTTTGGGATAATGCAACAAGTAAATTCATACAAGTGTATTTCATAACATAACTACTCTAATCTTTTAATATTTTGCTTGCATTGTACCAAGCAGATTATCACAGATTCCTTTCTTGCTTGCTTGCTTGCTTTCCTTTCTCTCTCTCTCTCTCTCTCTCTCTCTCTCTCTCCCTCTCTCATACACACATACAGTATCTACCAATGGAGGCAAGCTTGCTGAGTAAATTATCCCCTTGTTTTTGTTCACAACAGCATGATCACATTT
Organism: Podarcis tiliguerta; assembly: GCF_965153285.1. NCBI lineage: Eukaryota > Metazoa > Chordata > Lepidosauria > Squamata > Lacertidae > Podarcis > Podarcis tiliguerta. Next base: position 34,637,820 of record NC_139547.1, read on the forward strand.
CCCTTCAGCTTTCTAGGGACAAAACCCCCAATTTACCATCTGCCCAGGTAAGAAGAGGCTCCTGCCTTCATTGGATAAGAATGAAATGTATTACTCAGGCCTTGTGCTTGGTAACACTGTTCTAGGGAAGGGGATCCTATTTCCCTGTTGCAACTGCAGACCTGGTCAGGCAACAACAAGAACAAAAGAGATGACTTTTTATGTTATTGTTCCCCCAGCACCCCTAACTACCTCTGTAACAAAGAGCTTCAAAAGCCAGGAACTACTGATGCCATCTGCTAATGAGGACTACAAGATTCAAGGCACATGAATTTTTTTAGAATTAAAATCTGCTATATATTTTGGAACATGATTTGGCTGTTTGCATGTCCATTTGTTTGCTCTCTATACACCTGGACGCTTCTTGAGATACCATCACCAAACTCAGCATGAGAGGTTCCGAAGAGGGGCAGAAAATATCATTGCTGTTTGGACACTGGGCACCAAACATCAGTTTGACAGTACATTGCCTGTCTTTTGACGTAGGCCCAGTCACACCTTGAGATATCATTGCCAAACCTGGCATGAAGGATCCTCAGGTGGGGTCTATGTTGATGTTTGGATGTCATTTTCAATCAAGCTGGTGGACCAAAAGGTGACTTTGGCATGGCTTTGCCCATGGTTTGAAAAAAATTTGGCCACCTCATGAAATATTGTTGCCCAACTTAGTACAAGGGTTCACAAGCTGGGGGCAGCAGTCTTCAACAAGGTTTGGATGCTGGGCATCATTTTGGGCATCAATATGGTAGACCGAAACATGACTGAAATTACTTTGCCCATTTTTTTGGCTTAGGTTCAACTGTCGCTCAAGATATTGTTGCCAAATGCAGCGTGAGGGCTCCAGAGCTGATGGTGGAACTCTTCATCGTGGTTTGAATGCATGGTGCCATTTTGAATCAAGATGCCATTTTGAATCACCTGATTTTTTGTGTTAGTGGTTCAAAGTCACAAACTACACTATCCATTTAAATAAATATCACATTTTTTCTGGTTTCTACAAAATCTTGGCAGCACCAGGCACTCACTTACAACCCCTGCAATGCAAAAATTGCTACTAAATAATCTGTAAAATGGCCATCCAACCTCTGTTTTCCAATGACATTATCTGCACAGCCAGTTGTTTACTTCTAGTATCTTCTTCTTTTCCTGGGCCATGACCTTCAATAGGAAGGAGTGATAAAATGACCACCTGTGCTCCAAGTTCCTTCAACTTCCTACCCAGAATTTCACAGTCCCTTGTAACATGTTGCAATAAGTTTTACAATGGTTTGGTTCAAATCACAACAGAAGAAGAGAAACACTTCATATAAATGGCTTAACCACAGATGGTGATTAGGCCTCAAACTGATTTCTGTGGAATAGCCTTCCACAGGCAAGAACCTTTCATAGACAAAAGCATATTTCATGTGTCCAAACCCCTAAAAGTTTAAGTACCCATTCAAAAATCCAGAGACTCTGCATCACTATCTGTGTCTTGTTTCTCTAATGTGCTTCTTAAAACAGCAAATTGAGTTTGCAGCCCTTAGCTAACAGGGTTGTATTGGAAAAGCAATTCATTGAACAACTGTATGTGTGGAAGTCTGTGTGAGAATATATTTTTATTAATTTAATGAAAAACTAATAATACAATAACAAGGAACAAAAATGCCCATCCTTCCTAAGTTTAACTTTACAGCTATGTCATCATCTTTTCCTTAAGTAGACATGGAACTACTGGCCTGCCATCTCCTCAGTTAGCTGCATCCGACTTTAAATTGACCATTTTCCTTTGCCAGTCCTAAACCACCCTTAATGAATTTGTTTTGGTACTGTATTCTGAGAAATTATGGGGTTCCCTGTAAGCTTAGAAGGGGCTTGTCATTGAGAAGTACTTCCCTGCTTACTACCGATCTTCCCATGCAATGTGCAGGTAGATTCTAGGGCCTAGGCCATGCTATGAAAACTATAGTTCACAGAAACTGCAGATAAGAAAGTATAGCTGCAGCTGTGATATATATTCCACACTGCAGATTGAAGGCTCACCATTACAGAGTACTCCTACTCATAAAAATGCCTGCACACTAAAGCTAGGTGGTAGGGACTGGGAGAAGGGTTCTAACCAAGCATTCTCCCTAGGATGCTAGCTTCCTATATGCAGAGAATGTTTGGGGGGGTTTTTTGCCTGAAGAAGCATTCAATCTTATGAGCCCCCACTTGATTCTGAAGTGACATAATTCACATGGCTTGACAGCAAACTCCCAGAATCCTCTGCAGAGATTCCTCAGTAAATAAGTCAATACGGAAAGTATTCTCTCAAAGTATAATGTATGTAACTCCCTATTGGAGCCTTATTCAAAAGAGACTGTGCTTACCAATTATGCCTGGATACACAAGAGGCATTATGTTACCCTGTGATTTTGAGTCTACAAGGCAGAAACATTGAATATTGCTTTTAAAAGAACCTAGAGATTGGTTGGTGACCTAAGGACACTAAAAAGGAGGAACAGGTAATTGCCACATAAGCCATTTACTTCGTGACAAGAAGTCACTTAAGATTGTCAGTCACTTGTCACCATCTTTAAAGTTTTACTTCCAGTTCTGCTTCCCTAAGGCTCATGACTAAGTCTTCTTCCATCTTTACACATCTAAAAGCACAGCAATTCTTTCCCACCCACACTCTCCTTTTTTCAAGTCCTAGCCCCTATAGTTATATAAGCTTTTTATTATTATTTAAGAAGTCTTGCCTACATGGCAGCAGCAAGTGGAAATCCCACTATTGAATATACCCATTTGGCCTCACCACTGGGAGCTCACATGGAAACAAGGCCTTGGCATTTATATCAGCATGAAAGTTGTTAAGCCTACTCAACACAAATGACACTGATCCTACCCAGCAGGAGTTCTTAATCAATGCAGCCAAGACAGCAGAACTATGTATCCACTTCCGAACTAATCCAGTTGTTATGTTTGAAAAAAGTTTATGTTTTCTCATCACTTTTTCTCATTAATTACTGAATTCCTATGACTAGAAAACAGCATCAGCAGAGTCATGCGTACCTTTTTCAGATTGAGGGTCGCATTCCCTCAAGGGCAGCTTTCCAGGCCACATGCCAGTGGTGGGCGGGACCAGAAGCAAAAGTGGGCAGAGCAATGGATGGGACTCTAACCTTGTACAAAAGGGTATATTTCAACCACCACAAACTCTGGGTTTTCTATGCACACTCCAACACACATATATATTTTTCTTCCCCATCCAAGCAAGCAAAATACATAATTACAGTTTCAGAACACTTTCCAGCCAGGGAAACACAGTCAGAGGGCATTGAGCAGGGTCAGTGGGAGCTGTGTGCTGGGCAGAAGGGGTGTGGCCTAGGAAGGGGGCTTGGTCTAGGCAACGTTCCAAGGGCCAGGCAGGGAGGCATCCAGGTCCCAGGTTCCCCAGACATACCTTAAAGGCTAGATGAAATAAAATCAAATGTATGACATGCAGAAATAGGTCAACTAATCTGGAGTACCAGCTGTGCTGCCTGAAGCAAACATATATTACATCCAGAATACCAACCAGAGCCCCACTTCCAAAATGACACAGAAATATGCTTCATCTCCTGTCTACCCCTCTCCCAGATAGCAAAGACAGAGCACATCCAGGCTAGGGGTGATCCAGCCTATCACAGCTCCTTTTGGCAAGCCAAGACAGCAGGCGGGGACCCACAAGAACAGCTAACCTATTGATTCACTGCACTCCCATGGTCAATGCTATAGCAACTACCTCTCTTCTCAGGCCAGTAAGCAGACTCTCTACCTACTGACCTGAGGAGACAAGCCTGGAAACCTAAAGACAGAAAGTGAGTTGCAACAGCAGCAAGCGGAGATAGATAGTCATAAGGCAAATGCAGCAGGTAACTCCCTAAATTAATGTATTACTGTTGTTATCACCACCAGCAGCAGCAGCAGCAGCAGCAAAGCTATTCTAAATTATCTCTCTGTATGCTGCATAATGCAGGGGTGGAAACCCTACAACCCAGTTGCTTAATTTCATCTAGCTCACTGGATACCCAGGTCACACTGTTGTCAGCCAGTCCAATCCACTTTCAAAGCTCTACTAAGGCAGGAGGCTGTCCAATACTGGGCAGCCTCCTGCCCAAGGAGGAATGCCTTTGAAAACATGGATGGACAGCCAATAGCTAACAATAGGGCCCCCAGTTGACATCATTCTGTAGATCAATATTCCCCCAATAGAAAAATGGTTTTCTACTTCAGTATAACTTTCAGTCTTCCTTGAAAGAGAAGAGTTAATCATCTCGATGGGAAGACTGCTTCAGTGTGTATGTTTACTCTGTAGCAGCAGCAGCTATTTAAAGCAAGCAGGTTTGAGAGCTGAATCCTTAACCTGGATTAGCTGTATCTTTAACCTGATATGCCAGACCCATCATTTAACTGCACAGTAATTTTTCCCTTGGTACGTAGCAATAATGTCAGAAACAAACTCAATGTACTTTCCAGGCTTAACTTATCCTGAAAAATATCCTACTGATTCAGGAAGAAGAAGTAAATTACACAACTGGCTATGACTGTATGGCAGCTTCTGTAGTCTCAGCAGTACATGGTGGGGGCAAACCTCTGTTGGATACTCTAGAAAGCTGTTGGCAGACACTGAAGGCAATATAAAGCTAGATGGACCAATGGACTGACTTGGTATAAAGCAGCTTTCATATGTTGATTTAGGCCATGGGTAGGCAAACTAAGGCCCGGGGACCAGATCCGGCCCAATCGCCTTCTCAATCCGGCATGTGGACGGTCCTGGAATCAGCGTGTTTTTACATGAGTAGAATGTGTCCTTTTATTTAAAATGCATCTCTGGGTTATTTGTGGGGCCTGCCTGGTGTTTTTACATGAGAAGAATATGTGCTTTTATTTAAAATGAATCTCTGGGTTATTTGTGGGGTATAGGAATTCGTTCATTTTTTATTTAAAAAAATATAGTCCGGTCCCCCACAAGGTCTGAGGGACAGTGGACCGGCCCTCTGCTGAAAAAGTCTGCTGACCCCTGATTCAGGCTGTACTTGGGGAGCAGTATTTGAACAAGGCACAGATTTTGAGAAATTACTGCCACTACAACACATACAACAATGGAAGAGGTACATATGAATGAGAGTGTCGAGTCTGCTTTTCAGTTAGGCATCAGCAGCCTACTGCAGAGGGATAACAATTCTGATTAAATAAACACAGGCAACAGTGATGTGGTACATAAAGGAATCCATCATATGTATATGCACATTTATAATTCAAAGAACTGAGGACAGTAAGTGAGCCCATAGGTAAAGATGACTATTTTTTGGACCTTTCTGTGTTACACAGAAAAATATATATGATCTGGAAGAAATGAAAATGGATATATATATGTAATACTTGCTCATTAAGCTTAAACTTTATTTGCTAACTCAAATACATAGCAAGGCTTACATACATTTTTAGTATTCAAAATAGTGCCTTTCATATTGTTTTTATTCAAACAGTTATTATAAGTATACCTAAGATTAGAGGTGGAGCTGCAAGCTGCTGCACCTTAAAAAATGTTATGCCAATTAACAGGAAAAAGCTGTTAAAGCAAACTATCATACAAACAAAAAGTTGCACTACTTTGGCTTAAGTACTTGTAAACTCAACAGCACTGTGTATCAAATGATGAATCTCTTCTGTATCTAGTAAAATGCTTATTAATGTATGTCCCTATTATGTTGTTAGCCTCTGTCTGTCTCAAGAGACAATAGAGTGCACCTCCGGGTGGTGGTAGGAGTCAAATCGCTGTGTTAGCAGCATTGAAATGACCTCCCTGGAGTGCAGCTTGGGCAGTGTGTATGGAGGTCTTGAGCTGCCCAAACAACAAGACCCCACACTCAGCCTTGCTGATATGGTCAAAATGTAAATAGAGCACCACATCTGGCACCAGCTTGGCTGCAGGAGTTGCCAGAAGGAGACGTACAAGGTATCACCCAACCACCCTAGGGACTCGACCCAAGATTTGTGTATGGTTTACCCCTTAGCCTTTTCTTGTCCCAAAGATATAGCACAAGGCAGTGGAGGTTCTCCTAGATGGGCTAAGCAGGTTAACAAGCCCCATCTGCTCCTCATTTCCCTCTACAGCATGTGCAGAAACTGTCTTCTTGATCATTGGACCCACAATTAGCCTCATCCGCTCAATCTGCCAGAGCCGGTCTTCGCATGCAGAACTCCCTAACTCACCAAGGGGTTGAGACCCATCAGCTATCCTCACCTGGTATAGATGGTCAGTTGAAGCTATTTCCAATATATGGCTGCTGTTGCAGGGTAGGGCTCAAAGGTGGACAAACTACTCCAGTAGGAGCACAACTTGTGCCCCAGCAGAGGTGCTGCCCCTCCCCAACATCCCATACATGCCCTCATTATGTAATCAACAGATAGCGTAAGGACTAAGTGTGCATTTGACTATTGAGCAAAATTTCATAACCATACCAGACTCTTAGACATGCATGCTCCCAACAGTGTAGATTATTGCCACCACCATTGTGCTCTGAAAGCTTTCTAGAACTTTCCAAGTGATCACTGTTGGAAACAGAATGGAGGACAAGATGGACCTTTGATCAAATCCAGAAAGCTTCACTATCAACAAAACTAACTGTCCTGAACCAGTATACTATATATACAGTACTAGAAAGAACAAGCATGTTTTAAGTTTCTTTCTAATCAACAACTTACAATTTTATACCTGAATTTCGGGATATGTTTATTTATTAGAACATTTTTACTCTGCATCAGTAAGAGACAACCAGTTTAAGAATTAGGGGGGCTGAGAAGGGAACCTAGGGATTCAAATAGTGTTTATTAAATGTTCAGTTCATCTTTCTAGCAACCCTGTGAAGTTAAGTTGCTTGGGAAGAGCATGTATTAAGAGGAAGAAGGGCTAAGTGCTTAACTTCTATAAAAAGAGATGAAAGAGTTCAAACTTGACAGTATCAAGTCTGGAAGCTCTTTCCAACTCCATTTGATGTTCCTAAAGTTCAAGGAACTCAATAGTTACCAAGCAGAAAATAATATACACTGCATACCTCCCCCCCGCCCTCAGAGGAAGAACTGAGATTGAACAGAAATTGCCTATATAACATATATTTAGTGCGTACTGCAAGGAGCAGCATCAAGGATGAAGCTTGATTATTTGTTATTGTTAGGGGCACCAAGCTATTGACAAGTATTTTTAGCCCTGAGAAGAGCCTGCGTGAGAGAGAGACACACCATTCAAAACCAGCCACCTGTCAAATTCTTTTAACTATTAATAATATTAATAACATTACCACAAAACTGCCACTGAACAATTTAACTGGAGATGCTGGGGATTCAACCTGGAACCTTCTATAGGCAAAGCAGGTGCTCTACCACTGAGACCCACCCCATAGGAGAAGTAGAAAGAGAAGAGTGACGGTTTGTGGGTGGGTGAGAGCACATGTATTTGTGCAAGAGGCATCATTCAAAGCCAGCCAACTGTCAAATTCCTTGTTCCACTAAGAATCTGACAGGTGGCCAGCTTTGAATGGTGCCTCAAAACACACACAAAACCTCTTTTCACAGGGAGATGGGGAAGGGCTTATTGCAGCTGAGTGGCAGAACACCTTCCTTGCATGCAGAAGATCCTGGGGTTCAATCCCCAACATCTCCAGGAAGGGCTGGAAGAAAGCCCTGCCTGAAACCTTGGGAAGCTGCTGCCAGTCCATGTAGACAATATAGAGCTAGATGGACCAATGAGTCTGAGTCAATATCAGGCAGATTCCTGTGTTCATCAGGAGCACCCATAGCTGAGCGGCAAAGCAATTGCTTTGCATGCAGAAAGCCCCTGGTTCAACAGCTAGCATCTGCAGGTAGAGCTGGGAATGTCCCCTGCCTGAAATCCCCAGAGAACTGCTGCCAGTCAGTGTAGATAGTACTAGAACTACTTGGCCCAATAGTCTAACAGAGTATAAGGCACCTTCCCAGTGCTTTTCTCTGGGGATATGCAGGGGTACACATACCTCTAAACATTTTGTGAACCTTTGTACTTTTGTCCATTTACTGTATTTATTTTTCCCAATTTGAACTATAAAATGGTGATTTTCTTGGGTCAAAATGAGAGTACCCCTAAACATTTTTTTAGGAAAAAAAGCACTGCACTTTCCTATGGTTCTCTGATTGGGAAAGGGAGGAGATTATTTATTGCATTTATTAGTAGCCTCATAGAAGATTCACTACTGGGGCAACCTGCAGTTTTACAAACTAGTAACTGCTAAGGCGGAGTGAAGCTCCCAATGGTTCTTCCTCATCCTTCTGAAGCCTTTTGAGGTTGCATACACACCATAATTTTAAAGCACGCCCCTGCTTTTAAGGAATCCTGGGGGGGGGGGGAGTTTACCCCATTTGGTAAAGGTAAAGGGACCCCTGACCATTAGGTCCAGTCGTGGCCGACTCTGGGGTCGTGGCTACAATTCCCAGCAAACTATAGTTTTTGTCACACTGTGTGGGCTTTAAATGTGCTCTCAAAATGTATTGGGCCCCATTGGTGGCTGGGGTGAAGGGATAATGGGGGGTGAGTTGAGATAAGAGAAAATGCCCGTCTTCTGTAGTTGGAATTGTATTTCTATTCGGGATTATTTCTTGCATATTTCGAATATTTCAACCCCCCTCTTCCGCCCTAAAAGCGAGGGGGAAGGAGGTGTCGCTAAGGGGGGGGGGTAGAGGTGGCCCTGTCAAAATCGGGGGGGGGGGCAGTGCCCTCAGCTTGTCAAGGTGGTGGTGGGGCCTGTCAAAATGGGAGGGGTCGGCAGCACACAAGGCTTGGTTGTTGTTTTTTTAAAAAAGGGGGGTGGCAGCACCTTCAACCAGAGCCATGGGAGGAAAAGGAAAGAGATCCGGCCTCCCGGTTCCCACCCCCCTCTCAGAGGATACTCACCATCATTCACACCAAGGAGAAGCCGAAAGAAAAGCCCGCAAGCAGACCCAGACCCAGCGCTTCTACCGGCGCCGCCGCCATCCTCCTGGTCCTGCTCAGAAGGGTGGGAAGGTGCAGTGTACCTCAGCGCGACGGTTCCCCTCAAATGAAGGGAAAGCGGGGAGAGGATCGGGGGGGGGGAGGGTGAAGGCGAGGGGGTAAAGCGGCGAAAAGGCCGGCCGGCGCGCCTCAGCCAATCAAGAGCCCGCCAAGCTCGCACGCGCCGCGGGCTCCCGCGCCCCTGCGATTTCTTGAACAACTGACTCCCCTTCGCCGCCGCGGCTCAGCGCCACGCCCACTGCGCGCGGCCGGGCCACGCCCACCTACGAGAGGAGAAGAACAAGGAGCGAAGGCGGCTTGGCGGACTCCGCCCACCGGCTGCCAATCTTCCGAGAAAGCCCGCCCCTTCTCCTCTGTCCAGGGGAAGGTGGTAGGTTAGAATTAGATGGAACAGCCGTAGCGCTGCGTGTGATAAGCAATAAATATAACGATCGGAAGGCTCGCAATCCAGAGCGAGCTTGCTTGGGAAGGGGCACAGCTCAGTAGGAGGATGTACTTATTTATTTTATTGCGTTTGTGACCCACATTTTTCTCCCAAGGACCTCAACGTGGGCATACATGGCTCATATGCCAACTTGAATAAAATATTCAAGGAGGTGGGGGCGGGGAGGCAGGTGAGTCATGCCCCACACAATCGATTACACGAAACGGCACACGCACAACATTTGAATGGCAATGTCTATCAACTTGGGGTAACCCCCTCAAATATTTTATTGAGGGGCCAAAGGCTCCTATGCACATTTAATCCCCATAACAATACTGTGTGGTAGGTGAGTCTGAAAGGGTGTGATCCGGCTCAACATCAACCAGTGAGGTTCATGGCCAAGTGGGGATTTGAACCCTGGTCTGTCAGGTCCTCCTTATACCCCCAAACCACCACACCCAGCTGGCTATCTAGTAAAGCAACTCCTTTTTTCAGGCGGAAGGCCCTGGGTTCAGTTCCAGACATCTACAGTAAGGGTTAAGAGAAACTTCCTGTCTGAAATCCTAGAGCTGGTGTTTAAATGTCTTTGCTGAATTATGAAAAAGCTATCAGTGGTTGTGGGATGGTGGTTTTCTGGACAATCATCTGCACTCTTGCTGCTTGGAAGAGGTCCTTTCTAAAAAAAAACCATACTGTTTAGGAATTTCCAGAAGGCTAGCCATGTAAAGCTTTGTTGCAACAAAGACAACTCCTTAAGAACAGCATATCTTGTGGCACATTAAAGAAAAGCTCTCTAAAGTTTATTATGACATAGGCTTTCATGGGCTACAGTCCATTTCTACCAAAGCTTATGCTGAAATAAATGTGTCAGTCTTTGTCCTGGTTCATCCACAATACTAACCTCAAGTGGACCCACAAACAATCAAACAGACTATGGCTTTTCTTCTACTTTCAATCAGTTATTAACTGATGATTTTGTAGTTGGTGAGCATCTGGGGTAGGGTGGCCAAACGAACCATGGTTAGGGGGTTGGGTTCACACATAATGCCAAGAAATAAATAAAAAAGCTATGTTTTGTAAATTAACAGCAAACCATGATTTCAGATAGTGGCTTGTTGACTATAAACAAAACACAAGTCACCTGTGGGGCAAGGTTTGGATGATCAAACAAATGATAGGTAAAGGGACCCCTGACCATTAGGTCCAGTCGTGACCGACTCTGGGGTTGCGGCGCTCATCTCGCTTTATTGGCCGAGGGAGCCGGCGTACAGCTTCCAGGTCATGATCAAATGATGGTGGCTTTCAAAAACAAAGACGAAATAGCTCACCCACAGTTTAATAAACCATGGTTTGGCATTGTGTGTGAACCAGGCCATTCATGTGCCACAATACTTGTTTTTATGTACTGGGAAGGAAGTTCGATTGAATGCATAGTAGCATGGCTTCTCATTGTACACAACTCTATTTCTTTTGTCTCATTAATGTTTGTCTGCAAATAAATGTTGCAGGTTAAAACCTGTTAAAAACAGGTTTTTGAACCCGGTTAAAAACAAACAAACCCTGCAGAACCTGCAAGGGGCAACAATGGATCAAATGAAATGAGTGTGTACACAATGGAAAATTATGCTTCTGTCCTTCTTAAATACTGTTGACTGTCTCCAGCCTAGGAGGGAGAAGGTATACAACCTTAATCCCAGTCTAGTTCTACCTCCACTGTGAGAGGAATCATGCCTCTGAATACCAGCCACTGGGAATCACAGGTGGGCAGATTGCCCTTGAATGTATGTCAAGCTTGCAGGCTTCCCACAGGTGTCTAGTTGGCCACTGTGATAACAGGATGCTGGTCTAGATGAGTCATTGACCTGACTCAACAGGCTAGTGATGCAGATGTGATATGGGGGCTTAGATCAGTGAATGCTCCTCCCTCATGAAAGAGAAAGAGCACCCAAGGGGAGGAGGATATGAAGCAGGGCTGATGGGAAGTGTGGCTCAAGAGGCTGTGTGGCCTAGGGACACATGAAACAGCATTGCACACCCCCCCCACTGATCCAGTCGTGAACTGTTGGTGCATGTTTTGGTGGCAAAAGTGCACCAGAAAATATTTGATATATTCAAATGCAGAAACCACCAGAGTTTGAAGTCTGCGATTTTGAATATTCACAACCACTTATATTTAAGAAACTGACACAAAGCTATATCTAGCATCTTCAATGTACAGCGTTCACCATCAGCTGAAGATGCACCTCTTTACCCTGGTTTGTACAGCTAGGGTATTTTGATTTGTGGGACCCACATCTTTTGCTAAATTCATCCTATTCTGCTCCATTTTTATTTTTTCACACATTTTTTAAAAACTGCAATGAGTTTATCTGTTTCTGTAACTATATACTGTAATGTTGTAAGCTGCTCAGGGATTGTGTGGTGAAGGGTGGGGAAGGAATCTTACAAATAAGCTATTAAAATACAAATATAATATCAAGGTCTTACAAACTGGGCCATTTGAAACTCCTGCCCCAGGCTTTCTTGCATTTTTCTTGAGACTCTCAGCCAACTAACAGCACACCCATTTGCAAATTCAGCAATCTCAAAAGCTGTATCGTCATTTTATTTGCCAGAACTGTGTTCTCACATTATAGCTCTACCATATTATTTGCTAATCACATAAAAACCACTGCCTAATTTTTATTCTCTCCCCCCTCTCCCAAGCTTGCCCCTGCAATTTTTATTCTTTTTACAATGAATTGCCGTTGAGATGGGCCAGCTGGGAAGTCTTCCTCAGTCTTAATACAGTATTTGATGCTCCGTGTTGCTTTCAGTATTTTGTACATCTTCTTTCAGGGACATCTACCATACAACCATCTGGTTGTCTTCTCCTTAATCAAGGGACACAGTTCAGATACGTCTTTACAATCGACAAGAGATTCATCCAAAGACAGCTATGAAGACCTAATACAAATGACTACAACACCCTACAGCCTGAAAAAATGTACTTTAGTTTTTCATAAGAAATGCAAACAGCCTCTGGGTAGCCCCTCAGCAGCAGGCTGCTGCTCTTGTTGCTATAGGCTACTGGTTCTTCAGCCCTCTGCCTGGGAAATTCAGACATCCTATGGCAACACTTTCCCCCAGGTATTCTTTCTTGTTCTGAAGCTTCAAATCCAGGGGGAATAGCCTCATGTGCAACAATCCAGAGGTAGCCACCAAGAGGACTGTATTGTTACTTAAAGCCTTGGACGTTTGGGTTAGGAGAGTCAGTCATCTTAAGAAGAGAAACAATCCTGGGGTTCTTCTCATCAGCTGCACGCTGCTCCTTTTCTGCCTCCCAGGCAGAGTGTCCAGGCTCAGAATATACAAAACGAGGAATAGGAGGAGCAGACCGAGGCTGGAGACTTATGCAGGCTTCTCAGAGGGGCCCTTGGAGGTGCTTGGAGGCTGCGGATCACCATTGGTGCTTTCACTTGGAGGAGGAGGAGGCCACGTTGTCTTCTGGTGAAGATGGCTGGAAAAGTAAAACAGGCGTCACTCCGGGGCGGGGTTTGGGGGCAGGAGATGGAGGTGGAAAGAACACAAGGGAAGAACAAAGGAAGCGGGAAGGGATCCTGGCTCAGCTCCTAAGATTACAGCCAGGAAGTCCTGATGTGAGAATGGGCCTCATGGGAAGAGATGCTTCCCCTCCGTGCATCTTTGCTGATTCTACAGATGCACTATTTGTTTCATTTATTTAGTATGGGGATGTCACACCCCACTTTATAGTCTCAAAGGCAATGACATAATTAAAAGCACAATAATATTAATCAAGTCAATAAAAATTATTTAAAATAATTCAAAACAGTGTAAAACAGATTGAGAACATTAGATCTTAAAGCATGCACACCAAATCATACCACAAGTGATCTAGGAACAGTTTATGTCAGCTTCACCAACTAATTAACACAGGATTTTGGGGCAGTAAGATTTCCCAGTGCACTGAACCTCATGTAGGAACCCAGCAAGAAAAGGTGACCCGGGCACATCCAGTCACTCAGGGAAGAAACCAGGTAGCGAGAGGTTTTTCTCCTCTCAACCTTTGTTGGAGGAAGTTGCTTACTTGGAACTATCTATAGTGTAGCAATTCCTGCCTTGCATCCTGAAATCAGATCATACTAGGACAGGCACCTGCCAAGGCCCACAGCTTTCCAGTCCCCATCCAATGTATCAGAGCACAATTCAAAGTGTTGGTGCTGACCTTTAAAGCCCTAAATGGCCTTGGCCCAGTATACCTGAAGGAGCGTCTCCACCCCCATTGTTCAGCCCGGACACTGAGATCCAGCTCCGAGGGCCTTCTGGCGGTTCCCCCATTGCGAGAAGTGAGGTTACAGGGAACCAGACAGAGGGCCTTCTCGGTAGTGGTGCCCGCCCTGTGGAACGTCCTCCCTTCAGATGTGAAGGAAATAAGCAGCCATCTTATCTTTAACAGACATCTGAAGGCAGCCCTGTTTAGGGAAGTTTTTAATATTTAATGTTGTATTGTTTTTAACACTTGATTGGAAGCCGCCCAGAGTGGCTGGGGAAACTCAGCCAGATGGGCAGGGTATAAATAATAAATTATTATTATTATTATTGGAAAGGGCTATAGATCAGTAGTAGATCACCTGCTTTGCATACAGAAGATTCCAGGTTCAATCCCTGGCATCTCCAGGTAGGGTTTGGAGAAATCCCTGCCAGTCAATGTAGGCAATACTGAGCTACATGGACCAATAAACATAAGAACATAAGAAGAGTCCTGCTAGATCAGGCCGGTGGCCCATCTAGTCCAGCATCCTGTTTACACAGTGGGAAACCTCAAGCAGGACCCAAATACAAGAGCACTCTCCTCTCCTGTGTCTTCCACCAACTGGCATTTAGAATTGGCCCTGACCATCTGACTTCGTGTAAGGCAGCTCCCTATGTTCCTAGCCCTCCTCCTTGCTGACACTGCCTACTCGCCTCCCATCTTCAAAAGAGCAAGCAGTGGCAAGCATGAGGGAAGATGGAGCAGTATCTTCCACTTCTGGGCAGGTATGTCAATGGGGCCTGGGAAGAATAGGAGGGTCTGCATAGGGCATTTTGCCAAGACCCCAAACTTGGATCTGGAAGTGTGTGCAGTTTCTAATAGTCTGTGACACACACCCACACATCAAATATTTGTTCATATCAACAAACATTTCAGAGGTCCAAACTGCAAGCAGCTGATCTAAGTCTCAGGGGACAGAACAAATGACATGGGTGTGCTGTTTTAGGAAGCTGTGGGTGGTCTGGCAGATCATCCGGATATGAGAAGAAGAGGACTGTTTGATCTTTAATAAACTCGGATGCATTTTCAACCACTTTTTTGAAGAGCCTTTAATAATTCAGATAACTAGCAGGAGGTGCAGGAAGGGAAACAGACTTCCATCTTAGAACTAAGATTAGGGGATGGTGTTTAGCTGGGTGATAGAGCACCTGCTTTGCATGTGGAAGGTCCTGGGTTCAATCTCTGGCATCTCCAGAAAGGGCTGGGAGAAATTCCTATCTGAAACCCTAGAGAGCTGCTGCCAATAAGAATAGGGGTAACTGAGATAGATGGACCAATGTTCTGACTCAACATAAGGCAGATTCCTATGTTCTTATGATCAAGTAGAGGCAGTGGTGCAGGTAGGTAATGTCAGACCCTGGACTCATTGGTCTTACAGGGAAGTTGTCTCTTGGTAGCAATACTTACTTCAAAATGTGGTGAGCTGGCACTGTTGCATTTGGGAGCCTCTCTGCTCATTCTGCTGAGGGGGACCCCCATCATCTGCCTGAAATCTTGCCCTGTAGCACCATGGGTTGTAGGATCATTACCTGGTGCTTTGAAATCTTAGGTTTGTTATGCCATTACCTAATCCCAGGTCTTCATTTACAATGGCAAGAATCTAAATCTATGTAACTGCATTGAGCTCACATTTACTTCATGTTACCTTTGCCTCTCTTCCCTTTCTGCCCTCTCACCATTACCAAATTTTATTTTATTTTATTTTATTTGGACATTAGTCACTCACTACAAAGGAGCCACTAAGCTGAAGGCATAGCATAGAAACCCAAAAGAACACATTTCAATAATACAATTACAAAGACCATCAACAAATCCAGCTAAACAGCAGACCTTCAACAGCAGAAAACAGTTATAAATGAATAGCAAAATTTGTAAGTATTATGCTGTAAAACTCCATATACACAGATGGTCCAATGCAAATGGTAGTATTTCTTCTTCATTTCCATAACTAGACTATGCAAGCACAGGATTTAAAATGGGGAAGGGGGAGTAAGTTCCTAGTCCATCTGGCTTTAGATTTCCTGGTGAAATTGCTTTAGATTTCCTGGTGAAGCTGCATAAACCAGAAATGGCCCACAAGCTTCCTGTTGAAGAAAAGGTGCCAAGATACTCACTCTTTGTAGTCAGGGGTGCTGTCACCAGCTGTACAGTCATCCCAGTCATACAGAAAAGCTGCCAACCCAAGTGAAAGAGTAAAAGTTCAGAAAGCACTGTCACATCAATATAAAACAGGTCTAATTTGGTATTAAATGTTATCAGTTCTTAAATCAACAGCTGAGCATCATAAATTAGGATCTAGTCAGGTGACCAGCAACATGGTGCACATGTAGCCACACCCCCAAAGTTCTTCTCCTGCTCAGATTTTAATCTAAGCCACAGAATAACTCAACCCCACTCTCCTCCCAACCCACTGGCCCACTCTCCCACTTGGCTCTAAGCCCCTTCTCAAGCTCCACCAGGGTGTCAAAGCTGGGAATATATGTTCCATTGTACGGTTGTGTTCATCTCCATGAAGCAGGGGTGTGAGTATTGTTCTGTATCCACCTATTCTCAAGCCTTAGTACCTAAGCTGAGTTCTGGAATATGTGTGGCAACGAAGATTGGATGCCCCTGAGCATGTGTAGAGTACCTTTGCTGCACCACTAGCCAAAGCCATCAACACTCATACATCTGAAAGGCAGGCTTCCTGTGTGTGTGTGTGTGTGTGTGTGTGTGTGTGTGTGTACATGCGCAAACACACATGGAGCAAGGGAGCAGCTACTTTCTTATCCTGCATCAGCTGAGTGGGAGGATTTCAACTGAAGGAAAGAACCATGCAAACACATATTCCAGTGTGACTTCAGTGTTCAAACACAAACACTCCCCCAAGTGGCATTGGACTGCATTACAGGAAAGGAACTTCTACAAAGGGGGTTCAAAGGGCGGCTGACATTTGAGTAGGGAGCTGAATACTTTCAGAACAGCATTAAGCCCTCAAATTTATTGGCTTATCAATTAAATCTCAACTCACCCCAAATACACAAACCCCAGTGATGTAACTAAGTTTTCTAAAAGTGGATTTTTGAGTGCATTGCCTACAAATTGAGTCAATTTGTATGATTCGTCTTTTGTAGAACAGGGCATAGAATGTGCTGTGAAGTTTTGTACAACTTGGTTTGGGAGTGTTCCTTCTTTTTCTTTAAAGCAGCTTTCAAGTCCTAGGTATGGAGAACCGCTTCAAAAGATGTATGCAGCAACTGGTGAAAGGGCAGGGCTTTCAGCAGCTATGAGTATAGCTTCAGCACCTTGGACAGGGCACCCTTGATTAAAGACTGGGAGGGATCTTCTGGTCTTAATCAGCTACAACTTAATCTTGGGATGCTTCCAGACTGTTGCTAGTTTCCAGTGGGTAATTCAATCACATACTAGCAAATTCAAGTTGTGCAATTCAAGTTGGTTTGGCACACATTTGCAACAAACTCTCTTCCTCCCCTCAAAAATATTTTTTTCTCTCTTATTCATAAGGTATGGGAAATGCATTAGAAAAGTGTGAGATAACAATTGGTGGAGGCAACATCATATAACCTCCCCCCAAACAATTAAGAATGAATGTTCAATAAACAGCTGATGCCATTGAAACCTCCCTCCTCAAAAAATAATTGGGATGGATGGTTAATAAACAAGTTGTATGGCAGTGACCTTGGAAAAGACCCCTGTGCAAAATTGCCTATAGAGATTTGTGTCTCATGTTTAACAGCCCCATGTCTATTACATGGGCTGCCCATTCATCAAGCATCTCAGCTGCTTCCTCTCTTGGGTTTGGATGGGCAACCTTTTTCAGTCCATGGGCCACATTCCCTTCTGGAAAAGTTTCTGGTGGGGTGACATATGCTAGTGCTGGGTGGGGCCAGAGGCAAAAGTGGGTGGAGCAACAAATGTAAATGTTACCCTTTTAGAGTAGACTAGTTTCTCTGTTCTCCATCCAGAGAAGCAGGAGGCATGATCAGAGTTCAAGGAACACAGCACCAGCCACACAAAAACATTGGGCGCAGGAAGCAGTTCTGAGGGCCATATAGAGAGGCTCAGAGCATCATATTTGACCCCCATGCCTGGGATTCCCCACCCCTGCTCTAGGGAGAGACTTCTAAATTTATACATAAATTTCTATACCACCATATCAAAGAAAAGTTCTAACCAAAGATGGGTTCATAAAATCAAAGGTTAAAAACATAAAAAGTCAATGATTGACAGAACAGAAAGCTGGGTCACATGGCAGGGTAAGTTTGGGTAAATAAAAATGCTTTAAGCTAGTGCCTGAACCTGAACCCAGAGGACACTTGTTTAATGTACAAAGCCACCAAATTCCACAATAACAGGGCTGCTTTCATTGCACCTGCCAAATTGATGTTATATGGGACAGTTCGCAACGCTACTCTGGAAGATCTCAAAGAACAGGCAGGAACACCTTAAATTTGACCCAGTAGCCAGTGGAGACTGGTCCACCGGGGCTAAGATGACACTACTCCACCAGCCTCCAATTGCTCTCAGCCAGCCCCCACCTACCCCTATTCTCACTTACTACCAGTTTATGGGCTGATGTCTTGTAGAACTCAGGACCGAGGAGGATGTGGAGCAACCTGGAGTTAATCGGCTGTACGTGACATTGGCCTCTTAGCTTCTGCATTACCAGTTCCAATCGGCACTAGCCACCAGTGCCAGCAGCATGTTGGCAGCCAGTACCAATTCTTCGTCAATGAGATAAACCAGCACCAAGCTGCAAAGAACTCACCTTCCTTTGTGGCATTAGATGACGAGATGGGCTCCAAGAGTTCTTTTGCCTCTGCTATCAACAAGTCTGCAAGATCTGGAGGTGGAAGAGGAGCTTCTGTTGTTCTTCCTGTTTTATCCTCATCTGCTTGACTGTCAGCTCTTACAAGAGAAAAAAAGATCTTGTTTTCCATTTTTCTTTAAGATGGACATGCTAAACAAGAAAGGGAAGTGCCCCCACCACCCTGACCTGGTTTCACTCTCATCTGAGCCACAAACTCACTAGGTTGCCTTAAGCAGGCCACCACACAGGTGGGAGGGCCTTTTGCAGTCCAAGGGCTGCATGCCCTCTTGGGCAACATCGTGGGGGGGGGGGCACATGTCGGTGATGGGCAGGGCAAGAAGCCCAAAAAGTGGCCAGATCAATGAATGGGATTCTTAGCTTTGTACAGTCAGCTACATCCCAGTCACACAAAAGCCAGAGGTTTTTATGCATGCACAAACATACCTACCCCTCCATCCAGGCATGCTCACAATTCAAAGACACCTGACACAAGCAACTGAGGAAGAACAATTCCCACACGCCATTCTTACCTCTTCTCCTCCGGTAATGTGTTAGATGTGCTCAAAAGCTTATGGGCATTCTGTATGAAAATAGAAATGGAGTGGGGGGGGGGAATGGCTTTCAGAATTACAGGAACAAATCTCACACCAATCACGGTGCAGTTTTTTATTTATTTTGCTGAGCTCATTGTCAAGTCAGTGCCCTGACTTTTGATCCCAAGTAGTCAATCCACAGCAAAATAAACAATCTATACAAGTCAGTCAAAGCCATTTAATGTTGTCCCCATCTTCAAAAAGGGGGGGGGGGAGAAGACCCAGGCAACTAGTGACCAGTCAGCTTGATGTCAGTACCAGAAAAGCTCCAGCTACGAAAGCTGAGGCTGCTGAAGGGGCCAGAGACCATTTTGCGGTCAATCCTGGAAGACCTGCTTCCTGCCTTGTAGGCATTTCCCACTTGGCCTGAGAGGATGGGGCCCAGACTGACTGCAGCTACGAAAGCCGAGACTGCGGAGCAGATTTTTGGGCTGGGGCACTGTTTAGGGGGTGGGTTGGCTGAGAGTGGGTGGCACTGCCACATCACCTGCACAAATAAGAGCAGTTTCCTATTGTGGATCTCCAGGCGTTTCCGCGTGACCTCAGACTTTCTCAACTGCCCGTCAACCAGGGACAAGCGCCTTTTCAGCTCTAGGACATCACTCTGTTTTGGAGAGAGAAGCAGAAGAGGTTAGAAGGATTGGGACAGAAGGTGCTGTCTTGGGAAAATAGGCTTTCCCATGGGAGAAAGCATGGGAGTTGAGACAAGGACTTCACTTGACAGCCAGCAGGATGGGCTGCCATCCCTCTCCTCATCTTTCCCAGTAAGAATGTCATGACTGCCAAGATTGTCTTGCCCCATATAGACTCACTTGACCAACTCCATCTGCCCCCACACTCCAGAAAATTACATTTTCTATTACCTCCTCGCACTGCAGACTAACCTCTGCTTCCGAAACCTGTTTCGTCTTCTTCCCCACCAGCTGAGTCTTCAGCTCTGTGATCTCAGCCTCCAGCAAATGGATCACTTCTTCATAATCTTGCTCCGCGCTGTGGGCTTGCCGCTGGGACACCTCTGCTACCTGCAGCTTGTTATGCAGGGTTCGGTTCTCTGAGAGGAAGCCCAGTGCCTTCTGGGAATGGGGGAACAGAAGCGGGATGTTACTCCCAAAGTGCAACAATCAGTCCCTTCCCTTTTCCTGAAACCATATCCTTTAGATGTCCATCAATAAAACTCCACATCACGAGGGCCAGATTTATACCCAAACTAAGTAAGCTACAGCTTAGGACTTCTGAATAAATTTTAAGAATCCCACAAACACTAAATTTCAAGTTTTACACAACTGGTCTGAAAAGAGACAAGGGGAAACAGACATTATCAATGTGGCAGAATTATTCCTTTGTCGGGTGGGGAAGGGGCTATCAATCTGAATGATGCCCTGATTCCCTTCCAATTCTTGGGGTCCCATACCTAGCGAGGGTTTGAATCTCAAGAGAGGATTCTATTAGGAATACTAGACAGACAAGTTTCTTTGTAAGACAATGACCTTAGCGGGCCACTTAAGTGTCCTCATCAGCATCCCAAAAAGATTAGCTAAGTTGCAAGAGCTACAACTAAGAGATGGTTCCCTCCAGGCTAATGTGTAGGCCTTTTCTCCACCACACTCACCTAGCTGCTACTTAGAAGAACAATGCACAGTGTGTATGAGAGAGAGAGAGCTATGCAAAAAGCAGGCTGGAAGCTAGACACAAAGATATACTTGATCTGTGATGGATCCACAGCTTTGACTAATGGAGAAGCAAGATTTGTTCGGGTGTTAATGCTGTGAGCACCCCCTCCTCCAAATCTTATGCTCAGGTTGTATATATGTGTAAGTAAAGCCATATATCATAAGGACACCACAGTCTCTGCTGTTTCTCATTCCAGGAAAGCAAACCTTGGGTAAGCCCTGGAATTCCAGGAATCTCTCACCACTGGGGTGACAAGTAGCAATATGTAATTGCTACAACATTATTTGTCACATTGTGCTTATAAATCTGTATAGAAATAACTGATCTGCTTTTCATATATGCTAAGGAAGAATTAATAAAGTATTTTCAAGTTATTTTTATTGCGAGATATATGTTTTAGTTAGATAGTTAGGTTTTAGTTGCATCTTTCATCTGGATTTCTGCATTGTGACCTGTGACTGCAATTCTGCCCATCTGAGGAAGGACCACAGCTAAGTAGTATAGCATCCATCTCCAGCAACAGCTGGGAAAGTCCCCAGTCTGGTACCCAAGAGAGTCGCTGCCAGACATTGCAGACAATAATGAGATAGTAGGACCCATGGTCTGATTCAGTATAAGGCAGCTTCCTGTGTTCTTGTTAATTACCTGCACAAAAAATGCCAATGAAAAAATCAAGAGTGTAATCAATCACACAGCTTTTCACTGACCTGGTTCAGTCTCTGGAGCTCATCTTCCATGGACTTCTTGTTGCTTTCTACCTCCTTCAGGAGAGACTAGGAGACAGATTGCAATGTCACAAACTCACCCAGCCAGCCAGGCAATACTGCCCAACCCCAAAGAAAAACACTGCCCTGGACAGATCTGCAACTTCACCATCCATTTAAAAAATGCATGCAGAAATCCTCAGGTTCAACTGCATTTCCAGGAAAGAATAAGAATAGTCCCCCGTATGAAACCGCCAGGCAATACTGAGTTAGATGGCCTTTCTTAGTACATGGCAGCTTGTGGTGTCTTTCAGCTTTTGTGAGCATGGCATCAACATGCTTGGAATCAAACCCACCTGGGTGAGCCTCTCACCTTTAACCTCCGGACTTCTTGCCGCAGGTCTGTCATTTCCAGCTGCAGCTGCTCCAACTCTTCACTGTCATTGCAACTGACGGAGTCGAAAGCCTGTAAGTAAGGATTTCCAGCAGCTGTGTTAGTCTTGTTGCAATGAAAGTCACAAAGAGTCTTGTGGCACCTTAAAGACTAACACATTCATTATGGGAGTTTCATTTCCTTCTGAACTCATCCCCCAAATTGTGTATCGGATCATGTAACTCGGAATAACACTTCATGCAACCGATGAAGTGGACTGTGGTTTGCGAAAACTTGCGCCATAAATTTTTTGTTTGCTACTATTTTCAGGTGGGCTACAGCACTGATCATTGCAATGCATCCCCAATTATTATTATTGCATAATTATAAGGCTATTGTATAATGTTCGAAGGGTGTATGGCTGTGCGGGTGTGTGGACTATGATGAAAGGACTATGCATGTTTTAATTTGCGCCTGCTTACTGGCTATCATTAAGTAAGCACACACACACTTCAGAAGATGGGCACAGTTCCCCAGATGGGAGCAAGCATGGGAAAAGGAAGAAGAAGCTTTGGACTAGCCCAAGGCTGACCAGAGAATGGAAAGCTGATGTGTCCAGTAGGGTGGCCACTTCATGCTGAGTGAAGAGCACTGAGTTGGAATTGAGGCCGGCCTCCTCGAGCTCCTCTGGCAGCAGATCCCTCAGGGCTTGGAGGAAGTCTGCGATGGAAGAGAAAAGGGTTAGAAGAGGTTCACAGCGGCGAGAGACCAATGAGATCTCTTGGTGCAGCAGTAACTCTGGTACCCACAGTAGGTTATTTCAGAAACAAATCTAAACCATGGTTTCCAAAAGCTGAAGTTTAGACTCTACGTTTTGTAGCAGGCATACAGGCCAACCATGAGCTGCCAGCTCCTTCCCTTCATCACCTTCCCTGATGCTGTCCCAAACAGTGGCATCTGAGAGTGGAGCAATGTCCCAAACCGTAGGCGCCATGTCCCCAAACCGTGAGACAGGAGCAAAGCCTCAAACTATAGTCTCTGTTATGTCCTGAGCTGAATCCTAGAACAATAGGATCCAGAATGCAGCAGTCTGATTGGTTCGCAGGAGCCACCCAATCCAGCTCCAGGTAGAAGTGAATCAGTGACCTGATTGGCCTTCAGGAGCAGCCAATCAGGCTTCTGGAGGAGGTGAATCCGGAATTAGTCAGTCACGCGGGGCCCATTGTGTAAATAATGTAAAGTTTGGGGAAAGTTTCATTCATTACTACTATGAGCTGAATAAAGAGCATGAAATTCACACTTGACTTCGAGTATATTTCAGTCTCAGATCCTGGTTATTGCACATGCTCACTCACATCTCATACGCCATCACCTTGTTTTGTTGGACAGTGTTGGTTTGGTGACTTTCCACCCTTTCATTCCTCTTCCTCCTGCCAGTGGCTGCGATGACAACAGTGGGAGTGCAGAAAGGCCTGCCTGGCCACCTGCCTGCCCACTTATTTGCCCTTCCCACTTGCCCTACAGGGGAGCTCACTCAGGGATTCCCAGGCTTCCCTCGCTGGCTGAGCATGCCCACTCAATTAGGGTTGCCATATTTCAAAAAGTAAAATTCCTTACACCCACAAAGTTATTGAGCTTTTTTTAGGAGGCCCCAAAATTTGTTGAGCTTTTAAAATCACCAGAAATAGTGG
Organism: Podarcis tiliguerta; assembly: GCF_965153285.1. Lineage (NCBI taxonomy): Eukaryota > Metazoa > Chordata > Lepidosauria > Squamata > Lacertidae > Podarcis > Podarcis tiliguerta. The sequence continues at coordinate 34,661,468 of NC_139547.1, forward strand.
TTTTAAGCCATACATGCCCCCTGCTGCGATTTTGCTCTTTTTTATAATGTGTTTCCTTGGGGGAGGGAGTGACTCCCTGATCCAGGAGGTGCTATATTAACGAGGGAAACGTCCAGAACTGCACGAACCTTGAAAGAGCCATTTACAAAACCGAACTACAGAGGGCAGCACCTCTCTACTTTTCGCTAGCTGCTGAGCAAAGCTTTTCTCAGATAGTATGTCCCTTGCCTACTTTTTCTGGCTACAGTCTGGGCCAGCAATGCTTTCAACTGCTCCAGCCCCCCCATTTCTTCATGGGAGTGGAAGAAAAACAAAAATAAATAATGTATCAAGTCCACACTGCTGAAACTCACCTCCATAGGCTACTGTCCCCTGAGAGTCAGTTGTCAAACTTTGCCGCAACTGCCTCTTCTTCTCCTCATTCACATCGAGACTTAAATATTGCAGCATCTGATTTCGGGGAAAGAAGCAGCGAATTTTGCAATGCAGAATTCCACGGGGAGAGGGATTGATTATTAAACAACTCTGGGAACTGTAGCTCTGGGAGGGGCTTCCCTAAGAATGGTCAGTACGCTTAGCAAACCACAGCTCCCGTAATTTGATGGGGGAGCCATGACTGCTCAAAGCGGCATCATAGGGTGTGGTGTGAATGTGGCCTCTGTTTTGAGTGGGACTTTCTCGTCAGACTCACCAGTTCAAGTTTGCCGTCCTTGAGGCGAATGTGAGGATCCAGGGCGACTTTTGGCTTGGTGGCTGGAGCCGCTCGCTGGTTTGAAGAGGAAACAGGAGCTGTAAGACAAGAAGTTACCGTTCATCTACATGAGCAATGCAAGGATGCCTGCTCCTTGCATTGGGTGCCAAAAAAAAGTCTGTTTGCAATCTGCTTTCTCTCCCCCCCCCCAAATTCCTGTGGGGCAGAATTAAAGCCTCACTTGCTTCCACATGCGGGGGCAGTGGGGAGGCAGGCAGAGAAGAAGAAGAAGAGTTTGGATTTGATATCCCACTTTATCACTACCCTAAGGAGTCTCAAAGCAGCTAACAATCTACTTTCCCTTCCTCCCCCACAACAAACAGTGGGTGAGTGGGGCTGAGAGACTTCAGAGAAGTGTGATTAGCCCAAGGTCACCCAGCAGCTGCATGTGGAGGAGCGGAGATGCGAACCCGGTTCACCAGATTACGAGTCCACTGCTCTTAACCACTACACCACACCACACCACACCACACTACACTACACACACAGAGAGAAGGCTGAAGGACAGGATCCGGGAAGAAATGGGCTGGGATGGAAGCGGCAGTGGTAACGGTTGTATTGTTACTGCAGTTCTTCTTTGCACTCTAAGTCAAACCTAAACCCAATAGCATTACAAAGTTAAGGGAAGAGTTTCTGCTTGCAATCTAGAGGTTAAGCGGAGCAATGGGCCCTGCCAGGTGGCTACGAAACCAGCTGGCCCAGCTGTTGGGAAGTTGTGTGTGGCTGATTGTCTCTCATTGTGGAGAGCTGCCTGGGGGAAGGTCACCCTGAAGGCAGCTCCTGATGGCCACCCCGCTGCGCCTCTCAGGTGAGGAGGAGGGTGTTTCACAGGAAGGTTGGAAGAAGCGGCAGAGGAGCCACCCTCACAAGCATAATCCAGCTAAATCCTGAGCTCCGCCAGTCCCTGCCAAGCACAGAAGGGCTTTGTATGTGGCCTGAGGGAACTGACAGGGTTTGCAGGATTTGTCACCCACTATTCAGCCCAGGCGGGTTCAAGGACAGAGCAACTCCCCCTCTGCCTCCTTGCTAATCGGGATTAACCGGGGGTTTTGCTCATTAGATCAGAACACAGATTTCCCAGGTGCACCTAAAGGCCAGCCGGCACCCATCTCCCCCCCTCTCTCCCTCTCTCTCTCTGATAGCCCCCTTCTGTCTGTGGCTAGACCGAGGTGGAGTCCTGCCCTGACTGTGGCAGAGATCACTCCGAATATAACTCAACCTTTCTTGGAACTAGCGGTGCCTTTCTCTGTTGTGGGCTGCGCTCACATGAAGAAAGGGTCAGGTTGGGAAACAAAATGGACAGCCAAATCCAGCCACTTAACACTGTTCAGAGGGAACCTGGGAAGGGCCACCTTCAGGAGGTAATAATAATAATAATAATAATAATAATAATAATAATAATAATAATAAATTTTTTTTATTTATATCCCGTCCTCCCCAGCAGAAGCCGGGCTCAGAGCGGCTAACATCAAATGTATAACACATTAACATAAAATCAGGGATGGACATATTAGTAAAGTTTAGTTTATCTTAGTTTCTCATCCCTGTCCCCCCCAACTTCAGTTCTCCACATTTTCACTGCAGTTTGCAATTTTTAATTTTTTTTTTAAAGTCCTCTAGAAAATCCACCAGCAGTTTAGAAAGAAATTCTGTGTTTCCCTGATCACATCCAGTTTGGCCTGTTGCCTAGTCTTCTCCTTACAAGTTAGATTTCCATGTGTAGGTAAGAACAGTACAGGAAAACAATCTACAATGTGCAGCCTGTCCCCCTGAGGTCTGTGGTGGTACAGTCCAGGAAGGACTTCAGTGGCTTATTTTAGCACACTGGAAGGAGTGATGGACTGATTTATTCCACCGGTTCAACATGCCATTGAGGAAGTCCCCCTACCGGAAACGGTGAGCTCTGGCGGACAGATGTCTGGAGATGGAGAAGGCACAGGGAAGGGACTGTCGTGTCTGCTCTGGAAAAGAAGAAATGCAACAGAAAACATGTTGGACTGGGGAAAAGCTGAGAGCCTGAAAGCCAAAAAAGAGATGCAAAAGTTTCCCTTGGAGCCACAATAAAGTGAAGCCATTGAGCAGCCACAAAGGGTCTTCAGCTTCACAAGTGTTGGTGTGGAAACAGGGTTGTATTCAATGCTAGTCCTATTCAGAGTAGATTCATTAAAATTACTGAACACGACTAACAGATTCTTTAATTTCCCTGGCTCAACTCTGAGTTGGATACAATCCATACAGTCCAGCAAACTGAATAGGCAAGTGAATCTACCTACACTGGGGATTGCAAACATGGTGCCCAAGGGCACAAAAGTACACACAGAGAACAACCCTGAGGTCCACAGAGCCACCTGACCCCCCTGAAATGCTAGCGGAAAGAAGCATTCTCTCTCTGAATGGTGCCCACAACAGTTTGCTTGCATAATATATCTATTTCCCCTCACCAAATGCGTGCTGTGGGTTGGGAAGGAAGGAAGTGTATGGGTGATGGCATGGACATTAGCCAATAGGCACTGCCACAATGGTAAACCACACTGAAGATGTGGGATATTTCCCCACACATACACACACACCAGAGCTTGCTAAAAGACTAAAAACAAGTTGAGTCTATTTGCAGAGCAGAGAAGGATCTTTCAAGCATCCTTTGCCACTCTCAAACATCATGTGAGCATTTGCACTTGCAATATTTTAGTGGAATGACCTAAGAGAAACAAGCAGAAGAGCAAATGTGTTTGTGATCATAAGGGCAAGCAGAAGAAAAAGTCATGTTGACTTTGGATGTGGACCCTGAATATATGACACTAGAAGTGGCTCACCAGATGAGGTGGAGCTATGATAGCATGCCATCAGGGATATCACTGCTGCTTACTAGGAGAAAGGTGGAGGAGGGGTGAGGTCGCATGCTGCAAGCTCATAGGTAGGAGCACTGGATTGGCTGCACCACTGTGCTGGCACCATGTCACCTTCCCCACTGCCTTGCTCTTCCTGGTAAGCAACAGCAGCCCACTTTCCAGACAGCCAGCAAAACAGCTCTGCTTCACCTGGTGAGCCACTTCTGACTACAACCACATTCCAGTTTGTCACAACATTTGTCCATAGCATCCTGGGAACTGCAGCCTCAAAGGATTATTGGAGAATTTTCCTCACTCAGAATCACAGTTCCTACATTTATGGGGAGGGAGGGAATATTTTGTGGCGTGGAATTGGTGCTTTTCATAGTAAAATCCCTGCTATCCTAGGGGTGGGGGTGGGGAGAGGAAAGCTTGCTAGCAATACTACCAGAAATTCCCTGCCCTGTCTAGGACCCTTCTGTCAACAGGAGTGTTGCAAAAACAACAAGCTGGCTATTTTTAAATATAAGAGACATCACATGGAAAGCTCTAGACAGCACCCTCACCCTGAACAAGGAGAGGGCAATTGGGCCCAAGCTGCTATATGCCACATCTTTCCCCAAACAAGTAATCCATAAGGATTATGGCCAAGATCAAATCCTGTTGGAAATGGAGAACATTTGGGTGAGATCTTTGTGAGTTCATTGAGTCTCACCACCTTACCTCAGGGGACCTCACGTGGACTTTCAACCTGCAAGTGCCCAGGCCGTTCCCCACAGCCTTCGTCGGCAAGGAATGGGTGCTGTTGTGAGCTGAGAGTCCAGGATGGAACCGTCCTCTTCCGGAAATAAAGGCCACTTCAGTGTTTCCCTCATGTCTTAAAAACAAATGAGAAACCAATTTAGAACTAAACAGCCTCATGCCCGGGAATTCTGAGATGCCAAAATATCGGCACAGTTTTGAAAGGTTCCGTCTGCCATCTTGATTCAAAATGGTGGCCAGTTGTAGCCAAACATAGACAAAATAATAATCATCAAAAACTCCTCTTCCCTGTGGTGCTGCCCCATGTGGCTGTGTGGAAATGTGTGTGGACATTGCAGCCTGAAGGGCTGTGGAATTTCTGTTCCTTGGAATATGGTCAAATACGAGGTTGGACAAGCATAAGCTTGCAAGGGGAACATGCTTCAGTTGCCTGGAGCCAACCTTGTTGTAGACACATTTTTAAATGCAGTGCACTTTTTTAAAGGGGTACTGAGATTGACATTTTGATCTGGAAGTGGGAATTAAGGCAGCTTTGGCTATCTCAACTCTGTTCAAGATGGCCCACTGCAGTTCTTCCAGCACCACATCATTAGCATCCAAAGGGCTTTCAGAAAGTCTCCTTTACCTGAATTTTGTTTTTGCAAGAATCCTTTTGGCCTCTTCATATGTGGCCCCCACCAGAGAGTCTTTATTGACAGCAATGAGCTGGTCGCCTACCCGGAGACGGCCATCCTGTAAGAGAGCCATAGAAGAATATCTCTGTGAGATCAAGCTTCATGGAACACGGAGGAGTGAGGTGAATCAGGACCACATTATTTCCTCGGTTGTCCTTCGCTAGGAGTAGTTAACCTTTATTGGCCTGAGGGTCACACTCACCCTTGACCAACCATCTGATGGCTGCATGCCAGTGGTGGGTGTGGCCACACTGACCCACACATTTGGACATGGAGCACACACAATACACACACGTAGAGATGGCTCAGATGAGGAGAGAGGCTATTGTTGCCTACTTCACTCATCACATGATCAATCTGATGATCTGGGAGGTGGAGATTTGTATCTCTACCAGGGTGAAGAGGTTTAAACTGTTCTGCTCTTCACAGCATTGTGTCTCTCCCGCCCCCCTTTTACCACCATCCCCAAAATTGGTGAGGGACCAGAACTATCTTCTGGGAGGGTACTTGATCTAGTCCCTGAGGATAGGAGTTAGCTATTGCTGTTCAATCTGCTTAACACTCACTCAGTGGTGAGTGGGGTCAGAGGAAAAAGTGGGTGGAGCAATGGATGTGAGTTTTCCTTTGTGTGGTTGGCTAGTTTCTACACACACACACTCCTTGCTGAGGGGCTGTGGACTCAGAAGAGACCCAAGGGCTCGATGGAGAGGCCTGGTGAGGTGGCACATGCCTTGAAATATAGCAGTGCCAGCCTGAAGCTGTTCAAATGCTCGGCTCACCCTGTAACAGTCGCCTTCTGGTTGCACCTCTTGGATGTAAACCATGGGTCCATCCGGCCGGTTGGCCCCTCCTCCGATGGTCACACCCAGCCCAGAGGATTTTGCTATAGAGATGCTCTGGATCCCGGATTCAATGGAGCAACTGCAAGGGAAGAGGGTAGAAGGTTAGTGGAAGATGTTAAGAAGAACCCAGCTGAATCAGGCAAGGAACTTGTATCCAATGGCAACCAGCCATAAGAAACATAGGGAGAGGCCTACTCGTCCATCCAAGCTCAGTAATGTCTACACAGACTGGCAGTGGCTCTCCAAGGTTTCAGGCATTATATTGCCCAGTTTCTCCTAACCGTACATGGAGATGCCACGGATTGAACCCAGGTCCTTCTACACGCAAAACTGATGTTCTGCCATGGTGCTATTATCCTTCCGATTTATACCTCTTAGAGGCACACAAGCAGAATATGAGGGCAATAGCCCATCCACAGTGTTTCTCTGCAGCGTGTGGTACAGTCGTACCCTGGTCTAAGAACAGTCCTGTTAACCAATGATTCGGGCAACATACTCCACAAAACCGGAAGTAGGTGTTCCAGCTAGTGAACTTTGCCTCAGAAGACGAATGGAAGCTGACCAGCGGCAGGGCACTGGGGGCGGGAAGCCTCATTGGGGAAAATGCACCTCAGCTTAAGAATGTTTTCGGTGTAAGAACGGGCTTTCGGAATGAATTAAGTTCGTAAATGGAGGTACCACTCTATTCAGCAGTAGACTGCCATTGAACATGGAGGTTCTATGGCTAGCCGTCATAGCAGGAGGCAGGAGGCAAATCACATTCAGACTACAAATTCACCTAATGACCTTTTGGCTCTCATAGTCCCGTGGTGCAGAAAGAACCCCAAAGCTCCATCAAGATCCTTCCTGCTATGTCCACAAGGTAGGATCTTCCACATATCTCTGTCTCAAACTACTCTTGCTATTGCTCTATGATAGGCCCATCCAAACTTCAGGAAAATAAGAGGTAAGATAGCCTTTCCTGGACTGTTTTCCATTTAAGGTGGCTAGTGGAAAGAGTACAATTGTCAGGGACCAGGAGACAAATAGAGGTGAGGACTGTGAACCTGAAGGGGGAAGGCAGCATGGGGCTACTCTAGAAGCACAGCTATCGGATGAACCCGCAGGGTCAGTGCCCCTTCTTGGCCCAAGAAGGTGACACTGCCATTGTCCGACTTGGAGGACTGTAGAAGACCCGGGAAGACCTGAGGCTCACCCACTCCATCACAGTAGTTTACTGAAAATGGGTGTGTGGTACCAACAACGAGGCCACTTCTGGTGCTCCTGCTATAACAGGGCTCACTTGCAGCTGGTTCCTTGCTAGAGCAACTTCAGAGCTGTGTGTTCCCCACAGCACCACCTGAGCTGGGTATCCAGCCTGAACCCTGCTCCCCACGGTATCCAGCTTGTGTTCTGCTGGAACTTCATCCCACCTTGCCTTGTCTCCTGCCAGAACTTCACCTGGTCTTACACCTTGGCTAGGCTTTGCCTTGCCACACTGCAGAGCAAGTCAATGTGTTTCAAAGCTCTGCAATGTGAAACAAAGACAGAACTCCGTGCATGTGGAAAGTTAACCCCTCAGGGGAAAGGCTAGGTGAAAGTCCTTTCTCCTAACATGCTGGTTATTATTTTGAATGAATGTGGCACATCCATTCTTACGGGAGGTGCATCTGCCACACAAACGGTTGCACAGCATGCATGAGGAGGATGTGTGCGCATGCGCACTCTCATCTGCCAGGATGTTCTACACGTGATGGGGCACACGAGCACATACAGGTGATCCAACGGGATCATCTACACATGATGGGGCACACGAGCATATACACGTGATGCAACGGGATCATCTACACATGATGGGGAACATGAGCACATACAGGTGATCCAACGGGATCATCTACACATGATGGGGCACATGAGCACATACAGGTGATCCAACGGGATTGTAGCCAACCATTGAAACCTCTCGAGAGCAATGAAGTACGTACTGCGATGGTGGGTGTGGTGAGTGTCCTGCATTCCCAATCAGTGGTCCATGGGAATTTGCCGGGCTCAGCAACAAAGGGCTCTGTGAACGAGATGAAGACCCCGAGGACGTACTCTCCAAATACCTGCCTGAAGAACAAAGCCAAGGACACTGTTTGGAGGTGAATGAGAGACTTCCCTGGACATCGACAAGCTTCAAGTCATACTGAGAATGAAGGAAGGGCCTGACGTTGGGCACTCCTGCTTCCTCCCCCATCCCACAGCCTCCCTCCAAGTGCACTCCCTCACCACGGGAGCAGAGGCATGCAGTGGGAGGCATCTGGTTCCTCGGGTGCCCATGAGGGTGAGGACTCTAGCCCTATAGGCTCTGGTGGTCCAGGAGTCCCTACTGGATGCTTCTGTCTGACAGGCCCAGGTGCTGCTGTCTCCTGATCTCCAGCCATCATTTTAGAGCCCTGAGTTTGAGCCAGCTCCTAAGCTGTTGCCTCTACAATTTCTGACTCCGTGTCTGAATTGCTTGAAGCATAAAGAGCTGTTGAGCCATTTGACTGCAGCAACAAGGGCTGTGATAAGTTGAACAGTGTGCAAAATTTAATAAAACTTCATTTTTTAAAAATCATTTTTATTGGTTTTTAATAAAACTTCATTTGAAAGGGGGGGGGAATGACCACTCAGTCCAGCAGCAATTCAGACACAAAGTTAGAACTTGTAGAGGTTTTAAGCTCATGGTGGTTAGTGAGATGGTTAAAATAGTTTCAGGCAGAAGCTGACCTGCAGTGGAAGAGAAACAATGACTAAGAGAGGGCGGAAAGGAAAATGACAATATCTTACATCCCTAAGTATGTACTGTATTGGTTTTTTGTCCTCTTTTTTCCCTAGTTCCACTGCTAGTTCAGTTCACTCAAGATAATGAATACTGACCCCCACCATGGAGAACCGGTGAGCTGCGTGCCGAACCTGTGTTGCTATGAGATCCGAATTTTTCCAGCAGTTCTGCAAATTCTCTCCTAGACAACAAAAAGAATGCTAATTAGTACAACTGTCTACCCCCAAGTATAGTGTGTGAGTGTGTATCACACATGGATTGTCGTGATGTTTCAAAACTACACCTATCTGAAACAAAGGTGAACTTTTCATAATTAGTCTTTCTTTCTAAAGTTAGGTTTTCTGTGACACCCCCCCCCCAAAAAAAACCCCTCATCACATAAAATATTATATCTGGCAGACATATTGTAAAGGCAATAATGTTAAATTAATAACTTCAATATTTTGCACCCTAAATTCAGTTCTCCACATTTCCACATCAGTTTGCATATTTATTTTTAAGTCCTCGTGTCATGAAATTCATTCTCATTTCAGTGCAAAGTGATCGTACTATGCACATTTTCCTCTACAAGTTTGCCTCACACACACATTTTTGCAAAGCAAGCTTCTGCTAACTCGACGTATTTTTCTGTTATTTTCAGAAAGGTTTGCATTTGCCAGGTTTTGGAGGGCGGGGGACACTCTATATGCATAGAGTATATGCATTTACCTATACATTACTCGGGGGCAAAGCTGTGATGCCAAATTCGGAGCAGCGTGGATTTCAACGAAAGGCTCTTTTTTGTTTTGTGCTTTGTTTAGAAAAGTGGAAATTAAGTTGGTTCAACCTTCAAAAATGTGACCTGAATCAGATTTCTTCCCCATCCCTAAACACTATCAAGACCAGGGACAAATCCGTCTTGATGCAATGAGAAATCACATTTACAATATGGATGTTTGATCATGCCGTGGAGACCTATAGAATGAACGGGCTGGGCAAAGATTGGCCAGGCTGACCACTGACAGGCTGAGTCATTCATTGATGCTCTAACAGCTGACCTCAAAAGAACAGAGCAGGTGGGACAGGGAGGGGGCGATCTGGGCACCTCACCAACCCAGGTCACGTGATCTGCGTCAGAAACGCACCTCTGACCCTAAGGTGGAGACAAGGATGATTACTCCTTCCAGCTCAAGGGCATGGCTGAAAGATAATAAGGGATAAATAAAATAAAATAATAATGCTAAAAAAGGCCAGCATAAAACCACCCTCTCGCTCTCGCTTCCTCTCCCCTTCTTCTTAATCTTGGAGATATGTATTGGTGTATTAAACATTTTGTGAGATGATTATGTAAGTGAAATCTCTACAAATCTTTGCCCCTCCAAAAAGCTTACAGGCCAACTCCCCCTCGGGATGATCTTTTGCAGATTTAGTGCATAGCTGAGAGCAAAGGATGGCTGTAAGTGTTGCTCAGAGTTTGACCGCCTTTCCTTAGGTTCGGTATGTTGTATATGATTTAATTTCCTTGCCACTGAGGGGCAGGAAAGCCTCTTTATATTAGCAGACATATGCTGCAGTTTAAAAGATGTGACTTTAGGAAGATACGACTGGGCAGCGTGGAACAAGGAAATCTCAGTTATCGCAAGAGATTTCATCAGACGACTCACAAGCCTACTGGAATGAGTTTGGGAGTTAGAATGAATGGGCTTTTGGGGTCCCCTTCAATCCAAAAATGAGATTCTGAAGAAAAGGAGACTGCTAAAATGGTCAAAGCATTGTGCCATATTGGTTTGAGATGCTTCATAAAAAGCAAGCAAACAATTAATAATAATCAACAGCCAATCAGATCCAGTCAGATCGCTGTTTCCCAGTTGGTGGAAATGAGGACCCAGTCTCCTTTGCCAATGTATTCTGCCTCATTAAGGCTTAGATAATACACACACTGTGGTCTCGATTCTCCTTCCCAGGATCTTGCTAGTGATGAAGACAGGAATCTCTATTATTAGTGAAAGGATTGTTTGGGTAGGGAAATCTAATCTCAGATGGCACATGCCCTCCAAGGCCAACTGGTCTGAAATAAAATCAAAGATAGGAGACTGCAGTCAGAGCTACCAGGGTATTATGTGTTAGCTAGTATACAGTTATTGTCTTCCAAAGCAGCTACTCTATTCTGAACTTAAAAATGGAAAGCAAAATGCTGGTGGTCAACAAAAGAGGTTTAAAGACTCTCTCAAGGCAAATCTAAAAAAATGTAGCATAAACACCGACAACCGGGAATCACTGGCCTGCGAGCGCTCCAATTGCAGAACAGCCATGAGCTTTGAAGACACTCGAACTCAGGACGAAAGGGAGAAACGTGCTAAGAGGAAGGCACACTTGGCAAACCCTTACCATGATCAACTCCCGCCCGGAAACCTATGTCCCCACTGTGGAAGGCTGCGTGGATCCAGAATTGGCCTCCACACTCACTGTTAAAACTGTGTTTATGGAAGACAATCTTACTCGGTTACGAGTGATTGCCAAAGAAGAAGAAGACAGTTCAGGATCAGGCCATTTGAGAGACCACCTTATCCCTTATACACCCAGTGGACTGCTGTGGTCTGCAAGAGAGTTTCTCCTGAAAGTTCCAAAGATCTCAGAAGCCCCTCACACAGTGACACAGAGTGGGGCTTTTAGTGGGGCTGCCCCTGTTCTGCGGAATACCCTTCATGTTGACGTATGACAGGAGCCCATGATCTGCACTCTCTAGAAACCGCTGAAGACATTTTTTGCTTCGACTGGCTTTCCCAGCTGGATAAATGGGTCTTTACCACAAGTGTCCATTTGCTTGGGTTTTAAATATATTTGCTGTTTTAAACTTTTAATTGTCATATATGTAAATCGCCCTGAGATGGTGGTTTAGAATAATAAATAAGTGGTCATTACCACCACCGTCAGGGACGCGGGTGGCGCTGTGGGTTAAAGCCTCAGCGCCTAGGGCTTGCCGATCGAAAGGTCGGTGGTTCGAATCCCCGCGGCGGGGTGCGCTCCCGTTGTTCGGTCCCAGCGCCTGCCAACCTAGCAGTTCGAAAGCACTCTCGGGTGCAAGTAGATAAATAGGGACCGCTTACTAGCGGGAAGGTAAACGGCGTTTCCGTGTGCAGCTCTGGCTCGCCAGAGCAGCGATGTCACACTGGCCACGTGACCCGGAAGTGTCTCTGGACAGCGCTGGCCCCTGGCCTCTTTGAGTGAGATGGGCGCACAACCCTAGAGTCTGTCAAGACTGGCCCGTACGGGCAGGGGTACCTTTACCTTTACCACCACCGTCATCGCTCTTTGTCCCAAGTCTATCTAGAGGAGCATCCTGTATCCCTACAGCAGCCAAATGCTTCTCAGAAGCCGACAAGCAGGTCATTCAGGCAAGAGCCCTCTCCTCTTATTTATCCTCAGGCAGGACCCTAATTCAGGGGGACACCGATTCTGAAGAGGGAGGCTCTCTATATGCCATGGTTGGGGGAGGTCCTGTGCAGCCAACAGATAAGATGAGAGCCAGCTCCTCCTCTGAGAGCATTTACAAGCCCTCTAACATTTCTCCAGCGAAAATAGGGACATCTTATTCCATAATAATAATTTTACAATTTATACCCCACCCATCTGACTGGGTTTCCCCAGTCACTCTGGGCGGCTTCCAACTGAATATTAAAATACAATAACCTATTAAACATTAAAAGCTTCCCTAAACAGGGATTCTCAAAGTCTGGTAGTTGTTTTTCTCTTTGACATCTGGTGGGAGGGCGTTCCGCAGGACGGGCGCCACTACCGAGAAGGCCCTCTGCCTGGTTCCCTGTAACATGGCTTCTCGCAGTGAGGGAACCGCCAGAAGGCCCTCGGCGCTGGACCTCAGTGTCCGGGCAGAACAACAGGGGTGGAGAAGCTCCTTTAAAAAAATAACTTTCCCTATACAAGGCTGCCTTCAGATGGCTTGGGGGGTCAGATAACTCCATGCCCTCCAACATTTCTCAGATGAAAATAGGGACACCCTAAGGAAAAGCAGGACATTCCCGGATCAACTCAGAAACCAGGACAGCTTCTGTAAATCTGGGACTGTCCCTGGAAAAAGAGGGGCATTTGGAGGGTCTGTTTATGTAAAAGCAGTAAACTCTGAGCTGAAATGCACAAACTTTATAAGGCTGGCTTCACCATTAGGCAGAGTGTGGTAGCTGCCTCAGGTGGAATATGCTGGGCAGGGCACAAGAATATGGCCTGCCCTGCACTCAGCTAGCCTGCTACCCTCAGGTCAGTGAAGGTTGATCCATTCAGGCAAATGGAACACTGCCCTGCCAACCTTAGCCAGCCCCCATCTGCCTGTCTTCTTATTGCAACCTGTCCATGAGGTGGCGCTGCCTTCCTTCTGCTAACCTCAGTGTGGAACTCAGCAGAGAAGAGGAAGCAGGAGGTGGGGGAATGCTAGTCCATTGCCAGTTTTGAAGGAAGAGTCAATGCCAGCCCAGTTGGCTTCTGTGTATGGAATGTGTGAAGGAGGAACATTGTCCTTTGTCCTGGCAGCAAAATGCCAACCCTGCACAGTGAAGCTGCAATCCAGAGCACCCTTACATGGGAGTAAGCCCCAAGAATAGGCTTACTTCAGAGTAAATATACAGGTAATTGCACTAGCATTCTGTAGTGGACCCACCACTTAATGCCATCAATTAATAATGCAGCGGATCTGCACCCATCTCAATTAAATATACTGCGCCCATCTCACGATACACCAGTTACACAGATTACTACAATATACCACAGATTATCTAGTGGGGGGACTTGTGTGAGTCTCAGGCGGGAGTTGATTGAACAACCAAGAAAAGTTTAATTAAACAAAAGAGATTTATGAAACAAAGTGGGTCAGGAACTGCGTTCTTTCAGGTAGAAGTTAACTTGTTTACTTTAACTAACTCTGAGATGCCTCAGGCTTAAACACAACACTATAGGAACAGCTCTTCTTAAACTCCAGTTACTAAAAACCAGTTGTTACACTTCAGGTGGTAGATGTTCAGGTTTCTAGAATAGATGGTAGAATGTTCAACTCAGTTTCTGTCACTTAGATATTACAGTTAAATACTTTCAACACCGTACAGTTTCCTTCACAGCTTAATATTTATGTTCATGAGTGAGGGGCACTTCTCCTCAGGCACCCACTCTTTTAACAACCCACACCTGAGGTCTTCTAAACAGACCCAAGGGATCACCTCACCCCTTGTTACTGGGTTGGGAGTCTTCAGTACCTAGAAGAACTCTCCCCTCCTGGCTATACGGAGACCCAGGTAGCCTGAATTCCCACAATATTTACCTCTCCCAGCTCAGACTCAGACTCAGCCCTCCCAGGGCACTCCTATCTGTATACCTTTCCCAGACCCTTGACCTGGTCACCCTATCCAAGCTGCGAGGCTCTGTCATCTCGCTATGGATAGTCTCCTCAGTATGTATGTTTAACGTCACTCAGAACCAGTTCTTCTTATCGCACTCCAAACTCCCAACTCCAATCAAACCCTATCTCTTAACCTGAACCTTTGCCCCTTCTCCAAACCAAACCCTATCTTTCATTTTAAATCCAGCCCTGTCTAACTCTCTCCCACCTAGAAACTGCTTCTTTTATTCTCCCCTCACCCAAAGTGCTGTTTCTTCCCCTTCTGTGGCTAGCTGACTCTGTAGCCCATCAGTGAGAGGCTCCAGCACTCTGGTGGAGTTTCAGAGGAACTGAATCACCAGACTCTAGTCCAGGGGTCAGCAAACATTTTCAGCGGGGGGCCAGTCCACTGTCCCTCAGACCTTGTGGGGGGCCAGATTATATACAGTGGACGCTCGGGTTGCGAACGTGATCCGTGCGGGAGGCACGTTCGCAACCCACAGCGTTTGCAACCCGCAGCACCACGTCTGCGCACGCATGGGTCGCAATTCGGTGCTTCTGCACATGCGCAAAGCATGATATAATGTTTCTGCACATGCGCAAGCGCCGAAACCCGGAAGTAACCCGTTCCGGTACTTCTGGATTTGGCGCGGTGTGCAACCCAAAAACACACAACCTGAAGCCTCTGTAACCTGAGGTATGACTGTGTATCCTATGCCCCACAAATAACCCAGAGATGCATTTTAAATAAAAGCACATGTCCTACTCATGTAAAAACACCAGGCAGGCCCCACATATAACTCAGAGATGCATTTTAAATAAAAGGACACATTCTACTCATGTAAAAACACGCTGATTCCCGGACCATCCACGGGCCGGATTTAAAAGGTGATTGGGCTGGATCTGGCCCCCGGGCCTTTGTTTGCCTACCCATGCTCTAGTCCAGGGGTGGCCAACTCCCAAGAGACTGCGATCTACTCACGGAGTTAAAGACTGGCAGTGATCCACCCCCTTTTTGGGGGTTCAGGTCAATGTTGTTGAGGAAAGTTGTTGAGTTGTTTTTAGGGAGGGGAAAGCCGCATTTGGGGGGGTGTAGTGCAAAAGGGTTGAGCTTTTTTTAGGGGAGCCAAGCTTGTTGAGCTTATTTGCGGGGAGCCAGTGATCTACCAGTGATCTACCACAAATGCCCAGTGATCTACCGGTAGGTCACGATCTACCTGTTGGACGTGCCTGCTCTAGTCTGTCTCTGCTGTCCATCATGCATTCCTCCCTGCCCCAGGTGAGAGAAAAAGTCAGTCCTTACCGGGCATCATCATCTCGGGCAATAAGAAGGCGCATGTGGCTGGTGGCAGAAGCCGTCCTGAGGATATCCACCGCTCTGCAAGGAAGAGGAAAGAGAGTGATATGCGGCAGGTGACTGACGCTCACCAAGAGGCCTTTTCAGCCAGTGAAGCATCTTCAGACTTGGGTCTCCAGATGTTAAGAACATAAGAAGAGCCTGGTGGATCAGGCCAGAGGCCCATCAAGTCCAGCATCCTGAAACAAATTCAGAGCCCTGATCCAGAATGCTATACCTTTCGCTTGTAACGCCAAGCAAAGTGTCTCCGTTAACTTCTAAGATCTGGTCCCCTGGTTGCAGGCGGCCTAAATCAAGCAAACAGGCAAGAGAAGTGTCACACATATGGAAAAAGAACATACTCCCTATCCATAATTGCACGGGGACAATAGGAACACCAGCAGCTGCCTTATCCTGAGCTGGATCATTTGGTCCATCTAGCTCCATACTGTCTGCACTGACTGGCAGTGGCTCTCTGTCAGATGGGAATCTCTCTCTCTCTCTTTCATTTATTAATTTTTCTGTTTTGCAATTGAGAGTATTCATTTAAATAACCTTAAAATATCAATTACATCCCTTCTTCTCTCCGCGGTTCATTTCGCATTACAGATTTTACATAAACTAAACTATTCAGTATTCCATGGTTACATCCATCAAAACTTATTTACACTGTTGAATTTATCTTAATGCTGCCAGCGTTTTCAACAAATGGGAATCTCGTCACAGGGTCAGCACCACAAGGCCTTTAGGTTAGAAACAGAAGCAATAAATGACACTTACCATCAGCATGAGCAACACCTCCTGGTAGGATTCTCTTAACGTAAACCCCATATTCCTCTCCAGTAAATTCTTTAATGCCTCCAATCACTTTAATGCCTATCAGGAAAATATAACATAACATAACAACATATCCTTACTAAGAAGCAACTGCTACCCCATCTTCTGAAGGCACACCCACCCTGCACACTAGTTTAAAAGCCATGGGACTCACAGCTGTCCATGGAGGCACAGGTC
Source organism: Podarcis tiliguerta (assembly GCF_965153285.1). NCBI lineage: Eukaryota > Metazoa > Chordata > Lepidosauria > Squamata > Lacertidae > Podarcis > Podarcis tiliguerta. The sequence goes on from NC_139547.1 coordinate 34,677,822, forward strand.
AATTCTGTGTCCAGGGCAGCTGTTTACCAGATCCATCTGGTACGCAGGCTGAGACTCTACCTGCCCGCGGACTGTCTCGCCAGAGTGGTGCATGCTTAGTTCTATCTCCTGCTTGGACTACTGCAATGCACTTTACGTGGGGCTACCTTTGAAGGTCCGTATAGTAAAAGCTATGGTTTTCCCAGTAGTGATGTGTGGAAGTGAGAGCTGGACCATAAAGAAGGCTGATCGCCGAAGAATTGATGCTTTTGAATTATGGTGCTGGAAGAGACTCTTGAGAGTCCCATGGACTGCAAGAAGATCAAACCTATCCATTCTGAAGGAAATCAGCCCTGAGTGCTCACTGGAAGGACAGATCGCGAAGCTGAGGCTCCAATACTTTGGCCACCTCATGAGAAGAGAAGACTCCCTGGAAAAGACCCTGATGTTGGGAAAGATGGAGGGCACAAGGAGAAGGGGACGACAGAGGACGAGATGGTTGGATAGTGTCTTTGAAGCTACAAACATGAGTCTGACCAAACTGCGGGAGGCAGTGGAAGACAGAAGTGCCTGGCGTGCTCTAGTCCATGGGGTCACGAAGAGTCGGACACGACTAAACGACTAAACGACAACAACAACCTTTGAAGGTGACCTGGAAAGTACAACTAATCCAGAATGTGGCAGCTAGACTGGTGACTGGGAGCGGCCGCTGAGACCACATAACACTGGTCCTGAAAGACCTACATTGGCTCCCAGTACGTTTCCGAGCACAATTCAAAGTGTTGGTGCTGACCTTTAAAGCCCTAAAAGGCCTTGGTCCAGTATACCTGAAGGAGTGTCTCCACCTCCATCGTTCTGCCCAGACACTGAGGTCCGGTGCTGAGGGCCTTCTGGCAGTTCCCTCACTGCGAGAAGCTAAGCTACAGAGAACCAGGTAGAGGGCCTTCTCGGTAGTGGCACCCACCTTGTGGAACGCCCTCGCATCAGAAGTCAAAGACATAAGCAACTACCTGACATTTAGAAGACATCTGAAAGCAGCCCTGTTCAGGGAAGTTTTTAATGCGTGACATTTCAATGTATTTTTTAATCTTTGATGGAAGCCGCCCAGAGTGGCTGGGGTACAAATAATAAATTATTATTATGGGAATGCTGGGAATTGTTGGCCTGGTAAGGGGCCTGGAAGGGCTAACTAAACATTGATATGTCAACAAAAAAAGTTGCCTCATATCAAGTTGGGCTGTTGGCCCATCTATCTCAGTATTGTCAACACTGACTGGCAGCAGCTCTCAAGGATTTCAGGTAGAAAGTGGATAGATATTATTAGAGTTTAGAGGCATCCAATTAAGCTGAATAATGGGAGGTTCAGGATGGGGGCAGAGGGAGAACTCCTTCACACAGAGCATAGCTGAATTATGGAGCTCTTTCCCCCCAGAAGGAGCAAGGGCCACTGACATGGATGGCTTTAAAGAGTATGAGACAAATTCATGGAGGGTAAGGCTAAGACAATGGATACTAGCCATCATGACAATGTTCTTCCCCCACTGTTAGATGCAGTAATGCTTCTGAATTTCATATGCCTGGAGTTGCAAGTGGTAAGAATGACTGTTGGGCTCAGGTCCTGTCGGAACAGGATGCTGGACCTGAGGGGCCACAGGCCTAATCCGGCTTCTTCTTCTTAGGTCCTTATGTATCAGTCCTTACCACTGAAATACATATATTCCACTTGAGGCATAGAGAATGAGAGTGAAGTGAGCAACCTCAATAGTGGCCTTGAGGATACGGAACTCCTTCATCAGGGAAGCTTTGTTATAGATCAATGTGTTTTGCAAGATGAACCTATTGGGTTGGAAGTAACACAAGTGATACTCCCAGAAAACTGTGCATAGTCTTCCTAATCTGAATGAACTGGAATAAATAAATAAAAATGTCCAGTAGCACCTTAGAGACCAATTAAGTATGTTCTGGGTATAAGCTTTTGTGTGCATGCACACTTCTTCAAGCCTGAGGAATAGGAAGATTTCAAGGCAAACAGTTCTGCAAATCAAACTGTACCCTTTTACATGTCCTCGCTTTGCTCAAAGTCTTCTGTCTCTTATGCCTTGCTTGGGGCATGTGCTGGAGACCTGCCCAGAATGCCTAGTGCCACAACATCTCTGACATTAAAATGACACAGAATGCCTGTACACTGTATTTCTAGTGCACGGCTGAGGAGGATTCCAAGCCAAAAACAGCTGGGGTGAAAAGTTCATTGGGGAGGGAGAGGAAGGAAAATAGGTCAGTTTTGATTGCTGTTTATTTATTTAAAAGTTAAACCACATAAATGGTTTTAATCCCTCTGTGGTATATAAAAATAACATAAAACAGTATCAAATAGCATAATAAAAATGGTAAAATAGCATTATAAAAGCAGGGGGTTGCAGCCATCTAAATTTCACTCGGAGTAGTCTCATTTAAATTAATAGGTGTAAGCTAGTCATGTCCATTAACCTATCCATTCTTAAGAAAATCAGCCCTGAGTGCTCACTGGAAGGACAGATTGTGAAGCTGAGGCTCCAATACTTTGGCCACCTCATGAGAAGAGAGGACTCCCTGGAAAAGACCCTGATGTTGGGAAAGATGGAGGGCACAAGGAGAAGGGGACGACAGAGGACGAGATGGCTGGATAGTGTTCTCGAAGCTACGAACATGAGTTTGACCAAACTGCGGGAGGCAGTGGAAGACAGAAGTGCCTGGCGTGCTCTGGTCCATGGGATCACGAAGAGTCGGACACGACTAAACGACTAAACAACAACAACAAAAGCCATGTCCATTGATTTCCGTGGTTTACCCTGAGTTGGACCATACTGGATGAAGTGTGCTGTAATGGTTAGAGTGGTTAGGATCTAGGAGACAAGGATTGAAATCCCCACTCATCCATGAAGTTCACTGGGTGACCTTGGAGCCAGCCCCTAACCAACCTCACAGGATTGTTGTGGGGATGAAATGGGCGGGGGGGGGGAGAGCCTTATAGGCCACTTTGAGTTCCTGAGAGAAAAGGATGTGATATAGATGCAATGAATGAATGAATGAAAGAGCAAGCAGGAATGGGACACTGGCCTGATTCAACAGGCTCTTCTCATGTCCTCATGGACTTTTGCTAAGTCATGTCCATTAACCCTTTTAATATCTGTCAATAGAGAGCTTCAGTATTTCTTAATATTTGCACATGTTCACACAATATTAAATATCCTTCCTCAAGGGGCTCAGTAATGCATCAGTCACTTGAATTCAGATTAATTGTACCCGTGTTAGAACCCAATTAGATATGGGGTCTCCAACATGGTAAGTGGGCAGGCATCTTCCTTGGTGCCCTTTAAGGCTTCCTGCCCCTCCCAAATTTTAGTTAAAAACAACAACAACTGAGGTGTGTTTTTTGTTTTTGTTTTAGGGGGTTGCTTGGAAAGAGTTGTTTCTTTCTTTCTCAGCCTGCATTTTATTGGTTTTGGGGTATGTGTAGGTGTTTTTGTGTGTTTGTTTAAGGGAAAGGCATTCTCAGCATTGCCAGTGTTCCTTCTGTGAAATGGGTATATTGTGGTGCCTACAGCACAGTTCCAAATGTGTCCCCAGCTTCCAAAAGGTCAGGAAACCCAGAGTAAGGCAAATTCTTCCAGTTTCAATTTTCTTGGCTGGCTCTCACCTCTTTCTCATGCAGTCCTATTAGAAAGCGTGGCAGATAGTCGCATCTCATCCGTATTAAACACACACACGTAGCCAAGGGCGACTGATTGAGCACAAATAATAGGAAGAGGATCCCTTCCCGCAAACAATTTTTCAAGTGTCTGTTGTTGCACACCCACAGTGCCCTCTGGCGGTAATATATAAGGACTGGTGCTAAATCTGAAACAGAACTCTAGTTCAGAATCAGGCAAAAAATCAGGATGAAGCGTGCATGTGAAATTTCCAGTCTCAGCTCCATGTGGAGCTCTCCAGGGTGCTACCGGGGGGATAGAATTTTGCTTGCCTCATCATAACCCAAATAATAATAATAATAATAATAATAATAAATTTTATTTATACCCCGCCCTCCCCAGCCAAAGCTGGGCTCAGGGCGGCTAACAACAATAAAAACAATCCAACATTCTAAAAACCTTCCACCATAAAATCAATCAAAAACAAATTGATGGCAACCAGCAAGCAAGACCCTGTGCAGATTGCCAGAGGAGGGGGTCAGGCTGCGCCCTGACCAAAAGCCTGGTGGAACAGCTCTGTCTTACAGGCCCTGCGGAAAGATGTCAAGTCCCGCAGGGCCCTAGTCTCTTGTGACAGAGCGTTCCACCAGATTGGTGCCACAGCTGAGAAAGCTCTGGCTCTAGTTGAGGCCAGCCTAACCTCTCTGAGGCCTGGGACCTTCAGGATGTTTTTATTTGCAGACCGTAGGTTTCTCTGTGGGGCATACCAGGAGAGGCGGTCCCGCAGGTACGAGGGTCCTAGGCCGTATAGGGCTTTAAAGGTTAAAACCAGCACCTTAAACCTGATCCTGTACTCCACCGGGAGCCAGTGCAGCTGGTATAGTACTGGATGAATGTGATCTCGCAGTGACGACCCCATAAGGAGTCTCGCTGCGGCATTCTGCACCCGCTGGAGTTTCTGGGTCAGTCTCAAGGGCAGCCCCACGTAGAGCGAGTTACAATAATCCAGTCTGGAGGTGACCGTCGCGTGGATCACAGTGGCTAGGTCAGGGCGAGAGAGATAAGGAGCCAACTGCTTAGCTTGGCGGAGATGAAAAAATGCCGCCTTTGTTATAGCTGTAATCTGCGCCTCCATAGAGAGGGAGGTATCGAAGATTACACCCAAACTCTTAACGGACGATGCTGGCACTAGTTGCACCCCCGCAAGAGATGGGAGTTGCCCCCTCAATCCCATATCGCCCCGTCCCAGCCAGAGGACCTCTGTCTTCGAAGGATTTAACTTCAACCGGCTCCCACGAAACCATCCAGCCACAGCTTCCAGGCATCTGGTCAGTGTGTCTGGGGCCGAGTCAGGATGGCCATCCATCAACAGATAGAGCTGGGTGTCATCGGCATACTGATGGCAACCCAGCCCAAAACTCCGGACAAGCTGGGCGAGGGGGCGCATAAAGATGTTAAAAAGCATCGGAGAGAGAATCGCACCCTGAGGCACTCCACACACCAGGGAGTGGCGCGATGACAATTCCCCCCCAAGCGCCACCCTCTGTCCCCGACCAGAGAGAAACGAGCGCAGCCATTGAAGGACTGTGCCCTGGATCCCCACGTCGGCAAGGCGGTGGTCCAGGAGTTCGTGATCGACCATGTCGAAGGCTGCTGACAGGTCTAGAAGAATCAGCAGCCCCGACCCGCCTCGATCCAGCTGCCTGCGGACATCATCAGTTAGGGCGACCAGAGCCGTCTCGGTCCCATGACCAGCGCGGAAGCCGGACTGGAATGGATCGAGAGCCGATGTTTCATCCAGAAACCTACCAAGCTGTTCAGCAACCGCTCTCTCAATCACCTTACCCAGGAATGGAAGATTCGAAACCGGGCGGTAATTGGATAGATCTAAAGGATCTAATGATGTTTTCTTTAAGAGCGGGCGCACCACTGCCTCCTTCAGTTCCCCTGGGAATATCCCAGTGCCAAGGGACAAATTGATGATATCACCCAGGGGGGCCCGCACCTCGTCTGGACACGCTCTAATCAGCCAAGACGGGCACGGGTCAAGAGGACAGGTGGTGGGCTACCCAGAACCCTACCCAGAATCCTCTGTCATGACTGGAATTATGGATGGAGGAGAAATTTGGTTTGGTTCACATTTTAAAATGCCTTTCAAAACTTTCAAAAACAATATGCATCTTTTCAAATTCAAACTTCTCTGAATTTTGCAGCACAACTGTGCTCAAATACTGCGTACCAAAATGCATGTGTACATAAAAATGCACATAGTCATGAAAATAACATGCAGAAATGCAGTATATCAGAGAAAGCTTCTTTGCACAAATGTGTATATTAGGCAAAATTGCATACAACAATGTGTATTAGGAGAAATTTGCACTAAAATGCTGAATTTTGATGAGGAATTTTTTAAAAAAAGATTCACAAACTGATGTGGAAGTGTGGAGAACAGAACATAAGATGAGAAAAATGAGAAACCGAGACCACGTTCACACCATACATTTAAAGCACCACGCTCCCACTTTAAACAGCCATGGCTTCCCTCAAAGTATTATGGGAACTGTGTTAAGGATGCTGAGAACTGTTAGCAGACCCCCCTTCCCCTCACAGAACTACACTTCCCAGAGTTCCTTCTGAAGAGGGATGATTGTTGAATCACTCTGGGTAACAAGTACATCCCCCCTCCCCTCTTGCAGCAATAAAAATGTGCTTTCAGCATATGGTATGTCCTCAGCCTTTGGGTACAATCGAAACAACTTGGCTTTTGGTCATTTAGAATTTCTGGTGCTTTTTTTAACCAATTGGACTGTTTCAATGGAATTAACTCTCTACTGATTTTTTTTTAAATTTTGTTTTATATTTTAATATTTATTGTGGAATTTGTGGTTCTGATTGTTTGGATGTGTAAGCTGCCCTGAGATCTCTGTTGGTGAATGGATAGACTAAAAACATGAGATTTGACACAGAAATGCCTGGCAGGAAAAGGGCAAAAATGCAATTTATCAAAGGCTCATTAAATTCTAATTTCTTGGAATCTGGGCTGAAGGCTGTGGGATTATGAATGCTGGTTTTAATTAACAAATCAGCCAGTCGGTGAGAGCCAGCGAGATCAGACTTCCTTGCTCTCAATCCAAGACACAAATAGATGTGTTAACAGACGGGAGGAAGCCCACAGACACTGAGCATCTGTCTATTACAACCACACACAACACACACTGCACGAGAGGCAACTGAACCAAGGAATCCACCCCACTGACGAATGTGCTTTGCTTGGAGGTATTCCGCAAAGCCAAGATCAAAGCAACTGATCTTCTCACACCTAACAAATATAGGAACAGGCTTATTGAATTGCTCTTGTTGGGGTACAGAAAGTTTCAGTTTGAGCCACCTAGGAAAGAACTCACCTGGAGTCAGACTCCTGGTTCATCTAGCTTGGTCGTGCCCAATAACAATAGCAATTTTATTATTTATATGCCACCCATCTGACTGGGCTGCCCCAGCCTCTCTGGGTGGCTCCCAACAAAATATTAAAAACACAATAAAACACCAGCCATCAAAAGCTTCCCTGTACAGAGCTGCCTTCAGATGTCTTTGTAAAGTCATATAGTTATTCATCTGTTTGATATCTGATGGGAGGATGTTCCCACAGGGTGAGCCAACAAGACCCTCCTATGCTGACTGGCAGCTGCTCTTCAGAATTCCAGGTATGGCTCTCTCCTAGTCCTACCTGGAGTTGTTGTGAACTGGGGCATGCAAATCAGATGATATACCACTGAATTACAACCCTTCCCATTTACACATTATGGAAGGGTCTGCTTTGTCTGCTATCTTCCTTTACTCTGCAATAGCCCAACTTTGAACTGAAATGATGGGAACACAAACACACACAGCAGAGCCCCTCGCTCACCCCACTTGCCAACACCCTGCTAAAGGGTAAAGGTAAAGGGACCCTGACCATTAGGTCCAGTCATGTGCGACTCTGGGGTTGTGGCGCTCATCTCGCTTTATTAGCTGAGGGAGCTGGCGTACAGCTTCCCGGTCATGTGGCCAGCATGACTAAGCCACTTCTGGCGAACCAGAGCAGTGCACGGAAACGCTGTTTACCTTCCCGCCGGAGCGGTACCTATTTATCTACTTGCACTTTGATGTGCTTTCGAACTGCTAGGTTGGCAGGAGCAGGGACCAAACAACGGGAGCTCACCCCTGCGCGGGGATTCGAACTGCCAACCTTCTGATCAGCAAGTCCTAGGCTCTGTGGTTTAACCCACAGTGCCACCCGCGTCCCTGCTATTTCCCCCATATTTACCCCCTAGAGTGGTGGCTCCCAAACTTTCTTTGACCACTTCTCCCTTGGTTCCTTAAAAAAAACATTATTCAGAATAGCAGTTTGCACAACCCATTAAGAAAGATAATAATGCAAAAACAACAAACAAACTATCAATTGCACATTTATTCAAATTCCAATTAAAACTATCTAATCTAATTAAGACAACCAAATTGATGAACTTCATTCAGTGATGCCAGCCACTCAAAGTCGGTTAGTCGGTTACACTTCCAGTGCCTCTTGCCACCCGGTTGCCTCTTAATGTCCCCCTAGGTAATTCGAGTGCCCCCCCCCAATGGGTGGCACACCCCATTTTGGGAAACAGTGCCCCAGAACTTCTCCCTCCCACCCAATGTAAGCACTAAGTTTCACTTTCTGAAGCCGCTTCTCTCTTCCGTTCTGATGCTCCACTTGGCACCCCCGTTTTCACCTTTGCTCCCATATCCATGCATCCTTCCCCTCTGTTCTGTACCCCCTTTGCACAAACACCCATTTTCACAGGTAAGGAAGGAAGCCTGTGGGAAAGGAAAGGGATGTCCTCAAGGAAGAGGGTGTGGAGCCAGAGCCATTTGATGGGACTTAGTGAAGTGCTCTCCTTCCCTGGTTGGCTGGCCACACCCAGCATCTTCCACCCAACTGAGCAGCCCTGGCAGGGCAAGCTGGTCTACGTCACCCATGTCCTGCAATTTGCCAGGATGCTGCTGGTACTCCTCTTCCATTCTGGTCATCTGCTGGGAGATCGCCATAGCAATGTGGCCCAGGGCCAGGAGGGTACCAGCCATGTCCCTTGCCCTTCAAGGCATTGCAGCAGCAGCAGCAGCTGGCCTATGAGCTGCTTGGCCTCACCACTGCATGGGAAAAGCCTGTGATGGCATCTCCACCTTCTCATCCTCTAAACTGGGCACTCTCCCAGCTGTGGGGAAAGGGGAGACTTCAGGGATTTCATGCCAGGAAAGCAAGGAGGTTTCCCACGAAGCGAGAGCTTGACATTAATAGCTCCACCCACCACCACCCTTTTTGAGGTTTGCCCCTCCAGATGATGCGTTGGTAGAAGGGCAGTGGGAAACTCAGGCTGGCTACATATTTGGCTACTGGTGGCAGAAGCAGCATTCCCCAGGGGGGCACCTGTCCTGTGCACACTGCAGCCCAGCAACTACGATGGCAGCAGCATACTGAACTGCCAGGAGGTGAGTGGAGTGCCTGCAGAGCACCTGAATGATGTTTGCAGACCAATGGGTATAGAGCAACAACAGTCAGGGTTGTATCCAAGGCAGTACACATCATGCCAGCATAAGGGTTTGCCCTTGTACAATGGAACTTCTCCCATCCTCTTCCCAGATCTGCTCTGTGGGTTGGGGAACTCCCAGAACAGATTTAGTGGACTCACTGGGGAAGAAGAAGAAGAAGAGTTTGGATTTGATATCCCGCCTTTCACTCCCTTTAAGGAGTCTCAAAGCGGCTAACATTCTCCTTTCCCTTCCTCCCCCACAACAAACACTCTGTGAGGTGAGTGGGGCTGAGAGACTTCAAGGAAGTGTGACTGGCCCAAGGTCACCCAGCAGCTGCATGTGGAGGAGCGGAGACGCGAACCCGGTTCTCCAGATTACAAGACTCAACCACTACACCACACTGGAGGAGGAGGGGGGGAAGTTCCATGGTGCAAGCATAAATCCTTGCACGGGTGGAATGAGTTTGAGGGGTACCACCTTCTCTTTATATATTGGGGCAAGCCTGGTGGAGTTCCCAGATGTGTGCGCACACCTGTATTTTAAAGATGGAAACACACAGCTGTGAGAAGTGCATGATGCTTGCAAGGTGCATATTTTCTATAGGACTAGGCTAGTGCAACCCTGGCATTTCCACAACTATCATAACGTGCCAAGTGGTCCTTAGTCACCCATCCCTTCCCACTTAATATTTCAGCAGGTGTTGCTTGCACACTTACAAAAACTAGAAACTGAAAAAATAAAAATAAAACTGAGATTTCCAAAATGCTGCACTCAGTTCCAGGTTTTGCCATTTACCTCCATTGCTTGCATGCAATTGCAACACACACACACACAACACAATATTTTGGCCTGTTTATTTCATGCACTAGAATTGTCCTCTTGCACTCTGGAACAGCAACCCAGATCTGTGACTAAGACAACTATATTTAATTACATTTGGCTTAATCTCTTTGTTTTGCTTTCCAGTCTCTGTAGCATCTTTTCCTTCGCCTGGGGTGAGGATTGGCTATAGGTGAAATGAAGTTAAGCTTAGATCTAAGAAGATGAAGGTTAGGATAATTGGATCTCAGCTTTTCAGAAAAAAACATTGTTTAACTGGCACCTCTCTATGGTAACTAATTTCCAATTAAATGATCAGTGCAGATCTCTAAGACACTGGTGGAATTTAGGTTCAGGGAGTTAATTCCAGATTACCAGCTGCACTCTGCACAACAGAGCGTAGATATAATATCCTGGTCTATCCTACAAAGTCTGTGGACACAGCAACCATGTTTTTAACTCAGTGTGTGTTTTAAAAGTGCCGTGCCAAGAGTGAGTGTTTGTGTGAATGCCAGCACCATGCCCAGTAGTTAGGGTGCAATACTTCCAGACTTTGGCATGCCATCATTGACACTACTCAAAACATAGTAGGTGCACAGAAATATAAGGAACTGTCTTAATATATACTGAGCCAGACCACTAGCCTATTTAGTTCAGTATTTGTTTTAACTGACTGGCAGTGCTTCTCAGGTGTGTCAGGCAGGGATCATTTCCAGCCCTATCCGGAGATGCTGATTCTTCTGACATCTCCTTCGCCTGTCCTAGCATCTCCAAGAATGAACCAGTGCTGAGGACAGGAGATGCTGCTGACCCGCAAGTGGTGTGCCTTCTTTTTGTCCAGGACCAGAAGGCATCAAAGACTACAAAGCCATAATGCAGTGCAACATCGGAAGCTGCTTCACACTGAGTCAGGTCATTGGTCCATCTAGCTCAGTATTGTCTACTGGCAGTTTCTCCCTTGTGTCTCAGGCAAGGAGCATTCCCAACCCTACCTGGAGATGCAAAGAATTGTCCCTGGGAGCTCCTGCAGGCAAGGCAGGTGCTCTGCCGTGGAGCTTTTGTTCTTCCTCTGGAGGAATTTCTATGATGTTTCGTTTTAAAGTAATTTTTACTGGCTTCCACAAATATATAACTAGACAAATTAGGTGTAAACATAAGCAATAGCACAAACAAAGTCTGCCCTCCTCCCAAGCTTGCCAGTGACTGAAAAAGTATTCATGTCTTTATGATACCCTGTAGTTTTTATACAAAATTATCCTACGTTGTTCAGAAACATTGTATGAAAACACCCATCCCCAGTGAGATCACCTTCTCCAACTAAAGCATCCACAAGTATGCATAGTCATAACATCTACATTTGCAGTGATGTGGCTGATAACACATAAATGTTTTCAGTAGTTTATAAAATAAACTGCCACCAAATACACCCCCCCATTACATTATGAGTTACTTTCTGAGATATAGCCAATCTCCATACATGTTTACACCACGGGTCTGCTCCTAAACCCTGATGATTCCTCCACCATGTTTGGGTAATGGACAGTGGCGTAGCTAGCCACTTGGGTGCCTGCTGCGGCGCGCATGTCCTGCAGCCGGGGGCGGGGTGAGCCAGCCATGGGGGTGGGGCACACCAGCCATGGGGGCGGGGCGCACTGCGTGGAGCCTCTCTGCCGCCTCCCCCTCAGCTGTAGGGCGGCTGAGGGAGAGGCGGTGGGCAGACACAAGCCCCACTTTGCCGTTTCAGTGCGGAGTCTGCAAGCCACCACGTCACTCCCAGTAGAGATGTGTGGCTCAGGCACATTGCAGGCCCCGCGGTAAGTGCCACAGTGTGGCACCCAGTACCAGCCATGTTTCGTTACATTTCTTGACTGAACTAAAAAAAATTGTGAGCCCATAAACAAAAAACTCATATTTTTGTCACCCCCCTCAGTGATGACACCGAGGGCGGACCCCCCCCTTCCTCTGCCACTGGTCATGGATCAGCGGTTCTCAACCTGTGGGTCCTCACATGTTGTTGGACTACAACTCCCATCATCCCTGAGCTCTGGCCTTGCTAGCTAGGGGTGATGGGAGTTGTAGTTCAACAACATCTGGGGACCCACAGGTTGAGAAAGGCTGTAAGGGATAGTCATAATGCAACAAGCAAGGATGTCTGGTGTTTTACAGTGCTGTTTAACAGGGATGGGAAGCAGTTTCCAGGCAATGGGTCACATCCCCTTGGGTACCACATGCCCCTGGTGGGCAGGGCCAGAGGCAAACATGGCCAGGGTGATGGGTGCAACTTCAGTACGCTACATGCCAGCCACATGCAACCCAGAGATTTCTGCACACCCACAAGTCTCTATCTTCCATCCGGGTTAAGCAAGCATCACTGCAAATGCGCTGAAAGAGGACAGGGAGCAGGACCAGTGACGGGGTGCGGTTTGGGGATTGGCTGTGATTAAGGCAGAGTTGTGAGGACCACATTCAGCCTCAAGGCCTGAACCGTCTCAGTCCTGCTGTCCAAAAAGGGTGTCAAACAATCATAGGCGTCGACTTTAACAAAATGTTAATTTAAGGTAGCCTTCCTAATGTTTCCCCACAGACGGACAATTAGCAATGGACTGCCTGCAGCAGATAGAGTGAATCTTGGCATTAGGGACTTCTGGAAAGCAAAGTAAAACAGGGAAAGCACCCTTCAAAGCTCCATATTTCTCAGTCCCCTTTTTTCACCCCTCCACAATACTACAGACACCAGAAAAAGACACACTCACCCAGCCCATTGGCGCAGTCATAGAAGTCAATGCAATGGACAGTCCGATCCATTCCGTATGGTCCCATTAGTGTCCTGAAAGCAGAAACCAAGATGAAAAGGAAACTGTTTGTGGACACCAGGGGCATCCTGATTCTAAAGAGAAGAACTGTTATACTGCATCAGGCCTATGGTCCTTCTAGGACAACCTAGACAACCCTCATGGCCCCCCAATGTTTTGGACTACAACTCCCATCAGCCCTAGCACTAAACAGAGTCCTAGAGATGGAGAATAAATTTGACATTATGTGTTTATTTAGAACATTTGTACCCTGCTCTTGAGTTAGGAAAGTTCCCACAGCGGCTTATATACAATCAATTAAAACACAGCAGCCTCTGCCTGTAGGGTTACAAGCTAAAAAAACCAACAATAACCCACCAACCACAGAACACAAGGGGCAAAGGACAGGGAGGGAAGAGGGGGGGGGGAAGAACCAATTCTTAAACATGTGTTTCCTTATAGTGACCAGCTGGCACAGTTCAGGGGTAGGAAGTGCCTGGTGAAGCCTGCCTTTCAGCACAGCTGATGGAGGAAGCCCTGCTTCCCATCTGTCCCACTGAGGCAGCCCGACTGAACCTGGGACCCTCTGCATGCAAAGCGGAGGCTCTGCCATGGAGCCACAGGGGGAGCCTGCGTTCTTACGTGTATCCCTCAAGTTCTCTACATGACCCAATGATGTGCCGGCGCTTGCCTGACCCCCTTCAAGCCCTGTTTCTGAGCCGTTACCTGCTAATAATGACGGCTCCCTTGTAGAGGACCGAAATGGCTGGCATCTTGCGTGCCGGAGATGTCCAGTCCGCTGCCTGGCCCGTAAGCGTTCTGCTTTGGCCGAGATCCGGCAAAAAGTGGCGGAGATGGGGAAGCGGCTCATGTGACCATCCCCATGGCACGTCAGGTCCACCCCAAACATTAACACAGATCACTGGGAAACCATCGCTCTCTTAAGATTAAAGCTTACGCAAGGCTTTTACGGATGCAGCCTCGGCCTATCGCAGAGGGATTCGGCAGAAGAGAGAGGGCAAAACAATTCAATTAGACTGAAATAAATCCTCTGGACGTTCCCTCCCCTTGCTCTTAAATCATCGTTGCTCACGCATAATTAGAGCAGCAGAGTAATTATTCTGATGTGTTTTTATTGTTTGCCAGGTGCCCTGGTTTGGAACAGGCAGCAAGGGAAGGTCGCCGCTCAGATGAAGTCAGGTAACCTTGATGTTGCCCGGGGTATGTTGAGATCCATGGAAAGCCCCTCATTGTAATAACTTGTTGCCGAATTTCTCTTTAACGTCACCCCGTTCCTTTTGCTGCCCTATATAACTGTGGTGGGGAACCTCAGACTTGGGAACCAAATGTGGCCCTCAAAACATCTCTATCTGGCCCCAGAACTCTATCTGGGCTACACACCCTCTCCCTAAGCCATGATTCTCACTGGTCCTCCTTTGACCCCTGAATTCTTTTGCCTGGCAGGGATTTGTCCTTGAACTCTGGTGAGGCTTCTCTCTCGCCTGGATGGAGGACAGAGGTGTGTGTTTGTTTGTGTGTGTGTTGAGTACCTAGCCTACTGTGCAAAGGTAAAATTTGCATTTATTGCTCTGCCCACTTTTATTTCTGGCCCCTCCCACCCATGGCAGGTGGCCCCTGGAAGAATTCACACACACCGCAGGGAAGTATCAGCAGACCAAGGGGTGGAACCCAAGGTTTGGAGACACACAAACAAATGGAGGGAGCCCTAAAAGAAAGGCTGTCTTCAGGCAGGCCTGATTAAAGTCCCCTGCCACAACAAGGGCACCCTCTGGACGGATTTGTTGCTGCCTAGACATGACATCATATAACCGGAAGACGCACATGCTGGTTTGGGGACTCTAAAGGTTGGATGGTATGGACTCCTATTCCCCCTCCACGGAACTACAATTCGAAGAGTGGTCTAACAGTCAATCCTGCTTCTTCCCAGAGAATTCTGGGAACTGTAGATCTGTGAGGGGGAATAGGAGTCTCCTAACAGCTGTCAGGACTCTTAACAAACCACAGCTCTCGGAGTCTGTGCAGGAAGCCATGCCTGTTAAGGTAGTGTCACAGATTGAATGGAGTGGGTGTAATCCAAGACTGAACATTCAAAAGCAACCCAGCTGTTGTGCATACTGATTAGGCTTCAACACCACCATTTCCATACAATGTGCCTTACACAAACATCTGCCATGCTGCGATTTGGAAGTGCTTTTCTGTATCACCTGAGCGTCAGTAAAACACTTGAACAAGCCATGGTTTAGGAATCTGGCTTTTTCAACAAACCATAGCTAAGATGAACCACAGTTTAGGGTTTGCATGGAGATGCAAATGACCACTCTCCCTTTGATGACCAGAGAGATGCAAGAATCCATTGCCCCATCCATCCTCCTCAGCTGATCTGCAGGAAGTGGGGAGGGGGACTATCTAGCTATGTAAATACCAGAGTCCTGTGTGTGAGCATGTGAGAGTGTGGGTTGGGCACAACCACCACTGGCATTCAGCGTCCAGGGAGTTGGCAAAAAGTGAATGCAGGCATCAGGTTGAAATGGTTAGTCACCTCTGCTCAAACCTGCAATGTTCCAACTGAGAAACTAGTCCACAAATGACAAAAAAAAAAAATAGTATTTTTTTTAAGCTGAGGGTGAACTAGAGGTGGCGTGGATGATGAGTGACCCATTATCAACATTGTGTTTTTCTTATCAAAATATCTCTTTGTTCCTGTGCATTTTCCCCACATCTGGATAGGAAAACAATTGGAGGAAAGGCAATTTTGACTGGAAAATGGCCCGCACGAAAAGGATTACATAACCCACCCTCCTCCCCCAAATACCACCTATCACTGCTCCTATCAAATAGATGGCCTTTCCTGGCTGCATTTCAGATTTGTTTGTTTTTCACAGTGCCCAGCCAGGCCTAATTTGGTCTTGTGTTTCAAGGGATCTGCTGACAACGTAAAAATCTGAGCCCTGCCCTAATGCAGCTATATAAGGGGCAGGATGGTGGCCTATTTATTTTTCTCTGATCATTATTCTGAATATTGAGGTCTACAAGGTCACTGGTGCATTAGAGGATTTGGGATGAGACAGTGACTTTTGGCTGCATAAAACAAAAGCTGTGAGATAGCAAATAAATGTCTGTTTGCAAATGAGCTCCAACAGCCGCCGGTTCAGAGCCTTAGATGTGGTGCTCAATGCACCTTATGTGCAGTAGTTTTTTTTCAGAGAGAGGGAGACTGATCATTATAAGCTTGTAGTGATGTGGAGGCAGGCTTTTTACCTGGTGGCATCAGTGTTGTGGAATGCCCTCCCTCCTGAAATATGGGAAATCCCATCTGCATTGGCATTCCACCGGCTCTGGGAGATAACACCTGTTTTAGGCAAACATTCCCCCGAACATGACCTTCTGGTCTTATTCTTCTAATTATTTTTCACTGTTTTAATTGCCGTGCTTTTAAACTGGCATAATTTCTTGTATTTTTAAAATTATGACTGTTTTAATGCTTTGATTGAATGGTTTATTGTGCGTTTTAATTATGCATGGATTTTACAATTGATCTTATAAACCACTCAGAAGCCTATACCTATCTATACTGTATATATAGCATTGTCATAATCAGGGAAGCAGCAGGTAGACAACATGAGTTTAGCTCTTTCCTATGCTGCAGCAGTCTTGACAAAACAACTCTTTAGAAGTCACGTTCCCTCCTGGTAGGATCAAGGAATCTGTCAGTTTCTGCTTCTCTTAGGGTTTCACACACCCCTTCCCCAGTCTTGAATTCAATTCTCCACATTTCTGCATCAATTTGGGGGCGGGGGACCTCATGGAAATTCATCAGCATTTTAGTGTAAATTTATCCGAATAGTCAAATTTTTGTATTCAGTTTTACCTAATCAACATATTTTTGTAAAGCAATTTCCTCTAACATAATGCATTTGTGCAAATTATTTCCACTTAATAGGGGAAAATGTGTTTTTCTGCACATTACTTGGCTGCATTGAAAAATTCAGAGAAGTTCCAGTTTCAAAAGATAACTTTTTTGGGGGGTTTGCACACTCTCTGGGGAACTGTGAATGATGCAGACTAGCTGTTAATTGTGAACTGAATAAATGTTGTCTCCCCCCTCATCCTTCCCTTCTAGGCAACCTTCTGGGCACCATCTATGGAAGGCCTCCGTTTCCCCCTACTGCTGCCATTCCTCCGTTTCCGTCTCCCACAGAGAGTTAAATCCTCCGCTGCCAAAGAGCTACGTCATCTCATCTTGTTTCCCCCTCTGCTGAGTCGGCCACCTAATCTGATCAAGGGCCCACTGTGTGCTGGAATAGGGTGATTAGAGAGCTGGATGATGCAAAATGGCTGTAGCCATAGCAACGGGGGAGAAAGGCCATGCACCACAGAGGTGTGCTTAGTGCAGAAAGCAGTAGATAGCAGGAAGCAGCTTTGTGGGCAAAAGGAGCAAAGAATCCCTTGAGCAAGTAGCTGTTGCAATAGGCTGAGCCCTCTGAAGATCAGTTGCCCATGCAGGGCTCAACCACAGGAAGAGATGGATGAAACTGTCAATATCGGTGTCTCATTTCTTTTTCCTTCTTAAGTTCAGTTTCTCCATTTATTTATTTATTTATTATTATTATTATTATTATTATTATTATTATTATTATTATTATTATTATATTGCAAAAAATGCATCAACATTTTACTGCAATTTTTTCCTATCATGCACATTTTTTGTATTCAGTTCCCCTGGATATACAGTCAAAGGGCATGTCCTCCACCCACCAATGTCTTTGAAGTCCTTCAATGTCACCCTTCTTAAGAATGTGGCCCTCCAATCTTTCACAAGGCACAGCAGGCATTTCAGAGTAGAAACTTTATCTCAGCAATATCAGAGGCAACCCACAAAGAGAAAGAACCAGGAAAATGGTTCCAAAGGAAATGGTTCCATCAAGAAACCATTCAATGGATTTGATGATATCATCATGGAACCAATCAGGTTTGACTATGGTGACATCACCAGGAGCAAATGAATGCAATTGTGGATTAGGGTAATGCTTCCTAGAGGAGTCACACTGGTGATTCCAGACAATCAGGTAACATGAAAAAAATGGGGTGTGATAAAATGTGCTGTGGAGCTAATTACATTTGACTACTGGCTGACAATGGGACATGGGTGGCGCTGTGGGTTAAACCACAGAGCCTAGGACTTGCCGATCAGAAGGTCGGCGGTTCGAATCCCCACGACGGGGTGAGCTCCCGTTGCTCGGTCCCTGCTCCTGCCAACCTAGCAGTTCAAAAGCACGTCAAAGTGCAAGTAGATAAATAGGTACCGCTCCGGCGGGAAGGTAAACAGTGTTTCCATGTGCTGCTCTGGTTCGCCAGAAGCGGCTTAGTCATGCTGGCCACATGACCCGGAAGCTGTACACCGGCTCCCTCGGCCAATAAAGCAAGATGAGCGCCGCAACCCCAGAGTTGGCCACGACTGGACCTAATGGCCAGGGATCCCTTTACCCTTTACCTTTACTTACTGGCTGACATCACTGAAAACAAAAAAAACAAACAAAAAAAAGGACAGGCTGGAAAAGTGAGGATTTCTTTTCCCTTCTACAAAATATGGCGAATGGTTAAACAGGTTACAGCAGCTCTAAGATAAAACTGTATCTAAATGGGACAGAACTGTACATCCTGACATCTACTTCAGCACAAATCACCAGATGTGAGTAGGGAACCAGCTAAACTGAATGCAAATCCATCCTGTAATAGCCCCACTCTGTTTTGCACTAGCCAGATTACATCTGGAGTACCATGTCCAGTTATGGACACCACATTTTGAGACGGACATTGACAAAAGCCCTTATTTACATTTCCTTTTAAAAACAACAACTCAACAGATGAATACTTGCTCTCATGTAGGAGCTCTGCACGACTTTTTTCTTTTCTTTTCAGTAGGGGAACAATTCTGAAAGGAGCAGCCATTGCTTTATCCCAGCTGAGGAGACGCTGGAAAGTCACCAGAAGGACTGAAGTATTTTCAACAGGCAAAGGTTTGGGTTCTGAACCATCATAAGTGCCAAATCATGGTTTGGTATTATGTGAGAATTGAATCACTGAACATGATGCAAGTCTGCCCTTCACAAATCCTTTCCATTCAGGAGAATGAGTCGATAATAACTCCACATCTGATTCTATAATATTAAGGGAGGGGGAGAGTTGGAGTCCTCGCTGAAATCATTTTCCTTGCACTCCACTAGCAAGTCAAACATATTAAGGGTTAATGTGATTATCTGTCTTCTGACATTTCTAAATCCCTCCACAACTCTCCACCCCACCCCCACCATACTCCCCAGTCTGTAGGATTTTACCGGTTATAAACTTATTAACAGAAGCAGGTGGTCCGATACGCCCGTCTCTAGACTGTCTATCCCAGAGCTGACCTCGCCAGATCGTGCGGGGCACAGGAAACTGGCTGAAGGACTATAGTGGGTGGGAAGGAAGTGGAGAAGCCGTTGCAAAATTGATGTCCTTGTGGGGATTGAGGTGGGGGTGGGATTTGCATGTGTCTGGATATGACAAATGAGGACTTGCCTTCAAGGTCAAATGGGCTCATGACTCAGGACTGCAGGATGGTGGAGGGAAGCTTGCCAGGAGTGTGTAGGGCCATCCCTACCTTTATACAGAGTAAGGCATATGCCTCAAGCAGCAGTGGTGTTGAAGGGTGGAGTTTTATGTGCTCTGTGGCCCACACTGCCCTCCCTCAACTAACCCTAAGCTAAGTTGGCTTGCCCTGCACTCTCTAAAGCAACTCTCCCTGCACTTCCCCATCTGCCCTGCATTCCTTAAGCTAACCTGCTTTGTACTTCCTAAGCTCAGCTGCCCTCTGCTCCCTGAACTGGTTTGCCCTGTGTGGTAAGCAGTAGAGAAATTAAATTATTGTATAATAATAATAATAATAATAATAATAATAATAATAATAATAATAATGATGATGTCACTGCTTCAACAAAGGAATGGAAAAATCACCACTGGATATTACCACATAAGGTAATGGATGTTGTTGTTGTCGTTGTTGAAATTTGTATACAGTGGTACCTCGGGTTAAGTACTTAATTCATTCCGGAGGTCCGTTCTTAACCTGAAACTGTTCTTAACCTGAAGCACCACTTTAGCTAATGGAGCCTCCTGCCGCGCTACCAGAGCACGATTTCTGCTCTCACCCTGAAGCAAAGTTCTTAACCCGAGGTACTATTTCTGGGTTAGTGGAGTGTGTAACCTGAAGAGTACGTAACCTGAGGTACCACTGTACCACCCTATACCTGTAGATCTCAGGGCAGTTTGCAACATGAAAATTACAATATAAAGACCACAGAGTACATAATAAAAATAAGAACAAACCAATAATCCCTCCTCCCACAACACATTTTTGCGTGGCTCCTAAAGGTGTATAATGAAGGCACCAGCCAAACCTTCCGGGGGGGGGGGGGAGGAGCACCCTTGGAATGTGGTCATGGCGAACCTGATCACATTTATGTCTTCTGCAAGCATATTTGTGCCCTTGGCATGGGGATAAAAAATAAAATAAAATTCCAGTCCAGGGGGCCCTGTGTTTGCTTGGCTGTGGAGCTGGACTGTGTCAAGAAGCAATCTCAGCCATGCCCGGTGCTTCCCCACCAGCAGCTCTTGCAAACTCCCTCCCTCCCTCCCTCATGAGAGAGGAGCTTCCAATTTTGACAGGCGCTTAAAATCTCATTTGCTTTATCCTCATCCCACTAGAAGCTGGCAAACCGAGCCATGCCGTTTTGTGACAATTTTGAAAAGCTGATTTCATGGAAGCTCTGAAGCGAAAAAGATACACCAAGCATTCCTTTTTTGGGTGGGGGGTGGAAGGCACGACTGATTGCATCTATGTACCACTTCAAAGCCCTCTATGCCTAACTTGTGGTCTGGCTTGGTCTGCTGCGGCAGAATGAGATGGTTGCATCCTGATGTGGGGGGGGGGTGGACAGCACCCACTTGAGGCTGCAAATAGGGGTGTGTCATTTTTTAATGTGCCCCCATGGAAAAACAACCTCCCTGCAAAGTTTAAACAACAACAACAACACTGGCCACATCAGGTAGAAAGGTTCTAGCCCTATTTCACTCCCTGTAGTGCTAGTTTTCTAAATGCAGGGTGTTCTTTACATAGGAGAGCATCCAGCCCTGCTGTTGCAGAAGAGGAAGAAGAAGAAGAAGAGGAGTAGGAGTTTGGATTTGATATCCCGCTTTATCACTACCCGAAGGAGTCTCAAAGCAGCTAACATTCTCCTTTCCCTTCCTTCCCCACAACAAATACTCTATGAGGTGTGTGGAGCTGAGAGACTTCAGTGAAGTGTGACTGGCCCAAGGTCACCCAGCAGCTGCATGTGGAGGAGCAGGGATGCGAACCTGGTTCCCCAGATTACGAGTCTACCGCTCTTAACCACTACACCACACTGGCTCTCAGTTGATACTGACCCCATGGCAGGGCCTTCTTGGTATTGCTTCCACATTTGTGGAACACCCTCTCTGGTGAACATTCATTTTCAGCCAGGCCTTACATAGATGAAAGCTACTGTTCTTGGCAACCTTGAAATTATTAGCTACGAGGACATATGGCTGTGCTTTGATGTTTCTACATGTTTAATGCCTCTAAATGTTGTTGTTATTTAGATTAAAATATTTTTTATTTGATTTTACAAATTTGTTCACACTCATAATCACAAATAATAAAAATTACACATGGTTCTTCTGAATCTCAGACTTCCCTCCTCCCATCCATGGGTACTTTAGTTTAGGTAGCTTAAAAAAAAAAGTTTTTAATGCATGCATTGTTTTGTGTTTTTTGTCTTTTGCCGCCCTGGGAGGAAGAAAAACAAACCCCTGTGTTGCAATACAGAGATATTTGCTCAAATACAGCGGCAACACATAGCTAATGAATGTAATAAATGTACAGTGGTACCTCAGGTTAAGTATTTAATTCATTCCGGAGGTCCGTTCTTAACCTGAAACTGTTCTTAACCTGAAGCACCACTTTAGCTAATGGAGGCTCCTGCTGCTGCCGCGCCACCAGAGCCCGATTTGTGTTCTCATCCTGAAGCAAAGTTCTTAACCCAAGGTACTATTTCTGGGTTAGCGGAGTCTGTAACCTGAAGTGTCTGTAACCTGAAGTGTATGTAACCCAAGGTACCACTGTATTGGTAGCAGAATGTCATCCAAAATTAACAATTTCCAAATAATACATATGTCAGTCCATAACCAAAGAGTAGTCAACGTAATGAGTTACTGGCGAGGAACACAAGTGATTTTTTAGAATATCCATACAGGTAAATATAATACTTGTGGATCAGAGCTCATTAACCAATGTAGCTAACTGATGCTGATAAAACCAATGTAAGAACTTATAAACTGTATGGATATTCTAAAAAATTACTTGCTGACGAAGATTCATCTTCGAAACAGTTGATCCAGTCCTACTGTTCTGCTTGTTTGCTGATTGCTATTGAATTTGTTACGTTGGAGCACCCACTACAATACTTCTTGGACACTGAAAGGCATCCTGTCTGCATTGTGGTCTTCCTCGCCAGTAACTCATTACATCAACTACTCTTTGGTTATGGACTGACATATATATTATTTGGAAATTGTTAATTTTGGATGACATTTTGCTACCAATCATAATACATTATTACATTCATTAGCTACGTGTTGCCGCTGTATTTGAGCAGATAGCCCTGGGAGGAAGGGTGTTTGTGTGTGATTGGAATTAAATCCCTCTGTTTTCATGGGATTGATTCCCTAGAAAGCGTTTCTTTGGGAATGGTGGCCTTTGGAGACTATCATGGGCTCAATATATGCCCCATGTATTCATTGCTAGCCCTGCTGAAAGTAGAGGCATTGACAAGACTTTGGCCACCTCATGAGAAGAGAAGACTCCCTGGAAAAGACCCTGATGCTGGCAAATATTGAGGGCACAAGGAGAAGGGGACGACAGAGGACGAGATGGTTGGACAGTGTTCTTGAAGCTACCAGCATGAGTTTGACCAAACTGCGGGAGGCAGTGGAAGACAGGAGTGCCTGGCGTGCTCTGGTCCATGGGGTCACGAAGAGTCGAACACGACTAAACAACTAAACAACAACAGGCCTGTTAATTCCAATGGCCTGCTCTGAGTTTGAGGCAACCCACTGAGCACAGGGGAATTCCTACTTGGTGGCACCAAACCAGTCACTTGGGGAAAAGATTGGAAGTCAGCCCTTGAGTTAGCCATGCTCAATGCATTTGTGCACAAATCGACTCCTAATTGATCTCGATTTGAATTACAAGAATATTATCGTTTGCTAGAGAAAGCGCCAGACCCAGTATACATCTGATTACTTTTGAACCCATCAATTTTGACTTCTAAACAGAATGGCAGCATCACCAAGGCTGGCCCTTGGGTAGCATGGAGAGTGATTCAATCTGGGTTAAAGCCCCACATTTTTTTCTCACCCAGGATGATGTCCACCCCCCCACCTCCCACTATTTGCTTCTGAAGATTCAGCTTGCAACAGGCATCACCTTCAGGGGGAAATAGCTGTCAGAAGAGGTTATTTTCAGAAGAAAATTGGCACACGGCCCTGTGATCCATATTGGGAGTGGAAGCATGTTTTGGATGAGAGGTCAAAAATAAAAATGGACAGTTTTAACACACTCTTAAAAAGAAAGAATAGGTTTCCATGCAATTTCTCCCTGATATGAACAAAAATGTGATTTCAAAATAGAATTGTGAAAGTTACATTTCACTGTTACGTTACATTTCCTAAAAACACGCCATGGAACCTGAGTGAGTAGCAGCCTGTTTATATTTTTAATAAGTAATAATAAGAAATACATTTGAAAAATGACTAATTCACTGACTGTGTTCTTAGCTGTCCCTTCTCCCCAAAATTTGAGGTAGTTCAGCTGCATATTTTTAAGCTGGTAATGCAAAGTGAGAGAGAGATACATCTGCTTCTCCAAGTGTCCCTATTCTCCAGGGACAGCCCCAGATTTAGAGACGCCGTCCTGGTTTCTGATTGGATCCTAGAATGTCCCGCTTTTCCTTAGGACGTCCCTATTTTCATTGGAGAAATGTTTGCGGGTGTGGTAGGATATCCCTAATTTTATCGAAGGGCATGGAGTTATGTGGCCCCTGAACCAAGGAGATAAGCAATTATACATCTAAAGGTAGCTTTGTATAGGGGAGTTTTTAAAAATGTTTCAAGTTTTATTACAGTGGTACCTCTGGATACGATCCATTCCCAAGCCCCGTTCGCATCCTGAAGTAAACGTAACACGTGACTGTGCATCTGCATGTGCGTGGGTCACGTTTTGCTGCTTCTGCTTCTGTGCATGATGTCATTTTGAATGTCTGTGCATGCGCGAGTGGCGAAACCCAGAAGTAACGCGCTCTGTTACTTCTGGGTCGCTGCGGAGCGCAACCCAAAAATACTTAACTTGAAGCTACTTCAACCCGAGGTATGACTGTATTATATATATATATATATGTTGGAAGCTGCCTAGAGTGGCTGTGGTAACCTAGTCAGATGGGTGGGGTGTGGGTGTAATAGGGTTGCCATACGTCCTGAATTTCCTGGACACAGTCAGAATATGGCAGTCGGAAACAGTGTCCAGGCAGAAATCGCTAAAATGTCCTAGAATGTTGGAGCATATGATATATTTGTCTTTCCAAAACCACAAGGCAGGAAAACCAGCCACTTTAGCACAGACTTGGCTTAAAGAAGTGCACCTTCATTCCGCCCCTCTCCAAATGTTAGCATTAGAAGACATGTAGTAATCATGCCCCCTCAGCTCAATTAGGAACATCTGACATAATAAGCAAGGCAAAGGTATCTCTAAACATGTGCAGAGTGCATTTCCCATCTGAGAATGGGGGAAAGAACTTTTCTGTGAGAATGGCTTTTGTTCCTGGCAAGCTTCAGTCTTACTAACTGTCCATTTTAGATCCATTTTAAACTGGGCTTAATTTTAACTAGGTCTAAGACCCTGGACATGGGTGGCGCTGTGGGTTAAACCATAGAGCCTAGGGCTTGTTGATCCGAAGGTCAGCGGTTCGAATCCCTGCGACAGGGTGAGCTCCCATTGCTTGGTCCCTGCTCCTGCCAACCTAGCAGTTTGAAAGCACGTCAAAGTGCAAGTAGATAAATAGGCGGGAAGCTAAACAGCATTTCCATGTGCAGCTCTGGTTCTCCAAAAGTGGCTTAGTCATGCTGGCCACATGACCTGGAAGCTGTACGCCAGCTCCCTTGGCCAATAAAGCAAGATGAGCGCCACAACCCCAGAGTCGTCTGCGACTGGACCTAATGGTTTACCTTTTAAGACCCTGGACCTTGTTTTCAGAGCCCTTGCAGGAAATGAGAAGTGATGTGATAGGAGCGGAAGATGCTGAGCATGTACAGATTGTATTTCTGTCTCACCACAGAGTAAGAAAAGTACTCCTTGTGCAACTAAGATTAAGGAAGTCATAACATCACCACCACCACCACAACCATAGAGTGGCTTAATCACCTGCTATTAGGGATGGGTGAATATGTCAATTTTGGTGTATATCTTTGTTTCTCATTTTTCAGTTGGCAGTGTGTGTGTGTCCCCTCATGAAATTTATTTGCATTTATTGCAAATTTTTCTACTCATCTTTGTATGCAATTTTTCCTAATGTACACTTTTTTTTTTGCAAAGCAATTTTCCCTAATATAATGCATTTTTATACTCTTTTAGATTCTAATACCCTAGTGAAGGTGCACAACCTGGCTGGAAAACTGCATTGCAAAATTCAGAAAAATGAGAATTTTTGCAGGATGGCTATGTTTCGGTTCACTTATAGTTTCAAAAGGCAAGAATTGGGTAGATTGGCCTTTAAATGTGAACTGGACCGAATTTCTCCCCCATCCCTGATGGCTACACAAAAAGCCCCATTGAGATTAATAGACCTAAGTCATGTTCATTCATTTCAATGAACCTACTGCGAGTAAAATTAACATTGGCTGCAATCCTATGCATTTACATCATCATCATCATCATCGGAATCCATGATAATATTCATCCATACAACATTTTTTGCCCTATTGTAAAAATGCACCATACAGTATATAATGGCATCATATTGCTTCCTTGAATTTCCTTGTTTATTTGAAATGGTGAGGAGGAGGAGGAGGAGGAAGAGGAGGAGAACTTGGCTAGGCATGCTCCCTTCTGGGGAGAGGGGGGGCGATATCTCCTACCTTTCCGTATCAAATTCTGCCACATGTGGAGGCTGGAAAAATACCAGGCCAAGATCTTGTTCCTTCTTCTCTTTCTCCTTCTCCTTCTCCTTCTGTTTCTCCATCTCCTTCTCCTCCTCCCCCTCACATCCCCAAACTCTCTAACAAATTAATCTTTTAATCAGTCACTGAGTTGGGCCATATTTATCAAAGTGATGGGGACACATTATCTCCCCGGCCATCTGTTTGCTGCCCTCCAAAGCTGGCTTGCTGGACAAAATCCTAATAAAAGTGTAAGGACAGCTGAACATCAGGCCGCACAGCTGGCCCTTTTCACACGCAGGGGGCCGCTCTGGCCATAGAGCTCCGGCTTTTGCTCAGGGCGGGCAAGTTGCCGCTGATGCGTCACCAGAACTAATCATCCCCATATTGGAGAACAAACAGAGCAGCCTCTGCCAGGAGGGCTGCCATTTCTTATTCTCTTTTTCTGGCCAGGGTTGGAATGGGCCTGGCATCTGCTGGGGTCCACACTCCGACAGAAGGCTCGCTATCAACCATGGCTGCCCCCTGCTTTCTTCCCCAGAAGCAGGCAAGCTGCTGAGTCTGCTAAAATCTCCTTCACCCTTCCCAGCACCTCCCAGAACCGGCCGGTGCTGAGTGGCATTAAAGACTACATAGTCTTAATGCAGTGCAAGTATGTACCTTCTCCTTGCCAGAAGGCCTTAAAGACCACAAAGCCATGATGCAGTGCAACATAGCAAGCTACCTTACACCAAGTCAGACCATTGGCCCATTTAGTTCAGTGCCATCAGGCAGGGGCCCTCCAGGATTTCAGGAAGGTGACCCTCCCAGCCCTAGCTGGGGATGCTGGGGATTGAACCCGGTGCCTTCTGCATGCAAGGCAGATGCACTAGCGCCGAGCTGCAGCTCTTCTCCTAGAAGAACATGAAGGGGCTTATATTGAGTCAGACCACTGGTTCATCTAATCCAGTATTGTCTACACAGTGACTCCAGGGTTTCAGAGCTGTACCTGGAAGTACCAGGGATTAAACCAAGGACCTTCTGCAGGCAAAGCAAGTGTGCTGCCACTGAGCTGCAGCCATTTCCCTGATGCTCATGGTGCCAGCAGCAGTGATTCGGGCACTCTGCACCAGCTGGAAGAGGTTAGAAGAGAAAGGGAAAGGTGGTGGCTGTGGTGATGGAGGAAGTAGTTGAGACAGTGGGGCATCTGCCCTACGCATTGTGCCTAAGGGGCCTGGAGGTCCGGTAGAGCAGGAAGGGGTCCACAATAGGGACCAGGGAAATATGGAATCAGCCAAGGCTGGAGCCAGCATATAATTTTTTTTTAAGTCCTCATGAAAGTTTAAGTCCTCATGAAAGTTCACCAACATTTTAATCTGGTTTTCTCCTAATATTCACAGTTTTGTATGCATTTTTGTGCAAGAAGCTGCATTTTTTTTTTGCATGTTATGTTCACCAATACATGCATTCTTGTACACACTTTCCCCTAATAGAAGCATTTGGGGATCAGAGAATTTCACTGCAAAATTTAGAGAAGAGCAAACTTTAAAGGATAGTTGTGCTTCAGTTCACAAATAGATTCATGGACCGCAAATTAAACAGGTCTGCATTACAACACAATCCGAAGCCAACTTCTCCCCCAAAAGTATGTCCCCTGGCTGCAGGTCATCTGAAATACAGGAGAAACGCAGCTGTAACGGGAAAATTGTGGCAAAAACTGTTTCAGGCAAGCAACTAAGGAGGAGCTGTGCAATGATCTTTTGACTGTGAAAGCCATCTGGATTTCTCCTGCCCCATCCCTGTGAGTGTGAAGATAGCACATCCCCACCTTTGCAGCCTAAGAGACCAACTCTAAGGAAAGCTCTCCCTTTTCAGAAGCATCTCTAGGAGCTATCCAAAGTAGTCAGTGTTGCAGGGGATGCTTACCTGACCTCCCACCAACGGTATGACAGTAGCTAACTGGGCAGAAGAGGGTTAAGGTTAGTAAGTTCAGTATGGTGTAGACACCCTGGTGGGAGTTCTATATTGGCTCTGCTGGTGTGTTGCTGCTGTGCCATCCCTCCCAATCTCTCTCCTGATAAGCTGCAGAGATCCCAGAGATAGGAGGCTCAGGCAAGCATCACTACCCCACCATGCTACTAGTAGCTACTTTCTACTCTTCTGGCCCCATTATAGTTGTAATTTCCCTAACCAATGCTGTGGTTGGCAGTAGTATAACTGGCTAGTAATGCACTTTTTAAAAGGCACTTCAGACCCATTGGTCGTTCTCTGCCCAGACTCAGACTCTAGCTGCCTCCAGACTTTTCTAGGTATGATTCCATTTTATACCAGCATACTTAGATTGTGCAAAATTCAAGTTTTTTGCCTTAAGGATAGTGATGGGCAAATGCCCTGGAAAAGGGTGAGATAACCTCCGCACGAACCAGTCGCAAAGAGCACCCAATGGACAGCAACTTTGTGTGACTACCATGCAAATCTTGTGCAAACAAATGAGGACGGACACTCAATAAACAGACTGTCCGGGAGAGTCCTCCCAGCTAGTATAATAATATATTCCTTTTGATACAAATTTCTGAGCTGGGACAGAAAGTAAGTTAAGGGGGCAGAAACTATTTCCACATATTTAGACTGTGTAGGCTCATAGCTCAGAGCGAGAACAGATACTGCACCTGCTGATCACACTTGTAGCTCCAGCTCATAATGCAGTTGGGGATGCTGCATTTTGCAGGGTACCAAATTAAGTTTGGGTGCAGTGCCTGTACACAAACAAGCTAAAGGCCCTGTGCATTCTAGAGTCACTCAAAGCAAGGGAGATGAGATTGGGGACAGCGGCTGTGAGCATGCTGCCCATCCAATGCATTGAGCCTGTGCACATTCTAGAGGTGTTCACGTGTTACATGTAATGAGTGTACAATTGGTGTGTCTATATGCACTAATAGTTGAGCTGTACACTTGTATTGTTATTTCCATGGGGCATTCACACATTGCGTTCAACAAGTGTACAATTTTTGTACCTGCGGACACAGATAGCTGAGCTGTACACTCATACAGTTATTCACATGTAATGTTCAATGGGTGTACATGTGTACACAACAGCTGAGCTACACCAAACAAGTGCAGTCTCTCTGTCCTCCATCCAGACAATCAAGAGGCATTATCAGAGTTCAAGGGCACAGTCCATCCAGGCAAAAACCCTCAAGTGGGTGTTTAAACCAGGATTTTTGAGGGGCTTGGCTTGGGGAGAAGGGGTGTGCTTGGGAAGGGGCTGTGGTGTAGGGAGAGTTTTGAAGGCTAGATAGAGAGGCTTGGAGGGCTGCTCTTGGCTCCCAAGCCTGAGGCTCCCCACCCCTGATCTAATCAAAAGGTAAAAAGAATCCCTTTCCTGCAAAAACATAATACCCTTGAAAAGAGCAGCAAGCTTCAAATGCACCAGATAGCATTCTTTTGCAGCACTTTTGGATAAGGTTACCAGATTCCCCCCCACCCCCAGAATCCAGGGACACTTTAAAAAAAAAAGAGAGAGAGAAAGTTATTTTTAAAATACATTTTTTTTTAAAAAATTAAGAAGTAATATCTTCTCTTCTGGGTCTCCTCTATTGCACAGCCTTCCTCTGGGCTGATTTCTTGGAGCGCTATCTGCTATGGAGAAGGCTCGGGTCGGGCCTGGGCTCGGCCACATGTTCTTGCCCTCCAGGTGTTCTCCTACCTCTCTTCCTCAGCAGCAGCGGCCAGAGCAGCGTGGCAAGGTTGGGGCTCCCCTCTTTTTTTTCTCCTTCCTCTTTCTCTCTCTTCCTTCTCCTTCTCCTTTCCTCCTCCTCCTTCTCCTTTCCTCCTTCTCTGAGTCAGCTCTGGGGATTTTACTGGCCATGGAGTGCCGCAGGGCAGTCAGCCAGGTGGCCAGGTGCTCTTGCACCCGGCTCGATTTGGGTCATGGGGAGGGTCAGCGGTTCCCCCAGTTGATGCGCCGGTCGTCCCCAGTTCCCCCTCAGCAGTGGCAGTCTCAGCAGCCCGGAGCCAGCCTGGCTCTTGCTGGCTTCAGGAGCTGCTCGCTGCTGTGGCGCCCGCCATTTTGCCTCACCGGAAGTCCCCATATGATGTGTCTTGTGCCATTGAACCAATCACGCAACAGTCATTCCCTACTAATAAATCTACAACACTTAAAATATAAATCCAGGGACATTAAATGAAATCCAGGGACGGATTTTGTCTAGGGACAGATTTGTAAATCCGGGGACTATCCCCGGGAAACGGGGATGTATGGTAACCATACTTTTGGATGTTTCCCTCCCATTTCTTTTGTAGGCTGGTGTCATTCCTTTGCTTCTAGATCTTTTCACAGCCTGCTGCTCACCACTGGCTCATCAGTCCATCTCCCCCTGCCAGTGTGGTGTAGTAGTTAAGAGCGGTAGTCTCATAATCTGGGGAACCGGGTTCGATTCCCCGCTCCTCCACATGCAGCTGCTGGGTGACCTTGGGCCAGTCACACTTCTCTGAAGTCTCTCAGCCCCACTCACCTCACAGAGTGTTTGTTGTGGGGGAGGAAGGGAAAGGAGAATGTTAGCCGCTTTGAGACTCCTTAAAGGGAGTGAAAGGCGGGATATAAAATCCAAACTCTTCTTCTTCTTCTTCTTATCCTCATAACAACCCTGTGAAGTAGGATAAGCTGAAAGACAGTGACTGGCCTGAGGTCACCTAATGAACTTCATGGCTGAGGGCAGATTTGAACCCTGGTGTCCCAGGTCCCAGTCTGACACTCTAACCCTTGGGTAGGCAAACTAAGGCCCAGGGGCCAGATCCAGCCCAATCGCCTTCTAAATCTGGCCTGCGGACGGTCCGGGAATCAGCATGTTTATAAATGAGTAGAATGTGTGCTTTGATTTAAAATGCATCTCTGGGTTATTTGTGGGCATAGGAATTCGTTCTCCCCCCCAAAAAAAAAATATAGTCTGGCCCCCACAAGGTCTGAGGGACAGTGGACTGGCCACTGCTGAAAAAGTTTGCTGACCCCTGCTCTAGCCACTAGAGCACAGCAGATCTCTTTTACAACCTGCTACAATTGGCTACCACCAACCTTCTCCTTCTACACTGTGCTACCACCAAAAAGCGGCAAACAAACAGAATCCATTGTACCTGCATATCTAGGGGTGCCATATTACAAAAGGTGAAAACCCAGACACAAAACTGCTTTTGCAAAATCTTTTTTTTTAAAAAAGTTTTTGAGCTAAAGGAAATTCAGCAAAATCTAGACTTTTGACATGGGTTGCCATATGTTTGGATTTCCCTCCCAGACACTACTTCTGACTGCCGTACTCAGGCTATGTCCGGGAAATTCCAGTTGTATGGCAACCCGATGCATATCAGTCTCTACCAGGTGTACTAGGCATATATCTTAACACATGGAGGAGGGGTGCAGGGTTTTACATGCCACACACACGTCTCCATTCAGGACTAATGAGGGAGGTTGCCTTCAGAGGTGTGTGGGGCCTGGGAGGGGGCGTGCCCCAGGCAGAGTCTTGAGGGCCAGAGCAAGAGGTCTAGGGGGTGACATTTGGATCCCAAGCCTTAAGTTCTTCACCCTTGCTTTAGACAAAATCCATTAATAGTTATTGGTCAGGCTCAGAAGATGTACATCGGGACCTAGCGATGTCCATACTACCTGACTGACGTCTGTTTTCTGCAGAGTCTCCAGTTACAATATCCCCTGTTAATACTACGTGTTTGTGTACAGTTCAATATATTTGCAGGAACTTGTGCAACGGCCAGTGTTTGTGCACATTCTCCATTCAACGTGCACGAACCACAACATATACATCTATGCAAACACAGACTCAAGGCACACATACCGAACATGTCAAGTAATCTGACCCAGGGTTTTTACAACTGCATGCACTTCACTGAAAGGCATTCGGGTAGGCATGAATAATATTCCCAAGCAGACCCCATCCATCCAGGGACATACCCAAATCTACAGACAAAATAGCCGTCAGCCAGGATAGCCTTCAGTCATGTTTACATGCAAAAGTGGGTTATGTTCGCACATCAGGACTTTCCTTCTCCTACAAAAGTATCTTGCAATATAACAGAGGAGACCCACCCCCCCAGGGGAAAAAATCATGAATGCAAACTGGGGCCATTGTGTGCACAAAACGTTTCCCCCTCCCACACGTGGCTCGCTTGCCGAAACTCTTTGTGCACAAAAGAGGACACACACGGATACATATGCATGGAAGGATACAAGTTAGTTGCCTGTGCAATAGGTTCACAGCCACGCCTTGCCTAAAGATGTTGGCATGTGGGTGGTGGACACACTCCATGCAGATTTAGGCTTGACCTGTAGGCTGCAAGTACCACAACTGCATTGCCAAGGGGAACTTTAGGATTTTGTCTCCCTAGCGATGCCAACAAGGTTCAAAACATTGTCCCAAACCAATGTTCAATTTAAAATAGATGTCTGCATTGTAATCCAGACATTACTGATTTCTCCCACAGATCTTTAGATGCGAGTCCCTAGACAGGAATATCCCTCAAGCTTTTTTTTTGTTGTTTTGGTCACCCAGGCACCCCTTTAAATGTACTGAGTTCACCTGGCAACCCACCAGAAGTCATATCTGGGGCCATCGTGTGCACAGAATTCTTGTGCCACACACTTTGAATGGTGTAAGGATCTGTTGACTGAGGTACCAATGCAACACTGGGAGAGGTAAAGATAGGTGAAAATTGTTTCTCTCTCCCCCCCCCCCCCTCATTTCCCCAGTCTTGTTCACCATATTTCTGCATCAGCATTTAATTTGTCAGCCTTTAAATGTTTCTTCCAAACTACACACTTCTTGCATGCAACGTTGCTTCATACACAAATTTCCGCAATAATTTCCCCATAATACAATGGTTTTAATCTGGGTCATTTTTTACTAATATGAGCATTTTTATAACTAACCCCCCCCCCCCCCCCAGTGCGCAAAATTCGCAGAAGTGTGGCTTTCAAAGGATAGCTGGCTTCCAATTTGTCCATTAACGGGCTTGGAACTTCACTATATCTCCCTGCAAGTATTTTATGCCAAGGAAACCTGCACAGGAACATCGTCGCCTTTTCCAAAACAGAGTATCCTCTGATTCAGTCTTTTGGCTGTGTACCAGCATCTTGGCATTTACCCTCCTTTTAAGAAGCTTTATGAAAAGACATTCTGATCTGCAACTTGGTCCGGCCTCACGAATCTCTTGGGCGAACATTCCAAAGTACACAAGACCACACAAAAACACACACCGCCACCCTGCCTTGGCAGGGTTCTGCTCATGCTTCCTAAGAACCCCGAAACGTCTCCACTGACGTGCAAAAGGCAAGCAGTTGTGCAGGAAGACACTTAAGCCTTCTCCCCATTCCCCAGACCACAAGCAGCCCCTCTTACCAATAAATCAGAGAGAGTCCGTCAAAGCGTTCAAGTTCCCTGCCAGTCGGCTTAAGATAGGACATTCTCTCGTGGCCCCGGAATGACTGGCTCCCTCCTATTGTCCCCAGCGATGGAATAAGGCCGTGCAACAAATCTGGTCGCTCAGTTGCAAAGCCATATGTCAGCGACCGGACGGCGAGCGCTTTCCCCGACAA
This sequence comes from Podarcis tiliguerta, assembly GCF_965153285.1. NCBI lineage: Eukaryota > Metazoa > Chordata > Lepidosauria > Squamata > Lacertidae > Podarcis > Podarcis tiliguerta. The sequence continues at coordinate 34,711,499 of NC_139547.1, forward strand.
TCCAAACACCTACAGAATCACGGGAGCGTTTGAGGGGTGGATTCCGATGCCTCTAATTCCAAGGAAAATACGCGACATGCGACGGGCTCCCCAGAGTTGGAGGCCTCTTGGCTCTCAATGCAAATTGATTTGAGGAATAATTTGCAAAAGGGCAATGCCCTCAACCCCCTCCTGCGCCGGCTAACAAAGGTGGGCTGGCGCCGCGGTCTTGGCCTGAGCATTTCATTCTGGCAGCCTTTCGGGCACAGCGTGCGAGGAACAGATGTTGTGACTCTTTGTTAATCCTAAGTGGCAGGTCCGTCAAGGGCAGAATCATTCCCAAGGGCTTCCAAAGGTTTTAGCTCTGGCTCCAGACATAACAACAAGAGGGTGGCTGAAAAAACCTCCCGGAAGGGACAGCTAGGATTGAAGGGACCCCCTCCCGTGTCTCCTTTTCGCTCCTGCATGAAGGAGAGCTCCCGGGAGCATCGTGGATGCTGCTGTTAGTGGGTCATGAGTCTGTTTCATGCGTTGGGGAGACAAGCAAGGCGCACCAGGAGCCCTTCGCAAGGTATCCTTGGGAATCACACTGGGGACGCAATAAACGGCAGATTGGCACGGAGCCTTTTCATTGCTCCCCGCGTTCCAGACTTACAGATGCTGCCAATCAAGTCGGCAGTCCTTCCCTCCCACTCAGTTGATAAAATATCCTTTGCCCAAGAGCAGATCAAGGAAAAGAAGATTTTATGGTTTTATTTAGTATGTAAACAGTCCAAATATCCCGCCGGCCAGTTAAAAGAAAGAGAGAGAGAGAGAGATGTTTGTTCTAGGATGTTTAAAATATAGAAAACTCTTTTAGATCACATGTGTTGTTGATTTATTTATTTTAAAAATCGCAATATTTACACGTGTATAAATTTGCTCACCCGCTCTGTCCCCAACTACAAAATTCAGGCTGGGAAAGAAGAGATTAAAGAGAATAGAAATGTCCCTCTTGGAAACTTTAAAAATCCAATTTCAGCAGCTAAGGAAAACAGATTAATGGATAGCTCAAGCCCTCCCCCTCAAAGGCTGCCCAGAGATAGATTAGAGAGCTGCCTTCACACTTTTCACGGCAATCGTGTTTGCAATGGATACATATTTGCGTTCCAGCAGTATTTGCTGTGTGGGAAGAGCTGCAAACAGACATGCTCTCAGGCATGTAGTGGCCTGGTAGTACAGCACTGCGGTCCAGCAGAGCTCCCTGTCAGGGATGCGGGGGGAATTCAATTCGGTTCATGTTTAAAGGCAAACCTAATTCACACTTTCCGAAACACTACATGAAGCAAAACACAGGCATCCTTCAAAATTTGCACTTCTCAAAATTTTGCAGAGCAACCCTCCAGCCAGGCGACCTGTGTAAAAATGCATATACAAAGCTGTGCGTAAAAACACTGCAAAAATGATGGACAGAAGTGCATCCTATTAGGGAAAGTTGTTTTGCAAAAATTATGAAAAACCGTGCATATTATGAAAAACTGTGCATATTAGGATAAATTCAGGAAAATGCTGACAAATTTCCATGAGGCCTTTTATTTTTTTAAAAAAAGCACAGACTGATGTGGAAAGGTTGAGATCTGAACTTAAGATGGGGGAAAGGATTGGAAACTGATATATTTGCCCATCCCTACTCCCTGGGCGCGTAGAAATGCATGCCTGTTCGTCACATTTTCTGTATTTGCTTTGAGGGATATGAGTTAGCAAAGCCACAAATAGCAGAGCTTCCATATCATCTGAAGCATGACTGGTCTACCCTCAGAAAGGGATAGTTCACAGTATGATTAATAGAATCACACAGACAAGCAACAGGCCAAGATGACTGTCCTATGAGAGGTGGGTGTATCTGCCTCGGTTTCTCCCAGGTTCTCATTTTTCATAGTCTATGGTTCAGTTCAATACATTTCCACATCAGCATGGAATGTTTATTTTCAAAAAAAAAAGAGGTCCTCGTGAAAATTTGTCTACATTTTAGGGAACCTTCCTGCTAATATACATATTTTTGTATCGTATATTGCCAAATGTGCACATTTTTGCAATCAAGTAATTAAAAATGTCTTTATCAGGGGAAGTGTGCATAAGAACCCAGATGTCTGTGAACATAGTGTGCAAAATATACCAGGGGAAATTGCTTTCCAAAAATGAGGAGATGAGATAGCCCAATATGTTTAAACTTACTGAATTGTGTTACTTCTTAGTGAGCCATTAGGTAAAATGTTGGCTGCATGCTTAGACCTCCATATTTTAAGATCTAAATCTGCACAGAGCAATTCAATAATTCAACCCATTCATGAAGCAGTGTATGCTGGGGGAACTTTACCAACTGAGTTTCTGCTTGTAAAGCAATTATAAAAAGTATAGGACCTTATCTTGGAGCAAAGGGTTGGTGCTTATTACTGCAAACTGGAGAAGACGATGGCCTTCTGGCTGTCTTTAGCTGAAGGCACTTTTTGAATCTTGATCCCTAGTATTATGTAGCATACAGCAAAGGACACAGAATGCCAAATATAAGGGGTGTTTGCACCCGCGCAAGGCTGCCACCTCCTGCAAGCCTGAGAATATAGCTGTGGGTTTTTTAAAAAAAGAAAATGTATAAAAATCAGCAACGGATGGGGCGAACATGTACAGAAGACTGGAAGGAAGAGGAACAGAGAGAGCATTGAAACTGACAAGATTGGTCCATCCTTTGGTATGCGTCTTCTTTCAAATGTCTTCCTTTGCGCAAATGCCGGCTGAGATCCACCACAATGAAAGAGCTTTCAGATTCGGCAAGAACTTCTCCCTGCTGTAGTTGGAGAGATGAGCGGAAGCTGCAGGTGGGTGGGCATGGAGCTGTGAAGAACCAGGGCACCTGCCAGGGTGCATAGGTCTATTGGATCACGGGTGTTAGTGAAGCTAAGAGGTTAATCGCTGGTGGAGATGTGTCACACCTTGGCAAGGGGCTCCTGATGGAGTTGATGGCAAGCAAAGGCATTAGTGGCACAAAGCCACGCTGAAGCTCCAGGCCTCTTAATAGGCCCTGCTGTGATTAAACAGTGCTGAGCCCACCAACGAGGACTGTTTTACAGGCGAGCAGCCCCCTTTACACCGTGGGTGGGGAACTCCAGGCTTGGGTGCTGAATGCCACTGTTGGGATTCACACCTCCTTAGACCACACAGACCCTCCAGGCCCCACCCCTCATCTGATTTGAGCATTTTTGGTTGGCTGGTTTCATGGACTGCTTGGACGCAGAGGAATGGTGCGAGGAACCAGCTGGGGAACCCCAAGGGAAGGAGGCTCAGAGCCTGGGGACTGGTGGTCGGACAACCGTGAGTGGTCAGAGGGAGAAGGCTAGGAAGAGGAGGTGTCAGAAGCTGAAGTGGTGATAGGACTTAGAGACCTGGGAGAGTCCGTAGCAGAGAGAAGTGCAAAATCAGAGGCAGAAGCTGAAGCAGGAGAATGGAAGGAAATAGGCCAAGAGGCAGAGATGAGTTAGGCCAGTGAAGAGTCATGGGTGTCTCCCCCTCCTGCAAGCGACAAGCTTCCTTCTCCCTGCCTGTCTCCCAGAACAAGAAGAGGCATGAAAAGAGCGTAGGAAAAGATGGCTCCATGCTGGGGCAGTCTCAGATTACTTGGGAAAAGCCCTGGAGAGGAGTGGACTTAGACAACTGTGGGAAGGTGGGGACTTGCAATCTCAGCAACTGATCCATGGGGCAAGACCTACCGGGAATGCCCTGCTGTACTCATGAGGCCTGACACTAAGTCAGTGCAGATCGTGGTTCTTGCTAATAGGGAGTTACCTCCAATTTGAACGGTATGATTTACTGCTGGTTCACTCCTGACAGCTGGAATGTGTCCTTGAACCCTGAAGATGCCTCTTGCTTGCCTGGATGGAGGAGGGAGAAGGGTGTGCCAGCGTGTGTAGAAAGTGGCCTGAAGTAAAATTCACATTTGTTGCTCCACTCACTTTTTCTTCTCACGTGGCCCTCCAAAGACTGCCCAGAATGGAATGTGGCCCTCCAGCTGGAACAGGTTCCCCATCCCACTTTACCTGCTCAATGAACCAAGGAGAGATCTTTGTAGGGGAAGGGCTCAGGGGTGGAGCTCAGGCTCAGGCATGCTTTGCATGCAGAAGGTCCCAGGTTCAATCCTCCGGATCTCCAGGTAGGGCTGGGAATGCCCCTTCTGTGAAACCCTGCAGAAGAGCTGCCAGTAAGTAATAATAATAATAATTTATTATTTATACCCCGCCCATCTGGCTGGGTTTCCCCAGCCACTCTGGACGGCTCCCAATCGAATATTAAAAACACAATACAACATTAAACATTTAAAACTTCCCTAAACAGGGCTGCCTTCAGGTGTCTTTTAAAAGTAGGATAGTTGCTTATTGCCTTGACATCTGGTGGGAGGGCGTTCCACAGGACAGGTGCCACTACCGAGAAGGCCCTCTGCTTGGTTCCCTGTAACCTCACTTCTCACAGGGAGGGAACTGCCAGAAGGCCCTCGGCGCTGGATCTCAGTGTCCGGGCTGAACAATGGGGGTGGTGACGCACCATCAGGTATACAGGACCAAGGCCATTTAGGGCTTTAAAGGTCAGCACCAACACTTTGAATTGTGCTCTGAAATGTACTGGTTGATAATGCTGTTGATAACGCTAAGCAGAATGAGCCAAGGGTCTGACTTGGCGTAATACGGCTTCCTATATTAGACTTGGTTGGGGAGATGACGTGTACATCATCTTCTGCATTCACCTTCAGCATAAGAGCCTAGGAACCTAAAAAGAGTTCTGCTAGATCAGTCCCTCTAGTCTATTATCCTCTTCTGACAGTGACCACCCAGATGCCCCAATGGGAAGTCCGCCAGCAGGACTTGAACGTAACAACACTCTCCCCACATCACGAGTCCTGTGGCATCACCAAGGCACGGAGTGGCAGGCAGAGGCATGCAAATATAATAACAAATAGTAGTAGTAGTAGTAATTGCTATTGTTATTATTAGCATCAAGAGGACTGTCCACCTCACTCCCTCATTTGTAAAATCAGCACATGCCACTTTATGTTCCAGGTTACCAGGCTCAGAGCAAGCCAGGATCTTAAACCATAGTCTGACTGTAAAGGTAGAGGTAAAGGGATCCCTGACCATTAGGTCCAGTCGTGGCCAACTCCGGGGTTGTGGCTCTCATCTCACTTTATTGGCTGAGGGAGCCGGCGTACAACTTCCGGGTCATGTGGCCAGCATGACTAAGCTGTTTCTGGCGAACCAGAGCAGCGCACGGAAACGCCGTTTACCTTCCTGCCGGAGCGGTACCTATTTATATACTTGCACTTTGCCGTGCTTTCAAACTGCTAGGTTGGCAGGAGCAGGGACCGAGCAACGGGAGCTCACCCTGTCACAGGGATTCAAACCGCTGACCTTCTGATTGGCAAGCCCTAGGCTCTGTGGACAAAATACGGAACAATGGTAGTTTGCAGCAAAGGTACTGTGTGCTTGGGCAAAATGTTTGTTGAGTTCTCAGCTGGTTAAGCCAAGATTGGGGACAGACAAATCTGTCAATATCATTTTCTTTCATCTTCTCATTTTTCCAGTCTTCAATTCAGTTCTTCACATTTGTGTGAAGTTCTTTAAAAAAAAAAAAAAATCACCAGCATTTTAGAGTGCTCTTTTCACCCAAAACTGAAAACCCAACGTCTCCCTCATGACAGCAGCAGCAGCACTCCAACCAAACTGAACATCTGAGTCCTACTTAGCTGGCAAGGCCACCTTCATTTAAAAGCCCCTAGACACCAACTGAATGTAGCCCAGGGGCTCCCTCTTGTGGGCAACATAGAGCACATCAGCTTAGCATGGCTTGGCAACATGGACCATGAACGGCGATCAGTGCTGTGAGCTTTAGTTCTGCCTGTTAACCAAGGACAGATCTTGGGTGCTTTTTTCTTTTTCTTTAGAAAAGAGAGTTTCTGGTCTTGTGTGCAAAATACTGGAGAATCTATCATACTTGCTCAACGCTTAGGGCCCAGGTTCTCTGTTGCGGGGAAACATACAAAACTGCCTTTTAATCAATCAGATCATTGGTCCATCTAGCTCAGTATTGTCTACACGGACTGGCAGAAGCTCTCCAGGGTTGCAGGCCATGGATCTCTCCCAGTCCTACCTGGAGATGCTGGGAGTTTCTGCATGCAAAACCAGTGCTCTGCCACTGAGTTACACTCCTTCCTCACATCTGTGGTTATAACCTTTCCCTCACTTGGAACGTGCTTTCCTGGAGATTTGTTGATGCATGCAAACATACTGCCTCCAGGGGGCGCTCTCTGATCTCTGTCAGGTTGGAAGGTGATCAGCCCTGGTGTAGCAATCAAAACTGAGGCAGCCTCACGCCCCTTGCCAGACAACTTGGGGAGCCCAACCCACTCTATTTTTAAACATCCCTGTGCTCTTCTCTGTCCATTCTCAGGACCCAGCTATTCCTTCTATTGTTCCTCTCAGGGATGGGCCACTGGTGTCACAAGTACAATGCCACAAGTGTTATTTATTTCCTTTCAAAACCAATTCCTTCTCCTGTTTGCAAGAGAGCCACAGGGCGAGTAGGCACACAAGGAGGCGATTGGCAAAAACCGGCTCCACCTTCAGCGGAGGAGAGGCTCAGAAATTGGGGGAGGCTTTGTCGAAACTGTTTGGGATCCAGCCCGGCCCCCAGGTGACTCTGGGTTCAAGGAGCTCAGCCAGCTCTCCCCCAACAAATCTGCTGAGATATTGGGCGTTGCAGCAGCTCCTGTCACAGCAAAAGGCTCACCTCCTTTAGCCTTTGTTGTTTCTCAGCCAAGCATTTCATTTGAGAAAGACAGCAGTGTAAGGCAAGCAAATCCACAGGTGAGAAGGTGAAGTGGGCATTTGGTCCCGTTAAAAGAAAGCAAAGGCAAACCCCAAGACGGATGGGCAGGGGAAGCTGCAGGTTTGAGAGAGGCCCACGCAGAACATAGCTAAACTATGGAACTCGCCCCAGCAGGAGGCAGTGATAGCCACCAACTCGGAAGGCTTTAAAAGAAGATTGGACAAATTCATGGAGGAGAAGGCTGTCAGTGGCTGCTAGCCACAATGGCTATCCTCTGCCTTCAGTAGTGCTTCTGAATACAAGTTGCTATAAACCACGGAGGGTGGGGCAGTGCTCTTGTGCTCAGGGCCTGCTTGAGGGTTTCCTGCAAACATCTGGGTGGCTGGTGTGAGAACAGAACTCACATAGCAGGCTCTTCTTATGTCCGAAGTGAACCCTGGAAAGTCCCCTCCATTGTCAGGAAGGCCCTGTAGGTTTCTGTTAGGCAGCCATTGTTGCAATCAACACTGCTTGGCTGAATCTAGCTGCCATTTTAATTACAGTGGTAAGCTGTACGCCGGCTCTCTCAGCCTATAAAGCGAGATGAGCATCGCAACCCCAGAGTCGGCCACAACTGGATCTAATGCTCAGGGGTCCCTTTACCCCTTTACCTTTACCTACCTCGGGTTAAGAACTTAATTCGTTCTGGAGGTCTGTTCTTAACCTGAAACTGTTCTTAACCTGAGGTACCACTTTAGCTAATGGGGCTTCCCGCCGCTGCTGCTTGATTTCTGTTCTCATCCTGAAGCAAAGTTCTTAACTGGAGGTACTATTTCTGGGTTAGCGGAGTCTGTAACCTTAAGTGTCTGTAACCCGAGGTACCACTGTACCCACAACACCCCAAAAGTGATGCTACATCAAGGGCACTTTGGGCCAGCCCTAAGCAGGGGTGAAGGGACTATATTTACTTTTTATTATTATTATTACAAAAATGCACATTCCTTGTCAGACCTCATAGTATCAAGGCAGTTTCTAGCTGTGATAATATTTGACATTTGATAGGCAAATATTGAGAGGCAAAGAGAATGCGATGCAATAAAAATAAGATATATCAAAAGCAATCTGCTATGCCAATGGGTGAGCACCCTGTCTTTTCCATTATAAACGTAAGAAGCGCCTGCTGGATCAGGCCAATGGCCCATCTGCTCCAGCATCCTGGTCTCACAGTGGTCAACTAGGTGCTTGTGGGAAACTGGCCAGCAGGATCCGGGCACTGGAACACTCCCCACTCCTGTGGTTTCCAGGAAGTGATATGACTCAAGTATCTGTTGCCTTTTGTACCTGATCACTCTGTTTTCTGATAGGGTTGCTGGATGTCAAAGGAGAGTGGTGTTTTGGCTTACATTCCTTTCCTGTTCCCTAGGGTCTGCTCTGTCTGTTTCAGTCTTCAAGCCCCCTCACCCACAGTGTCAGATTCAGTGAAAGATCCCATCTCCAGGTCACAGCCAAGCACACCTCTTTGCGGAAGAAGCCGTTCATTCAAACCAGTAGCAATGCTTTAATCAGAGACCCACACATAGCATTCTAGGCCAGATCAGGTACGGCGAGCCATTCCCTCATGAGCAACCATCCAGGGGCCTCAAAATGCCCGGGAACTGTAGTTTCCCAAGGGAGCTGAGAGCTGTTATTATGTCCCTCACAGAGCTAACAGTGAGTATATCAGAAGTTCTCCATTGCTGGCCTAAGGCAACACCTGTTAATCTCTGAGCTATAATTCCCAGAGTTCCCTGGGAAGAGGGATTGATGGTTCAACCATGATGGGAATTGCAGCTCTGTAACAAACTGCAGTTCCCATGATTCTTTGGGGTGGGAGCCATAACTGTTTAAAGCATGGGTTGGCAAACTCAGGCCCGTGGGCCAGATCAGGCCCAATTGCTTTCTAAATCCGGCCCACGGATGTTCCAGGAATCGCTGCGTGGATTGCCAGTGTGTGGATCACCAGTGCGCACGTTCTTTCCTTCTCCCTCCTGCTCACCACCCAGCCTAGAGGAGGAAGGGGCTGGGCTTTGTTGGTGCCAGCCCCTCTCCGGAGCCCTTTCACATGCCTCTCATTGTCCCTCCGCCGCTGCCAGCCCCTGCTGCTCACAAGACACGGAGCCGCAATTGGCTGAGCACCCCTCTCGAGCAGCTGCCATTTAAAGTACCCCTCTCCCGAGCCCTTTCATGCGTCGCTCATCATCCCTCGTTCATTCCCCCCCCCAAAAAATATAGTGTGGCCCCCCACAAGGTCTGAGGGACAGTGGACCGGCCCCCTGCTGAAAAAGTCTGAGGACCCCTGGTTTAAGGGGTGTGGCACTGTGTTAAATGCATAGTGCAGACACAAGACCTTACATAGGTGCAGCAGGCTACATTCTAGCCAGGGAAAAGTCAGAGGGATCTCCCATCCCACCTCTCCATCCTCTATCAAGGCAGAGAAGAAGCACCATCCCAGTTCAAGGACACATTCCAGCCAGGCAAAAGCTCTCAAGGAGGGTGTAAATTAAGACCAGGGAAGGGTGTGGGCCAAGGAGAAGCTTGGAGAGCCAGACTTGACCTCCTGACCTGAAGTTCCCTGCTCCTGGGCCTGATCCACCATACTCGGAAGGGCATTTGGAAGGAGCACTCAGCTTCATGAGTCTTCTTTCTGCTTCCCAACCAGGACATCTGAATGCATTTGACAGGGCAGCAGAGGTGGGTGCTGCCTCTACAGGCTTTGAGGGTGGGGGGCTTCAAGAGACTCTTTGGGGCCTGATGCTGTCACCCACAGATTCAAGCTCTGCTCTCAGGGATGGGCCGCAGATTCCAATCCATTGACGAGAGAGACAGAGAGAGAGAGAGAGAGAGAGAGAGAGAGAGAGAGAGATGCAACACACAGGAGGGTGTAACCCTCTACTTTCTTTAGAGATGGAATGAGGGAGGGGTGAAGGCAACTCGGCAGGGCAGGCCCAACCTGTTCCTGAAACCCCAGAGCTGGTTCGTCAAGGGAGAGGCTCTGCCAAGAGTGAAGGCTGGGAAAGTCAACGCTCAAAGGGAACCTGTGCTCTGTGGTCGGTGGCGGTTTCAGGTGTGCGAACACAGAAAGGCAGGCCCACAGACCTGCCCTGTCAGGAGGGCTTGCACCTGTACACCGACCAGAAGCCCAGGGAAAGACAGCGGCAACTCCCTCTCCTATAGCATAGCAATGCCGTTGGAGAAAGGATCAGTCTAAAGCTCAGTCCCCCTGTGGGAAAGTGGTTAGAGCAGGGGGAGAGAAGCCTCACGTCCAGAGGCCAAATGCAGACCTCCAGGCTAGGGGCAACATATTGCATTATGCTGCTAGAGGCACAATGGGAAGGGCCACCTTGACCTGCTCTGCTTCTTCCATTGGTGCCACCATTACTGCTGCTTCTCCACCCACCTCCTCAGCTGCTGGTGGGAAAGCAGCGCTGCCATCATTCCCAGTTTTGGGCAAGGTCGCCCCTGATTTGAGTAGATCTTGCCGATAGTGCATGAGATCTTGAATGCTGGAAGGTGTTTAAAAGATACTTGCAAAACTATATCGAAAAATCAGAACTCCTATTAGAATAAACAAGTTCCGTTTCAAACACTGAAATGCTGAATAAGATGGATAACAATGTGCAATAGAAAAAGACGTATGAAATGAGGCTAAAGGTGTGTGAAAGAAAGTAATAGAAGTGGAAAGAAATTGCAATTGAGTAGATTGGAAGTCTAACACAAAGGTGGGGTGGGGGGGTGGATGGTGATGGGAAAAGGAATTATTTGTGGGATTGAGTGTAAGTATGTTTGAATACTTTTAAGGATTGTATGAAATGTATGTTTGTATGCTTGTATATCTGTAATATATGTGTATTAATGATGAACTATTTTAGCAATAAAAAGAGAGAGAGAGATCTTGAATGCTCTTGCAAGATCTCGTGCAATTTTGGATGCAATTTCAGTCAAAATCGGTGCTAACACTGGCGCTGCTTCTGTGCCGCCTTAGGGGCTTCTGCCACCTGAGGCAGCTGCCTCAGTCTGCCTAATGGCAGAGCCAGCTCTGCTCCAGGCCTCTCTGGGGTTGAACAATGCATGGATTCATAGAACTGTGGCATTGGAAGGAACCATAACCAGACCCTCTAAGTGCCCCTATTTCTAGGGACAGTCCCAGATTTATAGAAGCCGTCTCAATTTCTGATCCGATCCTGGAATGTCACACTTTCCCTTAGGATATCCCTGAGGAGAAATGTTGGAGGGTATGGAGTTATGTGCCCCCTGAACCAAAGAGATGAGTAACTATTCAACCTTTAGAAGACATCTGAAGGCAGCCCTGCATAGGGACATTTTGTAATGTTTAATGTTCTATTATGTTTTTATATATGTTGGGAGCCACCCAGAGTGACTGGAGCAACCCAGTCAGATGGCAAGCTATAAGTTAATAAATAATAATTGAATAGGACGTCCCTATTTTCATTGGAGAAATATTGGAGAGTATGCATGAGCCTGGCTGCCGGATTAGGCCAAAGGCCCATCCAGTCTGCCCGTGGGAGTTCCTTCAATAAAGGGTGGGGACAAAAATGAAACAAGCAAACAAAGACGAGAAGAGGAGCCAACATGTGCTGGAGTCTCAGCAGCCCATTTGTGCAGGCATTTAAAATCAGAGCGTTGCACCAGGTCTTTAAATTTCTTCTGCTTCGGACAATGCGGCACCGGTTCTGCCCACATAGCCCAAGTGCCAGAAAGGTGATTCACGCCCCTCTTGAGGGATGGGTGAAATGAGAATGCCACGCATACCTGTGTGTCACGTGAAGAAGGAACACCCTGGGCTAACCAAAAGTGGGGTTGGGGGGGGACAGGGCTTGGCGGGGCAGGACAGATTCCTCTTGTACTTTTGACCGCCGAGGTGGTTTCTATTTTGGCAAGAAGCTCAGCATTGGATTAATAAGGTGCTAACCTAACAAAGGGTCATCCTGCAAATGAACAATTTCCCCCTACTCATTGCTAGTTGTTTCTTTAACAGCAATGTGATGGGCAGCGATCCAGTTGGCAAAGCTGGGGGAATGCAGAACCAGCTGAATATGTGTCTGATAAAGCACAGAGCTCTTGTCTGCCAGAAAGGCTGGGTGGGGGCCCTCCTCTTTTGACACTCAGGGTTCTCTCTAAGTCCTGCTCAGAGTAGACTCATCGAAATTAATGTGTCAAAGTAAGTCTTGCCCTTTAACTTCAGTAGGTTCACTCTGGTTAGGACTAGCACCCGCAACAACCCTAAACATGCAGATTCAGGACACGTAAGTTGGCATATGCAAATGTGATGCAAATACCCGTCTCCTTTGGTTTCCTTTTTTGGTGATATGTTAAGTGGCGGCCCTCCTCCTTCTCCTGGTGGCAACCATTCAATTAGATCCCAGGACAGTTCAGGTTGTTCAGCAGGCTCCTCCATGTAGGCGGAAAGGTATTAAGAAGGAGGGGGGAAACACCCAAATTGTCAACAGCCAGCTGATATATAGCAGTTTGACTCGATGGGAGAAAATACCTGTAAGTGACACACAGCTTATTTATGGCTTCCTGTCGCACGTCAGGGCTTACGTTGCGTGACAAGCGATGCCTGTTCACCTGTGATGTCAAGAGGCCAGGCACACTGGTACCATGTTTTCCATGAACGCATGTCTTCTGGCGGCAGTCAGTGGTACAAAGGAAACATCTGCATTTATTCCTCCACCCACTTTCCTCTCTGGCCCGGCCCACCCCTGGCACGTGGCCCCTGGAAGGTTGCTCCGAAGGGAATGTGGCTCTTGGATTGAAAAATGTCCTTACACATGGGATAAGTGCACAAGTCTTGCTGCCAAACGTTCCTTGAAAAATGCAAGGGGTTTGCCCTCCTGCAAACTGCATGTCCAAGCGACATACGAACAAATTCCAGCTCATCCAATGATGTCCCCATCTCCGCAGTGATGTTGGCAAAGAGCCTGTTTCTGGCTCCTGTCACAGCAGGCTGTTTGCAGCTGAGGAGGACTTCTTCAAATTTCACACCCCAGCTGATGTCATAGTTGCTCAGAGGGGGGCCATGATCCTCAGGATTTTTGTGTCATTTATCACGAACTTCTTTAACATAGCACCTTTGGCGTACTTTATAAAGTCACTTATGCCGAAACAAAACAGGACAGGTCTCTGCCCTGATGACCCTACATTTCCATAGCAAGGGAAACAACAAAGAGAAGGAAGGAAGTGTTGGCAGAGGCACTTAAATCATGCTGAAGGAGTCCTGAGAGAAAAGAAACTGGCAATACTTTTCTAGGTGAGCTGAGCAAAAACAGCACATAATAAGAGGAGAAATAAACAGAGAGGAGTTGTCTTTCTTACAAGGTTCAGGGCTAGTCCATAGCAGGAAGAGATACAGAGGAAAACTCACTCAGAACTAACCAGCCACTCAGAACTTGAATTACCTCAGTGGGGCCAATGTGGCTGGCTGTTGGGAACCACTTCTTAGTTGGCTGACTGTAAACAGAATTAACCCATTGGTTAGTAGCTGAATGATCCCTGGTGTTGTACTTCCAATAGAGAGAAGCTGGGATAAACCAGGGATAAATGTGGGCAAGTGTAGTCTTCCGCTCTGCTGGCAATGAGGACTAGAACCTCCATAAGGCAAGATGTATTTTGAGAAGAAAGAGAGGTGGCCCCATCATGTGGGCATTCTGGAAGGACATTGCAGGCATACAGACTAACAGAGGATGGAGCCTTTTAAGGGACTAGGGGACGTGGGTGGCTGAGGGTAGTAGAGCTGGAGGAAAGAAGGCCAGAGGCAGGAAATAATACTTACTTGGGAGCCAGTTCAATGAAAGCAATCTATGACTTTTATATCTGAGTGGGGTTGCCAACAGTTTTGCTAGCCCGTGCTCCTCCACCTTTAGCAGCAGTTTCACCTGCAGATGTTAGCAGGCAATCGCATTCATCTACTTGCCCTGAAAGCTCCACTTGTCAATCTCTGCAGATAGAACTGCTGATTAAAACTGCATAGGAGCGAGCCAGCCTGATTCCCACCCCATCAGTTGGCCACCCTATTTTCTAGGCAAAACGATCCTTCCCTTTGAGCATCCCATGAACCTACAGGACTTGATTAGTGTAATTGCTGCCACTTATTGCTGGGACACCAAAATTGGAGGGTGTTTGATTTTCTTTAATTACATCCGCTTTGCTCTCTCTCCTTGCCATAACCCTACAGTGCAGTCCCTGGGTGCCTAGTTGTTCAAGAGAGGGAGGAGAGGGAGGCTGTGTAATATTGCCTCCAGGGCTATACGCAAGCCATTTGATGCTTGAGAAGATCTGCGTCAATTCATGGATCCAAATAGCCCAGAGGGATGTGGAAGGCTGCTGGGTGACAAGAGTCTTAGAACAGACCTCCCACACTGGGATGTGGAAGCTTGACATGTTTGTGTCTTTTAAGCGTTCCAGGGAGCATGAAATACACCCGTCATTTAAATTTGGACTAGTTTTCTCGCATGCATAGAAAAAGAAGAACAACATAAAACGCTAGAGGTGATAATTAACATAGCAAAGTTAGGATAATTGTGTTTTATCACCGATTACTAGAATTGTGAATGGTCTTTGTGCTGATTTGAGCAAACAGTTCAGCTTTAATTCAGGGGTGGGGATCCTCTGGCCTGGGGACTGGATGCAGCCCTCTCATTCTCTCTGTCTGGTCCTCTGGCTTCAAAACTTCCCAGATACATCCCAACCAACCCTCCTTTGCACCCTCCTTGAATTTTCTGACCTGACCAAAATGTGTCCTTGCCACATGACTCTTGTTTCATTGGTTTGAGGGTAAAGAGGCGCGCATGACCATGTGCAGAAATAAACTAGCCTACTGTGCAAAGGTGGCATGTACATTAACTGCCCTACTCACTTTTGCTCCCCCACCACTACCACTGGCATGTGAACCCCAGAAGGTTGCTCAGAATGGAATGTGGCTCTCATGCATGCAGCCAGCTCCTGGAGGCTGAGGTCCCTTCACCCCCCACCCCCCCTGGCAATTTTTTTTTTTGAGAAGGCCAGATCCACCCCCCCCCCCAAAAAAAGTTGGCGGGCATTGCTATTCAAATGGTGGGTGGGTACCACGTCTAGTGATTGATTATACAAGGCAGGACTTACCTGCCCCCCCCCATATTTTATTCAAGTTAGCACCCCTGCCGCCATGCAAAACAGGGTATCCTATCCCTGCTTTAACCGAATTTTCACAGATGCACTTCATGGCTTCAGTTATATTTTATTTCTTTGATTTACATACAAAATATTTTATACCACCCTTTCAGCTGCCTATATACTACTCAGGGAGGCTTTCAACAATTTGAAATAACAAAGCAATACAGTGGTACCTCGGATTAAGAACTTAATTTGTTCTGGAGGTCTGTTCTTAACCTGAAACTGTTCTTAACCTGAAGCACCACTTTAGCTAATGGGGCCTCCTGCTGCTACCACACCACTGCCCACAATTTCTGTTCTCATCCTGAAGCAAAGTTATTAACCCGAGGTAATATTTCTGGGTTAGCGGAGTCTGTAACCTGAAGCGTATGTAACCTGAGGTACCACTGTAATAGGCATTAAACTACAATGAACAGAACAATCAACATATATCTTTTTATATTGCTGTAATGTGCCCTGGGACCTTTTGGTGAAGGGTGGGTAATAATAATGAGCAAGTTTTAAAATCTTCATATGAAGATTTCTGTCTAATAAATTTTCCTTCCGTGTCCAGATATACGTCTGTTTGTCTAAGATAGATACATTGTCCATTTTTTGAATCAGACTCTAGTCCACAAATTATATCAGTTTTTTGAGAATTGCAGGTGGATGGAGTACTGTTGTGCTCATGTCCAGATTTCAGGCTTCCCATTGGGGTATCTGGTCAATCACTGTGAGAAGAGGATGCTGGACTAGGTGGGCTACTGGCCTGATCCAGCAGGCTCATATTACAGTCCTAAAAGTCTATGAAATCATTCCATGGTCTGAACATAAGCAAGGCTACCACCTTGCTGAAGCTAAGTGGCTCTGGGTCTGGTCATGCAGGCTGGGAGCTGTAATGCAAAACATCTGGGCAGCACCCGGTTGGCGAAGCCAGTCTTTGGAGAGGCCTGAATTCTTTTTGGCTGCAAATGTCAATGCATTGAAAGAATTTTCCGTTCACCTCTCAAGATTAGAGCAGAGAGGGAGAGGCCTGAGAAAAGGGGTGGAGGAGGGAGACAGAGAGAGAGAGACGATGCTATGTATGAGCAAACCATGTCATGTTTCTGGGTTTACAGTTTGAATGTACAGCCAGGCGGTGGTGGGTAGAGCGGATCTGCAGCTCTGCTTTTGCCAGAGGGCATTATCCATGTGCTTCAGGGCAGTGGCGTAGCGTGGGGGGTGCAGGGGGGGCCGGCCGCACCGGGCGCAACATCTGGGGGTTAGGGTTAGGGTGCGCAAATCCACGGGTTAGGGGGCGCAAATTACTTGCCTTGCCCCGGGTGCTGACAACCCACGCTACGCCACTGCTTCAGGGGAAGCAGTGGCAAGCAGAAGCTGCTATTGAGTAGGTGCAAAGGAGAAGGGAACCTAAGATCGTAGGAAGCTGCATGGGCGTTGCTGCTGCCCGTCAAGTGGTGTGCCTTCCCATTTTCCTGGACCAGGAAGCATTAAAGACTACAAAGCCATAATGCAGTGCAACATAGCAAGCTGCCTTATACTGAGTCAGACTGTGGGTCCATATAGCTCAATATTGTCTGCGCTACCTAGTGGTGGCTCCTGAAGCCCCTACCTGCAGGGCTTGAACCTGGGACCTTCTGCATGCAAAGCAGGTGCTCTACCACTGAGCTATGCCCCCAACCAACAAAGACGCAGCCTCTCAGATCAGTGCCTCTCTTGAGAACACATTCAACACAAAAAACCTCCTCCTCCCCACCCCCACCTCCCCTCTTCTCCTGGGAAGCAACTATTTCAGACAATATTTACAGATAGTAGAGAGAACAGAATTCAGGGCTGGGCAGGAGAAGGGTGTGAGATGCATTTCAAAAGAGAGAGAGAAAGAAAGAAAGAGGCAGAGAGTGCCAAGAAAATTAATTGCATAAGATGCTTTCTCTCTGCCTGGCCCCTCCCAACCTCCTGCTGCTCCCACAGGTTATGGTAGAAAACCACTTTTAGATAAACAAGTGCCGCACTGCTGGAGTCACCTGCAAAGAATCTGCTCACAGAGATGCCACAGGAGGAGACTGTCAGCGTGGCTGCCAACTTCACACTGGTCCAGCCAGTAAAGGCTTTTATGTTGTTAAGCCATCAACTTACTAGTCAGGTTTGGAAAAGCCAATGAACACATCAAGAGGGTGGTGGGGTTTTTGTTTTTAATGTAACCACAACAAATGCTCTCCAAAGATTTATTTGTTTGTTTGTTTGGAAAGACTTAGACACTGCTTAATTGTAAAAAAAAACAAAAACAAAACTCCAATGCACACATTTTTGGGGGCAAGAAAATTCTCCTAATATAATGCATTTGCAATGTTGTTTTCTTTCAGTTTCTATTTTTTTTCAATCTTAAATTCAGTTCTCCCCATTTCTGCAGCAGTTCCCATTTCATTCTAAATTTGTGTGAAAATTCAACAGCATTTTAACATGACTTTCTCTTAATAAACAAATTTCTGTGTGCCTTTAACTAATGCAAACATTTATGCATTCAGCTTCTCCTAATACAATGCATTTTTGTATATTTATGCACACTGTCCTCCTAATATATGCATTTTTGCAAATAGCTGTTTGTTTGGAGAACTACAGCGCAAAATTCGTATACTTGCCAATTTCGAAGGGTGGTTGTGTTTCACTTGTCATATCGTTTCAAAAAGTGTGGATTTGATAGATTCGCCTTTAAACGCAAACTGAATTGAATTTCTCCCTCCATCTGTACTCTGGAGAAGACAGAATGGGGCTTGATGCACCAAGATTGTAAATGAGAATAAGCCACTTTCATTATTTACTGGATCTCTGAGCATGACCGAGAAATCAGTGCAGTGAAATGCAGGTGTGAAATCTGGCAAGTCAGGACAACTCGGAAGATTAACTGGAGGGCCTTGGAAATCTTGGCACTGCCTATTGCCTTCCTGCTTTGTTAGAATTCTCTTGAGGCTTGTTCCATCTTGTTCCCATCTCCTCCCCTTCTTCCCAACCCCACAGGCCTTTTGTTTGTGTGTGTGTCTCCCCACACACTCTAGAACTGATGCCATTTGTTGGCTTCAAACAAGACTCCCTGACAACTATGGAGTCCTAGACCATATTCACCTTCCCAGTTACTAAGCACACACTGCATTTCCCATGCTGCCTCTTTTAAACTCACAGTTCACACATGACGTTATCCAAAATGTATATGTATCCTGTATTTTCATTATAAAATATCGCCATTGGTCACATGGAAGCACTGTGATGCTTCAAACACTCACAACCTCTCCCAAATAATGCTGGGAACTGTTGTTTGTTGACTATATTCATTATTGCAAATGCACATAAATAGCAGGATGCATGGAAGGGCAGCCGTGGTACAGGCCCCTTCTTTAAAATATAAATAGGAGCGGAGTGGCTTGGAAGGAGCGTATTTGCACATCAGCTCTTATTTTGATTAACCCTGTTGCCGTGAAATTGCACATTGAATTTCAGCACAGAGCTGGATGAAAGACCAGCTTCGGGCGTTGGGCCAAGGTGGTTTTTAAAATGATGAATTGAAAGGAGCGATAAACAAGATGACATAATTAGAGTGCAGGATCAGCAGCCAGCACTCAACACAGGCCGGGGAGAATTCACAGGTCTCTCCTAAAAGCTCCAGAGAGAAGTTAAAATCAACAGACTGAGCCTGGGCACGAATATTTTAAAAAGAGAGAGGTGGCTGTAGGTTTTCTCAACATTAGCAGCTCACAGGGCATGAATACTCCACCAGCCTCAAGAGAACACAAGAATAGCCCTGCTAGATCAGGCCAGAGGCCTATCTAGTCCAGTATCCTGGCCTCAAAGAGGCCAGCTAGATGAGACCTGAGTGCAACAGTGCTCTACACATTTGTGATTCCTAGCAACTGGTATTCAGAGGCATGCTTCCTCCTGTGGGAGTGAGTTCCATAGTTTATCTGTGCATTGCATGAAGAAGTATTTTATCTGTCCTGAACCTTCCAACATTCACCTTCGATGGATGTCTGTAAGTTCCAGTCTTGAGGAACACTTTCCACTTTCTCCATGAAACTCACAATTTTTTAAACGTCTATCATGCCACCTCCTACTTGCCTTTTCACTAAACTATAACATTCCAAATGCTGCGATTTAGAAGCAGAATGCTGGGAGTTAGCGAACGGAATTATAATGGGGGAGAAGAGGAATATTGAATGGGTACTTCACAATGGAAGTAATACCTATGGCTGCTTAACGGGGGTCCTCTGTAAGACTAAGTTGAGGGTCTAAAATGGTGATGATGAATGATATCCAGGTGAGCAGATAGAGAAATCTTAAGGTGGGTACAGGTGCAGACATTACAGACTTACCCTTCATGAATTTGTCTAAGACTGTGTACATGCTTCTTTTTCTTCTGCATCCATTGTGCTCCCAACACTTGTTTGGGAAGTGGTGTCCGCATGGCATTAGCCATAGTCCATATCCATCCTTTATCTATCCTGTTGTTTCTTATGTAATACCGGGTTTCAATGCACCCTTGCCAAACCACCTTCAATCTGAATTGAGAAATAGAACAACCTAGCTGCATTTAGTAATATGTGCACAGCCCTGGTCCTCTTTCAAAGTTACCTAAGTTGGTGGCCATCACTAGCCATCAATAGCTCTTGTGGGAGCAAATTCCATAGTTTAACTTCTTTTGTCTGTCTTGAATCTTCCAACATTCCATTTCATGGAATGTTCCTGAGTTCTAGTATGATGAGAGAGGAAGACCCTCCCTGCCCACTTCCTTCACACCATGCAAGTGATCTCCATTTTGCTTAATTTTGAGGAATAACGGTGAGGCTACTTTCCTGCTCCCCTGTTTTCCTGATCTATGTAGCCCTCTTCAGGGTACATTAGCTCACTTGGAGGGGAGCAGTTCTGTGCTGAGGTTCAGCATTGGAACTCCCAATTATCTCCCATGCTGCCATATCTGGTTGTCCTTCAGATATTTCTTTTTGAGGGACTTGGGCAAGGTGGTTATGTGTTCCATTTTAAAGCACTCATATAGTGGCCAATTCAGAAGTGCAGAGTTCCTTCATGATAGTCACAGCCATGGCTCCTTATAGTCACACCCCTTTATAAAATTATACAACCTTCTAAGATTATACAGTAATCTTGTAATTATACAGTAATAATAATTACAGGTGCATTGCAATGATCGATGCAGATTTCCATGTTGCCCTTCAGCTATATCTACTGTTTACCATGCACATACATGGGCAAATGATTTGGCATTCTCCAATATCTTCTTCTGGAGTGACTTTAGTTCTGTTTCCATTGAAGTTCCATTGCATGTAACAGAATTTGCTCACTATTATCATGAAACTGAACAACCTTCTCTTGAAACTGAAGCCAATTCTCAGTGGTTGACTCACCTCCTTTCACTCTGATTGGCTAAAGCACAAAGGGTGAGGAGACTTCTCAGTGCCTAAAAAGCTCTCCCTTCAAGCCAATTGGGCAGCTCTGAGGCACTGGAAACAGGGACCCCATTGCAGAAACTGTAATGAGTTGTTGACCCTCTGCAACCCTGAACCGCTACATTAATGCTTTAAAGAGAACAATTTGAACGGATATCAGAAGACAGTTCTCTGTTTGAAGATGTCCTCTGTTTGAAAAGCTGTCTGGTCTAAGCTATGTTTAAAGATAAAGAATCCTATGATGGGAGAGCAGAGGGCTTGAAGTAGCCCATCCACAGTTAGCATGTGGACAACAGACTAAATGGGCATGCAGCTCACCAAGTGGCAGTCTTTCTAAATTTGGATTCTTTCTAAATTTGGATCCTTACATATCAATTAGCACACACACAAAGTTATACATCACCTTCTTTGGGTGATATGTTTCCTCTTTTTTTTATTTTTTTGACAATGTGTAAGTCTGTGTATTGCTTAGGTGTTGTTGTTGTTTAGTCGTGTCTGACTCTTCGTGATCCCCTGGACCGGAGCACATCAGGCACTCCTGTCTTCCACTGCCTCCCACAGTTTGGTCAAACTCATGCTGGTAGCTTCGACAACATTGTCCAACCATCTCGTCCTCTGTCATCCCCTTCTCCTTGTGCCCACATCTTTCCCAACATCAAGGTCTTTTCCAGGGAGTCTTTTCTTCTCATGAGGTGGCCAAAGTATTGGAGTCTCAGCTTCAGGATCTGTCCTTCTAGTGAGCACTCAGGGCTGATTTCCTTAAGAATGGGTAGGTTTGATCTTCTTGCAGTCAATGGGACTCTCAAGAGTCTCCTTCATGGATCACTGCCTTGCCGTGGCGAAGGGGCTTGAATAACTCAGAGAAGCTATGAACTATGCCGAGCAGGGTACTCCAGGTCACAGTGGAGAGTTTTGACCAAATGTGATCCACCTGGAGCAGGAACCGGCAAGCCACTCTAGTATCCCTGCCAAGAAAACTCCATGGACAAAGACAACAGGCATTGCTTAGGTAGAGAACTTTAAAGAAGTGATAGGCAGAAGCAGGATCTACCAGTGGAGCTTTGGTTATTTTATTGGCAAGGATTTATGTATCCTAATTGTTTAGAAGCGGCAACCACAAAATCACCCACACCAAAAATTATACAACTGAAAAGGAGACAGCTTGCAGCTGGAGTGGGTGGGGAATCAGCAACCAGGTGTGGATTTTTGTGTGGCAAGATTGTGAGCTCTTGTTCAGTTCTGGTACTCGTAACAATCATTTCTTGGACTCAGATTTTTTCCCCAGTGTGTTATAACTTTTGCACCAAGCTCTAGCTGGTGGATCTCACTTTCTAATACAAAACAAAGTAGACCCTACAAGTTTCACCACTGCTGCTGCAAGGGATGTAAGTGCACATTAACACATTTGTAGACATGTCTATCTCCAAGACAGTAAACAGAGACAAAATGTGGACAGTATTTTACCATGATGGACAGGAGCCAGAAAACAGAGCGTGTTTCTGGTTAACAGGGACAGTTGGAGCACATGGCATGGCTGGAATCCTCTTTAGGCAAGTAGGTGTAGTGGTTAGAGTGTCAGACTAGGGGCCACACCATAAAGATCCACACCATAAAGTACATTCAACACACATTTAAAGCACATAGCCCCCCCCCCCCCCGGAAGCATGAGCATTGTAGTTTCTTTCTCAGAGATCAAGAATTCACAGTAACCTTCACAATCAACAGTTCCCAGAATTTTCTGGGGGATGTAATGTACTTTAAATGTGCCTTGGATTGCTTCAGAGGTATAGTGTGGGTCTGCCCTAGGAGCAGGAAGACTCAGGTTCAAATCCTCGCCCAGCCATGTACCTTTCTGGATGTTAAGGGCTTTCCTCACTCTCTCTGTCTAACCCACCTCACAGGGTTGTTATGAGGAAAAAGTGAGGGTGGGGAAGAGAACTATGCATACTGCTTTGAGTTCCTGGGAGGAAAGGCAGTAAATAAATGCAATGAGTCAATAAAATATTTGTTTCCTGAACAGCAGGTGCCCTTTTAAAAGGAGGTATTTGGACCCGGACAGGCTCAGAATCAAGGGTTTGGAAGTGGGTTGTTTCCTCCCCAGCTACAGTTACATGGTGTGACCTAAGACACCCGAGGCCTCTGATCCTCAAGGTCCCAAACTAGGGGACGTTGGTCATATCCCTGCTTCAAAAGTGACAAGACCAATGATGAGGTGGTGGGTGGGCTGTTAATTATTGCTCCATCGAGGTTGGAGTTACGCCTTGCTGAGAAAGAACACGCTCACCAAACCAGTTTATTCAAAGGTGTGCTTTCAAAGTCACACCTGCCCTGTCACTGATGAGTAGAGAGAGGGAGCAGAAATGCTACCTAGGCCTAACAGGGATGTTGCCTAGCAACCAAATGGGCCTTCTCCTGTAACTTCCTCCTGAGGTCTGGTGCAACCTGTGTTCTTCTGTATCCACCCCAACAGGAAAGGGCTGGATTAACCTCTACAGGGACAGGAAAAGGCTCTCAAAAACAAGGGCTGTTCCCATCTCTTGGCCCAGCCTTCAAGGGTATTCCAGCCTGCCGCAGGCAAAGCCCAAATTGTGAGGTGCTGATACTACAGCCCACCTTCACTGATCACCTGGCCACCCTTATTCCTGCTCAGGTCTGCATATGGCTATCATTACTAAATGGGGGGAAATGTGCGCTCTGCACGTGGTCAGAGGCACTCTAGTTGCTCTTGTGTGCAGTGGCTTGAATTTTGAGCTTGGACTGGGACAAAGTTCCCAGCTCAGCCCCAGATCTCACTGGACGGCCTTGGGCAAGCCGCTACCTCTTGACCCAGCCATCCCAACAGGGTTGTTGTGAAGATAAGATCAAGTAATGCCTTGTACTCTACACTTGACAGACTGGTAGGGTATTTTGTCAACTCAGATTAATGTGATAAGAGGCATCCATTTAATGCATGGCTGAGTACAGACATAAAAAGGGGGGGGGGAGCTCTGGGGCTAAAATTAAGCCCTATCTAAGGTAACTAGATTCAAAAGCAGATATGGCTCCTTTATCTTTTACAGTTGCCTAGCCAGGGAATGTTTGCTGGTGAAGCTTGTCCTGCAAAACTGAGAAGAGCTACAGTCGCTGGAATTCCCTCCATGATACAGATAGGGCTGCCATCTGATGGGGGGGGGGAGGACCAGCCCGATCTGCTCTTTGTGGCCTGAAAGGCCGCTTGATCCACTGAAATCAACAGAAGCTTTTCAAGGCATGAAGGAACTAAACATTATCACCAGCTAATGCCTATTGATCAAACTGTCCTTAAGGCAGTTTAAACATTGCCAGCCATAAAAAAAACCAAACCACTACTCCCCTCTCCTCCTCCTGATCCTCGGCCTTTAACAGCAGCCTTGGGTGCATGAATTTAACTGGTGAGGTTTTTCCCCAGCCGCTTATTTTCCTGTTAGGTGAAAAAGCTTCACCTGGTGAACTTATACCTGCTGAGCTGCTGTTAAAGTCCAAGGAGAAAGGGCTGAATGGGAAGTATCTTGCAACCCTCGTACACTGCCAGTGACAGAAAGATGTGCTAGTCATAGGCAGTCATAGCAACAACTGCTCCCGGCAGAGGCTGACGAGGAAATAATGGCCTAGACTGGCTCCGCCTGGGCCCATGACATGTGTGTGGTAGGTAAGCACCACCTCCAGGGGGAGGAGGTAACTCCCAGTTCGCTTGGCCTGGGAGAGTTGCAGTTCCTTTGGCAGAAGTGCCAGAGAAGCAGGACTTGAGGTAGCCGCAGAGTTGCTCTTTCTCTCTCCCTCTCTCCGTTCAGCAACTTTTCTGAAAACTGCAGGATCTAGCATCAAAAACAGACACCAGCAACCTTTCACCAGGGGGAACAACAAGAGCTGTGTGACGGAGCCTTGCCGGTTCATTCGTTTTAATTTTATTTGCTTTGGACTTCCACTGGAACGAGATTCCGTCGGCACTTGCTGAACCCTGGGGTTAACATTATGCATTCCCTGTTCAAGAAGAGAAACAAAGGGAAGTACAGCCCAACAGTGCAGAAGAAAAGGTGAGCGTTGCACTCTGTTTACACATGTCGTTCGACATACGGATCCTGCTCCTGACTAGGCAGCTTGTGGGGAGGAACAAGCAGGTGTGAGCTGTACCTGTACAGTTTCAGATCTCCAGGGCAGCCCTGGAGCTGTCGCCTAGATTCTCCAGGGCTGTAGCTCAGTGGCAAAGAATCTGCTTTGCATTCAGAATGTCCCAGGTTCAATTCCTGGCATCTCCAGGTAGGGCTGGGAAAGTCTCGCTGCCAGAAAACTTGGAGAGCCACTGCCAGGAAGTGTAGACAATATTGAGCTTGATGTACCAATAGGAGAGACAGAAGGGCCATATCTTAGTGGTACAGCATCTGCTTTGCATGTTGAAGGTCCCAGGTTCATCTCCAGAAAGGGCTTGGAAAGGCTCCCCATTAGAAATTCTGCAGAGCTGCTGCCAGTCAGTGTAGAGAATACTGAGCTATAGATGGACCAATGGTCTGATTAAGTATGAGGCAGATTCCTATGTTCCTGTCTGGACTTTCTACAGTACATACCTCTATTCTGTGATCCAATGTCACAGGAGCATCATTTTGCTAACAGCTTTCTTGGCATATATCCACTTCATTTCTGTTTTAATATGAAATGTGCAGGATCAAGCCTGCCACTAAGCTGCACCCTGTGCCCACCTTACCTTCACTACCACCACCCCAAATCTGGTAGCTGGGTAGGTGGATTAACGAGCATAGCTGTCAACTTTTCCCTTTTCTTGCGAGGAATCCTATTCGGAATAAAGGAATTTCCCTTTAAAAAAGGAAAACGTTGACAGCTATGTTAACGAGTGGTGTGCAACAGGTACTTTGCACATGTTCTGTAGCATTTCTGTGTTGTATTACTCGTGTCACTGAGCCCTTGTACTGAAAGCAGGTTTGCTTTTGTTTTGTTTTGTTTGCTGTCTGTGTTCCTGTGTCTTGCGGCAGCAGCTTGAAAAGGCAGATATTTGGAAAGCTGCCTTTACCTAGCACAGAGATCAGATGACAGAGAAAGCTTTTCCAGGTTAATTTCTGTGTGTTTGGTGGTTGCTGAAGAGGGCAAGTGAAAGAAAGGTCCAGAAACTTGAGTTGGAAGGCACCCTGAGGACCATCTAGTCCAACCCCCTTCAATGCAGGAATATGTAGCTGTCCCTTACGGGAACCGAACCTGCAACCTTGGTGCTATCAGCACCCTGCTCCAACCAGCTGAGCTAACTTCATGACATTCTGCTCCTAAATATGAAGAGTTATGGTTACTAACGTGTGTGTGACAGGTACTCTGTGTATCCTCAATGGTACTTTCTCACACATTATTTCTCATACTGAAACAAGGTACACAGTTTGCGCAGCCTGATCCTGTGTACATTTACCCAGGAGTCAATCCCACTGGGTGCAATGGGGTTTACCACGCAGGGAAATATGCACACACAGACTGCAGCTTTAATTTTCCTCTTCAGAATAGTTTGTTTGAGATTGTTGCCACATTCCTGAACTTAATCTCTCAGGGTGCGGCTTCATCACCCTTTCTTGTTTTCTCCTCCCTCTGCTCCTCTTCTCATCTTATGCTGGCATGCACCTGATGTGTTACTTTTCCACAGCCAAATAACATGTTTCGATGTGTCCTAATTAAAACAGCAGCAACTTGCATTGATTTAATAAGCAGGAATAGAACATACGAAGCTGCCTTGCACCAGGTTAAGCCATTTTATATATCAAGGGGGGGAAATGACCACAAAATGAAGCCCAGTAGCCCAGTATTGCCCGCTCTGATTGGGATAGCCCAGGTGAGAAACAGACAAGTGCTCTTGCATCTTTAATAGCTTTATAGAATATCTTATTGAGATTGGCTTGCAACTGAAATAACCACATACTCTGTCCCTGGCTCCATTCTCCCCCAGTCCTCTGTTGCTTCTCTGTAACATTATAAAGCCTCATGCACATATATATGTTTTAATTTAAGGTGCAGGAGCCCCAATATCTTATGTACATGACCACCATAACTCTGGCAGTGTTTCTCTATATTTATTGCATTGAGTATTTTGTTCTGTTTATTACATTTGCACACAGCCCATCCAACTGAGCACTTTGGGCATTTTACAAAATCTGATTCACAGTGGAATAAAATCACAACAGGAGAGATCCCAGGAAAAACCTGAAATGTGCATAAAACACAGCAATTTAAAACCAGTTTTCATGTAAACAGATTTCCAAAGGAGGGATTACGAAAGTGCTTCCTTGTGCTTTATGAGGGTCTCTATCTAGTGCAGTAGAATTATGGCTCAACGTGGACATATAAAGCTACCTTATACAATATATATAGATTGACTTCTAATCACACAAGCATAGGTCTTCCCTGTCATCAACTACCTGACCCTTTTAGCTTGAGATACCAGGGAATTAACCAGGGAACTTCTTCTGCATATAAAGTATCTGCTCTGCTATTGAGCACAGCCTCCCTGGTTTTGAGATGCCACTAGAAGTAGTGATGGGGTATGCCTCTGAGCATGTACAAAATGCGTTTCCTAAACACTATGAAGCCACCATTATAATTTTATTTCTACCCTGCTCTTCTTCCAGATAGATCAGTCTGGCTAATTAGGACCGATGTGCAAAATTAGCTGCCAAGTAGCCGGCAGAAATCCATCAGGTGAAGCTTTCTACCATGACTTGCATAGCTTGCAGCAGCAGCCCCTAATCAGACGCAATGTGCGAACCAACCATGTTTGTTACCATTCTCCCTTCCCCAGTCTGTGATTGTGGGGAAATGTGTTTCAGGTCAGTGGGTAAAAACTTCCCTGCAAAGCGGAGGCCCAACAACTTAGCACTTCAGCCCTGTTTACACAACCCTCCTTTCTTAATCTTCCACTCTGGAGGCAAGTTTCAAATTTCCATATAAGCGGGGGGGGGGGGGGAGTGTTCTTCCCTGGTCCTAACAAGCCCCTAGAGAAGCTGCAAGTCCGTTTGGCCTCATTTCTTGAAACAGCCATGTGGAAACTTTTTGTATTAAACTTTGGACACGAGCTTGTGACATTTCTTGGAACTTCAAGGATCTCTCTCTCCCACCCCCAACAAATGTCGTCTGGGGAATCCTGTTATGATGAGGCACGATGCATATTTTGTGTGGGCGTTGTGTTCTTGTTCCGGAGGGCTTGTTTTGGAGAAGCTGTCAGAAGGAGGGTGGCGACTTGGAGTTATGATCCTTTCTGATGTGCTTTGTTTGCTATCTGCTCTCTTTCATTAATTGTGCCAGCCACACCATTTCAAAAAACAACCAACCAACCAAACCCTGAACAATCTGGAGGAGATTTAACCAGGGTGGGTCATTGGAGTGACTTTCCTCAACCTCCAAACCATGTCAAGCCCTGCTATAGGGTGGCTATGTGGGTAGCTGTTATTAAATGTTGAAACACACACACACAGCTGAGACAAGCTTAAAAGAAAGGGGTGTGCAGAGGGCATGTGGGCAGGGGAGAGGTATGAAGGGAAAAAATCAATTCAGTTTGCAAATAAAGGAGAAGCTAACTAATTTACATTTCTCAAAATCTGCAAATCTCTGGATTTTGCAGTGCAGTTCTCCAGCCAAGTAATGTGTACTTATACCAGAGTAAACTGCATAAAGATGCATGTATGAGCAGAAATGCATTCTATTAGAGAAGGCTGCTTTGCAAAAATTATGCAAAATTGCATGCAAAATTGCATATTAGGAGAAATTGACACTTAAATGCTGATGAACCTCCTTGAGGATTTTTTTAAAATCGCAAATGGTTGTCAAAGTGTGGAGAACTGAAGAGTAAGAAAAGGAGAAACTGAAATTGACAGATTTGCCCATCCCTGGCCTACAGCCAGTGATTTTGTGGAGAGGGGGAATTATTGTAGAACTGCCAGGACATAAATACAGATAGCCCAACATGTTTAAACTTACTGAAATGTGTTACTTCTTAGTGAGCGATTAGGTAAAAAGTTGCCTACATGCAGGATATAAATACATTGAACTAATTAGCTAATTAATATTTAGAAAACATTTAATATTGAGGGTGGGCCTTACCAACGGCTGAATTTTGCCGGCTTTTTTCTGACCCTGCTCCTGTGCAGTTTGTACTAGCCAGACACTCAGAAATATAATTGGTATAGTTTTTCCCAAACACCTGTACCTCTGTGTTTGGCTACTGTTAAAAGCACAATATTTTTTAAAGGAAAGCTCTATTGTTATCCAGTCTATGAAGGATTTGCTCCACTGTTTTTGCATGCATAAATATGTCAGAATTGGAAAGGAGCACAGCATTGCCCATCCAAAAATACTGCTGGGGATGGAAAAGATACTCAAAACTCCGAGCAGAGACAGGCAAATTGCCATTCATTTTGCTCAATGACTCATTGTAGCAAGAAGGGGAAACTGGAACAGATCCAAGTTCCGCCATGCAATCAGCATTTACAAATTAGATCTAGGGACTGGATGATCTTCCTAAGAATCTGAAAGCGACAATTGATGCAGGGGGGCATCCCATCACGCAATGTGACAGCTGCTCTGAATTGCTGGGAGCAAGGTGGTGAAACTCCCAGATAAATCTAAGTGGGGTCTAAATTGAGCTGGAGTGCCATTCTGTGAAGTGCTTAGCATGGTGGATAATCTATAAAGCTCTGTATTGGAGGTGCTACTGAGAGGGTGCAGCGGCACTTTGAGAGATGTAACGGCAATTGCCAATGTTATTTTACATTTGCTATGCAGCAAATACTGCTCTATGATTGGACACAAACAAGTGGGTTGTTTATTTTGTGGGATGGGGGAACCCATCATGGTGGCATGATGTGCACAATTCATCAGGCTGTCATTTTTTTTGTAAAACAACTTTGCAAGATCATGTCCATAGCCAACTTCTGTTGCAAAGTGACAAAATCAGCGTCACCGTGTTTGCTTGTTTTTTGAGGTTATATTGGAGAAAGAATGTGTATTTAGTTTCAATGCTACAAGGAGGTTTTCAAACTGGGCCCCACTGCCCTTTAAAATGTCTTCACCGTCCAACAGCTATGATGCAGCGGTCAGAGAACATTTAACATTTTGGCCAGCGAGAGCAGAATTAAAAATCTCCACTTGGCAGAAGGCCTCACTGGGAGACCATAGGCCAGACATTATTTCTCAGTCTACCTCACAGGGTTGTTGCAGTAGTAAAGAAAATCTAACCAATATGTCCAGGCACCCTGAACTCAGTGGAGTCATTGTTGCACTGCTATTGTTCTGTTTTGTTGTTGTTATTTGCATTCCCATTGGACAGATGAAGATCTGAAGCTAAAACAACCTGCTTGTCTTAGCCCAGGGGTGAGGAATCCTTTTTTAGCCTGAGGGCTGCATTGCCTCAGGGCAAACTTCTGGAGGCTACATGCCAAGATGGGGCAGGGCCACCTTTCAAATTGACCACTGGAAACCTGCAAGAACATACTTCTTCAAAGCATCATATAGCTAAACTATGATTTTAAAAGAGAATTTGGCAGTTGCATTGGCTTCAAGTGACTTCAAGTTGCAATGACTATGTTCTGCTTCCTCTCTGAGTCTGTATGCCTCTGAATACTGGTTGCTGGAGGTCACAGGTAGGGAGAGTGCTGTTGTGCTTAAGTCCTCCTTTTAGGTTTCCCAAAGGCATCTCATAGGCCACTGAGAGAACTGGATGCTGGACTAGATGGGCCTTGACCTGATCCAGCAGGGCACTTCTTATGCCCCTACCAGTCCCTACCCGTATCGTAAGCTGCTTATACCAGATCAGACCATTGGCCCATCTAGACCAAGGGAATGATCAGAAGGCACACAAGACAACCACTTTGCTAAAAAGAAGTGGTCTAGATCTGGTTATTATTGCTTGGTTATTATTGCCCAGGACCCTTACATTCTGCATTGGAAAGAAAAGCAAGACAAAATGTACTGTTCCAACAAACTGTTGCTGTCCAACATCTGCAGCAGAAGTCTTTCCCATCACTTGCTGACTTCTGACATCAGGGATTGCTTTCCTTCTTAGCCATGGCATGTGATGCAGTGGTGCCAGAAGAGCCCTTGCATAGCCCCATCACAGAAATGCTGGTAGGTAGGCAGTTGCTGTTTTTGCCTCTGGCAGCTTGCATTTTTTAAGTTGCTGAAAGATTTCAGCTGAAGGATATTTGGGGGAGTAATTGCCCATTGTTTATCCAGCTCCTGTGTCCCCGATAAGGGTTTTGCTGACAGGAAGCTCATTTTAACACACCCTATATTTTTTTTCAAACGTAGGTTGCAAATAATCGCATTGCAAAGAAAGCTATAATTTAATTGGGCTAAACACACTGTATTTCTGAATGCAAGGAGAGTCGATTATTTCAACCGCAGCTTCTCATAGAGAAAAAATGAAGGGAAACCTGCCCAGGACTGTTGAGCAGCATGCCAGGCTCTGAATTCCTGGACTGTCACTGGCGGTTGAGCTTTGGGGCATGAAACACCGAGAAAATGTTCTACGCATCATGCCTCAATTAATGGCAGCTTCTCCCAGGACTGACGGCTCCAAAGGGTTGAAAATGGCCACACTGCCTTTGGCATTATGGGCTCTACTGGCTTTGCGTGACACTTGAGGCCCTAGGAATGGTCACTGGCAATGCTACCCTACTCAACACAATAGGAGACTATATTCAGCTTTCCAGAAAGGCCAGCTTCATCGGCTCTTCTTTTCCTCATCTGTCACCTGACAGCAGCCATTCCATCAGTCTGCAGTAGAAACAGACAAGGGAAGCAGTGTCACTCCACCAGCTCTGCTGAGAGTCACTATGGGCTCATCCTTCTCCTTGCACAGCTATAAATTCCTGTCCGTCCTTTGTAACTAAGAACCAGGCTCAGGTGTTTGCTTTATTCCTCCTCCCTCCCCAGTCCCTTTCCCTTTTGTATCCTTTTGTAAGCCTGAGGGGCGGAGCCATCTTCATATTGATCTTTGCAAGCTGCCCTGGGAGTCCCTTTCAGCTGAAGAGCAGAGTAAAAATCAGATTAAAATCAGAGTAAAAATTTAGCTTCAAAGAGCTAAATAATAAGTGCACGATGCAAAGGGAGGAAAGCAGTTGGCCTTCAGGATTGTGTGGAGTCCCATTTGGACTATAGGTGTGGCCAGAGGCCAAAAGTGGGCAGAGCAGTGAGATGTGATGTTTACCCCTCTAGAGGAGGCTACATTTCAGGCAGCCAAAGTCAGAGGTTTCTAGACAAACACACATATACAGGACACAGCTCTTCATCCTCTATCTAGGCAAGCAAGAGGTGTTATCGCAGTTCAAGGACACGTTCACCCCAGGAAATGTGCCTGAGAAGCAGGACTGGTGAGAATGTGTGGCTTGAGAGAGAGGGTGTGGATTGGGAAGGGCCAGACAGAGAGGTCTGGGGGGCCACAATCAGCCCCATCGGGCCTGAGGTTCCCCACTCCTGCTTCAAAGGACACATGGGGCCATACTGTGAAGAACCAATACATCTTGCTATTGTCCTCTTCTTTGCTCCCAACTTAAACAATAAGCACGCATGCTGCTATCGGAAAACCAACCAGTTTTTGATAACTCACAAGAGTGTAGGCCAGACTAGCAACTGAGCAAGGGCACTGACTGGCAGCTAGGTAAGGTCATGGAGACCGGTGAGGCATCCATTTCTTGCCTTGGCTGAAGGACATAATTCTGGTTCTGTGCCAGTAGCAAGTCCACAGAAATGTGCCAGACCTAACACAGTAAGACATTTTATACACAGCCTTTCAGCCAATCAGAGGGCTCTGCTTTGAGCCAGTCAGGGCTTAGAAACGTCTGCAGACATAAAGCAAGGGTTGTAAGTCAGTGGTAGAACATCTGCTTTGAAAGAAGAAGGTCCTAGGTTCAAACCCTGACGTCTCCAGGAGAGACCCTGTCTGAGATCCTGGAGAGCTGCTGCCAGTCAGTGTAAACAATGGTGTGTTAGATGGACCGATGGTGTGACGTAGTATACAGCAGTTTCCTATGTTGCTGTTTCTAGGAAATAGTGGAGAAGAGGCAGGAAGGCTCTTTTTAGGGTCTCCAGTAAGGTTCAATTTGACTAGTTGTCGTTGTTGGCATCCATCTGTCTCGAGTGACAATGGAGTGTGCTTCTGGGGCGGTGAAGTCAAACTGCTGCATTAGCATCACCAAAGTGACCTCCTTGGGGTGCAAACCTGGGCAGTGTGTAGGGCTGGGCGATAACTGGTTTTCAATATTGTGATATTTCAGCAGCTAAACATTGCAATATATCGATATATCACGATATCTGAAATAAGGAAGGAACTACGCAGAGGCGAACAGGACAATGTCCTGACAACTGCTACAACGTAAGGGTCTAAAACTGATAAATGATGATATTATCAGTCACTTCATGGTCACTTTAAGCAGCAGGCAAGCCAAAATGCATTCAAAGGAGACTTTTGGTTTTGGGCCAAATGAATACCAAATGGTGGTATTCAGGACAATCCAAAGTACGGTGATGAGTCAGAGTGAATGCAAATAATCTGGGACTGTCAGCAGCCTGGTGGCGGCAGAATCAACAAGGGGGGGGGGGAGGAGGGGGGCAGAAGCAGTGGCAGCCTGGCAGCAGGGGCCACAATAATCAGCAGCCTGCGAAGCCTCCTCATGGCAGTGGGCAGGGGGTGGCAGAAGCGCTGGGAGCCTGTGAGGCTTTGTTGATACATCGCCCAGCCCTAGTGTATGGAGGTCCCCGGCTGCCCAGACAACAAGACCCCCTTCTTTGCCTCACTGATGTGGTCCAAAGGAAAGCAGAGCAATCCGTTTGGCACCAGCTTGGCTGCAGAAGTGGCTAGAAGGAGAAATCTAAGTCACCACCCAACCGTCTTAGGGGCTCCACTCCAGATCCGTGTAGGATTTACTCAAAGGTGGATGTGTACAATGCATGTTTCTCCTGTGACATTGATCTTTGATCTTGTTCCCCCAGATATTGTTGGACTACAACTCCCATCATCCTCAGCCAGCTTAGCCAATGAGCAGGGATGGTGGGAATAGAAGTCCAACAACATCTGGGAAACCCAACACTGTCCTATAAGAAGGCATGGGAAATTTTGTTTAGAGAGCTCACATGTCATATTTAGGCTTCAGAGAGTTAATGGCAGCAGTGCTCAGGTGCTTCCAGCTGTTGTGGTGGCATCCAGGCCTTGGATGTGGCAAAGAAACCCAAGATCATATTTCTGCTTAGCTGCATGGCTCACTGGCCAGCCTTGAGCAAATCACTTTCTCTCATCCATCCTCACAAGAGCTTTGTGAGGTAGGTTATAATGTTGCTTTAAGCTCCTTGGAGCTCAAATGCAGCTTAAAAATTATTCCAAACCTTTCGGCTGATTATGGCAGATATTGGCTTCTCTGCTTATATAACATACTCAATGAATCTCGTGTCACTGACAAATTTCTCGTGGCACAAACCACAGTAAATCTGTTAGCCTGGCTTCTCCTTTCTGAGATTTGGTCACCTTGAAGATGATCTTCTCAACCACAAGAGGCAAGACGCTTCATTTCTTTTAATGAAGACTCGGCTTCTAGAGAAAATTATGCTGTAGAATGAAAGTGACTATTTAGCTGATCGCACAAATTCCCTGTTGGCCACAGAGTCCTGTTCCCATGGCATTGTGGAACAGCCAACCTTATTGTTTGTTATTTATTTATTGCATTTGTATCCCTCCTTTCCTCCATGGAGCTTAAGGTGGTGTACATGATTCTCCCTCCACCTCATTTAATCCCTCACAACAGCCTTGTAAGGTAGACCAGGCTGAGAGGCAGTGACCTTCATGGCCAGGTGGGGATTTGAACTCCAGTCTCCCAGGTCTCAGTGCAGCACTCTGACACCATGCCCCACACTGACTCTCTTGATTGACTCTTTATTGTATTTCCTTACTCAAGGTAGAGGGTGGAATGTTCATCAGTTCATTTAGCGCTTTGAAAACAACCCTAGTAATTAATACTCAGTGCACAGGTGAAATGTGAGTTGTTATTCCCACTGCAGTTTTGAGTGACAAATTCAAAACAAGCATGATGGTGATATGGTTGGTGGTGATGACAGGAAGGAATTTCAGTGGAAGTCTGGGGAGAACTGAACACCTGTAGCTGGGGATCCGTGTCTGATCTTAAAGGTGTACAGGCCAAGACTCTGCCTCTGCACCCCCTCTCTCAGAAAAACCTTGAAAGGAAGAGAAGGCAACAAATTCAAGGGGCCTCGAGACTTACATTATGTTGCATGGGGAAATTCAAGCATCTCCCATAACTTTAGGTTTGTATAATTACAGTAGGTTAAAACATTCCGTTGTCCTAGAACAGCAAACCCACTTAAAAAATAAAGACTTCCTACAGTTAGGAAAGTGAAGGGGAAATGCACTGAAAAGTGTGGGATGAACAAGTTATTGTTTCAGAATACCTTCCCCTTGCAGTATTATTGCAGGTTTTTGCTATTGTTGGTTCAGATTAATGTCTTGTCTAGTAATGCATATAATGAGTTAAACTGCTTGTACTGAGCTAGATGTAGGCATGTGAGAATTCTGACTAGTTTTCAGCAGAATCAGTTCTGGTTCTGTTCTGCTGCACTTCGGTTTCTGCCAAATAGTATGTTCTTTGTCTCACTGCCTGCTATTTAATGTAAGTTATGTAACTTGCATTCTTTCAATGTAATGGAAATGTCAAACCAATGTCAAAAAAAGTCATTAATTACTTGTCATTTGAAGACTTAGACAAGCAACTACAATGTGAACAGATACCAATTGCTTTCGCTTGACTAGTTTCTGTTCCTGACCACCGTGAACAAGAGAACCGTAGCCATTTCTGCTTCC
Organism: Podarcis tiliguerta; assembly: GCF_965153285.1. NCBI lineage: Eukaryota > Metazoa > Chordata > Lepidosauria > Squamata > Lacertidae > Podarcis > Podarcis tiliguerta. The sequence continues at coordinate 34,746,806 of NC_139547.1, forward strand.
TTTTCCATTTTTGTCGAAATTCTCAGACATCCCTAGCTGGATGTAACCCATCCTGGGACTGCATGGTGAAGAGTAGACTCAAAGAACATAAGAAGAGCCTGCTGGATCAGGCCAATGGCTCATCTGGTTCACTGTTCGCACAGGGGCCAACCAGATTCCTGTGGGAAACCCACAAGCAGGGTTTGAGCACAAAAGCCCTCTCCTCTCCTGTGGTTTCCAGCAACTGGTATTCAGAAGTATTTCTGCATTTTAACCTGGTGGTATAATCATTATGGACACGGGTGGCGCTGTGGTTTAAAGCCTCAGCGCCTAGGGCTTGCCGATCGAAAGGTCGGCGGTTCGAATCCCCGCGGCGGGGTGCGCTCCCGTTGCTCGGTCCCAGTGCCTGCCAACCTAGCAGTTCGAAAGCACTCCCGGGTGCAAGTAGATAAATAGGGACCGCTTACTAGCGGGAAGGTAAACGGCGCTTCCGTGTGCGGCTCTGGCTCGCCAGAGCAGCGATGTCACGCTGGCCACGTGACCCGGAAGTGTCTTCGGACAGCGCTGGCCCCCGGCCTCTTGAGTGAGATGGGCGCACAACCCTAGAGTCTGGCAAGCCTGGCCCATACGGGCAAGGGTACCTTTACCTTTTTATAGTCATCATGACTAGTAGCCACTGATAGCCCTCTCCTCCATGAATTGTCCACTTCCCTTTTAAAGCCATCCAAGTTGGTTTCCATCACTGCCTCCTGTGGAAGTGAGTCCCATAGATTAACTATGAGCAGCGTGAAATATCAATGCATATAATGCATAATAATAATAATAATAATAATAATAATAATAATAATTTAATATTTATACCCCGCCCATCTGGCTGAGTTTCCTCAGCCACTCTGGGCGGCTCCCAATCGAGTGTTCAAAACAATACAGCAATACAGCCTTCAGATGTCTTTTAAAGATAAGATAGATGCTTATTTCCTTCACATCTGATGGGAGCGCGTTCCACAGGGCGGGCGCCACTACCGAGAAGGCCCTCTGTCTGGTTCCCTGTAACCTCACGTCTCGCAATGAGGGAACCGCCAGAAGGCCCTTGGCGCTGGATCTCAGTGTCCGGGCTGAATGATGGGGGTGGAGACGCTCCTTCAGGTATACAGGACCAAGGCCGTTTAGGCCTTTAAAGGCCCTAACTGAGAACTGTGGGGCCAGTTGGGATTTTCTGCCTCAATATATCTGTTTCTCTGTGTGGGTGAGGCATGGAGGTGAAGAATGAGATCAGAGAAAAGGGACCCGTGTCTGTTGATCTGGCCCTGAAGGGAAAGGACTAGGGGGAACCAGGGTTGGCAAACGGTCTCTGGGTTCCACACATCCCCCTACCCAGACCACCTGTAGTAAGCTTATGCCTCGTTCAGACAAGTTCAAGCAGTCTGCGCCAGTGTGGAAATGGAAGAAACTGAACTTAATATTGGAAAAACGAGAAACAGAGAGAAACAGAAGCTGGTTTGCTTTTGGCTTCCCAGTTGCTAAGAATCCTTTTGCTTAGCACTTTGCAATTTGATGTTCAGGTGTTCAGGTTTCCTGTTTTGGTCGTGTGTGTGTTTTGGCAGGCAAATGCCTGCAGCCTGAAGGTTTGCTATGTTTGGAATGTGCCTTGAGTTGACACCCCCTCAATTCCACTTTGTTCTTCTGATGCCATTCCTACCTGGTCCTAGGTGCTAAGACATACCTGCAAGGACTTTTGCATTTTTCTCACCCACTTTCTTCTTTCATCAAGGAGCAGGCAGGGTGTCAACAAGAGCAGCAGTACTGAAATGGGGGTTTCTTTAAAACTCTCATGGTAGAAAATTCTGGGAACTGTCTCTACAGCTGTTCACTGTTAGTGAATCAAGCACTCAGTGGGAAATCCATTTTCTCCTGTTTCTTTGGAGCTAATCTTGGCATGTGCTCGCTGACATCTGAAGATGCTGATAAGCTGGGCTTTTCCCCACAAAGCCTTTCCGTTGTCATATTTTTGTTCTTAAATGGGATGGAGATATCGGGAAGCAGTCAATTATTAACCAGACAGTCTTTGTCAATGCTTATCTACCTGGACTAGGTAGGCTGAATGACATTGCAAAATCCTATGTGTGTCTACTCGGAGTCAGAAGTAAGCCCCATTGAATTCAGTGGGGCTTACTCACACAAGATTGCAGGCAAACTGGTGTGAACAGAATAAGACAAAAATTATTGGCTATGAAGCTTGAAAATAGAATGGAAGTGTGGTCAATGTTATTGTACAGGCATCTCCCCACCTGCACATGATCAGCATGCACACTCCCTCTGATGTGCACAATGTTTTCGGCACCAAAAGGGGGTGGGGCAGGGGCAGAATGGGGTGGGGTGGGTTCCAGTGCAGCAACCGGGAACAGAAACCCCACATAAGTGGGGTTTCCCCTGAATTTCATTCATTGTTCTGCACATTATGTGTGTGTGTGTGTGTGTGTGTGTGAGAGAGAGAGAGAGAGAGAGAGAGAGAGGAGGAGGGAGTGGGAGAAGATACCCGTATTTTTCGCTCTATAAGACGCACCAGACCATAAGACGCGCCTAGTTTTTGGAGGAGGAAAACAAGAAAAAAAAATTCTGAATCCCAGAAGCCAGAGCAGCAAAAGGGATCGCTGCGCAGTGAAAGCAGCAATCCCTCTTGCTGTTCTGGCTTCTGGGATAGTTGCGCAGCCTGTATTCACTCCATAAGACGCACACACATTTCCCCTTACTTTTTAGGAGGGAAAAAGTGAGTCTTATAGAGCAAAAAATATGGTAGATGGTCATGCTAAGTTCAGAAGGCCAAGATCTCACACAGAGCAAACAAGTGAAGGGATTCTCCGGAGTTTTCTTGATGAGTGAAATCCACAATGGGCGGAAATTGTCCAACAGTTTCTTTTGTTCAGCTACAGTACTTTGTTTCAGCTGAGGACTGCAGATGAAATTGTCCATAGAGTTGTGCAAGTATAATTGAGCAAATCTGTCATTTTGGGTTTCTCTCGGTTTCTTGTTTTTCCAACCTTAAGTTCAGCATGTTTGCATTTTTTAAAATTCCCCATGAAAATTCATCTGAACCGAGCTGAAGACTGGAAGAACAAAAAGCAGAGAGAAAGCAACATTGACAGATTTGCCTGCCCCTGGGTGCACCTGAGGGGAACAGCCATGGTGGGAAATGCAAATGGTCTGTTTACGTGCAACAAGTGGCAGCGATTGTGAGGAGGGAAAACCCATGTGGTCCTGCAGTCACAATTTTTAAGGGTGCAAGAAAAGAGAGCATATATATATATATATATATATGGCACCAATTAAAGAAAAAGGGGGGTGTCTACTGCAATGAGAATGTGTGCTTTTAATATCACATGCTCTCATTTTTTTTATATATGCATATCTTGCTAGAGTCACTAACCCACAGCCTTAGTGTTCCATGTTTGCAAAATATATACTTTTTAGGGTTGTCAAATCTTCACTAAACTTCAGTGAGGTATACACAAAACAAAAGAGCAAAGATGGCAAAGTCTTTTGCAAAGTGCTTGTACATGAGACCGCCGGGTATAGGGTGGTATATAAATAAATAATGAATACAGCGGTACCTCAGGTTAAGAACTTAATTCATTCTGGAGGTCCATTCCTAACCTGAAACTGTTCTTAACCTGAGGTACCACTTTAGCTAATGGGGCCTCCCGCTGCCACCAAGCGATTTCTGTTTTTATCCTGAAGCAAAGTTCTTAACCCGAGGTACTATTTCTGGGTTAGCAGAGTCTGTAACCTGAAGTGTCTGTAACCTGAAGCGTCTGTAACCCGAGGTACCACTGTAATAATAATAATGCTGGTAAGCAGTTTCTAGTGCAGAAGGGTGAGTAATTTGTCTCGAAGAGCCTCCAGGATTCTTTGGCAAAAGAACCTCCTGCTGCTCCACCCATGCCCTGGCACAACAGAGGGAGGCCCAGGGTGTCCTTCCAGTAAATAAACAGGTCCTTTGACCCCCTAATAGCTAAGCCACAGTGTTTAATGAAAAAGAAAACCAATCTCAGCCAAATGGATACTAGTACCATCTGTTCTCTTGAATGGCTCCACACTACATCTGCCTTCCATTAGTAGTTCATGTCAATGTCTTTACTCAGAGTTTAATGTGGGCTTGCGTTCGCCAGTGCCTCTGACCAGGTGCAGAGAGAGAGAGAGAGAGAGAGAGAGAGAGTGCTCACCCTTTACATATATATCCTGCCTTTCCTCCCAAAAGCTCAAGGCAGTGTAGTGGTTATAGTGCCAGACTAGGACTGTTTTACAGTTAAAAACATTCTAAAAGCAATTGCGGGATGCGGGTGGTGCTGTGGGTTAAACCACAGAGCCTAGGACTTGCCAATCAGAAGGTTGGCGGTTCGAATCCCCGTGACGGGGTGAGCTCCCATTGCGGGGTCCCAGCTCCTGCCAATCTAGCAGTTCGAAAGCATGTCAAACTGCAAGTAGATAAATAGGTACCGCTCCGGTGGGAAGGTAAACGGCGTTTCCGTGCACTGCTCTGGTTCGCCAGAAGCGGCTTAGTCATGCTGGCCACATGACCTGGAAGTTGTACGCCGGCTCCCTTGGCCAATAAAGCAAGATGACCGCCGCAACCCCTGAGTCAGCCACGACTGGACCTAATGGTCAGGTGTCCCTTTACCTTTACTAAAAGCAATTGCAATTAAAAACACACTTCCATCCAGTGATCTTGAGGTTGCCAGGAACAGTATTCTTCAGCCACTAAATGCCCGGGTCAACTGGAATGTTTTCAAATTCCTCTTGAAAGTTAATAAAGGTAGAGACAGGCACACCGCACTAAGGAGGGTGCTCCTCAACCAGGGAACCACCGCTGAAAAGGCCCTGTCACAGATCAGGGCAGCCAATCTGGGAGCCCCCTCTAATAAGGCCTCATGTGCTGATCATAGGGAATGCAAAACCCTGCTGAATCAGACCAAAGGTCCTCCTAGCCTAGTCCTGCAATGGATTTCCCTGAGATCCAGCCATAACAGTTGGTCACCTTTCACTCCAGCAGGGATGAGGAACCTGTACCTCCTCCCTAATGTTGCTAGATTACAACTCCCAGCATCCCATGCTGGTTGGGTCTGATGAGAGCTGGAGTCTATCACCTTCCCACCCTCTTGAAATAATAGTTTCCAATTATGGTTTTCCAGTATTGAGGGCCATAGTTTCTTAGTTCAATCTTCCTTAACCAATGTTTGGCATAATGTTTGAACTGAGCAGCAGCTCTGAATCTGAGGATGACTGTCTTAGGAGTTTTACACCTGGTCCCTGCTCCTGCAACCACAGACCCACCAAGTTCCTTTACTGTATTTTTATAGCAGTCTTGAAATCAGGCACTCCCCTGACTCCTTAGGCAGGTTGATAAAGCTTCCTCTGTAGTCTTTGCCAACTTGTGTTGAAACCCTGAAGTCACTGAAGGAAAGCCCTGCCAAAGGCTCATCTAGTCTAGCATTTTGTTCTCACAGTGGCCAAGCAGGTGTCCCTATGGGAAGTCCGTGAGCAGGATTTGATCAGAAGAGCACAGTCCCTATTTGAGATTCTCAGCAACTGGTAATTCAGAGGCATACTGCCTGCAACAGTGGAAGAAGAACACGGCCATTGGGATATCCAAGGGGGTGGCTATCACTAAATCTGATTTAACAATATGCTGTGTGCATTACTTCATTTTATCTTGGATCTTCCACACAACACACCTCTATCATGTCTCCTCTTACTCACTTTCCCCCCTTAATTAAAAGCCTCCAAATGTAGGGGAGTTCTTCAAGATCCTTAGAAATAAAATCGACTAATACCATAGGCTTAAATGTCAAGTAAATGAGTTTAGAACTGGGGTGAACAATAAGATTGTGGTAGCCATTTTCTAGGCTGGGACGCGGGTGGCGCTGTGGGTAAAAGCCTCAGCGCCTAGGACTTGCCGATCGTATGGTCGGCGGTTCGAATCCCCGCAGCGGGGTGAGCTCCCGTCGTTCGGTCCCAGCTCCTGCCCACCTAGCAGTTTGAAAGCACCCCTAAGTGCAAGTAGATAAATAGGTACCGCTTTATAGCGGGAAGGTAAACGGCGTTCCGTGTGCTGCGCTGGCTCGCCAGATGCAGCTTGTCACGCAGACCACGTGACCCGGAAGTGTCTGCGGACAGCGCTGGCTCCCAGCCTCTAGAGTGAGATGAGCGCACAACCCTAGAGTCTGGCAAGACTGGCCCGTACGGGCAGGGGTACCTTTACCTTTACCTTTAGTTATTTTCTGGTTGTTAGCATGAATGCAGATCTGTTTTGAAGACCATTCCAGTAATACTGGCTGCATATTTTTAATGGGTGTGATAACAAGTTAGGTTCAGGAAATAAGAATAACCAGGAACAATAATGTCCTATTTGCAACAGGGTAAGATTTTTATTTTTTATTTTTTTAAAAAACCCTCATATTTCACATCTAAAATCTCATTCCATAGTGGATGAGGTCCTGGGTGTTTCCCCACTGCAACTCTGAACTACTATTATCAAACCGGTTTAACTTTCATCATAGCCAAGTAATTGCAGGAACAATAATTATGTGAAGAGTCTAAGGCTCTCACACCCGCAACAAAGACTGCAATCTCCAGAGTTCTTGCAGAGTATGGTGTGGTAATGGTGGAAATTCAGCTTTGCTTCCATTTAAATTAGAAACTAACTAATTTGCACTTCTTGAACCATAATGCAAAACACAGTGCTATTTTGAAATTCATTCACCTCTGAATTTTGTAATGCAGTCCTCCAAGCAAGAACATATCCAAAATGCATGTATTAGGGAGGAACGTCCATAAAAGTGTTTGCATTCATGAAAGGAACATGGAAAAATGCATTATATTAGGGAAAACTGCTTGCAAAAATGTTTTTATTAGGATAAATGTTCCCTTGAATGCATAGAATTCATAGAATCATACATTTGTTTTTTGCAAATTACTACAGAAATGTAGAGAACTGAATTTAAGATTGGAAAAATGAGAAACTCTCTGAGAGAAACAGAAAGAGCATGCCAGCTTAAAAAGGGAAAGAAAAAAGTATCTCCCTAGCAAATGTAAGAATAAAAATAAAAATAAAATAAAAGCTACATTGGTTGTGGTGCAGAGTTGATTTTAAGGCACCTTTTTTCCACAGCACATCAGCATTCATGCATGGAATAAATCACATGAGAGAATCGGTGCCAAACTTGCTTTGGTGCGATGGATGGGGATGTGATGGGAAACCGGAGGGGGAATGGAATGGAGTACTCTGAAAAAACATGCATGGCTGGCTGGAGCCCTGGACAGGAGCATGTCACACTGCAACATTTAGCTGCAAGTCCCACTTGTGTAAATCAGTTTGGCACGTGCAGCTTCTCAGCGGAGCTGCTGTGGAGGGTTTTGTTTCTCCAGCCTTCTGCTGACCAGAGTCCAGTGGTATCATTTTGCCTGCCTGGCAGGGTCTGAAAGGCAAACTGAATGGTTATTGTCCCTTCCACAATACTGTTCATTTGCTGCTGGTATATGAAGCCTGGCAGGAATGGCATGCCTTTGTTGATCGAGCACAGCTACAGTGACAGACACCAAGCTTGAAGTTTAATACAACCGGAATGAGTGTGAAGCCTGCGGTACGCCAAAACCAACCAGAAAAAGTACATTTGCCCCCACTTGTAAGTTTGTGTGAATTGACTTCTTGTGACCCAATGTAGGAGTATTTTTCCTGAGTCTGTTGCACCTTATTGTACTGGAGGAGTTTCTGATGCTAATGATAATACTCAGGGCACTTCTAGAAGTGCTTTTTACCATGTATTCACAATGATTTGCACTCATGATGCTATTGGGGTAGTTATTTGTGCTCCTGCTTTCAAATACTGTTTACCCCTGCAAAAGTTTTAGGGCAGACATACTCTTTGTTTTCAGCCAGTGCCTGTCCCAGTAACTCCCTGTTGAAATCCTGTAGCTTCTTGCACTGAAAATGTTCTTGTTTATTTTCTTGCACTATAGTGCAAGTGTTTCCTTCCAGTAATGCTGGAGAAGCATCACAGAACAAGGAATCAAACAGAATGATGAATGGACGGTTCAGAATAAATTCACTGCTAATGCACTATTATTGCATCAATAACATATTGCAGAATACACCTGCAAAAACAAAATAAAAATTGCCAAACAAACTAATCTGGAAAGGCCCTTATCCTATCTGTCTATATATTGGGGGTGGGTGGGTTTCAAAGCAATTCAAACATTTATAATCTTGGTGACTTTATTATTAGCCCCATTCTCAGATGTGGGTCTGAGAGACAATGGCTTGCTTAGAGCTACCTTGTGAGTTTGTGGCCAAGGTGAGAACTGAACTGGGATCTTTACAGTTCTTAGGTTCAGCTCATGCGTTTCACCACATGTGTTTGTTGTGATGGCTCTGTTGTGAGCGCAAGATCAGTTGATCCTAGCACATAATTTTCTGCAGTAGCCAATTACTAATAGCAAACCCATCCTTTGAGTGCAAAACCATAAACAGTCATACCTTGGTTCTTGAACAGAATGCGTTCTGGGAGTCCGTTTGACTCCCGGAACCATTCGAAAACCAAGGTGTGGCTTCCGATTGGCTGAAGGAGCGTCCTGCAGCCAATCAGAAGCTGTGCTGAATGTTTGGCTTCCGAAAATTGTTCAAAAACCGGAACACACACTTCTGGGTTTCGATTGTTCGGGAGTCGATTTGTTTGGGAGCCAAGGTGTTTGGGTCCAAGGTACGACCTTATATCTGAAACATCACCATCCATGTAGAATCAGGTGGCAGGGGGGAGAGCCCTCAAACAGGGAGGTGGGGAGACCAAAGCAGCCACCCCCCAGTCCCCACTTTCACAGGGGGAGAATATTTGGAAAATGGTGGGGGTGATTTTGACCATGCCTTGACAAATAGAGGACACTTAACGCTGATGAATTTTCGTGGGGTCTTTTTCACCCTAATTTTGAAAACTAAAGTGGAAACATGGGGAACTGAACGGAAGAAGGTTGGGAGAAAATGAGAGAAATCAGAATTGACCAATTTACCCGTTCCTATCATTTGCAAGCAAAAGCTGCGTTCTGTTTCTTAAGGCATCATTTAGGAAAACGGGGGGAGGGGTGTTGGTTGGTTGTGGTTGTCTGCTTCGGTTTTCACAAGCCTAGGAATGCTGCTGGCATAGTTCTTCCAGTGCACAAGCCTCTCATTAGACCTTGCCCCTTGTTCAGGATCTCTGGTTGTTCCTGTCCGGATGCTGTGCTGCTGTCTCGTTTCCTGTCCAAAACTGTCAGTCAGAGGAGCCGTGAGTCATCCTCCGTCCGAGAGGATGCTTGGCTAGGAGAGAGAACAAGCTTGGCAAGTCAAGAGGCAATTGCTTAGTAGGAACAGTGCTGTATAAGCAGGAGGGAGGTTTCACCAAAAGGTTCTGTCAAGTGCCAGGCTTTCATCACTCCAGCACAGTAATTCCCAAACTATCTGCCACGAGGGAACAGCTATTATGTTATGAGAGATAAATGAAATAACCAAAGATTTCCATGAGCCCAAATCACCCATTCACTGTCTGCAGAAGTAGTTGCCTGTTATGTCCCTGTGTGCTCTTATCAGGGAGTCATGCAGAGGGCTATTCCTGATTTTGCATATTTTAAGCCTTTGCAATGTAAGCAGGGAGATGGCTTCTAATTTGAATTTGGGGGTGGCTGGGTAGGCAGGCAGGAATGTGCCTCAAGTTTCAGAACTATAAGAAACAGTACAGTGGTACCCCAGGTTACAGACGCTTCAGGTTACAGACTCCGTCAACCCAGAAATAGTGCTTCAGGTTAAGAACTTTGCTTCAGGTTAAGAACAGAAATCGTGCTCCGGCGGCGCGGCGGCAGCAGGAGGCCCCATTAGCTAAAGCGGTGCTTCAGGTTAAGAACAGTTTCAGGTTAAGTACAGACCTCCGGAACGAATTAAGTACTTAACCCGAGGTACCACTGTACTCTAATTCAGAAGACTTTGCAAACAAGGGTGACTTAGTTTTCAGAAGAATCCCACTGAGTTCTAAGGGGGAAGCCTCAATGGACTGAAATTTGAGACAAATGAGAGAGGGGCGAGCGTCTGCTTCCTGAAGGAGGCAAATTAGGGGTGATAGGACAGCAGGCAGGCTTAGCCTCTGTCTAACCCTGTTAGGATCTCTGATCTGTAGTAACTCCCATGCTGATTTACTGACTATCTCAGAGTATGGTTCATGGGGTTCAAAAGGTCATTGGCTCTGCCCCATTTTGGACCTGGTTCCACCTTCACGCAAACCACTGTTTTGAGCTTTCCTCTACTTGATGGACTTCAAGGTTCCAGTAAAAAAATAAAAAGGTAGTAGAATTAACAATAATAAATAATGATAAACCGCTGGAGAATCACAGCGCCTGCTGTGGCTGCAGAGACTTGCAACTGCTGCCTCCCATGTTGCTTTTGCTGCGTTTGCAGCACCAAAGTGACCTCTCCGGGGCTCAAACCTGGGCACTGTGTATGGAAATCCTGCCCTGCCCATATAGCAAGACCCTCCTCTCAGCCTCGCTGATGTGGTCCAAAGGAAAACAGAGCAATACGTTTGGCACCAGCTTGGCAGCAGGAGTTGCCGGAAGGAGGCGCACACCCATAAATTAGGACGTATATAGCCTGTGAGAGCCTCTGGCAGTCAGTTTAGGCAGTACAGAGCTGGATGGGCCAGTGGTCTAACTCCATAGGAACCAACTCCTAGAGGCCGAGGTCCCTTCGTCCCCCAATAAAATATTTGACTGGTTCAAGCCCTCTCCAAAGTTGATGGGCATTGTCATTCAAATGGTGTGCATGCACCCAAATATTTTATTCTAGTTGGCACCCCTATAAAGGCTGTTTCCTGAAGGCAACAGCAGTTGGCTCTGTGGCTTGACACCATCTTGGATTTGCCTCAACAGTTTGGTATTTTGCCCCAACTCTGCCAAACCGGAGCCAGTGTCACTTCCAACAAAAGGAGGATGTTCCGAACTCCACCGCCCTCAAGCAAAGATTGCATGACTAGGCTTCAATGCAGGAAACTTGATGGGGAATGACCAAGGCTGAGTAGCATTGGGTAGAAGACACTAATCTCTCCTGGGTGCCCAGAGGCCATCATGGGTGGAGCATCAACCACAACCTGCTAGACTGCAGACACCCTTCTGAATTGCTGAATGCTTCCTCTCTTGTCCAAAGCATCATCAATGGCCAGTTGCCAACTTTTGTTCATGGGCAGCTCCTTTGGCTCCTAGAGCAGCATAACATGGATGAGTTAAACTTTACCCAGCTCTTAATTCCCTACTAGGGATAAGTTTCACGCGATTTATGCCTGTTCAGTTGCTGTTTAAAAGCACAGAAGCAGGACCAGTAAAAAGAAATTGGCAAGTGTTACACATACATGGCTTTGATCTTTAGCTTTGGGCAAGTCATTATCTACTAGCCTTGATTCCCCCCAGCATTAAAATGGTGCTATCTGCAACCAACCTCACAGGGTGCTCGTTTGGGTGAAGATTAAAGTTGTAAAGGCATTTTGCTGATTAAAAATTAGACTAGCTATGAAAGCAAAGTGCTTTATAAACATTTATCTTCACCAGAAAAAAGTCCTTCAAACACTACACTGAAGTAGTCTACTGTTCTTTTGATTTTACAGACTAGTGTAGTCAACTGCTGTTTTTGTAGTGTTTATTTTGTAAGGTGTTAGGGGCTGTGTGCTTCCTGGAATCCCCTCCTCTTCTTATTCCAAAAATTGTGGCCAACTGGCTGCAGTTACTTGGTGGTGAATTAAAAACACTTTGCATATGCACAGGGAAACTCTTGCTCCTTGTATCTTATATCCCTGAGTGAGATCCTGGCTGGCTGTGATCTGCTTTTTTCATCCTTCTTGAAATCTCTTTCTCTCTTCGCAGCATATCCAGCAAGGAGTTGTCTGAGCTGATTGAGAAGTTGCAGAAAAATGCTGACCAGGTGGAAAAGAACATTGTGGAAGCAGACTCTAAGATGCAAAACGTGAGTTTATTTTATTTCAGCATTCTTATATACCACTTTTCATTTTTTTAAAAAAAATAACCTCAACATGGTTTTTACATAGAAAGGAATCATATCAATAATGGTGGAGCAATAAAATTGCTAGTACATTTGCAAAGCTAAGCAGGCTCTGGTGTGCTTTCAAATAGGATGGGTCCGTGTGTTGAAATTCCTGGACTAGATGACCCTCAGGATCCCTTCCAACTCTTATGATTCTATGAATCAAAAACAAAAAAAAACTTAGATAAAAATACAATTTAAAAACTAGCAATAAAATAAGATCCGTATAAAACACAGAACTAGAGGTTGAAAAAAAAGTAACATTAAACAAAATGTGGCTTCTGAACATTTGAGGGAACCAAATAAGGTGACATCCACACCATATATTTAAAACACATCTAAAGCAAATGGTTCTGCCAACCTAGCAGTTCGAAAGCATGTCAAAGTGCAAGTAGATAAATAGGTACCGCTCCGGTGGGAAGGTAAACGGCGTTTCCGTGCGCTGCTCTCGTTTGCCAGAAGCAGTGTAGTCATGCTGGCCACATGACCCGGAAGCTGTACGCCGGCTCCCTTGGCCAATAAAGCGAGATGAGCGCCACAACCCCAGAGTCGGCCGCGACTGGACCTAATGGTCAGGGGTCCCTTTACCTTTACCTTTGCCTTTAAACAAATGGTGTCCTCCAGAGAATCTGTAGTTTGTTAAGGATACTAGGAATTCTCTAACACAGCGTTCTCAAAACCTGTACAAAACTACGTTTTCTAGGCTTCCTTTTGGGTGAAACATCAATTCAGACCAGTTTAAATGTAAATGCAGCCTAAGGTGACAAATGTCCATCTCTAATTATACAATTCAGATTGTAAAATAGGCTTAGTTCCTACTTCCTAACCTAGCAACAGTTATTGTTTTGCAGGGCTTGACCTACCATTAGGCAGTGGAGGCATTTGTCCCTTAGCGCCGCCCCATCGACCTTTATCTGCCTTCAGCCAGCCCCATATGCCTGCCTTCTTACTTCCAAACAATTTGGAATTGGGACTTGGCATTGGCTATCGGCTCCCTCCTCCTCTTCAGTCTCAGTGTTCCCTTGTAGAACTAAGCAGGGAGGAAGAGGTTGGGGGACAAAACTAGAATGAGCTGGCTCTGCCTGCCATTGGCTCTGGCTCCACAGACTATTTGGGCTTCCTGCTTTCCATCCTACCAGTCCCAATGGGCACCAGCCATTGGGCAGAGTGAGTCAGCAGCCTCTGGCGGCTGATCTGTGTTGTGTGGTGGCAGCTCCCCACCTCACCCGGCTCCTCCTAACCATTCCCCTCTGCCGGAGCTCTGCTATAGTAGTCTCCTGGCCTGATGTATGGTGAAGGATGCTGTCATAGAATTGTAGAGTTAGAAGGGACCCCAAGGGCCATCTAGTCCAACCCTCTGCAATGCAGGAATCTCATCTAAAGCACCCCAAAAGACGGCCATCCAACCTCTGCTTCAAAACCTGCAAAGAAAAAGAGTCCACCACCTTCCAAGCGAGTCCCTTCCGCTGTTGAACAGCTCTTACCGCCAGAAAGTTCTTCCTGATGCTTCGTGGGAATTTACTTTCTTGTGACTTGAAGTTCAGGTCCTGCCTGTCATCACTCTTGAAGAAAGATTCAATGGCCAAGTCTGGTCAGCCTCTGTACCTAGAAGGAAGGAGGTGCCAACTCTACTGTTTCATTTGGAGTCCCATTCTCTTAATGTTCTAACCTCACAGCTCTATTGATTCTGCTTCTGTTTAACAATGAAAACTATCTCAAAGCTGTGAGTGAAGAACACAAGTGGGGTGGATCTGTTTAGAGTGATCCCTGGATCAGTTCTTCTTCCCTGTAGGTTTGGGGGGTTAGGAAGAGGACCCGAGATACTTCTTTTTGCGCTATGTTGATTCTGCTGTTTATATAAGCCTGCTCTCCCTTTCCAAACCTCTCAGGACCTGCACAAGCTTAAGGCCGGTCAACCTGCTGAGTACCAAGACCTCACGGCAGATAAGCTAATAGAATCCGATAAGCTCCTCTATGTCCTGGATGGGGATGCTGCCATCGCTCGCCACATGAAACACCCACAGGGGGATATGATCACAGAAGAGTGAGTCTGGGGAAGCCAGTAGGGCAGGGGTGGGGAAGCAGATCTGGGCAGAGTGCTAGATCCAGAGTTGGGCCCTCCTTTTGTGCGCTATTTTGACAAATGGGTGGGGCCACTGGCAAGTGATGAAAAGTTCAAACCAAGAGAGCAGGCAGAGGCTTATCTCTGTTCTTAGCATGGTGGGACTACAGTGCTAAGATCAGAAGTATGCTTCTGCCTGCTCTATGACTGCAAAAGGCAGCAGCAGAGGCTTAGCTTGATAGTAAAGTTGTACTCCTACAGTGCTAAGATCAGAGATAAGCTACTGCCTGATGCCTTGTAAAGAGCACCACAGCACTAAGATGAAATATAAGCTTAGCTAACACTTAGGTTGGAGAAAACAGATCTCCACACCTAATATCATATGACATCAGTTGACGGACAGGTGGGTCTAGTTTGCCCCAAAGGCCTTGCATGCCAAATTTAGAGGCCTAAGGTACTCAATTAGGCCCATGGGCCAGAGGTCCTCCCCCCCCCCACTGCAATATGGGATGGTGCTTGATTTGAAACTTTCATCTAGGGGTGAGCAAATCTGTCTGTTATCAGTTGATGCCACTTTAGCAGGCCCTCAACCATAAGTCCAGGTTTGAGTGCCAAAATACATATTTTGATTTAAGGCACATTCTCCCCACGCCCCCAAAAATGCATTTCTATACAAATTTTCTCTCAAAATGCACATTATATATATATATATATATTCAAACCAACACATTAGGCTAGTTCAAGTCAGGTCTTCTACCACCCCATTTATCTTCACAACAGCTCTGTAAGGTAGGTTAGGCTGAGAGAGTGCGTTACTGAGTAATTAGTGTAGATCCTTAAAATCCACACTTGGAAAACAGAAGTAATTGATATGACATTTTTGCAATGTGGGGTAGGAGGTTTTTTTTGGGGGGGGGGTCTCCAAAATGTTTCACTTTGAGGAAAGTAGTATTGAAGTTAGGGGAGGGGGAATGATTCGTCTAAACGTTGTTCAGAGAAACCAGTAATTGCTTGTATCCTCTCTCCTTCCTTCAGCATCCGGCAACTAAAGGAGAGAGTGGGCAACTTGCGTGTGAAACATGATCAGATCTACAACTTCACCCCACAGGAAATTGAACCTCAAGTCAACTGGACCACGGTGATTGAAGAGAAGCAGGTGAGTAGGTGCTTTGCATCCAGTTAGTTAACATCTGATCTTTTTTTTCCTTTAGATTGGAGCCATTTCTTCCAAAATATGGGCTTTGGGGGCATCCAGCACAGCACTAAGTGGAGTTTTCCTGCACATCTCCCTGGAACTAGAAATGTAGTGCAGTAGAGAGAGAGAGCTGGGCTTGAACTTTTCTCCCTCTTGTGCTAGATTTCTGTTTGCCAAAGAGCCTTTTTTTAACCCATTCTGGGCCTTAACTAAACATGACGTTAATTCCTGAATCCAGGTAACTTGCATGGGGGATATTTGTTTGTTTTGGTAGGTAAGTGGCGGGGGGAGTTGAAGCCACAGCAGCATTTTGGGCCAGTGGCGGAGAATTTAGCTCATCCACCAGCATACCCTCCAAAAGACCAACCCCTCACCCCAAACAGTTGTTTACAAACCTTCCTTTTGCTCCATCCCCACCCTCTGCAACCCCAATACGTCTCAGACTTCCCTTTGACTGCTAATTGCACATTTTAAAAAGTTCACATTAACGTAATCCATGAACTATAAGCTTTGCCTAGTTTCCTTATGTATTATTTAGATTTCCTATCTCAACCACAATGTCCCAGAATGGGCTACAACAGTAAAATACGCAATTATAAAACAAATAAAACAGTTACAATCAGAAAACAATAAAAGTGGGGGGAAACCCCTATTAAGAACAGCTCCGTATATATAAACCAATTTAAAACAATTCCATATATTAAAGTTAAAAATAGCTACAGTACTTCCATCACTGGGATGAAGCTCCCTTATTTGTATGGGGTGGGCATTCAGAAATGGTACCTTCCACCTGTGGGCTGGCAGGTGGCCTAAGAGTAGGTGGAGCCAGAAGAAATAACAGGTGGAGCCAGAGCCAATGACAGGCAGAGCCTGTCCCCATCCTCCTCCTCTTCCCTGTTGAGTTCTGCAAGGGTTAACACTAAAACTAAGGAGGAGGATGTGTTGTCACCTGGAACTGGTAATTAAGGAGGTAGGTAAACAGGTGGGGGCTGGCTGAGGGCAGACTGAGGTTGGTGGGGCAGCCCCCCATTCATCTGGATGGACCTGTCTCCATCAACCCCTAGTCCAGCCGTGAATGTACTGAAAAGCTCACACAGTGTCCGTTGTCTTGAATGAAAGTCCTGCCCTGCCCCACTCGTCAGGTGCCTGGGCACTGTTAATCAGCTCACAAAATGGGGTAGAGAGATAAAAGCTTTAGGCTGCCAGATCTCTTCCCCGCTGTTGATTTTTGCTCCTCTTCCAGTTGCTTTGTCAGCTTCCAGTTGCAAATCCCCCCCAAATCCTCCCTGGCTGCTGGCTGGAGATGCCCCCTAGCTTTTGGCTTAATGAGAGGCTTTGTGCAGCAGCCCAGGTTCTGCTAGCTTTGCAGTTCTGTCTCTGGGCTGCCTGGCGGGAGCTTCCCTCCCTTTGCCAGGGGCAGGGCACGGCTATCCAGCATCACAGGATGCCTTCTGCATCTTGGCTGAGCGCCATCTTGTGTAAAATTGCAACAAGTGGGCTTAAAACAGGACAGTTTTGTTTTGGAGGAAGGGAAAGACAGCAGCAACAACAATCTAGATACTTGCATCTAGGGATGGGAGACACATTCAATTCAGTTTGCATTAAAAGGTCAACCTTCTTTCCAAAACAAGATGCAAGCTAAAATGCAGCCATTTTTCGGAAGTTGCACTGCACTGAATTTTGCAGTGCATGCCAAATCAGTGTAGACCAGCTGTCCCCAACCTGGTGCCCTCCAGATGTTTTGTACGGCAGCTCCCACCAGCCCCAGCCATCACTGGGACATCTGGAGGTAGCGCTGCATTGAAATCTGTCCTCCAGGTTCTCAGACATTTGAGGCCCCGCCAAAAGGGGTTGGTGATTTGTTGCCTCGTTCCCAAGACTCTCGCATTTTCATTTGCAAGGTAGCCAAGGGTGGTGTCTCTGTTTCCTTCTCTATAAACATTTCTCTAGTGCACTGCAAACTCTCTGGCTGCCCGTGCTTGCTGATTTGAAAAAGAATAAGAAAAAACAACCTATGGGAAGAGTTACCTGTCTTCCCTTTAATTGAACATGGTTTAATTAAATGGTCTTTATTGAAATGTGGGCACCCAGGAAGGCTGCAGAATGCAGACTGCTAGAGACATGGTTTGTAGAACGACAGAAAGGGCACTCAACAGCATCCACCTGCCATCTCAAAAATAAGGCAAATGCCACAAAATCCCTACATCCCACCCATAAGGATTTCCCTGTCCTCTTTGATAATTTCCAAGCGCAATTTCTGATGAGGAATGTTTTAAAAAATGCAGGAGGAATTTTTGGCACAGAACTGTCTGCATGCTGGTGTAGATGAGTGTTCAGCCTTCGGTTCCCAGGCATTGTTGGACTACAACTTCCATCAGCCCCAGCCAGCTTAGCCAATGGTCAGGGATGATGGGAGGTGTAGTGCAACAACATCTGGGGAATTCAAGGCTGCAGAACATCGTCTGTGGACAATACTAAGCTAAACAGGCTGATGGGTTGACTGTATAAAGCAGCCTCCTGCGCTGCTATGTTCTTGGCCTGCTTTGTCTGCCAGGAGTTTGGGGAAAAGACTGGAACCTCCCCCTTTTCTTTTGCCACTAGGAAATACTGAACAGCAAGGGCTTCGGCACTGACTTGCCATCAGTCAACGGTCAGGTGGAGGAGCACAACATCTTCCATAATGAAGTGATGGCTATAGGACCGCACATCAGCAAGGAGGGTGACAAGGTATCATGTGCTTCTAATGCCTGCTTTGCAGTTCTTCGGGAGGAGGGGAGGGAACAGAATTGGTTTTACGCAGTTCCTGTGCCTTTAACCAGTGATAGGAGAAATCCAACTGGTGGAGCTTTTCCCCGTCACAGGGGCTTCGATGGTGAGGAAAGCTGAACCTGTTGGATTTCTGCCCAATGTACCCCAGCTAAAGGTTCAGGAGCTTCAGGGATCTCCCAAAAAGTGATTCAAACACAGTTCAAGGGCCAACATGACCTTGTGTAGCGGGTTTGAGTAAGTGTTGCAGATGTTCCTTTGTCCTACCTAACTCTAGCTCCTCTCCTTTCTCCTCCGCAGCCTACATAGTCTTTAAATGATAGACTCTGTAAGCTTTACTCTTTGAATGAGAGAGGTTATTTGTTGGGCTGCCACCATGAGGGGCTGCCCGGTTGGGCCTTTTCAGTGGTGGTTCCCCATTTGTGGAATGCCTTCCCTAGTGAGGTGTGTCTGTCTCACTATTATTAATTTTCAGGAGGTATTTGAAAACATTTGTATTTACTGTTTACTGAATCTATTTTTATAATGTTTTAACTATTTTAGAATGCTTAAGATAAAGCTTATGTGCTGGCTGCTCTGGGCTCTTTCGGGAGGAAGGGTGGATACAAATCCAATAAATAACTACTCAACAAAATACTTTGCCGTGTGTTATAACCGTCTCCCACAGCAAACACATAAACACACCAACCAAGACCATGTGTTGTAGTGGTTAGATAACCAGATGAGAGAGGAGAAGATTTCCTTGGTATAGGATCACTGGAGGAAGGATAGTATAAAAATCAAATGCACAAATTGGGGTAGCTAACCCCCAGCACAAAGGCTTCATCTGCTCCCCTCCATCATATTTCCCCCCTGCCCTTCCCAAAGACTCACTGATTTTGGCAAGAAGAGCAAAAAGAAAAAGAAAGGAGTTAGACAGAACCCAGTACCCTCTTGGGGGATGCAAATCACCTCTTCCCCAGTGATCGATTGATCATTTGATTAAAAGCTGCATGCACGTAGCAAGTGTGTTTGCTTTGGGAAGTGTGGTAACGCCCTCTTTTGGGGGCCTTGTCCTGTCTTTTGTTCATCTTCTCTTTGTTTGTTTCCAGGAATATATGAGTGGGCTCCAGGTGAAATATCAGAAACTGCTGGTAAGACCTTGTTCTTTTTATTTTCCGTCCTCAAAAGATCAGGGACTATCTTTGGTACATCCAAGCAGCTCAGAGGTGATGTGAGGAGACTCTTGGGTCCCGTTCATACCATATACAGAACATATTTAATGTACACAGTTTCCCCCAGAGAATCATGAGAATTTTGGTTTGTTAAGAGTGCTGGGAACTGTAGCTCTGTGAGGCTTGTGAACTACAGTTCCCAGGACTCTTTGGAGGAAGCCATATGATTTACATGTGTGGTGTGGCTGAGACCTTGGTTGGCATGCTATGCCCCATCTGAATTAAGACAGCGCTGAGGAGGATACCTGCATACGTGCCACCTTTCCATAGTTCAAAACATACTCAAGGCGACTTACCAACATGAAAAAAATTACGTAATTATAAACATAACAAAAGTACTCATAAACAATAAAACATCGAAAAGTACACAACCAAATTGAAAATGCCCACATAAATCATAATAGGATATAAAAATAAAGATGCACAAAATAATATCAATAGCAACCCGCCCAACAACACCCGCCTAAACTGTATCTCAGCACATGAAGCCTTGATCAGCATCAATAAGCATTTAAGGGCCCTTTAAGTCATACCCTGAGTGTGCTCTCTGTTGTTCCTTACTTTGATCGGAGCTTGGTCAAAGTGCACACGATACTTTGACTGCTATTCCTTCCCTGCCCCTCCGATTCCCAGCTCAATGTGGTCTAGAATCTTGACACCAGGAGACAGGAGTGCACAAGTTATGTATTTCACGGTAGACTTAGCCCTCTCTCGAGTTGCTCTCTGTGACTCCCAATCTCCAAGCCTTGACGGTTGGCAAAACTCCCTCTCTCCTTGCAGTCAGGATCCCAACAGAGGCAGCAGGATTTGAACTCGCTCCAGGATTACATGCAGCGCTGCACCAACAAGCTCTACTGGCTAGATCAGCAGGCCAAAGACAGGATGCAGTTTGACTGGAGTGACCGTAACCTCGACTACCCAAGCCGCCGGCGCCAGTACGAGGTACATTTTCTCCCCAGAGCTTATCCCCCCTCAGGAGGCAGTTTGACTATGAGATCTGTGTGGAAAACGCATTCTGGCATTTGGATCTGAATTATTCAGCCTGAATCGAAGCTGAAGGGCAGAAATATATTAAAGGAGGTGGTAATCATCGTGAATTCTAGTATGAACTAATCTGATCTGTACATCTTAAGATATCACAAACCCTTTGTACATACTATACTTTCAAAGCACATCCAAAGCCCATTTTCCCCCTCACAAAAGTCTGGGCCCCGTAGTTTGTTGAGGGTTGCTGAGAACTGTAAATATGTGAAGGGTAAACTCAGTGCTCAGAATCCTTTGGGAAAGAATGTGTTTCACATATGCTTTAAAAGGTAGTGTGTACACAGGTGCTAGATAAATCGTGTTAGTGGTGGTATTGTTGTTGCTAATTGCATTGCATAATTTTAGACTGTAAACTGCTCAGGATTGGACCTGCCTTTGCTACTCTGGTTTGTATCCAACTACGTGAGGTTCAGACTAGACCCACTTCCTTCAGTGGGTCTACTTTGGGTATGACTGTTAGATGCAAAACTCTTTTAAGTGTTACTTACATTGGGTGACAGCCAACTAAGTCGTCCTCAGAGCAGATCCATAAATTTCAATGGGTCTCCTCTCAATACGATGAACATCGGCTCTCACCCATATTTATTTATAAATTCAATTAAGGAGAATAAACCTGGCAAGGAGACAGAAGAGGTAACCTGTGGAGAGAAGCTTTGTAAACTCCAACGACCTCGATCCATCTAAAGGCCCTGTGTGGAATGGGGTTGAAACCAATGTTTCCTTGACCTGCTGAGAGTCGCAGCAATAGTGTTAGTAGGAAATTCAAAAGTGTCAGTCTCTTCATGATAGTCACAACCACAACCTTCAAAGACTACGCAATAATAATAACCAAGGATGCATTGCAACCATCAATGCAGATCTCCATGTGTTGCCTTTCACCTGAATCTAATAATTTCCTGTGCCTGTACATGGGGAAATGCTTTGGACTGCTCTAATATCCGTCTTTTCCTTGAAGTTCCATTGTACATAAGAGAACTTAGTTGAAACTGAAGCCCCTTGTGTTTTCAGTGTTCCTCAATGCTTGGTGTTGGGAGCATATAGAGGCTGAAAAGCTCCCCTTTCATGCTGACTGAGTGCCTCTAAGCAAGCTAGAGACAGGGGCCCTGCTGCGGAAATAGTAATGGGTGCTGGATCCCCCTAGACCACTCTGCCCGACTGGGTTGTGGACCGCCGAGACATAAGATGGTAACATCTCTGCTTCCTTCCTTCTCCCTTTAGAATTTCATCAACCGGAATTTGGAAGAAAAAGAGGGAGCGATCAACAAGCTGCACGAGGACGGCAATAAGCTACTGGCCCAAAGTCACCCTGGGAAGATCCCCATTGAGGTGAGTTTGGCTGCTGTCATGCGCATGAGATCCTTTCTCCACCCCCAGCTGGTCCCCTATCTGAGTCTCTCTTGGTCCCTGAGAGGTGTCTCCCCGCCACCGCCCTTCTGTGACCTACTGAGCATTACCTGCTATCCTCTTGCTTGCAGGCTCACATCGAGGCAGTACACGCTGACTGGAAGGAGTACCTCAACTTGCTTATCTGTGAGGAGAGTCACCTCAAGTTCATGGAGGACTATCACCAGGTACCTTTCCATTGAGGACACTTAGAAGGAGGGGCTGTCAGAAAATGCAGCAGTGCATCTTTGCCCTCTAGCAAGATGGCTCCCATTCAGGATCTCAACCAACCAACCAACTTCCTTCAGGATACTGTAAACCCCAATTGGAGTTGGTCATACTCAGAGAAGACCTGCTAGAATCTAAGACTAATTTAGGTCCATTAATTTCAGTGGGCTATACTCAGCTAAGTCTTACTTGGAGTAGACCCATGGAAGGACCTGAGTCAGTCATGCCTATTAATTTCAGTGGGATTGCGGAGTGGAACTTGCATTGAATCCAACACAGTGGATCTACTCCAAAGAGAATCCCTAGTATCCCTACTGTTGTGCCCCCTTGTGCTTTACCTGGTACCTGTGAAGACTTCATTTTGAGGGCCCCAGTTGTCTTTTATTTTACCTTTTGGCAGTGGCTGGCTTGAGTGCGGTTGACTTAAATGATTTAGATCAGGAAGGGAAAAAACTCCAATGGGGGGTGGGGAGAAGGCTGATTGTGGTAGTCTCCTGAAATTTGCTCATATTTCTAGATGTGACCACTGCTGCTCCAAAAAGGTTGGGCGACACTTCTGTGAACTGTCCCCTTGCTCAGTTTTCTGTTTTTCTTTTCCAGCTGATATTCAACATTCCATGACCCCTGGTGATCACTGGGCATGCTCAGTCCTCGGGTGTTTGGGGGGGGTATGTTTTTAGAGGAGGGAGGGATTTTCCCCACCTTACTTAAGTTTTTTTTTATAATATTTTTTATTAATTTTAACATATAAATTATAAAATGTACCACAAAACTTATCACTTATACAATCTTTTTAGACTTCCCTCAGCACCTCTGATGATCCACCGTTTTAACCACTTCTTATGCATTTCTTAACTTTATATTGCCTTTACATCTCTTAACAGACCATCCTCCCCCTTGTCCATTTTTACAATATTTCTAATAATACTCCTCACAAAACTTCTTGCAACCCTTATTTAAGGTTTTTTTAAGGGGGGGGGGTATTTCTACAATCCCTGAGATTTCCCCAAACATGCTCCATTGTGTCTCTGCTTCCACCAGCATGGCAGCACTAAGGGAGCGATGAGATGGGTGGCTGTAAATGGAACAATTAGTGGCAGTGTTGGAGGCCCAGAGGCCTGGTTGTCCCATAGAGCATCTGCGGGCAGATTTCAGCCTTGAAGGATATGCTTTGTTTTCCCCACCCCACAAACCCGGAGATCCACCACCCAGGGCCTGGTGCAAAGGGCACACACTTCTGAGCCCAGGGATTTGTTCTGAGCAAGTGAGTCAGATGTTGTCATTTGCAGGGGAGGACAGCAGGGAGGTGGCTTTCCTGATAATCAAATAGCAAGCTGTCCTGCCAGACAGTTTGTCTAGCACAGCTTCGTGTTAAGCAAGGAGGTACCCACGTTGTGTGCTGCAATGCTGGCTTGTATGGGAAACAGCCGAAGGAGCTGGTGAGAAAACAATCTTGCCCGACCTGTTTTACCCCCCTTCGTCACTCTTTCCTGAACCTCTTTGCTGTCAGGTGTTACTGATCAAGCAGGCATCTGCCTTCTGCAGGTGGCTCAGAAAGGCAGAGGCTCCCAGATTCTGTGCTCTGATTGTCCTCGGGGCAAAAGCAGGCATGTCTCTTTGCTTGGAGATTTCCCTAGTTAGCAGGTAATATTTTGCTGCCCTTCATTTTTCTCTGGTTAACTGTAGTAGGAGTAGTAGTTTTTGACTACTTGAATTTTAGGCAAGAGGCCCACACACAACTGTGGGGGGGGGAGGTCCTTTAAAACACCCCTATGCAGGCTCCCACTTTTGTCTTTAGGGTGCGAAAGACTATAGCATAGTGGCAGAGCACTATAGCATAGTGGCAGAGCACCTTCTGCAGGTAGGGCTGGGATAGAACGCTGCCCAAAATCCTGGACAGGTCAGTGTAGACAACACTGAGCTAGATGGACAAAGGTTTGATGTTGTACAAGACAGCTTCCTTTCTCTTATGTTCCTATGTGACCAGATGAAAGGGACAACAGTCTCTTTAATAGTTGCACTGAAAGGGTGATTGGGATACATTAGGATAGATTGGTGCTTTTCACAGAGGTGGGAGAAAAGCTTGTCCTCTTTTGCAGGTTGTTCCTGTTTTTTAAAATACATAAATCCCTAAAAGAAACAAAGCACAAACAGTGGTGATGCCATTGCTGATCCAGCCTGAACCTACCTGTCCCAAACTCATTTTGTTTGTTGTTTGTAGGCTGACATTCAACATATACATTCAGATCCCAGGGCAGTTTCCAATCATAAAATAAACACCAGACAATCATAAACAATTGAAACATAATCCTTCATAAAATGAATATGGGGAGGGTGGGGAAGGGTGGCAGAAGGGATGGGGGAAAATTTAGGTTTGCATTTTAATTCACAGTTCCTGAATACACAAACTGGATTTCCTTCAATGTCGCAGTTCTCTGAATTTTGCAGTGTGGTTCCTACCAACCAGTGTGTTCAAAAATGCATAGATTATAGAAAAATGTGCTTAAAACTGCACCTGTTAGAAAAAGAACAAATGCAAAAATGCATTATATTGGAGAAATTGCCTTGCAAAAATATGTACATTTGTCAAAATTGTATACGGAAATGTGTTGATTAGGAAAAATTCACACTAAAATGCTCACGTTGTTGTTGGGTTTTTTTTTTTTAAAAAAAATCACAAATAGCTGCAGAAATCCAGATAACTAAATTTAAGGTTGGAAAAAAGAGATAGAGGACCAAAATTGATAGATTCAGTCGCCCCTGAATCTATTTTGTTTAAGATAGGGCTGGAACCAACTCCCATAAGCCCCAGCTAACATGGCGGATGGTCAGGGAAGACATGAGGTGTAATCCAGCAATATCTGGAGAATCACAGGCTCCCATCCCTGATGTGGAAGAGAGAATAGTATTTCATTTCTCTAGAACCCCCCATGCCAGGGCCTGTAGCTTCTCCTCCTTCTCCTCCACTCTACCAACAAGTGAATTATTGGCTTGCAGGGAGAGGGGGAGGGGAAAGTGTCCACACCCCTTTGTGACAGTCATGTTGTGAGGGTGCAGTACATTGTTTTTCTGCCTCAAAAGAGGATCCCTTGACTTTTTTGAGTTGCTTCCCACCCCAAACAGTTCCAAAAAGATGCTAAGGATGCCCAGGACCTTCTCAGGAAAGTGGACACAGACCTGGACCAGAAATACAGCCCGGATTTCAAGGATCGATACCAGATTGAATCTTTGCTGAGGGAGCTGGAGGCAAGTATGGAGTGTGAGAGTTGACTGCAGCTGCACATCACACTGAGCTATGGCCCTGCCCCTCTGCTTTTGGCCAGCACAACTTTGTCCATATCCCATTGTCTGCCTTGATCGTCTCTTCCCTGGTGCATCAGGATTTTGCCTTGTCTTCACCAGGACCAGGAGAAGGCCTTGGACAAGTATGATGATGTGGTGAAGTCCCTGCAGAAGCGCAGCCAGCAGGTGCTCCCTCTGAAGTTCCGCCGGGAGACCCCGCTTAAGCCCATCCCAGTGGAAGCGCTTTGTGACTACGAAAGTGAGCGGGTAAGAAGCAATGTTGCCCCTTCTGCTCATCACAGGATGACGCAATGGGCAAAAGATCTGCCTGGTAAATTCAGGTAGGGTAGGGGATATACTTGGGTACACATTTGAATGAGACCATACCTGGCTTGCATTTTCTGAAACAATTACCCAACTGAAATGTCAGTATCCTTTGAAATTCATACTTCTCTGAATTTTGCAATGCGGTTCTCTAACCAAAATGTGTGTCTATTGGGGAAAATCTTCCAGTATGGTATTGAGACTGCTGCTAAAACAAAGGGGGCGGGGCGGAGCTCCATTTTAGCAGCATTTTCAATGGAAATTGTTCAATACTATTGGAGTAAAGTGGACTTTCCTTCCCACTGTCATTCATGGGGGAAACAGAAGCTCACTTTAAGTTCCTGGTTGTTTATTTGAAGCCACATCAACCTCTACCTGAAGTTATAAGTCAGGTGTGGAGCAGGTGGACCTGGCCAAATTAGGAGGTCTGGTGGGCTATATTTGGTCTATAGGCTGAAGGTTCCCAACCTTTGAACCAGCCCTTTCATCTGTAGAGCCAAGCTTTGTTTCCTCTGACTGTCAGTGTTTGTCTGGTCTCAGGGAGAGGTCTTCCCAGCCACTGGCTAAAAGACCCCCTTTTAACCAGTGGTACCAGGGCAAAGCATGCGCTCCTGGGACTACTGGGGGGTGGGAGAAATGATACGACTGCTTATCCTGAACTCTTTCTACCCCAGTGCCAGATCTCTCGTGGAGCCAGATACACCCTGCACAAGAACAGTGGTGACATCTGGGAAGTTACCGACAGCGCAGGAAATGCAATCAGCGCCCCTGGCGTCTGCTTCATGATCCCCCCGACAGATCCTGAATCGCTGGCTCACGCTGACAAGTAAGTGCTCCCTGATCCAGATTGTGTTGACACGAACCAGCCATTTGACAGATTAGGATGAAGTTGCTGTCTATTGTTGGTCTGTTTTGCTTCTGTTTGTTTTGCAGCTTATTGCTGGGTTTTTGTTGTAATGCATTGTTCTTTCTTTCCTCCACATTTTATGCCATGCTTCATGTTTTTAATTATTTTAAGGAGGCTTCTTCTATGTTAAGCAACTCATAAATTGTATTAATAGTAGCAGTAATAATGCCAGTGCCAAGCAGTCCTTTGATGGTTCAGACAGAGGCCTTCCTTTTATCTATTATAAGCATGGAAGTGCTTCGTATTCCCGACTATTTGCGCAACTGGCTCAATCTCTTCTTGTCCCACAGCATCACCGGTCAGTATCAGAGCGTGAAACAGAAGATAGCTGGCACCAAGGGCCTTCTGCAGCAGCGATATGATGGGCTGAAGGCAGACAGCATTGGAGGTAGGTGTCCGACACCATGCCTGGGGGAATGCTTGAGTTCCACATTTAAAATAAAAGGGCCATTAGTTTATCACAAGCAGTGAATGAGTTCAAATTCAGCAGCTATACATACCATGCACCGAAAAATGCTGCAATTCTGGAAACCTGAATTAGAATTCTGTGATCTATTTACTGTATATTATGCAAATGTATGTGCAGAGATCTCTTTATTAATATGGTTGTGTGGAGGGTCATAGTTCAGTAGCAGAATCTGTGCTTTCCATGCAGAAGATACATTTTGGTGTGATTCGGGGGAAATGTGAATTCAATATGACTGCATCTTATGCAGGGGTTCAGTTCCAAGGGTTCTGCATATACACAAAAGTGCTTATGGTCAAACCACCCACACATGACCACCCTTACTTTTCCGGAGCTGGCTTGGTGAGCAGGCCTTGCCCAATAACCAAGGAAGAGAGTTTAAAAGTGCACATTGTGTGCCTTTAATTGGCACAGCTGGCATTCAGCCACATGAGGCTGAAATCGCACGAGTTAAATGTGGGTAAGATGGGATTGTACCGTACCGCTTTGAAATTTGTTAGAAAAGCGACATCACAATATTAGCCTCCTTAGCAGCACAGTTTGTGAGAATGCCCCTTGTTGGGATAGTCTAAGGGCCTTAGCCACTATTTCTCCACTTCTCCCAGCAAATGTACTTGCTGACCAGGGATCCAAACATAAAACCTTCTGCTCCACCTGCTGTTGTTGTTGTTGTTTTTCGCCTCAGATGCAGCATCAGTCCAGGGGCGACAGCTGCTGGCAGGGCTGGAGAAAGTGAACAGTGAGCTGGATAAGCAAGAGAAAGCCATCACTGCAAACCTGCGGCCGCCGCTAGAGCAAAGCCGGGCAGTGCAGGACAGCGCGGAGCGATCCAAGGATCTTAAGGTAAAGTCTCTCTCTCCCCCAATGCTATTCTGCAGTGAGTTGATGGAAAGGCAATTGGTTGCTCATGCCATTGTAAATCACAGGTAAGGGGGATATCATTGTTGAATGCATATAGAAACCTGCCCTTAAGATAGGAACGTGGCATGGGAGGAAGAGGTGCAGCCTTCATTCCCACAAGATGTAGTGATTGCCACTAACATGGGCAGCTTTTAAAGAGGGTTAGACAAATTCATGGGGGAAGACAAAGCTATGTTCTCCTTCCACTGTTGGAGGGAGGATGACTATGAATACCAGTGAATCGCAAGGGGGGGAGGGTGCTATTGCACCCAGGTCCTGCTTGTTGGCTTCCCAAGGACAGCTGGTTGTTTGCGGTGGGAACAGGATGCTGGATCTAAGACTTTATAGAATCTTTCTTCTCGATAGTGATGAAACCCACAGGTGGAGAAAACAGTGAAGCTGCATCTTACATGCATTTGACTTGCGTGATTTCAACCATACATGGCTCTTTGCTGGCAATTTCCCCCAGCAGGCCCTGCAGATCAAAGACTGTTGGGAAAGGGCTGCTTGGCCTTTGGCTTGTGAAAGATCTTGTAGGAAATCCTCACCACTGCACAAAAATGCTAAAGAGTTTTCATGAGAATTTCTTTTTTAATCTCAAATTACTGCCGAAATGTGGGGGACTGTATTTAAGATTTAAAAAGAGAGAAATTGAATACTCAAACTGAGTTCCTCCCATCCCTAATATTGAGCCGGGCAGGATGCTATGAGTTGTGTCCAGAGTTACGGACCCATCTCCCCCCTACTTTACAGCCCAGGAGGATTTTGGCTCAAGAACTCAGCTGCTCCTGGGACAGACAGCAGAGGGGCAATGCCATGCTCGCTTGCTCATCTGCTGCCCACCTCTCTCCCTTTTGCAGAACATCACCAATGAGGTCCGGCGTATTGAACCCGAGAAAGCACGCAGGATCCAGGAGTGTGAAACCTTCATAGAGTCCGTGCCAGACACAGGAAGTGCCTCCCTGCTAAAGAACAAGGCAGAAGAGACAAACAACAAATACAACCATGTCATCCAGCTGCTTGGCGCCGCTCAGGAGAAGTAGGTGTCTGTACAGCTCCTCTGAGTCTGTTTGGAAAGGGAACATGAAATTTCACCACCTGCTCTAGATCTTTGGGTCCTTTTGGTAGCTTGGCTCACCTGTTTGAGCTCTTGGTAAGCACCTCCATATGGTGCACCTGCTTTTGGAGGAGGAGCTGCCACTCAGTAGTAGAACACCTGCTCTGCATGCAACCTGTATAAATCATGAAATTAGCATATTTCTTATTTTGCATAATTTATTCTGGCTTTGCTGGTCATGGGGGACGGCCAGTATGCAGGGCCTGGAAGGAGCCCACCCAACCCATTAAAAATCTTTTTCCGCCATCTCTCTGGCTGCTGAGGCAATATCCGCAATAGCTTACAATGCATTGCAACCATGAACACTAGACAAAAGGCGAGGTTTTCCAGACGCCAACTCCACACACTGCAGATATTCTGTGCTCCTGCGAAATCATAGCATCCATCCATGTGCACAGAACCCTGTCTGCTTCTTCTGCCTGAAGGAGTATCCATGTCTGTAAAGCTGTGTTTATTTGAAGTGCTGCTTTTACCTGTCTTGTACAGAGTGGATGTTGCCAATCGCCTTGAGAAGAGTCTGCAGCAAGGGAGGGATCTGATTTCTGGCTATGAGAACAAGTTGGCCATTGAGGACACTATTCCTGAGGACACAGGTGCCCTGGAGCGCAAGAGAGAAGAGCTGCTGGTGAGTCCTCACTTTCAGTGGGGCTTTCAAAACTAAGGCAGTGCTGCTAAACGGCCCAAATGTATCCAGACAGTTGCCAGTCAGTACGGTTTCTGAGGTCATCCTATTGTCCCATCTCTGGCTGAAGGGACAAGGGAGAGGGGGTCTGCTTCAGCTGTGATAAGAGATGGAGGAGGAATCCACCTGGCTCAGATTCCAAAGTGGATTCACCTGATCCAATCTGGGTGGAATCATGACCTGAACTGGATCACTGGTCCGCTTCAGAATCCACAATCCAGTGGATTTAAAGCCTGCGGGTTTAAAACACAGTCAAAAGTAGGACCTGCAGGGTTGCACACTGCCTCTGTTCCCCTTTCTTTCTTTCTTTAAACTAGGGCTGGGGGACTTACGGCCCTCCAGATGTTGCTGAACTACCGCAAGCTAGGCCAATGGTGAGGGATGATGGGAATTGTAGTTCTGGAGGGCTATAGGTGCCGCACATTTGCTTTAAACACTCTAAAATAGCACTATCCAGCCACACACAGGCTTCCTTGCTATCCTGTAGCTTCAAGTAAACATAGAGAGAGCCCGCCCCCAAACCCCAACAGGGCTTGATGAAATTCCATCACTCCCAAGGGGACTTAAATAGGGAAAGTATGGCTGCTGCCAGGGTTACTTAGTCCTATCCCCTCAAAGAACTGGGTCTGCCAGGACATAAAATCCATACAATTAAAACCTCTTTGCCGGCTTTTAAATGGGCTCCTAAGACCCCACCCTGCTTTAAACCTGGTGGGTGTTTTTTACATAGAACTTGGGATGACATCGTGTCCTTTGCTGGCTCCTGGCAAATTTGTGTGATGCTGCTTTCTTGCTTTTTGTCTTTTGTTTTATTGTTGAGGCTTGTGTTTTCATTTGTACTGTGACAGATTTAAATCTTTGCGAGGCTGTCCTAGAAAGGTAGGGTAAAAATGTTAACATCGTTTAAAATACTTGATTGTTCATTTCCCCTCTCCCCCCCCCCCCAACTTCTTTCCAGGCACTGGGTTCTGAATTGCAGGCCCACCAGCCTTTGCTGAGCGTGGCAGAGCAGGATCTGCAGAAAGCAAAGAAGTGCTCCAATGCCCTCGCCAGCCAGTTCCAAGAGCACTGCCCGGACATCGAGCGCCAGGAAGCTGAACTCCATAAGCTCAACCAGCGGTTCGGCAACCTCAACAAGCAAATAGATCACAGGTCAGGCTGTGAGCGGAAGAAAGAGGGGGTGAATGAAGCACTGGCAATAGAAGCAGGAGAAGGAAAGTCCAAACCCCCCTTTCCCCAGCCCTGTGTCACCAGGTTTTCTTGCAGAGGACGTTTTAGCTGTTTGCGTGCTCCCCATCCCTGGAGGCTCTCAAAACGGATGGTGGTTAATACATACAAATGGGAGCTGCAACTGAGAGCTGCATTAAAGGAAGCAGATAAATGTAGACTTTTTTTGCTATAAAATGGGAGAGTTCATCCAAATTTGTCATATATTTAGTCTAGTTTAGACTAGGGCAGTGGTTCCCAATTAGCTAAGTACTGCAGACCCCCTGCTTTTCAAAAGCCAAGCCACTGACTACTTTTGAAAATGTTGCTATATCTCTCTGGTAGTTTTTGTTATGTGAACCCTTCAACATGTTCCAGTGCAAGACTGGGATGCATGTCTTCCAGGCCGCAGTCCTGCACAAGTCACATGATCTGTGTGTTTTTGGGTGCCACAGTCTCACATGAGAGCATGCCCCCCATGCAATGTCCTGGACAGTTGACTGGTGTATATACCATGGACTCCCTGTGATCCACAGACCACCAATTGGGAACCATTGGTCTACTAGGGTATGGCACTGTGACATTTCTGCTAATGTCCATCCCAAGCAAGTATTCTTCCACTTCCCTTCACAGATCTCAGATGTTGCAGAAAGCAAAATTGTCCTACTCCAACTATCGCAGTGGCTACAACAACCTGAACCAGTTCCTTTGTAACGTGCCCAACTATGAGCCTCAAGAAACCGACAATGTCAGTCAAGTGGAAACCAAGCTGAAGAACCAACAGGTAATCATAGAACAGAATCGTAAGAGTTGGAAGGAGCTTCAGAGTTCATCCAGCTTTCTTGTCCGATTCCCTTGTACCCAGTGATAAGCTGATTATGCAGTAGGACTGTGATCCTAATCTGGCCCTGATCTGGACTGGACCCCAAATGAAATCAGGGGTCTTGCACAGCCCTAATATTTAATTAGGGTTTTAAATGATGCAGGTAGAGAACATGGTCTGCATCATCTCCTTCCCAAACCCTGCTGCTTCCAGCTGCATGTGTAATCAGGGTTTACACAGAGTTTAACAGCCCCAATTAAATTTGTGGAAACTCTCATCTGTGTTGTCTTCTTCTCCCCACCCCCAAACTTGCTGCCCAGCAGCCCATCTGCCTTATGGCAACCCAACTGCTCTGGGAAGACCTGATGAGACCAGAGATAATGGGAGACGTAACCGAGAAACATCTAGTAGGACATTAGCTATCCCAATCTAAAAGACTGTATAGCCATTGGCTTCTTGCTGTTTCACGTTTTCTGCTTGATCTGTTTCTGCAGGCCCTGCTGGGGGAAATTGCCAGCAAAGAGCAAGACGTTCAGAAAGTTTCCGCAGAGGCACAACAGTATCAGCAGGCAGTGAAGGTGAGGATGGCGGGACGGGGGTGGCTCAGAGAAACAGCCGCCTGTGTGGCTAAAAGGGTTGCTTACAGGAAGAAAACAACCCCATTGCAGAGGAGATGTACTATGGAGCTGTGATTGGTTCTCTGTAAGTAGATTTTAATCTCCCTCCCCTCTGCAGGACTATGAACTTGAAGCAGAGAAGCTGAGATCCATCCTTGACCTGGAAAATGGCCGCAATGGCTTCATGAGTAAGAGACCCAGAATCCAGTCTCCAGCTGCTAAAGTGAAAGAAGAGGTACTTGCTGGTATTTGACAAGCCCTCTGCCATGGTCTAAGTGGCTCCTCTAGGCAGTATTTCAATATTTTTCATGTTAAAGGTCCATAGCTCAGTGGACAAGTGTCTGCTTTGCATGCAGAAGCCCCCAGGTTCAATCCCTGATATTGCCAGATAGGGCTAGGAGGGAATGATCAAGGCTGAGAGGCACTGGGTGGAAGACACTGATCTCTCCAGGTGCCCAGAGGCCTTGTTGGGCGGTGCATCAACCAAAACTTGCTTGACTACAGAAATACACCTCTGAATGTTTCCTCCCTTGTCCAAAACCTCATCAATGGCCACAGTTGCCAACTCCCCAGAAGCATGGAAGGAGGCTGTCAGCTTCTTTTAGCTAGCCTGAAAATTGGTTCCTGCAGAGCTCAGGTCCTACTTATGGGCTTCCCATAGGCATCTGGTTTAGCTATTCTAAGAACAGGAATGTAAGACTAGATGGCTCATTGGCCTGATCCAGCATGGCTCTTCTTATGTTTTTAATACCTTTTGTTAACCTCATTTCTTTTTTCCATTCTTAGGAAGCTCTCCTGGCTGCAAAGTTCACGGAGGTGAATGCTGTCAATAAGCAGAGGCTGCAGAACCTGGAGTTTGCCCAGAATCTCTTGAGACAAGTGAGTGTGAGAAGCTTAGGCTTTAATTTGCTTCTCTCTGTTCTAGCTACTTAGGCAGAACTCCGGAAAGAGGAAGAAGATGCACATAGGCTGGGGTGCAGACTTAATACAGGCAGAGAATCCTAGCTGGCTGCAAGTTACAGAGCTGTTTTGTGAGAATATGCCCATGCAGATGGCAAAGAAGGGTTCCATCATCGCTTAACAGAACATGCCAACAAGGCTTTTTAAAAAGGGCGTGGCAGACTAAGGCTGCAATCCTACACACACTTACTGAATATAGTGGGATTTCTAATTACGATTGTAGCTTAAGACTGGCTCTCAGTACCCATCAGCCCCAGCTAATATGGCATGGGAGGGTGGAAGTTGGGAGTCCAGCAACATCTCAAGGGCTAGAGGTTTCCCAGCCCTGTACTTGGGAAGCAGCTCCTTCAAAGACAGCCAGACTCAGACGTAACATGCATAGGATTGCTAGCAGCTTTGAAAAGAGTTTCTATCCGGCAACATTTGTCTTTGATTAGAGGGTGGAGGGAATGACAAATGATGCTCCAGCTAAAGCAACTCATCATTTTTTTCTTTTTTTGGCAGCAGCCAGAGGTCCAGGTGATGCAGGAGTCTGCTCAGACCAACACATTTGAAAGGCCCCTTGAGGAAGTCTGGAAGTTAAGGAAGGAGCTGGACGATGAGAGCCAGCGCCGACAGCAGCTGGAGGCAGAGATCAAGGTCATCCAGGAGAACATCCTCCTCCTGCAGAACCAGAAGCCACAGGAGACCGTGGTCAAGAAGGAAGTGTTGAAGAAAGTGCCTGACCCAGCACTCGATGAGAGTTTTCACAAGATGCAGCAGAACCTGGCAGAAGAACAACGCAAGAACCAAAACTTGCACGATGAACTGGAGGTCCTGAAACTCAAGCTGCGAACCCTGGAGCATGAGAGGAGGGAAGGTGGGCAGGAGTATGTGGTCAAGGAAGTCCTCCGTATTGAGCCGGATAAGACACAGGCAGAGGAAATCCTGAAGCTGAAAGAAGAGCTGGAGGATCTCAAGAGGCAGGAAGGGAACCGTCAGAATGAGATGGCTCTCCTGCGCCACCAGGTGGATGCTCTTTCCAACGAGAAGAACAAGGAGCAGGAGAAAGTGATGGAAAAAGAAGTAGTGAAGCTGCAGAACGACCCCCAGCTGGAGACAGAGTATCAGCAGCTGCAGGAGAACAAACACAGGGAGAGTACACTGCGGAAGCAGCAAGAGGAAGAGCTTCGCTTCTTGCAAGACAAACTGAAGCGGCTGGAGAAAGAGCGGGCGATGGCCGAGGGCAAGATCACCGTCAAGGAGGTGCTGAAAGTGGAGAAGGACCTAGCAACAGAAAGGGAAGTGAGCGAGCTGCGACGGCAGTATGAAGACGAGAAGGCCAAAGGCCGCTCCAATGAGAGGGAGAAAGCAGAGCTACTCAGGCAAATCCAGGCTCTGGAAGAGGAGAATGCCAAAGTGATTGTCCAGGAGAAAGTTCGGGAGATTGTCCGTCCAGACCCCAAGGCTGAAAACGAAGTGGCTAACCTCCGCCTAGAACTGGTGGAGCAGGAAAGGAGATACCGGGGTGGGGAAGAGCAGCTGAAAACTTGTCAGAATGAGCTGGCTGCCCTGAAGAAAAGAGGGCCCCTGGTGGAAGTGCAAGAGGTTATCAAGGAGGTTATAAAATACAA
Source organism: Podarcis tiliguerta (assembly GCF_965153285.1). Classification (NCBI taxonomy): domain Eukaryota; kingdom Metazoa; phylum Chordata; class Lepidosauria; order Squamata; family Lacertidae; genus Podarcis; species Podarcis tiliguerta. The sequence continues at coordinate 34,781,677 of NC_139547.1, forward strand.
GGCTGACCCAGAGACTGAGATGGAGCTTCAGTCTCTCAGGGACGAGATTGTGGACCGGACCAGAGCAATTGAGAGGGCGGATCTTGAGATCTATCAGCTGAAGCAAGAAATTCAGACCCTGAAAGATGCCAAGCCTCAAGTCCAGACGAAGGAAGTGGTGCAGGAGGTGCTGCAGTACCGGGAAGACCCCCAAACGAGAGAAGAAGTGGAGTCCCTGAGAGCTCAGCTGGCTGAAGAGCAGAAGAAGCACTTGGACCTGGAAAGGGAGAGGAAGTTGCAGGATGAGAAGATCAGACAGAAGGAGGAGGAACTCTCTCAGGTGAGGGAGAAGGTGGTGCAGCAGGAAGTGGTAAAACTGGAGCAGGACCCTGCTTTGAAAGCAGAGGTCAGCTCCTTCTCACAGAGCATAGAGAATGAGCTGCAGCAGATTGACTCACTCCGAAACGAAATGCGCAAGCTGCAGCGGAGGAGGTCGGAGCTGGAGCGCCAGCTGGATGAGCTGGAGAAAGAGAGGCAGGCACGGCGGGAGGCAGAGCTGGAGGTGCAGAGGCTGAAGATCAGGCTGAGCGAGCTGGAGGAGCAGGTGAAGGAGACAACAGAGAGAGTCACTGTGAAACAGAAGGTGATCCTCCAACAAGATCCGCAGCAGGAGAAAGAGCACGCTCTGCTTAAGCTGGAGCTGGAGGAAGAAAAACATAGGAGGCAAGTCCTGCAGGCTGAGTTGGAAGCCCTGCAGAAGAAACTGCAGGCACTAGAAAAGATGGAAGTCAAGGAGAAAGTAGTCTTCTCTGAGAGCATCCAAGTGGAGAAAGGAGACACTGAATACGAGATTCAGAAGCTGAAGAACAACCTGGAGGAGGAAAGCCGGCGGAAGATGGAACTAGACACGGACATCAACAGGCTAGAGGCCAAGTTGTCAGAAGTGGAATTCAACAACTCCAAGTCTTCCAAGGAGCTGGACTTTTTGAGGGAGGAAAACCACAAGCTGCATCTGGAAAAGCAGAACCTTCTGTTGGAGATGCGGAGGTTGCAATCGGAGATTGAACTCACAGTAACAGAAACCCGGGATTTAAGAAACATGTCACAGGTGGACAGCGGCGTGAACCTAGACTCCCGGTTCCAGGCTTTGGAGAGAGAGCTGGATGATCTGAAGAGGTTATCTCAAGACAAAGACAACGAGATTGAACAGCTTCAAAACCGTCTTCAGACAGTAGCTATCAAGAGGGAGCAGAGAGAAAATCACTTGAGACGTTCCATTGTGGTCATTGATCCAGACACTGGGAAAGAGATGTCACCAGAAGAAGCCCACAGGTTCGGGCTTATTGAGTGGAGCTTGTACGTCAAATTGAAGAGCCAAGAATGCGACTGGGAAGAGATCACAATGAAAGGGCCAAGTGGCGAATCTTCAGTAATCCTTGACAGGAAGTCAGGGAAGAAGTTCTCAATTGAAGATGCCTTGAAGAATGGAAGGTTAACCATGGCTCAGTACGACAGTTACCTCAACAAGGAGTTGTCCATCCAGGAGCTGGCTGTCTTGGTGTCTGGACAGAAATAGCTGCTTCAAAAGAGATGTGTTTTTTTTTAAAAAAGAACTATTCTTAAGCAGCTGGTCTAGAGCTGTACCGAATGTTACAAACTTGGACTTCTACTACCTGTTGCTTCCAATAGGTGTATATTCCCCAAACCTAGTGCCTGTTCTCCAACGTTAGGGTGCTTTTAAGCTGCACTTACTTGCTTTTATCAAAAATATGACTTGCCACCCCAGGCCAATGCTCCAATTTGCCAAAGTTGCATGTTACTTTTGTCCCCGCCAGTCAGTGGCAAACCCCTCTGTGCACTGGGGTGGCAGGGAGTGGGTAGAAATCAAATGATTACCCAATGCTATTTTTGAATGAGAGCTCTCCAGCTTGGCTTTCCAAGCTCATGTGGTCTCTACCAACACATTAGTGAAGTAGTTAAGAGTGATAGCTGAACACTTGTGAAATCCCATCTGAATCTCAACTTAATCTTGAACTCATTTGGTGAGCCATTTTCCCCCTAAGCCCCTTCACCCAGGAGTAGCAAATCTAGTGCACTTCAGATATTGTTGAACTCCCAACTCCCTGCCAGCATGGCCAATGGCCAGCGACAATGGAAGCTGTAGTTCAACAACTTCAGGAAGGCATCACACTGACTAACCCTCATCTCTGCAATGTGTGGATAAACACTAGCATTATCTTACAGGGCTGTTGTAAGGACAGCTGAGTGTATGTGAAACTCTCTGAGCACTCTAAAGTACTATATGCATATATTGTTACTGCAGGAACTGGTTTTTACTCCTGGATGTTATTTAAAGACAATACTAATAAAGCCAAAGGAAGAATAAACTCACCAGTGGAGACCCAATAACCAGCTACTGCGAAGAATAGCAGTCTAAAGGCAGATGCTGTTCAATGCTATGCTGTGATCATTGAATACATTTGTAGAAGCTTCAGCATAAGATGACACTTAAGCACAGTGCAACTCCTTTCTACATAATAAACTGTCAGACTCTAGTACGTAGTCCAAGATAGTGATTATCATTGTGTAACTGAGACAGTCAACGATATGTGTGTGTATGTTTAGAGCGACCTGCTTATCTTTCAGGTCATACTTGTGTAGGGAAGCTCCAGTCCTTAAAAAGGAAAGGAGGCTAAACAGAGGATGCTGCAGTTAACAATCCCCAAAAGTGCCTCTCATTCCATTGTCACAGTTAGAATGGAACACTGGGTACTTATGATATTTGTGCTGGTGTTTGCTTAGTTGTTATTTGACTGTATGAATTCTCAAAGTATGCATTGTAGAAGGGAATGGGAAATTTTATTTATGCACCCAAATAAATGAAAAAATACTTTACAGCAATCTAACCTGATGATTTCCTCCCATTTAATATTTGCCATTTCATTTGTTCACATAAAAGATACGATATGCAGGGCGTCTCACTGCATCTGGTATGTACACCACAGCTTGTAAAAGGAAATATAAAGTGGAGAACGTTGGCATTTTCACAGTTTGTATGGACAAGCTGTGTTTCACAAATCCAAGCAGGTGCAGAAAAAGGATGGAGACTGTCATCTCAGCTGCTAGTTTTTCTGAGGTCATGGGCCTAGTGCAATCTCCAGGCTCAGTAGAACTGCCAGGATCCAAGGGCCTGACTAGCTCACAGTCCCTCTACCTGACAACAGAAACAAAATAAATTGTGCACAATGTACACAGGCTGCAGAATTTAAAATAATTCAATACAAGCAGCCCCACACATAAATACCAAGATGGCTGGCAGTATGGTTTGGGGACGAGAGACAGAATTTTCTTAAGCCTTCCGAAAGCTTAAAAAACAAAACAGCCATGCTGCATTCCCAACACAGCTCAAAGGAAGCAGCCTTGTAACAGGTCAAACTATTTGCTCATCTACTCTAACTGGCAGAGTCTCAGGTATGGGAACATGAGAAGCTGTCTTATGCTGAGACAGACTACTGGACCTATCTGTCTCAGGATTATTGGTACTTACTAGCAGCAGATTTTTAGGGTTCCAGACAAGAGTCTTTTCCCCACCCTGCTTGGAGATGCCAAGAATTGACCCACAGACTTTCTGCACGCAAAGGGGCTGCTCTGCCACTGAGTTATGGTCACCTCTTTGCCCTTTCTTTGAAAATAAAGAGAAGGAAAACAGCAATTTGGAAACTGGAAAACAATTTTATTCAGCTGCTGTATACAAGATTAGCCATTTTAAACGTCTCCTCCATCTTCCTCATTACCTAGAAAGGCCCCTGCCCCCACCCACCCACCCACCCACAACACACACAAAAATAAATTGCAGCTCTTCCCACACTCAAAGAAGCTGCTTTTCTAAGTTTTTAAGTGCCATCTGGTGGTGCACATGCCCACCATAAACAAAAATCTCCCAAAAGGGTCAAAGCCAAGGCAGAGAGAGAGAGAGAGAGACCCCAGTGCTCTTGTTCTTGTCCCAACCAAACGCTGATAGACCCTGCCCTGCCATGGCTTTGTTTGATTAAGTTCTCTCACTGTTCAATGCAAAAGAAAAGGCGGGGAAGGAGGAGGGGGAAGAAATAACATTTCCCTGAGGCAAGAGGCTTCATGAGATTTCTTTCTAAAACAAGAAGTTTCTGCTCCAGCCACTGCAAATGCACAGGTAGCTTTTGACAACAGAAGCTTTCAAGGGAGAGCAACAAGAGGGGAATTGCAAGTAGCTCAAGAAGGCCTCAATCCTGTCGAAATGATAAAACAATTCTCGCAAGAGGTAATTAGCACCCAGCAGGATTGAGGCCTGACCAGAAAAAAGCAAAAACAAAAAGCACGCCCATCTATTACAAACTTCTGTGCTTCAAAACTGGCAACCTTAACATTTGTTCTTTGGCTCTTTTACTACAACCTAGTGTTTTTATTATGCTTATTTTCTCATGGAAATAATGGATATATTTTCATAAATAAGCTTGACATTATCCAATTCATTTTGTTGGGGAGATGTACAAATTAATTAGGGTTTATGTCCATATTTACTTTGACTTCAAAATAGGCATGTTGAAGGAATGAAGTTGGCTCCAAATTTGGTCATAATCCAAGCAGAACTCATTGTGATTTATTTTTTCTCTTTTTTTAAAACAATGGGGCTCACACCACTTAGAGGATCAAGAGCTTTCTGATACCAAGGAAGAACCATCCAATGTAGGGCTCTGAAGGGAAGGGAGTACATGTGGTTTATTATGAACAGTTTTTGTTTGCAAGCCACTGGACCAAACCTGGTCTATGGCCTTCCAGGAACAGAAGGGGCTGCTTGCTCCAGCAAGCCTCTTTTCACAGGGATTGCCATATGCGTGCCTCTTTGTGGCAATGTGTCTCATAACCTCTTTTCTCCCCAGGGCAAGCAGCATGCTGGGACGAAAAGGTCAAGTGAAGAGGGGGAAGGTTTAGTTAGTCCTTCAGCCCCCACCCCTTCCTGGTTCTCTTACACAAATTACCCACTGACCAACTGAGCTGTCAGTCACCTCCTCAAAGCAAGGTATTTATGACAGCTCTGATGCACAACCACTTTCACTTTCCAGCAAAGAGCACTGGTGGGGTTGGCGCTGGCCCTGATGAGCCTACACTACTCCCCAGACCTCCACAAAAGAGCTTAGCCACCAAGCTTCTTAGAAAAGCCTGAGCAAGCTCTTAAATGAAGAGGGTCAAGCCCAATTTCCAGGGATTGCACAGGAAAGGTTCTCAGAGGGAACTGCCCTGTCACCAGAATACAATGGTTCCATTATCATGCTGGTGCTAGCACAGCATCCCCAAATAGATAATGGTCCGCAACCCAGTAGTCCTACAGAGGGCCAGCTCCACACACCCATGTCTCTGTGCATCGGTATGCAGAACTCTTTCCTCCAGTAGAGCAAAAGTAGAGCTCTAGATCTCACCTTGCTTACAGAACACCTGCTGAAATCTGAGTCCGGGGAAACAGCTTTAGGGCAGGGGTGGAGTATCTGTGGCCCTCCCACTCCCATCAGCCCCAACCAGGATAGCCAATGGTCATGAACGATGGGTTTGCAGTCCATCATCTTCAGGTAGACTACAGGTTCCCCATCCCTGCTTTTGGGGAAACTCAGGTCCACATACTCCACACCTACTGATCAATATCTATTTTGTACTCTGCTTGGCACTAGGCAACTCCACAAAGTCAAGTCCAGAAAGTAGTGTATAACTCCAGAAAAAAAAGCTCTTATCAAATAAAGCCCAACACGTCTTAAATACAGCAAAGAATTTTTGAGGGGGAAAAACAACAACAAAAGAGAGAGCCCACACAAAAAGAGCTTGAAATGTTTTGCACTCTTGCTCCACCATAAAAGGCACTGGAATTACGGCTTTGCTATACACAATGACATGCTGGGAAAGAAAGGGGACTTGTCCAATCCTATGCATTCAGTGGTAATGACAGGGCAGGGAAGAGGGCAGGATTGACCATACCAGAAAATAAAAGGCAGAGAAGCAACACAAAAAGATCAGAATGCCAATGTTCATGAATGCATCTCAAGGCCTCACAAGTCTCTGTCCTTCCGAGGAGACCAATGAGCTGATTGACTTTACAAAAGATGCCACAGAGGAAGGTGGGTCTTCTTAGTTGACGTCAGCATAGCTTTATTACAGGTACCATTGGGGGGGGGGGGGAGGAACCACTTGTGACTGTCACTCTTTGATTAGCTTAAGCCAGCCAAGTAAACCCAAAGCAGGAATGTTCAAGCACCTTCACATAGTCCACTGGAAAATCAAGGAGTGAGAAACTGGATTCAGAGGTATGTGACAAGAAGGGCTTGGGTTGTCGTGCTCGGCTTCTAGAGCCCTGCCTGCATCTCTCCCTCCCACTCAGGTGCCTGAAGTATGTGAAGCCAGGGCAGCTGCCAGAACGGCACCAGTTAAGTGCTTCCTTTCTTAGTGCGAGGCACAGATCCCTGTGGAAAGGGACTGGTCCAAACAGGGAAGGAACCTCTAGATCAACTCCATTCAAAAAGGAACGGGGGGTGGAGAGAAAGGGCACCTTGCGTCCGTGGCTTCATTCTGCAAGTCCCTATGAGGGCTTGTCGTGTCCTCAACTTTCGAACTGTCACAATTTCCGTGGCTGTACACTGGACCCTTTACCATGCAGCTGAGATGTATCTGAAAGAGATGCAAAAGAAGAACTATTACTGTCCCCGCCCCAGCAGTGGAAGCTCCAAACATTTAGTTTACCAAATGATTAGCAAGCGTTACTAGCCATAAGCTACTAAAGAGTTTAATTAATAGAGACATTGACAGACAGGAAGGGATGATCACTGCAGTAAAAAAAGCAACCTGTGACCGAAAAACTGAAGTTCTACAAACAGAACTGGATCCTCAAATGATTACAGCTTGGGCCTTGGTGTCCTTTGTACTGCATCATGGGACAGTAAGGCCCCCCTCAAGCATTTGGCAGGGACCAAAGAAGAGGAAGAAGGATAGGAGGGAAAGAGGAAAAAATGGTACCCATGTTCCCATGCTCTAATGAATGTGCACAACAAAGGTTTAGGTTCCCCTAGCTAAGTTCTCTCTTATCCTGGGTCTTGTGGGCAGGCAAAAACACACCCAAGACTCTTCTTGATATCACGTATAGTTGGTGGGTAAGCCTGATTCACAATAGTGAATCTCTGGTGTACTCAAATAGTGATGACTTATAGATGATTTGTCTTAAACATGCAGCAAAATGTGGTGACAAAATCTGTAGAGTTCCAGGATGGTACAATGCACTATACTCCTTGTACAGGTGAAGGAATGGCATACTGTGCTAAGTAAAAGCAAACCCTTTCACACAACAGGGAGGCTACAACCCCTCTTCATTAAATTCTTTAAAAAAGAAAATTTAAATGTGCCAAGCACTAACCATCCATTCTACGACCATGTTGCACTACAGGTGTAGACTAAGGCAAAAGCACAGCAGTGGAGGCAAAAAGAGAGAGTTCTCCCTGTGGCAGCTCCTTTGCAGGTTGCTATTTGGCACAGCACTCTGCGTGAGGCACACTTGCAAAGTTCAGCCTGTGGACCTCAAGCATGACAGCAAAACCCATCCTCTGGAGGAGGGATGGAGGTTGCTGGACTCAAATTTTCATCAACCCCAGCCAGCAAAGCTCATAGTCAGGGATGGTGGGAGTTAAGGCCCTGGAACATCTAGGGGGCCACAGTTCCCCTACCCCGGCTCTGGAACATATTCCAAAGCATGTTTCCTCAAGGTCAGCTTACAAAGCTTCAGCTATCAACCCATCCAAACGCATCCAGGAGACCTCAAACGCTCCTGCACCAATATGTGCTATTCCCCTGGCCACTGGAAAGCAATGAGGTGGATTTCCTTTGGGAAAGGGTTCCTGAATGTGGGTCTTCCAAGGGAGGAATATTTTCACTCTGAGTAAAAAACAACAAAGTAGCAACCCCGCCCCCCGTCAAGCTGAGGGAGTTCCTCAAGGCCTGGCAAAGGATTCGCTGAAATTCAGCCACCATGAGTGTTTTGAGCTTTTGAATAAAAGCTAACAATAACTGCACTCTATGCTGTTATCTGAAGTATTATTACTATGCAGTGAAGTGTTCCTAAGCAATGTAAATGCTATTTTTACACTCTGAGCATGTCAGATACCCAAGGCAGTGAATGAAGGGTTGGAGCTCATTAGCAGGGCATCCGCTTTGCAAGCAGAAAGTTCCAGCCTCAATCACCAACTTCTCCTGAAACTTTGAAGAGCCTCTGCCCGCCAGTGTAGACCAATGGTCTGACTGTGAACGAAGGCAGCTTCCTATGTTCTCCACAAGATCCAAATCAATTAAAACATCGCAATTTAAAATTACGTTTAGGATACACAACACAGCAGCACAACCCCCCTCCGCAACAAACAGAAGTAGCAGCAGCAGCAGCATCATCACAAGTTATTAGCAACAACTTTGCAATAAAAACAAGCAATAAATTAATTAGCAGGGAGAGGGCAGGGGAAGCAACCAAGTTGCCATGGCACCATGTTCTGTATTTTCAGAGAGATTGGGCAACCTACAGAAACGACCTCCTAAATGGGGAAAAAACACATCCCCAAGTGACTTCTATGTTGGAAGTTTAACAAGAGGCTGCCAACTGCATAGTTCCTCTAAACACCTAGTGCAGCCAGGAGCATCCATGTCTTGTTTCAAGGCTTTAGAAAACAGGTTGCTGAACCTTTTCCGAGCAGAGGGCTGCACTGAGCCACAGCCAATCCTCTAAGGGATACATGCCAAAATGGGAATGGGGAAAAAAAGAAACATTATTTGTATTTCTTTCTTTCTTTCTTTTTAAAAAAAAGACATATATCAGTGATACGTAAGGTGGAGGCCACAACCAGCATGTAAGGAACTATTATTAATGGAATTAATGCTTTCTTCCTCCTCTCCCTAACCACAAATGTAATTCCTTGTCTTCCAACTAAAAACATTAAAGCCTACTTGAAGAACTTCCTACACCAGCCTTCTTGCTTCCTCTCCATTCATTTCCTTAGAAATCATTCTCAAATGAAACGATTTATGCTCCCACTCCCTAAGTTACTTTATTGACCTCCACATTAATTACTCCCTTTCCCCGTCATGAAGAACTCCCCCTTTCTTTCCTCTCTGTTTCTGCTCCCCGCTAGCTCATTTAGTGCTCACCACTCAATTTACCGCTGGGTTAAAGTGCAGCTGTGATGCTTCGTCCCACTTAATGCTGCAAGGCTTTCAACAGCTCTTGGGACTGATCAGTCAAGACCAGCTCCCCTTTGGCAGTTAGAGCGTCAGTGTTACCGGAAATAAAGACATTAGGATTGATGAGGGCTCAAGAAGCCCAGTGAACACAGACGTTTGCAGCTCAAAAACAAGGTGGACGTTTGAGGAACACTTAAAGGAAATCCTTTGAAAACATTTAAAACTCTCATTGAGGCAAGATTGCAAGACCTGCGAAAACTAAGTCCTCCACCTTGAAAAGTGTCAAATGTTGTGAGTTCTCCATGGGCGACTGAAAATATCTTGGGGGCCACATACAGCAGACAAGCCATGGGGTAGCCACCCATGTTAAAAGCCAGCCCAGCCCTGTATTTGTGCCTTGTGGGCAACAGTTAATCCACATGTGAGTGTTTCACAGAAAGAAAGCCCGGGGGGGGGGGTTAAAATTGTAACCTGGGGCTTTTCTGAGAGCATCTACCTTGCATGCAGAAGACCTCGGGTTCAATCCTGGCATCTTCAGACAGGGGTGGGGGGAGAACCCTGCCTGAAACCTGGGAGAGCCATGGCCAGTCAGTGCAGACAATACTGAGCTAGACAGACCAATGATCTGATTCTGTTTAAGACAGCTTCCTAATATTTAAGGGGAAGGGTTATTTAAGCTTCCTGTGTTCTAGCACAGCTTCAATAAATATTTTCATATCTTTCTCCTGAAATAAAATTGTTTGAAATTGGAATAAAATATGTTCCTTACAAAATAAAAGAAATGGATGGCATTAGAGCATCCTGGGCTTTACAGAGGTTTCCTAAGCCACGGGAGTTGTGAACCTGGAGTCAATGGCAAGGGTGGCGGCTCTCTTGCTGCAAAGCAGGAGGGCACCTGCGGGGTGACTCACGAGTGCAGAAGACAAACAACAACAGCAGCAGCAGCAGCAGAGGAGTTACCTGGCAGGCTGTGTGCTAAATGGGCAGGCAGCACTGAGAGTGGGAGGGGCGCTGCCTGGCGCAGGCTGGAGGGCAAGCCAGCCAAAAGACCTAGAAAATGGGGAAGAGGAGAGAAAGAGAAAGAAAGGAGAGAAAAAGGAGGAGGAGGATGGAATAAAGGAGAAACAAATGTATGTTGAAGACAGAAACAAGCAGAGAAGAAGATGTCTGCTGGTGGATTCTAATGAAGAAGAGCGGCCCCTCCCTCCCCAATGTCTGTCAAGTTCTGCAGCCAACAATCAGGTGGAACTAGTTCAACTGATGGGCTACAAAGCACAATTCAGTTCGAGCTGAGACTTGTTGGGGAAAAGAGGAAAGAAGCCTGGCTTGTCCAACCAGTGCTGGTTGTGGAGCTTGACATTCAGAGGAGCCCCTGCAAACCAAGAGTGGGTTAATAATTCCTGTGCATTACTGGCAGCCCAATGCATGAACTGACTCTACTGAAAAGCAACTGATCCAGGGCAATGTGAGGGATATAAAATATAGATTTGTGATGGCAAGGGCTCCATTCACACATACCAAGCCATCATGGAATAGGTCACAGGGGTAGTCGGACCTCTACTGTTGCCCAGGGCAAGCCATTCCTTGCTGCTTTCCCATTTCCCACACCTTTCTTTAAAATTATTTACACCCCACAGCACAACTGTAGATTCCAAGTCAGCTCACAACACGAGCTCCAAAATTGCACTACAATACAACAAAGGCATAGACATCTTGCAAATAAAAAAACAGCAGATTATGTTGCTCCAGTACATTCAAAGCTACTGAGTGACTGAACAGACAAGGCTGTTTTACCTGACACCTAAATGCAGGCACAGGCAATAGCTGATGAGGAATAGGAGGCAGTTCCACCACCAAAGGAAAGGCTACCTCTTCCTGGTAGGCTACCCCATCCTAAGAGGCACCCTGAGCTGAGCCATTGAGGAAGACCTCAAGGATCGGGCAGCTTCACATGGAAGCAAGTAGGCCTTCCCATACTCTGGTAGGCCCAGACCATTAAATGCATGGGTGTGGAAACTCTGGCCTGAGGGCCAAATTAAGCCCTCCAGGGCTCACAATGGCTGTTTCCCTGGAGTGCGGGCCCCTATTTCCCTCTCAAACACTTACTGTGGCCAAGGCCATGATGGAAAGTCCCCGGGGCCGGTCCCGTGACAATGGCGTCCTTCGACACCCCTGACTTGGGGGATGATTCAGAGCTGAAGGAAATCACATGAAGAGGGAAGGAATGGATTGGAGAGATAATTCCTAGCGGGGTGGAACTCAGGGCTGGTGCTGGCAGCTTCGGGTTGCCGGGCTTGTAAGCAGGAGACAGGACGTTCAAGGAAGATGAACTGGTAAGCAGGACTGCTCCGCTGGCTCCTTTCTGGGAAGGAGAAAGAAAGCAACCATCAGAAGAGCAGAGAAACGGTCCACTGTCATCCGTCATGGAAGCATGTGACACAGAGGCTCATGCACAACCTCAGAAGTCAATTGATGGGTTTCAATCTTTCCAGGAAAGAAAGTTCCCTTGCCTCCAGAAATTACTGCCGATAGCTAAGAGAAGCTGTTTTCTCCCACCCAATGCCACCTGGTGCAGGTCCCTCAGAACTGTGCCAGGCACAAAGCTCTAGCAATCACTTTGCAGATTTTGAGGGGGTGGACAGGATTGCAACACGTCTCCTGAATGAAAGAGGACATTTATTTATTGGCTATATTTACATCTCACCTTTCCTCCCAAGGAGCTGAAGACAGCACACATGGTTCTTCTGCCTTTATTTTATCCTAGCCACCAATCAATGAGATAGGTCAGGCTGAGACTGACAGGTAAGCAACTGGCCCAAAGTCACCCAGTGATCTTGGTAGCCAAGTGGGGATTTGAATCCTTATCTCCCAGGTTGCACCACATTGCACCACTGCGCCACACTGGCTCTTGCTGGCATGAGTTGGTAACAGTGAGTTAAAGAGTAGCGGCAGCAGCCAAATCAAGGTAGACAGGGAAGTTCACAGGGCAAAAGAAAAAGGAACTTAGTCAGCTGACATCAGGCCTCTGGGAGGGACCACTTACCGACACAGGTGTTGAGGTTGCAGTGCTGCTAACTACAGCAGGCTTCAAAGAAGAGGTCAGCAACTTGGCCACTCCTTGCGTCCCTCCGCTTGAACTGACGTTCGGACCCCCCGGTGGAGCAACCAAGGTCAGCTTCTGGGAGACCAGGGCCTTCTTCACCATGGAACTTGGAGACAAGTGACTGGGAGCCTGCCCAGGAGAAGGTAGCGATGTGCCTGGGAGCAGGTTCCCCGTGGAGGAGGAGGAGGAGATTTGGTTTGTGGATATGCTGGACGTGGAGCCGCTGGAAGAAGCTGCCATGTGACGCGACAAGGCCACAAAAGGCGACTTGAACGACTGCCCCAAGGAACCAGGGGTGCTGGAGTGCTTCCCTGTGTAGCTCAGGGTCAGAGAAGAGGAATTGGGGGTCTTGTGGGCGCTGCCAGACCCTGGGGAGATGGTCGAAGAGGAGGAGGAGGAAGAAGAATGGAAACCGGGCGATTTGGTGGGGGTCTTGACCTGCTGATGGAGAGGAGGCCGCTGGAGCAAAGGGGAGATGATCTTGGGACCCTGCAGCTTGACAAAGGGAGGGGATGTGGAAAAGTTTTTCCGCTGCTGGGAGGCCAGGGTGAACACCTTCACCTGGGGCGGTTGGACTGGGGTCGAGGTCTGGGGCCCATGAACGGTGCGTGGCAGGCTGTGATGCTTCGGCTTAGACTGGTGACCATCCGGAGTCTTTGCAGGGGTAGCCTGGCAGGAGAGTTCTCTGTAGCTGGAGCTCTCAGTCTTTTTGTCCGGAGGAGACTGGCCCAGTGCCAAGGCCTGTTCGGCCAGGAAGTTGAGCGGTGACTGCAGAGAGCTGCCGGCTGGAGATGGGGCAGGTGAGGGGCTTGGCTTGGAGAAGCTCCTCTTCTCTTCCAATGTGGTCTGAACGGGGGGTTTCTCCAAAGGCACCTTTGGGGTGGCGGGGAGGGTGAAGTCAGGGCTTCCCCCCGTCCGGCTGTTAAGAACAGCCAGTTCCTTGGAGACAGCTTCCAAAGATGAGGCAGCATTGTGGATCAAGTCTTCATCCAGAGAGTCGTCCATGCTGAAAGTGGGAGGAGCAGCTGTGCTGCTGGGAGTTGGGGTTGAACTCATGGCCAAGAGTTCCCTGGTCTGAGGGCTGAGGCCAACTGCAACTCCCTGCGACTCTGGAGAAAGCGTAACTCCGCTGCTTGAGTGGATCAAGGGCACAGGAAGGGGCAACTTCTTATCTGGCTTACAGGATGACTCCTGGAAGACAGAAAGGGAGATTAGACAGGTTGTAGGCTTAATGCTATTTGCCCAGCTATTTTTTTCTTAGTCATTTTAAATTGAAGGAGTATTACTTGGCCAAAGGCTCTAGATAAAATGGATTACAGAAGGAGCTGTGTACATGCTGTGCAAAGGCACAATTGGTACCAGGAAGAGAATATTAAAATGGAGTTGCTATTAAGTTAAAAGTGGCAGAGTTCTTTATACCATACATTCCTGAGTTGTGCAATTTCAACAGCAAAATTAAAAGCAATGCAGGAATATGAACATCTGGAGAGAGCTTTGGATGCTGCTAGACATGCATTTTCCTAGAACATGATACTTCCTCCAGCTGTAGTGCTGAATGCTGTAGAGACTACTTCAGTTCTTCTATCAGGACAAAGCCTACTTGAAGGCAATTAATCCAGAAAGGATACCAATTTGCTACACCTCTTTTCCATGAAGTTTTTGGCTCAAAACCCTCAAAGCCAGTACCTAAGCATCCTTTAACTACATTGGCTTACACTCATCTTGTTCACTTGGACCTTGGCCTCACTTTTCTTAGTTGTCTGCCTCTACCCCTGCCAAACACACATGCTTAAAGTCTAATGTTAGACTCCAAGGCCATCATAGCAGGGAACTAGCTGGGCTTACATTGCTTTGACAATCAAATCTAGAAAAGCACCATGTAAACTCAGGGCACAACTCATAGGAGTGGGTCCTGGAGAGCTGTTTCAATGTACACAAGAAGCAACTGTATCTTCCCCATATTCTCATTTGTCCCAAGAAGACGCAATCAGGGATGAGTGCTAATAGGAGCCCAGGTGTAACTGCTCACCTTTCCTTTCACCTTTGGAGGCGCCATGACTTTCTTCTTTGTTCTGTAGGGAAACACAAGTAAGAGAAGAGATTATCTTACTTCCAGGTCAGCATGATGTAACCTGCCAGGGGAGGCTGGCTAGAGAACCTTAAGCCTTCTAGTGCCTACGACAATCCCTGGGGACCAGTTACAACTGATACATGTGCTCAAATGGTGAACAACCTTGGGGAGGGCTGTGTGTGTTTGGGGTGCAGACACCTATAAAGATGAGCTGTTGTTCTGTGGCAGAGGACCTGGTTGGCATATGCCAGGTCCCACCTTTAAGTTGTGGGATCTCCAGTTAAAAGCATCTCACATAGCTGGGGGGGGGGGCAGGGAATCAGTGGGAAAGCTGCTGCCAGTCAGAGCGGACAGTACTAGGCCATGTGGGTCAGTGACCTGACTCTGCACAAGGCAGCTTCACATGTACATTCGCCAAGGATGCCTGCTGCTGTGCAGTATAGCACATACTGATCCCAGATTGTTCCTTCAAACTTTATCTGATTTTGCCAGCATTGCTATTCCACTGAAGATGTGCTGGCAGTGCTATTCCACCATTTCTCATGTCTGATCCACAAATAAAAAACAGCAATAAGGCAGAAGGCCCTGCAGAAGTTCATGATTGTCCATGCTGGAGGATATCCACGTGCACAGTTGCCATCTGAGTGACAAAACGTGACCAAGGACTAAACAGCAGGAGCATAGGGCAGATTTCCTGTACTGCAAGCACGGACAGATACTCACGGAATTGATGTAAGGTGACCATGCACTCGCCTGCTTTCTTTAAAGAGGGTCCTGAAAAAAGGAGAGAGGAAGGTGAGCCAGATCTATTGGAGATCAATCTCCAAGCAGCAGAAATGAGCCTTTCAAGCTTAAGATCCTAGTGCCTCTAGCAGAATCCCGAGAAAAGAATCTTTCTGTTTTTAAAAGGAAGTTTCTAGACCCCACTGTTGTAAAGAAAAGTTACACAAAAACATGCAGACAGCACTTGCTGTGGGTTAGAAACCATGTATGTAAATCAAAGATGACAACGACCAACTTGAGCAGCAAGTGAGCCACCAGCAATCATGTTGCAACCCTGCATATTGTCCTTCTGAAGACCCCTTTAGACTTCTAAAATTGCTTTGACTGTTAAACATCTGAAGCAACCTCTTTTGCAGGTCTCCTTTCATCATATGCAGCTGCCTGGCCCACTGTGGCAGGAGAAGCTCTACTCGCAGTCATGCCACTGACACTCACACTACAGGTAGGGCTGGGTGATATCTGGTTTTCAATATCATAATAGATCACCAAATAGACATCATGATATCTCAATATATCATGATATATATCCATGGCGGCTGAGGACTTCAACTTCAACTTTCCTGGGAGTTAGCCCCACTGAAGTCAGTAGGGCTTGCTTGTGAGTAGACACACATTTGCTTGCACTGCTTACCGACAAACACCCTCCGCACCATTCTCACACAATAGCCAACCTCCCATTTCAGCAGAAGGCAACCAGTTAAATCTTCTCCTCTCCATTTCCCCCCCGACAGAGAAGCCTCTCACCCCCTGCAAAAGCCCTCACCCCATCAATCTCTCCCTTTGTATCAAAGGGAGGGAGGGAGGGCAAGCATGCAAGCAAAGACATGGTCTCCTTTAAATAAATAAAGAAATCTTCCTTTTTAATATAGAGGAAAGCTATTTAGGGGGGAAATAAACACACTTCCTCCCCTTTTTTCCACCAGTGAGGGTGGGTGAGTGGGAGGGAAGAAAGGAAGAAGTGCTCTCCAGTTGTTTGTTTACATTCCCTGTTTACTTTTCCCCTGGATCTTTGATAGCCTAGCCAGGGGAGTTGCTCCTGGATTGTTAGCTGGCTCTGCATAATTAGCTGACCTCAGACTTTTGAGAGCAGGAAGCTCTGCTGAAAGCGTTGGTTTGTGTGCTTGCTAGGGATTAAAACTGGCTGCAGCTAAAGGCTTCTATCCTTATTTCTCAGAGAGGGGAAGGACAACAAAGCAAGGAGAAATGTGACTATCTTCTCACTGAGGAAAGTAGCAAGAAACATACCAGTGAAGCTGAAAGAGTTTCCGAGTTTGTGTGAGGGCTTATAGGAGGGGAGAGAGCAAACGAAGCCTGCAAAGTATATGTAAAGTATCTGTTCAGCTGGGCTACCTCCTCATAAGCTGTCAAGTTTCAACCTTTCGTTCATGGGTATATTGCCTAGTTGAAACACTATCACAATGTTATTTCAATACCGGTATTCAAGGGTATGGCAATTTATTGCACAGCCCTAACTACAGGTATCAATAAAATGGCTGAACTGCCATTTCCTGACATTCAAAGTGACCATTATTGTGGGCTTGCCTTCTCTACATTGAAAGCAGGGTTGAGGAACCTGTGTCCCTCAGGATGTTGTGGGACAGAGCCAGCATTGCCAATAGGGTCAGAGATGGGGCCTAGAGTACCTTTCGGATGTTGGGGATGCCTCTGCTATGTCTAAATTATAGCACATAGTGATTAGTCAGCCTTGTTCCCTCTCACCTGGACTGCATCCAGCCCTTTGGCCAAAGTGGCTTGACTTCTGCATCCAGGAAAGTCTTCACATAATCCTCCATTGACTGAGCCTTGTTCTTTTCACGGTCATACCCGTCCAGCTTGATTTTCACCGCCTGACAGAGCAAATCCCTAGAGGAGGAAGTTTACCTAGGTTACCCAGACCATACTCTTTGCCCCCTGTCCCCCAACCCCACGTGCAGACTGCCCTCAATTGATTCAGTTTGGGAAGGTTATTTTAAGCACAGCCTTAATAAGTTCAGCCCTTGTATTTGGACTATAGTGTATACACCACTATGAACCAGACAATAGATCTGTCCTAAATCTAGCAGCAATCTTGGGCTTCAAATTCAAGATGAACGCCAAGGCCAAAATGCTGAAGCCAGGTGACATCTTCATACCAGATATCCCACCCTGTGTCTTAAATTCAAAACACACCAAGACCTAGGTGAAAACTGCAGCCCCCATACCTTTGAACCAACTCGGCAACAAATAAAGCTGTAATGCCCAGAAAGGCAAATACAGGTGTATTTTCCCTGAAGCCAGGGAACAAGGCTCTAAAACCCAGTCTTGTCCCCTCTGACTTTGCCAACCTGATTTCATCAATCCACTGAAACTTCTTCCGAGGTCCCATGATCCGCTTTCCTCCTTTATCGTCATCTTCCTCGTCATCTGAACAAACCCGTTCTCTCTGGTCCTTGTCCTTTTCCTCTTCTAACATCCTGAGAGGAGAAGAGAAGAGGGACACTGAAGTGCAGAATGGTAATTGGATCCACTTCTAAAATATGCCCCCGCCCCACTAGTATAAGCTTTGGGTGTACACAGAGTGGAATGCAGGGACTAAAACAAAAAACAAGTTGAAAACGCACTTCGCAAACTTGGCCTGGGTGTGCGCTTGGCACTCTTCCTGGTATTTGGCCATCTGCTCTGGCATTGCCCTGCCAATGGCTTCCTTGAGTTTCTGAAGAGGGTCCTTCAACCGCCCTCCCTGCAGAAAAACAAAGAGTTAAGGACTCTGACCCAGTATTCAAGCTAAGTTGTGCCCATACAGGCAGTGAGATTGTTTATGAGAGGAAAGCACTTCTTTTGCATACCACTTACCGTAGTTACTCATCTAAACCTAATCACCAAATGAGGTCTAGACTTCAGATGTAGTTTGCCTACCATCCATCTTTCATATTTAACTTCCTGTTAATTATGTTGCTTTGAATGTTATACTTTATATTTGACTTTCTTCTATAATGTTTTCTTCTGGATTCTTTTATTTGACATTTTAATGAAAACCGCTTGGAGATTTTTTCCTTAAAAATATAAAGCGGTATAGAAATGAAAGGAATAATAATAATATTTAGAGCTGGTTCAGACAGCAAGAGATAGGAGCCAAATATTTTCAGACATGGCTTCAAAATTATAGAACCTGCATTCTAAAGATGACTGGAAAGCTACCTCACCACATTTCCAGTGGAGTAGCAAGGCCCTTCTCTTCTCATGGGCATTTGGCTGGCCTGGGTCATCTCCTGTTTTAACCTGTAGCTCTTTGATTTTGTGAAATTTATAGCATGTTTTGTATGGCTCTATTCTTTCATGTGCTTGGGCTATTTGGAAAAGAGGTATAAAAAAAGCTTTTAATAAATAAAATTCCCTTTACATCACCAAGAATTTGTTTTTTGGAGGTTAAAGAAAGGGAAATCTAGGCCAGCCCTCATGTGGAAACCTTTTATCCCTTATTAGAAATGGTGATGGCATCGAAATCCAGAGACACACATTCCCTTCTCCATGAGCAGCCGCTGAGCCCAAAAAGAGATGTTCACAAATCCAGTTTATGACATGGGACATTTCTTTCTATGGTTGGCACCACTATCACTTACACCAGGGGCCTGGGTGCCAAATACAACCTATCTTTCTCTTGGGACTCACACACCCTCCTTGTTTTTACCTGACAGGGATGTCCTTGAACTCTGATTATGCTTCTTGCTTGTTTGGGTTGACAACTGATGTGTGAGACAAAACTGCCTTCGGGTACAAAGTTAAAACATTTATTGGTCCACCCACGTTTGCCTCTGAACCCATCCACCACTGGCATGTGGACCTCAGGAGGGAATTAACTTACACTGACTAGCAGCACTGCATTTACGTGACCACTCACCTGTTCATAGGCGTAAAGCCGGCGGGCACGTTTGAGCAGGGTGTCTTTGTTGCAAGGCAGGAAGGAGGCCAGGTGAGCATACACCCCTGAGCGGACCTGGCTGTTCAACTCCCGAGTTTGCAGCTCTATACTGAGGGCAGAAAAAGGCAGAACTATTTAGCTCTGATCCAAATCCCTCCCTTTGACAGCAGAGTAAGGGAGCCCAAGCAAAACAAGGTAAATTAAATACTGCAAAGGCCCTTTAAAAAAGCTTCAATTTAAAATCTAAATAAAGAAAGTTAAAGGTTAAAAACAAATGAAACAAGAATAACAAGGGGGAAAAATCAGTGGCAAACAGTAATGGCAAAGTCTAAAGGACGTATTATGTAGAAGTCAAAAGCTAATCTGAACAAGAGTTTCCATGGACTATGGGCAGATTTCCTTGGCTGTTGCCACTCATTTTTATATAGTAGTCTCTTGCACTATTAGGACTGAACATGTGGAGCGAAACCTATGATAGAAGTAAGGTAAAGGTACCCCTGCCCGTACGGGCCAGTCTTGACAGACTCTAGGGTTGTGCGCCCATCTCACTCAAAGAGGCCGGGGGCCAGCGCTGTCCGAAGACACTTCCGGGTCACGTGGCCAGCGTGACATCGCTGCTCTGGCGAGCCAGAGCCGCACACGGAAACGCCGTTTACCCTCCTGCTAGTAAGCGGTCCCTATTTATCTACTTGCACCCGAGAGTGCTTTTGAACTGCTAGGTTGGCAGGCGCTGGGACCGAACAACGGGAGCGCACCCCGCCGCGGGGATTCGAACCGCCGACCTTTCGATCGGCAAGCCCTAGGTGCTGAGGCTTTTACCCACAGCGCCACCCGCGTCCCTAATGATAGATATAGTTCTCTCAAATATTTGAGGTCAAGCAGAGCTTGGAAGCTTAAGACCCAGCACCTTGAATTGGCACAAACTGGCCCCCAGTGGATGTGCCCTAGACGAGGCAAAACACCCCTGGCCCTTGCCATGACCATTCCTGGTTATGCCCCAAGGGTTTTTCATTTCGGCAGCCAGATTTCAGCAGCAAAGAAGTCGTATTGTTGCTGCTATTGCTGATGGCTGGAAGACAGTAACCCTTCCTAATCTACTGGAAATCACCCAGAGAACTACTAGTACCTTCTGCCTACACCTGCCTTATGCAAACACCATTCTCTCACTTTTATTCTCTGAGCTCACAGCGTTCGGGTGGTACATTTGGGAAAAGTGACTTACTCCAACAATATGCCATTCATTTCTTGATTGAAGAACTTGTGTTTGCCTTCTCCTTCAGCCACCCTGGCAGCCTGGAGTTCACAAAAAGAGCAACACAGAATAGTTAATAACCAGAGATGCAGGAAAAGGGGCAACCCGGGGGCAGGGGGGTGTAAGGGAAAGGGGGGGGGAGGAAGTCAGTATATTCTACAGAAGTCACAGCCCCATAGCATTTCCTCATAGAAAAGGTGCTTCAATTACTCCTAACCAAGTTAATGTCCAAAGCTGTAGAAAGCTGCAGCGATATTAACACTGAAATGAGTCAGAATTGATTCCTCCATTGGAACTTCCCCCCAGCAGTTCTGGAAGCCTAGATTCACTTCCACAACATGGCCAAAATCTGAGGGAGAGATTCAATGTCATGCCAGCAAATGCAATGGAGCTTCCCCCTTCTCCTGACCTCTACCCCCTGAGCCCCAATCTGCTCTGGAAGGTTCCCCAAAGTCTGGACATCTTCAGAAGCAGCATGGAATCTTTCTGCTTGGGTTGCCTTTTTGCCATTTGTGTTTTAACATCTGCATTTAATTGATTATCTAGATTTTATTGTAATGTGATACTCCAGACTCAAACATCCTTTCAGGCAACAGGTTCAATGAGGAATACAATTTCAAAAAGTGCCTTTTCTCAAAAAGCCCTTTGCATTCTTGGAGGAAAAATTGGAAAGGATACAATTTTACTATAAAATTTTCCCATGTGTTAACTGCTTGGAATATGCATACGTTTGGTTCTAATTTTATGCACATCCTGAACAACTCCCAGTCACAAATCAATATAATGGGTACGTGCATTAGAGAATTTTTTTTTACTATATGCTTCTTAGTCAATATGAAAAAAGTTAATTATAACTTTGAAACTGCACAATTAGATTGGCAACTTATCCATTCATTAGTACGTTTTTGGGTACAGTTGGGTCTTAAGGTATTTTTAATGCAAATATGCATTTTAAGGATTTTTCTGAGGGGAAAAAAGGTATGGAAATCATTCCATATCTCATTACGCAAATCAGGTGCATTAACCTTTTCAGACATGCATAGTTAATCTAGAACAGAGGTAGCTCTGCTATAAATTAAAACCATAATACAAAGATTTATTCTCTCCACCTAAACCTCAAACTGTACTCCAGAGTCTACAGGTGTAGCAGTACAACCACTTACTCCACAAACCTATGCAATAAGTAACTCAGAACGGCACTATGTGAACACACACCTCACAACTGCCTAAGCACCCAGCTTAGTTGGGCTCTAGGACTGCCAGCTTGACTGTTGCCACTCATTAACAACCCAACTTCTCTGAATAATGCCATCTCACATCAGACCACAGCAAGAATCTGATGACCTTCTGTCCTCAACATCTGTCCTGTGTGCAGCAACCATAGGGGAGATCACATGCTTTGCATGCAAAAGGTCAGTTTCCATCCCTGGCACCCCCGAGAAAAGGAAATAAAAACCCCTGCCTAAAACTCTACAAAGCCACGGCCGGGAAGTGAAGACAAGACTGGGCTAGATGGACCAGCGTTCTTGACTCTGCCTAAGGCTGCTTCCTAGTATGAACTGTACCTATTGTCTACCCTGCAGGAGACATCGCTTGCCACATCCGGTATGATCTGCTGTTACCTGTGTCAGTTCCTCAATGCGCTTCTCCAGTGATCCTGGAAGTCCTTCAGGGAGGGAGAGAGGCTGCTTGATGTCCTGCTCTAGACCCATCCCAATGGGGTCACTCCCATCTTCCATGTCATGGAAAGGGCTTTCTTCTGGAGATTCATTTAACAGCTGTTCTAGATCAAGATCAGTCAGGGAGTCCATGGCTGAGGCAGCTTGAAGGAGCTCATTGTCACTGCTGTGGCCAAAGAAAGAGAGGAGCGGATCGGGCAGGCTTTCCACTTCCCGTGGTGTTGGAGTTTCAGCCAGAGAAGGGACAATAAGCTTTGGCTCGTCGTCCCGCTTCTTCTGAGCTTCCTTTTCCTTTTGAAACTTCTTCAGCATTTCCTTGTAACTCGGGGCTCCAGAGTATTTCTTCTTCTTCTTTTCCTTGCTTGCATTCAGGGCTGTGAAACTATAAAGGAAACATGGTACATATGAGGGAAGTAAGGTGTCCAGCCATTTGAGCACCTACAACCTAACAGTGCCCTAGCACTGAACTTTAATTTGATTGTTATGGTAGAATCCTAAACGTGTTATTTCAGATGTCACACTATGTTCCATGGAACTTGCAGGGAAGTGCACAGAGACTTTCAGCCTGTGAGTAAATCATATAAACTCTACAACCTTCAGCAATGCTTGAGGCAGTGCAGCTTATATAAGGTGACACATTCTGTCCTAACTGCATATTGGTAAGAGGAAGATTTTATTGTGCTATTTTAGAGGACAGGTGAAATAAAGTTATTTGCGTGAATGTATTTGTGGAAGTCAATAACTTAAGAGTCATTTCTTCTAGAATCATTATTCATTTTACAAAGGAAATTATGACCAGTCACTTGACTCCTTTTCACTGCTGGGTCATCTGAACAAGCTCTGTATCAAAATAAATTCTTGCCAACTCATTTTTTAAATCATCTATAGCATTTATTTCAGCATCATGCAAAATAATTTATAATCCTTATCCTGCTCACCCTCACAACCTTCCTGGTTTGTTTATGACAGAGATTTGATTAACACAAATCTGGAAAATTTGTGGCAAAAAGAGGGATTTGAGCCTAATTTAGATATCACACTCCAAGGCTTAAAATTGTTTTTCTAGCGTTTCCTTTTTTAAATCCACAAAAGAAGTTCCATCTAGGAGAAAGATGATACCCATCTATTAAAAAAAGCACTTTAATACAAATAGCTGACTTACCCAGTTTTGGGAAACTTAGATTTTTTAGATTTCTTTTCTTTCTCATAAGAATCATCTTTCTTCTTTTTCTTCATCTTCTCACCTCCTTCTTTTAATTTTCGCTTCTGGGAATTAAATAATTTTAACAATTGTAATTACGTAGCACCTAAGAAGAGATTAAGTGATTTAATCACTTGTTAGCAAGAGTGTTCATGGATGGATTTACATGCCTGAGCAGCACCTTTATGAAAAGAGAGAAAGGTGCTGCTCAGGCATGTAGTCATTTATGAACACGCTTGCTAACAAGTGATTAACTCTCCATGATGGTAAAAGGAAAAGATGAAGCATCTCTGAGGGCAAGGAAGATCTAAGGTTGTTAAGGATTATCTCCAAGCCCAAGAGGGCTGCAAAACACTTTCTCAGGCAGCCCCTAATACTAGAACAACAGCTTGGAGTCATGCAAAGACTAAGAGAAGATTCCTCATCTCTTTCAGCTACCAGATTCAATGAAGTCACCCACAGAATGCAATTAGTGAGTTGGGTCCAACTAAGGCCCCATCTGCACTATACATTTAAAGCACTACGACTTTAAACAGCCATGGCTTTTCACAAGACATCCTATGAACTGTTAAGGGTCCTGAAAGCAATTTGGAGAACACTATTCCCATTCCAGAGCTTTAATTCCCGAAGTTCTCTGAAAAGAGGGACTGATTGTTAAACCACTCTGGGAACTGTAGCTTTCTCAGCACCCTTAACAAACAACAATTCCCATGATACTTTGGGGGGAAGCTATGACTATTTAAAGTGGTAAATTGCTTTAAATGTACATTGCAGATGGGACCCGGAGAAACACTCTGAACAAATTAATGGACGTGACTAATGTAAGTCCATTGATTTCCTCCTACCCATGAACTATAAACCACAGGTAGCACTTTCATTTCTTTTTAAAGGCAGGGAAAGCCTACTAGCTATGAGGTGACCTCAGTCACTATAACTTTCCATTAAAGGGATCACTCTGTGTTGCTTACAATATGAACTGCAAGCAGGGTAAATTATAAACCATCTACTTCCTGATTTGTCAAGAGTGCACTGAAGGTCTTTATGTCCTCTATGCTGAACTACTATTTTTAAATTTTCTGCTTTGCTTGGGGTAAGTAAGTCCACACATAATTTCAGCCTTTGAGCTTCTTTCAGGTAACAAAATATTACATCCACCCACTGACCCCTTCGTCTGCAGTCACATTTTGTCAGCCAACAAAACCACACTTTATTGAAGGCTCTATTTAAAAAAGAAAGCACCCAGAGCGTCTTATTCCCAGACCTTAGGTGATTTCTTCTTTTTCTCTTTGATAAAGTCATCCTCCGACTCTGAAGCCTGCCGGAACTGTAGAGTTCCAGAGTTGATGTAAAAGCCTCCATACTTGGTTGTTAGAGATGCTGGAACGAGCTCATCGTACTGGGGGCAAAGAGGAGAGATCAGTCAGCATTCTTGTAGAACCGATCGGTGTACGTGTGAAAGAACCCCAATGAAACCATGCTCACTTTTCCAGTGAATTGGCCTTGAAGTCACTTTGGACATGCAAAAACACCAGATTCTTACAGCTGCATCATTTTGTACAGAAATACATTTTGGCAACAGCTTTACTTCTCTTTCCTCATCTTTATTAACTGCCCTGACTATGATGCCTGCCTTTGTGCCCTGCTTTTCCCTGTTTTGTTTTGGGTGCAACAGCTCCCACTCCCAAACCCTTTCCCCTCCTTCAGGCATGTATGCTAAAATCCAGTCTTCTAGGAAGAAAAGAAAGGGAAAAAAGCTCCAAGCATGCACCCAGGTCCTAGGGTCCTCTAGAGCAGGGGCGGGAAGATTTACCGATCATTGGACAATTTGCAGTAGGTTGGGGAGGGGTTCCAAATGGCAACTGTTTAATGTTGTGAATTGTTTAATTTATTTCCCCCAGCAATTGTAATATTTAAGACCCAAAGAGTCTACAGAGTAAAAGGCACATGCAGGAGAATGAACCTGAAGATGACCTAGAAATCACAGGAAGATAAGATGCTGCCTTACACCAAGGCATTTCACTGGCCCATCGAGGTCAGTATCATTACACTGACTGGTAGTGCTTCTCCAGGCTTTCACAGAATCAGTTGGAAGGTACCCCAAAGGTCATCTAGTTCAACCCCCTGCAATGCAGGAATCTCATCTAAGGCAACTCTGACAGAAGGCTGTCTAAACTCTGCTTAAAAACCTCCAAGGAAGGAGAGTCCACACCCCCATTCCAGGGAGACCGTTCCACGGTCAAACAGCTCTTACTGTGAAACAAGAGGACACTGCCAGCCCTACCAGGAAAAACAACATAGCTCTGGAACCCGGAAACACAGCCTCCAAACCAGGCCTCTGTGCAGATGTGGCCTGGATGTTCACCCTACCTGGAGTACCCACTGCTGCTAGGGCAGACAGCTTCATCACCTGCTTTATTGTTGGGAACCAGAGCCCTCCACTGCTACTCACTGCTTCAGAATTATCAATGAAAGAATCGGATTCATCGTATCCATATCCCATATCTATCAGGTCCTGGACACGATCTTTCCTGCGCTTCTTTCCACCCTGAAACAAGAAAGGCTGATGGTTACCCATAATGGCCACAAAGAAGGCAAGCTATTATTATTATTAATTAAATTTATATACTGCCCTATACCCACAGGATAAAATCACAAAATACATAATCAAAATAAAAACAATAACCCAATAACCCCATACAAATAATCAAAGAGGAAAAATAGAATTTAAAACACACATACACAATATTTGTAATAAAACATATAAAAATAAGCATCCATCAGGTATTGTCAAGGAGTAGATTAAAATATCAATTTAACTTTATTCCAAATAGAAACATTTTAGCCATTGGTTTTCCCCCCAATTGCAACCATTCATATAAGCTCTTTGATCCAGTGGATCAATTACACTTCCATTGCTAAATCTGCCACCTGCAGAACCTCCTGCTGGTGGCAGGGGCAGATGTGGAAGCCTGGACCTGAATTCCCATATCCCACAGCCCAAACAAACCAGCTAGAAGGTCACTAGGTAACTTTTGACTAGTCATTATCCCTTATCTCAGCCTACCCAGTAGGATTGTTGTGAAGATAAAATGGATAGGGGATAACCATGCACACAGCCATGAGCTTTTTGAAGGGAGAGATGTAAATATTCATATTCCCTGAATACTGGTGCTGCACACATCACTTTATCAGGCACCAGCCCATAGTAATTACCATAGCAGTTCTTAGTTGTATACACACTCCTAACATGAATATAAACACAAGAATCACCCTGGTGTTAAAGACAACATTTCTATGAAGAAAGCTAAAACCAAGACTTGATTCTGGTACATAGCCACAATGAAGAAACGTACATATTTCTCTTCAAGCTTCCTGGCAAGCGCCTCTGCTTTATGCCTCTCCTTTTCCTCATCATTGAAGGGATCGGCAAGGTCTTTTTTCTGTAGGGGAGAAGCAAAAAGGGAGGTGAACAACATCAGAATTGAGTCAGTTGTCACACTGTTTCACAGAGATGCCTCTTTTATCTAAGGGCCAAGAGAGAGTCTGGAATATTCAGGGGAGATTCATGCTTGTAGACGCGGTGTGTTGCAAAGGTGGGGACTTGGTTCATGCTTGTAGCAGATCGCATTGACAAAACCAGGAGAGCTTGCCCTTGGGCTTCCAGTCTAAAAGACTAAAACAAAAAACAAAAACCACCCAGCAGCCACACGGGAAAGAAATTTGTTAAGTATGTGCCCTAAAAATCATCATTGTAAACAAACTTTTCAGTGTTGTTTAGCAGCAAGAATGTATCTGAAGACCATAGAGATTCAAATTTTAGTCCCAGCTCAAATATTAGCATCAGCCATCCTTGACAAAGCCTTAGTATATATCCATATTTTATGTTTCAAAATTTAGGTAAAAAGCTTATTCTTCCAGAGAAATCAACCTTCTACAAAACTTCCTTCTCTCTTTTAAACCAACTCTGCCAATTCCAGACATGTTATTAACCAATCCCACTCAAAGTGAGCTTCTTGATTCTTCCATTTTCTAGCCCACAGTATATTGTCTGCTATCAACAGAATACATAAACAATAGTTTCAATCTATTCCCCATCTCATAAAACCAGCATTGGAGTGGGCCTCAATATAGTCCCTATTATGCCAGTGATAGCTGCACTCAGGCAAGCCCACCACATAGGCAACAAACGTGCATTCCACGCTGTATGTTTCCAGCATTTAAATTGATTTACTGAATATATCCTATTTAGTCTTGCAGGTGACAAATACCATCTCGACAATGATTTATATTGTGCCTTTGTACTTGATTAACTTAGTGAAGAACTATGCACCTAACTACAAATCTTATTCCCTTGCTTCTCCAAAATAAGTCATCCCAGTTCTCCTTCCCATCTTATTTGATTAATTATATTCCCATCTCATTTGATTTGCTTAATAATTAAATCCATCAATATCTTATAGGTTTTCTGATATCTTCCCAGTAAGATATGCCCATCCAACCTGTTTAAAAAACCTCCAAGGAAGGACATTTGAAGATGGCCGCCATAACCCCTCAGTCTTCTCTTCTCCAGGCTAAACATACCTAACTCCCTCAACTGTTCCTCATAAGGCTTTGTTTCCAGACCCCTGATCACCTTGGTTGCCTTCCTCCATGCACATTCCAGCTTGTAAATTTATTTCTTAAACTGTGGTGCTCAGAACTGGGCTGGGGTATTGTTTGTGGTGGAGGGGGGGTTGCCATTACTGATATTAATATTTCGTATCTTTCTTTTAGATTTTATTATTTATGTGGAAATTGTTCAGTTTGGTTGTGTACTTTTTGATGGTTTGCTTCTTCATAGCTAGTTTTGTTACACTTGCAATTTTGATTCCCCCCCCCCCCCCCATGTTGTAAGCTGCCTTGAGCATGGTTATGGCTATGGAAATTTGGAATACAAATAAAATGATGGATGGATAGACACGGTCCTCCAGGTGGGGTCTCACCAAGGAAGAATACAGTGGCACTATTACTTCCCTTGATCTGGACACTATACTTCTGTTGATGCACACTAGAATTGTATTATTATTTTTTTGCTGCTGCATCACACTCTTTACCCATGTTAAGGCTTGAGGTCTACTAAGACCCCTAGATCTTTCTTACATATAATGCTGTCAAGCCAGGTGTCCACCATCCTTAAGAGATCTCAAAGCTTTGTTGTGGGGGTTTTGAAATGCACAACTAAATAATCTGCAATAGGAACAATAAGATGTCCACATACTTTTTCTCCTGTGGAACTGCTTTTCCCTTTCCCTCGTGTATTCTTCAGCAGCTCTGGATAAAAGAACTCTGGACAGCGCTTGTGATCTGGCTCAAAAAGGGTGAGGGCGATGCGAACTGCTGCAGCCGCAGGTTCAGATTCCGGGGGGTGCTCTGTTCCTGTGATGTCCTCCCGGCGAGGCTTTTTCAGTAAAGTGGTGCTCAGTGGACCAGACAGAGAGGTGAGCTGGACCCTGTGGGGTTCCGTCATGGCTAGACTTACGTTGTAGTTGCTATCATGGCATGGTTTCCAACAGTCTAGGCCAAAGTCTGGACTAGTATATACATGAGGGCATCACCACTGGAAAACACGCACACACAGATGGATGCCAAATGCAGAAATTAATAGATTTGCTAGATTCCTGTGTTTTAAGAAAAACAACGCAATAATCTCTGCTTTCATAAGAGGAGAAGAACCATCATCCCATAGCCACACCACTGCAGGTTAGCATGTGGCCCTTGAAGTTTATGCAGCACAACTCTGCTTCAAGCCAAACGTGAAGGAAAGAAAGAAAGAACTTTCTGAACAGAGCAACTTTTATGGAATCAGTTTCATTGTGACATTGGCCGGAAAGGTCAGTCTGGGCTATGTTACTCCACATCAGAGAATTTCCCACACTGGGAACTGACATAATGCAAAAAACACTGAACACATATGCTCCGGCCTTCTGCTGAATACAAATGCCGATCTGCTAGCATTCAGACCCAAACGAATCCCGATCCATGGCATGTAGATAGCACTCTGAAACTTCTTTCCAAAGACGTATCTTCATATTTCTACCTAAAAGACAAAATCAGAAAGTTCCAGCCACAAAAAACAGCACAGGTGAACACACAATTTTTGTTCCTCCATGGACTATGTTTCAAATGAGGCCTGTCTGGCAGGTCTGGTGCTGTACTGAATAATGACTGTACCCTGTAACTCAGGTAGGGATACTCTAGCCCTCCAGATGCTGCAGAACTACAAGTGCCATCAGCCCTAGCATGTATGACCAATGGCCAGGGCTGATAGGAGCTGTAGTTCAGCAACATCTGGAGGTCCAAATGTTCCCCACTCCTGCTGTAACTGGATGAGATCTCTGAATGTCCAAGCAAATAATTCTTCCACACAAAACTCAATTACACAGTTGGATGTCATGAAATGTAGTAATTGCTACTAAACAAATGATTTCAGAAAAGCATTAAACTCATAGAGAACATGCATGCCCAAAAATATTAGCCATAACAGGCAGAAATGGAAGCTCTGTGTTCAGTTGGCAGAGACCAACCAATAAAAGCTTAGTCACTATTACACCCTCTCTGAGCACTCATCGGGGCACATTTGGGAACAGAGTGCTAAGCATAAACATTTGTTCTTAACCCAACAAAACAATTCTTACTTTTTTAGGATTGGCAGTAACCAATAGACATGGTTTGGGCTCTGACAGATTGTGGATGCAAATGTTTTATGCCAATAGAAGATAATCAGCAAAATTATTACACAAAGTATTAGATGATCCACTCTCTAGAGTGAAAACTGGCAGACAGAAAGTCCTCTAAATAGTGATGAGAGAAAAAGCCAATTGCGGCAGCTTGGATGAGGAACTGTCCCCAAATAAAATATCTACAACTGGAGATGTCACCGCTGAACGACTGACTGTTCAATGTACGGCAGTAACATAGTACTTTGTTTCCCCATGACACAGAAAGTGAGATGCACACAAACAACATGCTTTGGAGAATACATTTGTGTGAGTCATGTCCTTGGGGGCACCTGCTACAAAAGTCTCTTACACATTCAAATGACTCCCCCACCCGTTGCTTCGTGAGTAAACCCCAAGGAAAAATCTGTACCCGCTGCCTTGTGGGAAATCCTTGGGAGAAGAAAAGGCTAAGGAGTAAACCATACACAAATCCGGAGTGGAGCCCCTAAGACAGTTGTCTTGTATGCCTCTTTCCAGCAACTCCTGCAGCTCAAGCTGGTGCCAAATGTATTGCTATGCTTCCCTTTGGACCACATCAGCAAGGCCAAGAGTGGGTTCTTGTTGTCTGGGTAACCCAAAGCCTCCATACACACTGCCCAGGTTGGCACCCCGGAGAGATTACTTCAGTGCCGCTAACGCAGCAAAAACAATGCAGGAGGCAACAGTTACAAGTTGCAAGTCTCTGCAGCCACAGCAAGCGCTGTGACTCTCTAGTGGTTTGACTTCACCCCTGGAGACACATTCCATTGTCTCTCAGACAGATAGATGCTAACAACTACACTCTGTTCTGCTCTGTCTTGACAGCATCAGATTGAGTGTTAGAACAAAACCCATCCACTTTCCTGTCAGTGCAATGGCACAATAACAGGATTAGGTCTGCGAGATCCAAGGAGCCCAGGCATTCACATACAGCATTCCTTTATTTATAGAACTTATTTCAGTTTCCAGAGAGTTAATGGAATGCATGCTTCTGGTCCCCATGGCAACAACAGGCCAATTTTTCTTTATTGTTTCCTCGCATTTAGTCACTCCCCACCTGCCTCCTTTATCTAAGTGAGGTTCACTGTAGCAAAGCTAAGCTCAAGCTTAGGTAGAAAAGTTGGCATGATGTGCTGCTTAGCAAAGCTGGGAAGTCCAAAGTTTAAATCATATAAACTTAGAAGGTGGCCTTTGAACAACCCACCCTTCAAACCTCACCAGAACCACCTCATAATTTGGAATGCAGAGATTAAACCACTGGCTCACGTTTTATGACTAAAAGGATGATTGAAATAACGTGTGGCACACTCTGGACACTAAGGAAATGTAACTAATGCAAGTGCAAAGTTATTTGGAACACAGAAATAGGTTAATTGCCTTGCAGGATCTGAACAAAGTCCACCTGCTTCAACATTCTCACACACTGATAGATCAGATGCCTGGCTGTATCCTCTGGACTTGCCCCTAGTATTCAGAGGTACACTGTCTCAGTATAGGGAAGCCCCATTGTGCTGTTGTCCAAAAGACACCAGCAAGGGTACAAGATCTATCATGACATATCTACTTAACCCCCAAAGTGGGGAAATCTGAGGCCCAACTCCCACCAGCCACAGCAACATGGCCAATAATTTTGAGGGGTGATGGGAGTGCAAAGGCCAAGAAAATCTGGAGGCGTACAAGTTCCCTCCACTGCTGGTCTGATCCAACGCTCCCAATTTCCAAAAACAGTCAAGAAAGCTTCTCCAGGAAGCCCACAAAAGCAGAACCCCGGTCCTCCCCCCCCCCCAACACGCCTGCACCTTTATTTACCCACAGCATCTAGCGCTGACGTAGACTGCTCCAGCACATGGAGGTTTTG
Organism: Podarcis tiliguerta; assembly: GCF_965153285.1. NCBI lineage: Eukaryota > Metazoa > Chordata > Lepidosauria > Squamata > Lacertidae > Podarcis > Podarcis tiliguerta. The sequence continues at coordinate 34,813,469 of NC_139547.1, forward strand.
TTTACAGACATCCCAGGTAGTAGCTACTGATGTAACTCACTAGGGGTGTGTGAGTGTGGCGTGTAAGAGGCTATGAAAAGATTCCCCCTCCTCCTCGTTCAGGCTTCGCGGTATCCAATTCCCCTCTTCCCCACCGTTCCATGCACCCAAAATAAATGCAGAAGCACAAATGGCAATTTCCAACACTCTGCAAGGGCTGCCCACCCACGCGCACATTTCCCCTGCATTATGTATTAGGGGGAAAGAGCGGAGAAGGCCGAAGCTCATCTCCAAGTCCGGGTTAATCGGGCGGGGGGTTCAAAGAAAAGGTGTCGGTTATTCCCAGCCGGCGAGGTGGCGAAAGGAAGGCCCCGTTGCCCCTGGTAACGAGGGAGGCGCTTTGGAGCGCCTGGGGAGGTTTGTCCCTTTTCCCGCCCTCTACCCGAAAGCAACGCTTACCGGCGCGCCTCCATTTCTTCGACTCCAAGCTCGCCTCGCGGCACCTCTCCGCCTTCCCTCCGGCTACCTCAAACCGTTGACGCGGCCTCAGCAGCTAACCCTTCTCGCAAGCGCCGCCGCTACTGCTGCAACTGCCGCCGCCGCCGGATCCAATTCCTCGCTCCCTCAAGTCACGTGCAAGGGGACAGGGCGGAGAGAACGAAAAACAACAAGCCCGGGTTGGAGGGAAACCCCCGAGGCCCGCGTCACGTGACGCCAACGGAACGCGCTCGCGCTCTTCGCTTTTTGACAAGCAGAGCAGGAGGAGGAGGGGCGGGGGGAGGTCACGCGCGGAGTGCGCCCGCGTCACATGCAAAGGGCCGGCCTATCAGAGAGAGCGCTGATCTTACAGGGCATCGCTTTCCATCCATCTCTCCTCTTCCCCTCCCGTCGGTCTTTGTATTGCTGCTGCTGTTGAGGAAAGGAGGGAGGGGGCGGCGACGGAGTGCGTGCTGCGCGCGCGCCAGCCAGTGTCCCGGTAGGCTCTGCGGCAGAGTGGGGGGGAGAGAGAGAGCAAGAGAGAGAGAAGGAAGGAAGAGGAATAGCAGTAGGGATCGTCGTCGCTGCCAATTCTGGCTGCTGAGGGGCGGAAGGAGGGGGAGCCTGAGGAGGGGTGTGGCGCCGTCGGCTGTAGAGGAGGAGAAGGAGGAGGTGGTAGCAGCGGCGGCAGCAGCAGCAACAGCGACGGTGCCGGCCGGGTCAGGAAAATGGCTGCGGCTGCGGCTGCTGTTCCTGTGAACCTGCGGCTCGGAGACCTGGTGTGGTGAGTTGCGGGGTGGCACCGGGGCGGTTGGGGGGCCCCTCCCCTCTAGAAAGGGGTGAAACGGGGAAAGCTGAATCTTCTGGCCTGGGCCCCGTAAGCCCGCAGGCGGCCATCGCCGCCGTTTGTGGGCAGAGCCCTGCGAAGGAGGGACATCCCCCCCTTCCTCAGGCACAAACACGGACTCGCCTTGTGGGAGGAGGCACGGGCAAGTCAGCCCCGCGAGGACTTGGGGCGGGATGTGGGGCTAGACTTGCCTCCCGACCACCTTCCTAGAGGGGAAATTTGCCACCTTTAAGGGGGGGGGGAGGAAGTCGCTTCGTAGGGGGGCTGCTGGAGGTGGCGAAGGGCGACTCGACTCGAAGGGCGGCGCAGCCTGGGGCATGTTGCGAGTGAGAGGAGTTCACTTTTAAGAGACAGAAAAAGGTAAGCTTTGGGGTGAGCGGAGAAGAAAGACGAAAACGAGGAACATTATCCGGGTGGTCGGGAGATGGGGAGGAGTTAAATCTGAAACACCACCCCATGGCTTCCATTAAATGTAGCCATATTGGGGGCCACTACAGTTTCCTAAACAAGCAACTTCAATAGTTTGGGCCTCCTCTGGTTTTCTGCATTTCTAGTACTGGAAGAAACTGAGGTAAAGAGGCAAACTTGGTTGTGGGGAGGGGAGTGAGTGCTAATATTCTCAGTAAGCTGGCAAACTTGAGGAAGGGATATTCCGCATCAGTTGGGTTGGTCTTTTGGTACTAGAAATGGAGCCAAGGGTAAATTCCTGCCAGCACTCAGTGTGAGCCAGGAAGTCTTAGGATCAAACTTACTGAAGCCTTAAGCAAGCTACTTTTTTCCTTTAGTTTTAGTTTTTAGACCTCATTGTGGAGAAAATGGCACTGACATATTCCGGAATGGAGCAGAGATTGTAATTAGAATTGTACGATAATGAATTAATTAAAAGTACTCTGAAAATTCAAATCAAGGTTACTGCTAAATAAATGGAGCTCTAGGTGGCTCGATGAGTGATCCTTTTAATTGGACCGACTAAATTCAGTGAGAGTTGCTCTGGAAGCTATTGTTTATTGTTGAAATCTGACTTGTTGAAATCATTGTAAATTGCAGTGAGTACTTAAAGCAGAGTTGTCACACACAGTTATTAATAGTGATAGTTATTTTAAATAACACACTTAATGTACAAATGTCTTACTGTTTTATTTTACTTTTACAGCAACCCTGTGATTCAGGTTGCTGCTGTTCTTCTTTGCAGGATCTGAAGTGGAGAGGTAGTGACTTGGCCAAAGCCACCGAGTTAGTCCATAGCTGAGCTGGGATTTAAATTCAGGTTTTATATTGTAATCCTATTGATATTTACTCTGAAGTAAGTTCCACTAAGTTTAGGGGAGCATACTTCCACGTAAGTGTGCACTGGGTAGTGTCCTCACAAGCTTTTGTTCTCATTTTTATTCTCATTTCGTCTAGTGGGATAGATCACCAATGCAGCCACTTTACGAATGGGAAGCATGAAAAGTGTAATGGCTTCTCTACCAAAATGATACTTTCCTTTTTTACACTACTTAGTCCAATCGAGTTATTTGAAAAACCGAGGAACCTGCCCCCAGTACAACAGCTAACCAGGTTTAAATTATAATGAAGTGTAGTAGTTACTCTGCAAAAAATGCTTTCTAAATTTGGATCCTTTCTAGAATGTTATAACAACAGAATGTGTGGCTATTGTTAATGCATAGTTTAGAAGTGGGCAAATAAGTTGAGCTACATTGGAATTTGTTCAATGAGTAGTACAAAACCTTTTCTCCCTGCTCCTTTGTGACTTCCCACAATCATATTATGCACTAAGAGCCACAAGGGAGCTGTTCCATAAAATTATTTGATACATCTTGACTGTCTCTTCATTATATGCCCAAAAATGTTTTTTTTTCAAAAACCAGAACTTCAAATTATGTTCTTAATTAACAAGCACATAGTGATTGTTGAAAATCCCACATAATGCAGTGAGGATACTCTGGAAATAACATTGCTAGTCTGCAAAAATGTTTGCTAGCCTTCTGAGGACTGGCGAAAAAGAGATGGAGGGCCGCACTCTTGCAGCAAACTGTTGTGTTTCTGTGCTGGGGGTGGGCACTTTCCTCATCTGATTGTTTCTCTGCCAGCCCATTCATTCACTAGCATAGAATTTTATACACTCAGTTTTGTGCATTAGTCCCTTTATGGTTTCTAGGCCGGTGCTTAAATGCAGGGTTGGTGTCATTGCTTAGCTGTGTTAGGGTTGAGGTACCAAATGGGGTAATCATCTGGAATTGCCAGTGTAATGGGCACCTTTTGTAAGAGAAGGAGCCAGTAATTATATGTGACTGTGCTGGAGTTGGTGCACAAATACAGAACTGGAAGCAAGACTTAACTCTTATGAAATTTTTATCTGGGCCTGTGAAGCCTGGGTTTTTTCCAGGGTAGTAGCTCAAGGCCATTGAATGCCAAGCAAGTAGTGAGTCTGCTTCTGGTAGTTAAAGCCCTGTCTTCATTGAGCAGTGGTGTCTGAGCAATATGACTTATTTCAAGAGCCACTGAGCAATTTATTTTTGTGTCCTCAAGATGGGTCATATACCACCAGAACTACAATACACAGATTTTGCTCCCAAGAGAACATGGTGAATGGTAAAATTTTGGGATCAGCTATTGAGAATCTGGAAAAACTGGCATTTATTCATCTTTACATATAAGTGTGGCTTATTGGCAGATACCTCTGCCATGCGAAGAAATCATATTCCTATCGTTTTTTGCTCTAATAATGACTTCTATTAAGCACTGTCTTATTTAGTATTTCTGCTAATTCTTCTTCTAAATCGTGGTCTTAAACAGATTTGTTTTAACTTTGAAACAAATAGCTATATACCGTATTTTTCGCTGTATAGGATGCACTTTTTCCCCTTCAAAAGTGAAGGGGAAATGTGTGTGCGTCCTATGGAGCGAAGATGCCATAGCCCCGCAACCCTCTCCCGGCTGGAGAGGTGACGCGCGGCTATGGCAGGAGCCTCTTTAGCCGCACGCCACCTCTCCAGCCGGGAGACCGCGCGTGGGGCTAAAGAAGGCCCCCGCGACCCTCTCCCAGCTGGAGAGGTGACGTGCGACTATGGCAGCAGCCTCTCCGCTGCGCAACTTTCCGCTGCTCCCTGGCCTGCTCTTTGGGGCTGGTGGTGGGCTTCCCCCCGCCAGCCCCAAAGAGCAGGTCAAAAGGAACCTGAAGCCTTGTGTATAATAATAATAATAATAATAATAACAACAACAACAACAACAACAACAACAATCAACTTGGTTGTTGCTTGTTTTATATGCCAGTGTTGATTCTTGGTCTTTTGCTTCCAGGTTTGTGTCTAGTACGGCAGCTTTTGGCACTTCCTTAATTGCTTTGCTTTGCTTATTGGCAGGAATGTTGTTTCCTAGCCCTGTAAATAGTCCAAGATTAACATGGGGACTTGTGTAATGGCTGTTAATATCACTAAAGTAGGGGGAAAGGTATGTTCCCTACATGTGACCCTTGACAAACTTTCAAAAACTGGTGCTTGCTTGAACTTTTGGATCTGTAAAGTGTAGTGCTCACTTTGTAGAACAACGTTCTTCTTCTCTAATTTCTATGAGCCAGCATGGCTAGTAGCCATAGATTATGGAAGTTGTAGTCAAGTAACCCCTAGAGGGCCACACAGTTCCTCCACTCTTGGTTTATGGACAGCAAAGCCAGTAAAAGGAGTGGTGTTAGGAGTATCAGTGAAGTAAGCATTGGCAGGGATGATAGGCATTGTAGTCCAACAGCTTCTGGAGGGCAACAGATTGGAAAAGCCTGTCCTAAGGGAAAGGGGCATTTGCGGTCTGTCTTCAACACCAGGAGAAAGGTAATTGCTTTCATTTCCCTTTGTGCTTTCTGATACAACTTCTACCTACACTAGCAGGAGAAGATGAATTTTCAGTGGCATGAAGTCAGGGTTCCACAAATGCACTTGCCAAATTGCTGTTGGCGACTGTGAATCTAATTAAAGCACACCCACAAACTCAAATCTCAGCACATGATATCTTTTCCCCTGCATTTTTTTGTACAAATGTAAATAATAAAACATGACGTGACTAACAAAAAATGGATCACTAGGGAAGTAAAATACTAAACATTATTTTACAGTACATAATAATCAGGTGATTTCAATAAACCATTAAAATGAATTCTTCAATAAATCAACTTAGAAAACACAGAGTAATATGGGAAAGCTAATGAATAGCACCTGCTTATCTATGCTATATTGCAATGTATGTGTTATTTTATTTGCATATTTAATAAAATCACACCATACCTTGTAAAACTTCTTGTTTCTCTGTCCCCTTACCACCTTCAATTTTTGCGACAGCTTTTCCATTGTTCCCCAGACTATACTATACCAGTGATCAATATTCATTAAATTAAAGATTTTCCAAGTTCTGGCTATTACCGTTCTAGTTGCTGTTAATAATTGTGTTATTAATCCCTTCCTATTTTGTCCATATTTGGAATATATAAATTAAGTAAGGCTAATGCTGGTGTTACTGGAATTGTCTGAACTATAATCTGAGATAACTTTTTAAAAACTTTATTCCAACATTCTACTTTTTGTGGACATTCCCAACACATATGTTGGTATGTACCTATAAATTGGCATCCTCTGCAACACAACAGAGAACTATTGAGCTGTGTATAAGATAGGCATCTCAGTGTTAAAATAACACCCATGCAGTTTTTAGTGAATACTCCCTAGGTTTTGCTGACATATTTATATGGTGCTTTGGTCCATAAAAAATTCTATTTATCTTCTTCAATGTTTGTATCCCAATTTAATTCCCACCAGCTTTTTATATTTTGTTGGGGCAAAATTGCTTCTCAATAAGTTTTGTATAAAAGGGAAAGTAATCCCTTAGTCCTCTTCCCCTGCATTATGGTGGCAGGGGGGCTTGTTTTGTGCCAAGCAGGAAATACAGACCTGCCCTTCCCTCAAATCTCCCAGCACTTGTACAGAAGATTTGAGGGAAGGGGCCAGCTGCTCACTTTGGGTTGGTGTTTTCATACACTTGGAAGCATCATAACTCTTTGTGTTACACTTTGAAGGTACTGAAAAGCAGTGAGAAACTGACACATTTTCTCTCCTGAGCTGCTTTTTTTGTTGGGTGTCATGGAAAAAGTCATTGGTCATCTGCAAGTAACAGCTGGCTAAGACCACCAGCTAAAACTTGTAGATTCCTGTATGAGACCTCCCTATAAAAAAAAGACTCCATATTTTTATGTACCTATATACACCTTTCATATCTAACCCCGAATCTGCATTTTTTCTTGAGGGTTTTTTTTAAATTAAGCTTGAATGTTGCTGACTGCCGGTTGGCTATTTTGTTGCATGTTTTTTATTGTTACCTATTTAATCATGTATTCACGGGTGTCATCAGGGTTGGACCAGTTTTTAATAATGAATGAAACCATAGCAAGATTTGGATTACAAGACTTCCATCTACATATTGTATAATATTGAATTGTCTAGGAGGTGTAAGTATCTGTGTCAGTTTCACTTCTCAGCAGTGATGTAGGGCTGAAATATTTTCATTTCTAAAAATTCATTGCTTTGTAAAATTCATTAGTTGATGACAGTGTAACATTAGACAAACATGTTTTCTGCATGGCAGTTTCAAAGTTGTAATTAAATGTTTTTCATGTGATCTTAGAAAAAGGAAGAGAGTACATTTTATTTTGTAAATAGGTAAAATACAAATACAAACCAAACATGAATTCATCAGATTGGCTGTGCAGTTAAAATCAAAGCCAAACCTAAAATCCATATAAACTTGGGGCTGCAAGTGTGTTTATATTTAGTTGAAGTCAAATATTCAGAATCAAATTATGCTCTGTTTAAAGCATCAATATTTTTCTAACTAAAAATTATCTGGAAAACCCGCATCACTGCTTCTCAAATGGTAATAAAGTATGATGTTTGTCTAATCCAGTGCATTTAGCCTATCTTAGTTGTTAACTTCAGGTTCCAAGCAGCCTTAAAGTGCACAGCTTGACCAATAACTGCTGGTAGAATTTGAAAAATATGAGGGGCCTGATCATCTAGGCCAGTGTTTCTCAAACTTGGGTTGCCAGCTGTTGTTGGACTACAACTCCCTAGCTGGCAGGACTAGTGGTCAGGGATGATGAGACTTCTAGTACCAACAACAGTTAAGACCCAAGTTTGAGAAACACTGGTCTAGGCTAAGAATTACGAAATTTCCCCATTCTTTAGGACTTGCTGCTTAATTTGAATCTGCCATCTAATTACTGGAAATCCTTTCCCCCCACCCAACCATGCCTATTAGTCTTTCTCCTGTGTGGACTAGCTATTTTCACCTTGACCTACCATGGTGTTTTTAACTTGTCTTATGATGGCTAAGTGTGCAAACTGTCACCAAAGCTCTGCAAACTATTGCTTAGAAATATGATTGTGTGTGAGAGAGCTTAAGCTTTGGGTTGGCAGTGGATCCCCAGGTGTTTCATATTGCAAGAAACGTAAATTATTTTATTATTTAGTATTTTATACAGTATGGACAGGATCCAGAGTTCCTGTGAGTCGAGTCAAGTCAAGGCACTGGATGCTCCTGCTGTAGGAAGGGGGGAAAGTGATTTCTATCATTTACTTCTTCCTCGCCCTGGGTCCCCTGAAAATCTGCTCCAAAAGGAACGTTGGCAACTGTATCAGAGGAACTGCAGGAGGGGGAAGAGGAATCAGCTAATATATTTCTGCTCCCCTCCCCCCCCCTTTGGGGGGAGCCTCCATAGGCACTCATCCTCTACTGCAAACACAAGGCACATTCTAGTCCCAAGCCTATATCTTTTAGCATATAATGATCTGTGCAGTCTATTATCTCTTGCAGTCTAAGCCCAAGTTACACTATTGCTTTTTCTTTCTTTTTTTGTAAACAAGCCTGTGGAGTCATGGAAACAGACTATTTTGATAGAGCTTAGCAGTATGGCTTGCCTGTGCTGGTTTAATCTAAACTGAGATAAACAGGCCTTAAGTCAAGGACTATGCATCTTGTGTTCCCCAACCTTGGGCCTCCAGCTGTTTTTGGACTACAACTCCCATCATCCCTCGCTAGCAAGACCAGTGGTCAAGGATGATGGGAATTGTAGTCCAAAAGCAGATGGAGGCCCAAGGTTGGAGAACACTGTGTTAAACTATATGAATTTAAAATGAGCTTTATGATAAGTTGTTTTACATGGATTTTGTAGACGGCAAGGAAAGGCAACATAAATATAAGCAATGGCCTCGATATTGTGAATAACATTCATTGGAAACCATATTTATGTATATTATCTAGTAGACTACAAAATCAGGACCATTATTGCAGTGTTTTGTGGTTACCTTAGGTGATTACTTAATCTCTGCATTATTATTTTTCTAGACAACCCTCCATTCCTTGTGTTAAAAATTCTTCCCAAAATTTGGTTTGTGTAAAAGGTTGAGGCAAAACCCTTCATATTCTTTGCCCAACTTGGGCCCTAGAAGGTTTGGAACCACTGAAAAAGATCCACAAGATATTAACATGATTTGTGGAAGCATCATGGAAAAGAAGCTGAATAGACATTGCGAAGTGTGCAAAACCTGTTTTTCAGATTGTACTCAAGTAAAAACATAGCACCTGGACCTCTGAGACTTGGTCTTTCAATCAATTGTACATTATACACCAACATTTTCTCCACTTGGACTATTATTAGAAATGGTATAGCAATCAGACAGTCAACTATTGGCATATAATAGCTAGGGCAAAACACATCCTGCGCCCCTTTAGTTCTGACAAGTTCCAGCATTTGAGGTACCTTACTGCTGTGTGCCCTCCATTTCCCTTCCATGTAAAGTAGTTGCATGAACAATTCAGAATAAGTTACTTAAAAGTGACTGCAGCACATTCTTTCATGAGAAAATCATTAGGTTTCCATATTTAGCAGCATTAACGTGAACCTCAATACATGAAGCTAATGAAAATGCACATTCTTTGACCAGCCTGAAACAAACTTAGATTTTTAGGGCTATTCTCTTAAATGTGTCCTAGTAAAAAAAAGTCAGGAAATGTTGCAGATAACCTTTTCCCCCAAGGGGGGTGGGGTGGGGAATCAGACAGGGGGGAATCAGACAGGTATACAGTGGTACCTCGGATTCTGGTACCTCCAGAAGAATTCGTTCTGGAGGTCCGTTCTTAACCTGAAGCACCACTTTAGCTAATGGGGCCTCCCACTGCTGCTGCGTGATTTTTGTTCTCATCCTGAAGCAAAGTTCTTAACCCGAGGTACTATTTTTGGGTTTCTGTAACCTGAAGCATCTGTAACCCGGGGTACCACTCTATTGAGGAAAGCCAACCTTTTAGAAACTGGAGGGACTGCTGTGCACCACTTTAGCTAATGGGGCCTCCCACTGCTGCTGCACGATTTCTGTTCTCATCCTGAAGCGTCTGTAACCCGAGGTACCACTGTATTGCCTAAAATAAAATGCAGAGGTTTGGGGTGGTAGTCAACAAAGTTTTAGTCAGAGTAGATCCTTTTAAATTAATTAATGTCATTAAGTTGGGCCTATTAGTTTCAGTGAGTCTACTCTGAGTAAAATTTAGTTGAACGCTACCCTTTAAAAACCTGTTTTCTAAGTACTTTTCCCAGTTGACCTCCAGGCAGGGGTCACCAGTGTGTTGCACTTAAGATGTCATTGAACTCCCAATTCCATCAGCCCCAACCACCACAGCCAAAGGTCAGAAATGTTGGGAATTAGCGTCCATTGTCCAATAACATCTGGAAGGCACAACATTGGCTTCTTATATGTTAGCTCATATTTTATTGTTTGTAGAATCTTAACTTTAAACCATTTCTGTTCTGTGACAATGGAAGATTTATAAAACCATTCACCCTACCTAAGCTAAGGGTCTAGTGATACTGTGAGCATATGTAATCTGTTTCCCCCCCTTCATTTTCTGTGGGGAAGTGATTTAACGGTTTTAGTGATGAAAGAAAATTGATGGGGCATAACATGAACACCTGTATCTCTAAGGAGTACAACATGGTGTGTGTAGAGAATTTTGTAAGCTGTAAACTTGAAACTCACATGCCTGTCTTTTGTCATGAATACGTGTTTAGATGAGACCATGTGTTCCAGGGAGCTCAGTTTTCATATATAATCATGTAGATAGGTGTCAATGTTATTCCATGTATGGCAGCTCTCTTTGTGAGGAAACAGTCAGATGTGAACAGTCCTTGGATCTGGGCTCTTCAGATATTGTGGGACCCAAGAGATACTATTTTAATTTGAAAAGTGGTGCATTTAAGGAATTGCTGGCTTTGATCTGGGATTCGATGGATAGTACATTTATGAGATTCAACCTGGTTTTTTCCTGAGGCAATCTGTACTTGTTGCAAGCTAAACATGCATGCAACCAATTTATGCAGGAGAAATGAAAAGGGGTAGTTGAAATTTAGGGAAACCAAGCATGTTTCTGGTTGCTTTATTTTTCTGGTTGCTTTATTTGTCCTACTGACATCTGCCCTTGGGAGGCTTGTCACAAGGATTGTAAATAGCCACTGACCTGAATGCCTGTGGCAAAAAAGAATTCTCTTCAGGTGAAGAAGCTGGGAAATTTGATGATTAAAAAAAGACTGATTTTGCAGGCAGTCCAGCAAATGTGTCTGGATATGTTTGTAAGTCAACTTGCTATGCTTGGGAACATGCACAAAAGAAGATACTAGCGAGATTTTGCCTCAGTTCCAGGGAAGGGGACATTCTTTAGCATCCATGGAAGAATATTGTTCTGGATTCATACTCCCCCCCCCCCCCAATTGCTCTCAGTTTTCTTTTCTAATAGTACTGTGTAAGTGAAGAATGTTGAAGAGTTGCTGCTGTTTGTCATAGCCATTGGCTGACTTCTGTTTTTTCTATAGGGGGAAGCTGGGCCGATACCCTCCTTGGCCAGGAAAGGTGAGTTCTAGTGTGCACTTCACTTACTTTTTGGTGTTCTCTTTGTTGGGGTAACATATTTTTCTTAATGTCAAATGCAATGTGTAGATCTACATTTCCTGCAGTTATCAGTTGACCCACAGCATGTTACATAAACCAAAGTGAATCTAGACCAGTTTAGGTGGGTTTTTTAATCTGTTGTATTCCTGGATGTAGCTACTTAATCCTTTTTCTGTCTTTCTGAAAAACTGCTTTCCCTTTCTTCATAAATAAACCCTGACACCACCCTCAAATAAAATGTGCAATCAGATCTTGTGAATGAAATAAGTCCCATTTGTGTTCAGTGGGACTTTCACTCAAATGACAATGAATAACAGCCAAAGGAAAATTTTGAAGGCTAAGGATTTAGTTGTAAAAGCTCCAGATTTAGGCCTAAATATCCACCAGAAGTTCCATGAAGTTATGCTAAGAGATGCCATGCTGGTAGAATCACACATAGTTGACCTGGCCTGCAGTTGCTGGGGGCAGGCCCTTGGGGGCCCTGTAGAGATTAATCGGTTCAGCCAGGCCGGTGAAAAGGAGTTGCCTCAATGGCAACTGTCAGCCTGTTTTTCATTCTCTGCCCTCTCACAGTTCTGCTGTCTATAAAAGAATGGAAGATCTTAGCAAAATTTTAGTAGGAGGAGGTCAGTGTGGGCATTTCAATATCAATTCAGTATCTGTGTCTGCTAGAATCAAAGGCACAGTTACTGCAATTACTTTATTTCATTATTTGATATATCACCGATTAGTACAGTGTTTAATTATTTCCATTCGCTCAGATAAATGATTGACGAGTGTGACAAATGTCTGGATTTATCTCCTGAAAAGCTGGTGCTTTTGTAGCATTTACCTTGCAATCAGTTTGTTACTGTAGGGATAATTACAGTCTGTCCTGATCCTGTGTTGTGTATGGTGTACTTAACTATGCAAAGCCTGTTGCAGAATTACCATCTAAACTTAGTCTATATCAGCGTAACTGGCGTGATTGCGAGGCATCATGCTGTCAACAGCATAATACACAGATAGCCTCATTTGCTCGTTGATTGACATGAGTGGTGCAAGTTGTTAGGGTACAACCCAGTGACCCAGAGTCCTAAAACGTGTTACACAAGTAGTTTGACATAATTGATTTCCAGAAAAATCTCAGAATGAGATATTTTTACATATACCTGTAAAAACATGTTACATGCATTTTTGTAATAAGCTTAGCCCAAAGTTTTAAGAGTAGCACTGCACTCAGGAATATGGGCCTTCTTTTTCTGGCGTGAATATACCTTTAGTTACAAGGTATCTCCCCCCCCCAAAAAAAAAATAATCTTGTTTCACAACAGTTTTTACCAATGCATGCAAAGATTTTGGAGCGGGGTGTGTGGAGAATGTTTAAAAAGTTCCGTTTTTATTACCTCTAATTGTGGCTTCCTATGTTTCTCTCTCAGATTGTTAACCCGCCTAAGGACCTGAAGAAGCCTCGTGGGAAGAAGTGCTTCTTTGTGAAGTTTTTTGGGACTGAAGATCAGTATGTACCCACTTCTTTTCTGCCAGGGGGATCTATTTTTAAACTTTAGAGCCTTTGTAGGAAAGCTGGCACAGTGCAATTTCATGACCAGTAAAAATAGTCTTAATTTATCAGCTAGCAGCAGAAACCTCTAGAGCCTATGTGCTGGTCAAGGCTGAAGAAGCTGATGTACCAGCTTACCTAGGCATCAGAAATGTCCATAGCTTTTTTTAGACAGTTTAACACACATCCACATTCCCTGCATTAGGAAGAACTTGACAGCATGTAGTTGGCATTGAGATTTATATCAAGGCTGGGGAACCTGTGGCCCTCCAGATGTTGGACTTCAGCTCCCATCAGCCCAGCTAGCATGACCAGTGGTCAGGGATGATGGGCATTCTAATCAAGTAATACCTGGAGGGCTGCAGGTTTAATGTACGGTTTGTTAATTTGAAAGTCAGACTTGCATGTTGAATATTGTTGCAGTTGATATCAGTGATGTCCAGTGAAATAGGAAGAAACTGGTTGGTGTAAAAAAAAAACTGAAAAGCAGTCTAGTTCATTCTCTCCCCACCCCCATCAAAGGCAGGCATTTTTGACCATCTTCATTTGCAAAATTCAAACTTCTGGGTTCCATAAACAAGTGGAGCAGGAAGTAAAGAGGGACCTCTGTGGCATGTACAGAGAACCAAGGGAAGGGTTCAGGCATTTGCCTCATGGTGGATTTTGCAAACAGTTTGGTCTGCACAGCCCATTGGGAACTGCGTGAACAATCCCAGGAGAACCTTCTATATTGTATCATAATCATCCATCCCTCTGTTTCTGCTTCAAGTCTTCCCGTGCTTGAGGAGCTGGAGCCCAAACTGCATCAACCACGTACAAGAGAGAGGTATTAGCAGATTCAAGATACAGTAGAGGTTTGCGGGTGCTCAGTAATCTTCAGTGGAAAACAACAACAAAGGGGTTTGGGAAATCCCCTGAACATCCCCATAAGAATTCAATGATACAAAATGTTGAAGGAGGAAAAATAAAAACCTGATAACCATGTGGAAGGAGAAATGTAAAGGGGAGTGAACAAAAAGTTGCTACATTTTGTTGCAGATTGCACTTATACAAAGTATTTCTACTGACATATATGGACCAATGATCTGATGCTGTAAGCACCCACATATGATAATTTTATTTAAAAACTGGGCCATTGTGTCAGTATTCAACACATTATGCTTTAGACAACAGCATAAACTCCTCCTTTATACTTGCTTTTTCTTTTTCTGAAGTTTAAATATTTGGACTGACAGTGCCACATGAGAGAGTGCTTATTTTCTAGCCAGGTATATGTCCTCTAATAATTGGGGCGTACCTGTCAGTGCTTCAAGGCTGTTGCTATTCCTCACCCTTAGGTAGTTCCATTTTTTGTAAATTCTTTAAACTGGTTTTAACCTTACATTTTTATATTGTTGTAACCTGCTATGGGAGCTTATGGTGAAGTGCAGGTAGGAAGTAATACAACATCATGAGATGGGAACAAAAAAGGAGAAGGGACAAACTGCAGTATGTTTTTATTTGCAGTGGAAACATTTGAAAAGTGGGTCGAATGGTCTGGAATGCTGTTTAGTTCCAGCAATAGATTAATGAACAGATTGCAAATGAAAACGTTGATGTACCAAACCAAACCAAATAGCAGTATGGCATGTAGTTTATAATATAATTCGGTGGAGGAGGTTGGCTAAAGAGCAAGCCCTGAGGAATGTATTAATCATGTCCTGTTGAATGATTTCTGTCTGCTGAGCAGTGGATATTTCATTCAAGTACAGGCTACATCTTATGTATAAGGGAAAGGCAAGATATAAGCAGGGCTCTGTGTTCTGCAATTTGAGGGGGGCATAGAATATTGTATTGCAAAAAAATAGTTTTCTGAGGCAAGCAAAGTACGTTTCTAGCCCTCCTGTTTATAGAAACAGGAGAGTTGATGCAAAGTACATTTATACTTTAAACTGTCCTGTCATCTTTGGCTGAAGGGCAGTATATAAAATTATTAAATAAAAAATAAGAATTTCTATGATGCAGAATTTATTCTTATCACATAACTGGGATAAGAGTGGGATTTAAAAAAAAAATTTTTTTTTTTTTTGAAAAAAAACCCCATTCAGTGAAATGGGCCCTTTGTGATCTGTGTCTAATCCTGGGGTGAGCCTTTGAGTCACAGTCATTCACTTTAAGTGGGAATTTAGTTACCATCTGACAAAGTGTGATAATGCTCTGTTAATCCTGGTTATCTCCTCCAGTTTCTGTAATGGAAACAAAGCAATACCTCCAGTAATGAAGCAGCATTCAGGCAAGGGCTCTCCACCCATACTTTTGAGGAAAAACAACATAAACCTGAAGTAGTCAAGGAAAAAACGCAATCTACCTTCTGACAAACTAATTTACAGCTCATTTGTATAATATTTGCAACAATACAACTAATAATAATAATAAATTTGTTACTTATACCCTGCCCATCTGGCCGGGCCTCCCCAGCCACTCTGGGTGGCTCCCAACAGAATATTAAAAACACGAGAAAACATCAAACATTAAAAACTTCCCTAAACAAAAACTATATGATGTTTTTCACCACTCAAAGTACTTTACGTGCATTATCTTTAACAGACACCCTGTAAGGTAGATCAGTATTACCCCCAAAGTGCAAATAGTCGGGGGAGGCTGAGATTCATGGTAGAGGTAAAGCTTGAACCTGGGTCACCCTGACGTATTTTAACCTCTTGGCTACTACACCACACCAGCTCTCTATGTATGATTAGGAACATCATATTATAGAGCCATTTGGGAATACGACTTAAAACTGTAGGTCTTGCCAGATGCAGAAAATTTGTTCATCTAGGAGAGAGTTTCTGGCATATTGTGCTGGTATGCCTATGTGTGCTATGTGCATTTCACAAGACTTCACAATGGAGGACTTCCCAAGTGACTCTTTTGTGCTGTTTTTGGTTGAACAACCTTCCTCTCCTGTCAGAAACAGGAAGAAGTCAGTATGCATGTTTTTATAGTGTATATCTCCCTAAAACACCTGATTGTAGGCTTCTAGGAAGAAACTGAATAGTCACGGTTGACCTTTTTTAAAAAAAATTGATGCATAAATATTTAACCAAGTAATAGCTATGGCTTATCGGCCCAGTTATGTTCACCAAGCCTCTCCTTTTGGCTTGAGAGACCATTTTAGCCAAGCCAGAGCCACCTGCCCTGAATGTGATGTCATACACGATGTCAGGGTGAGGCAGGTAAATTCATATATTGCTGCTGAAACTCTGTTTATGTGTGCAATTTGATTGCAAACTGTTGCCTCACAATTCAACTTCCTTTTTATTTATTTTTAAAGGCAAGTTTCTAATAGAAATATTCTTGAAAGTATGCAACTGTGAATCTTGAGAAATCTTAACTCTTGAGGGTTTGCTGAATAAGACATTCAGAGTTAGATATACAGCTTTAGTGCTATGCTTGCCTTCCTATTCTTCCCCATAGTTCCCTTTTTCAAAATAAGCAGACAGGTGCCATTCATACAGCTTTCCTTGATGCATAATTGAGTTACCTCTAGGCCTGGGCAACGGTGGGTAGGTGGGCTGCACACCGCTGCCCTGCGCTCCCGCGCTGCTTCCTGCGGGGGGGAAGCTGCACCGCTTTGCCGGCAGCCTCCCCCCCCCCCCCCGCCACTTCCTTAGGAGGCTTGGTCCAGCTCTCACTTCCATACATCACTACTGGGAAAACCATGGCTTTAACTATACAGACCTTTGTTGGCAAGGTGATGTCTCTGCTTTTTAAGATGCTGTCTAGGTTTGCCATCGCCTTTCTCCCAAGGAGCAGGCGTCTTTTAATTTCGTGACTGCTGTCACCATCTGCAGTGATCATGGAGCCCAAGAAAGTAAAAGCTCTCACTGCCTCCATTTCTTCCCCTTCTATTTGCCAGGAGGTGATGGGACCAGTGGCCATGATCTTTGTTTTTTTGATGTTGAGCTTCAGACCATATTTTGTGCTCTCCTCTTTCACCCTCATTAAAAGGTTCTTTAATTCCTCCTCACTTTCTGCCATCGAGGTTGTGTCATCTGCATATCTGAGGTTGTTGATATTTCTTCCGGCAATCTTAATTCCGGCTTGGGATTCATCCAGCCCAGCCTTTCGAATGATGAATTCTGCATATAAGTTAAATAAGCAGGGAGACAATATACAGCCTTGCCGTACTCCTTCCCCAATTTTGAACCAATCAGTTGTTCCATATCCAGTTCTAACTGTAGCTTCTTGTCCCACATAGAGATTTCTCAGGAGACAGATGAGGTGATCAGGCACTCCCATTTCTTTAAGAGCTTGCCATAGTTTGCTGTGGTCGACACAGTCAAAGGCTTTTGCATAGTCAATGAAGCAAAAGTAGATGTCTTTCTGGAACTCTCTAGCTTTCTCCATAATCCAGCGCATGTTTGCAATTTGGTCTCTGGTTCCTCTGCCTCTTCTAAATCAAGCTTGCGCTTCTGGGAGTTCTTGGTCCATATACTGCTTGAGCCTTCCTTGTAGAATTTTAAGCATAACCTTGCTAGCGTGTGAAATGAGTGCAATTGTGCGGTAGTTGGAGCATTCTTTGGCACTGCCCTTCTTTGGGATTGGGATGTAGACTGATCTTCTCCAATCCTCTGGCCACTGCTGATTTTTCCAAACTTGCTGGCATATTGAGTGTAGCACCTTAACAGCATCATCTTTTAAAATTTTAAGTAGTTCAGCTGGAATACCATCACTTCCACTGGCCTTGTTATTTGCAGTGCTTTCTAAGGCCCATTTGACTTCACTCTCCAGGATGTCTGGCTCAAGGTCAGCAACCACACTACCTGGGGTGTACGAGACATCCATATCTTTCTGGTATAATTCCTCTGTGTATTCTTGCCACCTCTTCTTGATGTCTTCTGCTTCTGTTAGGTCCTTACCACTTTTGTCCTTTATTATGGTAATCTTTGTACGAAATGTCCCTTTCATATCTCCAATTTTCTTGAACAGATCTCTGGTTCTTCCCATTATGTTGTTTTCCTCTATTTCTTTGCATTGCTCGTTTAAGAAGGCCTTCTTGTCTCTCCTTGCTATTTTTTGGAAATCTGCATTCAATTTCCTGTATCTTTCACTATCTCCCTCGCATTTTGCTTGCCTTCTCTCCTCCGCTATTTGTAAGGCCTCGTTAGACAGCCACTTTGCTTTCTTGCATTTCCTTTTCATTGGGATGGTTTTCGTTGCTGCCTCCTTTATAATGTTGCGAGCCTCCATCCATAGTTCTTCAGGCACTCTGTCCACCAAATCTAAATCCTTAAACCTGTTCCTCACTTCCACTGTGTATTCATAAGGGATTTGACTTAGATTGTATCTTACTGGCCCAGTGGTTTTTCCTACATTTTTCAGTTTAAGCTTGAATTTTGCTATAAGAAGCTGATGATCTGAGCCACAGTCCGCTCCAGGTCTTGTTTTTGCTGACTGTATAGAGCTTCTCCATCTTTGGCTGCAGAGAATATTATCAATCTGATTTCGATGCTGCCCATCTGGTGATGTCCATGTGTAGAGTCGTCTCTTGTGTTGTTGGAAAAGAGTGTTTGTGATGACCAGCTTGTTCTCTTGGCAGAACTCTATTAGCCCTTGCCCTGCTTTGTTTTGAACTCCAAGGCCAAACTTGCCAGTTGTTCCTTTTATCTCTTGACTCCCTACTTTAGCATTCCAATCCCCTATAATGAGAAGAACATCCTTCTTTTGTGTCAATTCTATAAGGTGTGTTGTAAGTCTTCATAGAATTGGTCAACTTCATAGAAGTGGTTGGTGCATAAACTTGGATTACTGTGATGTTAAAAGGTCTGCCTTGGATTCGTATCAAGATCATTCTATCGTTTTTGAGATTGCATCCCAATACAGCATTTGCCACTCTTTTGTTGACTATGAGGGCCACTCCATTTCTTTTACGGGATTCTTGCCCACAGTAGTAGATATGATGGTCATCCGAACTGAATTCGCCCATTCCCGTCCATATTAGTTCACCGATGCCCAGGATGTCAATATTTATTCTTGCCATCTCATTTTTGGCCACGTCCAACTTACCAAGGTTCATGGTTCTTACATTCCAGGTTCCTATGCAATATTTTTCTTTACAGCATTGGACTTTCCTTTTGCTTCCAGGCATATCCGCAACTGAGCGTCCTTTCGGCCCAGCCGCTTCATCAGCTCTGAATCTACTTGTACTTGTCCTCCACTCTTCCTCAGTAGCATGTTGGACTCCTTCCGACCTGAGGGGCTCATCTTCCAGCGTCATAACTTTTATATGCCTTTTGTCTTTGTCCATGGAGTTTTCTTGGCAGGGATACTGGAGTGGCTTGCCGGTTCCTGCTCCAGGTGGATCACGTTTGGTCAAAACTCTCCACTATGACCTGTCCATCTTGGGTGGCCCTGCATGGCATAGCTCATAGCTTCTCCGAGTTATTCAAGCCCCTTCGCTATGGCAAGGCAGTGATCCATGAAGGGGCTTAATAGCTTAATTTACCCAATTCATTATAAGCAAAAGAGCTCTTAGTCGGAAGTGACTTCACTAGTGATTTCCTTGAACACAGAAGACACTCTCACATTGAAAACCAGCAGTGGCATCTGAGGAAGAACTATTCTGCTTGAAAAACATCAGACACAAACATGTTTGAGATGTGGTTTGTTAACAAGTAAACTGCTTTTTCAGCACCTTGGGTTCACCACTAATTGAGGAGGTATGGGAGGGAATGCTTACAGATAACTGAAGCAGTATAAAGTTAGCTAAGAAGAGGATTTGCTGTTGGCGCTAGGTAGTATGCCACTTCCAAGGAAGGCTTTTGGAATACGGGGGTGGGGGGACAAAGTATTCAGGTTTTATCCACACATCTTGCTTGGAAGGGCTGCCAATTACCTCTGGGAGTGATATGACTGAAAATACCATTTTGATTTCTCTTTTATTAGTGCTTGGATTAAAGTGGAGCAGCTGAAGCCTTATCATGCCCACAAAGAGGAAATGATCAAAATTAACAAAGGCAAGAGGTTCCAGCAAGCTGTGGATGCTGTGGAAGAATTCCTCAAAAAAGGCAAAGGCAAGGACCAGGTGAGTGTCCTTTCATTTAGTTTTGCCTCCTGACACCGTTCCCTGGAATAATGAATGAAATGCTTCCGTTTTTACTTCATTGCCAGGTAGGTGTGACAGACAATGTCTCGAGAATTATACTATGGAACAGTGATTAGGGTCACATTTAAAGTTGTAAAGCAGTTAAGTTTCACAATTCTGTCACCTCTCTGACTCCCTTAAAGTGAACAGTGACAAAAGGATCGGCTGGATCTCCTTACAGCGTTGGAATGTGTTTGCTATGCACTCTGGAGTTAGAACTTTTTCCCCCTTATAAAGTAGGTGTCTGCACACAGCTGTGCTTTGCCTCTCCTTGTCTGTTCTAAATAGTATCTTGAACCTGCTAAAACCCTGAGTTCAGGGTCCTTGGCATTCTTCGGATATCTGGCAAAACTCATGTTTGGATTTTGTGACTTTGGGGACAACAAAATCCATGCCAGCTCATGCCCCTTCTTTTCCTCATCCTCTCTGTTCTGTAATCTCTCAGGCTTCTCATAACTCCACCGAAGAGAAGAATCGGCGGAATTCGAGTGAAGAGAGGGGCAAGCAGTCAGTGGGAGAAGAGAAACACAAAGCCAATTTGTCTGAAGGGAAGCCGAAGAAGAGGGTGTCTTCCGTTTCTTCAGAGCGAGGCTCAAAATCCCCTCTGAAGAGAACGTATGAGCAAAGCCCCCGGAAGCGAGGGCGCCCCCCTAAAGATGAGAAGGTTTGTGTTTTGCATCTCCTCCCATGCTCTGTGAGCTTGTCCAGATGGAATGTAACCTTAACAGCCAACCAGATGACTTCATTGTTGTGGCCATTTGAAAAGTTGCATGTGTTAACTGTTCAAGGGTCCACCAGGCAATTCCTTTATTCCTCAGCCATAATCATTTCTATTAGTTGGCTCTTCCAAAGTGCTCAGCTTTAGAAGTTTCATGGAGTGGCTCCTCTCTGGGAAATCCAACGAGATAACACCATTTTTCCATCTTGTTGCACGCTAACCAAGGAAACGGAGCACAATTTCACCGTCAATAGTGGTATATGTTAACATCTCCATCTCATTTGTGCATTTGGTCAGATGACAGCCCTTTCCATCTCATCCTTTCTCCGGTACGGTCAGGCTGGAAAAGGGCCAGTTGCCTTGATAGATGAGCACGAAGAAAGCTTCTAGAAGTGGATTACGTAGCCAGAAGACGTCCGTTTCTATGCATTCCTAATTCTTTGCCAGCCTTTGATTGCTCACCCCCCGTTGTGGTCTGTCCCATCCTTGGACACTTGACAGATGTTCACTAGCGGAACGTGGTCACCTCTATCTATTCAAGAAAGTTGGAATCTCCTGGCGGTTGATGTTACCTACTTCAATTCTTACCAGTTGAATGGATTACTATAATGCTAATGCTCCACAAGGCTGAATCTGAATGCCACTAAGAAGCATAAGACAGGATTACTAATCAGCTAAGATTTACTAGAATTGCATTCCACTCATTTTCAGTTGAATGGTACAAAGTGCTTCCCTCTTTCTCACTGCCATCTTTTATTAGGTCACAGTTGTGACTCTCATCTTTACTAGTTTGAGGTTTAGATTCCTGCAGTCTGGGAAAACCATTATTGATACTTTATTGGTGACTGACCAGATCCCTGCGTTTAGATGTGATGAAGCTGCTTGCAAGTAGGATTTTCCCTGAGATTTTATTTTAGGTTATACATTTCCAAAACAGTTGGCATGAGGGTGTTCATATTTGCTAACTTGTTCTTTTGGAGAGTGTATCAGTACAGTGGAACCTCGAGTTGCGAACGTGATCCATGTGGGAGGCACATTTGCAACCCACAGCACCGCCTCTGCACACGCGCACGACGCGACTCGGCACTTCTGCGTATGCACAAAGTGCGATTTTGGTGCTTCTGCGCGTGCGCGAGCACCGAAATCCGGAAGTAACTGTTACGGTACTTCCGGGTTTGGCGCGTCCGTAACTCGAAAACGCACAACCCACAGCTTTCGCAACCTGAGGTATGACTGTAGTAAATTTAGCCCTTTTAATTTCAGAAGCATACTAAGTCACTGGCTGAATACCAGGTATGGGGGGTGTCCCTTTTTACATGGTTGATTGCAGAAATGTTGGTAGTTATGGATGGATTTTCTGGCTGATGGAGCAGCAGCATCAAGAAGTTTGGAAAGAAAAGAGGCTACTGAAAGCAACAGACTTCTTGATGACGCTGCTCATTCAGCTACCACTGCTGCATACTCTCTTGCCCATTGAAGAATATTCAGTAATTTTTCAAAATATAATCATCAAAAGAGTGTGGGAGCCCCGTTCCAGTGGAGGAGAGCCCTGCTTTTGTAAGAATGGCTGTTGGACCAGGCTTTGTATAGATAGCACTGTCTGTGACAGTCCAAGTCCTCTTGGCAACTGAAATGGTCCTGGTTTGTTACTGTTGTGGAATCTCACTCTGCCTAAAATCAAAAGGGATTGCAAGCTGCTGTAGAAGATGGCTAGAAAACATCTCGCTGAGAGGTCTATTAATCTGTGCACTAAATGGACACTGGTTGGTTGGTTGGTTTAGCCTTTTACTTAAAATGTGGTGGAGATGGGAGGTTTAATGTTGGAGGATAGTAGAGTTATTGTTGTCACCAGATTCCAAAGACGGTGATGCTATAAAATGCTTCCTAGATTATGATGAGGCTATGGCAACTCCCTCTACACCTTCAGGTGATTGTTGTAAAATAATTTATACCCACCTTTCAACCCCTGCAGATGTCTTTCAAGGTAATAGCTCAATGGGTAGAACGTATGACTCTTAATCTCAGGGTCGTGGGTTCAACCCCTACACTGGGGAGAAACTTCCTACAGTGCAGGTGGTTGAAGTAGATGGCCCTTAGGGTCCCTTCCAACTCTACAATTCTGTGACACCAGTCATCACATCACATCCACACACAATGTTTAGAGGTTGCAGAGCAGTACTGGGTGACTCTTGGTCGCTCTTTGTTTATATTCATATTCAAGAGATCCAGTACCATATACATGCATTTTACACGGTACGCAAATTCATGGTGATTCCAGGGGTAGGAGATGAAAATGATTGTTCCTGATCATAGGTTTGGAAGGAATGGGAAGGTTCTGCTATCATTCAGGGTAATCTCTCCACCGCCCTAGCCAAATCAGCCTCTACAGTCCAGCCCCCCACTTATATGTAATATACAAAATACTTATATACACACAAACTGAAGGAATTTACTGCAGAACCAATAGAGCCAGATGGCACAGGCTTGAGAAGACAAGCAAGGGCATCTTTACCATCAACTCTACACATGTTCGCTCAAAAGTAATTTCCATCAAGTTCACTTCATTTTAGGTAACTACTGTATGTATAGGATTGTAACTATCAAAATCCAGCATTTGTTTTGCAAAAGATAAGGAGCCTATTATGTGACTGGGTGGCTATTTTGTTACTCTTGCAACTCTTACACCAAAGGGATTTAATACTTAATAAGGGTTGCCAATGTGTGGACTTGGCCCAGCTGAAGATTGATGGTAGAGTTGTAAGAACTACCATATAAAAAGAATAGTGGCTTAGAATAGCCAAGGTTGATAATATGAATCATAATGTTTTGGTCCGTTGAAAAACGTAAAAATCTTAACCAGATCATTTATTAAAATAGAAAGCAAAAAGTGGTGGTGCTTAGAAGACATGCAGTGAAAATTGGCCAAGATTCCAAAACCAGTAAAGATTTTGGCTTTTGTTCATCGCTTTCCTTCTGCCTCAGCAGTAGATATAGATTAGAGTGTAATGTGCTTTTGGCACAATTCTTCATTCCAGAAATTGGGACCCATTAAGAAAAAACTAGGTTAGAGGTGAAGGGTGGGTTCTGTTTGAGTCAAGGAAAGGGATGCAAATTGATGTTTATATATATATATATATATATAAAACAAGAGGTTAATAATGGTAGAAGAGCAAGCTGAGATGCACTGTGTTCTCAGTACATTTCTCCATGACAATAATGGCAGAGGGAAATAAGATAAGATGAGGGAGTCCTTCTTGGAAATAAATGTCATTCTGGCTTGTGAAATTTACTGGATAGCATGTATTGAATCATTGTCATGTGCATTGATTATGTTACGTTCATGATGTTAAGCACACCTAATAGGGTGTAAGTCTTAGTGAACCTGGGGGTGGGGTGGGGACCTGCTTCCAAGTTTACAATAGGATCTTGCTGCATGGATTATTGCTTGATTGCTTTGAGTCACCTTGAAGCTGCTAAAAGTCCTTGCTTATTTTGGTTAATTTGCTTTTATTGGATTTATTGTCCATGCCACCCACCCCAAGTTCCTAGATATAACAGAAATTAAATCAAATCAATAAATTAACCCATTTTAAAAAAATACTGTACGTTACCAGAATTCAAATTATCTCTGGTCTATTATTTGCCCAACTTTCACCAAATACTATAAGCTCAGACCTTGGGAAAGAGAACACTTTTTATTGTAGAGTCAACACTTCTCTGTCCTCTGTGTATAGAATACAGATGGACCCTTCCTCACCATTCATTCCTTTCCTTTTTTGCACATGAGAGATAACACTCTCCTAACCAGCCCAGCCATTTGCTCCTAGCGCAAACCCCTTTCTTCCACTGAGAGTTTTTCATATGCCATTTTGCAAGCACGTTCCACTACTTAATTTTGGAAGTTATATTCCTTTGTAAAAGCAACATTTTCCAAAGAGTGATTGGGGGATGTGGAAGAGGAAAATATGCTTCATTATATTTGTTACATATTCATTTAGCTGCTATTCAAATATCCTGTGCACAGAGTTTTGGGATTCTGTCCGTAAACTTTGTTCTTATTCAATCTCCTCCTTGCTTCACAGGATCTGACAATCCCTGAATCGAGCACAGTGAAGAGAATGATGACTGGCACCATGGCTGGCTTTAAATGGCCACCGAGTGTAAGCGAGGTGATTTAATTCTTTGTCTTTTCCTCAGTGGAAAAAATTCTAGCATTTCTGCTGTTGTACGAAGCACAGTGGGGTGGAGCACAATAATCCTCTACTTTGCATACATCAGAGTTTCTTAATGGAAGGCTTGGTTCCCCATATTTTGTGCAAGAGACCCTTTCCTTCCTTGCTCTTCCATTTCCAGTCCTCTATGTGCATGACTTGCATCATGCCCCTTTTCCAGTTTCAAATACTCACCTCTTGTATTACTTCATCTCCTCTCTCTTACTGTCCCTATTCCTGTACCCATCTCTGCATTGCCCTGGTTACTGTCTGTTTCATATGGGCGAAGGGAAACAAGAGGAGGAGCCACTAGGCTCGTTCTAACATAACACTAAACCATGGTTTAGCATGAACTGAAACAAACCTGAATAAAGCCTTGGACTCACCATCAGCCAAGAAAAGGATTTCTGTAGCATTTAGATTTGCTTCCATTGAAACCTGGTTTATGTGCAAACCAGGCGTTGTGGTTTAAAGATGTTTTGGTGAGCTTCTGAGCAAACCAACTACTAACCATGGATTATGAAGCTGGCTTGCTCAATTTAATCAAAGCTTGTTTTAAACCTCAGTTATATTGTGATGACAAGTTAGATTTCAAATCTATAGAAGGCCTTCTGGTTGCATGGGAGAAGATGATTTGCTCTTGCTCATTCCAGCACTTGTACATAGTACCAAACCATAGTTTATGGTTGCATACAAACCAGCCCACTGTAGAAGAGGCGTTACTTTTCCATGCATTGGTGCTTTAAGTTGGGTCACCTGGTGCCATGGTGATGTCAGGTGATTGACAGTTGTGTAGCCCTGTTTACCTATCAAAATGGTCGGGTTGTGTGTGTGTGTGAGGAGCTTGGGATCCGGCCATTCCTCATTCCTGACAAAACCCATTCTGCAGTCTTTCAGTCTTAAGATGACAATAGTAGTCTTCATCTAATAGCCTAGTTTAATTAGTCTAATAGCTATGCCCTAGCTTCTTAAAACATTTTTAAATTAAATTTATATAAATAATAAATATATTTTTATATAAGTCATTTCTTAGGGCAGCACTTTAAAATGGTTTAAATCACATACCATGAACAGTGCATTTACTAGTATTTAAAGGTCTCAGATTACTATTGCACTAGGCATGCCAGGCCTGAGAAGCAAGCTATAAGCATGTTCTTACATATGTTTACTCAAAAGTAAGGCCCATCTATTTCAGTAAGGCTTATTCCCTGTTTACTTGTAAAGTGTTCTGAGAAACTCACTTTGGAAATATATAAAAAAAAGCTGTTACGTTATGAACATAGTGGCTCAAATGCAAAAATATAACTTGTGAACATGAACAGAAATGCTCCTGTCTTTCATCATTTTGGCGGCTAGAGAAAATAACTTGGGAAATGGGGATGAGACCCACAAAGTGAAGCAATGCAGAGCAAAATACCACTCTTCTCCTTGCCAGAAACACTAGCATGCTCAACTTCAAATTTCCTATTCTCTCCCACCCCTTAGACTCCAATGTTATGTAGTTATAGTAAAGAATGACCCCTCACACTACCAGGCAAAATCCCTGCAACACGGAAGTCATGCAGGTCTGTCCTAGAAAGAAAAGAGGAAAGAATCCAAAGGCAAACACACATCATGTTCAGAATTTGCTTTTTGCATAGCTCAGTATGTTCATTGTTGCCTCTTTGATCTTTGAAATGCAATACTCATAAGCTAGGAGGTAAGGGTAGAAGCTTAGCAGCACAGGTGATTGTCTGGGGCTCCAGGGCTACCACTTTACAGCCCTCTGGCAGCAGGACTTCCTATAAAGAATGCAGCAGTTGGCAAAGTTGGTAGGGCAGGGTTAGTCAATGTGGTGCCCTCCACTGTTGCTGAACTCCCATCAGCCCCAGCCGGCATAACCACTAGTGAGGGATGAAGGGTGTTATAGTCTAGCAATGCCTTGAGGGGCGGGCACCACATGGGCTACTCCTGTACTAGGTCCAATAGCAGAGAGGGGATAGAACTCATGGAATTGTTGGCTGATAGAAGTCTTGTCACGTGATTCTCCCTGCAATTTCCCCTCCCCTCCTACCCTTCATTGCTCAGTTCTGAGGGCCAAACTACACAAAAAATTAAATACATCTTTGCATTTGGCTTGCAGGGTTTTTAAATACAAATTTCCTTCCAAACCAAATTTTGTATATTTATCACAATTATTTGTTTGCTTGTTTATTTATTATTAGTCAGATTTGTATACCGGCCTTCATCCGAAGATCACAGGGTGGTTCACAACATAAAAACACAAAATGTGAACCCAAAATATATAATAAAACAAAAACAAACCAGTAATCTCCCGCCTGCAAACACATTTAAACAGCCATAGAATGTTAAGCAGCCAAATATGTGGTTATAGAGAAACATTTTTGCCTGGCGTCTGCAGATAGGTAATAAAGGCATTCCACAAAATGGGAGCCACCACAGGAAAGGCCCATTTTTGTGTTTCCACCCTCTGGTCCTTTCGTGGAGGAAGCACACAAAGAAGGGACTCAGAGGATGATCTCTGTATCTGGGCTGGTTCATATGGAAAGAGGCAGTGATGACGAACATCAAAACCTATTACACTGTTCATGCAATGCCAATTGAATCTTGTCTTTCTCTTTGTTGTGTGACCATTGGTAGAAAATATAAGGAGGAGTAAGGATGATTAGATAACCAGTCAACACCAATTATTAGTTGAAGAGTTGATAGTGGCTGGTGCCAAGAGGCAGAAGATAAAAAAAGTAGTCAAAGTAGTTTCTGAGATATCACCTTAGGTTTGGTTTTTGGAGTTGGCAAACTGTGTCCCTCACCGTTTAATATTTATCAGAAACATTTCACTTAAATTGATGATTTCCATCTAACATGAACATGCTCTTAGAATGGGTAGTACTTACCTGATTTATTTAAACGAGTAATAAACCGCTCTTCAGACAAAAAAAAAAAGGCTTCCTAAGTGACTTATTTTAAAAAAAAAAAAGATTGAGAACACAGACCTGTAGCAGAATTTTAAGCATGTTTACTCAAAAGTAAATTGCTTGCTGCTTAATAGTGTGCTTAGGATTGCAACTTAGAAACCAATACATTCAGATGAGTCCTGTTTTTAAAAGGAAAGTGCTTTTATGGGATATATCACAAGCTTAAATATATCCCAAGGAGTCATTTTCAAGCAGCCTACCATAATGTTGCCATGGGTGGCTTTCACTGAAGAGGCTATTGTGTGTATTATGTCCTGGAAATTACTTTCCTTCTCCTGCCAATTCTTTCTGAGCTGAACTCCCCAGCCTGCCTCTCCTGGACTCTCTTAATTCCCACCTCTATTACCAAGCATAATGATAACTTCTTGACACACATCCTGTATTAGGTACAGAGATAAAAACAAGTCTCTTGCTAGTCTGTGGCAGACATCAAGGAGTCTCCTCAGAATTCAGAAAGTGACGACCCATTAAAATGTGTGTGGAGGCTTTTCAGACTTGAAGTTTGGTTGCCTTGGTTTCTAAGTTTGCCTCTTTGCAATTGCAGCCTGTGAAAGATGGCGACCCTCATTTCCATCACTTCCTGCTTAGCCAGACAGAGAAGGTGAGCAATAGGTTTGGCTGATGAGTTCATTGCTTGTGGCACTTCAGGAGTTGAAGTCTCTGTGCCAGGTTTCATTAGTTTTGCTTTGGCATTCATAAGTGAAAATGCCTTTAAAGCTGAGCCATGACATCCTCAGATTTCCTTGAGGAACAGCAGTTTTTCACTTGTACATATGGGACAGGTATGATTTTAAAAGTTCCTGGAGCAGGTCACCAGAAGCTGCGCATAAGGCAGCTATAGGGATATAACAGTCATTTATTTCACCCCACATGCATTTCATAAAGATTCCTCCATCCTAAGGGAGCATGGTTGGGGAGCAGGAAATAGGATGTTGCCTTATACTGAGCCAGATCATTGATCCATCTAGCTCAGTATCACCCTAAGCCTAGACTCTCCACTGACTGGCAGCTGCTCTCCAATGCTGGTGATTGAAACTGGGTCCTTCTGTATGCAAAGCAAGTGCTCTACCCACTGACCTGCAGCTGTTCTCCTGCAATAATTATTTACTTGGGGGCTTTTTTTGCCAGATCTTTCTAAGCTTGGTTCTTCACCTATGAGTTCAAAGTGTTATCTGGGATTGCCCTGGAGGGAAGGTGTTGAGCCTAAGAACTGTTTTTCTCATACAGAAAGTAGGGTGGGGTGTCTCTGGCTTGATCATAATTAATTGTCTATTCATGCTGAGTATATAGGTCTACTTGCCCTGCAAGACAGCAAAAGAGTTTTCCCCAAAATTTGTTATTTTCCTTTTCCTCTCTATGCAGCCGGCTGTTTGCTACCAAGCCATCACAAAGAAGCTGAAGGTGTGTGAAGAGGTATAGCAGACTTCCTTTTTCACTTGCCTGCATTAAAGTTTTGAGACTGCCTGTTTCTGTAAAGTAAAATTATCTTTTATGGCTGTGCTTTTTCTACCCCTTAGGAAACAGGGTCCACGTCTATCCAGGCAGCCGACAGCACGGCTATCAATGGCAGCATCACTCCCACAGACAAGAAGTAAGAACCTCCTTTTCTTTCATTTCCCTCTGATTCTGAAGGCTGCCGTGTCTGCCTGTTGGCTTAAGGAGCAATTTGCAATATAACACATATGATACATATATGTAAACAGTTACGGCAATTGCATATATAAAACATTTTTAAACACCATAGTTATATGTGTTACAGCAGTTGAGAATAAGATCACATATGGAAAACTAATTCAGATTCAAAGCAGATACCAGTTGGGATAAAGATTTTAGAAGGCTTGTTAAAAGAGGAATGGTTGAGTGAGTTTGTGTTTTTATAAAAGTATTTCTGTATCACCATATTATAAAATATAAGGGTGATGTACAACGAAACATTAAACACCATTAAAAACAATTCAGAGAATCACTAAAGTAACTGGCTAGTCTAAACATTAGAAATTTAAATAGCTGCAAAGGCCTTCCAGGATAATAAAAAAAAAAAGCCTCCAAGAGATGCAAGAAAGTCAAAAGCAATGAGTTTCTTGAAGAAGAGCATGATCAAACTATGATAAATAAAATTAGCAAGACTTCCTGGATATCGTAATGAGCCTGCCTGCTGGTCCGATGAAGGCATTTTGAAAAATGAAAGTTGCTTTTAACACAACTCTAGGGTCGTTGCATGAATGTGCTGGGAGTTGCCTAGTCTATATGTGGGTGAAAGCATTGTCCTGCAAGGCAGGTCAGGTGGCCTAATCTGTTTAACCACCAACCCCAAACCACCAGACACATGGGTAGAGGCCGGAAGCATTGTACCTTCCAAGAACAGCACTCTGTGACACTTGTGTCCTCTGGCACTTCCTGTGCTCCCCCCCCCCTCCTTTCTAGAGTGACAGGAGTTACGGTTGCACTTCCTGCCTCGCTCTCGGAAGCAATTTCCCTCCTGCTCCGATCCAGAACAGGCTGTGGCCTGTTTGTCGCTGGAGCTGTCTCGGAATGTCCGTTTTTCAGGCTTGCTGAAGGGAAACTTAATATATAACAATGAAAGTATTCAGGTAAACCCTTTCCCCTTAGCAATTCGGAAGCAGACAATGCGTCCCTCTGGGTTGGGCTCTGTTAGTGTGAAAATGTCTTAGCAGTGGCTTGCCGCAAGTCTCTCATGGTGGTTTAGTTAAGCATTGCAAGTGCTGCCAGCTGAGAACTGAACAGCAGACATACAGAAAGCTAAAATGTGTTAGCTTTATTAAGATCAGTTTTGAAACGCCTTTGTTAATTGAGGAGGGAAACAGTCACTTGTATTCTTTGTAAGGTTCCAAGGGTAATTTGTCTTTGTTCCATTCTGGTATCCCTTGTTCTTGCCACTGCCTCTTTATAGTTTACTTAAAGTGCATGCAGGGCCCTCTCAACCAAAATTCTTCCAATACCCCCCTCCCCTCCTTACTAATTTGGATAAGGAATGTTGCATGTTAGCAGTGGCTTTTCCTAAGCATGAAACCAGAGTGGCTGCTAACATGTGAACTGTAGCTTAAACAGGCACTTAATTCTATTTAAGTGGCATGGCAGAAAGATTTACAAAAACATAAGTGACTTTTGATCTGTGAGTTGTGCACCAGGATACCAAATGCTGTGTTGAGCCTTCTGAGGCAAACTAGCTAAGAGAGGGAGTTGCCCAGTCATTGCTGAACTGTACTCTAATTTAGACCTTGCACAAGCAGACCCAAGACATTTTTCATTGCACCGCCCTAGTCCGTTTTGTGCTATCAATGAGTATGACTTTGTGCACCCAGTTCTTGGTCCTCCTAGGATGAGGTTCTCTTATCTGCCTGAGCAGAAAGTAATGTCTCTTAAGTCTGGACTGCTTGTTTAGGCATGCTGTATAGAGCAGATTTTTGATGTCTGTCAGCCATTGGCTCTTTGCTAGGGATATAAATGTGATCCTTTTGGTGTTCCTGCTCCTGAGAACATTGGTGCTCACTCAATAAATCCTCTGTTACTATGAATTACGCACTTTGCTGCCTGCCTCTGTATGTCTGTTTCCATGAAGCTTGAACCCCACAAGGCCTCGAAGAGCCTCTGCTTCTATATCTCCAACCTCACATTAAGCCCTTATGCAAATTTCCAACGCTACAAACTTCCTTCTCTCCTCCCCAGGATAGGGTTCCTTGGCCTTGGCCTGATGGGGAGTGGCATCGTGTCCAACTTACTAAAAATGGGTCACACTGTCACGGTCTGGAACCGGACTGCTGAAAAGGTGAGTTCATTCTTTGGGAAGTATGAGGCGATATCATACATGATCTTAGTCACCTAGTCTAAGCTTATGCATCTGCAGAGAAACTTCATTATGAAGCGTTGGCAACTTTCAGCTTGGCTGACCTTAAGCCATCCTCCCAAATGTGAACAGTGGGGTTTCACTGAGCTTGGAAGTATAGTAATGAGGAGAAGCCATTTAGACAAAAAGTATGCCTTTCTGTCAGTCACGTCTGAGACATGCATTTCTGAGCTCCACCACTGCTGTGACAAAGTCAGCTTAAATTACCACACCAGAACGTAGTAGCCATGGTAACATTTTCCTTCCCTCTGCTTCATGTTCTTTCCTCTCATTTTGTGCTATTTTTGTGGCTAGTAGCAGAAGCTCTGCCTTCTGATCTCTGGAACAGCTCTTCCCACATCATTCTTGTATCAAGTTTTTGGAGATGGATTTATTTATTTGAAGCGTTGGTTTACCCTGCCCTTCAGCCAAAAAGGCTCCTGGAATAGCTTGTATATGAGATCAGTAGCATACAAGCCAGTCCCTTCAGGCTTGCAACCTAACAGATACAACACAAGAGGGAAGAGAAGCCGACTCAGGCATCAGTTCGTAGTGAACACATAAATAGCTTTTGAATGGGAAGATTTGAATGAGAGGAGGCCAGTGGCAGCCTGTCTCAGCAGAGTCAATGGAGTGGACCCTGAAGCCCCTCTGCTACAGCCAGCTGGAATGGCTAGTCTATAGATTGCTT
Source organism: Podarcis tiliguerta (assembly GCF_965153285.1). Classification (NCBI taxonomy): domain Eukaryota; kingdom Metazoa; phylum Chordata; class Lepidosauria; order Squamata; family Lacertidae; genus Podarcis; species Podarcis tiliguerta. The sequence continues at coordinate 34,845,854 of NC_139547.1, forward strand.
GAGCACAGTGGAGTGAGAGATAGTGTGCATGTCTGATTCTTAAAAGCAGTAATCAAACACACAATGCCCCTCCCCCCCTTATTCTGGGGTGAAAGCAATCAGACTTGGTTTCAGAGCTACCATCTAGCAGCCTGTGACAGCAGGGGAATGGCCCAAATGTTCAGTGCCCACACAGAGATGATGAAAGCTAGTGCCAGGACCCATCCCCACCTACTGCCACCAGCAGAAAGTAGCAGGTTGTCTTCTGTCATTCAGGACAGGTGAGGTTTTCTATTCCCCACCAGCCCACATGGGCTGTGTTTTGGAACTGGGCTCTAGCTGTTGCTACCTGTTTGGCTGTTAGAAGGTAGCCTGCTATCATTGGCCTCTTGAGCTGAGGGCCTGATAAGTTGCTATGGAACTCCTGGGGTCTTTGGAGTACTCCTTGAAATGCACTGCCTAAAGTAAGGGAATAGCTAACCACTCTAGAAAGCAGAGAAGAGAACCTGACATCACTGAACGTGATCTCCACACCCCAGAAAACAAGGTTCTTCTAAATAGCCTAGCCCTGTTTCATTTTGTTCATGTGAATGTGGTCCAGGATGCAATCCTCTTCAGTTAACCATGGGCACATCAGGGTCCCTGGTAGAGCGAAGCCAGCTTTGACCTTTATTATTCAGTGGTTTCCATTTCTTACATTTGGGTCTGTGACTTTTGCAGTGTGATTTGTTCATCCAGGAGGGGGCAAGGTTGGGAAGAACCCCCGCTGAAGTGGTCTCCACCTGTGACATCACTTTCGCCTGCGTATCTGATCCAAAGGCAGCCAAGGATGTAAGGATTATCTCTTTTTCTTGCACGCTCTCACCTTTCTCTCAGTGCTGTACACAGCACTGACTTTCCATGACCAAAAACTCTTCCAAAATATACTGAGTCCTGATGAATGAATCCCTCCACTGATTCTAGACATGAATCTCTGCAGCTCTTTAATTGTAAGCCAAGAAAGTGCAGAAATCATATTCCTCATTGTAAGCTTCCTATAATGGATGCCCAAAAGTTTGCCTGGTACAGTAATTCCCAAACTGTGCATCAGGGCATGCTAGTGTACTGCAAGAGAGGCTGAAGTGTGCCTTGAAAAAATTAGTAGACTGGAGGCGTCCTCCATTCTGTGCTCCTTATAGCAGTGAGGGCCCATGCAACATTGATTAACCCTCCTTACTGTTTACTTAGCATATATATATAAGGACATGCTAGAATTTGAATATTTGAATAGTATCAGAATATTCAGTTGGAATAAGTGTGTGCTAGGATTCCCTTATGCAATTGCTGAAGGATGCAGGAAAAGCCCAGAAGCATCACTGTTGTCTTGCCTTGACTGGGAAGGGGGAAATAGGAGGTAGTGGTAGTTTCAAGGAGGAAGCCTGGCTGCTGTTCTGGGAACAGAAATTGTGAGAATTAAGAGTGAGGTGTGCCTCCCAGTTTTAAATCATGGGTGGAAAGTGATCAGAGTATCAAAACATGGCTCTAGTATTTAGAACAAGGTCAGCCTGTCTTTTCAGCTGTGTGTTGACATTGTCTGCCCAAATGCTTAATCTTCTAAAAGCTTTGCTGTCAAATGACTGGAATAGTTCACAGTAGATTTGGGCAGAGCTGGTTACTTTTGCTTTTTGTTTTCTTCATTTTGTGTGGTTGCTGATGTAGTGTATGTTTATAATTTTCATGATCCTCTTTGAAGGCTGTAGTCTAAAGGCAATATATAAAACAAATAAAGGACTGTGCGCGCTGTGGGATTGGATAACCACAGTCAGCCACAGAAGCAAATTGTATCACTTCACAGTTTAAAATGTTTTAGATAACTTTATTGTGACTTTTCCATAGCTGTAGCCAACCCTGTGAGAGGTTGCTATTGTTCCCATTTTACAGCTGAGGAACAGAGGCTGAGAGTGACTTGGATGAGACCACCAAGAGGTGGAGCTTGAACCTCGGTCTCAAAGGCTGAGGTCAGATGGAGTTTAATTGGTGTGTGCTTTCCCAGTAGCACACTCCTAAAACCCGAGACTACTAATAGAGGGTGGAATAAATGCTTGTGCTGCAAGTTTTGTAGCTCTTATGTGGCTGTAAGAGTAGGCTTGAAAACTGTTATCTGTGCTTAGCAAAATCTCAGAAAAGCAGCAGAGAATCCCCTGGCACAGTTAAATATATTTTTCTATTTATTAAGTGATTTTGCTCCAGGGTCCTACCTAAGCTCATGTTATCCATACAACTCAACGAATGCACAATACAAATAAAATACACAAAAATAATTGTGTGGCTGAGTGTATATGAAGCAGAGTAACACAAAATGTATGATCTGCTCCTCCTAATAGGACCTAAGAAGCTACCATTGTGCCAGGTCAGACCAAGTCCATCTAGCCCAGGAGTTAGGCAACTCTTCATCTCCTACCTTTTTTAAAAAGGATTTTCCCTCCCCATATCATTTAAAATGGCCTGCTGTCATAACCAGCACCCATCCAGAGCCCTACAATGTCAACACAATAAACCAAATCTTACCCTTGCTGTTTTATATATATGTAACTGCAAGGCTGTGAAGTTAATAGAATGGGAGGTTTCATCCTTGAGTAAGAAGTTGGGCTGCATGAATTTTGGATTCCTTTTGAGTTTCTGTTTTATACAGGTGCTACAGTATAGCACTGCAGATTTGTGCGCATGCTCGGCTGTGAGAAACTAGTCTTATTTCTGTGTGGTCCAGTTCCTCCCCTCTGCCTGGAAATGCAGATAGTAACACATCCTAATGGAGCTTCAACCAGACATCCCTTATCCAAGATAGAGAGAAAATGTAGCCCAAGGCAGTAATGCCATCATCTTCCTGGTCCTTTGTTAGAGCTTCCTTAAAACTATCCTCTGTCTAAAGTGAGCAGCAGCATCCTACAAGGTAAATAATGTTGACGCCACTCAAGTCATGTGGGCACTTTCAGCAAGCCCTTGTGCAGAGATTGTTAGCAGCAGGCCCTTTAGCATTGGCACAGGTGGATTTCCTTTGCAGACAGCCTATTGCTTTGGCGCTCTTCTATTCCCACAGCTGGTGCTTGGTCCTAGTGGAGTTCTCCAGGGTATACGTCCAGGAAAGTGCTACGTGGACATGTCCACCGTGGATGCAGACACTGTTACAGAACTGGCTCAGGTAAGCATTGCAAACTGAGTACCTGGTGTTATTTTAAATCATGTAATAGGGTTAGCTCTCCTTCAGGATGGTGTTCATTCACTCCTTTTCTGCTACATGCAAATTCTGCCTTAAAAGAGCCAGGCAATTTGCAAGCTTACTAAAATTGAGACCTGTAAACAGAGATTCGGATTTTTGATTCAAATGATTTGTGAAAGTGTGCCTCACCTCCCTGTACCACGTTCTCTCCATGTCAAAGTTCCATGTCTCCATTTCCTTCTTGCAAACTGTATGCCCTTTTGCACACACATGCACCTGCCTACTGTCCTTAGGATCTCTGAACTTTTTCTTTGATCTAAAGAAATGGTAGCCAGTGTGGTGCCCTCCAGATACTGCTGGAGTCCACGAACAACTGGAGGGCACCAAGTTGGCTGCCCCTAAATTGATGTGACCTTTCAGTTCCCTCAAAAGTAGCTGCGCTGTCAATAGTCTCTTGCTGACATACTCAACATTAGCCAATATAATGTGTTTTCAACTTTAGTGTCACCACAGCAGATTATCCCAATAGCTAGAGGGAGTTCATGGGTGCTCCTGTCATTAATAGGTGTTTGGGGTTTCCTGTATTTCCTGATGGTTTTCAAGGTGTAGCTTTCCTCTTTGACCTCTTGGTTGGTGCAGTATGTGTGTGCCCCATGTGTATGTAATTGGGACATTTCTTCTCATTTCTTCCAGGTGATCGTATCCAGGGGTGGTCGCTTCCTGGAGGCACCAGTTTCAGGGAACCAACAACTCTCTAATGATGGCATGCTGGTGATACTAGCTGCTGGTGACAGGGGCTTATATGAAGACTGCAGTAGTTGTTTCCAAGCAATGGGGAAAACCTCTTTTTTTCTAGGTAATACCTTCCATCCCAGAGCTGAAGAGAATCATAGTAGGCTGATCATAGGCAGAATAGAGTTTAAGCCCACTGAATTAAGTTGGCTTTAGGGTGCCTCGATTTGTATAGTAAGGATAGGCAATCTGTGGTCCTCCACACTGTTGTTCAACTAAAATTCCCAGCAGCTCCAGGCCAGCTGATGGCCAGTAATCAGGAGTTGATCTGGAGGGCACCATGTTGTCCACCCTTGCTATCAGTATCTCCATTCTGAGAGGTGGAATAGGAAGGTGAGACTCCCCTCAGCAAGTTTAGGCAAGAGAACATAAAACTGTGTGGTCAAAAAATTGTTTTGGAATCCAGAGTCTCTCTGAAGCAGTGATACAGGCAACCCCTGATTTGCAGAAGGGTTGTGTAAGGAGTCATGTGCACAACTGCGGCGCACCCATAAGCCCACTATGCTCCCACCCCTGTTATGCCCCCTTTTCTGGCCGCTTCCAGGTTGCTGTCATGCACGCATTCATATTTGGGATTCAGCCCGCCCACCCCAAACAGAAGATATGGTTGCTTTCACTGGGTGTCTTTCAGAACGGCTTAGATGTCAGTGGGCATGGTGCAGGTTCTTGTTTTTTTCCTTATATAGAGCTGTCCAACAGTGTGTGCCTCTCTCACAGGGGAAGTGGGCAACGCTGCCAAGATGATGCTCATTGTGAACATGGTCCAAGGAAGCTTCATGGCCACAATAGCAGAAGGACTAACTCTGGCTCAAGTGACTGGTCAGTCGCAGCAGACTCTTCTGGATATCCTCAACCAGGGACAGCTCGCCAGCATCTTCTTGGACCAGAAGTGCCAAAGTAAAGTTCTCTCCCATCTTTCCTTCTTAACCAGAAAGCTAGTATCTCTTTTTAAGTGTCACCAAACACTTGCATAGTGGGGTTCAAAGAGTGGGGGGGGGGGGGGGGGAGGAGATAAGCATTGCTTCTGGATTCACTGTTCCATTAGTGTAGTGTAGGATGGATTTGCTGCAAATTCACACTCCCACATCCAAGCCAAAGATTTTATCTACTGAACATTGCATGCTTGTTGCTACTTCATCTGTCTTCACAGCCAGGCTTTTAAAAATATGGGGTGATACAGGAAGTCCATATTTGGGGGCGGGTCACAGTTTAGCAGTGTCCTAGGTTTGATTCTGGCACTAGTGAAATCTGCAAGGGAAGAGAGAAAGCAAGTCAGCAGCTGGGAAAGTGGAATGTGAAATGTACCTGGGGTTTTGTTTCTTTTCTTTTTTTCCAGACATCCTGCAAGGAAATTTTAAACCAGATTTCTACCTGAAATACATCCAGAAGGATCTCAGATTAGCCATTGCACTAGGCGATTCTGTTAACCACCCAACTCCCATGGCAGCTGCAGCCAATGAGGTATGTGTGCTGCCCAGGCCTCCTCTCTTTCTCCAGTTTGATCTTTAGGAGAGCTCCTGATACCCCTTTTGTAAAGGTCAGGGGAGTTGCCACTTTGGCCCTGCATGGCCAAGCCTCTTTGGGTGCCTTGGCCACGCAGCCCCCAGTCTTCCAACTTTGGAGGTATGGCTCACTGGCAAAGGACTCCCACCCTCCTTAGCTTCAAAATTTGGAAATAGGCTGGACCACCCACCATCCTCGCCAGAGGGATGCATCACACTTGCTTAGATAAGTGATGGCTGGGAAAAAGAGGTGGATGGGAAACGACCATTTTCTCCACCTATTTTTAATGGGCCTTCACATCTGCACGCTTGCCATGTTAAGCAGACTTCTTAAACCCTGATCTTCTTGATAATTCCATACACACACCTTTTTTTAAAAGACAGCGGGCACTTATACGGAGGTGATCTTGATGGTGCCCCTTGATTATGACACTCTTCCCTTGATTTGCCAAGTCCTCTGGGGTTCAGCCATTTTTTCAAAGCATTGTAAAACATTTTTGTTTGCCTTGGCTTCTCATGGTTGAAATTAAACCTGTAGAACATTTGTTGTTCAACTCCCATCATCCCTGGCCATGCTTGGCAGGCCTGAAGTCTAACGACATCTGGAAGGCCACAGGTTGCCCATCCTGGTTTAGAGTTTGGTGATTTAATACTGCTTATGGCTGTTGAAAGTTTATATTTTAATGGAATATTTTGGCTCTTTTACATGACACAGTATCATCTTTCCTGTGGGGGAAGCTTTGTTGGGGCTAATTTTGGCCAGCAGGCTTTTCCTCATAGTGAGCTACTGTGACCCCAATTCCCCAACTCACATAGCATTCCTTGAAGGGAAGTGTTTATAGATATTGCTGAGGCAGTTCTGTATTCTAGTGGGAAACCAATAGTATTATGAGAATACTTGCTTTCTGAAAGGACTGCTCTCTTATTGCCTTTCTCTTTCTTCAGGTCTACAAACGAGCAAAAGCATTGGACCAATCTGACAATGACATGTCTGCTGTGTACAGGGCCTACATCCACTAGGCTACCCCATTCTTGTTAATACCATGATTATTAATTATGATGATGATGATGAATACTGGGTTTTAACTCTGGACCAGTCCATCTCTGTCTCTCTGTCTTTCTCTCTTTTTCTTCCCCCCCACCTCTCCTCAATTGTTTTTCCTTTTTTAAAATACAAAAACTCTCCTGGGATCTGCCACAAGGGCAGATTCTACAGCAAGCCTTCCTGTGCCAGCAGCAGCAAGAGTAGGAGGGAAAGGGCTTGGATCATTGCCTTCTTGACAACAAATTATACCACATTCTCGGAGTCACAGAATGGAATTGGCTGCAGGTCATCTCAAACCCTGAGGTGACTCTTGCCAGGAAGATTGCTGCTTGGCTTCTTCTGGTGTTCACTTTTGTACCAGTGTCCTCAAGAGGTTGTTTGTTTGTTTTTAACTGCTGTTTCACTTATTTGCTGTGGGTAATGTGTTCATTGTCCTCTCTTATGCACTAGGGACAATTGAAAGAAGGCTGTCTCACCTGCCTGTGAACCTGGGTGGCTCAATCTCAGGCCCTCTAGATGCTGGTGCACTACAGCTTCCACAAGCAAGATCAGTGGCCCAGTCGTGATGGGAGTTGTCGTTCAGCAACATCTGGAGGGCCAGAGATTTCCCACACCTGGTCTAGACCCTGGGAACCTGGCTCCTCTTTTTTTTCCTAGGAGGAAAGCAGTCACAATCAAGAAGGCGACAGGGCTAAAATTAACATTGTAGTTTCGGATATTCCCCACCTCAGTATCTCAGTGGAATTAGTTATGAGAACCAAAACAGGCTCCATCCATGGCCCTTCCCATTCAGACAGCTTAGTTTTTAGTGTAAACAGGATCTAGCATATGCCTGTGGCACTTGGATATGCCAAATGCATTTAGAACAGCCTTTGGCTTTCCAAGCATTGTTGAACTCCAAATCCAAGGCAGTCTTGGAACAAAGGGATTTTTGTCCCCCAGCATCTGGAGGGCACAGATTCCCCATTGTTGATTTTAAAAAGACTCCAGTTCCCGAAAGGTTAATCCAGTCTTGAATATTGCTGTAAAACCCTATTGCTTTTTATAATTCAGAAAATGAACTGGGATGTGTTTTAAAGAGCGAAGGTAGAAACTTTGGGGTCTTCCTTTGGTTTTATGTCCTGAGAGCATGCACAGTGTGTACGCACCCGATCTTCTGTGGCTGTTAGTGTTGGCAAAGATTATTAGGATTCTTCTCATATTGCCAGAGAGCCATTGGGCAAGGTAAGAGAAAGTGGCTTCAGGAAGACCTAAAATCTGAACGCAGAATCTTGACTTCCATGTTTCCCTTTCTGTAAAAGTGGAGGAAAGATGCCTATTTGTTGGCAAGAACTTTAATACAGCCTAATAAACTCTGCTTGCATGAATGGCAGTGACAACAAGCTTTGAATTGATATGCTGTCATCTGTTGGTGAAGTTGTGAGTGCTCCAGCAGATTGGCCAAGTACCCGTGCTTTGGAAATAACCTAGTAAAGGGAAGTGGGGAATGGCTCCTGTTGTTGAGGCCATTTACCATGCTGGGTCTCACTGGAAGTCAAGTAGGGTCCCAGAGAATTCAAATAAATCTATTTGAATCAACCAGAGCTGCCGTTGAGGGAGGGTGAGCTTTTGAGCCCAACAGAACTTGACCACATGCTTCCATGTGAAAAATGGCTGGTGTCAAATGAACAGTCCTTAGTTCTCTCTGGCAGCTCCTGAACTTTCAAAATGGAATACAAGGATATACAAAGTGGGTGCCGTACAAATAGCAGAGAAAATGCCCCCATGTCTTAAGTACATCAACTCATTGTTAGTCTTGGAAGAGAATCCCGTGTTCACACTTGGAAAGCAGCAGGATGGACACCCCTTGCTGTTCACACATCAGATTTCACATTTTCCATGGGTGTCCTGCAGCTGTAGAGCCCTAATATGCACAGACCCAGCCTGCACAGTAACCCGTACTTACATTTTGTAGTGAATATACCACATGGACCAGAACGTTACCTTGATCAGGACCTTCACATTTGTAGATCCAGTACAAAAACAAAAGCCACACTCCTCTAGTTGCTTGTTACTTCTGTGGTATTTTAGCAGTCGGCCTGGGAAAGGAAACAGAACCAGTTAAGTGTTCCTCTGGAGCAGCCTTCCTCAAACTGATGCCTTCCTGGTGTTTTGCACTACAGCTCCCATCAGCTCCAGCCATCATGATGGGAATTAGTCAAAATCTTCTGGAGAGTACCAGGTTGAGGAAGCCTTCTCTCCCGAGGGTCTTCCATTCCTGCTTGTGTGATCTCTGGCCATAGATAGCCATCAGAGACTGCTCTTTGCACTGTGCTGAAATTTTATCTTGATGAGCGGTGGAAATGAGCACACAACAGTTGTGAGTTTATGGATTCCCTGTTGGATCCTGCTAGGACAGCTTAGGATCTTGCAGAAAGAGCAGTTCAATTTTGGAGGACATACTTTGCAGTCTTCACATAGCGTGATTTATAAATGATAGAAGTAGTTGCAAGGATCTTAAGATACTATCCCAAAGAGGTCCAGGGTGTGTGTGTGGGGGGGGATTTCTTAATCTTGTGATAAAGGCTGTCTTCAGAAAACTTTAAAAGGTGTAAACAGAAACAGCAGACTTCAGTACACTTTATTTTGCCTTGGAGCGAAAAATCCAAACTACGCTGGGTGTAGGAGTAACAGAGAACTGTAACCCCTTGTATTGAAGGCCTATCTTGTGGCTTCTTTGGCAAGGAGAATAAAGATCTGCTAGCGGGTGTGGTTCTTCCTGCAGGACTCTACAGTTACTGATAAACCAAGAACAGCCGAGAACACTCTCAGATAGAAGCCAAGGGTGGGCCGAGCACTCTGCAGTCTCAAATGCCACTTCAGAAGAATAGCCGCCTTCATTTCTTGCAGCAAAATGGGAGCGAGTTGTGGTGCCTTAAAGCTTTTATTGTGGCATAAACTTTCACGGGTCAGAAGTGTGCTATGGCCCACAGGTTTTATGCCACAATATATTTGTGGTGGTTTTTTTTAAGGGGCCGCAAGACTCGCTATACATTCTATTCAGTTTCTCACCTTCAGGAGCCAATTTCTCCAAAATCCTTTTTTTGTGGGTCCCTTCAGATTCCAGCTGTTGATGTTGCAGGAGGGGAAGCTTGGATTACAAGACTGTGTGATTGAACTGGCTTGGTCATTGTTGTCTTAATATTGTTGACAATACTGTAAAGTTACTTTTTAATGGGGATTTCTGTTTTAGCAATTGCTTTTTATTTTGGATCCTTCCTTTTTAAAGAGAAAAAAAAAATGTGACACTTGTGGAAAGCTTGTAAGAAAAAGCAGTTTTCTTTTAATTCCCTCTCCTTCAATGACCGATCTATAGTTAATTAAGGTTGTGAATTTTTTTTTAATTTTTTGCCTTGTTTTTAATTAACGTTTGTCATTCAGAATAGGATGTGTGGTGATGATTAAATGGCAAAAACAGAAGAAATGATTTTTTTTCTTGTGCAATTAACAAAGCTACTGGCAAAAGGAAATAAAACCTTTCTTGGTAACACAATGTTACTTGTGTGTTTCTAAGCTCTCCCCACCAATATTCTCTTTTCTCTCCTTCACCAGCCATTAAATCAAAAGAAATATGTTAAGCCTAACATTCCCCTTACTTTTGATTCATAGAGCACAATGTTATGTTTTTCCTGTATTAAAACTGAAGATACACATCACACTTTTATACACTCAGATCCCATAATGACAGGCAGTTTTTCTTCCTGTCTGTTGCAAGGCAACCCAGTTAAAGTTGTTTCCATTTTCCTACTCTTTTTTTCCTCTGTCAGCTCTAGAACTCTGTGTTTTCTGAATAATGTTAAGAGTATCAGCTTTGCATGCCGAAAGTCCCAGGTTCAATCCCTGAAATCTCCAGGTAGTGCTGGGGAGAGACACTCTGGAGAGCCTCTGCCAGTCAGAGTATACAGAACTAGGCTTGAAGGACTTAAAAGAGCAATCTAGCAGTGTCATTCAACAGTGACAGACAACAGCTTTGCTCTAGACACGGCAGGTGCTCTTTTTCAAAGGAAGCTGCCTTATATGAAGTGAGATCACCAGAGCATCTTACCACAATCCTGTCTGCACTGACTAGTAGTGGCTCTCTGGTGTTTCAAGTGAGATTCCCTCCCAGCCCTACCTGGAGATTGAACCTGAGACCTGCTGCATGCAAAGTTGATACTATACTCTGACCTATGGCCTTTCCCCTTCTGTTTCTAGCTGCAGGCTGCTTGCTAACTTGGGGGGTTCTTAAGCCAAAAGAGTTCAGGAGGACATGAAATTCTGGTGTTTTAGTGGGTTCTACGATGGATATCCCTAGATCAGAAGGATTCCTTTCTGATATAAACGACCACCTAGAACTGCTTGTTTATATGTGATTTTACATCTTATTTTGTCTAGAGTTTTATAATTTTGTAATTGGTATCTTTGTCTTGATACTGGTTATTGACCATAATAAAATGACTTGGCTAGTTGATCCTAATGAGAAAAATTGCCTGCCTTTGGCCTTTGGGATTGTTAATGCATATGTCTGTTTGGCTACACAATGATTTTTGTGTGTTGCAGCAAAGTAGGAAGCAAGAATTTCCTGTTCTCCCTCCTTTAAGACATTGCTACCCAAACAGGTTGGATAAGTTTTGAACTGGAAGAGGCCAGCTTTAGCACAAAGTTTTGTTTTGTGTAAATATTTAAATATGGGGGTTCTGTTTAGGCATACAACTTGTTTATCTTTAGTATTAAACATCAACTTGTTTAATACTACAAGAATGAGAGTATCCATTTCCCTGAAAAACTAAACTTCTTCAAAGGGGAAGTCTTTGGAAGCGAATTTCTGCTATACACTATAGAAAAATAACTTCACAGTATGATAAATCATGTCAGTAAACATAACTTTCTATTTCAAATAGCATTGGGAATGAAAGTTGCTTGCCGTTGTGGTTATATGGAGATCTTTGATGCAGGTACCTTCTCAACCATAAAACTAATTTGGGTAACATTGGCCGGGTCACTATCCCCACCTTGGGAAAGAAAGGTGGGATATAAACAGAAGGAAAGCGCAAGCTGAAGAATTTATGGTAACTTTTTCACTGGGAACATAATGCCAATCAAAGAAGTGCTATATGGTTTATAATCTGGATGTGATAACTCCTGTTAGTTTACAATATCAATCTGAATTATATTTGGTGTGTTGCGGGATGGAATGTGCCTGCTCCAGTTCTATCCAGCTATGTCTTTTTCAGGATTTTCCATTCCATGCCCCTCCCCTTTTTGTGGCTATTTTCGAGCACAGTCAATTACTACTCCGTGGCCACTGAGCATGCTCAGTCATCAGCAGGGTTTTTCCTGTCTCCTTGGTTGTGAATACAGTAATGTCGTTTTGACCAGCACATAACTCTGCACTTTGGAAACAAAGAGAATTGTACAGTACTCTTATCTTTATATCCCTTAGATACAGTTTAAAATAGTATACACATTAAAATTGGTGGATTTCACATTATCTGCCGTTGGTTGTTTTCACAATTCTCCCTCGACGTCCCCCCCCCCCCCAACGCTTGGGCGGACTAGCCTGCTTTATTACGTCACTAGGCTCTATGACGCCACAACCCTCAGAAGCTGGAAAAGGTAGGAAAGCAGAAATACATGAGTGTCGCCTGACTTCCAGGTTGCTAGGCTTCAGTTTTTAAAATGTAGAGATAAAACACACTATATAGTCTTTATAACACTATCGCCCTGAAATTCCGGTGAAAACTGAAGGACCCCAGTAGAAACAAAATTTAAAAATTCCTTCCTGTAGCACCTTGGAGACTAAGTTTATCATTGGTATGAGCTTTCGTGTGCATGCACACTTCTTCAGATACACTGAAGGGTCACCAGACCCTTATATATCGTGAGAGGGTGGGAAGGGGTATTACTCGGAAGGAATGCAAATTGCAGGTCAGAGTTGTCACCGGGGATGTACATAGGAAAGCTCTTTTATGTAATATGATCCTCGGGTAAAAAGGAGAAAGCATGAACTGTAAGAGATAGTCTAAGGAGGTGTGCGTGTATGCTGCTGTAAGAGTTTACGCCGCATTCTGCACCAGGGTAGGCCCACTTGTGTCTAAAATATGCAATTAATAAATAGATGTAGGCACACTCAAAAAAAATAAAATGCAAATTGATGCCGCTCTAGCCCTTGGCACCAACCTCTATGGTAAAACCCATTTGGCATTGATAAATATAAAGGCACCGAGAGAGAGAAAACGTTCAGACCGGAAGTGGTTGTAAACTCCTCCTATCTCTAGGGTTATTTAAAAGCCGAGAAGTGGGCGGAGCCTCGCGGAGGCGTCTAGGCAAGGCCTTTCAGAACTGGCCAATAAGAACGGCTTCTCTTGAAGCTCCTGCCCAATAAGGAGCGAAGGGGAGGGAAGAGCCCGCGCTTCACGCATCGCCTCAAGTCAAGCGGTCGGGTCCGTGGAGCATCTCCGTGAGGCGGTTATCGATCTGGGTCTGGCGAGCGGCGGACGAGAGGCGGCGCGGCTATGAGGATGGCGGCGCTGGCGAGCGCGGCCGAGAGGGCTGTACTGGTGAGAGAGCGGCTGGGGCGGCCGGCCGCGTTGCTGTTGCAGCTGGGTTCGGAGGCGGAGGCGGCGGCGTCTCCTTCCCACTTGGCCGGGAGAAGCCGAGGCGCCTCTGTTCAGCCCTGAGGGACCGAAAGCGGCTCTGCCTGGCTCAACCCCTTTGGTGTGGAGCGGGGCCGTGCGTGACGTCACCCGCGCCGGCATCGGCGGTGCGTGACGTCACTCCACAGCATCGCGGAGCTGGCGCCTCATCCTCCCATGAAATTATAATTACCTTATTTCATAATGATATTTATCATCGTCGTCATCATCACCATCCTGAAATAAGTTGCCAGCACAGAGAGAGTGCTGTCACTCAGGTCCTCCTTGTGGGCTTCCCTATAGATGCATCTGTTTGGTCACTAGGGTAGCAGGATGGTGGACTAGATGGGCCATTGGGCTGATCCAGCAGCCAGGCTCTGTTGATGTTCTTTCCCCTGCTTTCTATGAATTGCCGGAAAAAAACTGGGCTGAGAGTTTCAGCTGCACATTTAAACTGCATTTAAAGGAGTCCAGCCCAAGAGTTTGTGAATTGATGCATGCTGTCTTCAGGGGCAGTTTGTTCACTGTTGCTGATCTCCTCTTTGAGGAATAAAATTACTCAATATACTTCCAAGGAACTCAGGACATGATTTGAAAACCACTCATGTTAGATAAGATTTGCACCCCACTTAACAATTCCTTCAAGGAGTTCAGGGCGGTGGGCAAAGTTCCTTCCCGCAAGGGACCCCACTTTATCTTACAGCATACTTGTGAGGTTATGATTTCCAGAGGATGTTGAGTCTCTAGCACTTGTTTTTTTGCATTTCCTTGCCCTCCGATTCCTCCAAACATTGTGTGTGTGTGCAAGTGTGCCTGATACACAGGAGGGGTGGACTGTAGTCCACACAAGCTGATGTCATAATAATTTTTTAGGCTTTAGTGTGCCACAGGCTTCTTTGGTCTTCTGAAGTAGGTTAGGCAGAGCAAAAGCATGGAGCAGGGAGGGGTTGTAGCTCAGTAGCACAGCATATGCTTTGCATGCAAAAGGTCCCAATTTAGATTCCTAATCTATCCAGGAAGGGCTGCAAGAGACCTCTGTTTGACACATGTTGGAAATGATGCTAGACGAGGTGGACTTCTGTCAAAACCAGCAGAGATGCTCTCATCCTTTGAGTTGGTGATAGTATGACTGTAGCATTTTACACTGCAAGATGTGGAAGTCATTGCTTTTTTGAAAGCTTCTTTGATGTCTTAAAAGGCTTCTTCGTCAGAGCCAAGTCTTCTTGCCCAGCCTGATCCTTGCTGTGCTAGTGTTCTCGTTACAATGATTTTTTTAAGACATGGGACCATTAAATAAAATGACTCCCTGCACACATACAGTCCAAAAAGGTACAGTCCATCCTGCCATCTGTGGATTCTTTACCACTTCCTTCTGCTGCATGTATATGCCCAGACTCTGTCTTGCATTCCCCAAGCAGATAGCAATAACATCAACATTAACTTCTCCTTATTGAATTGAGCAAATAACCCCTCTTGTCCAGCATTTTCTCTCAATCACTGCCAGCCAGAGGCCACTGCCTAGAAGCAAGGTTTCATGATGATTGGGATCTCCTGGAATTGTGTCCAAAGATGTACTGCCTCTGGATGTGGAGAATCTACTTAACAAGAATTGATCAGGAGAGTTGATGGAATGGTCCTCTCTAAATTTGTCAGTCTCTGTTTGTTTGTGTTCATAGTTCTGCACTTTAAGCCTGCATCCACAAATTGTCGACAGTTCAGTTCTAGCACAATGAAACATCATTGGTTGGTTCTGTAAGGCACATGGATGGTGCAGTGGTTTTCTGCATTCCCTTCATGAATTCTTAAATGCCATTCACAGCTGTTGCTGAAAGGACTGAATTAGAAGCAAGGTCTGTCACTTTGCTATTTGGATATTATTGTAAAAGAAGGTATATTGTTGGGGGTGGAGTATCACTGAATAGCCAGTGTGTTGCTTTGCAGCTTCAGATGAAAATTAAGATTGATAGATTTGATCCTAACTGGAGCTGTGAGGGTCGGAGACATGCCTCAGGTTTCTCAGGAATCTGTAAACTCTACAGTGTTTTCATCTGCTGCATTAGTTACCATTGTTATCGCTTTTTTGGCACCAAACACATGTCTGCGCCGCTTGGCTAAAGTACTTGAAAACTTAGCATATATGGTTCTGTATGCTAGGATCCACCAACAGTATTGTTGATTTCAACTGTGTAGGCCTAGAGTTTATTCCATAGTAATTTGTTAGTCTATTAAGGTGCCAGAATACTTACTTTTGCTTTATCATCAATAGAAGACTTTACTGCAGGAGTAGGGAATCTTTTTCAGCCTGAGGGTTGCATTCCTTTCCAGCGGATAGGGCTAGATGCAAAAGTGGGCCTTGAAAGTGTGAATCATGCCTTTGTGCCATACCTTGCATTCCACCATGCAAACTTTTCCACACACAAACCTCCACCCTTCATCCAGGCAAGCAAAGAAGCGTTATCACAGTTTAGGAACACATTTCAGTTAGGCAAAAGCACTCAAGGAGCATGTGGGGTGGAGGATTGGCCCCACAGGCCTGGGGTTCCCATCCCTGCTTTATAAGTTTCTCCAGAGTCTTAAATATACATAAATCTAATCTGGCAGCATTTATCAGTTGAGACCTGAAACAAAGCATTTATTTATTTGTTTAGGTCCCATGTGTTGCTGATGCCAGTAAGGCTATTCTGGCCCTTAATCAGATTGCTTGGGGCATTGTCTAAACATTAGTTCAAGCAAAAGTTCTATGCTGCATATTCTCAGTTCATATCACTGTGTTCATTTGAGTAACACAATGTCTCCAACACCATAAGGAATGCTTCATCCTAGAGTAAGTTGTCTTAGTGGCAAAAGGTTATTCAGTTTACATGCAGCATTTTTTGTTTGTTTGTGAACTCCTTGATCCTAACCAGATTCACCCTTACCCAGTGGGAGTGATTCATGGTGCATTTCCACACTTGGAGTACAGTTTTAGCGTGTACAACATGACAGACTGCTGTACAGATGGAGAACTCTACATCAAGTAACCTGTGTGCATGCCCAGCATGGGAAATGTACTCTCAGTATCTCAGTATCAAACTCTCAGTATCAGATGGGCACTTTTAGGGGTTTCACTCAGTGGTGCTGATCAGCTGTTAAATGCAGAAGATCTGGAGGCATCTGTATTCAAGTAGAAATGCATAAATGAAAAGTAACCTGACAGTTTGGACCTAAGAGGTTCCCCAGAGAACATGGTTGGGTGGTGGGAGGTAAGATTTGGCTCCTACCCTGTGCCTTTATCCTTAAAAGTAAATGAAGACAGCCTCTTAGAAATAGATGCAAGTTAATTATTAAAGCTGTGTAGGTGCTGTCAAGGTTCAAGAGACTCTGAAAGAATTAGTTTGTGTTCATAAAAGCTGGAGAAGAATGTTCAAGGTGCCCTTGGGGATATAGTCTTACTGTGGCTCCACCGCCCCTTCTGGATCCAGCAGTGCTTCTGTTTATCTGAAGCCATGTGGTGCTTTTGGATTCACTCCTGTGTAAACAAGTGGATTGTTGTCAGCGTTGTGAATAGTTGGTTTCCTCTTTGAACCAAACCTTTCCAGAATTATTTGGGAACAGACATTGAGATGTCATTGCATGATAGGGAAAGATGCTGGGGGTGGTGGTTTCCACAGTTTATTTTGTCAAAGTCGGAACCAGGTCAATAAATTGAGGAGTGGTGGTAAGACCGTGAGTCGTGGGGAAGGGACTAGGAGGCATGCTCAGTTCAAAATTGAGCCTTGCTGGAAGCTCCATATGTACATGTCTCTGCAACTATAAGGCTCAGGGGTGATTTATTTAGATCAGGCATGTCCAAAGTCTGTTTCGGGGGCCTAATACAGCCCGCCACTCGCTTTAATCCGGCCCCTGTGGCAGTTTATATCCTGGGGTAAAATCCTGAAAAACCCTCAACAGCTTCAATCCTAAAAAAAAGGTTAACAACTTTGGTTGGCCCTTTGGTCGGCCCTCACGGCCCTTCACTTCATCAAATCTGGCCCTCTTTGAAAAAAGTTTGGACACCACTGATTTAGGTAAATGTTGGGTTTCCAAATATTTCTATTGGTATGGCCCAATTTGTGCAGTAGAAAATCTAAGCTATGAATTGTGGCACTTTGGTCACAAAACTGTAAAAACAACAACAACAAAAAGGGTAGAGCTATTGAGATTAATGGACATGTTTTAGTCTTGTCCATCAGTTGTAATTTGAGTAGGGCTAACAAAGAGTGGCTTTTTCTCAGCAGAGAGAGCAGGACAGCAGAAAAATACCCTCTCAGAGCAGAACCTGATCCATCTAAACCAAGGAGACACCCCATGCCTTGCTGACTCAATAAGAGCTTGTGAAATCCCCCTCTGTGCTTGGGAAATGAAGAGGAGGAAGCAATTTTGCCATTGCCTGTGTACTCTTTACTTCTGTGTTGATTTGAATGTGAATGAAAACCCTGTAGTTTCTAGGCAAAATAAAATCATGTGAAACTTTCAAGAATGTTAAATAAAAATGTTCTGGTTAACTTGCATAGCTTGCTGCCTGGGTAAGATCTTCATTTTTAAAAGTGCATGATCACAAGCATTCTAAATGTCTTCGGATAGTTTCAGCAGAACTTACTCATTTGTGTGTGATGATGTGAGTGGATAGCTCAGTTGGTTAGAGGGTGGTGCAGATAACGCCAAAGTTGCAGGTTTGATCCGCTCGTGCGATAACTGCATATTCCTACATTGCAGGGGTTGGACTAGATGATTCTTAAGGTCCCTTCCAACTCTACAAGTGTATGATTTTATGAGTGGAGGAACAAAGAGGAGAGTAGCACTGGAGTGCTAAATATATTTCAAAAGTTCT
The DNA here is from genome assembly GCF_965153285.1 of Podarcis tiliguerta. NCBI lineage: Eukaryota > Metazoa > Chordata > Lepidosauria > Squamata > Lacertidae > Podarcis > Podarcis tiliguerta. The sequence continues at coordinate 34,863,870 of NC_139547.1, forward strand.
CAGTGAATCATATTATAGAAATGTGGAGTATTAATGCAGAGGGTTTTAATATGTATTTTCTTTCCCTGCAGGAAGAGGAGTTCAAGTGGCTTTTACGAGAGGAGGTTCATGCTGTCCTACGGCAGCTGCAAGATATTCTGAAGGTATTTACCCAAAAATGATATTTCTTCCGACTGTGTGTTTCTTTGTCTGAAGCCGTTACTGGGCATACTAGCAACCTCTCAGGCCTCTCGTTCCTCTACAAAACAATTTCAAACTTGCTATGGATTCTGGGTTTTGGTTGCTTTGGGTATATTAGCCTTTGGCAAAAAATTGGTGCTCTCCATAAGCTTTGGAGCATCGTGCTGGCTGGACCTGATGGGAGTTGTAGTGCAAAATATTTGGAGGGTACTAGGTTGCCAAATGCTGGTCTCTACTTATGATGATACCAGAATACAGTATGCAAGTATGGCGACCAGCAGGGCCAATCACTAATTTCATCAGCAAAGAGCCAAATGCCAGATCAGCTTTGTAGCAGAGATGAAAAAAGGACCCAAATTGTGAACTCCAGATTTGTCCTCTTCTCACCCCACGCCCAGTCCAGATATCAGAATTACAACTTCAGAGAGAGATTGAAAGACTTCCGCTTTTGGCGGCTATGCTGTGTCTGTTCAGGTGGATGAATGAAGATTACTCGTGGGGTTTTTTAACTGAGCCAAGAAGTGTGTGTGTAGATAGATAGCCGTGAAGTACTTAAAGTTCATGAGATGAATAAAATTTCCCAGAAACAGGAAACTGGTGCATCTGTTCAAAGTATTTAAAAATAATAGAGAAGTGTGGAAGCAGGAGGTAGGTTATAGCATTGGTTTTATTTTTGTGTGAACCAGAGTGGTCTTGCCACTTTTCTGAGTTTCTAACCCAAGAAGAAGAAGAAGAAGAAGAAACTTTGGGAGGCAGCTTGTGTCTGCGGCACTCATTCTTCTCTGCTTCTTTCTTGCTCAGGAGGCTTCTCATCGCTTTACTTTGCCTGTGAGCGGTTCAGAGGGACCCATCAAGCAGGAGAACTTTATTCTGGGTAGTTCAAAGTACGTATGGAGATCTTCATGGGCAACATGATTTGCAACTGTTGTCTCCTTGTCGCAGCTCTAGAGGGGAGGGGAAGCAAAGTGGACTTGGCTAAGGCCAGCCAGTGCGGGGGAAGCCAAGTCTGGGAGCTTACATTGCCACTTCCCACCACACCATGCTGCTCAGACAAAAGTTGTTTCTCAGGCAGCATCTCAGGAAGCCTCTGTGAGTCAAAATTAAAAAACTATTCAGCTTCTGTCAGTGTAATTAAGTTTAAATTAGAAGCATACGTTGGAGCTGATATGATCCCTCTCATCCTTGCCCTTCAATAGCTCCATCCATTCTCCTTTGCTGCCTTCTCCCCTTGTGTGGAATGTATTCTCTGAGTGTGTATGTTAGGAGCTTAGAACCTTTTTCAGCCCAAGGGCCCTGTGACCATGGTGGGCGGTGCCAGATGCAAAAGTGGGTGGAGCCACAGATTTGTACAGTAGGCTAGATTCCAGCCATGCAGAAGTTTCCAGATACACATCTCTCCATCCAGGCAAGCAAGAGGCACTATCACATTCCGGCCAGGCAACATCCCTCAAGGAGAGTACAGAACAATGAGGGGTGAGGCCTGGGGAGAATCCCAAGGGCGCTGGACAGAGGGGCGTGGAGAGCTGCACCCTGTATCCTGGCCCAAGATACCCCTCCTCTTGTGTATGCTGGGTCAAGTCTCCCTCTGAACACCTGATTTAAAATCACTTTTTCTTCTTACCCTTAGGTTTATTATCTCCCTTGGTCCTCATTCCCAATGGTAGCCAAACTTTAATTTCATATTGCAGTGCTTGCCTTCATTACTGATCCATCTGTCTGTCCCTCCTGCCTTTGGACATTTCCCCCACTCTATTTAGATTGTAAGCTCCTTCCGAACTGCAACGCCTTAAGACGTATAAATAACAATGGCAGTTTTTTGCTTTGTTTTTATTAAAAGCCCCAGGGCTATATAGGAGAAGATGTGTTTTAAATTCTTCAAAGGGGACCACTAGAAAGGTGCAAAGCAATCAGAAAGATGTGTGTACCTTCCCTGGCTCTGGTCCTCAGCCTTGTTGTTTCCATAAAGGGCTGAATGTCCAAGTGGGTGGGTGGACACTTCTGAACCAACTGCTCAGGCTGGGAGGGGGCGGGATGAAGAGAACTCCCATTTCCTCTAGCTGTTGTCTGTTCTTCCTCTGCCTGTGGATATAACAGCTTTGAGTTTTGAGGTAGGACTGTGCCAAAATGCTCCCCTCCCAGATTTCGTAAGCCTTATTCAGAGACCGCAAACTGGCCATTTCTCTGATTGTGAGGGGTAATACATAGTAAAAATTTGCTGCCATCATGGAGGCCTCTTACTTAAGCAATGTGAGGGTGGATGGGCAGCTTCCTTAACCATTTTTTTGTTAGCACTGCTCTCTGTAACAGAACAGTTCTGCTCTCAGCAGCCTGAACATCTTTTTTGTAGCTGCAGAATGACTTGAATGCAGTGTCATTTTAGGACACTTTAGAGGAAGGAAACATGGTTATCACTATTGGTTGCTGCCATATTTTCCATCCCTCAAAATGCCCCAGAACGATGCTGCATCCAGGTCAATTGGAGTTAAGCCAAAGCAGAGCTGGTCTGTTATCTGTGTCTCTACCACTGTTGGGTATGTTGGCATGATAAAAGTTTTTAAAAATAGAACAGAGACATTGCCCTGCCATCACATTGTAAAAGTTTATTGCCTACCCATCCTAATAAACAATGAATCTGCTCTTTTTGGGGGGCGGGGAGCTGAACCCCTTCCTCCACCAGATTGAATGCCCACAGAATCCATCCAATCCTTTTCCCAGCTTACATTTGAAGATGATGCACTGCTACAGAGGACCCACCATACTTGGTACTTTATTGAGAGCAGTGTGCATCCTGTCATCAGATCCTTAACCAATCCCAATTTTATGGTCACATTCCTGTTGCAGAAACAGAGACTATTCATGTCTAAATAACAAACAGAGTTTGTTTTGCTCAATCACACTTTCCGCAATTATACAAGGAGGCTGTTTGCAGTATGTCGGCAACTGAGAAAAAACCAGGAAATAGCACAAGTCTTTCTTTATGCTGTCTATTCCTGATGGTTCCACTGAGGAAGTTAGAACTGTAAATATATAATCCCTGAACAGCACTGGCCTGCTCTTTGAACCATTTGTGTTTGCTTGCATATATACATCCCCAAACACCCGTGAGAATTAGATGCATTTTATTATCCATGTTAACAACACTGCCTTTTATTTCAGCACCGACCAGGTGAAGGGAGTCCTGACACTTCAGGGAGATGCCTTGTGCCAGGCTGTGAGTATTTGCTCATGCAAGTTTCACATGGTAGGGAGTGGGTACCTCCCTGATGGTGCCAGGCAGGAAAACCTCATCTCCTTCCAACACTCTTGGCATGTCAGCAGATCTCCTCTTGGGGGAATTCTAGCTTATTTTTCACTTGGGCCACTATACATTTAAGTACTATTACAGCAGTTTAAACAGTTGTGGCTTCGCCTCAAAAATCCTGGGAACTGTAGTTTGTTAAGGGTGCTGAGATTTGTTAGAATACTCCTAGTCCCCTCCCAGAGCTACAGTAACCTGAGTAGAGAGGTTGTTTGTTAAACCACTCTGGAAATTGTAGCTCTAAGAAGGGAATAGAGACGTCTCCTAACAGCTCTCAGTGCCCGTAACAAACTACAACTCCCATAATTCTTTGGGGGAAGCTGCAACTGTTTGAAGTGCTGTAAGAATGCTGTGAATGTATGGCACAGATGCACCTCTGCTGTAATAAGATAAATAACCAACTTGCTCACCTGAGCCTTTGCCATTTACCTTGCTGAATTATCTTTCAAAGGCCGCAGGGACCATGAAACCCCTGCCCTGGAATTGCTGCTCATGCTTAATGGTTACCTGCTGCTTTTGGTTTCCATGTCAGCAGTGCAGCCAACACACCATCAGTGCCAGGCAACATACCATGCAGATCTCTTAGGATTGTTATTGAGGCCTGGTTGTAGATTCCCCAGATGGTTAAGCAAACTTCTTTCAGCCTCAGTTCACTATTGCTGCATTGCAGATAAACATGGCCTCTAATCCCAAAGGGGTTAGTAACAATAAATCCAAGAGAGGAATTTGACTTTTTGTGTGTCCCCCATGAACTGTAGGACTACTGCATGCTCCAAATCAGTGTTTCTCATTCTTGAGTCTCCAGCTGTTTTGGGACTACAATTCCCATCATCCCTGGCCACTGGTCCTGCTAGCTGAGGATGGGAGTTGTAGTCCAAAAACAGCTGGAGACCCAAGCTTGGGAAACACTGCTCACCAACCTTTTGGGGCACATTTGCAAACTGGAGAAACTGTTGTGGGCGCCACACATACACACACCACCACAATCGAGCACATATTACAACCTGTTCCACTGGCTACAACAGAGTGCTTCTTTGAAGCTTAACTGTAGGGAGGGGGCCCTGTTGGGGCCAGGAAGAGCCTCTGCAGGCACAGGTGCACCTGGAGGTGCCACTTCAGTAATTCCTGAAACAGTATTTTTATTTGAGAGCTTGCAGCTTAAACTGTGGCTTCGCAGTGATTGACCCAGGAGGGGGTTGCATCTTTCTCTACTCCCTGTTGTTTGTTAACTGTTCAACCAGGCACAGCATTTCAGTATGTTACTGAGGCCCCTGGAAAACCAATTTCCTGGGCCACTGATTATTTGAGGACTTTGCTTGTTTTTGCTGCAGTGGTTAAGGTGAGCCAGGTATTGCACAGAGCTGGTGATTTACTTGGCATCAAGTAATTCAAATAATTTGACCCCTCTCTTTGGCCAGAAAGGCCTTGAGCAGCATAGAAAGATCAATAAAAGACATGACACACAAGAGGAACAGAACAGGGAAAAAGGAAGCTCAATCCCCAGCTCTTAAAGTTACAATTCTTCCAAAGGGCTAGCTGGAATAGCAGCAATTCAGGTGGCCTGATGGAACAGCTGCCACTAGGTGACAGTTGAGGCAGCTGGCTCCTCAATAGAGGTGACAAAACAACCCTTCTTCCTTGCTCTGCAACCTGATGTAATGACTTTCCACTGCTGACTTTCCCAAGCCAGTTAACCAACTACTGGTTAGCAGATGCATCCAGTGTAGGGCTGAAAATGGCCATTAATCTGATTGTCAATCCTATACCCTAATACCACATAGGCATCAAACAGAATAATGTTTTTTGCCTCTCAGAAAAGGTGCTTTCTCCAGCTTGTTGTTCCTCCTATAGAAATGTAGCGCCTGATACAGTACTTCCAGGACTCAGCATCCTGAGCTCAATAATCAGAAATAGGGTGGGAGGGTCAGAGTAGTCTCTGCTAGACTTTCATTAGTAGCGAACTGCTATGAATGTATGCTGTGTGTATGCACCCTTCATCACCCCTCTCTGTTTCTCAGGATATTAACTTAAAAATGCCCAGGAATAACCAACTCCTACACTTTGCATTCCGGGATGATAAACAATGGAAACTCCAGCAGGTATGATGACTGCAAACCCATCTTCTTGCATCTTGTTTGTGCTGATTTTGTGTGCTTCTAAGTTCAAAACTCTCTTTGCCTGCTTTGGCCCAGCATGCTGATGGGCTGCCCTTTGTGCTTTTTTCAGATCCAGGATGCAAGGAATCATGTCAACCAAGCGATCTACCTGCTTACCAACAGAGGCTCCAATTACCAGTTCAAGACAGGATGTGAGGTCCTCAAGGTGAGAATTGTGCTTGCTTCCGTTCTCCTTGGGGGCAGTCACTTTTCTAGATGAGCGAACACTTCACCTGCAACTGGAACAATTGTGGGACAAAGCTGTGGCTTGATGGCCCTGAGAGGACACAGGTTTAGCATTCGTCTGGTCCCAGATTCTTTCCTTTGCATCTCTTGTTAAAGGGCAAATGGTCATAGAACAGGGAAGGAAATCTACCTGGGACTTTGGAGAGCTGCTCCCAGAACAGACAGCACTACTCCTCTGGCTTAGTATGCAACCAGCAGAACTTTAAAAGGCCCTGCTGGATCAGGCCAAATGCCCATCTCGTCTCCAATTAAAAAACTCAGAGATGCCGAGAAGCAGGGCATGAAGGCAACAGCCATCCAGTATTCAGAGGCATAACTTACCCTTACACAGAAGGGTTTTTCTTCCTTTCCACGTAGGTCACAAAAGATTTCAGACATGTGTAATGGGAAATTAATATAGAAGGTGTAGCGATGACCATTGACTTAGATAGATTAGATAGGAAATAGAGCCTCCATGCTCAGAGGTAGGATATCTGGCTTGTAAGAATCCTGGCTGTCCATAGCTGTTAATAGAATACTGGACTTTAATTTATTTATTGATACCATTTTTCAGTCCCACCTTTCAGAATTCAAATTATTCTAAGGCTGTTTAGAAGCCCACGTTTTCCAAAACCTCAGTGAACGATATCCACACATAAAGTCATCAGGATCCTTCCCACAGGGCAATTGGTGGTAGAATCATCAGGGGAGAGAAGGGTGATAGTCCAGCTAGAGCAGGCCTTGGTGTGGTCTTTGCCTCCTTCCCACCTTCTCCTGGGGTCCTGCTCACGGGGCAGTTGGTGTCAGGGAGATTAGAGGGACCTTTGACTTAATCCAGGAAGGCAGTTTGTTTTAGGGGCAGTTTCTTGCTAACACTCAAATGAAATGTTTCTGATTGACCCTAAGCATCAGCTATGATTTGTGCATATGAAGAAAGCTCCGGGGTACCTGAGAGGCCAGGGTTACGCTTGGTTCTTGATACACTGAAAGCCATTTTGGAGTAATGTCATATGACTAAGACTTTTCAGCCACATCTCTGAATCAGTCTAAATAAAATTGCGGGTTTTTCTCTCTGCCTTCCTCCTCCTCTCTCCACACCAGTTGATGGATGCAGTGATGCTGCAGTTGACAAGAGCTCGGAATCGGCTCACCACTCCAGCTACTTTGACTCTGCCAGAAATCGCCTCTAGTGGTGTTACGGTAACTGCCTTTGTCAGTCTCTCAGGAAGGGATAAGCACACACCTGCTCCAGCCCACTCAAATCTCTGTTAAGAGTAATCTTAGTTGTGTGCTAAGAAAAGTCCAGCTTTGTGTATACTTGCATTAAACCTGCTGTACTGTGTGAATGGCTTAGGTTCTAAGTTATTGGCAACAGCAAGGCTACAAAAGTCAAGAAGCAGTAGTAGTAGTCCTCCTCCCACCTTGGCTTCCATCTCCAAGACTCTGAAAGTCCTACCTACAAAGTTGCCTTTGTCTCCTGAGCTTTGAGAATGTATTTCCTGGGCGTTTGTTTTTTTTAATTGCACATCCATGAGGACTAGAATGTTGCTTGCAACATGCAAGCTCAGGGAAACCAAATCCATTCCCTAGTAATACTTTACATGATGTGGTAAATTGTTCAACGTTGGCAATGGGGGAGACAGGTGCAGTGGGCCCTTCTGAGATTTCCCACTCACAAGGAGCTGGTGGCTGCTGCTAGACGGGGGCTGCTGGCATGCTGCAGCAGACAAATTTTGCTCACAAAGTTTCCTGTGACTGCATGTGATCAGAAAAGAACTGTTACAAATAGGAGCAGAGGGACTCTTTGCCCTTGGGAGGGCAGCAGTTTTGGTGAACTGGATGTTTCTGCCTCTCATTAATATTAACAGGTGGCCCCTGATGCATTGCTCTTTGTTTAACTCCTGAAATCTTTAGGTCAGGGAGCGCCAGCCTGCCAATGTTGACACCAAAGATGTTGATGCAGAGGGGCCAGTGATCTTGGCCCAGTCTGCCAATTTGTATTTGCCCAGTTGAGAGACTGGGACTTTCAGAATAGAAAAAAGATCCATCACCATCTTTGCAGCAGTGATGCAACGGTTGTAAAACAGTGGGTTGGTATTCCCAGGGGTGGAGGAAAGGGGGTGCGGTGGGGGCAGAACACCCTAGGTGTCTTCGCTGAGGGGGGTGACATTCGGTGCACCACCCACCCGCGACTCCCAAGCCTACCGCGAGCCGATGGGTAAAGGGGGGGGGAGCTGTGCCACGTTCCTGCAGCATTCCCTTCCCCCTTCATTTTGACAGCTGGGGGAAGTTTAGGAGTCGCAGGTGGGCGGTGCGCTGAATGTCCGCCATTGGTGGCTCGCTCCGTCCCCGGCTCCAGGGCACGCGTGCTACTCCATGCACCCGAGCGGCTATCCCGCGCCTGGGAGGGCACCCTCTGTGCCCCGCCCGCCTTGGGAGCGTGCCTGCCCTGGGCAGCACGGGTATATGCTCCGCTGCTGGGTGTTCTGTTTTTCTCCTATCCCTGTGATTGAGTGACAGGGCCTAAAGGGAATGTTTTCTTCTCCTGACAGAGAAGTACTTCAGACCCCTCTAGGAAGACCTGCTTTACACTCTTGAGAATCTTTGTCCTAGCATTGGTCTTAATTGGTGAGCTGGAACCCACAACCAAATCATGATCTAATCTAAGGTGGATCATAGCAGCTGCGCCACCACCATAGAAATACATCGTAAAAAGTCAAGGAATGGGTCCCCAAATGCATGTTTGATTTAAAGGTCAGGGGAAAAAATGAAGACTACTGTCCTCAAGGGATACTTGTTCACAGTCCTGCATGTATTGAAACCTGGTATTTTCAGTGGGTAAGAAATGAAGGACCTTAATGATACACTGGTTTTGCTTTCCCTGCAGAAAATGTTCACTCCTGCTCTACCTCCAGACATCCTCGTCAATTTCTACATCAACCTGAATAAGCTCTGCTTGACTGTCTATCAGCTGCATGCTCTGCAACCCAGTTCTACAAAGGTACCGGGAAAATGCTGAAGGGCTGTTTATAAATCTCCTAAAATACAAATAAATAGAACGTAACCCCCAGCTCGCTCCCAGGGCAGGGGTCTACTCTACTGTAATCCTACTCAGGAGACATCCCTTACCAATTGGGGAGAAGGTCAGCGTTAGAGCATTGGTTCCAAATGCGAAATATTGTGGTTAATACAGCTGAGGGTCATAAGCCATTTGTAGGTCCAACCAAGCGCCTTGATTTTAAATGTGTTGGTGGATCTTCACTGGTGATAGTTGTGGCAAAACTGTAGATGAGGCCCAGAAGCAGCTGCTTAACATCTTTCTCCTTTGTATGTACTATCACTACTTCAAGGGGGTGTTGTGAAAGACTATTGCACAAGCTCTGACTAGCTGGGTAAATGTTTGTGGGTTGTAAGTGAGCAAGTTCTACTCAGAGTAGAGCTGTTGAAATGAATGGACCTGAATTAGTCCATTACTTTCAGTGGATCTACTCTTGGGTAGAACTTAGTTGAAGGCAACACCATATCTCTCTAATTTAAGAGTCAGGAAATGACAACAGATTCTAAGGAAGCAGAAAAAATGTTGAGATTGTAAGTACACTATTCACATCATCTCTATAATAAAGAAAGCTTGTGGAATCTACACAGAACAACTGTTTCCTTCTTTGAAAATCCATGGGTGGTAATTTTTTATTTCCTCCCCCAGAACTTCAGACCGGCTGGAGGGTCCATACTACACAACCCAGGGGCCATGTTGTAAGTTGGATTGTTTTGTTTTTATTGTGTATTTTGTGATTTTATGTTGAGACCTGTGGGTATAGGGTGGTATACACATTTAAATAAATAAATAAATAAATACATACATACATACATACATACATACATACATACCATCACACTATGGTGAAGAAGGCCTGAGGGAACAGGGTGGAATTTTGTCTGTGTAACCTCCCTGTGCCCATCATATCTCTCTCTCTCTCTGCAGTGAGTTCAACAACCAAAGATATGAAGTGAACCATGTCCACAAAGTGGAGTGTGTCGTGCCCTGGCTGAATGACGCCCTGGTTTTTTTCACGGTCTCCCTGCAGCTGTGCCAGCAGCTGAAGGACAAGGTCGGGTGGTGGAAAGAGAGAACGTGGTTGGCAAAGGGCATTCCTTGCTTTTGGGGGCCAGGGGAGGCTGCTGGATGTTGAAAGTATTTTGCAGCGGCAGTCAGTGTGATGCCTTACAGAAGCTGTTGGATTGCCATCATCCCTGACCATTAACTATGTTAGCTGGGGCTGAGTGGGCATGTGGAGGGCACCACGTTGACTACTTCTGGTATACTTAGTGAAGTGCTAGTTCTGTATCTGATGTGGAAAAAGGAGACACACTGGGGGCAAGGCAAATAGCATTGGATTGTGTGAAACTTAAAAGCATATGTCCTGCTGATGTATAGATAGTAACCCTTAGCAATAATATAGCACATTTAGAGCATTTAGACTGCTACAGCTAAGTCTATTTCAAGTAAAATGCAAAGGAAAAATGAACCAACAGCCCTGTCAAGGCAGGTTGATATTATCCCCATATTTCAGATTTGGGAGGATGGGATGTGAAGGCTTAGACAACCTCTAAGTTTGTGACAAAAGTGAGATTTGAATTAAGGATCCCCATTCCCTGCTCATTCTTGGATTCCACACCAATTAGCTTTTTACAGCAGGGATGGGAAACCTTAGGTTGGGGGTTGCCAAACAGATGTCTTGAGCAGGAGCATGATGCGGCTTCTGACAACCTCTCCCCCTCTTATTTTCCAGATCTCTGTGTTTTCTGGCTACTGGAACTACAAGCTCTACTGATCCTGCCTCAAACAGTGGTCCATTTGCAATTTCAGCCACTCTCTCTCTTCCCGGGAGGAAATCATTGTATAAGCTGTGTATGTGTGAAGATTTACTGGATCCCACTGTTCATGGTGGCAGCCGGGTAGGCACCATGCCCAGTGTTGGCATCCTCATGTGTCGAATATCATTATTTATTAGCACTTTAGAAGTACACCTATTCCTTTCCAAGCTGGTGAACACTAGTCAAATCCCAACCCTCTAGCACAGGGAATGGGCTCTCCAAATGTCACAGGACTGCAACTCCCATTGTCCCTGGTCCACTGGCCATGCTGGCTGGGACTGGTGGGAGCTGAAGTCTAGCAAGACTTGGAGGGCCACAGGCTCCCCTTTCCCCTTCATTAGAGGAAAAGGTGTGATTGTGAACAGGGAAAATGAAGCCAGGGCTGGACTGTTATGGAGGGATGACAAGAGGGACCAACTTGGTGTGTGTGGTGGGCCACAAAGAGCCATTCCTTCCTCATCATATTTTTGGTTTGCTGTCCCTTCCATCACCACCACCAAATCTCTTGCGCCAATGTGGAAGATTCATCTCTACAATTTAACCCCAGTGGCGTTGGGAACAATGTTCTTTTGGTGGGTAGCCAGAGGCACCACCTCCATCATGTCTTCCATTGAGCCATCGCTATGCCCGTCTACCACTTAGCAATGCAAACCATACATGTTTGTCTTGGTGGCAGAGTGGTCGGTTGCTGCTAAACTTGAACGAATCATTCCTTGAACTGGTCTGCTGTTGTCGTTAAATAAAAATCCCTGACCGTTGTGCTGTGTGGCTGAAGTTGCAAACCTATGTTTCAAAGGAGACCCCAATGATGTGGAGGAGGGAGTTAGTCAAAATGTGTTAAGTTGATACGGATGCCTCGACTCTGCCTGTTGTTAATTATTAGATTGTTTAACAGCCCTTCACCAGAACACGTTTCAACCATGTAGAATGCTAATTGTTTTAAACTAATTTTAATATTTCAATCAGATGAATAGCAAGGATCCTAAAAATCTCTACTGCTAAAAATCTCAAAGGCCAGGGCAAAGAGGTGTATCTTCAGCATATGACAAAAACTATACAATGAAAGTGTCAGTTGCACTTTTGTAGCAGGGAAAGGCTCTGGCAAGAGTCCTAGAGTCATCGTGTCTCCTCAAAGCTGGGAAAGCAGTAACTAAGCTTTGGGAAGGAGGACTCTAGGATACTGCCAGAGCCCCTGCATCGCCTTCCCAAAGCCCAGTGCCTCCCTTACCCTGCTTTGGGAAGGCAGTTTTTTTTTTGGGGGGGGGGCTCAAATATTGTTGAAGACCACCCAAAAAGGCAACGAGGGCTGCATGCAGCCTTTTGGCTACACATTGGACCGCCCTGGCTTAAGGGCTGCCCCAAAATCTCTCAGGACAGTGAAACAATCGAGGAGGCTCCCTCTGCTAATGGTTTGTAGGGCGAGTCTCTACAGAGCCCAGTTCAAAATCAAGATGACCCAGAATGCAACTTCTATACTACACTAATTAGGAGGCATTCATCTGTGTTCACCGCAACATCCAAAAAACACATTCCTTGGAACCTACTGAACCTTGAACAGTAACGCTTCTATTGCTGCTTGCCCCATCATAGCCATGTGACTTTATTACTGCAATTAGCAGTTGACTGTAAGAAACCAGGAGGATAAAGACTTCACACTGATTCAGGCTCCATTTTACAGCAAAATAAGGAAATTTCATCACAGCGCGTTGACAGCTAACTGATGTAATTGTGGTGTAATCTTTTGTGGACCAGAGCACATTTCTCCAGACACATGAAGTGTAGGTTTCTCAGTTGGCCAAAGTATTCATGGGTGAGAAATGGTATTGGGGGGGCAGGGGGTGGAGAGGAAACAGCAGGTCTGCCATTAGTATGCAGCATCTTGATCTACACAAGAAAAGAGCATTGACCCATTCCCTGTGATGGTTGTTGAGAGTTATCCCTTTTCTACTATGGCTTTATGTGAGTCAGCCAGAAAACCCAATTAGCCGATCTGCCCTTCCTTTAATGAAACACAAACTAGATGGCTTAAAAAACCAACTGGGAGAGGAGTTTGCTGCCTTGTGATCTTCTCTCCAGTGATCAAAAAACAGAAGATGCCAAACCGTAGGGAATGGGTTTGACTATTCAGTTTAATATGCAATCAGATCTGGGCTAAATATTGTCACAGTTGGTGCATCTGGCCTACATGCCTGCCCAGGCAAGGTCCAATTTAGAATTAATTCCTGTGCAGATGAGAAAATCCAGTAAAAGCACAAACATTTGTTCCTCTTCCTGGTTGCTTAGGTGATCAGCCATGGCAAAACTACAGCTCCATCCCCTGGTTAACAATGCCAGCCTTTTTTCTGGGGACCTGTGTACAGGAAAGCAAGGTTTTAGAATCTCAAGCAGTAAACCATGGCAAGGGTGTGGAATGCAGATTGCCCCTGTTTGTGCAAATGCAGCCTACAGTGCTATGCTGTGTATTTGAGCCTGGATCTGCTTCTAGCCCAAGTGATCTGTTAATGCCGTAAGTGATCTGTTAATGCCGTATTACCCTTTTCTCACATCCCAAGATCATGATGACCTCATATGCTCCCCTGCTCATTTTTTCAAAATGAATTTTTTTTAAAAAGGAGTTTGGGGGGGGGTAATCTGTTTTTTGGGAAATATTGCCTCTTTCACCTCTTCATTTATTTCAGGGGGTGTAGCGTGTGTTTTTGGGGGGGGGGAGTTATGAGCATCACCAGGTTTTCCTCTCTGAAATGGGTTTATTGTGGTGCCCATGATAATTAATTAGATTTCCAAATGTGCTCCCAGGTCCCAAAAAAACTGAGGATCCCTGCTCTAGGTGTGGGAATATAATACCAGAAAATGTTCACCTTCTCATATGAATCGCAATCACAGCAACAGCAAAAGCAGCGGATAAGAACAATGAGGGCCATGAAGAGAACCACACCTGGAAGACAGAAAGAATTGTTGTTTAAAGCATTTTCTTCCATGCTCTTCAGCCAAAATAGGCTGCTGGTGTAGCTCACAAAGATCATCTGCCCCTGTTGTCTGGCTTGCAATCTAAAATACATGGCGCTTAAGGAAAAAGAGGGGAGGAGCGAGGGGGAAAGCTCAGGTACCAGTTCTTAAAAGTTATAATGACCAACTGAGATGAGAGCAGCCTGATAGAACGGCTGCCACTAGATAATTTGAGGAAGAGTCAAAGGGAGCTGGTCTCAGTAGAGGTGATAGAATAGCTTGGATGCATCAGTTTCTGAGTTCCCTGTCTAGAAAAGTGGGGCCAGCCCATAAAGAAGAGCTGTAGCCTGGCCTAGGACACACATTTTACTGTACTGTTAAATGGTTCAGTGGAGACAACTTTAGTAATGTATATCCCACCTTTCATGGAGCTTAAAGAGACATTGAGTAGGCTCCCAGCTCCAGGCACTGCCTAAACCCTGACCTGCTTAGCTTCAGCAAGGCTGCTTTAGTTATTTAAAATTCAGTTTCTTCCAATATATAATCTATATTTTTTGCACCACTATGGGATGGGGCCATTTGGATTTTCTGCGTCAACAACCAAAGCAGCTTGAGCCATAGCGATCTGTCCAAATCCTCAAGGGACATGGCTCAAGGTCTAGAGAAAAAACAATATCAGCTGTGAAAAGCAACCATTATTTCCCCCTTCTCATTTCCCCGCCACACCCTCCAACTTACCAATGAAAGAAAAGAAAATGACAAATGCCGCAATGTCCCAGGCAGTCTGGAACATCTGCTTGCTTTCCAGTCGGCTCAGTACATCGTGGATTTGATCACTTAGCTCCTGGCCAAGTTCTTTCCCTGAGGAAGCCATACTTGGTTGCCTGTAGCCTCCTTTCTGATGTTCTGTTTTATCTGTAGATAGAGAAAAAGAAGATAAGAGAAGGCATGTAGCTCAGTGGTACAGTGTCTGTTTTGCATGCAGACAGGTCCCAGGTTCAATCCTAGCATCTCCTGATGGGGCTTGGAGAAACTCCCTGCCAGAAACCCTGGAGATCAACTGCCAGTCAGTGTCCACAATGCTGAGCTAGATGGACCTATGGTCTGACACAGTAACTTCCTATGCTTCTGTTTCAAATGGCACCAGTATAATGAGGTCTGGAAACTTGCTTTAGGGGAAAGGTGGTAGAGCACATGCTTTGCAATTTGCATACAGAACGACCCAAGTTCAATCCCCAGCATCTCAACATTTCACTGGGAATGTCCTCTGCCTGAAATCCTAGAGAGCTGCTGACAGTCAGTGCAAGCAATACTGAGATAGATGGACCAATGGTCAAATTCAGTATCAGTCAGCTTCCTATGTTTCTAGCAGTCTAACATATTGGAACCCTGTTTCCTTTTTGCACTTGGGATGGATTATTCCCAACCCGTGTCAGTTTCGAATGTGTTTATAGTCTTTAGTCCACTCTGTCCCATTTCCTCTTTTTAAAATGAAAAATGCACAAAACCTCACATTCTAATTGCATGCATTACCACTAAAACATGCATTTTAGACACATTTCCCCTTGCAAAATTTGGCGTGATCCAAAAGGGTAAGCAAAACTGAAAAATTGTTCAGTTTGTTTTACGGTGAACAAAAATTATATTTTAAAGCCTCCTTTAAGCATTCCACAGGTCCATGGCCAACCCACAGAAGGACTTGCTCCTAAATGATGACAATTTAGGAGTCCTCCCACTAAAAAAAAAAATAAAAATCCATGAACTTCACTTATCCCACAAAAAATAAAAAATAAACATGAGACAAGACTGACATGTGAAATGCTTCAAAACATTCAAATTCTGTATCACCACATTCCCGTTTTTGTTTGTCTCACATCCCACCTTTTTTAAAATAATCAAGTGGTATATAAATCGGAACAAGGAGGGAGGGAGGGAGAGAGAGGGGGGGGGGAGAGAGAAGCCTTCCCTAAACTGCTGCCCTCCAGATATTTTGAACAGCAACTCTCATCAGCTCCACAAACACAGGAGGAGTCCAAATGGAGGATACTTTGAACTCAAACCTGGTATGGTAAAGGTAAAGGACCCCTGGATGGTTAAGTCCAGTCAAAGGTGACTACGAGGTTGCAGCGCTCATCTCACTTTCAGGCCAAGGGAGCCAGTGTTTGCCACAGACAGCTTTCCGGGTCATGTGACCAGCATGACTAAACTGCTTTTGGAGTAATGGGACACTATGACGGAAACCAGAGCTCATGGAAATGCCGTTTACCTTCCTGCCGCAGCAGTACCTATTTATCTACTTGCACTGGCGTGCTTTCAAACTGCTAGGTTGGCAGGAGCTGGGACACAGCAATGGGAGCTCACCCTGTTGCGGGGATTCGAACCACCGACCTTCCGATCAGCAAGCCCAAGAGGCTCAGTGGTTTAGAGCACAGCGCCACCCGCATCCCATTTCTCAAACCTGAAGCTGCCCCTGGCTGGATTGTGCTAGCATTTCAGACTCCGATACTGGTTACCTGGCCAATTGCTGGTTTGCCAGACAGGCCAAAAGAATGGTTCTCGTACACTCATTTTTGCAGTTTTCAGGGTGCAGCAAAAAATAAGCAACTCCAGATCACCAAGCCTCTGGCACCTGGCACAGTGCTGTGCCCCTTACCTTCTGTTCGGCCCTCTCAGATGCTTCCTTGTTCTACTTTCCTTCCTAGGACCTGCCAGGTCTCAAGAACCACCCACAAAACTGAGCAGAGGAGGGAGATTAACTTGGCTTAGAGAAGTAAAACAAAATTAAGAAGTGGTTTCCTCAAAGTGACCAACACGAAACCTAGAAAATCAACTGCTTAAATGGCAAGTGACAAAACTATATATTGTTACCTGCAGGTATTCCTTTGTGAAGTTTTGCTGTTCTCTGGTTTTCAGTAGGTGTGCCACCCACTTTCACTTCCTTGTTCCTGTTTCAGCAAGTGCCCAGTCCGGTAGTTAAACTGCAGCCACCTGAGCTCAAACAAATAGCACACATCCTCTTCTCCTAGCCTAGGTAGGGGATGAGGGAGAAATTAGAATCAGTTTGCATTTAAAGGCAAACCAACCTAATTCACATAGGCCAGTACCTGTTTCTCTCTGTTTTTTGACTTTTCCAAACTTAGGTTCGCTTCTCCACATTTCCACATCAGTTTGCTTTTAAAAGAAAAAGGCCAGATGAAAATTCATCAGTATTTTATTGTGAATTTCTTTCCATATTCATATTTTTTGCACACAGTCTTGCCTAATCTGCACATTTTTACAGAGCAAAATTTCCGATCGTATAATGTATTTCTTACTTTCACTAAATACATGAGTTTTTTTCACACTTTACCCTAATAGATGCATCTTTTGCAGATGTTGCGTGGCTGGGGAATTGCATTGCAAATTTTGGAGAAGTGCAAATTTCAAACACTGACTGATATTCTCAAGAGCCCTGTGGGGACAGTGGCTACAAGCCATGATGACTACTGTCTGCCTCCACGGTTCAGATGCAGTAATGCTTCTGAATACCAGTTTCTGAAGACCACAGGAGAGGAGAGTGATCTTGTATTCGAATCCTGCTTGCAGTTTTCTCACAGGCATCTGGTTGCCCACTGTGAGAATAAGGCTGCTGGACTAGCAGGCTCTTCTTACCTTCTTATGAATGAGGAATAAGAAAACTTTTGAGGAATTGGGGAACAGAGCTGGTTCTGGAGATAAAAAATGCATGCGTGCAATTCCTGAGTGTCCAGCAGATGGCGAAGTTGTTTTATTTACCTTGCAGGCAATAGCCTACTTCAGGATCCCGCCCAAACGTTGACAACCTGAGTGGTTTAAAAGCCAATCCCTCTTCTTCCCTGGGAACTCTGAGAACTGTAGCCCTGTGGCGAATTGGGGTCTGCTAACAACTCTCAGGACCCTGAACGAATTACAGTTCTAAGGAGCGGAATTGGGGGAAGCCATGCCTGTTTAAACTAGGATATTGTTTTAAATGTATAGCATGGATAGGGCCTAAAACAAAACATGTGCTGATTAATTTCAGTGGGTCTACTCTGAGTATGAGTTAGTCCCCATCTGCACTATACATTTAATGCATTATTATTATTATTATTATTATTATTATTATTAAAAATTATTTATACTTTTCATATATATACATTTCACTGATTTTACATTCATTCTGGCATTTTAAAACTTGACTTCCTTCCCCCTCTTTCTGCAGTTCCTTAAATTTATTTTTAATATCTTCTGCATGTGCAAATTAACTTAACTTACTCATTTATTTATCTTCTTTATATATATACTTTTATATAGCTGCAGGTTGTTACAACAATCCTGCCAGTGTTTTTATCTGTTTACAATTTATCTGTAAATATTCAATAAACCATTTCCATTCTTTTACAAAAAGTTTGTTATTTTGATTTCTTATTCTTGCAGTAAGTTTCACCGTTCCTGAATATTCCATAAGTTTTTATATCCATTCTTCCTTTGCTGGGACTTCTTCTCCTTTCTATTTTTGGACAAGTAACATTCTTGCCGCTGTAGACGCGTACATGAATAAATTTCTATACAATTAAGGCAGTTCTATCCCTATAATTCCCAGAAGAAAGGCTTCTGGGTTTGTTTGTTTTACAAACGTTATTTTAGACATCATTTTCATTTCATTATATATCATTTCCCAGCAGTATTATATCACTTTTAAAAAGTCATTGCCTCCCACTGATAATCTTGTGAAGTGTGGCTTGTTCAGGATGCTGTCAGTTTTTAGGAGACCCCTCTGTTACCCTCACAGAGCTACAATTTACAGAGTGGTTTAACAGTCAATCCCTCCTTCCAAGCATCTCTGGGAATTGTAGTTCTGTGAGAGGAATAGGGGCCTTCCAACAACTCTCAGCATCATTAAGAAACTGCAGTCCCCAAGATTCTTTGCATGATGCAGATGGGGCTTAACTAAAACCAGAGCCAGAAAAACGTGAGGTAAAAATGGCATTATATAATGAGAAAGAGAAAAAGCATTTGCCTCTTTCTGCCCTTACTCCATGTTGGTCAGAATTCTTTCTTTTCCCTTTAGGACGTTGAGACCTTGGTCCCTTCATGTCAGCAGTGCTATGCACGTATTAACACCTATACAAACCCTCTCTGGTCTTGGCAGGTGTTACAGAGGTGTTGAGTTTGCACAGATAGCTATGGAATATTTTCCTTTTCCTCCTCTTAACAATCATTTCTAACTCTTCAGCTGATATGCTCCATGTTGTTTTCTTTTCATCAGAAGGTGTAAAATTATATATATATATATATATATATATATATATATGGAGATTCAAGCCACGGTGCTCCGATCTTGCACATCCTTATTTTTTGGAGAGATGTTGTCCAGTCCCCAAAGGGACGCGCTTCCATCTTAATACAGAAATAAATTCTGGGCAGTTGAGGAAAGGTACATCTCAGTGTGAGAAGCGGAAAGCTAGCCTGAGGTGGGCTGGAGGGGGATTTGGCCACACCTGTTCAGAGCGCTGTGCAGCAGCAGAGACAGTGAACAGGTCCGGGGCTCTGGCCTAGTGCAGAATCCTGGTGTAAAAAAACAAAAACCCACACACCTCAATGTGGTTTACAAAATAATAAAACAATGAAATTATCAGTTTTTAAAAAGTTAAAAACAACCATTTGAAATGTTTGAAAAGTAATTAAAATCAACTATAAGTTAAAAACCAGATTAAAGCACATGTCCACATTCTACATGACTGGATAGGCTTGCCTAACAAAAATGTTTTAAGCAGGTGCCAAAAAGACTACAGTGAAGGCCTCTGCCTGATGTCAATAGGCAAAGAGAGTCAAAGTGTGACGGCTGCCACACTAAAATATCAATTTCATACAAACATGGAACAAGTATTGCTTGGCACTTGTAATAGTGCCAGTTTTCTGCACACTGAAGCCGTCAGGTGGACACATACAGGCTAAAGCAATCTCACAGGTTACTGGTCCCAAGCCAATAAGGGCTTTATATACTAATAGTAACACTTTGAGCTTGACCTGGTATGATGTGGAGACCTTGTTTTAGATGGAGTAGGAAGCTTTTTTAAAATATTGAGAGGATATTTTTTTGTCTGGTGTTTATAGAGCAAAAAAACCCTTTGTGAACAACTGTTTTGGACACAGCACACAATCACCGGTGCTGGGCTTATTGGATGCGACAGCAGACAAGGCAATGTGACGGGCCGCTTGCGGGCTTCTCAGTGTCTACTTTTTCATACCTGGCTGGTCCCAACTGATGGAGAGAAGTGAGGAAAGTGTTAAGTTGTGGGTGAACATATCAGACGACACAACGATTCTTCAAACAGCTCTTGTTTATTCACAGGCCAGAACAGAACTGAACTGGAGGGTTCAACTCCAGTACAACGCAATTGTAACCATTTCCTATAACTATCCAATCACTGAATGTCACTTTCAATCCCTTATTTGCATATGAGGACCTGAGTGAAAACTATCTACAGTATCCCCCTGCTGGCCCAGGGTGAGAACTTCAGTACATAACAGAGAGCTGTTTCATTCCATGTTGAGAACTCCTCCTCTCCCATTTCACACAGCTTAAAGAGGGCGCAAGTGATATGAGCCTGGAGACAGGGGAAAGGGTGAGGATGTATTACAGTGGTCTCAGCTTCAGTCCCCAGCATCTACAAGTAGGGCCGGTAAAGGCCCCCCACAGCGCTGCTGCCAGCCAGTGCAAGCAATAAGAATCTAAGATGAGCCCGGCTGGATCAGGCCAATGGCCCATGCAGTCCAGCATCCTGTTCTCACAGTGGTCAACCAGATTCCTGTGGGGAAACCCGCAAGCAGAAAGCTGAGCACAAGAGCAATCCCCCAACCCCACGGTGTTTTCCAGCAACAGTGTGAAACACTGAGCTAGATTGACCAACGTTCTGGCTTGGTAAAAGGCAGCTTCCAGGAAGGGCCGTAGCTCAGTAACAGAACATCTGCTTTCCATGTCCCGGGTTCAGTCATGGGCATCGAAGCCCTTATTTCAGATGCCCTCAGTGGAAGTTGCTGCACAGGCAACTGAGAGCAAGGGAGACATGCCTCCTCCCCTATGAGCTGAGCCCCACTCTCTTGCCAAAGAAGAAGAAGAAGAAGAGTTTGGATTTGATATCCCGCCTTTCACTCCCCTTCAGGAGTCTCAAAGCGGCTAACAATCTCCTTTCCCTTCCTCCCCCACAACAAACACTCTGTGAGGTGAGTGGGGCTGAGAGACTTCAGAGAAGTGTGACTAGCCCAAGGTCACCCAGCAGCTGCATGTGGAGGAGCGGAGACGCGAACCCGGTTCCCCAGATTATGAGACTACCGCTCTTAACCACTACACCACTGGCTCTCAGAGGACAACACTGAGGGAGAGGGCAGTAACAGCCGTATCTTCCATGAATCTCATCCTCTTTTAAAGCCACCCAAGCAATCCTCAGTTGTGCTGCTGCACCACTTGGGAAGGAAACACAATGCCATTTCTCTTTGGCTGAAATTAATTCAGAAAATTGCTTTGTTTCCAGGGTTTTGCCTTTTTTTAAGTCACTCTGCACAGCTCACATCCAAAGGCTTTTTCACCAAGGCTGCATCTTGCTAGCAAATTAAGTACATTTGCTTTTCAGAAAGCAGGGAATAGGAACTTTATATACAGTACCTTCTCGCCTCTATTGTTATTGCCAGGTGATGGAAGGATGATATTTCTAATTCAGCGCTTCTCCATGGAACACTTTACACTGATGGATCTTGGCAGGGCACAGAGGAGGCTGCATTTATTTACAAGGACTGGCGGTGATTGAAAAGATGGTTAGGGAGATTGATGGACACCTCAAAAGGTGACAGGCTTGCGTTGCTTGCTCAATAGGCATGAAGGCTACATGGTTCAAATGCGATGATGTGGTTTAGGCAGAGGCGAGCCCAGGATTGCAGAAAGAGACATGGGGAGAAGGTTTAGGGTGGGGAACTGGATGTCCATCACAGATCAGGCCAAAAGTCCCTTTACCCTATTTCCTACATCCACCTTGCCTTCTGCTCTTTTCAAACTATTTTAACACAAGGCTAGTGTGGAATCTACACACATATAAAAAAACACTGTGAAAATGCTTTTTTTTTTTTTGGGAAAAAAAAGTTTTGAAAAGCACATTGAATTTTGCATAGCTCACTCTCGCCATCTAGTGTCACATTGCATGTTACAACACATTGCAAACATTTTATTTGCAGCTGTATAATTGAGTCCTGGCTGTCTAGATTCTACTGTTTCCTATTTTAGATATTTTTTCACTCATTTACAACAGAAAGTGAACACACACACCTAAACATCAGAGCCCACACAGATAACTTGAGGTACATTTTCTTTCTCTCCAACATTTTCTTGCTCTCTTTACTCACTTTCTCCCTCATATTTATGAATATTATATATACTCATTATATATTATATGTACTTGCAGATAGATCTTACAAATATACTTTAATTCTGAGCTCAGGAGTTCAGACATGCACTCAGCATTCACCATTTAAACGACTTATGTTTCAGCAACCATCATTTCCTTGGACACAATTCTTCATCATTCTTCATCCCCAATGCACACAGAGACTAAGATCATTCAGCCACCCCTTCATATATAGAGTACTGTTGCATGCAAACCAAATCCCCAACATCTGAGGTTGAAAGGAGGGGCATCAGAAAGGGCTCCCATGCACTTTTCCTTTCATAGAATCGTAGAGTTGGAAGGGACCATGAAGGTCATCTAGGCCAACCCCCTGCAATGCAGGAAACATGGCACTTGAACCCGCAACCCTGTCGGAGGTGCAAAGGAGAACACAGGGAGGACTGCAAGGGGCTTTGCAAGCAGAGGTGGATTTAGGGCAGCGCTACTAGTTCTGCCGCATTGGATGCCGAGCCAAGGGGGCACCGCAGGGCGTCGCAACTATGACATAGTGAATTGAGAAAAACGGAAGGCAAGAGGTGAGGTGTGCTGAATTTTGGCGTCACACAGGGCGCTGCTGAATTTTGAAAGACCAAAGTCTGTTCCTGTTTCAAGCCCCCCTGCAGGGCTCCTTTCCCCCTCCTGTGTTGAAGCCATGCAGGGCAGTGCCAAAGAGCAGCTCCGGGAGGGAGAAGCCGTTTCTATTGGACAGAAGCCCCCTACTTGAGGAAGGCAGGCTCCTATGACCCGTCAGCTGAGTGGTTTAACAATCAATCCCTCTTCTTCCCAGAGAAGCATAGGTCTGTGAAGGGAAGCAGGGTCTCTGATCACTCTCAGCACCCTTAACAAACTAAGTTTCCCAGGATTCGTTGCAGGGAAGCCATGCCTGTTTAAAGCAGTGTGGTGCTGTTTTAAACGTTTAGTGAAGGTGGAGCCGAAAGCCAGCATGCAGAAATGGGCAGAGGCCAGCCTCTCAAGCAATCTGTGGGGCAGGGGCACTTTTGGGGTCCCAGCTGCTCAAGAGAGCTCTTTTTCCAATCCTTAAGAAGCTCCAGGCAAGCATCACTAAGAGAGCATCAATGATAAAAATAAATACTTCTGAATTGCTCTCAGCCAGTCTGCTCTCAGCCGTATCAAGAGCAGCAGGGTTAGGGTCAGGGGCCCCTTCGCTCTGCCCTTTGGGGCAGGTCGAGATCTGAAGACTCTGGAAGAGAGCTTCCAAAAGCCCCGCCGGACATTCAATATGGAAAGCATGTCTTCAGCGTGGCGGGCGAATTCTCTCACCAGTACCTTGTTGCTTTCACTCTCTGGCCTCCAATGCCAATCATTTGAAAGAACACCATGTCCCCCCTCTGGTGCAAGTTACAGACACGTATCCCTGGGCAGAGCAATTACGCTCAAGTATTAGGGTCATAGGTGATGCCAGAGGGGAGAGACTGAAGGCGGTAAACACTCCCCACTTCAAACAAGTAGCTCACGCATAGGTACCGCTTGCCTTCCCCCTTGCGGGACAGCTGGGACTACTTGAAAAGAAGGCAATTTTGACATGCCGAATCAGGAGGACTGTGGTTCAGTCGTAGAATGTCTGCCTTGCATGCAGGAGGTGCCAGGTTCAAGCTCTGGCATTGCCAGTTGGGGATGAGAGAGACCCTGGAGAGCTGCTGCCAGTCCGTGCAGGCAGTAATGTGGTAATCTAGCTGGTGCTGCTTCTAGAAGGAGGAAGAAGAATGGATCTGTCTTTTGCTCCCACACTCTGGCGTGGCCAGAGCACAGGAGCCAAAATGGGACATCCGGAACTAGGATCAGAGGCTTCTATAAATCTGAGATGGCCTGCTTAAAACAGGTCGGTTATACAGTATGCATATAAAGCATCTTCTTATATAGCTCAGTAGTAGAGCAGGTTCTGGGTTTAATTCCTTGCATTTCCAGGGAGGGCTTGGAAAATCGCTTGCCCAGAATCCTAGAGAGCCACTGCTAGTCTGTGTGGACAATACTGAGCTAGATGGACCAATCATCTGTAAGCAAGCTTCCTTGAAAGTTAGGTATGGGTATAGGGACCCCTGACCGTTTGGTCCAGTCGTGACCAACTCTGGGGTTGCGGCACTCATCTCGCTTTCTTGGCCGAGGGAGCGGGCGTACAGCTTCCGGGTCATGTGGCCAGCACGACTAAGCAGCTTCTGGCAAACCAGAGCAGCGCATGGAAACGCCGATTACCTTCCCACCAGAGCGGTACCTATTTATTCACTTGCACTTTGACCTGCTTTCGAACTGCTAGGTGGGCAGGAGCTGGGTCCAAACAATGGGAGCTCACCCTATCACGGGGATTTGAACCGCCGACCTTCTGATCGGCAAGTCCTAGGCTCTGTGGTTTAACCCACAGCGCCACCCTCGTCTCCTTGAAAGTTAATTCCATCAGAATAAGCAGGAATTATTTAAGGAAAAACAGGTTTACAGTGAGAGCATTAATGTGCAATATACCATTATTTTCTTTTGGGGGACAACACTCTCCCCTGACTCTCAATGCACTTTGCTTCTTCAGCGATCCCTCTAAGATGACCACTTATGATGTATACCACAAACCCTGACCCTTCCATCTTCCAGCTATAATGCTGATTTTCAAAACTCTTCAAGGAGTGACCTCTGTGGGCTTCCTAACCTAGCATTGGTCAACAGCACAGTTCTGAATCTCCCCAGTAGCTTTATCTGGAGAGTGCTGCCAAATAAACCCCCAGTTCGGGCCCAGCTTGGTAAAAACACTCATTAAAGAGCACAACACCTCAAGGTGATGCACCAGAAAACCACAACAGTGACAGCAAATGCGGTCATGCAGCTGGAGGTCAAGGCATTATGGAACTCGGCACTGCAGGAAGGAACACACGACCCGATTAGCGCTCCAGATGTTGGCAAGGCGCTTGGAAGAGCTTCAGAGACCTTCTGTGAAGTGATTGTGATGAGGAATGTTGCAGCCAGATCACAGCGAGCTTTGCCAAAGCAGCAGCCCAACATGGGAGTTACAGCTGCCATGAATTAGCAAAGTCACTTAAATAACACTGACAGAGTCCAGAGAGAAAAGAAATCCTGATAACACTTAACTGTGCAAACCGAACAAAAACTGTATAATTTAAGGACAAAAGAGCAGAGAGGTTTTGTCTTTCTTACTTCCGGCCTTGTTACATAACAACTAAACTTTCAGGAGATGAAAAACTCCCTCAAAATTACACAGTCAATCAAAGTGCATGCTACCTCAGCGAAGATCATGCCATTCTGCCTGGTTGCTAAGCAACACCTCCACCCTATAGGCCACGCCCTCTCTCTCCAGGCCACACCCCTCTCTCCACACCATGCACCACTGTCCCTATTTGCCAGAGGAAACTGCTACACAGTCAATCGCTACACTAGTGTTGTTCTTCAGGACCCTGTCTCTTGCATTACAGTGGTACCTCGGGTTACATACGCTTCAGGTTACAGACTCCACTAACCCAGAAATAGTACCTCAGGTTAAGAACTTTGCTTCAGGATGCGAACAGAAATTGTGCTCTGGTGGCGCGGCGGCAGCGGGAGGCCCCATTAGCTGAAGTGGTGCTTCAGGTTAAGAACAGTTTCAGGTTAAGTACGGACCTCCAGAACGAATTAAGTACTTAACCCGAGGTACCACTGTATAAGTTAAATAACCAAAGAGGGAGTATAGTTTAAGTATTGATTCTCACGAAAGGTGGCTGTGTCTCCTACTTTACAGAGGAAACTGGCCCAAGACCAGTTTCAAGATACAAAACTCTTAAGTGGTGGAAGCTTGTCCGATTGTGATGAATGGGGCACTGCCTGACCAACCTCACTCTGCCCCAAGTCAACCTCCCACCTGCCTGCCATCTTGCTTGCAGTGTGCCCGGGGGGTGGGGTGGTGGCACTGCCTGCAAGCTTCCTCATCCTTAGTCTCAGTGATGTTCTTGTAGAACTCAGGAGGGAGGAGGAGGAGGATGGGGACAAAACTAGAATGAGTTGGCTCAGCCTACCGCTGGGTCTGGCGCCACCTATTGTTGGCCTCCCAGACCAGTCCTACCAGTCTCAATGCAGACACTTAAAAAACAGTCTTGGAGCCACAAAGCCCACTGGGTGCCTTTGAGCTAGCCACAATCTCTTTGCCGAACCTACTGGGCTGTTGTGAGGGAAACATTCAGGAGGAATTTTAAAACATCCCTGTTCATCCAGCCATTTGAAGACTAAAATATCCTGTCAACCTTGAAATTATTAGTGGTGATAATATGTGACTGTTTTCAAGTGTTTCCCAATGTTCTGAATGCAAAAAAAAAAAGTATTGCATTGGTTTGGGATAGAAATGTAATTATTAAGAGAAAGAAAGAAAGAAAGAAAGAAAGAAAGAAAGAAAGAAAGAAAGAAAGAAAGAAAGAAAGAAAGAAAGAAAGAACTGAGCTCCTGGGAGGGGGAGGGAGATAGAAATTTAATAAATACTAAATTGTTATTTTTTCAGGGGGGAAATAAAGAAATCAATATATTAACAAGCCCAAAGAGAGCATCAATAAAATGTTTGGGGGCTGGTATCTGCAAGGTCTTTGGATGCTGCCGAATTGGAGAAACATTTGGGCTTGGTGCGGCTCCAACTCCACAAATGATGCCGTGTGAAAATAGTGTGGGTGTCATAGCTCAGCGGAATGGGGAAAGTGGAGGGGCTCATTAGTGCTGCTGTAATGCAGGATAGGTAGGGGAAGCAAAGCCCTTTCTAATGAGCCACCCGCCTCCAACCAGCTCCTGCCCATTCGCTTTCCACCTAATTGCAAAAGTCAACAGCCAGCTTCCCTGATGTGTGGCACTTCCTTGGCCAGGGTGAGAGGGCGAGCGAACTGCTTGCCAAAGCCTCCCCCTGGGGGCCTGCCAGAAACTGGAGAAAGAGACAGAAATCCACGTGGCTTGGAATGTGAACCTTCAGGTGAATTTGTGGGTTCAAATGTGTCCTTTTTTTTTACAGGTTAGATGTTTACACTACTTTGGATGTGATATTATTATTATTATTATTATTTGATAACAATTTATAAAGTTTCCAAAAATGACAAAAAAACCCCAAAACAATAATAGTACAATAACAAAGCAAAACAAATATAGAAATTCAAATTGTAAATCTCAGTTGACTTCCCTCCACTCCCCCTCTTGGTTTCATTGTATTGACATATTCATGCACATCCATAAAGCCTTATAGTCTTAACAATCCAATTTTCAAACCTTATTCATCTTAATTCTACTAATGCAAAAATCTGTACACAACCCTTGAAAAATAACACTTAACATTTCCCTAATTTTTTAAAAAGGGGGGAAACTTTGGATTTCAGGTCCATTACAGTGAATGGTGAACTGCTCACCAACCTCATTCTGCCCTCAGCCACCATCACCCCTTCTTATTTACCTCCAGCCCAGAAGGTGGCAGCACAGCCTCCTTCTTAGTCTCAGCGTTGCCATTACAGAACCCAGCAGGGAAGAGGAGGCGGAGGAGGAGAACAACCACAGAAAGAGTTGGCTATGCCTGTCATTGGTTCCGGTGCCATAACAATGGGAGCCAAAACATAACTCTCCTTCAAAATTCTCATGCTTCTCTGAATTTTGTAATGCAGTTCTACAGCTAAATAGTATGCACAAAAATGTACTTAATAGAGTTAAGTGTGTGTATAAATGCATATACCAGTGAACACAACATAGAAAATGCATTATATTGGGGGGAAATGGCTTTGCAAAAATTGGCAAAATTGCATACGATTGTGCATTCTGTGGTTGACCCTGATGTAGAAATGAAATGAATAATGGTAATAATAATAATAATATATTAGCAAAAATGCACACTAAAATGCTGGTGAATTTTCACAAGGACTTTTTAATAATCCGAAAATGTGGAGACCTGAAATTAAGATTGGAAAAATGGGGAACTGAGAGGAAGCAAAACTGAGATTTGCCCATTCCTGCCTAAGCTTCACTGAAGTTGTTTCATAAGCAGTACAGATGTGTTGTGCTTCACCGCTAAAGTCAACATGAGATTGGCTCCTACTGTTCACAAAGGCAGAAGCTAATGCACTCTTTTATGTAAAGCCCTGGTGATCAGAAAGGTCAAAGAGGAAAAAGCTCTTTTCCTTATTGAGCTCCTCAGTGGCTATAATTAGGTGAACTGTTGCTGCAGTCACATTTTGTCTGGGCTCTATAATGCTGCCCTGTTGTCTTTCTTCAATAGCCTGATGAGAAATTACAGATAATCTTCTGACAAGGTTTTCATCTCCATTTAGTGCTATAAACATCTGAAAGTTAAAATGATGATCCTCCGGCCACAAAATACTTTGCATGCAATGGAGGCTTTCTCCCTCTCTCCCTGCCCCCTTCCTTCCTTCCTTCCTTCCTTCCTTCCTTCCTTCCTTCCTTCCTTCCTTCCTTCTCCAAGACAAAGCAATTGTCATGAAATCATGATTTCTTCATGAAATCACCTTAGGTAAAGGTAAAGGTACCCCTGCCCGTACGGGCCAGTCTTGACAGACTCTAGGGTTGTGCGCCCATCTCACTCTATAGGCCGGGGGCCAGCGCTGTCCGGAGACACGTCCGGGTCACGTGGCCAGCGTGACAAAGCTGCATCTGGCGAGCCAGCGCAGCACACGGAAACGCCGTTTACCTTCCCGCTAGTAAGCGGTCCCTATTTATCTACTTGCACTCTGATGTGCTTTCGAACTGCTAGGTTGGCAGGCGATGGGACCGAGCAATGGGAGTGCACCCCGCCGCGGGGATTCGAACCGCCGACCTTTCAATCGGCAAGCCCTAGGCGCTGAGGCTTTTACCCACAGCGCCACCCGCGAAATCACCCGTGAAATCACCTTGGGGGGCATCAAAAGCGGAGTCTTATGTCTTACAGGGAACATCCTTTCCCAGCTGCTTCTCTGGTGTAGGTGAGAGGAGTCAGGAACGGCTGTAGAGCAGTAGTAGAGCATCAGTTTTGCATGCAGAAAGTCCCAGGTTCAATCCCCTGTATGTCCAGCTAGGGTTGAGGATAGATCCTGGAAAACCACTGACAATGTATACTGAGCTAGGTGGACAGTTAATCTGCCTCTGTAGAAGGCAGAATCATAGAATTGTAGAGTTGGAAGGGACCACAAGAGTCATCTGGTCCAACCCCCTGCAATGCAGGAATCTGTTTGCGTAATGTGGGGCTCGAACCCATAAGCCTGAGATTAAGAGTCTCATGTTCTACTGACTGAGCTATCCAGTTGCCCTATGACGTAAGAATATAGGAAGAGTATGATGGCCTGGGACTCAGGCTCGGGCCCAGGGGAGTCTCAGTCTGCACTGGATCCTTTGCCTCAAGCATCATCTGAACCAAGTCTGGGGCCTGATCCTGAAGAGTCCCCAGTCTGCACAGGTTCCCCTGCAACAAACACCAGCTGGGCCGAGTCAGGGGCCTGAACCTGCCCTGGCTCCAGATGCAGTGATTACCTCATTGCCTTCAGCTGGGCCATCGCTTACAGCTGCTCCTCTACCAATTTGGTCAGGGGAAGCTGAGGCGGCCCCTGGGTCTAGTAATCCACCGACGTCTCCCGAGCTGCAGAGACAAAGGTCTGAGAGAAGGAGTACTTGCAGGAGGAGTGCTCACCTTCGGGCAAAACAGGGAGGTGAGTCGCCGGGGGATCAGGACCGGCCGTTACCCCAACAAAGATAAAAGGCTGTCAGACCCCGCCCCAGGTTGCGGGAGCAACATTGCTTTATGCCAGATCCTGTACCTGTCCTTGCCTGGTTTCCTGCCTCGTGTCCCGCCTTGACCCTGTTGGACTGACTCCTAGTGGAACCTACAGATTCTGGACCAGATCTGGACCGCGGTTCTCGGGTTACCCCTGGGCCCAGCACAAAGAGTCTGCTGGATTGGGTCAGTGGCCCATCTAGTCCAGCATCCTGTTCTCACATCTGGCGAACCGATGCCTGCAAGAAGTCCACCAGCAGGACCTCAGTTCACCAGCACTCTCCGCTCTGGTGAGTCCCAGCAACCGATTCCTAGCATACTGCCTCCAACGATGGAGGTAGAACATAGTGATCATAGATGGCAGTTAATGATAGCCTTGTCCTCCATGGAGTTGTCTAATCCTCTTTCAAAGGATTAGGCAACTTGGATATTGTCTAGTCCTTCAATGCAGTGTTCAGGCATATGCTCGGCATATAGAAGGCCCTAGGTTCAGCCCCTCACAGCATCTCCAGGTACATCTGGGAGAGACCCCTGCTCCCAGGAACCTCCTTCCTTGGAGGTTTTTAATCAGAGGTTGGATGGTCTTCTGTCATGGATGCTTTAGTTAAGATTTCTGCATTGCAGGAGGTTGGACCAGATGATCCTCTGGGCCTCTTCCAACTCTACGATTCTATGTTCCTAAATTTAAAAGGTGGCTCAGACCCAGCCAGCAGGCATGGATCACAATGGGCATGCCATAGCAATTCCTTTTGAAGCTCCTTGTCTGCTGCAAGTCTGCAGTTCGTGGGACCCAGCGTTTGAGGTGGGGGTGGCACAAATGACAGCATGAGTCATTGACCTTTGTGTCTATGGCTTCTTCAAGATTGGTGCACAACAGGTCTTGAAGGCCGATGATCGGATCGCTCTGAACTGTATGTGACCTTCCCGTTTTCTGGTAGGGTGCCCATGCATCCTCATTTACAGATGACAGTCCTCTATTTGAAGGCACCCTCTGATTGGTAAAGAGCCCTAAAAAGGGAAAGAGCGTAGGAGTGGGCAGTGTCCTGTAGTGGTTAGAGTGTTGGACTAAGAGCTGGGAGCCTGAGGTTCCAGGGGCCACTCAGCTATGAAGCCCACTGGGCAACCTTGGGCCAGTCACCGTCTCTCAACATACCTCGCAGGGGTGTTGTGAGGATAAAGTGGGGAGGTGGGTGGAGAAGTGTTTACACCACCATGAGCTCCCTGGAGAGAAGAAGAAGAGGAGGAGGAGGAAGAGGAGGAAGAGGAGGAAGAGGAAGAGGAAGAGGAGGAGTTTGGATTTGATATCCTGTTTTATCACTACCCGAAGGAGTCTCAAAGCGGCTAACATTCTCCTTTCCCTTCCTCCCCCACAACAAACACTCTGTGAGGTGAGTGGGGCTGAGAGACTTCAGAGAAATGTGACTGGCCCAAGGTCACCCAGCAGCTGCATGTGGAGGAGCGGGGAATCGAACCCGGTTCACCAGATTACGAGTCTACCGCTCTTAACCACTACACCACTGGCTCTCGTGTGGGATATCAGCATAATAAATAAGTAAACAAAAGTTAATTTGAGGGTGAGCACTGCTTAGCACTCTGTGATAATCCCTGCACATCCAAGAGGATTTGCTTTAATTCTCCTGGATCCTACTTTTACGCGTACCCCACAGAAAAGCAAAGTGGGCCTGCATGCGCGGTTTGTATCTTTCTGTCTTTGGGGGGGGGGGTGATATGGGAGTCAGAGGCAGCCAGAGGATGTGTGTGTGTCCATGTCACTCTGCAGGGGTGCCACCTGGGGGAGCAGGGGGCAAGTCCCCCCCCAAAAAAAAATTCAAGGAGGGGGCCGGGCCTCCTCAATATTCTGCCACCATGACAGGCCCCATTGGGCCTCCTCCCACCGCGTGACATCACACATGCATGCTGCCCCCCCCAGTTGGGCAGAACCCTGTGCATGTGTCACTCCCTGAATTGTGTCCCCGCAGACCCACAAAAGGTTGTTGACCCCTAATGTCAACAGTAGCTACTCCTTTAGCAATGAGCACTCACACTTTACATTGTGGGTGCCCTTTGTGGGATCACGCGTGGTGCTACAGTGCCCAAGGAGCTTGCTGTCAAACAGGGGCTGGCTTGCCTCTCAGTGTTAATTTTTGGAGGTTCACACCCAGCCCCAGTAATCAAGTTTCTTGCTGGGAGGTGGGGCCAGCCCCATTTATAAATAGGGGGTGGAGCTGACAATAGCTAGGCAGTCGGCTCTGGAGATTCACCTCCTTCCCCTCCCTTTGTTTAATGTTTTTTGTTTGCAGGCTAACTTTTTCTTCCTGTTTAGCGGGCGCTGCTACGGTCTTTGACTGGTTGCTATTGAAGGACCGGGAAGAAATTTCCCTGCATTGGCAGGTTTTGTCTTCCCTGTAGCAATTCATCACAACTTTGGCTGTTATGGCCTTGGGTGGAATCTGTTGTCTTTTCTTCCCTATTGGGGGGTGGGTGAAGTGGTGACTCCCCCCCCCCCCCGCGCGCGACAGCGATTCCAGGGTCCTCTTTATAGAATAGAATCATAGAGTAGGAAGAGACCACAAGGGCCATCGAGTCCAACCCCCTGCCAAGCAGGAAACACCATCAGAGCACTCCTGACATATGGTTGTCAAGCCTCTGCTTAAAGGGGTTATATATATGGGTGTCACTGGCCATACACTGAAAGGTCGTCAGTGAACTACCCTGCATGCTGGGATATGGGCTACACTTACTTCTCGCAGAGCACCCCGATATCCCGTTTGCCCTGATGAGCCCCAGTTCCCCTCAGCTGGGGGGCTGGGAGAGATAAACGCCCAAGGCCTAAGCTAAGGTCTTCCTACATACAGATGTTTAATAAAGTTGTGGCTTAATTTTAATTCCATAGAACGTTGTCAGAGTCTTTATTCCTTATGATCCCTGGGGGCTGGGGCTGTCGCTGCCTGGTCATGCAATCTAGGCCATGAATTTGGACAATATGCCCGCCCTTTGAGAAGTTTTTGGATGCAGTTTCTTCTCTTATAACTTGATGGAGAATTGTTGAAACACACACACATCAAATCAATTTTTGCTATGGTGCTTCTCATTGAGAAATTAAGAAGAACTCATCGGATCCCAGCAAGGAAGAGTGGGAGGAGGTGCTGCGTTAAGCATTCACCAGAGCAGAGGAATTGAACACATTGGTAGTCCATGGTCACAGTATGTCCATGGTCCTTAACAAGGCATCCATCAGTTAAACTGCCCTTAAATCTACACCGGTGCAATGTTGGAAATTCATTCCTGCAAAGCTCATAAAAGTGCAAGACAAGAACTAATAAACAAGACTGGAGGGAGAAAGTGAATGAGAGAAACTTCTCAGTGACTGCAGACTCATAGAAGTTTTATTTATGAACTCTTGAAAAAGAGCGAGAGGACGCACCGTCTCCCAAGAGAATGGCCCATGCCTGGGATCCAAGAAGAGCAGAATGAGCTCTAGGAAAGATCAATCTGGTTGGGTACAGTGTGATTTAAAAGGCAACCAGCCCTCCAAATGCATCCTCTAAGGTAATTGTATTCAGGGTCCCCCTCTCCGTCCCTCCGCCTCCCTGGCCCAAGATGCTGTGAGCGCAGCCTGCCATAAAATAAATATGAGGTACACCATTCTGTGCAGGAGTCGATAAAAGCAGCATCAATCTATCTTCTTTCCTTTTTATCCAGATTTGTGGCCAGTCGCTACCGGCACCAACATTCTGCTGGGAACAACAACGTCTATTGAAAATGTTCGCTTGAAAGAACATGGAATCAAATAGAACTTGGCCCACAATAGAAAAACAAAGGACAGTGTCTAAGTGCTTGGTGCTATTTCCCCCCTTGGCGGCTGGTCTATTAGGATGAATGGGGCTGTGCACTTGAGTCTGCTCCCACTTGCCTACCTTATTACTTCTTACTAATCAGGAGTGGCTCTGCCTGCTATGGCACCACCTACTGTTCCTCTCCCTACCTTCTGCCCTACCAGACCCAATGGTCACCACCAGCTGGCAATTGCTAGAATTCTCTGAGTTCTTATGAGGGCAATTCTCATCTGCTAATGTGCTTTTTTATTACAGCAGTCAAGGAAGGAGACAGCCTTTTCCCAAGTTACTTGTAAAGCTGGAAGCTAAATAGGTTTCTCAAGTGACCACTGGTGGCTAAAGAGGGCCTTGCTTAAAAGAGCACTGATGACTGTTGAAGGCTGCTGGCTACTAGCTACTAGAGATGGAGGAGAATTCAAACTGCATTTGCACTTTGCAAAACAATGCGTGAACCAAAGCATAGCCTATATTTTGAAATCCAAGCGTCTCTGAATTTTGCAGTACTGTTCTGTATCCAGGTAGTGTGCCTAAAAATGCAAATACTAGGATAAAGTGTGCATAAATGTCATGAAAACAGCATACAAAAATGCATTATATCAGGGAAGATTGCTTTGCAAAAATGTATATCGTAGGCAAACTTCCATGCAAAAAATGCATTTCTTGGGAAACATCCATAATAAAATGCTGATGAATTTTCAAAAGCACTCATAAATGGAAATGTGGAGAACTAAACTGAGTTTGGAAATTGGATGGATTTCTGTTCCAGACGTAGGACAAATCAGCAAACATGGCCATTTCTGCTCCAGATGCCATCAGAATTCTTTGACCTCCCTGCAGACAAGGAAGTTTGTGGGTATTCATACCCAAACTCACCACTCACGACACCTCCTTTGGGAACGGCTTGCAGAGCTAGATGCCGCCATTTGGTGTTCAGGGCTTGAAGATCTGCAGAGCTTCCACTTCTGCTCTGCAAAAGGCTGCTCTGTCTGTGTGCAGAACCACTTTCACGGGCTGCATCAAAGCTGGAATTGCTGGTGGCCGTGAAAGGTCAAGCGCAATGACATTTGAAACCTTGCCTTTGATTGTGTGGCTGCCCTTGCATGGCACCTTGACATTTCCCCTTTCTCCTGCTATCCTCTGAGACAGCTGGCACGTATGCCCAGAATCTCCACCACAATGCTTCTTGGCTTGAGAAAGAAGCCACCAGCACAATCCTTGGAGGTTGCAGCTCAACTGTTGGTGGGGACAGAGTACCACCAACACACACCTCCAGTGCTTAAAATCTTTCCCTGGCTGCTCATACTCTACAGGCCAAGGCCAAGGTGCTTAACTTAATTTGCAATGCCCTTGACAACTTTTGGTCCAGGATACCTTAAGGACCACCTGATTCCTCATATCCCTTCCCAGTCACCGAAGTCTCTGAGGGAATTCACTGCTTGTGGTCCAAGCAGGAGTCGTGCATTCAGTATTGCCAGCTCAATGCTGTGGAACTCCTTCCTGGCTACTAGGGATGGGCAAATCTGTCAACTGAGGTTTCTTTCCACCTCTCAGTCTTCAGCTCTCTATATTTCTACATTGATTTTTGATTCAACCCCCCCCCCCAAAAAAACCTCAAGAAAATTCATCACCACTTTAGTGTGAATTTCATTTTTTGTATGCAGCATTGCATAATATACTTTTTTGTGTGCATAGCAGCTTATTCTAACGACCTGCATTATTGCATGCATGTATTTTCACTAACGTATGCATGTTCAATGCACACTTTGCCCAAGCATATACATTTTTGTGCACATTGCTTGGCTGGAGAAGTGCACTGCAAAATTGGGAGAAGTGTGAATTTCAAGAGATGGCTATGTTTTGGTTTGCTTCTTGTTTCAGAAATTGCAAAATTCCCTTTTCACTGTGAACAGAATCGGATTTGTTCTTCATCCCTACCTGTGCTCTTCTAGATGTTGCAGGACCCTCTACTCTCTTCTGCCCCAATAAGCAAAGCCAGGGATGGTTGGGAATGAAGGGCCACAGGTCCCAGTCCTTGACTTAAGCCAAGCTATTTGAAATGATGGAGATCCATCATCATTACCTACTATTGAAAGGGCTCCCCAAAGCTATATACCTCTAACAGACTGGTTCCCTTGTTAATTTTACAGCTTGTATTCTCAGAAGTGATGAAACTTATTGCTTTTGCCCTCCAATTCCCCCCCTTCCCCCGCTGATAATATGATTTTATCATCTTTGACAAAGCTATGAAATGTCCTCCTAAGCATGTCTGCAGTCGAGACAAATGGGCATCCTCTCGATGGATAGTTGTAAAAGCAAAGCAAAGCTAACAACTTGTTGGCCCCCTCGCAGGTCTTTGTATGAGCTTCATAACAGAAATGACAAGGTTGCATGTTCGATCCCCATATGGGACAGAAGGTCAAGAGGGTTGTTATGCTATTTTTTAAATTCCAACACTACAATTCTAATTCGATTATTCTATATACAGTGGTACCTCGGGTTAAGTACTTAATTCGTTCCGGAGGTCCATACTTAACCTGAAACTGTTCTTAACCCGAAGCACCACTTTAGCTAATGGGGCCTCCTGCTGCCGCCGCATCGCCAGAGCATGATTTCTGTTCTCATCCTGAAGCAAAGTTCTTAACCTGAAGCGCTATTTCTGGGTTAGCGGAGTCTGTAACCTGAAGCGTATGTAACCTGAAGCGTATGTAACCCGAGGTACCACTGTATATCATTGTGGTGTAAAATTATCTGCCCTGCGCTGTAATTCGATAGAAGTCTCTAATGAAATTTTGCCTCTAGTTTCTAAGCTCAGATTAATTGCAGCATTGCACTCTGGTTCTGAACAGGAATACCTACGTCACAACTATGGCGACCTTTATGAAATTTGCAGCTGAAATAAACACAGCATGATAATTACCCTATGCTTATAATTCAATAAGGCTTAGCAGCACAGTCAATCAGAAAAGAACTCGTATTCAAGTGGGTGAAGGGGCCTGCCAGAGCACACATTGTCCGAGAGCCCCCTCCAACCTGGAATTAGCCAGCCTTGAACAACCACTCAATCTCCCTTTGAATCCCACTTCCAGACACTTGCTGGAAAACAATGCCTTTAGCTGTGGAAGCAACCTAGTATTTTCACAATGGCCAATAATGGAGGAAGAAATTAGAGTAACATAATTTGAATTTAGATGAGCTATGGCGCCCGTCAGCTCTGCCCCCCACCCAGCCACCCTGAATTTATGAAGTGCCATCTCTGTCGCACAAGCAGTATGCAAGAAACAAATTCATCCAATCCAATCAATAGGAGACCAAACATTGTCTGCAAGGATGATAATTTGTCAATTTAAATGCATCAAATGGCTAGCTGCAGGGAAGGTTATCGAAAGATATTTCAGTTATGTATAAAAGCTGAGTGCTTATTTGCTTGCGAGGAGGGGGAAATCCAAGTGTGCTCAGATACTATTGGGTCCCCCCCCCCCCGCTAGGGGTAGTTGTGTTATGTCTCTGGCAAAAAAAACAAAGAGTCTTTGTTGGCCTCTTAAAAATGAACAGCGGTCGTCACCGCTTGGGCTTTTCTTGACTCTTCAAATGAACTCTTAGTATATTAAAGAAGGACATGGAAGGTAGGAAGGAGTTGGATAGCAGTGAGAGGTGAGGATTACAGTCAGTGACCATTAAAGCCTAAGCATGTCTGAAATAGGCACCCTTTTACAGCAGTCCTGAGTAAATTATTGCCAATCTGTTGCATAGGATGACTCCCCCCCCTCCAGGCTCCCCTCCCTTGCAGAGAACCTCAGAGGACCAATGCTTTGTACCCCTCCAATACTCCCTCGCCTCCTTCCTAGCGCACTCAATTCAAGTTGCAGCCAATGTCTGTGGCGGTTCTGGCTGCATTGTCCTTGATAGTTTGCTTAGGGATGTGGGTGGCACTGTGGTCTAAACCACTGAGCCTCTTGGGCTTGCTGATCAGAAGATTGGCAGTTCGAATCCCTTGACGGGGTGAGCTCCCGTTGCTCTGTCCCAGCTCCTGCCAACCTAGCAGTTCGAAAGCATACCAGTGCAAGTAGATAAATAGGTACCGCTGCGGTAGCAAGGTAAACGGCGATTCCGTGCACTCTGGTTTCTGTCACGGTGTCCCATTGCGCCATAAGCGGTTTAGTCCTGCTGGCCACATGATCCAGAAAGCTGTCTGTGAACAAACGCCAGCTCCCTTGGCCTGAAAATGAGATGAGCGCCATAGTCGCCTTTGATTGGACTTAACCATCCAGTCCTTTGCCTTTCCCTTTCCCTGAACAGCTCCTCCTCGCCTCCCGTTCTTCTCTCAGACAGCTGTCTTGAGGGCAGTTAGGACCTAAAGGGGGGCACCCAAGGCCACTCTCCACATTTGGAAACTCCCACCCCCAAGGGGGGGATGACACCCCCACAAATCTTTCCCCACAGAGGTTTGCCCCCCCCTTTCCCAGAGCAACATAAACCGGGGAGCTGTCAGTGGTTGCCGAACGATCGGCATGATAAACCTTCGGAAAATGCTAATGAAGTCCCCTGAGGAGAAGTGGGAAGATATGTCAGACACACTTGACTGCCTCTCAAGACAAGATATGCTGGGTGATTACTGTTTTCACAGGCGTTGCCAGAGCCTTTGATTTGCATTCTTTTACCTCAGAACCTCAACATGCTCACTTTTTGTTAGAACCCCTCCGTGTGTGGGGAGGGTTAAGAGAGAGAAAACTTCCACTCTTAGCCTCCTCTTAGCCTACCCCGCAAGACGAATGCCTCGGAAGACGAAAAACTCACTAGACGAAAGGGTTTTTCGTTTTCTGAGGTGCTTCACAAGACGGATTTTTCTAAGGGCTTGCTTCGCTAGACGAAACAGCCCTGCCTCTCCTGTCATGGCGACGGTCACTGCACGCACGCACACTCGCTTCCCCGCTCCTCCGGCTCCCTCCCACCTTCCTGCTGACGGCTCCTCTGGCTCCCGCCGACCTTCCGGCTGCCTCGCGCTGCTGCCCACTGCCCTCGCGCACTCCTCTGAGAGCCGCTGCCGCCAGCAGCCAGCGTTGCAGCCGGAGTCGCGCTCCTGAGCCCCGCCGCCCTCCAGCAGCCGCGTCGCGCGGTGTCCACAAGGCGCAGGTGAGTCCAAGGACTGGCTGCCGCAGCTGCCCTGCTTCTCCCCACCTCTCCCCGCCGTGGTGCTTCGCAAGACGAAAAAACTCGCTCTACGAAAAAACTCGTGGAACAAATTAATTTCGTCTTGAAAGGCACCACTGTATCCACGTGGACCTCAATGTAGTGTTGTTCTGGGGAACTGTGAGAAATTGAAATGGTGGCTAGACCCAGCACTGCTCAGAGCCGCTAAACCAGGAATTTTTTTTTGTTAAAAGGAAGGGCCCAAGTCAAGCTAAGGGTACTAGGACCCTGGCATTTCAGGGTGCTGCTGGGAATGGGGGAAATGGGCAAGATGGTTTCAGCCAAAGAAAAGGAGGTGTGTTTTTCAAGGTACCCCAGGAGAAGGTCAAAACCAGCACTTCGAATTGGGCCCTATCTCTCCCATAGTGGAGAGAGATAACTTTCACCCAAACTTGAAGCAGACTGTCCTTCAAATAGAGAATGCTTCTGAAGAGTAATGGAAGATATATACCTACCCTTGGCCCTAAGTGCATAATCCTCTCCCCAAGGAGACTTGCCTTGCCACCATTTTAATGCCTTTTTAGTTTCAGGCAAAGACCTTTATTTTACCAGGTTTTGGATTTCTGGTGAAAATTGTGTTTAATGCTGTTGTTTTATTTTTCTACTGTTTCATAGTTTTAGATATCTTTTAATTATATTTGTGTGTGTGTTTTTAAGCTGTTCCAGCAAGGTTTTAAATCACAGGACAGGATCTAAATAAGCATTGAGTCAACATGCACCAGTGAAGTTTC
This sequence comes from Podarcis tiliguerta, assembly GCF_965153285.1. Taxonomy (NCBI): domain Eukaryota; kingdom Metazoa; phylum Chordata; class Lepidosauria; order Squamata; family Lacertidae; genus Podarcis; species Podarcis tiliguerta. The sequence goes on from NC_139547.1 coordinate 34,903,447, forward strand.
TTCAATGAACTGCCAGTAAAGGCATTTCAACTTTCGCCTAGAGAGTCTCAAGAGTGCCAAACCTCACCTGTGGGACTCTTGAAACTCTTCCCATCTTCTCAGTTCTTGTACGTTTGAATTTAGAACACATCAGACTCTCGAGTGACTGAACTTTCTGCATATTGTTTATTTCCCCCTTCAATTTCAAATTAATTACTTTTGTGCTTTCATACAGACGGCTGTGAGGAGAGATGCACATTATTAGCATAATTAGAAGCAAACTGATATAATGTGGCTAGATGGAACCACAATCCGCATGGGGGAAATGGATATCCATTAGCAAAATGGCCATAGCAATGAACTATGGTTGTTGTTTTATGAGGATTCATCCTGATTTGTTTGCAGGAAGGTTAGACAACGGCATCAAAGCAGCCATTATCCCACATTTACCAGTGGATTTTCCTGTCACTTTCCTTACTGCAAAAGGTCCAACTTTTTTGGGAGGCAGGTTTGACCTTTGGGGGAAGCTGGTGCAGAATTTGGCAGCTATGATACTCGCCAGGCAAGATGATTTGAGCTTATTACACCGACGCTGGTCCAGTTGCACTGGCTGCCAGTTATGTTTCTGGTCCCAATTCAAAGTGCCTTAAATAGTTCAGGACTGTGATACCTCAAGGACCATCTCTTACCCATATGAACCTACCTGGACCCATCGAACATCATCTGAGGCCTTCTTCATGTGCCTCCTCCACAAGAGGTCTGGCAACATGAAAATGGGCCTTCTCTGCAGTGGCTCCCCATTTGTGGAATGCTCTCCCCAAGGAGGCTCACCTGGTACCTTCATTATACACCCTTAGGTGCCAGTAGAAAATGTTCCTCTTCAACTAAGCCTTTGGCTGATTAACATCCTATATTCTTTTAAATGTGATTGTGGGAGGGAGAGAGTAAAAGGGGCTTATTGGCTTGTTTTGTTTTCATTATGTATTTTGTGTTTTTATCCTCAATTTTTACGCTGTGAACTGCCCTGAGATCTTCGGAGGAAGGATGGTATACAAATTTAACAAATAACAATAATAGTTGTTGTTGTCGTTATGCAATACCACCCAGTCAATTATTAACTGTGCAACCTGAATTTGCCGTGGTATGAAATTGAATCCCACTTGCAGAATAGCAGCAATTTTGAAATGGCCAAAGACCAAGGTGATCTGGGATGCCCGGACAAGGCTACTGTCAGAGGGCAAAGTAGATATCTAGGATGTGCTTCCTTCATCAGCACTTGAGGGTTGCTATAAGAGAATCCCGGTGCAATACTGGATTCTTCCATGTGGAGATGGCAGTGCTAAAAACGTGGTTCGTGTACTGTTCTTTTGTTCTTTGTAGAGTCGTACCTTGGAAGTCGAACGGAATCCGTTCCAGAAGTCCGTTCAACTTCCAAAACATTCAAAAACCAAAGTGTGGCTTCTGATTGGCTGCAGGAAGCTCCTGCAGCCAATCAGAAGCTGCGGAAGCTGTGTTGGACGTTTGGCTTCCAAAAATAGTTCACAAACTGGAACCATCTCACTTCCGGATTTGTGGCGTCCGAGAGCTAAGACACTCGAGAACTAAGCTGTTCAAAAACCAAGGTACGACTGTACAGAGATTCACATAAAGAGTTGTTTACTGTTTCATCCAGGGTGTTTCAGCCAGCTGTTGCTGATTAATTGAATTTATACCCCACCCTTTCTCCCCAAGGAGACCAGGATTTCAAACAGGTATGCAATTTAGAGACAAAGAAAGAAAGCAAAAACTTTCCAAAACAGTTAAAACATTCTAAAATCATTTACAGTGGAAAGCATTCCAAAAGCAGCGAAAGTTACAAACACTCCTTCATCCAACGATCTCGGGGTTGCCAGGAACAGCATTTTTCAGTCACCAAACATGCCTGGGAGAACTGGAATGTTTTCCAATTCCTCTGAAAGCAAGTGATGATAGAGACAGGCTCACCTTGTGAGGAAGGGCAGGAAATTGTGTGATTTTCTCCTTAGAGATCAAGACAAAAGTGTAAAATTCTCCGCAGCTACCATTAAAATAAGAGCAGCTACAATGGGCTGCACATTTTAATTTGCGTAATTTAAAAATTCCAACTGAGTTTGCTAATTCTATCTGCCTTGAAATGGCTGCCGTGTGATAATTTAGTTTGTTAATTTTACCTCCTTAGTTGTTGATACATTTCTGTAGTTTATATTCAATTTACAGAGGCTAGTGGCTGAGGCAAATAAACATCTGTGGGTGACAGTGCATTATACACCCCACACTGATAATGTTTGGGATCACAAAAGATAAGGGTCATGCTTGATTTTACAAAGGCTTGTAATGAAAAATGCAGGAGGCTGAATCATACGACAGTCCTGATTCACATGCAAATCTGCCATCAAAAAAGTGTGTCAGATGCTACATTACCAACTTAAATGAACTACAGTGGCACCTTGGTTCTCACTTAATCTGTTCCGGAAGTCCGTTCCAAAACCAAAGCGTTCCAAAACCAAGGCGCACTTTCCCATAGAAATGAATGCAAAAACGAATTAATCCTTTCCAGACTTTTAAAAACAACTCCTAAAACAGCAATTTAACATGATTTTTACCCTCTAATAAGACCATTGATCCATAAAATGAAAGCAATGATCAATGTACTATACTATAAAATAAATAAAACAGTATTGTAGTTTATGAAAATTAAAATTATTATTTTTTCTTACTTGCTCTGATGATAGTCATTGTTTGGAGGGGGGACTTTTATCCATTTCTGCAGTTACACAATCATTCAATCAATCAATCAATCAATCAATCAGCTGAACTGAGTTCCACACAGTCACAAAAACAAATTAACCGAAAAAGCCTCAAAAACGCAAAATAAATAGCAAAACCAAAAGTGCCAAATACAGTGGCACCTTGGTTCTTGAACTTAATCCATTCTGGAAGTCCGTTTGACTTCCGAAATGTTCAAAAACCAAGGTGCAGCTTCTGATTGGTGCAGGCATCCCGGATACAATAGCTGACAGCTGCATCGGATGTTCAGCTTCCGAAAAACGTTTGAAAACTAGAACACTTACTTCCAGGTTTTCAGAGTTTGGGAACCAAGGCATTTGAGAACCAAGGCATTGGAGAACCAAGGTACCACTGTATATTTTATGACAGGCCATAACTGCGCTAACACTTTGTAAATCCATAATGTAGTAGAAATAGCCAATGTTGCAAATGACCGTTGCTGAGGTTACCAGTGTGGTTGCAGTGCTGGCCAGAAGGAAATTTCCGCCTCGTCAGAGCTAATTAATGACTGAATAGAGGCATGTGCTGTGTTAGGAGATGGCAAATGATCAAGCACATATTTAGGAATTAGCCCATATTTAAAGCTCCTGCACCTCTCAGTCTCGTAAGGACTAGCAATCCCTTTCTAATGAGGGCAGGCGGTCTGTGCCAAAGGTTGCTTCCCCTCTTCTGCTGGCAAAGACTGAATATCCATTGTGCGGTCACCCTGCAGAGTGAAGCTAAAGAAGCCACATAGTTCTAGGGCATATGCAGAGTGCCAGCTGAACCAAATACGTCTGGAAGAGCCCTCTGTAAGCAGCAGGGACTTGAGGAAGCTGAACTATCATCCGCAAAGCCAGCTCATTTAAGAGAATGTGAGGCCACGGAAGGAGATGTTGGGCAACTTTAGCACCAGATTTAATCAATGTTGGGAGGTTGTTAAGAAATAAAAGGGACAATAACGAGCAGCCGTCTTCGGTGCCAGCAACGACTGACCTTCGAATGATGAACACAAGACGTTCGAGTACCATTAATTAGGAGCAGGCAGAGATGAGGAGGAAAGGGTACTTGCAATGGAGGACATCGCAAAAAACCCTTTTAGCGACACCCACGAGACCGGAGAGCTTGGCAAGGATTTGACGACTGCAAGCTGCCAGGTTCTGCATCTGAAGGGCAGAGCAAAAAACAGAACGGAAAGCTCTCCATGCCCACAATCTTCCTCTGGGTTCATTTCTACCCTAAGAAATGGATTCCCATTTCAGAGCATTGCTAATTTCAGGGAGAAACCAGGCCCGGCCACATTCCAGGCTCCATTGCGGTGTGTGCAAGTAGGACATGCAGTCATGGTGCTTCTTGTCTGATAATGGACCATTTCCTCCCCCACAGTACTTCTCAGTACTGCACCCTCACAACATATCATCCTTCTAGGTGCATTGTTGTTGGGGTGGGGGTACAGGACTGCCCCCATTGCCCTACTGGCTGACTATGGCAGAGGCTGTGTCCTGCCTCCCCTAGCCATTTTAACTTCTCGTTCCCCAAGTGAAGGCTTCACAGTGCTGGGCCGAGCAGAGAGGTTTTCTTCCCTGTTGCAACACTGAGCTGGGCAGAGTGGTCCCTCTCTGCCCAGCCCAGCACCGCAATAAGGATGGAAGTCAAATGCATGCAGATCAATGCACCTACCCAGTGGTGACTGGTGACCATTGGGACAGGGAGGGTGGAAAGCAGCATAAACAACAGCTGATGAAGTGTGTGGTGTCCATGGTCATTGTCAGTCTTTTTTTGGACACAGGCACCACTGGGATGTGGCCCCCAAAAGGGCTGTAATGGGGCACTATTGCCCTCAGGCCAAAAAAAGATGCTTAGTCACCCCATGGTCTATGGCTGTTGGCCATGAAAAACGTCTCTTTTGTTACCAATTAAATAGATTAGCTTCCCCACAAATGGCTTTGAATTAGCCAAGCTGACAAGCTGCATTGTAATTTGATTATGGTCTAGCAGTTAATTAAAATTTCAGGATGAAGTTGGTGAGGCTGTTTGCATGAGGCTGGTCTCGCTGAGGCTGCAAACTTGATAAGGAAACAGGCTCATGACTGGCGTAGGTGACATTTTGGGAGAGGTGTGTGTGTGTGTGTGTGAGAGAGAGAGAGAGAGAGAGAGAGAGAGAGAGAGAGAATGAGACCCCAGAAGGGCCCACCTCAACTTAGCAGAACCTCCTCTGGAACTAGAAAAGGTTCAGAAAAGTGCAACCAAAGATTGCAGCAATTGGGGCATTTTAGTTTAGAAACAAGGGGAAGGGAGGGAGGCATGACAGAGGTGTATGGAGAAAGAAACTTTTCTCCCTTTAAACCCCTAGAACTCGGGGATGAAGCTGAATGTTGGAATATCCGAGGCAGGCAAAGGAAAGTCCCTTTTCACACAGTGCATAGTTAAACTATGGCATTTGCTCACACAAGAAGTAGATAGAGTCACAGAGAATAAGGCTGCTTTCTACCACCACTGTTGGAGGCAGGATGTCTCTGAATGCCCTGTTGCTGGAAACTGCAGGAGGGGAGTGTGGAGTTGTGCTCAGGTCACAACTGCAGGCTTTCCAGAGGCATCTGGTTGGCCACTGTGGTAAAAGGATGCTGGACCCAGGTGGACCTTTAGTCGGATGTGAGTAGGCCCTTCTTACATTCTTAAATACAAACTAGGTTTGGAGGAAAAAATTAATCCTGTTCACCTTTAAAGACGAACCTGCCTAACATGAATTATTGCTTTTTTAAAAACAAAAAAAGTCCTCATGAAAAGCCCTTCAGCAGTTTAGTTCGAATTTCTCCTAATACACAAATTTTCCCTAACCCGTGGTGCTTCTTGTATGTTATTTTCACCAATACACCCATTTCTATGCAGGCTTCACTCTTGTACATGCATTTGTATACGCATTGGCTAGAGAAATGCATTGCCAAATTTGGGAAAGCCGAATCTTGAAGGACAGCTGTTGTTCCGGTTTGCGTCTTGTTTCAGAAAGTGCAAATTAGGTTGGTTCACCTTTAAGTGCAAGCCGAATTGAATTTCTTCCCCACCCCTCTCAGTAAAGCTAGAGTTCCAAAGTGATTTATGAAACAGTTCTCTGAATGTAGTTCCTCTTTCTGTGTTGCTGCTGTTTATCTTCTGGAGTGGGGTGCCTTCTTGGCTTCCAGCCAACCATTGAAATGATAAGACACCCTTTAATCCTTAAGCACAGAGGCAGATTTCGATTGCGCTGTGTCTCCCTCGTTCCTTCCAGCTGAAGTCGAGCTTGACGAAGGCTTCTATCAAGGATGGACTGAGCACCCGGCATTTCTGCCCGTTGTGACTCACTGGGTGTATCGAGGCAAATTGGTTGTACTCAAGTGAAACTGTAGTGTGTTCTGCATAACTTGTGGCACGCACCCTTCAGTCATGCTGAATAACAAGCTTCTCCCCCACCCACCCTCTGTGTTTTTGATTTATATGAAGCCAAGCAGTGCGCTATAGTTTATCAGCCAGGAGTAGGAGCCAAATCACAGTAAAAAGCCGTGATGCTAGCTAATCGGGAGGGGGGGGGGGAATAATGACCTGGTCTGCTCTAGGCTCCCAGAAATTATAAGCGAGTGTTACTGGTAATTACACCACTCTTTGTTATGCCCTGTGATATTAAGATGTGAAGGAAAGAGATTTTGCACTGTCACCAGGCTGTGATTCAACAAGGTCTCCCAGCCCGATTGATGACTTGAAGGTGGATGCAAATGTCTTCCTAATCCAATCAGAGTCAGCCACCTCCCATTCCCATTGTTGCCACAGGGCACGGCATGTACCCTGCTGCCTGCCAATTAGGATTCAATCTGCATAGAGAGAAAGCTCTTATTAACACCACAGGGGAGGACAATTATTTTATGTAGTCAGAAGAGGGGGGGGGAGAGACATTTGTAATTTTTATTCCGCTCGAAAAAGCTTGTTAATAGACACTCAATCATGACTGCTAACTGGGCAATGGTGTTCTAGCCTTTGTGTGGAAACACCATTTTTTATTTTTTAAAAATGCATGGTGACTTTAAAGGGAATAATAGACATGATAGGGGCTGCTGTTGTTCCCACTAATAAGCAACTCAGTTGGCGAGTACCAATGGAAATTGAGCCAAAATGAGAAACAAGAGGGATCAGCAAGATCGGGGGAACCCAGAACCCTGAGGTCTGCAGAAGTAAAAGCATAAAGGATTCTTAAAGTAAAAATAAATGAAATGAGCACCTGTAACTATGTACATGCCACTCGCCTCCCTGCTGACTATAAAATGTTTTTGTTTTTGTTTTAAGTTGGAATAAGAAAAAAGAAAAAATGCTGTGATGACTAGCATCAATTCTTGTAGGCCCCCACTTGCCCAAGTGTTGATGTGGGACCTCTTTGCCAGTGCCTCCCCCATAACCTTTGGGTGCTCATTTGAGGGGTTGAGGCTGGGCTATGGGCAGCAGTGTAGTGGCAAATTCAGAAGCGTAGGGTCCCTTCATGATAGTCACAACCGCACCCCTCACAGTGACACCCCTATAAGATTACACAGCCTTCTAAGATTATGCAATAGTCTTATAATTATACAATATTAATCATTTGGGATATATTGCAATGATCAATGCAGGTCTCCATGTGTTGCCTTTCAGCTAGATGTGCACGTACATGGGCAAATGTTTCCAATATCTTCTTTCAGAGTGACTCAAGTTGTGTTCCCTGCGAAGTTTCATTGTTCCAGAGCTTGCAAGCCTTTCTCATGAAACTGAAGCACTGAACTTTGGAGCATACACTGGCAAAAAAGCTCCCGTTTCATGCTAATTGGGTGAGTCTTAGGATGCCGGAGGCAGGGACCCTGCTGCAGAAATAGTAGCAGGCCTTCAATCCTCCTATGACCTTTGCCCTTTGGCCCTGAAGTCCAGCCCCAGAAGAAAGAACATTGTGACGTTCAACAAAGAACTTCATTAAAGATATCCTCTTCCCTCGGAGAACACCCTCTGGAATTGAAGCATCTCACTCCACTTGCCTGAGTTGCTGTTCAACTCAGCTTAAGAAACATGGAGGGTCCTGCCGGGTCCTGTGGGGACCACAAGAGACCTTGCATCCAGTTCACATCCATTCAGCTGCCCATTGTTGTCCTCGTTCATCTGAGAGACTTCTGTGGAACCTGCCTCGAAGCCGTGGACGGTATGAGCGGCATGGACAACATGGACCCTGTTCCGGGCCTTCTTCCGCATCAGGCAGCTGAAGACCTTCTTGAAGCCCTTGCGGAAGTGCTTGGAGACCAGGGCATAGACGATGGGGTTGAGGCAAGAGTTGGCGTAGGCCATGCAGTGGGAGAGGAGCCGGAAGGCGTAGGTGGTCTGGTTGAAAGGGAAGTCTCCGTAGAGGTAACGCAGCACAACGACATGGTAGGGCAGCCAGCAGAGGCAGAAGAGGACAGTCACGATGATGATCATCTTGGTCACTTTGCGCTTGGCCTTCTTAGACTCGGACATGTCCTCCAGGGGGTCCACCGCCGTCCACAGGTATTTAATCGTCCGCGTGTAGGAGAGGCTGACGATCAGCACCGGGATGACGTAGCCAAAAGTGAAGGTGCAGGTGTCCATGATCTTCCGGCGCCATTCCTCCCATCCTGGCACACAGATGTAGCTGCCCTCCCATTCAATCAGGTCGTAGTAGCTCAGGTAGGGCCCCGAAAAGATCACGGAGAGGCCCCAAATGACGGCCATCGCTACCACTGCGTTGCATGGCGTCCGCAACTCCCGGGACCGCAGTGGGTATCGGATGGCCAGGTATCTGCCAGAAAAGTCAACAGAGTTAAGCATTGCCGAGGATTATCTGCACCATTTATCTTCTCCCTCTGACCACTCATTGTCGTCCCACCACTACTCCCCAGGCTGAGCCTTCTCCCCTTGGGGGTACCTCGGCTGGTTCCTCCCACCACTCCTCTGCACCCAACACTCACACACCCTAAGATCAGCCTAATTTTATGTGGCCCTCAATCTAAGTCCATATGCCTTCTGCAAGGACTCTGTTCGGAAGTCTGGCAAGAGCAATCTGCTTCTTCTCCCCTGGTAGGCAGAGGGTGGGGGGAGGAAGAGAGAGAAGGGAAAGAAGGGGGCGTTGCACCCCAGGGACCAGAGATGACAAGCGACTGATATGGACCATCTGTTTCTCCTCCAGGGGAGAAAACCGGGACGGGGGTGGGGAAAGAGAGTTTATTTTGACAGCTGTGGAAAGGCGTCAGATTGACATGACAGCCAAGAGCACGGGTTGGCCACATATCACGTCTCGAGATGAGTAAGAGGAACTGCTAGGCAGACCAGGGAAGGTCCGTAAGTTCAGAGAGTCAGGGGATTGAGCCCAAAAATGTGGGGCCTGGGGGTTTGTAGGGTGTACTGGATGAAGGCATTGTAAAAGGTAAAAGGACCCCTGACCATTAGGTCCAGTGGCGCTCATCTCGCTTTATTGGCTGAGGAAGCCAGCATACAGCTTCCAGGTCATGTGTCCAGCATAACTAAGCCACTTCTGGCGAACCAGAGCAGCGCATAGAAATGCCATTTACCTTCCCGCCGGAGTGGTACCTACTTATCTACTTGCACTTTTGACGTGCTTTCAAACTGCTAGGTTGGCAGGAGCTGGGACCGAGGAATGGGAGCTCACCCCGTCGCGGGGATTCAAACCGCCAACATTCTGATCGGCAAGCCCTAGGCTCTGTGGTTTAACCCACAGCGCCACTCACGTCCCTTACGAAGGCATTGTAAGCCAATGCAAAACAGCAAGCCCCTAAATGCACATTGTCCAAACGTGCTCCAAGCTTTATTTCTTTTATTTCAAATGGTTGCACAAAATAAAACACTAAGTACTTTATAACAAATGCAATCCTACGGCCCTGATGTTTGCACATTTGAAGAGGGAAGTCATGTGGGTAGTGAGGACAAAGAGGAGGGGGGAACAAGGCCAGGGACCCCTGGGTTCCAGCAATAGGACCCCTCCTGCTGGCTGCATTGTGGGTTACTTAGATTTTTACTGAATTGGGAGTAAAATATCAAACCTGGCAAAGCAAGTTTTATTAATTTATTGTTATTGTTGTTTCTATTTATTTATACAAGTAGCGTATTTAATTAAATTATTAATAATCAGATTATAAACATAAATTTAAAGAGACAACATAGGCAAAATAGCATATATATTTGCAAAACCTCATGCAAATGTATGGGTTGTGTGCAACTAAGTTCTACTCAGAGTAAGCCCATTAATGGACCCAAACAAGTACATTAATTTCAGTGAGTCTTTTCTGAGTAACTTTGGTGACAACATTATGAGAAGAGTTTAATAGTTCATTTTCATTTAAACTACAAGCTGTTTTGATGGTTCTGCTCTGCAAGGTTACAAAGAGACAAAGGGGGGAATACATTTATGCTTTTGTTACTCATAATTTATAGAAAATTCTGACAAAAGCAGAGTTGATTTTATTATCATATTGTACTATGTTTTTAATAATACTACTAATAATTCCTCCAATACTGAACTTTATAAATTAGGGACTGAAATTTCAGGGACTGAAATAGGCTGGGGGCTGGGGTAGAGGAGAGTTCTGAATTTGTGCAAAGTTCTTATTTTAGCTCAGCCTCGCCACCATCGCCCAGCATCAAGCAGCAAGACAGTGTGGTCTAGGGTTAGAGTGTCAGACTGAAAAAAGGCAAAGGACTCCTGAACGGTTAAGTCCAGTCAAAGGCAACTATGGGGTTGTGGCGCTCATCTCGCTTTCAGGCTGAGGGAGCCGGCGTTTGTCCACAGACCTCTTTCCGGGTCATGCGACCAGCATGACTAAACCGCTTCTAGCGCAACAGGACACCGTGACGGAAACCAGAGCACATGAAAACGCTGTTTACCTTCCCGCCACAGCTGTACCTATTTATCTACTTGCACTGGCATGCTTTCAAACTGCTAGGTTGGGCAGGAGCTGGGACAGAGCAATGGGATCTCACCCCGTTGGGGGGATTCAAACCGCAGAGCTTCTGATAAGGAAGCCCAAGAGGTTCAGTGGTTTAGACCACAGCGCCACCCACGTGTCAGACCAGGACCTGGGAGACACCACGATTTAAAGTCCTGCTCAACCATGAAACTCATTGGGGCTCTCTTGGGCCAGTCACTGCTTCTCAACCTAACCCACTTTGCAGAGTTGCCGTGGGGGTTAAATGAGGAACAGGGCAAACCATGTAAGCCACCTTGATCTCCTTGGAGCAAAAGGTGGGATATAAATGCTCGGTTGGTGGAGCGTGACACTCTTAATCTCAGGGTTGTGGGTTTGAGCCCCACGCTGTGCAAAAAATCCCTGCACTGCAGGGAGTTGGACTAGATGAATCGGGATCTCCTATTATTATTTTTTAGTGCAGGGGTCTCCATTACCTGTCTACAGAGACGGCCGCCAGGGTGAAACTGCTGGCATACATAGTAAGGTAGATGAAGAAGTGGACAGCCTTGCACATGAATGACCCAAAGACCCAGCCCTCCAGGGAGTAGATGGTGGCCTGGAAAGGCACGCAGCAGATGATGAAGAAGAAGTCTGCCAGGCTGAGGTTGAGGATGAAGAGGTTGGTGCTGTTGTGCCCCACCTGCCCGTTCCGCAGCAGCACAGCCAGGACCAGGCTGTTGCCGATGGTGCCCAGAAGAAAGATCAAGGAGAAGACGACAGGGACGATGACACTGGCCAGGCTGAACTGGTGGGCGTCAGAGGCGTTCCAGTGTCCAGCCAAGCTGGCAAAGTCTTCCTGTTCGGTCATTATTAGTATTATTTTTAACCTGTGGGAGAATGGTAGGAGAAAGAGACTGTGAGGGTCTTGCAATGGAAGCTGTATATGAAATAATAATCCAAATAATCCAAATCTTGCACCGAGGGGAAATCTGGCTTTTGAACCCAGAATAACCCAGAAGAAGAGCCTTGATATATTGGATGAAAAGTCCATATGCTCTGGCTCCCTTTTTACAAGAGCGGCCAACCAGAAATCTCTGGGAAGCTTCTCCTTTATCCAGTCTTAAATTCAGTGTTCCATATTTCTGCAACAAGGCATTTTTTTTAAAAAAAAAACCAATCTTGCGAAAATTCATTAGCGTTTTAGTGCAATTTCCCCCCGAAAATACACATTTTTCTGTGTGCACTTTTGAGTAGTAAATGCATTTTTGAAAGCAATCTTACCCGATATAATTCATTTTAATGTTTTTTGTGTTTTTTTTGCTATATATATAATGCTATATGTATTGCCCCCAATATATGTATTTTGGCAAGCACAGCAAAAGTCAGAGAAATATAAATTTTGACGAATCGGTTTGTTTCCGCTAATCATGCTAATGTATTCATTTGGGAAGTGAAAATTAGGGAGTTTCTCAAAACAAAATCAAATTTCTCTCCCATCATAGGAACATAGGAAACTGCCTTGTTCCACATCAGACCATTGGTTCATCTACCTCTGTCCTGTCTCCATTGACTGGCAGTGGCTTTCCAGGGTTTCAAGAAGGAGACATTTCCAACCTGGGACCTTCTGCATGCAAAGAGACAGTGTGGTGTAATGGTTAGAGTGTTGGACCAAGACATGGGAGAGTAGGGTTTAAATCCCCACCCAGCCATTGGGTGTGCTTGGGCCAGTCACCATCTCTTAGCCTAACCTACCTCAAAGGGTTGTTGTGAGGATGAAATGGGGGAGGAGAACCATGTACCCCACCTTGAGGTTCTTGGGAGGTAAGGTAAAGGTAAAGGGACCCCTGACCATTAAGTCCGGTCCTGACCGACTCTGGGGTTGCGGCGCTCATCTCGCTTTATTGGCCGAGGGAACGGGCGTAAAGCTTCCGGGTCATGTGACCAGCATGACTAAGCCGCTTCTGGCGAACCAGAGCAGCGCACGGAAACGCCGTTTACCTTCCCGCCAGAGCAGTCCCTATTTATCTACTTGCACTTGGACGTGCTTTCAAACTGCAGGAGCAGGGACCGAGCAACGGGAGCTCACCCCGTCACGGCTCTGTGGTTATATAGATGGTATATAAATGTAAGAAGAAGGAGAAGAAGGGGAACTATTTCATCCTTGCACCACAGCACAGGAGCCCTTGATCTGTTGAACCCCAGCCCGAGAGTTGCTGAATGAAGCCTAGATTTAATCTGTGAGTGGTAAAAATTTGCCTTGAAAATGAGCAACTCCCAAACTGCAGATCTCTCATTACTCCGTGTCAGTCAAAGTGTCTTAGGCTTTTCCCAAGAAAGGTTTTTAATCTAAATATTTGGCAATGGGAAACAAATACTCAGTGTTGAATTATGCGTGGAAGGGGAGGGAAATACAAGCCTGATATTTGCTACTACATCTCTAGTCGCTGTAAATTTAATACTGGTATTACTTCACTCACATTCTGTGCGAAGATGATGGACTACAGCTGGGCAGAGATGTTCCCAGTGCAGCAATAAGATTCAAGGGGCGAATCAACACACTTGCCCAGAAAATCGGTTTTATTACGCTAGAGAAATATATGACTCTGACGTCCCTCCGTCCCTCTCCCCCTGGCTTTTCGATTTTGTTTTGCTAAATCAACAGTCGTGAGCCTTGCACAAAGGAGAGTTATAATCGCCAGTCTCTCTTGCAACACAGCTCTAAATTAACAATTTTGGACACAGTTTGATGCTTTAGCTAGGATGTTGAGGTAGGCTCAGGTTCAAATCCACACTTGGCCAGAGGGGGGCCATGGGACCTACTTTACAGAGGACAATCCTCTAATTGAAGGACTACCCTCCATTTGAAGGACCAGAAAGGGTATCTGAAGGACCAGAAAGACAGAAGGTGGTATTCAGCTAAGGTCACATTCACACTATACATTGAAAAAGCACTGTGAGTCATTGCTTCTGCCCAAGGAATTCTGGGAAGTGTAGTATGTTAAACATGCTGGTAATTGTTAGGGGATCCCTATTCCCCTCACAGAGCTACAATTCCCAGAGTTCCCTGTGAAGAGGGACTTATTGGGGATTGTAGCTTAGGGGGGGATAGGGGTTCTCCTAACAAACAGCAGCTCCCATAATCCTTTGGGGGAAGAAATCGTGACTGTTTAAAGTGGGATGATGTGAATGTGGTCAATAACTCTAAATTAGGCTGTCGTTGTTGAAAGTGGGTGGATTTTAGGCAGAGGGGCTGGGTGTCTGACCTTACAAAGGACAGTCTTGTGTGTGAAGGGGCTCTCTGGCCCAAGTCTGGTTTAAAAAAGAGAGAACAGCAGTGGCGTAGCGTGGGTTGTCAGCACCCGGGGCAAGGCAAGTAATTTGCACCCCCTAACCCGTGGATTTGCGCCCCCTAACCCTAGCCCCCAGATGTTGCGCCCGGTGCGGCCGCCCCCCCCTGCACCCCCACGCTACGCCACTGGAGAACAGGAAGAGCAGAAACCGCGAAGAACATTGGAGGAGCCTGGCTGCTGGATCAGGCCAGTGCCCATCTAGTCCAGCATTCATTTCCGACAATGGCTGTGGGAAGCCCACAAGCAGGATCTGAGCAGTATGGTGCCGTCTCTGCTTAGCCAATGTGGTTAATAGCTATTCATAGCCGCAGTCCATTGATACAGGGCCGGGCTGCCCATGAGGCACAGTGAAGCAGCTGCTTCAGGTGGCAGAAGCTGAAGAGGGGCCACCTGCAGCCTCAGCCACCGGCAATAGGGCAGGTTCCCAGTGAGATCCGCCACCACAGGTAAGGGAGGTCAGAGAGGCTTTGGTGACATGGCGGCACTTTCTCATTTTGCCTCAGGTGGTGAAATGGAAAGATGGGGGGAAAGGTGACTCAGGTTGCCTAGCAACAGTTAGCTCTGGACAACAGACTTAGGAGGCCCACAGCCGCCTCGTCACCATCTTCTCCGGTATTGTGATAAAATAAAAAATAAATAAGAGAGGACAATTTTAATACCAGGACCATAGGCTAGGCAATGGAACAACATAAGAAGCTGCTTTATAGTGAGTCTATCTAGCCTAGTATTGCCTACACAGACTGGCAGCAGCTCTATTTGGAGAGTCTATCTAGCTTAGTATTGCCTACACAGACCGGTAGCAGCTCTACTTGGAGATGTCAGGGAATGAATCTGGGACCTTCTGCATGCAAAGCAGATGCTCTCTCACTGAGCTAGGGCTCTTGAGCAAAACACAGGAAGCGGCCTCATACTGAGTCAAATCCTTGTTCCATCTAGCTCAGTAGTGGCCCCACTGACTGGCAGCAGCTCTCTGGGATTATGATGAAACAGATCTCTGCCTGCTACTGCACTGGTGTTTCATCGCCATTAAGGCACGCATTGCCAATATCTTTTCCAGTCCAGTTCACACTTCTTGACTTAATTATATGTATCCCATGGACATCTTATAAACCTCAAAAGCAGGCAAATGTTGACAAAGTGTGTGTGTATGTGGTTGAGATTTGTTTCTTTCCCCATGGCTTAAAAGCAAAATCATCCAGGAAAGGGGTCCAGATTCATTTAGAACCATGGATTTTATCTAATATAAATGTCTGCATTGGTAAGCTTAATTGTGTATATCTTCAGAATGAAGAGCTTCCAGGTTAGAAGGTATCCTTTTCTGTGCTCAGTCACTGAGCTTGCTGAGTGAGTTTTGTAAGACTCGTTCTTTCAGCCCAGTCTACCTCACTGGACTGTTGTGAAGGTAAAATGGAAGGGGGGGCACAATATATGCCACCCTGGGAGAAAGAAAGAATAAAAATCTAATAAATAGCAATTTTTCAGGAAGCCATCATCCCAGTCACATTCCATTTCCAGAAGAATCACTTGGGTCCATTCTACAGAAAGCAATGGAGGGTTATGCCAAGATTCTACTGAGGACACGCATCAACATTTACGGCTTAACCTCAGCTGGGATTCCTCACTGCTTAGGGCATTTGCAAAGTACCGTATTTTTCGCTCTATAAGACGCACCAGACCACAAGACGCACCTAGTTTTTGGAGGAGGAAAACAAGAAAAAAAATATTCTGAATCTCAGAAGCCAGAACAGCAAGAGGGATCGCTGCGCAGTGAAAGCAGCAATCCCTTTTGCTGTTCTGGCTTCTGGGATAGCTGCACAGCCTGCATTCGCTCCATAAGACGCACACACATTTCCCCTTACTTTTTAGGAGGGAAAAAGTGAGTCTTATAGAGCAAAAAATACGGTATCTTTCTTCATCTCTGAGTCTGCCAGTCAGAAGGGGACACTTCCAGGAAAATAAGCTTCCCACCACCACCATGCCTCTCGTTTTTAAAATATCAAGCACTGGCTGTGAAGTTGAAAAAATGCCTTATAATAAATAATAGTAAATTTTTATTTATACTCCGCCCTTCCTGGTTCAAAAACCGGGTTCAGGGCGGCTAACAACAAATTTAAAACACTTTAAAACACTTCTTTATAAAAGCAGCATAAAATACGGTATAAAAACATGAATAGCAATAAAATTCAAAAATCAGTTAGATAATCCCCAGCGCTAGCTGGTTGAATTGGTCCTACTTGGGCCAGTAAGGAGACCAGGGGAGAATTAGCTGTGGGGTCTCAGAGTGGGTGATCTTCATAAAAGGGGAGGGGGAAGGAAGAGAAGGGAACTAAAAGATCAGGCTGAATTCAAATTAAAGGCCAGGCGGAATTGCTCTGTCTTACAGGCCTGATGGAAGGAGGTTAAATCCTGAAGCCTTGGGTGATGATGAGCATCCTGGCTTCTCCTGCCTCAACCCAGAACTGGGGTGGGTTAGGAAAAAACCACAAACAAACAAACAAACAAACAAACAAACCTTTCCTACTTCTGTGTCTTTAAAACAAACATGCAGATGAGTCTCCCCTGCCACACACACAGACACACACACACACAGGTCTCCTTATGACACTTCACCTCCTTAATTTATTTGCATATTTAGAGGAGGAGGAGGAGGAGGCACAGCCCTCTTCTAACTGCTCCCTCTTACTATCTCTTCTGCAAACTAGAGTGGAAGATATCTCATTTAGAAAGTCCACAGAATACCTGCTATGCATGCAGGAGGTCCCAAGTTCAATTCCCAGCATCTCCAGGTGTGACTTCTCCTAAAACCTAAAACCCTGGAGATCTGCTGCTAGTCAGTGTAGACAATATTGAGCTAAATGGACCAGTGGGTCTGACTCAGTATAAGGCAGCATCCCGTGCTCTATTATGACAACTTCGGCACGGCAGAAGATTTTTTGTTCTTATTTCAATAACCCACTGTTGGTTGTTCACACACTCCCAGAGTGAGGAACATTTGAAACCGTTTTTAATATTGTGTTTTTAAATTGCCTCTCCCCCCCCCCTCCCCGGGACTTTAATGGTGAAGGGCGAATAAGAAATAAAATGAATGAATGATGCAATACAATAAAACAGTATTTCCTTTAAATGCAACTTCATGTAAGAACAGATGAGATATTAACAAGGTGTACAAGGCGTAACTCCATCCTCAGTCAAGATTCTCAGGGTGTTACAGCCACATTTGTAGCTGGTACCAAAACACTCTTGACTGCTGGCGCTGCCCGCATCTGAGAGCAAAGAGACTATCAGAAAGTCAGTGTGCCACAAGATTCTGGTAACAGCAACAACAGCAGCCACCTAATTTTGCCCCACTTACATTTTATTTCTAAATCCATAACACGACACAATATATAATTATGCAAAAGAACCTTAACACAAGCATAACAATGCAGTGCACAACTGTTTACCATGTGTTGAATGAGAAAATTCGCAAGCACACTAAATACATCCACTTAGCAATGACCACCAGGGACTGCTTAGCCTTAGTCTTGGTAATAAATGCAAGTGGCATTTGCATTAAAACCTCTCTGAGCAGACACAGAAAGGGGCCACATCCGCAGACTCGTCCCTCCTGCTTTTGCTTCTGACCACTTTAGGTCTTTGTGCAAGTTTTTCAGCTCCAGCCTACCTGATTCTCGTGCACCAAACTGCTGCCTCTTCTCCTGGGCTCACAGATTTCCATTCACCTCGCCTGGCGCCTCAGCTCCACACAGGCAAGAGAGAGGATCCTGCCTGGTTGCTGCAGACCTTCGCTGCCACATCGTGGCTCCATCTGATCCTCAGCCAGTGATGTCGGCTCCGTCCCTCCCTCTCAGCTGCACACCTCCTGCTTCTGCTTCTCCACCCTCCTCCTCCTCTTTCTACTCCCCCTGATTCCACTTGGCCATTCTCTGGGATGCCAGGATCTGACCTCTTGCCCTCCACTTTAGTCAAGTCTCCCCATCGCCTCTGACTGAGTCTTGAGACCTGGTCGCTTGTGCAGATTCCATTCTCTCGAAAGCCATGTGTGTTCAGTCCAAAGCACACCTTGTAGCTTGCTAGAGATTGGGGGTGGAGAGAGATTTGTTTTGCTTCACATTTTGAAGTGAAGCGAAGCTTATCCGCTGTTCCAGAAACAGTGCACAAACCAAAAAACATGATTCTCATTGCAAATTCGCACTTCTCCAGATTTTGCTTTGCTGCTCTGCAATCAGAGCGATGTGTACCAAGAATGTATATGTATCACAGAGAAGTGTGCTTAAAAATGCACAGATAAGTGAAAATGACATTCAGAAATTCATTCTGTTACAGGAAGTTTTTTGCAAAACTGTGTATACTTAGAAAAATTACATAAGAAAATTGGGTCTATTAGAAAAAAAATCCGCACTAAAATGCTGATGAGTTTGCGAGGACTTGACTTGACTCTTTACCAGAAACTGATGCAGAAATATGATGTCAATATCCCCCATTTTCAGATATCCCCTCTTCCTGCCCAGTTGAGAAAACAAGGTCCAGAATGTGGCCTGCCATATGTGTTGGATAACCCCATGGTCCTCATGGCAGCCCCCATGGTCCTCATGAGCCACCTCAGAGCCAGTTGCCTTGGCATGGATGTTGAAGGCTCCCCAAAACAGCAGTCTGGGAGTTCTCAGGGAGACTGTTCAGGGAGACTGCTGGGCAGTGAGGTGGGTGGTAAAGTAGCAGAATCCCTAATCTGTCCCAATTGCCTATTGACAGGAACACACACTCTAGACCAGCCCTTCTCAACCTGTGGGTCCCCAGATGTTGTTGAACTACAACTCCCATCACCCCTAGCTAGCAAGGCCAGAGCTCAGGGATGATGGGATTTGTAGTCCAACAACATCTGGGGACCCCCAGGTTGAGAACCGCTACTCTAGACCCTCCCTCAACCAGAGAGAAAGAGAGAGAGAATTTCTACAAACCACAGCAACTCTCCCTCCCTGACCATCAAGTCCACCCTGATGTTGCACCGAGTAACCAGATGGGCAGAGTTTGAAAGGATAGGCTGAAAACCAAGCCTTATGTGGAACAGTTGAGGGAGCTGGGTATGTTTAGCTTGGAGAAGAGAAGACTAAGAGGTGATAGGATAGCCACCTTAAAATATCTGAAGAGCTGTCATGTGGACAATGGAGCAAGCTCGTTTTCTGCTGCTCCAGAGGCTGGGACCTGAAACAATGGATTCAAATGGGAAGAAAGGAGATTCCATCTAAACATTATGAAGAACTTTATGGTAAGAGCTGTTCAACAGTGGAAAGCCCTATTTCAGAAGGTGGTAGACCCTCCTTCACTTGAGGTTTTTAAGCAGAGTGTGGATGGACATCTGTGAAGGATTCTTTAGTGGGGATTCCTACACTGAAGGGGGTTGGATTAGATCAGGCATAGGCAAACTTGGCCTTCCAGATGTTTGGGGACTACAACTCCCATCATCCCTAACTAAAAGGACCAGTGGTTAGGGATGATGGGAATTATAGTCTCAAAACATCTGGAGGGCCAAGTTTGCCTATGCCTGGATTAGACGACCATTGGGGTCACTTCTAACTCTTCTATGATACTAAATCCCCTATTCAGCTACACCAAAGCCACATTTAGACCATATGTTTAAAGCACTAAGGGACCACTCCAAATAGTCATGGCTTCGCCCAAAGAACTCTGTGAGCTGCCATTTGTTAAGGGTGCTGAGAGTTCTTAGGGGACCCTTTCCCCCCTCCCAGAGCTATGATTTCTAGAGTGGTTTAACAGTAAAGCCCTCTTCCCTGGGAACTCTGGGAATTT
Organism: Podarcis tiliguerta; assembly: GCF_965153285.1. Taxonomy (NCBI): domain Eukaryota; kingdom Metazoa; phylum Chordata; class Lepidosauria; order Squamata; family Lacertidae; genus Podarcis; species Podarcis tiliguerta. The sequence continues at coordinate 34,923,287 of NC_139547.1, forward strand.
TCTGTAATAGACGCTTCTCTGAATTTTGCAACACAGTTCTCTAGCCAAGCAATGTTTAGAAAAATGCATATACTAGTCTAAAGTGTGCATATAAATGTGCATATAAATCTGTGAGAAGAATATGCAGAAATGCATTATATTATGATCAATTGCTTTGCAAAAAAAAACACACCCGTTTGCTTACAAAGAATGTGTTTATTAAAAGGTAGATGAATTTTCATTAGGAGGGTTTTTTCAAATGGCAAATTGCTACAGAAGTATGGAGAACTGAACTCATGATTGGAAAAAGGAGGAACACAGAGAACCGAAACTGACAGATTCCATTGCCACTGGCAACCCTATCTTAGAGGCTGCTGCAAAGGCAATTGTCTTGGTGAGTTGCAGTTCAGGACTGTGAACAGTCCCCCTTCCTCAATCCAGGCTGACTAAGAGAACACCTAACCTGGATCCAAATCATTTGGGAGACAGTAGGGGTAATGCTTCATTAGCAGTTTTTTATTGTTGCTTTTTTAAAAAAGAAACATTATTTAACCTTGTGTATATCTTCTGATATACATAAAAATGTAATGCTGCCATCACTCAATCTCTATTGGAGGATTTGTAGTGGCACATTACAACCTTGGATTTGCATGAAGTCAGGGGGTGGGACAAGCACAAAAGAGCAGGTTGCTCAACAGCTCCAAATCAATTTGGGTATCAGAGGCAGGGGCTAGGGCTAATGTTTAACTAAGTTTTTAATTTTTGTAAAACAAACTTTATTAAATCTCTCACCTTGCATAATATACATATAATATTCAGATTATACTTATTTAATATTTTGCTGCATAGGAAATTATTAGAATCATCTACATTTATAATTTATTCTTCCTAAATTCAACAAGTAGTTCCATTTATCCTTACTTTTTTTTTTCTCTTTCTTGTCCCTAATCGAACATATTATTGTGGGGGTTAGAAAATACTGCATCTCCTTCCCTCCACCACAGTAGAAAGCAGGAGGATTTCAATCTTCTGGGGTACCTGATAGGGTTGCCATATTTTGAAGAGCAAAAAAAGAGGACACATTTGCCAACTTCTACTTTTAACTATGGATTGCTAGGACGCAGTGGCATAGCGTGGGTTGTCAGCACCCAGGGCAAGGCAAGTAATTTGCGCCCCCTAACCCGTGGATTTGCGCCCCCTTACCCTAACCCCCAGATGTTGCGCCCTCCTGCGGTGCAGGCACAGGCTGAAAAGAAACGAAATCATCAAAATTAGTTTCTATCTAGAAATGACTTTAGGAGCAGGAACTTGATGACATTCAAACCAATCTTTTGCTCATCCGCTAGCAATCATTCCTTTACCACTGACGGGTAATCTTCAGAGGATGCCGATTCATATAGCAATCTTTTGCGAAAGTGCTGCTGGCCTCTCCAATAGCATACAAATCAAATCCAGTGGTCTATAGATCTCTCTGCCTTCATAACCATTTTTTTTTAACTTTAGGAATGGTAAATTAATTTTGCGTTGTGTTGTATTAAAAGTGGGAAGATAATTCTTTAAAACCTGCCACCCAATACGATGAATGTTTTTTCATTGTTATATGAGGAAGGGGGAAAATATTGCAGTTACAATCCCTCAATTTAATGAGTTTCAGATTTAAATGCCCTCCCTGCTGTTTTATCTACCTGAAATAGGCATGGCATCATGACGTCTTGATAAGGATCTTTCCCTCTAACCAAAAAGTTTGCAGTTGCTTGTTGGCCTTAGTTTTAGGAGGGCCAACCGACCAGGAAAAAGAATAGATTTGCCTGTTGTTGTGCTTTTAAGAGTTGCTTGATAGGTAGAGGTTGTAATGTGATGCTTTCTTCCTTCCACTTTCCACTTTTGAGCCCCTTGTGGCGAAGTACATCAGTGTGCCTTGCTATTAACCAGAAGGTTGGTGGTTCAAGCCCACCCAGCTTGAATTAGATAAGCCTGGATAGCTCAGTTGATTAGAGCATGGTGCTGATAATGCCAGGGTTGCAGGTTCAATTCCTCTATGGGATGGCTGCATATTCCTGCATTTCAGGGGGTTGGACTAGATGATTCTCAGGGTCCCTTACGACTCTGCAATTCTATGATTTGATTGTTTGCAGGAATGAGACATTGACACCTGCTAATTCCTGCCAGCCCAGCAGATATGAAAGTGATCGGTTTAAAAGTTGGCAACTAAGCAGAAAGCTAGGTCTCAGTTCCACTTGTTGCTTTCTGCAAAACTTTTGCAGGCACAAACAGTATTAAAAGCAGGCTTCAGCACTGGATCCATAGCAACTCTTTATCCCATGGCTTGATGTGCTCTCAGAGGAAATCATACAGGGGAAAACATGGCTGCTGCTCCCATATTTCTACATAGCTTCAAGTTGTCAATTGTTTTATTTATTATCATTGTATTTTTACGGTCAAGGATGAAGAGTTTAGTGTGGTTTTCTGCTTCAGGCACTGGAATAACTTGAGATGATTTGCTACTATTGTTGTTGTTGTTGTTGTTATGCTTAAATCCCATCCTTCCTTAAAGTGGTGTACACAGTTCTCCCTCTCTGCATTTTATTCTCACAACAACCTTGTGAAGCAGGTCAGACTGAGAGACAGTCACTGGCCCAAGGTCATTCAGTGAGCTTCATGACTGAGTTAGGATTTGAATCCTGGCTTCCTGGGGCCTCATCTTACACTCCAAACACTATACAACGCTGCCCTTCTTCCCCTGTGGCACACGCTGACTCTCTTGACTGGCTTTCTTGCCCCCATTTTCTGTAGGAATGTCACACTGCCTCAGACCCTTGTCTTTCCCCATCAGCCTTCCTTTGAATCTGCTCACCCTAAAGACCTGCACTTCAAACTCATCTCCAGTGCTATTGATGCTTAGAATTCTCTCCACATCCTCAGTTAAGGTAAATAATAGCCAGACCCTTCCCCTAAGACAACTTGCTTATTCCCTTTCATCTCCAGAGAGAATTTCTGCCACGATGGAGTTTGGAGCTGATTTTTTATAAAAAAAATACATAATCTGGTACATTTGCAGCTGCCTTTGCTTTTATCCTTTGGCCTTGAAATTGCATCTTCAGCCTGCTAGCTCTGCGACTCTCTGTTCAGAGTAATTTGGGAGATATGAGAAATCTTTTTAAGCGAACCGTTTTCCATGCAGAAGGCAATTTGGCAGAAGTGGGTTGTGATTATGGCCAGATTGCTTGAGATCAGTGAAGCTTCCTCTGTTAAGGTGAGTGTGGCATTGTCCCCACAAGCTCACTTTGCTTTCAGCCAGCCCCCACCTGCCAGGCTTCTTACTTACGGTATCTACAACCAGTCCAAGGGGTTTCAATGCACGCCTCCTGGTCTCAGTCTCTCTTATAGAATGCAGCAGGGAGGAGGATGAGGATGGGGACACCTAGAATGAGTTGGCTCTGCGTGTCATTGACTCTGGCGCCACCTACTGTTGGGCTCCCTGCCTTCCATCCTACCAGTCCCATTGAGCACCAACCACTGCTGAAATTCTTCCATCCTTTGTTCACTCATTGCTCTCGCTTTGCTTGTCATTAGTTTTGGCGCCACCTACAGTTAGACTCCCTGCCTCCCATTCCACCAGTCCCAATGGACACCTCAGAACATTACTACTTGAAATTACCCATGCTAAGCAGGTGCTTCATAATTGACCAGGCACCTCAGCCCTCCAGGGCTATATGGGGAAGTTCTCTTGGCCAAAAGGCATACTTAATTGTCGGGGGGAACTTGTATACCTCCTATGGACTCTGGCCCAAATGCCTCAATTCCACTAATTTTGAATACATTCTTGGGGGGGTTTTAAAAGCAAACAAATCCTCCATGTATGTAGTAAGCTAGGATATTGAGGAGAACTTTCCTTTGTGATATACTAGCTTTCTACATTCAAGGCAGTTAGGGTTGTTGTCTTTTGTAAGATAGGAGAGGATTAAAAAAATATGAAGACCATTCCCACACTTGTAATTTAAAGCAGTAGAGTCCAGAATTCTGCCACTATGTTCTCCAAAATGTGTTGATTGCTTCTTATTTTCCCCAAAGCCTTCAATCCAAAAAGATCTGCTTCCCGCAAAGTGGAAGTCACATCCTGAAAAACAAATATCCATTCATTAGCCTTCTAGGTGATATTTTTCTGTGAACCCCACTGTGGCTGTAATTACGGTATACTAAAGTCACCCAGTGTGTTTCGGGAAAAATGTGCCTGCAATCACTTTAATTAACAGGTTAAATCTGACATCTTAAAAGTTCTTGTGGAGAGAGTGTGGGAGTGAAAGAAGGGAATATTTGTGTGCTGTGTAAAGAGGTAGTGGTTTGAATTTTGTTGGTGGAAACCTGAGTTCAGATCATGGTTGGACATTGAGCAGACTGAATGAGCATGAGCCAGTCACTATCTCTTAGTGTTTTCCTACCTGTAATTCTCAGAACTCAGAAGAAAGATGGGTCACAAACATGACAAATTAGATACAGGGGTATAGCTCCCTCTAAGTGGACCCTGGGAAATTCTTGAAGCAGTTGAGATTATTCAGTTTGCCCATAAATTGTTCTGGTGACTTCTCCTTGTTTCTCAGTGTTGGAAGTGCAACAGCAGGACTCATCCCATTTGTTACTTAAGGGTTAATTCTGTTATCAGGAAGTCAGCTAACCTAGAGGGGTGGTGATGGAGGTGTTGCTTAGCAACCTGGCAGGGTGGCACGATCTCTAGTGAGATAGCATGGTGTTTTGATTTTCTGTGTAGTTCTTAGGAACTTTTGCTCTGTACATTTAGTTGCATTTCTTCCTGCTATTTACAAGGCCTGAACCTATAAAGACAAAACCTCTCTGCTTATTTATCCTCAAATTATACTGTTTTGCTTAGTTTCCTCAGTACAATGGCACCAAGACTTTTCTCCCTGCACTCTGCCTGTGTCAAGCATCTTTGCTAACACACAGTGATACTGTTGTGGTTCCATTTCTGTCTGCACACACCCGCTGAGTTCACTATTAGGGTGAGAAACACAACACACAGTGTGCATTTCTTGTTCCATTCACCACTGGCATGTGGCCTTCAGAACACTGTCCAGAAGGGAATACAGCCATCAATCAGAAAGAGGTTCCCTGCCCCTGCTGTAAATGAATGGATACTATTATGAGTTTGGGGTGTTAAACTGTATGTCAGGCCCCTCTAATCCCTGAATCCAGCAAGTGTTAAAATCCAACAAAGGCTTCTAATTTTTGAAATAGCCAGGCTAGACACCTGGTGAGATGTAAGGAGAACAAAGAAAGGAGCTCTGTGAGCAGAGAGTGAGAAGGACAAAACTCGAATCCGGGTGAGTGGTTGTGGGCCAGAAGCAAAGCAGCAAGCAGAGAGAAAGAGTTTGCTGTGCCAATTCTCTTCTTGAATCCAAGACTGTGGCTATGGGAGAAATAAGACCTAATTGGAATTTTAATGCTATGAATCCCTTCATTGTAAACTCAGCTTGTATATACGTGTAAAGAAACCATATATTATAAAAGTATAAAAGACACCACAGTCTCCGCTGTGCCACATTTCCAAAAGGAAACACAAACCCTGGGTGAGCTCCTGGAATCCTGGAAATCACACACTGTTTGGAGATTAGAGTGGAGTGCAATGATAATTTAAAGCTCTCCGGTGCTGCCGCCTCTTCTGGAAGCAAATTGATCTTGCAAAAGGTTGTCCTTGGGAGGGGACAGCATAGGAGACGGTGTCATTTTCGAAATGTCAAGTTAGCTGACTCAAAAGTCATACATTTGCAAAAACCTTGCATGCCAAGCAACCAAGTCACTGCCAGCGTGGCTTTGCCCAACTTACACAACTGGTTGCCTGCAGCATCTGTGAAGGTTTTCATCACTATAGCCTGGCTGTTTTTTAAAGAAAGGCTTTTTTTTGCTGGGTGAGAAACGTCCTTTGACACTGTGTTCTTTTGTTCTTAGCATCAAAGGACAAACCTTCAACACTGGAGACAAAGCAATCCCCCAAACCCACACGTAGCATTGACTAGGTAACTGTTCTAGAAGCAAACAGCACAATGCAACCCCATTAATTGGGAATCTGCGGGTAATTTCAGCTTGTTAAATCACATCCTTTTCAAGGCAGCCTGATTACTTAACAGGAGATAAAAGCAGAGTTGCTTCAGTTCCTCGTGCTGAGTATCAGGGTCAGAGGCTGTTGGCCCTGGTCTTCTGGAGTTGCCATGAAGAATGGAACAGCAATTTCCTGTGAGAAGGACTGTTCTGCGGTGTGGTGGTTGCATCTGGTTGGAGCCATGAATGGTGGTCATCAATGTCCCTCCTTATTAGGGATGGGGAACCTGTGGCTCTCCGGCTGCTTCTGAAATGGACATCCAAGGGTAACTCAGCTGGTTAGAGTGTGCAGATAATGCCAAGGTTGCAGGTACGAAACCTGTATGGGACAGTGGCATATTCCTGCATTGCAAGGGGCTGGACTAGATGATCCTTGGGATCCCTTCTAACTTCCACCATCATCTCCCACCATCCCTAACCACTGCCCGTGCTGGCTCATGGGAGATGGAGGAAGAACACCTGGAGGGTCACAGGTTCCTCACCACCACCAGAGACCAGTGCGCATTGACGACAAACAATGAAATGAATGTAACATAAGAATTTCTGCAGTGCGTCAGAGCATAATTTTGATTTGGCTGCATTCAGCAGAAGATGAGCTACCTGGTAGGAGCATGTTTACAATACAACTATAAATATTATAAATATTTCCCCCATGCACCGCCTGAATTCAGTATTAGGAGGAGCGAGCTGGGGGCAATTCAGCATCAAACTTTACATTGATGGTATGGTTTTGAGGGGCGCTCATGGGAATAAGTTATTTCATGGTCTGCAGTTAATAAAGATGTGCTTGTAGAGCATAGAAGTGAGAATGCATTGCAAGCATGTCCATGCTCAGGGGTGGGGAAGGCATTATATCATTTGCAGCATGCATAAAAGAGGAAGCTCCAGCCTGTCACCCTTCTCCGGGTACATATGCCAACTGACACATGCTTTTCATGCCCCCACCCCGTCCTTTGGAATGGCTTTAGATTTAAAGCAGGTCCTACCATTTTAGCACCATTTCCCTCTCTCTTTTAGGTAGCTATCCCACACTGCCACCTTTTGTCCTTTTCAGGAATTACATGTGCAAAACCCAAAGGGCCTGGATCAGGCCAAAGGCCCATGTGAAGTCCACCGTTCTGTTCTCCCAGTGGCCAACCAGATACCCAGGATAGTCCACAAGCACTAGAGATGGGGGAGAAATCCGATTCTCATTGAGAGGTGAATCTACCCACTGGTGATTCATACTTTCCGAAAGAATCGGCACACTGAAACAGCCCTCCTTGTAAACTTCTCTGAATTTTGCAGTGCAGTTCTCCCGTCAAGTAATGTGCACAAGAATGCATATGCTAAGGTGACTTGTGCATCAAAAGGTATATATTGGTGAAAATAACATAGAAAAATGCATTGTGTTAGGGGGAAATGCTTTGCTGTAATGAACATGTTAGGCAAAATTGCATACAAACATTATTCTATCAGGGTAAAATTGCACTTAAATGCTGGTGAAACAGGATGAGGATGTCCCCCCCCCCCCCAGTTCCCAGGATTCTTGGTGGTGGGGTGAGGAGACATGTGCTTTCAATGTACTTTCAATGTCGTGTCAATGTATTGGGTGTGCGCTGCTTACTTAGCCAGAGTCATTTAATTGCCCTGTACACAAATCAGGATGAGTGCTCCACACAGTGGCGTAGCGTGGGGGTGCAGGGGGGGCTGGCCGCACCGGGCGCAACATCTGGGGGCGCGCGCTCGCACCCGCAGCTCTCTGCCCCTACCTGGCTCTCTCACTCTCTCTCACTGCAGTGCTGGCTGTGCAAATCTGATCCGAGCCAACGGGTCGCCGCCCACTGTGGAGGGGGGGTGCCAGGCGTGCGGTGCAGTGCGGAGAGAGAGCGAGAGGCTATCTGGGGGAGGGACAGTGCAGCGGGGGGCGCAAATTACTTGCCTTGCCCTGGGTTAGGGGGCGCAAATTACTTGCCTTGCCCCGGGTGCTGACAACCCACGCTACGCCACTGGCTCCACAAATGCTTTGTATGGAAGCACCCTTGTTTCACCAGCAGTGATGGGGCTGCTTCTGACACCCCACTGGAAGATAGCAGGCTAGATTAAGGAAGTGCAGGGTAGAGCACATGGCAAAACCCAATCTGTCCTTCCAACACCTCACTGCGCCTTCTCAGCATCTGCCTTCTGCTTCCCTTGCTGCCAAATTGTAGGGCAGGCTGTCATACACTGGCTGTTTCCCATCCCCTCGATTCTCTTTCCTTTCAGCCTGAATTTCCCACTGCCTCCTCTGCTCTGCCCCCCTTTCACCCCCCACCATGTGCACATCTGTCTGCAATCTGCAGAGCGCCAGCTGGACCCCTTCCTTCCCAGCTGTGGGGCTGTTTCTGCTGACGTTTCACAAAACACACACTCTCTTTCTCTCTGCATGTGTGTTTTGAGTTTTCCCTTCCCCTGACTTTGAGGAGCGCTCACCCACTCCAGGTGGGAAGCAATTGCTGCGAAAGTGGGCTGGTGGAAAGGACACAAAGCAACAGGGTGCAAAGCAAACTCACAATCCACATTTGTCACCAGGGTTGCCAACTTTCCCCTTTTTTTTAATGGGTCTGTCTGTACCTTTAATCAGCATCTTAAAAAGCAGAGACATCACCTTGCCAACAAAGGTCCATATAGTTAAAGCTATGGTTTTCCCAGTAGTGATGTATGGAAGTGAGAGCTGGACCACAAAGAAGGCTGATCGCCGAAGAATTGATGCTTTTGAATTATGGTGCTGGAGGAGACTCTTGAGAGTCCCATGGACTGCAAGAAGATCAAACCTATCCATTCTGAAGGAAATCAGCCCTGAGTGCTCACTGGAAGGACAGATCCTGAAGCTGAGGCTCCAATACTTTGGCCACCTCATAAGACTAGAAGACTTCCTGGAAAAGACCCTGATGTTGGGAAAGATGGAGAAGGGGATGACAGAGGACGAGATGGCTGGATAGTGTTCTCGAAGCTACCAGCATGAGTTTGACCAAACTGCGGGAGGCAGTGGAAGACAGGAGTGCCTGGCGTGCTCTGGTCCATGGGGTCATGAAGAGTCGGACACGACTAAACAACAACAACAACTGTACCTTTAATAGCTGTCTGGAATACCTTATTAACACAGGTTAGGCTTGAGATGCACACACACACACATTAGCCCATTTGTAGCACACACACAAATGTCATTTTCCCCACCTGCATCTGCTCTCAAATGGACACGCTGTGGGGTAAAGCAGAACCAATCTGCAATGAGTTTTCATTTTTGGAATGGATCCAGTTTCTCAAAAAGCGTGCTGTTCAGGGGCAAAAAATATATATCTAGATCTAGATTGTGTGTGGACTACAAGAAAAAAAACAAGTTTTCAAGTTTCCATTCTCTAGAGTAAAATGCCATCATTATACAGTCTTCCCCATTTGTCTCTCTGGCAACAGGGCAAGCTCTCTGGACATGTAAACAGCAGTACTTAACTGGCCAGCTAAGACCATTACCGCAGCAGATTTCCTGTTTTAGATCAGAGGTCAGAAACCTTTTTCAGCCATGGGCCGTTCCACCGTCCCTCAGACCATGTGGTGGGCCAGACTATATTTTGAAAAAAAATATGAACGAATTCCTATGCCCCACAAATAACCCAGAGATGCATTTTAAATAAAAGCACACGTTGTGCTCATGTAAAAACACCAGGCAGGCCCCACAAATAACCCAGAGATGCATTTTAAATAAAATAACACATTCTACTCATGTAAAAACACACTGATTCCCGGACTGTCCGCGGGCCAGATTGAGAAGGTGATTGGGCCACATCTGGCCCTTGAGCCTTAGGTTGCCTACCCCTGTTTTAGATTGTAATCTCACAGTTACAGAATCACAGGTTTGGAAGGGACCCTGGGTATCATCCAGACTGACCCTCCTACTGCCTCCACCAAAGCCTGTAACAATTTCCAGTCTTTATTGGCTCCACCCACTGCTGAGCTGTGCACTCAAGAGTAGGGTGACCTACTCTAGATCGGCAGCAACTCTCTGGTGTCTCATAGTCAAACTAAACATGGTGCTAAAAGTGTCCTTAGGAACCACATTGGGTTTTGTATTACAGTATTTGGAAGCAGGCAAGGGAAAGAGTTCATTGGGACCATGGTGAACAGGGAGGAGGGTCCCAATCCTTTCTTCTAGAGCCACAATCTTGGTAAAAACACACTACCATGCAGGGCTATGAGCCTTTGTGAAGAAGAAGAAGAAGAAGAAGAAGAAGAAGAAGAAGAAGAAGAAGAAGAAGAAGAAGCTCCCATTCATGCAGAAGTAAGGATTTTAACAGGACTTACAGGTTGAAATTGATGCTATGAAGTGGAACAAAATTTGGGACACCGTTCCATTCCGGTCAGTGGCATCCCAAATGAGAAAGAACTAATTTAAAGATATTCATAGATGGTACCTGACTCCTGCACTCCTAATAGAATTTCAAGTGCTGATAGTCCTCTATGCTGGGGAGGGTGCAAAGAGTCAGGTGCCTATCTCCATATGTGGTGGTCATGTAAGAGGTACAGTGGTGGCTCGCAAGACGAAATTAATCCGTTCCGCGAGTCTCTTCGTCTTGCGAAGCACGGCTATTAGCGGCTTAGCGGCTATTAACGGCTTAGCGGCTTTAAGAAAAAGGAAACAAACTCGCAAGAACTCGCAAGACGTTTCGTCTTGCGAAGCAAGCCCATAGGGAACTTCGTCTTGCGGAACGACTCAAAAAACAGAAAACTCTTTCGTCTAGCGAGTTTTTTGTCTTGCGAGGCATTCGTCTTGCGGGGCACCACTGTACAGGAATTCAAGGGGGGGATATTTTATGAAATTTGACTACTCACAGGTCAGAAACTGGACTTAGATCCCAGGATGGTGCTTTTATCCATATTTGATGGGGGAAATTGAAATGTTACAAATAAGGACTTAAGACAATTCTTACTATCAGTAGCAATCTTGACAATAGATAGAAGGTGGAAAGAGTTAGGCATCAACCTGCTATGTGAATGGTACCAGGAAACGTGGACCATTGCATTGATGGGAAAACTGACGCAAAAGGTGAAAGACAGGAACAATTTTAAAGAGACAAAAGAAGTTTCAAGCGACACGTTATCCCTTTATTAAATAAGTAGCACAAAAGGTACATTACTGGCAACCAGGCACACATGACCTTCTGTAGAATTGACCGCATATCACAGCATTTCAAATGAAAAAAGAAAATTCTGGTCATAAGTAAAAAAGAACAAATGTTTTGCCGTACAGCAGAGAATCAAGCAACACTCTTAATGAGACATTACATATATGTTTGTGGTGTTACATGTTGTTTGGTTTTTCTCACAAGAGCTTTTTTTTTTAAGTAATGAATTTAAACCTGATTTGAAACAACCACCCACCTCTCCAGTCTCATAACAGATTGGCTGTGGGAAAGGAGACGGTTTGGGGACAGAAAATATTCTCCTTCCAACAGCTTGTGACATTTGAAGTCCAAATGTCTTACTTAACTACAGAGGCACCATAGCTCTGCTCCAAAACTGCACAGCATATATATTTTTTGGCAAAGCTTAGAAGTGGTCGTTCCTTTCATTAACCATCTTGGGCACCACAGTAACTGCTGTTGCTTTGTTTTGTTTTGATCAGGTTTGGTCTTAATTATGTGTTTTTTCTTAAATTGTTCTACGCTGCTCTGGAGGACTATGACCAAAAAGTGGCGCAGGAATATATATTAGCGCAAGGCTGGAGAAAGAAAGTACAGTGGTATCTCGGGTTACGAACACTTTGGGTTACAAATGCTTCAAGTTACAGACTCCACTAACCCGGAAGTAGTACCTCGGGTTAAGAACTTTACCTCAGGATGAGAACAGAAATTGCGCGGCGGCAGTGGGAGGCCCCATTAGCTAAAGTGGTACCTCAGGTTAAGAACAGTTTCAGGTTAAGAACGGACCTCCGGAACGAATTAAGTTCTTAACCAGAGGTACCACTTTACGACTTTAGGCAGCACATAGTTAAACTATGGAACAGGAGGCAGTGGTGGTCACCAACCTGGATTGATTTATTCATGGACAAATTCATGGAGGAGATAGCTATCATTGGCTACGTTAACCATGATGACTATGCTCTGTCTCCATGGTGGGAGGCAATAATGCTTTTGAATACCAGTTGCTGGAAACAGCAGGAGGGGAGAGAGGTCTTGTGCTTGGGTCCTGCTTGTGGATTTCCTACAGGCATCTGGTTGGCTAGATGAGAACAGGATGCTGGACTTGATAGGGCGCTGGGCTGATCCAGCAGATTCTTCTTATGCACCTATGGCAGGCATAGGCAAACTCCGGCCCTCCAGACGTTTTAGGACTACAACTCCCATCATCCCTAGCTATAACAGGACCAGTGGTCAGGGATGATGGGAGTTGTAGTCCCAAAACATCCGGAGGGCCAAGTTTGCCTATGCCTGTCCTGTGGAGAAGTGATGCCTCAAATTCTGATGCCAAATTCTGGATCCAGGAAAACCCAAATCAGCAGCGTAATCCTATATAGGCCTGCTCAGAAGTAAGTCCCCACTGTATTCAAAGGAACGTACTGTTTGATTAGTGTGTATATTAGGATTTCAGCCTTGGTGTTCCAAAAACATTATGCAAATTAGCACAGTTTCTATGCCCTCCCCCCCACTGTATTCTGCAGCCTCCTATTCAAGTTGCTTGCTCTTCCATCCTAAATTTTCTACCTGGATTTTTTCTTTGCAGTATTTGAAAGGTGTTCTTTTGCAAGAACAGAATGGTGGTAATAGGAGACGGCTAGGGCAGGGCTAGAACCAGGCGGGCAGGAATTCCAAGGATGCAGATTTTGCTTCAGCGTTAGGTAGGGATGAAGGAGAAATTTGGTCAAGGACCAAATGGTTAGGGTGCCAATGCAAACCTTCCAGATTTTAACATTTCAAAACTAGGACCGAACCAAAACACACAGCCACCCTTCAAAACTCACAGTGCCGCAAAGGTAGGGTTGCCATATGTCTGGATTTTACTGGGATTTCAAAGGTAGAATTGACATCTGGGGGGGGGGGTGGAATTCTGAAAGGTTTTGCTTTGTTCTGGATCTTAGGCAAGTCATTCAAAAAATTGTGGGTTTTTGGGGGCGGCGTTGTAAAACAAAGCTCAGCAACTTTCAGGTTTTCCTTTAAAAGAAGCTCACCAGTTTTGTGGACTTTTTGAAATATGCAAATAAGCAAAAGGACCCTGTAGATTTGAACCCTGGTCTCTCCCTGGTCCTAGTCTGACACACTGACCACTACACCACTCTGCCATTGACGCTTGAAAAGTCCTCAAAGAAGTCAGGGAAGGTCATTCTTTTTTATATATATATATATATATATATATATATATATATATATGCAGGTTTTGGTGTCCTCGGGTGTCTTCCCGTGTAAAAGTTGGGGTGTCTAGGCGACGTTTCGACGAGGTCTCACTCGTCATCTTCAGGCTGGTGCTTTCGGCTTCTTGTTACTGGAACAGAGCCTGTTCCAGTAACAAGAAGCCGAAAGCACCAGCCTGAAGATGACGAGTGAGACCTCGTCGAAACGTCGCCTAGACACCCCAACTTTTACACGGGAAGACACCCGAGGACACCAAAACCTGCATTCCTGTACCCGTGAAAATCTACGAAAGCAAATATATATATATATATATATATATATATAAAATTATTAATTTTTCAACAAAATTAAGAAAAATAAAAAAGGAACACAACAACAAACAAAGAAAACTGTAAATAAAAACAATACCAAATCCATAAAATGGGATTCTCTGAATCCCATGACTCCCCCCCCCCCGTTCCTTAATTTTCTTTTTCAACTGCGTATCATTTCTACTCCAAATTACTTTTCTACCTCAAATTTCTTACATTATATCTAAAATTACAAGTGTTCTTAAAATCCTGCTGATGTATTAGCCTGTTTACAATACTTTTGTAAGTACATCATAAACATTTCCCATTCTTTTTTAAATTTCTTGTCGTCTTCATTTCTGAGCTTTCCAGTTAATTTAGTCATTTCAGCGTAGTCCATTAACTTGGTTTGCCAATCTTCTTTGGTCAGGACTGCTTCCTCTTTCCATCTTTGAGCTAACACTATCTGGGCAGCTGTCATAGCATACATAAACAATGTTTTCTGGTCTCTTGGAATCTCTGCTCCTACAATACCTAATAAAAAGGCTTCTGGTTTTTTAACAAAGGTAACTCTAAACATTCTTTTTCATTTCATTATAAATCATTTCCCAATAGTTTTGGACCTTCCTACATTCCCACCAGGTATGATAAAATGTACCCTCTGTTTCTCTACATTTCCAAAACCTATTAGAACTTGCTCTGTACATTTTTGCTAATTTAACCGGGGGTAAATACCACTGATACATCATTTTCTTGTAATCCTCTTTCAGTAAAGTACAGTGGTACCTCAGATTGAGAACTTAATTTTTCTGGAGGTCCATTCTTAACCTGAAACTGTTCTTAACCTGAGGTACCACTTTAGGTAATGGGGCCTCCCGCTGCCGCTGCGCCACCGCCACACAATTTCCGTTCTCATCACGAAGCAAAGTTCTTAACCTGAGGTACTATTTCTGGGTTAGCAGAGTCTGTAACCTGAAGCGTCTGTTACCTGAAGCATCTGTAACCTGAGGTACCACTGTACCTGCAGTAAATTTCAAATCTATCTTCCAAAGCCTTTCCCAATCCGTCATTTTTTTTTATATATAATTTTTATTAACAGGCCAATCAAATCACATTAATTCTAAATCACATCAATTTCAAATTATACAGCCAGATTTTTAAAATTTTTGTTGGGGGTACCCATACTATCCAGTCTTTTTATTATTTTCTTCATCTTCTTGTTGTTATCATATATTCCTTTCTTTATGATCTCTGATAATCTTCACAAGCGGGTGAAAGACAAACATCTCCTGCGTGGGTTTTACACTCTCCAAAAGTCATATCACATAAAGGACAGACGCCATTTCCACACCTCCGTTAGAAACATTCCCACAGTCTGTCCACTGATTCACAGGTTTGCCAATCTATAATTCAGAGGGTTCTGCCAAGTCAAGACAACGTTCCGATAACCATACATTCGCATTCCAATGACCCTGGACCTCCTCCCTCTCGTGCTCTCGTCCTCCTTAGGCAAGCCTGTCTTCTCGAGACTCGATTTATAACTGCGTCATAAAGTTTTCCTTCCATCCACCAGTCCTTTCTTTAGTCAATAATTATCTCCCACACAGTTCTTAGTCTCCTGCTTGTGATTAGTAATGACAACGTTTCTTCTCTCTAGAGGCGAGGATTATTGGTACTCACATAAGGCAAAAAAAGAAAAGTTTTTCCTCCCCCCTCGTTCCGTTTAACTCCAACATACCAGTCTTTTGATGATGATTCTTCACTTGATTTATTGTCCCGCCCGTTGCTCCGCTCACAGAGATCACATTATTCAGCAGTCTTTACTCCCGATCTCCACTTGATGTATGTGCAATTAGCTTCTTTCCAATTATAAATTTCCAATTATATATTTCGAGCTAATGCGAACCAGTGCGCTAATTGGAGATAGCGTTCAGGAAGAGCCGGCTTCACTCGAGGGCTTGTGCCAAGTGTCCACACCCCCTTCTTTCGAATCCGGGGGTGAATTATGGACACCGCTGGCAAGGCAGTCCCCCCCCATCCCCTTGGGGGGGGGGCAAGCAAGGCTGCATAATTCCCATAGCAACCTCTTAATTACCTTGTGTGGGTCAGAGAGATGTTATTGTCGGCCATCTTCCAATGCGCCCCCTGGTGGCCCCTTCCCAATCCGTCATTAATAGATTATGTCCCACATCCTAGTGAAGGTCATTCCTGACAATCTGTAAAGCTACTTCAGATGTTCCCTTCTAATGACCCCTTGATCCCAATCCCCCCCCTCCCCGACCCCCAGGCAATTGGTGTGGGATCTGTAAAGGTGCTGTGCCATTTGTGGGAATCTGAGAGGGATCTGAGGCATGAGAAGGGTGGGGGTGGAGTTGGCTGTCTCCGATCTGTGGCTGCTACGTGGTCCTTAAGCTAAAGAAGGAATGTTGAGGTTTGATTTCTGGGCCAAACTGCCTCCTGTTTAGATTACGAGCTCTTAAAAGTTTGATATAAGTGTCTCTGCAGAAACCGCTGTTAAGAGGAATGCACGCAAGTCACCTTCAGAGCCAGAGGTGTAATTAGGTAAAATATACAGCTGGAGGGAGCCTAGACCACCCTTTGATATAGAAGGGAGAGGTGTGGGTGGGTGTGCATATGTTGCGATGCCACGTCAGCAAGATCACACCAGTTTCCTGTTACATTTATATTGTTTAACCATTGGGAAAGCCTCGGGGAATGATTTTACAGCAAGCCCATTTGAAAACAAAACAAACGCCTCCCACATTAATGCATGTATCTGTAAACCCAACCCATCAACTGTAACTCCATCAACACATGGCTTGTCTATGCCAATTGCACCCATGCCAACCATGTGTGTATTTCTTCATATAACCTCCCTGAATATATATATATATATTCAGCCAATAGTCACATTAATCTTCAAAACAAAAGAAATGTGGAAATAAGAAATATAATGTAGGTATGCCACTTATTATGCTTTTAGTGTTTCCAAAAGCACATATGCTTGAGCAATTCCTTGAACTGTGCCCCCCACCCTGACTAGGGTTCATTGTGTAACAAGTTATTGACACAATAATAGGAGCATTTAATTGGGGGGGGGGGGTTACCAGAAATATCTTGGGAGCCACAGGTTCCCCAGCACTCATCTGGGGTGTCAAGAAAGGGCATCTAATGGCTGTTTGGGTTTTTTTTAAAGCATTGTTTACATTTTTACTGCCAAGGAATGGAAGAGGTGCTTGTGAGATTTTTCTGCCTCTGTTGCCAAAATAACTTGGCTGACCTGTCTTGGGTAACGTGCACCTTCCTCGAGTGGGGGGCGGGGGCAGGAGCGGTCCTCCTTCGCTGTTCTGTCTCAGGTAGCAAAATATATTGGGTTCGTCCTGAATAGCAGCTTGTGGGGGGGGCATTTGGCAATAAAATGGTGCAGAGGAGGCTGAACCCCCTTTCCCTTCTGCTATGGTCCCAACCCATATAGCTTTCCCCCTCACCTTACAGCTGCCTTTTGTTAAAAATAAAAAGAGGCCAAGAAATCCATTTATGGCATTAAGGCTCCCTCTAGTTTATTGCTCCAAGATTTAGCTTCTGGAGGCTGTTGGAAGTGGGGTGAAGCCAGAATGATGACTATGATTGGAATTCATGTTAGGGGGCTCCTCCAGGAAACCTGTTTATTCATCATGATTGGCTTACCCAAAGTTTATGCGGATGTCAGACTATGTTTTCTCCTTATGGAGCATTTGTTGTGACTTGTTTTCAAGGCAGTGATACGACAATGAGCATAGATCCTGACTTGCTTGTGGGGTGTTTACATATCTTCCCATTAATTGTTTGTCCACCCGGCAATTTTCTGTGCGTTGCCTTGTCATTTTCCTAGCTGCAAAAAAAGGCTGTTGTGTTGTTGTTTTATGACGGAACATGGTTGAGTTTTTCCTGGAGTGCCTGCTGTGTGGAAATCCAGCTAGGGTTGCCAACCGACCCAACAAAACCCAGCTTGTACTGCTTTTCTGCCTTTAGCAACAGCTTGACCTGCAACCATTGGCAAGCAAAACTTTTCACGACAAAGAGGGGAGCATTGCCACATGCTGATGGTGCAGAGTGAAGGCTTATCCACACAACCTTTGCGCTGTGCTTTCAAGGCACAGATCCAGACTTTTCAGGTCCTGGTCCTGGTCCCAGAAATTTCCCTGGGGAAAAATCTCCAGGGCCTGATGAGCTGCATCCAAGGGTACTAAAGGAGCTTGCGGATGTAATTTCAGAACCCTTGTCTATTATCTCTGAAAATTCTTGGAGAACAAGTAAGACCCCTACAGACTGGAGGCAGGCAGATGTTGTCCCCATCTTCAAAAACAAGACCCAGGTAACTACCGAACGGTGAGCTTGACATCGATACCAGGGAAGGTCCTAGAACAGATAATCCAATAGTCGGTCTGTGAGCATTTAGGAAAGGATGCTGTGATTACTAAGCCCCAGCATGGGTTTCTCAAAAATAAGTCATGCCAGACCAATCTGATTTCTTTCTTTTTTTATGGAATTACAAACTTGGTGGATCAGGGAAATGCTGTGGACACAGTGTATCTTGATTTCAAAAAGGCTTTTGACGACGTCCCCCATGATATTCTCGCAAGGAAGCTGGTAAAATGTGGGTTGAACAAGGTAACTGTTAGGTAGATTTGCAGCTGGTTCACTGACCGAACCCAAAGAGTACTCATTAATGGTTCCTTGTCTTCCTGGGGAAAAATGGCAAGTGGGGTGCCGCAGGGTTGCGTCCTGGGCCCGTTGTTGTTTAACATCTTTATAAATTACCGTATTTTTTGCTCTATAAGACTCACTTTTTCCCTCCTAAAAAGTAAGGGGAAATGTGTGTGCGTCTTATGGAGCGAATGCAGGCTGCGCAGCTATCCCAGAAGCCAGAACAGCAAGAGGGATTGCTGCTTTCACTGCGCAGCGATCCCTCTTGCTGTTCTGGCTCCTGAGATTCAGAATTTTTTTCTTCTTCTTTTCCTCCTCCAAAAACTAGGTGCGTCTTGTGGTCTGGTGCGTCTTATAGAGCGAAAAATACGGTACTTGGATGAAGGAATTGAGGGGATGCTCATCAAACTAGCAGATGACACCAAACTGGTAGGGGTAGCTAATGCCACAGAAGACAGAATCAGAATTCAAAATGACCTTAACAGATTGGAGAACGGGGTGCAAGCTAACAAAATGAATTTCAATAGGGACAAATGTAAGGTTCTGCACTCAGGCAGGAAGAACCAGATGCACAAATATAGGATGGGGAACACCTGGCTTACTAGCAGTACATGTGAAAAGTATCTAGGGCTCTGGGTGGACCACAAGCTTAACATGAGTCAACAGTGTGATGCAGCAGCAAAAAACCCCTAATGCTATTCTAGGCTGCATCAACAGAAGTATAGTGTCCAGATCAAGGGAAATAATAGTACCACTCTATTCTGCCTTAGTCAGGCCACGCTTGGAATACTGAGCCCAATTCTGGGCACCACAATTTAAGAAGGATGTTGACAAGCTGGAATGTGTGCAGAGAAGGGCAACCAAGATGATCAAGCAGGGGTCAGCAAACTTTTTCAGCAGGGGGCCGGTCCGCTGTCCCTCAGACCTTATGGGGGGCCAGACTATATTTGGGGGGGAGAAACGAATGAATTCCTATGCCCCACAAATAACCCAGAGGTACATTTTAAATAAAAGCACACATTCTACTCATGTAAAAACACCAGGCAGACCCCACAAATAACCCAGAGATGGATTTTAAATAAAAGGACACATTCTACTCATGTAAAAACACGCTGATTCCCGGACCGTCCGCGGACCGGATTGAGAAAGCGATTGGGCCAGATCCAGCCCCCGGGCCTTAGTTTGCCTATCCATTATCAAGGGTCTGGAAACTAAGCCTTACGAGGAGTGCTTGAAGGAGCTGGGTATGTTTAGCCTGGAAAAGAGGACACTGAGAGGAGATATGATAGCCATCTTCAAATATCTTCAGGGCTGTCCAGGTAGGGAGGGAGCATGCTTGTTTTCTCCTGCTCTGGAGGGTAGGACTCGAACCAATGGCTTCAAGTTGCAAGAAAGGAGATTCCCACAAAACATTCAGAAAAGCTTTCTGACAGTAACAGCTGATCAGCCATGGAACAAACTCCCACAAGAGGTGGTGGACTCTCCTTCCCTGGAGGTTTTTAAACAGAGGTTGGATGGCCATCTGTCACGGATGCTTTAGCTGAGATTCCTGCATTGCAGGAGGTTGGACTAGATGAGCCCTGGGGTCCCTTCCAACTATGATTCTAGGATTCTATAAAAACCCACATTTTGCAGGTGAATCAAAGCAAATGGCAGTTGAGTTTTTCATGGATTACCATTTGCTATGATTCACTTGTAAAACGTGGGTTTTCCCCTGGAAAGTGCTGGGACAAAAAGAAAAAGAAAAAAGAGAGACCTGGAAAGCCCTGACTTGTGCCTAGAAACAGCACAAAAGGAAGTGCGGATGAGCTCTGAGCTGCTGTTAAAAGCACCCCAGCAATTAGTGGCTTGGGAGATTTAATCAGGAGGAAATGTTCTTTTAAAAACCTTCCTACATTGCATTGCATTGTTGTGATTTGCGGCCCTTGAAGTTGTTGTTGTTGTTAATAATAATATTTATTAAGTTTTCCATTTTAACAATCCAATAAAAACCACATTTAAAACATTCCAAATTATAAAATAATCAAACAATCCAAATATTATGCCAAATTAGAAATCTTTGGTTGGCTTCCCATGCTATGAGGTTGGGGAGTGATGATCATTTCACATTTGTGCTGCTTCTCTTAATTAGTCCAGGTAGTTCCAATAAATCAATCCAATGTTAATCCTTCATTGGTTTTTAACAGCCTCTGAGTTCGTCTGGCAAGCGAGTGAAACCAATACAGTATGTTTCTGTGCGGGTGTTTATTTTCTTTTGTTGTTGTTGTTCCATCAGGAATCCTGATCATGGAACCTCTGATCTAACTGTGCTCAAAGGAGTCTTTTCATGCATGGATTTTGATAAGGGTGTTGCAGATTGAGTGGAGACATATTAATCAATTCATCATGCCAGTTTCAGCCCATCTATTAGATAATCAGTTAAGTCGCAGCACAGAAACAATTTATAGTCTGCACGAGGAATGCTCCTGCAGTTTTCTGTTTGCGGAATAATTTTGTGGAATAGCAATTGACTGAAAAAAAAGAAGAAATAAAGCATCTACTTAAATAATAATAATAAGTCAATTCATTGTGCATCAGTTTACAAAATAGCAAAACCAACCCAGAAGCAGGTTTTCTATGGTTTTAGGGCAGGGGTAGGGAACCTCTGTCTCTTAAGATGCTGTTGGACTGCAACTTGCATCATGAACCTGACGACTAGCTGTGTTTGGTCAGGGCTGGTGGAATCCAGTAACATCACTGTTCTTGTTTTGGATGAAGTGAGCATGCAGAGTCATAAGTATTGTGCTGTCTTCAGCTAAGTCCGGCTCAGAGTACAACCACTGAAATAAAGGGACCTAAGTTAATCCTGGGATGCGGGTGGCGCTGTGTGTTAAACCACAGAGCCTAGGACTTGCCGATCAGAAGGTCGGCGGTTCAAATCCCTGTGACGGGGTGAGCTTCCGTTGCTCGGTCCCTGCTGCCGCCAACCCAGCAGTTCGAAAGCACGTCAAAGTGCAAAGATCAATAGGTACCACTCCGGCGGGAAGGTAAACGCGTTTCCATGCACTGCTCTGGTTCGCCAGAAGCGGCTTAGTCATGCTGGCCACATGACCCAGAAGCTGTACGCCAGCTCCCTTGGCCAATAAAGCGAGATGAGTGCAACAACCCCAGAGTTGGTCAGGACTGGACCTAATGGTCCTTTAAGTTAATCCTGCCCATTACTTTCAATGCATCTACTCTGAGTAGGCTTAACACGGTATACAGCCCATTGTCTTAAAGAGAGGCATCCTACCTTTTTGTAAGCGCTTGTATAAAAAATAATCATTTTACCGCAGGTTAAAAGGCGTTGGGGTGGTTTTTTTTAAAATAAAATAAAATAATAAAATAATCACAACAGAAACAAAATAGTTCCTCTATACTGTATACGTAAACATGAAATATAGTGTCATAATACGTATCTGCACGGGGAAAAGTCAATTATGAGTTAAAGGGCATTGTATACATATTAGGTGTCCTTGGCTCCTATGATTCTATTTTGTTTTAAGCAGAATGTCTAATTATATGATTGAAAATCATATCTAAGGTTGAACTTTGTCTTGGGATTTTTCATTCCCACAGTGAACAAGCAGACTTCATTTTTCAAAGCCATGTTCTGCTCCCAGTGCTTTATCCCATTCACTTTCATCCGATTCCAAGATGTCATCTGCTTTGATAGACCAAAAGTTTTAAACTGATTTGTCTAACTGATTTTAAACAGTGCAGCCCTAATTTTTCTGCAAAGGTGTGTGTTGTTCCTTGTGCATGTGCTTCTGGGGACACATCCAGAAAATAGTGAACATGCCCAGGGCTTTGTTTGCACATGCATGCTCATCCTTTGACTTCAGTCCTAAGTGGTGATCAGCATTTAGGTGGTTTGAGCTCTGAGCTGCCACCCTCCAAAATAAAACTCTTCTATATTTCTGGGAGAGGATGCTTTTCTCAATGGTGCCTACTCACACCTTTAGCTGCCTGTCACGGGACATGTGACCCAGTCGCCCCTATCACGGTGTGGGTGTGCGTTAATTAGGGTTGCCACGTTTCCTCTCTGGCCCTGCTCCTCTGCTTTTAAGAGCTGCCCTGGCACACAGCTCTGCAAACTCGCTCTCTGGCATTCTCCCTCTATGCGTAAAAGTGTCACCTGCTCAACTTCTCTTTTGTAGGCCTGCTGCTTAAAAGCGCAGGAGCGGAGCTCATAAGAAAAAATTGGCAACCTTTGTTGGAAACGGGCCAGTCGTGTGCAGCTGCAGCTGGAGAAGCTGGTGGCCTCAGTGGCTGAGGCTGGTGAACCCTATAAAAATAAGCAAACAGGGAGTGCTCTGGCCCAGCGCAGCTGCCTTTTGCAGCTTCTCTAAAGCGGTAGACCCACCTCCTTCTCCCCCCCTCGCCACCCCTTTCCTCTCTCCCTCTGTCTTCTTCCTTGCCTGCCAAAAGCAGCTCGGAGTCGAGGCTGGCGTCCCCTCCACCCCAGCCCGTCCCCTCCCTCCCTTCTCCACTTTCTCCCCTCCCCTCGTCTCCTCTTTCCCCCACAAGGAAAGCACAGCCAAGCCCGTTCAGCCAATGTGATCCCCGGAAGGGTTTAGCTGGGGGTGGGGTGGGGAGGGGGCTTTCTGGGGTGGGGGGTGGAGAGAGAGAAGGAAAGTCAGTCTCTTTCCTCTTGCACTCTCTTTCCGAAGTAGAAGCTCAGAGTCTGGAGGTGAGTGTTGGTGCCGCAAAGCCCGAGAACTGGGGAAGAAATAATAACAATAATAACAATGCTGCCCCAACACACACCCCTTTCCCCACGATCCCAGATCTTTCTTCTTTTTCTTTGCAGAGAGGAGGCAATTCTGGCTACACACGAGGACTGAGCCGGCCACCCTCCTCGTCTCAGGACCAAGCCGCCTGAAGGCAAGATGTCCCAGCTGTCTGTCAAGGAACATCTGGATGGGATTCTCTCTGACTTTGAAGGTAGGGCCAAGGGACCCAGGCGTCCGGGCAAAGAAGTGTCACGCTCTCGCCCTCCCCATCCATATGGTTTCTGCTAAGAGGGGGCGGGTTACAGTTCCAGAAGGCAGGGGGCTGCCTCGCTTTCCTGGAAAATTTGCAAGAGAGAGAGATGCACCAAATGTTAAAGTGTGGGTGGTGGCAGATCTGGGTCTGTGAAATCCAGGAAACTGCTATAAACTTAGTGCTATTTCCAATCCTCTTCTCAGAGGAGGAAATTACCAAAGCAAACCTGCTGGAGTTCGGTGCTTAATTTATTTTTAAAAAGAAAAAAGTCAGGTGAAAGTTGACTGCACAGTCACACCCTGGGCTGTGTGTAACCATGATTTTGCAGGAGTGCAGAATGCCGTATTGGGTGCTGGAAACAGTTACCTGTGCATCTCCATATTCTAGAAGGTTTCTAGTCCTCATGCCTGCAAAGATATCATTGAAAGTGTGTGGATAGAATAATATTTCAAGTGGGTGGGTGTGTGCTTTGGAGCCCTTTATAGACCCTCCCCTCCCCTCTCCACCTGGTGCTTACAAAATCAGACTAAATTAAGCAAATCAGTATACATTACCCCAAGATGCAAATTGCATAAATTGTGTAGGATACAAGTTTCAGCTTTCTTGGTGTAGAATTTGGATACAGAGTTCATATGTTTTAAATGTAGAGTGCACGGTCTCCTGGTCAAAATCCAAAGCTGCCCTCTACTGAGCCAATATTCTCTACACTGACTGGCAGCAGCTCTCTAGCGTCTCCAACAGAGGATGGGGCTTTCCCTGCGGGAACTATGTAAAAAAAAAAGGTAATTTGGGTACTCCAGTCAGAGTTCAGATTTGCTCATGTAGCAAGCCAGTGAAACAGGGACAGAACCAGTGATAAACACCACGGACTCAAGATTGCAGTTGAAACGAATCAGTCAGTTTATTGATGTGCGGTGCTTCATTCAAAGCATCTTATCTTCACATGGAAGATAATGACATTCTGAACTCTGAATCAGATAGAACCACATAATGCAATATAGAGTTGGGATTGCATGAGAATAGCATTATAGTAGCGCTAACAAAACAATCCACCAGACTGCTATCTGCTATCCTAACTGAAGATTTGGACCCCTGATGTTCTCTAGCCCATCCCACTGTGTCATAGAATTTCTACGTTCTGTAGTATATTCTCATTTCTGTGTTTTGCAACATACTTAGAGTTTTGGAATAAAGTTCATGGTTACCCAGCCAGCCAGCTGGGGGGTGGGGTGGGGGAATCACATGAAGAAGAACTGAACAGATTCCAAGCAGAGAGAGGCAGAGGCAGATTCCTCTGAACATATTTTATATTAATCAGGAAGAGGATCAGGAGGCTGGAATTTTCCATCATTTATGTCAATTCCAATGTGCATGTAGGTGAACCCTCTTTTAGAGACAGACCAAGGTTGAGGAACCTATTTCAGCTGAAGGTGACATTCCTTTCTGGACAACCTCCCCAGGGCTTCATACCAGTGGTGGGTGGGGCTAAAGGCAAAGTAGGCGGAGCAATGGATGTTAATTTTTACGTTTGTGTTTGTGTCTAAGAAGTTGGCCAGTTGCTTGCTCTGAACAGGGTTGTACCTTCTCCTGAAGGAGCAGGCAGTCAGTCTGGGAATCGCTTCTGGACGCAGCCTTTGTCCTCTGAGACTATAGGGAGGGATGCTGGAGAATTTTGATGGAAATGGAAGCGAAAGCTGCCGGTATTTGCTTATTCAGCCCATGACTGAAATGGAGATCAGGCCAGTGAAAACGATTGGTAGTCTCTGTTGTTGTTGTCGATCTGCAACAGATACGTAATTATTGCATTGCGCTAGAATGAACAGTGTGGCATAAGAATGGAATTAATTACATAAAATTCTGCCACAGCAGACAGTAAGATGAGTAGTGCAGCTTTTGTTGGAAGCCAAGCTTCAGAGGAATGGAAGCAGCCTTTAAATGTGAACTGAATTGAATTTCTTCCCTAGATCTGGTTGTGCTCACGTCCTACTTGTAGACTACTCATTGGGGTATCTGGTTGGCCACTGTGAGAACAGAGTGCTGGACTAGAGGGCCTTTGGCCTGATCTGGCAACCAGGTTCTTCTGGTGGTCTTCCTCCCATCTGCCCTTGTACCATCTCGCTCCCCTTCCCACAGCTTGACTTGGCCCAGCACCAGGTGTCTAGATTGAAAGCTTCTTGTAGGCAGGGACCTTGTCTTCCCATGCTAGCTAAAGCACCATGCACATACAGAGTGCCATAGGGATAACGTAAGGGTCAGACTGAGTCCAAACCAAAGGCCAGGTGGAACAGCTCTGTCTTGCAGGCCCTGCGGAAAGATGTCAAGTCCCTCAGGGCCCTGGTCTCTTGTGACAGAGCATTCCACCAAGTCGGGGCCACTACTGAAAAGGCCCTGGCCCTAGTTGAGACAACTCTTCCGTCTGTACAGT
The DNA here is from genome assembly GCF_965153285.1 of Podarcis tiliguerta. NCBI lineage: Eukaryota > Metazoa > Chordata > Lepidosauria > Squamata > Lacertidae > Podarcis > Podarcis tiliguerta. The sequence goes on from NC_139547.1 coordinate 34,949,146, forward strand.
ATGCTACATTCAGCCATGCAAATGTCAAGAGGTTCCTCTACATGCACTTGCTTCTCTACCCAGGCAAGCGAGAGACATTGTCCCAGCTTGCCACTCAAGGAAGGGGTGGACCATGAGCAGAGATGGGTGTGACCTGTGGGAGACTCCCAAGAACCAGATACAAATGGCTGAATCCAGCCCCTGGGTCAGAGGTTCTACCCTCCCCACCTAAACTGCATAATACTCAGTATAGATCCATTGGAATTAATTCACTGATAGCTAGCTATGCTCTACCTCCACTGTTGGAGGCAGTGCACCTCTGGGTACCAGTTGCTGGAATTCACAAGTGGGGAGACACTGTTCCTCTGCCCAGGTCCAGTTTGCAGGCTTCCCATTGGCCACTGAGATCAGGATGCTGGATCAGATGGGCCTGACACTTTTCAGCTCATTAGTTTCAGCAGGTCTACTCTTGAGTATGCCTTAGTTTGATTCAGCCATGAACTTTGAGTCTTCTGCTTGCAAAGCAGAGTCTCCACCATTGAGCTATGGCCTCTCCCATAACTGGATGATGAAGATAATGATTATGATTCCCTAAATGATGATGATCCCCAGGGCTGTCTCATCCCTTGTCGTGATCTCAGCCGAGCCTTTGGCTTTGTCGAAAGCAGCAAAGTCAGGCTTAAACCTCTGCAAATATAGAGTGAGTGCGCGTTAATCAGAAGAAAATTTGACCTGGTGAGTGTGTGAAATATATGATGCCTCTGTGTACTTTAATGTGTTTGTATAAGGGATTTCGATATGCCAAGGGCCCTTTGGGTGTGTACTTTAAAGATGGAATTTGTGAAAAACTCCTGCAGTAGAATCCCACCCCCAACCACCTCCGTTTTCTTGCTTCCACCGTTTCTGAAAGAAATATATTCACCCCACCTCTCTTTGGCCCAGATGAAAATGAGCTCTGCCCAACCCAAATATCAGGGACCATCACCCTCTGCCCATCTTGATCCATCAGATATTTGGGCACCTGTGTTGGAAACACCCGCATGAGTTGGGTGAAAGGACTTCTTCACACAGCACATAGCTGGACTCTGGAATTCAATCCCACCAGGAGTGATGGCTACTCACCTGGATGGCTTCTAAGAGGATTAGATGAAGCTGTAGAGCCTAGTCTATCAGGGGTTACTGGTCATGGTGGCTAAATGTTCTTTCTCCCCTTTCAGAGGCACTCCGAAATGCCATTTACTGGGAACCACAAGTGGAGAGAGTTGTCCTTTCAGGTCCTGCTTGCAGACTCCCCATAGGCATCACCATGAAAACAGGATGCTGGGTTTTATGCCCCATTGGCCTGATCCTGCTGGCTCTGAGATATAAAACCATGCTAGTCAGTGCAGGCAGAACCGAGGGAGGCAGATGAACAGTTGGACTCTGTGTAGAGACTTGGTGAATCAGCCCATTTTGGTTCCTCACCTTTTTCCCAATCTTAAATTCAGTTTTCCACATTTCCACAGCAGTTTGAAATTTATTTATTTTTATAAAGTTCTAATGAAAATTAATCAGCACTTCATTGCGGACTTCTTTTAATACACCCATTTGTATATGCAGTTTTGACTAAGTGCTTATCCACAATTACTTCCCCCCCCCCCCCCCCACTTTTTCCAGGCATGGTCCTCAAGTTATATCTCTGTGTGAGTGCGCTTTTTTTCTCCGAAGCTTTCCTTGCAAAAACCTGCTCTTTAGAGCTTAATCAGAACAAACAGCAATCTGCAGAAAAGCTGAATTTACATTTGCTCCAATTCAGCTTTACTGGGCAGGTTTTTGTGGGGAAAGCTCGGTTGTGGGGGACAACCCCACTGAAACACAAAGCATTAAACCTCTGCCTGAAAAGAGTGCGGAAAAGAGTATGGATAAGCCCAAATACCTGCAAAGCAATTCCCCCTAATATAATTCATTTTTGTATGTTAGTTTCAGAACTATGTGCATGTTCTGTGCACGTTTTACCTTAGCATATGCATATTTGTATACATTGCTGGAGAGCTGCATTGCAAAATTTGGAGGAGTATGAATTTCAAAAGATAGCTGAGTTTAGGTTTCGTGTCTCATTTTGGAAAGTGCAAATTAGGTACGTTCTCCTTTATAAACGAGCGGAATCAAATTTCTCCCCCATCCCTAACTTGGTGCAAGGCATTTTCTAGATGTGATAATTAAGTAGAACCTCCTCATTTCAAGGCAGTATATCTTTGAGTTCCCGAAACCAGGTAGACCGGCTACCTTCATGCTGTGCCTGTTTGATCTCTGGAATCATCTGGTTGTCTACTTTGGGAGACAAGATATGTGTAACTAGATGGACTTTAGGTCTCCGTGAAGCAGGAACAAGTGTAGCCTAGAGAGAGTTCTGAGGGCCAGATAGGAAGGTCTAGAGGGTTGTATTCAGCTCCCAGGACTGAACTTCCCTACCCTGATATAGCTATGAATGGGATGGAATGGAACCTCAAGAGCCAGCATGGTGTAGTGGTTTGATTGTCAGACTAGGACCTGGGAGACCAGGGTTCAAACCCTCACTTCGCCATGAAATTCACTGGGTAACCTTGGGCCTCTCAGCCTAACCTACCTCGCAGAGTTGTTGTGGGAGTTAAACTGGGAGAGGGAGAGCCATATATACGGCCTATAGCTCCTTGGGGGAAATAAATACTGCTCGGCACAATAATAATAAATAATAATAAAATTTTATTTATATCCCGCCCTCCCCAGCCGAAGCCGGGCTCAGAAGGGCTAACGACAATAAAAGTAACACAACAATTAGACTAGGGCTGCACATACACCATACATTTAAAGCACCCAAAAAAAACCCCCATAATCCTGGGAACTATAGTTTAAGGCTGCTGGGAATTGTAGCTCCGCAAGCAATAAAACTACCATTTCTAGCGTTACTGCATGCTTGCTTTAGATGGCTGGTGTGTACACAACCCAAATGACTCGCAAGATCCCTTCCAACCACATAATTCTACGAAAACCCTTGCACAGAGCGGAGGATTCTGGTCTGGGTTGTTGGCAGTGAGCAACAGTGGTGTGTTTGGCAGGCAGCCACTCTGGAGAGCAGCTGTTTGCACACACTGGCTTGAAACGCAGGTAATTAACCCAGCCCCACCATAGCATTAAGATACCGAATTATCCTGAAGAGTCTCCACAGTGTGTGTTGGGAGGAGGGGGAGACCGGCTTGTGTGTGCTCACAGAGAGCCTACAATAACCAGCTTGTCTCTGTTAAGACAGGAAGGGGGGCGAGAGGGAAGGAGTGGGTTAGGGAGAGAGAAGGCAGAAAAGCAAAAGAACAAGCGGCTTCCAATTACCAGCTGTTGCTGTCGCAGTGTCTCCACTTCAGCATTTCACAGATTGTAATTAAGGAAAGTTTTGGAGCGGGGAGAGAGCGGAGGCTTGCAGGCAGGGCTTCTGCGGTGCTTAGATTACAAGAATTGTTCAGGACATGGCAAAGCACAGAACAGCAAGCCCTCTTTGAGAGGGGATCCGTGGGTTAGGATGATGGGGGCAGACTCATGGGGAGCATGGCTAGACAAAATGGTTGGGAGGGAACTCCTGAGGTTTTCACACAGTATCAAAAATTGTGGAAATAAACAGGAGGCAAAAAAGGATCTGGGGAGGTGTGCAAGTCTACCAGTGGGTATCAGCTATGACCATTATCTTGTGCTCAGGTCCTTTCTGTGGACTTCCCAGAAAAGGCATCTTCTTGGCCACTGTGAGAACTGGACTAGATGGGCTCTTCTTATGATCTTACATGCGCACAAAAAGTCCAGTCTTGCCGCCTTTATTTTCTGGCCCTGCTCCTGTGCCTTTATCAGCAGGCAGGTGCTCCAAAAGGTAGCCGTTTTTCCTGACATTGAGCAAGCGATGGGCAAACCAACCCCAAAGATCAGAGGAATGGAGGAACTCAACCCCCCTCTTCCCACAAACACATTTTAAAAGGCTGTGGAATATTAATCAGCCCAAAGGCCTGGGTTAAGAGGAAGTATGGATAAGCCCATAGCCATGGTCACCAACTTGGATGGCTTTAAGAGAGTGGCGAGACAAATTCACGGAGAATAAGGCTGCCCATGGCTACTAGTCACCATGCCTACATCCTATGTCCAAGATCAGAGGCGGCATGCCTCTAAATATCAGCTGCTGCTGAACAACCAGAAAAGTGGACTGTTCTGCTCATATCCTGCCTGCTGTCTTTCCTTGAAGCTTCCTCCATTGCCAGAGGTCATTTGCCTCTGAATACCAGTTGTTGGGAATCACAAGTGGAGAGAGGCTTCCCTTTGGAGCTCCTGACTGGCCGCTGTGAGAACAGGATGTTGGACTAGGTGGCTCTAGTAGAGCTCTTCTTGTATTAATCTTTGGTTTTCACTGTGTCCACATGAAAGACAAAAGAGGACAGGCTGTGCCCAAAAGGCTCTGATCTAATCTGGGATCTGCTGGAGGAAACAGCTGACTGCCATTTCCCCCAAACACAGGGCTCCATGGAAGAGTATGGGAAGAGAGGAAGCAGCCTTACATTGAGTCAGAACATTGGTTCATCTAGTTTCAGTATCCTCTACACTGATTGGTAGTGGATGGTTTTAGACAGGAATCTCTCCCAGCCCAACCTGGAAGTGCTGGGGGTTGCATCTGGGACCTTCTGCATGGGAGGCTGTTGCTCTGCCTGAGTCTTGTGGCCCCACACTGCAGGGGTTTGCGTGGCGGTATAGAATGGTGTTTTCTCAGCCTTCCCCTTCCACAAATGTGTGATATGGTGTCAGAAGTACCACTCTTAGATAGCTTCTGGCTATGAGTTAGTGGAGTGCAAAGTGCTTTAAATGGAGCCACCTTTCTCTCCCCTAATTTTTTTTTAATGCAAGATTTTAGTCTTTGGCTGTAAAGGTGTGTTTGAAAGTATGTGAGTTTTCACTAGGCATTGCCCACACACTTTGAGAAGGCTAGAAGCCATAGCCCTTAGGACTAAAAAACCTTTCTTCTCAAGAAGCTGAGTTCTGCACCCACTGCATTCTTATTCTGCATTTTCCTCTGCTCCTGGAGAACTGTGAACACACTTTGCCATGAGTTTCAAGGAGCGTGTATGTGGGCGATCCTGTTGAGCTGATGAACAGACTTCCTTTCCCCCTGGCTGCTGTGGATCACGGAAAAGGAGACGGGTTGGGGGAAGCCATCCCATCTAGAAATCCTTTGCTCACCAAGCGCGAGCAACTGTGTGCAATACTGTTATTGCTTCCAAAGGAATGCACCCACACCTATAATTACTGACATTAACCTTTCAGCCATCAGTCCTCTCCATTGCTAGGGAAGACACATTCCAGAGATTGGGTTGCATTCACTGGGTCAGGCCAGAACGAGTACAAAACAACAACAACAACAACAAATCTCACTTCTGGATGGGTTGCAGAGGAGTAGAGGAATAGCTGCTGTTAAATGCGCAATTTCTTGGGGCCAGATTACTGCTACTGATAATTAATAATAATAATAATAATAATAATAATAATAATAATAATAATAATTTATTATTTATACCCTGCCCATCTGGCTAGGCTTTCTTTGCCCTACCTGTATCAGCTCCAGAAACAGCCTCTGTCGCCACACAAGCAGCAGCAGTAGTCATCAATGTAGGGACAGACCAACCATTACTTTTCTGCACCCCAGTTCTCTTCCTGAAGATGGTCGGGAAGGATTGCATGGAGAGAAAGAGAGAAAAGCAGCTGTGTTGTTTGTCCGTGGGGGGGGGGTGGTTTGAGAGCACAGTGGCAGAAACATCTGGCCTCTGACAGTGGAGCAGCAGTGGCTGGTGGCCATTGGGAATACGAGGGCAGAAGGCAGAGAGTTCAAGAGGAGGGAAAGCCAGAGCCAATAACCAGCAGAAGCAGCCCCTGACTGGTTGCAAGCAAAAAGGCAGGGAGGTGGGAAGAGGCTAAAGCTGATGGGGTGCTGGCCCCATTTGCCCTCATGGACTAACCTCCAATGCAGTGGAGGTGCAAAACGACACTTGAAGAAGGTGCAAAGCAGGGCTGGTGAGCAATGTGACCTGGATAAATTGGACGCAGACTGGGAATAATCCCAGGAGCATTCAGCTCCTGGATCTGAGGTTCCCGTTGGAGTATGTCACAAATAAATAAAACAGGAACACTCCTGTAACACCCCAAATACCCACATCTCAGCTCTCGGCCTGCTTTGCTTCCCTCTGCTTTTCTTCACTGACTCACAGATTAGAAGAGGAGGTTAAGGGGTGATATGATAGCCATGTTCAAATATATAAAAGGATGTCACATAGAGGAGGGAGAAAGGTTGTTTTCTGCTGCTCCAGAGAAGCGGACACGGAGCAATGGATCCAAACTACAAGAAAGAAGATTCCACCTAAACATTAGGAAGAACTTCCTGACAGTAAGAGCTGTTTGACAGTGGAATTTGCTGCCAAGGAGTGTGGTGGAGTCTCCTTCCTTGGAGGTCTTTAAGCAGAGGCTTGACAACCGTATGTCAGGAGTGCTCTGATGGTGTTTCCTGCTTGGCAGGGGGTTGGACTCGATGACCCTTGTGGTCTCTTCCAACTCTATGATTCTATGATTCTATATTCATTTAACTCTGCAGTTAGGAACATAGAACGGTGCCTTTATATTGAGTGAGATCACTGGTCCATCTAGTTCATTATTGCTTGCGCTGACTGGTAGCAGCTCTCTGGGGATTCAGACTGGAATCTCTCCAAGCCCAACTTGGATAGGCCAGGGATTGGACCTGGGTCCTTCTGCATGCCAAACAGATGCTCTGTCCCTGAGCCTTGGCTCTTCCCCACCCTGCAATGGAGCCGGGCGGTGGCAGGGTTTAGAAAGGCTGATTTGGTTGGCAGCCAGTCCTGAGAGGCGGCTGGATTGACACGCACGCTGCGTGAGTGTCCGGCACGAGAGCTTGAGGAGCCCCCTGGCCCTCCAAGTCGGCCTTTTGATTCTGTGTTGACAATGACAAAGTGTTTTGTGCCACCCCCTCTGCCTAGTTCAGGGGTCAGCGCAGAGTCGCCAGGGGTTCGACCTCTGAGGGCAGCGCAGGGCAAAGTGCAGAAATGGATTCCTCTCCTCGCCCCGAGGGAGGTAGTAAATGTTATAGCTTGTGATGGACACTCCAGCCGAGCAGGTAGAGGCAAAGGCGGCTAGAGGAGGGGAACAAAAAGAAAGAAATGGTTTTCTTGACATTCCTACAGGAGAAGGCTTGTAACGCAATGGTAAGAGCATCTGCTTTGGGTGCAGAAGGTCTCAGGTTCAATCCCCAGCATCTCCAGGTAGGGCCAGGAGAGACTCCCTACCTGAGACCCTGGGGAGCTGCTGCCAGTCAGTATAGACAATATTGGGGTAGATGCACCATTGGTGTTATTCAGCATACTAGAGGGCTGCAGCTGAGTGGTAGGACACCTGCTTTGCATGCAGAAGGTCTCTGGTGTTCCTATGCTGCTAGGTAAGTAGGAATCTCCTCCAGACCACCAGACACACAGGGTTGTTTCCAATGTTAGTCCTACTCAGAGTAGGCCCATTAAACTTGTTAATTAGATTAACTGGGTCTAGTCTTGAGTAGAAGTTAGAGAGGAGAGAGGAGCTTTTTTTTAAAAAAAAAATCTATTACAAATCACTAACATAAACTTGCTTCAGACATTTGTTGTTGTCTTTGAGATTTATCTGGGTCTTTCTTATTTTTTGCAAAGCCAAGGCTACAATTCTACACATGCTGGCCTGGGAGCAAGACTAATTCAGCTCATAGATATGGACAATATTTCTTGCTTGGGGTTGGGTTGTTGTGGTGGGGGATTGTGGAAGGTGGAGGAAATCAATGGGTGGTGCGAATAAATTGGAATAGTCAAGCATCAGCTTGGGACATTTTAGCTTAGAGAAAAAGCAAGTTAAGAGGAGACACGGTAGAAATTTATGAAATGTACACATAGCATGGAGAAGAGTTTTGCTCCCTCTCCGATAAGCCTGGATCTTGTGGCGATCCATCGGGACAGATAAAAGAAAAACTTTCATCATGCAATGTATAGTTAATCTATGGAACTCTCTGCCACAGGAGGCAGTGGTGGTCACCAACTTGGATGGCTTTAAAAGAGGGTTAGCCAAATTCATGGAGGAGAGGGCTTATCGAAGGCAGAAATGCTTCTGAATGCCAGTTGCAGGAAGCCTCAGTGCTCAGATCCTGCTTGCTCGTAGCCCACAGGCATCTGGGTGGCCATTGTGAGATGCTGGACTAGATAGGCCAGCATGCTCTTAAGTTTGCTTTGCCTTCCTGCGTGAGCAAAGCTCCTTCCCTCCTCCCCAGGTGGCTGGTTCCTAGATGAGACCTGGCAGCACACATTCCAGGCCCAGCCAGTATTCATTTAGCAGCGCCTTGGGCTTGTTGGAGCAAGCTCTCACGCCTGCTCGACTCCAATAGGAAACCCCTCTTGTGCCCTTCCTTCCAGGTGGAACCTCACCTCCTCTTTGATTAGCTTGGAAGATCCACTTTCACCTCCAAAAGCCACAGGGCTGGCAAGGAAGTAGATCAGCTGCAGAGACACCGGCATGTACCTCTGTGAGCCTGTCAGGCCAGAGATCCCTCCAGCATATAATTGATCCCATGTGGCTGATGAATTGGGGCAGAGGGGATTCTCTAGGGCAGAGATTGCTCCAGAGCTGGGAGTGTGTTGGGAATGAGGAGTATCTGTCCTATCAAGCCAGAAAGTGGGGGAGAGTACAGTGGTACCTCAGGTTAATTCGTTCTGGAGGTCCGTTCTTAACCTGAAACTGTTCTTAACCTGAGGTACCACTTTAGCTAATGGGGCCTCCCGCTGCCCCCGCGCAATTTCTGTTCTCATCCTGAGGTAAAGTTCTTAACCTGAGGTAATATTTCTGGGTTAGCGGAGTCTGTAACCTGAAGGACTGTGGGGCCTGCCAGCTGCTGTTTCCAGCTTCTGCCATCAGTGCTGGTTCTGACTTCTAAAAAGTCTATCGCAGAAAAGTCCAGTGTTGAGTGCTTGCCATTCCTTTAGCACAATTTATTTTATAAAATTTATACACCGCTTGAATGTAAAACAGGAAAAAAACTCAAAAGAGTTGCAGTGTTAAAACCACCTCCGTCCATGCAGCTCACTGGATACCCAATAAACTGTAGTGTATACACAGCCTAACGTCTCTCTGAAATGTTCTTAACCAACCCTGCTGCCTTGGGGAATCCCTCTGTTCCTACTGCTGAATGGGACCAATACAGCTGCCCCCCAAGTCCGGCCCTGATGGTGCCACTGCCTTCCACAGCCTAGGAGGCTAGGAGGAAATACATTGCTGGCTTTATTGAAGTTTAGCTGCATTTTTTCCAATCCATTGTTTGTTTAGGGTATGCGGTCCTGTCTCTCCTGCTTCCAGCAGGCAGTGGCGTTCCCATCCCCACCAGGGAGAATTCAAACAGCCTGGCAAAAAAAGGCAGCATCACATTTCAGAAGCTGTCAGCGGCGCTGACGGATGGCTGGAGTCCCCTTGGGCTAGGATGCTGGCATCGCCGGACACCAGCTGGCGCTTCAAACACTGCGCCCGGGAAGCCCTGGCGCTTTGAGTGTGTAGCCCTCTCCGTCCCTGAGGCTCTGGGTGGCTTGTAATTGGAAAGTGCATACCGAGAGGGCAGCAAATGGGGCTCTTTAGCTTAGAGAAAAGGGCAGGGAGAGGCGACGTGATGGACGATTATAGAATTATGCCTGGCATGGAGGAAGCAGGCAGAGTAAAGTTTTTCTCCCTCTCTCACAGCACTAGAACTCATGGGCACCCAATGAAGAGTATGTTGGAAGATTCAGGCCAGACAAAGGAAAAGCCCTTCTTCCTGCAGCGCAGAGTTAGCCTTTGGAACTCCCTCCCACAGGACACAGGGATGGTCACCAACTTGGATGGCTTTAGAAGAGGATTAGACAAATTCATGGAGGAGAAGGCTCTCAATGGCTGCCAGATATGATTGCGATGCTTTGCCTCTGCAGTCAGAGACAGAAATGCTTTTGCATCCCAGCAGGTGGGGAGGGGGCTCTTGTGCTTGAGGGTTTCCTACAGGCATCTGGTTGGCCACAGTGAGAACTGCATGCTGGACTAGATCATAGCTGTCAACTTACAGATTTGAAAATAAGGGACCAGCAGCCTCAAAAATAAGGGATCAGCAGCCAAAATAAGGGATTTTCCGGGCACATGTATGTTCGACTTCTGAGCCCCTCCGAGCCAAAGGCAGAAAGCCCAGCCATCAGCCAAACGAAGCCTCATCAGTAAGGGACAACAGCGGGACATGGCGCTGGGATAAGGGACTGTCCCGCCAAATAAGGGACGCTTGACAGCTATGGACTAGATGGACCACTGGCCTGATCCAGCAGGTGGTTCTTACGTAGTACATACGCAGCCAATTTTTATTTTATTTTTTACCAAAAAAATGCATATTCCCCCTCCGTCTGCCAGAGGGTTCCCCATCCCTGGTGAAAAAGATAGGAACCTAGACCTTAGCCATCCCAATCGCCACATGCATTTTTGGCCTCTCCTCTCGCAAACTGCGAACTCTTGTTTGCCCCGGTTGCCCTGGTTAAACTGGGGCAGCCACCAAAGGAGCGAGGAGGGAAACAGTTCAGGGAGCCAGATCTGATTACTCGGGGATGCCTCAGGCAGGATCCTTTACATGCTGCGGCTGGAGGTGAATAAAGCGGTTACTGTGTTGTTGCTCCCCCTGCCCCCGGGAGGCATTTTTAAGCAGATGACACAGATACGGTATCGCAGGGGAGATAAAACACAGAAACAATTAGATGCAGGAGATTAGAGGCCTCAGGAGTAGATCCAAGAGTCGACTCTGGTTTCCCCTTTGGGAGATGCTAACAAAACCGTCTGTTTGAAGGAGGCAGCCAATAGGGGAGCCTGCCTGCCTCTTGCCAGCTCTCCCTTCCTCCCTCTAGTTCGCTGAGAGAGCACCTGCTTGCAGAGGGTCCCAGAATCAATTCCCAGCATCTCCAGGCAGGGCTGGGAATCTTCCCTCTCCGAAACCCCGGGGAGCCACTGCCAGTCAGTGTGGAAAATAATGAGCTAGATCTATTGCTGGTTTGTCTCAGTATAAGGCAGCTTCTGAATTAATATAGCCCTTGATCCAGAACCATGAAGACTAGATTCTTACTTTACTTTGAGCAAAGGCTCAAAGTGCTAGAGTGTTTGCTTTGCATGCAGAAGATCCCAGGTACAATCTCCAGCCGCTCTGGATAGAGCGGGGAGTGATTTCCAGCCTTGAAACCCTGGAGAGCTGCTGCCAGTCAGTGTAGACAATACTGAGCTAGATGGACCAATGGCCTGATTCAGTGCAATGCTGCTCCCCTACATACACACAGAGATAAAAGATGGGGGATATCCAGTTAAGGTCACACCCACAGCACACATTTAAAACTCTCTTATAATCCTTGAATAGTCATGACTTCCCCAAAAGAATATTGCTAAGGGTCCTGGGAACTGTAGTTCCATGAGTGGTCTCATAACAACTCTCATCAACTCTTAACAAACTGCAGTTCACAGGGTTCTTTGGGGGAGCTTTGGCTGTTCAAGAGCTGCAGCCAGATGACAGCTTTTCTTTTCCTTGCCAGTGACTCAAATGCTCTTTAGAAGAGGGATCTACTGCTCCAGGTGTGAGTGTGGGATGCTTTCTGGCCTCTTAAGTTTCTGCATGAGTCCAAAAGCCTGCAAGACAATAATAATAATAATAATAATAATAATAATAATAATAATAATAATAATAATAATAATTTATTATTTATACCCCGCCCATCTGGCTGGGTCCCCCCAGCCACTCTGGGTGGCTTCCAACAAAACACTAAAATACAATAACCTATTAAACATTAAAAGCTTCCCTAAACAGGGCTGCCTTTAGATGTCTTCTAAAAGTTTGGTAGTTATTTTTCTCTTTGACATCTGGTGGGAGGGCGTTCCACCGGGCGGGTGCCACTACCAAGAAGGCCCTCTGCCTGGTTCCCTGTAACTTGGCTTCTCGCAACGAGGGAACCGCCAGAAGGCCCTCGGTGCTGGACCCCAATGTCCTGACAGACTAGGAAAGAGGCATGCGACCCTCCGAAAGGTTCTTGAGTTGACACTCTGCGCTCCAGTCACAGCTGCACTGAAACCTTGGGTACCTGAACTGTTTTCTATGGAGCAGCAATCACTTCTCCACCAGGGAAGAAGGTGAAATCTGCATGTGTTGTTCCGTCGCTTTTATCTCTGGGCTCCAGCCACCGCTGTCATTTGGCCCTCAGAAGGATTTGCAGCCCTTAGGGCTGAAAAAAGAACAAGGTTCTTTGCATTCTGCCTGCTTGTCTGCCTAATGGGTAACTTCTTCTTATCTTCTGCAGCCCTCAAGAGGTCCTTTGATATGGAAGATGCTGAAGAGGTGAAGGCTTTCCCACCTTCCTCCCCACCTAGGTCGCCCCTCGGCCCAAGCCCACCTGGTGTCATCCACTCCACAGGCAATGGAGAAGGGAAAAGGCTGGGGGCCCCTATCCAGCCCATGTACCAAGCCCACATCAGCCTGAGCTCCAGCCCCAGCCCAGCCCACAGACCCATTCTCAAGTCAAGAATTGGGAGCAGTCTCTCTTTCAACCGAGGCACCACCCACCCGCCTCGGGCCAATGGCACCAACCTCAACAGGGTCTCGTCCTTCCAAACACGGCTAAACCCCAATGGGCTCTCTTCATCCTTGGGGCCAGAAAGCGACAACGAGAGCCTCCACAGCTCTTCCTCCAGCTTGGAGTGCCCTGTGGCCTCTAAAGACCCCCGGAGCAGCACCCAGCAATCCGAATCTCTGGGAATCGGGGCCTCCCACCTCCCTAGTCCCATCCTAAAGAAGTTCTCCTCTTACGGCAACGTCTTCCATGCCGAGCTGGGCCGACCCATCCAGCAGGTCTCCAAGGCCACCGCCAACCACAGCTCGTTGCCGTCGCTTGACCTGCACATTGCCGAAGACCAGGGACCCAGCCCGGCGCTCTGCTCCACGCCAAACATGGATCCTGCCATCCTTCGGAGCTCCGGAAAACACAACTGCATCTCCCCACTGCCGAAGAACAGCCTTCTGATAAGAAAGGAGTCCCCCGTTCCTCCATTGGAGGTAAGCCAGTTGGCAGCTGGGAGCCCTCCTGGTGTGGTCCCCAGGCAGACGACGAAGTTGCAGAAATTTCCCATCAGCCTGGATGGGTTGATTGGGAAGACTCCGGAGAGTATCGTCCCAGCAGTGGTGACTGACTCTAGGTCCAGACCGTTATCTAAGGCACAGCTTCAGGTGAGTCTTGGCACCAGCCCCGGACTGTCCCACCAACCCCAAGAAGTAGCCGGGGAGGATAAAGCTGTCATCAAGGACAGTGTTTCCCTGCCGCCATTTTCTGGAACAGTTTCAGGGATAGGAGGCAGTGAGGGTTTGGCAGTAGCGCCTCAGGCTGCTTCCTTCCGGCTGGTGTCAGAGCCTCGCATAGCCCAGGTCACTTCTCAGCCCTCCTCTCTCGGGTACCAAGCGACGGTGCCTCTGCAAGGTATCTCAGCTGTACCCATCCTGAGAGAATGCAGCGGTGCCCCGGCCGAGAGGATCGACTCAACTTTCTCCCAAGAGGCCTCCAAGCTTCAGACTCTGCCGTCGTCGTCTTGCACAAGGGAAGGTCTCCTTGTGGGAACAAACAGGCCTCTAGAGGTGTCCCTGGAGAAGAAGGATTTACAAGACATATTGAAGGAAGGTAAGTGAAGTCACTGCATATGTTTTGCCTGGATTAAAAAACAAATAAATCCCTAATGTTCTTCCTCTGGTAAAAACTGTTCAGGGATTTTGAGAGCCTCCAAAAGAGGTTCGGTGGTTTCGGGAGAGCTTATTTGGTGCCTCCCAGTTGCGGCTTTAATTTCTGCAGTGGTATGTTGAGGTCGCTGTGGAATTAAAGGCCACCCTCACGCCATACTTTTCAAACCACTGTGATACCACTTTAAACTGCCATGGCTTCCCCCAAACAATTCTGAGAGCTGCAGTTTGTTAAAAGGTGCTGAGGGTTTTTAGGAGACTGCAGTGTCCCTCGCAGAGCTGCTATTCACAGAGCGGCTTTACAGTCAATTCCTCTTCTCAGGAAACTCTAGAAATTGTAGCTCTATGAGGGAAATAGGGGCCTAGCAAGCATCAGCACCCTTAACAAACTACAACTCTGGGGATACTTTAGGGCAGGCATGGCCAAACTTGGCCCTCCATATGTTTTGGGGACTACAACTCCCATCATCCCTGACCACTGATCCTGTTAGCTAGGGATGATGGGAGTTGTAGTCCCAAAACATCTGGAGGGCCAAGCGGCCGTGCCTGCTTTAGGGGAAGCCATGGCTCTTTAAAGTGGTAGCATAGTGGTTTAAATGCATGGTGTGAATGGGGCTGCATCAGTGAGAGAAAATGAGGGATCAAAGCAAAAATTAGTGATGGTGGTGGCCCTGACTAGTGATGCCTGGTGCTGGCATCTCAGTGCTGACACCTGCTGTCTAGGTCCAGCTGTGTGGGGACAGGCTGCTGGTTGTTGGTGACAAAGGGGACATGCTCTGTATGTGCCCCGGGGCACTTTACTTCCTTTTCTGTTTCCCCCATTTCAGAAAGCTGAGCTATGTAGCATAGCCTCACTCCAGAACCTGCCATTTATAGTACACACAGAGAGATTCCTTTGCAGTTTCATCTTCTCACATCCTCCTTTGCCCCAGGCAATGAATTTTTAACCCAACATCGCATTTAACGTCTCTCTCTCTCCAAAACCTGCAGAAGAGGTACCTGGTATGAGCCCCACCCAAGGAAAGGGAACAAAAAGTCACACGTTTCTCGCTCTCTGTCCGTTCCTCGCTCTCTGTTCTTGGCTCTGTCTGTGGCATATGGATTTGATTTCAAGCAACCATTGCTTCTGGAAAGAGACCATCAGCAGCGCTTGTCAGTCTTTACCTCCTTGCCCCAACCCCTCTGGCTGCAAAGTGTCTCACTTCCAGTGGTCTTGAGAGAGTGGGGGAGAGAGGGGCTGTTTCACCCAGGACCAGTGGCCTGGTAGTGTGGTTTTGAAGGACATGAGTTCATCATGACAGCCCACAGCCATGCGTCCCACAAGAAATCAGACCGTGTAGGCAGGTATGTTGGTTCAGTATTACACACAAAGAGACAGCAGTACGTAGCACAATACCTAATTTATTAAGACTAGCATGACTGCAATCCTTACGCATATTTCTCTGGGCGTAATTGCCGCTGGAACTCAGCAGCGGCTGGTTCCTGTTGCATCGGTGCAACTTGAGCTTCCCACTCCCGTCCATTGTTAATATTTTTTCCATTGAGTTTTCTAAAAAGAAAACAAGAAATACGACCGATCAATACAAACTAAGTCATAATCAGTCAAGGCAATGTATTATGTGCAGGAAAGGGGGAGAAGGGGAAGGGGGAAATGTCTGGTAGCACAGACCAACCCAGTGCTTGAACATTCAAGCAAATAAGGAGTCTGTGTATCAGAGAACTTCCCATCTTTCTTGTGTTGATGGAAGGCCACCTTCTCTTCTGCTACCACTTGAGACATAACCTCCATAGCCCTTGGCTCCAAGCCGCCCACCTCCATACACACCAATCCCCAAAAGTTCAGAGGTGGAGCATCTCCTTTGCCTGCCGAAGGACCCAGGTTCAATTCCCAGCATCTCCAGATAGGGATGGGAAAGAAGACTCAATAGTGAGCTAGTCTGGGCCCAATGGCCTGACTCGCTACAAGACAGCTGAACATGTTCCTATTTAAATCAGCCCTTTGTTCAGAACCCTGAAGACGTGATTTCTTTTTAGGGGGAGGGCTGTAACCCCATGGTGGAGCACATGTGTTGCTTGCAGAAAATCACCAGCCTATCTAGATAGTGACGGGAACAAAGGCTGCTGCCTGAAGAGCCACTGCCAGGCAATGCCAGCACTACTGAACTAAAAATAATATGAAAGACCTACACTGGCTCCCAGTACATTTCCGAGCACAATTCAACGTGTTGGTGCTGACCTTTAAAGCCCTAAACGGCCTCGGTCCAGTATACCTGAAGGAGCGTCTCCACCTCCATCATTCTGCCCGGACACTGAGGTCCAGCACCGAGGGCCTTCTGGCGGTTCCCTCACTGTGAGAAGCCAAGTTACAGGGAACCAGGCAGAGGGCCTTCTCGGTAGTGGCGCCCGCCCTGTGGAACACCCTCCCACCAGATGTCAAAGAGAAAAATAACTACCAAACTTTTAGAAGACATCTAAAGGCAGCCCTGTTTAGGGAAGCTTTTAATGCTTAATGGGTTATTGTATTTTAGTGTTTTGTTGGAAGCCGTCCAGAGTGGCTGGGGAAACCCAGCCAGATGGGCGGGGTATAAATATATTATTATTATTATTATTATTATTATTATTATTATTATTATTATTATTATTATTATTTTATTTTATTTATACCCCGCCCTCCCCAGCTAGAGCCGGGCTCAGGGCGGCTAACACCAGTAAAATTACAATAAAAACATAATGGGGGGGGGGACAGTTTAAAATACAGGTTAAAAATGCAATTTAAAATGCAGCCTCATTTTAAAAGCAGCCCATAGATCAAAACCATAGGGTGGGGGGGACATAAGGATCGGACTGAGTCCAAACCAAAGGCCAGGCAGAACAGATCTGTCTTGCAGGCCCTGCGGAAAGATGTCAAGTCCTGCAGGGCCCTGGTCTCTTGTGGCAGAGCGTTCCACCAAGTCGTATGCAGCTTCCAAAGTTCCTGCGAGGATGCTGAGTGCTGAGGTGTTCCCTGTCCCGATCCGCTGTGATACGCCAGCCTCTGTGGCCAGAGGCAGGGTTTCTCCAGCAGACAGACATGAAAGGGGTTCCCCCAAAGGGCAGGAAGTTTGGAAGCCACTGCTTTTAAGACGAGCCACCCAGCTGTTTCCCCTGCAGGAATGAGGGGTGCAGCTGGACTATCAAAGTTGCTTGCAAGTCACTGAGGAGCCTTCGTCTCCAGAATGTCAGACTTTCCCCCAAACCCATTATTCATCTCAGGGCCGCTCTAGGCTTCCTCTCTCTTCAGAGGACACTACGTAGGGGGAATCTGTCAATTTCAGCTTCGCTCAGTTTCTTATGTTTCCAATGTTCACTTCTTCACATTTCTACATCACACACCCACACCCACACCACCATCATGAAAATTCATCAGCATCTTCATGTGATTTTCTCCCAACATACACATTTTTTGCTTCATGTGCACATTTCTGCAAGCTGTTTCCCCTCGTGCAATGCTTTTCTTTGTATGTTATGTCCGCCAATATATATGTGTTTTATTCACAGTTTACCCACATATACGGATATTTTGGCAATGCATTACATGGCCGCAGGCCGCAGAAATGCATTGCAAGATTTGGAGAAGTGCGAATTTTGGAAGACAGCCTTGTTTCGCTTTGCATATTGTTTTTGGAAAGGGTGGGTTAGGGAGGTTCGCATTTAGATGCAGACTGAATGACTTTCTCCCCATCACTAGAGAGGACACTGGGTCACTTGGAGAGAAGGCCAGGCCTTGGGCCACTTTTAAAGTCTGCTCTCCCTTCCCTCGGGGTCAGCCATAGTTTCTGCTCATAGCTTTTCGATGAGGCAGATCTCGGTCAGTGTCTGGATGGAAACTGGAGGAAGTTTACTTTCCAGAGCTTCCTCATATTTGAGGCATTAGGAGGACAAAGCGGTTCTCTGTTCCAGTTTCTTCTGTGTCATGTTGGCTGCACAGCCTCTTGTCTCTTGAGTTTTGGAATGTGCTGGGTCTCTCCCCTCACAGACTGCTCAGATAGGAACCGACCCAAAAAAATCAGCCTAGTCTGGTATCCTGTTTTCCCACAGTGGTCAGCACAATGCCTTGGGGAAGCCCAATAGTCAGTGGAGACTGTCCCTGGAGCTGGAGGTTCCATCTAATTGTTAGGCATGATCCAGAGCCCCAAGCAAAATTTCATTTCCAAGCCTCCACTGTTTTTGGCAGCAGTGGAATTACCGTATTTTTCACTCTATAGGACGCACCCGACCATAGGACGCACCTTGTTTTAGAGGGGGAGAACAAGGGGAGAGGAAATCTCCCCCTCTCTGCTCAGTGCCCCTTCAGTGAAGCAGCAGGAGAAACTGAGCCCCTTCCATTTCTCCTCCCGCTTGGCTGAAGGGGCGCTGCGCAGCTCTCCCTCTCTGCTGAAGCCAGGAGAGTCTTGCTCTCCTGGCTTCAGCAAAAGGAAGCTGAAGCCTGTGGAGTGCAGCGGGAATTCGCGCTGCGCTCCGAAGGCTTCAGGTGGCTATCCCTGAAGCCTGGAGAGCGAGAGGGGTCAGTGCGCACCGACCCCTCTTGCTCTCCAGGCTTCAGCGAAAGCAACGCGAAGCCAAGGAGCGTGGAGGGAGCGCTCCCTCTGCGCTTTGGAGGCTTCATGTTGCTGTCGCTGAAGCCAAGGAGCCTGCATTCGCTCCATAGGATGCACACACATTTCCCCTTAATTTTTGGAGGGGAAAAAGTGCATCCTATAAAGCGAAAAAATACGGTAAATCAAATTAGCAGCAGACCCAGTGCCATGGTGGGTAGAAGTCAGTACTCTGCTAAGGATGCAAAGTGCCCCTTCATCAGTCATCAGAATGATCGTTTGATGAGTGGAGAGGAGGCAATAGTTGGGGTTCCTTTGTGCGTCCATCATGTGAGAGAGTGTGGGTGGACACACCCACTTTTGGCTACACCTATCATCATCATCAAGCAGCCAATGGGCGGATGACAAAGACTGAATGCTGCCCTCACACCAAAAGAGATTAGCTGCCTGTCAGTGTGGACAATACTGAGCTAGAAAGACCAGTGGTCAGACTCTGTATAAGGTAGCTCCCTAGGTTTCCTATGTGTCCTCCATGATTTTATCCAGCCCTCTTCTAGAGCTGTCTAAGCAATGTGGTCATCACTACATCTTGTGGCCCAGAGTTCCATAAGTTATTTACTGAAAACGTTCTTCCTTTTGCCCACCCTGAGTCTCCTGCAAATCAGTTGCATTAGATGGCCCTAAAATCTAGTTAGGGGAGGAGGGGAAATGTCACTCTGTCTCAGGCATAGGCAAACTCAGCCCTCCAGATGTTTTGGGACTACAATTCCCATCATCCCTGACCACTGGTCCTGTTAGCTAGGGATCATGGAAGGCCAAGAACACCTGGAGGGCCGAGTTTGCCTTTGCCTGCTCTATCTACTTCGTCCATGCCTGCATAATCAACTTCAGTAATGTGCCTTTTTACACCTTTATTTTTATAAACTTTTTTTAAAAAAGGCTCAAATACTTTGTCCTTTTACCACAAGGCAGGTGCTCAAATGCCTTACCTTAGATCATTTTGCTCGCCCTTTTCCAGTTCCCCAATATATCTATTTGAAGATGGAGTCAACCCTGAACTGCACATATGGGGTTGTGGCCAGTGCTGGTCCTACTCAGAGTAGCCCTATTGAAACAAATGGCTGTAGCTCATTTAAGTCAAGTACCTTAAATGTGTTTACTCTGAGTAGAACAAAACTAGGATACAACCCACAGTGTTCCAAATGGGACTGCTCCATTCACACAGCCTGGCTGGTAGGCGTTTCTCTGTCTCAAGGTCTGTGCCACCCTGCTTGCTCTGTTTGTCTCCCCCGCCCACCCACATTATCCCCTAGAGCTCCCCCTTCCCCACACAGGTTGGTTAAACCCTTCTGGCCACCCAGTTTATTTATTTCTTACCCACAATACCTCAGTGGCAGAAGTTCCAGAGCATTGCATTTTGGGAAAACTATGGCGTCCAAGGGGATGCGGGTGGCACTGTGGCTTAAACCACTGAGCCTAGGACTTGCCGATCAGAAGGTTGGTGGTTCGAATCCCCGCGACGGGGTGAGCTCCCGTTGCTCGGTCCCTGCTCTTGCCAACCTAGCAGTTCGAAAGCACGTCAAAGTGCAAGTAGATAAATAGGTACTGCTTAGGCAGGAAGGTAAATGATGTTTCCGTGCACTGCTCTGGTTCGCCAGAAGTGGCTTAGTCATGCTGGCCACATGACCCAGAAGCTGTACGCCGGCTCCCTTGGCCAATAAAGTGAGATGAGCGCCGCAACCCCAGAGTCGGTCACGACTGGACCTAATGGTCAGGGATCCCTTTACCTTATGGTGGTGTCCAGGGTGGAAAGATCTTGGCAGGCCCCACCAAAAGGTGGATCTGAGGGAGCGTGTGACCAGCACAGCCACACCAGGGACACCGCAGCTATGACATCCAATGGAAGGCGAGAGGCAGGGGGCACAGGATTTTGGCGTCACAGAAGGCATTGCTGAAATCTGAGAGTTCTGCCACTGGCCCCACAACCACCACTGGCTGGACCTCCAAGTGCCCAAGCGTGACAAGCGGCGACGCCTGATCCGTGGGAAACAGTACAGTACACAAAGACACACACCTGGAAAACTAGAGTTTATCAGGGGTAATGGTGGGATGAGTCAGATCAAGCGCCGAGCTCTCTGCTTCAACCCGCCTTCAGCAACTTATCATCTGTCTTCATCCTCAAACGAGCTCTTTATCGTAACTGTTTGTTTGCCCAGATGAGGCAGGTTAGGACAAAAAAAACCGCTTGTTTCTTTTGCTGATCCTCAGGCTGGGCTGTTGTTTGGGACACAATGATTTTGTACCGATGCCAGCTCTGATTGTGTGTGTTCTCTCTCCCTCTCTCTCCAATACACACAAACACCATTTTTCTTGATTCTCCTGGTTTCCTTGGCTTGGGGACAAGTTCTGAAGTCTTTTTTTTACTCCACCCTGCAACTAGAGGAGGTGGCAGATGTCCAAATAGTATTTCTTAAGATGTTTTAACACCTACCTAAGCAACAGAAGGGAACAGCTGTGTACTCACTCAAGGTGAAGTTGGGCAGGGAGTGGGTGGAAATTTCATTCTTTATTGACAATGGGCTCCTCCAGACATGTTCCCAGTGTGCAGATGTGGGGAGGGACCCCCTTCCAGCACCCCCCATGTACAATAAAACTTGCTATTAACAGAGCCTAGGACTTGCCGATCAGAAGGTCAGCGGTTTAAATCCCCACGACGGGGTGAGCTCCCTTTGCTTGGTCCCAGCTCCTGCCAACCTAGCAGTTCGAAACCACGTCAAAGTGCAAGTAAATAAATAGGTACCACTCCAGCGGGAAGGTAAATGGTGTTTCCGTGCGCTGCTCTGGTTCGCCAGAAGTGGCTTAGTCATGCTCATCTCGCTTTATTGGCCGAGGGAGCCGGTGTACAGCTTCCGGGTCATGTGGCCAGCATGACTAAGCCACTTCTGGCGAACCAGAGCAGTGCACGGAAATGCCGTTTACCTTCCCGCTAGAGTGGTACCTATTTATCTACTTGCACTTTGCCGTGCTTTTGAACTGCTAGGTTGGCAGGAGCAGGGACAGAACAACGGGAGTAGTTCTGATAGAGCAGGCAAAGGCAAACTCGGCCCTCCAGGTGTTCTTGGCCTTCCATGATCCCTAGCTAACAGGTTCTGTGGTTTAACCCACAGCGCCACCTGCATCCCTCGCACTGAAACAGAGTGAGCCATAATTAAGATGGGAGAAGTTAGGAACTAAGAAAGAGTTTGCAGTTGCAGCCAATGGTGAGGGATGGCAGGAGATGTCCACCAACATGTGGAGGGCCACAGATTTCCAGACCGCTGGACTAAACCTTGGATGTGGAGGAAAAGCAGGAGCCCGTAAACACAATCTAGGGAATGCGAGGCAAGGAGCTCTCAGCTTCCTTGTGTCTCTGAGGAAGACAGACAGCGAGAAAGAATGTCTCAGCAAAGCATCCCCATGGCCTTCTGTGGGGAGCGCTCTGATTAAGCCTGCATCAGTGATTAAATCTTTGTTAATTGAGCACAGCCCTGGGATTACTCCTTGGCTGCTTGGGAAACAAACCATCTCCAATTACTCCCTGTCTGCAGGGGACCATTAACCTGCGACGTCCTCTCTTAATAAGTTGCCTTTTAATGTGGGCACACTGGCATGGCCCAGCTGTTTCTGCTTCATTGTGGTTATGCTTTTAATAACCCACCTCTTGACTGGGCTTCCCTTTCCAGGCAGGAGCTGGCAGGCAGGCAGGCGGAAGAAGAGTGGAACCACAGCCCTGTGTTTGCTGATTCCCCCACCGCACCCCTCCTACCATTTGTTTAACTAAAGCTTGGAGTCAGATATCTTCCCTGAGGATTGTAGAGTTCGAAGGGACCACAAGGGCCTTCTAGTCCAACCCCCTGCAATGCAAGAAGGTTTTGCCCAATGTGGGGCTTGAACCCACAGCCCTGAGATAGAGTCTCATGCTCTTCCTAGAGCTGAGCACAACCCAAGAAATGCCAAGTGCCTAGCATCTAAATATTTGTTTAAAATATGCCACCAATCCACTTTAAAGTTTACAAAGCAGGGTGAGGGCTGGACTGTGAGGGTGATTGGGATGCTGCCCCACCAACCTCAGTCTGCCCTCAGCCAGACCCCACCTGCTTGCCTTCTTACAAATATCCAGCCCAGGGAATGGTGGTACTGCCTGCCCTCCTCCTCCTCCTCCTCCTCCTCCTCCTCCTCCTTACTCTCCGTGTTGCCCCTTGTAGAGCTCGGCAGGGAGGAGGAAGGTGCGGACAAAGTTAGAATTAGTTGGCTTTGCCTGTCACTGACTGTGGCGCCACCTACTGTTGGGCTCCCTGCCTGCCACCCTACCAGTCCCTGTGGGCACCTCTGGACATTACTGCTTGGGATTATTCAGGACAACCAGGTGTTTCATAATTGACCAGGCACCTCAGGCCTCCTGGGAAGGTTATCCTGGCCAAAATGCATACTTGGTTGTTGGGGAAAACCCATAGAGCTCCAAACGACCTCAATCCCACTAATAGTGAACTCAAGTGGTTGAGTGCCAACAGAAATGCAGCCAAAGCAGGGTTACCAAGGAACAAGAGGAGGGGTCTTTATGCTTGGGGCAGTTATGAGGTTTGCAGGATTCTTCCTATTTTTTCAAGGGTACTAAGGGAGCAGGCAAAGCAGATGCTCTTATCACTGAACTACCACCCTTCTCTGTTGCGGAAGAATCCCTGTGGGTGTGTCAAACTCTGCCAACCCTACAGATTCGACAGGTGCCACGCCCCCTTCAGGTGCTGGTGATACTTCCTGTCAATCACAGTTTGGCAAGAACCAAGAGCTTTGATGCTGTAATCAGCACCTTTGCTGCAAGGGAGGAGGCAGTGTCACAGGTGCTTGATAAATGGGGAAATGATGCCCAGCACCAACACTTGTTCCGCATGCACGCTGTGGGATTTCACATAGATATGAATCATCTTTCCTGGGAACAAGAGGCCATGAGTATGCCTCAGCAAATTCCTGGGAATGATAATGGAAAGGAGCATGACTCATGTGTTCATACGCAGATTTATATTCTTGGCAGGCTGGTGGATTTTACCCTCAGCTTGTGGAAGCTCCTAGGCAGATCCTTTCAATCCTGTGTCTGTCCCTAAACACCTGGACTACCCCTTCAGAATGCCAGCAAGCCTGTTAACTCACCTGCAGAATCCAAATGCCTCTGGCTCAGATCATTGGCTTCTGGTTTTTTTGTCAATATTATCAAATGTGGGAATGTTATTGTCCATTTGATTACAATACTCTTTAAAAAAAAGTTTTATTGTAAGTTGCTGTATGCATGTCACAGGCTTACCTTTTATTTGTAGGCCAGCTTGACTTTTTGTTTTGCTCCTCCATTCATTACTATGAATGGGCTATGTAAACACCATACGTTTAAAGCATATTCTCCCCACTGGGAACTGTAGTTCACCCTTCATGGAGCTGCGATCCCCAGTGCACTTAACAAACTATAATTCCCAGGATTATTTGCTGGGGTGTGGGAGATTACTTTAAATGCATGGTGTGCACACTGTCACAGGGAGGGAAGAACATTCTCTTGAGAATTGGAGTCCATCAACATCTGGGCACCCAAGGGTGAAAAACACAGTTCTAAGTGCACACAGCATCCCCCGCAGCTTGCCTGAGTACATCCATCATCTTAAATGTGTGGTGTGTCTGTGTGTGTTTTTTTATTATTATTTAATGAATGACATACACAAACAGCCCCAGCCTGGAGCTTCAGACAGAGGATGTGCCTAATGCCAAGGGAGTTACCTAGGAGGAAACAGTCAGAGCCGCTATAGCTTTCCAAGTCTGCTCCAAAGACACCCGTAGGGCCTGGGGCCAGGCGGTCTCCCTTTAAGAGGAACAACCGGTCATGGTCTCAGAGATTCCTAGCAACCGTGTTGCATCACACCTGCGTTGTGATTCACCTCCGCAGCCTCCTCTTGGCAGAGTTGATTTAGTAGCAGACGCAAGGAAGGAACAGGGTGTCTGAGGAATGAAGGACATGGTCCTGCTGGAGCTGTGTGGGGAAGATGGCATGAAGGAAGGTAGGAAGTCGGGTCTTCAGCAGGGAGCGGAAAGAGCCAGGTGATGTCTCAGGTCGATGCCAGTCCTCCAGGCTCCAGTCATCTATGATTGCCACCCCTTCCATTTTTATCCTCATGACAACCATGTCAGGTAAGCTAGGCCATGGGTAGGCAAACTAAGGCCCAGGGGCCAGATCCGGCCCAATTGCCTTCTAAATCTAGCCCGCGGACAGTCCGGGAATCAGTGTCTTTTTACAATGCTTTTATTTAAAATGCATCTCTGGGTGATTTGTGGGGCCTGCCTGGTGTTTTTACATGAGTAGAATGTGTCCTTTTATTTAAAATGCATCTCTGGGTTATTTGTGGGGCCTGCCTGGTGTTTTTACATGAGTAGAATGTGTGCTTTTATTTAAAATGCATCTCTGGGTTATTTGTGGGGCATAGGAATTTGTTCATTTCCCCCCAAAAAATATAGTCCGGCTCCCCACAAGGTCTGAGGGACAGTGGACCGGCCCCCTGCTGAAAAAGTTTGCTGACCCCTGGGCTAGGCTATGCCGAGACAGTGAGTGGGCTGAGGTCACCCAGCAGACTTTGTGGAAGACAGGATTTAAAACAGGGCCCCTCTCCCAACCACCCATCCTTCCTCCTAGCAGTTTGCTCTAAGCCAGGGATTGGGGAACCTGCGGCTCTCCAGAAACTGATGGGCTCCATCAGCCCCCAACCATCTTGGCCAGTGGTCAGGGGGTGACGGGAGCCCAGCAACATCTGGAGGGCCACAGATTAGCCACCCCTGCTGTCACCATTATGGGTTGGCATAATGGTTAGAGCAGTGTTTCCCAAACTTGGGTCTCCAGCTGTTTCTGAACTACAGTTCCCATCGTCACTAACCACTGAATCATAGAATCATAGAGTTGGAAGAGACCACAAGGGCCATCGAGTCCAACCCCCTGCCAAGCAGGAAACACCATCAGAGCACTCCTGACATATGGTTGTCAAGCCTCTGCTTAAAGACCTCCAAAGAAGGAGACTCCACCACACTCCTTGGCAGCAAATCCAACGGTTGAACAGTTCTTACTGTCAGGAAGTTCTTCCTAATGTTTAGGTGGAATCTTCTTTCTTGTAGTTTGGATCCATTGCTCCGTGTCCGCTTCTCTGGTCCTGCTAGCTAGGGATGGTGGTAGTCCAAAAACAGCTGGAGACCCCGGTTTGGGAAACACTGGGTTAGAGTATTAGACCAGGAGCTGGGAGAGCATTGGGTCCCTGGCTCGCCACTTTAAGGCCAGTGGTGTGGATAGTGGGTGTTTTCTTTGTCTAGTTGGCCAAGTCAGCCGTTGCCTTGACTTCATTCATGGGCTAAAGGCACTGAGAAGTGGGAGCAGGCTGTTTTGTCATTTAAAAAAATCAAAAATTGAGGAGAGTGCTTGCACATTTTGCCTCATCTGTCAGGTTCTATTTATTTTTATTCATTTTCGTTTTTCATTCATTACATACATCTCATATCCATAACATTTTCCCTCCCTCCCCTTCTGGGCTTCCCCCAACTTCCATTTCTGGTTTGTTTCTCCTTTCACCCACTTGGCTGCTTCCTAAAAGAAAATAATACTAATAACAACATCAAACCTTAAAACCGTAAAACTTAAAACATAAAAATAAAATACACCATCCTATTTCTCTATCTTCCACACATTTTCTAATGATAATGATGCGAATGGTGATTTAAATCCTGCCATCCGTGGGTGGCGCTGTGGGTAAAATCTCAGCGCCTAGGACTTGCCGATTGTCAGGTCGGCGGTTCGAATCCCCGCAGTGGGGTGCGCTCCCGTTGCTTGGTCCCAGCGCCTGCCAACCTAGCAGTTCGAAAGCACCCCCGGATGCAAGTAGATAAATAGGGACCGCTTTATAGTGGGAAGGTAAACAGCGTTCCGTGTGCTGCTCTGGTGCTGGTTCGCCAGAGCAGCTTCATCATGCTGGCCACGTGACCCGGAAGTGTCTGCGGACAGTGCTGGCTCCCGGCCTCTAGAGTGAGATGAGCGCACAACCCTAGAGTCTGTCAAGACTGGCCCGTATGGGCAGGGGTACCTTTACCTTTACCTTTATCCTGCCATTATTATTATTAGGTTCTAATAACGTTAACAGCTTAACTCTTAAAAATATGTTAAAGCTGGGAATCTGAAGATTATGGTTTACTCAGACTGCCCCCCCCCCCACACTTGCTGCCTCCCGTAGATGCCCATGGTATTGGGTCAAAGACAGAGGTCAGCAACCTTTTTCAGCCATGAGCCGGTCCACCATCCCTCAGACTATGTGGGGGGGCCGAACTGTATTTTGGGGAAAAAAATAATGAATGGATTCCTGTGCCCCCAGGAATAATGAACGAATTCCTGTGCTGATTCCCAGACTGTCCACAGGCCGGATTGAGAAGGCGATTGGGTTGCATCTGGCCCCTGGGCCTTAGTTTGCCTGGTCTAAGAGCATAAGAAGTTTCTTGCAGGATCAGGCTTCAACGTCCTGTGACTAATGAGATGCACACAGGAAGCTCCCAGGCAGGACTTGAGGGAAGCAGAACTCTCCCCTCCTTTGGTTTCCAGCAACTGGCATTCAGAGGCTTGCTGCCTCCAGCAGTGGAGGTAGAACATTTAGCCCCCAGGGCTAGGAGCCACTGATGAATGTGTCCAATCCTCTTTTAAAGCCACCCAAGTTAGTGGCCATCACTGCCTCTTGTGGGAGCAAATTCCATATGTGGGAAGAAGCCTTTCGCCAAATCTTCCAAAATTCAGCTTCATCGGATAACCCCGAGTTCCAGGACCATGAGCAAGGGAGAAAGAAACTTTGCTCAGTCCACAGTGTCCACATGATGCATAATTTTGCCCTCCTAAGCATTTGCCCACCAACTTCGGCAAACCAGTAGGGCTCCCGCTTGGTGCAATAAGAGCCTGCTGGGTCAACCCAGTAGCCCATCAAGTCCAGCATCCTGCTCTTGACATGTCCTATGAGAAGACCACAAGAAGGGCTTGGCAGCGGTCTGCCCACTTGTGACTCCTGGCCAATGGCATTTAGAGGCATCCTGGTTCTGACAGTGGAGGTGGAATGTGGCTATTGTGGCTAGCGGCCATGAATAGCCTTCTCCTCCTTGAGGACCTCCTTGGAGTGCCCCCTTCCCCCCTATGTTCTCTCTGTTCTCGCGTTCTCCTAGCAAGATACAGCTCAGCACTCGCAATAGGAAAAAGAAACCGCAAGGCAGGAAGCTCCTTGTGACTTGCGCCCTGCCCACGGAAAGGGGGGGGGAGGAATAGCCTGGGTGTATTTCCCTCTTGGGACGACTCTTGGCTCCCACTGAGGGGCCAGCTCTACAGATTGCCACAAGAGGTGGCTGCCAGAGTCACTCTCGCAGCTTCTGCCTCCGGAGGAAGCAGGAGCAGGATTAGTCTCATTTACCCAGCACCATCGACTTTGTGGCGCTACAAAGGACAGGTACGGCAGGTCCCTGCCCCAAGGAGCCTTCAGTCTGAAAATGACAAAGCGTGGTAGGGGGAATGCAGGCAGGTGTGGGTAGGGAATAATAGGTGATTTGCTTCAGTTATGCACACTTTTGGCTTAATTGCAAGAGGGTGTAGGGCTGGGGGGCGGGGCTTAGTTCCAGAGATCAAATGTGGCCCTCCAAACCTCTCTATGTGGCCCTCGGGACTCTCGCCACCACACATACACAGTCACAAATCCTCTCTCCAGACCATTCTCCTCGCTGGCCCTGCTTTGCCCCTTCCCTTTAATATTTCTGTCTGCTGGATCCTTGAACTCTGACAGTACTTTTTCCCCCTCTGGAATTGTCATCCTCTTTGTCTCCTTGCAGAGAATCTTTATGTCATCTTCATCAAATTGTTCCCATCCAGTGTTTTCAGTGTTCTCCTCCCATCTCATTTCAGGGCTGATTATTAGTAGTAATAATAGTTTTATTATTTATATGCCGCCCATCTAACTGGGTTGCTCCAGCCCCTTCTGGGCAGCTCCCAACAAAATATTCAAAACACACAAGGGATTCATTATTTTCAAATAATAATAAAATGCAGTTGCAGAACCAGCTTATTCAACATGCACAATTGCAGATTTTCTGCGATCATGTTTTCATAATTTATTTATTTTTTTTTAAAAAAATGGCACACAGTGGATTAGATGCATTTGATTTTTTTTTTTAAAAAAACCCACATGCACAAGAGAGCCACAAAGCACATTGCAATGTGAACCTTGGCACCTCCCGCATAATGCTTGTGGGCAGACCTCCCCCAGCCCTTTCTTCACCTAAAAGTGGGCCAGGGCAACGAGAACAACATGATGATCATCTGGGCTGATTCTTTCCCTTTCCCTTTTCTTCAAAATGCAGACGAGGAGACAGGCTGGCTTGCACCAATTATATGCCCACACAAATGGGCAGACATCCTGCAAGGGCTTGTTCTCCTTGAATGAGAGCGGGGATCCCAGGAAAGGGGAGGGAGGGGGGAGCAGGAAGGATGATTACCATTCTGGTCATGTGTTCCAGGCAGCCTGGCTCCCGCTCTTGTTTGATCCCAATAGGGGAGCTGACAGAGGGGAGGGGACTCCTTCTCTGGCTCTGACAAGCATGAGGATGATTGGGAGCTGAAGGCAAAGGAGGAGGAAAAAGAGGTGCAGATCCTGGGCGCTCTGCTTATGGAATTGGGGAGCAGAGGGGGGACCCTTCGCTGGAGTCCCTGCAGCCTTCTTCTGGGCTGATAAGAGAGGAGGTAGGAAACTGGGCAATGGATGTGCTTTTGGAGGGGCCTCTGTGAAGGAAGGCGGGGGGCTGGGACCTGGCAGACAAAGAACTCGAGGCGCTTGAGGACAAATGCCTGCTTCTCCTTTGTCTCCCAAGGTCCCTGCTTTTTCGGTGGCAGCTTGGCGCTCCAGGAGGCAAGATGGGTCTCCTCCCAGGAACCATCCAGGGGGGTGGGTGTGTCTGCAGTCACATGGCCACCGTGGGACCTGTGAAGCCCTTGTGAGCATCTCAATGCGGTCCTCGCCAGCATCCTTGGGGACCAGAAAGCAGGGATGCAGCATGTGCCGTGATGCTCAGGCCCAGCTAGAAGGGGTTTTTGGGTGGTATTCTGGTTCCAGGGTGCAGGCGCCCTGACAGAGGCCATCGCACATCCCTGGACATCCTTTCCCCTTCAGTGATCACGGTTTAAACTGCAGAGCAACTCGCTTCCCCCATCTGTATGTTGCAGGCAGTGCAAGGGCTGGGTGGGTGTGTAGTTCTTCTGGAAAAGCCAGTCCTCTCTTTCAGCTGTGGTGTTTTTCTCCATCTCTCTCTCCTGCTGGGCAGTCACAGGTCTTCAGTTCTCTCTCTCTCTCTCTCTCTCTCACACACACACACATCATTTATATAGTCCTTTTTAAAAAATCGTGGGCAAGTTTTTTGCTGTTTCTGTTTGTCCTTGCTAGTGTGCACAGAGAGGTGGCAGGGTGCTCTTCTCCTTAAGCAGTTGGAGAACAAAAGCTTGGAGAGAGTCAGTGGTGTAGCATGGGTTGTCAGCACCCGGGGCAAGGCAAGTAATTTGCACCCCCTAACCCCTGGATTTGCGCCCCCTAACCTGTGGATTTGTGCCCCCTAACCCTACCCCCCAGATGTTGTGCCCGGTGCGGCCGGCCCCCCCTGCACCCCCCACGCTACGCCACTGGAGAGAGTCACTTGCTGCAAACCACACAGCGAGTTGGTGGCTGAGGAGGTGGCCTTGGAACCCTCTCGCTTTCAGATCCGAATCTTGAGATGCGACCTCCTGCAACGTTACAGCCACATGCAAAATGTGTGTGTCGGGGGAAGGTTTCTAAGTGTAGGATTCTGTATCAGCACCATACATTGAAAGCACACCCCCCACACACACCCCAAAAAAAGAATCTTGGGAATTGTAGCTTACCTCCTCACAAAGCTGTTGTTCCCAGCACCGCTACCAATCTACAATTCCCAGGTTTCTTTGGTGTTGGCAGGGATGTTCTGTTAATGTGCTTTAAACGTATGGTGTTTATGCAGCCCCAGTTTCTTTATAGAGGGATTTTTAATTTTAGAATGGAATGCTCCCCAGTTCAAAGAAAATAACGTCGGAGGAGGGGCACAGGTTCCCCATCCCTACCCTACCTTCAAATATTTTGTCCCCTCCTTGCTTAAAGTGGTTTAACATTTTGGTTCTTTCCCACACATTCAGTGCACACTTAACAGCTGTGATACCACTTTAAACAGCCATGGCTTCCCCCAAAGAATTCTGGGAGCTGTAGTTTGTTCAAGTTTGCTGGAAGCTCTTAGGAGACCTTTAGTCCTCTCACAGAGCTACAATTCTCAAGGAAGAGTTGTTTGTTAAACTACTCTGACAACTGTAGCTCTGGGAAGGGAAGGCTAGAGAGTTCTCCTAATAACTGTCGGCACTCTTAAGAAACTACAGCTCCCAGAATTCTTTGGGGGAAGCCATGATGGTTTAAAATGGCACCATAGCGGTATTTAATGTGATGATGGCTCCTGCTTGCCTGGATAGGGGTGTGCGAGTGTGCATGGAATCTGCTAGCTTACTGCACAAAGGTAAGATTGGCATTTGTTGCTCCGCCCACTTTTGCACCTGGCCCCACCCGTGACTGGCATGTGGCCCTAAGATAGTTGCATAGAGAGGAATGTGGCCCTTGGGATGGGAAAAAAAATGTTCCCCACTCCTGGCCTAGACCCTATCCTGTGCTAGGTAGCTAACACATTCAATTGATTGATAGTTGAGGACAACAGCAATCCTGCATTGGCTGGCTGCCTCTGGCTACAAAAACTGGGGGTTTCCTTTGGCTTTCAAGCCACAAACCATACGTCTGGTAGGCTCCATAGGCTTGGTGATGTTACACGTGTAAATCATATTTAGGAATAGTTAGCCAAAGGGATGCTGTGAGAATAAGGCTTGCCTCCCCGTGACAGTTTATTCTGTTTTCCTGGCATTTCTTAAGCTTAAATTGTGCATTACATTTGAGCTTTTGCACAAAGTGAAAGCCACTTGCGGAAATCTAGCGGAAAATCTCGTGGAAGTTTAGTGCTCATTTCCTTGTTAATTGCTTCCAGGGGAAATCCATTTGCAACCCCTTTAACCCAGAAAATTGCAGGTATGAAGTGACGAAATTGGGGCGGTGGGCCAGCATGCATGCAGTTATTTCCTGCTGTATTCATGGGAGAAGAGCCGCAGACATGTGTGGAAAAGGTGGGGAGTAGCAATGTTGTCCAGCGACGTTTGTTGTTGTGCCACACCACGCACACTTGGCGTGAATGAAATTGAGTGTGTACTGGCAGTTTATTGGTCAGACAGTAGCAGGTGCTGCAGTGTGAAAGGATGGTTGGAAAACAGGACAGAAGTGCTTGCATTATAAGCAAGAAAACTAAAGAAATATTCCCCATGTCTGAGTGTCAGGCAAAGGAGCCTCTTCTCCTTCAGTTAGGAATTCCTGAGGCAGTTGATGTTCTTGGTCCTCCCGTAGCAGAGAATTCCAGTGTTGCCAGGGCAATTCTTGGACCAGCCCAAGTATCTCTAGCTCCCACTCCATCCTTCCTGGCAAGAGCTGGACCCCCTCTTTAGAGCACAGGTGAGTACACTGAGCCTGGGCAGGTGACACAGCTCAGACGTCAAGAGTGCCAGATTAGCAGCTAGGGTAGCTGTTTTGGCCCTTACAATTGGCAGCATCGTGGGTGAGCCACAAGCCGGGAGGTTCTACTAAGCTGCCCTTCTGGAACGGCAGCCAAGACGAAGGCAGGCCTCATTCCCTTACCAGAAGGAAACAGGTGGTGGCATCTGAGGCAGTGGGCAGGTGCACAGTTCTGGACAACTCTTCCAAATCTGTCGTTTGGAACTTAGGAAGCTGTCTTATACTGAATCTAGTGGTCCACCTAGCTTAATATTGTCTACACTGAATGGCAGCAGCATTCCTGGGTTTCAGGCAAGAGTCTCTTCCAGCCCTGCCTGGAGATGCCTGGGAGTGAACCTAGGACCTTCTGCATGCAAAACAGATGTTTTACCACTTAGCTATGGCCTTTTCCATTCAAGGAATTTTGCTGTAGTCAGGGCAGAAACCTCTTAGATTTTGTTGTTTGTGCACAGGTTATAACTGCATTTTCATATGTTATAGAGAAGGGGTGATAAACCTGTGGTCCTCCAGATGTCACTGGACTACAACAACCCCAGTCAGCATGATGGGAGTTGTAGTTCCAGAACCAATGAAAGAGCCATGGGTTTCCCCACCCTGTTTTCAGAGCCTTGCGAGCTTGCCAAGGCAGTGTGACCTGAATGGTGGAATAAAAATGTAAGTGAATATATAAAGTGGGGGAGGACCCTTACATATCTGAGGGGTGCTGACATCAGCTGACTGCATAGGGCATGAGGAGGATTCCATGCATGTTCATTCATTCTATTTCTTGTTGAAAAAGAGGACAAAGGAGGACCATGAAACATGCATGTGCTCATCTATAGAGATAGATGCAATTTTAGAAATAATTACTGTATTATCATTTACAATTTGACCAGAAATAAAATACAGTGGTACCTCAGGTTAAGTACTTAATTCGTTCTGGAGGTCCGTTCTTAACCTGAAACTGTTCTTAACCTGAAGCACCACTTTAGCTAATGGGGCCTCCTGCTGCCACTGCGCCACCAGAGCACGATTTCTGTTCTCATCCTGAAGCAAAGTTCTTAACCCGAGGTACTATTTCTGGGTTAGAGGAGTCTGTAACCTGAATCGTATGTAACCTGAAGCGAATGTAACCCAAGGTACGATACAATATGATACGATATGATACAATATCTTTATTGTCATTGTCCCATGCAGAACAGTGAAATTGAAAAACTACATAAAACATTCAAAACCCCCTAAAAACCCTGAAACCCCATTTTAAAATACACTATACTATAGAGACTCCTTATGCTGCGTTTAGAACCAGAATTGCTTTTGCGTAGAAACTGTTTCTCAGGCGGCTAGTCCTGGCCTTTATAACCCTATACCTTCTTCCAGAAGGCAGAAGCTCAAAGAGATCATTTCCGGGGTGCGTACTATCCTGCGCTATCTGTGCCGCTTTCTTATGGCACCTGGCAGTACCACTGTATATCTCAACTTAGTGAGGAAGGGTGTGGGCAGGGGATAACCTGCTCAGTCTTGCTGTTCACCCAATGCCCCCCCCCTCAATTTCTGAATACCAGTTGCTTGAGATTACAAGTGGGGAGAGTTGCTGTTGCCCTCAGGTCCTGCCTGCAGGTTTCCCACCAAGAGATTTTGTTAGCCACTGTGTGCAAGATGCTAGACTAGATGGGCCATTGACCTGATGCTACAGCCAGGCTCTTCTTACTGACTTATGTCTGCATCCTCCACCCAGCCTTTGCTTCTCAGGGCTCCTGATCTTTAAAGCAGACTAGGTCACCTTTATCTGAAGCAGGCATAAAACATGCCCATCTTTGCAGAGGATGGTCCCCTGTTTGAAGGCATCCTCTGAAAGGCTGCCTGGTCCTGAATCTTCCAATCTCCAGCTCCATTTGGCATCCCCGAGTTCTGATACTATGGATAAAGGGAGAATCCACACTGTGAATGATGCCCCAAGCATTGTCGTCTTTCCTCATGGGAGAAGTTGCTCCATTCCTCTTTGATCCATTTGGTTGCGTCTTTCTTAAAAGGCAAAACAGTTCTTTGAGCTATGAAAGTCTGGTCCACAACCTTCCTTAGGGGTAGGATGTGGTGGAAATGCTTGGGGCCAACTCATCAAAGCGCAGGACTGGGCAGAGGTATTTCCTATGCCACAGCAGAGCACCGATTGGACAGTGCCAGTGACGTGGTTCCTTCCCATGCAAATGGTACCTGGCACCTGGCCTGAGTGAGAATGTTACCGTTGGCCCCAACCATGTGGTTCCTTTGTTCATATGTTGTTGCAGCAGTATGGGAACTAACCTCAGGAAGGATCTCTGCCAAAGTTCTGCAGCCTTCCACTGCAAATAGACTAATGAGGACCAGGGGGGGCGGGATTTGAAGTGGTTGTGCACCAGCAAGAGGAAGGGAGCATCCCACCCTCTTAGCATTCACACTCCTGTGTCTGTGCCTCCCTCTCCTTATCACCCTGGGCCAATAGCTCAAGGAGCGGTGGGAAGCCAGACAGCAGCCTTCAGTGGATAGATTCAGCTCCCAGGCTCCTGATTGCTGGCCCCTTAGCCATAAGGACTTCTAAGTGTCCACTTTCCCTGGCTCTATATAGTGGCATCCTCCCAGGCCAGACACCTGCAAGCCAGATGGGATTCTGTCGGTCTACAAATCCACATCCGTAATTCTAAACACGCTGTCAGGATCAGGGCGGAAGGAAATGGCAACTGCTTTGCATTTCCGCTGCTTTGTTTTGTTCCTTGTTTTTATTATGTGCTTGGTGGTATTATATTATGTTTTATATTTCGTTTCTATTGCATACTGTATGCTGCATATATATATATATATATATATATATATATTTGCTTTCGTAGATTTTCACGGGTACAGGAATGCAGGTTTTGGTGTCCTCGGGTGTCTTCCCGTGTAAAAGTTGGGGTGTCTAGGCGACGTTTCGACGAGGTCTCACTCGTCATCTTCAGGCTGGTGCTTTCGGCTTCTTGTTACTGGAACAGAGCAGGATCTCAGTGTTTGAGTTCCTATAAATACTGTTGAGGAGGTGTGGTGTATAGCCTCCAATGTTCTGGGCAGAGAGGAGGTTCCCAGGCAGGTGTGCCTTTTCTTCTTTTGTTCCTTAATTACTTGAGGGATATCTTGAGTGATTTCTTGAGTGATTTCCTGAATCCCACTTAGGTGGGTCATTAGGTGTGGATTAGTTGCTAAAGCCTTCGTGTCTTGAACTCTTGAACTTTGTGAAGAGTTTTTCTGAGAAGATGGCTGTACTGCACTTGGTTGTGCTCTGGCTTGGCTTCGTGTATATATATATATATATATTGGAAACAGTAAAATAAAAACAGCAGCAGTTCCAAAGTCTCTGGGGAAAACTTCCTTGTTTCACTTCTGGACTTGTAGCTGCTGTTGGTGGGAAAATGGTATGTGGATTTCCCTAAGAAAGTGGAACCTGAGCAGGTCAGCCCTGGTTGTTTATGGAACACAAGATGATTCCTGTTGAAAAACACCATAAGTTTGTCTTATTGAAAAGTGAGGAATCTTAGGCCGGGGGGGGGGGTATCAAACATAGCCCTCAAGGCCTCTCAAACTGGCCCTCTGAACTCTCCCCACACCCCTTCTCTGTGCCCTACTTAAGTCCCTTTTGCTTATTATTATTATTATTATTATTTGATTTTATACACCGCCCCATATCCAGAGGTCTCAGGGCAGTTCACAGAACAAAATCAAAAGGTAAAACCACAAAATACATAATAAAAATAAAAACAACAACCCATAACCCCTCCCAAAACCCCCCCACACACACATTTTAAAAGGGCATAGGATGTCAGTCAAATCAACCAAAGGCCTGGTGAAAAAGGAATGTTTTTGCCTGGTGCCTAAAGGTGTATAATGAAGGCACCAGGCGAACTTCCCTGGGGAGAGCATTCCACAGACAGGGAGCCACTACAGAGAAGGCCCTGTTCTCGTGTTGCCACCCTCCAGACCTCTTGAGGAGGAGGCACACAAAGGAGGGCTTCAGAAGATGATCTCAGGGTCCAGGTAGGTTCATGTGGAAAGAGGCGGTCCTGAGCTGTTTAAGGCTTTATAGGTCAAAACCAGCACTTTGAATTGGGCCCGGAAACTAATTGGTAGCCAGTGCAGTCGGACCAGGATCGGTGTAATAAGCTCAAACTGTCTTTCTCCAGTGTGGTTTGTCCCTGAAATGTGAATAAGTCTTCTGCTTCCATGGATGGAAGATGGAGAGGGTGTGTGTGTGTGTGAGAGAGAGAGAGAGAGAGAGAGAGAGAGAGAGTCTAGAAATATCTGATTTTTGCAGTGTATCTTACTGTCTAAATGTGAGAATGACATCTCCAACATATTTGTCTTTGACCACACCTACCACTGCCAAGGATGCGGGTGGCGCTGTGTGTTAAACCACAGAGCCTAGGACTTGCCGATCAGAAGGTTGGCAGTTCGAATCCCTGCGATGCAGTGAGCTCCCGTTGCTCGGTCCCTGCTCCTGCCAACCTAGCAGTTTGAAAGCACGTCAAAGTGCAAGTAGATAAATAGGTACCGCTCCGGCGGGCAGGTAAACGGCGTTTCCGTGTGCTGCTCTGGTTCACCAGAAGCAGTTTAGTCATGCTGGCCACATGACCCGGAAGCTGTACGCCGGCTCCCTTGGCCAATAAAGCGAGATGAGCGCCGCAACCCCAGAGTCGGCCACAACTGGACCTAATGGTCAGGGGTCCCTTTACCTTTACCACTGCCAAGTGATGCCCCAAAAGGTTGCCTGTGACAGAACATGATCTTAAAGGCTAAAAAAATACAACTTTCTCCATCCCTGATCTAGCCTAACATTCTGTTCCCAAATGTTGCCAGGCAGCTGCCTCTTGGAAGCCTGAAAGCAAGATGTGTAGGCGACAGTATTGTTATTATTTCATTGCATTTATTTCCTACCTTTCTTCCATCATGGAAGTTATCCCATCCAGGAACGGACCAGACTTAGGCCTACTTAGGCATCTGAAAACTGCAATGCTTTTGCCTGCATTCATACCATTGCCTGGGATCAGCCGCTGCCTCTCTATGCCCAAAGTTTTTATTGTGTACACACCATACATTTAAAGCATGTGCGGGGTAAACTGTAGTTTACCCCTCACAAAACTACAGTTCCCAGTACTCGTAAACCACAGCTCCCGGGATTCTTTGGGGGAAATAAAAAGGTAAAGGTAAAGGTACCCCTGCCCGTATGGGCCAGTCTTGACAGACTCTAGGGTTGTGCGCCCATCTCACTCAAAGAGGCCAAGGGCCAGCGCTGTCCGAAGACACTTCTGGGTCACGTGGCCAGCGTGACATCACTGCTCTGGCGAGCCAG
Source organism: Podarcis tiliguerta (assembly GCF_965153285.1). Lineage (NCBI taxonomy): Eukaryota > Metazoa > Chordata > Lepidosauria > Squamata > Lacertidae > Podarcis > Podarcis tiliguerta. The sequence continues at coordinate 34,986,562 of NC_139547.1, forward strand.
AGCCGCACACGGAAACACCGTTTTACCTTCCCGCTAGTAAGCGGTCCCTATTTATCTACTTGCACCCAGGGGTGCTTTCGAACTGCTAGGTTGGCAGGCACTGGGACCGAGCAGCGGGAGCGCACCCCGCCGCGGGGATTCGAACCGCCGACCTTTCGATCGGCAAGCCCTAGGCACTGAGGCTTTAACCCACAGCACCACCCGCGTCCTTGGGGGAAATAAGATGCTTTAAATGTATTGTGTGTACTAAAGAAGGGGGAGAATATGGCTTCAGTTTGCATTTAAAGGTGAATCTATGAAATCTGCACTTTCTGAAACAATATGAGAACCGAAGCACAGCCATCCTTTGAAATTTGCAGTTCTTTGAATTTCACAGTGCGCAGCCAACCCATCTATTTTAAAAAATGCATACATATGGAGAAACTGTGCATAAAAACACATATATTAATTAAAATGGCACAGAAGGATGCATGGCTTACAGCCATCAGTCAAAAGTGCATATTGGGAGAGAAACCTGCGCTGAAATGCTGATGAACTTCCACAAGGAAACTTTTTTCAAAGTAAGATTTGCAGATTGCTGCAAGAATGAAGACCAGGGGTGGAAATGAGAAAGCGGGAGACCCAAAAAAGGGGCAGATCTTTCCACACCCAGTGCATACACAGCCTTGGCAAAAGTTGCATGAACTTTTTGGTGGATGCAGGCTTTCTTTAGTTTCCCACTAAGTGGCCACAAGCAACCACCACACGTGTCTGGGATTAAGGGGCAAGGCTTTCTGGGCAGAAACCGTAAAAGAACTACTGAGCCTTCTCCTCTCTTTCCTTCTTTCTTTGAGATGACGAAGCTCTGGCAAGCCTCCTCCTCCCCAGGCACCAGCTGTTGTTGGTGTGAGAGGTCCCTTTCCCCCTGGAACTTGCCGTTGTTTGTGGAAAAGCTTCAAGGCACTGACAGCTTGAGGGCTCCCTGCCATCTCTACTTGGCTACGGAGCCGTGCGCTCTGTGTGTGTGTGTCTGCGTGTTTTCATTCTTGCCGAATTATTTTCTTCCCGCTGCGCACAACCGGACTGACTGGATTCGGCCTGGGTCGTCTGCTGCTGTGGAAACCAGCCGTAAGGGCCAAGCGGGTGGTGGGTGAGGAGTTGAACTAGCGCCTGTCCTGCTGGAAGTTGGCGAGAAGGAACCTTGTTGATTCAGACTGTTTGCATCTCCATACAGGGAGGATAAGGAATAATAGCAAGCGACCCTTCAAGGGAAAGTAATGTGTGTTGCAATTGCTCTGGCTGACTGGCAGCAGTCCTGGTTTTTCTGGGACCAGAAAGCCGCCCAGAGTGGCTGGGGAAACTCAGCCAGATGGGCAGGGTATAAATAATAAATTATTATTATTATTATTATTATATAGAATTGTAGAGTCGGAATGGACCCTGAGGACCATCTAATACAGGAAGATGCTTCTATCCCATAGGGGGATCAAACCTGCAACCTTGTCACTATCAACACCATGCTCTAACCAACTGAGCCATGTACCAGTTAGAAATTACAGTCATACCTCGGGTTGAATGTGCTTCAGGTTGAGTGCATTTGGGTTGCGCTCTGTGGCAGCCCAGAAGTAACAGAACATGTTACTTCCGGGTTTCACCACTCGCGCATGTGCAGACGCTCAAAATGACATCACGCGCATGCGCGGAAGCAGCAAAACACGACCTGCGCACGCGCAGACGCACCGCCGTGTCTTACGTGGGCATGTTCTATTCAGGATGCGAACGGGGCTCCAGAACGGATCCCGTTCACATCCCGAGGTACCACTGTAATACCGGTTGCCAGAAATCACAGCAGGGGATGGTACCCTTGTGCTGAGGTTCTGCTGGGATTTGCCAAAGGAAATTACCACTGTGAGAACAGGATGGGCCATTGGCTTGATCCAGTGGGCTCTTGTTATGCCATATGGCCTCATTTTCCCTTTATAGAGATTTTTGTGTGGGTGGGTATTAGTTTGTGCTCACGTTGTCCAGGGTGACCTTTTTCAGGGCTTCAGACAACCCCTTGAGTCTCCAGAAGTGACAAATTACATGTAATGCTAAATGTGTCCTTGGGAAACCTGTCAGTTGAGGACAATGATTAAGAAGATGGTTTATTTGTACGTACCAATGTAGACGTGTACCTCTACCATGCAAGAGGGTGGGGCACCCTGCTCTAATCTAGGTACATATGTCAGTATATAAAGTCGCATCCCTTTTGTGCAGTGGGGTTGTCTGAACACTCTTCTGAAGCAGGCCTCCGGTCCACCTAGAACAGCACTGACTCCTCTGACTGATAGCAAGTCTCCAAAGTCTCTGCTACCGCCAGCTGCTTCAGGGATTGCCAGCCTTTTTAGGCTCATGGGCACATTTTGATTTTTGAGGACGTGCCATGGGCACCCCCCTCTTGTCCCTTTCCTCTGCCCACCCCACAAAGAGAAAGAGGGAGTGTGTCCGCACTTAACTTTTCTAAGAGTTCTTGGTTATAGGTGGATCCAGCAGAATTTATTTGACAGCTCACCCAGACTTCCCTTTGTACCTCATTTCCAAGTACAGTTCTGGCTTTTAAAGCTCTGTGTCTAAGCAGGGTGGGGGTTTTTTTGGGGGGGGGGGTTCCCTGAAAAAAAAATCTGTTTTTTGCTGCGGAATTGTAGCAGTCGGTAATTGAATTTTCTGTGGGTTGCCATTTGCTCCAATTTAGCTGTAAAATGCAAGGAATGCACCAGGACAAAGAAAGAAAGAAAACTGTTTATAGGCAAAGCTTTAAAGCGAAGACATGTGCCTGGAAAGTGTGGAGGAAAAGGATGAGCTGTGAGTCTTTGAAAAGCACATTGAGTGTCACTCTCCCTACTTCCTCCTCCAGCTCTGTGTCCTTTTCAAGGGAGGAGAAGGTGACCCCTCCACTCACCACCTCATGACCAAGGGAGCAGGGAGGGGGGTGTTAGGGAGTGGCCTGTGGGGCACCTCTGATCCTTTGAATCATCGGATCCTTCAAACAGGAGACGCCGTGGATTGAAACAGGGACCTTCTCCTTTCGCTCTGCCCTCCCAGCTCTTAACCACCCATCCAGTGTTGCTCAATATGTTTGAGTTGTAACTATTCTGTTGCAAGATTAAACTCGGTTATTTGTTTTTTTTCTTAAGGGAAATGGTTATGCTGAGTTTTCTTAAGACACACCCTGCTTGAGACATGCAAGGCAGACTCTGTTTGCAGAGTAAGGGGGTGGGAGGGAATTTCAGCATTGTCTATTGGAGAGGGGAAAGCGTGATCTTTAGCGAGAGAATGTGAGGATGTCAGAAGAAGTTGTGCTGAATGCAAGAAGAGCCCTGCTGGATGGATCAGGCCAAAAGCCCATCTATTCCAGCATCCTCTTCTCCCAGAGGCCTTTGGGAAACTCAAAAGCAGGACATAAGTGCAACAGTGCTCTGTCTGCTTGTGGTTCTCAGGAACTGGAATTCAGAAGCTTAATTCGTCTGTGATACTATGTGCCAGGGCAGATGAGTGTGTGTTTGTTGAGCAGGGAGAGTTAGCTGGACGGAGGGGGCCCTACACCTGCTGTGAATGCAAGTGCATAATCAGGGTTGTTGTGCAAATGGAAAGCCTCCGATTGGCCAAGAATGCTCATCTGCATTACAAATGCCTCTCTTCCGCTTTGTCTTTTCCACGTGAACAGCAGCTGCAAGGTCACGTACCCAATGAGCACGCATGTATGGCAGTGGGGGCTCAGACCGCTTCGCGGCCAAACTACGTATCATCTTTGCAGTGCAAGCTGCTTCTGCTTCTCTCCCCCCCCCCCCCGCCCCATAAATTTCTAAGCGAGGGGAACCTGGTTCAGATCAGGACCCTAGAATGGTGATATAAACGGCGGGGTTCCTAAAGGGGCAGAGTTCAGTACTACTTAGAGTCATAGAGTTGGAAGGGACCCTGAGGATCTTCTCGTCCAACCCACTGCAATGCAGGAATATGCAGCTGTCCCATACCAGAATTGAACCTGCAACCTGAGCATTATCAGCACCATGCTCTAACCAACTGAGCTATCCAGTCTTCAATGCATGTGTTGTGAGAGATTGATGATTGGCACTCACAACAGATTTTTACTTCCATTGAAAGCAGCTAAAGGAGCGGGGAGGGGTGGGATCAGTGCCATTTGCTGGGGGAGAGGACCTAACTCCTTCCCCCAGTGCTGTTTTTTTCCAACTTTGAATCATCCCCCCTGAAGAAGCTATAGAAAGGGCCAAAAGACAGGTACAATATTAATAGCAGCTGTATTCAAATCAGGGAGTTAGCACAGAGGGGAAAGGGTTAAACCAGTCTTTCTCAACCTGTGGGTCCCCAGATGTTGTTGGACTACAACTCCCATCACCCCTAGCTAGCAAGGCCAGAGCTCAGGGATGATGGGAGTTGTAGTCCAACAACATCTGGGGACCCACAGGTTGAGAACCACTGGACCGTTAAACCCACCCTACTCCAGCCTCACAGCCCTGTTTTAAATGGGTTTCTCCCCAGCTGCCTCTGGTGACAGTCTAGTGACAAATTTGCGACATCCCTGGAAGTTTGGCCCAAACATTGCTGTGCTTTAATTGCTGAGAAATGCTGTGCAGATTTCAGGGCGAAGCGGCGTGTTCCTTTCTTCAGTTCCTCCTTCCCCTCACACCCATCCTGTGAGCTCTGCTGAGAAATGCCATCTCACGCTCCGCACAATCTCAGGGCCTGGGCTAGGGGCAGGGAAGCCTTTTCAGTCAGAGGGCCATGTTCCCTTTCCAGCAACCTTCTGAGGGCCATGTGCTGGTGGCAGTGGATGTGGCCAGAGGCAAAAGGAGCCAGAGTCACAAATGCGAATTCTGCCTTTTGTACAGCAGGCTGGTTTCTACACATACTCTCACCTCCCTCGCATCCTTCAACTGTCCCGGTAAAAATGGGACGCCCCATTTTTCCTTGCGAGGGCACGGCAGCCGTTTGAGGCACTGTGATCTCACGTGATTTCCCCCTGGGGAAAAAAACACCTTTTTTGAGGCAAAATCGCGGGGCAGAATTGCACAAAATGGTGGCACCCAAAATGTCTTGCCGTGCTCTCACAAGAAAAAACAGGAAGATGGTGTCCTGGTTTTTCCCTTTGACGTGTTGGAGGGGATGGTTGCTCCCTCCCTATTCTCCATCCTGGCAAATTCAGGGACACATTTTCAGGCAAACGTAAACACCCAACGAGGGCATGAAGTAAGACCGGCAAAGGGTGCAGCCTGGGGGAAAGGGGTATGGGAAGAGTCCCAAGGGCCAGAGAGAGGGTCACCAAGGGCCGTATTATGCCCCTGGGCCAGTGCCCCCCCCCCCATTTCCCATATATCTATGTGTAGCTTTATATTTGCAGCTGGAGTTGTGTCTTCCCCATAAAGGGTACAGGAACTTCTAGCGCAGTGGTTGTCAACCTGTGGGTCCCCAGATGTTGTTGGACTACAACTCCCATCATCCCTGAGCTGTGGCCTTGCTAGCTAGGGGTGATGGGAGTTGTAGTTCAACAACATCTGGGGACCCACAGATTGAGAAAGGCTGTGCAGGTCTGCTTGTCTGGAGAGCGCTCTCTCTCTCTCTCATCCTGGAGGGGTGGGGGAGAAAATCTCCGCTTGCTCTGCAAGATGCTGCCTCGGCAGAGCTCCCAAACCCCTTGGCTTACTGCCAGCCCCCTGCACAGCCCTGTGGAGATCCCCCCCCCCTGCCCCCCACCACTGACACCTCCTGGCTACATATTCCAATCTGTTTGCTGAGCTTCTCTTCCGAGCCCCGGGGTCTGCCGTTGCCAGGGAAGTTGCAGAGCTGTGTGTATTCCTCCACTTCCCCTTTTAGGTCTCTTTCCCAATGAGCATGCTGCAGGGGAAGGGCCCTAGCTCAGTGGGAGAGCACCGGCCTTGCATACGGAAGGTCCCAGGTTCAATCCCCGGAGTCTCCTGGTAGGACTGGGAGAGTCCTGCCTGTAACCCTGGATTGCTGCTGCCGGCTTGTGTAGGTAGTATACTAAGGCTAGATGGACCAGGGATTTGACTCTGCAGAGGGAAGGGCTGTATGGGAGAGAATCTGCTTTGCGTGCAAAGGTCTTAATCCCCGGCGTCGCCAGATAGGACCCCTTTCTGAAATCCTGGGGTAGGAGCACAGCCTGTCAGGGCAGGCCATTGGTCTCCAGCTGTTGGAGTCAGAATCCGCTACTGGGTCGCAAAAGCAGCACTACCGCTGTGCAACGATATGGTAAGCAATTAAGAATTGGCTCGCCATATGCACGTTTGGGGCTAAAAGTGGGCCTGAAAAGGTTGGAGGGTGGCTAGCATAACCAACATTGAGCTAGTTGTAGCAAAGGTCTGACTCAGTAGAGTGAAGATGTCATCACTGCATGGTAGAGCATTTTCTGAAGGTCCCAGTTTCGATCCCTAGGGGCTCCTGGCAGGGCTGGAAGAGATCCCTGCCTTTAACTTTGGAGAGCAACACTGAGCTAGATAGACAATACTGAGCTAGATAGACTTGATCTGACTCAGTATACGGCAGCTTCCTTTGTTGCTAGAGAGAAGCAGAGTGGTAGTGTTTTTATTTTGCATGCAGTGGCCCCAGGTTCCATCTGCGGCAGGCATAGGCAAACTCGGCCCTCCAGATGTTTTGGGACTACAACTCCCATCATCCCTAGCTAACAAGACCAGTGGTCAGGGGTGATGGGAATTGTAGTCCCAAAACATCAGGAGGGCTGAGTTTGCCTATGCCTGGTCTACAGCATCTCCCAGTAGTCCTAGAGAGTTTCTGCCAGTCAGTGTAGACAGCACTAAGCTAGATGTTCAGTCAGTAGAGCATGAGACTCTGAATCTTAGGGTTGTGGGTTCGAGCCCCACGTTGAGCAAAAGGTTCCTGCATTGCTGGAAGATGACTCCTTTGGTCCTTTCCAACTCCAGAACATTGCGATGGTGTGTCCTTGGCTGCGGTTGAGGCCCTGCTGCAGTGCAGTTGTCAGATGCTCTCAAGGCCTTTCCCCCTCACCCCATGGCTAGGGGGCAAATAGAGATCCCTACCTTGCAAAGTTCCCCTGGTAGTTTTGGAGGTTCTCTGGAAGTGAGATAAAAGAAGCAGGGGGACTGCATCCAATTCTAGGCCTACTCAGAGTAAACACATTTAAATCAGTGGAACTGAAACACAATCTGCTCTCTCTCCTCGGGTCTCATGCAAACATGAGTATAGGAGGTGGTGGGGAAAGAACATAAGAAGACCCTGTTGGATCTTCAGGCCAATGGCTCACCTAGTCCAGCATCCTGTTCTCACAGAAGCCACCCAGAGGCCTGTGGGGAACTCTAAAGCAGGACCTGAGCTCAGGAGCCCTCTCCCTTCCTGTGATTTCCAGCAACTGGTATTAAGAAGAATTTTTGCCTCTGTCCATGGAGCAGAGGCTGGTAGCTCTTGGTAGCTTTCTCCTCTCTGAATTTGTGCAATCCTCTTTTAAAGCCATCCAAGTTGGTGGCCATCAATACATGCTCTGTGAAGGACTTTCTTTCATCAGTCCTGAATCTTCTAACATGTAGCTTCATTGGACGTCCACAAGCGTTACAAGAGAGTGAGAAAAACTTTACCCATTCCTTCGTGCCATTTTATATGCCTCTGTCATGTCCCCTCTTACTAGCCTTTTCTCTCAACTAAAATGTCCCAAATGCTGCAAACAGACCTTGTAGGGGGAAGAGAATATAAAGAAGAGCCCTGCTGGCTACAGACCAAAGTCCAGCGCCCCTGATTCCTGTGCTTGCCAACCTGATGCCTTTGGGAAGTGCATGAAAAGGGCAAGAAGGCCTTCTCCAGCTGTTGCTCCCCACTAGCAGATATTCAGAGATAGGTAAAGGGACCCCTGACCAATAGGTCCAGTCGTGGCCAACTCTGGGGTTGCGGTGCTCATCTCGCTTTATTGGCCGAGGGAGCCAGCATACAGCTTCCAGGTCATGTGGCCAGCATGACTAAGCCGCTTCTGGCGAACCAGAGCAGCGCACGGAAACGCCGTTTACCTTCCCACCGGAGCGGTACCTATGTATCTACTTGCACTTTGATGTGCTTTCAAACTGCTAGGTTGGCAGGAGCAGGGACCGAGCAACGGGAGCTCACCCCATTGCGGGGATTCGAACCGCCAACCTTCTGATCAGCAAGTCCTAGGCTCTGTGGTTTAACCCACAGTGCCACCCGCATCCCTCATTCAGAGATATTCAGAGATAGACTACCCCAAACACGGAGGTTCCCTGTTGCCATTGTGTCCAGCAGCCATCAGCATGTAGCCTCAACCTCCTCCTCCGTGAATTTGAATCCCTTTGAACAGCATTTCAGCTGGCGGCCATCACCTCGTATTGTGGCCTTGAGTTCCGTAGGTGAACATAGGAAGAGTAGGCAGCCCAGGCTCAGCATTGGGCTCCCTGTCTCCTTGAAAGCTGCACCCCTGCTTCTTTTAGGACAATAGTTCCCAAAAAACCTCACACATATGCGCGCACACATACGGACCACGAGAAAATTGCAGGCGGTCTTGTCGGGCCTCTTTATTATTTGCCTGCAATGTGCTGTGCGATGTTTAATTGTATAATTGTATCCATGTTGCTTCTTTTCTTTCTTGCATTGTATTCCAATTTGCGCTGTAGTGCAATAAAATACAATATAGGAAACAAAAGAAAGCATTTGGAATACAGATAGAAATAAATATGAATACTTGCTGTTGACACGCCATGGACTGCCTGAATGAAGCTCACAGACCTCTGGTGGCTCACAGACCCCTCTGTTTTGAGGGACTGAGAGAAATAAAGCACTTTGGTCAGTTAAACTGACTTTCTGTTCTGTGCACAATACTCATTCTCAGAAGTACAGCAGGGCAACCGGATCGAGAAGAAGGGGAAGAGTAAGTCGCGTGGAGGAACTTCTGTCCCACCTGGAGTATCTGGTTCAGGTTTCCCTTCTCTCTTCCGCTTTCAGAGAGTAGCCCTGAGCCTCAGCGGAGGAGCATGGAGGAGCAGCCGGCAAGAGAGCAGCTATCCCGGGATGGCCCTTCCGTTAGCACAGGAGACCAGAAGCTCTTTGGCTATGTGGGGATCGAGGCCGTGATGGACCAGATGCGGATCAAGACCATGAAGACTGGCTTCGAATTCAACATCATGGTTGTAGGTGAGTAGCAGGTGCTGTGAGCCACCCTCAGGCTTCGTCAGATGGGAAGGCCTGGCGTCGGGGTGATACAGGGCTTAATTCCTAAGATATATGCCAGAGCTTCTTTCTCCTTAGAAGAGCCTCCCTGTATTCTGGAAGTCTTTAAAAACACACAGAGAGAGGGGGGGGGTGCATATTTAGAAATAATTATCACCCTTTAAATAGAAATGCAATGCATTTCATCTTAGGAGGAAAGACTGTGATCAGGGAACCTTTGCAGTTGCTAAGTCTGTGGTCCAGATGCTGTGGATAAGTGACTTGTGGTGTAGTGGTTAAGAGCGGTGGACTCATAATCTGGTGAACAGGGTTCGCTTCCCCGCTCCTCCACATGCAGCTGCTGGGTGACCTTGGGCTAGTCACACTTCTCTGACATCTCTCAGCCCCACTCACCTCACAGAGTGTTTGTTGTGGGGGAGGAAGGGAAAGAAGAATGTTAGCCGCTTTGAGACTCCTTCGGGTAGTGATAAAGCGGGATATCAAATCCAAACTCATTTTCTTCTTCTTCTTCGAGTGCCTGATCTTTAAGGCAGACTTGGACCAGGCAGCATTTCAGGAGGCCTTCAAATAGAGGGCTGTGCTCCATAACACAGGACCCACAGCCAACCCTCTCTTGAAGCCAGGATGAAGGCTGTGTTGTGAACTTCCTCCCCTGGAAGGCTTTTAGAGCATCACAGGTGTCGAGAGCTCAGGAGGCTGAGTTTCCTCGTAGTTTCCCCTCAGCAGGGGAGAGCGTGGGCAAGGAAATGGAGGCACCGTCTTTCTCCTCTGCCCACGTCATGGTCACCGTCTCCAGGCCTCCCCAGCAAATCTGTTGACACGGCAGAATTTGGCATCCCTGGAGATGCAACTGGGCAAAGGGCAGGCCGAGTGCCTGCAGCTGTAAAGCTGAGCTCATGTGTGAAAGGATGAATAAAGAAGAGACCAGCATTTGGGAGAAAGCCAAAGGGAGGATAAAAAGGGGGAGGGGGCTTTGTCTGGGAATAGGGAGCAGAAGAAAATTGATTCAGCTCGCATTTCAAGGTGAACCCACCTAATTTGCACGTTCCAGAAAAGGTATGTGAACCAGAACACAACCCTCCTTAAAAATGTGCACTTCTCTGAGTCTTAAAATGCACAATAATTTTTTTGTTGGCATCCATCTATCTCGAAAGACAATGGAGCGTGCCTCTGGGGGTGAAGTCGAACTTTGCATTTACAGCACCAAAGTGACTTCCCTGGCACACAAGCCTGGGCAGCATGCATGGAGGTCCTGGGCTCCCTTTTGGCCTTGCTGATGTTGTCCAAAGGAAAGCAGAGCAATACCTTTGGCAGGTATTTGTGTAGGGATTACTCCTGGGCCTTTTCTTCTCCCCAAGATGTCCTGCAAGGTTGAGCCCCATCGGCTACCCTCACCTAGTTTGGCCAGCCAGTCAAAGCTGTCTCCCAGGGTGTGGCCTCTGTCACATGCTGACAGCTTCAAGTGAGAGCTAAGTCCTGGGTGGGGTGACCAAAGGTGAACAAATTACCCCAGGAGGAGCATGACGTGTCACCCACCAGAGGTACTACCCCTCCCCTAACACCCCATACACCCCATGGCCCAGTATAAATCTATCACTATTATTGCGTAAGTGGCTTGTTGCAGAAAACACTCACTAAAAATGGATGGAGGGCAGAATCTGGAGAGGACATAGTCCGGTTCCCTTTCATAGAAGCTGCTAGTCCCTTTCATTGTGCTACCCCAGAGGCCATGAGTCGCTACCCTCAAATATGGAAGCTTTGAACTACCTTTAGTGTTGCAGCTGGCGTTCTGCAGCGTCCTTTGGGTTAGTGGGGAGGGGGAGACGCTCTGAGGCTTTTTGTGTATTTTTTTTCCCTGGGACTCCTCGCCTGCCGTGCAAACCCTCTAACTCTTTCCTAGCAACCTCGTGCCCTTTCCCACCATCCAGCCTCCTGGAATTTCTTCTCCTTGGCCTCCATGCAGACAAAGGCTTTGTCCAGAGTGCTCCTCCAAAGACACACACACACACACACACCCTCCACCACAACCCTGCGATGCGCTCAGCAATAAATATTTCCAGATCAAAAGCCAGAAGCCAGTACAGAGATGCCAAAAAAGCAAATCCCAAATAAGAATAATGATTTTGTTTGGGGCCTGAAACATCCTCGAGGGAAGAAAGTCGGGAGGATTATGGGGATAAGATATTTTTTTAAAAAAGAAGAAGAAGAAGACGTGCTGAGCAAATGCTGCAGCACGCAAGATGTCAGATAAATCCCCATCATGGATTTCCCTGTCCAGGAGGAACTGATAGAACAGGTGCAAGGAGACAGACGCTTTCGAGAGATTTTTTTTTTTCCAGGAGGAAGGACTTCAGCTACAAGACAAATGGGTTTGGCTCTTGGCTGTCTTGCTAAATAGATGGGCCTGAGATGCCAGGGGCTGTAGGCCCTAGTGGATAAGAGGGGGTTGGCTAGGAAGAATATATGCCTCGCTCATGAGTTAGGACAGGTGTGCATCATCTCTTTGATCCCACAGAGGATGAGGAAAGGACACACATTCACCACTGAAACATCCCCTTGGCTGTGGGCATCTGCCCCATGAATCAGCGCAGAAAAATGGCAGATTCCAACTTTCAAAGAATTTCAACTTTTTTAAACGTGCACACATTCTTAGGGTTGCAAAAGGAGACATGGACCTGTGCAGGGAACACCTAGCAAAACCCCAGAAAGCCAGAAAGGGGTTAAAGAGGATTTCCATCATGGCTCCCTGATCTCCTCCCTGACCAACCCCACCGAAACAGGGGAACAGGCAAGGCAGGCAAGGCCAGCCCAAGACATTTTGCTGCCTAAAGGACCTTATAGTCATTTCACTGGGCCACCCTCTTTCCCAGGACTGGCCCTAACGTTAGGCAGAGAGAGGAAGGAAGGAAGGAAGGAAGGAAGGAAGGAAGGAAGGAAGGAAGTTTTGCCGCACTGCCTAATAAACACACCTGTTCATTTAAAAGTTCTCCCAAGAAGGGTAAAGTATCTAAGAGCCAGACCAACCATTCCATCTGTGGGAGAAATGTAGATGAGAAACAACCATGTCCAAAATAAATAAATAAAGATCCACACAATTTGCAGCAAGGCACAACAAGAAAAGAGCTCTGGCAACACCACCTCTGGATCTTATCCAGCAACTCTCCAGATGACCTGTTTAGTGAGCATCCATCCTGATTTGCTTCCACAAAACATACACCCGGGTTAGTCTATATCCAGTCTTCATGGCGCATTCCTTCTGATTTATTTACAGGGTGGTTACATGCCAACGAGCATTCATCTTGAATTCACCCTGATTTGCTTGGGTAGCGACAATGCATCTTCTTCTTAATTGTTTGTTCATCCCACAATTTTCATTCCTTTTCACCATCACTTTCCTAACTGCAAAAAGCCTGTTGTCAAGTGGGTTTGTTGCACCAGCACATTAGTCCACTTTAGTTTCAGAAACCTAAATTTCCAGGATGTGCTTGAATCCCTCCTACAAAATACTGAAGGGTTGAAGTTGCTGCCTATCGGCTGATCAGCAATAACTTCCCACCTGCTTTCTGCGGGGGTTGGCTGTGCTATTGGGTTCCCCTAGGCAAGCTCCACAGTACATACAGCCAGTCCCCACAGGTGTACTCTCAGTGCCAGTCAGCTTATGGGTAGTGACAGCCTCATATACTCAGAGTCGAGAGTGGATTTCATGCTCTTTATTCAGCTCATAGTGGTGAGGAGGAATGAATGTTTCCCCAAAGTATCTGCTTTATATACATTATTTACACGTGAGGGCTGCACGTGATTGGCTAATTCCGGAATTCTCCTGTAGGCCAATCAGGTTGTGGATTCACTTCCATCTGGAGCTGGATTGGGTGGCTCCTGCAGACCAATCATACTGCTGCATTGTTCTAGGACCAATCAGACTGCTGCATTCTGAATCCTATTGTTCTAGGACCAGTCAGACTGCTGCATTTTGTATCTTATTCAACAGTACATAACACTTGCCAATGGACAGTCAGTAGCACACCTTGAGGCAGCTCTTGGGCGCGGGTTTGGGGGGTGACTTCCTGGGCCAAACTGGGACCCATGCTCGGCCGAATTAGACTGAATGGCTAAAGTTCCCCACCTCTGAACTACTCTTGCTGGCAGTGACTCTTCAGGGTTTCAGACAAGAGTCTCTCCCAGTCTTAATGTGGAGATGCTGGGAACTGAGAGATGCTCTGCCACAGTTCTTCCCCATCATAACTAAAAGAGGGAGCCTCTTCCTTCACCCCCTCTCTGTCCTGATCTTGTCCTTGCCCCATCAGTAGGGCATCACGGCTGGACGTCTGCCCAAGCGCCCTTCCTGCCATGCCAAAGCAATCCAGCCACGATGGGCAATTGGAATAGAGGACCAGGAAAGCAAAAAGCTGTTCCAGCTGTGACTCCTCCGACCCTTTCTGGAGGCTGCACATCTGGTTTCAATCAATCCTGGGAAACATTTTTTTTCCGTGCGGAGAAGCTTGACATTTTTGAACTTAAAAGGGGTGTGTTTGTGCTTGTGGAGGGGGCAGCATGGGGGTGCAGATTGGAGCTGCCTGTGACAGGGAGAGGAAAGCCCTATCAAGCCAGATAAGCCCTCTCCAGGGAGAGCTTGAAGTAAACAAGAGACAAGGAGAGGCCCAGTCAACATTTGGGTTTTTAAAAGAAGTGAGAGAGACAAAACCAGCAACGCCGTTGTGTTTCATGCATAGTTGATAAAGATGGCTCTCAAACATTTGTAGTAACATTTTAGCATCTTAGGTGTGAACAGCTGAGGTTGGTTGCAGAGTATGCAAGCTTCTGGGTTCCACTGCATCCATCATCAGGCAAACTAATGGGAGATTCTCCTCCCTTTCCCTTCCACTTGATGAAAGATGTTTTGACATCATTCCAGAGCTTCCTTCCTCCTACACAGATATGTGCAATGGAATAACAGAATGATGATGGTGGTGGTGATAAGACATGATGATAAAACCAGCACATTTCAAAGGCAAGGAGCCACGGGGATGAACAGAAAACTGTAAACTATGGGGCACAGTCTCAGCCAGCCAGGTCCCCCAAAAGCAGCTGTGGAGAAATGAGGGATTTGGATCAGGGTCACAGAATGAGGCAGAAGACCCAGCTTTTTGCCGCTGTTAATTTCCTTCAACTTTTGAAGTCGGGGCCATGGCGGAAATCAAGGGTCAAGACTGTTAAGTTGAGGGTAGACATAGCAGACGACACAGCGATTCTTCCAAAGCAGCTCTTTATTTGTAAGCTGGAACAGAACTGACTGAGGAGCTCAGTCAGCCTGCTTATATAGAGCTCCAGAACAATGTAACTGTTGCCATTTTCTATCCAATCACTGAACGTCACTTTCGATCCTTCATTTGCATACAAACTATCCAATCACTGAACGTCACTTTCGATCCTTCATTTGCATAACTATCTACAGTATCCCCCTGCTGGCCCAGGGTGAGAACTTCAGTACATAACAAAGACATATCAGGGTTTTGGTATGTATTTGAAGGTGTCATCAGGGGGGCAGACAAGATGCCCATTAGACTAGTGTCCCTGAAGTTGTGGCACTCCAGATGCTGGACTCCATCTGATTAGCCCCAGCCAGCATGACCAATGGCAAGGGATTATGGGAGTTGTAGTCCAACAACATCTGGAGGGCAGCAGGTTGGCCAAAGTACTCCAAGTTGCCTTAGGACTGCAGCGGGTTTTTCCTGGTACCCAGGTTCTTCTCATGGGTCTTCCTCCAAGGAGGTCTCCCTGGGGTCCTGGCCGGATGGGATTGTGCCCCATAGCTTACAGTTTTCTGTTCATCCCTGTGGCTCCTTGCCCTTGAAATGTGCCAGTTGAGACTTGTAGGGCAGACGGCAGGGAGATCAACACTAGGTGGAGCCAGAGCCCAAGACAAGCAAGGCCACACCCACGCCAAACATTTAAAGCCCTATGATGCCATTTTAAGCAGCCGGGGCCTCCCCCAAAGAATTATGGGAGCTGTAGTTTGTTAAGGGAGCTGAGAGTTTTAAGGAGACTCCTCTGTTCCTCTCAGAGAGCTACAATTTCCAGAGTTTCTGGGGGATTGTCGCTCTGGGAGGCGAATAAGGGTCTCTGATTTCACTGAAATTGGTCTCTTAGCCATCTCTGCTCTAATCCCGCCTCCCTGGAGCAATGAAGAACATGCTTGTTCCATCTTCTCCCGTGCAAGAGCCCTTCTGAGATCTGAAGGCTGCCAATGTATTAGGTTTGGTTTCACGGCTTTCTCTTCCTCTCCCCTTTTACCCGCAGGTCAAAGTGGCCTCGGCAAGTCCACCATGGTGAACACGCTCTTCAAATCCAAGGTCAGCCGGAAACCGACAGGCTCCGGTTACGAGGAATGCATTCCCAAGACCTTGCAGCTGCTCTCCGTCACTCGCGGTGAGGACCCTGGCGGAATTATTATCGTTATTACATTTATATCGCACCTCCCTTCCAAGGAACTCAAGCCAGCATCCATGAATCTCCCCCTTCCCATTTTATCTTCCTAACGACCCTGTGACGCAGGCTGAGAGTGTGTGACTGGCTCAAGATCACACAGTGAGCTTCATGGCTGAGTGTGGATTTGAACCCTGGTCTCCCAGTTCCTATAGGGACGTGGGTGGCGCTGTGGGTTAAAGCCTCAGCGCCTAGGGCTTGCCGATCGAAAGGTCAGCGGTTCGAATCCCCGCGGCGGGGTGCGCTCCCGTCGCTCGGTCCCAGCGCCTGCCAACCTAGCAGTTCGAAAGCACTCTCGGGTGCAAGTAGATAAATAGGGACCGCTTACTAGCGGGAAGGTAAACGGCGTTTCCGTGTGCGGCTCTGGCTCGCCAGAGCAGTGATGTCACGCTGGCCACATGACCCGGAAGTGTCTGCGGACAGCGCTGGCCCCCGGCCTCTTGAGTGAGATGGGCGCACAACCCTAGAGTCTGTCAAGACTGGCCCGTACAGGCAGGGGTACCTTTACCTTTTACCTTTACTCCCAGTTCCTAGTCCAACACTGTGACCAGTATACCACACTGCCTCCTCTTTTGCACTTTCAGTGTTCTGAGGGAAACATCTGCTTCCCCTTCTCTCCTGTACTTGCCAGCCACAATCCTAATGAACTCATAATTTACCTAGTGTGGCTCCTTTTGTCCTACTATCAGCCCTCATTCCCATAATTTTTCACCTTTTTTTACACTAGGCTAGTTCACATTTCACACTCCCCCTTCTCTGTCCTCCATTGAGGCAAGCAAGAATAACTCTCAGGGTTCAAGGACACGTTCCAGCCTAGCAAAATCACTTGAGGATTTTTTGGGGGGTGCCAATCAAGCCTTGAGGGGTGTGGCTTAGGAGGGGCGTGGCCTAAGGAGAGCTCTGAGGGCCAGAAAGTGTTAGAAGCTGAGAGATGAAAACAAGGAGCTAAATGGCACCTTAAACCAAGGTTATGGGCACAACAACGGATTGTCTAGGCGCGCTTTTTTATAATAAGAATACTAAGCTGAAAATGAATGAACTGCAGCTAAAATATTATGTTCATTTTTCACATGGTCTAGTCCTCATCTTAAGCCTGCAAAATACAAAGCCATATTTCCCCTGCCTACGCCCCTAATATTCTTAAGAGGGTCTCCCTCCAGTCTTCAGAGAGCAGCTGGAAGTGGGGAGGCAGAAAAAGGTCCTTCTTTCCTTCACACAGTGGCACTTTTAATCTGAAATCTTAGGCGCAGTACAGTGGCACCTTGGTTTACGAACTTAATCCGTTCCGGAAGTCCATTCTTAAACCAAAGCGTTCTTAAACCAAGGCGTGCTTTCCCATAGCAGCGGGGGACTCAATTTACAAACGGAACACACTCAACAGGAAGCGAAACATGTTTCCAAGGCAAAGTTCACAAACCAAAACACCTACTTCCAGGTTCGCAGCGTTCTTAATTCAACTTGTTCATTGAAATATACTCAGAGTCGCAAAGTGATTTCATGCTCTTTATTCAGCTCATAGTGGTGAGGAGGAATGAATGAATGTCCCCTCAAAGTATCTGCTTTATATACATTATTTACACAATGGGCTGCACATGATTGGCTAATTCTGGAATTCTACTGTAAGCCAATCAGGTTGTGGATTCACTTATCTCTGGAGCATGATTGGGTGTTTCCTGCCAACCAATCAGACTGCTGCATTGTTCTAGGACCAATCAGACTGATGCATTCTGAATCCTATTGTTCTAGGACCAATCAGACTGCTGCGATTTGGATCCTATTGTTCTAGGACCAATCAGACTGCTGCAGTTTGGATCCTATTCAACTCAGTACATAACACCCCTCCCCTCTAAGTTCCAGTCCTGCCCGGGAGGTCACATTCATAGTCCTCGAGGTACGCCGGCGGCCTACGTGTGCGTTGCGGCCTGTGGTGTTCCCTGGTCCGGGGTTCAGGTTCTGGCTCGTGTTCCAAGGATGCTGGCTGTGATGGGCCTGTTTGGTCTGGCGCAACCAGCTCGCTCAGTCGTGGTTCTGGTTCCGGTGTCCTTTCGGCCTCGCGGGTCCTCTCTGTATTTACTGATTCTGCCTCTCCTGCTGGCCCCTCCTGCTCTATGGGCCTCACTGCCGCTCTGTTCCCTTGGGACTCCTCTGACCTTTCCTCCTCCTGGTTTTCTCCCGGGAATCGCCGCCGTATCTGGTCGCAGTGGCGGCGCCAGCATTGCCCCCCATCCGTTAGGACCTCGTATGACACGGGGCCAGTGACCCTGGTGACTGTGGCGGGTACCCATGCTGGGCCTGCCCCAAAATTCTTTGCGTACACTGGGTCTTGGGCCTCGAAGGTCCGGGGGTTCCTGCCTTCCCCCACCACTACTTCATCCTGAGCTCTATCGGGGTGAAGGCGGTCCAATCTGATTGCAAGGCGCCGACCCATTAGTAGTTCAGCGGGGCTCCGGCCAGTCGTTGAGCTGGGGGTGCTGTGCTGTGCTAGGAGGAATGTGGCAAGACGGTACTCCCAATCCCCTTGCGTCATGCGGCGAAGGGTGTCCTTGGTGGTCCGCACCATGCGTTCTGCTTGGCCATTGGTGGCAGGGTGGAATGGCGCCGAACGGATGTGGCGGATGGCGTTCTGCGCTGTGAAGGTTTGGAATTCTCCTGACGTGAATGCAGTCCCGTTGTCTGAGACGAGAGTGTCAGGGAGCCCGTGGGTTGCAAACAGCCTGCGTAGTACCCGGATGGCTGCGGATGTAGAAGTGGACGGTACCAGTGCGACTTCCAGCCATTTGGTGTAGGAGTCCACCACTATGAAGAATGTTTTCCCCTGAAAGGGGCCAGCGAAGTCCACATGCAGGCGTGACCATGGTGCTCGGGCGGACTCCCAGGACTGGACTGGGGCCCTTGGGGGATCTGGGCGGGATTCTTGGCAGGCCTGGCAGTGTTTGACCCAGGCCTCTATCTCTCCGTCGATCCCCGGCCACCACACATAACTCCTGGCCAGGGCCTTCATTCTTACTACCCCTGGGTGTGTCTCGTGTAGGGCTGTGAGGACCCTTTTGCGGAGGGGCTGGGGAACAACGACCCTGCTTCCCCATAACAGGCACCCCTTGTGGGCCGACAGTTCATGTTTGCGGGTTTCTGGCCCAGGGCTGTTGCTGGGCCATCCCCTCCACACCCAGTCCAGGACCCGGGAGATGACCCTGTCTTTCTTGGAATGGTGTGCAACTTCTTGTGCCTGAATGGGGCGGTCGGGAAGCAGCTCCAGGCTCATAACCTCTTGTGCAGGTGCTGGGTCGGGGCCTGTTTCCGGTAGTGGTAGCCTGCTGAGGGCGTCCGCATGGCCCATCGCCTTCCCAGGTCGGTGAATCAGTGCGTACTGGTAGCTGGCAAGGAAAATTGACCACCTGAGGACGCGAGGAGACAGCACTTGGGGGGTCTGCTTTTCAGGGGCAAACAAGCCAAGCGGCGGCTTGTGGTCAGTCACCACGGTGAAGGGCCGCCCGTACAAGAAATCATGGAATTTTTTTACTCCCTTCACAATTGCCAGCCCCTCCTTGTCTATTTGTGAGTAGTTCCGTTCGGTTGCGCTGAGTGTCTGGGAAAAGTATGCTACTGGTACCTCTCTTCCATCCGGGAGTTGGTGTCCCAGGACCGCGCCAATGCCATAGGGTGAGGCGTCGCATGCTAGCACCACCGGCAGCCTCTCGTCGAAGTGTGCCAAGACCGAGTTTGAGACAAGCAAGTCCTTGACTGCCTGGAATGCAGCCTCCTGGCGCTGGCCCCACACCCAAGGGGCCCGCTTGTCCAGAAGTCTGTGTAGGGGTTCTGCTACCGCCGCTTTGTGGGGAAGGAAGGAATGGTAAAAGTTCAATAGTCCCAAGAAGGCCTGAAGTTCAGTCTTGTTCTTGGGCGCTGGGGCATCACAAATGGCCCGTACCTTGTCCCCAGTCGGGTGTACCCCTTCTGCGTCCACCATAAATCCCAGAAAGTCCACCTGAGGCACTCCTAGTAGACATTTTTCCCGCTTCACCTTGAGACCCGCCGTCTGGAAACGGTGCAGAACGGTGCGGAGGCGGTCCTCAAACTCCTCTGGTGTGGGCCCGGCAATCAACACATCATCGAAGAAGGGGGTGACTCCAGGAATTCCTTTAAGGAGAGAGTCCATCAGGTTCTGGAATATGCCTGGTGCCACGCTGACGCCGAATTGCAGCCGCTTTACCCTGAACGCTCCTCTGTGCGTCACAATCGTCTGTGCCTCTGCTGTGGCCTCATCCACTGGTAGCTGTTGATATGCTTGGGCCAAGTCCAGCTTGCCAAAAATTTTCGACCCAGCCAGGGTGGCAAGGACATGGCTGACCACTGGCACTGGGTATGCATGGGCCGTGAGGGCCTTGTTTATGGTACATTTGTAGTCTGCGCAGATGCGGACCGAACCATTAGGCTTGACGGGTGTGACGATTGGGGTTTCCCAGGGGGCATTAGGCACCGGCTCCAGCACTCCTTGCTCCACGAGCCGGTCCAATTCCTCGTCTATACGGGGTTTCAGGGCGAACGGGACCCGGCGGGCCTTGAGCCTGACTGGTCGTACTGCGGGGTCAAGCTGTAGAGCAATGGGGGGGCCCGTATACTGTCCCAATTTCCCATCAAAAACCCCCGGAAATTCCTTGCATATGGCGTCCACGTCCACTTGTAAGCTAGTGTTGTTCACCCCGGTGACGGCTAGCCCCAGTGGTCCAAACCATGCCAATCCCAGTAAGCTAATGTAGGGGCCCTTGACCACAAGCAAGTCCAGTTGCCGCGTCCGCCCTCGGTATTGCACCCTGAAGGTCCCCACCCCCATTGTGGGGACCTTACGTTTCTGGAAGTCCCGGAGGGTGAATGGGGCCGGCCTGAGTTTGGGACCCCCAGTAGGACACAGTTTCCTTAACGTCCTTGCCGAGATTATGGATAGATTTGAACCCGTGTCAAGCTCCATGCGGCATGGGGCCCCCTCTATCTGTACCTCTACATAAATTTTCTCTACGTTGGGGTGGGGCAACTGGTATACCTGGAAGTCCGTGAGCTCCGTTGAGTTGCCTTGGTGCGTTGGGCCCCGGGACCTGGGGCTCTTGGATTGGTCATCTGATGCCTGGCGTCGGGTGGGCCGAGCCCGACACACCCGGGCGATGTGCCCCGATTTTCTGCACTGCCTGCACTCTGCATTGCGGAAACGGCAGGTCCTCCTCTCGTGACTTTCTCCACAGCTAGCGCAGTTCCCTCCTTCTCGTCGAGGCAGCTGTGGTATGTGGGCTGCTTGAGTGCGCTGCTGTACTCGGTGCACCTCCTCCCTGTTGGATCCTGAGTCGTCGGTGAGGTCTTCGTGGTGGACCCTCGGTTGGGATGGCTGGCTCGGCCGTGCCTCTTGCGTCGACTTCTCCGCAGCTTCCGTTGCCAGGGCCTCCTCCAGAGCGACCTGGAACGTTAGGTTCTTCTTAGCGTAGAGGCGTCGTTGCAGCTTCTCATCCCTCAGGCCACCGACGAGGCGGTCACGAAGCATGTTCTCCAGCTCTGAGAAGTTGCAGAACCGGGCGGCTTGGCGGAGAGAGGTCACAAACCCAGTTATGGTTTCCCCAGGGGCTTGCCGCTTTGCGTAGAAGGCGTTTCGGCGAGCCACCACTGAGGGCTGTGGCGAAAAGTGCCCCTTCAGCTGCTCCATTATTGTTTTGTATGGAACTGTAGCGACGTCTTCAGGCGCAAGGAGAGCCCGGGCGATTTCAAACGTCTCCTCTCCGCAGACGCTGAAGAATATTGCCCTCTTCTTGGCGTCTTCTTCATCGGTGACCCCTTTGGCTTCTAGGAGGAAGGTGAAACGAGAGGCGTACGCTTCCCAGTCTCCAGATGCTGGGTTGAACGGCGAGAAGCTGCTGTCGGTTGCCATTCTGAGTTCCTTGTGTCCCGGAGCTGAAGCCTGGATACACGGTGCGAGGCAGCGGTGCGGCAGGTGGCGGTGCTGCGGTGCGGTGTGTGGCAGTCAGCTCAGCGGGATCCCACCTTCGTCGCCAGTGAAATATACTCAGAGTCGCAAAGTGATTTCATGCTCTTTATTCAGCTCATAGTGGTGAGGAGGAATGAATGAATGTCCCCTCAAAGTATCTGCTTTATATACATTATTTACACAATGGGCTGCACATGATTGGCTAATTCTGGAATTCTACTGTAAGCCAATCAGGTTGTGGATTCACTTATCTCTGGAGCATGATTGGGTGTTTCCTGCCAACCAATCAGACTGCTGCATTGTTCTAGGACCAATCAGACTGATGCATTCTGAATCCTATTGTTCTAGGACCAATCAGACTGCTGCGATTTGGATCCTATTGTTCTAGGACCAATCAGACTGCTGCAGTTTGGATCCTATTCAACTCAGTACATAACATTCATAAACTAAGCTCTTCTTAAACCAAGGTACCACTGCACTACGCCCAGAGCTCAGATACTGCTTGCATTAAGGAAATTCCCTGTCGCAAAACGCACCTAGAACAATGGGAGTTTTGAATGCTGGGACCAGATGGAAAGGCCTTTGGGGCCACATTTGTCTCCTAGCCCTGAGAACCCCATCTCAGTCTTAGAAGCTCTGCTGAAGGCCATTGTATAAATATTCTGAGTAAAATGCAATGCAATGAATAAATCAGTCTTTTAGGGAGAGGTAGTAAAGACAAAAGTCATTAATAACATCTTACATTGGATTCCCTGGTAATTTTATTAGGCTAGTTAGATCCACAAATAAAACATAAAGACTTAATGTGGAATTTAATAGCAGCTGCTCACATACTTGTGGTGCAAAATGGGGGGGGGGGTAGGTCGCCACCAACAGTGAAATAATGGCTAACAAAAATTTGGAAAGCACATAAGCTGATGGAATTGATTAGCATGAGAGAAGGAAGACAGGGTCACCTGGCTGTTCTGGTGAGATGAATTGCCGCTCTGTTTAAATTCTATGCCTCCTTTGCATCTGTGCATATAAATTAGCACATGTGCATCTCATGCAAACCTGTCTTCTTATTTTTTTAAAACAACAACAAAAACAAAATTTATTTATGCTGTAAACTATAAAAAGCAAAGGACAAGCAGAAAACCACTCAGTCCGATGTTTTCTAGGCACGGAACAGGTTTAGGCGAGCCCAAAGTGTCTGCAGTCAAGTTGGGCAGGCAAAACAGGGAAGAATCCTCTCTTACTCGAGGGAGGGAGGGGAAGAGGACATGAGGGTGGCGCAGAGAGTCTCTGAGCAGCTCTATGGAAGGCGTGTATGTGAGAGAGACCTCTGTGTGAGAGAAGGCAGGATAAATCCATCAGTTTTGCTCTCTGTTTTTCATATTCCAAATTTTAACTTCAGTTCGCCACATTTTGCGAGAAGGAAGCGGGCGAGCTTTCCTTTGGGATGAGAAGGGCCTCTCGGAGGCAGTGAACTAACACCGTTTCGCTCTGTTTCCCAACAGTTGTTGAAGAGAAGGGTGTGAAGATGAAGCTGACGGTGACAGACACGCCAGGATTTGGGGATCAGATTAACAATCAAAACTGGTATGAGAGAGACCTGATTGCTGCTTCACTTCTCTCTCTTGGGGAAAGGGGCTGCACTAGGAGTGGAAACAACACAACCGTTAAAAGTGTTTCTAAGGTGGTGGTGAAACATTGGTGGGACTTCTATGTTTGCCTTTTATAAATTGGGGTTTGCTTCCGGACAAACTGTTTATCAAACATTCTTCCTGGTTTGTTTCCAGGGAGATGGGACGCTGTCCGCTATTTTTGAGCATTCGTTCAGATTTCTTTGTAATACAGCATTGCCTCAAGCAAGTGTCATCATCACACACTTTCCAGTGCATCCCCCCCCCCACTTTCCTTAGTGCACAAAGTCCCATCTTTTTTGGGGGGGGTGCAGATGCACAAGTCTTCCCAATTGACTAGAGCCATACAACCTGAATTTGCCACTGTGTGAGCACAACACACCTGATTTCTGAGTAAATGCACAAACCAGAGCCTTCTACTCCAAAACTGTTGCTACGGGGATATGTGCATGTGAAACTTTCTTTTCTTAGGGGTGATTCTGAACCAGGGGTAGGCAACCTAAGGCTCATGGGCCATATGCGGCCCAGTAGCCTTCTCAATCCGGCCCGCGGATAGTCCAGGAATCAGCATGTTTTTACATGAGTAGAATGTGCGCTTTTATTTAAAATGCATCTCTGGGTTATTTGTGGGGCCTGCCTGGTGTTTTTACATGAGGAGAATGTGTGCTTTTATTTGAAATGAATCTCTGGATTATTTGTGGGGCATAAGAATTTGTTCTTTTTCTCTTCAAAATATAGTCCGGCCCACCACATGGTCTGAGGGACAGTGGACTGGCCCACAGCTGAAAAAGGTTGCTGACCCCTGTTCTGAACAGAGAGATGATGGCGGAAGGGTGTGCTTAACCTCATTTATACTGCAGAGTTTCTCTCCTCCAAATCATTCCCCACACCACTGCCTGTTCTCCTTCCTCCAGAGTTCCCAGACATGGTTTTCCTCTCTCACATGCTAAGAGAGGAGCGACTTTGAGCATTTCCTTTGAGCATAAGAATCACCCTCTCTCCTTCCTCATAGCTGGGACCCAATTGAGCATTTCCTTTGAGCATAAGAATCACCCTCTCTCCTTCCTCATAGCTGGGACCCAATCATCGAATATATCAACGACCAGTACGAGCGATACCTGAGAGAAGAGATCCTCATCAACCGCAAACGGAAGATCCCCGACACCCGAGTCCACGCCTGTGTATATTTTGTGCCACCTACGGGCCACTGGTAAGCCCTTCTTGCAGGCGGGAGTACAGGTGATAAGAGTCATCGTTTTCTCCCTGACCTCACCCACTTTATCTATGATGGTGAAGATCTTGCATTAAAGATACTCTTATTTCGTTATCATCAGGCATACTTGGGTGTGTTGGAATTAGAGAGAGAGAGAGAGAAGATAAATAAGTAGTTTAGTAAAAACAGCTGGTGGAAAGGATAAAGAAACTTTTTAAAAAAATAATAATTTATTTTTCATTAATAAAAATCCAACGGAGGCCACGTGAATACAATACCAAATCATAATACAATCAAAAAAGCCAATTAATCGGATATTTTTGAATGACTTCCCATGTTCCGGCTATCAGGAGTTGATGTTATTCCTTAAGGATAAAGAAACTTAAGTCTTAGTACTCGTAGCAAGCAACCACAAGCTTACATGTAGCCGTCATGGAGTCAAGAGGTTAACAAAAGGATGGCCCATGGCAAGAATATGAAAAGCCCGAGAGAAAACCCACAGACAAAGTTACTCAGGAAGGAGTCAGCCAGGGAAGAGTAGGCTGCCTTTCTGTCTCTCACACCCACCCTCCATCGGTTCAGGTAACATCTTGCATGTGTTGTCACTTTCCTTGCAACAGAGTGTAGGGCACGACTGGGGTCCTGGGGCCCTCCAGAGGTTGTGGGAGCCTGTCTCCGGCGATGCTGGCTGGGGCTGGTGGGTATTTGCAAGGCCACAGCTTCCCCATTTGCCCCCTGAGTCGAGAAAAAACACAGTGTAGACACTATGAATTCTGCTCTTGGAAATTTATATTAGGCCTCACCCTGCCCCTTGGTGTGTCTGGTTTGAAAGTCTTTGCTTTTTCTACTTCCATTCTGTAAGTTGCTTTGAGACCCCTTGGTGCAAAAAAAATAATAATTGCAGGAAATATAATAAATAATCATAATAATGTCCATCAGCTGAGCCTGCGGGCACCACAGAGAAGCACCCCCGGGGCTGACTTGGGCATACCTTCGTACCTGCCAGGAATGCCTGTCACTTTCAGTTAAAACAAACTCATAAAAATGTCTGCCAGGCTCCTTGTCCCCCATCCCCTCCTCTCCCTCCGTGTGTGGGTACCGTTGGCCCCATCGCTCCTTTCCCAACATCTGTCCCACAGCTGCTTCTTCGCCATTCTCCCTGCTCCACCCAGCATAGGTGGGAGGAGAAAGTTGCATTGAGGCCAAGAATCCATTGGCTTCCGAGAGAGAGGAGTGGGCTGCTGGAGGGTGGGGCAGGGAGTGCTCTCAGTCACTGAGGGAGGTGAGAACGCTCCCAGGACACCTTGCTCTTGCAGTGGGCGTGGTCTGAGAGCCGTGGTGTAGTGGCAAATCCAGAAGGATGTGTACTTCTGATAGTCACAGCCATGCCCCCTCACAGCATGCCCCTTCTAAGATTATATAATAATTACATAATTATTAAATAATAGCCATGAGGGATGCATTGCAACAATCAGTGCAGATCTCCGTGTGTTGCTGAAATGTACTCGGAGTCGAGAGTGGATTTCATGCTCTTTATTCAGCTCATAGTGGTGAGGAGGAATGGAAGTTCCCCCAGAATGTCTGCTTTATATACATTATTTACACAATGGGCCCCACATGGTTGGCTGATTCCGGGATTCACCTGTAGGCCAATCAGGTTGCGGATTCACTTCCACCTGGAGCTGGATTGGGTGGCTCCTGTGGACCAATCAGACTGCTGCATTCTGGACCCTATTGTTCTAGGACCAATCAGACTGCTGCATTCTGGACCCTATTGTTCTAGGACAAATCAGACTGCTGCATTCTTAATCCTTTTGTTCTAGGACCAATCAGACTGCTGCCTTTTGGATCCCATTCAACTCAGTACATAACAGTTGCCTTTCAGCACCTGCATGGGCAACTGATTTGGAGTGCTCCGATATCTTCTTTCGGCGCGACTTTGATGTTCTGTTGTATGAAACAGAACATGCACACTGTGGTCTTGAATCTGGAGCACCCCTTGTGTTTTCAGTGTCCCTAAGTGCTTGGCTTTGGAGCATACAGGACAACTCCTTGGCGTTCTTCCTGACAGCTTCTCCAGAGTGACCCTAGGAGCCAATCCGCTGTGACCAAATCAACTCCTTTCACTCTGATTGGCTCTCATCAGCACAAAGGTTGACATGACTTCTTCTCAGTGGCTAAAAAAAAAAAGAAGAAGAAGCCCTCCTTTCATGCTGATTGGGCAGCTCTGGGGCACTGGAGACAGGGATCCTACTACAAAAATAGTAATGGGTCTTGAGCTTCCCATGACCTCATCACTGGCTGGGGGGCAAAATAAATGGCCATTCCTCCCAGCACAGCCCCACTGAACGCCCTGCAGCCAGCTGCCGCCACACTCCAAAGCTTAGGTTTTCTCTAGAGGTGATTCCAATGAGACGTTGTGCCTTCTCTGTGCTGTGGGCCCCTTGCTTCTGTCAGAATGTGGCTTCCTGCCAAAAGCGGGGTTTGCAAGCGCCATGATGAGGTGATCAGCAGTATCCACAGATCCCCACACAGTTTGATTTCAAACCATGCAGGAGGAAGAAAAGGAGGAAAGAGGTGGAGGGGGGAAAGATGGGTGGGGGTGAGGTCGGGTGGCGATGTTTCTATTTTACTTACTATATGTAGGGTTTGGTTTGGTGTCAGCGTTGCTTGTGCAGGTTCTTTGGAGTTCACTTGTGTTCCTTTGGTGGTGAGAAAGGTTGGGGTTGGCCTAGGGTGTGGTTGTTCATTTGTGGTTGGCTGTGTCAACAAATGAAACTGATTTGTAAAAATATTACATGGGGGGGGGGATGCGAGAGAGAGACATTGCACACACTCTTGTAAATCAAGAAAAACTTTAATAAAATAAACCATGCAGGAGGAAGGAAAAACACTTGATGACATCAGGCGATTGGCAGGTGGGTGGCTACCTACCAGAGGGACCTGCAGGGTTCGAGGAGGGGAGGGACCAGCCCAGTAGCCGGATCCAGTTCCTCATCCCTGCCCTGCGGAGACTGGCCTGTTTCCTAATGCCCCACCAACCTCAGTCTGCCTTCAGCCAGCCTTCACCTCCCTTCCTGCTCATTTACAGCCTTGGCTGCTTCCTTTCTCAGTCTTGGTTGTTGCCCTTGTAGAGTTCATCAGGAGTGACATGAACAGGGGCCAAACTAGAATTAGTTGGCTCCACCTGTCATTGGCTCTGGCTGCACCTATTGTTGGGCTCCCTGCCTTCCACGCTCCCAATTCCAAAGGCCCCCTGCCACCCCTTGCCTTAGATCGCAAGAGCCCAGGGCACAACTCTTTTGCAAACACCAAGCATGCAGGCCAGTAGACTGAGGCTTCCAATGGTACAAAGAAGCCCTTGCTCAGATTTCTTCATAGCATGATATTGGGAAGGAGTCAAGGCTGACTCTTCTGTGTCAGTGGCAAGACCTTCTGTATCAGATTTTTGTTGTTTTTGTTTAGTCGTTTAGTTGTGTCCGTCTCCTGTGACCCCATGGACGAGAGCACGCCAAGCACTTCTGTCTTCCACTGCCTCCTGCAGTTTGGTCAGACTCATGCTGGTAGCTTCGCGAACACTATCCAACCATCTCGTCCTCTGTCGTCCCCTTCTCCTTGTGCCCTCCATCTTTCCCAACATCAGGGTCTTTTCCAGGGAGTCTTCTCTTCTCATGAGGTGGCCAAAGTATTGGAGCCTCAGCTTTAGGATCTGTCCTTCCAGTGAGCACTCAGGGCTGATTTCCTTCAGAATGGAGAGGTTTGATTTTCTTGCAGTCCATGGGACTCTCAAGAGTCTCCTCCAGCACCATAATTCAAAAGCATCAATTCTTCGGCAATTTTAGGCTCCCCATTAAAATTAGTTACATGAGTTTACGGGAAAGAGCAATCCGTTCAGAGAACACTGATTAGCAAATGGTCGCGATTGAAGAAAAGCATGCAGCCCGTCTTGATTTATCCACCTTCAGATTAAGCCGCAGCTCAGAAGCAGAAAGTGGCGCTTTTCCTAATAAATCCCATCAGTAGCAGCCACTCTTGTTTAGTTGTTTGCCAGAAAATGGATCTCCAGTTTCTCAACACGTGGGCTTTTGCACACAAACGGACAGAATAATCTCTCTTGGGCTGGCAGGGAGATTTCGCCGAGTCAAAGCAACTTCAGACTTAAATACTTGGATTAAATGACACAACAGACCCTGTGAGTGTGATGGAAACTTTCAGCTTCCTCAAGTAATGGGGTGGCTGGGTAGTAAGACCAGGTAACATGCCACAAACACACTCCCAGCATCCTATAAATCTTTCCGCAAGCAAGATGGGAAGCTTCTGAGCCTTTCTGGCAGCCGAGACATTGGCTCCATCCGCATAATGTATTTAAAGTAGTATCATACCACTCTGGCTTCCCCCAGAGAATCCTGGGAACTGTAGTTTATTAAAGGTGGTGATTGCTCTTAAGGAGACCCCAATTCCCCTCATGGAGCTGCAATTCCCAGAGTTGCTGGGGAAGAAGGATTGGTGGTTTAACCACTCTGGGAATTGTAGCTCTGGGAGAGGAATTGCAGCTCTCAGCACCCTCAACAAACTACAGTTCCCAGGATTCTCAGGGGGGAAGACATGACTCTCAAAGTGTGGTAATTGTATGGTAAGGATCTGACCTTATACTTCAAGCCTAGAAGGACTAATACCCACCATCAATTATGCAGGGTTGAAGGACCTTACTGCCTCTCCTACAATTAAACATATTCCAACATCAAATTTGTTTTAATATTTATTGGGACATTTGGATAGCTAATATCTACTGAGATAGATTTATTGATGGCCATTGTATTATTAATGTGGGCTGATGGTTTATTTTTCCTTTTCCCCCCTTTTTTTGTTAGGTTAAACTTGCAATTATTTTATTTTATTTTATTTTTAAGGGGTAACTTCTATAGGGCATTATAATCAAGGAGTATTGTAGAACTGAGGAATGTTATCATGTGTAAACTTTCAAAGAGCAGAGCCCCACTTCTTCAGGTGCAAGGAGTGTGATCCTCCGTTGATGCTCAAAACAGGACCCTGAACAAGATGAGTCTTTGGTCTGATCCAGCAGAGCAGTTTTCAAGTGCTTAGCCTAGTCAGTTTCATTGCATGAATTGGTTGGAGGTGGGGAGCATATTCCCCATCACCCCAGGCTGCAAAATGAGCCAGTGGAAGTGAAGTGGTTAGGGAGGAGATCACGGTTCAAGTGCACTATAAATGCAATAAATATATCAATATATATAAATGCAGTCAATATGGCAATAGAATGTAACGTCTTGAGCTGGCCCTTTACAGCACTGCTGCAAGAGACTTCCTGTATCTCTCCCGTCAGGTTGCGCCCCTTGGATCTGGAGTTCATGAGGCGGCTCAGCAAGATCACCAACGTTGTGCCTGTGATCGCCAAGGCCGACACTCTGACCTTAGAGGAACGCGCAGAGTTCAAACGGAGGGTAAGAAGAGCATTGGTGGCAGCAGGAGGCAGTGGCAAAGTTTCCTCAAATTTGGGTTGCAATCCTAGCCCTGTATATCTGGGAGTAAGCCCCATTGAATCCAATGGGATTTGCATCTCAGTAGACACAAGGGTGCTTCCAGACCACCTATTTATTGATCATTCATCCTGATTTGCTTGTAGGGAGATAAGAGAGCATTGGCTTTTTAATGAATTCCCATTCTGGTCTGTTTGCAGGGTGGTTAGACTACGTTGTGTCAAAGCAAATGTTATCCCACATGCTTCCCGGGGCAGCTTTCCGTCGCTCTCCTTACTATGCAAAGTCTGACCTTTTTCAGGAAGTGGGTTTGTGGTGCAAGACCTCCCAATCATCTGCTAATTGTGCAGCCTGACTTTGCTATTATGTGATGAATCCTTCCCCCAAAATATCGATGGTCTGGAAGCACCCATGATTAGAATTGCGCTGTTTTTTTTTTTTTAATTTAGTTAGAAAGATCTATAGACAGCTTAATTGCAAAACTGGACTTAAATCCACACTTAACCTTTTGCCCTGCCCTTTCCAGGGACAGTACATGACACAGTCATTTCATTCTTAACAAAATATATATTTCATGTTCAACGCATACCCAATTCCAAATAATGGCATTTCTGACTAAACATTCGCTTCTGCACTTTGACAGTACAATGCTGCAGTTGCATTTGTGTGTTTTTGTAAGAGAACACCATGTGAATACTGTACAACCAAGTTGTTGTGTGAGACACATGTTGTGTTACACACACAAGGGTAATGTTTGAAGTGCATCCTTAGTTCAGCAACAATCGTGTGGGTATATCTCACTTATATTAGTTGTTACGGTCGTAATAGTCTCAGCAAGTATGAACATTGTCGTATTTATTGTTGACATAAAATCAAGGTCACACTTTGATTTTATATCCTATGTAAAGATTTTTAGCTGGTCCACTCTTGCTGGGGGGGCCAAAAACATTTTTTCACTGGCACCCAAGTCCACTCTCGGCAGCCCTGCTCACGGTCCCTGACGGCCCTTCCGATCTGCATGTCAGTCCAGGTAATGTGAAAACATGTTAGTTTGCTTTAAAATGCAGGTGGAACGAAACCCTCAAGTGTCTGTAGCCCTCAGCAAGCATCTCTTTGCCCACCTGCACTCTGACATGGTGCAAGCCAGAAGGAGCTCCTCTGCTGTTTGTGCAAAGTGGTGCAAAGTCAAGGCGGAAAGCGGGAGAGAGACCCTGGCACCCTGCAGGCTCCTCATGAGTATCCCCACACACTGGGCTTGAATTTGCTTTGCTCGCAAACTTTCCTTTGCCCTGGCCATGAAGAAGGTACATTTCCAAGTCAGCAAGGAGGAGTTCTGGTCTCAGTGCCAAAAACTTTTCTCTTTGCAGATTCAGGATGACTTGAAGGCCCACGGAATCCACGTTTACCCCCAAGAGGACTTGGATAGTGACCCCGATGACAGGCTTTTGAACGACAAAATACGGGTAAGTGGTGGCAATCTAGAAAGGGAGAAATTGACTAAGAGTTGCTTTGTGCTTTTTCTCTTTAATACATTGTTGACACTACAGCCATACCTTGGAAGTCGAACAGAATCCGTTCCGGAAGTCTGTTCAACTTTCAAAATGTTTGAAAACCAAAGCGCGGCTTCTGATTGGCTGCAGAAAGCTCTGATTCCAAAAATAGTTCGCAAACCAGAATAGTCACTTCCGAGTTTGCAATGTTCGGGAGCCAAAACGTTCGGGAACTAAGCTGTTTGAAAACCAAGGTACGACTGTATTCTCTCTTGTCTCTTTATACACACACACACACACACACACACACACACATAAAAACAGGTGATTTGTTTCTTTTATAATATTGCGTTTGAAATATTTGCCTTTTCGGAAAACAGTGCCCTCTGTTTGAATCAGCATTATGTGCCTTCAAACATGGCCATTCTGATTGGCTATATAGCATTGCGGCCTACTTCCTTTTGCTATGTGATCTCTGATTGACTGGGATTATTCATAGACCAAGTCTAGGGAGCAGGGTCCTCACTCTCAGATACATTCAGTTTGCTCTCAGTGAAAGCAAAATGTAAAGGATTGTGTGGTATTCTGACACACTCCCTATCAACGACTCAATCCCTGATTGGCCGGGTCTCATCCAGGATAAAGGCAGTTCGGTAAACAGAAGGAGGGAAACATTGGTTGCCTTGAGGTCTATCAGAGGGCCCAGGCTTTGAAGTGTCCCTCCAAAAGCAAATTAAAAGAAAAGAAATTGTTTTTTTTAAAAAAAAACCATTTTTGAGGATTCCAGTAGGAAATGGACGTGTGCTTTAGTTCAGCTGGAGTTCTGTGTTCTTAAAAAAAACAAAAACCTAGTGTTTAGGCGTGGTGGTGGTGCTAGCCATGTTGCACTAATTTATTTATTATTATTTATTTCATTTCACAAAAATTACATACAGTGGTGCCTCACAAGACAAAATTAATCCGTTCTGCGAGTCTCTTCGTCTTGCGGTTTTTTCGTCTTGCGAAGCACGGCTATTAGCGGCTTAGCGGCTATTAACGGCTTAGCGGCTTTAAGAAAAAGGAAACAAACTTGCAAGAACTCGCAAGACGTTTCGTCTTGCGAAGCAAGCCCATAGGGAAATTCGTCTTGCGGAACGACTCAAAAAACGGAAAACTCTTTCGTCTAGCGAGTTTTTCGTCTTGCGAGGCATTCGTCTTGTGGGGCACCACTGTATTGCTTAAAAAAAACAACGCAAAGATAATGGAACCAACCCATTATCGGCACCATCCACAGTCTGCAAGTACCAGTTGTTCACTAACAAGGCAGGGAAGATGGTGTTCTGCTCCTTTAACAGCATCTACACTTTTTCCACTTCAAGTGCTTTCCAAGAAGGGGGTGGGGGGGAACACCCTTGTTTTTCCCTGGACTGATGCCCCTCTCATTCTCTTAATCAGGAGAAAATCCCCTTTGCTGTGGTGGGAGCCGACAAGGAGCACCAGGTGAACGGGAAGAAAGTCCTGGGCCGCAAGACCAAGTGGGGGATCATCGAAGGTAAACCCTTCTGGACTGGGGAAGCCCTGGAGGAGAACTTGTCCACGTTGGAGGGAAGGGCTGTAGTTCAGTGGTAGAGCATCTTACTTTACATGCAGAAGGTCCCAGGTTCAATCCCCAGGCTCTCCAGGTAGGGCTGGGAGGGACTGCTTCCTGAAATTCTGGAGAGCTGCTGTCAGTCAGTATGACCATGGGTAGGCAACCTAAGGCCCGGGGACCGGATCCGGCTCAATTGCCTTCTCAATCTGGCCACAGATGGTCCAGGAATCAGCCTGTTTTTACATGAGTAGAATGTGCCCTTTTATTTAAAATGCATCTTTGGGTTATTTGTGGGGCATAGGAATTCGTTCATTTCTATTTTTCAAAATATAGTCCAGCCCCCCACAAGGTCTGAGGGACAGGGGACCGGCCCCCTGCTGAAAAAGTTTGCTGACCCCTGGTATAGACAATACTGAGCTAGGAGGACCAATGTTCTGACTCAGCATAAGGGCAGCTTCCTATGTTCCTATTTAAATCAGCTCTTTAGTCCAGATCATGAGGACTAGAAACTTACTTCCAAGGAAGGATCATATAGCTCAGTGCCAAAGCATCTGCTTTACCTGCAGGAGGTCCCAGGTGCAATCCCCAGCATCTCCAGGTAGGGCTGGGGAAGGGAGAGAGAAACCCCCTGCCTAAAACCCTGCAGAGCTGCTCCCAGTCAGTGTAAGGAATATACTGAGCTAGACGGCCCAATGCTCTGGCTTGGTATAAGACAGCTTCTGCGGCTTTGGGTCCTCCTGCCAACTGCTCACCCAGGAGAGAGGCATCTGGGGGAGTCTTGCTCTGCTTCCTCTCTAATCTTAGGCGCAGAGTTCAACCTGCAGAGCATGGCTTTCCACTCTCCTCCCCACCACCCCACGGTGCATTCCACACTGACAGCAGCAATCTGCCCCATCCATGGGCCAGGATAGTCCTGGTACTCCCACCTGGGGGGGGGGGGATGCTGGCCAAAAGCAGAGGGAGAGGTGCTTTGGGGGAACAAGAATCAAGCAGGGGAAGTTTTTTCCTGCCTTTGAGCTGTATTGTCAGAGTGCCGTGCTCTCGTGCACGGAAGCACCCCTGTTTCCCAGAGACGCCCAGAAACCTCGCCCCAAATTAATCTTGTTTGGCACATCGAAATAAATGCTTGTGTGAACTGCCTGCAATAGCGCTAGATCCTGTTGACTGGCTTGCAATACTGTGATCTGACCCAAATGCCTCGCCCCCAAAACTGTTCTAGCTGACAGATTCTGCCCCAGTGGAAGTTTTCCAAACCATCTTCAAGGGCAGCCCCACGCAGAATGCATTGCAATCCACAGGGACATAGGAAGCTCCCTTATAGTACCAAGTCAAGCCATTGGTCTATCTCGTTCAGTATTGTCAACACTAAGGGCTGACCCACACCTGCATTTACCCCCTGCTTTCCCCCTGGGATAGGGACGCGGGTGGCGCTGTGGGTTAAACCACAGAGCCTAGGACTTGCTGATCAGAAGGTCGGCGGTTCGAATCCCCGCAAAGGGGTGAGCTCCCGTTGCTCGGTCCCTGCTCCTGCCAACCTAGCAGTTCAAAAGCACATCAAAGTGCAAGTAGATAAATAGGCACCACTCCGGTGGGAAGGAAAACAGTGTTACCGTGCGCTGCTCTGGTTTGCCAGAAGCGGCTTAATCATGCTGGCCACATGACCCGGAAGCTGTATGCCGGCTCCCTCGGCCAAGAAAGCGAGATGAGTGCCACAACCCCAGAGTCGGCCACGACTGGACCTAATGGTCAGGGGTCCATTTTATTTTTCTCCTGGGAAGCCAATCTTTACTGCTGAATTGGAGCAAATGTCAGCCAGGTTTTCTCCAGATTGATGTTTGCTCTGATTTAGCGCTAAAGAGCAGGTTTTCTGGGGAGAAGCAGTGGGGTGAAAGCAAAAGTGGTTGGATTCGTGATTTCTACGCATGAGTCCTGAGTGACAGCAGTTCACCAGAATTTCTCCAGGGTCTTTCCCGTTCCTACCTGGTGGCCCCAAGGAGTGAGATCTCCCTACCTAGAGATCCAAGGGGAAAGGCCACAGCTCAGTGACAGAACATATGGCTTGCACAAAGGAAGTGTTGGGTTCAGTTCCCAGCATCTCCAGGTAAGGCTAGGAATGCCCTCAGTCTGAAATCCCAGAACGCCCCTGCCAGTCTGTGAGGACAACACTGAGCTAGATGGAGTGTTGCTCTAAGGCAGCTTCCTTTGCCTTGGAGGGCTCATGCCTTGAAGAGTTGCACAGATTGCGAGAATTCTGGGGAAGGGCCATAGCTCACCGGTAGAGCATCTGCCTTGCAGACAGAAGGCCTCAGGTTCAATCCCCGGCAACTCCAGGTAGGGCTGGGAATGTCCCCTGCCTGAAACCCTGGGAAGATGCTTCCAGTCAGTGTAGACAGTATAGACAGAGAGAGGCCAATTGGTCTGATCCTGTATAGGTTCCTGTGACCATGCCAAGCATGTCATCTGCCACTGAGTTGCAGACATGTTGTCGGTCCACCAGGTTAAATTTTGGTGTTGCTTCACCAAGTTTAGTTTTAACTTGCTAAAAGTTGCAGTTGTGGGTTCTACACTGCAGGCCTCATCGTTTGGGTGGTGGCATCTGAGCTTGCTCTGCTGATTTCCCAGTGTGCCACTAGTGGGGATCGGGGCTCAGGGACTGGCCCAGCTCTGCTGTGGCTTGCAGAGGAGTATCCTAAGGAGTATCTTAAGGGCTAAGTGAAGTTCCTGACCAGAACTGCCTTCATACTTTCCAGCTGCCTCTCCCCATCCCTCAACACCACCACAAACACTCTCCACTGGCTTGTATTTAGAAATCTACTGCCCTCTGGTGTTCAGCAGTCTCCTTGCAGGCGTACCTCTAGGGAGCCTGGACCTTCCAAAGCATGGGTAGGCAAACTAAGGCCGGGGGGCCGGATCCAGCCCAATCGCCTTCTAAATCCGGCCTGCAGACGGTCCGGGAATCAGCGAGTTTTTACATGAGTAGAATGTGCCCTTTTATTTAAAATGCATCTCTTAGTTATTTGTGGGGCCTGCCTGGTGCTTTTACATGAGGAGAATGTGTCCTTTTATTTAAAATGCATCTCTGGGTTATTTGTGGGGCATAGGAATTTGTTCATTTTTTTTTCCAAAATATAGTCTGCCCCCCCCCCACAAGGTCAGTTTGCTGACCCCTGTTCCAAAGCATTGCATTATGATCTCCCGATTAGACCCGGCTCAGCAGCTGGAGAGCTGGGGGTGATTCTGAAAGCAGGGGAGAGGGACACTTTGTCTGATCCAGCAAGGCTCTTCTTAGCTCATGTTCCTACAAGGCAGCCTTCCTCAACCCAGCTGTCTTGGACTACAACTCCCATCAGCCCATGCTGTTTGGGCCTCATGGGAGTTGTACTCCAAAATGGACATGCTGGCTGGGAATGATGGGAGTTGTAGGCCACAAACATCTGGAGCCCCTGCTTAGGGAAGTCTGCTATGAGATGGCATGGGACTGCTCTTTCAAGCTTTGGGTGGGGCGAGCAGCAGAGACACCTGGCTCAGTCCATCCTTGTCCCCTTCTGACACATTGGCCTCGCTGTCCCTGAAAATGTTCAGCTGTCATCTGCGCTTTCCTTTCAGTGGAAAACCCGGCCCACTGTGAGTTTCCTCTGCTGCGGGACCTCCTCATCCGGTGAGTTGTGGGAGTTGGAAGTCTTACTACTCTTTTTACTTTGAAGGAAGGGCTCCCTGTGGAAGCTTTTGAGCATGTCTGCCTGACAGGGCAATGGGGGTGAAATATGTAAATAAAACCAGCAGTTTTAAATATGTATACAGTCAAACCTCGGTTCCCAAAAGGCTCCGTTTTGGAACATTTCGGCTCTCGAACACCAAAACCTTGGAAGTAAATGTTCTGGTTTTCAAACATTATTCAGAAGCCGAACGACTTCCGGGGAGTTTTTTTCTTTTTTCCTCCATTGACTTTGCTGACCGCCCTTTGATCCTTGGTTGTTGAATGTTTTGGAATTCAAATGGTCTTCTGGAATGGATTACATTCGACAACCGCGGTTTGACTGTACAGTGGTACCTCGGGTTACATACGCTTCAGGTTACAGACTCCGTTAGCCCAGAAATAGTACCTCGGGTTAAGAACTTTGCTTCAGGATGAGAACAGAAATCACACAGCAGTGGCGCAGCGGCAGCAGGAGACCCCATTAGCTAAAGTGGTGCTTCAGGTTAAGAACAGTTTCAGGTTAAGAACGGACCTCCGGAACAAATTAAGTACTTAACCCAAGGTACCCCTGTCTCATAAAACAGCATGGCCTATTAATATACAGGTCAAAGTGTCCATGCCTTGGTATGCTTCCTTCAACAACAACAACAAAGTTTTTAGCAGTTGCCAAAAACAACTTGGCTCATACCAATGGGCAGGGAATTCCAAAGATACAGGTGTCACTGCACCAAAGGATCAGCTCTGCAGATCAAAAGGGTTGAATGGGCATAGAAGGGGTCAACCAAGATGACCATGTTTTCTCAGGGCTCTCCAGGAGTCTGGAACAGGAATGTGACCATTGTAGACCTTCTTTGTTGGGTTCAGGACAGAGGGTCTGACAGATGGGGAAGGAGGAGGAGGAAGAAGAAGAATGAGCCTGGATAGCTCAGTTGGTTAGACCATGGTGCTGATAACACTCAAGGTTGCAGGTTCGATCCCTGTATGGACGAGCTGCATATTCCTGCATTGCAGGGGGTTGGCTAGATGATCCTCAGGGTCCCTTCCAACTCTACAGTTCTATGATTCTGTGATTCTGTAAGAAGCACCCTCCCCATCCATCTATCTGGCCAGGAGGGAAGGGTCATTGGAAACCTTGACCCGCCAGGCGGCTCCAACTTCACCTGCCTCTTTTCCTCTCCCTTCCCAGATCCCACCTGCAGGACCTCAAGGACATCACCCACAGCGTCCATTACGAGCAGTACCGCGCCCAGCGCCTCAACGAGAACAACCTCCTGGCCACGGGCGGCAAGCAGCTGGCCCTGAGCTGCCTCAATGGGGAGTTGGAGAGCCAACTTTGAGCTGCAGGGACAGCCTGGCCCCTCTTCCTCCTCTCCACCCTCAACAGACACCCTCCACCAATAGCTTCAGTGGACTGATTCCCCTCTCCCTCCCCCCGAACCCCCTCTTCCGGGAACAGCTGGAGCAGAGTTCCTGAGCCCCCATCTCCTCTGAGCACAAGAAGCAGCTCTTGACTGGGAAATCTCAACTTGGCTGCCGGGCGCCTTCCTGCCCCTTCCTTTCCGTCTGCCTCCTGCTCAGCCTCACACCTCAGAGCAGAAGGACACTGGGAGGGCGAGAGAGCCCAGCAGCCCACCTTCCGCCTCTCTACCCTTGGCATCTCACGTGGGACACCGTCCTTTGCCTTGGCTCAGCCTCTGCTTCTGAGCCAAGCAGTGCATGTGGCCTTGGGGAGACAGCCTTGCCGCCTGTTGAGGCTGTCCTTGCCCCCTTCCAGACTCCACTGCTCTGGCAGGCAACCCACTTGTCCCAACAGGCCCTGGCAGAGCCGGCCAATTTCTTTCCTTAAACCTTAAATGACACCACACCCATGTGCGTTTCTTCTATGACATTTTTATCTCCAATACGCTGGCAATACTAGGACAGTTCCCCTTCGTATTCGTTGGTTGGCAGAGGGGGCGCGGGGAGGGGGGAAGGCCGGTAGCAGAGAGCTTTTTGAAGGGCCCATAATGCATGAAAGGTTAAGCCCACCATCCCTGAGGGCAAAGAGGGAGCCCCATTTCAGACCCTCCCAGGCTGGGGTTCTAGCAACTGTCATAGCCCACATGCAAAAGCAAAGAGAATCTTCTGGAGAAGTTTCCGCCTCCCAGTGTTCCAGTGCAGGACTTCAGACTGGCTCTTTGGACCACCCTCAGTTTGTCAGAACCAAGGAGGGGGCATCATTTGATCTGCATCAAGCCAAGAGGCCAGTAACTGGCTTGTACAATAAAAGCATCTGTGCTGATTGGAGCAAAACTCCCTCTTCATATTTCTTGCCCCAGAGAAGAGTCTGGGGTTGGGAATTAAGAGAAGACCATTTTCCAGCTGGTCCCTTGTTGAAGCAGGAGCAGTACAGGAGAACAGCGCCATCTCCTGGAAGGAGGTCAGCCTGCCCAGGCTCACGTTTTCATCCTTCTACTTTTATACTCTTGGGCAGGGGGCCTGTGGGCAGATTGTGCTTCTCCAGTTAATCCATTAAAGAGCAACTGTAGAAGGTTGTTGGGTTCTTTGGTTTTGTTTTGCCTGGTTGCTTTGAGTCCTTCTCGAGGGTGAAGCTGGGGACCTCTCTCGGCTCAGGGCTTGCCTTTCAGTGAGCCAGTATAAGATGTTTGGTTCAAGCAGGGCAGCAGGAGAGGTGGCAGATCATGCACACACTTTTTACTATTGGCTGCCCCACAAGGCTGTTCCCCCACCCCAGTTGCTGCTGCTGTCCACTACAGGCCCCCGTGCCACCTGCCCACTTAAGAAAGAAAGCCAGGTGATATCGAGTAGCTCAGTTGGTAGAGCATGAGATGGTTAATCTCAGGGTCGTGGGTTTGAACCCCATATTGGGCAAAATATTCCTGCATTGCAGGGGGTTGGACTAGATGACCCTCGTGGTCCCTTCCAACTCTACAATTCTGTGATTCTCTGGGTACCTGCTGAATGGGTTTAAGCTTCAAACAGTTTTTGCTGCCACAGCAAAATTGTAGCAGTGGCACAGATGCTTCTACAGGTTCTCGGGTTCGGTCTTGTTCCCTCATGTACTGGAAGGAAGTTGTGCTGAGGGGGATTGTGGGGGGTAGAGAGGAGGGGCAGGTAAGGGAAGAAATTGGATTCAGTTTGCATTTAAAGGCAAACCCATTTAATTCACACTTTCAGTACACAGCCACCCCTCAGAACTGACGCGTCTCCAAATTTTGCAATGCAGTTCACCAGCCAAGTACTGTGCACAAAAATGCATATTATATACTAAAGTGCATATGAGTGCATATATTCCTGGGGGGGGGGGGGTTAAAAATGCATTATATTGGGGCACGTTATTTGACAAAATGTGCAGAATAGTCAGAATTTTGCCAAGAGATATGCTAGGAGAAATTTGCACAAAATGCTGATGAATTTTCATGAGGATGTTAAATAAAGTTGGGAAATGATGTGCAAATGGGGAGAACTGGACTTAAGACTGGAAGAAGACGAAACAGAGAGAAACGCTCAGTGGACATATTTGCCTATCCTTAGCTGCTGATCCACCATAGGGAGTTGAATGGGGGAGGCTGAGTAGGCACCAACTGGACAGCATTTGCTCAGGCAGCCAAATGTCTCCCTCTCCTGTTGTTCTCTGGTGATAGTGGTGAAAAAAGTAAATTTTTCACTATGGTTCCTGAGGAGTAGGTTCCCATCTCTGTTGGATGCCATTGTGAATCAATATGGCATGCTGAACCTTCTAATTTTGTTGGTTTCTTAGACATCCCAATCACTGCCAGGTACAAGGTTGTTAGGCAATGAAAGAGAGGTCTACTGCAGGGGTCAGCAAGGTTTACCTCGCCTGGGCTGGTTCACTCCAGCGGAGATCTCTCCGTGAGCCAGATCACGCGGGCGCTCTTTCCGGCGTCTGCACAGACACGATTTCCAGCATCTGCACAGACACTATTTCCGGTGATGCAGTAGCGAGTCCCTGTGCCGCACTGCACCGCTTTAGCTCAGCGCGCGGGGACTCACCGAGTAGGCGGCTCGGTTCGGGGGCAGCTCATGGGCTGGTTAAACGACCCCCATGGGCCGCTTGTGGCCCATGGGCCTTAGGTTGCCGACCCCTGGTCTACTGCTATCAACACAATAATGGGTGAATGGTGGAGGCAAAACTGAAGGACCACGGACAGCTCCGAGTGAGCCACTTGCTCTGACAATGGTTGAGAGTCAACCAAGACCCTTTAAGCCTCTGCCTCCAGTCTCTGTCCTGCAGGCTCCATCCCCTGGTCCATGACTTCAGAGCCTCTGACCTGAAGATGGGCATTCCTGTGTTCCACAGCCTTCCTTCTGCTGCACTGCCTGCACTGGTTGTGAGCATTGGGAAGGGTCTGGTTGCTCAGAGAAGGGTGCCTGTGAGGGTCCGGGCTGTGGTCTGACAGATCCTGGTGGGGTGATATGATCCTCTAGGATTTTCTGTTCAACAGCCTCAGATTCAAGAGTTTCTATTCATCAGCCAGTGCAACTCAACTCCAAAATAAAATCCTCCACTCTGTGGAACTTCTTTCTTGGTGAGTCAGGCAGTCCCATGTTGAAACCCCCACAAATTTCCACCCACATTTCTCCTTTGGCCTCGGGTTTTTGGCCTGCACTGACTTCCTTCATTCCATGGACAGATCCCTTGGACATCCACGGCATCTGGGAGACATCCAGAGACCTACCAGTGACTTCAAGGAGCTTGCTCAATACATAGCCTAAAAGATTACATCATGCTTTGTGCAAATGTTTTCAGTTTGTTTTTCTGCAGTGGCTGGAGAGGGGGGTGTCAGCACAGAGAAAGGGGTGGGGTTGGGGGACAGCCTGAGTTGTTATGGCTAGAAATTGTATCCACAGATGCATCCATCAAGGCAAAGCAGCTGGGATTCCTCTCTGAGCCTCAGCTAAGGGTTGGAGTTCTGATTTTGCTGGATCTGAGCCAAAAAGGGAGATCAGCAAGAAGAAAACGGACCCATTTCCAAGACCTCCTGGAAGGGAGGCGTGTCTATAAAATGAGATCCCTTTTTATTCAAAGGTACAAACATTTTAAAAACCCATTATTTGCATAGTAAGAAATTTGCTCAGGGTACCGTGTATGGTTTCCTCTTCACAACAACCTTGCAAGGTAGTTAATGATTGTCCACTGGTTGCTTCACAGCCGATTGGGGATTTGAACCTTGGTCTCTCCATGTCAGGCTTTGCACCCTAACTGCTCCACCTCACCCTCTCTCTCCAGATGAAAAGCATTGACAGCCACTTCCCCGCAAGTGCCTGTTCTCAGTGGCATTGCCCATCCCCCTTCTCGTGGCATGGGGAGGGGTGGTTTGGAAGGGGGGTGACAATTGCTCAGAAGTGTACTTTGCTGTTGAATCCAATGAAATGTGTTGCTACAAACAATAGTTGAGCTATGAGATTAGGTCTTTCTTAAACTTTCATAAACAAATCCACAGAGTGGGTCCCACAGCCAACTTGGAAGTTAAAAGAAGAGGGCAAATGAGGGCAGCCATAAAGGAAGATGGTGTCAACAAGAGTCTGTAATCAGAGGAATAACGGCATGATGGGAAACAGAAAAAATAACCCCACACAGGCCTCCATTTCTACGACTACGTCAAACATGCTGCTTTTGAAGCAAATACAGTGGTACCTTGGGTTACATACGCTTCAGGTTACAGACTCCACTAACCCAGAAATAGTGCTTCAGGTTAAGAACTTTGCTTTAGGATGAGAACAGAAATCGTTCTCCGGTGGCAACGCAGCAGCGGGAGGCCCCATTAACTAAAGTGGTGCTTCAGGTTAAGAACAGTTTCAGGTTAAGAAGGGACCTCCAGAACGAATTAAGTACTTAACCCAAGGTACCACTGTATAAGTTAAATAACCAAAGAGGGAGTGTAGTTTAAATATTTATTCTCACGAAAGGTGGCTGTGTCTCCTACTTTACAGAGGGGCTGTTTCACCCAGGACCAGTGGCCTGGTGGTGTGATTTTGAAGGACATGAGCTCATCATGACAGCCCACAGCCACACGTCCCCCAAGAAATCAGACAGTGTAGGCAGGTATGTTGGTTCAGTATTACACTCAAAGAGACAGCAGTACATAGCACAATACAGTGGTACTTCAGGTTACATACGCTTCAGGTTACATACGCTTCAGGTTACAGACTCCGCTAACCCAGAAATAGTGCTTCAGGTTAAGAACTTTGCTTCAGGATGAGAACAGAAATCGTGCTCCAGCAGCGCGGCAGCAGCAGGAGGCCCCATTAGATAAAGTGGTGCTTCAGGTTAAGAACAGTTTCAGGTTAAGAATGGACCTCCGGAACGAATTAAGTACTTAACCCA
Source organism: Podarcis tiliguerta (assembly GCF_965153285.1). Classification (NCBI taxonomy): domain Eukaryota; kingdom Metazoa; phylum Chordata; class Lepidosauria; order Squamata; family Lacertidae; genus Podarcis; species Podarcis tiliguerta. The sequence continues at coordinate 35,029,650 of NC_139547.1, forward strand.
AGGTACTACTGTACTGAAATCGGGGAATATTTGGCAGCAGGGCCGTCTTTACCCGGAGGTGCAAGGGGTGCTGGGCACCCGGACATCGAATTCTGGGGGGCCATTAAAATGTGTGCCTTTTATGTTCATGGTGCAATATTTAAGCGAGTAACCTACTGCTGCTACTATTGTTTTTGTTGTTGTTAAAAAAGTTATAGAGAGGATCCAAGAACAGTGTCCCTTAATTATTACTAATTTGGAACTACCTTAATCTTTTCAATTTGTTTTGTTTGCAATTTCAGGGTGTATTTTGAATCACGTAGAATAAACTGGTGTCTTTGTTTTGCCAGACCTGGTCTTGGCAATTGCAAGTCACCCCATTTGCTCTGAGAACAAAGGAGTCTTTGGGGCTGAGTCTGGACCATCCCAGGTGCTGGATTCCCTCCCAGCTTTGATTTGTCCAAAGGCTCTTCGTTTTCCTTCCAAAGGCCTTGCAAAAAAAACAACACACCTTTGGACTGAGCTGTCCTGGTAATGGAGGCCTTTGTGTGATGTGTGCTCTTCCTACCTTGGCTCGCAGACCCAGCCAAAGTGCAAATGGTCTCAGCCACAAAGTTGCAGGGGGGTATATGGAGCAAGGGAAGTTGGTGGCACCAAAGACTACAAAGATTTTAGGAACTGCCATTAAAATAAGCGTCCTGGTGGTGCTCCCTACATTTTAAATAGTCTCATTATTTTTTCCCCCTTGTACTGCTTAGCTGCATTTGTAGCATGTTTGTACTTTGTACACATTTTGCCAAGACTCGTGGCTTGTGCAAATTAAAACCTATCTTATCAGTGGAGCAATATATGGGGAACAAGAAGTTGATCTTGTCCCGTGAGACTGCAATGGGCACAGCAGAAGTGTCAATTGTGCCTCTTTAGCAGAGATTGTCTCTGTTTTATGTTAACTATATCTCATGGAAATCAATGGCCCTATTTTGCATGTTTTGGGTGTGGTGTTCCTAAATAACTGAACGTTCAGATAATGCATTGGAGTTTCGTCTGTTTTGCAATAAGCAAGCCGAGATCCAGTATATGAGATTAGATATTCCACTAAACCAGGGCTGGCGGGGCCTGTAGCCCTCCAGATATTGTTAGACTCCAACCTGTATGCAGGAAAGAAAGAAAAAAGCCACTGTGCATGAAATGTTTCTCACAGAAGCACAGCTATTGTTCCATTTTATTTTATTTTTTGCAATTTTGCAATAATGCATCTGTACGATGAAAGTGAACATAAGCATGCACACACTGGTGCATTATGTTAGCTCTAGCAAACCTGATTGACGAGAATCTTGCAAACCTGCAAAGCCAACATATATCCCCATTTTCAAAGTTCCTGAATTTATTGCATTTTTTCCCTAGAATGTGCTTCTAATCAAATTTCAAAAGTGCCCAAAGGTGCGTCTGTCACTCCAGTGCTTTTGCCTTATTGACTAGAAGGCAGAAGCAGGTATACTTATTGCGGAGCAGAACACCTGGTTGCTTTTTCTTTACATCTTCATTGGTTAGAAACCTACTCTGAGCCACCACTGTAACAACAACAACAAAAATCCCATAGTTTTAGATGTGGATTGTTCCCAGTTTCACCTGCAGAAATCCCTTGTTACCTATAGTCCTGGGGTGGGGGCAAGTAAACCCAGTGCTATTTTTCTAGACCATAAGTCACCATGAATTCCTCTCTTGTTTTCTTATAATGGCAATGGCGCCCACCTGAGAGGTGCCGACACTGAGTTCCGTCTTTAAAAAAAGCCCTGGGTAAAGCACACAACCAGCTAGGAAATGAGGGCTTGGACACGGTTACTTTTTAATCCTCTGTCATTAATCATCCACCTGCCTCTCACTTCCTGAACAGGTTTCCTGCTCTGAGCCAGAGAAGTATAAAACCGAGGGCTCAGAGATCCAACCGCTCTCCCTCCTCCTCCTGGCCTGCCCTGGGGCTTTCTCTTAGCCTGACACACCCTATGATGCCATCATCTTCCAGGAACTGCTTTCTGCTTTGAGAGACAGCTTTTGTTTTGGTGTCATTGTTTTCATTTTTTGGAAAGTTAAGTAGACGCGACATTGCAGGAATAATGCTGCGGCTGTTCTTCTAGGGCTTCCTGGCTTCTCCCTCCGATTTCAGCAGAGACCTTTCACTCAGGAGCTGCGAGACTCAGGTTGTTTTGCCCATTGCACCGCCAGGTTCCCTCCCCCTGGAAGGAGGGATAGCCAAGCCCATCCACTCCAGCTGGGTGTTCCGGCTCCTCGAGGCTGCACCCAGACTTGGTGCCACACGCACACACATGCTGCGCTCCGTCACCAGCTTTGCAGCCTTGCCCCCACGCCAAGCAAAGCTCTTTCTTTCCGCCGTCTCCTTGGCCGTGTGTCAACACGCTTGGTGGGCCAGCTCTTCTGCGTCGGGCGTGCCATGCCGACACTCAATGCCAGGTCGCTGATCTCTCCGCTGGGGATTGTCCGGATATTTGAGATCTTCTTCTCTTGCACGGCCTTCAGCTTGGTGTCTGTCCACAGGAACTATGCTGGCTCTGAAGGCGCCTGGTCCATGTTTACCTGGTGCTTCTGTTTCAGCCTCTCCGTCTTCGTTGTGGTCGTCGAGTTCATCGGCATGGCCCAGTCGCTGCCTCTGTCCTGGCAGGACTTCACCTCTGCCTTCTCCATGTTGGCTGCTCTCATGATCTTCACCACCTCCATCCTGTACCCGTCGGTCTTCATCCCGGACCGGTGCACGGGTGACTGCAGCTATGAAGGGATCGCCACTGCCGCGTCTTGCCTCTGCTTCATCACCTACGCCATCGAAGTGAGACTGACCCAGGCCAAAGTCGGAGAAGTCAGCACCTTCCTGTCCACCATCCCCGGCCTCCTGAAAGTCTTTGAGACCTACCTGGCTTGCCTCATCTTCTCCTTGGTGGCCAGCTACCAAATCTATGCAGAGAAGCCCGGCCTGCAGTGGTGCCTGGCTGTCTACTGCATCTGCTTCATCGTCACGTTGCTCATTGTCATCCTCACCATCGGCCGTTGCCTTGCCACCCTGCCCATCCCCTTGGAGAAATCTCTGGTGGGCTTTAACAGCTTGGCTGTGCTCCTGTACCTCACGGCGGCCGTTGTATGGCCCATATATGCCTTCGAGGGTTCCTCTAGGCCTTCGACATGTTTCAGGACTAACCCGCAGTGTATCAAATGGAACAATAAGCTCGGGGTGACCTTTCTGACCATCTTCAACCTCATTGCCTACATTGTGGACCTCGTCTTCTCCACCAAAATGGTTTTCTTTACCACACCAGCTTAAGCGGGCTCACCTGGGTAGGACCGAAACCGCTTAGGAATGTCGATGGCGTTCATAATGTGTAAGACAGAGAGGCCACCCCAAGACTTTGCTGGATTCTTTTATTGGGTGGTTTTTGTTTGTTCATCTCTTTTTAATACTAGTTTTCATTTTAGAACTATTCCATGCATGGATTGAACCTCTCCTGCCGAACCCTGCTTCCTGACGGAGCAAACACCACAGCACATCATTTTATATGTTTTATGTGCAGCTATTAGAGATATCCTGCCAAGTCTTGCTGAGAGTTTCTTCGTGGAAAGAGAAAGGGTTTGTAAAAGCCGGGTCAGTGATTCTGTATCAGCTGCTTCCCTCCCCCCCCCCCCCCAATAAGGCAGCTATCTGGTAAGAGGAAGGGAGGTGTTTGCAGGAAGGGGAAGAAGAACTTGGGCGTGAAAAAACTGAGAAGGGCACCGGGTGCAGAATCCTATCACAGCTGAATCTGGCACCTTGGCAAGAGGAACTAATATTTCACCTTTGTACGAAGGTGGTGATGCGTATGATACTATTTGCACAAACACAGCTTACTTTACCTCTCCCTGCAACACACGCATCCGGTGTCTAAGAACAAAGGCTGTATGTGTTTTTCTTCCAAAACTAATGTTTTTTCCTCCCAGTTGATTATTCAGAATTAATTTGATTAATCTACCAAGCTTTCTTTAATTGCTGGGGGTGGGGCAACAGAGCTCTTATTCAAACATTCCTTGTATCCCAGGATTTTAGCTAAGAAAATAATAAAATCTGTGGCCTTTTGAACTGGGCAGGGGTATTGTTTTGTTTGCTATTATGTGGTGTATTTTTATGTTTTTATACTGCAAACAGCCCTGTTAATAATAGGCACAGTCAGCAAAAGGATTCTGTATAGTATGAGGGCTGCCAGTGACCCATGATTCTAAATTTATAAGTAAACCATGATCCATGCCAGTTGTGGCAATTAATTTGCATCCCATAGGGGAGTAGAGGTAGACCCTGGGTCTTGCTTTAATTGTGCTAAGATGGCCCTCCAGGCCAATGTTGTCTGAAAAGTGGATTCAGGACCTCTTTACGTTTAGCTAAGAATGATTTCTTCAGGCAAATGTAAAGAGGTCCTGAATCCATTTTTGAGAATGACGTTGAAAACTTGGCAGAAGTTGGCACACATCTGGTACCATCCTGTTGCCACTGCTGCACTTCTAGTTTCACCAGTGTTTCGAGATCTTAGACGAAAGCACAGCAAGACAGAGAGAGGGAGGGAGGGGGGAAGACAAAGGGGCTGCAGAGCATAAATGACTTGTTTGCGGCTGGTCAGTTCCTAGGTAGCATTCAGTTGAGAGCTACGCTGGAGAGAACGTATCGTAAAGGTAAAGGTAAAGGGACCCCTGGCCATTAGGTCCAGTCGTGACCGACTCTGGGGTTGCGGCTCTCATCTCGCTTTATTGGCCAAGGGAGCCGGGGTAGAGCTTCTGGGTCATGTGGCCAGCATGACTAAGCCGCTTCTGGCAAACCAGAGCAGTGCACGGAAACGCCATTTACCTTCCCGCCTATTTATCTACTTGTACTTTGACGTGCTTTCGAACTGCTAGGTTGGCAGAAGCAGGGACCGAACAATGGGAGCTCACCCTGTCGCGGGGATTCGAACCACCGACCTTCTGATCGGCAAGTCCTAGGCTCTGTGGTTTAACCTACAGCGCCCCCCGTGTCCCAGAATGTGTCATAACCGACTGCAATTAATCAAGAGACGGACCTTTGCAAAGTTCACTCTAGAGAGCTGCATCCAGGGAGCTTAGCTTTTTCTGAACACTGCTGCAGGTCCAAATTTGAAAGGTGCGCTAACAGTGCTTCATCAAGCCCTTTTATCTATGGCATATGAATATAGATTAAGGGAAGGGGATCTAGGAAGAAAAATTCCTGAGAATGCATGGAACGTAATGCAGTTGAAACGCCCAAGGAAATTGGATCTCGGTGAGACCGCAAGGGACAAGCCTTTAAATGGTCTACCATCTCTTAAGTTCTGTCACATGAATCCAGCTCAGAGTATGCTCTTTTGGAGAGAGCGCAACCAGGTTGGCATGATGTTCCAGGTGGTCCTGGCCTGTGGTACAGGTGTGGTGGGTTCGAGTATTTCAGGAGATTGCAACAATTGTTAACCAGATTTATCTGCCCTGACCTCAGTTTAGCCCTTCTCGCAATACTTCTGGAAAGTGTGAATGCCTTATTGCACGAAGTTCTAATCTTGTACTAATCTTGCAGCTGCCTGGCAAGAGATAGCGCATCTTTGACAATTCTCCACATAGTTCTCCTTGCAGGCATGATGGTCCAAAGTCTGGCCTCTCGCCCTAGTTGAAAAAATTATGCCAAGGGATAGGGTAACGAGGGGTGAAAGCAGGAGGGACCAGGTTGCAGGTACATGAGACTTCTTCTTGCCTTTTGTGGTGTTCAGAAGGTCAGCGGTTCAAATCCCCGCGAGGCGGTGAGCTCCCGTTGCTTGGTCCCTGCTCCTGCCAACCTAGCAGTTCGAAAGCACGTCAAAGTGCAAGTAGATAAATAGGTACTGCTCAGGCGGGACGGTAACTGGCGTTTCCGTGCACTGCTCTGGTTCACCAGAAGCGGCTTAGTCATGCTGGCCACATGACCCGGAAGCTGTACACCGGCTCCCTCGGCCAATAAAGCGAGATGAGTGCTGCAACCCCAGAGTCGGCCTTATAGTGCAACCACCACCTCTCAATAAAAACTTTCAAGTTACATTTATTACTGAGAGACCTCCCCTGCTAAGCAGTCACTGATGGTCATTGCGTAGTGGATGGATTTAGTGTGCTTTTGAATTTCCACTTCCAACATGTAGTAAAATGCTATGCACTGCATTGTTCTGGCTATGTATTGTATGATGATGTGATGTGTGGATTTGTAAATATATATTTTTTAAACTGAATAGTGCAAATAATTTTACTTAAACTTTCTCTTTTTAAAGGGATGATTGGAATCTGGCACCGGTGCCTGGAAATTATTTGGCCATATGCCCAGTGAGACATTAAAAAGGTTCTCCTCTTGTATACTGCCCTTCATCTGTGGATCTCAGGGTGGCTGTTATCAGGTGATCAGAAAGACTGCCTCCGTCCAATGGCCTGACTCCATATAGGACCACTTCCCTTGTCCAATGTCAGGCTTCGGGAAAACGGCTTCCTCCCTCCCTTTGGCCGTGGATGAGCGGAACAAAGCAAAAATAGTCCCTTACCAGTTAAAGAGATTTTTAATGTTCACAGCAAAAGAACAAAGACTCCATTCTCAGAGGAAAGGTGCTCCCAATTAAGGTTTCCACCCACTTCTCCCCAAGCCACCCCCATCATTTCCTTGTCTGGCAACCTGATCTCACAACAATTGGGCCTTATCTGCTCTCCTTGACCTTGGACTGATCTGTGGAACACTTTCCAGCAAAAGGGAGTCTCTCTCTCTCCCTGTTCTTCTTCTCCTAGCTCAGGCTTCCTCAAACTTGGTCCTCCAGATGTTTTGAGACTACTATTCCCATCATCCCTGACCACTGGTCCTGCTAGCAATGGATCATGGGAGTTATAGGCCAAAAACATCTGGAGGGCCAAGTTTGAGGAAGCCTGCCCTAGCTATTCCCCACTCAGTTCTGCCCAGCTGTTGTCTTCAGAACTATTCCCCTCTGCAAACCATCGCTCCCAATCTATACTGCTCCACTGCTCCTGGGCAGCTTCAGGATTCTGGTCAGGAGCAGGGGGAGGGGGAGGGGGAAGCCCCCACCATTTCTCATCAAGGTAGCTCTCCTCAGCCTGGTCTCTGACACCCAAATACTCTATGCATGCCTTCTTCCAAATATGAAAAAAGACTTCTGCCAGTGTCCCTTGATAGACATGGTTGGTTGGTTTCATTTATATCTCACCTTTTCTTCCAAGGATCTCAAGATGGCATACGTGGTTATCCCGTTCCACATTTAATCACATGTGGTGCTGTGGGTTAAACCACAGAGCCTAGGACTTGCCGATCAGAAGGTTGGTGGTTCGAATCCCTGTGACAGGGTGAGCTCCCATTGCTCGGTCCCTGCTGCTGCCAACCTTCTGATCAAAAGCAGTTCAAAAGCACGTCAAAGTGCAAGTAGATAAATATGTACCGCTCCGGCAGGAAGGTAAACGGTGTTTCCGTGCACTGCTCTGGTTCGCCAGAAGCAGATTAGTTGTGCTGGCCACATGACCCAGAAGCTGTACGCCGGCTCCCTTGGCCAATAAAGTGAGATGAGTGCCGCAACCCCAGAGTTGGTCACGATTGGACCTAATGGTCAGGCGTCCCTTTACCTTTACCTTTACCCTGTGAGGTAGGTGAGGCTGGGAGGCAGTGCCTGGCCCAAGATCATCCAGAGAGCTCTTTGACCAAGGTGGGTAATAACTCTGGTCTCCCAGGTCCTAGTCCAACACTGTAACTCCTACACCACTCTGACTTCTTATATTCATCCTTTGGAGTCAAGAGTTCATTGGAAGAGTACATGCTTTGCATGCAGATGGTACCCAGATCCATCCCTGGCATCGCCCGTTGAAACTGGTGAGCCCTCCAGATGCTGCTGCACTCTGATTCCCTCCCATCACACCTGACCCTTGGTCCTTCATGCTGGGGCTGATGAGAGGTGGACTCCAGAAACAGAATGAGAAGAACAATAGGTTGGACTAGTTGGGCCACTGGCCTGAACTGGTAGTAGAAGAGCCTGCTGGATAAGACCAAACGAGGCCCATCTAAAGCAACATTCTATTCTCATAGTGGCCAACCAAAGGCCTGTAGAAAACCTGCAAGGAGGACCATAGTACAAGAGCACTCTCCCCTCCTGCAATTTCCAGCAACTGGTGCTCAGAGGCATATGGCCTCCAGCCATGGAAGTACAACATAGCTGTCCTGTTTAGTGGCCACTGATAACCGTGTCTTCCAAGAATTTGCCTAATCCTCCTTTAAAGCCATGCAGGTTGGTAGTTATCACTGCCTCTTGTGGGAATGAATGCCATACCTTAATGATGCATCACAGGAAGAAATCTTCCCATTTGCCTGTCTCCAGTTCTCCAACATCCACCTTCCTTGCCTGTAAGTTGCCTCATGTTATGAGAAAGGGTGAAAAAACTGTTCTCTACTCAATTTCTCTTCCCTTCTTCTGTTGTGATCTGAATACAAATGAGCTGACATAATTAAATAACCGAGACTGAACAGAAGAAGAAGCTTTCCGTGTTCCCTTCCGGGAGAGAAGGAGCAGATCCTCCTGGGCCCGGCGGCTGATGTGCTAAGTGCCTTTTAAATGGCACCTTTTAAGCCGCACTGGCTGACCATCTGCTGCCGAGCCAGACTCAAAGTTCTTCTATTGATATACAAAGCCCAGGACAACATGGGTGCAGGATACCTCAGGAAACGCCCGAAACCTTATATTCCAGCTCGATCACTGAGATCATCTGCAGGAGTGACTTTGATTGTCCCCCGAGTTGGTGAGGCTCGTTTGATGACAACAAGAAACCAAGCCTTTGGTGTCATTGTCCCAGTCCTGTGGAACGCCCTGCTACTAGAGATTCAGTGGGGTACCTTCTGTGTCAGCTTTCAAATGCCGGCTGAAAACTTTTCTATTCTGCCAGGCCTGTGCAGACAATTAACCCGCAATGGTCTATAGAGGTTTCATTTTTAACTTATTTTTGCTTTATTTTATTGTTTGGTTTTATGTTTTTAAATTTTTGTAAACTACCATGATGTATTTTTTATGATACAACAGTATTTAAGTATTTTTGTAAACACAGACAGAGCCTTGGAGCATCTTCATGGCCTATTGCTTTTTTTTCCAAAGCTGCTTCTCACTTAAATTCAGCCCAAGATCACAGGCTCTAAAACTTGATGTTTGCAATCAAGGAGGGTTAATAAAACAGCCTGGGCTCTGATTGACTACATACAAGCTTTTCAATTCGCATTCACCCCTGGAGCTTGAGTCTCAATATTCTTGTACCAGCACAGAGAAACATCCCCACCGGTTGCCCCCAGCAGACTCTCCTTTTGTCTAACCCGGGTATCTGTAGTGGCAGAGGGAGGAGAGAGAGACAGCTGGCCGGCTTGTATGCAACTGTTTCATTCCCCTGTATTTGGATGGAATTCTGGATGCCACCCTTTGCACCTAATGATTTCTTCCTGTGGATCTGCCTCAGAGGTGCATGCTTTTGCAAAGCAGCATGCAGAAAGAGTCTGGTCATGACCAGGGCATGCCTTCGCTCTTTCTTATCTACAGAAGGTGACTGTGTATAGGCGGGCAAGGTAGCAAGGTTTCCCCAAAACATGAACTAATCATGGAAGTCCTCTCCCTTCTCTGATAAGATTCTGCACTTCACAGGAGGGGTGAAAGGGAGAGCCAGCAGATCTCCTTCCCTCTCTCTGAGTGGGACAGGGGGGGGGGACCTCCTCCCTCCCTCCTTGGGTGCCAGCCTTCCAGCACCTCCCACACCTGTTCCTTCCTCCTCCTCCTCCTCCTCCTCCTCCTCCTCCTCCAGTCATTCCACATCCTGATGGAACTGAGGAGCCCATGAATGTTGCAGCCAAAACAAAAAAAAGAATCCTGTGGCACCTTCAAGAACCGAACACATTTATTACGACTGAAATATTTGTGGCCTATTGCCATGAATCAAGATATAACCTTTAAAATTCCTTTCTCTGATTTACAGTGCAGTGATTTAATGCAGGAGAGGGTAAGATGGAATAATTGTGCTTGTGACAGCCCTTGAGATTGCCAACTTTCCAACCTGTCCCTGCTTTTAACATCGCACCAATGGTGCAGAGAACCACGGTCTGCTCTGAAAAGCTTCACAAACAGGTGGGGTTTTTTGTACACTCTGCTGTTGTCAAAGGTACTCGGTTAGGGCAGGACAGGCCTGAATGTCCCTGAATGCCTTCCTCTGGTAACAGCCCTGTGCCCTGGAAAAGCTGCCCCTTGTTTCTGTGTCTGTAGGGGAGCCATGCTCAACTGAAGCAGCTTCTCTCCAAATTGATATGCAGCTATAAAAAGCAGCCTCTCCCCTTCAGATGTCTCTATTTTGGGCTCTGTTTAGCAAGTCAAATGTTCTCCGGCTGCTACTGCATCCTCTCTGCTCTCGACTGTCGCTGCTGAGAAATGGATTGCGCTTCTTAACAGCAATCGTAACATCTCTGGAAAGGTGTAGTAAGTGTGAGCACTAAGAATTGACCGTGTACAGTACTATGCTTCTGATTTCATCTCCATCCCTAAAAGCAAGGGTAACTCCCCTCAATATCCAGTTGCCAAGTGTAAAGGTGATGCACTGGGGGGGGGGGGGGACAAAAACCAAACCCTTAATTTCACTGCCAGTTCAGACCCCATGAGGAACGAGACCTGAGGGTCATAGTGGATAGCTCAATGAAGATGTTGACCCGGTGTGCAGCCACTGTGGAAAAGGCAAATTCCATGCTATGCAAGCTCTTCTTGTCTCTTTTTCTTAAATAATAAGTATTTTGGGGGTTGGGAGGGGGTAGCAATATTTTACAACAGATTTGTTTTGTTTTATAAGTATCAGGATATTGGCCTTGATGCCTTATTATGATAGTCTCACTTAAAGCTGAAAAGTTAGTAAGAATTCCAAATAGCAGCATGTTTCGCACATATCCTAATTAGTATGCATTAAAAAGTATGTTCATAACGTGCATTGGAAGTATATGTGCAATGCATACATAAAGCACACATCCACACTATGTAAATACACCTCCACACACACACACACACACACACACACACACACAATTAGAAATAATTAATTTAAACAGAAATATAATACATCTTGCCCTAGTGGGACAGGCAGTGCCCCTGTGCACCTGCTTATTCTCCTGCCCAGGTGTAAAGCTGTTGATGGGTGAATCACAGGCCTCCCTCTGTTCTTATTACCCTTTTATCTTTTAACTGACTCGGACCGGACACCTCTTCCGGAGAGGATGCCTTCCAAGAAGGGACTGTCTGCTCACTGCCTTCAGTTCTCTAGAAAGTAGGATACTTTGCCATGCTACTGCACATTCTGTTCCAAGTTGCCACCTGCTTCCTTTGGGACAAATCCTCTCCTTTGCGCAATTAGACAAACCTCATTGCAGCTTGAGACTCTTGCAAAGGCTGAGGCTTTCCCCCGCCCCTGTACACAATGCATATCTGAAACAGGGTGTGCCTTAAGTAAACTTGCTGTAACAGTTTCCCATTGAGAGGGGGAAAGACCCAGCAACCAACAGATTACACTGGTATTTAATATTGCACAAGATAACAGCTACTACAACTCAGACACAATGAACAATGCTGTGGATAGGCAATTATAAGGAGGGAATGGGCTGGCAGAGTTGGTGAGGAGGCACCTGCTTTGCAGGCAGAAAATCCCAGGTTCCGTTCCTGGCATTTCCCAAATTAAAAATAACAACCAGGTAGCAATTAATGGGAAGCACTATTGCCCTGCAGAGCTGCTGCTGGTCAGACCTACCAAACCTGGTGCCCTCCAAGCATTTTTTGGACTACAATTCCCATCATCCCTGATCATTGGCTGTGCTGATTGGGGCTGACAGGAATTGGAGTCCAACAACATTTGGAGGGCACTGGGTTGGGAAAGGCAGGAATTGTCAGGCAAGGAACCTAAGAACCAGGCCATTGGCCCATCTAGTCCAACACTGTCCACACTAATTGGCAGCTGATCTCCAGGGTTTCAGACAGGGATCTCTCCTAGCCAATACCAGGCGAGGCCGGGGGTTGAACCTAATGTCTTTTACATACCACTAAGTCACAGCTTTTCCTCCCAAAGCTTCATCCTTTTTGGCTTTTGCTTCTGCATTTGTTTTTTGTAAAAATGATGGCTGCCTGGGCTTCCTTTTGGAAGGAACAGTGCAGTACAAACAGAATGAGGATGGCGAATGTTGAAATAAATGAGAACACAAGAACGTGAGGACGACATCCTGGATCAGGCCAGTGGCACATCTAGTTCAGCATCCTGTTCTCTTTTTTTGGTTTGTTTTAAATAATATTTATTAAGTTTTCCACAAATACAAAAGCCAAACTGCAAAAACAAAAAGGTAGAAATGATGAAAAGAAAGAAAAAAAGAAAAAAAGAAAAAAAATACCCCACAATACATAATAAAAAACCCCCTTCCCGATCCCACCAACACCAAAAATTAGGCAAAAAACAAAAACATTCAAAATAAAACAAAGAAGAATTCCACCTTTCCAAATCCATCTTTCATAACTTACTTTCTCGGCTTCCTCCCACCTCCCTCTTTGTATTCCAGTTGTTAATCGAGTCAACAAATTCCTTCCAACTTTCACTGTTTATACTTATTTACCTTAGTCTCTTTAAACCTTATTTCCTCATCAACATCACCAAGTAGATAAACCTCTAAAAAAAATAATGAGATTATCCAAACCCTAATTCACTAGATAGCAAAGAAAAAGAAAGAAATAACCTTAAATCTTATACTCTTAAATCCTAATATCATATACCCTTATATCCTAGAGTCTTAATTCTTTATCTTATTTCACTAGAACCAGATAACATCCCTCCACCATCTCCCAAAGGTTCTTAATCAAACAATGTTACGGTAAAATATTACTTAAAAGATTCCCAATTTATCCCACCATCTCTTCCCCCCGGTTCCAGGTTCTGCCAATCCTTTTTACAAATTCTAGAGTCTTTCCTGTCAACAAGATAGTTCTCTCATCCCGGTTCTCTTATGTCCGAGGCTTTCAAATCATCTCCCTGGGCTGTCTGCAAGTTCTTTTTCCAGCCTGAAATGGAGTCCCAGAGAGCTTTTTCCCCAACGTCCCCTTTTTTCCTCTTCAGCACGCTTGCCCAGACTCCATATTTCAACTTATAGGCCAGAAAATAATCCAAAGCGTACTCCACACTCTCTTTAGAATTACTGAAGCTCATTTTTCCAAACTTTCCCTCAGAGCCACCCTCCAAAACGTAACTCATCAATTCTGTGTAACTCATCAATTCTGCAATTCTGTTCTCATCTAGCCAACCAGATCCCTGTGGAAAACTCTCAAGCAGGACCTGAGCACAAGAGCCCTCTCTCCCCCTGCAGTTTCAGCAACTGGTACTCAAAAGTATTATTGCCTTCAACAGCGGAGGTAGAACCTTCAGTAGCCATGAGGATGGATAATGAAGAGAAGCCAATTTGGAACAGGCAGAGAGCTGAAAGCTGAAGCATACGGTATTGTAAGGACAGGGCAGGAATTCCTTCTTTTTGCATTTTCGCCCCAAGGATCCTCTAGATCAACTCTCTGCAATGCAGGAATCTCAACTAAAGCATCTGTGACACATGGCCATCCAACCACTGCTTAAAAACCTCCAAGGAAGGAGAGTCCACCACCTCTTGCGGGAGTCTGTTCCACTGCCAAACAGCTCTTACTGTCATAAAGTTTTTTCGAATGTTTAGTGGGAATCTCCTTTCTTGTAACTTGAAGCCGTTGCCTCGAGTCTTACCCTCAAGAGCAGGAGAAAACAAGCATGTTCCCTCCTCCATGTGACAGCCCTTAAGATGTTTGAAGATGGCTATCATATCTCCTCTCAGACTCCTCTTTTCCAGGCTAGACACATCCAGCTCCTTCAAGCACTCCTCGTAAGGCTTAGTTTCCAGACCCTTGATCCTCTTGGTTGCCCTCCTCTGCACACCTTCCAGCTTGTCAACATCCCTCTTAGACTGTGGTGCCCAGAATTGGACCTCATATTCCAGGTATGGTCTGATCAAGGCAGAATAGAATGGTACTATTACTTCCCTTGATCTGGATACAGATCAAAAAATGTACCCCCAAAAAAGAGAACATATTACATTAGGATGCCCAAATAATGTGGATATGAGTGAAACCAGTACAGTGGTACCTCAGGTTACAGACACTTCAGGTTACAGACTCAACTAACCCAGAAATAGTACCTCGGGTTAAGAACTTTGCTTCAGGATGAGAACAGAAATTGCACAGCAGTGGCGCAGCGGCAGCAGGAGACCGCATTAGCTAAAGTGGTGCTTCAGGTTAAGAAAAGCTTCAGGTTAAGAACGGACCTCCAGAACGAATTAAGTTCTTAAACCGAAGTACCACTGTATACAAAAAACAAAGGGCACATAAACTGGGAGGGTCATAGCTCAGTGGCAGAGCACCTGAGATGCAAGCTGAAGGTCCCCAATTCAATCCACAGCATCTCCAGGCTGGAGCTGGGAGAAAGCCCTGTTAGAATACCTGGAGAGCTGCTGCCAGTCAGTGTAGGCAATACTGAGCTAGGTGGACTCATCATAAGACATCTTCCTGTGTTCCTTTGTTGCTGCTCTATACTCCCACCTTTCCACGGCTGAATGCCTAAATTGGCAGCTCCTCTCCTCAGCACCCCTGCACTTTCTATTTATACCGGCACACGTTTGCCACGAGGAAAGCTGATACCCATCATGTTTCATTCATTGGCACATCTTCCCTGGAAAGATGCAGGCTAAATTTATCATCTTCATCCTCCTCTGCAAAGCACAACAATTGGGGAACGTTCCCCATGCAAACCAGGCTGCTGGTGAGAGAAGGAAGCATCTTGCCTTTGTCCACAACTCCCAAAATAATGCAAGATGGGCCACAACCTTAAATGTCTTAAGGCTCAGCAGGGGAAGCTCGTGACATGGATGGGCATCGACCACAAACCTTAAGACCGAGATCCAGTCTTTCCCCCAAACATAGGAAGCAGCACGATACTGAATCAGACCCTTGCTCCATCTATCTCATTATTGTCCACACTGAACGGCAGTGCATTATTTCAGACAAGAGGCATTGCCAACCCTACCTGGAGTGTTGAGGATAGACCCTGGGACCTTCTGCATGCAAAGCAGATGCTCTACCTCTCAGCTACAGGCTTCAACCCAAGAACACATAGAGCAGCCTATGCCAAGCTGGTGCCCTCCAGGCGTTTTCGACTACAATTCCCACCAGCCCCATCCAAGATGGAGGGTGCCAGCTTAGTCATAGAGTGGTTTTCATGGAAGGCTTGCAGGATACACTGATCAAGAAGCTAACACAATAACTTCATTGTCTCCAGAACACTGACAGGAAACGCCTGACTCCACCTATATGCAACTTGCGCCACCTAGTGACAAACTATCCAAGATGGTTACCGTATTTTTCGCCCTATAGGACACACTTTTCCCCCTCCAAAAATGAAGGGGAAATGTGTGTGCGTCCTATGGGGCGAATGCAGGCTTCAGGAAGCTCTCCGCTGCTAGCGGAGAGCTTGCCGGCACCCAGAAGCTTGGGGCGTGCTGAGCTCAGCACGCCCCAAGCTTCGGGCTTCGTGCAGCACTCCGCTAGCCGTGGAAGAGCCACCCGAAGTCACGCGGCTCTCCCACGGCTAGCGGATAGCAGCCTGTTCTGGGGGCTGGGGTCGGGGGAAGCTTGGGCTTCCCCTGCCCCAGCCCCGCACCTGGGGGGGAAATAATTTTTTTTCTCTTTATTTCCCCCCCAAAAAACTAGATGCGTCCTATGGGCGAAAAATACGGTAATTTTCCAGGCAAAGGGACCAAAAAAAAAAAAAAGGAGGATGGCCAGGAAACAGGGGACAGGTTAGGTTGTGTGTGGGTTTTTTTACTTCACACTTAAGTAGTTGTATAGAAGAGGGTTCTTTAAATAGTAAAACCCATTATACTTGAGAGGCCTCTTGTGCTTTTCCTCAAGGCGTTTGCCCTAAAGTCCTTCCCTGATGGTGCTACTGGTGGTGACCCTGGTTGAAGCAAACAGTATAAATTCTGTTTCATCTTCCTTGACACAAGGAGATATCTGTGGACGGCCAGGAGAGAAGAGCTTTGTGTCTTGATTTACACAAGCTTAATCTTGTCTATTCATCAGTAAATCCTGTGGATTCCAATGGGGTTTACTCTGAGGTTAAGTGAGTTTAGGGATGCAGGCACTGCAGAGCAATGAATCAGTAGCTGAACCCAGGTGGGCTCTTTGCTCTGGCTTGGCTAACACCCTGAGCCTGGCTTGAAGGCATTCACCTCGGGCAGAACTGCTATTAAGTAGATTATCCAAAGGAGGCACAAAGTGAGGGGACAGAGCAGCCTGATGTGGCTTGTAAATCTCCCCAGCAAAACTATCTAGGCCTGGGGCTTTTTACCTCACAGAGTATTTGTTTGATGTGCTCCTGCTTTCTTC
Source organism: Podarcis tiliguerta (assembly GCF_965153285.1). Lineage (NCBI taxonomy): Eukaryota > Metazoa > Chordata > Lepidosauria > Squamata > Lacertidae > Podarcis > Podarcis tiliguerta. Next base: position 35,046,146 of record NC_139547.1, read on the forward strand.
TCTTCTGGTTTTGGTCCTGCTGCCATTTCTCCTCCTTCCTACAGGGGATGGTGCTTCCATGTTTATGTCGCTGTTACGCCATCCTTTCCTCATGGGGTCTGCTTTCACTTCCATTTTGTACCTTCTCATTGTTTTAGGCAATTGGCTGGCGGTTTCCAAATTCAGAGTACACTTGGCCTAAATAAATACTGGGCATCTTGCCAGTTCCTGATTCATCGAAGTACCTCTATTTTAATGTTATTATGCACCTCCATCGGGAGTGGGAAACCTTCTACAGCCTGACAGACGCATTCCTTTCTGGACAACCTTTTAGGGGCCACATGCTAGTGGTGGGTGGGGCCAGAAGTAGATAGAGTTATGATCATGGGTAGGCAAACTAAGGCCCAGCGGCCGGATCTGGCCCAATCATCTTCTAAATCTGGAATCAGCATGTTTTTACATGTGTAAAATGTGTGCTTTTATTTAAAATGCATCTCTGGGTTATTTGTGGGGCATAGGAATTCATTCCCCCCCCAATATAGTCCAGCCCCCCACAAGGTCTGAGGGACTGTGGACCGGCCCCCTGCTGAAAAAGCTTGCTGACCCCTATGACCATCAACTTCATTTTTGTATAGTAAGCTAGTTTCTACATGCACACACACAAACACAATTCTCTGCCCTCCAATCAGACAAGCAAGAGTCACCATCAGAGCACAAAAACACATTCCAGTCAGCCATGATTCCTGAACAGTTCTGAAATATACTCAGAGTCTCAAAGTGATTTCATGCTCTTTATTCAGCTCATGGTGGTGAGGAGGAATGAATGAATGTCCCCTCAAGGTATCTGCTTTATATACATTATTTACACAATGGGCTGCACATGATTGGCTAATTCTGGAATTCTACTGTAAGCCAATCAGGTTGTGGATTCACTTATATCTGGAGCTGGATTGGGTGGTTCCTGCCAACCAATCATACTGCTGCATTGTTCTAGGACCAATCAGACTGCTGCATTCTGAATCCTATTGTTCTAGGACCAATCAGACTGCTGCAATTTGGATCCTATTGTTCTAGGACCAATCAGACTGCTGCAGTTTGGATCCTATTCAACTCAGTACATAACAAGTTCTTAGAAAAAAACAAGGAAATCTACTATATGGCCGCTGTGAGAACAGGATGCTGGAATAGATGGACCACTGGTCTGCTCCACCAAGTTTTTCTTGTCTTATCAAAGCAGGACTGGTGATAAGAAGGATGTTGACAAGCTGGAATATGTGCAGAGGAGGGCAATGAAGATGACCAAGGGTCTGGAAACCAAGCCTTGAAGGAGATGGGTATGTTTTTCCCGATAAAGAGAAGACTGAGCGGAGATATGATAGGCATCTGAAGATCCTTTGTTAAAGCTCAGTGTATTTTACAAGTTGATAAATGTGGCTACTGGAAGGTTTCTCAGAATGGAATCTGGAGCTTGAACTGAAAAAAGTTCCCCACCTTTGTGCTGCATGATCCTGAGTTTAAGTTTCAACAAGCGAAAGATACCTTCCCACAAATGGAGCATCTTTTTCTTAATGGTTCTATCACATGCAAGAGTTCTGTTCACCGCCAGGTGGAGCAGGTCTGCTTCTCACTCTTCTCTAATAGCAAAATAATAGATGCAATATTTTCTGGCCGTGGTAATGGAGGGCTGGGAGATGATGGAAATTCCTGCTGGATCCTGAGGTCAGTTGACATAAAGGCTGACCGCTCCCTGCACTCAAACTGAAGTAACCTCCAGCCCAGTTTCTCCATCTTCAAATGTTTGGAGAAGAGACTTGTTTATCAAAACATTATTCGTTGCGAAACTAGATCCTGTGGTAAGCCACTGCAAACACAGGTGACAGCTAAAAACCTCTGCTTCAAAGGCTCTCACTATAATAACAATGACAGAGAAAGAGGCCACATCACCAACTTGAAAAATACCTTGAGCCTTAACAAAAGATCTTTGGCTGGCTGAAACGCAAGCCTTAGCTTTTAATTTAGAAGTGAAAACCATATTGCAATGAAGGCTCGCCATTTAAACTGTTAGCATGAAGTAGAAACCCCATCAAAGGAAAGGACAGAAGTACCTAGCCTCTGCTTGATCATTCACCTCATTCGTGTCATTATGATCTTAATGAAAATGTTTTTTTACAATCTGGTGGCATATATATTTTATGAAATGAAAGCATTTTGATTTACAGCTTTGATTTTCACCCACCTTTCCTTTGAGGAAACAATGTAACAACCCTGTGAGGTAGGTTAGGCAGAGAAATGGTAGCGAGCCATTGGGGCTCGTGAGGGATAGGAACGCTGGTCTTTCCCACAATAGGATAGGAACGCTGGTCTTTCAGTGACATGGCAAAGCTGCATCTGGCCAGCACCACCACAAACAAGAAGCAGGGCTTCCATTAAATGTCCCATAAGACTAAAGATTCCACTACACAGAAAACTAGGAATTAGGGTAGCCACATGTCCCAATATACAGAGGATGGACCTCTGTTTAGGGGTACCTTTAATGCTGAGGTTAGTAACATGGAACCTGTGAGCACCAAAGTGTCCTATGACAGTGTGGTGTAGTGGTTAAGAGTGGTAGATTCGTAATCTGGGGAACTGGGTTCACGTCTCTGCTCCTCCACATGCAGCTGCTGAGTGACCTTGGGCCAGTCACACTTCTCTGAAGTCTCTCAGCCCCACGCACCTCACAGAGTGTTTGTTGTGGGGGAGGAGGGGAAAGGAGAATGTTAGCCACTTTGAGACTCCTTCGGGTAGTGATAAAGCGGGATATCAAATCCAAACTCTTCTTCTTCTATGACATCTCCATGTTGCACCCCGAGTGTGAATTTCTCCTAATAGACACATTTTTGTATGTAATTTTGCCTCATGCAGACAATTTTGCAATGTAGTTTTCCTAAAAAGAATGCATTTATGTGAGTTATTTTCACCAGCATATGCCCTTTTATGTACGCTTTACCCTAGTAAGTGCATTTTTGTACTCATTACCTGAATCATAGAATTGTTGAATTGTAGAGCTGGAAGGGGTCACGAGTCCAACTTGCTGCAATTCAGGAATCTTTTGCTGAACGTGGGGCTCAAACCCACAACCCTGAGATTAAGAGTCTTATGCTCTACTGACTAAGCTATCCGAGCACTTCATTGCAAAAACTGAAAAAGTGTGAATTTCAAAGGACGGCTGAATTTTTGTTCCCATCTTGTTTCACAATCTGCTAATTCAGTAAGTTCATCGTTAAATGTAAAATGAATTGAATTTCTCCTCCACCCCTGACTGAATCTGCACGTACACACAGCAATCTCAGTGAAACCTAAATGCACTTCCTTCGTAATTCTAAATGTCAAAACATCTCCTCTCTTTTCTCCCACCATGCATGCTGTCTCAAGTGGGGTCAGGAAAAGAACGGTCAGTAACCTGGGCCTTGCAATGATGCAGCCAGATGCTTCTGAACTGATTTATTAGGATCTGATAAGCAATGCTTTTAAAAATTCTTTTATTCCATAAGATGATGATGATGATGAAGATGAAGAAGAAGAAGAAGAAGAAGAAGAAGAATTACCGTACCTTTCCACCTATAAGATGCCCCCATGTATAAGATGCCCCCTATTTTTGGGGACCGAATTTTCAGAAAATGGGAGGAGATGGCAAAAAGTTGTTGTGCTTCCCCCCCCCCCCCAGAGAATGGCCCAGAGTTAATGAGTTTTTTTGGGGGGGGGATCACCAAGGGTTGTTGAGCTTTTTTTTCAGGGGGGGATGCAACAAATGCATCGCAAAATCCATCTCCGGTCTGTCCCCTCACCAAGAGAACTTGCCAATCACCCGCCCAATTGCTGCAGCGTAGGCCAATCAATTCTACCCATTGAGGCAGCAACCAATAACACGCACAATAGCTGTTGACAGCCGCAGGAGAAACCATTCAAACGTCCACCCTATGCTACCCATGTATAAGACGAACTCCACTTCTTTGCATGATTTTTAAGGGGGGTAAACCTTGTCTTATACATGGAAAAGTACGGTATATACTGCCCTTCATCTGAAGATCTCAGGGCGCTTCACAAGATAAGAAGAGCTTGCTTTATCAGGCCAGTGACCCACCTAGTCCAGCATCCTATTCTCACAGTAGCCAACCAGATGCCAACAGGCAAGGTTTGAGCACAAGAGCAACGCTCGCCCTTCCTGTGGTTTCCCGCAACTGATATTCAGAAAGATTGCTGCCTCCAGCTGTGGAGGCAAGAGCATAGCCCTCATAGCTAATAGCCCCTTTTCCAGTACATTTCCCAGGGCCTCTTCTCTTTTTTCTTCCTCCTGGTAAGTTCCAGATGCAGCCACTCACGCCTCCAAATTAAATCCTTCACACTTGCCAGGCACGCCAGCCTTCTCTCCTCTCTTTGCCTCTCTGCCAATCCTGGTGGCTGCCCCCTCCCTGTGCCCAAGGTGTCAGAATTTCACTAAGCAGCACTGCTGTCCTTGTAAACAGATTTGTACTGGCGGTGTTCTTCCACAAAAGCTCTCTCAGGGTGCTGTGTTTGGCAAGCTGTCAAGGGGAAAAAAGCAGATGAGGAACCGTGTGTGCCAGGTCCTTACAATCACAGAAAGAAGGTGGGTCCCAAAAATATGCAGCTCAAGTGTCAAAACCAGGGTGGAGAGCCTTCTTTCCACAATTTGGTGCCCTATTTTGGACTGCAAGTCCCACCAGCCCTGGAAAGCATGAGGTTGGGGAAGGCTGCCATGCAATGCCCCATTGTTGCCATCTGACCAGAAAATGAAATGGCCTGCTCTTCTGCTTTTAGCAGCAGCAACAACAGCAGTCTGGTCTGTAGAAATTTGCCAAAGAAATTTCTCACCACGGGATTGCATTTAAATGTATGCACAGGAGCAGAAGAGGTTTAAAAAGCCAGCAAAGTGGGGGATAAGCAAGGATGCCAACTTGCAAGGGTTCCTGTGCCTTTGAGTTAAATTTGGCCTATGAGGTTTTCACACAAGACTCCATGGGATAGCTCAGTTGGTAGAGCATGAGACTCTTAATCTCAGGGTTACGGATTCAAGCTCCATGCTGGGCAGAAGAATCCTGCATTGTGGGGGGTTGGACTAGATAACCCTTGGGGACCTTTCCAACGCTACAATTCTATGAATCCATTAAAAAAGGGCTTTTGGCTCTTGAATTTCTGTGTAGCATTTAACTGTCAAGAAGCACGGTTCTTGCAAAAAACAAAAACTGGCAGCCCACAAGTCTAAAACGCTGAGTATTTCCGTTGCTCTTAAATTGAGGGCTTTGCTTCTACTTCTTAAAAGAAAAAGTTTGAATACTTGCAATTTTAAACAACTATACCTATTAAATATATATTGGGTGTACGTATAAGGGATGCACTCCAAGATGTCTAGCCCCAAATTTTGATGGAGTTCCACCTTTACTGACAGAGGCTGGCTGCTTCTGAATGACAGTTGCTTGTACTCAGAAATGGGGAGAGGGCTGTTGCCCTCAGGTCCTGCTTAGGGGCTCCCCATTGCAGCATCTGGTTGGTCACTGTGGCAACAGGATGCTGGACGAAGTGGGCCACCACTGGCCTGATTCAGCAACTGGGCTCTTACACTGTTCTTTTGCTAACCTCAGCCAAAGAGCCTAGGTCTACTGTGGATTTCACTACCTTCCCATCAGAGGAAGTGAGGCCACCAACTTGGATGCCTTGTTGACAGATTCATAGAAAACCAGTGGCTACTAGCCATGGAGGCTAAATGTCCTGGATACCAGCTGCTGACTGGACTCAGTTCCTCTTTGTGGGCTTCCCACGGGCATCGGGTTGGCCCTGATCCTGCGGGGCTTTTCTTAGGCTCTTATAACGCAGCTTCCCCCTCCAAGGTGGTATTGCGCAAAGCTGCACCGACGGAGCACCAAAACGCCACCGGTTGGATTTCTTCCTGCGATGCAACTATCGTGACCGCGAGGCTGCAAACCCCATCCCAGGAGGAAGTGGAAAGTCAGTGAGTCCCTCCTGCCTGCCAAGAGACCCCCCCCCCCCGCTTTACTTTTTTTCTCACCCTCGGCCACAAAGCCGAAGTATTTCCTCCTCCTCCTCCTTCGACGCTCCAGGCTCTTCCCAGCCGCCCCCCGCTCCAGGAAGGGGGCGGCTCAGGAGAGCGAGGTGCGACGCCGGATTCTCTCCCCTAGGGGTCGTCGTCGGAGGCGGTGGCGGCGGCTACCCAGGAGGCTGGACGGCGGCCGGCTTCGGAAAAGGGCTGTGCAAAAGCGGCGCTCTCGAAGGTGCGGGAGCACATCGCTTTTCCCCTCTCCTCCTACGGCAGCGGGCAGCTCTCTGGGCCCGCAACCACAGGCACGTGCGGCGGCTGCGAGGGAGGATCGCCGGGGAGGAAGGGAAACTGGTTGGTGGTGAAGAAGCCGGCTCAGCTGGGCGACCCGCGTCCGGGTGAGCGGGGAAAGGGTGGGTGTGGAAGATTGGGCACTGGGACGATTCAGGAAACCCCGGGAAGGGATTTGCTCCCGGGACATGGTTGCTTTTCATTGGGGGTGGCGGGGCTGCGTTCCAGGGAGGCAACGCAAAGCGGGTCCCCTAGACGGAGCGGGGACGGATTGCGCAAGGGAAGGGGCGAGAATTTGGAGAGGGCACGGATGCGCACGGGGTGGGGGGTGGACCTGGATGAAGGTGGGGAAAGGTTGGCTGGATGTGGGGCTGGGGAATCCCGGGCTGGTGAAAAAGCGCGATGAGCAACGAAGAAAAAGAGCCGGGACTGCCGAGGGGACGGGAGGAGGGAGGGCGAGGCGAGGAAGAGCGATTCTTAGAAAGGCTGCCTTCCCAGAAGCGCTCTTGGGACGAAGCCTAGAGGGCGCGCACCGGCGAGGCGAGCGCGGGAGGAAAGCGAGGAGGGGCTGCGGCGGGGGGAGATCGGCCAGGATCCGGGCCGAGGAGGAAAATCGCCCGCGGAGGAGAAACGAGGAGGGCTGCCCGGCCCTTCCCCATCAAACTCCTCCCCGTCTGGGCAACCCCGGGGTAGGTGGCGAAGCACGTGGCCGCGCGGGGTCTTTGCCGGGCGCCCCTCCGCCGCCTTTCGGGGAGAGTCTTTGCATGCTCCGGGTGCTCCCCGCGTGGCCAACCGACCCCCTGCGAGAGGCGAGGCGCGCCCAGGCTGCCTGCCTGCGGGGCCCGTGGAAACACCGAGGCGAGCCGGGCGTGGCGGCGGCGCCACCTCCGGCTCCCTCTCCCTCTCTCTTCCCTGCCTTCCACGCCCCGGTTAGCCATTGTTTGCTGGCAGCCGTCGGGCAGGTGAGAACTGGTCCGGAGCAGGGAGGGAGGGAGGGAAGGCGGGGAGAAGCAGCAGCAGCGAGGCTGAGTCCTTCCTGCGCGAAAGGAGATGGGCTGCAATCTGGAAGGTTCCCACGACCACCCCCAATCTCCCTCTATTTGAAGGGGCCGGCTGCTGGGCTCGGGGTACGAAACGCTCTTTGCGCATGCACCAAGGCACCTCCGCCCCACAACTTGTATTTGCTTTAAGGTTGCGGCAGCATCGTGACAACCCTACTTTGAACTCCACGGGCCCCAAATGTCGAGTGAAGATGCATAGGATCTGTTGCTGCTAACATGTTAAGGGCTGAGCCTGCAACTGAGCACGTTTTACCTGGGTGACTCGCCCCGCTTCTCAGTTGTTGACGCCCTTTCCCTACAGAATGAGACTCTTGTGTGTGGAATTGGGAGAGTTTTAAGGTTTGAAAAGGGTTCATTTGCCATCCGGCTTCACTTGACAACCTGTTGCATGGTCAGATTTTGCTGTGGGGCATATGAAGCCCCAGTGCCTTTGAGCATGTACAGCATTCCAACTAAGGCCCTAGCCAGACCATTTCTGCAGTGGGATGTGTGTGTGTGTGTGTGTGTGGTTAAGAAAAGTTGTTCCTGGTGGTGATAGGAGGCTTCACTGTCTCTCCCTTTGTGATCTCTCCATCCTATATCCCTCTCTCCATCTCCTCTAGCATCCCTTTCCAAATCAAGTGCTTAATTTTGAGCCTCAGCAGAGGGGAAGTCGCTGTGCATTTGGATTGCAAAAATGGGCAGCAGGGAAAGGGTTAACTGCCCCTCTTCTCTCCTCCCTCTTGAAGAGCTTTTCTTGTTTAAAAAACAAAAAACCACCACACGATCTTTCTCTCTCTGCTCCTGCTATATTTGCCTGCAACTTGTAGCTACAGCCCCACAGTAAACATAAACAGTCCAATCAGATCTGGAATTCGGGGACGAGGATTTTTGAGGTCACAGATTTGTAGCTTGGCAACTCCTGTTTTAGAAATTCAAGAACTAGAAATGAGATTATCCTCTGTGTGTGTGTGTGTGTGTGTGTGTGTGTGTTGTAAGGGACCGTTCTTTTATTAAAAACAAGAGCAGCATAAAGAGAGCCATCTGGCTACTTAAGGGAATGGCTCAGAATTTGCAGATTCCTCCACTCTGTGTTTGAATTTGGGACTTCTGGGAGGTTTCATTCAAAGGTTCACTGCAGTGGGATGATTTTTGCTGTGATCCTGGAAAACCACCACTGCCCTGCCTAGGATTCTTTTAATTTTTTTTAAAATGCTGATGTTGCTGCTAGCCACACAATTCATGTAATACATAGTTTGACCCCCAAGGCTCTTAGGCAGGTGTGCCAATTTGAATAAAATATTGTGGAGAGGAGTTAAGCAGGTAATCTGTCACATGAGGCAGTGCATGCACACCATTTGAATAGCAATGCCCATCAAGTTGGGGGCAGCTCCCTCAAATAGAAGTTGGCTCCTGTGCCCTTAGGCTTAGCTATCAGAATCTCTTTGGAGGCTCCCTGGGGACATATTATAATAATAAAAATCAAAAAGTAGTAGTAATAATAATAATAATTTATTACTTATACCCTGCCCATCTGGTCGGGCCTCCCCAGCCACTCTGGGCGGCTTCTAACAGGATATTAAAAACACAACAAAAGATCAAACATTAAAAACTTCCCTAGACAGGGCTGCCTTCAGATGTCTTCTAGAAGTCAGATAGTTGTTTATTTCCTTGACATCTGGTGGGAGGGTGTTCCACAGGGCAGGCGCCACCCCCGAGAAGACCCTCTGCCTGTGGGAAGCAGGATGCTAGTTTAGACAGACCTTCAGGCTGGCATTGAGCCCAACCCTGAACCGGGGCTCTCTGCTATTTGTATGTTCAGACATGGAACTCACTGCCACAAGATGCAGTGATGGCTGGCAGCTGAGATGGCTTTCAAAGTTAGGCATTATTAATGGAGGAGGAGGAGGCTCCAGGTCTATGACTACGAGGCAGGATGCTGGGCTAGAGAGCAACTCCTAGCATGAGTGAATCTGTCCCAGGCTGACATCTGCTGGGCCATGGTGCATTTTTTCCCTCTTGGCTGCAGCTTCCGCTCCCCCTTCCCCTGCCAACCACAAGATACTCTACAAAGGGCCGAGAAAAAGGATTGGGGCCCCCACCCACACATGCTCACAACATGTTGCTTTCAGAGTGCTTCCATGCTTACTTGCTGTGTAACCTCCTACAACAGCACCGTAGAGTAGGTCGGTTTTGTTATGTCCACACTGCAGATGGAAAAGCTGAGGCTGAGAAAGTCAGGGTTGCCTCAAGGTGAGATTCAGACTGGAGGGTTTTCATTGGGCAGTCTCTCAGCCAATGAACAAGAGCTCTGATTTATACACACCATCACATTTTAGAACTGGCCCATTATTTGAATGCATTTTATACCTGGGGACTGATTTTCTCAAGTGCAAAATATGTTGCACAAAAGCAGTGCTTGGTATCCTATGCCTAGCCTTCTAATCCAGCATCATATTCCCTGCAACGATCCTCCAGATAACACGGAGGAAACCGAGAAGCAGACCAACAGCCCTCTCTTGCTGTCTGCCCCACATCCATCATCAGCATTCACAGCTCTTGAACATGGACACTCTATCCATCCAGGCTGGGAAGAAGCATAATCTGTGTGAGGACAAATTCTAGCCAGACACAAACACTCAAGATGGGTGCAATGCAGAGCCAATGAGGGGTGTGGCTTGGGGATTGTTCTGGGGGACGAGTACAGAGGCCCAAAGGGCCACATCCCCCCCCCCCAGCCCTGAGTTTTCCCACCTCTGGGTTAATAGATCCATCCTCTGAGAACTTTTAAAATCCTTTCTAGACTATCTATAGCTAGTGGCTGGGGCAACCCCATCAGATGGGTGGGATACAATGGTGATATTGATGATGATGATGATGATGATGAAGAAGAAGAAGAAGAAGAAGAAGAATTGCATATCCATGCTCCATATTTTCAAACCTCCCCTCGCCATAAAAATTAGGTGATGTATTCCAGGACTGGGTGAGCTCCTCTTTGCCTCCGCCACTAAGCAAAATTCCTGTTTGTCTTCGTCTTAACTTGGGCAGCTGGTTGTTAACCATTAAGAATAGATGTATTATCATCAGAAGCATATTGACAGCGGATTAGCAGCCACGTTATAAATAAGTTGCCCTTTGGGCGAAGACCAAGTGTGGTGTCTGTTCATTAGCGCTTGGATTCTCTGAAGAGGCGGGAGAGAGAGAGACATCTCTGCGAGCTTTTTATTATTTGCATACAAGGCAAATACACACAGTGGCTCTCAAATGAGGCCCCATAGCCAGCAATGCAACAAGCTCGCAGCAGATCCCATCTGCAAGGGATGCTGCTGAATAACAGAAGGGTGCAAGGATCTCAAAACAGCCACATCTTCCCACTGGGAAATAGACTTCCATTGTAAGTAGGCTTGCTCAAGGGAGCCTTTCTATTCAGGGCATGCGTTGTTCTTCGGGAGAAGTGCAATGCACCCAGCAGAGCATTAGCATTTCAGAAGCATTCAGGATTGAGCTGTGACACATAGCCTTGGGCAAGTCCTTGCTTCCACAACTGGTCCTACCTTTCGGGGCTGTTGTGAGAGGGATTTGAGAGGACAGCTGGAGAAGCTGGTTTCTGAAATAAAGCCAAGGACTTTGCACGCCCTTAACGCGAAGCGCCGTGCTGTGCTTGGAAGGCTCGCAGCCAGGATCAGTGCCAAATGTAAGCCTAGCACAAGGAAAGACCTGCTGGGTCAAGCCAAAGGCCCATCTAGTCCAGTTCTCACAAGCACCAACCAGATGCCCCAATGGTGAAGTCTGCAAACAGGACCGAAAGGCAACAGTGCACACCCAGGATTTCCAGCAAGTGATATTCAGAGGCATGCTACAGTGGAAGGACAACATTCAGCCATCAGGGTTACTAGCCATTGATAGCTTCCTCCACAATTGGTCTAGGTCTCTTTTAAAGTCTTCCAAGTTGGTGACCATCACTGCCTCATGTGGGAGTGAATTTGACAGCTTAGCTCTGCTGTCTGAAGAAGCCCTTCCTTTTCCCCACCCTTGTGATTTGCTTGCAAATTTTATGCATCTCCTGTGTTGACTTCCTGAAGGAACCCTACCTAACAGGGCTTGGTTTGACATGCTGGCACCTAGAATCATAGAATTGTAGAGTCGGAAGGGAGGTCATCTAGTTCAACCCCCTGCAATGCAGGAATCTCAGCTAAAACACCTCTGACAGATGGCCATCCAACCTCTGCCTAAAAACCTCCAAGGAAGGAGAGTCCACAAACCTCCCAAGGGAGACCTTTCCACTGTTGAACAACTCTGTCAGAAAGCTTTTTCTGTAGTAGATTGCTTGATGGCTGGCACCTGAAATGTGATAGGATGAGAGTATTGTATTTGTAGTTGTCCATGTGGCTGAAGGACAGTATAGGTTAGCACAGGCCTTGTCAATCGGGGGCCTTCCAGCTGTTTCGAACTAGAGCTCCTGTTATCCCCAGCTCAGCAGCAGCTGATGAGAATTGTCCAAAACATCTTTTTTTTTTAATAAAGTTTTTTATTTATACAACAAGAAAGACAAACAAACAAACACCGAACACAAATACCAAACCATACACTAATCACAAAAACAACCATAGACACACAATACTCCTAGCAGACAATAAAACATCTATTGGTCTTAACACTAAAGACCCGACCTCCCGTCCATTCCATACTTCAAATTCAAATTACTTATTGCCCATACACATTTTTTCTTATAATTAAACTTATTCTCATTAAATCTAATTTCTTATATCTACCTTACAACTATTACTGAAGTTCCTCGAATGCCGCAACAGAATTTAAACTACTATATTTATTTTTCAGATATTCTTTGAAAACCTCCCATTTAGAAACAAATTCCTGTTTTGATTTATTCTTTATTTTTTCTGATAAACCATCTAATTCAGCATATTCTGTCAGCTTTTGTATCCAATCTTGAGTAGAGGGGATTTCGTTACTCTTCCATTTTGCTGCGATCAAAACTCTTGCTGCCGCCGTGGCATATAAAAAGATACCCTTCCTCTTTTGTGGAATATCCAAATCTGTTATTCCTAGGAGGTAGGCCTCTGGTTTTTTATTGAAAGAGATCTTTAGCATTTTTTGCAGCTCTGCATGTATACTCTCCCAGAATGCCTGTATTTTCCTACATATCCACCACATATGGAAGAATGTTCCTGAGTCTCCACATCTCCAACAATTACTTGATACATTTTTATACATTTTTGAAAGCTTCCATGGTGTTAGATACCATCGATGTTGCATTTTTTGAAAGTTCTCTCTAATCGTGTAACAATTTGTAAATTTCCAATTGATCTTCCATAAATTTTCCCATTGGGCCATGGTTATTGAGTGGCCAAAATCCTGGGACCACCTCACCATTGCCACTGTGAGAATTGTCCAAAACATCTGAAGAGCACCAGGTTCCTGAAGGCTGGGAGAGTGTGCCGGATGAGACCTGGCAGGACCATGGTTCAAATTTTCCCAGCCTGGAGGTGGCTCAGGGAGTAGGTGGTGCCGACGACTTCTTCAGACCCAGAATCAGATCCCCATGTAGTTTTATTTTGAATCAGGGATGGAAAGCCTGTGGAGATGCCTCCATCTCCCATCAGGCATCATGACCAACAGTCAGCGAGGATGGGAGCTGTAGTCCAGCAACATCTGGAGATCCAAGGGATGGCCCCAACCCTCTGCTCTTAAGCAACTTGTGTTCATAATCAGTCAAGGTAGTTCAGTTGGTCAGAGCATGGTGCTGATAATGCCAAGGTTGCAGGTTCGATCCCCATATGGAAGAACTGCATATTTCTGAATTGCAGGGGGTTGGACTAGATGATCCTCAGGGAATCTCCCAACTCTATGAGAGCCAGTGTGGTGTAGTGGTTAAGAGCGATAGTTTCGTAATCTGGGGAAACGGGTTCGCTTCCCCTCTCCTCCACATACAGCTGCTGGGTGACCTTGGGCCAGTCATGCTTCTTTGAAGTCTCTCAGCCCCACTCACCTCACACAGTGTTTGTTGTGGGGGAGGAAGGGAAAGGAGAATGTTAGCCACTTTGAGACTCCCTAGAGTAGTGATAAAGCGGGATATCAAATCCAAACACTATATGCTTTAAACTTGATCAGAGCAGCAATTTTTGCCTAATCATCATCATCTCTTTCCATGCCTCTTCTGGCTGCCCCAGGTGCTGTTAGTGCCCTGTTTGGGGAAAAACATTGAGCGCTAGAACTTCTTTCGGTGGTGTGGCAAGGAGATATCAGGACCCTGGATAGTTCTCAGTGGGCCCTGCTAGCTGAGCTTGAGAAGATGTTGTCTTAGCAGTGACTTGAGAGTCACTTGAAGCCTTGGAAAGGCTGACAGGACTTGGTCTCCATGCAGCTCCTTCCTCTGCAAGGGCTGCTCTCCAGTATGTAAAGGGGCCAGTAGCCTTTTCTGTCGTCACGTGGCTTCTGTGTGGTTGTGGGGCACATGGGCCTGCAGAGGAATCGCTTTCAGAGGGTGATGGAAGAGCCAGCTCCTCAGGCCGTGGCAGCATAGAGGCTACGAGGACTCCTCCTTGAGTGTATCATCTGAATCAGAGCTCCTCAGGGCCTCATTGGGACCCCAAGGCAGGGGACATGGGAGATAGCCTCACTGGCTTGCAGAGGGGAGAATGTAGGCACCTGCATCATGCTTGGATTTCTAAAGGGAAAATTAAAATCCTTGGAAATCCTATGGTAGACCACCTGTGTCACATATATTGTGGTACTTATGTGGGGGTGGAGGCTTTCCTAAGTCCAGCATCCTCTTATCACAGTGGCCAGCCAGGTGCCCCACTGAGCATCTTTGGAATAATACCAGTCAGGGACTCTAGCACATTGCATTGGGGCAGAGCACACAGTGAAAAGTGGCTGGGGCTATGGTGCCAGATGGCAGCCAGCTTTGCCCCCCATGAGGAGACTTCTTCCCCAAAGAGGTGGCTAATTTGTTTTCTAAACAGGTGGCCAAGACTTGTGTGCTGCTTGGAAGCTGCAAGATCATTTTTTGAGGGGATAAAGGCACTCTGCACATGATCAGAGGGCTATCCTTCTTACTTCCCACCTCACAGGAGGAGCCTGAACCCTGGCATTAAAAAGAGAATGTGGGGCACGAATTAAAACCCTGGGCATGGCAGAGTGGGCCGCGGTTACGGCTAGTACCAGTATACATTGGAGTCATGCTGTTTTCCCCCCCTACATACCCGTTACGCCTGACCTTTTGAGTAAGCTTGCTGACTGGGTGAGGTTTTTTAAACACTACATATCCTAAAATAACGTGAGAAGATTTGGGGTGGTTGGGTAGTGGGATGGTTCCAGCCCTGATGTGACCTAACCCCTCCACCTCCTGCCTCCCCCTTACCTCCCATGGTCTGGCTTCTACAGCTCTTTTGGCTGAGGAGACTGGTGACCTCACAACAGCTACCATGACAACCGATTATGAAGTCACAGGCGGAGCTGTGCCTGTAGCAAAGGGGGGGGGGGGAGATATAAAGAAGTAGAGCTTTGGATCTGAGTGAAGGAGGGAGCCGATTGCTTCTCAAGACTGCCCAGCCAAGCAAATTCCCAGAGTCGGTGCTTTACTCCACTCTAACACGTCTCTTCTCGGCTGCAGGATGAATCCTTCCCCAAGGGATCCTCAGGGGCCACTTGGCTGGTGAAGAGCCCCCGTTTCCACTGGAGTGTGCTGTGCCACGAGGGTCCACCCAGCCCAGAGAGACGGCAGGCAGCATGCTGGTGAAAGAGTATCGGATCTGCATGCCCCTCACCACCGAAGAGGTAAGCGTCAGGCAGGTGCAGTGATCAGCCTGCAATAGCACAGGGAAGGACAGGCTGGTTGCAGTTGGGTGTTTGCTGCCGTTTAGCAAAGTGGCCTCTGAGCCTTGTCCGGAGCCAGGGACCCCTCTTTTTGGGGGAGGAGGGGAGAAAATGGGATACTCACCCCCTGCTGTGTAGAGCAGGCTCAGATGCAGCCCATTTCCCTTTTACTTCCAGAGAGCTCCTGATAGAGTGGTGGGGAGAGGATCCGTTTGACTGAGGAAAGATCAGAGATGAGCAGTGTGTGTGTGTGTGGACAGGCAACAATATAATTGGAGAAGAAAAAGGCTGGAGAGATCTCTTCCTACCAGATTCCCTGAGAGAAATATATTATAGCAGAGAACAAGGCGGGGGCTGGAGCAGAGGTTTGACTTTGGGGAGGGGGATCGGGACCCCGGGGCACATTTGCAGAAACAGACAAATTGGTTGTGGGCAACACACACAACCACACCACAACCACACACTCTCGCCAGAATTGCATATACTCGCTCTCTCCCCTCAACAGTTAACTTTTTAACAATTTCTTCAACTTCTCCTCCCCCTAAGCATCATTGGAGGAGGGGGGTGGTCTTTCTGAAGAGCGTAGCTGAAGAGGCAAGAGTTAATATTCCGTTCTCTCTCTCTCTCTCTCTCTCTCTCTCACACACACACACACACACTTAGGCTTGTAGAATGAGATGTACCCTATGGGCAACAGAAAGGCCTCTGTGGGCACACGTGCACCCACTGGCCCTGTGTTGACAGCTGTGGGGCTTCTATGCATATCCTATACATATCCTCAGGTGGTTTGAATCTAAGCCCTGGGACCAGCCTGCTGAATATCCACTTGCTTTGCAATGACTGGAGTTCAGTGCTCTTTGTTGTTTCCCATGAGGCCAGTTCAGATTCATTTGCGCGTGTGTTAATGCATGTGCGTGAAGCTGCGCCTGCCACCCTGCTCCTGACACAGCACGCTCCTGGGTGGCCCACCCTAGTGTCTGCATGAACACCAGGGAGCAGGGCAAGCTGGAGAGCACAGGAAGTTTCCCTGCTTAGGAGCTGCATCCATGCATGAGGGGCGAGATCTCCTTGCAGTGAGGGGTGCCTCAGAGCATTTAAAAGTGGAGAACCAGGCATGATTCTGTGGCCTTCCATAGAATCATAGAACGGTAGAGTTGGAAGGGACCCTGAAGATCATCTAGTCCAACCCCCTGCAATGCAGGAATATGCAGCTGTCCCAGACGGGGATCAAACCTGCAACCTTGGCATTACCAGCACCATGCTCTAACCAACTGAGCTAAGTCCCTATGGACAATATGTTCTCGGACTTCAGCTCCCTTAAACGCCAGCCAGTAGTCAGGGAGGACTGGAGTTGAACAACATCTGGAGGGCCACAGGTGCCCTATCTCTGGTCAATACACTCTCTGGGTGAGGAGCTGGACATCCTGGAAGTACATAGAATCATAGAATTGTAAATTTGGAAGGGACTCTGAGGACCATCTATACAGCCCCCTGCAATGCAGGGATATGCAGCTGTCCCATACGGGGACCAAACCTGCAACCTCGGCATTATCAGCGCTACGATCTAACCAACTGAGCCATAGCAAATCGCCATGCATTTACGTTTAGATTCCGTCTTTCCTCTAAAAAACTCGAGGCGGCACACACTCCCCAACCCTACCCTCACAATGACCCTGTGAGGTAGGTTAGGCTGGGAGGTAGTGACTAGCCCAGTGAGCTTCATGGCAGAGTGGGGACTTGAGGCCTGGTTTCCCAGTTTCAAGCCCAATGCTCTAACTGCTGCGCCTTACAGGGTGGGGGAACCTGTGGTCCTCCAGATGTACAGTGGTACCTCAGGTTAAGTACTTAATTCGTTCCGGAGGTCCGTACTTAACCTGAAACTGTTCTTAACCTGAAACACCACTTTAGCTAATGGGGCCTCCTGCTGCTGCCGCGCCGCTGGAGCCCTATTTCTGTTCTCATCCTGAAGCAAAGTTCTTAACCTGAAACACTTTCTGGGTTAGCGGAATCTGTAACCTGAAGGGTCTGTAACCTGAAGCGTATGTAACCTGAGGTACCACTGTACCGCATTGTTTAATCCTTTTCCTGTTTATATCCTACCTTTCCTCCCTAAGGAGCCAGAGCAGCAAACATATCAATAATAATGTGGTTGTTTTTAAAGAGCATTCGAAAAGCAGTTTAAAACATTCTAAACATAATGAAAACACCATCCTTCAGCTGTCAAATGCTTGCAGAAACAGGAGTGCTTTTAACTTCCTCCTGGAAGCCGATGGTGATGGAGACAGGTGCACTGCACCAGGGAGGGCATTTGGCATGTGGGGAACCACCACTGAAAAGGCCCTGTCATGGGTCAGCACCAAGTGGGCAGCCACCACCACCCCCAGTGACCGCACCACCACCAAGGCCTCACCTGTGAATCGTAGAGTCTGAGATGGTTGGTATCAAAGAAGGCATACTTTTTGGGACATGGGTCCCAAGCGATTTAGGACTTCCCACACTGCTACTAACGCCTTGAATTTAGCTTGGCAGCCAGTGCAGCAATTTCAGGACCGGTGGCCTGCAATCCCATTGGGTTGCCCTGCTTACCGATCTAGCAGGCACCTTTTGCACTTGCCCCATGTAGGCGGCTGTTGGTTCCAAAGCATCCCCACACCAGTGTCCCCTTGCTTGCAAAAAGCAAAGTGGTTGTGTGAGAGTGTTTCCACACACACACACCCCATCCCAGCCTAGCTCGTACTTTCTGCACGCAGCACCCTTTTTATTGGAGAGGAGGGAAACAGCTCCTTGAGTTTTTGTAATTGGCTCTTGGATCCAGCTAGACTTGGAAGGAGCATCTCAGTCTCCACCACCTTTCCTGGACAATACAAGCTCTTTGTACTACCAGTTCTCGGCTTTCTGTGTAAACAGAGGAAGAAGTCGTATGGGTGTGATGCTGACACTCTGGGGAAGGTGTGAGAAATTCCCTGGGGTGGTGTTAATTGTCCTGTTCTGGGGATGCTGGACCTGCTACCTTCAGAGGTTTTCCTGCTGCTGAGAACTCCCACTGTTCACTGGCTGCTCTCCCCTCAAGCAGAGCTGGCATGCCCAGAATCGCACAGCCTGCAGGCTTGAAGGGGTAACAGCCTTCGCCCAAACTGGGGCCCTCCAGCTGTTTTGGACTACAATTCCCAGCAGCTCCTTATAACCTCAGGCTTTCCTCCTGAGGTGAACTAGCACAGGCATGCAGATTCACTGCTCGAGGGCTGCAAGAGCAAAGGATGGCTTGCGCATGCCAAGTTCATTTATTCATTACATTTATATAGTGCACCCTTCCTTCAGTAAGCTCAGGGCAATGCACAAAGTCCTCCCCACCTTTTCTTCCTCACAACAACCCTCAGAGGTAGGCGAAACTGGAAATGGCTGGCCCCCTGAGCTTCATGGCCGAGTGGGAATTTTATACTGTGTCGTTGTTATGTTTTATTTTTGCAAGACGTTCAGAGAATTAATTTTATGTCTTACAAATACTACTATGCGAACGTAAGAACTGGACCAAGCCAGTGGCCCATCTAGTTCAGCATCCTAGTCTTACAGTGACCAGCCTGATGCCCCAATGGGGAACCCACAAGCAGGACCTGAGCACAACATCTGCTCTCCCCTCCTTCCATTTCCAGCAATTGGTAGTCTGAAGCGTTACTGCTTTTCGCAGTGGAGGTAGAACATAGCCATTGTGGTTAGTAGGAGTTTAGCCTCACCCTCCTCCATGAATTTGTCTAATCCTCTTTTAGAGCCATCCAAGCTGGTGGCCATCGCTGCCTCTTTTTAGAGCAAATTCTATAACTTAATGATGTGTTGCTGCTGCTACCACCACTACCAATATTAATTTGAACCAGCGTCTCCCCAGTTCTAGTTTAGCACGCCAGCCTGGCACTCTTGACTCTGCTTTTCCCAGATTGGTAAACATCTCCAGATGTTTTTGGATTACAAATCCCATCATCTCCTGCTGGCTGGGTCTGATGGGAGTTGTAGTCCAAAACATCTGGAGAGCGCCATGTTGGGGAAGACTGTTATAACACACAAACACCCAGCACAGTATACTGGATCATTTAATTTCAGAGCACAGTTTCATGTGACAGGTGCTATTTCTACAATGTTTTAACTCTCTAAAAATGGGCCTTCCATTCAGGATGAGTCAGGAGGAGAACTCGCTCCTTCTCAAGATGGCCAGGGGCTGTGTGGTGGTAAAGGCCCCAGCGCCATGGTTACGCTGACAATCTTTTTGGGCTAACTAGATTTAAGTTGCTGCTCTGAGGAGGTGGAGGGGTCGGATCTCAATCTGGATGAGCTTCTTGGAGAAGCCGATTTGGTCAATGCGGAGTGACACATTCGCTCCCTTTGACAGATGCAGCTTAAATAAGCAATTTTCTTCAGTCACTCCGTGGGCACTTCTGTCACAACTTCCAAGCAGCTCCGAGGAACAAAGAAACTGCCTTGTTCTGAGTCAGACCATCTAGCATAGTATTACCAGCACTGACTGGCAGCCACTCTCAGGGGCTTCAGGCAGGGGTCTTTCACAGCCTTTCTTTTTCTTTTCTTTCTTTTCTTTTTTCAAAAAACAAGAAAATTCATGAAACTGAACTCAGTGCCCACTAGCACCTTTGACATCACCACATAAATGTACACAGCTTTGGTTATAAACCAGCTACTTTCCAAGAGAGAGGGCAGGTTTGGTCTCTGCAACTGGTTTTTGAGAATCACAAATCAGAACCCTCTTCTGGCATACAGAACTAGGCATGCAATTCCTTGGATCTTCACCTGTGAAAATCCTAAGTTCTTAGTACTGATAAACCAGGCTTAGATAGGGATGGGTAAATTCAAATGCTTCTGAACCCCTCAACCTTCATTATTTGTTTACTGTGCTGGCTGGGGCTGAAGGGAGTTAATCGGGAGGACCACAGGTTCCTTGACCCTGACTTGGATAGACTACTCTCAGTGTGCCTCCAAGCCCCATTCAAGGTGCTTCCCTTGACAGACAAAGCCCTATGGCTTAGACCCCAGATATCTGAAAGAGTGCCACCTCCCATATGGACCAGCCCATGACTTGAGATCTGCAGGGGAGGCCCTGTGAAGTTTGTGGGGTAGCAGTGCATGACAGGGCCTTTTCTGTGGTGGCCTCCAAATTGTGGAATGCTCTCCTGAGGTGCTTCTGGCCCTGTCACTGTAAATGAAGGGTGGGGAATATTTGGCCTTCTTGATGTCATTGGACTACAACTCCCAGCATCTTTGCCATTGACTATGCTGTCTGGAGTTGACGGGAGCTAGAGTTTAACAACATCTGGAGGACCACAGGTGCCCTGCTGCTGTAGTCAACATTTTGACGTCGGGTTAGGGCACAACTTTTCGCACACGGCTTTGTGGATGGAAGACATTAAGATGGTTTAATTGTGTTGTACTGTGTGTAATCTGCCCTGGGACTACATGACAAATGGTGGTCTATTAATTCCTAGGAATAAATAACTTGATATAAAGCAGCTCCTGTGAGCTTAGCAACTGGAACTGCTATGATGTCTCCAAAACAGAACTGAATGTTGTGGTGATGGAAAGAGGGAGCTGTTTGGGGACATCCCAGCAGTGCCTGATCTCAGGAGACTGTAGTGTGGATCCAGTGAATAGCAATATATTTCTTTACTTATCACCCCACCTTTCCTTTAAAGACCTTGGGACAGTTTGCATGATTTTCTCATACTTCCCCATTTTATCCTCCTAACATCCCTGTGTGAGGTAGACTTAGGCTGAGATTTGGCAAGTGGCTCTGGTGGGGATTTGAACCTGCTTCTCCTGCTGTATTCTGAAATATTCTAACTACAACACCACACTGGCTTGTACAAGATTTTAGGGAATCTGGTTTAAGCCCCATATTTACCCTGGACTCCTTGTTCCACCTTGGGCAAAACTCTTAAAATGTCAAATTGCTGTCTGTAAAAAACAACAAGCAGCCTACCTCACCGGGTTGAAGTGAGGCCAAAGGCAATAAGGCTCGTGAAACTTAGAAGAGGTATAATATAATAAAAGGCAGTTTCAGATTTGTCTCTTTGTCATGCTCAAGTGCTACCAAGGGACAAGGGAAGATAATGAATGCATGATCACAGCCTGGTCCCAGGGGAAAACAAAGGCAGCTGCCTCAAACCAAGGCAGATCAAAGAATCCTTCTAGCACAATATTGTCTACATCAAAGTAGGCAACATGGTACACCTCATATGTATCTGAGGCTCATGGGAGTTGGAGTTCTTTTGCAGGCAAAGCACGTTCTTTCTCGCATGTGACTCTTCACTGAGGTAATAGCAGAGGCTTGGGTAATGGCCCTTGGTGATGGGCAGTTCACTAGTAAATGATCTAATTGTCATGGCCAGGAAACCTTTGGTCCTCCAGATGTAGCTGAACTACAACTCCCATCAGGCTTAGCAAGCATGGCCAATGTGGTAGGAGTTTTACCTCAGCAGCAACTGTAGGGCCAAAGGTTCCCAACACCTGCAATAACAGCCCAAGCTGGCCTGTTAGATGCCTAATGAAAGCTAGAAGCCAATGTTTTGGCTTTAAACCAAAGAGTCCTGTGTTTAGATCCTCACTTGGTCACAAAGCTTACTGCAGGGTGACTCTGTGGACATGGTTGGACCACAACTCCCATTATCCCTGACAGTTGGCCTTGCTGCCTGGGGCTGATGGGAGCTGGAGTCCGAGAGGGCCACTGACTTTCTGGGCAGCCTTTCCTCTTGCCAGCCCTAACCAGTTTGTTGTGGGAAGAGTGAAACTTCTGGGGGAAGGGAAATGCCAAAGCCCATGCAGTTTTAAGGAGGGGAAATCTTTTGGGAAACACCAGGCTGTGTATTTTGTGGCCCGGAGTTTGAATAGATGGGCCTTTGAGGAGGCCACAGGCCCAGTGTGTGCAGCGCAGGCTGCCCGCTTCACAGAGGCCTCCCCTGCTCAGCACGAGGAGTGTCAATCATGCGGCTTCCTGCCTCCTCACGTGAAAGGCCTTAGTTGCCGTGGTAGCGTGCGTCATGGAAACTTCCTCATGCACAGGTCTGTGGAGGAGCGGAAACTAAAGGTATGCTGCAGATATTGTGGAGAGACAGAAGGCTTTCCTCCCCTGCCCCACATGGTGGGTTTGGGGGTCCGCCACCCACCTTTGCTCTGGCTGGATAATTAACATTTGCAATTTCTCTGTATGGGTGTGTATGTAGAACACACACACACAGTTTGTGTGTGCATTTGTGCATAGTGTGTGTATTTATAAAAGATTTTGTGTGTTTATAAAAGATTTTATGTGTTTATAAAAGATTTTGTGTATTTATAAAAGATTTTGTGTGTATGCATGTGTATACACTTGCACAAACACATAACAAACATAATCCACATTATTATTATTGTTACAGTTAATAAAACAATGACAAAACAACAACAGTATAAATTAAAAACCATTAAAAACACAAATACAAAAAACAAATTAAAAGCAAACCCTAACAAGTGGGCACTTGTGGTAAAGACCCATTTATTCAGATGGGAATCGTGTAGTCCCAGTTGCTTTGTTTATATACCACATTTTACATCTGTGCTCAGATACATCAATGGTTCCTTGTTATCCCAGGAAAAAGTGGCAAATGCCGTGCTGCAGGATTCTGTCCTGGGTCCGGGGTTGTCTTTAGAAATGACTTGGGTGAAGGAATAGAAGGGATGTGCATCAAAATCAAGATGACACCAAACTGGGAGAGGTATCAGGGTTTATGGGTTCAAAGTGACCTTAATAGATTGGACAGCTAACAAAATGAATATCAGTAGGGACAAATGTATGGTTCTAGTCTTTCCTGGAGCACAAATGTAGGATGAGGAACATCTGGCTTGACAGCAGTACATGTGCAAAGGATCTAGGAGTCCCAGTAGACCACAAACTTAACATGAGTCAGCTGCGTGATGCAGCAGCCAAAAATGCTAATGCAATTCTAGGCTGCATCAACAGTGTCCAGATCAAGGAAAGTAATAGTACCGCTCTATTCTGCCTTTGTCAGATGCCACCTGCAGTCCTGTGTCCAGTTCTGGGCACCACAGTTTAAGAAGGATATTGGCAAGCTGCAACGTGTGCAGAGAAGGGAGTTGGGTATGTTTAGCTTGGTAAAGAGGGATCTCTTCCAACTCTCCAGTTCTATTGTTCGATGATCTGTGCTGTTCAAATAAAAACAGCTTAAGTGCAGCCATAAAACAGCAGTGCATAATAAACAGTAGAATATCTCTACGACAGAGCACTAAAAAAAAGAAAAAGTCAACTATTTAACACACACCAAAATTTGAGAGAGCATAAAGCTCACCAACAGGTCAAGTAAAAATAGCCGGTAACTCTGCAAACCTGCTTTCACCCCTCCCCCCCCTCTATTATGCTTCAACCAAAAATACAGAGCTACAAAAATCAGAGTTCCCGTTGAAGACAGATTGACTTTTAAACTGTTTGGGAAGTTGTAGCTCTATGAGGGGAGCAGGAGTCTCCTAACAGCTCTCAATACCTTTAACAAACAACATCTCCCAGGATTCTTTGAAGGAAACCATGATACTAATATGCTACTGCTAATTTAGGACTATTAATTGCAACAGGTTTACTTTGAATAGGATTTATTTAGATACAACTGAAAGATCTGTGGTCTGTCTTTATCCAAAAAAGGAGAAAGCACAGCAGACATCTTCTTCACCCCAGTCAATTTTCATCCTGGCTAGGCATATTAAAGAAGTCTAGTATGCATGTATCCCGGCTGCCCTGGAGGGACGAGGCCTTGGTAACTGCGTATGTAGATCATTACACAGACGCCAGTGCCTTTCCTAGCAGCTGCAAAATGCAAAGGACTCAAGAAGGCAGAGCCGTGCAAGTTTAGTGCTTAACAAACCCTAACATCCTTGCAAAAAATAAAAGAGCTTTGCAGCAGGAATAAATTTTGCAAATCAGGCATACTCTCACAATGCTGGAACTTGGAACCAACCAGTGAAGCTGATTGTTGGAAGATTTGCAAGGCAGAGAAAATAACTTATTCACATAGTAGTGCATAGTTAATCTATGGAGTTTGCTCCCACAAGAAGCGGTGATGGCCATCAACTTGGATGTATTTAAAAAGGGTTCAGGCACATTCAGGATGGATAAGACTATCTAGCTCCACCTTCAGAGCCATTATGCCTCTTGACTTCCAGTTGCTATGAATTGCAAGTGGAGACGATATGGTTCCTCTCAGGTCCTCCTATAGACTTCTTCTTGGCCACCGTGAGAGCAGGATGCTGGACTAGATGGGCCATTGGCCTGATCCGACAGGGCTGCTCTTATGTTTTTATGTTTTCATAGAACTTCCTTTATTCAGCTCTTGTTAGCCATTGGGAAGGCAGGCTTAAAGCAAAGCATCTCTGCCTTCTGAAAATTTCATCTTAATATCTATATATTCACAAGTTGTGGATTTGTTTGACTCACTCATAAGGATTAGAAACTCATTATACTCCAGACAAGGAATGTAGTTTACTTCCAAGGATTTTACCCAATGTGTGCCATTCCAGAGTACATGGCAGAAGTAGTTATGGGAAAGGCCACAGCTCAGTAGTAAAGCAGAAGTTTTGCATACAAAATCCTAGATCTGTTCAGGAAGGGTTGGAAAATACTTAGGTCTGGATCCTTGGAAAGCTGCTCAGACCCAGTGGTCTGACTTGGTATAGAGCAGCTTCCTATGGTACTTGGGAAAGGACAGTGGCTCAGTGGTAGAGCATCTGCTTTTCATGCAGAAGGTCCCAGGTTCAGTCCTCAGCACCTCCATGAAGGACTGGAACATTCTCCAGTCTGAAATCCTGGAGAGCTGCTGCGAGTCAGTGTAGATAATACTAGGTTAAATGAACCAGTGGTCTGGCTTAGTGTAATGCAGCTTACTATGATTCTGTGATGGGTGGAAGAATTCTGTGCCTGGTACTGAAGATCACCAGAGAAGTGTCTAAGACTTTCCTTTTTTATAATATTTTTATTAATTTTCTATTTTATAATATTTAAACACATCTTTGTTATCCACTTTACTTTTTTTGCTCATATGAGCTTGTCAACTTCCCTCCTTCCCACCTCATGGTTTTCAAAATTCATTTGTATATCATAGCATTTATACATTTTCTATTTTACGTTTCACTCATTCAGAATATCACAATTTTTAAATAAATATAAAAAGGTAGTAACAATTATCATTACAAGTCTTCTTATAACCCTGCTAGTGTTAGTTGCTTACAATGGTCCTTCAAGAATTGTATAAATTTACTCCAGTCTTTTTGGAAAGCTTGATCACGTTGGTTTCAGATTTTTCCAGTCAGCTTCGCCAATTCCGCAAAGTCCATCATCTTCATCTGCCACTCTTCTTTCGTTGGTATTTCTTGTTGTTTCCATTTTGGGACTAAAAGGATTCTTGCTGCAGTTGTTGCATACATAAACAGTTTTTGATCGGCCTTTGGTATCTCTTCACCAACTATAACCAATAAAAATGCTTCTGGCTTTTTAACAAAGTACTTATACAAGGCTTCCTCAACCTCGGCCCTCCAGATGTTTTTGGCCTACAACTCGCATGATCACTAGCTAGCAGGACCAGTGGTCAGGGGTGATGGGAATTGTAGTCTCAAAACATCTGGAGGGCCGAGGCTGAGGAAGCCTGACTTATACATTTTCTTTAACTCATTATATATCGTTTCCCAATATACTTTTACCTTGTTACAAGTCCACCACATATGATATAAGTTCCCTTCCTTTTCTTTACATTTCCAGCACTCCTTATTTCTTGTCCTAGACATTTTAGCAAGTTTAGTTGGTGTTAGATCTAAGACTTCCCTCTTGGTCAGCAGTGGCTGCAGTTACAAGCATCCACCTCCCCTTATTTCTCTCTCTTCTGCATTGCTTCAACCTGATGTTCCCCAAGCTGCTGAAAGTTTGGAGTTAGTGGTGGCTGGTACATGTTGGGACTGGTAGGGCAGAAGGCAGGAAGACTACCAGTAGGTGGCGCCAGAGGCAACGACAGAGAGAGCCAACCATTCTGGGTTTGTCCCCATTCTCCTACTCCCTGCCCCTACAAGGGGCAGCATGGAGGATAAGGACGGAGGGGAAAGCTGACACCCAGCGCCACCCGCTGGCCCTGTTGTAAGTTACGAAGGCAGAGCAGGTATGGGTTGGCTGAGGGCAGACTGAGGTTGGTGGGGCAGTGCCCTATTTGCCCAAATGGACCAGCTTACGCTGGTTGGAGCCTCTGCTCAGGAGAAGCTGTTTGATAAATGGCTCAGATCGACTTGATCGTTTCGAACAACAAAAGCATGTTCAGTGTTATTCCAGAGGAGAAGGAAGATGGCCTTGGCGCCAAGGCAGATGCAAATGGCAAGTGGCCAAATTGGCCCATTAGGAAAAGGGTCCTGCTGCTGCTGTAGCGATGCCATCCAAGAAGGATGAATCCCCTGCAGAAGAGGCGGACAGTTTGTTCTGGGCTGATTGTTTCTTTGGAAAGAGTTCATTTGCACATTTTGCATTTATATAATTAACACTGTTTTCATACCATTTGCATGGATGTGGCAGACCTCGTTGCTCACGTGGCCAGCCTGCTTGCTTAGGGCAGCATGACCAGTATCAGGGATACTGGGGAAGGGAAAACATTGCAACGCACCCCCCAAGCAGAAATTGTGACTCAGCACCAGAGCACATGCTTCGCACCCAGAAAGTCCCCAGCATCTCCAAATAAACTGGGCCAGGCAGCCATCTGTGGGGAAGCTCTCTCCCTGCCTAAGACCCTGATCTGCAGCTGGAAATTAGAAAATTCTGTGCTGTGGACAAATATTCTGACTTGGGTATAAGGCAGTTTCCAATGCTGCAGATTGGATGAAATGTGGTCACTGACCAAAGTTACTAATGCACAAAAGGATTTTACTAGTCCAGCTGAATGCATGAACTAGAACTAGAACGTTGCTTCATCCCTAGCTTTCTTATAGCTTCTCCCCATGGTCTACTGTAGACAATCTTGACCCGCCATAGCTGACTGGCTTTTCCTAAGCCTGGTTCCTTCCAAAGGATGGACACAAACATCATTGGACCATTACGTGATAGGCTATTTCTATTGCACCAGTGGCTTGCTTGGTCCGTGTTCAGTGTCCACAGCAGTTCCCTCTCATGTTGGCCTGGAGATGCCAGGGACTGAAGCTGGGGCCTTCTGTATGCAAAGCAGATACTCTACCACTGAGCCGCAACCCCACTTTTTCCATGTTTCAGTGACCTATGGGGAGTGGAGGTCTTGGAAGCATCCGCTGCTGTGGACACAGCAAGGTTTATATTATGAAGTGCCCTGAGAACTTGTGTTGAAGGGTAGTATATAAATCTCATAAATGTAAAATAAAATAAATGTTGACAACAGGCACTGCATTGATCCAAGGGTTCCCTGCAGCTCTGCCCTGCTCTGGGAAAGTGGTGATTAGTAATGCGCTGTGTGAGTGGTGATTTCAGGTTAACATGCGGATAACACTGACAATTTGATGGAGTACAGATAATAGCTCTCCAGCAGTTAGAGTGATGACAAGAAGCTTCAGCAGAACAATAAAATAATGAGTATGCAAAGACATTGTCAAGTGAACCTCTCCCCCCTCCCACATTATTTGTCGAGCAAGAAAAGTAGTAGTCATGTTTAAGTTTTCAGCAAGCGAGGGAGGGGCGCAACAGGAGAATTCCTATTTTACTATGGAGTACTTGGGACTGATGTATGTCCCAGCTCTTCCACAGGTCATAACTTCTATATCCAGCCTCTGTTATTGATTGGTTGATTGACATTTACATCCCACCTTTTTCTCCAAGGAGCTCAAGGTGGAGTACATGGTTTTCACACCTCCTCACTGAACCCCCTCAACAACCCTGTGAGGTAGGTTAGGCTGAGAGGCAGTGACTGACCCAAGGTCAGCTTCATGGCAGAGGACGGGTTTGAACCCAGGTCTCCCAGATCCTTGTCCTGCAGTGTGCAAGGTGGTGGTGTACATGCCCTGGATATGTTCCAGCTAACACAAAATTCAGACTTGTGATGAATATGCTCCAGTTTTAGCCATGGTAGTGGGCATATAAAGATTTTCTCTCCCAAATACTTACTTTTTTGAATATTCGTCACACACACAACCCGCAACCCTATCCTCTTGAGTGCCATTGTTTTTCCTGGGTGCTAAATTAAAGATTTGTCAGATGTATGATCCTAAACTCAAAGTTTTGCAGCCTGGTGCCCTCCAAATGTTTTAGGGTACGGCTGTCACCAGCCCCAATGGTCAGGGATAATGGCAGCTTCAGTCCAAGTCAGCTGCAGGGCTGTCCTAGCCAGTCAGGGATCATGTGAGCAGAATGCTTCCTAGCCAATCAGCACACTTCAAAGTTGATCAGATTTGGCTATGTAATGGATGCCATGGAGGACAATTGGTGTCAATGGAGAGGGAGTAGATGGGTGGTATGGATGAGTAGGTGCGTATCTACTCAAGAAGAGCCCACAGATTATTTTTGAGTGAATGGTGTTGTTTGGCAGTGTGAAAAATGGAGTAGTTGTACATCAGCCGTATGCAGGATTCATTTTAGCACATTGGCTTGTTCCAGGCTG
Source organism: Podarcis tiliguerta (assembly GCF_965153285.1). Taxonomy (NCBI): domain Eukaryota; kingdom Metazoa; phylum Chordata; class Lepidosauria; order Squamata; family Lacertidae; genus Podarcis; species Podarcis tiliguerta. The sequence continues at coordinate 35,074,972 of NC_139547.1, forward strand.
CATTCACATAGTAGTTTTTTCCATTTTCCCAACTTGCCCATTTCTGTTAAGTTCAGCATTATAGCTGAGCTTTCACACAATGTAAAAGCCACTTCTGGAACTATAGTGGAATATCATGCAAGCTTAGAGCTCATTTCCATGTTAATTGCTTACAGAAGAAAGAAGGGGGGAAAAAACATTTGCAAACAATGTGGAAAAGAGTGCTGAACTTGAAGTGTATTCCACTTTAGTTCTAGAAGTGGCTTTTACATTGTGTGAAAGCTCAGATATAATGTGGAAATTAATAGTAAGGGAAATGTCATGAAATGGAATAAACTTCCGTGTTTATACAGCCTCGGGGTAAGATCTCTGTGTTGCTACTATATGCTCTGTTTGTTTTCCTCTAGCTGTACTTACATATCTACAAAACCAAGGCAAAGGCAACGTGCAAGTTGACTCTCAGAAACGAGAGAATTCTGGTTGTGTTTAAGGTGGAAGAAGAGTCAATATTTCCATAGCTATCTCACTTTAATTCACTTTTGGGAGTCCTGTGCCTCATGGAGGCTCCACAGTCCTTGAATGGGACCATTTCACATGGGGGGAAGTGTTTGTGTGAAAGAGCTTCCCTGGGTGAATTGCCTCCACAGACATTTACCTAACCAGAGAGAGAAGATGGGCTGCCATTAATTCACTAGGTGGTTGTAGGTGGTCTACTCTCTCCATGTCAGCCTCCGGTATGGGGGGGTAATGATAATGGTCTATCTTAAAGGGCCATTGTAAAGATTACACTAATAATGCACGCAACGTGAAGTATTTTTGACCTTTGAAAGCACTATATGAATCCTAAATGTTAATCATATGGGGTGTATGTGACCCAATAATCAGCTGAACCCTACCTCACTGGGTTGTTGTGGAGATAAAATGCAGGGAAAGACTCCAATTTGCTGCCTTTAGCTCCTTGAAAGGGTGTTGGGGCTGCTGCAAAGGGTATAAATGTAATAAAATATACTGTATTTTTGCATACATTTCCTCCACAGGCATACTTTATGCAAATCAGTAATTGAGTTTGGACAGAACTGGGAGCAGGGGGAAGACTGTTGGGGAACATTGGTGTTATGTCTGAGCAGATACATAATACTTGCCCTAATAATTTGCAGTACTTCGTATGGTGCTAGTCCCTGTTATCTTTCCTGTGGCTCCTGGTTGCAGCCCTAGGACCTTCACCAGCAAAGTTGGTTTCTTAAATGTGCAGAGCTGGACCTGGAAGCTGCCGGGATATTGCACCTCCTTCTGCTCTGAAAATCCTTCTTATTTTGGAAGTTTTGGGAGAGGACGGCACTCTGTTCATACTTGGAGAGGCCTTTCCATTTACATCTTTTGAGGGCTGAGCCAGCTTGGACAAGGCTCCCCCTGACGGCTGAGGCCTCACATGGGCTTTGAAATCCGCACAGCATGTTTTGTGATTCAGCTCCCCCTTTCTCATCCGTATGGCAGGCTAAAAGTAGCTCATTTCAACACAGCTGCCACTCTCTTTTTTTGTCGGGGCTGAGCAAACAGCCCCAGCTAGCATATTCAGAATTTGCTGGAACCTGATCGCTTCCCTGGCATCAGTGTTTACCTTGCAGAAACAATCCCCCTCCTGTAAGTGTTTTCTGGCAGTCAATAAACCAGCCTCTACTTTGCTTTTTCCATGTCTGCAAAAAAATTCTTGTATTTAGTTAGTGGACCGCAAACACCTCTGTATGGTAGGGATGGGGAACCTAGGAATCACAAGAAGCTGCCTTATACGGATCTGTCTAGCTTAGTATTGTCTACACTGACTGGCAGCAGCTCTCCAGGGTCTCAGGACAAGAGGCTCTCTTGCAGCCCTACCTGGAGATGCGACAGATTGATCCTGCATGCAAAGGACATGCTGTACAACTGAGTGAAAATCCCTTGCAGGCTACAGAGGGGGAAATAAATCCAGCCCTCCATTCCTCTCTGCTTGGCCCTCAGGACTCTCTCCAGGCCAGACACCCTCCCCAGCCTTGCTTTTGAAACCATCTCTTTTAAATAAGTCAACCACACCATGGAAAGCCATAAGGAAACAACACATCGGCTACTTTAAAAGCTTATCTTTTTAACGGGAGGCTGCATAGGAGGGGAGTCGCTCTCGGAGAGGAACGAGACGAGAGAATATTAGCCTGGGGAGCTTCAGGCTGAGCCGATCCCTTGGAGAGCTGAATTTGACGGGTGAGTTTTTTTCCATAGTTACCCAGGCCCACACATGCAAATATCAAGCCGCTGTGGTTGGATGACTTTTCCGTTTTCCAGGACGGCACAGGAACTGAATGTGCTGCACCCCCCAAAGGAATAGCTGTGGTTTGTGCAATTGTTGGAGCCGAGCCGTAAGCAGCCGGCAAACGGAAGCCCAGAGCCCAGAAGGCTGAGTCAGGTCAAAACCAGGAATCCGTGGCTCCAGGTGCTGCTGTTCCATTTGCATAGGACCAGTGGAGAGATGCAGCCCCAGTCTAAATAGCTTGGAGAGAGCCATTAAGCAGCCCAAGCTGGTGGAGACATTGCAGGGAAAAGCTGCAGCTCAGTTATAGGACATCTGCTTTGCATGCAGAAGATCCCTGGTTCCATCCCTGACATCTCCAGGCAAGGCCAGGAGAGAACGCTGTCTGAAATCCTGGAGAGCTGCTGCCAGTCAGTGTGGATAGTACTGGACTAGCTTGACCAAGCGTCTGACTCAGTTCCTCGCTTCCCATGTTCCTTCCAGCATCCCAACCACATTCTCATCCGGTGCTCATAAGGATGGCAGCAACATTTCATGCATTATGTTGCCTCCTTACCTCTTGACTACAGTGTCTGGTGAATACACGGGCTTGTCATTTGAGAAAATATTCTCATAAAGCAAGAGTGAGGGGCCAAATACTACCCCCTGGGCCTTTCACTCTGGCTCCCAGATGTCTCCCGAGCCACACACCTCTCATAGGCCCTTCTTTGCACCCTGAAATTGGCTGAAATGTGTCCTTGAGCCCCAGTCATGCCCCTTGCTTCCCTGAATGGAGGGTAGAGAGGATTGTGTGTTCAGAACCCAGCCAGCTTCTGCCAGTCCCCCCCCCCCCCTTTGGCCCTGTCCAGAATTGCTATGTGGCCCTTGAAAGGTTCCCCAGAGCTGAATGCGGCCCTCAGGCTGAAAAAAGCAGCACCACCCCTGCCTCAAAATCTCCCACTCTGATTCTGCATCTTTCTGACTGTGTACATGCATTGCATTTAAAGCACATTATCCCCCCCCCCAAAAGAGTCCTGGGAGCTATATAGTTCACCACTCACAGAACTACAGTTCCCAGCATCCTTTACCAACTGCATTTCCCTACAGGTTTCCTCTGGGTCGGGGGGAAATGTGCTTTAAATGTATGCCGTGTACACAGCTTGTAGCTCTCTCTCTCTCTCTCTCTCTCTCTCTCTCACACACACACACACACACACACACACACACACACACAGCTTTCTCGTTGTTGTCACGTGCCTGGATTCATTCCAACCTTGGGAATTGCGGCCTCCCCGTTCAGGACAGGCCAAGGTCATTCTTCGCCGTAAACACAGCCTAACTGGGCTTCCCCAAAGTGCCCCAGCCGTGACCTTCTCGAGCCAGGATGGATTCTCCCATGCGTGCAAAACAGCCCTTACTGAGACCAGGACATTCCCAGGCTCTGCTTAGGCACTTTGGGAGTCTGGTGTGCAGCAGGCGCAGGGGTGGGGAGCTCCCTCCTTATCTGCCCTGGCTCTGCTGCCGGCACTCGGGTGATCTGTCTTCGGTGCTGTGCGCTACACATCACACCTCCTGTTTTCCAGAAAGTGGTCCATGAAATGGTGACCGGGTGCAGGGAAGCCAAGAGAAGTTTCCTCCATTGTAGCTTGTTTGTTTTGTTTGATTTAGTGATGTAGTGCTCTCAGTGCGCATGGCACTTTCCAGAATACAAGAGGGCAGGGTCTCTGCCTCCCAAGAGCTTACAGTTCACAATGCAGAGGAAAGGCCAGACCAGGAGGAGTTTCGTCCACCGTAAGATTGTCAGAAGAGCCTACCTGCTGGATCAAGGCCAAGGCCCACCTAGTCCAGGACTATGTTCTCAGCCAAAATAGCCAGTGGTCAGGGATGATGGGAGATGGAGGAACCACACGCTTGCAGTCTATGGTGTGGACATAGCCTTCCTTTTTTTAGTGCACCATTTTGTGTGCCTTGTGTGGGGAAGTGCTTTAAAAATGAAATAAATGCAGGTAAATTCAGTGGGAAAGCTTAGCCTGAGCTGAACAGTTTCAAGTTGCCACAATTGAATGATCCTGATTAACTTTAAATATATGTGAGTGTGTGTTTGTGTATCTATGCATGAATTGAAAGCTCAATGTTTGGAAGAAAAGGTTTCATCTACCCTTGACCCTGATGAGCTATTCTTCTTACTGCAAGGAGCAGGAAAATAATAGATGTGTCCATCTACATTTACTGCATGCTTTTAGATAAAGTTGGGGATGTGAGCTTGCAAGGATTTTGCCAGATTATCGAGTGGGTGGGTGTTAGGTACTTAGCATCTCATTTCCTACATGTTTCGTTCTTGTGGTAAAGCTCCAGATAAGATTTCTTGGTTCAGTTGAAGAGGCTTGTGGGGACACAGAGGCGGAATTTGTAAAAATAGAACATTTGCTAGGTTTGGGATCATACCCAGATGAAAGCAGTTTTAAAAGACAAATTAACAAGGGAGCATCTTGCAAAAAAACCCAAACCCCATAAAAACCGTTTAGAGCTATTAAAAAAAAAGGTTCCAAAAAAAGGAAAGCTTAAAAAAATAGTGTGGTATTTTATAGCATAATCCTATACATATTTACTTAGAAGTAAGTCTTATTAATATAACCACCCCACTCACCTTTCCCCCTCTCTCTCCCTCTTTTCCTCATAACTTAACATTGTATGTAACACTAATGTCTCACAACAAATGAAACTGAATTGTAGAAAACACAACTTGAAAAAAAGAGACAACACGTGTTTTTGTATGATAAGAAGTCATATATATTTAAAGAAGTAGTAAGTCATTGATTTACTCCCAGGTGTGTGTAAAGGATTTCAGCCTTGGAGTGGTCAAACACTCTTGGTATATTGTCCCAGTAACTCTTAGGACAACTCTCTAGTGTAGGCCATTATCCACATATTACAGATTTTGGACAGAAGGGGAGGTTTGGAAGCTTAGAGAAGGACAGACTGTATATTGACCTTAGGGGTTCCCCCAAGTTTGGCGTCCCCTTCCCTTTTGTGGGCAGAGGGGGCTGTTTTGGCCATTTAAGGAACAGCACTTACACCCACACAATGGAAATAACGGGAATGCCGCTGTGTTGAGTCTCAGATCTCAACAGCCCAGTCCAGCTTCAGGCAGGCAGAGTTTGTTTGGCTGAGAGAATGGCAGGCAGAGGGGCTCTCAGTCCTCCCCACTCAGGGCCCCCTCAACTCGGCTTCTTGAGCTGTGCAAGATGACAGTCTTTTGTATTTCCTTAACAGTACCGTGTTGGGCAGCTGTACACCATCAGCAAGCACAGCCACCAAGAGAGCGACAAAGGGGAAGGTGTTGAAGTGGTGAAGAATGAGCCCCACGAAGACCCTGTCCACGGCTGTGGCCAGTTCACCGAAAAACGTGTGCACCTCTCCAGGTGAGAAGCCAGCCAGTGGCTTTTGTTATCTTTGTGTGTGTGGTTTTGGGTTGTTCTTTTTTTTTAAAGAGATCATGATCTGAGATTATTATCTCCCATCATTCCTCCCGAGGAGCTTCAAGGCAAGAAACACAACCAGTACCAAACAATATTTTTTTAAGCGTTCTAAAAAGCACTATACATTTAAACCACTCTGATGCCACTTTGTACTGTCATGGCTTCCCTCAAAGCACCGTGGGAAGTAGTGTTTGTTAAGAGTTGCTGAGAGTTGTCAGGAGATGCCTCAGACAGCTAGAATTCTCAAGACTTCTCTAGGAAGAGGAATTGCCTGCTAAACCACTCTAGGCAGGGAATAGGGGTCTCACAACAACTCTAAAGCTTCTGGATTCTTTGGGGGAAAGCCACGATTGTTTAAAAGTAGTGCAATACTTCTTTACACATATCGTGCAGTTGGGGCCATGTAGTATTGTGCATGGTACGGATGTGGCCAAGCCTTTTCGTTTTGCACAATGAAGGCTGAAGATCTGGGGGTCATGGCTCTTCTGGAAGAGGGGGGGGGCTCTCCCATCCCGTGTGGATGCCCATGCTCAGATTACAGGTCAGTGTGCTTTTAGCCAGTGGGGTATGAGTTTGTACATGCAAAACACGTGCGCTGCCACTGAGCTTTATCATCGTCCCCCCCCCCTCCACCCACCAGCTGTACCTTGCTGATTCAGTGTTTTGCTGTTCTCCCCATTTGTTCTTTGCTTTCCAATTAACTTGTCATGGATTCTGACAATTACTCAAGACTGGCTTTTGTTTGAAAACCGCTGGAGACAAAAGGCATAGCCCTCCCTCTCCCCTTGCTCACATCTGCCACCTACGGAGCTGTCTCTGCTTGACTTGACCCCGTTCCTCACGAAGGTGCTCTCTGCAAAGCAGGCATACCTGTCAGTGGAGTGGGGCATGTTAGTGTATGCGCACAGATGAGTGTGAAGGACTTCCTAGACCCTAAGATCTGGCAGAGAGGCCCTTCTCTGTGTCATGCCTTCTGGAAGAAGGTACAGGGTTATAAAGACTAGGACTAGCCACCTGAGAAACAGTTTCTACCCAAATGCAATTCTGGCTTTAAACGCAGTATAAGGAGTCTCTGTAGGAGCATATTGTATTTTAAAATGGGGTTTCAGAGCTTTTAGGGGTTTTTGAATGTATTATGTAGATTTTTCAATTTCATTGTTCTGGATGGGACAATGACAATCAAGATACTGTATCGTATCGAGGTGGCTCGGCTGATAGGGACAAGAGGAAGGGCCTTCTCAGTGACCGCCCCCAAATGTTGTGATTCTTTGCCTTAGTTGACCTTCTCTCTTCCTAGGCTTTGTTAGATGGCAAAAATTTATGTGTACCTAGATGGAATCTTGGCTCTGGGGGTTGAATGTGGCCCTTCAGACCTCCTGTCTGGCCCTTGGGACACTCCCCAAGCCACATCCTTCATTGGCTGCCCTTCCTGAGTGTTTTTTTTTCTACCTGAAATGTGTCCTTAAACTGTGATAACACCTCTTGCTTCCTGGAGGTATAGAAAACTTCGGCTTTGTGCAGCTAGAATGTAGCCAGCTGTACAAAGAATCACATAAATTGCTCCACCTACTTTTGCCTCTGGCCCCACTCACCACTGGCACATGCCCCCCAGAAGATTCCCGTTTGGGGGTGTGGCCCTCGGGCCGAGAAAGCTTCCCCATCTCTGTTTTGCACACTGGAAGGGTGAGAAGCGTATCCTTCTATTTAAAAGGTCAACACTGTCCTGAAACATTTGCACTTTGGAAAAACTGGGTGCTGGTCAGGGTTTCCTGCAATGCATACACAAGGCAGAAGAGGTGTGTGTGTGTGTGTGTGTGTGTGTGTGTGATCCTACATCTATGCATTATTTGCACCATGTTGGGAAAAGGCTGCTCTGCCTCTTTATTTTGTAGACATTAATGCCAGAGAACTGGACAATGCAGAGGAAAGTTTCACCAAGAGACAATAACAGTTAAATCTTGGCATTTGGTGAGACAAAGAAAAGCCATTAGAACACAGAGAACCAGTTGAGCAGGAAATCTGATGAACTCCTGCCACTAAGAAATAAAAAAATCCTTGTAAACTTTAACCACAAGGCCATGCTCCCACGTTTTGTTCTCAAACTGCTCCTCCATATGAGGTTTTTGAAATATCCCCAGATGTTCTTGATTACAACTATCCTTCCCAGCCAACTTAGCTAATAGGGACCATGCGAGTTGTAGTCCACCAACATCTGGGAACCTATGGTTGAAGACCCAAGCTCACACTTTGCCAATCTAGTGTCCTCCAGAATTTTTCAACTCCAACTCCCATCAGCCCCAACATGCACATCTCTAGTATTCCACAACATCTGTGTTCTGCCTCCACTGACAGAGGCAGTATGCCTCTGAATGCCAGTTGCTGGAACCTTCTGTATGCAAAACATGCCCTGTCACTAAGCTACAGCCTTTCCTTGAAATAATCCTCTTTCTCTGTAAATCTTGGTGGGAGAGTCCAGCTGACTTGGTGGTGGTAGTTGCTTCCTGTCGCTGTGACCCTGGTTCATATGTGAGCTCTACGTAATGCTTGCACATGGAGAGAAGCCTCTCTGTGACAGTAGCAGCCATCAGTTGTGGCAGCTGCTGTAGCCACCTGCAGAGAGCTGCCTTCCAGCCCTATGTCTCAGCCCATTGATGAGCCAGTTAGTGGAGTGCTGGCTCCTTTGGCTGACTTCCAGTGATGTCTGGCTTAGAAGCACCAGAGCAGAGTGGAATGAGGAAGTTACTGTGCTTTGCTATAATTTCCTTGTTCCTTTCTGCTACTGCTGCTAAACAAATCTAGGCCTTGTAGAGCTGGTGGTTATGCTGAACGTGACTGGGAGTGTGTGTGTGTCTGTGCATCTACGTGTGTGCAGTTTGCACAGATGGTGTTAGCATGGGGTAAGAACACAAGAAGCTGCCTTATACCAAGCCAAGCCATTGGTCCATCTAGCTCAGCATTGCCTACACTGACTGGCAGCAGCTCTGCAGGGTTTCTAGGCAGGAGTCTTTCCTAGCTCTGCTTGGAGATGCCAGGGATTGAACCTTGCATACAACACATATACTCTGCCGCTGATGTTGCTAGACTACAATAGCCATCACCCCAAACACTGGGGCTGGTGGGAGTTGTAGTCCAGCGCCATGTTGCCCAACCCATAAAGGTAAAGGGACCCCTGACCATTAGGTCCAGTTGTGACCGACTCTGGGGTTGCGGCGCTCATCTCGCTTTATTGGCCAAATGAGCTGGCGTACAGCTTCCGGGTCATGTGGCCGCATGACTAAGCCGCTTCTGGAGAACCAGAGCAGCGCACAGAAACGCCGTTTACCTCCCCACCGGAGCGGTACCTATTTATCTACTTGCACTTTGACGTGCTTTCGAACTGCTAGGTTGGCAGAAGCAGGGACTGAGCAACAGGAGCTCACCCCGTCGCGGGGATTTGAACCGCCAACCTTCTGATCAGCAAGTCCTAGGCTCTGTGGTTTAACCCACAGCGCCACCCGTGTCCCTCTGCCTAACCCTTACCATTCGTCAAAACCAACAGCTGCTACAGGCATCTTTCCAAGCAGAGGCTCTGTTCTGGCTCTCTGACATGCTCAGGATGGCAAAACATCTTGGCTTGCCCATGTACTTGGCCTTACAGGTAGTTTCACTTGTCATTCCACCCACCCAGCTGAAAATAGGCAATGCTTATAAGCTTCATCAAGGCTAAATCCCCTTGCTTCCAAATGCTCCCGGCATAATGGATCAGGCAGGCAGCCCCTCTCTGCTTCCCGGCTCCACCCTTTCTTTTCTTCCCCTTGCTTCCACACGCTCACATGCACCTCCCTCGCTGCAAGCTTCCCTCCTAGGCTGCCGAGACCTGTCCTCTTTTGCCCAACTGTCCATTGGCTCAGAACGTGTCTTTCGGAGACAGCTTTGGCTGCGTGGACTTGTCTCACTGCACCGCTAGCTGCTGCGGGAGCCATCCGTGCAAGAGGGGGTGGTATTTTTAGACTGCATTCTCACGATTCTCCTCTCGGGGGATGCTATTTATAGAGTGCAGAATCTAATCAAAGTGGTTGGGACGGAGGGGCCCTTGCCTTTTCCCACCCCTCAGTTTGGGTGCCGCATCGCTTGATCCATCTGCAGGAAAGCCGGTGAGATTTCAGCTGCTGGTCTAAAGCGATGCGAGAGCCAGCGTCTTCCTCGCTGAGCCCGTCGCGACACAGTGACAAAGAAACACTCCTGTCTTCGCTCTCCCTTCCCTGCCCCAGGTGCTACAAACTTGTGTCTGTGCTCAGCCATTCCTTCCAGCCACATGGAAGCATTTGGCTGTTGGGCGGGGCATTTTTCAGCCCAAGGGCCGTATTTCCTTCTCGGGAACCTTCCAAGAGCCACATGCCAGTGGTGTGTGGGGCCTGAGGCAAAAATGTGCAGAGCAATGGATGTAAACGTTACCTTTGTACAGTAGTTTCTACACACATGCACACACCTCTCTCTGCCCCTTTCCAGCTAAGCAAGAGGCAGAATCAGAGTTCAAGGACTCATTCCAGCCAGGCAAAAACACTGTTTAGAATACGTGGCCTGGGCCTTAACTGTCAGAGTCTGCAATGCAAAGTCCCTGGTGCCTTACAGTTTTTCTGCCTCAGTTTATCTTCTGTGCTTTCTGGGGTTTTGAACAGAGGTCTTTCCCCAGCCCTAACTGGAGACGCTGGGGATTGAACCTGGGACTTCATGAATGCAAGGCAGATCCTCTGCCCCCTGAGCCACAGCACTTACACATCCCTTTTGGGTTTTAAAGATTTGCCTACTTGGGCTTAGACATGCCCATTTTAAGATTTTCTCTGCTTCCCCCTTTATGCTGTGCTGTCCCACCATTAGCAAGCTGCCTAGCTGGGCTCGCGCTGTGACGCCACGAATATTCTACATCACAGAGAAGGCCTGGAACTATTACCCGTACACAATCACAGGTAAGGAGAGCTCTTCTGAATCTGACAAGTCTCCGTCTCACCCAACAACCTCTTTCTTCAGGGCCCAACTAGAGACCTCTTGAGAACCCCAGAATGGAATAGTGTCGGGTGAGGTAGCTGCAATCTTCACTTTTCTCTCCTCCGTCCCTGGCACATAGAATGGATCTACACAGATATATATAAAAATAGGGAATTCGAAAGTGTAGGAGCTGCCACACTAAAAGATTGATGTCAGGCAGACGTCTTCACCATACTGCCTTTGGCACCTGCTGAAAATGTTTAGACAAGCTTACCCAGATATTTAGAATGCTGATGTGTTTATGGTTTGTTGGTTTTTTTCTATGTTTTGTTCTTAAGAATGATCTCAGTGTTTTATTCTCTTTGTAAACTGCTTTGAGGTTTCCTACAGTCAAGCGGTATATGAATCTTTTGAACTTTAATTAGATACAACTCCTGAGCCACCCATCAGGTTGGGCAAAAGGCTTCCCTGAATTTCCATTTGCAGCTTTCCTGATAGGAACATGGCTGAGTGCAGGGAACCTTAGCCAATGCTTCTCCTTTCTGCCTGGGCTGTTGCGCTGGAGCTGGGTGGCTTAAGTTGTCAAGGGAAATTCAGTTATGACCCCCGCGGCAACTGTCCCTCCCCATCTCATCGCTGGTTTTCTCTGTCTCTTTCATCTGCTGTCCTGCGGATTCCTGGAATCGCCTCGCCATCGGCTCAGAGTACACGGTAAGTGCCAAGATGTGCTTGCGTGTTAGGCACTTTGCTGCTTCTCCAAAGGAACGGCTTGTAGCCTGGGCTTCCAGAGTGGTCCTGAGGCAGCACCAACTCCTCCAGGCAGGAGGCTGTGCATGGGAGCATGTGAATGTGCGACAGGGAGGAAGGGAAGGACCTGTTTGGGGATGTCACGGTCAGCCTGTGAATTACCCCAGGTTTATCCTCCCCTTTCTTTCAAGAAGCTGATAGTGGCTGACATGGCCTCTCCAACACCACTGTTTCCTCACAAGAACCCTGCGAGGTAGGTTAGGCTAGCCTGCTCCAACCTTGGGCCTTCCTGATGTTGCTGGTCTGCAGCTCCATTCAGCTCTACCTCTCTTTTAAATCAGAATGAGTGAAGGCAGTGAAGGTCCTCTATGAGTGTCTGGAGCTGGTTGGAGGATGGATGGCAGGTAGCGGATTGAGGTTGAATCCTGACAAGACAGAAGTACTGTTCTTGGGGTCCTGAATGGGGTAACTGTGCCCCTGAAGGACCAGGTGTGCAGCCTGGGAGTCATTTTTTGTTGGAAGCTGCACAGAGTGGCTGGGGAAACCCAGCCAGATGGGCAGGGTATAAATAAATTCTTATTATTATTCCTCAGCCGTTGGCCGTGCTAGCAGAGGTTGATGGCAGCTGGATTTCCCTCCCCCCAAAATTATAATGCATGATAGCACCACTGAGGTGTAGTGGCTGGAGTGTTGGACTAGGGCCAAATTCTCACTCAGCCATGAGGCCCACTGGGTGCCCTTGGGCCAGTCACTATCTCTTATGACCTGGCTTACATTGCAAAGTTGTTGTGAGGATGTAATGGAGAGTGGGAGAGGCGTACATGCCGCCTTGAGCTCCTTGGAAGAAAGGTGGGGTATAAATGTGATAATAGATAAAACAAAGAGATGATCTAGGCTTTGCTACCAGACCTGTACATTATAAAGAAGCATAACCTGATCAATCTGGGCAGAACCCTCCCATTCCTCCATTTTCCAACACACTTCCTTTATTCTTCCCACCCTGGCCCTTTAAATTATTGGCCATTTTTGCAGCATTGCACCCATTCAATCCTTTCTGCTCAGTGGTAAGCCCCGTTGAGTCCAGTAGGACTAGCTCCCAGGTGACTGTGTATAGGATCGCACTGTTAGACACACATGCCTGATTTTACAAGCTGGTGTCTTTCAGCAAGTGCTGCAGTCTTCACTTCTCTCTCCTTCATCCCTGGCACACAGGCTGGATCTACACAGATATAGAAAACACCATGAATATGCTATGGGGTGGGGTGGGGAACACACTATAAAATATATGTGCAATCTGCCATTGAGCTCTCCAGTGCCATTGGTGTCACATTTTTATCATGCACTTATAACGTTATAATTGCAGCTGTGCAGCTGAGTCCATAGTATGCCTTTGGGTGTTGAGTTATCCATGACCAGGCAGGCGAGAGGGAGCAGCAACTAGCAGTGGGTAGTTGCCTGCCTTCGTCTTTGCCAGCTGCATCTGTCCACTTGTATTAGCGATGGGGAGCGGGTGGTTGTTGGACTGCAGCTCCCATCACCCCTCCCCATCCCCAGCCAGCATGGCTAACATCTGGAGGACCACAGGTTCCCCATCCCTGGTTTACGTTCTCAGATTCTCCTCCTCGCTTCTTTTACAGTGCTCTTTCCTGCCAAAGTTCTCTATCTACATAGAGACCAAGTACGAGGACAACTGCGGAGACAGCACAAATGTAAGTGCTTATTGGGAAGAGTTCTCAACCTGGCACAGAACTGTCTGCCACCCCTAACTGACAACCTCCAAGAGGCAACAGGATGCAATGGGAGGTGGGGAGGGTGTCCTTCCGTGCCTTGGGTTCCTTGTTTTGCAGTGTGGCCAATCAGGAGCTTCAGTTAAGGGGGAAACATGCCTCTCCTTTGTATGGAATCTGTGGTCCGTTCCCCCATCTAGCCAGCAGGTCCTACTCTGATTGGCTGCTGCTCTTTGAAACTTAAGGCTGATGTCCTCCAGTTGGAGACAGGTTGGCAAGGGGCTTTCTGCTGCATGACATTTTGCAGAGGACAGGTCCCTGCCCTGAGGAGCTTACAATCTACATTCTAGCCTTCCCCCCCCAAAAAAAAATTGTTGACACAGTAGTTTGTTAAGAGTGCTGGGAGGAGACCCACGTTCAGAGCCACAATTAACAGAGGGGTTTAACAATCAGTCCTTCTTCCCAGGGAACTCTGAGAATTGTAGTTTGGAGGGAATAGGGGTTTCCCAACAGCTCTCTGCACCCTAAACAAACTACAGCTCCCAGTTCTTTAGGAGCCAGGAATGATGAGAGCTTCAGTCCAATATTATCTGGAGGGACACAAATTAAGAAGGCAGGTCAGACCCTTGGTCCACCTAGCTCAGTATTGTCTACACTGGCTGGCAGAGGCTCTCCAGGATTTCAGATGCGAAGCATGCCCTAGAGATGCTGGGGATTGAACCCAGGACCTTCAGCCAGTGGCGTAGCGTGGGGGTGCAGGGGGGGGCCGGCCGCACCGGGCGCAACATCTGGGGGTTAGGGGGCGCAAATCCACGGGTTAGGGGGCGCAAATTACTTGCCTTGCCCCGGGTGCTGACAACCCACGCTACGCCACTGCCTTCAGCATGCAAAGCAGATGTTCTACCACTGAGCTACGGCCTTCCCCAGTTGTTGTGCATCATGCCCTGCCCTACATCCAAGCTGCTGGCCTGACAGCCCCATCTCTTTCTCTACCTCTTGCCCTCTCAGATCTTCCACAAGGAAAACATATTGGGAGACCACGATGTGACATTCCTGGATATCGCCTTTGATGAAATCCCAGAGCGCTACTACCGGAGCCTAGAGGTAAGGCACCTGTCTACCCAGGTTTGTGTGTGGCCTTTCCCTTGCCAGAGTCCTGCTGTGACTGTTAAGCGAAGCCCTGCATCAGACCAAAGGCCCATCTTGTCCATCGTCCTCTGTGGCCTATCAGATGTCCCTGGGAAGCCCACAGGCAGGGCAGGAAGCCTTCTGCCTGCGTTTGTCCCTCACCTACTGGCATTCCAAGGTACACTGCCTCTGAGTGTGGAGGCTCCATTTAACAAGAGCCCTGCTGAATCAGACCAAAGGCCTGTGTAGTCCAGGAATCCTGGGCTGTACCCAGTGTTGGTCTGATGGACCCATCAAAATGAACCATCAACCATGGAGGCAAATTGCAACCATCATGGCTACTAGCCATTGGTAGCCTTCTCCTCCAGGAATTTGTCCAGTCTTCCTCTAAAACTATTCAAATGGAGGTCCACCGGCTCCTTATACTTGTCTTCTCCATGTTGGTAGGATCTCCGGTACTTCAGCTCGACCAAGACTGGCCGTGGCCCGCTGCGGGAGGGCTGGCGAGAGCATACCAAACCCATCATGTGCTCCTACAAGCTGGTGACGGTCAAGTTTGAGGTGTGGGGGCTGCAGACACGGGTGGAGCAGTTTGCTCACAAGGTGAGAGCTCAGCCTGGAGACATTTGGGGACCTGGAGGGATGGAATGGGCCCTGCTTTTGCAGGGAGTGTGGGAGGTACCCTTCCTGAGTTTTGAGAAGTCCTTGATTCTCATCAGATTATCCCCCTGCCTCAGAGCAATATTCTGTGCCAGGGGTGGGGAACCTTTGCCTGCCTAGATGCTGCTAGACTACAAAGCCCATCATCCCTGAAACAAAATTGATTGCCATTGTGATCCTCAGGAATGTCCGCCTCCAAGGAGGGCTGGTGGCTCAGGGGAGTTCAAAAGTTCCTGGCTTCCTGGGGAAGGCAAAAGTCAGCACCTTGGAGGAAGATCAGGGTGTGTTCAGGACTGCAGAGAGTGCTGCTGCAGCTGAGCCAACCATCCATGTTGTCTCAGCAAGGTCGTGGAGCAACTGGCTTTATAGCAGAGTTAGGCAGTCACTGACTGGACTGTGCTTGCTGGGGCTGATGGGAGGTGCAATCCAAAACAGGGAAGGCTTCTCTGGAGCATAGGAGATCAGTCTGTGCGTTGCTGCCTCCTGCTGGCAGGGCTCTCAACTGCTCTGCTAGCATAACAGCCTTTGGTGGTTAAAGTGGGAGGGGGGTGACCCTCCCCATGGGGCTTGCTGTGATCATTGCCCCCCAAAAGATAGAAGATACCTGAGGAGTTGTTAACCTAGTTTTGGGTTGCAGGCCATCCGGGACATCTTGCTGATCGGCCACAGGCAAGCTTTTGCCTGGGTGGACGAGTGGTGTGGTAAGTGAGCCTTTTTGCTGTGTTGCTGGTTGCAGAGTGGGTGGGAAGAGAGTGTGTGAAAACTCTTTGGGCCGTGGGAGAATCAAGCTTCAGGGTCCCCTTCCCCTAGGCTGCCCTGCTCTTTACATCATTGCATTTTGCATTCATCAGTATAGACCTCCTGTTTCCTCCTAATCAGCAACACAGAGCAGGGCCCTCATTTTTTAAACTTTAAGCATGCACTGAATTAATGGGGAGAGCCTCCTGCCCTTCACTGTGCTTTTAAATCCCCTGATTGGAAGTACAACAAGATGGTTAAACGGTAACTAATCTGTGACCTGCATTCTTGAGTGTGGGCCCCTCCGATGCGATCCTACAACTGCACACAAATGGAAATGTTGTTTTTGGAAAACGTTTGCTTTGTTCCCCCTGGAGCTAAAAGCTGTCACTGGTGTCTCCCATAAATCTCAAGCCCCGCTTATTTTATTTATCTGTATTTACTAAACCTGTTTCTAGCCCTCTTCTTGGTTTTGAAGATCTCCACAAAGTGCACAAAAGAGCAATACACCGTTAATTAAATTCATACTGAAACAAAGAGGTCTACAGCTGAGAGGAAGGACAGCAGTGATCAGTGTTCACAAACTTTTGGGATCCACTTTGGGGAATGTTACGTAGCAAATCAATTCTGACCGAACGTGTCCAGTTGTGTGCAGTTCTAGGTTTCTTGGCAAAGGAGTGGGGTTGTGATCACCCAAAGCTGTGGAGGCTGGTCCATCAGAGTGACCACTGCTCCACCCATCTCACTCTGCCCTCAGCCAGCCCCCACCTGCCTGCCTTCCTCCTTATAGCCCATCGAAGGTGTGGCTCTGGCTGTCATCTTGCTCCTCCTTAGTCTCTGTGTCACCCTTGTAGAACTCATACAAAAACCCCTTGTATTAAAGAGCCCCGTAGTGCCTCTAAGCCAGTGTTTCTCAACCTGTGGGTCCCCAGATGTTGTTGGACTACAACTCCCATCATTCCTAGCCAGCATGACCAGTGGTCAGGGATGATGGGAGTTGTAGTCCAACAACATCTGGGAACACACAGGTTGAGAACCGCTGCTAAGCCACCTCTGGCTAGGAGCTGCCACAAAATTTCTCAACCCTCTAAACTATCTGAGACACAGCGTCCTTCTTACCTCACAAATCCCCTTCTGAGGAACTGTAAGCGAAAAAGGTGTTTAGACTCCCGCAGGTAAGTGGAAGGCAGAACATTACTACCTGAACCCACTTTTTTCTTACCTTCCTTTTCTAACCCAGCTAACTTTTCCCCTCAACCCCTGTCCTCTTCATTTCCCCTCTCCAACGTTTTCCTGAGCCTCCTCTTCCTTTGAGTTTTGCTCCAGTGTTGACCGAGGTTGTGCTTTCTTGTACCAATGCTGCCTGGGTCTAAGGTCTCTTGAGTGTGCATGCACAGGATCAACTCCAGCCTGGTGGGGGGTGAGGGGCTCTCCTCCTTGTCCCCTACAGTGGGCTTACATAGCAGCAGCAGCTCTCAGACCAGTGCTGGCAGCCACTTCAGATTTCCCATAATGCCCAGAGGAGCCTGATTTAGTGTTGCTCTGGGGCATTGTGGGAAATTTAAAATGTCAGCTTGTTGATTCTTATGGACCCCCCCCCCCCGGGAGGAGGTCTTAAGCATGCAGCAGTGCCAAGGGGGCTCTCACCTGCCTGGTGTTACTGGGAGCTGACGCCAACCCTGAAAACACACACAGAACAAGCCAGTGGATTCAGAACCACTTCTCTACTGCAACCCCACACCACAAGGGAACACAGGAATATTTCACTTCCAGAGAATAAGGCTGATCTCCTAGGCCTTTCCTGCCTAATTATAATATCACAGTCAACACAAGGAACCTCGAGAAGCCATCCAGCCCACCCTTGCTCACTGCAGGATCTGTGACATTGCTTGCTACCTCGCCTCTCTTTAAATGCATCCTGCCAGCTCCCGAGGCAAGGTGGCATTCCACTATCGAACATATCTGACCAGGTGGAAGCTTATTCTACTTTGCAGCCAGAATGTGCCATGATCCCCTGCTCGTTTCCACCCATTGGTTCTAATTCTAGGTTAGAGAAAGGGGCTGTAGCTTGGCAGTGGAGCATCTGCTTTTCATGCAGAAAAGACCCCTGGCATCTCCAGGCAGAGCTGGGAGAAACACCTGTCTGAGCCTCTGCCAGTCAGTGTAGGGGATATTGGGCTAGATGGAGCGATGGTCTGACCCTATGTTCCTACATCATCCTGCCTTCTGGAGTAACTGAGAATAAGGTCCTCAGAAAACGAATTAAGTGCAGTTCATGTCAGGCTGGCATCTGGGACTCTGGGAGGGCAGTGATGCAAAGGCCTCTTACAACTCCAACCAAGGAGTGTATTTTTTATAAGGGTCAGGCAACATCTTGGGACGCATTGCAGCCTGGAAAGGGTGGGCTTGTTTGCGTGGCTGGGTTCCCTGCTAGGAGAGGGCACACAGAACCTGACTCCCCATTTTAGATCCACAACTGAGGACCTATGGGCCATGCAGTCCCTCCCCACACCTCCCCACACACACTGGGGCCACTCCATCGGTCCAGCTGTGTGCTTGCCTGTGCCGCCCCCTGGTGGCAGCAGAGTATCAAAGTGAAGAAGGGAAAATGAGGGTCGCTGCAAAAGGAGCAGGGAGGGTGTGAGGTGTCTGGAGAAGCCCATGGCTTGCCCCTTTTGCTGTGAGTTGTTGGCTCTTTGCTAGGTTACTTTGCCTATTAATGCTGGCCACTTTTGTAGTGAGATGGGATGACTTTAAAAGAGGATCAGACAAGTGCATGGAGGATATCCACAGATGCTAGCCAAAATGGCTGCGTTCTGCCTCTATGGTTGGAGGCAGTAATGCTCCTGAATGCCATTTGCTGGAAACTGCAGGAGGGGAAAGTGTTCTTGAGCTCAGGTCCTGCTTGCAGGTTTTCCACAGGCATCTGGGTGGCCCCTGTGAGAACAGGATGCTGGACCAATGGTCCATCAGGCTGCTCTTGCGTTCTTATATTCTCCTTTATTTCATCATCTGCCATCCTCATTTTATTTGCACTCCACTGGTCCTTCTGAAAGGAAGCACAAAGCAACTAGCAGTTTGCAGAAACAAATGCAACAGCTAAAGGCAAACAGGAGGAGACTTTGGGGCGTGGAGGGCTGTGGCTTCGTGCTGTGCAAAAGGTACCAGTTTCGGTCCCTGGCTTCTCCAGGCAGGTCTGGGAGAGGCCCCTGCCTGAAACCCTGGAGAGCTGGAACAGTGCTCTGGCATACTGAGGCAGAGGCAAAGGACAGGACCAAATGGGCCTTCGGCCTGATTGATCAGGTTTCTTCTTATGTTCTTATAAGCACCTGAGGTGAGAGAGCAGTGCACCAAACAGAATAGCTGGGAAGAAACCACCAGTGTCTGTGCAGAAGGTTTCAGGAAGAGTGCCTGTTCGCTTGTAGCACCACCTGCTGGCAGAATGCGGCACTAGAACTTGGAAACTTATGCAGAGGATAGATAACAAAGCCAAAGCGCCAAATACACTCGGTGTTGTTTTCATTGTTTAAAATACATTTTAACATTCGTGGTTGCTTAATTTATTTGGATTTAAGCACATAGGGCATAATTCACAAAGTTTAGTTAAATTACATAGGGATTGGAGCAACGAACTACCGCAGAAAAACCTCCCTGGCCAAGGAAACGTTTGTTTTGCTCTCATTATTTTCTGAGATTCCACCAAACGGGGCACATTTTGGGGCCTCACTTTGCAGGAGGGTTAGAAACTTGGTGCATTTCTGTAGTCATTTAATGCAAGATGAGATTTTTGTCAGGGCTTTGGATTGTGCTCCCCATCGATAATTCTGAACAATTTAAGATTGTAGCTGCTTTTCAAGAGGAAGGCAGTTGTGTTCCATGAGCTGCCTCCTAAGCTCTGTGTAGTGTGACCCAAATTAGCTGTGGCCAGCGAAGGAGGCTGCCGACAAGATGGAGAGACGAGTGCTGATCAAGCTGCAGCTTGACAGGACTGGACTAAATGGGTCATTGGCCTCTGCGTAAAACAACTCCCTGTGCCCTTCCTGTTAGGGATCCTGGTAGCTTTTTCCTCCCCTTCTCTGTCTCCTGAATAATGGTACTAACAACTCTGCCCTCCACTGCTGCTCAGGGCTTTCTCATCCCTTTTCGCCTTCAACCTCCCCCTTTTCTGACGATCTGTGCTGTGATAGTTCTGCTCCTGAGAGAGAAGGGTTCCTTAACCCACGTCGTCTCAGCGTACAGATCATCGCTTGGCAGACATCTGGGAAAGGTCCCCTGAACTGAGTCGCCACATTTTGCACCTCTCTTACCCTGAGCAGATGGCCAGGCTCTGTTTAGAAGGCAGGATTTGATCTCATCCTGCACAGCCCATTTTCCGTTGGGTGGGGTTAGGGCCAAGGGGCCAAATGTGCTCCCCACAGCAAGAAGGAGAAAGCCTGTCCACAGACACCATCGCAGTTGGTGGTGCATTTGGGACCGGCCCCTTGTCTCTCTGAAAGGGCGGAGATGCGGCCCTCACAGCACCAGCGTCTTGTGACGGCCCCTCGTTGGCTCTTTGTGGGGCCTCGACGCCTCCGGGTTTCCTGCGCCTCCTTGTGCCAAGCCTGGCTTGCTTTTCTGAGCTTTGAGAGCATCTCTGCGTGTTACAGACATGTCCCTGGAAGAGGTTCGTGCCTTCGAGACTCAGATGCACGTGGCCACAAATAAAAACTTCAGCACCCAGGACCCTTAACGCCCCACCTGGCCAGCCCTGCCCAGGACTCCCGTTTTGTATGTATATGTTTTGTTTTTGCCTTTTGGTCTTTCCTTTCTTCTCCTGGATCTCGGCATAGCAGGTCCCAGCCCTATTCCTGCTAAGGCTCCCCTGTCCTTTGGAGACCCAGCTATGCCTTTTCTGTGCCCAAGATGCATGAGAGCAGCAGCAGCAGCAGTGCAAAGGGTGTCTGGAGCATGTTGGGAAAGGGCTGTAGCTCAGCGGCAGAGCATCTGCTTTACATGCAGAACTCTCAGGTTCAATCCTCGGCGTCTCCAGGTAGGGCTGGGAGACACCTCCGTCTGAAATCCTGGAGAGCCATTGCCACTCAGTGTAGGCCATATTAAGCCAGATGGACCAATGGTATGATTCTGTCCAAGGCAACTACCAATTGTTCCTGTGATGACTATTAAACTGACTTCATGGCTTTCCCCGATAGATGTGCAGGAATGCTGGGTCACCAGCCAACCTGAATGGAAGGGGGAATTCCATTCAGAGTGCAAATCCTTACCTAGCAAACACAGCAGCGTGCAGTGCAATAGCAACAGGGAACCTTGTACTTGGGGAATGGCAGAGTTTTCAGAAGTATACACACAAATGGAGGAATGAAAGAGATGAGAAAACATATAAGGAGCATCAACAATACTAGCCCAGGAAAGCTGGAGCACATGTGTTGGGTGGGATGGCGAGTGGAATGGAGTATCTGACCTGAGGTTTCCCATTGCTCTCAAAAAGAGAAGGAAAGGGTATAGCCCGCTGGCCTGGATTTGAATCTGAATCCTCTACTTCCAGAAGGGATGAATTGATGGATTGGTCTGTGAACTGCCTGTGAACAGTTGTGAGCTGTACTCAGTGGTGATACAGTAATAGTACATTATTACAAATAGGAATAATGCTATGCCAATAAAGGCTGAATGAATGAATAATAATAATTGTTATAAGTCCTCCTCAGGGTGAAGGGCAGATTAGTATTACGATTTCTATCTAGTATTCCAAAGAACTTAAGGTGGTCTTTTATTGTTCTCCCGCTCTCCGTTCTCCCCCTCACAACAACCCTGTGTGGTAGGCTGAGAGACAGGTGACCTACTCTAGGTCCCCCAGTGATCTTCATTGGAACCTTGCTCTCCCAAGTTCTTGTCTGACACTCTATCCACTATACCACGCTTTCGCACCTGGGGATGGAGGGGAAGCTAAAATCGACCCTTGCCTCGCTCTCCTCCCCGTTAAGGCTCCAGAGAGAGGCGAGTGGTGCCCTGGGGGAGGAGAGGCAGCCGCTCGGGCCTAACCCAAAGAGAGGCAGCAAGCGCCCCCCCCCTTCCCCACCAACCTCAACCTCTTCTCACAAAGCCTCCCTCCACCTTTTCTTCCCACAGGGATGACGATGGACGAGGTGCGCCTGTACGAGAAGGAAACCCAGGAGGCGACCAACGAGATTGTCGGCATGGCGGAGCCCACCTTCACCCTCAGCGGAATGCGCCTGCCCCCCAACACCCAGAGCGCCCCTTCCACTCCCCTCAGCGGCGACGCGCCAGACTTCCTCAGTGTGCCCAAGGACAGACCGCGGAAGAAATCTGCCCCAGAGATGCTCTCTCTGCCGGTCCTGAGGGAGCGTGCCAACGCAGAGTGACGCCTGGCCCCACGAGGCTCACCCCAGCTCCTGATTCCCCACGCCTTCCTTCGTCAAAGAGACTTGCCCCCCACACACTTCATTTCCACAGGAAGGCGTGTACCTTGCTTTCGTCTGGTTTTTTAAAAGAAATTATTTATGTGTGGGTTTTTTTGGTTTTTTTAATGACCTTTCTGAGTTTCTCCTTGTCCTGAATTGGGCAACACCCACCTGCTGGACTGAGGAAAGGCCTACGACTTGTGGCCCGCCACTCCCTTCCCCGGATTTCGGCAGCTCTCCTGAAAAGTAAACCTTTCTGACTTGTTCTGGCTGGCGTCCATCCAAACGTGGCAGGGATTCTCTGACTTTTCCCTTGTTTGACCTAGGGCACTTGTGATATTCCTGTATTGCAGGATAACTCACACACCCCAGTCCAGACACACACATCCTGAGCTTCTCCTCGCTTGCAGAAATGTTGAGTGAAATTTACTGCGCCATCTTAAGTTCCTTTGGGACTCAGCGGAGTGGGCAGGCCTGGATTGCTTGTCTCCCACCAGCTCAGCAGTCATGCAAGGGGACTTCTATGGTAGCAGGGGTCATAGCTCAGGGGCAGAGCATCTGCTTTGCAAGCAGAAGGTCCCAGGTTCAATCCCTGCCAATGAGGTCTGTGTGCTGGAACAACTAGAGTATTAAGAATCACCAGTGGAATAAGGACCTCTCCAGGCTGAGGGTTGTTTTATGCAGAAGTTTTCTGCAGTGTGTCATTGACACAATCATAGTGTGTTCATGGTGGCTTTATCCTGGGGTGTCCACACTTCATTCCACTTTTTAAGCTGTTCTGTGATGCTTCCCAAAGGTTATCACTTTTATGACACCTGGAAGGGCAGCTCTTGTTCTCTAGTGCAACAAAGCAAGAACCACCACAACCACCCCTGAAAAATACTGGAACATTAGT
This sequence comes from Podarcis tiliguerta, assembly GCF_965153285.1. NCBI lineage: Eukaryota > Metazoa > Chordata > Lepidosauria > Squamata > Lacertidae > Podarcis > Podarcis tiliguerta. The sequence continues at coordinate 35,097,963 of NC_139547.1, forward strand.
GGTGTATAAAAAGTTGCAGGATTTCTGCCCTGAATCTTTAGGATTGCACATAACTGCCCTAATACCATTGTGAGCACAAATATTGGTAAATGCACAATATAAAGGATGTCTGGAGGGGCCTTAACACTGATTAACAGTGTTCTTTGTAACACAGACAGGCCTTTTCTGAATAGGATTTCCTGTTATTTGTCCCCTCTTTTATTCAGAATGTGCCAATATCCAGCTAAGCTGGAGAGCAAACCTGCCAATACTTTCCGCACCACCCTCATGCAGAATTTGATAGCAAGGCTCAGCATTGTGCATGCTAAGGATCTCCATTCTGGGGGCTGCTATAAAACAAGCTTCTAGTCCCTGTGGCTACAGAGAGCAACTTGAAATTACTGTATAGGCAATACCTGGTAATGTTTTTTGAAGCAGGGACTGAGCAGGACTGCTAGGTAGTCAGGATTGCTGCTTTTGGAGCTCTCACCCAGTGCCTTGAGGCTAGCAAAAGGAGAACAAATTAATCAAATCTGTTTACACTGGCATAAAGGGGTAAGAGCAGAAGGGCACATGCTCAATCACCAGCATCTCCAGGTAGGGCTAGGAAAGACCCCCATCTTAAGACCCAAGAGAACTGCTGCCGGTCAGTGTAGACCTGCTTTCCCTATCCTAAGGTCCTCCAGTTGTTTTGGACTACAGTTCCCATAAGAACATAAGGAGAGCCTGCTGGACCAGGCGAGTGGCCCATCTAGTCCAGCATCCTATTCTCGCAGCGGCCAGAAAGATACCTATGAGAAATCTGCAAGCAGAATCAAGCAGCTGGGTTTCCAGCAACTGGTACGGCAATGCTGGCTGATGAAAGTTGCAGTCCAAAATATCTGGAGGGTACCAGGTCGTCAAAGATTAGCATAGACAATACTGAGCTGCACGGATCAATGGGAAACAAATGCTCAGAGGGAGAGCACAGTCTTCCTGAAACCCTGGAAACCCACTTAGTGTGGGCAATACTGGGCGAGATGAACCAATGGTCTGACTTTCCCTAAGGCAGTTTCCAGTTTCCCTACGTGTCTTAAATTAGTAAGATTCTTCTGGGTCTTTGTGATGCTGAGCCAGCGTCCTAGTCCTTTCCAGCCCTTCTGCCTCCCTCACACAGTGGCCCCCAGACCTCTTCCTCTGTGCCTTTGGAACAGGGACCATTCCCACTACCGCAGCAAATGTCTGCAGAATCACCTCCTCATGGGAGGTGGGAAACATCAGTGCCCTAAGCATCCGTCAGCTGCAGCCAGGGCATGCACATAAATGGAGCCCTGCAGGATCAGGCCAAAGGCCCATCTGGTCCAGCATCCTGTCTTTGTTGTGGCTGTGAGAAGCCTCTGACAGCACAGGTAGGACATGTCCATATTGGCTAGTCCTATTGATGGTCCTATTCTCCATGAATAGCCTTATCCTCCAGGAAAGGTTGCCCATGTGGCTCTTGGAAGGCTCCCCAAAAAGGAATGAGCCCTGCTTTCTTTTGCCTCAGGTCCTGCCCATAAATTTAATGTGAGTGTAGGAAGCGCCTTGCTGGATCCGGCCCTTGGCCCATCTATTCCTGCCTCTGGTTCTCACAGAGGCCAACCAAATGCATTTGGGAAGCCTGCAAACAGGACCCAAGCACAACAGCCATCTCCCCTCTTTTCGACTCCCCAGCAACTGACACTCGGAGGCCATCGCCTGCCAACTCTCCTGCCATCACCAGCGTCCAGCTTTTTTGCCTTGCAGAAAACCAGAAGTGCAGCCACCGTCTGGAAGGGGGCTTCAAGGCGGTGCCACAGATTCCTCAGATGTCAGCCTCTCAAGTCTTAATGTGCTCTCCGAACCTCAATGTACAAGCATCCTTATTGGAATTTGCACTGCTTTCTGTCGCAGAACGGAACTGCTGCCTTTTCTGAGTGTAGGCATCGGCTCCTAGCTTCTTTCGTGGTTGGTCCCTTTGATTCCCAGACTGCCATCCCAGCTGCTACATTTTGCCTCTGAATGCACAGAAATTGCTGGATCCTCACCCTTTTTGGAGGGACCAAACTGAGACCTCGAGAAAAACATCCTCAGAAAGCCTGCCGTGTGGTTCAGGGTTGCCAGTTGAGGAACATGGACTGGTGTTTGATGCACATTATCTATCGAGGTCAAACAAGTTTTGAAGTGTTGCTTGGGTGGGATTCTGACCCCTAAGATCTATCCAAGCTCCCAGGAAGAATAGATGGCACAGAAAGATGATCCAGCAATATGTATTTTAGTTAGCCATCTATGAACTATGCTTACACTTTTTATGTGTGCTGAAATATGGGGAACTAGGACTGCAGCCCCATCAGCCATCTCTCACCCAGATTTTGGGGGGGAAGTGTCTGAGAATGTATGGAACACCCTTGTGTTTCTGGGCCTTTTGAGAACCCGGGTGGCAAACATGGATTGGGGCCTGTTCTCATCCAGTGTATAAGCGGAGAGGCTCCCTGCATTCCATGGGCCCTGGAAATGGGGGGGAAATTGGTGTGTATGGGAAAATCCTATGTAGATAATTTGTGATCTGTGTAGGAGCCATTCTGTTATGCTTTATTTTTTAAAAAACAATTGAGTGATAAAACAGTTTCTCATGGGAAAACCATCCTTGTGCTTGTGCAACTGGCTCAGCAGGGGTCAACATGATGTTGGCAATCGTACCTGATTTGTATTTTATTTATTACACTTCCATCCCCTGGGTCCTTACTGCTCTTGCTCTGGCTCTCTTGAGCGACATTTCATACAGCTTTGGGTGTCTGCCCACACTGTTTGGGAAACATTTCCAGGCATCATTTGTAAAACCTCTGGACTTACACCAAAGGGGTGTCGTATAAAATCAGTGGTGGCAGGAGGCCAACAGTAGGTGGCACCAGAGCCATTGACAGGCAGAGCCAACTAATTCTAGTTTCATCTCCATTCCGCCTCCTCTCTGCCGAGTTCTACCAGGGTTAACACTGAGCCTAAAGAGGATGAAGAAGGTGACGGCCAGGGCTTCCACCACCTGGGCTGGCTGTAAGTAAGAAGGCAGGAATACTTGATGGGAAATTTGAATAGTGTGCAGGTTTATTTTTAGTAAAAGGCAGCACGAGATCAGGGGTTTTTTTGGGGGGGGAGTGCATCCTGGGGTCCTCTCCCCACCCTCCATGTTCACAAACAGTCCTCTCCCTTCTTATTTATTTCTGCTTGACTAAAAGGTGGCTAGATATGCCATGGCTCAGGTGGTGCATCTGCTTGGCATGCAGAAGTTGGGCACTTCCAGAAAATGGTTGGTAAAAACTCCTACCTGAAATCCTGGAGAGCTGCTGAGCTGGAGATACCAGTGACATGATCCCATGTCTGTGTCAACTTCTTATGGGATGGAACTAGCTGTCAGTTCAATTGATACATGGCTGGCCATTGGTTCATCTTGCTCAGTATGGTCCAAACCAGTGGCTTCCAATTGTTGGTTTGCATAACCTACCCAGGGGGTCCGTAGCACATACCTGTCAGTTTTTCAGGACATCTTGCTTTGGGAGGGTTGTGCTCTCGTGAACAAGCGCAGTGCCCCAAAATGCTTGAGATTGTGGCACCCAAAAATGTATGCTGTATCCTTGCACAGGTCATGTGACTTGCGTGGGAGCACGGTCTGGTTTTGCACTGGGATGTGTTGGAGGGTGCCAGCTTTGAGATACCAACATTTTCAAAAGTAGGGAGTCCGTGGCTTGGCTTTTGAAGAACAGCAGGTCCACAGGACATTGGCCATGCTTAAGAACTTAAGAAGAGCCTGCTGGATCAGACCAATGTCCCATCTAGTCCAGCATCCTGGTCTCACAGTGCCCCACCCCCAGATGCCTGTGGGACGGAAGCTAGGAGGCAGGATCTGAGTGCAACAGCACACTTTCTTCCTGCAATTTCCAGCAACTGGCATCCCAAAGCTCTTCAGCCTCCAACCATGGAACCCATGAGTAGAGCCTGCTGGATCAGGCCAAAGGCTCATCTGGTCCAGCATCCTGGTCTTGTAGAGGGTAGCCAGATACCTAGAGGGAAACCCACAAGTGAGACCCAAGCACAAGAGCACTCTCTCCTGTGGTTTCCAGCAACTGGTACTGCGTCCAACCTCTGAGGCAGAGCACAGACATCATGGCTGGTAGCTTCATGGTTTCTGGAGTTGATGGGAGTTTCAGTTCAGGAAAGCCAACATCCACGGCCTCAGAGCAGCTCTCTGGGGTTTCAGGCAGGGATATCCCCCAATCCTACACTGTCAACTGAATCCACAACCTCCTGCATGCAAAGCAGGTGCTTCCCCACTGAGCTACAGCCCTTCTCTATTTGCTACCCTTGGAATCTGCCCTTCAGCTGCAAGGACGGGGCCAGCTCTGAGAATGAGCACGCACACAAAACAGCCACTTGCGTTCCTGACATCTCAGTCCGCTCCAAGCAAGTAGTTGAACAGATGTGGGGAAACGAATAAGCCTCTGCTGCCTTCAGTTAGGAGGTCACTTGCTCTAAGCTTCCCCATCTAATCTCGCTCCTCTTCACCCCCATCCAGCTCTCCTATGTCCAGCTCATCTGGGGGAGCAGACAGCCCCCGGAACATCATGTAGTGGGAGTTGCAGTAGACAGGAGGCTTATTGGGGTTTGAGTAGGCCTGTTCTGGTTTGAGGGAGGCGAAGGGGTTGGCCCCACAGCCTGTGATCTGGGTCTCTAGCTCCATCAATATCTTGAGCGAATTCTTCATTTCCTGTTCACTGGGGGGGAAGAAGGAAGGGGTTTTGGTTAGTGCTGCTAGCTCATTTTCAGTTCACACTGCCTAGGTCATTTTAGACCCTGAATGGTTTTTCAAGTGCATCTAGATAGTCACTATTTTGGGGTGGAACTCAATCACGTATCGGCCCATGATAGTTGTGCTGTTATAATGGATGGGGAGGTTTTGCACAGCAAACCCATTTCCTCAAAAGATCAGACTTTTTGCAATGAAAGCAACAGAAAAATGCACTGGAAAGTGTGAAATAACACATGCTTTAACACAAACTTGCCTGGACTTCATTAGCATCCACTGAATAGAGCTGGCATAGAGTAGTGATTAGAGTGTTAGACTAGGACCTGGGGTTCAGGGTTCAAATTCCTACTTGGTTGGTCACTGCTTTTCAACCTAGCCTACCTCAACAAGGTGGTTTTGAGGGTAGAAATAGGAGAATTATGTATGCAACCTTGAGTTCCTTGGAGGAAAGAAGCAGTATAAATGTCATAATAAAATGAATGAAGATAATTTTAGGCTTCTAATACATAAAATCCAATTTACAGAAATATTAATATATAAACATCCATGATTAAAATACCCAATTCCATCAAAACAATGGATTTTCCACGTTCGTGAATTTTTATCATTCCTTCCTTTTAGGTATGCATTTATGAATCTTCTTCCCCCCCCCCCCACCTTGTTTTAATGTAAGTATGTATCTCATTATATTGAAAATTGAATAAAGATAAATTATGCATACACACTTACATAATTAAAACAGGCAATAAAACAACACAGCAATTGAAACAGGAGGCTTGGGAAGAGATCAAAGGAATATGTGTGCAAACAGATATTCAAAAGTCGACAGAATGCCAACATTGATTTGGCTTCCTGGGCATTCTGCCCTAATGGGACCACACTGGGTTTGGTGACAGTACTAGGAAACTGTTCCCAGTTTCTGTGTAGCTTCTTATAACTCAATGAGTTCAGGGCCATCCCCACTATTGGACAAAATGGGGCAAATGCCTCAGGCGGTAGATGTTGGGAGGCAGCTGCAACAGCCCCCAGCCATGCCTCCCTCTTCCTAGTCTGTTTGAACGCTTTGCAGCCTCACCTGCACATTACTAATGCAGGCTGGACATCCAAATGTACAGCAAATGTCAAAATGTCCTGGAAGGAGAATAGAAGAGTGGAATGCCTGTGATATTGTGGTTAGCACATCAGCCTTGCCCAGGTTCAATCCCAGGCATCTCCAGGTAGGGCTGGGAATGATTCCTGCCTGAACCCCTGAAGAGCCACTGCCAGTCAGTGTAAGCAATATGGAGCTAGAGAGGCCAATAGTCTGAGCCAACATGAGGGAGCTTCCTATGTCCCTGTGAATGCAGCCTGCTTTGTGAAGGCAACAGTTACGTCTGCCCACTTTTGCCCCCAGCACCAGATAGAATCATAGAATCTTAAGAGTTGGAAGGGACCCCAAGGGTCATCTAGTCCAACCCCTGCAATGCAGGAATCTCAGCTAAAGCATCCATGACAGATGGCCATCCATCTCGTTTGGCCCTTGGCACCAGCAATGGAGAACGGGTGTGGGAGAGGAAGTAGAGGAGAACCTGCCTGTTTACCTGTACACTGTGAAGAGCGAGGGGATCTCGTAGTCTCGAAGGAGCAGCAAGGTGGGAAGCCAACTCTCCATTAGGTCATGGCAGGCATGGAAACCTAGGAATGGGGAAGACCAGAAATGGCTCATTTGCATGCAGTGCCCAGGTTGCATTATTTGAAAGGTTTTATCTCGTGGTATTGCCCTTTGCAATGTGGTGACACACACCAGAGAACATGTCAGACGGATTTCAGCCTAGCTGTCTCCCTGACCCTGGTGCCATTTCTATGTGCCATCATGCATAAGAACATAATAAGAGCCTGCTGGATCAGGCCAGTGGCCTATCTACTCCAGTATCCTGTTCCCACAGTGGCCAACCGGTGGGAAGTCCAAAAGCAGGGCCTGAGCACAAGCACACTCTCCCCTCCTGTGGCTTCCAGCAACGGGTGTTCAGAAGCATCATTGCCTCCGACTGTTGGGATGCAGCCAAGGAATCGGGGGCAATAGGCAGGCCCCAGCCCACTGGCCGGTGTGTCGGGCGATCTCCAGTCCTTGGATCAGCATGAAACTGCAACCCTAGCTTCAGAAGCCTTCAGAAGCTGGGCACGCACACTCAGCAGAGTAAATAATGCTGCGCAACAGAAGTGGCAGGGGGACGGCTGTGTGAGCATATTTACAAGCAGTTTATTCAGCGTACAGCAGGACAAAAGGAAAACATGTCCGACCCCCTTTGTGTCCAAAGCAAGAAGCATAAGCAAAAGCTATACACAAATGGAAGTTCCCAGCAAGCTGTGCTGGAGTGTAAACAGGCATGTGACACACAACAATCATGCCTGTACTTAAGGTGGAACGGAATATCCTAACATCCTCCCCCTTTCCGTGTAACCTGTATCACCTGTGTTTTAACCCAACTGCAACCGCTGTACATAAACCTTAAGTTGTTCTCTGTTAACAACCATACACAACAGATCTGCAGGAATTTCGTGTCCTGGCATGTAGGACACCGGAATATCCTAACACCGACTGCATAGCTATTATGTCTAGTAGCCATTGATAGCCACTGTCCAATCCTCTCTTAAAGCCATCCAGGTTGGTGACCATCACTACCCCTTATGGGAACAAGTTAACTATGCACTGCCTGAAGAAGGGCTTTCTATTGTCTGTCCTGAAACTTCCAACATTCAGCTTCATTGGCTGTCCGTGAGTTCTAGTGTTTCACTTTCTCCATGACATGCATAATTTTAATACACTTCTATCAAGTCCCCTCTTTCTTGCTTTATCTCCAAACCTAGAAGTCCAAAGTGCTACCACCTTTCCTCATAGGAGCATCCCTCCATCCCCTTGATCATTTTGGTTGCACGTCCGAACACTCCCCTGCAAGATACAACACACACACACATCCCCACGCGACTGCTTGCAGCCTGAAGCAATTCAGTGCAGGGATGGCTTTAATAACCTCATGTGCTATTTGCAGAGACTGGACGCCAGACAAAGCTGCAGGGCAAGAACTGAGGCTGACTTTCCCTGGATGCCGTACAGATGCCCTTTGCATGATGTCATGACGGCAAAAGATTGCTCAGAGGACATTCTCTGCACCTTTTGCTGGCGAAGAGTGCCAACTTAGCGTGCTTATACCTTGCAAGGCCGATATGTGAAGCAAGTGCTGATTCCACTTGTACATCACACCTTTGGCAGAAAGAGGATGGAGGCTGGAAACATCCCCAGCAGGTCGAGAGAGGGAATAGTGAGGGTCTGGCTGTTTGTGCAGCTGTCAGAACAAGGATGCCAAACACTCTCGCACGTCATAGCTGGGAACCATGGGGGGGGGTGACACTGCCAAGATCAGATCAGATTGGGGGTGGCAGAGTGGGGGACGGAGGGAAGATTAATTCCCAGTTTGCAAAGCCCTCTGACATTTCTGCAAGCTTGGAATGATGTGCCTAGGGAGCCTTGCGTATTCACAAGGGCATCTGACTATCCTGGTACTAATAACTTAATACCTACGGAATGTGGTGGAGCGCGCCAGTGGAACATGGCCTTGCTCCTGAGTAAGGAGCACCCTTGCAGTGCCATCGCTGAGACACGACACACTGCAACATCCTTTGCGAAAAGTTTCAGATTGCCTTCCAGGACTGGACGGGTAATGTTATGGAAATGCCCACCATTGTGATGGATATGGTATATGTGGTTTGAAATCCCAAAGGAGAGTTTCCTGCCTTACTTCCAGTCTTTTTCCTTTTGTGCTATACAGTGGTACCTCAGGTTACATACGCTTCAGGTTACATACACTTCAGATTACAGACTCCATTAACCCAGAAATAGTGCTTCAGGTTAAGAACTTTGCTTCAGGATGAGAACAGAAATCGTGCTCTGGCGGCATGGCAGCAGCAGGAGGCCCCATCAGCTAAAGTGGTGCTTCAGGTTAAGAACAGTTTCAGGTTAAGAATGGACCTCCGGAATGAATTACGTAAGTACTTAACCCGAGGTACCACTGTATCTTTTAGCTAGCAAGCCTGAGGGTGGGGACCCCCTATGTCACATTTTTAAGCCACTCTGGGAGGCCTTTTTGTTTGGGGCTAAATATCATCATCATCATCTTTCTATATATAAAAAAGATTAAGTACAGAACTGACCCCAAATTTCTCAGAAGTCATTCCCCGCTCCCCGATAAAATTTCATAAAATGTCTCTTTCTCTTTTATCCCATCCTGGTAGAAAAAGAAGCCTACTTTGCAGCATTGTCCCCAGATACCCTCTACTATTCTGTGATGTGTCATCTATCAATCCAGGCCAGCCCAGCCATGAGGCAAGATGAAGCAGCTGCCTTAGGCAACAGATACTGAGGGGGGGTGGTGAGTGGACAGAGCTTGTCTTCTGCTCCTGGGTTCAGTGGAGGATGTTGATGTAAGATTCAACAGCTAGTCTGGTCAGCTGTTGTACATGGAGGGCCACCAGTGAAGGTGGGTCCATTAGGTGAATGGGGCACTGCCCCACCAACCTCAGTCTGCCATCAGCCAGCCTGCCTTCTTGCTTACCACCAGTCCAGGGAGAGGCAATGCCTGCCTACTTCCTCCTCCTCCTCCATCTCAGATCTGCCCTCGCAGAGGAAACTACAACTAATCCAGAATGCGGCAGCTAGACTGGTGACTGGGGGCGGCCACCTAGACCACATAACACCGGTCTTGAAAGACCTACGTTGGCTGCCAGTATGTTTCGGAGCACAATTCAAAGTGTTGGTGTTGACCTTTAAAGCCCTAAATGGCCTCGGCCCAGTATACCTGAAGGAGCGTCTCCACCCCCATCGTTCTGCCTGGACACTCAAGTCCAGCGCCGAGGGCCTTCTGGCGGTTCCCTCATTGCGAGAAGCAAAGCTATAGGGAACCAGGCAGAGGGCCTTCTCAGCAGTGGCGCCTGCCCTGTGGAATGCGCTCCCATCAAGATGTCAAAGAGATAAACAACTACCTGACATTTAGAAGACATCTGAAGGCAGCCCTGTTCAGGGAAGTTTTTAATCTGTGACATTTTAATGTATTTTTAATCTTTGTTGGAAGCTGCCCAGAGTGGCTGGGGAAACCCAGCCAGATGGGCGGGGTACAAATAATGAATTATTATTATTATTATTATTATTATTATGGGCTGAGGCATGCTCATAGAACCTAGTTTCTCCTTCCCTGGAGAAACTGAGCAGGATGCAGTTTGGGAAACCCTTGTGGCCATTTTGTCATGTACCGATTGCCCCCACATTACAATGCACCATGACGGCTTTCGGTACGTTTTGTAATGTGTGCAAGGAACGCCCAAGCTGTGTGTGAGGCTGAGCACTTAATGCCCCCCACCACAGCTGCTCCGCACTTAACCAGCTCGATAGTGATAGGTATGCTAACAAGCTGATCAGCCCCTGTCAGGGTCCCTCAGCTCGGCTCTTTAGTGCTCAGTCTAATCCCAGCAGTGAAACACACTGTCAGCAGCAAGCAGCTGACTGGAAGTGGAATAGCTTACGAGACAGCTGGGCAGAATCTGGTGCTTGCTAGGCAAGTTGTGATCCGCAAGGTGTGCTTCTGAGACATCTGGCATCCAGAGGATCCCTCGGGTGAGTGGGATCACCTGCTGGAGGGATTCAAGTGTATAATCTAGGTTTGTGCAATTATTTAATGGTAGTATTGTTATTATTTATTGGATTTATATCCCACCTTTTTTTTCGAAGGAGCTCAAGGTGGCATACCTGGATTTCCCCTTCCTCATGTCATCCGCACAACAACCCTGTGAGGTAGGTTAGGGTGAGAGGCAGGGAGATTCGTGGCCTGTGTGCCGGCACAAGAGGCCCTTAGCATGATGGCCTGGTGGGAAAAGATTGCTTAGAGGACATTCTCTGCAGATTTTATTCAGCTTTCCCTGGGAAAACCCAGTGCTTATTGCTGAATCGGAACAAACACCAATCCGCAGAAATCCCATAGTGAGCAGTGGGTTCCCCCAGCAAAGTGGCGGTACAAAAAAACAATCTCTTGGACCTGTGGGTAGAGAACCCCGGACAAACAGAAGAAATCACAAACAGACAAATGAAAATGTGGAGGATCCTGACGCTTCGTCAGCAAGTCGGAGGCTGTCAGAGGCAGTGTGCCAATGAACACCAGTTTCTGGGAATGGCAAGTGCGGAGGGGCCCTGCTTGCATGGCAGCATTTGGTTGGCTACAGTGAGAACACGATGCTCAGCTACTTTTATTATGAATATTCATAATACAATGGTACCTCGGGTTAAGAACTTAATTCGTTCCGGAGGTCCGTTCTTAACCTGAAACTGTTCTTAACCTGAAGCACCACTTTAGCTAATGGGGCCTCACGCTGCCGCTGCGCCACCGCTGCACAATTTCTGTTCTCATCCTGAAGCAAAGTTCTTAACCCAAGGTACTATTTCTGGGTTAGCGGAGTCTGTAACCTGAAGTGGCTGTAACCTGAGGTACCATTGTAATGATTTGATTTATTACTTGCCTTTCGCCCACAGGTCCCAGGGCAGGTCACACAACAATTTATACAGCATGAAAACAGTTTAAAGCAAAGTACAGCCTTAGGAATATTTGACGATAGCCATCTTCAGATATCTCAAGGGCTGTCATATGGAAGACAGAACAAGCTTGTTTTCTCTTGCTCTGGAGGGTAGGACTCAAACCAATGGCTTCAAGGTACAAGAAAGGAGATTCAAATTAGACATCAGGAAAAACCTTTCTGAAAGTAAGAGCTGTTTGATAGTGGGATGGTCTCCATTGGGAGGTGGTGGACCTTGGAGGTTTTTAAGCAGAGGTCAGATGGCCATCGGTCATAGATGCCTTTGCTGAGATTCCTGCATTGTAGGGAGTTGGACTAGATCAGGCATAGGCAAACTCGGCCCTCCAGATGTTTTGGGACTACAGCTCCCATGATCCCTGACCACCGATCCTGTTAGCTAGGGATCATGGGAGTTGTAGTCCGAAAACATCTGGAGGGCCGAGTTTGCCTATGCCTGGGCTAGATGATCCTCGAGTCCCTTCCAATTCTATGATGATGTGAATTCCAGACAGGAAAGTTGTTGAGCTTTTTGGGGCAAAAGAATTGCTGTTTTTGAGCATTTTTTTATGGGAAATAGGCAAAAACGGCACTGCCGACATGGGCTGCTATGCATCTGGATTTTCCAGGACATTTTACCAATCGAAAAAGATTACACATGTCTTCACCCTTGGGAACACCCCTTTCCAAATTGGGAAGGGAGAGTAGCTTGGTGACAGAGCACCTGCTTTGCAAGCAGATGGTCTCAGGTTTAATCACTAGTACAGACAGTTAAAAAGATCAGATGGCAGTTGGTGGGGGGGGGGGGGGACTCTTCTCTGCTGGAGATCTCAGAGAGTCACTGACGGTGAGAACTCCCAGATGGAGAGCTGTGTTAAAGAGCTGTAGAGGCTGAATTTGAGATTCGAAAAATGAGAAACCCAGAGAACCAAAAGGGGCAGATCCTTCCATCCCTAAGCATAACATCAATAAAATTAGAGCAATTTTATGAAAGCAGCAAAATGTGACACCAGGTATAGGGCTGGTGGAAACAGTTTGGCGGAAACAGCCCATGGGCCAAACTGGGATCTGTGTTGGGCTTAATTTGCCCTGCTGGCCAGAAGTTCCCTAGCTTTGCTGCTGACAGCACTGGGCTACATAGGCAATTAGCTGATCTTAATGTAAAGTTTCCTGCGTTCCAAACCAAGCTAGCAAACAGATCAAAAAATGCAAGTCGGAGTAGGTTCTTATTCGCATTGGGGTGGAGATGGACAACTGCTCTTAAGGCTGTCGGTTTGCTGGCATTGTTCCCCTACAGATAAAATACTTGGATCTCTCTGTTGCCATTTACTGCATTCCATTTCCAGTAGCTCACAGACAGATTTAGGGATGATCCTAAGAGTGCATTAGCATAAACAAAGGATTTTTGAAACTCCTCTCTCCCTTTCTCTCTGCTGGGTCCACAAATATCCTGCAAACGCAAAAGACCAGCTAAAGAGGGTAGCTAAAGGCTTCAAGCACCATTTGTCATGGGAAGGGCTCCAACACACCATACATTTAAAGCAGGCTCCCTCCCACTGCAAAGAATTCTGGGATCTGGAGTTTACCCCTGGCAAAGTGAAATTCCCAGCATCCTTAGCAAGTTACTGTTCCCAGGATTCCTATCCAGAGATGACGGGGATTGAACCTGGGACCTTCTGCACGCAAACAGAAGCTCCACCACTGAGCTACAGGGAAGGGACAATGGAATGACATACCTGGGTGGAAGCCAACCACGATGTCAGGCCGAGCAGCCTGCTGGGTCTCCACCTGCGATTCCCAGAAGTCGTGATAAAGGCCCTTGTAGCTGCTGAGGTAGACTCGTTCCCGGGGCCCGAAAGCCACCAACGGCGGCCTCATGATGGGCCCATCGACCACGTCAACACCCACCATCACCACCTCGATGCCCTGGTGCTTTGGAAAGATGCGGGAGAGCTCATCGTAGTCTGTCACCCGGGCATTCAGAGTCTCTACGTGGGAAGCTCCAACCACGTGCACCGTGATAGGCTTGGCGTAGGGGTCGAGGTGGAACAGGCACAGCCCCAAGCCAATGGTGGCTGGCCTGGACACAAAGTCCGACATCACCCGCTTGACAGACTCCAGGAGCTCCGCCTCCTCTGGCTTTGGCTTCCCAGCATTGGCCCAGAGGATGTTCATGTAACGCCCCGTCATGATATTGCTGAGCTTCTCCTCTAGACCGTCCTGCATCGAGAAGTAGTCCTCCCAGCCTCTCACCTCCAGGATTCTCTTCGTCCAGGGGCTTGTAGGGAAAGGGATGTCGCCTGTCGGAAGAATCGCAGTGGAACAAAAGCTTCAGATTGACTGGCAGACCTTTGGGTTCCTAGTGGGCCTTGGGATTCATTGGTTGTTGTTTTTTAAGGTGCCCTTGCCCAACCTTTAAGTCTGCCTGCTGTAATACACATATTTTTAATAGTTTATTGTCAGGTAGAGTTGTTTTTCTTTAATTGGAAACTGTGATTAACGAATGAATAAATAAAGGGCATAACCTGATTCTGAAGATTGGCCAGCAGAGGATTCGGTGGAAGCACTGCAACGCAGGTGGCACATCAGAATGGCCGCGGCCATGACTGAACACCCCATAGAGCCATTCTGCCAGTGAAGATACACTAACAGAGCAACTGAGAGAGGGCAGAGGGGGAAAAAACACACCAGCACTGAATCTCATGCCCATGGCAGGCTTACCTGTGAAAACAAGCCATTCCACTAGTCGGTCGAGAGCCACCAGTTTCAGCTTCTTGCAGACCTTTTTGTGTGTGGGCCAGTTGGCTCGCTGGCATTCTGAGCCGCAGTAATAGACATTCTGGCACCTGGGAGTGGATGGAAGGTTGCCAAAAGGTTCAGCCTACCAGACCCCACTGGCTTCAATATCCATAGCAAGAAGTGATCTTTATTCACTGCCTATATATGGACGATCATATCTCAACTTGGGATATGAACGAGCCTTTGCTCAGAGCCGCTTTGCTCTTCCCCTTTGCGGGAACCACAGAGAAGCCAGGAAGCATCTCCTTAGCCATAGTTTCCTGATTCATCTGGCTGGGAAACAATGGTTGCCTGCTTTGGATCCTAAAACAATTTGTAGCTTGATATACTGGTTTGTTCCAAAGCAGGCAGCCATAGTTTCCTGGTTTGGTCACATGCACATTTATTTGCTTGATGTATTATGCTTAAAAATGTCATCTGGCCCTCCATATGTTGTTGAGCTACAACTCCCACCAGCCCCAGAAAAAATGGTCAACAGCAAGGGATGGTGGGAGTTGCAGTTCAGAAATATCCAGAGGGCCAAAGGCTCTCCTGATCTAGGATTTCTTTCATTGATTAACAGTTCTATTATTATTTCTTAACCTTTTGCAGCGCCGCAGGCTTTTAGGATCAGGCATTGATTCCGGAAGCTTCTTGCACTCAACACAAAACTTGAAAGTGTCCTCCATTTTCTGGAACATCTCAAAATAGGACCGGATGCCAAAATCCGTGCACAGTTTTCTGCCTTCCACTGCAGACCTGTGAAGAAACAGCACAAACAGGGACCCTCTTGTTTTACTCAGTTGTAGGTGAGCTTATTCTGGGCACCTAGCAGTGAACAAATGCTCTAAATATACAAATAAATATCAGCAAGGCTTCTTTCTTTCTTTAATTAAGTTTGTTCTCAGAAACAAAACTTGTAGCAACACCATACCAAAACTGTTCATTCAGCTGCCAGAATGTTAGGTAAATGGGGATGTACTGTATTTTTTTATTCTTTCTTTTTTTAGGATTAGGGGTTAGTTTGTGCATTATGGAACATGCTGCCTGTGACTGAAGGAGTAGTGGCCCAAAACATCTGGCTGGGAAAGACTGGGCTAGAGACTCTGCAGAGGAAGAACAAGAAAGCGTGTATCTCACTCTTAACAAAACCAAAATGTTTAACAAGGCATTCTCAAAAGGCCAAATAAATGTGGATAGTGATTTATTAGGGATCAGGAAATCAGCACGGCCCATGATGAGCAGGATCAGTTGGCGTGTATGAGGTTAAAGAGATATCCCTCCTATCTTACTAAGGCTCATATTTCAGCTCCCAGTCTTGGAATGAACATCTCCTGACTCCCTGAGTGGAGATTCTCACTTGCCGGCCTGGTTCCTAACAACTTCTGTGAAGCTATTAACACACACACACACACACACACACACACCAAAACCAGGATTTTCAGCATCCTCTGAAATGTCACCCCCACCTACATTTACCAACAAACCTCACCTGTAGTCATCGTAGCTCTTCATGTTGAGTTTTTGAAGGATGACCTGCGACAAACCTGGGACGTTGCTGTCCATAGCCAGGAAACCCAGAGAGTCCATATTGGGTCCTGTAACAACTGGCGTCTCCTTGGGAGTTTTTTTGGCGCGACTGGATTTGCAAGCCCCAGCTTTGTTCCTGTGAGCCATCTTTGGGGGTTGTTGGAGGATCCAGAATCTGAATCAATCTGTAAAGAAAGATTTTTATTTATGCCTATTTCTGTATTTATGGGTCATCTTCCAGGAAGAAGCTACAGCAGGGTAGTGGTGCCTGGAGCCCGTTAAGAACGGTAGGATGCAAAGCAGGGAGCCCAACAGTAGGTGGCGCCAGAGCCAACAAGCAGCCAGGTCCAACAAATGCAAAAGGTTGAGATGCTTCAGTCAAGGGGCAAAGTGTGCTATGGTGGTGAGAGACACAGGAAAACCGGAGGACTGTACCACATGTTTCATCAAAATGGGTCAACAGGCTCTGTGTCTCAGCTGTTTGATCTCCCTTTCCTATTACCCTATCCTTCTTTTATATGCCACCTGTCTGTTATAGGGTGTGGGACGGAATTTATTTTATTTTTATTTATTTCACAAAATTTATATAATGCTTGATTGCAATGATACCTAGAAAGCGCTTTAAGAAAAGAATGAAACAATAAAATTATCAGTTAAGAAACAGTTTAATATGACTATGTAAAACATTCAAAAACTGAAATCAACAATAAACTGAAATAAAAACAACCAAGATTAAAACATATGTCAACATTCTGCATGTTTGAATAGCCCTACCTAAACAAAAATATTTTCAGCAGGTGCTGAAAAGACTGAAGTGAAGGTGCCTGCCTGATATCAATAGGCAGGGAGTTCCAATGTTTGTGTACAGCTGCACTGAAAGATCAGTTTCTTACAAATGTGGGCTGAGTATTATGTGGCACCTGTAATAGCACCAGATCTACAGACTGAAGCAAACTGGGCATACATGGGGTAGGGCAATCTCGCAGGTAAGTTGGTCCCAAGTTAAGGGCTTTATATACTAATAGTAAAACCTTGTACCTAGCCCAGTAGGAAATTGGCAACCAGTACAGGTGTTATATGCTGACAGAGTCTTACTCCTGTCAGCAATCTGACTGCAGCATTCTGCACTAACTACAGCTTCCGGATCAAGCGCAAGAGAAACCCCACATAGCAAAATGAGATAGCAAAGCTATTTCTGTCCATTGGCTCATTTGGGACCCTCTAGCTCCTTCGCCTCCTGGGAAAGGCGTGTAGCTCTGCAACTCAGATCAGGTCAGGGGTGTGGAAAGGGTTTTGGCTCCATGGGCCAGACCATCCTTATCAGGACGAGCCACATGGCCCAAACGTGACAGGTGGCCGGGGTCGCCCACTCTGTCAATCAGATGACATCATTATGACATCACATGAAAGAAACACTGATCATAGGACTGGGAAAGCACTCCCCTCCCAAAAAAGAAGCCTGCATTTTATAGGCATCACTACATGTGCAAGAGGAGTAGTAGTAGTAGTAGTAGTAGTAATAATAATAATAATAATAATTTATTTATACCCACTCTGGGCGGCTCCCAAAAGAATATTAAAAATACAATAAAACATTAAACACTTCCCTAAACAGGGCTGCCTTCAGATGTCTTCTAAAAGTCAGATAGTTGGTTTTTTCATTGACATCTGATGGGAGGGCATTCCACAGGGCAGGTGCCACTACTGAGAAAGCCCTCTCTGCCTGGTTCCCTGTAACACAGCCAATGTCTGCAAAAAGCAGGAGTTTCTTTGAGGTTGGGGGACCTGCTTTCCCCCCCCCCAAGAGGCACCTCTTTTCCCAGGAGGATTAAACCTGTACTGGTCAGCAGCCGAGCTGGGGTTAAATCCTGCTTGTGTTAGCTGTGCATGCCTCTTCATTAAGTGACTGAAAGGCCTCAGAGGAAACATATAATCTGTTCCTCCTCCCCTTGTAGTCCCTTGGCCTTAATACATAGCCTGCCGATTCCATTCAGGCTGCCTCAGTGGGAGAGATGAGTGGCTTTGCCAAAAGACCAGCTCCACCAGGCGCCTCCTGAGCTGTTTCAATGCCAGGAGACCATTGTAAGAATTGGCACCTGAGTTTGCTTTTTCTCCTCTTCCCTTTCTCCTTGTGTGTCATGCTTTCAGTGACATGTTTTCAGTGAGTGCATGTAAGCCAGACCTTCTGACTGAAGAATGGGCTACAAATGTTCTATATGAGTAGATATCTGGTGGGGCCAGGGACCTGCGATTTTGATGCGGCTATCATTTTTTCCAGCATTGCAGAGGGTTGTACTAGATGCCCTTTAGGGTTCCCTTCCAACTCTGCAGTTCTATGATTCCCCTTTCTTTTTTTCTTCCTCTGATCTGGCATGGTATGTTCACGAAGCAAGCAGATGAGTCTCCCTGAGGTTAGCTGCGAATACATTCTCCGCCGGCTAACAGGCCTGCCTCTTCTCTTCAGCCTCACACCTGCTCCAGTAAATCATCCCATCATTATATGATACCCACTGGAGGGTGGGCAGGATCAGATTGAGAGCAAGGCATTCGCTTGGCCCCCATCCAGAAAAACCAGCATCCAGTGACACCACAACTGATAGTCACTTGATACGGCGCCTTTCATCCGATGGTTTGTCAGCCTGCTTACAAGGAGCTCAGAGGCAGCGGTGGCTGGCGGAGTTGAGGTTGAGCCCTGTAACATGTTTTTTTGTGTGATTGTTGTTGCCAGAGTTCAGGCGGGGTGTGGGTAACCCCCAAGGGAGACAGCAAAGAATATGCAAAAATCAGAGGAGCTGCAAAGCTGAAATTTTGGAGAAGCTGCAATGCTGAAATTTCAGGGAGAACAACCCCCACCCCGTTCATTTTGGCTCAGAAATTCTATTTATCTCATTTTTATTTTTATAAAAATAGTAGTAGAAGAAGAAGAGTTTGGATTTGATATCCCGCTTTATCACTACCCGAAGGAGTCTCAAAGCGGCTAACATTCTCCTTTCCCTTCCTCCCCCACAACAAACATCTGTGAGGTGCGTGGGGCTGAGAGACTTCAAAGAAGTGTGACTAGCCCAAGGTCATCCAGCAGCTGCATGTGGAGGAGCAGAGACGCGAACCCGGTTCACCAGATTACGAGTCTACCACTCTTAACCACTATACCACGCTGGCAGTAATAATGTGTGCAGTCAGATATTCTGAGTCCGTTATTGTCCAAGGTGTTACTATTAGCATATAAAGCCCTAAACAACTTGGCTACCCCATATATACGGGTGGCACTGTGGTCTAAATCACTGAGCCTCTTGGGCTTGCCGATTAGAAGGTCGGTGGTTCAAATCCCAGTGACGGGGTGAGCTCCCGTTGCTCTGCCCCAGCTCCTGCCAACCTTGCAATTTTTTTATTTTTATTTTTTTAATTTTAACATATAAATTATAAAATGTACCACAAAGCTTATCACTTATACAATCTTTTTGGACTTCCATCAGCACCTCTGATGATCCACCGTTTTCACCACTTCTTATGCTTTCCTTAACTTTATATTGCCTTTACATCTCTTAACAAATCATCCTTCCCCTTATCCATTTTTACAATACTTCTAATAATACTCCTCACAAAACTTTTTGCAACCCTACAAACGTTGTCTGTTCTTCACAATTACTTTTCAAATAGTCTGTAAATTTACTCCAGTCTTCGTGAATTCCTGGTCTCGCCGGTTTCGAATCCTTCCTGTTAGTTTATCTAATTCTGCATAGTCCATTAACTTCATCCTCCATTCTTCAATCGACGGTAACTCTTCTTGCTGCTGTTATTGCATATAAAAAGAGCTTAAATTCTTTTCTGTTTATATCACTCCCCACAATGCCCAATAGAAATTGTCAGGGGTTCAGGAGCAGAGGCACAGGGAAGGGAGGAAATGGAGAGCGAGGGGGAGGAGTCCGAAGGAAATGTCAGCGATGACAGCGGTCCGAGGTCTCTGAGTCTTTCCAGTGAATCGGATGATTCACAGAAAGGGGCTCCCATGGTAAGGGCAAGGGGGGTGCCTAGGGGGACACCCCAGGAAGAAGGGGCCAGAGGGGACTCAGAGAGCAGCAGTTGGAAATCCGGACCAGCGTCCACACCAGAGTGCAGTAGGGGGGAGGAGTCCCAGGCATCGGGATCAGGCGGCGCGCTGCCAGCGGGAGAACATGAGGGAGGATTGACCACGCCTCCGTCGGGGAGCGAGGAAACGGTCAAGAGGAAGGTTGAAGGCTGCGCGCGCGCGCCAAGTTCTAATGTACAGGAGGGTGGCACTGTTGGCAGCCCGGATAGGGAGCCAGGTCCTAAAGCCCGCCGAAGAGAGAGGGAGGAGTCAGGGGGGTCAACGTCTGCGTCGGAAGAGTCCAGGAAGGAAGGAACCCCGGGGGGTAGCAGGACCCAGAGGAGAAAGGAGAGACGGAAGAGGTGGAGTAAGGCTAGAGTCTTAAACTGGTGTACAGGGGGCGGAGATTCAGATGGAGCTTCGCCGGTCTAAACCCTAGACGTAGAGCTGGGGCGCTGCGGCTTGAAAATGGAAACTGTACTTCAATAAAGACTTTTGTACATTACTACCGGCTAGCGTTGGTCCTCTGTGAGCTGGGACCAGGAGCCAGCTCTGACAGAAATGCTTCTGGTTTCTTTATAAATGTATATTTCAACATTTTTTTCAACTCATTATATATCATCTCCCAGAAGCATTCCACCTTTTTACATTCCCACCAGGTGGTAAAATGTTCCCTCTTTTTCTTTACATTTTCAACATTTATTACTAATTTTATACATTTTGCCAACCTTGCAGTTCGAAAGCATGCCAGTGCAAGTAGATAAATAGGTATTGCTGCTGCGGGAATGTAAACAGCATTTCCTTGTGCTCTAATTTCCATCATGGTGTTCCATTGTGCCAGAAGTGGTTTAGTCATGCTGGCCATGTGAACCAGAAAGCTTTCTGAAGGAAATGAGCACCACACCCCATAGTCGCCTTTGACTGGACTTAACTGTCCAGGGGTCCTTTACCTTTTACCTATGTGCCCAGTTGACCACTTCAATTGACAAAACTGGCCCTGTTACAGGTGCAACATAATACTTGTTCTGCATTTATAATAAATTTATCTTTTACTGGGGCAGCTCCCACACTTTGGAACTCCCCGTCTATTGACATCAGGCAGGCACCTTCACTGTACTCTTTTCAGCACATGCTAAAAACATTTTTGTTTGGGCAAGCCTACCCAAGCAGGTAGAATGTTGACAGGTGCTTTAAACTTGTTTTTAGCTTATCACTTATTTTAGTTATTCTTTGAATGTTGCAAATAGTTGTTTGGAACTGCTTTTACTGATAATTTCATTGTTTTATTCTCTTTCTTATCCATTTTGACCCCCCCCCATTTTTTTTATTAATTTTCCAAATTTGTAACAAACATATCGACAAATACAAAAAGAAAACATAAAAAAACCACAAAACCCAAACATAGATCCTAACTGTAGTAGTTCCACTTTTTTAAACATTGTTGGGTGATTTCCTCGAATCCCCCTGGCTGAGTTTCCACATATATCATTGTAGCAGTTTTCCAAAACTAATTTCACCTAAAATTTACTTAGTCAATTAACCTCTTTCTTTCTTTTCATTTTAACTTTAAACATATTATTCAATAACATCACATATTTAAATCCTAGGCCAATTTGATACTTGCAAGTAATTCTATTTAAGTTATCTTAACATATTTAGCTAAATAGTCTTTAAATTTCTTCCATTCCTCCTGGTATTCCTCCTCCTTCTGGTCGCGGACTCTTTCGGTCAGATCAGCTAGCTCCCAAAAGTCCAGCATCTTCATCTGCCATTCCTCCACCGTTGGTACTTCTTGTAATTTCCAATTTTTGGCTAACAAAATTCTAGCTGCAGTTGATTTTTTATTTTAACAATCATGCGGCATATAAACTTTAATAAAATAGATAGATATTGGACAGATTCACACCATACATTTAAAGCACTTTATTCCACCCCTTCAGGAATCCTGGGTACTGTAGTTTGCAAAGGGCGCTGGGAATTGTAGCTCTGTGCGTGTGAAACTAGTTCCCGGGATTCCTTGTGAGAAAGCTGCATGCTTTAAATGTGTGCGGAACATGCTTTAAATGTGTGATGTGGACATTCCCACGATCTCTCTTGCAGGCAGCTACGGCCTGAAATGTGGGCTTATAAAAATGCTCTGCGTAGCTGAGCCCCTGGATTGAGTTTGACTGCCTGTCTCTCTGCCAGGTCTAAGTGGTTTTTAATTGGGGGAACTTCACTCTCGCTCATGATAAACGGGATCATTTAATTCCAGGCAGCTGGTTTGGCGTTGCTACCCTGACAGTCCCCTGCATTCTCGTTAGACAGCCATCATCTCTCTCTGTTGATAGAAAACAACAGTCTCTCAAAGCTGCACACACATAGAGGCACAACTTGGAGCCAATGCTACAGGCCAGGTTTCAGCTCATAACACACCTCTTGAAATTCCTCTGGCTCTTTAATTGAGCAAGGGATTTTCTCTGATACCCTTGAATGGAGCTCCTGTCATCGCCGTCCGTTTATTATCTTCTACACTGCCGTGTTTTGGCTTTACAAAGGAAGGAAGACGATTTCCTTTCCCGGCTCTACATTCTGTTTCAGCTGAATAGCTTAAGGCTGCACACACCCCATACATTCAGAGCATGTTTAAAGCACATGGCTTCGCTCAGAGAAACCTTCAGCTTACCCCTCACAGAGTTACAATCCTCAGGGTTCTTTAAGAACATAAGAAGAGCCTGCTGGATCAGGCCAGTGGCCCATCTAGCCCAGCATCGTACTCATCGAGCCAGTGTGGTGTAGTGATTAAGAGCGATGGACTCGTAATCTGGGGAACTGGGTTCGCGTCTCCGCTCCTCCACATGCAGCTGCTGGGTGACCTTGGACCAGTCACACTTCTCTGAAGTCTCTCAGCCTCACTCACCTCACAGAGTGTTTGTTGTGGGGGAGGAAGGGAAGGAGAATGGCAGCCGCTTTGAGACTCCTTAGGGTAATGATAAAGCGGGATATCAAATCCAAACTCTTCTTTTTCTTCTTCTTCTTCTTCTTCTTCTTCTTCTTCTTCTTCTTCTTCTTCTTCTAATACTGGCCATCAAGATGCCTCTGGTAAACTGGCAAGCAGGACCCAAGCACAAGAGCCCTCTCCCCTTCTGGGGTTTCCAGCAACTGGTATTCAGAAGCATTACAGCCTCCAAACATGGAGGCAGAGCACTGTTATCATGACTAGTAGCCACTGATAGCCTTATCCTCCATGGGTATGCCCAATCCTTTTCTAAAGCCAACCAGGTTGGTGGCCAACACTGCCTCCTGTGGCAGGGAGTTCCACAGTTTAACTATGCACTGCCTGAAGGAGTACCGGTACTTTATTTTTTCTCTCCTGAATCTTCCAACATTCAACTTCATTGGATGTCCACGAGTTCTAGTGTTATGAGAGAGGGAGGAAAGACCTTTCTCTGTCCACTTCATCCAAACCATGCATAGCTTTATAAAATTGGATCACGTCCCCTCCTGCTTGCCTTTTCTTCTAAACCAGGATTTCCCAAACTTGGGTTGCTTTTTGGACTACAGCTCCCATCATGCCTAGCTAGCAGGACCAGCGGTCATGGATGATGGGAGTTGTAGTCCAACAACAGCTGGGGAACCAAGTTTGAGGAAACCCCGCTCTAAATTTGCACATACCAAGAGATGCCGTTGCGGAATACTTTATTTTGGCAGGGGAATGAAAGAGATAAGGGTAGCTGGAGTCAGAGACAGGGGATAGGAGAAGACACACTCAAATGTCAGAGACCAAGATGACAAAAAAGCAGGCTCTGCCAACAAGGATGAGATAGCAATGCTATTCCAGTCCTGTGCCTTCAGTGGAGCTGGCCAACTGGCTGGCGAACAGAGCTGGGAGGGGCAGGGCAGGGGATGAACAGATGCAAAAGGGACCCCATTAATTGAGAGCTGCACAGGGAGCTAGGAGGTCTCCCCAGCTCACCTTACACAATAAGCCCAGTGTTTTGCAGAAGGGGGAATCCAGCAGTCATTTGTCAAACATTTAGGCATCATGCAAAAAGGGAGAGGAGGATAAAAGTAGCCATGGATCTGCAGAATAGTTGTATACCGTATTTTTTGCTCTATAAGACTCACTTTTTCCCTTCTAAAAAGTAAGTGGAAATGTGTGTGCGTCTTATGGAGCGAATGCAGGCTGCACAGCTATCCCAGAAGCCAGAACAGCAAGAGGGATTGCTGCTTTCACTGTGCAGTGATCCCTCTTGCTGTTCTGGCTTCTGAGATTCAGAATATTTTTTTTCTTGTTTTCCTCCTCCAAAAACTAGGTGCGTCTTGTGGTCTGGTGCGTCTTATAGAGCGAAAAATACCATACTCTGATTGAGAGGTATAGATGCAAATTTAGAAAGAATTTTTATAATTGAAACAGAAATGCAATTCATCTCAGCCTAGTGGAAGAAACTGTGGCCAGGTGAGTTGTTTGCCTGCTGTCCAGGTGAGATCTGTTGATGGGCAACTTTAAGCCCGCCCTCCTCTTATGAGAAGAGTCACACTATACATTTAAAGCATATTCAACACACATTTAAAGCACTTGACCCCCGCCACCCCCAAATTCTGGGAACTTTAGTATGCTATGGGTGCTGGAAATTGTAGTTCCGTGTGGAAAGGAATCACAGTTCCCAGGATTCTTTGGGGGAATGTCATGCGCTTCAGATATGCGTTGAATATGCTGCATGGTGTGGATCAGCCTCTTTAAACTGGACAGCCCCAGACTCTCTTCTAATGACCCTTCAAAGAGAAAGGCTGTCCTTTTCAAATTTAGACACATGGCTACTGATGTCAAATTAAGATATACAGCTCAAAGCTATGAGCAGAGAAGGGCTCCTCCGGATGACCTATTTATTAAGCATTCATCCTGATTTGTTTGCATAAAGTTTATGCAAACAAAAGGTTGGATTGCATCTAGTCTTTAATGAACATTTGTTTTGATTGTGTAGTGGTCATGCGACAGTGAGCATTCATCCTGTTCCTGCATTCATCCTGATTTTCTTGTGGGGTAGTTTACGAGTCTTCCCAGTAATCACACGTTCGTCTCACCCTTTTTGGTGCATTTCCCCATTCCTTTTCTAACTGCAAAATGTCCTCTTTCTCCTTTTTAAACAAGAAGTAGATCTGTTGCAACAGAGCACCTGTCTGCTGGGGTTTTTTTACGTCTTCCTGCTAGTCGTTTACTCTTCCCGCACATTTCAATGCATTTCCCCATCACTTTTCAAATGGGAAGAAGTCCATTTCTTTTTTTAAAGCGGATTTGTTGTGCTCGGGTGACAGAGTCCTTTACTTCACTCTATTTGCACAAAGCTAGATTCCCCAGTGTGCCCTTGAGTCCCTCCCACAAAACGCAGACAGTCTGGAGGTGCCCAAATACAGAACGATGGAGACAGGAATAATTAATATACAGTGGTGCCTCGCAAGACGAAATTAATTCGTTCTGCGAGTTTTTTCGTCTTGTGAATTTTTTGTCTTGCGAAGCACGGTTTCCCATAGGAAATGCATTGACGGTTTCCCATAGGAATGCATTGACAGTTTTTTTAAAAAAGGCGCAAGACGTTTTCGTCTTGCAAAGCAAGCCCATAGGGAAATTCGTCTTGCGAAGCAACTCAAAAACCAAAAAACTCTTTCGTCTTGCGAGTTTTTCGTCTTGTGAGGCATTCGTCTTGTGAGGTACCACTGTATGGGCCTTTCTATACAATAAGATTGGACACGCAGCCTTATGCTGAGAAAAAATACCCATACATCCAGCACACTGTGATATGTGATCCGTCAAATGAATATTTCTGTGAATGAACATAATGAATTTAAAAGGGCAGGTGGAGAAAAGGGGTAAGACTGACAACTGCACAAGTATCTAGTTAGCTGGCAGGCATGCCTGCCATTTATTTTGCACTAGCAAGAGGAAGCTTGGCTCCGTACGCAATAGAAAAACTTGCTGCAACTCCTTTTCTGGATGTTACATTTATATGCCCTTGGATAGAGAAGCAGGAGTAAAGTTCTGTTGGACAAAACAGAAATAAAGGTAGCTAACAAAAATTACTTATAGTTACTGGGGCTGCAAAAATATCTTTAATGAAGGTTAATTGCAGTACTAGAAGAACAATTACTCGAACAATTGTGGTTTTTTGTATGTGCATTTAGATCCATCTGCATTACAGTCAGAGGCGGATTTAGGGGGGCGCAACTGGTTCAGTTGCACTGAGCATGGAGCCTTGGGGGTGCAACAGGGGGCGCCATAGAGTAGAAGGCGAGAGGCAATGTGGGCACTGAATGTTGGCGTCGCACAGGGCGCTGCTGAAAATTGAGACCCCACAGTCCGCCACTGCTACAGTTAAGAGACACACCATCCCTCCGTGAGTGTCAGTGACAGTCAGACTGTCTCTCTAAGATTTACCATTTGAATACAGTTATCTGGAAAAAAATGATTTACAAGTACGTTCATCGATAGCAAGAAGTCAAGAGATATGAAATAAGGAGACAAGCCGAAGCTGTTTAAAAAAAGCTTGAACTCCCTATGTAGAAGTTGATATGAAAATATTTATTTTTATTTTTTATTTTCTGAAATTTGTTATCTATCTTTCTATTTTTTATTCTTTGTTCTGTTTCTTTTTTCTTTTTATAGGCTCTATTTTTCTTTTTAGTTTTATTTATGTATATTTGATGTATTTACGTGTTCGCAATTTAAAAAATAATTTTTTTAAAGAGAGAGAGCGAGAGCGACACCATTCCTAGGCTGAACCCACTTGTAGGGACATGTGTGTGTGTGTATACAAATAAAAACCTTAAAGGGCACTTATGAAAGATATTCCAAAGGCAAAATAGGAGTAGCAATTAACCCCCACCCCAGGGAGAGAGGTAACAGGGATTATTCCTGTTAAACTAAAATTGTTGGAGGAGCACAGGGCATAGAGATTGTGAAAAGTTGATTGGGGTCTGCCATTGGGTTGAAGGCAGAAGGACTCAGGGCAGCAACAATGTGCAAGGAGGTAAAAAGATTGTGAGAGGAAGTTCTGAGAAAATCAGAGAAAGTCAACAGGCTAAATTTAAAGATCAATGCACAGTATGGGAAATTTACCTGCTAGACGTCTCTGCAGCTGGATTCTTCCTCTGCTGCAAATATCCCTTGAATTCTCCAGTATTGCTCTCAGCCTCCAACTGCAGAAATGCCAGGAAGAAAATCTCAGTCTAAGAATATCCTGCCAGCAGTTCCAGATCTTGACTAGGAAGGAGGACTCCTTCCAAACGGACAGGAGGGATGGGGAGGGGGGGGTGTTGAACTGAGCTTTCTCAATTGCTCAAAAGTTTGTACAGTATCAGGATCGTAATGAGCCAGCTGCCCCCAACAGGAAAATAGAGGACACTACAAGAGGCCCACACTCCAACTACCACCACCAAGCTACTTTTCACAGTTGTGGCTTCTCCCATGTGTAAAAAGGGAGAAATCATATACACTCGCCTTGTTGGGGTTATTGTGAGAAAGATGAAGGCTGTAACGCTCTATGGACCCAGAATCATAGAACTGAAGAGTTGAAAGGGATCCCAAGGGTCATCTAGTCCAACCCCCTGCAATGAAGGAATCACAGCTGAATAAATCCCTGAAAGATGGTCAATGAAGATCAATGGTAGGAACTGATGCAAGAGCCCTCTATTGCTCTTTCTCTCTACAAACAGCCTTGTTCAGCAGCAGCATGCCTTCTCAGTCAGACTTGGTCCTTTCCACACCATATGTCAAATCCATACCAAATATTTAAAGCACCCAGCTTCCCCCAAAGAATCCCAGGGACTGTAGTTTGTTACTGGGGATTGCAGCTCTGTGAGGGTAAACTGTAGTTCCCAGGATTCTTGAGGTGGTGGCACTTTAAAGATATGCTCTGTACACACCCAGATAAAGTTAAGAGCAGGGGAGGTAACAACAACATTTTAACCTAAAGAGTGTGTCTGGTCCTGTCTTTTCGAAAGCATCCATATGGTGCTGGAGGAGACTCTTGAGAGTCCCATGGACTGCAAGAAGATCCAAAGTATCCATTCTGAAGGAAATCAGCCCTGAGTGCTCACTGGAAGGACAGATCGTGAAGCTGAGGCTCCAATACTTTGGCCACCTCATGAGAAGAGAAGACTCCCTGGAAAATACCCTGATGTTGAGAAAGATGGAGAAGGGGATGACAGAGGACGAGATGGCTGGATAGTGTTCTCGAAGCTACCAGCATGAGTTTGACCAAACTGCGGGAGGCAGTGGAAGACAGGAGTGCCTGGCGTGCTCTGGTCCATGGGGTCACGAAGAGTCGGACACGACTAAACGACTAAACAACAACAACAACTTCAGATAGCATTTAAGAACACAATAATAATTTTGCTGGATCAGGCCAAAGGCCCATATAGACCAGCACCCTGTTCTCACAGTGGCCATCTGGATCCCTCTGAGAAGCCATAGCTTCTTTCTTTCTAAGCAATTTGCACCACCATGTGAGGGACATGCTTCTGCTGTTTCTTCCACTGCTGTCTCTTGGCTGGGTTGAAAATTTAACACTGGTAGTGCCATCAGTGGCACCTTGTAGTAAAACAGCGGCAAATGGCCAATGTGAACTTCTGACTTTCACCCACCAAATATTAATATAGAAGGGTTATTTTAAAACAGCTGTCAACAAGAGGTTTGGTATGGGGGGGGGCGGTTGGGGGGTAGATCACCCAGCGATTTAGCTGGGGTAGGTGGGGGAACACAAGTGTGTCCAACATTATTGGTTGCAAGAAAGTACTCATTTGGGCCTCAGAGACTTTCCGATAACAGAAAGTTATATGCCCTCAGAACATATGAAATGATAAGGAACATGGTTTTTCCCTCCTTTTCTTAATAAATTTTTTATTAACAATTTCAACATTACAAAATATCATCTTCATTATTTCCCCCACCTCCCCAATAAACCCTCGCCACTCCACCCCAAGACTTCCCTTGTCTCATCTCTCTGATTTCTCAACACATATTGTTCTCTGCATACTGTAAAATTGAATAAATCCTTATATTATCTATCTACTATATTAACCATCAATAGATTTGTATATGTCCTGCCAAGAAGTCCAGTTCATTTTGTTGTCTTTTTAGGTAATTTGTAAAGAGTTCCCATTCTTCTTTGAAGTCACAGTTGTCCTTATCTCGCAGTTTGTATGTCAGTTTAGCCAGTTCTGCATAGTGGAACATGCACTTTGTTTTCTTGCACCTCATCTGATGGTTATAATTCCCTCCACTTATTATTATTCGCAAATTTATTAAAGAAAGCAGGTGTTGAGAAAAGAAAAAAGCGAAGGAACGCTTCTGGGGGTGTAAAAACCCAGAAAAACTGTCAGCTCACATTGACAATACAATAACCACCGATGCCCTCCAAATAGGTATCCAAACTGCGTTGGCCCTTTGGGGGGGGGGGGCTGAAAAAGGATGTTCCAATGTAGCAAGGGCATTAAGGTCTTCAGACCATTGTGCGTATTTCTTTTTCCAGGCTCCAAGTATAAGTCTCTTAGCAACCATTACAGCTTGCAAAAAAACCACTTGCTAACTCCCTTCAAATCTAGGGGTCTGTGGGCTTCTGCTGCGCCCAGTAAATGCAACTCTTGTGGTGAAGACACCGCTGGTACAACAAACGCGTGCCCGGGCAGGCTTATTGCTAGGCAGGAGGCGGCTGCGAAACTGCGAAACCCTGTGAGAACCTTCGCTTGCCCACAACAAACATGGCAGCCGGAAGGTCTCGCGAGGCTTCCCCGGGCGAAGGAACGGAGAAGCGCTAGAGGCGCCCCCGCGTCGCTATGGCAACGGAAGATGCTCCTGCAACCGTCGCTGGGTCTCTGCGCTCTTCTGTTACCTGCGGGCGGGAGGACAGGTGAGCGCCTCTCATTCCCCGCTGCCCCCGGTTCAGCGCTCGCACCCATTTCCATCCAGTGCAGGGCGTGAAGGTGTGTTCCTTTGCTTTGATTCCCAAGAGTCGAAATTTTTCCAGTGAAAAGTGAACTTCAGCTTCCCAGGGTTGTATCCATCCAGCCTGAGTCCTGCTTAGAGTAGACCTTAATCTACTTAATGGCTGGCTCAGGCCCATAGATTTCAGAGGGTCTGCTCTGAGTAGACGTTAGTTGGATACAGGGTCAAGATAAGCTGTTTCATCCAAAAATACTTGCAGTGGTTTGCATCACAAACCCCTCGACCACCTTCTCTTAAAAGGGGGTGTTTGTATGTTTTTTTTTTAAAAAAGAAATCGGTTTAATGTTTATTTATGTTATTTAACATCCCTTTTTGCACACACAAGCCCTGCAGCAGTAATTGACATATTGCTGCCTGAGGCAGAGCAGCAAATGATGTATTTATCACTCAAGTCCAAGTGCTTAGTACTCAAGGCCAGCCAAGTTATTTTGGCACCTAAGACAGAAAATCTCATAAGTGCAGGGGGCGGGGATACAACACTATAATAAGTACAAATTAGGGCTGCAATACTGTTACTTGGAAGTAACTTACTGAGATGGCTGTTGGATCGCATTGTTGACTTTCAAAAAGGAAGTGATCTGAGAATGTTGGAGATTTATTGCAGCAATCAGCTGCAGGGTTATATTGTGCTATATTACCGCATTTTTGTGCTGTATATTTTATTTTATTAGTTTTCTATCCCTGCCTTTTCTCCAATGGTACATCCCTCCTCTTTAGCTTCAGAACAACACTGCAAGGTAGGTGACATTCAAAAAAAGTTGGGTGGCCCAAGGTCACTCTGTGAGTTTCAAGGCTGAGTGGGGATTTGAACTGGGATCTTCCTGGTCCTATTCTGACACTCTAGCCATCTCATAACACTTTGTTCTATACTACTCTGCATATTCTAGCCTACCCTGCAAGGTTGTTGTTGGAATGGTAAAATTGGGTAGAAACCTAAGTATATCAGTTTGATCCCCTTGGAGGAAAGGCAAGATATATATAAATGATAGTTCATGTTCCTCTTTCTTTTCTTCTTTTATTTAGCTGTATAGTCACCTCTATTCACCAGCAGATTCTTCCTCCTAATGGCTGTCTCACCTTCCTTTTTGCATCCCGAGGTGCCGGAAAGATTTGCCAAACTAGTGAACATCACAGTGCTGGATGGACACGACTTGGTAAATTTTCCTTTTGAGACAATTTTTATTTAACTTGAGTTCGGTATTTTATTTTGTATAGTACCACCACATTTATTTCACAATATTTATATACCATTTGATTGTAAAACAAAAGAAAACCTCAAGACAGTTTAAATAAAGAATTAAATAATAAAATTATCTGTAAAAAATAACAGTTAAAAACAACAATTTAAAACATTTTTTTCAAAAAAAAATCACTGATAAGGTCCAAATCAGATTAAAGCACATATCAGCATCCTATATGTCTAGATTGGCTTGCCTAAACAAACATGCTTTTAGCAAGTGCCAAAAAGAGTGAAGATGTCAATTGGCAGGGAGTTCTGAAGTGTAGGTGCTCTCTTCCACACTCTGTCAGTATTATTAAGTGCTGCACATAAATGAAAAATAAAACAAGTCATGCTCAAAAGTTTAAAGCTAAAAACAAGACCCCTCAGATTAGGGTGGCAAAGAAAGACACATGCTTATATTTCTCTCTAATGTTTTTGAATCTCAAATTTGGTCCACCTTTCAAGTTAGGTTTGATCTAGAACAGGGGTGGTGGTCCCCCAGACCCTTTAGGGGGAGTCCCTAGCCTCCTTTCCTGGACTTCTCCAACCCTCCTTGAGTGTTTTTGCCTGGCTGGAATGTGTCCTTAAAGTGAGATAATTCCTCTTGCTTGCTTAAATGGATGGAGAGAGGCATACAGGCATGTGGAGAAGAAGGAGTGTGTGA
The DNA here is from genome assembly GCF_965153285.1 of Podarcis tiliguerta. Taxonomy (NCBI): domain Eukaryota; kingdom Metazoa; phylum Chordata; class Lepidosauria; order Squamata; family Lacertidae; genus Podarcis; species Podarcis tiliguerta. The sequence goes on from NC_139547.1 coordinate 35,129,567, forward strand.
TCTTGTTCAGGTGGTGTGATACTTGAATCTGTCCCATACAAAAAAGACTGAGTGACACCATCTCCCTGTATGATAGAAAGGTGTCAAAGGAGATGGGCCAGTTACCTTTGTGCGTACTGAATACAATGGCATCGTCCTTGGTGACTCTGCAAAAGTGGAAAGTTCAGCAGAAGGAAGTGCGAAATATAATTTCACTACCACCTTTGACTGCCAGCCTGAAGGGCCACACAGCCTGGATGACATTGCACACAAACCTTTGCTATGTGAGTAAGAGTCTTCCTCCCTTGTTTCCCCATTTTAAACAGATGCTTCTGAATTGACAGTCACTTAGTCATTTAGAAATTGGGAAAGAAGAGATTGGTTTTGTTCTTTGATGATTTCAAGGGAAACAGTGTATCCTGTGCATATTTCATCCCCTGGAGCAGGCCTGCAATAACTACCCTCAAAGCACTTTTGTTCCTTAATCTTAATAATCTGGTTTGCCACTTTAAGAACAGAGTGCTGAACTAGATGGGCCACGGGCCTGATCAGCAAGCTCTTTCTATGTTTTTAGAATTTTTATAGCAACCAGAGCTCTTTTGCAGCCAGAACTTGCAGGAACTCAGTTCTGCCACCTCTCAGGTGGGTGCCATTGCCATTATAAGAGTACGAAGGAAGCACTCACGGTGAGTTCTGATACCTCTTTTTCTAGAAAAATAGCACTGATAGCAATGAGAAAAGTAGGACTTGCAAAATACTATCTAATGAGTTTGTGAGTGAGATGAATTTTGAACTTTGTTTTGTAGCTCCCATGTCACATTTCTGTATTTTTTAAGTTTTATTAAACCAACCTTGGCTATAGCTCATGATTTATATAGAGAGAGCTAAACTGTGAGCCCAGGTACAGACAATTTAGTAAGTCAATGTAATGGTTCTATGGGTTTCTCGTGCATAAGCCGGTGCAAACACCTGGCTGGATTGCCTGAGTGAACCTTTTCTGTCCGGACAGCCACTCACCTGTGGCTGTCTCAATCGCTGTCAGAATCCGTCAGTGGGCATTTCTTAAACTTCTTCCAGCAAAGAAGCTCTTTGACGCCTAGTCTTCTCCTACTCTCTCTGCGCAAAAGCCTTCTCCGCAAGGAGGGCGTAGGCAGCGGAGGACCCCTACTCTCCCCGCTGGTCCCTGGCAAGGAGTCATGGGACCGCCTCGCCGCTTCCCCCATCTGCCCCCCTTCTCCACTGGTGCTACGCTGATTCTCTTCCCCAGAAGATGGGCTGCCTCTCCCAATCCCGGGACACTCTCTGGAATCCCTCTGGATTTTGCTCTCTCCCTCCGGCACTGATGGCAGTTCCCTGACAGTCAAACTGTGACTTACTGCAGTGAAGCACCAATACATTTAGGGAAGAGCAGAGTGGCTGGGATCTTCTCTCCAGGATCCCACATGTTTGCACCAAGTCATGGCCTGGCTTAGCAATTCTTGAAAACATGGGCCACAAATTACGAAGCTGGCTTGTTTCAGTTAACTATAGTTGAGATTAAACACATATTGTAAAAACAGACAGCACCTCCCTCAGTGATCTATCCCTTCAACATGATCAGGGTATCGTAATGTAACACATGCCTGCTCATTTTCTTGATATTGGTCTGAATGATTTCTCCAAAATGTGATGCTATTGAAATTATGGACAGGATCCCTGTTTGGACAGCTAAGTGGGAGATGCAGGGCTGAGCTACTTAGATATGTGATTTTTCATTGGCCAAATTACAGAATGGGTTTTTACTTTTGTGCCTGGCTTAGGGAACCCCTGGACCCTGGAAAGGCATGCCAGAGAGAGTTAAACTAGGGTTATTCAAACGGTCGGGGCAGTAGTTTTCTGAGTGTCCCTAGGATTTCTGAGAAGCCTAATGATTCTTGAGAAGTTCTTCAGTGAGATGATGGTAGGGGTAGCAGCCATTTTTAAAAGAGAAAGCATCCCACTTCCATACTGCTGGGTGCTTCTGCATCACAGATGTTTAAGGAATGTTATGTTTGGTATTCCCAGTCACTGTAACAGAAGTCTTACCAAAGGAGAAGAAGCAGAAGGAAGAGAAGACCATGACTCTTGGTCAAGCTGTGATGGACCTTCTACCTTTACTGGAAGGTTGGTGATAGAATTCATCCTTGGTTTGCTTTATCCCTTTCCTTGGAATGCACACTATGGAAGTTATACAGTGGTCTAGTTCGCACTTAACACTAAGCCATGGCTTACTTAGTTTAAACTTGGCTTGTTTGATTGTGTAAACTCAGTTCTGTAGCTTGACCAAGAGCAGCTGATGTGGTAGGTGGGTTGGTGTGTCTGGACAGTGTGGGGTGGGGTGGTGGTTGATGTCCGGCTGTGTGGGCAGGCTGGTGGAGCCAATCTGGTGCTGTTACTGGTGCACATGCACAACCCTCCCCTTGCCCCCACACTGGCATACCCCATACAGGTAAGCAGCTGTTGGCAGGAGGGCAGCTCCACATCTCCACACTGACTGCTCCAGAGCTTAACTATGCTTGGTTTGTTCCCAACAACTCATGATCACAAGCCATGGTTTATTGGCAGCTTACAAACCATGGCTTGTTCTAGCGCTGGCTTGTTATTACCTATGAACCCATCTTGGTTTGTTAACTATGGCTCATTTGCCTGCTCCATCCCAGATTCTTGCCAGCCTACAGAGCAGCGTGGCAAGAGCAGCTGCGTTTCCTGGTGCTTTCCCAAAAAACTTCCTTTTAACACTGCTTGGCCACACCATCTTTTGTGATTCCCCTCCAAAAATTATTTCTCTGCAGGACTCTGTGAATTTAGTGCAACACTTCCACTATACCCTGTGCTAGGCTCTCCCCTGGAGACCCTCCGGCCAGATGCCAAGGTATTTAAAAAAATAATAATAGAGGCATTTCTTCAAAGAAACTGTATGCAGCAACATAACTTCAATATCTATCCTGCCTTTTTGCCTGGCTATATGTTTCCAGCTTAAACTTAATATATAATAAACATAAGGTTTTCTTTTTAAACGTAAGACAGTTGACTGAAAAATATACTCTGTTCCAACTGCTGCTCTCCAAGGGTTGTTTAGTGAGACGTGGAAATCCACCCACCCCCAACCCCCTATTTCATTTTTGTGCCTGAAATAAACACCTCCTCATGGTTTATTTGCTTATTAGTGTGTGTGCAGTGCTCATCATTCAAAGCATTTTTATCCAGCTTCAAAGCAAAAATATTTTTAAAATTACTCCCAGGTTGTCTTACAAAAGTGTCAGTGACAAGTAAGGATGGGGAGAAATTTGGTTCAGTTCACACTTAAAGGAGGATCTACCTAATTTGCACTTGCTGAAACAATATGCAAAGTGAAACACAGCCATCCTTCAGATTCACACTTTTCTGAATTCTGCAGTGCATTGCCCAACTAAGTAATGTGTACAATAATGATATACTACAGTAAAGTGTTCATACAAATGCATATATTGTTAAAAATAATACACAAGAATGCATTATATTATGGGAAACAGTTTTGCAAAAATGTGTATATTTGGGGAAACTGCATAGAAAAATGTATTACAAATATTTTCCACTAAAATGCTGATGAGGACCTGTGTTTGTTTTAAATTCCAAGCAGATGTGGAGAACTGAACTTAAGACTTGATAAGATAGTCCCTGCCCCCAAGTTCTTAGTTTATTGACACCACTGACTTAAAATTGATACAACCATCATTCCTTTTTCCTGATGAACTCTGAAAATCCCTGGGATCCCTTGAGGAACACCATGGCAAGTTGAACTTGCATAAAAGCAATATACAAGTTTATAGTGCTGGCATACCCCAAACCTGATCTTGTTTTTGTAGTGCGTCATCAACGTAACAGTATCTGTGCAGGAGAGTCTGCTGTCCCCATGGCAGCTGTCCGAGGGCAATCTCCTTAGAGTGACCGTGGAAGGTGTTTATTCAGTCCCTGAAACATTCCTGCCCACTGGGCCCCCACAGAACTATATGATCGGCTTGCAAGTGCCTGCTGTTGGCGAGGTGAGTCCTGCTGGGATCCTGAACTCTTGTCTTTACTGTGCTCTTGCTCATGCTTCTCTGTAGTCACAGGGTGCTGTGATTGGGGTGACTAGTTAGTAATAGCCAATAAGACCTCCGGCAGCAGCTGGATCTTCCAGGAGGCTGGAGAAGAGAATTCAGCATCACTCCCCCACCCCCCAGTTCCCTTTTGCTGCTGTTAGGCTCCTCTCAGGAGCAATGGGAGAGCCAGCTGTCAGTCTTCTAGTCTGGTGAGAAGACCAATCCCCTCTGAACTGTATTTAAGCCTGGCTTCTGAGGCTTCTTAGAATAAGACCCGCACAATCATTAGAATTTTATTGCCTGCTAACTTCCTTTTTTTGCTTTACACATGAGTCTATATTAATTATTTTGTAATAATTGAATTTATTCTCTGTCTACTAAATCATTTATTTATTTTTGCTTCCTTTGTATTTATATGTTTTATAAACCTTTCTTTCTGCAATCTCCATCCTGCAATGTTGTGTATTTGATAATAAATGGATGTCCATTGTAAACTGCTTTGGGCACAGCTTACTGTGAAAAGGTGGCATATAAATGAAGTAAATCAATTAACTGAGGTAAAAACCAGAGGCTTCTCGCTCCAGTTGTAAGATACTAGATTTCTAATTAGTTACATATTTGATTCTATAATTAATTATGATAGTTTTGGGCATAGTGGATGGCAAGATGAACAATGTCGATTTGGGTGGAAGCTGAACTGTAGCAGAACAGGACAGGAGCAGAGAATAGGATGGAAATCACTGTCTCCTTACATCCATATGCATGGTACACTTAATGCAGAGTGCAGTACACTTAACACATAGTACTGTACACTCCCTACCCCTCAGCGTTTGTTCCCTAAGATGGCTGCCTCACCCTGCCTAATGTTAGGGCCAGCCCTGTGAATTCAGATCCATACACCACATGATAGATGTGGAGGTGGCTAACCATCCCCTGCCTCTGCCCCTGGAATTGTTGTGTGTCCTTCAGCAAGTCACTGGCTCATTCCCTGAACAAGCCTCAGGTTTAATGGTGGTCCCCTGTCTGGATTTGGAGGGCAAGTGCAAATCATAGTTTGTCAGTATGGATGTGATGGTAGGCTGTGGTATACTGTGAAGCAGGAACTCAGAGGGGAAATTAGAGCCTGTGAGGGATGAAGGGTCAGGGAGGAGGAAGAATGTGAGCCTGAGGTTTGCTATTGTGATGCCAAATTGGCGTTTTGTGTTAGAAACACGCTGAGCCACTGTTTTTCCACCTCCCTTGTAAAATTTGGAAAATAGTGGCCTGTCTCATACAAGCCATTTGGGGGATGCCACAGTGGAAACTTAAAAGGCACTTTGCAAATTAAAAGATCTATATAAATCATTCTTAGTCCTCTCTTTTGTAACTATACTGGGGTGTTTATTAGGGTGTGTCTGTACCCCATTTGTATCCACGCCACTCTATACTATACTGCATATGTGTGTGTGTTACTTTTCTGATTACGTGAATCCTTTATCCCTTATGATCATTCCAGAAAGAATGCCCCTTCCTGTTCAAGAATGGAGTACTGAAGTTTGGTGGCGAGAAAGAACCACTACCCCGGCCCAAAAAGTGGCCGGTCACCAACATCTTAGCACCAGGGGGGCAGAATATCCCAGACTCCTTTATCGTTGGTGGTGCTTACGAGGAGGAAGATGGAGAGATGAACACACTGGAGGTGACTTTGAAAGAAAGAGCTGGGACAGAATATAACCAGAGTAGCTATTTAGAATCATAAAAATGTGATAATTGCTGAGATAAGTCAGGCCAGTGCCTAGTTTTTCCTGAAACCTTGTCTTTTGGTACTGGAGAGCCAACAGAGAGTATAATAGCCAGAAATGAATGCGATGACTTACACTTCTAAGTCTAATGTGCAAAAAAAAGCATAGGAAGCATCAGAAGGATGGTGTCTGGAGGGAAGCATCTTTGGAGATATGTTTGCTTCCACTCATCAACTATTCTCCACACTAGAATGTACTTTGCCCATTGTGTCCCATCCCCCCAAATTTCTTTCTAGTGCCCCCATTGAAAATAAGCACTAATTTATATAGTGACTGAAATGAGGGTTTCCTGCTGCAGAATTTATTGTTTTCTTTACGTCCTGATTTCTAGGGCTTCTAAGTCGTTCTTTTCTTCCTTTCTTTTTAGGATAGAGATCTCAGGATCCAGGCAGAAACTGTTAAAAAACGGATCATGTGGGACTTGGAAAGGCGCTGCTACTTAGATCCTCTTGCTGTGATCTGGTGAGAAAACATAGGCCTTTCTCCATGGGCTCATAACCTACATAGAATGGCCCAAAGGAACTAGATGAGGCCTACTGCAATACAGTGGCTAATAGCAAAGAACTGGCAATCTTGTGGGAGAGAATTTCAGACACTATTGGGTGGCCGAGATTTGGCTGGCCTTGACCTGCTGTACAAAAGTTATTATGACAGTTACTGAGATAAAGCTCTATATCAGTGCTAAGTAAGTGTTAAGGGAAGGGCCAGAGCTCAGTGGCAGAGCATCTTCTTTGCATGCAGAAGGTCCCTGGTTCTATACCCAAGCATCTCCAAGTAGGGCTGGGAGAGACTTCCTGCCTGAAACCTGCTGCCAGTCAGCATTGACAAAACAGAACTGGAAGGACCAATGGTTTTACTCAGTAAAAGGCAGCTTCCTACATACCTGTGTGCATCTATGGCTTGGTTTGCAGTGGTGTCTGTGGCACATCAGATTATTAGTAATAGTATTGTAACATTTATATCTTGCCTTTGCTTCAAGGAATTCAAGGTATTAAGCATGGCCCCCTCACCCCATTTTATCTTCATAACAACCTTGTGGGGTAGGTTAGGCAGAGAGAGAAAGTGACCAGCCTAAGGTCACCCACTGAACTTCTGGGGAGGGCTGTGGGAATATAAACCTGGGTTTTCCCCATTCCTAGTCCTAAATAGGCAACCATACTGACTGCCAGTGACTGCAGGGGTGCGAACAACCCATGCATTCTGCAAAGCAAATAAGAATAACCATAACGGTGAGCAAGTGACATGTTGCTTGAATTTCTGGTACTGGACAGAAAGCGGCTATTGCTCTGTGTCTGCTTCTCTGTGGTGCAAACCCTCTACACCTGGCATTAGCAGTGAGAGTGGCAACAAAATTTAGAGCCAAACCAGAAGTGTCAGTCAGGACTCCATTACTTGGCTGTGACTGCTGGCTGACACACATGTTTTCTGAGCAAAGATGTATGGTATATCCACATTTTCAGGTGTATTCATACCATTGGTGGCCATTTTGTTCATTGATACAAAAGACTAATTGGTGTTTCATCTTTGTTATATTCCATATTTTCCTCCCAACAGCCTTGTGAGGTAGATTAGGCTGACAGATGGTGACTTCAGGGGCAAGTGGGAATTTGAACCCCAGTCTCCCAAATCCTGGTCCAGCACTCTAACCATTACATCACACTGGTCTAGAATAAATATTGTTTTCTGCCTGTCTTTCTCTATGCCACAGTTTTCGAAAGCGGATTGCAGATTGTCGGTACTGGCCTGTGGAGATGACCAGAGTGCCTGTGGTCACTTCCACCAAAACAAAAGGTGGAAAAGGAGACAAGGTAAAGCATCTGTTATACTTAAGCATGAAAGGTGAGAACAAGTGGATGCTTAAATGTTGCCTTGATTCATTTGTTAGAGGTATTATGCCTAGGGAAAATCTGCAGCTTAATGAAGAAGGTTCAGCCTTCCAGGGGAGAGTCAGTCATGAACCAAGTGTGGACTTTAGTTGGCATTAATGGAGGCAGAATGTGCGTGTGTATTAGAGACCTGAATCATGTATACACATTATTATTATTTTATATTTTGCATTACCCAGAGAAACAGAAAAAGGTTTCAAAGCAAAAGAAGAGCATTTGTATAATTAAAAGTGTTTAATCATACTGGTAGAGCCCTCATGGATGCTACGAGTCATTGCCCTATATCTTTTGTTGTTACTTGCCTGGATGTGTTCTTGAGACAAAAATGAGCTCTGCTTATTGATCAGTTGGTTTTTCTTTATTACATGCAAGAGGCCGATTGCCTTTTTGTTCATTGTCTCAGGGAGGCTCAGCTGGAAGTTCCTTTCTTTGCCAGGACCTCATGCCATAGTGCTGCCTAAAACCTTTTCTTGAAAGCAAGGCCTTGTCCCACTTGTGTGGGCTTTCACCCAGCACACATTCGAGAGCACTTATACCCATCTGCCCCATGATTATCTCCAAGATCGTTTTGATCACTTGCCTCCTGTTATGAACTCCCTTCCTTGCAGACTCTCCAAAGTCCAAACCTGAGCACCTTTCACAAGCCCTGTGAAGCTTGCATATTTCAGGATGACTTTCAGTGCTCGGAGCTGAGTCAGCAAATGATGGGAAAAGTTCTGGGAATTTGCTGAAATGTTCTTCTGTTTTGTTGCTGTGATTCTGTTCCCTCTTTGCTTTGCCTGCTTGCTGTGAGCTTTCAGGACTATAGATTGAGGGGATCTATAAATCTCTGTTTTTCAATTTCCAGGGAGGAGGAGGTGGTGGAGAAGAAGAGCAGATTTCCTTTCATGGTGTGGCTTACATCAACGCAGTGCCTTTGCTCTATCCTGGGGTGAAGCGGATCCGGGGTGCATTCCGGGTCTACCCTTACCTTGACAATGAGGTGTTTGAAAAGGTAAGAACCTGCACTAAGTGGCCTGCCTTTCACTTCATGCTCTTGCCATGGGTCTCAGCAAGTGAGGTGAGTCTCCCATGCCTTGACAGGAGAAAAGAGGAAAGGCTTGAGCGTATCCCAGGATATATCTTGATGGAGCTAGGAATACCACACTGAAGACAGATGTAATATTTCAAATATTTAAGGCACTAAGATTACAGAGTTGCAAACATAGCCCCCCCCTCCCAACCTATGTTAGAATATCTGGTCTAAAAGGGGAAGACAAGAGCCAACTGGTTGCCTGGGAGCAGTTACTACATGCCATAGGCAAACAGGTGAAGTGGCTGTTTATAAGCCTGTCATATTGAAAGAGGAATTGCAGTGAGTTCTTCACCCATGGTGTGAGACCAGCTTCTGCCAAGACACTAAGTCAGTCTTCAGTCCTGTCAGTCTTCCTTCCGTTTTTTGAAAGCTCCTTGTCTATGTCCACATGTTAAGCCTTCCCATTATTTTTAAAAGGGAACATTTTCAGACAGTAGCCAAACTCTCTCAGGGACTGCCGTGGACAGGAGAGTTATCTTGCCAGTGTTGTGTGCATTAGCTGATCAGGTAGGATGGGGGGGTGGATCTTGAACAAAATGCAGACAGTAGACCCCTTTCCTTCTCTCTTGTTTCAGACGAAGTGTCTCTTCAGTCTTTTCCGTGACATTGGCCACCAGACAGCCCTGAATAAATTAGGGCTGCTCACCCCACATACCAAAGGTATCCTTGGGAAGACCACAAAGGAAGACAGGCCCGCTAAAGAGGTCGTAATGAGAAAGGTGAATGTGGAGAGAAAGTCCTGGTGAAATTCCTGATGCGTTTGAAAACAAAGAATTACTTGGCAAGGAGGGCAAACAGCAATGAGGGGATTGTGCTTTGCATAACAAGAGCTGGGAATCTTTGGCCCTCCAGATGAAGCGGAACTTTGCATCCGCTTCAGCAAGGGTGTTCAGTGGCTAGGTATGATGGCAGCTGTTGTTCAGCAACATCTGAAGAACCAAAGTTCCCACCTGGAAGCCTCCTATATAAGCCTGTAAATGCCACATCCCAAAATGACAGTGGAATCATGGATAATGAATGGGGAGAACACCCCATGTCTGTTCCTGAGGGTCAAGTCAAAGCAGCACCAGGCCTGTAACAGCTGCAGTGTTTACTTTGGGCTGTGGTGGCCCATAGCAGAGTGCCTTGTGGTGGGCTGCTCAGCCAGTGGCAGTGGGCAGCAGCTGCAACGCTGAAGTTGAGACAGCTGGCTGGCTCTATCCACTATTTAGTTTTCTTACAATGCCTCAAGGAAATGCTTTGAGGTCCTTAGTATGGAAAGTGGGACTGCAGATAGGCTCTAGGTCACATGGCTACCATAGTTCTGGCCTTGGGGAACAGAAAGGCAGAAGCTGATTGGACGGAAGCTTCCCACGTAGCAGCTGTGCTAAATCTGATCATTGTTGTTTTTTACAAGGCATCTAATATTGTGAGAAGGGACACATCTGATACCACAATTGAAGCGGCAATATCTATATGCCAGAACATTGAAGGACAGGTAAATATATTCCTTAAGTGGATGACCGGGAAATTGTGGACTCTGTGTTTTAAAAGCTGGGACTCAGGTCTGTGTCATGTGAAACCTGTGGATTATTAAGGGAGTGCCTCTTTACTACAAGTGTGTCTGTGACATGTAGTGGGTTTGCTGACATGTGATATCATGCTGTAGTTTGGCATTGCATGAACAAACCCTGTGCTCATACTTCTTCCCCTTTTTTCCTGTGTGCTCTGTTTTAATTAGTTACTTTGTTTTTCATAGAAGCCGTAACTTGCCATGACACCTGAACAATGGTTTGGGCAGGCCATTCAAATGAAGATTATAAACCACAAATTGATCTTTGTACTAGGTTTGGGCAAATCATGGTTTGCTGGTTGAGATGTAACTTGGAAATCATGATCTCTATGAAGTAGCTCATTAAAGTGAAGCATGTGAGGGGAGTGAGGCAGGGGAATGCACAAGTACAGGCCTCATTCATGCAACACTATCACCATGGTTTGGTGTTAACATGTTAACCAAACCACATGAAGTGGGATTGAAGACTTAGGAGTGGAGTATATTTCTGTATATTTGGTTAGTAAGATAGTATATTACAGTGGTACCTCTGGTTACGTACTTAATTTGTTCTGGAGGTCCATTCTTAACCTGAAACCGTTCTTAACCTGAGGTACCAATTTAGCTAATGGGGCCTCCCGCTGCTGCCGCCACGCCGCCACCGCACGATTTCTGTTCTCAACCTGAGGTAAAGTTCTTAACCCAAGGTACTACTTCCGGGTTAGCAGAGTCTGTAACCTGAAGATTGTAACCTGAGGTGTTTGTAACCCGAGGTGTTTGTAACCCGAGGTACCACTGTAGTTTTCTTTTAATGCCATCTTGGGCTGTATGCTGGTTGCAGTGTTAGAAACTGAGATAAGAAAGCCAGGAGCTAAAAGGCACCTTAAACCTAGGTTATGGGCACAACAAAAGAATGTCTAGGTGCACATTTTTTATAACAAGAATACAAAACTGAAAATGAATGAACTGCAGCTAAAATATTATGTTCATTTTTCACATGGCCTAGTCCTTCCCCTGCCCACACCCCTAATATTCTTAAGAGGGTCTCTGCTCCAGTCTGCAGAGAGTAGCTGGAAGTGGGAAGGCAGAAAAAGGTCCTCCTTTGTTTCCACTCTGCAGTTTTAGTTTGAAATCTTAGGCACAGTACCGCGCCCAGAGCTCAGAAACTGCTTGTGCTAATGAAATTCCCTGTCACAAAATGCGCCTAGAACAATGGGAATTTCGAACACTGGCTGGTTGTATCGTGCTCGCTTCTCATCATACAAGTCCTGAATTTGCAGAACTTGATTGTTAGTCAGAAAGCTAATGATGTGTCACTCAAAAGCCTTTGTCGGTGGAGTTTATACAATAGTGTAGACAACAAGGGAGCTAATATTTCTTAATAAAAGGAACAAGCAAGATCCTGATATGGAAATATGTGTTCCTTCATCTACCAGAAAGGATTTTCTGAAAATATGGGCTGCCCTCCCATATTTCTTTCTGCCTCCCTTGTTTCTTAAAGTCTCTCCCCTGCTTGTTTAAACATTATTCTTTAGTTTTATTTATCAGCCTACCAATCTGTCAACCAATCAGTTTTCTCATTTCTTCCTCATTTGAAACAGGTGAAAGAATGAGGATCCAACAGTCTGAAATGGTGCCAGTCTGTCATAGCTTTCTTTATTATAAAATAGTAATTTCCTTTCTTATATATAAAATAATGAAATGATATATAGATGAAAGTTATCAGATGAAAAGAGGAACATCTATCTTGACTTCTAGTCCTAATTGCTTCCCTGTGTGTGAATATTAAATAAAACCATTTATATGGGGGCATATAAATTGAGCAAAATGTTGAAGATGCAGCATAGATAAGGCAGATTTAGCAGATTTGATTGCCCCTAAAAAGAATTATTGGAAAGATGCAATTAAATATAATGGGATATATGTTATTCTGAGAGCAATTCCATTAAAATTCCATTATACTGTTTGGTAATATTAAGGATTGTGCTTCAGTGTCTGTTAGTAGGGATATATGCTTTTAGTGGCAAACATTATTGCTGCTTTTAAATTGGAACCCAAGACGATTCCAATTATTCAGAGCAATCAATGAGGTGGTGCAAAGGGAGAATCTCTGGCAGAGACCAACACTTCCTAAGCCCCATCCACTTTTGCCAATTAGGGTTCAAGGTGTGTTTCGAGGCAGATGTTCCTTTTTTAATTTTCCCTATTCAGTCGGTTTTTAGTTATTATCATTATTTAGATTATTTTATTTATATTTACGTCTCCCAAATGTCTTACAATACTGTTAAAAACATGAGTAAATAGAATAGCAAAAAACAGTCATGTGAAACGTGGGGAGCACACTAATAATAATAATCCATTGACACTAATGGGAGGGATATTGATGACCAGCTCCTGGCTGCTGTACTTTTTTGGACTTTCTGTGGGTGAGACAGGAATGAATCAAATGAATCTTGTGGTTCAAAGCATTTTCACAGGCAAAATTTTGGATGTCTTCCAAAATGGACATTAATTGGTGTGATTGAACCACTAGAGAAGCACATTTACCCTATCATGTACAGTTTACTCTCAGCGGGTGAACTCCATAGAAAACTGATTTTACAGTAGAAGCTTCCTGTACACTGTGCTGGTTAGCGAGTGCCTGCAGTGTCACATTCCCACTCCCTCATGCCTGCCATCCCTGGAGCTGTTTTACCATTTTTCCTTGTGACAAATCAGCACTTTTCATGCAATGCTTGAAACTTTATTCTTAAAAGGTGGATAACTCACCTAAAGCTAGCAGGAAGGGCACAGCAGGTGTTGATCGGAATTAGAATCACTGACAGATTCATTTGTTGAATGCAACGTGAAGGCAGAGAAACAGTTAATGTAAAGCCTATGGTGGCCAGAATGCTTGTTGCTATTAGGAATTCCCACCCTCCACTTCCTCTTTTGCACTGGCCGGTATATGGTGTGAGAGAGATGCAAACTGTTTAATCTTCATCTATGAAAATGCTCTTAAGATCTTAAGACTGAGAAAGTGTCAACCTGCTTTGTCTTTTCAGCAATATATAGAAAGCGGGACGTATATTGTGATAGAGTTTGCGTTGGACAAACCTTTGGTGCCCAAGCGTTTGCCAGAGGAGCTCGCCAACCGGTGCGCATGGGCAGTGATCTGGGGAGGGAGGGATCTCAAGGAACACTTTCTATAAAATTTATCATGTATCCTAAAGTGCTCTGTAAATTCTCCTTCAGTGGAGGAGGTTCTCCTGAGATGGGTTATTCCTTCCATTTGCTCCATGGGCAAGGCCAGGCCAGTTACTACAGATTTGTAATCTTCCATGGTGTCCTGTTCTGACCATGAGCTAGAGTGGAAAACATCTGAAGGTGGCACAGTCAGTTGGTTGGTAGCAAGAAAGGTCATGCTAGAGTTGTAGGACCTTGGACAGCTCCAGCAAATTGCATGCTTTTACAAAGGTCCTATTCACACTATCATTAGGGCTGGGGGAGAAATTAGATTCTGATTGCATTTAAAGGCAAAATGACCCTAATGCATAGTTTTCGGTCTGGGTTTTAGTCTGGGAACTGACTTGCGGAACTTCTGGCTCATAGACTTAAGTGTTGGGATCTGGGTCTAGGGTCAACATTTGTGTATAGAATGGCAGACTTGGAACCCACTGAATTTTGTCTTGCACATACAGGGTAAAGGAGATGATTCCTCCACGCCCTCAACTCCCTCGAAGGACTGGAGGAGCTAAGAAGGTATAGAGCAGAATAAGTGTACTCACCCAGCTTTCTGTACACTGCCTGGGGGAGTGGGGAATTGAAAATTCTGTGCTAGGAAAAGCTTAGTGCTGCAAACCGAATAGTTTGCACAAATGTGCATATTATCTCTTACTGTGTGTAATTTATTTTGCCCCACTTGACACAATTTATTCTGGTTTGCCTTGTTATGGGGACTTAAGCAGCACACAAAAGCTGCACCACCCCCCAACCACTAGAAATATTGTTCAGCCACCCTAGGGCTTCTGAAAGCTTAACAGGCATTGTCTTCTTACACATACTTCCAAGCATTTATGTGTTACCATGAGAGCTATAAACATGCCTTTAAAAGGGGGAAGGGGGAGGAAATAGAGAATTGCTGGAAATCCTCATTATTGCATTAAGCAGATATTTTGCTTCCCTATAGAATCACGACACATACACAGCCCTGAGAATTTGGTTAAGTGGTACACTATCAGAGTCTACATGCCACTTCCTTATGTGGTGAGTCTTTGGGCTGAAAGCTAACCTGTCTCCTGATTGGAGGTCTGTGATTCTGAAGGGATCCTACTCACCTTGCACACATTTGCCAAATAAAGTAAGAATAAAAGCCATGTACAGGGTTCCTGTTTTATCTTTGCAGCAGTCTTGTGAGGTAGGTTAAACTAAGACACAGGCCCAAGGTCATTCAGTGAAGTTCATGGCTGAGTTAGGATTTGAACTGAGATCCCCTTGGTCCTCCTAGTCTGACTCTGTCTGCCATGCTGTGCTACCTCTTGCATGGGATGACAATAAACACTATCTCTTGCTTTCAGCCATCACCCATCTGTGCTGGCTGTGCCCCTACTCTAACACCCACGATGGGTTTTTCCAGTCTCAATTCTCTTTCAGTGCTTTGATGCTCCAGAACATACATTGCAGCAGTTTTCCTTATCTGGGTATCTAAGCACAGACTTGCACTGCACCTTGCACTTTTTTGGGAGGGAAGTCTTTCAGAGACTTCACTGGTGATAAACTGGTATATTCAGTCAGAACGGTTCTTTCCAAGCAAGAGTTCAGATGAGTCACTCGCTGTCTCAGTCTTTTCTTAGGAACATAGGAAAATGCCTTATGCTGAGCCAGACAAGTGGTATTTCTAGCTCCGTATTATCTACTACACTGACTGGCAGTGTCTCTCCCGGGTTTCAGACTGGGGTTTCTCCCAGCCCTATGTGGTGATGCCAGGGATGCAACCTGGGACCTTTTGCATGCAAGACAAATGTTCTCCCACTGAGCTTCTGCCTTTATTTCTCTGTCTTTTTAGGCAGTAGAAGATTACCACACTCAGGTTACCAGCATTGCTGAGGCCATTCTGGATGAGTATCACGAGCTGTTTGGCAGGCAGTTGGTTGAAGGGTATGCCATTGACAGCCACACCCTGGAGAGCCAGAAATGCCAGCTCAACTATGAGCTCAACAGCTCTGGGAAATACTTTGCATTTAAGGAGCAAATCAAGGTATAAGCTCCATTTCAATTCATTTCTTTTGTACATCAGTGAATTTCTTCATCGTTTCCTGTGATAAAATGATACCTTACTGAATCCCCCTGCATTTTAAAAGTCACGTTTTATTTAAATCTCATTTAGCCCAGTAGGGGGATTAAAACCTGTATTTTCTGGATTTCTGTCTCCCCACTCCCAAAAATGTGTTTGAGTCCTTTGGGGTCAACTGGAGGGTTTGTGTTCCCTGCAGCATGCCGTGGTGAAAATTGTGCGAGAAAAGTACTTGAAAACAACTGCATTCGACAACTTGGACCAGCTTCAAGCTTTTCTGAGTGAGCTATACGTGTACCTGGTGGATCAGATGCATGTTGCTCTGAATCAGGTAAGGCCATCTTGGAAGAGAAAGGCACACCTTAAAAAGTGTCACATCTACAAACCATTGTTTTATTCTTGGGACTGTTTGAGGACTTGGCAGAGGTTGGAGTAAGAATCAGTGTTGGAAGCTGTTTATGTTTTAATCAGGATTTTGGACTGTCAACTACTAGTCTATGGCTTCTATACTATGCTGGGGTTGCCCTACCACTTCCTTCTGCCCCAGCCAGCACAGTAGTACAGTCATACCTTGGTTGTCAAATGCCTTGGTATTCGTACATTTTGGTTCCCAAATGCCGCAAACCCAGAAGTGAGTGTTCCAGTTTGTGAACGTTCTTTGGAACACAAACATCCGACGCAGCTTCCACAGCTTCCAACTGAGTGCAGGAAGCTCCTGCAGCCAATCGGAAGCCATGCCTTGGTTTTCAATCGTTTTCGGTAGTCGAACAGACTTCCAGAACAGATTCTGTTCGAGAACCAAGGTAAGGCTGTAGTCCAAAATGTTTGGAAGGCACTGAAGGTTGGAGTACAATATTTTCAAGCGTCGTTGGAGAAACATAAGGGAGTTGCCGGCCAAGGCAAACAAATCCAGCCACACCCATCACTGCCCAGATGTTTGGCGTACATAAGGAGGTAACTCACTTTACAGCGAGTCAGACCATTGGGCCTGTCTACCTCAGTATTGTCTACAATGACTGGCAGTGGCTGTCCAGGAATCTTCTTGGACGTAGGCAGGTTTAGCCCAGGTGGCTCTGTAACCCCATCACATATTATTTACGCACCAAGGGACAATCTTCCAACCGCCCCATTATTACTGAATATCCCATTCAAGTGTAAGCCTCTGCCGTTTGATCTGTAATAGTTGCATTATTCTCTTACCTTTGGGCAGGTGCTGTCCCAGCAGACCCCCAGCCCTCCTCCTCCCAGCTTTACTACCTCCGAGCAGCTCCGTCTTTTTGCCCGCGAAGCCCAGAACAACGGAGACTATAACTTGGCAGCGACCTACTACCAGGAGGTGACAGAACTGCTTCTCCTCTCCAAGCAGAACAGCTGCAGGAACAAAGAGTCTCTCTGGTGTTAAGGCAGAATTGGAGACATTTAGAAAGGATGTTTTCATCATTTGCATTTTAGGATGTGTTAAAAATCCTAAGGGGCTGTGGGAGGGTGGTTGGGATTTTTTTGGGGTGAGGGTATCCATGTCTTTTGCAGCTAGAGGCAAGATGTGAGAGAGGTGGGATTTGAACCAATACAGTCCATTTTCTTGGGGAAACATAAGGGGTGCATATTTTTAATAAGGTTGTAAGGCCAAAAACTGAGGTGGTAAAACAACTCCCAGACTGTATGGCTTTGGACTGCAGGCAAAGGATTACATGAGTAAATGCTCCTCCATTTAGAACTGCCCACATATGGAAGGCAACTATATAAGGGAGAAGTGTTCTATGCCAGCTTTCTCCCTGACATGCTAGATTTCTCTGTTCTGGGTCCCCGCCTCCTCTGATGGGAAGCATTCAACCATGCATCCACCCCTGCTCACAGTTCATGCCACCTAAACTGCTCTTTCTTTGAACTAGGCCTCACTGACTGAGATCTTGAGCGTCAGAAAGAATATTTCCCAGATAAGATTGACTAGTAATGACCTTTACTGTTGAGTGGGTGCATGACAGTGCCTACTTCTCTAATAATGTGTGACTTGGCTTGTTTGTATAATTGGCACTATTTTTTGCTTCTTTAGCACCATTTATTTTTGAAAGATTTCTATTCAGTCAAATGGTCTCCAAGCAACTTACAAGAAATCTAAAACCATTCAAGAAACGCTGCTCATCCCTCACCAGTTGGGTGACTAAGAAATGGGGGGGGGGGTGAATGATGCTGAAGAGTTTCCCCCAGGCCTCTGCTGGGGGAAATATTCCCCTGCCTCAGTCCTCTTTGCATGTACTGCCAAGCTAAATATCACAGTCTTGTGATTTGTGGCTCTTTAGCTCAGCAGTGGGGCTCTCTGTTCTGCTGCGTGGAGCCATATGCCATTAGCCTCTTTTCAGATTGTGGCACAGAGGGCTGCTGGGCAGTGACTATGCTGTGCTAGATGGATCATCTTTGGTCTGATTCAGTATAAGCCAGCTCCAGTACACATATAGTTAGATGGACCAGAGAACCTCTGCAGGGGTTTTGCCCAGGTTCATAATGGCTCACAAACCCTGAGGCCGAATTAAAATCAAATAAGACTAATAGGATGTCTGTCAGCCTTCAGAATTTGGAGCATGATCAGGTGACTCATCAGAAGGATGCAGCACCATTTCTAATGTGCAGTTTTTATCCATTCGAAACCCTGTAACATCAGGGAGTCAACTTACGCAATGGTGTTTCCATCCCCAGAGATTGTCTCGTGACCGCCAGGATATCCAGAGTTGGTTGGATTATGGCACTTTCTGTCTGCTGACTGAAAACAATCTCAAAGCCCAGGAGTGCTTCCGCGAGGCTGTTAGCCTGGACCCCAATCACCTACCCAGGTAGTACTTGGTATCAGGAGGCAGGCAGGGAGGGGAGATGTGTGGCCTTGTTCAAACAATTCTCATGGGGCAAGAAAGGCTTCGTGTAGCTGAGGAATACTGAGGGCATTTCTCCCCTCCAGCTAAAAATAGTACACTATAGTATACCACAGGTGCAACACTTGGAGGCTGAGCTGTAACATGTCCTGATCCCCCACCTTTTTTTAAAGGGAAATAAAAAAAAATATAGAATGGCTGGGCACATGGGCTTCTGTGCATATATATGTCACTAGTGCTCACGCCGCTGCTCCCCTGCTCACAGTCTGTTGCAAGCATTAGCACCTTTGAAGGTGACCCGGAAACTACAACTAATCCAGAATGCGGCAGCTAGATTGGTGACTGGGAGCGGCTGCCAAGACCACATAACACCGGTCCTGAAAGACCTACATTGGCTCCCAGTACATTTCCGAGCACAATTCAAAGTGTTGGTGCTGACCTTTAAAGCCCTAAATGGACTCGGTCCAGTATATCTGAAGGAGCGTCTCCACCCCCATTGTTCTGCCCGGACACTGAGGTCCATCTCTGAGGGCCTTCTGGCGGTTCCATTGCTGCAAAAAGCCAAGTTACAGGGAACCAGGCAGAGGGCCTTCTTGGTAGGGGCACCCGCCCTGTGGAACGCCTTCCCACCAGATGTCAAAGAGATAAACAACTACCTGACATTTAGAAGACATCTGAAGGCAGCCCTGTTCAGGGAAGTTTTTAATGTGACATTTTAATGTATTTTTAATCTTTGTTGGAAGCTGCCCAGAGTGGCTGGGGAAACACAGCCAGATGGGCAGGGTATAAATAAATTATTATTATTATTATTATTATTATTATTATTATTATTAAATCTTATCATCATCATCATGTGCATGTCCTGTTGCAAGAGTATTTTTGTCAGCCTCCAAGGTGCATAACTGTTGTTAGTTGTTTGATTTCTTAGCTCCCTACCCCTTCGCCATAAGGTCCCAGACCAGGTTCCATCTGTTTGAAATTCAATATTAAAAACAGCTTAAAACAAATTACAGTTACAGGCATATTTTGGGTTCTTAAAATAGACATATCGGGTGTCAGAGGCCAGGGGAAAGAGATGCATCTTCAGCATATCATAAAAAGTAAATAATGAAGATGCCGGGTGCAGCTGTGCACCCTAGTATTCTGCAACCTAGTAGCTGCTACAGAGAATGTCTTCTGTGAGGGGAACCTCTCCCACAAAAAAACCTTCTGAAGTCAGTGGAATTACCACGAAGGGCCCCCTGGGTGATATTAACACTCAGGGAGGTTTGTAGGGAAGTAGGGGGTCTTTCAGATATTGGGTTGAACTTGGGTCCCATGGAAATCAGTGGGGTAAGTTAGTCATGATTTAAAGTGCAATGACGGTAGACATTGGGTGGAGACATTCGGTGGTAGGCAACTAAGTTTTACTCAGAGTAGACTCATTGAAATTAATGAGCATGGCTAAGTTAGGCTCATAATTTCAACGGGTCTAGTCTGAGTAACACTTAGTTGCCTTCCATCCTTACTGTAGTAGGAACGCTCATAGGCTACACAGTGCAGTGGGCTCTTGCTTGCTTGCTTTTTGCAAGTGGGCAGCTGCTTCAGTCTTTGGTTTTGTCTGCCCAGCATACTGCTCTGTGGCATTATGGCTGTGATGCTGGAGAACTACGAAGATGCTGAGGTCTTCTTTGAGGACGCCACCTGCTTGGAACCCTCCAGCATTTTGGCCTGGACCATCTTAGGTAGGTCAGCTAGATTTGCTGGGGTGGTCTTGTTAATGCGCTTTATCATGGTATTCTCTTCATCGGTACTGGGCACACCTCTGACATCGTAGGATTCCCTCTGCACACATACAGGAACTTTAAGGCTCGGGTACGTTTGTTCACAGGCAGCTGTCGGTTTTGTTCCATTTTAGTTCACCATCCGCTCTCTCGCCTGTTTCCAACCCAGCACATCTCAGCCGCACTGCCTTGGCTGCAGAGTCTGGGCATCTCTTCCATGGGTTGTATTCAAGTTACATATGCACTGTGCAAGCATGGAATCTCGCACCTGGTGTAGAATGATTTGAGAATCCCAGAGTGGGGGAACAAGCTTCTAGCCCTTATGAAGACGAACAGTATTTATTTCTCTTCTTTGGAATGGATTTCTCTTTTCTTCCAAATAAATGGTTTAACAATAACAGCGCCAGCACAGTGGGCTGTCGCCAACTAATTCCTACTCAAGAGTAAACCCTTTGACACTCATGAACCTAAGTTAGTCATGTCTATTAACTTCAGTGGATCTACTCTAAGTAGGACCAGTTTTTTTCCTTTAATATGTTTTCATTAAAATATTTTCCATAAGTAACGAGACTACATGCAGTGTCTCTGTTTTCAAATCGTAGAGTCTTTCATGCAGGTCAATTACCCTCCCCGCCCCTTTACTCCCTGATGGAAAGGAGGGTGAATTTTATCGCCTTCTTCCTCCATGACCCATTAAGGTGCCTGGCCAGTTGGGGGCACTGCAGGTTGAGAGGCTCCCTCCCACCTCCCAGCAGTGATGCAACTCTCTTGCTTGCCTTTCCCACAGGGCTATTCTATGATATCCAGGAGAATGACATTAGGGTGGAGATGGCGTTTCAGAAGGCTTTCAAACTCCAGAAAGCTTCTCTCCAGAAGGAGCGACCTCCACCTGAGGTTGGAGATGCAGCAGTACGAAAGGTCTCCATGTCTCCTTCAGCGGTGGAAGTTCTTTCTGTTTCAGCGGAGGAGGAGCTGCGTAAGCTGAGACTCTGCCTGCAGGGAATTTGTAAACAATGGGGTCTTGGAAAAGGCGCAGCATGTTCACAGCAGGTCAAAAATATTCATGTTCACAACAGACAGAATATATTATGCCAACAGGGACATCATCTGTGTCTCTGGGATTAGAACTCTGTTTATCCCAAAACATTTCCTTTCATCTTTCTGAAAACATATTTTTATGACTACAGGCAAACCCAGTTTGCATGAGGATTGCGGTCCGGGAGGTCATTGTGTGCGTCCGTTAAATAACGCGCAATTGAAACACCCTGTTCTGCCCCATCCCGCCTCTGCTCCAACTCTGCCCCCTTTCTGCCCTTTTAGTGACATCTTTTATGACGTTTCCAGGTCACTTCTGAGTTTGGCACTGCGTGAGTGTGTGCGTTCCTGCACATACTGGTCATGCCTATAATCTCTCTCACCCTTCCTGGACTCCTTCGGCCTTTCTGAAGTGTTGGTTTTGCTTCTTGATCTTACTAGTGTAGGGGTGGGGAACCTGACAGGCCAGATCCTTAATTCACCTGCACCCGGGGGTGGGCTTCAACAAGGAGTGGTCCCATCCATCTGTCAGTCACCTGATGTCATGACAACACCAGGTGATTGACAACTGTCAAAAGTTTAAAGGAGAAATCTGCAGTGGGGAAATACTCTGTTTGGAGGAAGTGGTTTGAATCCCCGGCGCAGCCAGCATGATGGGACTTGTAGGCCACAGACTCCTGTTCCCTGGCTTAAGCATTTGCTTTGCACTCCTTCCCAAGGCATCATGGGGGCTTGTAGTCTCAAGAAGCTGCAGGGGCATCAGATGTCAAGGAAATAAGCAACTACCCTACTTTTAAAAGGCATCTGAAGGCAGCCCTGTTTAGGGAAGTTTTTTGTGTTTAATGCTGTATTGTGTTTTTGATATTTGATTGGGAACTGCCCAGAATGGCTGGGAAAACCCAGCCAGATGGGCAGGGTATAAATAAATTATTATTATTATTATTATTATTATTATTATTATTATTATTATTTAAAATAACAGCAAGGCTGAGCTCCTCAGTAACTCTAGCTAACCCAGTAAGTTCATAGAGAACTCCCAACCAATCAGCTTCTGCAGGCAGGACATGGGATCGGGGGTGTAGGTGTGAGTGTGTAAGCTCATTCCTCCTGTACTGAGACTTGCTATCCAGTTAGAAATATGCAAAGATGGTTTTGTTCTTCTTTGACTTTTCTCATTTTTCCGGATTTCCCCTTAGCATCTGTTGACGTTTCAGACATCCCAGAGCCGCCCACAACCATCCATCGGGCAGAAGAGGAGAAACCTAAGATTGCCAGAAAGATGTCCCTGGCTCCCAGTAGACTGAGGCTGGCGCCTCCGAAAGGTTTGGGGCCACAACCTTGGGGCTGGAGAGGGTGTGACTGTTCCTTAAAGAAATGGAATGAGCTACAATACCAGTCTTGTTGTATAACTGGGCAAAGCTGAATGTCAGGGATCTGAGAGGCAGATCAAGATGTTCTCGTTTTGATTTCTCTCATTTTTCATGATTTCCCTTTAGCGTCGGATGATGATTCCTTTCACCGCCTGCAAGAAGAGGAAGGAGTGCCTAAGATGTCCAGGAAGATGTCGATGGCTCCCAGTAGAATGAAGCTGCCTTCTCTGAAAGGTTAGGGGCCACAAGATTAGGATTCGAGGCAAATGATGATTACGACTGGGAAGCAAGAGAATGAGCTGCAGCAGAACCACTCTTGCTGCACAAATGAGCAAAACGACACCAGCAATCTAAGGGGCACAGCTGCCAAAATCAAAATGATGTGCTTGGGCAGTCATAGCAGGGTCTGGATTGCATAGGATGACCTGTCCAATGGACTACTAGTCTGCATTTGAACAGAGTTTCTGCTCAGGGGTGAGTGAAGCCAAACAAAGCAGACCTGCAGACCTGGAGGGACTGATTTCCATTGCTGACTACAGGCAAACAGATGAACTGCAGCAATTTCCCTTTTCATTGGCATTCTCCTAAGTGCTGTGCTTATTTTGCAGTTCCTCAACTTGCTCTCTTAACATAGGCTTTTGGCTTGGCTTAGGCTTCACGCCTGGGTTGTGGATAAACACTGCTGCTGGTAGTGGTGGTGGTGTGGGGAGCAGGCACACTTTGCAAAGTGAAAGTTTGCTGAAAACTTTAAATGAAAAATGAAGATGTGTATTTGCTGCATTTATTTAATAAATTGAGTACACTATGATTACAGCTTATGCATGTTTAACATGTGCAATTTCAACTTTACACAGGAGAAGGCTAGCCAGCTGAAATTGCACAAACTAAATGCACGGAAAGCAGAGAGCTTAAAAGCTCTTTTTGCACAGGGTTTTCTCTTGCGAGATCTCTGGGGAACTTGGGTGGTCCCATGAGATCTCATGAGAGCATCTCAGAGTCTTCATGAGAGCATCCATGAGCCCGATAAACAAGACAGAGAACTTCAACGCTCTTTGCCTTGCTTGGGGGTCAAGGCCAGCTCAGTGCAGGACTCTGGAAAGGTAAGGATGCTTGTGTAGGGGCAGTTCCAAGGGGATGGCTTGAATATATGCATTCTTGCCTATACATGCCATCCCTGGAATAGAACCCCTACCCAAGAAGTGATCATACTGTACTAAAGAAAGGCATCTAAGGTCTGTTTGTTGTTAAATTCCTTGAATTCCCTGCTTCATTTCAGAACCCAAGGTTGTCTTTGAAACAGAGCCTCCCCCTCCCCCACAGCCCACCACCACCATCTTCATGGAGACAATTAACTTTTTGATGGACGTCAATGCCTTCCAGGTGAATGTGGAACTAACAGGGCAGGGGGTGGGGTGGAGGCAACTGCAAAGTAGAGCTGCTCCCTTTCCATGGAGAATCAACTAGTGCTTCAGGTTTCATCTGGTGGATTAATCAAATGAGACTCCACTGATTAATCATCAAAAAATAGACAGGGAGGGCAAGTTTTAATCGACAGGAATATAAGTTGAGGGAGCACGTGTTTTACTTCTTTTCCGCTTTTTGATGATATTTTGGTTGTGCGTTCATGAAGGGAGTGAAAAATGAAACCTTCAAGGTGGCTTTTCCTTCTAACCATAGGCACCAACTCTGTGGGTTCTCTGGGTACACACTATACATTTAAAGCTCTTCCTTTCCCTCAAAGAATTCTGGGCACTATAGGTTATGCCTCACAGAGTTACGAGCTTGATTCCAGGTAAGCTAAATTTGGAAGCCAGAGGCCACAGCTAGAATATGGAGCAGGACTGTGTGGAACTGATAGGTAGGAGAGCAAGAGACAGCAAATTTAACTGTGAATGAAGGCTAGCGGCATCTGGTTGAGCAGGTCAGGTGGTCTTCGTGGCTGCATAACAAACCCTGAGGCTGGCTTTTCCTTCTCAGTTTGTTCACAGGGCATTGGCACATGAGCTGCTCTGCCCTCAAGGAGGGCCCAGCTGTGACTACTACCTGGTGCTGGCCCAGACATACATGCTCAAGAAGGAATACAGCAAGACAGAAGAATGCCTGGAAATGGCCGTCCAGATTGATTACCTGGCAAGTATCTCTTTTTAGCACCCTTTTGTTCCACTAACCCAGCATCAGCAAGACGGGCACTGTGCCCAAACATCACGTCAGTGATGCCAGATTTCTTAATACCTTTTGTATTTGATTCCACTGTTTACCAGAAAAAAAAGGGCAGCACATGTGTGAGATTTTATATGTATCTTTGCACATTGCCCAATCATTTCTCATATTCAGTTTTTTTAAGGATATCGCTTCTAATGGGGAGAGCCACCAAGGTGCTCTAATAAGTTTTTATATTTTCCCCATACTTCATAAACCGATTTTCTTACAACATGATTCAAGAAAGCTCTATGTACTTTAACCTTTTCATACCACAAATATGCATGCCAACCACTTATTGCATGGAACCACTTATGCATGGAACCACTTATTCCATTTCCTGCCACCATTTTTATTTTATTTTTTTGTGCAGAATCCAGAGGTTTGGGCTCAGAAAGGGCATCTCTGCTACCTGACTGGGGACTTTGGCGAGGCAAAAGCCTGCTATGAGCGGACCATCAGTTTTGTGACTGATGCAAAGGATATGCATTTTGTCTACCTGCGGTTAGGATCCATCTACTTAGAGAGGAAGGAGGTGAGGAGGCACAAAATGGGGAGTTCAGTGGGGCACAGAAGAGCTGGGTGGGCTGGCAGTCTTGACATGAAATCTAAGGAGAACCTCTCCTACTCTGACTGGGGAGGCCTGTTGCCTTCAAGTCCTGCTTGTGGGCTTCTTGGAGACACACCTGGCTGTTAGAAGCAGGAGGGCCACTGGACTAGTTGAATCTGATGCCCTTTAATGTGCTTATTTTGCATTCTGGAATTTTAAAGGCTATTGTTTTCTGCTGGGCAAGGTTTTTACAATTATGTTAAGTGCTCATTTCAGATTGTATTGGTTGATTTTATCTTGTTTTAGTAGTCCTTTTTTGTTTGTTTTGATATTCCTTTTTATGTCACCAACAGTTACTGAGCAGTTAATAAATATAATAAAAAAACCACAATGTCCTTTGTGAGTAGTTCTCTTTGAAACGGTGGCTAGAGAAGGCTTCTGTCAAGAACAAAACAAACAGAGTATCGTGTCAACTGTCATAGCACGGAGAGTAATTTTCCAACCTCTGTTCCTCTGACAGTATGACAAGGCAAAGGACATCTACCTGCTGGCCAGTAAGAAATCGCCTTCCTGTCTCACATGGCTGGGAGTAGGAATTGCCTGCTATAGGGTAAGAGACTGATGCTCTTTAATCCGGCTGCAGTGCGCTCGCACTGCTGGTGTTTGAAGCCAAGTGCACAGCACATGGTCTTACGTTTTTAATCAGTCTACTTCTCCCTCTCTAAAGCTCAAAGAGATGGTGGAGGCAGAAGATGCCCTCTCCGAGGCCAATGCCCTCAACAACAACAATGCTGAAGTGTGGGCGTATCTGGCTCTCGTCTGCATGCAGGTGAACTCTCAAGGGCCTTTTAACCCAGCAAAAGATGTATCTGCTTTTCTTTACAGCAGTGTGAGTATGTTAGGTGGAGGGTTTCAAGGACACTCTCAATGGAAACAGGTACTCAACCATTCTG
The DNA here is from genome assembly GCF_965153285.1 of Podarcis tiliguerta. Classification (NCBI taxonomy): domain Eukaryota; kingdom Metazoa; phylum Chordata; class Lepidosauria; order Squamata; family Lacertidae; genus Podarcis; species Podarcis tiliguerta. The sequence continues at coordinate 35,155,904 of NC_139547.1, forward strand.
ATGTCCAAGCTTAACATGGTTCATCTGTGTATCTTTTTTTGGGGGGGTGGAATCCTCAAATATTTAACTGGTAAATCGATGAGTCCAATGATGCTATTTATCAAAACAGAAATGTGGAAAGGAATTTGGTGTCAACCCCCCCCCCCCAACATCATTTCCCTTTTGTTTGCCTCTATCCTCAAGTTGACAACTAACAAGTACCGTACTTCATTGGGGAGTGGTGTTTCTCTGCTGTCCATTCTTTTTCTTAACCCATAATTAAACCCTTTGCAGTTTCTTGCTACTGCATTATTGTGTTGTAAAAGATCAGCTTACTGTGGACTGCTTTCTTCTTCTTCTTCAGGGTGGAAGGCAGCTGGAGGCAGAACAATCCTACAAATATGCTGTTAAGGTTTGTCACCCTATTCTCTCTTTCACGATTGTTAGATTTGTGGAAAGGTGTTACACTTTGGTTCAGAAGCAACCAGCAGGTGTGACTAGCAAGTCACACATTCTTTAAGCCAGGATTAATTTTGTCATCATATATATATATATATATATATATATGCTTTCGTAGATTTTCACGGGTACAGGAATGCAGGTTTTGGTGTCCTCGGGTGTCTTCCCGTGTAAAAGTTGGGGTGTCTAGGCGACGTTTCGACGAGGTCTCACTCGTCATCTTCAGGCTGGTGCTTTCGGCTTCTTGTTACTGGAACAGAGCAGGATCTCAGTGTTTGAGTTCCTATAAATACTGTTGAGGAGGTGTGGTGTATAGCCTCCAATGTTCTGGGCAGAGAGGAGGTTCCCAGGCTGGTGTGCCTTTTCTTCTTTTGTTCCTTAATTACTTGAGGGATATCTTGAGTGATTTCTTGAGTGATTTCCTGAATCCCACTTAGGTGGGTCATTAGGTGTAGATTAGTTGCTAAAGCCTTCGTGTCTTGAACTCTTGAACTTTGTGAAGAGTTTTTCTGAGAAGATGGCTGTACTGCACTTGGTTGTGCTCTGGCTTGGCTTCGTGTATAGGGGCGAGCTGTGGTTTTGTGGCCTGTGCCAGCCAGATCTGTGTAGGGATTGCAGGGGGGTGCAGCATCCGGAGGTGCCACCCTGGTTTGGCTACTGGATGGTGTCTGTAATTTATCTGTGGAGAGGGTCTGGGTTTGGGTCTGGTGTGGTTGATTGGTGATGGCGTTCTGTGTGCCTCTGGATCTGGTGTCAGATTCAAAAATCTGACACCAGATCCAGAGGCACACAGAACGCCATCACCAATCAACCACACCAGACCCAAACCCAGACCCTCTCCACAGATAAATTACAGACACCATCCAGTAGCCAAACCAGGGTGGCACCTCCGGATGCTGCACCCCCCTGCAATCCCTACACAGATCTGGCTGGCACAGGCCACAAAACCACAGCTCGCCCCTATACACGAAGCCAAGCCAGAGCACAACCAAGTGCAGTACAGCCATCTTCTCAGAAAAACTCTTCACAAAGTTCAAGAGTTCAAGACACGAAGGCTTTAGCAACTAATCTACACCTAATGACCCACCTAAGTGGGATTCAGGAAATCACTCAAGAAATCACTCAAGATATCCCTCAAGTAATTAAGGAACAAAAGAAGAAAAGGCACACCAGCCTGGGAACCTCCTCTCTGCCCAGAACATTGGAGGCTATACACCACACCTCCTCAACAGTATTTATAGGAACTCAAACACTGAGATCCTGCTCTGTTCCAGTAACAAGAAGCCGAAAGCACCAGCCTGAAGATGACGAGTGAGACCTCGTCGAAACGTCGCCTAGACACCCCAACTTTTACACGGGAAGACACCCGAGGACACCAAAACCTGCATATATATATATATATATATATATATATATACACACACACACACAAATATATATATATATTTAAAAGCATATCCCTCCTTTCTATTTCTTGGAAAAATACAAGGAGGCTAAGAACAAGAAGACTGATGAAGCAGTAACAAAACCATTACAGTACAAATAAATGAAGGCGACACAAACATGAGTATCAAGTAAAATCAAGTGGAAAAACCTTTTGGGCATGAGCACTAATTCACATAGTACTATCTGTGACCAAAGTGCTTTTCTGTACACTGGTTGTATTTTAAAGTCAATGCAAAAAGGGCTGTTCAATGTCCGTGTGTAGACATTATGCTCTATTTATATTGTATATCAGGCATCATTGCGGGTTCCGAATGTTCCCATGATGAAATTGAGACACACACTGAAAATGGCATTGAATTAAATGTGGCATTTCTCAATCAGCTGCTGTTGCATGCTGCTATCTCACCATCCTGACATGATCTATCACATCGGATGCCAGCTTTTGGCAGGCCGACAGTGAAAGTATTTCTGGTTGTCTTGTGTGGCCTTGAAGTAGGGATTAACTGGCCCAGCCTTCCTCCTTGAACCAAAGCATACATGACAGATCTTTAAATAGGCACTTGATTTAGCCTTGTCTCATATCTTCTTCTTCCATTGCAGCTGGGGCTGGCCAATGAGGAACTGCTCCAGGAGATCCATCAGGTGCAGTTAGACGTTGGCTTTGGCGATCCGTCTTTCTGAACTCTTCCAATTTATGGACACTTTGACTGTTTTGAGCAGGGGGTGAACAAAGAGGTGTGTGTTATGCAGTAGGAAGATATGCCAGATTTCTACCTCTGGGCAGACCAAGCCACAATGCCCTGACATTTTTTGCTGACATTTATTGTATAAAGAAAAGGCGGAGAACCCTGTGACCCCCTCCCTTGATGTTGCTAGGATTCCAACTCCCATCAACCCCATCTATCATAACCAGCAGTTAGGGATTGATGGGAACTGGAGTCCAGCAAAATCTAGAGGTTCACCCTTGGTATAAGAAACCTGGAATTTTCAGGTGGCAGCTTTCTAAGCATCTGGGAGCAAAGTGGGATGTCTTAAGAAATGCAGGTATCTTCTTCCTTGGGACAACCCCATGCGCATGACAAGGATTTTAATGCACAGAGTGCAGAAGCCATGCCATCGTTGTCACCTACATTGTTACAACTGCACCTTCTGTTCAGGAGCTGCTACATCTCACAGCTGAAGCAAAAGAACACAGTGGAGATTGGGTGTGATGCAGTATTTTGTACCCGTGGCTTCTGAAACAATGTCCATGGGTGCAAGCACACATACAGGTTTGGATTGGACTGGATTGGCTCAGCCACACAAATTGGAGTGGCTAAAGTGGAGGCTAAATCCTTGGAGACTTGCAGTTCACAAGATTGTCTAGGGATAAGTGGTGCAAATGATCCCTTTTTTCCTTTTCTTTTACAATAGCGTCATTGTATTTTATGCTTAATTTTTACTTTTTGTTGACATGTTGATGGATTGTGTTTGTTTTGTGAATTGCATTGGGTGCTAATTAAGAAGGTCAAAAGCTGCAGAGAAATTATTTTACACACAGAGGGAGAGACACCAAAAGCAGCCGCTTGGCTTTAGGCAACAAAAATGTCATTTTGATTACATTCCCAGGCTGTAATCCTTTGCATGCTTTCCTGTATGCCCCATTGAATCCCAGGGGACTTACTTCCAAGAAAGCACACGCAGGATTGGCTTGCTCATGCTACTGTTAATGTGACGTGCATTTTATGATTAATGCCCATGATGCTCTAATTGTTTCACTTTTGTTTTGTAAATTGCCTTAAATGCAAAGTTAGAAGGGTATACACTATCTAGATATAAATATTTTTCTGTGTGTTTTTTTTTTAAAAAAATGCATATCTTGTTCTCACACCTGCATGTTTGTGTCAGGAAAAGCAAGTGAAACAGAATTCAACAATGGTCACACTGATACTCACACATCTGCTTTGCTTCTAGGCATGCTTTTATCAGAAAAAACACTTGTGTGGCAGTTGGGTTTTTTTGTGACCTAAGTAGTTAGGTTTGGATCCCCAAAAGTCATATGCAGCAATCCTGAGTTTCTCTGTATGATTTATTTTGATGTTTTGTTTATTAAGACTCTTCAGGTGACATGGTTAGTTCAGGAAGGGCACAGTTGGCAGAAAAATTCTCTCTTACATCAGTTCTTTGAACTCTTGTGTAATTTCTTTTCTGAGGCTTTTGGACTCCTTCCCAACAGATTGTGCCCTTTTCATTTTCTCTATAACTATCAGCCCTATCAAAGTCTTTTTTGTGAGTTCTGAAGTTTAAGCTGGGTTCTTTCTGGGTCCTTGTCCATCCTAGGAAATAGTTTACAAATGGAATGGGATTGCAATTGTGTTGCAGATGTATCAACCAAAAGGATTGGATATTTTTTCATCTGACTTTGGAAATTTCCCAAGGAAAGGCAAGAGGAGCATACAGTTTAAAAATAACTACTGAAGCTAGCTCATTTCTGTTTTTAAAATAAATATATATATTTATATTTATTAATTTACAAAATGTGTGAGCTATTTATCTTATTTTTTAAAAAAAGAAATGTCTGTAACAACACACAGCTGTTAAAAACCTACATGGAGTTGGGATTTAAAATTTACAGCTTGTTATACCCTGAAAGAAAACTTCATGACAATGATAGTACCTTACACCAAGTAAATTAGCAAAAATGTATAAATCAGTCAGGTCCTTGCTGGAAGTGTCAAGAAATGGATGGTACTTTTTATCATATGTGGTGGACTTGTAAAAATGCGAAGGAATTCTGGGAGATGATATATAATGAAACGGGGGGGAAATGTTTAAGTGGACTTTCACAAAAAGACCAGAAAGCTTCCTGTTGGGTATATTAGGAACAGAAGTCCCCACAGACCAAATAATTTATTTCTTTACGCAATTACAGTAGCCCGAATGGCATATGCTCAGAAATGGAAAGAGAGAATGACTTCAACAAAGGAGAAGTAACAGATAAAAATTAATGGAATATGTAGAACTGGCAAATTAACAGGAAGAGTGGAAAATCTTTGCAGAATATCTGAAGAATTATGTAAACCAGGACAAAGTGTTAGGATTAGTTTAAATTCAGTTTAAACTTTTAAAACTATAGGGGGAAGGGGAAGTTTGAATAAAAGGGGAAATGAGAATATGCAGTTTTAATGGATAAATAAATGGAACCATGGGAGGAAGGGTAAGAGAAGTCAATGATTGAATATTAGGTGATATTCAGTGAGAGGTGAATTGTAATGAAAACTATAAATAAAATCTGTAAAAAAAGGGTGGGAATAAAAATTATACAAGAAAAAAACCTACACATCCTTTATATGATATAGTGGCTAACGTGTTGACTTTAGACCAAAAAGACTCGTGTACAAAGCCCTGTTCAGATGATCTGGGTCAGCCAGCGCCGACCCCCAACATAAACATACACACATGCATGTTTGAGTTCCCTTCATCATCATCATCTTATTTACGGTATCTACCCTCTTTTCTCTGTCAGGGTTCAAGGCAGATAAAAACAAGAACTATTAAAATCTGGCGACATGCCAAGGTAATCCCTGCCCCCTTATTCTGCAAACATCTTTACCAGAATGGTTACAAAAATGCTGAATCTCACAGCCTGTGCTTAGTTGATTGGCAGAATATATCACGTTATTCAATAATCCTAGCACATTAAACACACAGTATTACTACAGCTGCCGCTCTCCAAACGCCGATTACCTGCGCAGGCGGCATTACCGCTGGGTTTCGGGGCTGAATCCCAGCAAGCTCCCTGGCCTCTAGGTGGCGCTACGCTCCCGCCCACCCGCAGCCTTCACACTAGTCCAGTTCGCTCGTCAAGAACAAGAGGCGCTGGCTGCACTTTGCCCGCCGGCCGAGAGGTGCCGCTGCTGTCACTGACGCCCTTCTGTCCTGGCGGCTCTATGGTCGCAAACGGAAGGAAGCCGGAACCGGAAGTGGGAGAGGAGGCGGCGGGCTGGGAAGCCGCTGCTGTCCTGTGGGTGGGGCGCTGTCAGGAGGCGGGGAGCGTCGTGGTGGCTCCTGAAGCGACGGCGATGAGGCGGGATGTGCGCATCCTCCTGCTGGGGGAGGGTAAGCACTGGGGAAGCCCCCCACCCCAATGGCTGGAGGAGGTGCAGTGAAATGAGGGGTGGATTTAGGGGAGGGGGTCAGAGGTCATGGAGGATGCAGGTGAGGGAGGGGTCAGAGGTCGGGAAGGGTGGAGTTGGGGAGGGGGTCAGAGGTCATGGGGTAGTCTCTGAGGTTTGTAATTGGGGGATATGGATGCTTGAGATGGATTTATAACGCTGGAAGGCAGGTTTTCAGAATGGGGGGCGAGCCTTTTGGAGGCAGTTTTGACAGGAGCGGAGGTGAGGGAATGAAAGCTGGTAGACGAAACATGGGGGAAACACAATCCTAAGTGCCCCCCAGTCGCCCTTTGCTTTTGCTGAAACAGACTGACATTTTGGAACCACCCTAAGGGTTCAGCTTGGAGAAAAGGAGAATTATCATCACCACCACCATCATCATAAATAGGTTATTCTGATTACAAAATAATAACTAAGGGTTATCAATAGCATACTGTTGAGTACATCTTTATACATCTGACATATTGGTCTCTGGCTTTTGAGAACTCAAGCTCTGGTGGGTTTGTTGTTAAGATGCTTTCGGGCTCTTGGGTAATATTTAATCTTTTGCCAAAATCTGTTGGCAATCGAAACTGTAGGCAGATTGGGAAATACGTGGAAAGCAGCTTAAAATAAAGTCATCAGCACGATACTGTATTTTTGGATACATACACAGAATGCAAATATTTTAAATAGAATGTTTTAAGAGACTGCAAAGTGCAGAAATTAACAAGCTCAGCTGCAGTCCTTTCCCAATGACTGGGGAAAAAACCAGTGGAATATTGGTAAAGATTTAACATCAATTGCTGTTTATGGAAATTCTGAAAGAAAATTAAAAGGGCAAATTTTGTGGGGTGGATCATAGCTAGGAGGAGTATGAAAGGATCAGAAGGAAGCAGTCTGTGACTTCATCTAAAGTCTCAGTCACCAGCATTGTTTCAGGAAAAAGTATAGGCTTGGAGAAATGAGTTTGCAGCTGCTTTGCTGCTCCCTGTCATGTTTTGCTCCTGGTCCACACTGGGTTTACTGTGTCATTCAAACCAGGACTTGTGGTTAATCTCTTGCCTCACTAGGTTGGCTTTAGCTCAGGTTAATGAGGAGAGAGCTTAACCATGATTGTTGGTTCTCCATCTTCCCTGGCTATTGGCCATGCTGACTGGGGCTGCTGGGGGATGGAGTCCAGCGTGTCTGGAAAGCCACAGGTTCTCCCCCCTTGGTCTAACCTACTATGTTTGAATGGTGGCGGCCCCTTTAATAATGCAGTCCATCATTCGATGAGCATCGTGTTAAAGTTGAGAGGCACTGTTACCAACTCAGTGACAGAGGACAGACTTTGCATCCACCCCTAGTTAAAAAGAGGAGGTGGTGGCTGATAGGAGAGAAAGGCTGCTCTCTGTCTGCCAGCTGATGGTGATCAGAGTTCATAATCCTGGGCTAGATGGGCACACAGTCTGACCCGAAATAAGGCAACTTCCTAAGTTCCTATGAACATGTGTGCGTGACCTAAGTATGTATGCCCAACTGTTGAGGTGAATATAACTTGGTCTGAGAAGTAGAACTGAGCCTGCCTTTGTTGCAAGCTGGTGAAGTCCACATGAGGGGCAACCTTGTCTCTGGAGAGTCTCATGTGGCTGTAGACCATATAGGCAGCACCTTTCCACAAATCACAAGTGGGGAATGCGTGGCCCTCCAGCTGTTATTGGGCCACAACGTCCGTTGTCTTTAACTATTGGCCAGAGCAGATGTGAGTGTGTTATATTAGCAGTATAAACTCTGCTAACTCCACAGAGCACCTGAAAGGCCACATGTTCCCCATGTCTTGCCTAAATGTAAAGAAAGCTCTTTACAGTTCCAAAGGTGTGTGTGGCTGTCCACTGCATGTCAGTGTCCTCGTTTTGCTCTATCCTTCTTTGCTATTCTTCCCTTTGGGATTTTTTGGCAGTAGATTTTATTTTTTTGGAGAGAATAGCCCTCAGGCATTGGAGCAGAGTCACTCTGCCGCAGGGCCTCAGTGTCTTCCCTGCATCCAGCCATCCCCAAATGTTTTGTTTTCACCCCAGAGAGTCATTGTGGCCTTAAGGAAGTCCCTTGCCCAAAGTATTTATGTAATCAGAAAAAGGGGGTGGGGGAAGCAAAGGGTTAGATTCATTTTTTCTAAATTTAATGGGAGAACTGGTATCTTTCCCACTCTCAATTTTTGTATGCAGTAAGATGTTTTAACCTGGATAATGTAGAGCTCAGAATTTGGGTTGAATTTGCTAGAGTCCAAGCGTTCTTACACAGAAACTATTTGGTGTATTCTGGTGGTATTGGTTTTCCTGCAGCCCACAAATTAAAGCGTTAGAAGAGTCTTTACGGATCAGATCAAATTCCACCAAGTCCAGCATTTTGTTTCAGGATGCCATCTAGCAGCCTACAAAAGCTCACAGGAAGAGGGCATGATGGTACTGATTGTTTCCCACTTTATTATCCTTTCTCACTCGGGTTAAGACATGTTTATTCTCTCAGCCATTTGTAAGAGATTGCCCTTTAAAACACCCTCCTTGTTTGTTTGTTTGTTTCTGTCTCTTTCTGGTGCCCCCTTTCCTTTCCCTCCCTCCTTTCCACCCCCATGAAATTAGGCCAAAAGCCACAGCTTGCCCATTTCTAGTTCTTTTAACAAAGACAATTTTGCATCACTATCTTGACCCGATCCCCCCTCACTTTTATTTATTATTACATTTACCCCACCTTTTCTCCAAGGAGCTCAAGGTGGGGTACACACTTCTTCACCTCTGCATTTTATCCTCATAACAACCCTGTCAGGTAGGTTTGGTTGAAAGGTAGTGACTGGCTCAAGGTGGGGTTCAGGGCTCAGTGGGGATTTGAACCCTGGTCTCTCAAGTCATAGTTGGACACTCTAACCACTATGCCACACTGACTTGCAAGTTTTACAGAGGGATGACAATAACGGGATATAAAACAAACAGGCAAGGTGATTGAGCGGGTGGTCGCTGAACAACCCCAGGCATGCCTGGAGGATGCAGACCACTTTGATCCCTTCCAGTCAGGATTCAGGCCTCATCATGGGACTGAAACTGCTTTGGTTGCGCTGGCTGATGATGTCCGGTGGGGCAGGGACCAAGGTGGAAGCTATTTCCTGGTGCTGCTGGATCTCTCAGTGGCTTTTGACACCATTGATCATGACATCCTTCTGGACCGTCTAGAGGAGTTGGGAGGACTGTTATACAGTGGTTCCACTCCTTCCTCCTGGGTCATGTCCAGAAAGTGGTGTTGGGGGATAAGTGTTCCGACCCCTGGGCTCTCACTTTTGGGGTGCCTCAGGGCTCCGTCCTCTCCCCCATGCTTTTTAATATCAATATAAAGCTGCTGGGAGAAATCATCGGGGGGTTGGGCTGGGCATTCACCAGTATGCGGATGACCCAGAAACTACAACTAATCCAGAGATTGGTGACATGGAGTGGCCGCCGAGACCATATGACACCAGTCCTAAAGGTTCTTCACTAGCTCCCATTACATTTTTGAGCACAATTCAAAGTGTTGGTGCTGACCTTTAAAGCCCTAAATGGGCTTGGCCCAATATACCTGAAGGAGCGTCTTCACCCCCACCGCTCAGCCCTTACACTGAGGTCCAGCTCCGAGGGCCTTCTGGTGGTTCCCTCACTGCAAGAAGTGAGGTTACAGGGAACCAGACAGAGGGCCTTCTCCCTCCTTTCAGTTGTCAAGGAAATAAACAACTATCTGACTTTTAGAAGACATCTGAAGGCAGCCCTGTTTAAGGAAGTTTTTAATATGTTCTGATATATGCTGTGAGCAGCCCAGAGTGCCTGGGGAAACCTATCCAGACAGGCGGGGTATATATAATAAAAATATTATTATTATTATTTGTAGGTTGGTCACCCAATGTTGTACGGTGCAAATGAGAAGGAGAAACTCTAGTCAAGGTCTATGGATCTTGCTCACCGTCTCCCTTCTCAAGTTAACTGTGTCTTGGAAAACAGCATTAGGAGCTGCCATGGTCTCTCTGGGAGCAGACAGCTAAAACAAACTGAATTTTTCCTATTTGTGTGGGCTGCAAACAACATTTTCAAATATTAATAACTTTAAAAAGCTTCCTGTTTGCTGAGAGTAGTTACGATACCAAATCTTGGCTTGGGGCACTGTGTATAATTAATTATCTGAGTTTTTTCTGAAATGTATGTGTGTATAGGAGGCAATATATTGGTGGCTTTGTGGATTTAAACCTGATATAGCAGATTCACTAACAGATAGCTGTTTATGCTTTGGGGGTGAAGGATTGGGAGGTAACCCTAACCCCCGGCACCCCAGTGCCTTTTCTTATTTCCTGTTGGTGCTATTCCTTGACTCTTAACCGGACTCTAGCGGTTTCTTGTCTGCTTTAATCTTCAACTAGTGGCTTGTGCATACTCTTGGCTTGTTACTGAGTCCACAAAAGTTACTAGCCAGGCAGCTTACCCAAGCCTTATATCTATGTTTAAAATGACAATTTCCTATTCCTAGGTGATGGTTGTATTCTTTACTGGCTTTTAGCCTCTCACTAGCTGGCACAAGGCTTCCTCCTTTCCCTCTATCTCCCTTTCCCTTCTATTGCATGCCTTTTTCCCCCTAAAGGTGAGCCTGTAAGCAGGAACTAGCGTTTTTTCTATTTCTGCTCAGTGTCTGCTGCAAATGGGTGTCTTTGGGGAAGGGTTGTAGCTCAGGGTCCAAGAATCTGCTTTGCATGGAGGAGGTCCCATGTTCAATCCACAGGTAGGGCTGGGAATGTCTCCTGCCTGGAACCCCAAAGAGATGCTGCCAGTCAATTTAGAAAGTACTGAACTAAACGGACCAATCACTGCCCGGCAATTTCCAGTGATCCTCTTATTTGAGCCAGTGTGGTGTTGTGATTAGATGTTAGACTAGGACCTGGGAGACCGGGGTTAAATCTCTGCTCAGCTGTGAAGTTTACTGGGTGACTTTGGACCAGTCACAGTCCCTCGGCCCAATTTACGTCACAGGATTGTTGTGGAGATACAGGGGGATAAGGGAATGTATATCACCTTGAGCTTCTTGGAGGAAAGGTGGGAGATAAATGTGATAAATGACAAGCAATGTTGATGAACTGATGGCACATGGCTGTCCTGTTGGGTGGGGGAGGGGGCAGATGGGACGGGACAGGACTCTGAGGCCATTTTGGCCAAGCCATGCCCCTCTATTCTACACCCTATATGAGTCGGGTGCAGGACAGGTAAGCAGCTGACTCATCTGAAATCATATTTGCAGAAGCACCAACCATGAGCTGGTTGTCAGGTCTTGCAAAGCATGTGCATGGAACTTCTTGAGATCAAACAATCAGCTGTCAAGTCTGTGCAAAGTGTGGGTGGGAGGGATTGTCACCTGGTGTCACTATGACACCAGAGAAATCACAAATCCACTTCTCTGTGAAAGAGAGAACAAACTCTCCAAGCTTGCACCATTAAAATAAACAAATCTTTACTTGTGTCATTTGCATGTTTGCCTTTTCTCCAGTGAGCCCAAGTGTGACATGAAAGGGGCTGCTCCATGTTTATCCTCTCAACATCCCTGTCATAGTGTTGAACAATATCTGGAGGGCCACAGGTTCTCCATCTCTGGCCTAGATGCCACTCTGTCATTTGAGCTCCGCTGTATCTAACCATGGACTTGCCATGTCACTGTCATACAGAAGTCGGTTTCCTTGATTCAGCTCAGGAAATGTTTGTGCAGAAGTAGTATCCTCTAGCTGCAAATATGCACCCAACCCCCACTGAAAAGGTCAGATTTGTCTTTTGATATGAATGGGGATGCCATCACCCACCCAGTTCCTCTAGTCATTGAATGTGACAGAACCAAAACTGGGGACGGTGCGTTCTGTCTGTTGGATACCTGTCTCTCAGGTGACCTGCAAAGCTGTAAGCTTTTGCACATCTGTCCCCAACATAAGCATCTGCATTTCAGAGATCCAGTGTACTATAGTGGATAGGTGGTTGGATTTGGGCCAGAGACGCCTGAGTTCAAATTCCTGCAAAGCCGGGAAGATCACTGGATGGCCTTCTGCAAGGGTGTGTGCACTCACTCTCTCTCAATTAACATGCACAGCTGTTGAGAAGATAACATGGAATAACCACCATGTTACTCGCTACTATATTCCTTAACTTGGTAAGAGTTCTTGTAATGATCTTCTTCTTTTTACTTCTCTCCACCCCACCTCTCTCCCTCCCTCCTTCCTTCCCTCTCATAGCCCAGGTGGGGAAGACCTCCTTGATCATGGCCCTGGTAGGCGAGGAGTTCCCTGAAGAGGTGAGTGGAAGATGGTTTTCTTTCCTGTTGGCATGTAAAAAAATCCCAGACTCATCATAGAAACGCAGCCAAGAGATTCGGCTGATAATATCAACTCAGGATGTGAATTTACACCATCGCCTGCCTGCTCTGTGGCTGCCTTGCTGCTCTCCGCTCCTTTGCTCAAAGTCCACAAAACTCCCTTGCCAGACCACTCCCTGCCTGCCTATTAGCCAGCCAAGTGGCACCCAAGTGGCATTCTGCCCTTGAGATATCAGAAGTTTTTTTTCCCCTGGCCCCTTTTCTTTCTTGGACTTTTCTCCTGCCTTCTGGTCTCATCCTTCTCCTACAGCAGATGGGGAACCTGTGGCCCTCTAGCTGCTGTGACTTGCAACTCCCATCATCCCTGACCGCTGGCCATGCTGCCTGGGGCCTGTGGGAGGCGGAGTCCTCAAACCTGCAAGGGGCCACGGGTTCCCCACCACAGGTCCAACAGGTTTTCACTTTGAAGTCCCGCTACCTGCACTGCCTTCTTCCCTTCTGTTTCTAAGCCAGGAATCCACAGATTTGGTTAAGTCCATGAGGACATAAAAAGAACCCTTCTGTGTCAGGCCTAAGGCCCTATCTAGTCCAGCTTCCTGTTCTCATAGCGTCCAACCAAATGCCCCAATGCGAAGCAGGACCTGAGCACAACAGCGCTCTCACCACTTGTGATTCCTAGCAGCTGGTGTTTAGAAGCATACTGCCTTCCACAGTGAAGGGAGAACCATTGGCAAGTAGCCATTGAGAGCCTCATTCTCCATGAATTTGCCTAATTCTCCTTTAAAGCCATTCAAGTTTTTTGCCATCATGACACCTTGGGGTTCCCTCCTTCTTGCTTAGGCACATGCAAAGTGGGGTGCAAATGAATAAGCCTGCGCCCTCCTTGCAAGCTTGGAGTTTGGGGAGGTTCCATCTTTGCACTTGTGCTGCAAATCCCTCTGGAGCTCCATGTAATGTCAGCGATGAGAGAGACACACACTTGGCAAGGACCCGTTTGGGCTACTTACTAAGGCCTGTGATAGGCCCTCTTCCCACAATCGCCATCCCTTATGCAAACGTTTATGCAACTGATCCTGCCGTGGTTCCTTGTGAAGTTTTTCTCCCATGCAAACAACAAAAGCAAAACAGCACTTTGATTCCTCCATAAAAGCTGCATGGTTTCACACCTTTTGCTCTGAGCAGTTTTAATTGTTAACATCTTTCATGGCACTGGAGCAGCTCAGTCAGTGGCTATGAGCAGCTTGCAAGAAATGGCAAGCTATGCTCTGGTGTGTACATGAGAGTTGGAAGGAATCATTCTTTTGCCGTACTCCACTTCAAGCCAGAGCCATCTTCGGTAGCCCAGTGACAGAGCACCTGGTTTGCATGCAAGAGGTTCCAGGTTCAATCCCTGGAATCTCCAAGCAGGACACATCCCTGATCCTGGAGATCCACCGCAAATTAGTGGGGACAGTACTGAACTTGATGGACCAATGGCCCGATTCTGTATAAGGCAGCTTCTTAAGTTAAGCACAGAATCTGGGGGAGAAGGGCCCTAACTCCATGGTGGAACCTCCACTTTGTTTGTAGAAGGGCCCATGTTCAATCCCCAGCAGCTCCAGATAGGGTTGGGAATGTCCTGCATCTCAAATCCTGGAGAGCCACTGCCAGTCAGTGTAAACAGTACTGAACGAGATGGGTCAATGGTCTACGGCAGTTTCCTACATCACTAACACAGGCTTGTAAATTAGCCGGCTGAGGAGGAGGAAGCTGGCAGGCAATGCCTCTCCCTGGATTGGTTGTAAGGATAAAGGCAGGTCCCATAGGGGCTTGCTGTGAGCAGACTGAGGCTGGTGGGACAGCGCCCACCTAATGGACCCTGCTCCCTGCTGGATGGACTTCTGGTCTGATCCAATGAGGCTGTTCTTATGCTCTGTTTTTATTATTATTATCATTTCTCCATTGATTTGATACCTGCCCTTCCTCATAAGGTCTCAGGGCAGGTTACAACAATGTGAAAATTCAATATGGGGGAAAAACTGCTTCAGCGGCTGGTTTCTTCTGTCCTTTCCAGAATCTGGCCAGGACGGTTCCTCTGGAGTGGTTACTGCTGCGGACGTCTATGCAACGCCCCCAGCATTGTCCATCTGTTCGAAAACTCTCAAGAGCAGCCACCCTCCCTGCCATTTGCCTCATGTTCTGGGAAGGGCTGTCTTGATTAACTCCAGTGGCCGCACTTCCCCTCTGCCTGCCGGCCTCTGATCTGCATCAGGCAGATGGCATTGGTGCCTGCCCCCCTGTTGACCCCTCTGACCCTTGCACCACTGGTGCAGTAAGTCTCCTAATCAGGTGCTGGGATCATTCTAAATACCATTCCCACATTCCTGCTCCAGCCCCAGGCAAGCGGCTTAATGCTACCCCAGCCCCAATCCCCAGGACGCTGTCAGGTCAGTGGATCAGGTCACTGCTTGCCGAGACTTAAGGGGCTGCAGGAGTGCTTGAAAGGGGATTTGGAGGGAAGCGGTTCAGTGCCATTTCTCAGGAGGGGTGAGTGGGCTGTGCCTATTCCATGCTTCTGCTTTCACACTGTGCAGGCCTGAAATTTGTAGTTCATTCTAAAATTCTGTTTTCATCTAATCCACCTACACAAGGGAGCTTCTCTCTCTAAACTCTGGGCATCTGGGGCACTGCCATCCTCCCCCCCCCCAAAAAAAAATGGCAATGGAAACATATGTTCTTCATCAGTTCTCAGCACACTGAGAATGTGCCCTGCTTACAACTGCAAGATAGACCTGCTAATATTAACAGCGTAACATTGGAAGAGCTTGGCTGCTGAATCAGGCCAAAGGCCCCTCTAGTCCTCCAGCAACCTGTTCTCACAGTGGCCAGCCAGATGCCCCAATGGGAAGTCTGTAGGCAAGACTAAGAGCAACTGCGCTCTCCCCTCTTGAGAGCCTCAGCAACTGGTATTCAGAGACATACTGTGTCCGACATTAGAAGTTGTACGTGGCCAAATCCACGAAGGATAAGGCTGTCTTGGGCACAATGTGGAAATGATCGTCTCCCTTTCCCCCCCTCCCAGGTGCCGTCTCGTGCAGAAGAGATCACAATTCCGGCGGATGTCACGCCTGAGAAAGTCCCCACCCACATTGTGGACTACTCAGGTAGGCACTCACCCCCCAATGGATTTAAAAGGGCTCATCCGGGAGGACTGGCGGGAACTGAATAAGTAATAATAAAACAATAGATAAAAGTCACATAAGGCAATCCAAGCTAGCGGCTGTCACCATGTCTTGTGGTTGCGAATTCTGTGTATAAAACTCTGCCTGGCCTAGAGAAAGCAGATAGGGTGGTGTTAGGGTGATGTTTTTCTCCCTTTCTGATAACACTAGGAGTTGGGTGGCATCAGTGAAGTTGAATATGGGAAGATTGAGAACAGGCACAATAAAGTATTTTCACACCCAGCATAAAGTTGAACTTTGAGACCCCTGGTGGGGCACTTCTGCTGGTTCCCCACGCTCTGGAAGTTCGGTTGGTCTTCACCAGGGATCCAGCCTCTAGTGTGTCAGGTCCTGCCCCATGGAGCTCCCAGGCCTTTATTATTCTTCCCCTCTTTAACCAACTATCCTCTATTGCTATGTTCTATGTCTTTAATTATGTTTTACAGATATCTATTGATTTATTGTATCTATGTTGTAAGCTGCCTTGATATATGTTATGAAAGTGCAGATCATAAATATTCGAATGGCTAAATAAATAAATGAGCCAAAGAAGCAGAAGTCCAAGCAAAGGAAGAATGGATACACAAACTTATGGAATGTGAAGAAATGGTGAAACTTACTGGAAGAATAAGAAATCAAGATAACAAACTTTTTATAAAAGAATGGAAATGGTTTATTGAATATTTACAGATAAATTGTAAAACAGATAAGAACATTGGCGAGATTATTGTAATAACCTGCAGTTTTATAAGAGTATATATTTAAAGTAGATGAATAAATGAGCAAATTAAGTAAATTTGGATATGCAGAAGATGTTAAAAATAAATATAAGGAACCACAGAAAGAGGAAGAAGGAAGTCAAGTTTTGAAATGTTAAAATGATTGTAAAATTGGTGAAATGTATAAACCTGAAAAGCATAAATAAAATTTTAAAATAAATAAATTAGCAAGCAAGCAAGCTAGTGATGGCCACCAATTTGGATGACTTTGTAAGGGGATTAGACAGATTCATAGAGGATAAGGCTATGAGTTGCTACTAGCCAGAATGGCTAGGTTCTCCCTCTGCTGTTGGAGGCAGCAAGTCTCTGGACACCAGTTGCAGGGAATCACAAGTGGAAAGAGTTCTTGCTGCTGTGCTCAAGTCATACTTGAGCATCTGGTTGTCCACAGGATGCTGGTGTCTGGATGGGCCACTGGCCTGAAATAACAAGGCTTTTGTTTCATTCTTCACATTCCTGCCACATCCCTGAGTGTATTTTTGGGGCACAGTAAAGATCCCCGACAGCAATGTACAGTCTTTCCTTTGCCTTTCAGAATCGGAGCAGACGGACGAGGAGCTCCAAGAGGAGATTGCCAAGGTGAGCAAGGAAAACTCTGGATGCAGGGGAGGCTTGTTGTAGCAGCTTCACCAGCCTGTTCCCTACAGCCCGTGCTCTGAATTTTGCTCTTCAGGCTCATCTTGAGCCCACCACTTTCCCTGTTAACTGCAAGAATCCCAAATAGTCGAATTTGGAGATTAGCGTCATCAGTTTTGTTAACCGTTTGCCTAACTCTTTGGTTGCTTGTAAACTGCTGTATGCCATCTCCTTCCTCTCCTGACCCACAGCAACGGTGTGTGTGTACGTACGTCCATACATCCATCCATACATATGTACATACTGGGGGCTTAGAGCTGCCATGCTGAATCCCATCTGAATCCCCCTAAATTGGGGGCTTAAGCGATAAGCTCGCTTCCCCAAAGGGCAAGTGATCCTGCCATCTGCCTTTTCCTAAAAGCCATTTGCGTTGGCACTGTCTGAGCTGAGCTGGTGGTCGGATTTGAACAGAGCATGGGGAGCCCAGCAGGCCGATGCCCTCCTTGAGCAGGGAGGCTCAGATGTTGGACTTTTGTTACTGAAAAGTGAGGGCTTTTCTGACCCTCTTGGTGGTTTTGAGATGCCACCTCTGAGTTGGCAGCCTGGCAAATTGGTTCATACAATGGGCAGAATCAAGCAGTAAACAAAATTCCTGGACTTGAGCTCCCCTGCTTTACCTTTTTGCTTCTTTACAGGCAAATGTGGTCTGCATGGTGTACGATGTCACGGAGGAATCCACCATTGACAAGGTAATGGCTGGGATTTCCTGCCCCTCTTTCACAAGGGCCTGGCAAAAGTGCAGCTGTGCTTCTGCCTGACGCTCTGCTGATTATCACCGTTGCACACAGCAGTCTGAGGGGTGGCAAGACATGATGAACTTCGATCCATTCACAGATTATGGGGTTATCAGTGGCTACTAGTCATAAGGGCTCTATATGCTGCTTACAGAATAGGAGGTTGTGTGCCTCTCCAGCTACTGGGGATTGCAGTCAGGAGACAGCTGTGGCCTTCATTTTACCTGTGAGCTTCCCAGAGGCAGGAAATTGGATGCTGGGCCAGGAAGGCCTTTGATCTGCTCCAACAGGACCATTCTTACATTCTTGACTGGCATTGGCTCTGTTGGGCATCTGCTAGAGGTGCACCTACTCTCTTATCGTGCTCACAGTGGCCTGGATCGCATGCGTTGATTGACAGGGGCAGGGCTGGCATTTTCTACAGGGCCAAACTGTGTAGCATTTAGGTGCCTGCCAACCTGTTGATCCCACGGGACCCTGCCATCCCCAAGATTCTCTTTCTGTGGCTGCCATTGCTGATAGTTTCCCACTCCACTTACTTGCTTTTTCCTTCTGTTTCCCCCCACCTAGATTCGGACAAAATGGATCCCAATGGTGAATGGTGGAGCTGAAAAATGTTCCAGGTAGTGTATCACCCAACAAGATGGGATGCTACATTTTGCCCATGTCTCGATCCCAGTTGCTGCCTCTGTTTTTAAAGCAGGGCTGGGGGATCTTTGGCCCGCCAGATGTTGATGAACTACAATTCTTATCAGCCTCAGCCAACATAGCCAACGGCTCTGGATGATGGGAGTTGCAGTCTAGCAACATATGGAGGGCCAGAGGTTCCCCACACCTGTTTTAAAGGCTTCAGTTATTCAATGCTGCAAGCAGGCTAAGGTCTGATTCCTGAAAGCAGAAGATATGGTGGGCAAACTGTTCCTAGATTATACATTTCAGTGAGGAATTCAGAGAGAAATGAAGAAGAGGCCAATCCTAGACCAGGTGTGAAAGACCCAAGTTTTGGGTCCTGCTAACTGAGTAGACCTAGCCTCTTTGCATCTTCCCCGAGGTTTGGGGCCGCTTAATAACTCTTCTGCCAGGAACAGTTGTCCCATTCATCTGTTGAGGGTGGGAGCCCCTGCCTAAATTGGACAAAGCAAATTAAGAAATGCAGATCTCCGTTTACTTCCCCCCTCCCCTCCAGTTGTTGCATTTGCCTTGACACGCAGACTGCTCCAAACTCTTCAGCCAGTGCTTGTGTGCCCATTCTCGTTTCCGACGCCTTTTCTATCTCCTCACCCCACCCCCTTTCTCCCTCTTTTCTAGGATCCCCATCATCCTTGTAGGAAACAAGTCCGACTTGCAGACTGGGAGCTCCATGGAAACCATCTTGCCCATCATGAACCAGTTCTCAGAAATTGAGACCTGCGTGGAGGTGGGGATCTGCTTGGGCGTATGAGGTGGAGCAGGGGGAGGAGTCCTCTGATTGGCAGCCTCCGTGGTTGTCTCACGTCATGTTTTTTCTTTCCCAGCAACCTCTTCCCCCCTGTGCCACCCTGGGCAAAATTTACCATTTGAGCTGGACAGTTGTGTATATAAGGCTCACAGCTATGGCCAGAATCATGGCAAAACTGCCGCAGCCAAAGTGAACTGTCTAGTTCACATGTTAACTTTGTCCATTCATGTGCATACCTTGGGAAATGACTGAGGCTTTTCACATGGCTGGGAAACTTAGGACACCAGTCAAACCAGCCTTTATGACTGATCTGAGGGTAGAAGGCAGGCCAAACGCAGCCAGTGGATAAAGAGGACATCTTCACCCTTGCCATGGTCACCAACAAAACTGATTGGCAGAATTGCTATTATTTTATTTATTCATTGAATTTGTATGCCCCACTTCCTCCAGTAGACACAGACTGAGTCCAGTAGACTTAGGACAGATTTAAAAATAAAATAAAAATCCTGTACAAATTTAAAAAGAACTTGCTGGATTAGGCCAATGGCACATTTAGACCAGCTTCCTGTTATCACAATGGCCAAGCAGACGCTTGTGGGAAGCCTGCAAGCTGGATCTGAGCACAACAACCCTCAACCTACTTGTGATTCCCAGCATAGTCTCTCTGACAGTAGAGGCATCGTGGGTAGAGGCAATTGATAGCCTTATCCTTATGAATTAGTCTAGTCTTTTAAAGCTATCCAAGACGTTACAGATCTGTCAAGATCTTTGTTTTAAATGTCATGTATGCATTTATTAAAATTGCCCATTGTCAGGGAACTGCAGGCAGCAAGGGAGGAAAGAATCAGAGGATACAGGGAGAGGTCTCCACTGGTTAGCAGTGAGTCCTCAGAGGACAGAGAAGGGAGCAGTGAGTCTGGAGAGGAAGGGGTGCTTCAGAGAGAGGGGGATCCACGTCACAGGGAAAGACGGAAGGGGCTGGGCCGTTGGCTCTGTTGGTCTCGAGGGAGAGGGAAAAGAGAAAGTAGTTAGAGCAACGCCTCGTGAGAGACGGGTCGTTTTGTTTATTCTGCATGTAATCTTGTCAGAAAGCAATAAAGAAAGGAATTTATGGCGTCTGGCCTCGAGAGTGTCTCTGCTAAAGGCAGCAACGGACAGAGAAGGCACGCTGAGACCCATGGTGGTCATTTAAACTACTTGAAGGACTAATGGTCTCTCGCTCCCCCACTGCCACCCCCAAATCATTATGGGAATTGTAGTACTCTGATATATGTGACCATAATTGAAAGGGAATGCACAGACAGTGGTCTTTCCTCTGCTGAGTTACCCTCCAGAGTGGAAATTAAACAGGAAGCTTCCCTGTTTATAACATCTTCTTCTAGTGCTGGGCTTCTTCCTCCATGGCCTGCCTGAAAAATAGATCTTGAAGCATTTCTTTCCAGCATGTGCTGTTTGTGTTGGTTCAGCATTCCTTTCTGCCTCTCTCAAATTGCCTCTCTCTCTCCCTCCCCTCTTTGTGCTCCAAGTGTTCTGCAAAGAACCTGAAGAACATCTCTGAGCTGTTCTATTACGCCCAGAAGGCTGTTCTGCACCCAACAGCCCCTCTCTACGACCCAGAGGAGAAGCAGGTAGGATACGTCGTCTCAGAGCCGCAAATAGGTTTTGTACCCAGAGAGGACCCCAGCTGTCTTCCAAGGTTCTTTAGACTGGAGAGTTCCATCACTTCCAGGCAAATCCTACAGTGCCAGCTCAAGTTGCACCTCTGAACCAGTTTGGCTCAGGAACCTGTGGCCCTCCAGATGTTGCTGGACTACAACTCCCATCATCCCTCACCACTGGCCTTGTTGACGGGGGCTTATGGGAGCTGTAGTCCAATGACATCTGGACAGATGTGGATTCTCCATCCCCCGATGTAATACTACATTGAACACCAGCCCTCTCTGTTGTTCCTAGATTGCCTGGACAATGGCTTTGATTTCGTCGTCCTTTCTGCCTGTAATCAGGGCATTCTGTGCAACGAAGAGGAGAACGAGTGCTTCCTATGGCCTGCTTTTATAAATCGTGTTCTTTTTCTACCACCAGCTGAGGCCAGCATGCGCACGGGCCCTCACTCGGATCTTCAATATGTCTGACCAGGATAACAACCAGATCCTAAGCGATGAGGAGCTGAACTATTTCCAGGTATGTTCCCATGTAACAAAACAATGCAGAACATACTTTTGGGTAACTCCATGCAGCTTCTGGTAAATATCGGCTTTCCTGTCTTGATTTTGCTACCAGTTGCTGGAAACCACAGGAGAGCAGAGTTTTCTTGTGCTCAAGATCTGCTTGCATCTGAATGGCCACTGTGAGAACAGGATGCTGGTTTATGTAAACGATTTAATATAGGGGGGGGGGGGGTTTGTGTGTGTGTGTCTACAGTTTTTCATCATTAACATCATTCAAACTTAAATTCAGCAATATTTATACAATTGTGGGATTCCTTGAACCCCTGGACTTCCCTCCTCCCCAGTTTTCCACAGATACATTTTTAAATTTTAATCGCATCTAATTACATATATCCAACTTCAATCAAATCCTTATTTAATCCTTTACCTATTAAAAATTACAATCAATCCTATATCAATCCTGCTAACGTCTTTAAATCTTTGCATTGTTCCTTAATGTACTCTATAAATTTATACTATTCTTTTTTAAATTTACTGTCATCTTGGTATCTGAGCTTCCCAGGCATTTTCACCATTTCAGCATAGTCCATCATTTTCACTATCCACTTTTCCTTGGTTGGTGTTTCCTCTTCCTTCCATCTCTGGGCAAAAAGCATTCTTGCAGCTGTCGTTGCATACATAAACAGTCTTTTTAAGTCCTTTGGTATTTCTTCTCCCACCATGCCTATTTAAAAAGCTTCCATTTTTTTTTACAAAAGTTATCTTAATTTTTTTTTTCATTTCATTATATATCATTTCCCAGAATGCTCTAGCCTTCTTGCACATCCACCACATGTGGTAGAATGTGCCTTCATTCTCTTTACACTTCCAACATACGTTGGTAGCATTTTTGTACATTTTTGCTAATCTTGTGGAAGTCAAATACCATCGGTACATTATTTTCATATAATTTTCTTTCAACTTACAGCAGGTTGTGAATTTCAAATCCTCCCTCCATAATCTTTCCCAATCTGATTGGTTTATGTAGACCATTGGCCTAATCCAGCAATCTCTTCTTATCACCCCCGCTTTTTTAACCTAAGCAAGTTTCTCACCCATACGGATGCAATTAATATACTTTCCTATTTGGGGGCTGCAGTTGCCAAAGCCTCAGCAGCCAGGTGGGATAGCAGAATAAAGAATGTGTTTTGTCTGCCTCACTTATAAACCGTCCTTCATTACATTGCAATCCCGCGGCACTAAAATGGGTTAAAAGCAGGCTGTAATAAGTACATCAGAACACGAACAAGATAAAAAATAGGAAACAAATTAGAGCAGTTAATCATCAAGCTGAGGCCTGACACCAAGTTAAAGCAAAGAAATCAAAAAGCGCAGACGGTGAGCAGTGCTGTGCGTTCCTGATTGCACCTCCTTATGACAAGAGAAATTAGAATAAATTTTATGGACAGGAAGCATGACAATTCACATAAATCACATGATTGAGTTGCTGGATGTGTTTTAGTGCCAGGTATGCAGAGTCCTGTTTGCAGACAGCAGCTGATGCCCATCCTTTTAAATTTAGACCTTTAAGTTTTTGAAGTCTTTTGATCACAAGCCTCTTCTTGCTCTGCTTGAAGTTTAACCAGTCCGGCTCTTTTCCAGTTCCCTTCATTTTCTCCAGATCTATGTTCACTTTTCCTGCTAGTCTATGGATTAAAAAAAAACAAACCACGCACAAAATATATTTTTTAAAGTCACGTTAACTGTCACGCTGTTTCTTTTCCTTGGTGAATATTAAGTTTTGCATTCTCATAATTTCCTCCCACTGAAATTT
The DNA here is from genome assembly GCF_965153285.1 of Podarcis tiliguerta. NCBI lineage: Eukaryota > Metazoa > Chordata > Lepidosauria > Squamata > Lacertidae > Podarcis > Podarcis tiliguerta. Next base: position 35,179,028 of record NC_139547.1, read on the forward strand.
GAAATGTTAGCATGGTCTAAGATCTTAAAGCAAGCCTTCTACTGCCTCCAGATTGTTTCTCTGGGCAGGGTTTTATTTGACAGTGATTTCAGTTCACATAATCTGCTTTTGCCTCCTTGATTCTTGAGGCAGATTTTTAAAAAGAACCCCCAAATTTGGCAGAAGGTTATTGAAAAATGTTTAATCACTTAGATGTGGGGGCTATGGAGTATAACTACTACTTGTCCTACTCAGAGTAGACCTATTGAAATTAATGCACACAACTAACTTAGGTTCGCTAATTTCAGTGGGTGTATTCTAACTTAGTTGGATACAGCCCTAAGGCCCAAATTTTACATCATTCTCTGCTGTTAGTGGACCTTGAAAGCCCTCAAGTATAGGCAGCACCTACACTTTGAAACTCCCTGCCTATCGATATCAGGGAGGTGCCTTCACTGTACCCTTTTCGGTACCTGATTAAAACATTTTTATTTTGGCAAAACTATCCAGACTTGTTGAAGTTACATGTGTTTGATTTCTTATTAGCGACTGTTGGTTTTAATCAGCTTTTGGATATTTTAAAATACCTGTTTTTAATCAATAATTTTAATGTTTTGTTTTATATTTTTGTAAACCACTTAGTTTTTATGAACAAGCAGAATATAAATTTTGATGAATAAAAATAAAAATGGCTCCCAGGCTAGACTTTTGATTGGTGAAGGACTCTATTTTTTTCTTAATTCGATTCAAGATAGCTCCAATACTGGATATTTTGCCAAGGGTCTGTGGCCAGCCATCCAGGTCTTCCTGACTTTGTGACCTACTCCAGCATTTGATCCTCATCCTACTTTGTCCGGGCTTTGCTGCAGATTTATCCTCTTGGGCATCAGCCTCGATGTTTCCATTCAAGAGGCAACAGAATTTGTTCTGCGCCCCTAGACATATGAGGGAGGGCAGACCTTGCTGATCCAGTTAATTTGCCATCAGGTTAAGTCTTGACTTCTTAGGAATTTATTCTGACAATCAGCTGCTGGCAATCAACAGTCTTGGTTGCATACAACTAAATTATACACAGAGTAGACCCACTGAAATTCATGGCCCTAAGTGAATCATGTCCATTGTTTTCAGTGGGTCTGCTTTGAGCAGGAGCAGGATTGGCTAGTATTGCCAACAACCTGCTTTCACCAACTGTATAACGTTGCAGACGTGAATTCTCCTGGTTCCTCTTCCATGAAGCAGGTGAGAGGAGGAAAAATCACATTTTCCAGTCAATGGAAAAGGAACTGTAGTGTTTACCTGAGTTTGCATCTCCATTCTTCTCGCAAGGTGAAAGCTTGAGTCAGCAGCTATTTGCACAAGGCTGTCAAATTTGGTTTCTTAGCTCCAGCTTTCCTGAAAGACCCAGATTCTAAAACTTATATGCAAATGTGTGCATACTGGATAATTTAATTTTGGGTGGGGAGACAAGGTGCAACAGCAGAGGCTTAGCAGGTCTCTTTTTTCTCAGTTTCTGAGATTTCACCAATTATTGGACCTGTATTGAATCTGCAATTGTTTTTATTGGGTTGTAGCCGGTGCTAGATCTACTCAGAGCAGACCCATTGAAATTAATGGACATGAAGTCACTTGGGTCCATCAATTTCAGTGGGTCTACTCTTGAGTAAAAGGTAGTTGGCGACAACCCATCGTGGTGGTGTTTTTACTGTTAAATCCCATTAGGATGTTTCTTTAGAAGTGAAATAAATAAATGCTATCGTCTTCCTAAAGGCTAGAAGTGCTGGCTTTCCCACCCCAAATGCTGCAATTCTAAAATCATTGAACGTCAGATCCCATGCATGAACTGATTTTACCTAACTTGGGAAATTGTTGAATATAGGATGTAATAACCTTACAGTAGCTACTAAAGTGGTATGGTTCTTCCTTTGGCTCCAATGGAATAGGTTTTTTTAAAAAAAAAAATCGGAACTGCCTATTTTCCTGATTTGGCCCCCTCTTTCTTCTCTTGGGAGGTAGAAGTCCTGCTTCGGAAATCCTTTGGCACCCCAGGCTCTGGAAGATGTGAAAATGGTGGTCTGGAAAAACACAACAGACGGAGTCCAGGACAACGGACTGACCCTCAATGGTAACTCCAGCAGAAAACTTGCATGCCTAGCTCTGGGGATCATCTTAGAGCCCGTCTCGGTGAATCAGAAAGAGGGACAGCAGCACTGCAGAGCTGCACAGATAGCTCAGGGGCATCCTTTGAAGCCAGGGCTGCTCAGCCAGTTTAGACCACATATCCCAAGGGCAAAATTGATGTTGGTTTGAAACAGGCTGCAGGCAGTTGCTTTGCGTGTTTTCCTGCTTGAATGAGCTTTCATTTTAACAGAGCTTCCTTGTTCACTGCTGCGTTCGTCTGTGTTCGTTTGATTCTGATTGAACAAGCTGGGGAACGATTTAGCAGTTGCGCCAGGAGAGGAAAAGTATCAGAAAGAGAACATGGGGAGTGCTTTTACTGCTACACATGGGAATAAATTGAACGACTGAGAAGGCAGGGAAGACTCATTGGGTTAAATCAGGGGATGAGGAACCTTTTTCAGCCTGGGCAGCCTTTCCCTTCTGGACAGCCGCCTGGAAGCCACCTGCCAATAGTGGGCGGAGCCAGAGGTAAAAGTGGGTGGAGTGATAAGTCTGAATGTCACCTTTTGTTCAGTAAGTGAGTTTTGTCACACTCAGACACCCTCTGTTTCATCAAGGCAAGGAAGAAACATTGCCAGAATTCAAGGGTATATTCCAGTCAGACAAAAACACTGAAGGAGGTTGCAGTGCAGGGCTGGTAAGGGGTGTGACCGGAGGCTAGGCAGCCTGGAGAGAGGCCTAAGGGCCTGATAAAGTGGCCTAATGGGCCACACTTGGGCCCCAGGACTGAGGTTTCCATCCATTAATTAAATATTGTATAGGAGAGTTTGGGATTTAACTTGTCCAGAATCTCCTGTGCCCAAGATCTTCTAGCTGGGAACTCCATCTGCAGAAATCTCACACATGGCCTAGTTGCAACCCTGTTACAGAGTGTGGGTCTGACCATAGAAACAAAGGGTATGTGGTGCCTATGGTGGAAGCAGTTGGAAAAGTCAGATACAGCGTCCTCCTAGACGAGGTCAGGGCAAGCCAGTCAGAGGTACATGTCACCTGTGTCATGTGACTTTCAGCGTGCACCAGGAAGTGGCACCCAGCGGCCGAATCTCGCGAAGATTCAGAGCTGCTGCCTGTGTGGTGCGAGATCACTACAGATCATCTTTTCTGGCATCTCTGTTGCCATTGCCTGCTGATCATGCTATGCACTTGGGACCCAAAATCCTATCCTCTCTTCCAGGCTTCCTTTTCCTCAATACGCTCTTCATCCAAAGGGGACGTCATGAGACTACGTGGACCATCCTGCGTCGCTTTGGCTATGATGATGCCCTGGAGCTGACAGACGACTATCTCTGCCCGTCGTGCGTAAATTGTTGCCCTCTTGAATGTTAAGGGGAAGGAGAAAGAGGGGACCACTGACATATGGAAATACATGATTCTGAACATGTGCATAGGAAGCTGCCTTATAGTGAGTCAGACCATTACAGCTCAGTATTGCTGGCAGCAACTCTCCAGGATTTGGGACAGGATACATTCCCAGCCCTAGCTGGAAGTGCTGGGAATTGAACCTGAGATCTTCTGCATGTTGAGCAGGTGCTCATTCTCTGTGTTCACCTTCTGATTTCCCCCACCACCACCAGCACCACCATGCTTGTTCCTTAGCATTTGCAAGTTTAGTTGCCATCTGGAAAGAGTCCTTTACTGGTTTCCATTCCTAAGTCTTGGTTTCCCCTCCTTTTGTTCCAGCCATGCGTTTCAGAGGGTGGCCATTATTCACCTGTTGGGAAGCATTAGTAAAGGCAAAGGGACCCCTGACCATTAGGTCCAGTTGTGGCCAACTCTGGGGTTGCGACGCTTATCTCGCTCTATTGGCCGAGGGAGCCGGCGTACAGCTTCCGGGTCATGTGGCCAGCATGACTAAGCCGCTTCTGGCGAACCAGAGCAGTGCACAGAAACGCCGTTTACCTTGCCACTGGAGCGGTACCTATTTATCTACTTGCACTTTGACGTGCTTTTGAACTGCTAGGTTGGCAGGAGCAGGGACCGAGCAACGGGAGCTCACCCCGTCGCGGGGATTCAGACCACCAACCTTCTGATCAGCAAGTCCTAGGCTCTCTGGTTTGACCCACAGCACCACCTGTGAACCAAGTTGGGAAGCATTACTTGGTTTTTAAAAGTCAGTCCCAGGCTTCTTGAGGACCTGCCTTGACCAGTGCTGCCCTCCTTTCTTTCAGAATCCGGGTGCCTCATGACAGCTCCACGGAGCTAAATCACTTTGGTTACCAGTTCCTGCAGAAGATGTTTGAGAAGCATGACAAGGTGAGCTGCACAGAAGCACACACACCTTGGCTGTGCACAACAATGCTGCTGCCAGTGCTGCCACCCCCCGACCCCAAGGATTGCAGTTCATTGATCTCCGCTGCATGATTCCCATTGGCACTCGAGTCACGTCTGGCTGATTTGTGCCCTGCTTGCCCCTAAATAGGCTTGTAGGCTGTTCCAGAGTTGAGCGAAGGGATGTCACTTAAACAACAGCAGTGCCCAACCTTCCCACCCACCGTGCAGACCACTTGGACATAGCTGGTGGTCTTGACCGGTGGTCGCGGTGGGCCATTAAATGATTTTCCCCTACCTTCTGTAGCGATCGTATTGTGCTATGCTAGATGCTGTATTGACTGTGTTTCTGTATTGCTTATTTTCATAAAATTGTAGAATTGTAGAGTTGGAAGGGACCCCAAGGGTCATCTAGTCCAACCCCCTGCAATGTGGGAATCACAGCTGAAGAATCCCTGACACATGGCCATCCAACCTCTGCTTAAAAGCCTCCAGTGAAGGAGAGTCCACCCCCTTCTGAAGTATAGGCAGTGACCAATCTGTTGTGACCAAAACGGTTGCCACCTTTAGTCCATTTCACTGCTGAACAGCTCTTCCTGCTTACAGCTGTTACAACTCTCTTATCTCTTACATATTGTACTTCATTGTATCACAATTTGCATTCCGTAGAATTCAGATCGCAATGCAATGCAGTATTAGAAACTGAAGGAGTAATTTAAAAAAACCCCGCCATTTAAAACCAATGTGAATATTTAACACGGACACTTCGGGGACTGCCTGTTTGAATCTTGCTAACCACGTGTGGTCCCACCCTGTGTGACAATGGGTAGACTTCCTCAACCCGTCGATGGAGAGCTGCTGCTCAGGTGCCCATTTCTTTCTCTCCCTCCGTGTCTCTAGGACGGTGATGGAGCCCTCTCTCCCGCCGAGCTGCACAGCTTCTTTAGTGTATTCCCCTACATGCCCTGGGGGCCTGAGCTCTACCACACGGTATGCACCACTGATAAAGGCCTGCTTTCCCTGCATGGATTCCTCTGCCAGTGGACGTAAGCGCAGCCCTTCTCTGCCTCTTCCCTCAATCACCCTGTCCGCTTCACATGCAGCGGGCCCTCCCAGCGATCCCAGTAATGGGCAACCTTCTCTCTGTTTGGATTTCCCCTAGGCTGGTTGCCTACCTGGATGTCCATCGCTGCCTGGAGCACCTGGCTTACCTTGGCTACCCCATCTTCTCTGAGCAGGACTCTCAGATCCACGCCATCACAGGTGGGCCCCATTCCTGCTTCAGTGCCCCTTGGAATCGGGAGGAGAGGGGACTCCTCTGTCCTGGCACAGCTATAGCCCTTTCTGCTTGCTGCCCTCCTCTGTCGAGAGCTATCGAGCACCTGCTTCCCTGTTGAATGGAGAATGAGCCTGAGCATTGTGGGTTTTCTGTCCCCTCCAATGGTTATGAAGGGCGGGGGAGGCGGCTGCATTTCAGTGTTGCCTTTGTAGAACTCGGCAGGGAGGAGGTGGGAACGAAACCAGAATTAGTTGGCTCTGCCTGCAATTGGCTCTGGATCTGCCTACCGTTGTCCCCGCCTTCCGCCCCACCAGTCCCAATGGGCATCAGCTCCCAGTGATCAATGTACACTATTATTATTAGTAGTAGTAGTAGTAGTACCCCACCCATCTGGCTGCCCCCCCCCCCCCCCGCCACTCTGGGCGGCTTCCAACAAAGACCAAAAATACACTAAAATGTCACACATTTAAAACTTCCCTGAACAGGGCTGCCTTCAGATGTCTTCTGAATGTCAGGTAGTTGTTTATCTCTTTGACATCTGATGGGAGGGCGTTCCACAGGCCGGGCACCACTACCGAGAAGGCCCTCTGCCTGGTTCCCTGTAGCTTTGCTTCTCACAGTGAGGGAACCGCCAGAAGGCCCTCGGAGCTGGACCTCAGTGTCCGGGCAGAACGATGGGGGTGGAGACGCTCCTTCAGGTATACTGGGCTGAGGCCGTTTAGGGCTTTAAAGGTCAACACCAGCACTTTGAATTGTGCTCGGAAATGTATTGGGAGCCAACGTAGGTCTTTCAAGACCGGTGTTATGTGGTCTCGGCGGCTGCCCCCAGTCACCAGTCTAGCTGCCGCATTCTGGATTAGTTGTAGTTTCCGGATCACCTTCAAAGGTAGCCCCACGTAGAGCACATTGCAGTAGCATTGCACCCATAAAATCATAGCTGCCTCCTGTCCAGCAACGACAACACTTGCTTGGAGGCTGTGTCCCCAGCAGCAGGAAAGAAGGAAAGGCTTCATCATTTCACCCAGCCCCTCTTTTCTTCTGCTCCAGTTACACGGGAGAAAAGGATTGACTTGGAGAAGGGCCAGACACATCGGAATGTTTTCCTGTGCAAAGTGATTGGATCCCGAGGTGCTGGCAAGTCTGCATTCCTGCAAGCCTTCCTTGGGAAGAACTTGGCTGTGAGTCTAGAAGTCTCTTTTCTTGTCCTCTGCTGCCTGTTATTTCCTGAGTGATGAACCTGTGGGTAATAAATAAAATACAAATAATCTGTGCCTCTCCTTCCTTTTCCAGGCCCAAAGGGAATCCAAGGGGAAGGAGTCCTTCTATTCAATTAACACGGTGCAAGTCAATGGGCAGGAAAAACATCTGATAGTAAGTTTGCTCAGTTACACTGATCTTAAGTCCTAAGTACGGAAGTCAGTTTTTAGTCAATTGTCATAAAAATGTCAACGTTCCCCCCCCCCCTTTAACCTAAAAGACTTAGGTACATCATCATTCACATATCCGTACACACGAACATCACTTCTGTGGCGATTCTCTCTCTGTGACACTTGGGGAACGTCTGATCCATGGGCCAGTCTTGGCCAGCTAGGTGTTCCAATTTGGCCCATTTTCTCAAAACCACGCCCACCTGGGTCAGTGACATCAGCTGATGGGTGGGGTGGGAGTGAGGTTCAACTGCAGCGGCTGTTCACACCAGTTCCCTGCAGTCAGTGCAGCAACGTTTAATCTCCTGCCCATCAACTAAGGGGAGAGTGGGGTGTTAAATCCTGCATGGTGTGGCTGCTTAAGCCAGTATGTTCCACTTACCTCTCATATTTGGCCCGTAGGGCCTTATGCTGATAAGGATCTGGCCTGTGGCGCCAAAAAGGTTGCCTACCCCTAGCTCTGTGATACAGTTAGTCATTGGCTGCAAAGTGGGTTTGCCCACCTGGACCAGAGAGGGCTGTTGATAGGCGTTTCTTGAATTACTGTTCCCAAGGAGGTCTATATATAGTACACCACTTTTGAAAGAAGGGGGGGGGGGGTTCCCAAAACAGTTTGATGGTATTACTTCCAATGTCTTCTCTTAAATGTGGGCGGCGGGCGGGGGGGGGCATGTCAATTTTGATACCCAGAGTAGCTCTTCAGAGGGCACAGTGAGTCGTCTGGGAGCAGCTAATGTGGCAGGCACAGATCTGGCCAGGAACCAGGGACTTCTGGTAGACACTCTTCCGTGTAGAAGCAGGTTGTGAGTGCAGTAAATAAAATACTTTGCCATTGGCTCCTGTTAACTATTTTAAAAAAATATATACTTTACCATATTCATAGCTATTATAATTATTTCTTGTCATTAATGTATATGGCATTTTAACAAGTGACATAGAAAACAGGTCCCTGCCCCAAGGAGCTTCCAGTCTACATTCTAGTGGGGGGAGGGAGAGAGAAGTAGGGGGAAAATGATAGGGGAGCAGAAGCTGAAAGAACATTGCCTATTCATCATTAAGTGTACAAGTTGCCTGTGCATCTGTTACCTGAAGTCTGTGTGTTTCTTTTGGTAAGAAGAATGAACAATGCCATCCCTTGTTCAGAAGAAGCGACATGAGAGATATTTTTTATGTTAAAAGAAAGACTGTCCTGAAATGCTTCAGATATACTTTCCTCCCTGTATTTCTTGCCAGCTGCACGAGATTAATGTGGAGACAGAGTTTGCGAAGGCGTCTGATGCAGCTTGCGATGTTGCCTGCTTATTGTACGATGTGACAGACCACAAGTCTTTCAACTATTGTGCCAGCATTTATAAGGTACTCCTTCCCTTGTCCCTGCTCCCCCCTTGGATGAGGAGCAGCAAATCCTAACTGTGTCTCCTCAGAAAGTAAGTCCTATTGAATTCAGTGGAGCTTACTCCCAGGGAAGCGGGGTTAGGAGCACACTTTGCTTGGCCAGTGCTTTCAAGAACATCCAAGTAGGTTTACTGGTGGGCGACAAGTCTACAAGCAGGGGTGAACAAGAAGTAGATTGGGATCTACTGGTAGATCTCTGGATAATTTGCAGTTGATCAGCAAGGGTTTCTTAGCAGCAGCAAAGCAACTTTATTCCCCTTATAATTGAGTTGTTGTGTGGTGTCGCTTGGGACCTGCTTGCAGGCTTGCCATTGAGGCATCTGGTGAGATCAGAGCGCAGGGCCAGATCCAGTGGCCTGATCCAGCAGAAAAGCCTCTCTTGATATTTGTTTGTTAACTATCTCCTCTGCAGCAGCACTACATGGACGGGCAGATCCCTTGCCTCTTCGTGGCCTGCAAGGCAGACCTGCCAGAGACGTCGCCACAACATGGCCTCTCGCCGGCCGAGTTCTGCTACAAGCACCGCCTGCCGCCCCCATTTTACTTCACCTGCAGTGGGCAGGGCCCACCCAGCCTCGCCGCCTTTGCCAAACTGGCCACGGCTGCCACCTTCCCGTTAGTAACGTTCTCCTTCTAGTTATAGTCCTCCTTAGTGGGCAGCTGGGCTTTGGTTGGATGAATTTTTCCCTCTGGCCTCGGCCATCACCTGCATGCGGCCCTTGAGGCTACCCAGAATGGAATGTGGCCCTCGGGCTGAGTGAGTTTCCCTAACCCTGTTATTCAATGCACACCCTGAAGAGGATTTCTGTGTGACTCAAAAGCTTGCCGTCCCAGCATCGTGAACGTTATTTGGCCCTGGCGAACAACACTGTTGTTCTTACCCTGCAGCCGGCATCTTCTGGGAGCAACGCTGCGATGGCGGCTTTGGGCCTAGTCAGTTATTTTAACAAGCCAGGAGCTTGCGAGGGAACGCGCTGCTTTTTGCCCGCTGGTATTAGATGTAAGCTTCTCCCCAAGGAGTATGATAAATCCATTATTTATAGCCAGTTAAACCAAAAAGGGCAGGGGAGATTGAGCCAGTCTCGGGCTCTGCATTAAGAGCTTTATTTATTTATGCCACAATTCTTAAATCTTCCTAATATGCCTGTGAAGAAGAAAAGGCAGGCAGTGCAATAAAATTAATGTTATGATGAAGGGAAGTTAGGAACGAAATGCTCTGGGTGACTGATGATATCCTTTTGTTTACAAGGACCTTTAAAAAAAAAAATCTCTCCTTTTACCAACCAGCGTGTCTTGTTCGGTATAGATCACTTTTGGATGCTGAAAATGTAGCTGTCAGGATGGGAGCTGTAGCTGAGTGCCTCCCCCCTCCCATTTTCCCCTTAAGCCCTTGCTTCTCCTCTCCCAATATTACTAACAACCTTGCCTCATTTACCCCTTTGCTTCAGCTTCCTTTCAGTCTGCTTCGTGTCTAGCCCATCCTTCTGACCATTTTACCTTTCCCCAAACTTTGGACAAATATCTCACGGCTTTCCCAGGTCCTGCACCAATTTTGCGCCTCCAGACAAAGTCTGAATGCCTGTATTCATTCCCGACACTTTATGCTGAAACGTGACAGCCATTAAGTTTGAGGTGTGTTGGTTGCTGCGCTTGCAGATAGCTGTGAGGTGAGGGTCGGGATTGGTAAGGCAAGGCTGCGTGTCACAGCATAGCTCCGCTTGCCTTTGCTAAGTGGTGCTTCCCTACACCATTCCTACGTGGAAGGGGGTGCTTTCTCCTCAGCGACAAATTAGGCTTGCTAAATGGTCTGCTGCTTTCAGGCTTTCAGACAGTATTCCGTAGGACTAGCAGCGTAAACAACCCTTCCTGCCTAACCCCCTTCCCCTCCCTAGGAAAACGCATAAGATTTGTGCCAGAGGCAGAGATAGATCACTGCTTTTTCAAGTTGGATTCCCTCCCCCTTTCATGTGGGTCTCCATTAATGGGAACAGGTGCCACAGCAGCATGACCTAGAAAGGCACAACTATGGCTCTTTTCTGCTACAAATTATTTAGAACTTGCCACGCTATTTATACCCCTGCTAGGTCAAAGTGTTAGCGTAATGCCTCTGGCCCAGCCTACCTGGCCTGTAAATAACGAGTGACTGTGGGAAAGGACCCCTTAGTATTTTGTTTGCGAGACTCCATGCTTTTTTTAAAAAAACAACCCCAACAACCTAACATTCTGCCTTCATAAAGAGAAATGGTTCAGGCCACACTGTGCCTTTAAAGCATTATGATGCCACTTTAAACAGTCATGGCTTACCCCAAAGAATGCTGGGAAGTGTAGTTTGTTATGGGTCCTGAGAGTGGTTTAATAGTCCCTCTTCCCAGGGAACCCTGGGCATTGTTGTAGCTCACTTTGGGGACTAGGGGTCTCCTAACAACGCCCAGCCCACTTAACAAACTACACTTCCCAGCATTCTTGGGGGGAAGTCATGACCATACACCTCCTTCCCTCCACCCCAGTTTGCGTTTATCATTTGGGCTGAAACGCTGCTTCCCTTTTTTGCCTCGCAGGCACTTGAACGACATCAACCTGGGAGCCGCCTCCTTCTGGATCCGGGTAGCTTTGGGAGCTACGGTCGCCGCCGTTGTGGGAGTCACACTCTACAAGGTGATGGCGAAGAATAAGTGAAATAAGAGGAGAAGCGGGGCTTTCTCCTTCTGCTCCTCCTCCTCCTCCTCCTCCTCTGCCATTTCTCCACCCGAAGGTAGAACACCAGCTTCATTTGCACACCCAGGAAGAAATGGAGGCCAGGGGAAGAAGACAGCACACACATACACACCCACACCCTGCCGAAGACTGGATTCCCCCTCCTCCTCCCTGACTCTCCCTGCGGGGCAAGGTGGTGTCGGAGGAAGACGACCATTGCACCAGCAAAAGCAGAAATAGTCCTAGAGTCATCCAGCTGGCATGGGCAGGACTCACCTTCTCATTCCACCCATTTCCTCCCATCCCCAAAAAGTACATTTCCCACACTCAGGGAGTGCTGACACTGTCCCCCGCTCCCCGCTTTCCTTCCAGCTATAGCTTTAGGAAATCCACTCTGCTGCTTGACATATCTCAAGGCTCCCCTTAACTTTTTACCGCATCTGATTGTCTTGCAGCTAAATGGCTTTTTAAAAAAACAAAAATGTTTCTCTCCGTGGGGGGAAGCTCAAGGCGGCACCTCAGGAAAGCTGTCTGCGCTGTTGCGTCCCTGGTTCCTCTCCAGCAGCAGGAGGACCGTCCAGCCAACCTCTTCTCCAGCATCTTGTTTCTGCAGCGATGGGTTTTCGGTACACTATTTCCATCCCAGGAGAGCCCAAGGGCTTCTGGGACATTTAATTCTTCTTGGAGCACCGTTTGCATCAGGGAGCTTCGCACACAGGCCTCTGTTGGGACGTAACTGACAAGAAGGAGGCAGCAAAAGAAGGGCACCAAGGCTGCAGGTGGTAGCTTAAAAGATGGAGTCTTAAGTCTGATCTCTGGCATGCTGCCCGCATGCACAATGTGCCTCCCGGTGCTCATGTTATCCTCTCTCATCTTTTCGCTGTGTCCTGCATTTTGAGTGGTTATACTGGGTCTCTTGCTATGGGCAATCTGGAAGTCCCCCTCTCCCCAGGGCCCCGGTTGTCCAGGGTAGGCCAAGGTAACTCCTCTGGGCCACACTGTGAGGAAGATACTCCCCCCCAAAAAGCCTACTGAGGGACCCAAAGGCGGTTTAGGAAGCCCCCTGACTCTCTGCCTCACTGTGTCTGGTTGGCTGTACTCCTCAGCAGTCCCAGTTTCTGTTTTAGACAGCAACAGATTAGGAAGGAAGAGGTAGCTGTGGCGGTGGTGTCGGAGGATGGGGAAACGGTGGTACGTCCTAGAGTGTGTTTAGGCCAATAGTAGGGCACACATCATTTAACAGGCCCACCATTCCTCACCCATCAGGAAGAGTGTCACCAGGGCAGTTTTTGTGTGTCACATTCCCTTGTTTAGAAGGTGCCAGGACAGATAAAGAGGTCTCTCTTTCCAGTAGGGTTTGCTCTTGCAGTGGCAGGGCTCCCTCTCTCAAGCCCTACTTTTTAAAACTTACCCTTTGTTTTAAAATAGTTGTGTAAATATGTACATGGTAAACGGAGCATATTTCTGCATCCCTAGTAAACAGCTCGGATAATTTTTTTTTAAAAGGAAACTTTTAGCAGCAGATGTAATAATCAACTGTCCCTGCACACTGAACATGATAGGCGAGGGGGGTTGGTCGTTGGGTTCCTCCCCTGTGCTATCTCCACATGGGGAAGTTTCCATCTCAACCCTTCTCCCTGCATGATTTTGGGATGCAAGCTGCACATAGAATAAAGATATTCTTTGGACTGAGCTGTGCAGTCAGGACCAGCTCCACACAAGGTGAACCATTAAATGTCAGGAGCCGGAAACCTTTTGCCCTCCAGCTATTGGTGAACAGCATTGCCCATTTGGTCTCAGTCCACACAGCCAAGAGGCAAGGCAGATAGGAGATGTTGTACAACAACAGCTGGGTTGCCAAAAGGTCCCCCCCCCCCAAAAAAAAAACCTGGTTCATGTGTACGAAGATACAGGTAGAGATAAGAAGCAGCTATTGCCACAGTGATGGCATTCATTCCCTGTACATCTACAGTGCTTGCAAAAACCATCCCAGCTCTTCCCACCTGCAGCTGGGCTAATTCTGCTGTTTCCTCTCCCCCCACCCCAAATAGGATTGCTTGCAAATAGGCACTCGTATATCAGGTGAGCTTTGTGAACCGCCGTTCTATCAATGCCAAGGAAATAAAACTTACCAGTATTGGGGATTTCCAGGTAGATCCCTTTTTTGCCTGAGTTTTTTTTTAGAGCTTGGGGTAGGGGAGCGGCAATAAGACCAATATACCACAATGTCCATTGCTCATCTCCCACCTGCTGTAGAAGGGAGCGAGCTTCAGAGACTGGACAGCATTAGCCCCTTTCGCTCTGGACAGTTTAAAACAAAACCTCCTTTTAAAGCATTCCCCTTTGTCATTGCCTCCCTTGCCAACTGCCAGCCGCAGAAGAGCCTAAAGTGGTGTTAATGGGAGCGCCAGGCAGGCTAGCCAACTTCCTCATCTGACACGTACATCAATTTATTTCCCAGTGACTGCCAGCACCCCAGTCCCAGCCCTTCCCTCTCCCAGTAGTTTCCTCCCGATGCTGCATTACGTATTGCAGTCTCATCCAGGACGTAATGCGCTCTCATCCAGAAGCCTTGACAGCCAGTACGTTGGACCCTGGGAGTAACAAGGAGAGTGTGGGGCAGTGGCACAGGGCAATGGGGTGGGGAGAGGGGGACAGAGAGCCTTGGGTCTGGAAGAGCTCCTTCAAGATGGCCCCCAGCCATCTTCCACTAGGATATATTGAGATGTGCAGCTATCAGCACAGTTTTAATTGTCGTCCTAGAATGGTGCTGCTGGATCCCTCACTGGGTGACACAAGTCTATGTTTTTAAGGCCCTTCCCAGTATTAGAAAATCACTGAGAGTTGGATTGTATAGCCGTGGGAAGACCCCACTGTATCATGGTTCCCTTAAGCAACACAGTGTCTCCACAGCCGGCTGCTGGTGCTCAGCGTCGGACACAGCTGTCGACTGAGCCTGGCTCACCTGTATCTACCAGGCAGCTGATCAATCCAGGAAATGTTTACTTAGCACGGCCTTCACCAAGCTGGTGCCCTCCAGATGTTTTGGATTACAGCTCTCACCAAGGAGATGCCAAGTGCTCCCTGGTCACAACCACACCTGACGCCGTTGCTGTTTGTGTTGTCCCCCACCCCACCCCCAATTCCTGCCCCACAGCGTTGGGTAGCAGAACTGCACACCACAATGGCATCACGACAGTGGGAGGGGTGGGGGCCTTTGCTGTGGGGCTGCCAGTTTTCTGTGGCAGCTCCAGATTCCTTGTAGCATGTAGGCCCTCCCTCAGTCCACTTGGTCAAACGAGTGGGGAAACCCTCGTATCTCTTTCACTGGAGTTTTCCTCTCGGTAATCTATTTTTGCTCTCTATATAAATCTCTGGCTTGCCCCAAAGAGAAACCTCTCTGCTCCACAGGCCTTTTGTTTCTCCCTGCCCTGAGGCTCCTCTTTCTGCTGGGAAAACCTTAAGCAGGGAGCCAAATTGGATGGTTACATCTTAAGTCTTCCGTGCCCATGCTTTTCAGATGCGGTTTTACAACATGTTGAAAGACAGGACCGAGCCTGTACTTTTACAGCTGGTTTTGAAACAAAATTCTAGAGCCCTCCCTCTTTGGTGCAAAACGTGCCGCCTTGCACTGTTTAAGAATGTGCGAATGACATTCAGGGTCCACTTTGGGTTTTCCTATAGCACCGCACGCACGCACACAGACTGTCTGCAAGCATACTGGGAATGCTTTTCAACTAAGCAGGAGATCCACAGAGATCCCATGGATCTGCTTCCTCTGGGAAAGATGTCTGTGGTGGTTAGAGCAGATGATGGCATTTTGGACTCTCCTAAACAATCACTAGGTGACTCATATTGTGCTGCCATTTTGTCTATCAGCAAAATTGTCTGCAGATATTCTGGAGCTATGATGCGCTAAGCCTCAAGTTGCCACTCCCTCTCTGCCAGCCTTGCTCCTGGGCCTTTTAATGCTAGGCTTCCATGCAGATGATCGGCTTTTTGAGGCATGGAAATAGCCAAAGGAAAAGCTTTGCCTAGTAAATTTCTGTGCTGGGCTGTTGCTAAAATCCAACAACATCCAGAGGGTGCTTTAGAACTTGAAGAAATGCCTAAGTGTGGGGGAAAGGCCTGGCTTAAGAGTGATGGTTAAAGAGGTCATGGCTGGACTGTGGGCAAAGCGGTGATTTTGTAGGCCAGGGTTTGGTCCATAGGTTGCTGATTATCTAATGGCACTGAGCATTGCTCATTGACTGATAAAGGATCCAGCATATTATTTACCGGTGGTCTTTTTATTGATCTGCAAAAACAAGCGTTTAACTCCCAGATTGCATCTTGCAAAGTACTGCAAACTTCCCTCCTTTAGATTCCAGAAGCCCTTCGCTGAACTGCAGCTGCTTTTGATGTGCCAGCAATAAGCACAGTGCTTTTTCACCCTTGGAGCTTCATTGTTCTCCAAACCCTCGAAATACTCATATTCTGTCATCTCTGCCACCACACTGGATAAATATTTGATGCCCAGTAGATTTTGATATCTAAGAAAGAAAGAAAAGCAACCCTCAAGATATGTTTGTTTAAAAAAACACCCCAAATGTATTCAAGAACATTGGGTGCTTGAGAGACTAGGCTCCAGTGCATTGCATTTTTATTTATTCTACCAGGCACACATCTGTTAAGGTTTCACCCAAAAGGGGTAAATAGCAGGTGGCTCTCCACCCAGCATCTCTTCCGAGCGTCATTCCAGGTAGCAAGCTAGTGTTTGTGGCAGGATCTCACCCAAGTTCCTTGTAGCTTCCTGGGTTTATCGCTTCAAGGTATATCAATGCTGTCTGTGACCTAAGCCTGGGTAGCCTGAAAACAGTCAGCATCCCG
Source organism: Podarcis tiliguerta (assembly GCF_965153285.1). Lineage (NCBI taxonomy): Eukaryota > Metazoa > Chordata > Lepidosauria > Squamata > Lacertidae > Podarcis > Podarcis tiliguerta. Next base: position 35,195,117 of record NC_139547.1, read on the forward strand.
TTGCAGGTGGCAATACTATCCATTGCTTCCCACTTGTAAAAGGAGGGCCAGCTCTTAGTATTTAATGCTTTTCCCTGTCAAAAATGCAGTCGCTGGCAAAGTGTAAATGGGTGTGTGGTTCTCTGCCTCAGCCCCAATACGAGCGTCTGTCTCCCTCTCTAATGCCTGTTTTGGAACTGAAGTATGAGTGGCAATTTTCATGTTATTTTATATGCACCTGCTGTTTTCCTTCTTTACACATCAGTGCAATTCATCAGGACCAACTGCAGTTTTATGTTAAGTTTGCTTTTTAAAAAGCCTTCGTGTTTAATGTGCACCAGTCCTTCTGCATTAGGAAAAACACCTGTCCAAGTGGGGGCCTCATCAGGATCAAAGAACAAGGGGAGGAACCCATGGAGAAGTGGGGGACCTCTGCACACAAACACCCCAACTCCCATCTCCTCTGAACTTTGGCTGTGTTGGCTCAGGGGGGCTGACTGGGGCTGCAGTTCAGTAACATGGAGGGCAACACATTTCCCACTCCTGGGTTAACCCTTTCCACTCCGTTTCCCTGCTTTAAATATCCCTCCTTGCTAATTCCCCTGAAGGTGATGCATATAGCACCCCTGGGGGGCAAAAAGCAGCAGGAGGTGGGATAGGAAGGGGGGACACACTCTTGCTGCATGTTGTGATCCCAATGCTGATATGAGGTCTCCACAGCTGCCTTTTCTTAAAAGAGAGAGGAAGTAATTATTTTGAAAAGCATGTGTCGCATGATCCTTATATTTAGTTCACACAAACTGTAGATGAGGGGTTGAAAAACAGTTCATGGGCAGCATCGTTTCAGCAAATAAGTGGGTGGTTCTTGTGGCTATATCTTTCCACATGGGAAATCTTCACTGAACATCCCACCCACTCACCTACTCACCTATCCATCTCTCTCTCAAACACACACACACAGAGAGAAACAATCATGTAAATCCCCCATATGCACTTGGAAGCATTGACGCCCAATAACACTTTTGCCACCTCAGTGTCTTGTTTTTTTGTGTGTGTGCAAGATCATAGCATAGGCCACAGTATCAGGAAAATTAGCCTTACCTATTGCTGCCGATAGGGGCGCAGGGGGCGCTGTGGGTTAAACCACAGAGCCTAGGACTTGCCGATCAGAAGGTCGGCGGTTCGAATACCGGCGACAGGGTGAGCTCCCGTTGCTCTGTCCCTGCTCCTGCCAACCTAGCAGTTTGAAAGCACATCAAAGTGCAAGTAGATAAATAGGTACCGCTCCTGAGGGAAGGTAAACAGCGTTTCCATGTGCTGCTCTGGCTCGCCAGAAGCGGCTTAGTCATGCTGGCCACTGTACGCCGGCTCCCTCGGCCAATAAAGCGAGATGAGCGCCGCAACCCCAGAGTCGGCCGCGACTGGACCCACCTGAAGGAGCGTCTCCACCCCCATCATTCTGCCTGGACACTGAGGAGGTACACTGCCAAGGGCCTTCTGGCGGTTCCCTCGCTGCGAGAAGCCAAGTTACAGGGAACCAGGCAGAGGGCCTTCTCGGTAGTGGCGCCCGCCCTGTGGAACGCCCTCCCACCAGATGTCAAAGAGAAAAATAACTACCAAACTTTTAGAAGACATCTGTTTAGGGAAGCTTTTAATGTTTAATAGGTTATTGTATTTTAGTGTTTTGTTGGAAGCTGCCCAGAGTGTCTGGGGAAACCCAGCCAGATGGGCGGGGTATAAATAATAAATTATTATTATTATTATTATTATTATTATTATTATTATTATTATTATTATTATTATTATTGTCAGGGGTCCCTTTACCTTTACCTATTGCTGCTGATGGTAGCATGCATCGGTTGTATGGCATAAAGGATATACCTGACCCCTCCTCTGGACTCCAGGAGTCCCTCTTCACTATGCAGCGAAAAGTGAGACATGAGCTACATACGCAAGTTTTGCATTTCTCACTCTTCCTTTTCTCACTGCGTGTCTTGTATGTGTGCTCTGTGAGGCTGGTTTATTAAATGGGGCTCTGCCCGGCTAATCGTAGGCACCTCCCACCTACCTGCTTCCTTATCAACCAATCAGAGGCAGCTCCACCTGTCATTGGCTCTGGCTTCACCTGCTGTTGGTCTCCCTGCCTTCCACCCTACCAGTCCCAATGGGCACCAGCCATCACTAGTGTGCAGTTGAGACGCAGCAGCAAAGTTTTCTGCAGGAGAAACCCACCCTCACCCAAGGAACTCACCAAACCACTGCCAGCTTTCTACACTGTATCCCTCTTAACTTAGCCTGAATCTCTTGCAGACGTGTGACTTTTATCAATTGAGTACTGTTGACCAGAATGAATTTTTATGCACCTGCTGGTTGCAAGAGAAAAGAAAAAAACAAAATTCCTTGTGTCTGGCTTCTGTTCTGCAGGGTGTACATTTAGCCACATTTTTGTGCTATCAAAATGGCTTTATGAAGGGGGGGTGCAGCTCCCCCCCAAGTTTCCCATCATGTCTTTCCAAACCTCAACATGGTTTTTTCCCCACACCTTTTCAAAAAAAAACAACCACCAGCAACTGAGTTTTAAAAATACAGCAGTATTAGCATTATTATTTATCACTTACAAAAGTGCCTACAATTTGCTGGCAGCAAATGACAAGGGGTCTTTCCTAGCCTAACTGAAGATTTCAGGGGTTGAACCTAGGAGACCTTTTGGTGCAAAACATCTGCCTTATTACTGCCTGTCAGGCCTTCCCCTAGAGTTTTGTGGCACCTTAAAGTCTAACAAAATGTATTGTGGCATAAGCACTTTGCTGGACCACAGTCTCTCTCATCAGATGCATGGTGTAATCCTGAATTGGCAAGCATATTTATTGTTTGTTTGTTTGTTTGTTTGTTTGTTTATGGCACTTACAACCCATCCTCTAGCCAAAAAGACTTGATGGCTGGCTTGCAGAAATCAGGGCCAGGACAGTCTCTGCCCTCAGGCTCCCCATCTAAAAGAGACAAAACACATGAGGAAAAGGGAATGAGGGGGAAGAGGGGAAAACAAGCACGAGTTCAAGTTCTGAAAAGTTACAGCCAATGTCAGTGGCACTTCTGTCTCTTTTGCCCTCCCTAAAACTATTCTTCCCTAGGAGCAGAGCTGCTGACAACATCCTGGCCAGGGGGACTTGGTACCTGCTTCCCTGAGACAACTGACTGGATGGCATTAGACGAAGATGCTCACCTGATGCGTGGCTACCCTTCTGCAAATTATTACCATTTGTTCGTTGCCCAATATTGGATGATTTCGAGGCAACTCGGCAATTTAAAGACATCTGCAGTTTGTTTTACGAAGCACACAGATTTAAGACGAGGCAGTCTTTGCCCTCAGGCTTGAAAATCACAAAAGGTAAGAGATCAGAAAGAGGAAAATTAGCAGACTTAAGACGCCAGTCCTTAAGAGTTACACAGAGCTGGATTCTGTACGTTCCCCTTAGTTGCAGCTGAAAACACGGATTTAAATGAGACCTAAACTGAGTCCTAATCTGATGGAGAAGGGCACACTATCCAAACAGTAGTGGGTCTGGCAGCAGAGACAGTGGGAGAGAGCTCTGCTTCCCATCTACTGCGGTTAGCAGTGGAAGCTGTTCCATTAGAGCAAATGAGCCAGTGGCGTAGCGTGGGTTGTCAGCACCCGGGGCAAGGCAAGTAATTTGCGCCCCCTAACCCGTGGATTTTAGCAGGGGGCAGAGAGCTGCGAGTGCGAGTGCCCCCTCCCAGATGTTGCGCCCAGTGCGGCCGGGCCCCCCCCCCGCACGCTATGCCACTGAAATGAGCCACTGCTCCACCAGCTTCATCCTGCTCTCAGCCAGTCCCCACCTGTCTGCCTTCTTACAACAACCAGTCGAGGGGGCGGCCCTGGCTGTCCGCTTCCTCCTCCTGCATAGTCTCAGCATTGCCCCTGTAGAATTCAGCAGGGAGGAAGGAGGATGGGGACAAAACTAGACCTTGTTGGGTCTGCCTCTCATTGGCTCTGGCGCCACCTACTGTTGGGCTCCCTGCCTACCGGCCTACCAAGCCCTATGAGCACCAGCCTCTCAGCTTGCAGTCAGACGTGCAGCAGACCTCAGGAACTGGAAGTCCATTCCCCTAAATAGGCATTGCCTCGCCTCCACAAAGCCAAGAGGGCTGACGAGCTTCAGATATTCAGAGAGCTCATTCCCCAAGTCCATGGGTGCTGCTGGCACAAACAATTAACATTTGTAGGAAGCTGGGTAAAAATAAAGTGAAGAAATGTAGCAATAACTCAGGGATGGCGACTTCTCTCTATTCCTTCTTGTTGTCCCTGAGGCTGTGGCTGAGGGCAGGAGCAGCAGGTGTTTCACTCCTCTGGTGACATCCATCCACTTAACACATACCCTCCAATGAAAATGGGATGTCCTAATCCATAATAATAACAAAAATTTTATTATTTATACCCCCCCATCCAACATATATAAAGGTAAAGGTACCCCTGCCCATACAGGCCAGTCTTGACAGACTCTAGGGTTGTGTGCCCATCTCACTCAAAGAGGCCAAGGGCCAGCGCTGTCCGGAGACACTTCCGGGTCACGTGGCCAGCGTGACATCGCTGCTCTGGCGATCCAGAGCCACACACGGAAACGCCGTTTACCTTCCCGCTAGTAAGCGGTCCCTATTTATCTACTTGCACCCAGGGGTGCTTTCGAACTGCTAGGTTGGCAGGCGCTGGGACCGAACAGTGGGAGCGCACCCCGCCGCGGGGATTCGAACCACCGACCTTTCGATCGGCAAGCCCTAGGCGCTGAGGCTTTTACCCACAGCGCCACCTGCGTCCCTCCAACATATATAAAAGCACATAAAACATTAAACATTTAAAATAAACCTTCCCTGTACAGTGGTACCTCGGGTTAAGAACTTAATTCGTTCTGGAGGTCTGTTCTTCACCTGAAACTGTTCTTAACCTGAGGTACCACTTTAGCTAATGGGGCCTCCCGCTGCCGCCACACGAGTTCTGTTCTCATCTTGAAACAAAGTTCTTAACCTGAGGTACTATTGCTGCGTTAACAGAGTCTGTAACCTTAAGCGTATGTAACCTGAGGTACCATTGTACAGGGCTGCCTTCAGATGTCTTCTAAAGGTTGTATAGTTACTTATCTCCTTGGCTTGGGGGGTCACATAACTCCAAACTGATACAGAAAAAAATAGGGGTGGTTGGCTTTTGCTGCCCAACTCCCTAAGAGACTGAGTCCCCTAAGTCCATGATTGGTCAGGGATGAATGGATGGAGGCAGGATGCAGTGAAAGCAAGGCAGATCTTTATTTTTCTGCTGCAAGAGTTTCCTCTCTTCCTAGCAAGGAGGCAAGAGAGACCCCAACCAAGAAGAAACATCTCTTTTTCAGGGTTTGCATTTTTGTGTGGAGAAGGACAGTTCCCTCTACAAACAGCCAGAAATTACGTCACACGTAAGGTGGGGTTACTGTGGCTCTGGCAGGCCGAGGTGTTGATACTCCTGAGGTTTTAGCAAGTTTTACATAGTTCCAGACACAGTTTACACAAAACGTTTGCATTTGATGAGACAATCAGGATACCCCTCAGACATCCCTCAGTGCAGAGCATCTGGGCAAACAATGACAATTAATATCAAGGAGATTCATAAATATAGGAGAGGAATCCCTTCAGGAATTAGGAAGAACTTAAACATTAGGAAGAACTTCCTGACAGTAAGAGCTGTTCGACAGTGGAATTTATTGCCAAGGAGTGTGGTGGAGTCTCCTTCTTTGGAGGTCTTTAAGCAGAGGCTTGACAACCATATGTCAGGAGTGCTCTGATGGTGTTTCCTGCTTGGCAGGGGGTTGGACTCGATGGCCCTTGTGGTCTCTTCCAACTCTATGATTCTATGATTCTATGATTCTAGGAACTCCCTTTGATTTCTATCTGCCTACTTGTTCTCAGCCAAGGGGGATTAAGGAGGCAGAGGAAATATTGAGAGTCTTTAGAGGAGCTAAGATGGCTTTTGGATTGCTCTACTGTACTATTTTAGACGTAGTTTATATACAGTGGTACCTGAACCTAAGTTCGTAAACTGAGGTACGGTACCTCGGTTTACGAACTTAATCCATTCCTGAAGTCTGTTCTTAAACCGAAACCGTCCTTAAACTGAGGTGCGCTTTCCCTAATGAGGCCTCCCGCCACCGGTGCCCTTCCACCGTTCAGATTCTGTTCTTAGACCGAGGTAAAGTTCACAAACCGGGACACTACTTCCGGTTTTGTGAAGTTCATAAACCGAATCGTTCATAAACAGGGCTGTTCTTAAACCAAGGCACCACTGTACTTATGTATGTGTGTTTACCTTGTGCAATTATCAACATTCATTCTATAGTTAAGACCTTAGAATTCCTATAACAATACCCTCCAACATTCCTCCGATGAAAATAGGGCAGTCCTAAGGAAAAGTGGGACATTCTGAGATCAAATCAGAAACTGGGATGGATTCTGTAAAACTGGGACTGCCCCTAGAAAATAGGGACACTTGGAGGGTCTGTTAACAGTTGCATCAAAATTATGCAGGTTGTCAGATTTCCCATAATGCCTCTGGGGCATTTTGGGAAATTAAATTGGTGGCCAGACCCAGCCTCCCAGCAGGCTTGGAGTACTTTTCAAGGCTCTTCTGCCTAATGGTAGTTCTGCCCCCCTCTCCTTTGACAGGAACACCCTCCTTTTCCTTTTTTTCCTTTTTTAACTCTATGAAACTAGAGAGCCTTAGGATTCCAAGATGGCTGCCAGAATCAAAAACTGGGCGACAACTTCTTAATGCAGAGAAGAAGCAGAGCCATATTTTAAAAAGTGAAAATCTGGGCACAACAGTTGTGGAGCTTTTTTTTAGTTTTGCCCAAACCGAAGAAAAAATAGCGCTGAGAAGAAGCCTCGTGTCTCATTATTTCACACACTCGTCTGGGCAGTGAACTGTATATATCTTTAGGTGCCAGGTGAAAATATTCCTATTCAACCAGGTCTTTGGCTTATTAATATTCTACAGCCTTTTAAATGTGTTTATGGGCTGGGGGGGTTATTGTTTTGTTACTTTTAACTATTTATTTGTGTTTTTAACTTGTGTTTTTATCTTGTGAACTGCCCTATATAAATAATAATAAAATAAAGATAAAGAGCTACAAGGGGGGAGAGCCAGAAATTGCTCATTCAGTGTGAATACCTGGACCACTTACTGAGCGGGCACACACAAGTTGCAATATGTATCTCTACCGAAATTATAGCCATGCTTTCTAGATTTGCATCTTTACATACAAATCAGGATATACAATTTTGTGTGACTCTATCCCCTTTTCTTCTTTTTTTGAGGAGAATGAACAAGTGACCACCCTATTCCTTTCCTCTCCCTGATTTCTTCTGCCATCTTCCCCACATCCCGCAGTGCTTCCTTCCTTGCTTGCTTAGCCATCTTTCCTTTGATCTATTCTCTTCGCAGTCCCTTGCAATGCAGATCTCTCTCTCTCTCTCTTACTCGCTAACTGTGTGGCTATTTCTGTCTCCAAAGGGGTCAGCAGGAGCACAGCTCGCAGCAGCCTTGCCGAAGGGAACAAGAGTTGCTTGGCGCTGGAACACTTCCTAAGGAAGGCTTCCGAAGCCCAGTGCTTAAGGGAGAAGGTTTTGCAAAGTCGGAAACGGATCTGGCTCTGCTGTCAAGGCAAATAGCAGGGCCAGGCTGCTGTTAGGAACCTGATTTGAGTCCTCCTCCCCACCGGCTCCCCTGGCATATCATGCAGCCATCAGAAGCCTGGATTTATGGACAATGACAATAGCTCGGCTGTATACAGGGGATCTCACAGTATTAATGTGAAGGGTTGTTGTTTTTTTTACTGCATCTCGTTCTAGCAAGTCTGGTGCTTCAGAGCTGGCACTATTCATTTATTTATTGAATTTATATAACGCCCTCTACCTGGAGGTCTCAGGGCAGTTCACATAGCTACCATTATGGACCAGGTTCATGGATCCTGTACTAATTTGCAAAGTGCCCTTTACAACCTGAGTCCAGGATAGCTTAATGGCTGGCTGAGCCTCTCGAAATCTTCCCGATCATTGAGATCTCTCTGCTGGGGGTAATCCAAATTTGTGGCCATCTCTACTTCTTGTGGGAGTGAGTTCCATAGTTTAAAATTCAAAGCATCAGTAATTAAAATAGGCAATGAAACAATCCCATCAATACAACACTGGAATTAAAACAGGAGATTTCCGAGTATTTCCAACTCTACCAAAATTCACTTCTGCACTTTGACAGTATGGCAGTGCAGTCTCATCTTATTATGCGAAGTAACATTTCTATGTTTTTGGAAGTGAACGCCGAACAAATACAACAAAGTCGTAGTTTGGTAACACATTGTGTTGTGTCACGCACAAAAGTTTGACATTTAAGGTGTATGGTTCCGCAACAATGGTGTGGGTGCTTACATTTTTTTCATTAGTCATTAGGATCTTAATAGTCTCAACCAGGTACAAAGATTATCATATTTATTATTAACATAAACATGAGATCATGCATCTAATTTATATCCCGTGCAAATATTTTTAGCCTGTCGGCCTTTGCTGGGGTGTGGGGGTTGAATTTCACTGGTGTTTGAATCCATTCTCAGCATTCCTTAACACAAGCATCACCAATGGAAAAGCCAGTGAAAACATGGAGAAAACTGAATTCTGACTTCACTGGAGAAACTATCTCTCTACACTCCTTCCCCCGTTTTTGCCATTCCCAGTCGTGGGCAGGTCTGGTGCTTTGTCCATGCACAATCTCAGACCCACACAACTGAGCTCACTCTCTGGCACCAGGCAGTATGGCGAAGCAGAAAGCTCACAGCTGCCTCATCCAGTACCAAATGGAGCAAGAAGCTGAGTTCTGAAGCAAAGTGAGTTTTGAACCTGTTGATTATTTGGCTTCTGGCTAAACTAGGTTGCTAGTTGAACTGACAGAGAGCAACATGACATTGAGCAGTGCAAGGCTCCTCCCGGTAACCTGTTTATTGAGCATTCTTCCTGATTTGCTTGCACAAAACTCAAGCACAAGTTTGGTTATTCTTGGTCTTAACGGAACAGCTGTTTGGATTTCTTACAAGGATTTGAATCACCTAAGGGAGTGACCCCTTATCTGTCTTTTTTAAAAAACCAAATCTATAGGGGCGTAAAGATAAATGGACCCCTGACCATTAGGTCCAGTCGCAGCTCACTCTAGGGTTGTGGCACTCATCTCGCTTTATTGGCTGAGGGAGCCGGCGTACAGCTTCCAGGTCATGTGGCCAGCATGACTAAGCCGCTTCTGGCGACCAGAGCAGAACACGGAAACGCCGTTTACCTTCCCGCCGGAGCGGTACCTATTTATCTACTTGCACTTTGACATGCTTTTGAACTGCTAGGTTGGCAGGAGCAGGGACCGAGCAACGGGAGCTCACCCCGTCGCGGGGATTCGGACCGCCAACCTTCTGATCGGCAAGTCCTAGGCTCTGTGGTTTAACCCACAATGCCACCATATGGGCATAGATTTGGCTAAAATGGAGGGAAGTCAGCAGCCTGGGGTTGTAGAATTGCCCACCTTCTCCCCACAATTCTAGTACTAGTTGTGTTGGGCTCTGCTGACAATATCAATAATATGAAGGCCATGCCAGGAACATAGGAAGCTGCCTTCTACTGAGTCAAGACAATTGGCCCATGTAGCTCAGTATTGTACACAGTAACTGGCACCGGCTCTCTGGGAATTCAGACAACGGTCTCTCCCAGCCAGCACTGGGAAGACAAGATGGGGAGGGGGAGATCAGAAGTGGGCCGTGCTCCTCCCGTGAGGCCTGTCTCTGCTGCCGCTTTAATGAAGATCTAAACAGGGCTTCTCCGCCTGAGGCAGCAACATGCAGAAGCAGCCGGGAAGCCGTGTATTAATAAGTCTCAAATCCCATGTCGGAAGGTGGTGACCGGAGGGGAGAGAGGGGGCAGGGACAGCCCTTACCCATGCACACACAGAGAAAGCCCGCTGCGAGGAGAAAAGGGAATATTTGCACAGATAATACTGGCGCCAAGGGGCTACAGCGAGAGTAGGCCGCAACTGGCCGGTTTTATTTGCGCTGTGTATACTGTGATGCACACCCCAATCTGAGCGGCAAGAGACTCCAGGAGTCTCAGGGTTCAGTTTCCAGTAGAAGGGGGTGGAAGGAAGCCTTGAGGTTTATAAAATAGTAGAATTTTTTTATTAGAAGTATAATGTTAGATGGTGGTTTGATTTTTGTATCCTTGTTTTATTGATTATTATTTTGGGGGGGGGGAAGTAATGAATTTATTTTTTTTACAAAAAAGCGCAAAACCATAAAATAGGTACATAGACTAAGCACAGTTACATATGAGTTAAGTCACGAAGTCCGGCAGAAGAAAAGAAAAAAAGCAATAATTAAAAGTCATCTTCATATACATAGGCAGTAAAGGTAAAGATAAAGGTACCCCTGCCCGTACGGGCCAGTCTTGACAGACTCTAGGGTTGTGCGCCCATCTCACTCAAGAGGCCGTGGGCCAGTGCTGTCCGGAGACACTTCCGGGTCACGTGGCCAGCGTGACATCGCTGCTCTGGCGAGCCAGAGCCGCACACGGAAACACCGTTTACCTTCCCGCTAGTAAGCGGTCCCTATTTATCTACTTGCACCCAAGAGTGCTTTCGAACTGCTAGGTTGGCAGGCGCTGGGACCGAGCAGCGGGAGCGCACCCCGCCGCGGGGATTCGAACCGCCGACCTTTCGATCGGCAAGCCCTAGGCGCTGAGGCTTTAGCCCACAGCGCCACCCGCGTCCCTATACATAGGTAGTATATTGGTGTTATTTGACTGTCAGGTGTAGTTCCAGACTTGTTTGGCTTGTGACGATGGTTGTCTGGGAAATGATACTTCTGCTGTATATATAACAACAACAATTTTATTATTTATATGCCGCCCATCCGACTGTGTTGCCACAGCCACTCTGGGAAGCTCCCAACAAAATATTAAAAACACAATGAAATGTATTTGTTGTATTACATACCATACATATAATAAATGAATGCCAAATAATATTAAAAAAAAGTATCTGGAGGTTCTAGTTCCTGTCAAAATATCAAATTACAGATTGCCCTGTTTGTCAAAGCAACAGGAACAGGCAATCTTACCTCCCAGGTCTCATCTAGTTTTCCTGCTCTGCTGCTACCCGAGATTCTTTAATTGGAAATCTGTTGGGAAGGACCTTATGCATGATGTATGGATGCTCTCCCCCTGAGGTTTTGCCCACCCTTGGGTCTTCAGCACACTTTTTCAGGCAGAGAGGCAATGGAGTCGCTCTCCTTCCTGCCCACAATTCCTCATTCCCCAGAGGATGTGAATATGTATGGGGCAGAGATGAATATTCAGGCTCCTTGGTTCCATGGCTTTCACGACCTGCTAACCAGCTGCTGCCAGCCTCTCCTATCTCCACCAGACAGATGAGCATTAGCCCAGTGGAATGATTATTGAGCCACCCACCCATGCATCTTCCCTGCCTCACAGTAGGACCTTTTCCAGTTCGCCACCTAAGATGAGGCTTGCCAACTTTTCAGCCAGCTCTTGCAGCGATGCCTTTAAACCACACAGCTGACGTTCAGGCATAAGCAGGTTATAATGCAGGTGTATATATAGGAATATCTTCGTAGTGGCATTAAAACCTTCCCCATCTGATTTCTCCACAGTTTAGCTGCTGGAAACGGTACAAGACAAGGTCAGGACACTCCCCGCCAACCCAGGTAATTTGGCAACCCTTGCCCTAAGTCCTGTTGCGAACATCTACAGAGGGAAGTAAGAAACTTTGGTGAGGTTCTTTTTCAGTGCAAATGGGGATATTCAGAACATGCAACGTGTTCCCTGAAAGAGCCACACTCCCTCCATGCAAAGGCATTTTGCAAAATTGGTGTCTTACATTCTACATATTGTGAATATGGTTTGAACAGGGGTGGGGAAATGGTGGTCCTAGGATGGTTGCTGGAAATCGCACTTCTCAGATGGCTTGTTTATTCAGCATTCTTCCTGATTTGCTTTTGTGGCGGTTAGACTGTGTCCAGTCTTTACTGAACATTCATCCTGGTTTTCTTGCAGGGTGTTCACGTAGCAAACCACTTCCTGTTGATCATTTGCTCATCCCACACTTTTCAGTGCATTTCCCCACAATTTTCCTAACTCCCTCCAGGATGCTGAGCTCCCCATCATGGCAGTGGGGAGCCAGGACTGCTCTCCTACTTGTCGGTAGCCATGAAATATTGAGTGCCAATTGGAGGGGTGGGAAGAGGATAAGAGCAGCATCTTGGTGGCAGGCACAATAGATGGCATCTTGAACAGGAGCACTTCTGCTAGGAGGTGAGGACATGCTGCAACATTTTGTTGCAGGATCCACCTACCATTTTGGCCCACTGTGCAGGGACAGACTACAATCTTTCAAATTTCAGCAGTGCCCTGTGCAAGGCGAAAATTCAGTGCCCTCTTGCCTACTGTCTTCCATTCTGCTCAATTCACTACAGCATAGTTGCTATGCCCTACAGCACCCCCAAGGCTCAGCACCCAGTGTGGAGGAACAGGTCCCGCTGCCCTAATTCTGCCTTGGCACTGTGTAGTGCATTGCTAGGAAAATAATGTATGCAAACCTTTTAAGCGTGCCCTATTAATATTAATACGATATTGTGGCCAGGATCTAAACTTGGTCCCTACACGCGTCAGGCACTCAAGCCTTCTCCACCCCCATCCCTGGGCCACATAGCAAACCACTTTTGAAACAGATGCCCGGATCCCCACTGGGCTCAAGCAACAAGCCCTTAGGCATGAGTAAAGGACTGCTTTCTATCCCTGTGGATGATAAACAGCGTATTATATATATAAAAAAATTTCCAGCAGCACCTTAGAGACCAACTAAGTTTGTTCTTGGTATGAGCTTTCGTGTTCATGCACACTTCTTAGTTCCAGATGTTCTATAACAGTGATGTGGAACCAGTGGCCCTCCAGGCCTCTGTATCTGGCCCTTGGGACTCTTCCCAGGCCACACGCAACCTCCCTAAGCCTCCAGAAATGCTCTCCATCCTCCTCACCTGCTTTTGCCTGGCTGGATCGCACCCTAAAGTGTGATCCTTCCTCTTGCTGGCAGAAATGGCCCCCTCCTCTTCTGTTTTTTGCCTGGCTGGACTACGCCCCTTACCGGGCACTGCCTGCACCTGTTGTTCCGCCCCCTTTCGCCTCTGGTCCTGCCCTCTGCCGGCATGTGGCCCGCGGCAGGTTACCCATGAGGGAATACGGCCCTCGGGCTGGAAGGAGGGGGGAAAGGGCTCTCCACCCCGCTCCTGTCCTTTGGGATCCCTTCCCCGCCAATCGGGTGGGAGAAAGAGGCGGGTCCGTGCGAGCCTCCCTCCCTCCCTCGCTTCGCGGGCGCCGCCGGCCGCTGCGGCTCCGGGTGGCCCGCCGCGCGCTCCTCTTCTCCCTGCGCCGCTTCGCGAGGGCGCCAGAGGGGGCTGCAGCGCTGCTGCTGCTGCGTGCGCCGGGCGCCCGTCCATCCGTCCCTGTTCGCAGCAGCAGCAGCAGCGAGGAGAAGCGGCGCTTGCCTGCCTGCCTGCCCGCCCGGCCGCCGCTCCTGCGCAACGCCCTCCCTCGCGCCGCCCGAGGCGCAGCGGGCGCCTCCCTCGCCTCGCCTCTCCCCGCCCCGCCGGGCTGCCCTAGGCTCCGCCTGCCCGGCTCGCTGCCTGCCACTCGCCTCGGGAACCCGGGCTGCTGCTGCTGCTGGTCCCGCTGCTGCTGCTCGCTCGCCTTCCCGGCGGGGGAAAGAAGGCAAGGCAGCCGCCGGTGGTGCCAGTGCCGCCGCCGCCGCCCGTGCGCCCTCGCGCTCCTCCGCTGTCGTCCTCTCCCTCCGCCGTCCAGCCCAGCAGGTATATGGATAGAAGCTCGTTGCTGCAGCTCATCCAGGAGCAGGTGAGCCAGGCGGGATGAGGCGCCGTTTCCACGGCAGCGTCGCTGCCGGCAGGCTCCCCTTGGCATGGGGGGGTGGGGGTGGGGAGGAAAGGGGGCGGCGGGGATGGGGTGCGGGCAGTGGCAGTGGCATCTCGTGGAAGGGAGGGGGTCGCAGCTGGGCAAACAGGTTGCAGTGCCCCGGAAAAGCGACTCCTCCGGCTGCTGGTGTGGGGTCGGGCGGGCACGGTGCCAGCCCTCCCGCTGCTTGCCTTGGCATCGCTTTGGCCGGGCCACGTGTGGCTGTGCCAACCAGGAGATACTCCAGCTTCAGGGTGCTGGAGGGAGGGGAAAGAAATGGGCAGGCATGGGCGGGGTGAGGACTAGGTAGAGCCGTCCATGAGCACCTTCCGAATGGAGGGTGGCAGGGGCCCATTTAGATGGTGGTGGGTTATTTCACGATGGATCCATAAGGGATTTGCCTGGAATTTTCATTCATTTATTTTTATTTGGTGTGGTGGGAGATTTAGACAGGTGTTGCCCCACCCCCAGCTTTCAGATCTGTGGATCTTGCTATTGCCATTTATCGTGTTGCTTCGTGACCCAGAGGTCACCTAATGTGAAAACCTGCACCATGCATTCAAACCACTCTCATGCCACTTTAGCAGTCATGGCTTCCCCTAAAGAATCTTGGGAGCTGTAGTTTGTTATGGGTGCTGGGAACCGTAGTTCTACATGTGGTCTCCTAACAACCCTCAGCACTCTTAATGAACTACAATTCCTAGGATATTTTTGTGGTGGTGTTGGTGGTGAAACATAACTGTTTAAAGTGGTCTGAGAGTGTGTTAAATGCATAGTGCAAATATGACCTCCAGCACTGCCCGTCGCTGATCCAGAGAGCATAGAGCCAGCCTTCATGGGCTGAATCACTGCTGCTGGTGGGTAACCCATCTTTGCTGTTGCCTTTGGCCCTGGCCCCATGCCTATCCAGCCTAAAGGTCTGAGACCAAGGAAGAACTGGCACGAGTTTGTACTGAAAATTAGATGGGGTGCTCATTTATTTATTCATTATTGCATTTATATCCCACCTTTTCTTAAAGGAGCTTAAGGTTGTGTGCGTAGTTCTTCCCTCTTTCCATTTTATCCTCACAATAACTCTGCAAGATAGGTTAGGCCGAGAGAGATTGCCTAGCCCAAGATTACTCAGGATGAGTGCGGATTTGAGCCTTGGTCCCTCAGGTCCTGCTCTGGTGCTGTAACCACTACACAACACGGCCACTGACATGGCTGAACGCCAGGGCAGTATGCCTGGCAGGGGAACAAAAATGTGTTTGCAGCATGACAGGATCTGTGGATTCCCCACTGATGGAATCAGGGCTCTGAGTCTTAGTGGGACCACTGCCTTCTTGGGTACCATAGAACTGTAGAGTTGGAAGGGACCACGAGGGTCATCTAGTCCAACCCCCTGCAACACAGGAATTTCTTCCCCATCATAGCATTGGAACCCACAATCCTCAGAGTAAGAATCTCATGCTCTACTGACTGAGCTATCTTTTGGTGACTTTGCAAGGAACTCAAAACCTTGTCTTCAGAGCAGCTGAAATTATCTTGCTGAAGGCTGGGCCAATTGTGCTTCTGTCACTTCTGTCACCCCTGTGTCCAGTTCAGTCAGCGGCCTCTCAGGCAAAACCCCCCACAAACCTTCATGGCATATTTCGTTTTGTCAAAGTGACCGTTTGTTTGGCTGTCTGTGAAGGATCCCTTCATAAGAACTGCCGGGATCTGCTGTTGTTCCTGAGCTGAGCGCTGGCATAACGGTTTGGCTCAAAGCAGTGACTGCAAAGCCCAGAACAGCCCCAGCTTCAAATGGCACCTTGGCTAAGAGTTCAGTTGGTGGGCTGAGGAGTCACCATGCTGTTGGTCTCTGCACCAGCAGCATGGGGACATGGGTACCACCAGCCTGTTTCACAGGGCTGTTGTAAGTGTTGCTGACATAATGGATGTGAAATGCTTGAGTGCTGTTGTGGAGCAGAGAGTTGTTGCGCTCTGATCCTTCTTATGAGATTTCCGTAGGAATCTGGTTGGCCACTGTGAGAACAGGATGCTGGGCTGGGCGGAACATTGGTCTGATCCAGCAGGCTCCTCTTATGATCTTATTGAAAGCTCTTTGTAATATTATTATGGGACTGCATTCAATCTCAATGTGAACAAGTGGCCTTGACCTGGTGGTGAAAACTGGAGTATGTCGTTACTGCTTCTGGACCAGTAGATGAGCCCCAGATTTTATATTAGTTGGACAGCATACTATGACCCACAAACCACATGAGCTGCCCTAGCCAGACCCTCAGCCCATCTGGTTTAGTATTGTATACACTGACTAGCAGCAGCTCTCCAGGCCCTACCCGGAAATCGAACCAGAGGCCTTCTGGGGGCAAGGCAGATGCTCTACCATTCAGCTACAGTCTCTATCCATTAACTGGAGAGCAACACAGCTAGGGCTTCACACCATCATTAAGGTGAGAGTCACATAGAATTCTGGGAGATAAATTAAAATCTTTGCTATAGGATAGTTGGGACTGCAGATCCTATGCACACTTGCTTGGGCGTAAGAAGTGCAGAATTCAGTGAGACTTCGGTGGAAGCATTCGTAGGATTGCACAATGAAAATAGCAGTTCTAAGCACTGTTTACTCCCACCATGTTGAATGGGGCTTATTTCCCTAGTAGGTTTAGAATTATAACTTGGACAAGTTTATAACAGCTCTTCCTCAGTATTCCCAACTGTGAAATGGGAACAGTAAAGCTTGTGTACAAACAAAACAAAATTAGAAATGCAGCTGACTCAGCTGATCTAATACAGCTTTGTTCCCTGGTTTATTCCATCACAGGGGCTGATGCGAGGGGAGGAATGAGCTTGCCTTATTCTCCTTCCTATGAAGATAACTTACTGCATGACCTGAGCTCAGTCCTCTCAAAGCACACTTTTTTGGGGGGGGGGGAGTTTTGTGTTAGCACAGAACTCCATGAAGCTGGGTATTTAATCTAAGCAGGGAGCAGTTAACTTCTGGCACTCCAGATGTTGTCGGACTCCAAGTCCCATCAGCCCCAGCCAGCACGGTGAATGATCAGGAGTGCTGGGTGCTGATCTCTAACAAAGTCTGGAGGGACACAAAGATTACCTGATGTGCCTGACTCACACAAGAAGTTATGTGTGGCGAAAGGGAGAGGGTGAACTTCTTGTAGGAGCACTGGAAGCTACCTTATAGTGAGTCAGATCACTGGTCCATGCAGCTTACTATTGCCCACACTGACCGGCAGTGCCTCTCCAGCAGGAGTCTGAACAACATGCCTGTGAACTGCGATGCAGGAACGTGCGTGGCTGTACTTGCAAGTTTCGTGTAAGTTACAGTACTTTGTGGTTAGCATGCGCTGGGCGATGCTGTGCCGGGGCAAGGCAGAGAGGAAAGAGCAGCTGGCTACAACAGGGGCAGCTGACTAGCTTTATAATATGCTGACCTAAATAATCCACATGAACGGCTTCCACTATCCCCCAGTGACCTCCCAAGGGAGAGAGGAAAAGCAGCTGCTAGGAGCAGTGGGGCTTTAATTGTCAGCATCCCGGAATTTACTCTGGGTTAGGGTAGCCCCTCCAGGATCAAGAGAAGACACTGTAGCAGGGTCAGCCCCTAAGCAGGAGATTCAGGAGTGCTGAGGTGCGACTCACCCTTCTCATGTTCCATTCCATGCTGTAATGCAGGGACACGGAAGCCTTTTTTAGCCTTGGGGCTGCATTCCCTACTGGGCAACTTTGGTGGGAGGGGACATGCCGGTGGTGGGCGGGGCCCAGGGCAAAACTGGGTGGAGCCACAAATGCAAATTTTAAAGGGATGTCAATTTTACCTGTGTAAAGGAGGCTGGTTTCTACAGACACACGCCCTCTCTATCCTCCAAAGCAAGAGGCATTATCAGAATTCAAGGACACTTTCCAGCCAGGCAAAAACACTCAAGCAGGGTGCAAATCAGGGGCAGTGAGGGGTGTGGCTTGAGGAAAGAGGGTGTGTCTGATGAGTGGGTGGGGCCTCCAAAAGGTTGTGTGTGTCTATAAGTGGGTGTGGCCTGGGGAAAGGGTGTCTGCCTGGAGAGGGGCGTGGCTTGGGGGGGAAAGATGAGGCTCACAGATGGTTGTGGGGAACTCAGGTTTGGCCTGGAGAGAGAGAGGCCTGGCAGTCTGAATTTGGCCCATTGAGGCCCCGCCAACTGTACTATAAGGTATTTTATTCCCACTTTCTCCACTGAGAGAAAATTTTCCAAAGTGGCTAACATTATAACCTTAAAAACAAACAGCCTTCAACAACATGGCAAGGAAACAGAGCAGCAAGACTGTAATGGCAGCAGTTGCAAACAAACCCTAAAGGCATAAATGCAGAATTAATGAAACAGCAGGCACGGAATAGAGCAGCAGCTTACAATCCCTGAAGGTGTGTGTTTTTGATTTTTTTAAAAAAAGTTCTGTTGGGTTCAGTAGAAACAGTAATGCTCAATTGCTTGGGCAAAGAAGAGTCAGGGGACGCTGTCCAAGTGCTGAACCAGTGGGGATACAATAATGGACTGGATGGGGCCCAAGAAGATGCAGCTGAAACCTGACAAGGTGGAGGCGCTGTGAATCCTAGGTATGGGAAGTGAGCCCAAGGCTTGCTCAGGTTATGCTCCCTCCAAGAGAGAAAGTGCATGGAGTTGTATGACCTACTCAGACTTTTGGCATTTGGCCCATCACTTTTCTAGCCTCGAAAAGCCTGTTTGTTATTCAAAGTAGATTTGATATGATGGAGCGCTTTTAACCCACTTTAATTGTGCAAACCTACATTTTTTTGTTGCAACCAAATCCCTCTAGCAAAACAGTCTGGAGGGCTCCTAAGATGCAATGGATTCTCCCCCACCCCCCTTGCTAAATGCTCCACCACTAGACAGCGCAACCCACCACGTCACAAGAGGGACCAATTCTTGTTTGCGGTGTGGGGAAGGCACGGCTTGCAATGCATTTAGCAAAATGAAGGGTTGTTCTTAGCCTGGGGCAACCTCTGCCCCCAGAGCATGTTTTTGTCCTTGGCAATATATTTCCAGGTATTGACAGCCACATGTTTGGCATAGCTATAGTTCAGATGCCCTTGCATGCTGTTGGACCCTGAAAACTACTAGTAGCTGACTTTCACCAGCCAGGACTTCCTTGTGCTGGGAGATGGGCAGGCGAGGACAGAGTGCTTTCCTGCTGCTCAAACCTGATGACATTTCTCTCTGTGTGTTCCTCCTTCCCTCCCGCCCCACACATTCCCTGTCCTGCCCATTTCTCAATGACATTGCCAGCTTTTTCTCTTTTCTGTGCCTTCTCTTCCCTGGGGGGATAAAATGGCAAAGACAATGAATGTGTAGAATAATTTTGTTTTACTAGCTCTGCCACATGCTTGGAACCGTGGGCACTTTGGATGCCCTGGGCAGGGTTTTTGAGGGGTGCATTTCTTTCTGGCTAAACCTTCCACCTTAGATTATTTTGTGTGTGTATTCCCCCGCTCCCACCAATAGAACAAAATAGCAATATAGACTAATCCATTTTATTATACAGTGGTACCTCTGGTTAAGTACTTAATTCGTTCCGCAGGTCTGTACTTAACCTGAAACTGTTCTTAACCTGAAGCACCACTTTAGCTAATGGGGCCTCCCGCTGCTGCTGCGCCGCCGGAGCACAATTTCTGTTCTCATCCTGAAGCAAAGTTCTTAACCGGAGGTACTATTTCTGGGTTAGCGGAGTCTGTAACCTGAAGCGTCTGTAACCTGAAGTGTATGTAATCTGAGGTACCACTGTATATACTTTTTTGTGGTATAAGCTTCTGTGGATTCAAGTCTACTTCATCAGATGTGCACAAAAATTATATAGTGTTATAGGTTGGGGAGGGGGTGTCAGTCAGGGGGTGACCATGGGTCACTTCTAAACCTATGATCCTGTATCAGGTTAGAATCTATAAGGGAAACTCTGCTGAACCAGTCAGACCAGACTCTTTGTAAGATAATGGCATGAACTGGCCAGCTAAGTGCTGCCATTTACATGTCCAAGGAGGTTACCCTGTTGCCATAGAGACAAGTGGCTGGGCCTTTTCCCACCTCATCTGGCTGGATGCCATAGGAGGGATAAAAATATGCCAAGAGAGCTCTCTCTCTGTGTGTGTGCGCTCGTGCATTTTTGGCTGATGCTAGAAGCTATATACGCAGAGGCTTGTCTTGCTGTGTGGTGAACCCAGCGCTATGGCTTGGGGATCTCCCTGGGAACAATGGGGAGGTAAGATCTGTTGAAGCGCTCATGCTGTGAGCCCCTCTGTCCTATGCTCATGTTACAGATATATGTAAGTAAATGATGTACCCCAAAGACAACACAGACTCCTCTGACCTTCACTCCAAGGGATCCAAGCCCTGGGTAATTGTGGGAATCTCTGGAGTCTCTTGCTACTCAGAGATTGGGGTGCGCATGACAGCCTGTTTCCCTAAACTCTCTTTCTCTCATTCAGCAGTTCTTGACATTCCTGAAGACGGCCTTACAAGTGGAAAATAGTTCTTTCCAGATACAAAAATAGCCACACATCTCAGGGTGGGTTAGTCATGTTGATTAGCAGAAATGCCTTGGGGAGACTATAATGGCCCCCAGAGACACTTTCAGTCATGTCTCCACAGTGTCCTACTTTGCAGCAGACAGTCCTCTTATCAGAAGGGCCGCCCAGTCTAAGTTTAGTTTAAAGAACCTTAAGAAAGGAGAGCAGGAGGGGCTGCGAAGTTGCCCATCGATGATTTGAACACATGGATAGCAGACTGAGCCATCGGGCACACAGCTCACGTGGTCACAGTCTTTTCCATAATGGGGAGATGTATTTCAAACAGAGTTTAAATTATAAATTACACTCCTCTTGTAAAAATGTACACCTGCACATATATGTTAGCTGTTCCGATTAGCGCAAGAAAATTTTATACAGCCTTTTGCTTTTCCTTTATGGATATGCATTTTCTCTTTTTTAGGGGGGTGGGTGCCTAAGCAGATAGATACCATTAAAAAACAACAACAAATAAATGAAGCTGAGATTCTCATGAAATGCTTAAGGGGGGAATCAATTTGGGTTTCAACACTGCATATGAGGCAGGTTGCTTGATTTTGAGAAGTGAGTTGACCAGTGCCCAGAAACCTTTCGGAAACCAACTACCATACATGTTTAGATCTACTGAAGCCAACTCATGAAGTCATCGCCTTGGTTAGCAGTGCTAGCCCTGGTTCTCAGTGTAGTGCTGGGAATGTTCCCTGCCTGGAATCCTGGAGAGCCTCTGCCAGTCAGTGTAGACAGCTCTGTGCTAGATGGACCAATGGTCTGATTTGGTATGAGGCCGCTTCCTATGTCCCCCAGAATGTTATCTTCTGTTTGGTAATTTTCAAATGCAAATGGAAGATGGTCAGGAGAGATTTTTGGCACAGCGTTACTCAACAAAAGCTGTTTATTGAGCTGTTTGTTAAAATAATTCTTTGGCTTACTGTTGCAACAGGCACTTTCAGCTGTTGCGTTAATGTCTCGGTTGGAAGATTGATTGTTGTGGGTGTGTGTGTGTGTGCGCGCGCATGTGTGTGTAAAAATCCAAGTTCTGCATTGTCTCAAATTCTTTCCTCCCCCGCCCCAAATTATGCAGATGAGCCAAGTTGATTATATTTATCTTGAATAATAGATTCATTTGGCTACAGAGGACGGTTGAGGACACAGTGGTCTGTTTTTTAAGGGCACGTGAAGGAGGAATGCATTTCGAAGTGTGTTAGGGCAATCAAATTTATTTTTGCTCATCCTTAAGATTTCATCTCCTTGCACTCTCGCCACCTCCACATCCCTTGGGGTCCCTTCCAACTCTACAATTCTATGAAGACTCAGACTGCGCTGCTTACTGGTTCAATGCCTGCCTGCCTGCCTGCCTTTTACCTGTGGATCACTGCTACTTACTGAATCAGGCAAGGAACTATGCAGGATGTTGAAGCCAGAATTACACCGGGTTCAATGTATCCCCTGCTTAACTTCAAAGTTTTGGATTGCAAAATTGCTCCGGTCACAGGCTTGAAAGTGTCAACCAAGCCCCAGGTCAGCGTGGTGTAGTGGTTAGTGTGTTGGTCTAGGAACTGGGAGACCAGGGTTCAAACCCCCACTCAGTCATGAAGCCAGCCAAAGGGTGCATTCAAATGTGGGGTATATTGCCTTAGTTTTCTTGCTTATAATGCTGAAGCTTCTTTTCCATTTTCTAATGTCCCTTTCATGTTGCAGCACCTGCTGCATCATGGAACTGTGGCTTTTTGACCGATATACTAGCCTGTCACTCTAAATTTCATTCACGCCAAGTAAGCACGTTGTGACATAGAAAAACGAACATCAGTGAACACCGCAGCTCACCTCTTTCTCCGTTAACACCTCCACCCTTTCTGCATGTGTCTATTTCTGTTCCCCCACGATTGCCCCCTGAAAATGGAAGGGAAGAACTCTATGCTGGTATAGCACCCCAAAATTCTGCCACTTTACTCCCACAATTTTCCGGGTCAAGGGAGCTGCAAACGGATTTTTTCTGGAATCAAAAATAACACAGAAATAAGCTCTAAACGGCTTTTCTGTGTGCGTTTCTGTGTGCGGCTCTGGCTCACCAGAGCAGCGATGTCACGCTGGCCACGTGACCACGCTGGCCACGTGACCCGGAAGTGTCTTCGGACAGCGCTGGCCCCCGGCCTCTTTGAGTGAGATGGGCGCACAACCCTAGAGTCTGTCAAGAGTGGCTCGTACGGGCAGGGGTACCTTTACCTTTACCTTTAAGCTCTAAACAAGCACTGTAGTCCGTTAGTTTTCCCAAAGTGACTTCTACATGGTGTGAAAGTTCAAATGTAATGCAGAACAGGGAAACATCAGGAAAACAAACGAAACTGCCTTGCCAATACAGCCACAGTTTTGGCCTGTAACTTACCTTGCAGGGTTGTTGTGCAGAAGGTGGGAAACAATGAGCTCCTTGGAAGGGAAGGTGGGATATAAATGCAATAATAAAAAAATGGCTAGGAACTTGAGGTTGTCAGGGCGTGGGAGCTAACCAACCAGCAATAATTTAGGGATACGGAATTCTTCATCCAGTATCAAATTCTGTCCTTGCACAGAATAAACAGCCCTGCTGAGATGGATCACCACTCTTGATTTCCAGCTTATTCGTTGTCGCTAATGCCCAGTGCTGATTCTTCAACAGCTTGATCCTGAAAACACCGGTTTCATTGGCGTGGAGACCTTTGCCAGCCTGGTACACAGCCATGAACTGCCTCTGGACCCCGCAAAACTGGAGATGCTGGTGGCATTGGCACAGAGCAACGACGAGGGACAGATCTGCTATCAGGAGCTGGTAGACCTGGTCAGTGGCATGAGTCCTGGCAGCCACCGTAGTTGTGGCTGCATCAGCGCTTGTGATTCTGCAGGATTTCTGACCTATACCTCTTAAGATAAAATAAGAATCACTAAGCAAGTTCACACAAAGCATTAATTGGAAAGAGCAATAAAAGCAGACTTTTTGTAGGTAAGCTTGTTTGAGCAAAGAAAGATGTAGGATGAAGGTGCCTGTCTAACATCACAAGTATTGGACGTAACAAACGCTCCCTGCAAATGATGGTTTGCAGATTGAAGCCCACTGGGTGGGCCTTGGGACAGTCACAGTCTCTCAGCCTAACTCGCTTCCCAGGGATGCTGTGAGAGCAAAATAAGGAAGAAGAGAACCAATGTCAGCCACCCGGAGCTCCTTGGAGGAAAGGTGCAATATAAATGCAATACGGGTGGTGCTGTGGGTTAAACCACAGAGCCTAGGACTTGCCGATCAGAAGGTCGGCGGTTTGAATCCCCGCGACGGGGTGAGCTCCCGTTGCTCGGTCCCTGCTCCTGCCAACCTAGCAGTTCGAAAGCACGTCAAAAGTGCAAGTAGATAAATAGGTACCACTCCAGCGGGAAGGTAAATGGCGTTTCCGTGTGCTGCTCTGGTTCACCAGAAGTGGCTTAGTCATGCTGACCACATGACCTGGAAGCTGTACGCCAGCTCCTTCGGCCAATAAAGCGAGATGAGCGCCGCAACCCCAGAGTCGGCCACGACTGGACCTAATGGTCAGGGGTCCCTTTACCTTTGCCTAAATATAATTATAAAACTTCATGCCTCTCTTTTCCACTCGAATGTGCTTTCCCTGCCTGCCTGCCTGCCTGGCTTGAGCAAAATGTTTTGCCAAATTTTGAAGCCAGTAAGATTTTGTAGAAGTCAGACATATCCACTGATCTCCCTCTCCATCACAACAACCTTGCGAGGTAGGTTAGGCTGAGAGATAGAGACTGTCCCAAGGTCACCCTGTGGGTTCCTATAGGGGAAAGCTTCACAGGAGAAAGACCCAGTATATGTAGAATCCCCCGCCCTCCTGTAATCTTGGATAGCGAAGGGGGAGGGAGAGTCCAATTAAAGGGATAATATCCAATTCTCCTCTTTTTTTCCTAAGTTCTTTGTTAAAAAGCATTTAGGCTGCACCAGCTATCCAGTTCTGAATACTTAATAGTCAATAATTTCTCCTTAATTGGCTCAGCTGAATGCCAAGATGGTAAGGCAAGGAGGAAGGCATTAGTAGGCAGGCTCCGTCTGCACACCGTGTGACCTGCAATTCAATTCCTGAATGCAGCACATCTCCCTGAGCAAGGTCTTTTGGTGCTCATCATGCAGCCCCAAAGGACTGAGCTTGCCCTTAAGCACCAGGGAAGCTGGTGGGAGGTCAGGCCCCACAGTGCCCCCTGCTGGCCAAACATGGGGTCTCCCTCCCTTAAGCCAGTCCGCGTTTAGCTGGGAAGCAGGAGTAAAACTCTCGGCAGCCACCTTTTTTTTAAGAGCCAGTGTCTCCTAGTTCGAGTATCTTCTGAAACTACGAACTCACCAGGCCAGCCTTTCTCTCTTAGCCTCAGCTCCCCATCTGTGACAAAAGGGTATTAGGACTGACCTACCTAACAGGGGTGTCTGTAAGGCTGTTTTCCATCTCTTGCTGCCAGTTTCTCATAGTAATTCTCTTGGATATATTTGCAAGGCAAGGTTAGCAGCTGACTGGAGGCTTTAAGCAGTGCTGACAAAGGGCAATAATACAGAGCATCATTTACTGGCTGGCTGGGGGGTGGGGGTGGCGAGAGCTGGAGCCTGGGGGGCTGGTTCGCCCCGAGAGCTCCAGGGAGCGGGTCTCCTGCCTCTTTGCATGACGTGGCCCCTCTCTGCAGATCAGCAGCAAGCGGTCGAGCAGCTTCAAGCGAGCCATCGCCAACGGGCAGAGGGCGCTTCCCCGCGATGGGCTCCTGGACGAGACGGGACTGGGCTTCTACAAGCGCTTTGTGCGCTACGTGGCCTACGAGATCCTTCCCTGCGAGATGGACCGGAGGTGGTACTTCTACCAGCACCGCACCTGCCCCCCTCCGGTTTTCATGGCAGTCGTCACACTGACCCAGGTGGGAGGAGAGGTGATCTGCTGTTCGCCCGAGTGCCAGTGGAGGGCACCCTCCTCTTAGGGGGAAGAGGCAGCCCCTGGTTAACTTTTAAAACTTTTAAAGAAAGTCTTGTGGGAGACGCCAGGTTCTGCAGCTAGAGGAATTCTCCTTGTGTGCATGCACCTGTGTTTTGATCATATGTATAAAAAGAATTCCTGCTGATATAAAACAAAATGCTGCAAATGGATCTCGTTTACAGTCAAACCTTGGGTTACAGCTGCTTCAGGCTGCGTTTCTTCGGGTTGCGGACTGCTGAAACCCGGAAGTACCGGAACAGGTTACTTCTGGGTTTTGGCAGTTGCGCATGCGCAGAAGCGCTGAATCGCAATCCGCGCATGCTCAGATGCGGTTGCAAACGCTGCAGGTTGTGAACGTGCCTCCCTCACTGATCACGTTTGCAACCTGAGCGTCCACTGTATTCCAGTTTTGCACAACTTATTCTGCTTTGCCTACTCATGGGTGGGGGAGGTGCTGAACCCCAACAATTTCTGCGTCCCCCAACTATTTGGACACCTGAGATTTGACTAGGCATTGGCCCCACCCTGTTTCTTTCTTGCAGTCATATATTTGCAACCCTGAGGACCAGCATATTGCTTTGTTTTTTTTAAAAAGGAGAATAATTTAGTGACCAGTACAGTGGTACCTCGGAGGTCTGTTCTTAACCTGAAACTGTTCTTAACCTGAAGCACCACTTTAGCTAATGGGGCCTCCTGCTGCTGCTGTGCCGCCGGAGCACAATTTCTGTTCCCATCCTGAAGCAAAGTTCTTAACCTGAAGCACTATTTCTAGGTTAGTGGAGTCTGTAACCTGAAGGGTATGTAACCTGAAGCATATGTAACCCGAGGTACCACTGTATTGCTTTGTGTGGCTTTTTCTGGTCTCCTGTTCATTTCCAGCCTAGACGCAACCTGTTTAATGCATTTTCAGCTATTTTCTTGAGGACTAGAGACATAGGAAGGGGAGGCAGGTTCATCAACTTTATCTCTGGGTGTTGCCAAGGTGCTGGACAGCCTCACACCCATTTGGACACCATAGTAGAGCATCCTAAATAACCTCCCCACATCCTGTTTCTATTAGATCATAGTATTCCTCTGCTATGGGGCCCGGCTGAACAAGTGGGTCCTGCAGACATACCACCCCGAGTACATGAAGAGCCCCCTCGTGTACCACCCGGGACACCGCGCTCGTGCCTGGAGGTTCCTCACCTACATGTTCATGCATGTGGGGTAAGTGTCTGCCTTGTCTTGCCCCTCGTTGCTTCCAGCAGAGCCAGGGTCGGGAACCTCAGGCCTAGGGGCCAAATACAGCCCTCCAAACCTCTCTATTTCTCTCTCGGAACTCTCTGCAGCAGTGGCGTAGCATGGGTTGTCAGCACCCGGGGCAAGGCAAGTGAGAGAGAGTGAGTGAGCCAGGTAGGGGCAGAGAGCTGCGAGTGCGAGCGCCCCCCCCCATATGTTGCGCCTGGTGCGGCCAGCCCCCCTGCACCCCCCATGCTACGCCACTGCTCTGCAGGCCACTCCCCCTCTGCAGCCACGCCCCTTGCCAGCCCTGCTCCACCCCTTTCTTGAGTGTTTCTGCCTGGCTGGTATGTGCCCCCGAACTCTGATCGTGCCTCTCAATTTCTATGATGGAGGCTAGAGAGGAGTGAGTGAGTCAGTGTAGGAACTAGCCTACTGTGTAAAAGGTGGAATTTGCATTAGGCCCTCTGCCTACCCTTGGCATGTGGCCCCCAGAAGGTTGCCTGGTTTGGCAGCGTGGCCCTTGAGCTGAGAAACGTTCCCTGGATGAGAGATGTGCAAGTGAGCAAGCTGACTCCGTATTTTTGCAATGTGGGTACAGATGGGGGCGGGGAGGGGTCTATGGGCAGGGGGCACTAGCCCACTGCCACTGCAGGTTAGCTCAGCCAGTGCAGCATGAGACAGTTAATCTCAGGGTCGTGGGTTTGAGCCCCACGTCGGGCAAAAAGATTCCCGCATTGCAGGGGGTTGGACTAGATTGTCCTCATGGTCCCTTCCAACTCTACAATTCTGTGAGATTCCTTTGGGTTCTGGAGGCAGCAGGAGAGGCTCCTTCGTTTGGGCAAACGGCACCTGCAGACCTAGAGGAGGTGACGTTTGGGCCTGAGAGCTTCCGAGACCTGAGAACATCACAGGGTTTGGGGAGGGAGCAACACGGCAAGTTTCTAGCTCTCATCGTTTCTGGCAAGGTGAGCTGAACGTTGTCTGTCCCCTGCTGGGATTCTTGGCTGCTGAGCTCACTGCCTTTCCGTGTCTCTTTCCAGGTTGGAGCAGTTGGGCTTCAACGCCCTCTTGCAGCTGATGATCGGGGTACCCCTAGAGATGGTCCACGGTATCCTTCGCATCAGCTTCCTCTACCTCGCAGGAGTTCTGGCAGGTGAGGGAGCACGGCTTGCAACTCCACTGTTCTCTAAGCCCCGCTGCTGGACACCATAAATCTGTTAGCCCTTAGGCCAGGGTGGGGGAGAAGTTTCAGCCTGAGGGCCACATTCCCTGCTGGGCGACTGTCAGGGAACTGCCATCAGTGCCGGAGGGAGAGAGCAAAATCCAGAGGGATTCCGGAGAGCATCCATCGATTGGGAGAGGCAGCCCATCTTCTGGGGAAGAGAATCAGCGTAGCACCAGTGGAGAAGGGGGGCAGATGGGGGAAGCGGCGAGGCGGTCCCATGACTCCTTGCCGGGGACCAGCGGGGAGAGTAGAGGTCCTCCGCTGCCTACGCCCTCCTTGCGCAGAGAGAGTAGGAGGAGACTAGGTGTCAAAGAGCTTCTTTGCTGGAAGAAGTTTAAGAAACGCCCACTGATGGATTCTGCCAGCGATTGAGACAGCCACGGGTGAGTGGCTGTCCGGACAGAAAAGGTTCACTCAGGCAACCCAGCCAGGTGTTTGCACCGGCTTACACACAAGCAACCCCTAGAACCATTACAGCGACCTTCCAAGGGGCCTTGCACCAGGGGTAGGAGGGGCAAGAGGCAAAAGTGGGCGGGGCCACAAGGGTACCTTTTGCCTTGTGCAGCAGGCTAGTCTCTGAACACCCCTGTCTCCATCTTCCATCATCCAAATTCACATTCCAGGCTGGGGCACATTCCAGCCAGGCCAGGACCCTCTGGGAGTTGTTCAGCACAGCCAGAGAGGGGTGGGGCCTGGGGAGAGTTCTGAGGGCCAGGTAGAGAGGCCTGGAGGGCCACACTCAGTCCTCAAGCCTGAGGATCCCCAGAGTGGCTTAACAGTCATTCTCTCTTCCCAGGGAACTCTGGGTATTGTAGCTCTGTGAGGGGAACACAGGAGTCTCCTAACAACTTCTCAGCACCTTTAACGAACTACAGTTCCCAGGATATTTGGGGTGGGGGGAGCCATAAGTGGGATGATACTGCTTTACACATATAGTGCAGATGAGGCCTTAAATTGTGGTACAGCACACAACACACACACACACACCCATTGTTGGGGTTTCATTTTGGTTCCATCTCCTTTCCTTCAAGACAGTTTATAAACAGCGCTCTGTGAACCAAAGTTCTGTCTCTGGAGCATCTAAATCCCCCAAAATTTTAGACTGTCTCCCCTGGCTGTAGATCTCTCTCTCTCCCTCTTTCACACACACACACACACACACACAAAGAAAGATCCCTGCATTATCGCACACTGTCTCTGCCCGAGAGTCCAGTCTGACCAAATCCCACGTGGTCCCTGTCCAGGACAGCTGGGGGGCGGGGAGGCATCAGGCTCTAAATTACGGTGCTTTGGGAGAGTATTTATTGGCTGTCACTGCAAGCTTTATTTATTTATTTGTTTGCTGAGCCCCTGGGCAATTAGAGCAGCTGCTGGAATTACTCACCCATCCATGTCTTTTTTGGAGAGGCGGGGTGGTGGTGGTGGAAGGGAGAGCGAAATGGAGGGTGAACAATTCCTCATCAGTCGCTGGCTCTCCTCTCCCAAGCTGCTGTCTCAGCAAAGTACATCTGGGGAGGGAGGGAAGGAACACAATCTGCCGGGCTGCCCCCAGTGGGCTCTGGGGAGAGCATTTCACAGCTTGCTAAGGCCTGTCCAGAAGAGGCTGGTATTTTTCCCCCTCCACAAACCCAAGAAGGTGGGTGGGTTTCAGATCTTCAAGGAGAACCCATCTGAAATTGTTTAAACATGTCAGGCTTTTGTTTTCCCCCTTCCTCCATTCTTTGTTTCTGTCAACCTAGGGAAGCCCCAGATGTTTTGGACTACAACTCATAAGCTCCAGCCAGATTTGCCAAGGGATGATGGGAGTTGCAGTCTGGGGGGGGGGCATCACATTGCTGACCCTGTGGGGGTCATATTCACACCATATGTTGAAAAGACCTTTATACCATTTTAACAGGCATGGTTCACTCCCCCCCCCCAAGAATTATGGGAACTGTAGTTTCTAAAGAGGTGGCACTGTGGGTTAAACCACAGAGCCTAGGACTTGCCAATCAGAAGGTCGGCGGTTCAAATCCCCATAACAGGGTGAGCTCCTGTTGCTCGGTCCCTGCTCCTGCCAACCTAGCAGTTCGAAAGCACGTCAAAGTGCAAGTAGATAAATAGGTACCACTCCAGCGGGAAGGTAAATGGCGTTTCCGTGCACTGCTCTGGTTCGCCAGAAGCAGCTTAGTCATGCTGGCCACATGACCCAGAAGCTGTACGCCGGCTCCCTTGGCCAATAAAGCGAGATGAGCGCCGCAACCCCAGAGTCGGCCACAACTGGACCTCATGGTCAGGGGTCCCTTTAGTTTCTTAGGAGTTCCGAGTGAACAATTAGGAGAACAGTTCCCATCATTCTTTGGGGGTAGCCACGACTGTTCAGGTGTTTAATGTGTGGGGTGCGAAAGGGTTTCATGCTGGAGAAGGCAGTCCTTCAAGAAGAACCAGTGTGGTGTAATGGCTAGAGGGTTGGGCCATGACCTGGGAGACCAGGGTTCGAATCCCCACTCAGCCATGGAGCTCTAGCTGTGTTACCTTGAGGCAGCCGCTATCTCTCAGCCTAACCTACCTCACAGGGTTGTTGTGAGGATGAAGTGGGGAGAAGAACTGTGCACACTACCTTGAGTTCCTTGGAAGAAAATGTGGTATTAAAATATAATAAATAATGTGAAGAATGCCTTGAGGTTTGGACAGGCAAGGGTGTTGCAGGGAGAGGATCATGGGTGTTGATGAGTTACTGAGGGGTGTCCAGACTACATTTTTGCTGGCAACTAAATGCGTGTCAAGTTGCTGAGGCAATGAAAATCCTTTTGTTTGTGGTGCCCCTACCCAACTCCATCCTTTTTCTCCTCCCTATTTCCCTTTCAGGTTCCCTGACCGTCTCCATCACTGACATGAGGGCACCTTTGGTTGGAGGTTCGGGGGGAGTCTACGCCCTCTGCTCCGCTCACCTGGCCAACGTTGTCATGGTGAGTGGGGTGCCACTTTGAACTGAATGGGGGAGGGGAACTTGATGGGCGCTTGGTGGGCTTCAATATGGTGATTCTGTGGTGAGATCTTCAACAAAATGTTGCCGTGCCATGTGGCTCCTGGGTTCTAGCCAGCCAGCCAGCCAGCCAGTACCCCTCAGGAATACAGTAGTACCTTGGGTTAAGTACTTAATTCGTTCCAGAGGTCCGTTCTTAACCTGAAACTGTTCTTAACCTGAAGCACCACTTTAGCTAATGGGGCCTCCTGCTGCCGCCATGCCGCTGGAGCACGATTTCTGTTCTCATCCTGAAGCAAAGTTCTTAACCTGAGGTAATATTTCTGGGTTAGCAGAGTCTGTAACCTGAAGCGTATGTAACCTGAAGCGTATGTAACCCGAGGTACCACTGTACTCCATTCCATTCTCGACTTTCCTCCTTGTTTTCTGGGACCTTCTGTTTGTTTCTCATTTTCCCTAGCAGACATTCTGCACTCTGTGTTCACTGAGCATACTCAGTCCTCATTGAGCTGTGTTTTGGGCGTGGGTGTTCCTCCCTTGACCCTCTCTATGGTTTCTTTTCTGAAATGAATTGTACTTTTTCATGCCTTGGCATTCTGCCAAACGTGGTGATACCTGCCTCTTGTCCCCAGGACTTGGCTAGACAAATAAAAAATATTATTTTAATTATATTAAAAGTATATCACACACTTCATCCAAGGATTGCAGGGGGGTTTATAGAACAGAACGGTGTCATGAAAAACTAAACCAAGTATTTATGTAGCCATTTGGAATATATCCACCTTAAGCAAATGACCCTTCAAGTGACTCACAACAGAACCCCAAAATCCAAACCTCTCAGCCCCCCCCCCCAGGTAAACAGATGGAGACAGAGTGTGCTCCTCCTCAGACCTACAGTCCTGGGACAGCTGGCTGGTGTCACTGGGTGCTGTTTCTGGCAGCGAGCAAGGAAGCCAGATCCCTGCGGCTGCTCCTTCTCTGGCCAGTGGTTGGGGCCTGGTTGGCCTTCCCCTTGTCGTCACCTTCTTCCTGGGAGGTGGGTCGTTCAGCCTCACGGTGGCCTTGGACAATGACAGAGGTCCAAGTATGCTTCCCTTGAGCAGTGCCATTCCAGGGCAAATCTGTGAAGAAGAATTTCAGGATCCGGCTGAAAGCTCCTGGAGATGTAAATATTGGTGGACGCGAAAATTCCACCTAAACATTAGGAAGAACTTCCTGACAGTAAGAGCTGTTCGACAGTGGAATTTGCTGCCAAGGAGTGTGGTGGAGTCTCCTTCTTTGGAGGTCTTTAGGCAGAGGCTTGACAACCATATGTCAGGAGTGCTCTGATGGTGTTTCCTGCTTGGCAGGGGGTTGGACTCGATGGCCCTTGTGGTCTCTTCCAACTCTATGATTCTATGATACCATTTCACTTTACGTTAGATCTGGTCGGCCGCTGCGAGAACAGACTGCAGGAGGTCCGTAGGCCTGATCCTGCAGGCTCTTCTTACGGAAGGGGGTGTGATGAGAAAGGTATCAGGAGAAGAAGCTATGGGCAGGAAAAAAAATCTAATTCTGTTTCTCTCTCCATAGAACTGGGCAGGGATGCGCTGCCCTTACAAACTGCTGCGCATGGTGTTAGCCCTGGTGTGCAGTAAGTATACTGGTCTCTCTTGGTTGGGACTTCCATGGTGCGGGGAAGACACAGGCCTTTCCTCCTGCATCCTTGACCCCATGTGTGAAACCCTAATTAAACACTGTGCAAGGGCCCGGATCCACTCTGGGTCAGCCCCAGATTACCCTGACTTGGATTGGGCCCAATTAAACCCTGAAACTGCTCGGGAGGGGGACATGGACACCTCTAACATAAATGTTATAAGGCACTATGTACATACCAAAGGAGGGGAGGGGCAATGACAGAGAGACATGCCTCAAAGGGACTAGAAGCTTGGGACTCGAGCCGTTGTGATCTCTCGTCTCTCTTTCCCCTCGCAGTGAGCTCTGAGGTGGGCCGGGCCGTTTGGCTGCGTTTCTCTCCCCCCTTGCCCTCTTCGGGCCCCCAGCCCAGCTTCATGGCCCACCTGGCAGGGGCGATTGTGGGCATCAGCATGGGCCTGACCATCCTCCGCAGCTACGAGGAGAACCTCCAGGACCAGTGCGGCTGGTGGGTGGTGCTTCTCTCCTACGCCACCTTCCTGGTCTTTGCCGTCTTCTGGAACATCTTCGCCTACGACCTTCTAGGGGCACAGATCCCGCCTCCCCCGTAGCAATCCCCTCCCGCTTCCCGGTCCCAGTTCTCTCTGCAACACCCGCCCTGGAAGTGCCAAAAACTGCAGACATCGCCGGAGAGAAAGGGAGGGGGCTGACCTGGCGCACAGGAGCGCAGGAGCCCAGCGACCGCGCGCCGCGTCTCCGAAGCGATGCGTCAGCCGGATGCCAAAAACAAGATTAGCAAGGACCCGTGCTAGGCTCCTGCGGGAAGAGGCCGGAGGGCAAACGGGGCAACCTGTGACCCAGGAACGAACAAACTGCCACCCCTTTCCCTAGAATTCCCTCTGTGTCCACCCCCAGCTCAGCTCCAAAGAGGGGTGGGGGGAGATCCCTTAGCAATTGTGTTCTCAGAGATCCCCTTATAGGCATGAGAGTCTATGTATTCTTTTGGGGGAGGGAGGGTTGGTGGGTTGGTGCCCCTTTACCCGTGTCTATTCCAGAGTTTTGTGTTCCTCCGGCAGAGCTGTGTCTGTGATGATGGATGCAGCTGCATCCGATGCCTTCAGATCATTCCTTGTGCTCTTGAGTTGCTGGGTTTGTTGGCTTGTTTGCTTTGTAACCTCCTTCGTTCCCTTGCTTTGGAATTGGTTTTTCTGCGATCTCCTTGGGTAACACCTCTGTGCTTCAGTTTTTTTTACCGGGGAGGGGCTGAGATGGGGGGTGGGGGGGTTCACCTTTTCTTTGGCCTGGGAGTCCTTCCATCTAACCTGTGGTTGGAGGTCTGGTTTTGGGATTCTTCTGTAGGTAAGGAGGGAAATACAGCACCCTCCCATCGCTCAGTGTTTGATGACGTGGTTTGCAGGCAAAAGGTCCCAGTTCAATCCCTGGCGCCTCCAAGGATGGCACTGTCTCAGACCGTGGAGAGGCGCTGTCAATCAGTATAGTCAACATTGAGCTAGATGGTCTGACTTTGTATATAGAGCAGCTTCCTATGCTCCTGTGTGTGTGAGAGTGTGCAGGAGGTCCACACCAATCCACACCAGTGTGCAGGTCTGCGTGCATTATTATGATCATTTAAGGAAACAATCAAGGGTCAAAGCACCTTCCTATGTTTCTATAAATGTGTCTTCTCTGCGCTGAGGAATCTCTGGCCTTAAAGGAGATTCCCGGATGGAACTCCAGGCCCTAATATCTCTGCAAAGTCCATGGGGTTCAGGCAGCTTCCTTCTCCTGCCTTTCTTCCATCACCCTGCCTCTGCCCCCCTTGTATTGCCAAGGTGCCCATTTGGTCCCGATGGAACAGTGACTGAGCAATCGGTCCTGTGCAGGCCCACAGGTTTTGTGTTTCCAGAAGCTGGTTTCTAGAGCAGGGGTTGGTCTAGATCAGGGACAGCCGACTTCTGGATTCTCAGGAGTGTGTGTATGTGTGCGTGCGCAGGGAAGGTGCGGCGTTCTGTGCTGTAGTTAGTAGTTGGGAAGAAAGGCTTGGAAGTATATTTTGCCATGAAGTCCGATCACCTGAATGGGTGGACTGGCTCTTAAAATAGCAAATGCACTTGGTGGGTGGGGGGAGGAGAGCTCCACTTAAAACCCAAAGAGAGAGAAAGCAGGGTCTGTCTTGTGCCATACCTTTGAACAAAATTTTCCGTTTTCTTAAATGAGCATGAACAGTCTTGGCTTAAGACACGGGAAGGCCACATGGAGCCTGGATAAATTTGCTTGAGGAGGTCAGCTGCGCCCTCCAGATGGCCAGTTAACTCATCCTTGGCCTAGATTGATCTTCCGATCCTTTATGAGGACCTTTGACAGTGTTCAACTGCACTGGGGATTGAAGCGGGGAGCCTGAGCAGGTGGGAGAGTGGAGCTCTCTTAGTCTTCTGCCCAGCCTGAGATGGAACCCTCCCCCTCCCCATTTACAGGCAGCTTTTGCTAAGGGTGCTCCAGCAGGAATCCTCCAAACGGGATGGGCTTGGTGAAAACCCTTGGTGGAGCCCTCAACACCTCAAGGCCAGCTAATGGGCTCCACCGTCCTTCTGCTAAGGCCTGGAAGGGTTCCTGGGTGTTTTAATTTTAAAACTTTCCAGCTGGCTTCAAAACGTGCCTTCCTGTCGCAAGGGGTGCCATTTGGGAAGCGAGTTTATTTCGTTTTGCACTGTGGGAGCAGTAGATCTCTGGCACGTGGCCTGTGACAGCACCCCAGATCTTGCTGCACCAGGCTGCTGAAATTGTTCCGTCCCGCTACGAATGGAAATGCACCTGTCTTCGGAGAGATGAAGTCTAAAGATAAACAGGCAGGGGTGAGCATGCAATAGGGGGAGGAGAATTTCGGGGGGGGAGGGGGAGAAAGAGCTTGCTACAAGTAAATGCACTACTACCCAGATCTGAAGTCTGATTTGAAAAGGGGGGGGGGGAGAAGAGAAGTATGAATAAATATTTTGCACACCATCTGCCTGTCTTTCTCGTCTCTCCTTCCAGAGTTCCCCCACATTTTCTCATGGGCCTAAAGTGCTTTACGGCATTCCCCTTTCCATAAGGAGATTGCAGAAGGAGGAAATCAAAAGGGAGAGGGGTTAAAAAAGCAATATATTGATTTCCTCCTTCTGCAATCTCCTTATGGTATATATAAAATACCTCCTGCAAAATAGCAGCAGCCTGAAGATGACCCTTTTGAGATGAGAAAAGTAACAAGGAAATACATTGAAATGTGTGGGATGAATGAATGCGAAGGTATGCAAATGCCCACAAAAGCAAATCACTATGAATGTTCCCTGGCCACATCCACACCATACATTTAAAGCACTACGGTGCCCCTTTGAACAGCTGTGCTACCCCAAATAATTTTGGGAGCTGTAGTATGTTAAGGATGCTGAGTCTCGTTACGATACCTCTATTCCCTCCACAGAACTACAGCTCCCCGAGTTAACAGTCAATCCCTCTTCACAGGGAGCTCTGGGAATTGTAGTTCTGTAAGAGGAGTAGTCATCTCCTCTCTGCACCCTTAACAAACTTCAGTTCCCGGGCTGCTTTCGGGGAAGCAGTGACTGTTTGACATGGCATTGCAGTCCTTTAAATGGTGTGAATATGGCCATTTGTTGTACAAGCTTGCCACAAACAAATCGGGACAGTTGCTCAACAAAAAATGGATATAATTTGACCTCCGTCTCAGCTTTGTGCAAGCAATGGGTGAATGCTTAATAAACAGGTGACCCGGAAGAGCCCTTAGAGAGCTTTGTCTCTAGGAAGCTGTGCAGAGGAGAATTCTTGGATAGTGACATTTTTTTCAGCCTGCCATGATTCCAGGAAAGTATCCAAACTGAACTGAATCACAGTCCCTCTGCACCAAAAGCCACTCTAGGTCCCATCAGCTTTCTTAATTTCAGCAATATTAATTTAGGGGGGGGGAGTGTTCGTTTTTCTTTTGGCCATTACTGGGAGTTGGAAATCCTTGCCAATCTACTTCCATGTTACCTAGAAATCTACAAGGAGATAGAGAGACACCTTCTGCCTGTGTCTGCTTAAGCAAGTGCAGCTTGTGCATTTTCAGGCTTTATCCACAGCAATATATTAAAAAAACACACCCAGAAGTGGAGATTTCTAAAAGAGTGGGAAGTCCTGTATACAATTGGGGAGTGGAGTAGAGACCTTTTCTAGCCAAGGGCAGTATTCCATCATGAGCAATCTTGTGGGGGCCGCATGGCAGTAGTGGGGGGGGGGGCAGAGGTGTGCAGATAAATGGATGTGACCTGTTGTCACCAGTGGCGTAGCGTGGGGGGTGCAGGGGGGGCCAGCCGCACCGGGCGCAACATCTGGGGGGGCGCGCTCGCACTCGCAGCTCTCTGCCCCTACCTGGCTCACTCACTCTCTCTCACTGCAGTGCTGGCTGTGCGAATCCGATCCGAGCCGCCGGGTCGCCGCCCACTGTGGAGGGGAGGGTGCCAGGTGTGCAGTGCGGTGCGGAGAGAGAGCGAGGGACTATCTGGGGGAGGGACAGTGCAGCGGGGGGGGGGCGCACATTACTTGCCTTGCCCCGGGTGCTGACAACCCACGCTACGCCACTGGTTGTCACATCCATTTCTCTCTCCCCATCACCAGTCTGAGTTTCTGCAGTCCTGCACTGAAACAGCCCCCTGAATCACCAATAATGGGTTACGCCCCCATAATCTATTGGGACACACACACAACATAATCAAAAAAATTTACAGCACTAGACAGGCTTGTAGTATTTGGAGCTGCAGCCTCTGTATCTTGGTGGCCTTCCTTTGCACACACAAGTATGCCAGTCAAACAAGCCCCAACCCTGTGTGTTGCTCCTTGCAGCTGCAGTTGCTGTGATATGCGTGGGAGTGTGAGCAAACAGCGTGCATCTCTCCATGTGGATGGGTTGTTGTTTTTGAAAAAAAATATTGTAGTTTATTTTGCCTGTGTGCGTGGGTGGACCCAGGAAGATAACAGGGTTCATGATATGGGGTTTCTGAGATGCGGTCTGACAGGTAATAATTCCAACTAAGACAGATGTCTGAGATGCTGGGAATCTATAAAAACACTCTCCTGCTCCCACAGTGGCGGGGGGGGGGGGTGCGCCCTTTTGAAACACACTCCCCACCTCCTGGGATTCTTAAGGGGTGAGCTTTGCAACCTAGGGCAGAAAGTGTCCTTTCCAGAAGGAGGCAGAAGACAGCCTGGCGACCAGAGAACACATGAGAAGACCTGTGGTGAAAGGGAAATGGCAGGGTTTTAGGGAGCAGAGTGTCACATTTCAATCTAGCAGCACTGGATCTTTCCGGCTTTCACTAAACACCTGCCCCAGATTTCTTGCAAGGCCTGACCTCTCTGTGTCACGATGGGTGCTGTTTCTTTTCCACTGCAGTTCAGTTTCTGACAAATAGTACTTTATTTACCTTGTCGTTCACTACTTAATGTAAGCAGTACATTTATTTTATTTTTCCTTTTATATCCCACCTTTCCGCCAAAGAGCTAATTGGGCTTCCCACCTTTTGACATGGTTTTATTTTACATATATTTATCGCCCAGTCTTCACTAGCTCCCGGGCGGATTACAGAATAGGAAAAAGAGATAACCAAATAACCCAAAAAATAACACTGACACAAAATACTATTGTCTTTGTTATCTCCTGCTCTAAAGGACCTAAAATGCATCAGGTAGAAGCAGCAATTGGTTTGTTAGGGCAAAGGACTCACCAACCTCAGTCTACTCTCAGCAGGTCTCCAAAAACCCGCCTTCTTTCTTACAACCAAATTTTTAAAAAATCCTTCCAGTAGCACCTTAGAGACCAACTAAGTTTGTTATTGGTTTGAGCTTTCATGTGTGTGCACACTTCTTACAACCAGTTTGGGGTCCCCATGTGGCGGGAGGAGGCTGTCTGGCTGCCAGATTCCTCCTCCTCCTCACTTTCAGTGTTGCCCCTTGTGGAACTCAGCAAGGAGGAACAAAACTAGGATTCGTTGGCTCTGCCTGTCATTAGCTCTGGCGCCCCCTACTGTTGGGCTCCCTGCCTTCCAGCCCACCAGTCCCAATGGGGACTAGCCATTAAGGTTGGTTCAGTGTATGAAAGATGGAAAGGCCATAATGGGCAAATGACTGCCTTTGCCATGTATGAGGTTCTCTTGAAGCTGCCCTCCTTTACCTGGCTGGGAGCTGCGCAGGAGGGCAACACCTTTAAGAGCTTCTGCCTCTTCCAGCTGCGTCATCCTCATTCAGTTCCTTCTTTTGCTGGTGTCAGGAGTGCTCAGCCTGCTAATGCTAGATTTTCTGTTTACTCCTCCAGCCAGTGGGCAGCTGACAAAGCCATACACTGCCAGCATCATCCTGTGGCGGAGTCCATGGCTTGAGCGGGCACTGCTGAGCTTAGGATATGTGCGGGGAAGAAAAGAAGAAGAGGAAGAAGAGAGGGCCACATGAACCAACATAAGCTCCCTACATAAGAAACAGAACTGGGATATCTTTTAAGATATATAATGCTACAAGAGACACAAAAGCCTCCTGTGGCAGGGAGTTTCACAGTCTGAGCCTTCTGCACTCAAACCAACCATGCCTCCCCCACTAACATCCCTTCTGATGC
Organism: Podarcis tiliguerta; assembly: GCF_965153285.1. Classification (NCBI taxonomy): domain Eukaryota; kingdom Metazoa; phylum Chordata; class Lepidosauria; order Squamata; family Lacertidae; genus Podarcis; species Podarcis tiliguerta. The sequence continues at coordinate 35,234,339 of NC_139547.1, forward strand.
AAATAGTCTGCTTAGATTTAGTTTGGCCCATAGACTGCAAATCTAAACACACCTCCTGGGGTTGGAATAGGGCAACCTTTGGCTTTCCACATGCTGTTGGGCTCCAACTCCCATCCCTGCCCTTTGGCCGTGCCAGCTGCAGCTGATGGGAACAAGAGTCCAACATCTGAAGGGCCACAGGCTCCCTACCCTCAGGTCTACTGATTTCAATGGGTCGGCTCTGAATAATAGTAGTAGTAGTAGTAGTAATAATAATAATAATAATAATAATAATAATAATAATTTATTTATACCCCGCCCTTCCCGGTTCAAAAACACTTAATTGATGCAACAAAAAACAGCATAAAATACAGTATAAAACGTGAATTCAGAATTCAAAAATCATTTTATTCCATCCAATAAACATTAGATGATCACCAGGGTTAGCTGGCTAAATTAGTCCTATTTGGGCCAGCATGGAGACCAGGGGAGAATTAGCTGTGGGATCCCAGAGCGGGTAATGCCCTAAGTCACTTTATCAAACATATTTGCTTGTAGGTCAAATACATTTGCTGAATTCCATAGTTTTTTTTAATTAATAAAAAGTATTTTAAAATGATGTAATAAAGGATGAACCCCTGAAAACCACTGGGAGGGGGGAGGGAACCTCCCCATGCAGAAAACCTCTTGAAAGGTATGTAAAGAGGCCCAGAAGAGACTGCTTTAGATGAAAAGGCAAATGATGTTCCAGGAGGAACATAGAATGCAGCTGGATACAACCCACTGTCAAATCAGACCTAAGGCTATTGAGAAGCTGCATGGTGTAGAAGAAGCATCAGCAGGAACATCATGGGAGGAGTGCGTCCAACTACCACACCTCTGGCCTTTGGAAGCACTGATGCTGCCCGAAGGGTAATGCCAAAGGGACAGTGACCCTTTGAGGAAGCTGAGACCTTGATATTTGATCAGACTAACTGCATTCTCAGCTAATTTGTAGTGGGCACAGAAGCTATTTCTATTTCTAGGAGGTGCAATGTTACTGCAGTGGTGCCTCGCAAGACGAAATTAATTTGTTCTGTGAGTTTTTTCGTCTTGTGAATTTTTCGTCTTGCGAAGCACGGTTTCCCATAGGAAATGCATTTATGGTTTCCCATAGGAATGCATTGATGGTTTTAAGAAAAAGGCGCAAGACGTTTTCGTCTTGCAAAGCAAGCCCATAGGGAAATTCGTCTTGTGAAGCAACTCAAAAAACAAAAAACTCTTTCATCTTGCGAATTTTTCATCTTGCGAGGTACCACTGTACATTTGTTGTTTTCGTTGCATGTTGTTGTTTCATTATAGCTGTTATCATGATATTGTTATTGCGTCTGTTGATTTTTCGGTGATGTACCGCTGCTTTCATGCTGAAAGCTGCTCTGAGCACAACTCTTTTGTGGAAAGACAGTGTACGAATAAAAGGAGGAGGAGGAGGCTGGAGTGACCTTTGGCTGCCAGCTCCCCTTTGCCCTTGCCACTCGGATGAGAGAGGCTTTGGTTTTCCCCCCCTGCGCAGCAGTCACTTGGCAGCCCTCTGACTTTTAACAGCTACCCGGAGAATGGAGAGACCTAATTATTCATGGTGAAAGTGGCAATCGGGTCACAGCGAGGTTACGGGAAAGGGAAACAAAACACAGGGCATCTCAGCTGACTGCACACACCGGGATGTGGTCTGGTGTAAGTGCCGGTTTTATTCGAATGTATTCTATTTCTTAGCTGGTTTCAAAAAGAACAAAAAACAAAAATATGAAGTAACCCAAAGCGACTTAAAACACAGTCCAACTTTCTTTCTTTCTTTCTTTTTCTTTCTGTAGTTCCTATGTTTTTATTGATGATGGTTGAGAAGAGAATGGATAAATTTACATGCACTGGGTAAGCAACAGCTTTTGTGGCTGATGGGAAAGGCAGCTGGGCTTAATCAAGGTTTTGTAACACTGACTTTATCCTTAAAGAATAGTGTATAGGTAGAAGTACCCGGCCCCAAAATGATAACTGAGCTACCTTTATCATTAAGTACAGTGGGTTACTGCTGTGTACATTCATACAGGTTTGCCTGTTATTTGATTTTTTAAAATGTAGATTTCATAAGTTCTATTCATTAAATGCACAAAGCTTCCTTGAGAAGGTCCTCCCCCACCCAAACAGATGCATCAATAATAAAAACCATAGTCCAACTTTAAAACTTAATTAAAAAAAACTGGAACCGAATAAAAGCCTCAAAACACACCCATAACATAGCCTTCATTTGCACTATACATTAAAGCAGTATGATACCTCTTCAAAGTCACAGCTCTCCCCAAAGATTCCTGGGACAAGTTTTGGCACAGCACTGGGTGAAGCTTAAGAATTTAAGGAGAGCCTGCAGGATCAGGCCAATGGCCCGTCTAGCCAAGCATCCTGTTCTCACAGTGGCCAACCAGATGCTTGTGGGATCTGAGAACGACCCCAATCTCCCCATTCATGAGTCCCAGTAACTGGCATTCAGAGCCATAATGTGTCCAACAGTGGAGGCAGAATATCATGGCTGGTAGCCCCTGATACTTATCCTCCATTAATTTGTCTGATCCTCACTTAAAGCCATTCAAACTTCCCAACATGGAGAGGCAGTGATGGGGGGTGGAGGGTGGGGAGAGAAAATCTGCCCTTGCTGGTTTTCCTACCCGTCACAAGGCTGTAAAAGGAGCAGGAACATCTGTCCATTAAAAGGCAGCAACCCTAAATCACGATAGTCAGTACCGGTCTAGATGACAGATAAGTCTGCCAGCAGCTGTTAACTGTGTTTGCTAAATACCACTTTCATGCACTGAAGCGATCTACATCTTCTTTTTCAGATCAGATTTATTTAGAAAAAGTAAAACAAAAACAAAAAAGACCATCCATTGCAACCGAATGAAATTGAATCTAATTTCACGATGCAATTTAACTATATCTAATACACCCCATAGGCTTACATTTAACACAGCCCAGAAAATAGCCAAAATATCCCTGTGAATATTTTACTGGAGTTTGGTGTTGTTCCAGTACAGTCATACCTTGTGTTACAGACGCTTCAGGTTGTGCATTTTCGGGTTGCGCACTGTGCCGAACGCGGAAGTACCGGAACGGGTTACTTCCGGGTTTTTCCACGCATGTGCAGACGCGGCGCTGCGGGTTGCGAACGTGCCTCCCGCACAGATCACGTTCACAACCTGTGTCCACTGTATCTAAAAAACTGGAGCCCATTCTATAATTATGAGTCATTCCTCTAGTATAAACCTTTCCACTTATCATCATCATCATTTATACTTTTGATGATCCGAGTGTGAATAACGTTACTTACATAGATAAGATGCAGCTGTCTTGCATCTCTCTATCAGCAGACTTCAGGGTGGGGAGACCCTGAGGATTGCAGAACAATAACAAAAAACCTTTTAGAAAAAGACACACCCTCCACAAACCCAGTCCCATTAAGGACTGGACATGGTAACTGATCATTGCCTCTTGACTGCTAGAGGGAAGTGGGGAAATAAAACAGGGTGGTGGTGGAATGGAGACACTAGAATCATGAACAGGAGTGCTCCACACTGCAAGATTTTGTTGCAGATCCCGCCTGCAGAACTTCTAATAACTGAGAACTCTGCTGCAATTGCAGGTGATGTGGGGAAAAGGCCCACCCACTTGTCTCTATAGCAACAGGGCAAGCTCTTTGGATATGTAAATGGAGGTACTTGGCTGGCCAGCTCAAGAAACGGTCTCTAACAGATTGTAACCTCACAGATCACAGGTTTGGGAAGGGACCCACAGGTATCATTCTGACTGACCCCACAATACTACAACAATGTGTTAAAGCAGTTGAAGGTATCCAATTATTTTTTATAAATAAACGTCTGGTGGGAGGTTTCTCATTCTGACCGTTCACAACGCTGGTCCAGATGCACCTGGGATCTAATGTGGGATCAACCAGCTTTCTCTGTGCGCATACGCAGTTGTGGTTTCCTACACAGTCTTGGGCCTTTGGGATCTGTGATACCTTAATCTGCGGCATCCTTCTCAAAACAGAACAACATTGTTAATTGCTTCTGATTTCCCCTCAACAAAACGCAGCCACCATAGTGGGAAGCAAGAGGGGACGGATGGGGAACGGAATGTATCAACATCACATAATCCTTTCGATTCTCAGCGAGGATTAAGGAAAGTAATGCCTTGGGGGATCCTCAGGGACTCTATGTGTGTGGCTCGGCATTTCAGTGCGACAAACTAATTGCTTGATGTGATTGTGAATAATTTACTCAATGCTGCTCTTTCCACCCCCATGCAAAGTCCCCAGCTTTTCTTTAATTGCGGGTGTGTGAGGAGGGGTCTCTTTTAAAGATGCTGACAAGGGTGGATAGGCAGAGGGAAAGATGCTGGCAAACAACAGCTGGAGAAAAAGGAACGCAAATGCCAAGAACAAGGCACTTTTGATGAATGAATAACGAAACGGGGCCTTTAACAGTGGAAAACATCCTACCCATCATGCTCTACAGTTGAGACTTTTGCATGTCTGGTGGAAGGGGCTCAACAGCCACACTCAAGAGCAGGGGTAGGCAAGCTAAGGCCTGGGGACTGGATCCGGCCCAATCGCCTACTAAATCCGGCCTGCAGACGGTCTGGGAATCAGTGTGTTTTTACATGAGTAGAATGTGTCCTTTTATTTAAAATGCACCTCTGGGTTATTTGTGGGGCATAGGAATTTGTTCATTTCTATTTTTTTCAAAATATAGTCCAGTCTCCCACAAGGTCTGAGGGACAGTGGACCAGCCCCCTGCTGAAAAGGTTTGCTGACCCCTGCTCAAGAGTGTGCCAGGTGGAGCAGGGGTGAGCTAGCTTTCTCATCCAGAGGGCCACATTCCCTTTTGGTCCGCCTTCCAGGGGCCTCATGCCAGTCGCAGGTGGGAGCAGAGCCAAAAGTGGACGGAGCAACATTTGCACCACTGTTGTACCTATGCAAAGTAGAGCGGTTTATACTCACCCTGCATCTCAATCCTCCATCCAGGTGAGCAAGAGGCAATATGAGAGCTAGGCCACAAGCTTCTGGGAGGCTGTGAATTGGGGCAAGCCAGAGATGTGGCCGGGGCATGGCTAGGAAGGAAGTGTGGCCTGCGGATAGTCCCTAGGTCCTTAGAAAGAGGGCTGCATTTGGCCTTCCAGAGCTGAGACAGAGTGAGGGGAGAGTGCTGTTGAACTCGGGTCCTGCTTATATGTTTCCTGGTTGGCCCCTGTGAGAACAGGATGGTGGACTAGATGGGCTTTGGGCCCGATCCAGAGGGATCTTTTTACGCTCTTAAGAGGGTTAAATTTCGGTGGCAGAGGAAGCAGGAAATGGGCAACCCTGATTGCAGCAGCAGCAGCAGCTCACTCCAGGGAAGCCTGCTGTGTATTCAGTGACAGCAGACATGTGGAGTGGCCCAAAATAATAATAATAATAATAATAATAATAATAATAATAATAATAATAATAATAATAATATCATCTTTATTGTCATTGCCCCCTTCGGGGACAACGAAATTACTTGGCTGCTCCATAAAAACACTAATTAAAAAATATAGTAAAATACAGCAAGGGAGATTAGATGACTTTCAAAGTCCGGGCTTCCCATTCAGGGCCGAGATCGCTCTAGAGAAGAAGCTGTTCTTAAGACGGCTCGTTCTTGTCTTCATCGTCCTGTATCTCTGTCCCTACGGCAAGAGCTCGAAGAGACAGTGACCAGGATGCGATGGATAAGGGATGAACAAAGCGCAGAAGAGGTCATGGGACACCTGCTTGCAAATTGGGCACAGCAGGCTTGAGGCCCGCGCTGGATATCGGGGTTCCTGGCTGGAAAGAGTGATAGGAAGAGAGCTGGGAGCAAAGTGTCAGCGAAGCAATACCTGAGGGGTGGAGGGAGCCACACTTCTGCTAGCTCAAAACTAGGTCAGTTGCTCCGCTGTGTTAAAAACTAGTGCAACCCCCGGTGTTGACATGTTTGCAGCACCCCGGCTTTCCCTGCGCCAAGCCTCCTGCTGGAACTAACACTGCAGCTCCAACGGTAGCTGAGCTGAAGGCAAGATGCCGCTCTGTGGGGAGGCCCTGCCCCGTTTCTGGGAGGGGAAAGCAGTGCAGCATCCCAGATACTGAAGCTGCAAGATCGCTGACGGCAGAGGAGCTTCTGGGTCGCCCCCCCCCCCCCAGTCCTTCCCAATGAGGACCCCAGACTATGAAATTCCACAAGTGCTCTTACCTATTTATTTTAAATCAGCACAAATTTCCATTCAATTATTTTAGGACTCAGCATGCCAGACCTGTAACAGAATGTTGCCGTGTGTAAACTCGCTTCCCAAGACTTGTGTTTCTGTTTTGGGACTCCAGCCAGACAGTTAAGACCTTCCTCCAAGAGATTCAGTTCCATGTTTTATGCAGAAGTCCATCCACATTGGCAAGCCATGGCTTTTGAGATGCCTAATACAATTTAGAATGATTTCTAAAATGGGCTGCTGATTTTTTTTTTTTTTTTAAGGGTTGACGGTTGGGGTTTTTTTGTTCTGCAAAACCTCAGTGTTTCCCCAGTGGATGTCAATATCCCCCTCTTGTTTTAGTGCCAATGCTGTCAGCCCTCAACACCAGAGGTTGGGTTTTTTTTTTTGCTCTTGGGGTACTTAAGTATTTGCTTTGAGGCTTAATGATGTGTTGCTCTTTAAAGGGGGCAGAAATGGAAACTAAATGCTGGGTTTGGCTCTTATATAGCCAGTCCAATAGTCTATTGGGAAGCTAATCTGTGCAAGTCTCACTAACACAAAGGGAAGATTCCCTGGGACACAGAGCTTCCCATGATGCATCTGCAGCAGCACATCCAGGCGCCTTCATCTGCCCCACCTGCAACAAAACATCTCTCTCCTGTATCCGTCCCTATAGCCATAGCGGACGCTGTAATTCTTCACTCCCAGAGGCATGCTCCTCCATTGTCTCCCGTGACCGACAGATGCCAAACCAACCCTAGTGCACGAGGATCAGATGGGGGCTGGCTACTTGAAGGGGGGGGCACCCTCAGGTTGTGATTTCAAGACCATTCCCCAGCAGCGACTGGCAAAGCATTTCACTCTCACTTTCCTTTCCTGCTCTCGGGAAGCTTTCCCCACCCAGGACTCGCAAAAGAAATACAAAAGCACACACTCAAAAAACAAGAGCAAAATCTCCAGGCTGTGCGAAGGACAGAAAACGGGGGATTGCAGGCACGGGGACTTTTAAGCATCCAAGGAAAAATTACTGGAGCAGAAAAACTCAAGCCAGCACAAAGCCAGCCAGAAGGCAAATTCCTGGGCTGCGGCAGCAAGCTTTGCTAACCCTTGGCACGGGGAGGGGGGGAAAGCCAGACGTTTCGACATGGCAGAAGAGATATCTGAGGGGTTCCACTCCATGGCCAAGGGCTCCAGCAAAATGAGGCTGCACACCACTGCCTGAAGGGCCCATGGCCTATTTTAGAGAACCCTCACAGCACAATCCTATAAACCCGTCGCCTCAGAATTAAGTTCAACGAGGCTAACTCTCAAGGGAAACGCATTCAGGATTAGAGTCTTCAACTCGCGCCCCCCCCTTTTTTGGTTTGCCTTTTTGACGTGGGAGGGGTCCGTTTCCAGTCAAAGAAAACACCACACGCTATTCCCATTTTTTTCAGGCAAGGGATCCTTTGTACATCTGCTGAGGAACTATTGTGAGGTGCAAAGGATTCTGGGGCAGATTGTGAGGGGCTCTCACACACAGCTTGGCCAAGGCACCAATCCAGCTGGGCCTCACCCTACCCCTGAGTGAATTTAGAGGGTGCTACAGAAGGACCTACCGCTGTCCTGCGTCGCAAAGCAAAATGGGTGTAGAAGTCAGAGGAGGGTCACAGAAATGGAGATGGTCAATAGTCTATCCAAATTAATGTGTTTCGGAAGATCATATTTTGAACAGCTGGCAGGATTCTGGAAGGCTTCTAGTTGACCATTGGGAGAACATGGGCCAATGGCCTGATCCGCCAGCCAGGCACTTCTTAGGTTGTTAGGAACAACAAGTAAATTTGTAGGAAAATAAGGACTTTATTGGAAAAGAACTACAATGAGAAATGCTAGGATAATATTCAGAAATATAGCTTTCCTCTGTTGTAATGCAGCTGGGCACATATCTCATATTCACTGTGTGTGAGAGTGTGAGGGGGAGACTATGGATGAGAATGTATTTAATTCTTGTTGTTAATAGCTTAAATATCTATTTTGCTAATATAAAACTTGATTTTGTAAAGCAAAATCAGATTCTGAAAATAAATTGTGCTTTGGTTGTGTTTATTTCACTAGCAGTGACAGAGCTGGGGAGGCAAAAAGGATAGTCAGTCGAACACCTCCACTTCCCTACTTGTCAGAGGATCTGGATAGCAGAGCTTTCATCCATTAATCCGTTCAAAGTAGACTAGAGTAGACCACAATCTTACAGAATGCTTGCAGGCGAGGGGAGGAGTTTAGAAGGGAGGGCATTTCCAGTGGAGGTGCTCCCCCTGGTGGTACCCAAGCAGCAAATTGCTCCTGACGACACAAGTCAGCCAAATCTTACATTACATGGAAAGATAATCACTAGATAGTCGTCAAACTGGAGGCAAAACTCCTCCCCACCCACAAATATAAAGCTCATCCCAGATCCTGAGCAGCTGTGAGGCTCCAGCCATAAACCACAAGCTTAACATCAGGATGCCCAATCTGTTTTATGAGTGACTTACCATTCTCGAATTATTTGGGGTGGGGTGGGCGGGGAGGAAGGCTGATCTACATTTTGCCATTGCCATTTTCCACATTGTAGACAGTGAAAGAGAGTCCTGAGAGGGAAGACCAGTTTTCCACAGCTACGCTATTTGCTCCAGAGATTCAAAGGTCTTGAATGATCACTGGTGCAGACTCTCCTGGCGATTTGTCCTGGAGATCCAGGATAACAGCACAGCCTTTTCATGTGTGTGTGTGTAGTTCAGCTTCAGTATTCATGCACCAAGGAACAAAGGTCGATTCTAAAGCTGCAGCCCTGGAATTTTTCATGTTGCTTTCCTTTTCTTCTTAGGCCTGCCTGCTTCTGCCCCGTCCCTTGCCTTTGCTGTCTCTCCGCCTAGAGCCCGCAACGAAGGCAGCTGCAGCTTGCTGCCGATGGCCCAAGCCCAGAGGCACATCTCCACACGGTGAGGCGTCCAGGCCTGTTCTGCATCAGCTAGGAAATGGAGCAAGAACGAGGAGTCGGTTGGGCTGTGTGCTTTGAGGATGTAGGAACCCTGAGACTGGGGGACAGCGCCCCTTCCCAAATCATGCCCCTCACTGGCCCTGCCCTGAGCCCTGCTTGGGTTCTGCTGCACAACTGGAATTTGTCCTTGAGCTGTGATCTGGCTTCCTGTTTGCCTGGACAGAGGTGTGTGTGTAGAAGGAAACACGCCCTTTGTGAGCACTGCTCACTTCTGCCTCTGGCTCAGTCCCCAGAAGGTTGTCTACAAGGGAATATGGCTCTCAGACTGAAAAAGGTTTCCCCAAGAAATACTACCGAGCTAAAGGGACCAATGGTTGGATTCAACATAAGGCAACTTTCTATGGGAACTGGGCAAGAAAGCCAGAAACGCACAGGAACAAATAACTGCAGAACCAGAAGAAACTTGACTTGGCTTTGAGCTTTTAAATAATTATTATTTTAAGTGAAGAGGCGGGGCTTTAAAGGTGGAGACAGAATCCTATTGGTGGGTAGAGAGGAAGGGTCTTTTCCTGGCATATATGGTAGCAATGGAATGCACATAGAAGGTTTCTGTGAGCTGGAAGTCTGTATGTTCAGTGTTCTAGCTCACAAGGAGAACCCTCCTCATCCAGCAGGCATCCCCACCTGTTCAAAGTGTGCACACTGTCCCAACTTCTCCCGCCTTACCTTCGTTTAGCTTCTTGACACAGCTCTGGATTCCATCAAGGTAGAGCAGGTAGTGCTTGAGGGTGTACTGGACAGGGACAAGGCCTGGCAGAGACTCTACTGCTTCGTCAGCCATAAAGGCAGCTGCTTCCGGGGCTCCAGAAGTCAGAATCGCTGCAATGGGAGCAAAGGCAGATGTTGGGGAAGATGGCGGGAGAGCAATGTCACACATGCACCTTGAGCTCTCAACACCTTCGGGGTATTTCCGAAGCTACAAGATTCTTAAAGAGAAGGAAATACGAGTAGAAGAATCTGCATTATGCAGAGTAAGGTAAAGGTAAAGGGACCCCTGACCATTAGGTCCAGTTGTGACCGACTCTGGGGTTGCAGCACTCATCTCGCTTTATTGGCCGAGGGAGCCAGCGTACAGCCTCCGGGGCATGTGGCCAGCATGACTAAGCCTCTTCTGGCGAACCAGAGCAGCACATGTAAACACCGCTTACCTTCCTGCCGCAGCGGTACCTATTTATCTACCTGCACTTTGACGTGCTTCTGAACTGCTAGGTTGGCAGGAGCAGGGACCAAGCAACAGGAGCTCACCCCGTTGCGGGGATTCGAACCGCCGACCTTCTGATCAGCAAGTCCTAGGCTCTGTGGTTTAACCCACAACACCACCCGCGTCCCTTATTATGCAGAGTAGGACCATCTTATTCCTTCCTGTCACCTCCATCCAAAGCAGGTTGAATCCTCCCTTCATGACCCCTAAGGATCCAGGTCTCACTGTCCCCTCCTCAGGCCATGCCCCGCCCTCGAGTGCTGTTGTCTGGCTGGAGTGCCTCCTTCAGCTGCAATCATAATGCCTCTTCCTTGCATGACTTTTGTGTGGCTGGGATGTTCAAAATCTGACTTTGTATAAGGCAGCCTCCTCCGCCCCCAGCAGTCCCAGTCAGCATGACTAGCCGTCAGGGATGACGGTCCTTGTAGCCTAACAACATCTGGAGGGTCACAGATTAGCCACCCCTGCCCTCAAAAGGCTGGAATTATTTTTATTTGTAAAGCACCACCGCTGCTGCTGCTCATACAGCTTGACAAGATTAAACCCCGTGGATCCTGGCTGAAAGCTTAAACAAACAAGCAAAAAATTTAGACCAATATGTAGCAGTCTGTAATAAACATGGGACAAGAATATGCCATCTGGAATACAAAACTCCACTCAGGCAGAGCAGGGTGGACTAGGCAGCTACATTCTTGGTTTAGGTCCCATCTACCTCCTTATGCTACTTTAAACAGCCATGGTTTTCCCCCAAAGAATTCTGGGAACTGTAGTTTCTTAAGGATACTGAGAGCTGTTAGGAGACCCCAGTCCCAGAGTGGTTTCACAGTCAATTCCTTCTCCTCATGGAATTCTGGGAATTGCAGCTCTGCGAGCAGAATTGGGATCTCCTAGCAACTCTCCACACCCTTAACTAATTCCCAGGATGCTTTGTGGGGAAAATAATGACTGTTTAAAGTGGTATGAAACAGCTTTAAATGTAAGGTGCAGATGCGGCCTTAGGCAAGGTTAGGTGGGGAATGAGGGAAGCTCTTGTTATTAATTTGAGCCCTCTTCATGTTACTTCTGTGTAGGACATACATGAGCAGAGTGGGACGCCCTCTTGTTCTTTCACGAAACATGTATGTGTTGTGTGCAAAAAAATATAGAGCCCAACATGCAAGATCCAGATACTAATTATTCAGGTGTTCTAGTAGCATGGAATCCCTGCTTATGAAGAAGCAGTCACACTGCGGGCTTTCTCATCTTCTTTTTTAAAGTTGTGGAACACATGCTGTCAAACAGGCAAACCACTGTTTATTTCTGTCTCTCTCTAACATTTGTATTGATACATGTTGGGGGAAAACGTTACTACCTCCACTCCCAATAATAATAATTCTTTTCAGGTGTTGTGAATGAAGTGATCCAAATTTGCATTATGTTTGTATGTTTAATTTTAATTCAACTGCTCTTTCTTTCTTTCTTCTTGTATGTTATAGAAGTGCCTGCCCTTTCTTAAATATATAAAAATTCAAGAGAAAAAGAGAGAGAAATTCAGGTTCTGAAGAATCAGAGTTCCTTAGATCGTCAGTGACAGGCAAGCTTCTCTGAAGGGTGGCTTCCCTCTTGTGGAGCAGGTGCTACCTTGCCTTGTATAGCCACAGAAGACTGTTGTGTCGGTTCTATAGTGCCCTTTCAGCTGAGGAGACCTGGCAGGCCATCATCCCAGAATCCTCTGCACTGCACAAGAGTTTGGTGGCAGAGAGGTGGGGGAGCTTCAGGAGGCAAATGGGTTTGAAAAAAATCACATGATTGCACAAGTGTTTGAGAAAACCCAGGCAGCACTCGAGCCAGGCTAATGGAAGGGGCCTTGCTGTCTCTGCAAATGCTCTTCCACAAGGGAAGTTGCCTTATACAGAGTCAGACCACTGGTCTATCTGGATCAGTATTGCCAACACTGGTTGGCAGCAGATCTCCAGGTTTCAGAGTGGGAACATGAAGCTGGGGCCTTCTGTGTGCAAGGCAGATGTTCCTCCACTGAGCTACCACCCTTCAAGAAGAAATGTTTTGCTGTGATCATGTTATGAGAACGTTGGGTGAATGAAAGAGCACCATCATTGCTCAAACTCCTTGCAAAATGTGTAGGCAAAAAAATACAGGAAATAAACAAAGCTGCAGGCTTCAGGGCCTTTCCTACCTGATGCTGTGGCGGGCCCCACAGCCTTAAGTTTGCACAGCTCAGTCATGGCAGCTGCTACGTCAGGGAGGAGCTGGAAGGCGTTTCTGGTGCAGCTCTCCACCATCTCGCTGGAGTTAGTGGCCACCAGCTGCAGGAGTCGGGGACGAAACTTGCCTCTCTGCAGGGAAGAAAGAAGGCAGTCATTCCACTTGTGCCTACACTGCTAACTTAAAATTAGTTCTGACTCTCATATGCTCACTCAGGACAGAGCTACGCTATGGAATGCTCTCCCCAGTGAGGTCTGCCAGTCGCCTTTATTGTGTTGCAGCTTTGCAGTGCCAAGACTTGCTCCCCCCCCCCCCCGGCTTCTGAATAACTGAGCTGGTGCTATTTTGCTGTTATTGGGGCACTTTGTGTGTGTAAAATATAAAGAGGAATTGCAGGTGTTCTGTATGAGTTCTGTTAATGGTATAGTATATTCATGCTGATGATTTTAAATGTTTTTTTTTAAGTCTCTTGGAGACCTTTTGGAAACAAATGATTATAAAGTCCAAAAAGTAAAAAGATATTACCATTATTATAATGGGATTACTGTTATTTCATTTCACAGGCATTTCCCGTTACCTAAACGGTCAGTGAATATTTCTATTTTATTTTTAACTTCCATGAGCAGATGGGGCAAGTGAGGGGTAGACTTTCTAAAACAGGGATGGGGAACGTGGCCCTCCAGCTGCTGTTGGTCTCCAACTCCCATCAGGCCCTGCTAGCGTGGTCAGTGAGCAGGGGTGGTGGGAGCTGTGGTCCAGCTGTATCTGGAGGGCTGCAAGTTCCTGTGATTACGCACTATCACGCCCCTGGGTCCATACTGCCTCTGCTCCACACGGCAACCGACTCTGGCAGAATTACTTACGGAAAGCTTCCATTCCATCAGCCTCACCAGCTCTTCTTTTGTCAAGTGTTTGTCCTTCCGCCCGGAAACAGCAATTGGCAGCTCCTCTTGATACCTGCAAATGGTAACACAGGGAAGGGAGTAAAAACAATAAAATGGTTTTGAATAGCATTGAAAAGATCAGAGAGGAGAAACACATTTCCCCCTTCTTCAATTAAATTGATTCGGGCAAAGCTCACAAGAGACAAAAAGAGAAGAACTGCAGAGGCCACAGACTTGTCCAATTCATTGTTCTGGGGACTGGCACTGCGCTGCTGCAGAAGTCATATTGGACTGTATGACTGGCGGGGGGGGGGGGGACTTGGTGGCCCTGTTGCTGCTGCCCCCATGAAGGGCCTTTTCAGTGGCGATTCTCTGAATGTGTAATGCCTTCCCTAGTGAGGTGTGCCTGTCTTCATTATCATCAGCTTTCAGGAGGAATTTAAACACATTCATGTTTACCCAAGCATTGGGTGGCTAAAGAATTCTGTTCCTGGCAGCCTTGAGATCACTGGATACAGGAATGTTTTTAACAGAAACTGCTTTTAGATTGGATTAATTGTAATTGTTTCAGAATGCTTTTGCTTTGCTTTTAATTGTGCTTCTGTTTGCCACCCTGGGTTCCTTGGGAAGGAAGGGTGGAATATCAATTCAATAAATTCGCAATTCAATAAATAATCTTAGCAGGAGGTCCATTCAGTACGACATAAAAATCAGAGGGGGTAAGTAAGGATACACATAAAACAAAGTGATAAAAATATGAAGGGGGCGAATAAGAAACAAGTGTCTTAAGATTCTCCAGCTCTGCTGCCAGTTATGAAAAATCACCACAGTGTTAAGGCTGCAACTGAAGCATCAGAACATAAGAAAAGTCCGGAGGCCATCGCTATACATCTTCCATAGTTTAGCTATGTGCTGTGTTAAGAAGGCCTTCCTTTTGTGCATCCCAAATCTTCCAGTGTTCTGCTTCACTGAATGTACAATGAGAGAGGGAACCCCCCCCAGAAGCTCTTTGCTGTAGCAGGTGTGTTCTGCTACCTGCTGAAAACATTTACCATTTATCCAAGGCAATGGTTTTCCCCTGCTTGCTCGCTTTGGCCATGACCACATCCTGGTAGACATTCAAAACCGCTCTCCAGTATGCAGGGTCATCACACCCATAAAGTCCTCCTTCCAGCACCATCATTTAAGGCTTCCTGAAACAAAAGGCAAAAACAAAAGCAGGGAACTAAGCAGCAGGGCCTTGGAGAAAATAATAATAATAATAATAATGGCAGCGTTTACACCTCACCTTTTTCCCAAGGAGCTCTAGATGGGCCTACACCTCTCAGTAACTAGATCCTATTTTAATGCCTGATGGCAGTTTACTATTTTATTGTGTATTTTATTTGAGATTATATTATTGGAGCAGGCATTTTATTTGCTTTTTGTTTACCAGCTACTTAGAGAGGCCATTGTACTGTAAGGCGGCCTTAACCTTTTAAAAAATCCTTAACATAATTAAAAAAAGGATTGCATTCTTGAAAGTGACCTCACCCTGAAAACTATGGGGTTCCCTCCTCAATGATCCTACTTGGGAAGAAGGTGGCAGTTTACTGACCAAGGATGTAAACCAAGTGGAGATCCAACTTCAGGTTGTATCCAATGGTAGTCATACTCAGAGTAGACCCATTACAACTACTAGACATGACTTAGGCCCATTAATTTATACGTCTACTTTCAGTAGTAGTACTTACCTTTAGTCACACATACAAACACCCATATAAATCACAGTGCATATTATGGGTCTTTCCCCCTCTAATTATGATTGAGACCGGATCCAACCTGAGGGGTTTACTCCCCGAGTAAACCACCTTGCTGAAATCCTACACAGAATAGCAGTACTGTTTTAAAGTGAGCTACCCCACTGAAATCACAGGTCTTCAACAGGACAGATCCAAACTTAAGCCATTCAGTAGGCTCACTGGCATCCTCATTAAAATCATAGGACTTGTGTGAGGTTTTCTCCAATGGCATGGATCCAACCGTAAGCCATTCTTATAAGCAGATTCATTGTAATCATAGGACCTCTCTAATTATGACTAAGACAGGATCCAACCTGAGGGCTTGACTCCCAAAGTAAACAGCCCTGTTGAAATCCACAGGGCTGTCATTTCCCTCCGTAAACCTACTTAGGAGGAGGAGGATAGCAGCAGTTTGTTAAGTTTACCTACCTGGATATCAGTCCCACGGAAACTACAGGATATATGGGTCTTTTCCAATGGGTAAGTCAAACTTAAAGCATCGTGGGAATTTTGGGTCTTCCAATCTTAATCATGGCAAAGCTGGGACCCACCCTGAGGGGATGGCTGGCTCTTGGGATTCGACCTCCTTAAAATGCCAGAACTCATGAGATCTTCCAACAGGTCGGATCCAAACGGGGTGATGTGGGTGTTTCCTCCCCGCGTAAACAACCCCAGTGAAATCCAAGGGGCTTTCATTTCCCCTTAGTTGTACTGGGTTAAGTTTACTTACCCCAGCCTTAAGCCATACTTAGGAGGAGACTCACTGGCATCACGGGACTTCTGGGTCTTCCTATTTAACTATAGGACTGAGCCAGGATCCGACCTGAGGGGTTTACTCATGGAGTAAAGAGCCCTTGCTGGAATCCACGGGGCTTTCATTTCCGCTCCGTAAACCTAACTTGGGAGGAAGAAGCAGCAGCGGCGGCGGTTTAGCCTAGCCTCACCTAAGCGGGAGCCCTCGGTCAGCCAACGGGCCTTGCTCGCGAGTAGCTCCCCCTCACAGGATCGTGGCCGTTTGCCGCCTCCCGCCCCTCGGGAAGGCGCCGCCGTGCGTCCGGCCGGGGTCCAGGCGGCGCTCTCGCACCGCGGGCCGCGCTTCCTCCGGCGCCTGGGCCCGGCCCTTTCCGTTCGCGCGGGCCCCTCCTCCCGCTCGGCCCGCCCTCCTTCCCCGGCTGCGTTGCCTGTGCTGCGGGCGGTGTTGCTGCTACTGCTGCTGCTGCTGCGGGCGATCGGGGCCCGGGCCGGGCTGTGGCGGTGCGGCGAGGCCGGGGCGATCGGTGCCCGCCGGGCTCCTCCGGGCGGGCCGGCAGCGGCGGCTGCTGCGGCTGCTTCTGCCTGGGCGGCATGAAGGGGAAGGAGGAGAAGGAGAAGGAAAAGGAGAAGGAGGGCGGCGGCGGAGGCGGCGGCGCGGGGCTGACGGGCGGCGGGCCCGGTGTGGGGCTGGTCGGCGGCGGCCTCGGGGGCGGCAGCCCGGAGAAGAGCCGCAGCGCCCAGGAGTACAAAGAGCAGGGCAACCGGCTCTTCGTCAGCCGAAAGTACCCGGAGGCCGCCGCTTGCTACGGGCGGGCCATCGTGAGTTGGGCCTCTGTTTTGGGGGGAGGGCGGGCGGAGGAGGACGGCGAGAGGGCCCGGAGGAACGGAGTGGCCTCTGAGCATGGGCAGAGTGCGCTCACTTGAGAGGCTTGGTCTCGCTTTCGAGGGGGCGAGAGGGGGCTTCGTTTGAGCTCAGGCCCCGGACTTTATCCTGAGTCGGAGGGGGGCGGGTCGTGAAGATAGGGAGTGTGTACCTCTGAGCATGGACCGAGTGCTGAGTGTTGTTGTTTAGAGGCTGGGCGGAGCGTTGGAGGGGCGGAGCGAGAGCAGGAGGAGGAAGCTCAGGCCCGTGAGCCTTATCCTGGGAGAATATATGATAAGTGGAGAGAATACCTCTCTGGGCATGGGCAGAGGGCCTGCTCTCAGGTATGGTGGCATAGGAAGCAAGCTGCAGGGTGACCAAGACTCAGTTGGAGCCTCCCAGCCGCTCCCCAGTGTTTTGGGTTTACCCCAAGAATAGCTGAAGGGGAGTAAGAAAAGAGCTCTCTGAACATGGGCAAAGTGCATGCTGTGTAGAGCCTGGTGTCAGACTGCAGGGTAGGAGGACACTCAGATGATGCAATCGTGGTGTAGGAGGTAAGTGTCCTTTGGATCGCTGAGCCTTTTCCTCCGAGATATGAAGGGAGGTGTGACCAAATAAAATGGCCCTCTGAGCACCAGCAGAGTGCTTGCCCTCTTGAGACAGATGGGGGTGAGGTGAGGAGAGGAGATAAACTGGGAGGTGCCAATGCCAGAGTTCAATTGGAGCCTGAATAGGCTTACTCTAAAAATAATTTGTGAAGGGGCAACGCAGGGAAAAGTGGCAAGGGCACTTTTCTCTCAGCATGGGCAGATTATGATTCTGGCCCTTGATTTGACAGGGGCAAGGTAGGGAGGACAGTGGACATTAAGAAGCAAACCTGGATGTGTGACTAGGGCTCTATTTGTGCCAAAGCTCATCCTTCTCTTCCCCCTGCCAAAAAAACTTATTTGAATGCTCAGTTTTATCTCCAGTAATGTGTGATAGGAGGCAGTGAGGAAAGGCAGCATTTCTCAGCATGGACAGAGAGCATGCTGCCTTTGGCATCGATTTGGGAGGCGACAGAGAGGAAGCACGCAAAGTGGGAAAGGGCCATAGCTCAGTGGTACAGCATTTGCTTGCATGCAGAAGGCCCCAATTTCAATCCTCAGGTTGGGCTTGCAGAGAACCCTGCCTGAAATCCTGGAGAGCTGCTGCCAGTCAGTGGAGACAGTACTGAGCTAGATGGACCCATGGTCTGACTCAGTATAAAGCAGCATCCTGTTTGAACCTCCAGACTTGTTTTTCGCTGCAAACTCACTTGGCGACCTTTTGCCAGCCACCCTTCTCTGTAAGCCTCAACCCTTCCTACTTTGGACAGTTCTGAATAAAGGACCTGCCTTCCTTGTTTGAGGAATTAAAAATGAGTTCTTAGGTTGTCTTCAGCCAGATTTCACTACATGTGCCCCTATCCATGCAGCAAGGCTGATAACACCACAGGTGCACATTTAACAATTAGCACTTAGTGGCACTTATGTGGCTGCACATTATTTCTATTGGGACTCAGAAGACATGATTCTCTGGTTGCAATCACTCTGTCTCCAGGGGTTTCCCTGAGATCTGCAACAGTTCTCTTCACTGTTTTGAGTCCTGTGATCTACCTTTCAGATTAAGCTGCTGCATGCTACTTTTTTTTTTAATGGTAGTCGCCTGCCTGGAGAAATAATGATAAATAATCAGCTGCTCAAATGATACAACCTCACAGACAAGATGGACAGCTCAGTCAGTAGAGCATGAGGTTCTTAATCTTAGGGTCATGGGTTCCCGCCCCATGTAGGGCAGAAGATTGCAGGGGTTGGATTAGGTGACGCTTGTGATCCCTTCCACCTCTACAGTTCGGTGATTCTTTGAAGATATACTGGGGTTTAAGCCTTTTTGAAAGCCATGGCTTAGACTTGGCAGCCCTTTCTCTGATTCTAAATGGAATGTAGGAAATGCACTCTGCCCATGCAAAACAAAACAAAAAGACAAAACGCTACTCTTTGCAGGGTGGGGCAAACTCAAAATCTGAATGTCCTTAAACCACTCCCTGGTCCAAGTTGAGAGATCAGTAAGACGGAACTTGCCTCTCATTCTGTAGCCGTTGTAGCCTTGCCCCATACTTCAGTGGTTCCACTCTTCTAGGGCTGTTTCCAAGAGGTGGTCGTGGGAAGCTGCTGTTCAGCGCCATTGGAGTTGTCCTGTGGTGTCCCGCAAGCTTCCCTCTTGTCCCCCATGCTATTTAACATCTATGTGAAGCCTCTGCGGACTGTCATCCAGGGATTTGGAGGGGAGTGCAGATGTCACCCAACTCTATCTCTCGGTTCCATCTGAATCAGCAAAGGGAGTTGAGGTGCTAGGCCAGTGCTTGGAGGCAGTGATGGGCTGGATGTGGGCCCATAAACTGAAGCTGGATCCTGAAAAGACAGAGGTGTCATGTGCCCTGAGTTCTCACTTCTGAGAGGTGGCCTGCGCTGGATGGGGTTGCACTACTCCCCTAGAAGTGTGTGTGTGTTACCTTCAATATACAGCTCCCAGTGAATGCTGAAGAAACACCTCTTAATACTGACTTTTGACACTTGAGGTGTCTATTTTTAGAACTTTCCTTATTTTTGAAATTGTAAGGTGTTTTCAATTGTTTTTAATGTTGTGTTTTAATTCTATAACCTGCCCTGGGACCTTAGGGTGAAGGGTGGGTAATAAACAACAACAATAATAATAATTTAAGAAGTAGAGACCCGCCTGAAAATTATTTCTTCCAAGGATATGAAGCTGCCCTGTTTGTCCATTTAGCTTGGTAGTGCCCACACTGACTGGCAGTGGCTCCTTTAGGATTTCTCTGGAGATTCCCCCCCCCCCCCCACTGAAGATGCTGGGGTTTGAACCCAGAACTTTCTGCATGTATAGCATGTGCTCTGCTTCTGGGCTATGATATGTCTACTAACAAAAAAAGTAAGTTTCTAGTCCTCATGAAGAAAAGGCTGTATTAACCCGAAACCCAGGACGCTGCCTTATACCAAGTTAGAGCAATGGCCCATCTAAGCCACCCTGACTAGCAATGGCTCTCCTGTGAATTTTAGATGAGGGTCTCTCCCAGTCCTGCTTGGCGATTGGAGGGATTGAATCTGGGGCCTCACCTTCTCCCATAGATCCCTTGAGGGCTGTTTTAGTCTCCCATCTGGCCCCTCATGCTTATATTCTCTTTCTTTTCTTTTAGAACCGGAATCCCTTAGTGGCAGTCTATTACACCAACCGCGCCTTATGCTTCCTTAAGATGCAGCAGCACGACAAGGCCCTGGCTGACTGTAAGCATGCCCTGGAGTTGGACAGCCAGTCCGTGAAGGCGCACTTCTTCCTGGGGCAGTGCCAGATGGAGATGGAGAACTACGACGAGGCCATTGCTAACCTTCAGAGAGGTAAGCTGGCTCTCGTTTCCAGGCTAGCCGAGTGGGTAGGGGTGTGTCTTTCTAGGTACCGCCTTTCAGTGCAAGGTGGTCACAAGTTGACCAATCAGTTGAATAGAATCCACCATAGCTGCCTTGCACTGAGCCAGACCATTGGTCAATCTAGCTCACTACTTTCTACACTGACTGGCAGCCACTTTCCAGGATTTTAGGCAGGGATTTCTCCCAGCCTTTGCCAGGGTTTGAACCAGGCATCTGCCCAAGTCGAAATGAATTCTGTATCGCTTAACAATCCGGCAAGGACAGCTTTGTCTTTGAATAGCAGTTTTAGCCAGGGAGTCTAGAACAGCCACATGTCTTTGACCTGAGAGCAATTGTGGGGCCTAGCCTTTAGGGATCCAACTTATACGCAGTCAGGAACTGTGGTTTGTTCATATTGTTTTCGTAGAATGAGCCAGGACCAAGCCATGCTTCCAGTCTGGCTTGTTCCGAAACCACAGCTTAAACAAGCTTCAGTTCCCTCAGTTCAGGCACCACCATCACCATAATCATTAATTAAGTTTATATACCGCCCTATACCCGCAAGTCTCAGAGTGTTTCACAGGATAAAATCAAAATATAAAACCACAAAATACATAATCAAAACAAAAACAACCCTGTAACAGCCTCCCAACACATTTTAAAAGGGCATAGGATCAATCAAAGGTTTGGTTGGTTTGACTAAAAGTAGAAGTCAAGGTTTCTTTCCTCCTTAGAATTGTAGAGTTGGGAGGGAGCATGAGAGTCATCTAGTCCACCCCCTGCAATGCAGGAATCTCTTGCCCAATGCGAGGCTCAAACCCACAACCCCGAGATTAAGAGTCTCCTGTTGTACCTACTGAGCAATCCACAGGGCTGAGAAAGAAGGAAAGAGTGAGGTATCAACCTGAAAGTCATTCAGGTTTGTTCATGTGTATGGGCAGTCAGTGCAGACTTTGGAGCACTAGAGTGGCATGCCAGCAATGGTCTGTCCCCATCAACACAGCCTAGTTTTGCCCCAGCTGGAGCCTTTGGTACAGGCCCACATAGAGCACACCGCATTGCAAGGTCTTTATTTCGTCTCCTCCTCCTTGATATATATTCCCCTCTCCTCCAGCCTACAACTTAGCCAAAGAGCAGCGACTGAACTTTGGGGACGACATCCCAAGCGCTTTGCGGATTGCGAAGAAGAAGCGCTGGAACAACATTGAGGAGAAGCGGATCAACCAGGAAAACGAGTTGCACTCCTATCTCACCAAGCTCATCATGGCAGAGAAAGAGAGGTAGAAGAGAGTATGAAAGGGAGGGAGTGATGGCAGATATGGGTGGAGAAACTCTTGAAGAACAAAGGGGACTTTGTGTGTGTTGGGTGCATAGCTTGTTTTATATACTGCAGTGGTAGAGAAGCTTTTTCAGCCACACTCCTTTGTTGGGCAGCATTCAGAGGCCGTATGCCAGGGGTGGGCAGAGCAATGGATGCAATGCATAGCCTTTGTACAGCAGGTTGCGCTACAGCCACCCAGAAGCCAGAGGTTTTTACACATCCACCGGGACACCCAGCTCTCCATCCAGGGAAGCAAGATGCACCGTCACAATCCAAAGCCCCTTTCCAGGCCCTTGAGGACCTTGCAGAGCACATCAGTGAAGGAGTGGCCCGGGGGAGATGGAATGAGCAAGGGCGGGGTGGGGATCCTCAGTCCTCCAGATGTTGTGGGACTACAACTCCCATCAGCCCCCGCCAGCATGGCCAGTAACCAAGACTGGTGGAAACCGTAGTCCAGAAACATCTGGAGGGCCAGAGGTTCCCCACCTGTCACCTGTAGAGAGCCCTGAGGGCCTGATTGAGAGGTCTGAAGGGCCATATTCATCCGTGGGCCTGAGTGCCTCTTCCCCACACAGCTTGCTTATTAACTACATTTCTGTGCCCGTCACCAGAGTTCTCTGATGAGTGGTTTACAAGTAGAAGTAAAAACTGGAAATCTAGAACAGACTAACGTGGCACAGAGTGAAACCAAAGTAAAGCAGGTCTTTCACAACAACGTGAAAAGGACTTAAAAGCTGCCTCGGAAGTCGTAGGAGTTGTCTCCTCCCACTGATAGCAGCTATCTGGCTTCTCAGGGAGATGAGGTTCTTTCCCATCAGCCGCTGAGCCTGGCTCTTTTTAAGCTGAGGGTGTCAGGGACTGAAGCTGAAACCTTTTCATGTGCTGTGACCCCGAGCGACAGTGCCTTCCTGCAACTTGCAGTGGCTTCTGACCTCCCTCTCCCGATCGCTGTGTTTCTTGATAAGTGACATAAGACTGGTACTTTAGATCAGGCCAGTGGTCTGACATCCTGTTCTCACAGTGGCCAACCAGATTCCTGTGGGAACTGGCAAGCAGGACCCAAGGACAAGAGACCTGTCCCCTCCTGTTCAGAAGGATTACTGCCTCCAGTGGTGGAGGCAGGGTATAGCCATCATGGCTGGTAGCCCTTGATAGCCTTGCCAAGCTCAAGGTGGAGAAAATCCCATCACTATTAGAATGGCAAAGCAATCTCTGTGAGTTTGTAGAAATTGCAAAATTGATGGCAATTATTAGAGGCCACTCAAATCAAAGAATAATTAGAGAGTGGGATGGAGTGAAGGAATACATGAAAAAATATGGTTCTGGAATTGAAATATTAATAGAGAATGTGTAAAACGTGCAGGGGTAAGCAAGAAAATAATAATAGAATCAACTGAATAATTATTAAATTATAACAACACAACAAGATGGGAGAAGTCAAATATTGAGATCACACATGGGTGAAGGGGAGTGGGGGGTATATGGGAACCTATGATATCATTTATAATATAATTTGCTAATTGCGTTGTATTTACATATAGCAAAGGGAAGCCTAGAGCAATTAGATATAATTTAATTTAGGTAATCTATGTAATAGGCTGTTAGAAAATGAATATGGATTTTGAATTTGATGTTTGTAAATTTTTTTGGCTTTGAAATAATTTTTAAAAAAAAGATAGCCTTGCCAAGCTCCGTGAAGTTGCCCAATCCCCACTTCTCTTTTAGGGAGCTGGATGAATGTCGACGGGCGCAGGAAGAGGAGAACGTGGAGGAAAGTCGCAGCCGCGTGCAGCTGGCCAACATCGAAGCCAAACACGTGAGGACCCTTGTCAATCTTTGCCCGGGCTCAGCCTATCTAAGGGCCCTCGGTTGACTGTTTTGTTTGGGTTGTCACTGCTTGGTGTCAGCAGCTGTGCTGGGGTGAGACATCTGTCCCTCGCCTCCATTAACTGGGGGGATCTGCCAGGGTTCAGCCCTGCTCTGACCTCAACCTCAGAGGGAGGAGCAAGGGAATCGGGACCCTTCGGCCGTTTTCTACACTGCCAGTGTCCCAGAAATGCCAGTGGGATGTCTCTTGCTAAACGTTTGCTCCAAGTAGACCTATTGAAGTGGCTATTCAATGTTTATGATGGAATTCTAGAACTGTAGTGCTGCAAGGGACCACGAGGGTCATCTAGTCCTACCCCCTGCACTGCAGGAATCCTTTGCCCAATGCGGGGCTCGAACCCACCACTCGGGAGTCTCATTCTCTACCGACTGAGCTATCCAACCCCCTACAATGCAGAAACCACATCCCTGACAGATGGCCACCCCACTGCTGTTTAAAAACCTCAATTTCAGTGGGTCTACTCTGAGTAAGACTAATCTTGGCTGCAACCCAACAGATCAGGTAAATCCCTGTCCTAGGACTGGAGGCCCCACCTGGGTTGCTGTCCAGCTCCCTGGCCCCGAGATGTCCCCCACAGCTGAAAGTCAGAGGGAACTTAGCAGGATTGTACGGGGAGCTGTTGAAAAGTCCAGGATATCCTCAGGAGAAAGGTGTCACAGCATTCCACGTGCAATTTAGGAACACGAGTTCAAAACTGTACGGAACAGGTTACTATTGCGCAATTTGTACTGATACGGAAGAACCGGACATACCTGTCTCTTGTTTGCTCCCAAGGAAGGTGTCTAGAGCGGCACATGGACTTCCTGTTCTGTTCAGGGATGTATACACAGGCTGGCTTAACTGAGCTGGCTGCAGTGTTTGCATCCCAAATTAAAACGCTTTGTAAGCAACTTTTGCAGCAGGAGTGGAAGAACCTGTGGGCCTCCTGATGTTGTCAGACTCCGTCATCTCTGACTGCTGTTGGGGATGATGGGAGTTGGAATCTGACAGCATCCGGAAGGCTACAGGTTTCTCCTGCCCCTGTTTTTACAGAAGTGCTAAGAGGTTTCAGTTTCTGTACTTGTTCAAATATTTAACAATGGGAAAATGTGTTGTTTAGGTTTTTCCCCGTGTGTGTGTAAATTTGGAGATCTATGGACCATTCATAAACTTGACCTGAACTGCTGTTTTATAAAGAGGTGCAATTGTCCCTCTTGTTTGTCTGCGTTCATCATCTAGATATGACTGTTTGCCCCATCTATAGCTAACTGCTTAATTCCCCCACCTGCTTTCTGCGTTGAGCCTCTGCTCCTTCCTGCTAAGGGATCTGTTTCTCTTTTAGGAAAAGTACCTAGCAGACATGGATGAGCTGTTCTCCCAGGTGGATGAGAAGCGGAAGGTGAGGGCAAGCTCAAGCAGAGGGCCATGCTCCTCGGCTCCATTTGCGTATTTCCCCAGCTTTTATATTCCATCACTCTTCTATTATGGAACCCAAGGCAGTGTTCATGGGGGTTCCCAGACAGCTTGGGAAGTTCATTTTTAAAAGGGACGAGTTTGACATGTCAAAAAAAAAAGGGAACAAATTCCAGTTAACTTTTGTCCCTATACAAAATGAACTCATTTGGTTCATGTTTCATTCAAAGTTCAAATTCATCCAAGTTCATTGGAGCCCCCTAATTGAAGTTGATTAGTAGCATGACTTTTGGTTGGCCCAACCGGGGTAGATCTGTACATCAGCTCTCTCAGATCCTATGATCGGCCAGTGAAGCCTTGTTGGTGTGGCTCTGACTTGAGACAGGGCCTTTTCAGTGCTAACTCCCCCAGTTGTGGAATGCCCTCTGTCTCCATCATTATTAACTTCCAGGAGAAATTTGAAAACATTTTTGTTTGCCCAGGGATTCGATGGCTGAAGGACACTGTTTTATGGCAACCTTTAGATCATAGAATCATAGAGTTGGGACCCTGAGGGTCATCTAGTCCAACCCCCTGCAATGCAGGAATCCTGCCCACAGCTCTCCCGGGGGGGGGGGCGGGGGCTCAAATCACCAGCCTTCTGGTTAACAGCCAGATGCACTGACCCATGAGAAAATGTTTTTAACTGATTTTAGAATTTGTTTTTAGAATGCATATATATAAGATAAGTTTGTCACCCTGGGTGCCTTCTTGGTAGAAGGACAGAATATTATCATCAACATACTTATTTCAGGCTGTTAAGATCAAATTTATTGTTAAGGCAGCCAAATACAGGATATAGC
Organism: Podarcis tiliguerta; assembly: GCF_965153285.1. Lineage (NCBI taxonomy): Eukaryota > Metazoa > Chordata > Lepidosauria > Squamata > Lacertidae > Podarcis > Podarcis tiliguerta. The sequence continues at coordinate 35,260,170 of NC_139547.1, forward strand.
CAAACACAAACATAAAATATACATACATAAAATAATACGAATTATACCTGAAAAACTGGACCTATACAATAAATAGAACGTTCATAGAAAACAGAATCTTAACTCTCGAGAGCGGCCCCATGACCTTGCCTAAGGTGAGCTGCCTTCACTGCTAATTCAGTCATATTAAACATTGCACACTTGTCTGAACCAAACAACAGATAGTTGATTTAATTTGACTGTTAGAAAAGAGCGAGCTTGACTTTAGATGATGTGCCCACATGTCTCAGGGACCATTCTCTTTCAAGAGGCATTCCCTCGTATGAGAGAAATAAGAGTGTGTGCCTGCTAGCCACATTATTATATGAAATTCTTATGCTAAAATAATTTTTAAAGCTGCTATGTTATTGGAGGTCCCTTTTTAAATAGTCAAAAGGTTTGAGAGAATGACTGGCCCAAGGTCATCTGTAGCTGAACAGGAATTGGAAGCCAAGCTCCTCCACTCCCCATCTCGCTGTTCCACCCAATACCCATCACATACCCTATAAGAGGAGATGGGGAACCTGTGGCCCCTCCAGATGTTGCTGAACTACAGCTCGCATCAGCCTTGACTATTGATCACGCTGACTGGAGCTAATGGAAGTTGGGCGTCCCAACAGCTGGAGGGCCAGAGGGTTCCCCTCCCTACTTGAAATCTGCCTAAGTTTAACTCTGGTTTTCTCCTTTGAGCCAGAAGCGTGACATCCCGGACTACCTGTGTGGGAAGATCAGCTTTGAACTGATGCGAGAACCCTGTATCACGCCCAGCGGGATCACGTATGACAGGAAAGACATTGAAGAGCACCTCCAGGTAATTCAGGCCTCTTGGCACGATGGTTGCGCAGGCGTGATGGTAGTGACAGGGTTCAGAAGGGGAGGTGCATTGACTTCCTAATATAGAACAAATGCAACAACAGCTTCCTAAGCCCCACAGCTTGTATTTGGAAGGAAAAGGGAGGGGGCTGGACAAGGGGACTGGTTTGGTAGGGTGAGCCTCAGTGCCCCACCAACCCGACTGGCAAGACCAGAGCAAATACAAGAGAGTTCTAATGTAAGAGTTCTAATGTAGCTGTACATGTGTCAAGTTCCCCCCCATGAGGGGATCCTGATTGGAGCAGGGTGTGTCTCTTCCAATCTTGTGTCAAGGAGCTCCACACGCATACATGGGTGTTGGATAATAAGGTGGTATGAGAAATATTTCACTTGTGTAAGCAAAGGCAGGAGCCCCAAGTGCCTGTCCCTGGAGAATGCCTGCAGTATCTCTGGATGAGTTACTGCTCTGGCCAGGAACCCTTCCAGGAGGCCTCTGAAGAACGCAGGCACTTCTGCCCCAACTTTGCACCAGGTTTGATGGGATCGTTCTGTTATCCACAGTGCAGCGATCCAAATGCAGCAGAGCTCTCTGCCCTCAGATAGTTCTCACCTCCCTCTGAGAATTGCACCTCCAGTCGTTTCAAAGATGAAAGAGAGGACATAGTTTTTGAAAGGTCATCAAAGGCCTAAAAAAAAATAGGGTTGGTGTCCAATGCTTGGGGTCAACCTGTTGAAATGAACAAACAGAACTTAGGTTTACTCATTTCAGCAGGCTTACTCTGATGAAACATTAGTTTACACCCTTAAACCATTTTAGGGATTTTAAAAAAATGTCTTTGATTTCAATCCAGGTAGGGTGGGAACGCTGCCTTATGCAACAGATTTTGGGGGCAGAGGGGGCCCTTAATCTGACCATTTGGGGGCTGGCGGGAGCATTTTTGTTGGGGGAGACGCGAGAGGCTTCCTGGGCAGCCGCCTGACTGACTCTCTTCTGGGTTCTTTCCAGCGTGTCGGCCACTTTGACCCTGTGACCCGCAGCCCCCTGACCCAGGACCAGCTGATCCCCAACCTTGCCATGAAGGAGGTGATAGACGCGTTCATATCGGAAAACGGCTGGGTAGAAGATTACTGACCACCGCAGGGGAGAGGCTGTGCTTGCAGCCTCCTCGTGGCGTCCCCCAGCTGCGGCAGCCAAGGCCACCGGACTGCTAGAGACTGGCTCTCTGAGCTTGCTGGGCCAGCGCCATGCCTTACTCACTGTCTGTCTCGCTTTCCCTCCTCTTCCTGCTCCGGCTGGCCGGGCCGCCTCATCCTGTGCCAGCTCGGGGCCCGTATGTCACCTCCCTGGGGTGGGCCAGGGCTGCAGAAAAGCCTCCTTGGCGTCGGCTTGGTCCCAGGCCGCTTTCCAACATGGGCAAATCTGGGAGCCTCAGGCCTGGCTCTGAGGTGGCGGGGAAGACCGGCCCTGTTTCAAGAAGAGAGGCGAAGAGGGAGGCCCGCAGCAGCACTTTCCCTGAGGGCCACGAAATGCGTTGTGTGAGGGGCAGACACCCCACAGTGGCACATGAAGGATACCACGTCGGCCCCGCAAACTGCACCCCACAGCCCTCCAGGCAGATGGACACATTTCCCTCAACACACACACACATCCCTTCCCACTTCGACTATGCTGCAGTTGTTGGGCTCGGCCTTTGCGGCAAGCCACAAGCTGAAGGGGCTAGACTGCCCCCCCCCCCCCGGTTCTCCCCAGCCCCCCCCCCCAGCTTGGCTTTGAGCTTTCTTCCCACTCCTTTCTCTCTCTGTACAAAGTTTTAGGTTCGCCCCTCCCTTCCCACGTCGTTCCATTTTCCTGCCTGCCCAGGATAGTTGGGTTTATTTTTATTGTTTGGCCTCTTTACTCTGTAAATAAATAGCCACATATTTGGGGCTGGGTGGTGGAGGTGGGCACAGAGATCTAATAATTATTATACAGACGACTGGAATTTGGGTTTGGTTGGGGGAAGCACCTGCTTGTGTGGGAAGCTGAGCCCCCCGGCTCCGTTCCAGGTAGTTGTTTTCCCATTAAACCACTGAAAGTTCCTTCTTCTTCTTGTTGTTTTATTTAAAACTCCTCCCTAATAACAAAGGGATATTTTGAAGCATATTATTGCGGGGAGTTTTGGTCCTTTAAAAGGGGGCAGGGATTAACATGCAATCTCTCCAATTTTGGTTACACTGGTAAATAAATATCTGAGCATGAAATTTTGAGGAGGGTGGTGGTTTTGTGGGCGAGGGCAGTTTCTGTTTAAGGTGGATCTCTTGGCTAGCTGTTAGTGTGGTAGGTATCTCCCAGCTTTTAATGTACAGTGGTACCTCGGGTTAAGTACTTAATTCGTTCCGGAGGTCGGTTCTTAACCTGAAGCTGTTCTTAACCTGAGACACCACTTGAGCTAATGGGGCCTCATGCTGCCACCAGAGCACAATTTCTGTTCTCATCCTGAAGCAAAGTTCTTAACCTGAAGCACTGTTTCTGGGTTAGCGGAGTCTGTAACCTGAACCGTATGTAACCTGAGGTACCACGGTATATCCCACATTTCCCCACTAACATTATGAATGAGACTTGAGACAAACTGCTGCAGTGCGTGACAGGCTTTAGTTACAGGTGCCCGTCAGCCACACTGTCTTTTGGGGCCTCCATTACATTTCCCACTGTCCCATTTTCCCCCTCAGCAGTCTGCATCCTGTGCCCACTGCCGTTTTGGTTTTTTGAGGGGGGTACAATTGTACTTCTGCAATCCATGGGGTTCCCCCAAACCTGCTGCTACCTCTCTGGTCCGGGTGCTGTTGTTTTGACTGTGCTTCAGTGGGGGGAAATGAGTTTGCTCTTACACTCTATGAAGCAAATGGAAATGGAAGGTGGGGTGGAATTTCTTGTAGGCATCATCTACTAGCCCTCCCTATCTCTTTATCCTTTTCACCCCTTCTGTAAAGCGCTCCCGGTTTTGTTGGGCAAGCGCTCCCATTATGTCTGACCACTGTGTGTGCTGGCTGGAGCTGCTGAAGTCTAGCAATATCCAAAGGGGTCACTGGTTCCCCATCGCTGCTGCAAAAAAAGCACATGCAATTCTGCATTATTAAAAGAACTGCCTGTCTAGAAAGCTTTACCTCCAGCAGTCACAACCTGTTTACTATATACTTGGAAATCAGAATTAAGGAGAAAGCATTCCTTTAAAACGCCCACACAAACCTTAGCAGTGCAGCCTCTCTTGTTTTTCATGTATTTCCCCATTTATATCCTTCCCCCCATCCCACCTCCCAAAATAAAACTACATGAAGACCACTTTACAAGCAGTTCAGGTTTTTGAAACATATTTTAAATCCAAAAACGAAGTTGACTGCTTTCAAGAAACAATTGCATTTGTTTTGTATCGCTTGCAAAGAAAAAACAGTTCAGCGTGACCCCAGACTCAACTTTCAAAAGCACTTCTTTGGAAATTGGTCCCATCCACTCCCTGCCCATCCCTCCACTGTTCTTCCTAGGAGGTCAGCATGAACAACAAGGACCATCCAGCAAATGCAGACAGTGAAGGCTCTCAATCTCTATTGCGGAGATTTCCCCCATACAAGCACACACATGTAGCCCAGCTGTTCTCTGTAAAATGGGGGCACTCTGCTGGCAAATGTTCCACTTGCTGCCTTTGTTCCAAGAACTTTGCAAAACAAAACCCTTTTTCTTTTTTATAAAAAGGTAAAACTTTGAGAAGCAAAATGGTGTTAGCAGATCTAATTTAATTTGAAGAGGGGTAAAGCACATCTGGGGAACTTGCGGCCCTCTAGATTTTGTTGGGCTCCATCTCCCATCACCCCTCACCATTGGCTATGTTGGCTGGGGCTGCTAGGAGTTGGGAGTCCAACGGTAGCTGGCTAGCCACAGGTTCACAACCCCTGGTATAAACTGCCTTCTTGGAACGGCGGAGGCCCTTCTGGTCCTGCAGTTTATCACTTGATGAGCACCATGATCAAGCTGAGAAGCCATGTAGGAACTCCATGGCAGCCACCTTCAGTTAAAAGGGCTGATGGGAAAGGCTCTTATCTGACTGATCAAGAGTTGCTGCCAATCACTCAACAATCCTGGGCTGGTTGGGCACACAGCCTGACAACAGCTTCCCATGTTCCTATGAACGCATGTGAGTGACCTAAACCTGCAAATCCAAATTGGCATCAGAAGCAGGGCTGAGTCTGCCTTTATCGCAAACTAGTGAACTTCAGAGGCAAACGTGTTTCTGGAAAGTCTCATGTGGCTGGAAAAACCATTTAGGCAGCATCTGTCCACAAAGCACTAAATTGCAGCTTGGGGAATGCATGGCCCTCCAGCTGTCATTTGGCTAGAACTTTCATCATCTTTGACCGCTTACCATGTTGGCTGGAACTGATGGAGCTGGAGGAGTCACAATAGCAGCTGGAGGGCACAAGACCCCTCACCCCTGAGTTATACCTCTGCAAGTGCATTGGATGTGATCCCTGATTGCCTTGGACAGAAGTGTGAAACCTGTGGCCCTCCAGGTATTGCTGAGTTGGAGCTCTCTCATCATCCCAGACCATCGGCAATGCAGATGGGAGGCCCATGAAAAACTGGAGGGCCAGAGGTTCCCTGCCAGAGATGATGAATGACAGACAAAAAATGGAACTGGGGCTTCATGGCAGGAAGCGAAGACGAGAGGAATCAACGGGGAAAACTTGGAATAGCTTACATTTTTGTGGTACAAAGAAGATCTGTAAAAACTCGAGTTTCCCCAAGCCTTGCATTTGTGGGTGAGCCCTACTCCCCTATCTAACATCAGCCTGATAGGCAGAAATTCACCAGTGAAGCTTTTCTTAGCAGAGACCCAGCTGGTGGGAAAGAAAGAGAAACAACATCACCAGCTTAATTTTTTGCACCAGCTAAACCAGATAGGAATAGGGCTTATTTAAAAAATAAATGGGCATCCAGCTGTAAAGAGCACCCTACTGTTGTTTATCACAGGTGACTACATGCAAACAGCCTATTTAACTTCCTCTGAGGACTCTCAAATCTTCAACTCTTAAGTCATTTGGAAGTCACATTTCCTTCCTGGAATGTAAGGCTATAATTAGAGGACCTGCCTATTACAAAGGGTGGTCACTGGAAATTTCTGATTCATCATCATCTTGTCCATTTTTTACCCAGGAATGGGGAAACCCATGGCTACCCAGATTATGTTGGACAACAACCCTCCACATCAAACCCAGCCTACAGAACCAGTGGTCAAGGCTATTGGAAGTTGCATTCTAGTAGGTTCCAGATTAGAAAAGGCTACAGCAAGTCATCTTTCAGACGAGGGGTAGGTGACATTGTCCAAACATCTGGAGGGGATCAAGACTCCCATCAGCCCTAGCCAGCATTGTCAGTGGGCATGGATCATGGGAGTTGTAGTCCAAAACATTGGGAAGTCCACTAGCAGACCACCACCTGCCTTCTCCTTAATTCTGTGCTATGATCCAATGAGAGACTGGGGTGGCCCCACCATCACTAGCCCCAGATTCCCCAAATGTTGTCGACAAATCCTGCTTCTTCGTACACCATCGCAGGAGTAGTGGCAAGAAGGCCAAGGAGGAGCCACCATGCAGATCTGCTAACCCAGGAACGTGGAGATGAAAACGCTGGTGTCCAGATTCAAGGTAGCATGCCACCATCGGTCTGGGAAGTACAGGACCTATAGGGAAGGTAGAGGAGAGGGAGAGAACAAAGCAAGGACTAAAGGGGCCTGGCAACACCATGCCTTGCTAAAGTCCCTATTGTTACACACCCCTGCTGTGAGAGGTTTCAGGGGACTGTGCTATCACGTTTAGCTTCCTTGCAATGAAAGAACACTGGAGACTTGAAGCAAAAGTGGAAGCTAAGCAAGCAGTCCGAGACAAAGCAGATCTCCTAAAGAACAATCCAAGTCAACCTTCCGAGGCTGCAGAGCCAATTTCAGAGCAGGTGACAGCAGTGGGCCCAAGACACCTGACCAAAGATGCCACACAAGCTTGTGGAAGGCTAGGTAAAGGTAAAGGGACCCCTGACTATTAGATCCAGTCGTGACCGACTCTGGGGTTGCAGTGCTCATCTCGCTTTATTGGCCAAGGGAGCCAGCGTACAGCTTCCGGGTCATGTGGCCAGCATGACTAAGCCGCTTTGGTGAGCCAGAGCAGCACACGGAAACGCCATTTATCTTCCCGCTGGAGCGGTACCTATTGATCTACTTGCACTTTTTGGGGTGCCTTCCAACTGTTAGGTTGGCAGGAGCAGGGACCGAGCAACGGGAGCTCACCCCGTCGTGGGGATTCGAACCGTCAACCTTCCGGTCGGCAAGTCCTGGGCTCTGTGGTTTAATTCACAGCGCCACCCTAGAGTGCAGCAATTTGTGTAGATATGCACCAGCCAGGATTTCTGCCTGAAATTCTGGAGAAACACGGCCAGTCAGTGCAGGCAACACTGAGCAAGATGGACCAACAGTTTGACTTGGCCCTAGAGTAATGTAGGCAAGGGCCGGAACTTTGGAAAACGGGCCACAGCTGTGACTCACCTCTCCGGGGTGGATGGTGCACTCGAGCGGCTTCTCCCACGACGGCAGAAAGGGGTATGTATCCAACAACCAAGACAGTGTTGTTCTGTTGGGATGGAACTCTGGCATTTTCTCTGGAGGATACAGAAACCAGCGCTATGGAGACAGAGAGAAGGGCTTAGCTGGCAGGAACAGTAAAAGGGATGGGGAACCTGTGGCCACCCAGATGGTGGGTGAACAGGCTCTTGAAGAGCATCCAGTCCAGTTGAGCCCCCCCACCCCACCCCACCCACGGCTGATGTCTCGAACAAGACCACCTAGCAGGTGCAGGCTGACCATGCAAAGGTGGGCGATCCCAGCCCCTCTCATTGCTCTAGCCGAAGCACTTACTTTCCTGCCGAAGATCACCTCTGAGTAACCTGGGCCGTGCCAATGGAATGGGACTCCCGAGCCGGGGCCTGCAAATGACCGCAGAAGGGGGGGGGGGAGGGAGGAAATTAGCATTTCTTTTCAAGGAGCATTACCATCAAGACATGGATCACAGAATTGTAGACTTGGAAGGATCATCTAGTCCAGAGCTTTCCAAACTTTTCATGTTGGCGACACACTTTTTAGACACTTGTACTAGCAAACCAGAGGTTAAACTAACTCCTTCCCAGTCCTGGAAGGAGCGCAGGGAGCGCTCGTGTCACACACTGCAGCCGACACACTTAACACAGGCATTGGCAAACTCTGGCCCTCCAGATGTTTGGGACTACAATTCCCATCACCCCTAGCTAACAGGACCAGGGGTCAGGGATGATGGGAATTGTAGTCCCAAACATCTGGAGGGTCGGAGTTTGCCTATGCCTGCACTAACATGTCACGACACACAGTTTGGAAAGCTCTGATCTAGTCCAACTCCCCGTAATGCAGGAATATGCACCTGACCCTTACAGGGATCGAACTTGCAACCTTGGCATTATCAGCACCATGCTCTAACCAACTGAGTTATGCAGGCTGATTCACGGTACCAAATGGCTGGGCTGCTTATAGACTATATTTCTGATTGACAGTGTGGTTGCAGCGATTGGAGTGTTGCATTAGGGCCTTGGAGACACGGGTTCAAATCCATGCTCCACCATGAAGTTTGCTGACTGGCCTTGGGCCAGCCACTGGCTTTCAGTCCGTTTACTGATATTATTAGTTAATTCATTACCTGCCCATCTCCCTACAGTCCCAGGTCGGGTTACAGCAATTAAAACACAACATTAAAAGATCTGCCTCCTGGAGTTGTGACGACAAAATGGAGGTGGGGGTGGAGAACACTACACTGTAAATGCAAGAGCTACATATCTTGCTTTTCTTCTGCTACGAAACTCAAGGACTTGCCTCCAACCTGGGCTGAGTAGGATCCAGGTGTTCAGACCATTCCCTTGTCTCAGAGGAAGGCTGATGGCAGCAAATGCCACGGGAATAATCTTGCTGCTGCTACAGGTTCTCTCTGCTCCCATTACCAGACTTGGATGTTTTGTTCTTGTTTTCTTCTTCACACCGTAAGGTTTCGATATAGGAGGGTAGATTTCTCCTTTAGCCAAGCACTTTCCAGCACTGGAGAGGGTACCCACTGTTAGGGCTACACAGCTGCAGCTGCTGAGTTTTGCTGCACCACTATGACCTTGAGCAATCCTGCAGCCGTCTCTCTGCCCAGGTGGCAAGATAACCAATTCACTGGCACTTTTCCCTCAGAAAGGCTATGCCCGGAATCCCATGACCATTAAAAGAAAAGCAAGCAAGAAGCCTTCAAGGACACATTCCACAGCCAGGCAAAAAAATTCAGGGAGAGTGCAAAGTAGCGTCGGTGAGAGGAATGGCCTGGAGGGAAGGGGCATGACCTGGAAAGAGTCCCAAGGGCCAGACAGAGAGTGTTGGAGGGCCACATTCGGCCCCAAGGTCTGAGTTTCCCTATCCCTATGGAAGACCACTAAAGAAATAAATCGAGGGTGAAGGCCTGGGGTCTGCCTTGAAACCAGCTGAAATTCACAGAAATGAAAACCCCAATAGAGCCTGAGAGGCAGTGTGGTGTAGTGGTTCGAGTGTTGGACTAGGAGCCGGGAGGCCAGGGTTCAAATCCCCACTCAGCCATGAAACCCGGTGAGCTTGGGCCAGGCACTGCTTCTCGGCCTAGCCTACCTCACAGGGTTGTTGTGAGGAGAAAATGGAGAGGGAGGAGAAAGATGCATGCCACCTTGACCTCCTTGGAAGAAAAGTGGCGTATAAATAAAATGAAAATAAACAGAGCAATTGGGGCAAAATATCTACATGAGTAGGCTCGGGGTGAGGATCAGGCCCCTTCAAAGCACACATTGAATAACAATTCCCGAGTGCCGGCTGCCTTTCCATCCCTTTGATGCGCCAGTGACTGACCTGCAATCCCAAAACTGTAGGCTCCAGTGGTGCCTGGGATCCGGAACGGTGGCGGAGTGTACTTCTGGAAGAGAGGGCCCCACTCCGTGAAGTTGTTGTCCCCAAAGAAGTAGAGGGTTTCTGCAAGGAGGAGAGAGAGCACAACCGCAGACCTTTACTTAACAGAAAAAACATCCTGTAACCAATTTTGTGTCCTGTTCCGAAAGCAAACTGTTGGATTTTCATGACGGTGGGACATGTTCAATCCCTTGAACAAAGAGCTGGGCTGAGAAGAGAAGCTTAGCCTTCCTGTTGCGCCAGCAGCAAGTGGAGCCTTGCTGTCTCAACAGCAAAAAGGTGGCACTGCCAGTTGTGCAGGGAGGAGAGGGGGGAAGCAAGGAATCGGCCCCTGAATACGACCCACCAGGGACTGCATGGCAGGATGGAGCTCAGCTCCTGAGGCAGGGGTTAAAAAGCAGGGGAAGCAATTCTAGAGTAGGATAGCATCTATCTGGCAAGGGAAAAGTCAGGGCATGGGCAAAGTGGCTGGATTGGGTGCAAAATAGGTTTGTGTAGCATCAGGAAAAACTAAAGGCAGCAGACAGACAGGGCAGCTAGGATTCATTGAGGGGCAGTATTAGCTGAAGGAGGCTAAGGCAGAGCAAGGAGGCTGCTCCAACTCTCCTGTGACATCTGAGATATCCCTATATTCTCCCCTTAGGCTCAAAGAACAAAACAGTACCAAAGACCATAGGAAGAGCTTGCTGGATCAGACCAATGACCTATGTAGTTCAGCATCCTCGTCTCACAGTGACCAACCTGTTGCCTATGTGAACACCCCAGAGCCCTCTCCCCTCCTGAAATTTCCAGCAACTGGTATTCAGAAGCATTACTGCCTCTAAAAGTGGAGGCAGAGCTGAGCCACCATGGCTAGTAGCCATTGGGAATCTGCCCAGTCCTCTTTTAAAGCCATCCAAGTTGCTGGCCCTCACTGCCTCCTATGGGGACAAGTTCCATAGTTTCACTAGGCACTGCATGAGCAAGTCCTTCTTTTCATCTGTCCCAAATCTTCCAGCGTCTTCTCAGCTTCATCGGCTGGTCCCGAGTTCTAGTGTTGCGGGAAGCCTTACTCACCACTCCCCAAAGAGGTCTGGTCCTGCGGCTCCAGCAATTGATCCACATACTCCTGGAAGGGCAGGTCAACTGCAAAAAGGAAGTCAGTGATGCTGAATGCAGCCAATGGGCATGCATCTCCCCCAAAGAGCTGTCCTACTTGGCATGAGACCAGAGATGGAGGAGACTCTCACCTCTAAACACTGGCCCTGCTGGCTGGGGATGATGGGACTTAGCAGTCCAACAACATCTAGAGAGCCACAGGTTCCCCACCTATGAACTACTGACCATTTTCCATTCACAGTGGAGCAGCTGGCCTTCTGCAGGCTCAAGCCCAGCCCACTCTGGTTCCTTCCAGAAAGCATCTTGGCCACCCTGCCCTCACCTTTGCGGTAAGAATAGGTGTTGGCGGTGCTAAGACGGACAGGGCGGTCCCCAAACCTGGTCAACAGCTTGTCCTTGGTACATTGGGCCTGGAACTCCTGTAGGTAACAGAAGGAGATAAGAGTAGAATCAGAGTTGGAAGGAATCTCGAAAGATCCCAGATTCAAATCCTGCATCTCCAGATACCATTGGGGGAAAACACCGCTCTGAACACTTGGACAGCTGTTGACAGCATTGACAGTGCTGAGCTAGATGGACCGATGATCTACTTTGACATAATAAGGCAGCTTCCTGTGTTCCTAAATGAAAGGGCCACAGCTCAGTAGCAGAGCATCTGTTTGCTTTGCATGCATCCCTGGGGATCTCCGGGTGCAGGACTGGGAGAGACACATGCCTGAGACCTTGGAGATCCAGCTTATGAAATTGGGCCAGCACCAAGTCTTCTTTCTAATAATAATAATAATAATTTATTATTTGTACCCCGCCCATCTGGCTGGGCCTCCCCAGCCACTCTGGGCGGCTTCCATAGAAACAAAAATACAGTAAAATATCACAGATTAAAAACTTCCCTGAACAGGGCTGCCTTAAGATGTCTTCTAAATGTCAGGTAGTTATTTATCGCTTTGACATCTGATGGGAGGGCGTTCCACAGGGCGGGCGCCACTACTGAGAAGGCCCTCTGCCTGGTTCCCTGTAGCTTTGCTTCTTGCAATGAGGGAACTTCCAGAAGGCCCTCGGCACAGGACCTCAGCGTCCGGGCAGAATGATGGGGGTGGAGACGCTCCTTCAGGTATACTGGGCCGAAGCCGTTTAGGGTTTTAAAGGTCAACACCAGCACTTTGAATTGTGCTCGGAAACGTACTGGGAGCCATCTTTCTAATGTTTAGCTGAATGTGCAGTTGTGGAGACACTCACCGAGTTGTCTGTTATTCCTTGGAGTATAACTGGTCGAGAGAAGGCATACCTAAGAAGCAAATAAGACAGGTACAGCTGTTGTATGCAAAGGCAGATCTAGGGGAAAGTGACCAGTACGATCTCACTGGGTGCAGAGCTTCTGGGGTGCTGCAGGGGGCGCCACAACTATGAGATCCAACAGAAGGCAAGAGATGGAGGGGGGGGTGGCTTGCCAGATTTTGGCACTGCACAGGTGCCACTGAAATCTGAGACACCAATGTCAGCCACTGTTGTATATAACAGGGAGCTCTTGATTTAGTTTCATTCATGCATCACTGCCTATAAAACATCTCAAAGCGATTTAACAATAAAAACACAGTTCCAACAATCTTACATTTAAAAAAGCAATTGCATATACAGTGGTACCTTGGGTTAAGTACTTCATTCGTTCCGGAGGTCTGTTCTTAACCTGAAACTGTTCTTAACCTGAAGCACCATTTTAGCTAATGGGGCCTCCTGCTGCTGCTGCGGCGCCGGAGCATGATTTCTGTTCTCATCCTGAAGCAAAGTTCTTGACTCGAGGTACTATTTCTGGGTTAGTGGAGTCTGTAACCTGAAGTGTCTGTAACCTGAAGCGTATGTAACCCGAGGTACCACTGTATTAAAACATTTTGATGTCAAATGGGAAGGCCTTGCATGCAAGACGTCACAGGGTCAATCCCACTGGCATCTCCAGGGAGGGCTAGAAATGCCCCCTGCTTGAAACCCAGCAGAGCCACTGCCAGCCAGTGTAGACAATATGGAGCTGGATGAACCAAGGAAACTGACTAGACATAAAGTAGCTTCCTATGTACAGATGCAGATGGGGATGAGAACCTCCACTTCCAAGGAGAAAAAGGAAGATTTTGAAGAGGCACCATAACGACAACAAAGACACGCCTGTCGTTATTCCTGGCTGGAATTCAATCAATTGCATGCAAATTCGTGTTGAGCAGATATAGCTGATTGGGAGGTCTTGTGGAACAGACCTGAGGAAGTTCAGTCTTTTTGAGATAAGCAAAGCGATGAGGAAATGTACTGGAAAGTATGGGATAACATTTGCTTATCTGGCTTATCACCAAACAGATCAGAACGAATGCTAATTAAATAGCCAACATCCTCTAATCTCCCGGCAAACAAATCAGGGCGAATGCTCAGCCAACACATCATTCTGGAAGTTCCCTAAGATTCAACACTATATTTATAATAGGAACAGGGAACCTGTGGCATCTCAGATGCTGCCCAAGGAATAGAGCAGGGTATCATGTGGGTAACTCGGTGGGTCTTACTTCTGAGCAGGCATGCAGAGGACTGTGCTGCTCATAAACAGCAAAAAGGTCACCTGTGATAACCTTGTGTATATGTGGAAAAGGATGGATAGCCAGGCATTTTAAGGTTTTTGCCTTGGCAACCTTGAAATTATTAGTCTAAGAATAAAGTAAAGGTACCCCTGCCCGTACGGGCCAGTCTTGCCAGACTCTAGGGTTGTGCGCTCATCTCACTCTAGAGGCCGGGAGCCAGCGCTGTCCGAAGACACTTCCGGGTCACGTGGCCAGCGTGACAAGCTGCATCTGGCGAGCCAGCGCAGCACACGGAACGCCGTTTACCTTCCCGCTGGTAAGCGGTCCCTATTTATCTACTTGCACCCGGGGGTGCTTTCGAACTGCTAGGTTGGCAGGAGTCTAAGAATAGGTGATTGCTTTTAGGAGTTATAGACTTCTTTTTAGAAGGTTGTTTTGCACTGTTTCTTTTCTTTTTTTAATTATCTATTGATACGTTTGCTGCCCTGGCTCCTTCGAAGGAAGGTGCAGGTATAATGAAGATGATAATCTCACAGACCTCTCCCTCCCTCCTTTTCCAATAATGTGGACCCCCCCCCCAGCCCTCTGATGATGACAAAATCAGGTAAGCAGAAAAAACATCCCTGCCACTTAGATAGAAAGATAATTTATTACGGTTGGAGATCAGCTTATAAAACACACTTGGGGGTAAAATCCCAGAAGGAAAACAAACATTTAAAACAATGTACAACAATAAATTTAAAATTTATAAATGCGATAAGCGTATAGACACTTAAAACTTTAAGAAAAGCTACCGCAGAGAGATGACCCAGGGTCACCCATGGAACCGAGTTTGGGGATTTTCTTAACGAACTAGCTTGGGTCGGGGGATGGTTTGCGCCTTCAGATCTGCACCCCTGCCACTTACTGTTCAATGAACTGGGAGTAGGTTAGCGTGGCGTCCCTCCTCTCAATGGTACAGCTGTCTTCTTCCAATAACGCAGAGTGGCTGCTTGTCAACCTGAGGGGAGAAGGAGTGGAGAAAGGCAGTCCTTAAAATACAGGATATTTTTCATATCCATTTATAGCAGGGGTGAGGAGCCTTTTTACAGCTGAGGGCCTCATTCTCTCAAGGGTAATCTTTCTGGGGGCAGCATGTTGTTATTATATATATATATATATATATATATATATATATATATATATATATATAAATGTGTGTGCCACCCTTCACCCAAAGATCTCAGGATGGTTCACAGCATAAAAATACAGAACTGCCCCCCCCCCCACAGAGTACATAATAAAAACCAAGAACAGAAACAAAACAAAACAAAAACCTCCCCTCCCCCAAACATATTTAAAAGGACACAGAGTGTTACGCAGCCAAAGGCCTGGTTGAAGAGGAACATTTTCACCTGCCACCTAAAGGTGTATAATGAAGGTACCAGGTGAGCCTCCCTGGGGAGAGCATTCCACAAATGGGGGGCCACTGCAGAAAAGGCCAGTTTTCGTGTTGCCAGACCTCTTGTGGAGGAGGCACATGAAGAAGGGCCTCAGATGATGAATGCAGGGTCCTGGTCTTTTTATGCTGGGGTGGGGGCAAGGCCAAACCAACAAAGGGTGGAGACAGAGCATTCTCTCTCTCTCTCTCTCTCTCTCCCTGACACTCCCCATTCCCCTCCGACACCCCCTATTCTCTGACACCCCCACTCTCACTTCCCCTCTCTGACTCCCCCTGAATGAATCAGACCTGAGCACTTGAAAACCAGCTCCAGCTCATTTGTTTCTACATTCTACAGGTCCTGCTTTCACAGTTCTCAAGGCTATTAACACAGTAACATGCTAAAGTGATCACAATTAAAGTACAACAAATAAAGACACGGCCCTAAAGCAGGGAAAGGAGACTGTGCAACAATGAACGAATTAAACAAACAAACAAACAAACAAACAAACAGGGCATTGGTTGAAATTGAGGCAAAAATGTGATACAGGAGGAAGGGAACCTTTCAAAATGTGAGTTCATGCATGAAGGGATTATATATGGATCTCACTGATCCATTTTTTGACTGTGTACCTACTCACCAGCCTCCATCAGTGTCCTGCAATGCTAAATATCCAGGCAGAAGGAAGAGCATCAAAAAGGGGAAGAGCAAAAAGCACTGGCCCCTGGGTAACATCTGCTCCAAAATCCTACACATCTGTCATTCCAAGCAGTGATCCTTTGCAGGCTGAGGTTGCAGTGGGGGAATCTTGAGAGGAACCTCCTTCAGGAAAAACGCTTTAAGGCCAGGTGCTCAGCTGCATCTAGAAAATGGTAGAGTGCGGGAAGCAGTTTTTACACATTAAAAGATCCAGGTTCATATCTACACTCAGCTGCGAAACTTGCTATAAGGAAGGCCATAAGGAAGGTGAACCCTCTCAGCTGATATTGTACCACAAGGGGTGGTTGATAAGATTGGACATGGGATCACTGTTGCATGAGAACTGGCCACCTCAGGGGATCATTCCAAAATACTCATCCAGCAACTCTGGCTGCTTCAGTACACTGCTTAACACCTTTCCTTTCCCCATAATGAGGGGGATTCAAAATGATGTAAAATTATAAAGTGCATGTAAGTGCATTACATTTTCATGCCCATGCCAGAGTGTTCAGATTGTGATAGTGTGTGTGTGTGTCCCCTACTTTACAAAGGACAGCCCTCTGCTGAAGGGCTGCCTGGTCCCATTGCAGCTGAAAGGTAAAAAAAAACACACCAAAGCCCATCAGAAGCAAGAGCAGTGTGGGGAGGGCTTGAACTTGCCCATCCCCAGACAGCAGGCAGACAACTGACCTGGCCAGTCTCCCCCCACTATGGCGAGATGCGTTTTATCCCTGGTTTAAATTACAGCAATTATTTCTAAATTTGCATATATATGCATAAATTGCATAAATTGCTACTTGCAAATTGTAGGCAAATCTGTATCCTCGTTTGCCCCCGCGCAACTCCCGGCGCTGCATTTCCTCTTCCTTAGAGACACGTAAGCGGCTTCATCGGACTGATGGCGAGCAGACGGTCTCTAGACGCTCCGCCCGCCTCTCTCCTCCCTGCATCCCTCCACCTGCTCGACCCACCTGCGTCTCCATCCCTCCCGCTTTACCTCGCATTCCTTTTACCGCGCCGGGCGCTCGTGCCTTGGGAGATCTCGCCAAGCCCCCTGGAACGGGCAACTCTTCCTCGCCCCTTTGGATCTGGGAATTGTAGTCCGTACGTTGCAGCTATTCCGGGAAACGGAGTCCTCACCGTGAGAACATCTCAACCTTCTAGCCAGGCAACACCCACCATTATTTCTCGCGACGCTGGCCGCTTTCCAAGTTGGAAATGTGCAAAAATTAATCCCAGCTGTAGCAGCGCAGGAAAGGAGGAAGGACTACATTACCCAGCAGGCACAGAGGGCACAGGGGTAAGCCAAAGGGAGAACCCCCCCCCGCAAAAGAATGTAGAAAGCCGGCTGTTTTGGTATTGGATACAAGGGCTAAGACTACATCACCCACAAAGCATTGCAGCTGAAACGCGCACCCTTTCTTCTCT
The DNA here is from genome assembly GCF_965153285.1 of Podarcis tiliguerta. Classification (NCBI taxonomy): domain Eukaryota; kingdom Metazoa; phylum Chordata; class Lepidosauria; order Squamata; family Lacertidae; genus Podarcis; species Podarcis tiliguerta. Next base: position 35,277,210 of record NC_139547.1, read on the forward strand.
CGACGCACATGATTTCCCCCTCTGTACTCTTACCAGAGAGGGTGGCGTTGTATGGAAGAGAAAGTAGCATCCCCAACCAGACATATTTTTTGCCCTGCTGGAGAGCTCGTCGTGTTAGAATGTGCCACGACTGGAAAGCCCAAAGTCAGGTTACCTCAATGTGGGCTTGTTTTTCCTAATGCACACCTCCTGGTAATTTGTGATTCAAATAAAATTTGCATTGATGCTTTTGAATTATGGTGCTGGAGGAGATTCTTGAGAGTCCCACGGACTGCAAGAAGATCAAACCTATCCATTCTTAAGGAAATCAGGCCCGAGTGCTCACTGGAAGGACAGATCTTCATGAGAAGAGAAGACTCCCTGGAAAAGACCCTGATGTTGGGAAAGATGGAGGGCACAAGGAGAAGGGGACGACAGAGGATGAGATGGTTGGACAGTGTTCTCGAAGCTACGAACATGAGCTTGACCAAACTGCGGGAGGCAGTGGAAGACAGGAGTGCCTGGCGTGCTCTGGTCCATGGGGTCATGAAGAGTCGGACACGACTAAACAACTAAACAACAAGTGTTGGCCCAGTAGGGGGAGAAATCCAAACACTGAAGTATAATCAAATAGTTTTGGGATCTCTTAAGACTAACACATTTATGGTATAACTTGATGAATGAAGGTACAAATATACATGTTTGTGAGGATTGCAAAGTGAGGTCAGAGGGAAAAGGAAGCACAGAAAAGTACAGGTGGTGACAATTGCCTTATTAACAGGTTAGACTACTGCAACACATTGTACATGGGGCTGCCTTTGAGGGCGGCTTCGAAATAACAGCTGGTGCAGGAAGCATCTGCTAGGCTGTTAATGGGGACAAAACATGAATGCTTCACTCTGGTTCTGGTCTGACTGCACTCTCCACCAATTTGTTTCTGGTCTCAAAAGTGCTGGTATTGACGTTTAGAGCCGTATATGGTTCAGAACACCTATAACCAAAGAGCTGCCATTCCCTTTATGAATCCATAGGGACCCTGAAATTGTCATATGCCATTTTTTGCATGCTTCCTCCAACGGAGGTCTAGAGGGTAGCAATGATAGAACAAACCTTTTCTGTAGTAGATCCCCAGGCGTAGGAAGTGCTCTCCCCAGGGAGGCTTTCCTGGAACCAACTTTATCATTTTGGTAGCAAAGACATCTCCCCCTCCCTGCAGTGGACATTCGGGTACCAGTGACTGGATGCTTACACATTTTTATTATGTATTTTATTCTTTCTGTAGATCACTTGGAGGCTTTTAATTGTGGCAAGCAATTAAAAATGCAATAAACCTAAACAAACCATTCTCACCCAAAATATTTGATAGCACAATCCTTCATCAGTAACTCATTTAAGACATGTAGCATGATATAGTGTGTGCACAGCCTTTATCTTTAAAGCACATTTCCCCCCCTCAAAAAATTATGGACCCTGTAGTTGGTTAAGGGGTTCTTGGGAATTGTAACTCTGTGAGATATAAACTAGAGCCCTGAATTATTTGAGGACAGAATGTGCCTTGAATGTGCTTTAAAGGGATAGTGGGCAGGTAGCTGTAGTCCTTCAGCCCACAAGTGATAGCACTGAACCTCTTGAAATACTGCAATTCAAAGGCTTCACAGTCTGCCTTTGAAGTTCCTTTTCCCAGTAATGGTTACCTTCAGATCAGCTGCAGACTGTCCTGGGAAACTAAAATGTTCCCCCATTGGCTTTAGTAGGGCCAGACAAAAAGTCACAACACAGAAGAGAGCAAGCTTTCAAGTTTCACAAAAGTCTTCCTCAGTTAAGATATATTACACAAAGCCAGAAGTGTGGGCAGGAGAGAAAAAAAGATGTTCCTGGGCATGATGCAAAAGGCCAAGGCTACAATCTGTAACAGCTTTCCAAGGGGGAGCACTCCAGATATTTTAAACTACAATTCCCAAAAGCATGCGTCAAATAACGAGTGTGTGCCGTGTCACCTAGAACGTTAACAACTGCAGTAGGAAGACCACTCTGTGCTTGCATTGGTGCTATTTGAAGAAAAGAGGCAGGATGAACTAAAGCTAAACTTGCAGAAGGTCTCTTTAGAGAACTAGGTATTACAAGCAGGGCCTGCAGCAAAATGTTGCAGGGCATTCCCACCGTTTGAAGTCAAGGATGGGGAAACTGTAGTCCCTTCAGATGTTGATGGACTTCAACTCCCTTCATTGCTGACCATAGATCACGTTGGCTTGATCAACACTTGCAAGACCACCTATTCCCTATCCTTGCTCTAAGCAGAGAGCTGTTGTTCAGGGGCCCAACCAACTGAAACACAAGCTCTGTAGTCCTTTCCAGGCCCTGAAGGGAAGGAAATAGGAACCCCCCCCACCTGTCACAAAAAAACCCTTCTCCTGCTGTGCTAAAAGAATCAGCTGACAGGTGATGCGAAAAACCTATGCATGAAATTAGAGAACCACAGCCATGCAGGGGTGACAATGCCATACTTGTGTTTGCTGATCTGTTATTAGATTCTATAGTCAATGTTAGTCCTACTTAGAATAGACCCAATGAAAGCCCATTTCTATGCACTGGGCAGAAGGTCTGAAGGGGGGAATGGTATATGCACCTGCAAGCTCCCCACTTAATCAGACTTCCTGTCTAAGGCGTGGAGGTCTGGAGGGAAGAGTGGAAGGACAGAGGATGAAGATACAGCCGGTAGGGCCAGCACATATAGCCCAACTCCACCACCTACTCATGATGGGGAGGTCACACAGGCTGCAGCAATGCATATTGCTAGGGAAGAGGAGACAGAGCGCAGGGTTGCTGTTTCAGCGGCAGATGCACATTCCTAGGAATGTTTTGGCATAACTATTAGAAACATTCAGTGCTCCATACTTTTTCTGTTTATTAAGATTCTCCTAAGAAATTACACATCATGCCAAAATTATTATATTTTGAAATTTAAAAAATAAAATCTGTTAAGTGCAACTAGGTAAGCCAAGTGTCTAAAGAAAACTACAGATTGTAACAGGGACATCTTGTGGAATGCCTGTTTTGCTTGGCAAGGTCTGTTACTGCTGTTCTGAATAAGAAATGGAAAATGGGTAGTCTGGCTTAATGGGTTTTATTGGATCAGCTTCTATTGCAGCAGTAATATGCAAGCTTTCTACTTACAAATGGCTCTTCATCTGGCAGAATGGAGGGTAGGAACTATATCACTGGATACATATAAAGCAAGACTAACCCACAATCAACATTTTCCTAGTAGTAGCCTTTGCATGCCTTTTAACATTTCCGAGTGCCTTGAGAGGTCTCCCCTACTACTCTTTTTTGTGTGTCAGCGCAATAGCAGCACAATGGCAAATCCCTCTTTCCCCTTCGTGGCTCTTCTCTGAATCCCATCACTGTTCTCAACAGCTTTGTTCATATCCTATAGGTCAGCTCTATGACTTCCTAAAGGATAAAAGAATGGGATTGGTTAAGGTCCTGGGCAGGGGAGGGACATATGTCACCAGCTCACCCACAAGGACCAGTCTCACAGCTTAAGGTGGAGGGGGAGAAAAAAGGTGAATCCACCTGTGCATATAGTTCTTGCTAGAGGGCTTTATTAGTCAAGGAGAGCTTTTCACACAGGTAGTGTACTTGTGGATGAGGAGTACTTGACCTCATCTCTCTGAGCTGACCCCACGTAGTTGTCCCGCCTGGCAGCGTACTCCCCAACGTTGGGCAGCCCTGGCACCACGCAGCAGCTCAGGGCACTGCGGTAGATACTCATGTCGTGGGCGTCGTACCACTCGTCCGTCTTCTCATCATAGCACTCAACGTTGAACGTTGTCGTGAAGCCGTTGAAGCCGCCCACCACAAAGAGCAGGTCGTCCACCACTTCGATGCCAAAGTTGCTGCGAGGGTTGAACATGGTTGGGATGGTCCTCCAGGTGTTGGCGATGGGGTTGTAAGCTTCTGCGCTCCGAAGGCGGTTGGCTCCGTCAAATCCGCCCACCTGTGAGGCAGCAAAAAGACAGGGAGTCATTTAGAGGAGGAGGAGGTGGCGGCTGCTGCTTCACACCAGGTCAAGCCACTGATCCAGGTAGATCAAGGAGGCACCGTGCAGATGCTGGGCCGAAACTCCCATCAGTTCCATGCAATAGCAGTAATCAGGGCTGGTGCAGAAGGACATTTTATTGCCCAATATAAAGGTCAAGATGGCGCAAGAGGGAAGCTGCCATAGGGGCCAATGACCAGAGAAGAGAGTTGTTGTCATCTGATCAAGTCTTCTGTGCACACTGAAAGCTTGCATAGCACTAGTTTAAATCAACACAAATTGTTCCAGTAGAAGACTTCACTGAGGCATTTGACTCCCTACTTTAAATTACACCTTGGCATGGACTCACTAGATGGCCTATATACAAACTACAATTGTAGCCATAATTGACTGTGGGATAAAAGCAAAGACCTGCTATAGAGGGTTGCTGTATGGGTTACCAATACAGCACTCTAAATGCTTAAATTGGTGTACAACTGCTTGCAACTATGGTTATTCCATAGGCTACAAGCAATCAGGAGAAGGATTCTAGAGCCATCTGCATTGCATGTAGAAGACCCCAGGTAACTCCAGGTAGGACTGAGAAGGAACCCTGCCTGAAACCCTGCAGAGTCAGTCAATGTAGACCACGGGTGTCAAACACAAGGCCCTGCTGCCATCACCACCAGGACAGGCTGCAGCTTGGAGGTCTTAGCGCCAGGCACTGAGACCCCAGTAGCTGCCTGGTGTTGATACCAGGCTGAAAAGATCGCCACACCCCTCAGAAGACCACTAAGATACAGCATTCTTGCCATTTTATGCCTATTCACTTCCTTAAATATATACAGTTCATGAGCAACAGCTTGGCCAGGACTTGGTCTACACCAAACCAAAGGGGGGAAGCATTGTTCCAACGACTTTACCGCCAAAGGGTGCTGCAGGCTTGCCTGCCATTACGGGCACAAAAGGACCCTGGCCTTACTGCGTAGACGTGTTCTCCGTACGCTATCACGCCAATGCCGCTTCGCCTGCTTCTCATGGGTGCGATCAAGCTCCACTGATCAATCTTGGCGTCATACACTTCTGCTGTGAACAGGCACTCATTTCCGTTGAACCCACCACATATATAGACCTTTTTTAAAAAAGGAAAGCAAAAAATAGGTTTGTGAAAATATTGTTGAAATAAATTTGGTGCCATTGTAGAGAGAATTGTTGGCCCTGTCCACTTTACACACATATTGGTTTGATGGCTTTTTAATTGTTATTGTATCCTCCAAAAAAACCCTGGGGATTGTAGTTTGGTGAAAGCACTGAGAATTCTCACAGGCTTCCTAGGCCCCTGGGTAAAACTACAGTTCCCATGATTCCTTGGGAGAAGGAATGACTGTTGTTAAGTGTGATTAATTTTTTAATCCTGGCCTTCCTCCAAGCACCTCAAGGCAATGTACGACGTACCTCCCATGCAATTCTTACAACAACACTGTGAGGCTATGTTAGGCTGAGAGAGAGGGAACGGGACAAGGACACTCAGTGAGCTTTGTGGCTGTGTAGGGATTTGAAGCTTACTCTCCATAGTTCTACTATGACCACCAAACCCACACCAGCTCCTACCCTGGATACACTTGAAAAGTTTGTATCGGGATTTGGGAACTTGTGGCCCTCCAGATGTTGCTGGACTCCATCAGCCCCAGTTGGTATGTCCAATGGCCAAGGATGATGGCCAATGGAGTCCAACAACAGCTGGAGGACCACAGATTTTTCATCACTGGTTTATAGTAACAGAAACCAAGGTTGCTTTTCCTGCTGGAATATCTGGCTGGATAACCTCTCATTGCTTAAGATGTTAGAGCAGGTCTGCACAACTTGCCTTTTATGCCTAATATGATGGTACACCAGCAGCTTAATAGACATTCTGTGTTACAGCCTGCCTGACATTGCAAAGCCAGCTGGGTTTATCTGGCACCTGGAAGGTCAGTTTATGTGGCCGGTGGGCTGCTTCCAGCCAGACGTGGCAGAAATCACACAGGGATTACAAGAAGCCAAATTTAAAAGGACGTTGGAAACTGCCTTACACTGAAACAGACTATTGGTCCATCTAGTTCAGTATTGTTTATACTGACTAGCTGTGGCTCTCCAGGGTTTCAGAGGTCTTTCCCAGTCCTACCTGCAGATGCCTGGGATTGAATGGATGCTTTACCCCCTGAGTTACAGCCTTATTCCTTAAAATTATTTAAGATTCTTAAATATTCGTGCTCAGTTTATGACCCTATATCAGAGGAACTGCTCAAGTATGGATACTGCACCGAAACTGATGGGGTTCACAGGACGCCTGACTGTGAGATTCACTAGAAAAAGCATGTGTGGCTGGCAGTGCTTACTGTTATCTTTTTTCTTTTTTAAAAAAGATCTCAAGTGCTTATTTATTTCATTTCATTTCCAGAGACATAGCTGTTGTACAAAAACAATGAAAGTCTTATGGTGTCTGATGAAGTAGGGCTCTAATTCATAACCACTCAAGTCATAATACGTTTGTTAGGGTTTAAGATACCACAAGTTGCCACCATTTATCTTGCTCTGCTCTTTATCTGACAGTGTTCCCAGAGCGGCAACCAATATAAGCAATAAAAAAGTATATCCATCAATAAAACAATACTGCCAAGCAAACTATCACAATAATAAGCATTGCAAACAGATACTGAAGGTTTTTAAAATCTAACATAAAATACATACAGCATTAAAAGGTCTAGACAGATTTTCATCTGCTACTGAAAATAAAATAAAGATGTTTATTACTTCAGTTGATGGCAGAGAAGGGATGATCTCAAAGGCTGGACAGGTTTTTGCACTGGGGCTCTAAGCTATTTAAGGATGTCTAAGCTATTTAAGAATTGTTATCTGTATTGTTGTCATCTTTACAGAAAGGAACAAAGGCTGGAAAAGAGTTGTAGTTTAGAAAGCAGCTCAGGATGGTGAGGGGCCTTGTGGACATCAGTCTAGCCTCGTTTCCTAATCTTCCCTTAATATTTAATTTCTTCTCTTAGAGGCAACCCCCCTAAAGTTTCACATCTATCCCTGTGACCTGTCAGCCTTAGCAGCTGGTTACCTTTTATAAACAGTGGCCTACTTTCATTCTCATTACCTTTCCATACAGGGTTGTGGCACTTGCATCACTCCTCTGCTCATGCATGGGGGCTATCAAGGTCCACTGGTTGGTCTCGGGCTCATACCTCTCAGCTGTGTTGAGACGCACATAGCCGTCAAAGCCACCCATGGCATAGATGAAGTTATCAAGGACGGTGACACTAACATAACAGCGTCGTGAGTGCATGGGTGCAACCTGGTGCCACGTCTTCTTGACGGGCTCAAATCGCTTGACGCTGTTGAAGTAGTCCACACTGTCAAAACCCCCAATGATGTAGACGTAGCCCTTTAAGTAGGCGGCACCATGGTACGCCCGGGGGCTCTCCTGCTGGCACGTGACATTCACCCAGCGGTCTGCACGGGCGTCATACGTTTCGATGGCATTGGTTGGGCTCCCACCACTCCAGCCGCCAATGGCAAACAAAATGGCGTACGGCAGACGGGGTCTCGTCAGCGGGTTGGTGAAGTCGGAGCTAGATGGTCCGTTCATATTGAGATCGTACATGGCTTTCAGGGCGTCGATAACAATGGGCTTGCACTCCTCGCTATCCTTCACATAGTCATGCATTTTGACATTGTTCATAAAATATTCAGCATGCATCAAGGCCAGGCGTACCTACAGAGAGGGGAGTGAAAAGGACTGGTGCTAAACAAGAAGCCTAATAGGAATGAGGCACATTCCTGCCTTGTTATTCTCAAGTTCATGAGACAGGTCTGTTTCCCCACCATCACTCAGCCTGTGAACCTTGGCCACTGTGTTACAGGAGTCTTATTATGAAGTGGTATCCTCTCAGGAAGGTAGAGGAGTATAACTAAAACTGCATTTAACTGTCTAGCTGTGAGATCACGGTGAAGGTCTCCATGATGACATGAAGAAAAACTATGTTATGCAGAGCTGATGATATGATTCATAACATCCTAATCAATTAGGAGACCAGTTACGAACTCTTTCTTTTTACTGTGATTAACTGCTGCCACTGGAGGATCCAGAGAGCAGCAATCCTCCTTCTACCAACGTAATAATTTTAATGCAGTACAGGCATTAGGACAGCAACTGTTTGGTGCTTGTCCAGCTGATGTCCTGGGACTCAGCAGCATCTCCGGGACGGTTGAAACCCTGGCTGCCAAGGATTCACTGGATCACCAACAGAAGATTCCACCAGCTGCATTAATTGCTGATTATTAGTTTTGCGATGTTATGTATCAGTGACACTACATGGCTTATTGGATATTGTTATTGTACTACTGTATTTATATTTTGATTTTTGAATGAACTGTTTTGAGAAGTGGGGTGTTGTGCATGTGATGCAGGTGCCCTCCCACTGAGCTACAGCTCTCCCCCAAATCATGACGCTTGTATCCTTGTGGTCAGCCAGCTGCCCCAACGAGAAGCCCACAAGCAGGACCTGAGTGCAACAGCACTCTCCCCACTTGTGATTCCCAGTGACTGGTAGCAACAGCAGCCTTTCAATAATAAATACATGAATGAAACTCAGGACATACATAACAGCCCAAGAGCCTCCTAGAGCAGGCCCATGTCCCGTCTAATCCAGCATCCTGCTCTTACAGTGGCCAACCAGAGGACTATGGGAAGCTTGCAAGCAGAGCCCGAGTGCAACAGCTCTCCTCACTTGTGATTCCCAGCAACTGGCATTCAGGAGGCATACTGCCTCTTGCACCAAAGGTAGTACACAGCCATTATATGAAGCTGGTTGGGAAGTTAGCCAGCACTGTAGATCTGGAGACATAAGGAGTAGGATTCAACACCACACTATTACCATCGTTCTGTCAGCTCACACAGTTCTGCTTGCCAGATGGAACAATTCCCCCTCTCCTCCCTGTGTGCCATTTTGGGGGTTCTCCCAAACCACCCCCAGAGCTTATAGAGGAAGGCACAGTGGGGAGAAGGGGGGGGGGGAGCCCTGTAGCACTAATGGGAGTCCTTGCACTGGCTCCTGTTAGCACAAGTATTTAGTTAAATCTGGTCCTAGATACCTGATGGACCCCCAAGATATTTAAAAGGGCTAACCTTAGGGAGCAGGACTGCCATGTGCTGCTTTCGGTTTGTGGGATCGTGGGCAATCCACTTGAGGATGGCCTCGAAGACGGCGTCTTCCTGTTTCACATTGAGTTCGTCCTTTTCAATGATGTCTTTAAACTCATTGACCGAGAGCTCCAGGAATTCAGTAGACGCTTTTACCATCTCCTCAAAGTTGTGCAAGATGAACATATAGGCCGCCTGCCGCAGCTCCGGACAGAAGTAGTACTCTGTGAATTTGCAGATACCAATACAGTTCTCCAGGCACAGCTGGCATTTCATGAAGTCAGAACAAGCCCTGACGATGCCCATCACATTAAATTGGTCGGCAGCCACAAGAAGCCTCTCCACATTGTCCACGGTGATGGGCACTGTCCTTGTGTAGGCGTATTCGATAATGAGTTTCATCATATCTGGGGTTATGCCAGGAATATTATATACTCTCTTCTCTGAGTTGTTCCAGCTACTGGTAAACAGAGCTCTGAAAAAGAACACAACTATTTCTCATTGGTCTTTGTTGCATCTTGGGGTCCTGTTCCTCAAGGGGATGGTGTTGGGTCCACCGGGATCCTCCAGCTAACCCGCTGAACCTCTATAGCAATCCCCACAACTTTTTGGTGCTCATGACAGCAGAAAGCCTCATATTGCTTCTAAAAGTTGAACAGGAATTGACACTACTACAGGTGCCGCGTAATACCCATTCGGCATTTGTAAGAACTCAATTGTTTAGTGTGGCAGCGCTTGCACTTTGGAACTCCCTGGTTATTGAGATCAAGCAAACGCCTTCATGGTACTTGTTTTGGCACCTGCTAAAAACATTCTTGTTTAGACATGCCTACCCAGATGCTTAGAAAGTTGAGGTGATCTGTTTTAGTATTTAGGGCATACCTGCCTGACTAGGAATTCAATGCAAGATTGAGCAACCTTGCACTAAATCCTATGAACAGGCAGCACCTGTCTACAATGCTGACACTGTAACCACACCCATCTTTAGGCCAGACTAAATAAAAACTAAACAAAAAATATCCAGACCAGATTGTCTAACATCAAGTCTGGGGTGAAATAAAAGTTGCAACAGATGGAATGCACATCAAGAGGCACATCATGGCTTCAACCTGTGGACTTGGTTGCCAGTGTAAACTATTGTTGACAATGACAGATCTTAAGTCATGCTGGTGCATTGGCAACTTATTATTTTAGTACTCTACATACCTCAACTGAAACATATTCCAGCTCACATTTGATAACTTCCTTGGGCTAGAAGAGTTGGGTCCTCCTTAGCTACTGGGCTGATAAGATTTTGCTGGGCGACAAGATTTTGCTCCTAAGGCAAGAAGTACCGTCACTTGACTGTATCAGCAAAATCTCAGAAACTGTTACTCAACAGAGCCAACCAGATATTAAACAAAAAACCTGTTTGCTCAAAGAGCACCATGAGTCTCCCAATACAAGTCAGTAATGACTCAGAAGAAGCGTGGGCTCTGTATTTTATCCTAGATGGGCATGAAAAGCCAAGGATGGTAGGGTCTCATTATTCAAGCAAATCCTTGCTAAGGAATCCACTGTTCAAACAAATTAGAAACCTAGACAATCTTACCCCCTCCTGTCTTTTCTACTTTATTCCTATCCTGTGGTATTTCATTAACCTTCTTCTTGACTTATTTGGCTTTGATAAAAGACTCTGCTTCTGAATTATGCTTTTGGATGCCATTTGGCATCCCCTTGACTTGAAGACACAACCTGAAACTATTAATTGGTGGACATGAGTTAAGAACACACTCATTTACCTTTTAAGACAATCTGATTAAATGTTGCTGTAACAGAGAATGAAAGTTACATTACAATATGGTTCTCAACTATTCTGGTAGTTTAAAAAAACAAAAAAATAAAAAACCTATTCTGGTAGTTTTTGATTTACTAAATTTAACATTTAAATGGGAACCTATTCGGTGGTTTTGGCAATATGATCACTTATTTGAGTTTAATTGATCAGTTAAAAGGCAGATGAACAACTAATAAATTTCAACTGCCTGTCAACCTACTAATTAGTGGTTATGACTTCCACACAACTGCAATCTGGGATAGAGAGGGTGAACCAGCAGCCAACCACATCTTTGAAGACAGCAGGAACTCAAGCTTCTATTACTGAATAAAATGAGCCCTTAAATCAAGACATATTCATGGGAATTTTGCCAGAGAAACCAACTCTTGCCTGTTTGAAGCACTGACCTAAAATAGGAGCTGCAGCTACAGAGGATGTTCTTGTGGGCATTGAACTCGCACCCATTGACCTTGATGATCACGTCACAGAGCTTCCCTTCCAGTCGAAGTTCGTTGAAGACTGTACAAGCCATCGCACTCATCTTCCTCTCCATGTGGCGGTGGGAGTACCCCGCCGAAGCAGAGGCATCATCCATTTTTTCAAGGTGGGGGGAGGCAGCACAAAGAGCTGCCAGGCCTTCCACTTAACCCTCCTCTTGGAAAAAGGGTGTGATTGATTCAGAGGTTCCAGAATCCCTCCCATAATGAGACCCTTGACATGACCAGGTTCTAGAATCTTGGCTGTCCTCTGAAGCAAAGTGGTCCTGCTCACAGTCGATAGCAGCATCTGAGGTTTGGATACCCTTTCCCACACAATTTAAAATAAACTTATGCGTAGACAGCTTTTGACTCACAGTGGGCCACGATTTAAACAGGGTGAACCAGAATGTAATCTGTTCATGATTGTCCTAATTTACATCCTGAGATATTAAAAACCATTTAAATAAAATGGCAGCACATTATATTGAACACTGAAACAGTTCTTTTGCATATGATATGAATGCTGGCTGCTTCTGACCTAATCCATATTTAATTTTTCAACTCACCAACAGATTATTTTTACATCTCCTAAGGGCATGGTATGAGATATAAAGCTTAGAGCAGCAGCATGGGCATAAGGTAGGAATAACTGGCCAGGCAAGCAGCACCAAGATTTAGGGATCATTTGGATCAATAATCTGAATTTGACCAACTATGCTATCCTGTAGCATGGAAGGCTGATGTTTCAGATTAAATGGAAAGAATAGCAATACCAAAGACCAGGGCGAAAACAACAATATGGTTTGACTTGGCACTTGTTAGATATTATGTGCAGTAGTTCCAATTTGCCTTATGTTAATTTATAAGTTGGTATTGACCTTTAAAGCCCTTTAGGGCCAAGATCCTGTTGGATCGCCTATCGCCTCAAGAGACTAGGCACTGACATCATTAGGTGCTCCCACCACAGAAGATGTAGCTGTACTTTTTGTCTTCTTATTGCTGCTAGGAAGACCAATATGCCAAACTAATGCACTGGGAGTAAACTCCACTGAACATCATGGGACTTACTTCTAAGTAATAGTCATAACCATTTGTTCCTTGACTTGCAGAAGCTCATTAAGATGATCTTTAGAGAACTCCAGTTCTTGCATTTTATCAGTCTGCAATTTACTACAAAGTTCTAAAAGTGGTAACAAATATAGTATTCCCTTGCTGGCCAGTGGTTTATGCTCTGCATCTGGGAGCAGGAAATTTAAATGTTGCTTAAAATTATACAGCTGAATACATATCCTGGAAAGAGATTTCCTCTTTGAGGAAGAAATTCAGATGCTGCGCCATAGCTCACTAATTTTAGGAGCATTTCTGCAAAAGGATTCGGGAACTCTATAGAAAGCAGCAAGCAGTAAAGTTCACTGTGTTCTTTTAATTCAGTATAAAAAGTGGAATGAAACTCAAAAGTGTCTCATGGTGCCATCTTGGCTCATTAAGAAGTAGGTTTGTGCAGAATCGTGATAACAAAACAAAAAAATATTATGCAGCAGTAAAAAAGGGGGAGGATGTAAGTGACCACAAGCTTTCAAGAAGAATCGCCTGAGCGTTTAAAGTTTCACTGCTTTTTGTGAAGTAATGAAAGTCACTTTTCCTTCACAGTATCCTACTCACTAAGTTCTCTTGTGCAACTATGCCTCTAATGCCTCCCATAAACAGAGCTCAGTGCCAGTTCTAAGCAGCCAGTGCGTCAAGGTTTTGCTTTCCAGCGGACAAAGACTCCCATTAGGTTCAGGTGTATTCACAGAGGTGACCACAGCCTGCAGGGCAATGGGAACTGGTCTCCAGCCATTTCATGATGTGCTGCAGGTGGCCACCATGACTGCAGCCCTGGCACCACACGAACAGACCCTTCACTACGTGGTGGCACACAGCGCACATGCTGGCACACTGCCGACATCTGAAACGAGACCACAGAATGAATCAACCAGAAGAAAATGACTTATCTTTGCAGTCAAATGCAACACAGATCCTGGAACATAAGAGTCCCAATGAGAGCTAACATGATTACTGATGGAGAAGGAGTAGGGAGACCCAGGTTCAAGTCCCTCACTCAGCCATGAAGCTTCAGTCAATCACACTCACTCATCCTAACCTACTTAGTTGCATGAATAAAATGGTGCATGGTCATGTGTGAGAGAAACATGCAGGCCAGCCTAAGCTCCTTGGAGCAAAGGTAGGATATAATTGTAAGAAATACAAAAAATAAATAGAATGTGATAAGCAGTTGTAGTCTCTGCAGCTGGTAGGAGCATGGCTCACCTGAAATTATATACCAATTCATTTCCCCCCACTATTGGGAGGTGCATTACTGGGATGCATGAAGTTCGCAAGAGGTATAGATAAGAGATCCATTCTAGACCACATATACACAACTTGTGACCCCTGAACCAGCATATCAGTCATGAATCGGGAGCTCAAAAAACATCTGTTTTGCTGCCTTCTTATAACTGCGTTGTAATCAGGTGTCTGGGATGTCTCTGTTGGCTTGATGTACCATAAATTGTTGAGGTCTGTTCTAAATTTCTGTATTCCATTAATAATAATAATAATAATAAATTTTATTTATATCCCGCCCTCCCCAGCCGAAGCCGGGCTCAGGGCGGCTTACAACAATAAAATAGTACAAACAACACTCTAAAATCATTCATTATAAAATTAATTAATTACACTTCGTAAACTGCTTGAAAAAGGATGTAAGCAGTTGTGAAGTGATTTTGTTTCCCAGGAATTTTTAAAAACACTTTTGCTATACCACTGTGTTGAACCAAAGGCGAGATGTTCCAGAAGCTCTGCAAACACCATCTTGGTAGTAAAGATAACACTACAATTAATTGGTAGTTGTTGCAATAATGAGCTGATGTATGTTTATATTCACTTGCTTTGATATATGCAAATTGGCTTGCTTTAATGCTATGCTTATCTGTGGACCCTGGAATGCTGGGCTCTCGGCCCAGAGAGGGGAGCTATCTGTAAGCCTTGGATAACTGCTACCTATGGCCCCACCAGCCAGGTGTTATGGGAGGTTCTGGGTAAAATGACCTATGCTGCTTTGTGCATAAAGGATGTATATACACATTTGCTTCGGCAGTGACAAATCATAACAACCTCTCACTGTTGTGGTGTCCATTCCGCATCTGTAAAGGCAGTGAGGCTCTGCACATTGTGTTGTAAATTTACACTTTTAAAAAATAAAGCACCAGAACTGGCCATTCTGGCATTTTTTTACATCCTTCTTTGAATCAGTCCACTATCATAGGTCACATCATATGATCTCCTATAAAATGAGTAAGGAACACCTAGCTTCAAAAGCCTTCATGTAATCTGAGTGTGGGGTGGTAAAATGATTTTTAGCTCCTAGAAAACAAAATCACTTCTAGCTTCATTTATCAGGAAGTATGTATGCGAAAGGTTACTTAAAAGAGGAAAGATAATTTAAGATGCTTTGGGTGCAGGAGATCCCAGTTTCAATCCCCAGTCCTGAAGGCTGGAAAACACCCCTGCTTGTGATCTCAGAAAGCTACTTCCACCAGAGTAAGCAATTTCAGATCAGATGAACAGTTGTCCGACTTGGAATAAGGCAGATTCATATAATTATTCTCAGTATGTCACAAAACTAAAACCTCTATATGTGCATACATGCACACAGTGTGTCTCTGCACTGGCCGCTCACCTGTCACAAATCCAGCCTTTGTTGCTCATGGGTCTTTTGCAATTGCTGCAGTTGATGTGCAGTGTGGTGGAGGCCTGGTTGAGGCAGTTGATGGCTCTGCACGTGCTCAGTTTGATCACCTCATTGGAGATGTTCCACAGCTGGAAGCGCTGCAGCAAGTCAATGTATGAAGTATACCAGTGTTCCTGTGGGGTTTTAAGGCATTGCACACAAGTCACATACAGTATTCGTCTCCAGAAATCTCTTTCAACCTCTCTCTTGAGACTCAAACCCTTTATTTTATTGAAATGCTCATATATTGCCTTTTCTTTTTTTTAAAAAAAGATGCACTCAGCTACTTTTTTAAAAAAGAAGTTTATGAACAACTTCTAATGCAGGTGAAATAGAACGCAAAATTCATATGGATCTTTCAATGTTCCTCTTCCGCGGATGGATATTTTTAAGTTGGCCCTGGCCCGTCAAATTGGAAATAACTGGCAGGTGTGTTTTGATAGCCAGACAATCTAGACCAACTCCACTTAATATACTACCACAAGTATTAACATGAAGAGCGCTATTTTATTTCACACACTTGCTGCCTTTCAGTAAACATGGAATTCAAGGCGGAGTATAAATGGATCCTGGGCAGACTCCCACCCAGGCCTTCACCAGACCCAGACCTCCTCATGGCCACTGCCCATTCCACATGCCTCTCCTTCTGTGCCTGATCAGCACCAGCTCTGATAGAGACAGAGGATAAGTTGTGCAGAGCTTACTACTCCTTCTCTTTGTATCTCTTGCTGCTTGCTCACTTGGGGAAGGCAGGTGAATAGGCAGCAACAGTTAGGAGAAGGCGCAGCAGGATAGGAGTGTTTGTGGATTGGGATGGGCTCCTTATTGCGTGTGCAGCTTTCAGCAGGTATCTGGTTATTATGACCCCCAATCCTAATCCTAAAATATAGAACAGGGAGGTACCTGTGCCTGGTCATCAATCTCCTTCCGGATACGATCCCCCAACACGATAAGTACAGACACCGCCATCTGCACATCCCCCTGCTCAGCATAGAAGAGCAACATGTCACAGACAATGGGACTGAAGAAGTCAGCAGGCAGACGGCTGTCATAAAGAGAGTGAGAGATGGAGATCAGGGAGAAAGATTCCACAGGTGTCAGCGACACAGTCTCTGCCTCATTGCCACTGACATGTGGGGAGTCTGCTTTGTCTTGTAAGTGATCCAGTGCAGAGGGATTGTCCACAATCTCATGACGCAAAGGGAAGGCCTCCTGGGGAAGGATGTACTCTTGCTCCTCAGCTGTTAAGAAAACATGGACCCGTGAGAGGGAAGGCAGACAGGGAAAGATAAACAATTCCACCCAACACAGAAAGGGGAACAGGAAGGACCAACAGTTCTCAAGAGTATATACACTCACTGTGAGGATTCTCATGGTCTATCATGTACAGGTCATCTTCATCTCCTTCCACATCCCCAAGGAGATAATCTGCAGGGACATCACTGCCTTCAGTCTCTTCATTCTCTAGACATCCAAGAGTAAAAAAAAAAGGGAAGCAGAGAAGGAAGTGAGAAATGGTTCTTAGGTTTCTATGCAGGGTTGGGGGAAAGGTATGTGTTCCTCCTCTGTCACCATTCTCACCATCGTTATTGATCAGTGTGGAGGAAGAATCCATGAGGATGTTTTCAGGTCGGTTCTCTCCCTTGCTCCTCTCCATCCTTGACTCACTGCCTATCCCAGAAGGAATATCTTTCAAGTTAAAGCTGGAAGGGAAACACAGATCTGTGTTAGGTAAAACCTGTTGCTTCCCAGCTTCCCTTCTACATTCCGGCACCCAAGTCCCCCACTGGTTGCAATTCCTGGTAATCAAGTAACCACACAAATATTGTATCATTAAGATTTTGAGTTCAATTTTTCTCACGGCTCACATGAGAACCTACTGAAAGACCAGTAGCACTTCTGAACTTATCAGCAAGGTGCATTTTTTCTGCCCTGGAGTATGCCCTATTTCCAAGAGCTCAAGAGTGGAAATGTGAGTCTTCTCACTTTTATCCAGATGAATACTCTACCTAATGCAAATGGTGCTGGTAATGTGTAAATAAGACCTCTCATGCAACCAGCCCACCTACATTTGCCACAGTCAACATTCTACCTCCCATCTCACAACCAAGATCAAGGATGCTGAAGCCTTTTTTACCTGTTCATGAGTGGAAGGCTGGAACTACTTTTCCCAATGCTGTGATTAAGGTTTGAAGAGGGCACAGTGCTAGGGCTAGAGTAAATAATTCGGAGCATGGTCCATGTCTGAGCAACCTGACAAATAAGAGAAAGAACAGAAAGAGTTAAACTATCAACAGCCACATCTTTCAGCTAAAGAAAAGGAATAGAGGCAAATGAGACACAAAGAGTGAGGTATTGGGCTGGAGGCCACCACACACCACCACAACAATTTCAGGTAATGTCTTATGGGAGAGGGGCTGACTCCTCTTTACATGCCAGGAAACTCCTAGCTCTCTCTCAGGAATTTCAGGACTGAGACTTAGTTCACAGCAGAGGAATAACACATGCAACATCAGCCTCTACAACTGGTAAAGTAAAGTCCAGTCGCGGACAACTCTGGGGTTGCGGTGCTCATCTCGCTTTACTGGCCGAGGGAGCCAGTGTGCAGCTTCCAAGTCATGTGGCCAGCATGACTAAGCCGCTTCTGGCAAACCAGAGCAGCGCACGGAAATGCCGTTTACCTTCCCGCTGGAGCAGTACCTATTTATCTACTTGAACTGCGTGCTTTTGAACTGCTAGGTGGGCAGGTGTTGGGACCGAACAATGGGAGCTCATCCTGTCGCGGGGATTCGAACCACCGACCTTCTGATCGGCAACTGGTAGGAAGTACAGTATCTCTGGATTGGTAAGATCTCTTATAAAATACTACAAGTATAGACTTCTGCTCACTACACATTCTGCTTGTGCCACTTAAGGCAGGAATGGAAACTTATGGCCCTCCATCAATTGCACTCAAGGCAGACTCATTGGAATTAAAATTAGTCTTGACTATTCATTTCGATGGGCCTATTCTAAGTAAAAGTTACTTGAATAGAACCCCACGTGTTACTGTACAGTAACTCCCATTATCCTCAGCCACTGGCCACACTGGTTGAAGCTGATGGAAACTGGGAGTTCAACATCAGAAAAGCCATAGTTTCCCTGCACTTGACTCAAGGCTCTAATTCAGGCCCGTGTTCTGGCTTCATCACAGGCCACCAACTTCAGCAAAGTGACTTCTTGTACCCTGAGTTGAAGGTTTGGATTCCAATACAGTCAACCACGGCATCTCCTTCCTGGGTGCCCATTGGGACTAGGATATGTTGTTGCCCCCTCCCCAAATCTACCGAAGTATAAGCGAATAACCCCTGCACAAAGGGAGCCCTTACCTGGTTGCGCTTGAGCTCTTTGGCTACTTTGGCATTATGGTCACACAGCTCTGCCAGCGGTCTCCCTGTCAGCACATACTGCTTGGCGGTCCGCACAAACCAGTCCATGCTACCAGCATCGCACTCTGTGTCCGCTTCAAATACACTTAGGGCACTGGAAGAGGAGATGAACTCAAACTGTTCTGTGGGGTCTAGCTTGCGCTTGAAGAAGATAGGATGGCGCCGATCACGCTTACGGTTAGAATCAGAGGAGATGAGGCTCTCCTTGGCAGCAAAAGCCAGGTCTCCAAAGAGGCTGTAACAAAGCCCCTCAGGGTTAGCCCGGTCAATAGGCTGGATGGCATCCTTGAAGATATGCTGGTAAAGAGTGCTATCCTTAGAGCCAGACAAGAGGAAGTAAGGATCGTGGAGATGACGCCACACAATCCCTGTGGTGACATCTTTGTGTTCCTCAAACATGGCAGAGGGGATGAAAGGCCGACGTACATCCCACACATAGATGTTGTGGTCCACCATCATGGAGCATGTGGCAATGTGGTGTTTGCATTCAGGCCGCCACTTGACCCTTGCCACAGAGGCTATTGTCTGCACACAGTATATCTCTTTGGCCCGGTTGGTGTTCATGTCCCAGACCTTTACCATCTTATCTCGGCCCCCTGTGGCCAACCAGCCCCTAGATGAAGAGAAGAGAAGCTTAAGTGGCCAGTAAACAGTTCAGCAACCACCACTTTTCGTATACATGATCTACACTGACCTTATACCCAGCTACCAACTCACAATACTGCTAAAGCATGAGGGGCTAACCTGTAGCCCTCCAAATATGTTCAACTACAACTCCCCTCATGCCTGACCAGCAGTCATGCTGGCTGGAGCTGATGGGAATTGGAGCCCCCATGTCTCTACTCCTGAGGGCTTATAGTGAAGTCATCAGTGACAGTGAGGGGTGGGGTAAGCACACATCCCGATCCTTGCTCTCACACACCTGTGTGTCTTCTTTTCTTATCTGCATGACAAAACCCTCATACATCCCAAAATGCTGTTGGGCTACAGCTCCAATAAAACTTAGCCAGCATGGCCCCTAGTCAGGAATGACTGGAGCTAGACGTCAGCAACATCTGAAAGGCCACAAGTTAAGAACCTGTGCTGCAGTTCTTAGCCTAGAATTTCAAATTTAGGAAAATAATTTATACAGCATACTAACAAAAACAAGCTCTTGGAGGAAGAGCTTTGAGTTTTCTAAGATGCATTTCTATAATATAATGCTTAAAAACAAAGCACTGCACAGAAGATTTTTACTTGAGGAAGGCAATCTCAAGAACAGTAAGTTCTCCATGGCTGTCTAAAATAATGTTTAAAAATAGGAAGGGAAAACTGCATATTTAGGAAGGTAGAATGTTCCATGGGCAGGGTACAGAGAAAGAAAGATGAGCTACAGAACAGAGAATCCTAGTGCACAACATGAGATGGTGCCAAAGGGAAAAAAGGAGTGTGCACAAGAATAAAGTCAGATGAGGATATGCTTGAAGACAAAGAACAAAATTTTAGTGCAGAATTCTAACCCCTGCAGTCCACACCTGTCTTCCGGGTGCCAATCGCAACAGAATACGGGCCCATTATGGGCTGTGAACATCCTCTCGTAGCGGTCAGGCCGGCGGATGTCCCACAGCTGAACATTTCCATTCTCAAAGGTTGCAGCAAAGGTAAAGTAATCACGTATACTAAACTGGACGTCACGGACACTTTCTGATTGACCTGAAAGATAATGCAACAGACAGCATATTTAGCAAGTTTCATATCTGGCAGCTCATCTAGATGACACTCACCATTTGTAATCATACTCTAGCACAACAGATTTCAGGCTCAAGGGCCAAATCAGATTCTCTCTCAATAATTTGGTCACACCTTGCTTTTGGCCCAGCCCCAACAAACTCATAGCATTGCCTTTTGACTAGGTGTAACTAGTAAACACGGGACACGGGTGGCGCTGTGGGTAAAACCTCAGCGCCTAGGACTTGCCGATCGCATGGTTGGCGGTTCGAATCCCCGCGGCGGGGTGCGCTCCCGTCGTTCGGTCCCAGCGCCTGCCAACCTAGCAGGTCGAAAGCACTTCTGGGTGCAAGTAGATAAATAGGGACCGCTTACCAGCGGGAAGGTAAACGGCATTCCGTGTGCTGCCCTGGCTCGCCAGATGCAGCTTGTCACACTGGCCACGTGATCCGGAAGTGTCTGCGGACAGCGCTGACTCCCGGCCTATAGAGTGAGATGAGCGCACAACCCTAGAGTCTGGCAAGACTGGCCCGTACGGGCAGGGGTACCTTTACCTTTAACTAGTAAAAGGTACTCTTGACCATTGGTGAGAGTGTTAAGAGTCAGGCATGGCAAATTCAGAAATGACTCCTTACCTGAGAATGTGCTAACAGAATCTTTCTTGCGCAGGTCAAAGCATTTCATGTAGCCATCCTGGGAGCCACTGAGAAGCATGTACACCTCCGTGGGGTGGAAGCACACCTTGTTAACTGTTCTTTTGTGCTCGGTAAAGAGCTGGTCCTGCTTGTTACGAGATGGTTTGCCAAGATTCCAGGTCACGACAACGCCATTGGTGGCTGCTGTGGCCAACAAGTTCTCATCCATCTGGTGCCACACCACGTCGGCACAGCTGAAGTTGAGGGATGGCTTACGGCCAACACGCAGGTTCAGCTTCTCCACAAATTGGTCTTCTTCTATAGAGTAGATCTTAAAGATGTTACGCCCAGCTACCACTACCTGGGCAGCATCACGACATACACTAATGGCATTGGCAGGGGCATCCAGGTGGCAGAACATGGTCCGTCCAGTGATGGTATTGCCACCGAGGGCAGTGGTCACTCTAGCCATTTTCTCCATGGCTGCCTTCTGAGGGGCTCCCTGTGGTTCTGAGGGATCTCCCAATGACCACAGAGCAGGATCTTGATGGACAACTTCACAAAATTAAACTCAATCTTGCAAGCTCCTTATCACTAAAGCTTCATTTAAAAAAAGGAATATTCAGCACTTGAAATAAGGTCCTACCCAGAAATGGGCAGCATCTTAACACAAGGAAATGTCATGAAGTGATCACATAAAGCCAATGCTTACAGCTCCAGAGTTAGTTGCAAGCTCTTCTAATTTGCATTGAAAGCTTACTTGGCTTTAGGTCTACCTTGTTTGGAAATTTATTTGTAAACCATCAAGCACTTCTTTTCATACATTCAAGCAGACTCTTGACAGAAACTTTTCAATTGCAGGATAGCTTCTGACCGAAGAAATTCAGCAAAGTTCTGAAATACAAGACAGAATTGTTCAGGATGCAGACCAACACACACACACACAGAGAAAATTAGTTAAGCAATAAACATCTCTCTCAAAGCATTGGACACTGAAACAAGACCAGTACCCACCATTGTAGAAGTTGCCATTTGCTTCTGAGAAGAACCTGCATAAAAGAAACTGACACACCACTAAAGGCAAATGTTTTAATATCTTTCATACTTTATTTATTTGTTGTCATCCATCTGTCTCAAGAGAAATGGAGTGCGCCTCCGGGGGTTAAGTCAAAGTGCTGGAGAATCACAGCACCTGCCGCGGCTGCAGAGACCAGCAATTAACAACTGCTGCCCCCCCATTCTTATTGTTGCATTAGCAGCACCAAAGTGACCTCCCTAGGGTACAAGCCTGGGCAGTGTGCATGGAGGTCCTGGACTGCCCAGAGGACAAGACACCCCCCCTGCCTTGCTGATGTGGTACAAAGAGAAGAAGAACAATATGTTTGGCACCAGCTTGGCTGCAGGAGTTGCCAGAAAGTATACAAGACGACATCCAACCAACCGCCTTAGGGACTCCACTCTGGATTTGTGTAGGGTTTACTTCTTGGCCTTTTCTTTTCCCAAATATGTCCTGCAAGGCAGCAGGTAATTCATTTATTTACTGAATATCCCACCTTTTCCTCACTTGAAACTAGGGCTGAAAACAAGCGCTGCAGCCCCAGTTGAATATATTGCTGGGAGGGATCAACTTTAATTGGGAAGACTGACAGTTAATGGCACATGTATTTTTGGGATCATCCACACTAACCTTTCCAGTAGTGATGTATGGAAGTGAGAGCTGGACCATCAAGAAGGCTGATCGCCGAAGAATTGATGCTTTTGAATTATGGTGTTGGAGGAGAGAGTCCCATGGACTGCAAGAAGATCAAACGTATCCATTCTTAAGGAAATCAGCCCTGAGTGCTCACTGGAAGGACAGATCCTAAAGCTGAGGCTCCAATACATTGGCCACCTCATGAGAAGAGAAGACTCCCTGGAAAAGACCCTGATGTTGGGAAAGATGGAGGGCACAAGAAGAAGGGGACGACAGAGGATGAGATGGTTGGATAGTGTTCTCGAAGCTACCAGCATGAGTTTGACTAAACTGCGGGAGGAGGTGGAAGACAGGAGTGCCTGGCGTGCTCTGGTCCATGGGGTCACTAAGAGTCGGGCACGACTAAATGACTAAACAACAACACACTAACCTTTTGCCCTGCACTTTCCTGGTCCGTGTCCAGGCACCCCCGCCCCTCTGCCACTTTCCACATGAAAACCCAATCTGTACCCCTAAATCGGAGCAAACAGCAATTCGGGTTTTAAGTGGATTTGCTCCGATTCAGCAATAAAGAGCAGGTTTTTGCGGTTTGGACAGGAAGCTTTCAATTGTGGAGCAGTGCCTAGAAATGCAGAGCAAATGTTAAGTGTGGAAGTAACACGAGTCTCCTTATGATGCAATAGATTTGCAGATCTGGACCACTGCTTTAATGGAAAGTGAACAAATTGTACCTGAATGCTACACTATCAAAAAACAAAGCAACTTTTTCTGAAGTTTGGCATCTGTTTATTGAATACATAAAATTAAAGCAACATGACCAGCAGCCGCCCTCTTCTCACGGTTTCCTTTGGAAAAAAACTATTACATATTGGATAACACGCTTATGAAGAACAATAGTCTGGAATTATAATGCTATTTTGTTGTAATACTACCCTCCTCCCTCCCTCCCCCCTTTCCCCTATATCGTTGTGACCATTGTTTTTTTGCGTATTGGAAATGAAAGCAAGAACGATTACCCAAAAATACAAATAAAAAAGCCAACACCACAGATTAAAGTTTGCTTTAAAACTGAGCTTTGGTTAATTTAAAAACAACAACAAACCAACCCGCCATGCAATGTATTCAATCCAGCATTTCCTCACCCGTACATGTCTCGGGAGCTGAAAAAGATGCGCTGCATATATAAATACGCAGCAGTTTTAGTCCCGCGCGAGGCCTACCCAGCCTGGCCTGGCTTCCCTCAGCCCTCCACGAGCGAGCGCCGGCCGAGGCGCTGAGGTAAAAAGCAAAAGCAAACGGGCGGCATCTCACCTGGCAGCGGGCCGAGGCCGCCAGGCCAACGGTTTCACCGATCGCTGCTCCCGCGGCCACTCCTGGCGGGGCCTCCGTCGCTCAAGGCAGCCGCCTCTCCTTCCGCCGCGGAAACCCGGCCCGCCTCGCCCGGCCCCTTCCGCCACCGACCAGGCCGCTCCGCCCTTGCTTGCCTTCCCGCCTGCCGGCCCCCCACCCTGGCCGCGCCGCCTTCTCGGCCCTTCGTCTGCGAGCCCGCGGGGCGTTGGGCGGGAGGCTTCCTCATCGCCCCCGGCTGCGTTTTCCCGCAGGATCGCGGGCGGGGGGCGGGGGCGGGAATCGCGTTTTTCAATGCTCCCGTGTATTTTATTTATTCCTTTTTAATCCTGCAGGTAGAAAACTAGCACAGCAGGGAGTGGTCTGGGTTAGCATCGTTCTCCCTGACCTGCTGCCTTTCTTTTTGGAGGGAGGTTTTCTTTGAAAAACATGCAAGCCTTGAAATAGAATCACCCCATCCGGAGTATGAAATTGGTTTTCACTGGTTTTAAAGGTCCCACATTTTTGGTACCTGGATGCAATCCCCGCCCCAGATTAAAACTGGGTTTTATTGGTAGTTTCGTTGTTCTGTATGGGACAATGACAATAAAGATTATCGTGTATAATGGTTGCCACCACACTGGATGAGAGCCTGATGGAAAGCTGTAAGGTACCTCTTACAGTTGCTTCTGGGCAATAGCCACGCATTGCGACACTTCCCTCCTGCCATCTCTGTCCGCTATTGCTCCACCTGTATCAAGGAGTCTTTGGTTCTCCTTTTCTCCCCTGAGATTCTGTTGCTCATATTTTGACTGAGTGGGAGATCAACGCTGCACGGAGGGGAAAGGCCTGAGCTTTGTATGCAGAAGATCCTAGGCTCAATCCCCCGGCATCTCTAGGCGTAGGACTGCGAGTCACACAGTTCTGAAACCCTGGAGAACTGCTGACAGTCAGTGTAGTCAATACTGAGTTAGATGGACCAGTAGTCTGACTTGGCATCCTACCAGACTTTTAGACTACATCTGAAGGCAGTCCTGTTTAGGGAAGCTTTTAATGTTTGATGCATTACTTTATTTTAATATTGTGTTGGAAGTTGCCCAGAGTGGCTGGGGAAACCCAGCCAGATGGGCGGGGTATAAATAATAAATTATTATTACTATGTTCACAGGGCTTCAACACTCCAGGAGGACATATCGGGGAAATGCTGCATCCAAAATAGTGGCTTAATTTTGCAAGGAACCCTTTAGCCCCTTGCATTAGTGTGCCACCTTATGCAGACTGGGAACAACTGTCATGGTGAAAGTCCTACAGTACACATTTTTGTGTAGGCAAAAATATGCAAACCATGCATTGATGTAGGCAGGGAGGGGCAGCTGCCCCCTCAAATCAATAAAAATCGATAAAGGTACATAACAAACTGAGGTTCTGCCCCCTCCCCCAACAAAAGGCCTGCCCCTCCCCAACAAAAATCCTGGCTACACCCATGAAACAATGTGTGTATCATCACATGTGATGCTCACAGGCGCGTGTTTCCCAATGCATGGACATTCATTTGGAAGTTGCACGTTCTTTCTAGCACAGGAAGTCCTCCTTTCCCCCCTTTTATATAAATGTTTTGTGCAATATGTGATGTGGCCCTGTTTTACTGGGGATGCTGTACATTGAGCAGTAGGCTGGACGAGGGCTGCATACACATCAAATATTTAAAGCACATTACTTTTCCAAATAATCATGGGAACTGTGGTTTGTTGAAGGTGCCGGGAATTTACCTCTGTGAGGCCTAAACTACAGTTCCCAGGATTCTGTAATAATAATAATAAGTAGAAATAAGTAATGCTCTTCAAATGTATGATGTGGACACAGGTGTCTTACAAGGCACCCACCAACTCTCTGATTCAGCCCTGTGCTGTTAGATCTTGAATTTGCACAGGTAAGGTGGTCAGCTTCAAGGATATTTTCATATACATTACCATACAATGACATGGGTGTAAAAAGTAAATCAGATATTCTGTATTTTTAAATTTTTTAATATATATTTTTATAAACAGATCACGTGATAAAATAGCACAAGAAACACTTACCAAATATAAGGTTATATCTTCAGAATATACAGGAGAAGGAGGCTTGTATGTACAGTAAGAAAATGGTTTTCAGAATTTTATTTTTCTTTCCCCTTTTTATAGTAATTTGAAACATCTCAGCTTCAATAGCTTTAAATAATACTTTGGGCCAGTGGACACTTTAAAACAGGGGTGCTAAGGAGAATGGCAGGCACAACCCAATGAAGGTGTTCCTTTGCACAAGCCCGGCTAAAATGAATGAGCAATTCTCACTGGTGTCAATGCGGCTTGCCCAGCAGAAATTCCTAACGAGTTATGCCCTAAATTTGGACCGATACATTGTTAGAACACTTGCATGAAGTGGAGTTACCCTTCTCAGGGAGCAATCCTATATCCACTTATTTGGGAGTAAGCTCCACTGAACTTAGTGGGACTTAGTGTACACAAGTAAATCAGGATATTGCAGTTGTATAGAACAAGTGTCTGATCTTAAGCACATTTTGATCCTTTCTTTATATCTTTCCCGTACAATCCCCCCCCTCGTGTCTCTGCCTGATACCTTTCCTCATCTCTTCTTTCATTGAAAGGCCCAACAGTGCACATGGAATGTTCCACATCTCCTAATCATATTTAAGAGAACATTTCCCTATGTTTATGAGAATATTTTGCTTTCCTGTTAATTATGCTTCTCTAAATGTGGATATTATCAGAAATGTAAAGGGATATAGAAATGATTCAAATAAATAAATAAAATTATTGCATTTGGATTTTCACTCTCTTGCTCTTCCTAGCATACATATATGTATTAAAAATTATATTCTGTTCTCATCTAATCATGGTGGAGCAGTATATTATTCACTTTAACCATGGTTAGCTCCAGGGCTTTTTTTTTTAGCCAGAATTTGCCGAAACTGAGTTCCGGCATCTCTAAGGTAGGCTCCATTGCCATTTTAAGAGAATAAGGGAGGCATTCATAGTGAGTTTCAACACCCCTTTTTCTAGCAAAATAGCACTGGTTTGCTCAAACCAGAGTTTGCAAACTGAAAGGCTTAAAGCTACTACCTAGGCTGATATTTAAGCCAATGGAATTCCCAAGAATGTGTTTTCCACTGAACTCAAACAATGGTGGAAATACCACTAATGATTGGTTATTATATTATAGTATAATAATAGATGATAATTAAAAGGAACATCAATAAGTTTCATGGTTGCAGTAGACAGGATCATTAGTAAAACCCAAAAACATTTAAATGTGCAGAAATGGCCATTTAAAATAATCTATAAACAAAACTTAAAACAATTTTGTAGCAACAATGAAATATAGATTGCTGTTAGCAATTTGTTTTTTAAAATGATACCCCAAATCACAGCAATTTATCAAAGTTGGAATGCAGTTTTTTGAAACAATGAGAGTTGCCCAGGTTGTGCTCAGTCTGAAATGTTAATGGTTTTTTAGCTGATCTCTCTCTCTCTCTCTCTCTCTCTCTCTCTCTCTCTCTCTCTCTCTCTCCCCCTCCCTCCCTCCCTCCCTCCCCCCCCCCCACTTCACTTCCAGATTAGAATGGTAAATGCCTAATGAAAGAAAACTGGAATGGACTAAAATAGGGAGTGAATTAGCACTCTGCATGATTGTGTGTGTGTGTGTGTAAAGACACACTGCTGAAGGTTCTACTCTGAATCCCCATCTTGGGTAGCACTGCAATAGCCTGATTTACAAGCCAAGCAGCTGTTTGCCTTCTTAATTAAAGTTATAAGAATAGTTGTGACAATATAAGTATTCAAACTATGCATTGGCCACCGCCGTGTGAAATGGTACTTTGCATTGCAAGGCTGGCCCAATGCATTTTCCTGCCTGAGGCAAAGGATAAGGTGATGTTGAATTTATTACCCACCTTTCACCAGCAGGTCCAAGGGTGGGTTATGACAATTTAAAATTCAAAACAATGAAAACAGATTACAATCAAAGGAATAAGGTGAGCCCTGGAAACACATCTTGGGTAAAGAGGTATATCTTCAGCATTCATTGAAAGTGAAGAAGCCAGATGCATCTCTCAGGGGAGGGAATTTGACAACTTAGGGAATGATGACACGCTGCTACCCCTGCCATTCTATCATATAGAATCAGACCAGACTGGCAATTGAATGTCACTTCCACCATGGCATTGGGGGCAGTTTTCTCCACTGCACAGAAGACAGCAGGGCAGCTTAGAGGTTACAAGACCTGAAAGAAAATCAAAGTTTGCTGTTGCTAGGATGGAGGCTCAGGAGGAGGGGAACAGGAGAGGGTGCCCAGAAAGTGTGTGTGTGTGTGTGTGTGTGTCACCTGAAGTATCTACCTCACTGCCCAATGATGGGGCTGGCCTGGGAATTCTCACACCCATGCACATGCAAGTTACCAGAATGTGTGTTAGGGACAAGATTCATCCATCACCCTCTCAAGACGCTTCACATCCGGAAACCTGGCAGGGAGAGATGAACCCTGTGTAGAACGACAAATTGAGCACTGGCAAAATTTTAAGAAGGCACTTCACAAAAGGCCAAAACGGGTGGACACCTTAGCCATAGTGGATTACCAGGAATAGGAATCGGAGAACAGGGGCAGCTTGATAGAGGCATACACACTTTTGGGGGATTGTGGTAGAGGTTTTTTTTGGGGGGGCGGGATTGTAAATTTTAAAAACTTTCCTTAGTGTTG
Source organism: Podarcis tiliguerta (assembly GCF_965153285.1). Lineage (NCBI taxonomy): Eukaryota > Metazoa > Chordata > Lepidosauria > Squamata > Lacertidae > Podarcis > Podarcis tiliguerta. The sequence goes on from NC_139547.1 coordinate 35,306,006, forward strand.
CACTTTAAATTGTTATAATCTGCCCTTGGACTTTAGGGTGAAGGACGGATAATACATCGTAGCAACAGCAGGAACAACTACAATGTTCCAGTGGTTCGTGTCTGATTTTGATCTGTGTGTGAGGAGGGCTGTGTGTGCACCATGTGGATTTTCTCCTTCCGATTCAAAATGTATTGGCGTTGCCCTGCTTTTAAATACTATTTTTCTCCCATAAATTTCTTTTTCACTAGCTAGCAATAACACAGTTTTATATCTGGAAAGCTCTTTGTGTCCCTCTCATGGCCCTTGGACTACTGCTCCAGGAGGCAGATTAAAGCAAAAAGATAAAATAAAATGCCTTGTGTGCATTCCCTTCATTGCCAGAGCTTCTTCAAGGTCACTCTCTCAATTATTACAGCAATTAAGGCCTCTTTAACAAATGTGGCATTAAAACAATGTCAATGCGTTTAGACTAATAAAGTCTTTAATGGGTTTGATATAATATTAACTAGGGGGAATGTGTCTGGCCTGTAAATGACAAAATGGCCAGACTCAATTATTCCATTGTCCCATTTTGACCTTCGGATCTATTTACATCTAATGAGCAGAAAATCGCGGACCAGTCCCTTGGCTTATTGCTCTCCCACTTGAGGATCATGGGCAAAGTGGCCTTCGTTTGTGCATTGCAAAATGGGGAAATACTTCACACATGCACTTCCAGAAGATGAAACACATCTGCACAAAATGTGTGCATGCTAATTTACACATATAGATGTATAGATTTGGAACTGATTGAATTCCATTTAAATAAAAATACTGTACAATCCATCTCATTGGGAAGGCTGTGAGCAGGTGCCCTGTGTGGTTGCTCAGTTTGCTCTCCAGATGTGAACTACTGACGAGTGACCTCAACACCCCTCCTGCCTTCCCTTCTTAAGAGTTTTAAAATATTGAAACAGGACCAGATGACCTTTCAAAGAGAGGACATTTTCATATCAAGGGATAGCCTTTCTAACAGGACACAATGAATGGTATTCAATTAAGTTTTACTTAGAGTAGACCTACTGAAATTAATGGATTTTAGTTGTGTTAATTTCTGAGCTGCTCTGACATTGGATACAACCCAAATTTACCCTTGACATGACCTAAATGGAGAAGCTTTGCATGTTTAAGGCTGCAGTCCTGTGCACACTGACCCGGGAGCAAGACCTGCTGAATGAAGTGGGAATGCACTTCTGAGCAAACATGAATGTGAGGCCTTAAAGAAGCAGAAAGGGAGAGAGAACGGGAAAAAGGTTGAGCAGTCTCAGGTCACATCAACCCCATACATTTAAGTACTCTTATGAAACTTTTAACTATCATGCCCCCCCCCAAAGAACCTTGGGAAGTGTAGTTTGTTAAGGTTGCTGAGAGTTGTTAGGAAACACCACACAGAGCTAGGGTCCCCAGGGTTCTTAAAGGGTGTAAGACTGTTAAAGGGTGTAAGAATGCCCCCCCCCGAAAGATAGAAAGAAAGCTGCCTTATTTGCAGACTACAGTGGTACCTCGGGTTACATATGCTTCAGGTTACAGACTCCGCTAACCCAGAAATAGTGCTTCAGGTTAAGAACTTTGCTTCAGGATGAGAACAGAAATCGTCCTCTGGCGGCACAGTGGCAGCCGGAGGCCTCATTAGCTAAAGTGGTGCTTCAGGTTAAGAACAGTTTCAGGTTAAGAACGGACCTCTGGAATGAGTTAAGTACTTAACCCGAGGGACCACTGTACTTATCTCTCCAAGGTTGCCTGCTGTAAATGATTCTTCAAGCTCTCAGGTGAAGACCAGGAGTTAAGATCCCTCCTCCAATCTCAGCTGGGAACGCTTGCCCTCCAAATTTTGGACTCAAACTCCCAAGAGTCCCATCTGCATACCCAATAGTCAGGGATAATGGAGGCTGAGGTCCAAAAACACCTGGAGGGTCCCAGGTTTCTCATACCTCTCCTATAACTATTTTGTGTGTGAAAAGTATTTAAAGGAATGGTTCTAACAATAAGACAGTACTCTAGTGAAACCGAACAAGCAGTGACAAGATCAGAGTTCTAAGAAAGCGTACAGGAAGAGCGTGACGGTGTTCTCGAAAGACGGACTCGCCTACACCATATATCTGAAACACATTTAACACACACAATCTCCCTCCAAAGAAACCTGGGAACTATAGTTTGTTAAGGGTGCTTGGAACTGTAGGTCTGTGAAGGGCCAACTGCAGTTTGCAGGATTCTTTGGCATAAGCTATGTGCTTTAAACATGCTAACAAATTTATGGTGTTTCCAGTAACTCACATATGTTATATCTCGGTACTGCTGTCCTCAAAACAGAAATGGGGAAGCCAAGCATGAGATGGATCATCCTGCTAAAGCTACCCATCAGGTTCATGGCAAAGGCCAGATCTGAACCAGAGACTTCCTGGCTCATAGCTCTTAGCCAGTCCACTGCAGCAGTCCTCACAGTTAAGATAATAAAAAGAGCCCTATGGGGTCAGACCAAAGGCCCCTCTGCTCCACCATCCTGTTCTCACAATGACCAGATGCCAATGGGAAGTCTGGAAATGTGATCAATTATTTACAGGAGAGCATTATAGTTGTCCCAGAAAACGTGCCAACCTACTGTCATCTCAAAGCATAACATGGCAGAAAAAACTATGGCATCCACTTTCATTTAGTGACATAGCCTGCTTTGCCTGGAACTCGGCCACTGGCTCCTCCACTGGGATGTTTCATTACAGTGCCTCCCTTGTCACCAATAATAATATGGTTGACTCCAGCAAGAGAAAGTGATTTCCTGGAAAACTCTGGTTCAATAATAAATCCTGATAGCACCCCTCTCCTTTAGAAGGAAATAAATAAATAAATACACGCACAAACATCCTTTCTGAAGGCACTCTCTGCTCCATGGCTTCTTGTTCTGCACCCCCAACCTCAAACCTTCCTTGCCTCTCCCTCCCCATGAGAGTCTCAAGTGGGGCCATGGAAAACTCTGAACATTGTGGCGCAATTGACCCATGTGTTGCATCAGGTGAGAGCCAGGGCTGCTTGGCACATATAAACTCACAGAATTGAACGAGCTTCCACTGAAAAACACCCAGGATACAGTAAAAGTGCTGCATGCGGTATTCGATCTGTGGCAGTCCAATCACAAAGGGAGAAGTGGAAAGCAGGTCCCACCCCAACAGCTCTGCGGAGGTCAGTTCCATTTGGCTCCTCTACTTACAGAATTTTAAGAACTGTTGCCTGAGTTTGCTTGTTTTCCTCTTCCCTCCATGTCCCCTTTCCCTTTTTCTTTGTATCTTTTAGGTTGTATGCCTGTGGGCAGGGACTGTCTTTTTTTTGTTATTGATTGCATGTAAGTTTCTCTGGGATACTTTTTGGATAAAGAGCAAAGCGGAAATGCTTTTAGATAAGCTCCCCGCTTGTTGCATTCTGCAGGGGAGGCCCTGCTAGCAATTTGGCTGCCGAGTGAAGTTTTGGGAGCAGCGATGCACAGCAGGGTGCTTTCTGTGGTGGCCCCTAAATTATTGAATGCTATCCCCTTCTGGGCTCATCCCTGTATACCAGTGGTGTGCTGTGTAATTTTTCATAGGGGAACAATTAGAGACAGAGGCACTAGATTGTGAGGGGTGGGGTGGGGTTGATGTCATACACTGTGATGTTGTGACGTCCTGATGTCACACACATGAGCATCGCACCTCCCTCTCGGGCTTTGGGAAGGAGGCCCCAGGGGAACATTTAGGGGACTAGCCTAGTCCCCTTAGTTCAATGGCCACATGCCACTGCTGTACATATTTTGACATCAGGTCAAGACCTCCATTTTGTACTGGCCTTTGGGTGTGGAAAATATTCTATACAGTGTTGTTGTTTTTTCAGGGTGTACTCAAGGGTATGCAATACTGGCACCACTTTTTGTTGTTGTTGTTGTTGTTAAAAAGTGTGGCACTTACTGTAACAACTTCATGTTGAGTACTGGCACCTATTTTTCTAGAAAAAAAAACACTGATTATATAGATTAATTGTACTGAGTTGTCTGTAACCACATACTGAAGGGCCACATACTGAAGGGCCTATGAAAAAACAAACAACCTGCTGTTAGAGCCATCAGCTGATGAATGCACATATGATTACTAGCTTGTAGTAGCAGAGTGGTGGGCTTTTTCCACAGGTAGCACAGTTTTGTGGAACGCTCCTCTGCTGATATACGAGATGCCCCATCAGTATTGGCATTCCACTGGATCTTGTAGACACATCTGGCTAAACAAGCATTTCTCTGATCTCTCGCTTGAACCTCCTGCTTTAACTGCTTTGCTGTTTTAATGGGCTTGTTTTTGTTGTTGTTTGATTTTATTTGTGGCTGTTTATATTAATGTTTTGACGATGTTGGTTTATCGTGTATCTTAATGATGTGTCTTTGTTTATTTTTATATTTTGTTTCACACTTGTAAATGACTTCGAAGCCACCTTGGCAATTAAGCTGCATTCAAATATATAAATCAAATATATAAATCAATTAACACCTACCAGCTCTAAGATCTGCTGGCCTGTTGAATATTGTTATGAAGTAAGAACATTACATGAGTTTTTAAAGTTGATAGACGGAGAATCGAAAGTTTTCTCCTTTCCTTTTTACTTCTCATCTTTATCTATTTTCTTTTAATTTTTATGTTAAAAATGCTTGCTATTTGATATTTATTTCTTTATACTTTTTCTTCTTTGTTCTTTCAAGCTTTAATAAAAATTCAAGGGAGGGGAAACAATCTGCTGGTTTCAATGGGATTAAAACAATTTAACTGCCTGGTTACCAGTGTAAACAATTCATAGGGTGAAAGAAAACTCCATTATAGGAATGTTCACCCTATTTCTATATTAGAGACAATGGGTTTTTTGCATCAGTGACCAGAGTTTTCCAATGACCCAAGCTTTGAGAAGCCTGAAGCTGGTAAAAATCAGATTCATTTCCCTTCATGCATTTATCATTGATTCAACATTCCCATCTACCAAGCTTCAGGAGAGTTCAAAGGGCGGGGGGGAGCAGCTCAAAGTATGCGACTTGCAACCTCAGCTATGGCCCACAACAGACAAGAACCCCGACCCCAGTCCCACACTTACCCCACCCAAACCATCATGCACTTGGGGCAGGATGAGGAGGGCAGACTGAAAGAGCAGGAGGTTGTAAAACGTCATCTTAAAAAATAGCTTAAAGCTTTACAAAGATGTTATGGCAATGAAATTTTTTTGTAATTAAAGTTCTGCTGTTGCTGTTTAAAAAAAGAAAGTGGTTGTCAAACCAAGTTTGCTCGTGTGAGTCCCATACAAATGAAAGAAGCCTGTGTGTGTCCAAACACATCCTTTGGAACGATGCAGGACCACTTTATCGCCAAGCACAGGAGGTCCATAGTCCATCTAGAACAGGTGGTTGCCTTTTGCTGTAATCCTGCCCAGGTGAGGTTTGCGTGGAGAAGCTGGGCCTCTATGCGGTGGCAGAGCTGAGCCAGTTGGTTGGCCCAAGTGGAGGGTTTATCGGATGATGATTGGTTGGGATGGATTTTTCCTGTTCACAGAAGATTCACAAACAAATTGAGTCTCCCCCCCCCAAGCCCATCCCTCTTCATGCAAAATGACCCGCAGCGCTTCAACCCTCCCCCCTCCCCAAGCTCTTTGAACCCAGACATCTAGTTGGGGTGTATCAAATGGTAAACATGGAATATCTTTCTTCTCTGTGGTCTCCTAAGCACCCCCAATGAGCAGGGAGCAAACCCCATGGCACCCCTATGGGGACTTGCTTCTGAGTAAACATGCCTTGGAAATTTGTAAAACAGGTTGGATGTGGTTAGCATTAATCTCAGTGTATAGCAGGACTTTTAAAGATGGTTTCATTACTTTTTTTTAGCTGCCTTGAGTCTCTTTGGAGAAATAGGTTGGGCAGAAATGTCTGAAATAATAAAACTAAGCCTGGACGGCTAAACAAGGGATGGAGAACCTGTGGCTCTCCTGATGTTGCATTGGCCATGCTAGCTGGGGCTGATGAGAGTTGCAGTCCAACAACATCTGGAGGGCCACAGGTTTACTAGCTCTCAGTTAATCTCATATTTATTTTACCTTATGTCTTTATCCAAACAAGCAGGGTGTTATGAAATGCTGCATGAGAGGGTTTTCCTTATTTATTTGTTTTTTGAAAAATGCAAATGATTCTTTTTTTTTAATGAATGACTGAATGACTGGATATAACCTTCCTCAAAATCAGCCTTCGGCAACCTGGTGCCATCCAGAAGTTTTGAACTACAATTTCCATCAAACCCAGCTGGTTGTAGTCCAGAACCTCTGAGATAATTTCTGGGGAATCCACAAAGAAAGGAAGCACTCTAGTTCTGCTAAGGAGATCTGCAGATATAGTTAGATCCCTGTCCAAGGATGATAAAAACACACACAAATTGCCATTGAATTTATAACAATCGAGCCAGAGTTCCAGGAACACATGGGAACTCTTTCTCAACTGTGAGAAGGAAAGGTTAGGTAGACTCCATCAACCTTTACTTTGGTTGGTTTACTAGTCACTCCCAATGGCTGTACTGGATGGAACTGATGGGTCCAAAACATATGGAAGGCGCTAAGTTGGGAAAATCTCCGTTATACCTTTTGAGGAGATTCAGGATCTTCTCGATAGGGTTTAATTTATAATAATCAAGCCACTGAGATATTGCAAATGGGTCATTGGCAATGGGTTTGGTTTTTACTTAATGGGTTTTCACCGGAAAGGTGCAGCTGAATTAAATATGGGCTGGCAAGTTGATGTCGGTAACACTGTCTGGACTCCTGCATGCATGAAGAGCTCCAGATCCCACAAGAAACACCCATCTAGAAACACCTTTAGTTGGGGAGAAAGGTTTAATGTTCTGAGAAGGCACCAGCTGGAGCTTGTTCATCCTCTGTTCTCCCCTGCCAATATACAGTGATGGCTAGTGCCCACCGGGGACTAGTGAGGCAGAAATCAGGGGAGTCCAACAGGAGGCAGAGCTAAAGCCAACTCATTCTAGTTTTGTCCCCGTCCGCCTACTCCCTGCTGCATTCTGCAAGGGCAACACTGAGACTAAGGAGGAGGAAGCCAATAGACAGCGCTGGCACCTCCTGGGTTGCATGTGAGTAAGAAGGTAGGTGGGTGGAGACTGGCTGGGGGCAGACTGGGGTAGGTGCCCCACTCACCGTGATGGACAAGCCTCCACTGCCAATATATAAGGAGGAGGTGCAGCTGGGTTGGGAGAGGCCAGGGCTCAACGTAGGACTAAGAGCTGCTGCCTTTGAGGGCTAAAGGGAGGAGGAGGCTGTAGCAAACCAGACCTATCAGTTAACCTTGAAGAGGGAACTGCTTGCAGGGTATGTGGGAAAGCTACTGATAAGAGAAGCGAAGTTAACGCCATAAATATGGGACAGAATTGTGAGGGGTTCTGCGACTAGAAAAGGGCAGGCAAATGCAGTGCTTGCTATGTGTGATGCAAAGAGTCTCAGGCTTTCTCCTGGAGGACCCCACCGGGACCACTTCATGCAGTATTGAGCACTGAGGATAACACTGAACCTAAACAGAGCTCTAAAAACTGAGAGGAAGGCAGTGAGTAATCTCATAGCTGCCAAAAAGAAAGAAAGAAAGTTGCTCTGTATCTTTTTGAAAACCTTTGATCCGTACATCTTTTAAAAGATGAATGAAATAATAGATAGTCGTACAGTGGGGAGAGAGGGATGAGCAGGGAGTGGGAGATGGGGTGGGAGACTGTCCTCCTTTAGTGAGCAGTATCAATATAAAATGCATTACTAGTGCTGGAGCTGAATCCTCGGCTCAAATTAAGCCCCAGCGCAGTGATAATGCTGGGAAGACTCAACAGAGGTAGGGCTGGACAGTGCCTGTGGTCTCTTTCTGCTGGTATTGGGGATGATGGCTTAGCTGCAGGAAGAACGATGGGGACATTAGAATCAGAGGCCGCTTCTTCGGCATCACACATTCCTGTTTCTCCAAGCCACAAACTGGAGGAATATTGTTGTTTGGCGGTGGCTGGTGCCCATTGGGACTGGTGGGGCAGGGAGGTCAACAGTAGGTGGCGCCAGAGCTAATGGCAGGCAGAGCCAACTAGTTCTACTTTTGCCCCCATCTTCCTGCCTGCTGGGTTCTACAAGGGCAACACAGGAGGGGGAAGTTGACAGGCAGTGCCACCTGCTGGACTGGTTGTAAGAAAGAAGGCAGGCATGTGAAGGCTGGCTGAGGGCAGACTGAGGTTGCCCTAATGGACCTGCCACCACAAAACCGTAATGAGAAGGCCACCAAAACACCATGAATAGGAAATGGCACAGTGTGTAGTAAAATATCTGGGGCTGGCCCAGAGCAATAGGTCAGCTATCATCAACCTGGCACACTCCAGGTGTTTCAAACTACAACTCCCATCAGCCCCAGCCAGCGCCAGGCGGGGAGGGCGGCAATAGGCAGTGCAGGTGGTTGCTTTGGGTGTTGGACTTCCAAGCAAGCCAGGTTAATTCAGGCAAAAGCCACTAGGGGGAGCTTAGACCTCCTTTCCCTAACCTTTGGGAGAATGTTGCCTGGGTTGCGTGTGCCATTTGCAACATCCCCTTTCTCTGCCTCTGAAGAACAGGACGCAACAGGCGATCAGCATCCCTTCCTGCCCCTTTGCTTGTCCCGCCTGGGTGGAAAAAGGAAATAGGGCTGCAAACACCTGGAAAACCCGCAAGGAGGGCACACACTTGCCCCATGCAACAAGATGCAAGAAGAGAGGCAGAAAAAGTCTTCTGAGGCCTCCCTGAAAAATCCCTCCTCTCATTTCTGCAGAAACACGGCACAAATCATGGCTTACATCCCTCAGTGCAATCCTAAGCATGCTTAGTCTGAAGTAAGGCCCACCATGTCCAACAGGTCTCACTCCCAGGTAAGGGTGCACAGGACTGCCACCGTGGCGACTTGGGTTAGCCTGCGGACACACACTTGCACCATCCAGCGAAATTGGAAGTAGCTTCTCTTTCTACCATTCCCCAAAAGGAGGAGGAGAGAAGCCTTCGCTGTTTGGAGGTGAGCTTCCTCCCTTTCCTTCCATAGCAGTGAATCAGCCAGAAGGGTGTGTGTGTGTGTGTACAGGTGCTAGAGCAAGCGGCAATGGCAAGTGAGCATTGCTCATCAATAAAGCAGCGGCTCTAGCTGTCCTGACAGGAGATCCCACCACCAGGATACAACGCGTCCTAGCTGCTTCAGAGGTGCCTGTCCAGATCCTGTAGCTAGCTGTGCCGCCTCTTTGGGGTGGATCTCCATGGTAGCTTGCAGCAGGGGTAGGTGGGTGGTTGGGAGTGGAGTGCCTGAGTTATTGAGGTTGCCCTCCAGCACCCAAGGGCCAGCAGAGCCCCAAAAGGACTTTGAAAAGCTACCAAGCAGTGTTTAAAAAGAAGTCAAGGATCATCAAGCAATGGCCAGCCCGATCCTTGACCCAGGAGAGGGCAGGGCAATAGACTCTGGAGTAGGGATGGGTAAACCTATCCATTTTGGTTTCTCAGTTTCCCAGTCTTAAACTGAGTTCTCCACATTTCCACACCGGTTGGCGTCTCTTCCATTAAAAAGCCATCATGAAAACTCACCAGTATTTTCTTTAGTGTGAATTCTTCCTAATATACACTTTTTTTTTTTGCAAAGCAGTTTTCCTTGCTTTAATGAATTTTCCTACGTTATTTTCACTAACAAATGCATTGTTATGCACTCTTCACCCCAGTATATGCATATTTAATTTGCACATTTACTTGGCTGTGGAACTGCGTTGCAAAATTCAGAGAAGTGCAAAGGAGGGCCGTAGTTTTGGTTTGCGTATCATTACAGAAAGTGTGGATTAGGTAGATTCGTATTCAAACACAAACTGAATCGAATCTCTCCCTCACCCCTACTCCGCATTGCCCACTTCGGTTGGCAGGGTTGCGTAAGGAAAGGAAGGAACTTGTGTGTAAGGGAGTGGTTTGCGGGAAGTTCAGGGAAGGAGATGCCTCCATCTCCTCTGGGCGGAAGCAGAAGACACAGCTGAAAAATCCCTGTGCATCAGTAAATGGAACGTGGATGGAAATACAAAGCCACGCCAGCTTTACACTGGAACAGACAAGCCGAGCCTGGGGTCAAGGCTGCTGCCCACAGCCCTGCCCAAGACGAAGCAAAATCCAGAGTCTACCTTACCACAAGACGGAAGCAAGCGAGCATGCAAAAGCTGCGGGTTTGTTCCGAAGAGAGGAAGAAGAGAAGGAGAAAAAACCCTTCATCATTAGCAAAATAATAATAATAATAATTTTTTAAAAAACCCAGAGGGAGGCAGATGGCTGTCTGCCAAGCATGGCATGACCTTAGGGTCAGCCGGGATTGTTCAGATGACTGTTTGTTAAATCCATTTCCTGGGAAACGTTTGCTCCTTGGGTTGCTCTCTTCATGTGAAGATGACTTACAGTCAATACACCAGCTTTTGCCTGTGGGAGCACCCATCCACCCCGGTCTCCCAAGAGTCACGGGGACAAGGCTTTCTTTCACAGCGTTGATCGGTTTGCTTATTCTATCATTTTCTTCCCTCCCTTGTCTCCTCCTATAAACACTTCATTGCAGCGTCCCATTCTTGGAATCCAGAGGTGGAACCCAACACGCATCCCTAATCGCTCCATTATTCATCCTGAACCGACTTTCCTCTATCTCTTTTCTTCAGCTTTCCACCTCTACCTCGAACGACGCCGACTGTTTCAACCGAAGGCTCGGCCATCCAGAATCCATACCTGGGAAGGCCATCAAGGGGATCTCTCTCCCCTTTTTCTTGCATTACAACCCACCCAAGACTGGGCAGGGGGGACACAGGCGAACCTCTACCCACCAGCACTTGGCCGGAAACCACTTTTGATCCAGCACTGAGCGGCAGCAGCTTTTGCCACCAACTTGCCAATCTGCCACAGCGGTTTCTTGTTTCTTTCCATATACCACTTTGTTTGTTTTTCATTTGTGTTTTTGTGTTTTTTGTTTTTTTGTGTTTTTTTTAAGCATCGTTATTTTTTTTCAAAAATTAAGATTTCAGGACAGATCACTACAAGGAAGACGGGAGGTGATGGAGGCATGGGGATTTTACAAACTTGAGGAGGGATTTCTTCCAAGTTGCCACTGCCACGGCTTCATGGGACGTGGACGCACATGCAAAGTGCGCTGGTCATTCATACGCACGATCTAACTCTTGGCTTATGATTTGCCACACGTTGCGTTGATCTCTCTCTCAGTGTACATGTGAGTGCATGTGTGGTTTATAAGTCACAGCATCTCTCCCGGAAAAGAAAATATATATATAGATATATTAAATGAATAAATAAAACCATGACTCTGATTGGTTGGTCAGTGCTGGGTTGGGATTGGAGGACCTGGCTCCAGACGATGGTCAGATTCTTCCAGGGAGCGGCTTACTCGATCACCATGCAACGGGGCAAGTGTTGGGAAAAATATTTGAAAAGCTCTGGAGTGGCCCCTGGACAATTTGTCAACTCGAGTTCTTCTAAGTCTTGAAGCTGGACGAGGCCCGAGAGCCCAGTTGTGGTCAGGAGAGGACAGCCTGGAAAGACCAAAATCAGAGAGCACCCCATGAACAAGAAACAACTCATTCAGATGACCACAACTTACAGCAAGCAAGGCTAACAATGGTCACATTCACACGTCACATTTAAAGCACTCTGATACCACTTTTAATAGCCCCCTGCAAAGTGGGATTAACTGTGAAACCACTCTGGGAAGTGTAGTTCCAGGAAGGGAACAGGGGCCTCCTAACAACGCTCAGCAGCTCCCAGAAATCTTTGGGGGAAGCCATGCCTGTTCAAAGTAGTGTCATAGTGCTTTACATGTGTGGTGTTAATGTGGCCTCAGAAGTCATCCCCATTGAATTCAGCTGAAGCTAACCTAGGGACACGCAAACTCGTTAGTTTTGGTTTCTCTAGGTTTCTCATTTCTCTAGCCTCAAGTTCAGTTCTCCACATTTCCACACTAGTTCATGATTCTTTTAAAAAAGTTAGCATGAAACTGCATCAGTATTTTAGTGCAAATTTATCCTAATATACACATTTTATGCAATTTGGCCGGTTACACATTTTTGTATGCCATTTCCTTGAACACAATGCATTTTTATAATATTATTTTCACAAATATAAGTGTTTTAGTAGACATTTTACCTCAGTTGTATGCATTTTTGTGCACATTATTGTCGTTCTCATGAGGCAATGCAGCCCTTAGGCCAGGCTTCCTCAACCTTGGCCCTCCATATGTTTTTTGGCCTACAACTCCCATGATCCCTAGCTAGCAGGACCAGTGGTCAGGGATGCTGGGAATTGTAGTCTCAAAACATCTGGAGGGCCGAGGTTGAGGAAGCCTGCCTTAGGCAGAAAAGGGTTTCCCGCCTCTGAAGTAACATGACCAAAGAAATGAGTATTATCAATTCCCTTTTGCCACTTTCAGCTCTCTGGGGAGAGGGTGAGGTAGTGTGTAATCCCTAGCCAAAGTTTCCCTTATTTTCCTTTTGCCCTGCCCCCACCCCACACAAAAGAATGTGGTGACAGTGTTTGTATGAATGAGTTTCTCAGCAAAGTGGTGGGTTCAAATGGATTCATGACATGCATCAGAAAATTTCCCCTTAGTTTGGCTCTCACCAGCAACAGACAAAAGGCGTAAACTTCTCATTCCCAGCAGATGCTTCAGGCCAAAATCTTGAACCTGAAACAGGAGAGAAGGAGGGAGGATTTGTGAGCCTGAATTGCTATTACTTGAGAAGCAAGTGGGTTAAGTCTGTTAACTATGCTCGTTTTTAAGACTTGCTAATATGGGGGTATTCTATTGGCACGGGTGCCAACTGTGAAATGACCATAGCTGTCAACTTTTCCCTTTTCTTGTGAGGAATCCTATTCGGAGTAAGGGAATTTCCCTTAAAAAAAAAGGGAAACGTTGACAGCTATGGAAATGACCTTTCTAGAGAAGTCTGGGGCAACCTTTGGCCCTTCAGATGTTGCTGAACTACAGCTCCTATCAGCCCTGGACACTGGCCATGCATGCTGGGGATTATGGGAGTTGTAGTTCGGTAACAACTGGAGAGCAGAAGGTTCCCTACACCTGGTCTAGGCAGACATAATGGTGGCCTTGAAAGGTCTGAATGGCTGTTAGGCGGAAGATGGAGCAGACCGGTTCTCTGTTACTGCAGATGACAACATTAGGAGAAACTTCCTGATGGCTAGAGATGTTCAGCAGTGGAACACTCTGCTTCAGGAAGCAGGGGGCTCTGTTTGACTTGAGATCTAGCAGCAGAGGCCTACTCAAAGATACCGCAGTTGCATCCTGTATTGTAGATCTTACACTGAGAAAGAAATGGGACCAGATGACCAACTCTATGTCTGTCCGTATTTTCATCAACAAAATATTGGAGCGGTGGAAGCCGGTCCATTTGGGAAAATAGGGCACTGTCCCACCAGCCTCAGTCTGCCCTCAGCCAGCCCCCACCTGTCTGCCTTCATACCTACAGCCCATCCAAGATGTGGCACTACCTGTCAACCTCCTCCTCCTTAAGTCTCGGTGGTTGCCCTTGTAGAACTCAACAGGGAAAAGGATGGAGACAAAACTAGAATTAGTTGGCTGTGCCTGTCATTGGCTTTGGCTAGTCCCAATGGGCACCAACCATCACCGTTGTCAGTCCTTCAAATAGAGGACTCACCTCCCCAAAGGTGAGGCTACAGGACAACCTGAAGCTCCAGAATATTGTCATTTGCCTACTGACCTGGCAGCTGCCACCACTTGCCAGCTGTTGGGGGAGAGAGCAGGAAGCAGGGATTGTGTAAAGGGAGACCCCCAGAATCTTTCCCACCTCCCCAACCTCTTTATAGCCTCTGCCAACAGATTGAAAGAACCAGGCTGCTCTTTCCCCATTACCAGAGGATTCTTGGGGACTGTCCAAGAGATTTTGCCCCTTGACGACAAGGTGGCATAACACCCTGCTTTGCAGACAGAAGCTGGCTAGAGCTGCTACTGAATTGTACTTCAAGCCTAACAAAGAAAGTCATGTCAGGGGGGAGAGCTGCCCCTCAACATTTGCCGCCAGAGGCACCTGCACCACTCTATTAGTAGGGCCAGCCCTATCTATTACCTACCTGGCAGCACCAACGGAGGTATAAGTTCCTAAGAGATGACATGGTGGACAAGTAACTGAGCCCGGTATCTGTGATCCGCACACACCTGCAAGAGAGTTGGGAAAATCGCAGCTGTGAGGAGGAAAGCATGAGCAATAGGAGCAAGGGGAAAGGGGGAACTTCTCATCTGCCCAGTCCCTTTTTATTATTGATATAAAGTAGCAGTATAATTGATGTTTTTAAATGCCTTTTTTATGCTGAGATGAGTAATGTATCGATTCCATATTTTGAGAGCTGGAATATTAGAAAATGTACCATAATACAAATAAAAAAAAAAAATTGTATATAATCTATATCTATCTTTTGAAGAGTTGTTTCTCTGTTTGCTCTGTGTCTGGACAGCTCTTAATATATCCTAACCCAATTTTGCAGGGTGGATTCTTCAATCAAGGAGCAGGTTTCATCTGTGTTTGGATAAAGTTGGAAGCCATTTGGAATCAAGATGGCGGGCCACACCTTTCAAAACTGTACTGATCTTAACAACTGATTTCAAAACTGAACTGATATTTCCCCCCCTAGAATTCCCTAGCGAAGCCAAATATGAGGCTGCCAGTGTGATATAATTCAATAGATTTTATTTATATGATGTATGATGCTGTTGATGAATATAATACCTATATGTACTAAGTACTGTATGTGCTGAAATACTGTATGCACCATATTTTTTAATATAAGTAATACTAGATACAATTTGTAAAAAGCTGGAGCAGCAGGCATGGGGGGAGGGGGGGAGAAAGCAGGGGACCTTTTGATGGTACAGTTTCTAAAACCATCAGGTTGTATCAAATGTTAGTTCTACTCAGAGTTATGTCCATTAATTGCAACAAGTGTACTCTGAGTAAAACTTAGTTGGCTACACTCCAGCCTTTCCAAATGTGTTGCCATGAAAACCTGGGCAATGTGCATTTTAAAACAAATTGACCCCACATTTTTAATGAAACACCAATAAACTAAACAGCAGCAGTTGTCAGAGGACCAAACTAGACTAGGCATTAAATGCATGTATGCATTGCTATGCATTTTGTACTGGAAGGAAGGAACCTGGGAGATGGGGCAGGGGGGTGTTTCTTGGTGACATCAGAGTGGACAGCCAATCAGTGCTGTGAAGCTTTCAGAACTGTGTCGGCCAATCCTCTTCATAAGAGCTCCATTCTGGAGAGGCACAAGTGCATTTTGAGCTGACTACTTAGAAGACATCTCCACATCCAGAACAGCTTCCAGATGAGGACTTAAATTTGGAGACAGGTCTTGGAGAAATTGCACATGGGTTATTGGCAAAAGGCTTTTTTAAAATCAGATTTTCTTCTACAAAGGTAAATCCAGATTAATTTGGTGGCAAGGGCATACAAAAGTTGGTATTTTGATGCCAACGACGCCATGTGGACACTGGCATGATTAAGGAGCACCCATCACCCCAAAACAGGTCTCTTCCAAGTGTACTTTTTATTGTGCATTCATGATGATTTGTGCTCATGATGTTGTGGGATGTTTGTGGGATGGTCACACGTGACCCTACATTCATGACTGGTTGCACCCGTAGAACCTTTGGGTCAGCCATACTGCTTCATTTCCAGGTAGCCCATCTCCTGCAACTTCCTTGTTGGCTTTGCTCTGCTTCCATAGTCAGAGGCATTGTGCTCCTGAATACCAGTTTTTGGAAGCCCCCAAAGAGGAGGATGCTCTTGTCCTGCTCAAAAGTTCCCACAGGCATCTGTTAGGCCACTGGGGGAACAGGATGTTGGACTTGGACCACTGGTCTCATCTAGCATTTATTCTTATGTTCATAGGAGCATTGGCCTCTGCCTTACTCAAGTCAGACAATTGGTCCATCTAGCTCAGTGTTGTCTATACTACCTAGCAGAGACTCTCCAGGATCCAAGACAGGGTTGTTTCCTATCTGGAGATGCCACAATGTTCTGGAATGGGTGGGGAGGTGTTGCCTCACTTTTGTTGCACTTCTGTACAGGAATAATTTGGTAGCATTGGAAAAGCACCACAGAACAGCTAAGCAAGCAGAATAAACTTACCACAAATGCCCTATGATTGTGTCAAGCACATGTTGCGGAATACACACACTATAGTCTGGACAGACCCACAGATTCTCTGCATGTGCTAGGATAACTCACAAGGGGGCAGCATTGAATTAGAGAAGCTTCACTGACTGTGCAGTCCCTAGGCTGAGGGGAGGGCCTTTCCGGATGCCCAGAGATCAGAAGCTACAAGCACAACTGGTACCTGAAGTTATGGTGGGGAGGCAGCTGAGATAATTAGTGCCTTGGCATAACTGGAGCCAGACACTGATGGAGAGAGCCAGCTTACCGTAGTGGTTAGGATGCCAGGCCAGGACACAGAAGCAGAGGGTTCAAATTAGCCCTGAAGCGCATTGGTGGGCTTTGGGCCAGTCAGCATCTCTCAGCCTCACCTTCCTCACAGGGTGGTTGTGAGAATAAAACGAGAAGTATATAATCCACCATGAGCTTATGGTGGAAAGGTGGGCTAGAAACATAATCTCATATAAAGACGTTGCACCAGCAGGGTCATCTACAGCAGCAAGTGGAAATGAGCCACAGGTGTTTGGAGATCAAGGCTAGAACATTGTTCCTTGAGGCACTGCAGTTCCCTGGAAACCCCTTGGTCTCATGGTGACCAAGCTGCATTGCAGGCAGATAGACAGCTGCCTCATTGTATCGATCAGGCCACTGGTCCACCTAGCTCAGTACTTGTCTACAATGACTGGCAGTGGCTCTCTAGGGTTTCAGGCAAGAGGACATTCCCAGCCCTACCTGGAGATGTTGGGAATTGAATCTGAGACCTTGTGCATGCTAAGCAGGTGCTCTACCCCTGAGCTATGGGCCACCCCTGGTCCCCACCTTGCCTGCTCTGACTCTGCCCTATCAGCAAGTGTCTCTGCTGCAATCAGCTTCCCCTGAGCCTTGAGTTACGAGGGGAGAAACTGCTGCACAGACGTCTCTCCTTGTTTTGCCCCTCTGGAAAGAGGCCCAGCCCATTTTAAACCGTACCATTAGACCGTACCCTTTCAGTGGTTCTCAACCTGTGGGTCTCTAGATGTTGTTGGACTACAACAGCCATCATCCCTGAGTTCTGGCCTTGCTAGCTAGGGATGATGGGAGTTGTAGTCCAACAACATCTGGGGACCCACAGGTTGAGAACTGCTGCAGATTGTTGTGTGTCTGTGCTAGAACCAAGCCCTAGGGTTGTAGGAAGCCATTTAGCTCAGTATTGTCTACACCAAGGGTTGTCAACCTGGAACCTACCGCCCACTAGTGGGAGTTTCAGGATTCTAGGTGGGTGGTAGAAGCTGAATCCTCCTTCTATCGAACACTGGTGGGTGGTAAGGAAACTTTACCATCAAGAAAGATGCATTAGTGGGCGGTAGGTATAAAAAGGTTGACTACCCCCGGTCTACACTAACCAGCAGCAGATCTCCAGGCTTTTCAGACAGGGGAAACATTCCTACCTGGAGGTGATGAGTATCAAACCTAAGACCTTCTGCATGCCAAGCAGGTGCACTGCCACTGATATATGTGGCCTGGTTTCTGAGCTCAGCCAAGGCCTGGCAAGATATTTCTCCACCGCTGCATAGCCATTTCTCGGCAGATCACGCTTCAATCCTCCATCCCATCCTCTGTGAAACTTCAAGAGGGCTCAGTTCTCTACCTACCTATCCAGGACCAGCTCCTCCAGCTTGTGCAGGTCACAGGCAATGTACTCCAAGGCCATGTCTGTGATCCGAGGACACCATGACAGGTCCAAGCTTCGGAGTTTGCGGAGGTTCTCTGCCACCAGCTCCACGCCATCGTCCGTCACCTTAGAGCAGCCAGAGAGGCTGAGGACACTCAGGTTAGGGAGGCTGTGCACCATGTTGACCACCCCGTGGTTTGTGATCTCCCAGCAGGAGTTCAGGCGGAGGGTGTGGGTTGTGTAACCCTGCTTGGCAGTGAAGTAGGCTAGGGCCGTGTCCGTCACATGATAGGCTTGGAGATTCAGCTCGGTCAAGTTGGGCAGCAGCTGGGAGATGGCGGCAATGGCGTCGTCGGCCACATTGATGCAGTCGCTGACGCTCAGGGAAGTGATGCGGGCATTCAGGCTCGACCAGAGGCCAGCTTCGGTGAAATCATTACAGCCGGACAGTTCCAGCCGCAACACCCCTTGCATCTGTTCCAGCATGACCTGAGAAAGGGAAAACACAGATTTCATTTTGAGGGAGGGGATCGTAGAGTGGCAAAGCTGGAAAGGACACCAGACATCGTCTAAGCCAGGGATCAGTGGCATCAGACTTGTGGATGGGGAGAGATGTAGTAGTCTGAGGTCACCTAGGGTTAGGTAAAGGTAAAGGTACCCCTGACCATTTGGTCCAGTCGTGACCGACTCTGGGGTTGCGGCGCTCATCTCGCTTTATTGGCCGAGGGAGCCGGCGTTCAGCTTCCGGATCATGTGGCCAGCATGACTAAGCCGCTTCTGGCGAACCAGAGCAGCGCACGGAACCGCCGTCTAACTTCCCGCAGGAGCGGTACCTATTTATCTACTTGCACTTTGACGTGCTTTCGAACTACTAGGTTGGCAGGAGCAGGGACCGAGCAACGGGAGCTCACCCCGTCGCAGGGATTCGAACTGCCGACCTTCTGATTGGCAAGTCCTAGGCTCTGTGGTTTAACCCGCAGCGCCACCTGCGTCCCCACCTAGGGTTAAAGACCTGTTAATATTTCTCCAGCAGGGTCTCTGTCTCCAGCATCCTAGAGCCATCCAATCAATAGGAAGGGGAGCTTTTTAGCCAGTGAGAAGAGGGCTTTCTGAAACTTTGTGCTGATTGGAGCCAATCAGAGTGGGAGAAGGTGAGTGGCCCTAAGTAATGGCTGAGTGGGGACTGGGACCTTTGTCTCCCAGGTCTGGCACTCAACTACTATGCCACACTGGCTAAGCAACATTGGGAGGGCCAAAGGTTCCCCACCCTCCTGCTCTTTTGAACCAAGTGGGCTTTCTCTCAAGCAGACACTTGTAGGTGCGTACTGTAAATTGCCTACAAGGTATGTGTACTTGGAAGTAAGTCCCACTGAGTTCAAAAGTGCTTCCTCTGATTCAACTGTACAATAGCATTGCAACTTTCACCCACCTCATGCACTCAAAGAGGGAGAAAAAAGAAGAGAATCACACTCTACGGATGCTCAAGAAACTGAATTTCCTTGAATTCCATTGGGATTAGACTTGATCTGTGCATTCCGACCTTATCAATGGATTGGAATGAAATTATTCTACAGATTTTGCACTTCTCTGAATTTTGCAAGACACTCCTCAGATCCCAACAGTTATTTAAATTGCCAACAAGCCAACAATTACCGTAATTAATTTGCATATTTTTGGGTAAGATAGGTTTAGAAATGCATACACCTAGAGGCAGCTTTTTGGGAGGTGGTGCTCCTAGGAATTAATTTAATAACAAAACAAAATTTGATACCAATCCCTCCATTAGAATTACTGGGGATATGAGATGGGCCAAATGAAGATGATTTGGATAAAGAATTGATTCTGTATCTTTCTCTTAAGAATTGATTCTGTATGTATTGTTAGCTGCTAGGATGGTTATCGCAAGACAATGGAAATATTTAGAGGAGTTCAGTAAGTGTAGTCAAATCTGGTCCATAGCTGTTGCTGAAAAACTAATTCAAAAATTAAGGTATACTAGAGGACAATCAGAAAAAGATTCAGTTTCAACTAAGTGGCAGAAATATATATGATGATAACAATGTTCAAATGCCTCCTGTGAATTATGCTACTGTCTGGAACTCTTAGTAACATTTCAGCTTTCCTGATATTTATGAATAAAGTAAACATTTTTAAAAAGTTTTTTTAAAGTTACTCCCCACCACCGGGAATGTGAATTAAGCTAACTGAATTTATACTTTGTGTGTGCATGTGTTTAATTTTCATTTTCATTCAATTGCATTGTTTTTCTGCATTTATTTATGCTTGTCTGTTATTGAAGTATATGTAATTGTTTAAATAAGCAAAACCGTGCTAAAAGGAAGGAAGGAAGGAAGGAAGGAAGGAAGGAAGGAAGGAAGGCATATTGTGGGATAAAATATATTTTTAAGCATGCATTTCATGGGAAGATATGCATTTAGATAGGATTTTCTCTGCATGATTTTTTTTTTTTAAAATTAGTAATCAAAGCTAAATGGGGCAGAAGGGCTTACAGAGGTGCACTACCATAAACAGACTGCTGATCCATCTATCTACCCTAACCTCTCACCCCATCAGCCTGCTCAGTTCTTTCTGTGGATCAGGGCTCTCTTTTGCCCAGACTGCTCAGCTCCTGTAGGCCACCTCTGCTCTGCTTGTCTTTAGACCCTTCCCTTTATTAAAATAACAGCAACCATCATCATATGGTGTTCTGGGATTGATTTTGCACTGGATCTGTGTTTCCATCATTTGCATATGTTGGGTGGTTTTTGTGATGTTCATATTGTGCGTACAATATGGTTGTGGCTGAGTCACATTGGAATAACGGTTTGTCCTTAAAGACGGGGTGTAAACAAGCAAACAAATAAGGTCACATCTGTACTATGCATTATAAAGGAGCATTAGACGTCCCCATGGAAGATGTATTGATTAATATAGCATTCTGGGAATTGTAGCTTTGCATGGGGAATCAGTGTCTCCGAACAGCTCCCGGTACCCTGAACAAACTACAGCTCCCGGGATTCTTTGGGGGAAGCCATGACAGTTTAAAGTGGTATGGTGCTGCTTAAAATGCATAATGCAGATGGGGCTTAAATCAAGTGATAGTGAACAGACAGCCGATGCTCAAACATGTTGTAGACCAGCAACATATGGAATGCCGCACTTTTCCAGCTCTGCAACAGAGGAAAGCAGACCCTCAAGTGTCCCTTTTTTCCAGGGACACTCCCAGATTTATAGAAGCTGTCCCAGTTTCTCATTTGATCCCGGAATGTCCCGCTTTTCCTTAGGACGTCCCTATTTTCATCGGAGGAACGTTGAGGGTATGGGAAAGGCTCTCTCAGCATGAAGGCAGGGGACCAGGGGCATGGGACATACTGCACTGCGAGGGCCACATTCTCTTCTGGGCAACGTTCTGTGGGCCACATGCTGAGTGTTGGGGTCAGGAAGAGAGGCAAAGCTGGATAGAGAAAGGTAAAGGTAAAGGGACCCCTGACCATTAGGTCCAGTCGTGGCCGACTCTGGGGTTGCGGCGCTCATCTCGCTTTATTAGTTATTCTGACTAAGCCGCATGACTAAGCCGCCCCTGGCAAACCAGAGCAGCACACGGAAATGCCGTTTACCTTCCTGCCAGAGTGGTACCTATTTATCTACTTGCACTTTGACGTGCTTTTGAACTGCTAGGTTGGCAGGAGCTGGGACCGAGCAACGGGAGCTCACCCCATCGTGGGGATTCGAACCGCTGACCTTCCGATCGGCAAGTCCTAGGCTCTGTGGTTTAACCTACAGTGCCACCCATGTCCCTGGATAGAGAAACACATGTAAAAATTACTTTCTAAGTAACACCCACACACCCTTCTCTATCCTCTATCCAGGCAAGCAAAAGGCATTACCGGAGTTCAGGGACACATTCCAGCCAGGCAGAAACACCCAGAGGATAAAGTCTGACTGTTAAGGGGTGTGGCCTGGGGAGAGGGGGTGTGGCTGGGGGAATGAGGGTGTGGCTAGAAGGGGGTGTGGCTAGAAGAGGACTGCCTGTGGCTCCTGGGCCTGAGTTTCCCCCTCTGTGCAGGAGACCTACCTCAAGGCCTGCGTCTGTGATGGTCGATCTCTTAAGGCTCATGGATTTCACCCCTTTCTTGGACAGAGGATAGTTATCGATGAACTCACAAATGTCCAGGTCAGAGACGCCAACCAGGCAAAACCCCTCAAAACCCCTGATAGCAAAACCCTGGAGGTTGACAAACTCCTTGTCTCCACTGGGCAGGACGTTGTAAAGCTCTTTGGTGTGTAGCACCGGCGTCAGGCCCACCCAGAACTTGGGCTGGTACAAGACCCTCCTCCATGCCTTGCAGACCTGGGCCAGGACACACTTCTCGCAGGCGGAAAAGTACGTAAACAAGCGGTTGAGGATCTTCTCGTCCACAGCCAGCTGCCGTTCACTGGGGGAACCGGAGAGGCCTTCAAGGGAAGTGACCTCCCCGTTTGTCGGGGAAGCCTCGCTGGAGTTCAGTCCCACCATGGCAACTCCAGAAGGAGATGGCACCCCGGCCAGAGCCGCCAAGGACAAGGGCGGCGCCAGGCCGGGGATGGGCAGGTCGCTGTGATTTGCTAAGGCTGGACCGATGAGAGCAGGCACAGATGAAGGCTGGCACAAGCGGTTTTTCATCGCTGGGGTCCCTTTGGTGATGCTGGCAGAGCCGAGTCCATTGGCCTGGGCGGGAATCTTCACAAGTCCGTTCCGGGGTAAACATGGAGGTTTCGTATCACCGTTACTCTGGTTCGACATCTTCCAAGGTCACTCTGGAAAAACAACAAGGAAGGCTGTTACGGAATTGGACCCATGGCGCACCAGCTTTTCATTGAATCATCATGCAGGAGAAATTGCCCCCCTTTTAGTTGGTAATGGGCAGAAGTGTAGTGGCCAATGATCACAGTAGGTTGAAGACCCATCACAATTTATGCAGTAGGGTACCAGCAGCGTCCCTGTTTGCAGCATCCTAGGGCCACCCAATCAGCACAGAAGGGGAGCTTTTTAGCCAATGAGAAGAAATCTTCTCACGCTTTGTGCTGATTGGAGTCAGTCAGAGTGAAAGGAGGTGAGTCAGCCACTGAGGATTGACTCCTAGGGTCACTCTGTAGATGGTGCATAGGAAGAACACCATAGGAAGAGTTGCTCCAAAGCTAAGCATTTAGGAACACAGAAAATGGAAGGGGAGCTTTAGTTTAAAAGAGGATGGTGTTCAAGTTCTGCTACATATAATGGAACTTCAAGGAAAACACAACTTAAGTCACTTCAAAAGAAGATATTGGAATATTCCAAACCATTTGCCCATGTATGTCTACAGAAAATAGTAAATCTGGCTGAAAGGCAACACATGGAGATCAGCACTAACTGTTGCAATGCATCCCTAATTAATATTGTATAATAGCAGTATTGTGCAATCTTAGAAGGTTGCATAATCTTAGAAGCGGGTATGACTTTGAGGGGGCATGGCTGTGACTGGCAATGGGTATTGCTTTGCTTACTTCATCAGCATGAATGAATTTCTCCCATCTTTGCATACAGTTTTGACGAATTGTACATCTTTTTGCAAAGCAACTTTTCCTAATATTATGCATTTAGGAATGTTATTTTCATGAATATATTAATTTTTATGTGCACTTTCTCCTATAATATATGCATTTTTGTAAACTTTGATTGCTTGGAAAACTGCACTAAAAAATTCAGGTATGTGCGAATTTTGAAGAAGAAGAAGAGTTTGGATTTCATATCCCGCTTTATCACTACCCTAAGGAGTCTCAAAGCGGCTAACATTCTCCTTTCCCTTCCTCCCCCACAACAAACACTCTGCGAGGTGAGTGAGGCTGAAAGACTTCAGAGAAGTATGACTAGCCCAAGGTCACCCAGCAGCTGCATGTGGAGGAGCGGGGAAGCGAACCCAGTTCACCAGATTACGAGTCCACTGCTCTTAACCACTACACCACATGTTGGTTCTCACAGTGATACGGAAATTGCAAGTTTGATACATTCCCCTTTCAGTACAATACCTTTCAGTGAATTTCTTCCCCATCCCTATCCATGGGGAATGTTTTACACGAAGCAGCATTCCATCAACCAAGCTCCCTCTGACAGCCCAGAGATCCCTCCCCCTCAGCGAGTGCGAGTCCTGAGTCTGCCGCTCTCTCCAGTAAACTAAGCAGAAGGTTGGAAATTGAGCCAATTTTCCTTTAGTGAAATCTTGGTTGCTGAGTTCGTCTTGCTCTGCTATTGTCATGCGAATGAAACTTTCCGGCCGTAACCACAGCAACCAAAGGTGGCAGCTTTGATAGCAACTTAATCCTGGGGCTTGCAAGAGTGGGCGGTGGTGGTGCAAGGGAAGCCCACATGTTTAATATTGGTCTTCTAGGAGAGAACAGATTAGGAAGCATAGGAAGTTGCCTTACACAGATCAGACCACTGGTCTATCTAAGCTCAGTATTGTCTTGACTGGCAGCAACTCTCCAGGTTTCCCTACCCAGAAATGCCACAGACTGAATCTGGGTGGAGGATGGAGTCAAAACTAGACTGAGTTGGCTCTGCCTGACATGGGCTCTGGCTCCCCCTACTGTTGGGCTCCCTGCCTTCCACCCTACCAGTTACAAGGGGCATCAGCTGCCACTGGATTGAAAGTGCCTTGTTTCCAGAGAGTCTTCATCCTTTTTCTTTCCAGTTACCTCTGGCCATAAGCATCGTCACCATTTTTTTTTTTTTAAGAAACCCTCATGATTTATCTACTGCCTTTATTTATATGCTGGACCCAATATTACTAGAACAGGAGGATACAAATATTTTACATATTTTTAAATCCCACACTTTTAAGGTCACACTTCATTTTGCATATGTGTTATCCATTGAACCTAAATTCAGAATTCGCACACGGTTGGGTAGCTTTTCTGGTTTGTATACAGGGGGCCGTTTTACCCAGCTGCCTGGCAGGACTCCTAACGCAGGCCTGCAGCAGGGATTTCCCTGAGCCAAGAGATGGGCGGATGGGAAGACAGGTCTGGAGATTGGCTTGTGCTTAGCAGGTCACAGCACAGATAATTCACAGGGACTGACTCCAATACAGTGTGCAACACAGTGCACTGCTGGACCAGACCATTTGCAGACCATAGTTGTGATGCTCTGGCTGCTAGAGGGTGCCATCTTGGTTACAGAGCCTGATCACTTAAAGAGCTGAACAAGATGATGTGGTAAAATATATTTCCAGCCCTGTCCCTCAGTCCAGAGAATAGTGTGGCCCCAGAGAGTCCAGGCACTGGCCAGCTCTGAACTAAAGTGCGCACTTGCATCTTGAGGTATACACAATCAATAAAGCCTTAGCTAATGTAAGCCATTATCAGTATCTTATGCGCCTCAGTATTGCATTCAACAGAATTTCATGTTTAATAAGAATGGGGAGGGGGGGGGAGATGAAAAAAACATAGCACAAGCAATAGATCAAACATGCAGCAAGTAAGAAATCAGAATTTGTAGACTCCAAATGGTTATTTCCAGTACACAAAACTGATTGACAAACAGCCGGCTGTTGTCAGGAGTTAGAATGTGTGTGGGACCAAGACAAACTGTTGCTTGGATTTTCTTATTTCCCTCTGCCCTTTTGCTTCCTCCTCCTCTTATTCTTATTAAACTTTTGCACCTCCCCTGTTCTCCATTAGTGCACCCATATGCAGAGAGGTGTGTGTGTTTGTGTGTTAGGGAATTTTGTTCTTTTTTTAAAAAAACCATGTGCTTCTGTAAATCTTGGGGGTCCCTTCGAGCATGCAGACACCTCCCTTCGCTGCATCTATCAGGCCAATTGCCATCCATAGTGATCCTCAGGTCCTATCCAAGTTGGCCGCTAGAGGGAGAAATCTGGCTGCCATCATCCCACACGTTAACACTCCTTTGCTGGAAAAGAGCAACACAGTGGAGGCTGGTCCTTTGGAGCAAATGGGGCACCAACCTCAGTCTGCTCTCAGCCAGGTCCCCTCTTACAACCAGCCCCAGGGTGTGGCACGAGCCATCAGCTCCTTCCTCCTTCGTTTCAGTTTTGCTGTTGCAGAACTTGGCAGGGAGGAGGATGGAGTCAAAACTAGAACCAGTTGACTCTGCCTGCCATTGGCTCTGACTCCATCTGCAGTTGGACTCCCTGCCTTCTGCCCCACCAGCCCCAATGGGCACCAGCCACCTCTGCAGCCATGACAACTGCCCACTGCACATAAAGCAATTGCTGCTGTTTTTCTTCATGGAAAGGATGGGAGGCAGGGAGAGAATTGCAATTTTAGACAGAGGAGGCAGGGACACTTCTTTCCGTCTTGTGTTGCCAGCTGACCTGAAAAAAATCACTTTGGCCTGCTCTTGTGCATTGAACAGCATATTAAGGTGCAGAAATTGGCAAGGGAATCTTTTGATGACAAAAGCAACCCGTTATTACCTCCTAACACAGGTGAGGGGAACATTTTGCAGCCCGAGGACCACATTCCCTTCTGGGAAACTTTCCAGGGGCCACACAGCAGTGGGGGGCAGGGCCAAGGGGGCAGAGTGAAGTTAACTTTTGTACTGTAATCTAGTTTCTATGCACATTCACACACCCCATCTCTATCGATAAATTCAGGCAAGCAAAAGGCATGATCAGAGATCAAGGGCACTTTCCAGCCAAGCAAAAGCACCCAAGGAAGGAATGGAATTGGTCTGCTGAGTGGGTGTGGTCTAGGAGAGACCCAAGGGCCAGACAGAGAGGCCTGGAGGGCCGCATCTGACCCTTGGGCCCAAGATACACCACCCATGCCCTAACACCTGCGCACCAACCTGCTACTAAGGCACAGCTGCGGCAGCTGGTTGAAAAGTTGGCAACGGCACTGCCTTCCCCTCGCCCTCGCGGGATGTATTTCTAAAGTGCTTTTTCAGTCTATAAATAAGCCCATGAATTATTAAGGGTGCCTTCCACTGGCCAGGCCTTGGACTGGGAAGGCCCCAAAACGGCAGCAGCCCCACAGCCTGTCACATCCCATTTGCCTTGGGAGGTGCACCCTCCCCCCAAAAAAAACCTTGAAAGGGAGAGGGAGGGAGGAAGCAAAGAGTCTGCATCCCAGGAGACTCGCCAGCACAGACATGTTTGAAGCAAGGCTAGGATCTGCTGTCTGCCGGCCTGGACGCTGCTTGCAATCACGTGCCAATGCAGATGACTGCCTGTTTCTATGCTGAGCCAGCTGGCTTGGAGAAACCCCACAAAGACACAGAGAGAGAAAGAGAGAGAGATGCTCAACAGTCATGCTTTCCTCTCCACTGACAGACAACGGGCCTTCCTTCAGTTCAGGCAGCTGGCTGGGAGAGGAATGGAATACAGATACTGGGTGGTTCCCCCCCCCTTCTTCTGAAAAGCCATTGGTAGCCTCTCCATTTGCACCACCCCACATTCTGCCCCACAAGAACTCCGTGGCCAAAAGAACTAGATTCTGCACCCTGTTTAACTGGCACAGAGTAGTAAGGCGTGCCCTCTCTTAGGAGACAGGATTGATTTTGCAGTGTTTACTATTTTAACCAGGAGTTCTGGCATGGAGAGGGAACCTTTTTTCAGTCAGAGGGCCGCATTTCCTTCAGAGCAACTTTCCAGGGGCCACATGCTGGCATTTTGGCATGGGCAAAAATTGTGGGAGCAGCAATGATGGTAAAATGTACCATCCGGACAGCGCCGGCCCCCGGCCTCTTGAGTGAGATGAGCGCACAACCCTAGAGTCTGTCAAGACTGGCCCGTATGGGCAGGGGTACCTTTACCTTTACCTTATGATGCTGTTTTGGATGCTTTAGTTGAGATTCCTCCATTGCAGGGAGTTGGACTAGCTGGCCCTTGGGGTCCCATCCAACTCTACAATTCTATGATAGCCACCTTGCCATGGTCAAACATAGTAAAGGTAAAGGTACCCCTGCCCGTACGGGCCAGTCTTGCCAGACTCTAGGGTTGTGCGCTCATCTCACTCTATAGGCCAGGAGCCAGCGCTGTCCGCAGACACTTCTGGGTCATGTGGCCAGCGTGACAAGCTGCATCTGGCGAGCCAGCGCAGCACACGGAACGCCGTTTACCTTCCCACTGGCAAGCGGTCCCTATTTATCTACTTGCACCCGGGGGTGCTTTCGAACTGCTAGGTTGGCAGGCGTTGGGACCGAACGACGGGAGCTCACCCCGCCGTGGGGATTCGAACCGCCGACCATGCGATCGGCAAGTCCTAGGCGCTGAGGTTTTACCCACAGCGCCACCCGCGTCCCATGGTCAAATATATGACGGCGCAAATGTCTTTCCTACTGTTCTAGAGCAGGGATTGTAGGCATGGCACTCATTAGATGTTGCCGGACTACAGCTTTCATCATCCCTTACCATTGTTGCAGTTCTGCAACATCTAGAGAGGCTATTGCTGCTCTGGAGGTGAAGCCTCAAACTTAGCAGTTCAAATCACAATAAAAATGATAGGGTGAGCTTCCTGGCTGTGGAAGCTGTTTGATAGTAGAATAAGGTAAAGGTAAAGGTAAAGGTACCCCTGCCCATACGGGCCAGTCTTGACAGACTCTAGGGTTGTGCGCCCATCTCACTCAAAGAGGCCGGGGGCCAGCGCTGTCCGAAGACACTTCCGGGTCATGTGGCCAGCATGACATCGCTGCTCTGGCGAGCCAGAGCCGCACATGGAAACACCGTTTACCTTCCTGCTAGTAAGCGGTCCCTATTTATCTACTTGCACCCGAAAGTGCTTTCGAACTGCTAGGTTGGCAGGCGCTGGGACCGAACAACGGGAGCACACCCCGCTGCGGGGATTTGAACCCACAGCGCCACCCGCGTCCCGATAGTAGAATAGACTGCCTTAAAAAGTCGGGGACTTCTTCATTAGGGTCATTACTCAGTGGTAGAGCACCTGCTCTAAATGCATAAGGTCCCATGTCCACTCCCTGGCATCTCCAGGTAGGGTTGGGAGAGACTCATTATCTGAAACCCTGGAGAGCTGCTGCCAGTCAGTGAAGACAATACTGAGTTAGATAGACCAGTTGTTTGACTCAGTCTAAGGCAGCTCCCTGTGTTCCCAGTGAAATGACTTGGTAGAAGCTTGCATCCATCCCAGGCTCACTTAAGTTGAAAACTGGATCATAGCATGTCGAGTGTATGCTTGCTGTGCAAATGAGCCCAGACTCTATTCCCATCATAACCAGTTCAAAAGCCTCTCAGGTAGCAAGTGATAGGGGGAAAGACCTTTGGATCGAGATCCTGAAGAGTCACTGTCCTCTATTTCCATTTAAATCAGAGTCACTCTTTCTATATGTGCACCTAGGTACAGGCAACAGCATGGGCACAGTTCCTGCAAAAAATGTGTCCTCTTTTTTCTCTTGTGTGCATTTTGTGCATCTGTTTCTGACAATGTGAAACTGGCAAACTCCATGTGTGCACATGTGTGCATGCTCCCCTAAGGGGATTATTTATTTTAGGCACATGGCAGGGGGTGCAAGGGAAGGGAAGACCGCTGTTGGAATTATCCCGACCTCAAGCAGATGGAACGTGGCGATAACTCCCAAGCCAGGTGGCGGAAGGGAAGGATGGTTTGTAAATAAATATGAATGAGTCAGATTATGTCTGGCTGGGTGGCAAGCTCAATGGGAAGCTTCCCAATGAGGAGACTGCCCACAAACCCTCTGGGTTCTTCCGGCTTCCCAGTAGCCTCTTCTTCCCATCCCACACCCATTTCTGACTGAAGAGGGAAGGAATCAGAGAGATGGCCAAGCAAAATCTGTGTTTTTGTTGTTGTTTTCCTGCTTGATGTGGAGGTAGAGACTGGTGAAGGTTGCCACTTTCCATTAGCTGGCTCCTGTGCCTTTTCAACAGCCGCACAGAAGGTTGTCGGCAAACAACCTGTTTGTTCAGCATCCACCCTGATTTGGCTGCACAAAGCTCACAAGGTGGTGAGACAGTGACTGGCCTTTATTGAGGACCCACTCTATGAAGGGCTGTTATATCAGACCCTCCAAGTGTCAATATTTTCCAGGGACGTCCCTGATTTAGAGAAGCCGTCCCGGTTTCTGATTTGATCCTGGAATGTCCCACTTTTCCTTAGGATGCCCCTATTTTCATTGGAGAAATGTTGGAGGATATGCAGTTATCTGACACCCCCCCAAGCTGTCTGAAGGCAATCCTATATACATGTTTTACATGTTTAATGTTTTATTTTTATTTTTTTATGTATGTTGGAAGCTGCCCAGAGTGGCTGGGGCAACCCAGTAAGATGTGTGGGGTATAAATAGTAAAATTATCATTATGGAATGGGACGTCCCTATTTTCATCAGAGAAATGCTGGAGGGTATGTGTTATATGGCAATGAGTCTCCACCCCGATTTGCTTGCAGGGTGTTTACAAGGGATGCCAAACTACCCAGGGTCTCCAGATTCACCTGCTGCTCCCCCAGGTGAATAAGCTGGTTTCATTACACACTCACACATCCCTTTTTCTCTCTGTCCTCCATCCAGGCAATTAAGAGGCACAATCAGAGTTCAAGGACACATTCCAGACTCAAGGAAGGCCTGAAAGAGAGCCAGTGAGGGGTGTGGCCTCCAAAGAAGGGGTGTGGCCTAGGGAGAGTCTCAAAGGCCAGAAAGAGAGGCCTGGAGAGTCACATTTAGTCACTGGGCTTGAGATTCCCCATCTTTAGCCTATCTAGTTCTGGGTGGTGATTTGAGATGGGGGAGAAATTTAAATCAGTCTGCATTTACAGGTAAGCCTACCTAAATCACATTTTCTGAGATAACTACATAAACTGAAACGCACTTATCCTTTGAAATTTGCACTTCTGTCAATTTTGCAATGTCATTACTCTACTCAAGTAAAGTGTGCATAAAAATGCATATAATAATGAAAACAACACACATAAATGCATGATATTAGGCAAAATTGCCTAGAAAAATGTGTCTATTTGAATAAATTCACACTAAAATGCTGATGAATTTTTATGAGGGCAATTTAGAAAAAAAATCACATGATGTGGAAATGTGGAGAGCTAAATTTAAGACTGGAAAAATGAGAAACGGAGAGAAACAAACAAGGACCAGAGCAGCGCACGGAAACGCTGTTTACCTTCCCGCCGGAGCGGTACCTATTTATCTACTTGCACTTTCATGTGCTTTCAAACTGCTAGGTTGGCAGGAGCAGGGACCGAGCTCAACCCGTTGAAGGGATTTGAACCGCTGACCTTCTGATCGGCAAGCCCTAGGCTCTGTGGTGTGTGCGTGTGTGTATCCCCCCACATTTGTGGGGGGAGCTGCACAAACTAGCCCTCCCTGCACTGGCAGAGGAAGAGGAGTGGGGGGGGGAGCGCACTGCCCCTGGCAGCGCAATCCCCAGGGTGCCATCGTGGCTGGCCCCCCACGCTGGGTGTCCTGCCCCACAGGCGGTGTGCCACGCCCCCAGAACACGTGCCACACCCCTACAGGCGGCGTGCCCTGCTCCTGGGATGCACGCCAGCCCCGCCGCCCGCTCTCTGCCGCCCCCCGGTGCCAGAGCATGAAGCTCCGCCACTGCCTCCCTGGTGTCCTAGTTTACGACATGCATCTCCCCCCAAAAAAACTATTCCATGGAGAAAGTATTCACAAAAATGACACTCACACCCTCGGTTGCATCCTAAAGTGGTGCAGTCCATAATTCCACCCCCCTGCAGCCTGCCTAGTGTGCAAATAGGTTCTCATCTCCAGCCGCCTCCATCTTTAGTGTGGGCGTGAGGCCTGAAGCAACTCTAGGACTCATCACACTGCAAAGGGGAGGGGGGACCACTGAGGCTGTCTAGGCCCATTTTGATCTTGGAGGCTGTGGGCTCTGTAGAATCCAACCGGTGCCTACAGTGCCATCAGGCTTATTAGCACAGATCCTCACACTCCCAAGTGGAAAAAGCTTTAGGCTCTCACTTCAAAGGAAAGGTTCCAATTATGGGCTCACATCCTCCCACACCTCTCTGCTGCAGCACTGGCAGCAAGCACATCGTGCGAGCCCAGCATGGGAGCCGAAGATTGGGAGACAGCACTATTACCCACAGTCTTGGGTAGAGGCACAGTTCTCCTGCAATTGCTGTGAACAAGCAAAGGGTGGATGGGGCAACCCTTTGCATAACACCACAGAAGAGGCAAGGCATCGCGAAGCGAAGAAAGGAAGGCTCAGATTTGCAGGAAATCTGTGCCTGCTCCTTTATATGCATGGATGCAAATTTAGAAACAACTGCTATACTTGAAACAGAACTACACAGTGCATTTCCCCATGGTGAGGAAGATTGTGGTCCGTTGCCTTGTGTGCATGCTCTGCCTGCTGTCCGTGGTGCTGAAACAGTTGACCAGCAACTGTAACCTCCATCCAGCTCTCCCTTCTTACAGTTCTTTATTTTTAAATCAGACTTGAACTGGGCAGCTTTTGAACTAGAGGTATGTTCTCTGTAATGCAGAACACAATTCCTGGCATCTCCAGACAGGGCTGGGAGAAGCCCCTGCCTGAAACCATGGAGAGTCACTGCCAGTCAGTGTAGAGAATGCTGATGTAGATGGAGCAATGGTCAGACTCAGTATAAGGCAGCTTCCTTTGTTGCCTTTTGTGATAATCTTCTAAGATGTTGCTTATGAAATGCTAAAGGGATGGGCATGGCTTAGCTACAATTGGAGAATGTCAGGATGTGGGGCTTGCAAGATTGCCTTACCCCATGCATAGGCAACCTAAGGCCCAGGGGCTGGATGCGGCCCAATCGCCTTCTAAATCTGGCCCATGGACGGTCCGGGAATCAGCATGTTTTTACATGAGTAGAATGTGCGCTTTTATTTAAAATGCATCTCTGGGTGTGGAGCATAGGAATTCATTCATATTTTTTTAAAAAATATAGACCAGCCCCCCCCCCACAAGGTCTGAGGGACAGTGGACCAGCCCCCTGCTGAAAAAGTTTGCTGACCACTGGCTTACCCCACATGCGCCCACTCAACTGCTTCCATCTGCAGAACTGGTGCTGTTACAGATGCCACATAATACTCATTCTGTATTTGTAAGAAATGAAGTTTTTAATGTGGCAACACCTGCATTTTGGAACTCCTTGCCTACTGACATCAGGCAGGTGCCTTTGTTGTACTTGTTTCAGCACCTGCTCAAAACAGTTTTGTTTAGGCAAGCCTATCCCAACATATATAATATCAACATGTGCTTTAATGTGGTTTTCAGCCTCCCGCACTTCTCTGCATCCAGCCAGTCCCTGGCAATTCATCAAGCTGGAGGGCTTCATATTGAGGGGAGGACTGTAGCTTAGTGGTGGAACATTTGCTTGACATGAAGAAGGTTCCAGGTTCAGTCTCTGACATCTCCAGAGAGGGCTGAGTGATACGCCTGCCTTAAACCCTGGACAGCTGCTGCCAGTCAGTGTAGAGAGTACTGAGCCAGGCCATTCCTGGAAGCTTATACTGAATCAGACCATTTGTCCATCTAGCTCAGCCCATGCTGACTGGCAGCAGCTCTCTGAGGTCTCAGTTAGGGAAACTGAACCTGGAGTCTCCTGGACACAAGACATGCACTCTTCCATGGAGCTACAGGACGGAGCAGACTTCTAGATGATCACATGTGATAGTTACATGGATAGAAAACAGATTTACCCATTCATCTACCTCTAAGTCCAAGACTGCTTGCACTTCTGTTCTGGGCACCTGATCCACCTTTGATTTTCATTTTCCACCCTAACAGGGGAAGATCAAAATGCAACCACAGGACAGTCTAGAACTGCCAACAGTAGTTTTACCTCCTGCAAAGTCACAGTATTCAAGGGGTTGGTTTGATCCATCTGCCTCCTTTTCAGGTACGCTAAATTTACTTGGAATCAGATGAAGTAGGAGGAGAAAGGGAAGGGGGAGGATGTAAATGCAAAAAAGAGAAAGAGAGAGGGAGAAGTCAGCTGAGCGCCTAGCAGCAATTAGAAGAAATGAGCGGCACAACATGCAAGGACGTCTAAATTAGAGGGATGCGACACAAATCAAAACAGATAATTATGGCACAGTCAGCACAAAAGGCAGATGACATGGCGTGGAGAGCCTGCAATTTGTGGTGGCTGCGGATGTCTGGCAGGGAAGGAAGTGGGACATGCTCAGCAGAGGACGGCTAGGCTAGGAGTCAGGCATTTGGTCCTCCAAGAGGATGCTTGTGGCAGATCTGCACAGGTTTAACAGTCAGCTGCCTTCCACAGGTAACCCTGGGAAATGTAGTTCTGTGAAGGGGTGAGCGAGAGTCTCTGAGAATTCTCAGCACCCTTGCGAAATTACACTTCCCATGACTCTCAATGGGAAGCCACAACAGCTACACTGGCGGAAAACCCAATATAAGTATGTAGTGCAGATTAGGCCTGAAGGACTAGGCAATGGCGGCTGATCCATTAGGGCAAATGGAGCATTGCCCCAGCAACCTCAGACAGCCCCCTAGACAGCCCCCACCTGCCTGCCTTCCTATTTACAACTCATTGAACATGTGACCCTAGCTGTCAACGACCTCCTCCTTAGTTTCTTGTAGAATTCACCAGGGAGGAGGAAAATGGAGACAAAACTAGGATTAGTTGACTCTGCCTGTCATTGGCTCTGGTGCCACCTACTGTTGGGCTCCCTGCCTTCTGCCTTACCAGTCCCAATGCACACTGGTTACCACTGGGGATTGTTCTCGCTTAAACCCAGAATAGCCAACTCTTTTTGCACCCAGTTGCAGCCAATCTGCAATGGCTCATGCATGGTGCAGAATCAACGTGTGAGATATTGCACTGCCAGCTTCAAACTACACTACTTATTTAAAAAGTTCTCGCGAGCAAATATCCAGAAACTTAGAATGACCCACCTTTCCCTCCCCCACCTTGAAGCAGCACAAATAGATTGGTATGTCTCCCACAGTTAATTGGCTGGAGAGGAAGAGACTAAGAACCCTTCATGGTGCATGTGAAGTTTCGGAAAGACAAACCTGGACACAAACTGCTGGAGATCATTAGACCCAGCTGGGAAGCACAGCTACAGTGATGTTTGGCAGTAAATAACATTTCCGGAAGATGAGGGAAACATCCAATTACTACATTTCCTAGAAGCCAGAACTTAAAAGTCTCCCCGGATAAGTGCAGAGAAACCTGTTTAGTATGTTCCTTCTGCAGTAACAGAACAGACAGCAGAGAATCTTCCCTCCTGCAGTGACTGTGTAGACCCAGGGTAGAACCCCCATGCAACCGAGCTCAGAATGGACACGGGAGGTTTCTCATGCAATGGAGCAGGAAGATGGAGATTAAAGGTGATGCTGATGGACAGGCGCTGCCTATGGAGGAATCAATTAGGAGCTCAGGAAAACATTCCCCATGGGGATGCTTCCCTTCTAAGAGCCTGGCTATGTGTTAACATTCATCACGTCCAAAGGAGCCACATCTGTGCCAGGACCTGACAGTTGAGAACGGATTGAAGAAACCCAGAAGGCAGACAAAGGCAGCTGGAGGGGATCAAAGGGCCGAGCCCACAAGGAACCAGGAGACCCCGACCACCTTTCTGCCATTCATCTCTGCTTATCTTCACTCTCTTGGAGCAGCTGATTGTCCCCTGCTCCTCCCCTCCCAATCCCTAGAGAAATTAGCTGCTAAAAGAGCAAAAAAGCATAAGGGTGGGGGAGCAAATTGAAGAAGCGGATGGAGCAACATGGTCAAGGGCTTGTTTTTTCCTGTGTGCTTGATCACTTCCAGCTTTCTCTGCTTTTCTGCAAGGAAACTTCAGAATTCTCAGCCATCGGGGTGGGGGTGGGGAAGCACTCCACACAGTGGCAGCCGTGTCTTTTGAGAGGCAGTGTGGTGTAGTGGTTAGGGTGTTGGACTAAGACCAGGGAGACCACAGTCCAAATCCTCACTTGACTACGAAGCTCACTGGCAGCAAGACGCTGCCTCTTGGTCTAACCTACCTCACAGGGTTATTGCAGGGATTAAAGGAGGAAAGGGGGAACCATATACGCCGCCTTGAGCTGCTTGGAGAAAAAGGTGGGATAAAAATGTAGTTGTTGTTCCTGTGTTTGCGGGCATTTATAAAATAGGCAAGGTAGCAGCAGCAATTTTATTTGCCAAGCTATAAGCCATAACAAAGATAGAAGATGTTCAAAGTTGAGCTACAGAATTGGCTCTTAATGATCAGCCAGCACAAATTGGGAGACAGGCTAGGAGATTGAATTTTCCTTGTCCTACATCAAAAAAGGACACAAAGTCACTTGGTGTAACAAAATGATTCCTGTGGGTAAACCCACCAATCAAAATGGCCTGTAGTGGGATCTAGGATCCGGAATGTGTTTCCCTGCCTCTTCCCTACCACTACTGGTGCACCTGATGCGCAGAATTGACAGAGCCTTCTTGGTTGTGGTACCATCAGTATGGAATATCCTTTCAAAGGAAGGAGGTCTATCCAGCTCCATCTTTGCTACCCTTTCAATTTGATTTATTAGGTTTATATATAAAGTACCCCCAAAAAAGTCTCAAAGCAATTGACAGTATATCTATATCTATATCTATCTATATCTATATCTCTCTCTCTCTCTATATATATATGATGATGATGATAAAACTTCATACAAAACGTATTCAGACAATACATGTTATCAGTACAATAGCAATGGGAAAAAAAACACACTGTGAAGGTTGGATTGAGGAGCTGTAGCAACAATATCATTAAAGCTCCCCACATGCCCAAGAGAATAAAAAGGGTTTTACCTGACGCTGAAATGATAGTAAAGTTGGCGCCAGGCATGCCTCCCTAGGGCACTCATTCCAGAGACAGGGTGGTTGGGAGGGGAGCTATTACAGGGAAGGTCCATTTGATGGGCTGAGAAAAACCTTTTTATTCCAACAGGCATCTGAATCTTTTCAGTGGACTAGGCCTTTTAATACGCTAAGATGCCTTCTGTTTTTTAGGAGTGGGGTGGGGCCTTTGATTTACTCTCATTCATTTCTGTTGCACTTATTGATGTGCTATACATTTTCTCCTAAGCAGAAAAGCAGGATACACAACGAATGGAAATAAATGATCAATGGTGATGAAATATCACAATGCTTTATATCCCTGCCCAGTCACTGAGATCGTGGGTGGGAGGTTTTCTGCCAGTGGCCCCGTGACTCACACGTAAAGTTCATTACTACCAGAAGTCATGCATTCCGTGTTGGGAGCCCAAGCCTGTGGATTGCCCTCTTGTGATTAGACAGTCAAGTTGAACTTTAGGTGCATGATAAAATACTTTCTTATTCCAGCAGGCATTTTCAGCTGGTGTTCGGGTTTCTGCTTGGTTTTATGATTACTTTTTATTATTTTATTTTCCACATGGTTTATTTTTATGCACACCATTTAGAAATGCTAATTATTAAGCAATATACAAATGCCATACATATATGCAGTGGTACCTTGGGATAAGAACTTAATTCGTTTTGGAGGTCCATTCTTAACCTGCAACTGTCCTTCACCTGAGGTACCACTTTAGCTAATGGGGCCTCCTGCTGCCACCGCACCGCTGCCAAGCGATTTCTGTTCTCATCCTGAAGCCAAGTTCTTAACCCGAGGTACTATTTCTGGGTTAGCGGAGTCTGTAACCTGAAGCGTCTGTATCCCGAGGTACCACTGCATATGCATGCATTGGGCAAATTAATTGAGGATAAGGCTATCAAGGGCTACTAGCCACAATGGCTCTGTTCCACTTTCACGGTTGTTGGTAGTGATGCTTCTGAATACCAGCTCCAGGAAGCCAGGCAAGGGGAGAGGGCTTTTGTGCTTGTGTCATGCTTGCTGTTTTCCAACAAACATCTGGTTGGTCACTGTGAGAAGAGGATTCTAGAGTAGATGGGCTATTGGCCTGATCTAGCAGGCTCTTCTTATGCACTGTCTTGTTCTTGGAGAGCAAGTTAGGAATATAAGGATGGTGAATGAGGACAACTCAGAGAGAATTAGATGCCACAGGAGAGCTGCTGCTGCTGCCCCAGGCCTTCTTGCACTCTGAAGCCACTCACCCCCAGCATCCGTGAACTAACACCAACCCTGAGTGATGCCCTACTGACCTGGCTATCTGTTCACCTGTAGCTTTTCTTGAAACTGCACGAACCTGTTTTGCCCCCAAGCCAGCCACCTTGCACATGTCCTGGCTTTCCCCTTGCCAACCACAGGATCAATAGATGCAACAGGTGTGCAATTTGGGCCCACTGGCACATACCACCCTGTGGGCCCTTCACTTGCTCCTGCCTTCAAGGATATCATGAGTCAGTTTCCATCCAGGCATGCACATGTTACAATAGTGCCATTTGACTCGCAGCAGAAGCAGGCATCCATTTGATCTCAAGCTCCAGAGTCTGAGTTTGGATGCAGTTCCCCACGGATGGGGGTGGGCCAGGAATCGTGATCCCTTTGTAGTGCTGAGGCTGCCCGGAAATGGAGAGCCTTGCGTTGGAGGATCACCTTGCAGTCTGCGAAGTGGCACAATGTGAGGCAAGCGTTCTCTCATCCTGAGCTCACAGCTGGCAAGCATCCTCGGAAGAGGGATCAGCTTACAGCCTCTGGTTAAAGCGGCCAAGAGATACAAGCCTGGCTTCTTCAGAGGCAATTTCTCAACATAACAGTCATCTTTCATAGGAATATGTACAGAAGGAGAACTCTTACATTGCAATGGAGTGGGGAGGGGGGCAACACCACCTGTGCAACTCCACCTGCAGATTTTTCATGCAAAGATCCAGGAATCATTAGTAAGTTGGTGATTGCAATCTGCTTTGTGTCTATTTTATAAAGAACAGCAGAGATCCAATCTGGCCCTCAGAAACTCTCTGCCTGGACCCAGAATATCCCATGATCTTAAGAACAAACCTTTGCTATGTACCAGTACTTTCTAAACCAAGATGCTGACCTGCTCTAGAGTTTCCCAGCCCTCATCCCACACCCTCAACAGCATCAATCAATAGGACTCACCATGTGAATCAAGGCCACATGGATTTGCCATCTTACCACCAAATGACATTGGAGGTGGGTTATGAGCACAGGCACTCCCAATGTTAGGTGAGACCATGGGCCAGATGTAGCCTGCAGTCATATTTCATCCAGCACTCTGGATCCTCTCCTGCCCATCAGCTGCTCAGGGGGAAGCAGATGAGAGGGAAAACACCTTTGGTGTTGAACAAAGTGTGTGACTGCAGCCCTTTCCTCAGCAAGAAGATCAAAGTAGGGGGAAATGTGTCAGCAGAGAGATGGACTCGTGTTCCTTGCAAATATGCAGAAAGCTATGTGTGCATTTGCAATTGTGCCGATGCAATTTTTGGGATGTAGTTCCATTTTGAAGTTTGAGGCTTGGTGTAAGTTGCTGTAAGTTAGCAGGGTTCGCAGTTCAGCTGTATATTGACTTTATCTGAATCATTCTCCTGGGATGACTGGGATTTGTTTTGCTTTTTGTGCTCTCAGGACACATAAAGGATAAGTGGAGTTTCTGGGCATTCAATATATGCTGGTTTCCATGGGAAATAGTGCTCTCTGTTTGAGAAAGAGAGAGAAAGGTGGGGGGAGGGAAAACTAATGGATTGTGCCCCCAATACCTTGTGGTCCTTGGCCTGAAAATATTGCCCCACCCCTGCCCATCATGACAGCCCAGACTCATGTGCTTTCCTTACTCTGCCTTTTTCAAGCAAAAGTCTTGGCGTCTACTCCTGTGGTGTTCAAAGCAGCTCTCATACGCCACAGCATAAAGATGTTCCCAGGTAGCCTGGTGAGATTCCAAGAAACATGTGAACATCTTTACAGTGTGAGCATCTTTGTAAAGTGAGCATCTTCCTATCTGGCTGAGGCATACAACACAGATGGGGTAGTACTGATCTTTAAAAACAAACAACCGCCACAGCTATATAACCACAGTAGAGCGAGAATGCTGGGCTTTGAGCTAATGATCATTAATATTATTTTTATATGTGTAAATAGCACCTCTTATTCCATAACTGCACCCACTCAGCCTAAGAGAGATCATAGAATCATAGAGTTGAAAGTAACCCAAAGGTCATCTAGTCCAACCCCCTGCAACGTAGGAATCAAAGCTAAGTGATTCTGGAGAGCCAATAATGATATTACTGGCACTACGTAAGATCTTTCCTGGACTTAGCTCTGCAGTCTAAACAACCTATCCATGTTGGAAGGTGCAGGGCAGACATTTGCCCATCCCTTTAAAATAATTGAAGGTCCAGAGAGTTTAGAGTTGGGAGGCACCCCCAGGAATCTAATAACTTCTCAATTTTTGTTTTGAAGGGAACTTTCTGGAGAAGCAGAGGTTGGATGGCCATCTGTCAGGGATGCTTCAGTTGAGATTCCTGCATTGCAGGGGGTTGAACTAGATGATCCCCAAGTGCCTTCTAACTCTACAATTCTATGATTTTATTGGTTGTAAGCTACTTTGAGCATGGTTTTTTTTTGTGTGTGTAAAAGCGGCATACATATAAAATGAATGAGTGGATGGGCCCTATAGAAGACCCACCTCTAAGCTATTAAAAGGGACTGGCCAGGTTCCTGCAACTTCATCCACCCAACAAATGGGTAGCAGCCCATTGAGTAGTACTGCCAAATTGCATCTCCAGGTAGAGCTGAGGGAGACTCCTGTCTGAAACTTTGGAGAGCTGCTGCCAGTCAGTGTAGACAATACTAGATGAACCAATACTGAGCTAGATGGTCTGACTTGGTATAAGGCAGCTTCCTACGCTCCCTCTTTGATCCACTGCAGTTTCCCACAGGCTTTCAGGCCACAAGAGCATAGTGGTGGTAATTTCAGCACCTTGGACAGCAAGGCAAGTGCTTGGCTGGCATTTCAGCACCTTGGAGAGTAGCAAAAAGTTCAGTAGGCCAAAAACCCATTTTCGTGTTTTCGCTGCATGGCTACTGGCTGCAGGAACAAACTAAAGAGAAGTCATGAAGAATAAACACAGTCTTTCCTCAAAGCACACAAAAGCTCTCTGGCTTTCAAAGCACCCAGGGGCATTCAGAGCCATTTTACACTCTTGACTTCCTTCTCAGTTTCTACACCATCCTGGCTAAAGAGCCCACATACCGTATTTTTTGCACCATAACACTCACTTTTTTCCTCCTAGAAAGTAAGGGGAAATGTCTGTGCATGTTATGGAGGAAATGCCTACGGGTGGCATGCCTACGGATTTTCCTCCTCTAAAAACTATGTGCGTGTTATGGTTGGGTGTGTGTTATAGAGCGAAAAATACACATTTATTTTCTCCAAGAGTAGATGGGAGTGGGCTGAGATGCTGTATTTTATGTCTGCAAAATGCACCCATTTCCCCTTGCCAATATTTTGAAGCCTGGGCCCCAGTTCCACATCTCCTTTGGCTCTTTCTTTCCCTCTCTCTCTCTCTCTCTCCTTCTTGTCCACACATTAGGAAATTCAGGTGCGGAATTTCATTCCCACATTTATGCACCAAGGAGATATTATATTATTTAATCACAAAAGTTCATACAATTGTAAGACTGCCTCCTTCCCTCTTGGGTGTTATGATAAGCAGAGGGGGGCCCCTGAGTAGTGCCACTGCCCTCAGAAGTTTGGAGTGGAGGGAGTGGTCGATGAGAAGGCTCTTCTCTGTAGCAGCTCCCAGGATGTGGAATTCTCTGCCCACCTTCATTATATAGCTTCTGCTATATGCTAAAGATGTACTACTTTACCTTCCACACCAAAAATACATGTTTTCAGGACCTACCCGATTCCTGTAATTTGTTCTGTTTTCAACATTGAATTTTAAAGAAGAAGAAGAGTTTGGATTTGATATCCTGCCTTTCACTCCCTTTAAGGAGTCTCAAAGCGGCTAACATTCTCCTTTCCCTTCCTCCCCCACAACAAACACTCTGTGAGGTGAGTGAGGCTGAGAGACGTCAGAGAAGTGTGACTGGCTCAAGGTCACCCAGCAGCTGCATGTGGAGGAGCGGAGATGTGAACCTGGTTCCCCAGATTACGAGACTACCGCTCTTAACCACTACACCACACTGGTGTTATAACCTTAGGACCTCACAGTGAAGGGTTGGTAATACATTTAAAATGATAATGACAACAACAACAACAACAATATGAAGGGTGCAGATGTATTTCAAAGGCAGATTTCCCCTTTAAAAACACGCAGAAGCAGGAGGCTGATAAGTTCTTACTTGTCTCATGTCCATTTAAAGAGGAAAGCTACATTTGAAACAAACATTTTTCGTGCTTATGTATCAATTACATTCAGTAAATAATTGCCATTATAAAGTGGTGGTGACCAGAAGTGGGGGAACTTCTTATACAGCACCCCAGTTAGCCGTGACTCTCACTTCGTGACCTTCGGCCAGCCACTCTGTCTCAGTCTAACCTACTTCACAGGATTGTTGTGAGTCAGAGGCTCTTAAACTGTGGTTTCTGTCCCCTGGTAGCCCACAATCTCCATTCAGGTGATCCGTGGAAAGGTTGTGGAACATTTTGCTTACAAAAACAGGCACATCCATCACACTAGAAGAGCAAGGCTACCGTTATTAAAATATGAATTATGGATGCGCTGTGGTTTGTAGAACCAAAAAAAGTTTATTAAGTGATCCACTGAGACCCCCACAGCAATTTTCAAGTGGTCCATAGGAGAAGAATTATGACGACTGGTGTCATGAGAGAAGGGGAGGGTTTGAGCTTCTTGAAGGAAGAATAGTATGTATATATATCACCATTCTTCCAAAGAGCTCAGGGAGGGAAGCATACATCTCCCTCCCCCCCATTCTCACAATAACTCTGTGAGGAAGGTTACACTTACTGCACCAAAGTCACTACACAACTCAGCAGCAATTTGAACCCAAGCCTTCCCCAACTTAAATCCAACACTACAGTCTCTAGACCAACTTGGCTCAAAGTGATGTAGCACAGAGGTATTTAGGCAGTTGAGAACCCCTACTGGAGTACGGAACTTCTTTTCTTGTGGGATGCAGTATATGGGTGAACAGGAAGATATAGATGTAGATAGACTGATGGTAAAGATATTCCAAGGTCTCCTTTCTCTGCCATGTTTCCTGAAGACAAGTGCTCTGTTTGCCAACAAATAAGCATGATGACACCTTGTATTTTTATGTATATAGGAAGATAATGGTAACCTTTGGGTAAAAAGCGTCTAACAAGCCATCATCATCATCATACCATATAATAAGTTGCCACTTAGAAAGAGTGGCCATCTCTAATATTTTCTTTTTTCATTCTCTATTACAGAAACACACCGGAACCAAAGTACCTTCCCAGTATGAACACACAGTGGGGCTTTACTCTTTCTAATTCCAAGGTACCCTTTCCTCATTGACTTGCTTTGCCAAGGGATCTGGAATTCTAGCATGTTGCAGAGGATTCTGGAACATATGCCAGACTGCACACTCTGCTCCCAAGAGGATTACCTAGCCCTGCCAGGCCTCACTATGCCCTCAAGTGAAGTTGGAGCACAATATGAAACACAATACATCAAAATTGTGTTCTTCAACCTTGGTTCTCCCAGATGCTGTTGGTCTACAGTCCCCATCATCCTTGATCACTGGGGTAAGCTGGCTGGGGATTAGGGGAGTTGGAGTACAACAACAACCAGGGACCCAAGTACTGTATTCAAGCACACAGAGGGAAATGAGTCGGCCATCACTTTCCCTTCTCATTGAGGAACTGTGGAAAGTTCTAAGGGTCTCAAGAGCACAGCCTGGAAATGGTGGGAGTAAATCTTTAGTTTATTAATCTACCCATTGAAGAACACAGCCCCAATGCAAATACACAAAGGGTTATCATCAACCGGCTTCATGGCTGCTGCTCTCAGTTTTTGCTAATGTTAGCACTCCAGGCTAACTTCTCAAGGAGAAAACAAAACAACCACTGAACTAGATAACTCTGTTTTTGAGAAGGAGAATATGAGAGGGATAAAGACTTATCTGGAGCCTTTGACGAGTAGCCTGGGGAGGGGGTCTAATTAGCTGTGCAGTTAAGCATTCAGCAAGCTTTGGGTGGTGAACCTCACTAGGCATATGGCAAGAATAAAGTCATTCTCTGATAAATAATGCACCTCCCTTGTATCCTTTTCGCAGATGGTGCTGAGCACTCTGCAAGCTGATGTCATCCAGTTGACCTCTGCTCCTGTTGTTTATTTAGGCAGATCAATATATATTATCTGTCTCAATTGTAAGATCCCTGTCAGGTGCTTGGAACTTATGGGGCTGGGAATGTTGCAAATTCCTGGAAAGGCAGCATGTGAGTGTGCTTGTGTGCATCCATGATCTCATTCCTTTCCTTCTACTGTT
Organism: Podarcis tiliguerta; assembly: GCF_965153285.1. Lineage (NCBI taxonomy): Eukaryota > Metazoa > Chordata > Lepidosauria > Squamata > Lacertidae > Podarcis > Podarcis tiliguerta. The sequence goes on from NC_139547.1 coordinate 35,350,245, forward strand.
GTATTAAGCCATTTCCATACTTTTAACTGCCCTCCCCCCCATGTAATACTGGGGCATGCTTAGAAATGATTGTGGTTCTGTATGGATATGGTTGCTGAAATTCTCTTACTGGTCAGATATAGACTTCTCCTACTTACAGCTATTGTAGGCAAGAACTTCCCACCCCTAAATTCCACTGGATGTTGTATGTTTCCAGTTTTTTCTACCCCCAGCAATATCAGGAGGGTGCAATGGCCAAATGTGCTTGACTGTGTTAGGCTGCAGGCACAGGGCCAATCAGAAGCTGCAATCATGCCCCTCTACCTAGCCTTCTGTCCTCAGTGTGAGCTAATATTTAGCTTTTCATCAACAATTATGAAAGTTCCATGCTAAAAAGAAATAATAACATCCCATTATCTTATTCATCAAGAATTGATGCTTTTGAATTATGGTGCTGGAGGAGACTCTTGAGAGTCCCATGGACTGCAAGAAGATCAAATGCATCCATTCTTAAGGAAATCAGCCCTGAGTTCTCACTGGAAGGACAGATCGTGAAGCTGAGGCTCCAATAATTTGGCCACCTCATGAGAAGAGAAGACTCCCTGGAAAAGACCCTGATGCTGGGAAAGATGGAGGGCACAAGGAGAAGGGGACGACAGAGGATGAGATGGTTGGATGGTGTTCTTGAAGTTACCAGCATGAGTTTGATCAAACTGCGGGAGGCAGTGGAGGACAGAAGTGCCTGGCGTGCTCTGGTCCATGGGGTCACGAAGAGTCGGACACGACTGAACAACTAAACAACAAACATCTTATTGTTAAAGAAACCCAAACAAGCTGCCGATGCCCGCCTGCTTAGGGACTTAGTTCAGGTTGCACTCAGGCTCGCCTGCTTAGGGACTTAGTTCAGGTTGCACTCAGGGCAGATGTTGCTGTTGCTGCATCTGGGCACAACCAAAAATAAAATACAAATCCAGGCTATTGTGCACAGATGTCCCAGCAAAATGGCCTTTAATTTCAGGTGTAGTGAGGACTGCAGCATTTGGGGTTGGGAAATAAATTTATGTCAAAGTGCATCAACACGACCCAGGCTTTCAGTTTTGTGTATTGACTGCTTCAGTGATAACAAGCCAATTAAATGCAGGTGCTTATTTTTCTGACCCCATATCAGCTAAATAACTAATGAAGCAATCTGAAGGTACGTGCAAAGGGGAGAGAGCTATTTTGTGGCAGAGGAGGCATTGTGGCCTCAGCCGCCTTGGCTCACTCTGGCCAGGACCGAAGCTGGGGGTGGAGATGATTTTTCAGTTCCCTCTTCCCCAATCCCTGTACAGTAGTAGCTCAGGTTACAGGCGCTTCAGGTTACAGACTCCACTAACCCAGAAATAGTACCTCGGGTTAAGAACTTTGCTTCAGGATGACGACAGAAATCGTGCTCTGGCGGTGCAGCAGCAGCGGGAAGCCCCATTAGCTAAAGTGGTGCTTCAGGTTGAGAACAGTTTCAGGTTAAGAACGGACCTCCGGAATGAATTAAGTTCTTATCCCGAGGTACCACTGTATTGCATTTTAAATTTCTGCACTTCTCATAGGCAAGTCAGGGGAGCTTTCCCTTCAGGGGGCGGGGGTGGCACTGTTAGAGATTCCCGTCTCCACCAATGGAATAGCACTTACACCACACCTAAGGCCTCTCAGCTGGCTTTTGATGGGCATTATTTTTTCATAGAATCATAGTGTTGGAAGGGACTCCAAGGGTCATCTAGCCCAACCCCCTGCAATGCAGAAATTTTTTTGCCCAAAGTGAAGCTAGAACCCATGACTCTGAGGATAAGAGTCTTGTGCTCAACCAGTTGAGCTATTTGACAGGCTTTTACATATATCCAGACACTCCTGGCAGTTGCTGATGCTATTTTATATGTAATTGCCCCACAAACTTATCTGTAACCATGTATCATCGCGGACTTTGAGTTGTCATCCCCTGCTTCTCTTCATTAGTGACCTTGCTGCATTATTTGGTGTTCTTTCTTTCTACTGCCTGCAATGTTTGACAATTATTACTGTATTTTAATATTTTGTTGGAAGCCGCCCAGAGTAGCTGGGGAAGCCCTGCCAGATGGGCTGGGTATAAATTATTTATTTATTTATTTATTTATTTATTTAGGGTGTCTTCATCTTGAAATGAAACACAGGGAGCTGCCTTATTGGTCCATCACTTCACAGCATTGGCTACACAGCCTGGCAGTGGCTGCTCAGGATTTCAGACAGAGGTCTCATTTAGTCTTACCTGGACATGCTGGAAATCGAACCCAGGACCTTCTGCATGCAAACCAGATGCTCTGCCATTGAGCTATACAGCCTTTCAAGAGCCAAAGTGGAACTTTGCTCCTTAAGACTCTCAACCTACCCCCTCTTCCTCAAAAGTCTCTCATCTCCCAGGCCCCATGTAGTTTCAGCAGCCTGACAATGAGACAACAGCCTCTCACCTCCAGATAACCCATCAAACACACTGGGGGAAACCCAAGGCTGGTTCTTATTTGCCTGCTATTTATAGACTCATCTGAACTCCACAAATCAAAGATCGGAGACAGCAAGGAAATCTATTTCTTTGGATTCGCTGTCTCTGCCTTTAAATTACCAGAATCCACATGTCAGTTTTAAAAGAGAACGTCCATGTGATACTCTCATAATCCTCCCTGAGCTCATAATGGGCGCTGCAAGTATTTTCTCCTCTTCCCCGCTTCCCTTCACCGTTCCTGCTCATCCATGCAGATTCAGAAAAGAAGTCGGGAAATTTTGAGGAGGGGAGGGGCTGTAAGGATACAGTTGTGCCCTCCCCTACTCAAGCCCACCACTTAAGAGCAAGAGGCTACTTTGACTCCAACCACGCATCCCTTTTGCTTTGGAAAAGTTATTTCAACTCCGCTGGGTTGCTATTTGATTTAAAGGGTTCCCAGCTTTGGGCTCCCAAGACCTCAAGCAACTTCCCAGCTGCTGGACTTCCACTGCCAACATATAGATACAGTGGTACCTTGGGTTAAGAACTTAATTCGTTTTGGAGGTCTGTTCTTAACCTGAAACTGTTCTTAACCTGAAGCACCACTTTAGCTAATGGGGCCTCCCGCTGCCACTGCACGATTTCTGTTCTCATCCTGAAGCAAAGTTCTTAACCCGAGGTACTATTTCCAGGTTAGTGGAGTCTGTAACCTGAAGCGTCTGTAACCCAAGGTACCACTGTACCACTATCTCTGACTTATTTTGTCACAGCCCTGATAGCTTAGCCAAATATGAGATGTGGTTGGATTAAGCAAACTTTATTACTACAGTAAAAGCTGGCTGTAACAGGTTCTAATATGATTTGCTTCTAATAACAGTGTTTGGATGCTTTGAATTTCAGCATGTGTTTATAATTCCAGTCCCATCCCTATCCTGCCTGCTCTACCCCTTACTCCTCAGCACCCACCCAGCCACCCTCCACTCACTCCCACACCCAACTATCCTTTGCCCTCACCACAAACCCCTGTTCTGTCACACTCCAGTCCCAGCTAATCAGTGTGCAGCACACACCATGGTGCTATCCCTCCCTCCCCTGGCATTCACCTTACCTTGTATCTTGCAAATATATTCCCACAGAAAATTTACCCTCCGTCACTTAATAGTCAAACCTCTACAAGTCTACAAGTTTGTGCTCTGAACTACCAACTGGTCATTGGCGCCACCTAGTGTTGGGCTCCCCGCCTTCCAGCCTACCAGTCCCCCTGTGCAGTAGCCATCATTATCAGCTGTAGGGGCAAAGGGCTGGGCTCCAGCCCTGACATCTTGCCTTGGCCGCACTATGGCTTGGAACTGATGACATACAGAGGCCTTTTGCTTTGGCTATGAGCCAGGTTTGATTCACTTTCTCCCACTTCCCACTTGATTCTACTGGCGTTCTGAACCCAGAGCCGGAGGGGTGGGGTGGGGGTCATTTAAACATCCCATTCCCTTGTCCTCCAATGTGGGAGAGGGCTTTGGAGAGCCCTTCCTGCTTTTCGTTACACAAAGAGAACGCAGCTGTGAAGGGGGACAGGGAGAGAGGGAATTTGTTTCCAAGCAAAGTCCATTATTTTATTCTTCCCCTGTATCTCTGGAATAGCTTTTGTCCCTCTCTGAGTCAGCTGGCTATAGAAATCAGATAATGGATCTCAGCATGGGTCATGAATCTAGACCTCCGGGGAAGGAGGAACAGAAGAAGCAGGGGTTGCATGTTAGATGGTGCAGGGGAGGGGGGAAGGACAGTGCTTGCTCTGGTATCAGCAAACACACACCTCTGGGAAAGTGTGTGGCTGGTTGGTCCTGCACTCTTGGCAGGGTGGGTGGGGTTGCCATCAGTGAGCTGAGTACCAAAGATTCTTGGAACTTGCTGTAGTTAAATAGAATTGCCAATAGCGCGATGCTTTTGGACAAATCTGCAGTGTGACATAGGAAGCTGCCCTACACTGAGTCAAACCATTGGTCCATCTAGCCCAGTATTGTCTACCCTGACTGGCACCAGCTTTCCAGGGTTTTAGGGAGAAGTCTCCCCCAGCCCTTGTCTGGAGATGCCAGGGATTGAATATGGGACCTCCTGCCTGCAAAGCAATTTTCTGTGGCAAGAGATTATGGCTTTGGGTCACATGACAGCTCAATGGAGCCTCCAGGTCACATCCTAGAGGAACTGGGAAGACCCCTGTTAAGGCATGAAGGCTGGAGTTCTCCCCTGTGACTGGGTACTGGGTATTCAAAGATCATGTCCGCATCATTCATTTTGAGAGCATCGCTTACCCCAAAGCATCATGGAGACCATAGTTTGCTAAGGGTGCTGTAGTAGCTTTGAGAGGGGCTAAATTACAGTTTACAGGATTATTGGGGGGGGGGAGATGTACTTTAAATATATGTGGGGTGGCTGTGACTAGAGGCCTTCCTAGAGTTCTCGCTGGGGCTCATGGCAGCTGTGGTCCAAAACAGCTGGAGGGCACAAGGTTGGGGAAGCCTGCTTTTACATTTTCCTTCTATTTTTACTCTAGCCCATCTCCATAAACTTTTAAACCTCCCTACCCCAATGGAACCACGCTCACTAAGTCAGTGGATGCAAATCTTTTACTTTTGCATAATATCCGTTTCCAAAAATCTAGATGAGTTTTTGTGTGTTTTTTTAGCCTTTGAAAGGGACCTCATCAAAAATGCTAGATTCCCTTCACATTGCGTGAGCTGCATCTGGGTACCAAGCTATGCAAATCTCAACTGGAAAGAAAAATGCCCCATGCAAATTTCAGAATAACGGGGGTATTTATTTATTTGTCTCTCCCTGTAGGAACAGTGTGGCAGTAACAAAACAAAGAGAGGGCCCTGAAGAGACGTGATAAGGAGTGCTGTGTTCACGAAGCTGGAGGACTGACCCCCCCAGCTGAATAGCTGCCTTGCTCTAGCAGGAAGATGGGCATCAGGCAACGGTAATCATTTCTCTTTTCAAATATGAATGAAGATGTAATTTGAAGTGTCATGCATGAAGCGTATGACGCCATTAGACTAATCAGCCACACACAATAGACTACTTGATTGGCCTGTAAGTATCTGTCTGGGATGTACAGTTGAATTCTGTTTGGAAGAACAAAGCAAAGGCTTGTTTCTCTCCAATTTGGATCGCGGTGTGAGCCAACACCTGGATTTATTCCTTCGTTCAGAACATCTGTACATCACTTTTCACTTCTGTGACAAACTATAAAAGCAGCTTGCATATGAAACACAATACCATCTACTACAATCAATAAAATCAGATTAATAAAACCTAGTCAGAACACACAAAAACACGCAAAGCCAAACCAATAAAGCAAAAATGATCAGGAAAATGCTGGGGTAAGTGAGGACTTTTTAGACCACCTAGCATTGAAGCAAGCCTGATCTCTGCTGGAAAATCATTCCGCAGGGCAGGTGCCACCACTGAGAAGGCCCTTCCCCACACTGCAGTCAGGTGAACGGCTCAGTCAGCCTCAGTAGATCACAGTGGTGGTCTATATAGGAGAAGGCAGTCTTTCTGATAGCCAGGTCTTTTAATACCTTGAAGCTCTCTCCATAGTGGACTGGCAACACAGTTATCTCCCCAAAATATTTGTAAGGGGGATTCAAGGCTGCCCCATTAGGGCAAATAAGGCACTGCCCCACCAACCTCAGTCTGCTCTCAACCTTTCCCATTTACAAGTGGTCCAGAGGGTGGGCCCTGCCTGTCAGCTTTCTCCTCTTTAGTCTCAGTCTTGCTTGTGTAGAATTCAGCTGGGAGGAGGAATAGGACAGAACTAGAATCAGTTGGCTCTGCTTGCCACTGATTCTGCCTATGAGCATCATTGGCTCTGGCTCCACCCATGTCTGGCTTCCCTGACTTCCCTAGCCCTGATGTGAATCACCTGCCACTGAGAGCTGTTTGCTTCTGCCAGCTTTGGGCACAGAGAAACATATATGGAAAATAAGTCTGTGCAATAAGTCTGCTGTGTCCCATTTCCTACATTAATCTACCATTTTTCTTACTTAAAAATTCATATTTAAATGCAGTTTTCTCACAAAATTCACATTTCTAAATGCATTTCGTCCTAAAATACACATGGGGATATTGTGAGTCGAGAATTGCACCATAAAATTTGGAGAAGTGTGAAATCTGAAGGGCAGCTGCAGAAGTGTGCCTAGGGTCACTTGCACCCCTGGCAAGGAGCCATATTGGTGCCTGCCAAAGGAGTGAAAAAAATTGAATGCCTTTGTGCCACGGTGCAAGGAGGATGGGAAACTTCTCCTGCATCTGATCTCACCATGACAGCTGCACTGCAGAGCCACAGACATGTACTACATAGCCTGATAGGTTATTTTTTTGGGGGGCGGTCTATCCCTCCCCCCAGGGGGGGCACTTTTGCCAACCCCAAGGTACACCTCTGGACAATTGGAAGCTGATCCGCCCATTAGCCCAGAAGGTGCAAATCAGGTCAGATTGCAAATAATGATTTCCTCGAGAATGATTTCCTATATCAGAGGCTTTCAACCTTTTTGAGTCCACGGCTCCCTTGACCAACTACATTCTTTACGCGGCTCCCCTGTGGGATATCTGGTAAAAACTTGTGTAGTTTCATCATTCACTGGTTTTGCCCATCATTCCTTTAAGGCTTCAAATTTAAGCAGTACAGCTTTGAAAAGGCTTTTAAAAAATTATGAGCCATTCATTGCTTTGCTAAATGTTGCTTTCGAAAGTTGGGAGGAAAATGAAAACAAATTTATATAGCAATCAGGAAAAGATACAAAGTGCACTTTGAAGCACTGGTATACTGATATACCGCAATGGCCATTTAGTCTTCATACAACACACACACAGATCTCCCTGGTGTGTGTGAGTTGTGTGTTGTGTGTTTGTGTGCATGGTACGTGTGTGGAGAGAAGGAATTCCATTCCCTGCAATTCTAACTGTGCCTACTTGTAAGCAAGCCCTACTAAATTCCCACCCCTAGGGTCAGGGGTTGGAGAGAGAGAGAGATAGTGTGTGTGTGTGTGTCTGTGTGTGTGTGTGTGTGTACATGCCTTGGAACTTCACCCCATCTGAGGCAGAGACAGGGCTCAGGAACTACATTTCCCATCAGGCCTTGCAGACCATGCCTTGCAGGTGATGCAGCCCTCACTTCTGCCACACACAGCCTCTTCTATTAATCTAATCTATCTATTAAGAGGAAGGAAGGAAAGAGGGATGGAGGCTGGTGCTGCCCGAGATTCCCCCCACCCACAGCACATCTGACCATCATACAATGCACCCAAGGGCACGGCGGCACATCCGTTGCAAACCACTGTCCTATGCAAAGCAGTCGTTGGTACCCGACATTGTTGGGCAGTTGTCAAAGGCCCAAGCACCCCAACATGGCCCATGTCTGATGCCAGCCTTTGTGCCTTTGTGGTGAGCAGCTGCATCTGGAATAGGATTCCTAACTCTTCCTTGTTTCAGTGAATGCTTCCTTATTTATCAAACCTCACTTATTTGTGAGGTGAAGGTGACAATAAAAAGGAACATAAGCTGGATACATTGCGCAGGTTGCAAACTAGTTTTAACTAAACATTTTTTCAAGCAGCACATAGTTAAGTTCTGGAATTTGCTCTCCAAAGGTTTACTTTTTTATTTAACATAATTTATATACCGCTTGATTGCTTAGAGGGTCTATTTGCAGTTTGCCCAAAAACAAAACAAAAAAAAAGACACACCACAGATTAAAATTGTCAACGCAAGACAAAGTTAAAAACACGCATTCAAAAACTCCAAAATATAAATAAAATAAACAATTCATCTGAAAACTGATTAAAATACATGCCAACTTCTACACGCCTGGATAAAATTGCCTGAACAAAAATGTTTTTAACAGGCACCAAAAGGAATAGAGATGTGGGCTTGTCCACACACCTAGAAAGCAAGGGTCCAAGCAGTTTCCCATTTGCCCTGCCGCATTCCCTGGGAAAACACATTCTTCACTGCTGAATCAGAACAAATGTCAGTCTATGGAAAAGCCAATTGCTCCAATTCAGTGATAAGGAGCAGGTTTTCCCAGAGGAAAGTGCGAGACAAGTGGCAGTGTGGACATAGTCACTAACATGGATGGCTTTCAAAGGGGATTAGACAACTTCATGGAGATAGAGGTTGTCAATGACTGCTACTCATTATGGCTGTGTGTAGTTCCTCAATACGGCCTCTGAATACCAGTTCTTAGGGAACGTTAGTGGAGAGCGTGCTGTTGGGCTCACGTCCTGCTTGTGTGGCACCAGGTTGGCCCCTGTGAGAACAGGATGCTGGATGGGCTGGTCCAGATGAACTCTCATTATGTTCTCATTTTCCTTATTCTGAAGCTCTTCGGGTAGCATAATTCCCTCCATACACTATTACACACATTTAACAGTATGCAGAAGGTCCTGAATTCAATCTGAAGCATCTCCAGGTAGGACTGGGATTGTTCCTAGTCTGAAACCCTGGAGGTCCATCAATACTGAGCTAGATGGACCAAAGGTCTAGTGCAGCATAAGGCAGTTTCCTACTTTCCTAAGTTCTGATTTGCATGTTAGCCTAGAAAAGACAGATCAGGTCAGTTTCACAGTGGACTTTGCCAAAAACCTAATCCCTCAAGCATTCCTAGTATGAAGCAAATCTGGTTGGGTGAACAGCCCTAGGATTGCTACCCTAGAGGGTATTATAGTGACTTGTAATCATGGTGGGTGGGTACACACAGCTGAAACACTCTGGAATACCTTGATCACGGAGGCCTTGGCTGTTTGCTCTTAGGATAATGGAACAAATTATCCTTAACTGTATGCAAACAAATCCTCTGCGTGGTAGACATTCCCCGCCATCCTGTTTTTACAGCAGGGTTTCCCCAGTGTGCAAATGTCTTCGTGATCTATATCGTCTAACCAGCCTCGTGAGCAGGGTTTATTCTGAGTTCAGCATTCACCAGCACTCGGTTCCAAAACCCAAAGAAACCCTCCATTAAACCCAAACCCTTTTGAGGTTAATGGGAGTCGCTGTCTATTGCAAGAGTGAACACACCAGCGCCCTGCAGGGTTATTTACACAGAGAGGCCTGGCTTTCACCCTCTCTGACATCCCACTGCGAGTGGCGGAGGCAGCAAGCACAGCCCCTCCCCTCTCCCCATCCCCCTCTGCCTGCAAATTGCTGCAGCTTTTGAAAAAGCGAACATATGGCTCTCCTTCAGTGGCTATCTGAGAACTTTAAGGCAATGCTGTTGTGCTCAGCAAAGGCAGGCTGCAACCCGAACACCCACACCCACACACCCCACATCAGTTTCCCTTTTGGGTTCTCCTGCACAGTGTGCTTTCCAATGATGTTTGCATCTACCCAGCATAGCTGCTACCCTATTCCTTTTAAAACGTATGCTCCAAATGGCTCCATTTTTTGGTTCGTGTCCCTAGTGAATTCATGTCCCCTGCCTTTTGGGGATGCCTTGTTACATTCCTGCCCCCCTTGAGTGTGAGTTGCTAAAGTCGTTCTTCTTCAGAATTCAGCTGCGTCCCCAGACTCCCTGGAAGTGAAACCTCTGAGCGGGGAGCAGATGCCTCCTCTCTAGTGCCGAGGCAGACATGAGGACACTGAAGCACTGTGCAGTTCACAGCCTGCCATTTCACACTCAGCAGCTGCTGAGCCGCATCTGAACTGCTGGTCACCTATTTTGGGACAGCTCTGTTTTGTTTATTTTGAGCAGAAAGGAACAAAACCCTCTTCTGGCTTTGGAATCGCTGGAGGAGAGAGGCGATTGCAAAGCAAGCAAAGAGAGCACAAGGAAGAGATAGAGTCAAGCCCTTAGCAATGGAAAATAAGGGTAGTGGAAGGTCTCAGGACCACTCATTCTTGGGTCCTTCAAATGAGAATTGGCGTGTTGTGAGCATGTCCCGATTTATTATTATTATTTAGTATTATTACATATTAATAACTCAGTGCTGAGCAGAGAAGCACCAAGCCAGACAGATTCAGCAGATACCATCATCCTTCTCCCACAGTACTCCTGGGTTTCCCCACACTATTCCCACTTTGACCTGGAGATGCCAGGTTTTGAACCTGAGACCTTCTGCATGCAAAGCAGGTGCTCTACCACCGAGTTATGGCCTGTTTGCTAAAAAATAAAATAACGGAAGCTTCCGGTCCTCATGGCTATGATTAAAGGGCTGACACATTAATAGAAGCCTGGGAAGCTGGCTTATACCAAGTCAGACTATTAGTCCATCTAACCCAGTATTGTCAACACCAGCTGGCAGAAGCTCTCCAGGGCTTCAAGCAGTTCTCACAGTGGCCAGCCAGAGGCCCCTGGAGGAAGCGTGCAAGGACCTGACTACCACAGCACTCTCTCATAGGAAGCTGCCTTAAACAGAGTCAGGCCAACCATCCCATCTAGCTCAGTATGGTCAGAGCTGTCTGGCACCAGCCCCCTGGAGTTTCAGGTAGGAGCATTCCCCAGTCCTATTTGGAGATCTGGGACTGTCTGCATGCAAAGTAGCTGCTCTGCCACTGAGCTATTGCCCACTCACCCAGCCCATCCCCTGTGCCATCACAAGTGCTCAGGAAGATGAGATGGACGGATGGGGCCTTCTCAGTAAGTTGGTGGTGGTGGTGACTGTTGCTACATCACCCCCCCCCCCCAAAAAAAGGATAAGAGAGGGTGCAGATTTGCATGAAATATGGGTTTATATGCAATTTGTAAATAATTACTATGATTTTAAAAGAAGCACAATACTTTTCACCATAGTGGAGAAGACTCTGAACAGATGACCTCTGCTGCAATATCTGGAGGGTCGAGGAGCCCCCACCTCTGCAGAAAATCAACCACAAAAACAGACAGGTGTCCCTGGAAGGAATAAAATGGTGGGGGGTGGGGGTGGGTTCAGGGTTTGTTTGTTTTTGTTTTTGCATCTGATCGCCTGCCATTAGCCACACTCAAGACTGCAAACTCTAGATTTATGAGGAAGAGAACAAGGGGCTCCAGGATGGAATTCTGCTACAGAGTTGTTTGAAAAGAAAAGCCATTCAAAAAACTGAAGCCGTTAGTGACTCAGCTGAGGGCACATGAGGATAAAACCAAGGTTTCCTGAAGATGAACCACAAGACCGGACAGCTTCCTTTTGGTTTAGACAATTGAAACCAATAGTGGGCTGTTCCCCCACAATCATGTTTAAAAACAAATATATATACAAATCCAGTGAGATTCGACAACCCTGAAGCAGCAGCAGCAGAAGAACTTCTGGGTGTGGCAAACAAGGGACAGGGCGACAAGATCACCAGTTTCTTTTTTGAATATCCAGATGCAGTTAAAGTGTCAGGAGAAGAACCCGCAAAGCGATGTTGTCTGATGCTCTCAGATGGCACAAGAGTGAAGGAGGTGGGCAAATGTGCCCATTTCATTTTTCCCTCATTTTTCCAAGCTTAAGTTCAGTTCCCCACATTTTCACATCAGAGAAAGAAAGAAAGAAAGAAAGAAAGAAAGAAAGAAAGAAAGAACAAGTCCCCATTAAAATTCACCAGCATTTTAGTGCAGGTTTCTCATACATATTTTTGGTATGCAATTTTGCCCAAAGCATAATTTTTTGCAAAGCCATTTCCCCTAATATAATGCATTTTTGTGTTTGTGTTCATGAATATATGTATTTCTATGCACGCTTGACCCCAGCATATGCATCTCCTTGCTTATGCAAGGATTGTTGTCTTTAAAACCAGACTTGGAATGAATAGATCGGCATTTGAACAGAGCTGGGGTGGCAAACTGGTGGCCTTCCAGATGTGGTTGATCTCCACAGCAACCGGCATGGCCAGTGGTCAGGGATGATGGGTGTTGTGGTCCAAAAGCATCTGGAGAATCACAGCTTACCCAACTCTGAAACAGAGGATGTCTTCAAATAGAGGACTTTCCTCGGTAAAGTGGGACATAGGGACAAAGACTGCCATGTTCTCTGGTCTACAGTGGACATGTAAAATAGTAAAAAGACTTCTGGGAAATGATATACAAGGAATTGAAAAAAATGTTTAAGATAACTTTTATTAAAACAAACAAACCCAGAAGCCTTTTTACTAGGGTTAACAGGAGACGAAATGCCAAAAGATTTTAATAGACTATTTACCAGTATGTACGTGACAATAGCTGCAAGAATGCTACTTGCCCCGAAGTGGAAGAAAAAGAAAGTCCCAACTAAAGAAGCATGGATAACCAAGATGATGGACTATGCCAAAATGGCAAAGATGACCATGAGGATCAGGCACCAAGATGACAAAAAATTCAGTCAAGAGTGGAAAAAGTTTATAGAATACCTTAAAGACCACTGTATATACTTAAAAACATTGGCAGGGTTGTTGTAACACTTATAATGTAATATGAAATTCCTCCCAGTAGCACCTTAGAGACCAACTAAGTTTGTTATTGATATGAGCTTTCATGTGCATACCAGTAACAAACTTAGCTGGTTTCTAAGGTACTGAAAGGTACTGAAAGTTGGTTTCTAAGCTACTGAAAGGAATTATTTATTTATTTATTTATTTTGTTTCGACTATGGCAGACCAACACGGCTACCTACCTGTAAATGTAATATGAGTTAAGGAGTTCAAAAAGGAGATAATGTGAATTAGAAAAATGTAATGATATATCTATCTATCATATATATATATATATATATATATATATATATATATATATATATATGCTTTCGTAGATTTTCACGGGTACAGGAATGCAGGTTTTGGTGTCCTCGGGTGTCTTCCCGTGTAAAAGTTGGGGTGTCTAGGCGACGTTTCGACGAGGTCTCACTCGTCATCTTCAGGCTGGTGCTTTCGGCTTCTTGTTACTGGAACAGAGCAGGATCTCAGTGTTTGAGTTCCTATAAATACTGTTGAGGAGGTGTGGTGTATAGCCTCCAATGTTCTGGGCAGAGAGGAGGTTCCCAGGCTAGTGTGCCTTTTCTTCTTTTGTTCCTTAATTACTTGAGGGATATCTTGAGTGATTTCTTGAGTGATTTCCTGAATCCCACTTAGGTGGGTCATTAGGTGTGGATTAGTTGCTAAAGCCTTCGTGTCTTGAACTCTTGAACTTTGTGAAGAGTTTTTCTGAGAAGATGGCTGTACTGCACTTGGTTGTGCTCTGGCTTGGCTTCGTGTATAGGGGCGAGCTGTGGTTTTGTGGCCTGTGCCAGCCAAATCTGTGTAGGGATTGCAGGGGGGTGCAGCATCCGGAGGTGCCACCCTGGTTTGGCTACTGGATGGTGTCTGTAATTTATCTGTGGAGAGGGTCTGGGTTTGGGTCTGGTGTGGTTGATTGGTGATGGCGTTCTGTGTGCCTCTGGATCTGGTGTCAGATTTTGTGGGGAGGGCTAATTTCCAGATGTCTGGCAAGCGGGATGTGTCGTCACGCTTGTTCATGTTGTGAGGGTGTTTCTCTATCTCGATGGCTTCCATGATTATTCTCTTGTGGTGATGTTCCATGTTAAAGAGCAATTTGGAATCTGCAAAATTAATATATATATATATATATATATAATTAATATATATATATATATATATATGAAACCAGAGGGTGGGGGAAGTCCAAGGGATCTGAGTAATCCCAGCAATGTAGAAATTGAAAAAGATGTGAGTGTATAACAATATTGTCTTAAAAAATGAAATATTAAATATTAAAAAAAAAGATTAGGCCTCAGGTTCTCAGTTCCCACCTCTGGTTCAAAGGAAGACTCAGAGGGGAGAAGGCATCACCCAGGGAGGCATCACCTCCCGCTCCAGGACCTTCCTGGTCAGATGACATGGCTTAACCTGATTCATTGGACTAAAACCCCACTGCCCCATGCAATCTTCACTGCCCCTGTGCCCTAGGAACCTGCAATGGCCCTTTGAGAAACAAATAGGTCTTCGGAGGCAGGCAGGGCCCACAGCCAGTCAGACCAGTGACAATTCATAAGGAATCAGCCAGGCTGCTAAGACAACAGCTCTTCTTGGGAGAGTTGCAGCCAGCATTTGCCACAGTGATCTGTCCAGGGTCCTGACAGACCTGCCTTGTTGTGATCCTGCAGAGCCTAGCTTGACTCTGCTCTACCAGACTGGACTTTGCATTGTTATTGGTTGTGACTCTTCCTCTTCCTCGCATAACCCTGCCTTGCCAGGAAGTGCCACATCCTCAGCACAGCCTTCCCCAGAAGCCTTGAGCCAAGCTAGAAGAGGACATCAACAGGATAGATAGTGCACCCTCTCTACTGTTTAGCCAGCACCTACTGAAGACCTTCCTCTTCCAACAAGCCTTTCATATAGATATTTACATTTGAATGTTTTTTAAATATATATATATAGAGAGAGAGAGGGGGAGAGTTGTACCTTGTTTGTCAAATGGAATCCTTTCCAGAAGTCCGTTCGACTTCCGAAAAGTTGCAAACCAAGGTGTGGCTTCTGATTGGCTGATTGGCTCTGGAAACAATGCCAATAGCCGAAAAAGACGTTCGGCTTCCAAAATACATTCGCAAACCAGAACACTTATTTCCGGATTTGCGGTGTTTGGGAGCCAAAACATCCGAGTACCAAGGTTTTTGACAACCAAGGTATGACTGTATATGGAATTGTTTTTCACACTTTTCATCGTTGATTGTTTTATCAGTAATATTTGCTGCCCTGGGCTCCTCTAGGTGGACAGATGGGATGATACAATAAACAACAACAACAACAACAACAACAAGGCATATCATCATTAAGGAAACTCTACTGATCAGTTCACCTATGCATCACTTGCTGGTGGCAGCATCAAGCAACATGTTGAATGTGTGAACGAGCCACCTATTGCCCGCTTAGAGTGTTCCTGTCACCAGATGCAGACTCAGAGGCAAACGCTTTGCCACGGAGGCAGCTCCTGTATGCAGCTATGCGAGTCCAAAGTCTTGAATGCCCCATCCCTAGCTGAGGCGGTTCTGTTTGGGTAATCTTACCATCTCTTCCCTTAGGAACTTGCTCAAACAACTTTCTTGTGAATACTGTATTAAACTTTGGAGGGTGGTGGTAGGGAACAGGTCTGATATTTTTGGAAGTGAGATACTGTGAAAATTTAAAGGTGCTAATTTGTGACATTTAAGTGCAAAAGCTTTTCTGGCCTTGAAGGGAAAGCTGTTTTGAATATCTCTTTTTTTTCCCAATATCTCTTTAGCAGAGTGAGCTACCGGGTTCAATTAATGTGACATCTAAACTGCTCACTGCAGCAATCGCCTCACTCCCCCCAAATATTTTGTGCAATCGTTTAGAGGTTTGCAAACTTCAGGCAAGAAATGATACCGTTTCCCTACCTCCTGAATTACACTTTTTTCTAAATTCAAGTTGGAGTGTAAGAACTGCCCTGCTGGATCAGGTCCGTGGCCATGTAGTCCAACACCCTGTTCTCATGGAAGCCAGGCAGGTGCCTAAGGGAGGCCTGCAAGCAAGACCTGAATGCAATAGCACTGTCCCTATAGGAATGGAGGAAGCTGCCTAATACCACCCCAGGCTAGCTCAGCATCATAGCTACTCTGGCAGGTCTTCTCCAGGGTTTCAGGCAGAGAAGGATCTTTTGCATCACCTGCTATTTTGTACAGTGGCAGAGTATCTGCCTGGCATGCAGAAGGTCCCACGTTCAATCCCTGGCATATCCAGGTAGGGCTGAGAGAGACTTGCCACCTGAAACCCTGAGGAGGTGCTGCTGGTCATTGTAGACAATACTAGGCCTAATGGACCAATGGTCTGAGTATGAGGCAGCTTCCTATGTTCCTATCTAACTAAAAATGCCAGGAATTGAACCTAAGGCCTTCTGCTTGCAAACCACATGTTTTACCACTAAGGAGTACAATACTGCCCATTGGTAAAGTCAAAAGTTTTGTTTTCACTCTATTAATGTGCTACATTTCCTCAGAGAGACACCCTTTCCTCCAGGTGCTTTGAGAGGCAGAAATAGTAACCAGCTTTTAAAACACTTCTTAAACGTACAGTATAGGATTGCATTCCTCTAATGCCCCATCTGCACCATTTGAAGCATCATCATACCACTTTAAACAGTTGTGGCTTCCCCTAAAGTTTCCTGGGAACTGTAGTTTGTTCAGGGTGCTGAGAGTTGTTAGGAGAAACCCCCTTCCCCTCACCCAGCTACAACTCCAGGTGTGGTTTAATAGTCAATCCCTCTTCACAAGGAATTCTGGGAACTGTAACATTGGACATGACCCCTCTGTGTTCACCCAAGCCGTCCTAGATTCTTGATTCCCAATTCTTAAACTTTTTCATTCATGCACTGCTCTATTTTATCTATGGTATATAGTTTCAATTCTGGTTTCATTTACCTTTTAAAAGGCATTTTATTCAATTGTGTATATATATGAAATTTATTTTTATATTAAGCAGATTTAAATATAGAGAGATAAATAAATAAATACATTTCTGCCTGAAGGGCTGCAAGAATAAGGACTCCCAGTCCAGCGCTTCTGAGTGAATCACTGTGCTGGACCCACGTCTGCACTGGAAACAGGAAGAACTGGGGCACTGACTCACGCCTGATCTCCTCTGAGTGTGGCTAATCTTGCTACCTCTCTGCAGCAGCTGTGATTGGGTCATCCAATCACACCTGATGCAGAAAACCAAGAATATAAACATAAGAATATTAAAGGAGCCCCAATGGATCAGGGCAATGGCCCATTTGGTCCAGCATCCTGGACCCAAGCACAAGAGCACTTCTCTCCTCACTTGCAATTCCCAGTAACTGGTATTTAGTGGCATACGGCCTCTGACAGCAGAAGTGGTACCCAGGTATCATGATGGTTTAGGAACGTAAGAAGAGCCATGCTGGGTCAGGCCAAAGGCTCATCTAGCCCAGCATCCTGCTGTCAACATGACCAGCAGAGATTCCTATGGGAAGCCTGGAAGAAGGACTTGAGCACAACAGCCTCACTTGTGATTCCCAGCATCTGGTCTTCAGAGCAGTGGTGGCAGAGCATAGCCATTGTGTCTAGCAGCCTTCTCCATGAACCTCTCCAATTGTCTTTCAAAGCCATCCAATTGGGTGGCCATCAATATATCTGGTGGGAGCAAATAATATATTTTTATCTATGCACTGTTGTATGTCTTGAATCCTCAGGTGTTCATTGTGAGAGAGGGAGGATTTTTTCCTCTCTATTTACTTTCTCCATGCCATGTATAATTTCATAAACGTCTACCATGTCGCCTTTTATTCATCTTTTCTATGAACTAAAAAGTTCCAAATGCTGTAAGCTTTCCTCTAGGAGAGTCGCTCCATCCTCTTTATTTATCACCTAGATTTGCGTGCACACAAAAATCTGGAGAACTTTTGGCATATGTGCTATTTAAAATTTTCTGAAAGGGATCCCCACAATGTACCTGCACAGAGCATTTGAAGGTAGGGTGGTCAGTTATGCATTAGCAAAAGAAAAAGGGGAAAAGGAGTAAGTGAATCACTGGAGATGGAAGGAAGTCCTTCTTCATGCAGTGCATAGTTAAACTATGGAACTCACTGCCACAAGGGTCCATGATATGGCCACCAACTTGGATGGCTTTAAAATAGGATTAGACAAATTCCTGAAGAATCAGTTGATCAATGGCTGCTAGGAACAATGGCTATGTTCTTCCTTCATGATCAGTTGCTGGAAACTATGGGGTGGGGGTAGCTGTGCTCTTGTGCTCAAGTCCTGCTTGAGGGTTGCCCACAAGCATCTGGGCAGCCACAGGACGGTGGGCTAGATGTGCCATTGGCCCCATGCAGCAGGCTCTTCTTACATTCTTATGAGAGTCACGTATAATGAATGGTCGGCTTGGGCCTTCAGATCCCTCCTGAAGAGCCACCTTCTCTTTGAACCTTTTCGCACAGCCTCCCACTTCCCACATCTAACTGAGCCTGCAGCCAAACCTCAACACGTGCAACTGAAACAAGCCGATATTCCTCCTCTATTCTGGCTGCACTTCCCTCCTTTTCCTTGGTTTAGACCAGGTGTGGTGAACATTAGGCCTTCCAGATGTTGCTGAACTACAGCTCCCATCAGCCCTAGCAAGCATGGTCAATGGCCAGGGATGATGGGAGTTGTAGTTCAGCGACATCTGGAGGGCCAAAGTTTCCCCCAACCCTGATTTAAATTGGAAGGTCCTCAGAACAGGGATCTGTCACCTGCTACTCTAGCAATACAAATGGATGAAAATCCTTGGTATGATAAGGAGGCTGCCCTTTTATAGACACAAGAGCATTCCTAAATTCATTTGTGAAATATTTCAGGATACACAGTCACACAGTATCAGCATTGCGACCTTTTAACAACTTTCTCTCTCTCTTTTTTTCAAGTGAAAAAAGCAGGAATTTTGCAGATGATTTCTCCACTAACAACCCAAAACAACAACCTCCTACAGGAGGAAGTGATGGCCATCAACTTGGATGTCTTTAAAAGAAGACTGGACGAATTCACAGAGGAGACGGTCACTGATGGCTACTGGCCAGGATGGCCCTGTTCTGCCTCCATGGTCAGAGGCAGCAATGCTTCTGAGTACCAGTTGTGGGAACCACAGGAGGGGAGAATGTTCTTGTGCTCAAGTCCTGCTTGAGAATTTCCTCACAGGCATCTGGCTGGCCATTGTGAGAACAGGATGCTGGGCTAGGTGGGCATTGGCCTGATCCATCAGGGATCTTCTTATGCCCTCCAGATGTTTGGGGCTATTGTTTCATCAGTCCCAGACAGGAGCTGCCACCCTAAACCTCTGGAGGGAACCAGATTATGAAAGCCTGTCTGAGGGCTTCTCCATACCTTCCTTTGCCCCACCATTTTCTTCCTGGGGAAAGCCAGTTGTTTGCACTGCATTGGAACAAATGGCCATTGGGTTTTCCACGGATTTTCATTTGTTCTGATTTAGTGCGAAGGAGAGGGTTATCCCGGGGAAAGTGTCACGTCAAAGGCAAAACCACTTGGACCAGTGTCTAGAAAGTGTGGGTCAAGTGTGAAACCGCTTGCCCCTAATCTTTTTTAGGCACAGGACAAGCAGAAATGTGGGTGAACTCTTACACAGAGTGAAGCAAACACCAACCAACCCAGCATGCTGAAACTGAACCTTGGGTGACCCCTCGCCCATCTTTCTAATGGCAGGCATGGATCCCACAGAAAATAGTTTCTTTGAGCATATGCAAAATGTTTTGTTTGCCACTACTGAGAATAGCCACAGCCAGCTCCCACATGTCTGGGCTTAGCGATTATGGATTTCCAACGCAGCAGGCACAATTTAACCAGGGAATGGCCATTTTTAGAACAGAAACAGTGAAGAACACAGCCCACCATAATCTGCTCATTGTTTCTGTTATTATGGGGAATCAGCACAGCTAAACTTGCACGACTACCAGCCCTGTTTAGTTAACAACTGCGGCGTCTTTCAGTGCTAAATTAAGACTGAATTATTATCAGCTCTCTCTCACACCTTCACAATGTTTACACCACAACCCTCTTTTCATATCAGAATTCAGTTCTCAAACAGAGAGGGCAGCACATCTGGCATATGCCAGGATATTTTTCACCAACCATTGGAATTTCCAACTGACCAGAAAATAAAAATGGCCTAGGCTGTTTTTCTGCCTTTCAGAGCTGCTTCATGGGCAGATATCAGCAGGTGAAGCTTTGGGAGGACACACACCTGTTCATCTGACAACATCTGTGGCTCAGCTCCAGCTATTGGGAAAGGTGCAGGAGCGGAGGCTAGAAAAAGAGTTGGCAACTCTACTGCTTGTTAGCCAGGGGTAGGAAGAGAACCACATCTCACCAGCTGCCACACTCATGGAACAAGGGATCAAGATTTTCAGGACAGAGCACACAAGTTGGAGCCTCCAAAATAGTCATTTTAGAAAGAAACCAAGCCCCAAATTCAACGAGAAAACAGAAGCTCTCCAGCTAGCCACAGACCACTCTCTTAAGCATGGGAAGAAAGCTGCAGAGATATCTTCCAAACAACACAGACCTCGCATCACCAACCCAAAAATAAATCCACTGCATTTCGAAACAATAACAGGCAAGCCAAACAGCATCCTGCTGAAATCTGCCATTGGTGTCTCCTCTATGGCTGCTGATCACTACAGTGCCATTCCAAATCTCGGCTCTTGGCAGTCTCTAGGCAGAACCCCCCAAGAAGACCATTTGCTCTTTTTATGTGTATATATATATATATGGGAAAGGGAGCTTTTGATAGTGCTGCCACTTTTTAAATTAAAAAAAACCCAACCCTTCTGGTGTGCCTTTAACTACAGAACCCTGAAAAAATGTAACAGGTGACACTTTCCTGGGTCATTTCTTGTTCTGCGCCAGTCAACCTGTTTTTTATTTTTATTTTTGTACCAGAGGTTCTTAGGGGGAAAGCATAGGTATGGGGGGGGGGGGGGAAGGTCCACAAAATTAAATTTGTGCAGACCAAATCTGTGCATGGAAATAATTCTTGACGAGTTCAGGGGAGCTTACTCCCAGGCAAGTGTTCCTAGCAGTGGACTCTCAAGACCCACACAGAAGTGGATATATGACATCAAACAAAAATTCCTGCGTTGTTATTATTATCATTTCTTTCTTTAAAAAAACCAAACCATTTTTTCAACCAGGATGGAAGGCAAGAGACCAAACAGCAGGGCCCTCTTCTCTTTCCACTGGCCAGAGAAGCAAAATCCAAAACAGTCAGGTCAGGCTTGCCCTGTTTTCTTTCTCCCGGTCTACCTTCTTTCCAAACTAAGAGATCCACGTGGGGCCCAAAAATCAACCATCTCACCGCCACATCCTCTCGGCCAGCCCAGATGGGGATCAGGAAATGGCGCCACCAAGACACCCCTCAAATCCATGAATCACAGCAGCAGCAACACCCCCCGCTCCCCGAAAAAGAATGACAACAACAACAACAACAGTGTGTCCCACTCAACACCCAGCCTCTCGATGAGATTGCCTTGGTAGCAATCCACCAAAATTTCCATTCAATGCAGCAAACCAAAACTGGGGGAGGGGGTTGTTTGAGCAGGAGGGGTCAAATTCCTCCCCCCAATCTAAAAACAACCACCACCTAGGCTGCCAGACTATATTAGAGTATCTGTTGGAGACAGATAGAAACACAGAGTCGGATCCCTGTTAAGCAAAGCAAGGAGGTTTGTCCTTATGTAACACTGGCTTTGAGATGCTCTGATCTTCATTGAGGAGGGATGTAATTACAGCCCCTGGATGGTCTCTCCCTTGGTGGTGCAAATGCAAGAAAAACCCTCTGGGTGGGATGCCGTCCTACAGACATCAATACCTGGTGGGAAGGTATTCAGGGGAGAGGGAGGGAGGGAGGGAGGGAGAGTGTGTGTGCAAGCGTGAGAGAGAGAGAGAGGGAGATATTTGTGCTGTAAAGGATTAAATACACAGATGCAGCATGCTTACCTCCAGGAGAGTCGTTTTAGCTCATGCCATGCCTTCCGCACACCGACGGCCTTTTCATGTAAGGAAGAGAAGCATCAGGGACCGGATGGAGGGATGCCAGAGGTGGTGGTGGGGGGAACAGCAAAGAGGAGTCTAAATCTCCCTTGTTTTCCAATCCAGCCTGATGGAGAACCTCAGCCAGGGAACCTTCTTCCTTCTCCCCTCTCCTCCAGCACACAAACCTCCTGCTTCCAGCCTGCTCAGAGGAGAATCCACGGCTGGTCTCTGTTGTTTTCAGAAATGGAGATGGGAGACAGAGGGAGGGGGGAGAGAGAGAATAATACTAACAACAACAACCTGGGGGGGGGGGGGAATACTCGGCGAGATGCATCCCACCAGATCAGGATGAATGGAGCTGCAGAAGAGGTGGCAGCGATGGGAAAATAGGCGTCCCCTTCTTTTCTCTCCTCCTCTCTCTCCCCCCCCCAACAAAAATCAAGAGATGGTTATCCAGAGTGCAGGGAATGAAAGATGCTGGCGTTGGTTCTCTCTCTCTTTCTCTCTGCCTGTTTCCCTCCCTCAACACACACTCACATGCACACACACCCGCTTGCAGGCATGTTCATGCACGCACCCTCAAGTGTCGTAGAGCAAAGCCAGTTAAAGAGGCACGGCTGTTATTATCAATAATGCATGACTGCAGGCCGGTGAGTCCCATCTCTCTCTCTCTCTCTCTCTCTCTCCCCCCCCCCCACCTCTGCACACTCACTCACACAGAGAGATATACACACCCCTCCTGGCTTGGATCCTAAAGAGATTACAACAACCGCTCGCTGTGAATAAATACAAGGGCTCCCCACTCTCCTCCTTTACGGCCTTACCTTGTTTTGATTTGGATTATTTTTACAGTTTAGGTCGATCAAGTGGGGTTGGGTTTGCAAGAGATCTATTGCAAACCGTATATATATCTATATCTGCAAGCTCGGGAGGGAGGGAGGGAGGGAGGGATGAAATGATGGATAGGGGATTAGTGTGTATGGTTTATAATAGGGCTGTCAAGAGGCTTTTTATAGCCCCATCAACAACCCAGTTGAGCCTGGACTTAAACCAATTTACATTCCGATCCTAAGACTTGCAATGCCAAGGTATGGCCAGCAGCTCTGAAGGCCAGGCCCAGGGTGTTTCAAGACAGTTTCTAACTTCCAAGATTCAAATCAAACCTCTCCTCCCCACTGTGTTCATCGCCGCTAGGGATGGGCAAATATGTCCATTTCAGTTTCTTTCAGTTTCTCATTTTAGTTCTCCTCATTTCCACATTTGTTTGCAATTAAAAAAACAAACAAAAGTCCTCATGAAAATTCAGCAGTAGTGTGAATTTCCGCTAATATACATATATTTGTATTCTATTTTGTCCAATATACACAATTTCTACAATTTGAGAAAAGGCAAAGCAAATCCCTCCTTATATAATGCATTTTGGTATGCTGCTTTCCCAAACAGATGCATTTCTAGATACACTTTACCCAAAGCTCAGTTGGTTAGAGCGAGGTGCTGATGACCCCAAGGTTGAAGGTTCGGTCCCCGTATTGGGACAGCTGCTCATTCCTGCATTGCAAGGGGTTGGAGTAGATGACCCTCAGGGTCCCTTCCAACTCGATTACAACTCTATGATTCTAAGTGCATGCATTTTTGTCCACATTTCTTGACTAGAGAACCATGGTGCAAAATGCAGCAAGGTGCAAATTTCAAAGCATGGGTTTGTGTACTGATCCAGAAAGTGCAAATTAGGTAGGTTTACCTAAAATGCGAACTGAATCCAATTTCTCCCTCATCCCCAATCACCACGTTTTGAAAAAAAAAAAAATTGAGGGGGAATTAGGAACGAAATTAATATCCATGTTCCCCCATCCACATTTTCCCTGAGCAGATTAGTAGCATGGACAGAGCAGCATGTTTCTGAATGGTTATTGATGTTCCACAAAGCAGCAGCAACTACCACCAGCACAGAAAGTAAAGGGGGGGGGGAGAAGGTGACATATTAGCAAACTATTTTACTGAATCCTACCACACAAGAGCCTACTGTACAAAACAAGAGAAGCCACACAATGGTCTGGTGGGCTGGGGAACCTGTCGCCCTCCAGAAGTTATTCAAACGCAATGTCCAGCATCTCTGATCATTGGCTATGCTGGCATTGCCCAAGGGGAATTGGGGTCATTTGGGGCTGAGCCGAGTCGGAGTCCAACCACATGTGGTTTTGTATTGTGTTTTAATTTGTTGGAAGCCACCCGGAGCGGCTGGGGGAACTCAGTCAGATGGGCAGCATATAAATAATAAATTGTTGTTACTATTATGTGGAGGGCACCATGTTGGCCACCTCTGGTAGGGCAGAAGGCAGGCAGCCCAACTGCAGGTGGAGCCGGAGCCAATAACAGGCAGAGCCTGAGCCAATGACACAACTCCTTCTTGTTTTGTCCCCCTCCTCCCCTCCCTGCTGAGTTCAACAAGGACAACATGGAGACAGAGGAGGAGAAAGCTGGCAGGCAGAGCCCCATTCACCCTAATGGAAGCAGCCTTTATTGCTTAACAGTATTTGGGTTTATTATTACAGTGGTACCTCGGGTTACATACGCTTCAGGTTACATACGCTTCAGGTTACAGACTCCGCTAACCCAGAAATAGTGTTACAGATTAAGAACTTTGCTTCAGGATAAGAACAGAAATCGTGCTCCGGCGGCGCGGCAGCAGCAGCAGGAGGCCCCCATTAGCTAAAGTGGTGCTTCAGGTTAAGAACAGTTTCAGGTTAAGTATGGACCTCCAGAACGAATTAAGTACTTAACCCGAGGTACCACTGAATTAAATGCAAGGGTATCATCACATACACTAATATCAGTATTCTGTGTCTCATTATACAGCCAAAATCCACACAAAAAGAATATGTATCAGAGTGGTTGGGGGAAACCTCTGAGGTTTACATAAATTGCAAAAATTATGGAGGGGGCAACTCAGGGGGAATGGGACCCAGGCCAGTGAAGGTTGAGCATGCTCACTGGGTATGGACTACTTGGGGTGGTGTGTCTGGAACTCAGAGCTGTGCGCTAAGACCCACGTCATCCCTCTAGTTCAAGGTGTGAGTGCCATTCCTTATGTAATAATAATAATAATAATAATAATAAAAATAATAAAAAAATTTATTTGTATCCCGCTCTCCCCAGCCAAAGCCAGGCTCAGAGCAGCTAACATCATATAAATAAGACAATATGCATAATATAATATACAATATGCAAATAAAATAACATTCAACATTCAGTAAAATAATATAAAATAATATTAAATATCAGCATTTCAAAATTAAACAGAAATCCACTCAACAATTACAATAAGTAATTTCTAAACTCCAATCAATAAAACAACAGCAAACCATGTAGCCCAAACAGCTCCACTTACGCACCAGAGAGAGGTGTTAGCAGGCTTGAGGAAGCCCTAAGGTTTTCAGAAGTACAAAAAATATTTAGGGGAGGGGGAATCCAAAATGGGTAGCAGCTAAAAAAGAAAAAAGTTCAGTGCAGACTAAGCATACCCAATGAGCACACAACGCTAATTTACTAGGGGGGAAATGGAAAACTCAAGGGGTGGGGCGAGGAGGGGTAGAAGAAGTCAAACAGTATTGTAAGGGAGGCCATGGTTGTCTGACTGGAACACTCCACACACTGCAACCTTTTGCTTTAGTTCCCTTTAGTTCCCTTTATTGTCATTTATTACTTTTGCAAACTGCCCTTCGTCCACGGATCTCAGGGTGGTTCACAACATAAAAATACAAAATACATGATTAAAAAAAGGGGGGGGAAACCACAAACCAATCATGCCCCCTCCCTGCTACCCCCTCCTACAAACACATTTAAAAGGGGTATAAGATGTCAATCAGTCAAAGGCCTGGTTGAATAGGAACGTTTTTGCTTGGCACCTAAAGGTGTATAATGAAGGCATCCGGTGAGCCTCCCTGGGGAGAGCATTCCACAAATGGGGAGCCACTGCAGAAAAGGCCTGTTCTCATGTTGCCAGACCTCTTACAAAGGAGGCACATAAGGAAGGGCCTCAGAGGATGATCTCAGGGTCAAGGTAGGTGCATATGGAGAGAGGCAGTCCTTGAGGTACTGTATTCCATATTCCGCCAAGGAGCTCAAGGTGGTATATTCCCCTTGCTCTCTGTTTTATCCCAGCAGCCCTATTAGATAGGCTAGGCTGAAAGAGGGACAGGGGCTGCCCCAAGGTCACCAAGTACGCTTCTTGGGGATTTGAACCCTGGTCTCAACCCTGGTTGTAGTCAGACTGCCCAGCCATGGCCACACACTGACTCCCACTTGTTTAACAGAATGTTTTACCTCAGAATGGACCTGAGTAAGGGTGCACTTTTTGGGAAAAGCTTGGCACATCCAGTGTCGGGATAGGCACTGAGAGAGGGTGGCGGTGGAGGAGGGGCAATGTGTACCTTGCTTCAGATGCCTAGAGTCAAAGTGCAGAGATTCATCGCCTGCCATAGAGATGGGCACTATAGATGGTCCCTCCAGATGCTGCTGGACTTGCATCTCCCATCAGCCCCAGCCAGCTTAGCCAATGGTCCAGCGTGATGCCCAGTGACACCTTCCTCATCCCTGATCTAAAAGATTGGGAGGGGGGGAGAGAATGAAGCCTAAAGAATTCTGGTTGACGTATGTATCTGCTTGCATTTTTGTGCACGACCCCCAAGATCATGCAGACACACACACAAACACACACAGAGGAGCAGGTACCAGAAAACTCGACCTGTCCTCTAGTAAACAAGGGCAGACAGTTGGAATGCCTGTAATCAGATCCTGGCAGGGACCCTAATTAGGTGGGAGCCCTGCTCTGTAGGTTACTTAGCATAATGATTAATCCAGCCCAGTCGCTGAGTGATAAAAGTACAGTGAGGAAGAAGAACCATCTTGAACCTAAGGCGGGCGAGGCGGGGGGGGGGGGGTAGGTGAAAAAAGTGGAAGGGAAAATCTGTCTAGAGAAAGGGTCGGCTAATATGCAGGGAATGTGTGTGTGTGTGTTAGAGAGAGAAAGGAGGGAGGAAATGTTTCTATTTTAAGAGCTGCAGTCTCCCTCTTCCTCTCCGCCAGCCCCCCCCCTTAGCATTTTGCACGCCTGCCAGATTGAGAAACCTGACCTGCCTTTTAAATAACCAAGGAGGAGGGGGAGGCAGAGGCGGCCGCCATCCCTGCAGGCCCTATCCTGGGTTTCATCAGCCATTCACAGGCCCCAGGGACAGGCCGGTCCCAGTGGCAGCTGGGGAAAGAACCTTTTACTGACTCTCGCATTCGGTGGCAAGGAGGATATGGCGTCCCTTGGCAGATAAACACGGCTTCTGCCTCCTCCTCCCATCCCCTGCTGCGTCCTTAATTTATGAGCAGTGCAACTCATCCCCCCACCCCACCCCAGCTCCACCCTGGTGGGGTATTTTAGCTGAAGGGAGCAGGTGCCATGGCAACAGCAGCGGAGGGACATGGGTGAAACCCTAAAAACTATACAGGGAGCTTCCGAAGGATTGCTTTCTGCTCAAGAGCCTTCTTGCACCCTCCTCTCAAGAAAGGATACAAACTGTGCCTGGGCCTGGCTTGCTCTCTCAGCTTGCTGTAGCCCATTAAACTTTGTCCCACAGAACTTAACGGAAGCCACTAAGAGCTATGCATGAGGGGTAGTCAGGAGAAATCCAGCCTTGAAAGGTGAACCTGTCTGGTCTGAAATTTCATTTTGAAATTTGCATTTTTCTGAATTTTGCCACCAAGGTTTCCATCCAGGTGTCCAATAAAAGAAAAAGAGTGAATGCACAGACTTGGGCAAAGTGTGTGAGAACATGTATGTATTAGTGAAGATGGTATACAATATGTGTTATATCAAAGGAAGTTGCATACGGATATATAGACTTCTTAGCCGCCATTGCTTCACCATACCCAAATCCATCCTCTTGTTTCATCCCATATAAGTAGAAATAATCTCCCAACTATGCCCAAAACCTAGCTCCCAATGAGGTGGTTTTAAAACATGGGTTTGGGGAGCATTCCCCAAGTAGAGCACTAATAATGCACATCTTTGCAAAGCAATTTCCCCTAAAATAGTCCCTGGATAGTCCTGCCCCAAGCAGACCAGTGAGCAACTCAAATATGAAATAATCAGAAATAAACCCTCTGCAATAGTAAATCAAGATTGCATGTTTGCATGATCATCCTTTGGTGATTTCATCCTGACCTCATGCAGATGACTCTGCCAGGCAAGCATTTGGTATATGATGAGGCAGAAATCCAAATGCAGCTGCTAGGCTGGTAAGTGGGGCAGCCCAATGTCACCAGTCTTGACACTGCTGCACTGGCTGCCAGGGCATTACTCTACTCATAACTTTATGTGCTCATAATTAACACCCTAATGGCTTGGGAGGCAATTACCCAAAAGAGTGCCTTATCCAATGACAAACTGAGAGGATACTGGAATTGACAAATTCACCCATTCTAACCTATAGGAGCACCAGGTGTCTTACCAGGTAGTCAGCTGACCTACAAAAGACATCATGTGATTTGTCTTGGATGGTGCCAATTGGCCAAGGCAGGATAAAGGAGATAAAAAACGGGATCCCAGTAGGAAAACTATCTTGGCCCACAAATAAATTCCAAACCCGGTTGGTGGGTTTAGACATCAGGTGAGGAAGGAAATGCCAGAAGAGGAGTCGTGTTTAGACAGGCCTCTTAAGCACTGCCCAAAAGAATGGGAAAGGGTCATGTATCACCCCTGCCCCCTGCAGAAAAGTTTCAACCCATGTGGCATCTTCAGGTGTGAACAGAGAACACTCCCTACCTGAAGCCTTAAGAGCAGCAGACAGCATAGACAATAGTAAGGCCACATTCACAGCATACATTTAAAGCACTATGATACCACTTTAAACAGTCAGGGCTTCCCCCAAAGAATTCTGGGAGCTTTAGTTTGTTAAAGGTGCTGAGAGTTGTTAGGAGATTCACATTCCCCTTGCAGGTTACAGTTCTCAGACTGGTTTTAATTATCAATCTCGCCTCACAGGGAACTCTAGGAATTGTAACACCATGAAGGAATTGGGGGGGGGGGGTCTCCTGATAACGCTAAGCAACATTACAAACTACAGCTCCCAAAATTCTTTGGGGGAAGTGGTATCATAGTGCTTTAAATTTACGGTGTTAATATGATCTCAGTTAGACGAGCCAATGAATTGGCTCCTGCGATAAGGCAGCTTCCTATGTTTCTGTGGGGCACATGTCACAAAATACTCTGTGGGGGGGAGGAACCCCCTTCATGCAGAAAACCAGCACTTCAGGGAGCGAGCCTGATTTTCCCCCTGACATGTGAATTTTCTTTCTTCATTTTATGGTGTGGAGGAGCACTCTGTGGTGTGAAGTCCTGCCACCTGAAGTGGTACAGTCCAAACACTTAGGCCGACCTGCCTCTAGGAGGACTAAGGTTTATGTTTCATTCATGCACCAGATGACATGTGAGGATTTCTCTCTCTCTTTCTCTCTCTTTGTCTCTCTCTTTCTCCTATCCTTCTTGCAGAAAAGCATTTCCACAGTGTTCAGGGTAATACACACAAAAATGTTGCCTTCACTACTCTCCACAGCAATTGGTATAGATATAATGTCCTTCTGTATATTGAATATTTTTTTTAAAGCCTGATTCTTCCCGAGCCCAAATCTCCACCGCTCCCTCCTCCCACTCTGCCGGAAACAAACATAAACAGAGCAGGGGGTGTGAAACCTCTCAGCAGGCGCTCAGTCACCATTTGGCCAGCTCTTACCCAAGATAGACTGCACTGCAGATGACTCAGGCTCCCAGCTGTCACCACGGCAACCGGTGTCGCCTAGCAATGCCTGCCTCCCAGTAACCACGGTCTCCTAGCAATAGGATGGATATATATATATATATATGAGGAAAAAAAATTCACAGCTCTGGATGGAGAGTTTAAAGTTATTTTTGGTATTCCCGCAAATCAATAGATAGCTCTCTTTGCTGTTGGAGAATAGGCTTGCTAGGTATTTTGTTCTCTCGCTCACGCTCTCTCTCTCTCTCTCTCTATGTTAGCAACGCATACTTGGTACTTAGTTGCAAGCCTGCTTTTTGTGCCTCATTTGTGGGACAAGTGGAATCTTTGCCCCAGGCTCCCAGAAGCATGAAACTGAAAGTTCCTCATCGGAAGCTGCCTTATAATGAGTCAGACCATAGGTCCATTTAGCTCAGGATTGTCAATGATGATGGCAGGTCCACACCATACATTTAGGGCCAATTCAAGGCACATTTAAAGCACCTGACTTCCCCCACAAGAATCGTGGGAACTGTAGTTTCCCCCCTCACAGGGCTACAACCCCCAACCCTCTTTATAAACTACAGTTCCCAAGATTCTTTGGGGTGAAGTCATGAGCTTCAAATGTGCACTTGGCATGCTTTAAATGCATGGTGATGACAGTGTCTCTCAGGGATTCAGACTTGGGACATCCTCACCTGAGGGTGGCAGGGGTTGAATCTTGAACCTTCTGCATACAAATCAGGTGTCCTGCCATTGAGCTCTAACCCTACCTGAAAGCTCCCTTTACTGAGCAAGGCCCTTGGTTGATCTAGTTCAGTATTGTTGTCAATCACTGGCAGTAACCTTCCGGAATTTCAGAAAGGTTTTTCAATCCCAGGGGATTGAACCTGGGTCTTTCTGCTGGCATAGAAGATGTTCTTCCTCCTCCTAGCTTCTTCCAGAGAAACCAGGGGCAGCCCCAAACATTTTTGCTGCTTAAGGGCAAGGGCAAGATGGAGCTGTCACCTTCCATGTATAAAATCCAAGTGGGAGCAGAATCTCACTTCAGTACTGGTGAAGGAACAGCGCCTTCTGCTGCATCTAGGAATGGCCAAATAGCTTAGACTCGCAGTGGTTCTCATCCTGTGGGTCCCCAGATGTTGTTGGACTACAACTCCCATCATCCCTGTGCTCTGGCCTTGCTAGCTAGGGGTGATGGGAGTTGTAGTTCAACAACATCTGGGGACCCACAGGTTGAGAAAGGCTGGCTTAGAGAGTACAAGTTAGCTTCGGGGTCTCTGAGGGGAATGGGGGGGGGCCCTACTTTCTTGCCCCCGGGGATTTGCTACCTGAGGCGGCTGCCCCACTCAGCCTAATGGTAGGGCTGACGATGCATTCAGGGCAGGCAAACAAACAAATGCCTCGCCCGTAACATGTAGTTAACTGATGGGATTTACAGCTACAGGAAATAACAGTTAGCAGAGGTTGCCAGCCTTTGGGGGCCTGTAGGCACATCTGGATTTCTGATAAAGTGCTGAGGATGCCAGTCACAAAATGGCTGCCATGGGGTGCGGCAGAACACAAAATGGCTGCCATGGTGTGTAGCAAAATGGCCGCCACATCTAAAAGAGAAGAAAAAAGAGACAGGGCTGCAAAATGTGTGGACATAACCCCCTCCCCATCAGCTGTGCCACTGATATGGGGAAATGCACCCACCACATCTGCCACTGTGCTCACGGAGAGAAGGTCTTTGCGCCTCTCCTCTGTTCATATCTGACTGGAGTTCCAGTTCTTATGTTCTTAAATCATGAACATACATCCACAGGGGATTGGACTACTTCTGAGATCCTTTCAATGCTATGGGTGTCATTCAGCCATGTTTTACTCAGGGTAGACCCACTGAAATTAATAAACGTGACTAACAGCCAGTATGGTGTCAGATGGGGACCTGGAAGACCAGGGTTCATATCCTCACTTGGCCATGAAGCTCACTGGGTGACCCTGGGCCAGGCCCTGCCTCTCAGTCTCACCTACCTCACAGGGTTGTTGTGGGGATTAAATGAGAAGCGGGAAAACCATTTATGTCACTTTGAGCTCCTTGGAGGAAAAAAAGTAGGATATAAATGCAGGAAATAAATACATAAAAGACAGGTCCATTAATTTAAATGGGTCTACTCTGGGTAAAACATAGCTGAATACCACTCTGTAAGGACTTGGTGCCTTAAATATTCCATTGGCTTATCCTGTTCTAATATAGGATGAAAGATTGCCAAAGTTCTCAATATTTTCCCCAATGTACACAACTTAGACCAGAAATGTCTTTAAAAAGATATTTTATTCAGAAGCATAATATGCCTACTCATTTATGGCTGGCATTATTTTCATCCTTTCAAATCTTTTGGCAAGTAAAATTTCTACCATTACCATCACCTTCCCACAAGAACGGTATGTTTCTCTCCCACATCATTCCTGACATGCCCTAATAGATTTAATAATGGATTCATTCATCTCTCATATCCTATAATTGCTTTTATGTGTTCTAATATAGTTTGCCAATATTTTCTAGCCACTTTGCAATCCCACCAAATATGTTTAAAGTCTGCATTGTCTTTGGTACAGTGCCAACATCCTCCAGGACTTCCTGAGTACAATTTGCTTCTCCGCAAAGGCATATAATATCACTGGAGTAATATTTAATAAAAAACTTCCCTTCGGTGTTGTCTCCAACAAGAATCTTGGGCCCTGAAAGGGAGAATATTCTCCCCATGCAGCTGGAATAGCACATTCATGGTATTGTTTTCTGTGCCTACTAAAACCTTTTTGTTTTGACCCACTCAAACATGTAATTTTGATTTTTTTTGGGGGGGACAATAATAGGTTAACTTGATTTTCACATCTGATTTTATTGGAATGCCTAATGTATATTTTATATTGTTTTGTGTAAACTACTAAGAGGTATTGATGTTTAAGCGGTATAATTGTTGCCAAATAAATAAAAATAAAAACAATTATTCATGACCCCCTTTTCTCTCACACTCAGACAAAGACACGCCATAGATGTGGGGTGCAGACTTGTACATTACAGGCCTCTCTTGCCTCGAAGCTGAATGTTACATTGGTGCATCACAAGCTATAAGGATCAAAATTGGCCATGATGGAAAACGAAGCCCTCTTGGAAAGTAAGTGGCTTTATTCTGCCTTTGGCTGCTCTGCAAACAATACGCCGCTCATCCCAAACGATAACCCTACTTGGGAATCCAACCAAAGCTTGGCATCACTAATGCGTCCTGCAAGAATGCCAAAGTTGCAGTGACTATGCAAGAAGATGCTGCCCCCCCCCCCCAATCTCTCTATAATTCACCCCTCTGGTCTTTGCTCCTTGCAATCTGCCTTCATTGGGGTGGGAAATCTGCTGAGCCTGCATTAGGTGTGATTGGATCATTCAGAGACACATCAGAACTGACCAGTTGCTTGGTCATCCCTATTCCTTTTTGGCCCTGAGCCTAAAGACGTGGAATGCAGGAATTCCATTATCAA
Organism: Podarcis tiliguerta; assembly: GCF_965153285.1. NCBI lineage: Eukaryota > Metazoa > Chordata > Lepidosauria > Squamata > Lacertidae > Podarcis > Podarcis tiliguerta. The sequence goes on from NC_139547.1 coordinate 35,383,493, forward strand.
GTCTCAGAAGTCTCCTCACCTGTGAAAGCCTGTTTCTTTGTTTTAAAATGATAATAATCTGATTTATTGTGCCAGAGCACCAAATCCATTTTAAAAACATGGATTTTCTGTTGTTGTTGTTTAGTCATTTAGTCGTGTCTGACTCTTCGTGACCCTATGGACCAGAGCACGCCAGGCACTCCTGTCTTCCACTGCCTCCTGCAGTTTGGTCAAACTCATGCTGGTATCTTCGAGAACACTGTCCAACCATCTCGTCCTCTGTCCTCCCCTTCTCCTTGTGCCCTCCATCTTTCCCAACATCAGGGTCTTTTTCAGGGAGTCTTCTCTTCTCATGAGGTGGCCAAAGTATTGGAGTCTCAGCTTCAGGATCTGTCCTTCCAGTGAGCACTCAGGGCTGATTTTCTTCAGAATGGATAGGTTTGCTCTTCTTGCAGTCCATGGGACTCTCAAGAGTCTCCTCCAGCACCATAATTCAAAAGCATTACGTGCTTGAATTCCACCTGGAAAAACCAGTGTAGTGTGTGGCGTGTTAGATTTGCACTTGGCTCCACTTGGCCACAAGGCCAGAAAGCTCGCTGGGTGACCTTGGGCCAGTCACAGCCTCTCTCAGCTTGACCCAACTCACAGGATGGTTGTGATGATAAAAAGCAGAGAGGAGGAAAACAATGCATGAGCTCTCTGTAGGAGAGGCTGGACAGAAATATAAGAATGAATGAATGAATGAATGAATGAATGAGTAAGAGCCAAAGGGGAGGAAATGTTTAAATACTGGTGTAAGTCAACCTGAGCCTGAGATTTGGGGTGGGTGCTTGAGAGTAAGGAAGAGCGGAGAAGAGAGAGTGATGAGTGAAAATAAAGAAATAAAGCTGTTAAAAGAGAGAGAAAAATCCATCAACATTCTGTTTTAAGCAAGTGTGATTTTTTTCTTCTTTTTCCAGCCCTGCTGAAGATGAAAAAGGAGTGACCTTGAGTTTTTCACAGTGGAGTGGGTCAGAGAGAGAGACAGGCAAGCCTCTCAAGGGCTTCTGTCCCATTAGGTTTCCTTGCCAGGGTTAATTAACCTGAATTCAAGAGTATGGACTTCCTCAACCAGTCAGTTTCCACTGTGAAAGTCCCTGTGGCGTCTCCTGCCAAACGGGCTGATGTCGCAGAGGCTCAGCCTTAACTTAAAGGAAGCCGAAACTACACTTGACAGGCAATTGTGTGCATGTTGTTGCTGATTCTTACTTTCAACACACACAAAACCCCAAAGCAGATTTCCTATATCTTTTAATCTTCAGGGAGAAGAGAAGATCGGGAACAGGGGGCAGTGATTTTGAGCTGGGAAAGGCTAGAGGGGAAGGGGTGTAGCAGCTCCTCCTCTCTTGAGAAAGTGTCATGGCCCCTCCAGACAACCTTTTTCTTGTGCATTCATGAGGATTTGTGCTAATGATGCTATTAGGGCAGTTAGACACAAACCCGCTTTCTATACTGTTTGCCCCTGCAAAAAGTTTTGGAGCGGATATCCTGCTTTATTTTCAACCAGTGCCTGTCCAGCAACTGAAATCCTGCAACTTTTTACACCAAAAAATGTTCCAGGCTTATTTATTTTTGTGTCCAGCTTTTGTCGTGCTGCAGTGCAAGGGTGCCCCTCCAGATGGCAATAATGCAGTAACTTTGGGGAAGTGTCACAGAACAGTGAACACAGAGGGATTGGTGTGTGGACAGCCCAGGATTAATCCATCCCAAATGGCCTGTTGCTGCATCAGTGACCTGTTGCAGAAAACACCAGCAAAGAACCCCTGTCAGGTAGAGCAGCAAATGTAGTTTCCCCTTGCTACAGTAGGCTAGTTTCTGTACGCATTCACACATCCTTCTGTGTTCTCCAGGCAAGAAATAGCTATTGCCAGAGTTCAAGGACAAATTCCAGCCAGGCAAAAACATTCAAAGAAGTTGGAAAGCAGGGCCAGTGAGTGGTGTGCTCTGGAAAGGGGAAGGTGACGTGGGGTGAGCTCTGGGGATCAGATAGAGAGGACTGGAGAGGACTGTATTCAGCCCCCAAGCCCAATATTCCTGCCCCCCCCCCCAGGTTTAAAAGACAGAAAGGATGGCATCACTTCATACAGAGTCAAAAAGAAGTGCTAAACCAGCACCCCTTGCTGCCCGTGTGAAGACATGTTTCGGATCTTCATGGTTCAAACACGATTGCAAGCAATAAAGCTTGGCTCTTGAACTGCTTTTGATATTGTTTCTGTTAAGGTTGTTTTCGAAGCTTGGGACTGAACAGCTCTTAGGGGGCACCTCTGTTTGACAGAGGTGGTTATTATAAGAAACGCCAACTTGGTGGTGGTGGGGGGAATAACATTATCTCCTTGCTGAAAGGGCGCAGTTTCATTCAGAGTGTGCTGTGACTCAAAGACACAGTGACGCGTGCTATGAATATGCAAGCGTGAATCATTAGAGATGGATTGAGGCGAGAGCAGAGGGAGGCTTCAGGCCTCCTGCCTTGACGCAAGAGGAAAAGGGGGAGGTATCAGCAAGGGCTTCTTTCACGAATGGCCAGGGCCCATCGGGACCAATAGGGCCGAAGGCAGGGAGACCAACAGTAGGGGGAGCTAGAGCCAATGACAGGTGGCAGTGGCGGACTTTGGACTCTCAGATTTCAGTGGCTCCCTGTGCAATGCTAAAATTCAGCATCCCTCACTCCATTCTACAGCATTGTTGTGGCACTCATTGCAGCTGCACTGGTCATGCTTACTTAAATCTGCCTCTGGAGGCACAGCCAACTCATTCTAGTTTTGCGATACCACCATACCTTTATTCCAGATCCCAACATCCTCCCCGTTGCTCCCACCACCTTGAAATGTTGGTGTAGCCATTCAGCCAGGTGTGTGATTAATGCCTACTGGGCTAATAAGCTGCTTGGCCCCCCTGGTGTATCACAAAGGCTCCCAGCTGTAGTTGTTCTTAAGCGTTCAAGAGCTTTGACGTGTTAATGCATGCTACACCTGGAGGCTGCAGCAATCAGGTGCTGCAAGCCTAGATCAGATCAGTTTGCCACATATTTGTATAAATATGCTACCCAATATTATTAGAGGAGAACTGGCCATTTGTGAAGGAGGGTTGGTGATGACTGTGGTTCCCCCTCACAGAGCTACATTTCCCTGCACCCTTAGCAAACTACGCTTCCCAGTATTCTTTGATCCCCCTTTTTTTGGGTTCAGGTCAAACGGTTTTTTAGGAAGGAGGAAGGCCAGTTTGGAGGGGGGGTTGGGTCAAAGTTGTTGAGTTTTTTCAGGCAGGAGGTAAAATGTTGAGCTTCTTTTTAGGGGAGCCACAGTTGTTCAGCTTCTTTGTGGGGAGCCAATGATCTACCAGTGATCTACTGCAGACGTCCAGTGATCTACCGGTAAATCTACCTGTTGGACATGCCTGTATTAGGGGAAACCATTTTGCAAAAATGTGTATCTCGGGAGAAAGTCGCACTAAAATGCTGGTGAATTTTCAAGAAGAATTTTCAAGAGGAAAAAAAATCTCCAAACTAATGTGGAAATGTGGAGAGCTGAATTTAGGATTGGTGGGAAAACGAGAAACTGAGAGGCAATTGAAAAGGATGTGTTTGGCATGCAGAGGGTCCCAAGATATAAAGCAGGGCTGGTGTGAAAGAGGAGAGATGGAGAAGGAAGTGCAGAAGAGGGTCCTCATCTCTCTTGAGAGCCAGTGTGGTGTAGTGGTTAAGAGAGGTAGTCACGTAATCTGGGTAACTGGGTTCGCGTCTCTGCTCCTCCACATGCAGCTGCTGGGTGACCTTGGGCCAGTCACACTTCTTTGAAGTCTCTCAGCCCCACTCACCTCACAGAGTGTTTGTTGTGGGGGAGGAAGGGAAAGGAGAATGTTAGCCGCTTTGAGACTCCTTAAAGGGAGTGAAAGGCGGGATATCAAATCCAAACTCTTCTTCTTCTTCTTCTCTCCAGAATGGCAGCTGCGAACAATGAGACTCGGAGATTTCCAAACTGTTCATTTAGCAGCCCTGGTCTAAAAATGCTGATGGGTCTTTTTTGATAAGTGCCAGGCAGGCAACAAGCAATCTCTCTTCCCCGTTTTGTTACTAGCTGTGTAGCACTGCCCTCTGCTGTTTGGAAGGAGTCACATCAGTATGTGGGATGCAGGAAAGATTTTATCTGCAGGTTGGGTGGGTGAGCGACACTAGAAAGCAGAAAGCTGCCTTATAGTGAGTCAGACTAGCTCAGCATTGTCTGCACTGACTGGCAGCAGCTCTGCAGGGTTTTAGGCAGGATTTCATCCCTACCTGGAGATGCTGAGAACCAACCTGGAATCTTCTGCATGCAAAGGAGATGCTTCATCATCGAGCCTTTCCTGGGATGAAAGAGAGAAGCAAAGGGAAGCACACTGGGACCAGCCTTGCTTTTTGTTCCTCTGTCAAAATGAGGATGGGAAACACCTGGCTTGACAATCATACATGTGGAAAGGATCTAGGAGTCTTACAAGACCACAAACTTCACATGAGTCAATAGTGTGATGCAGCAGCAAAAAAGGGCTAATGCTATTCTAGGCTGCATCCTTGATCTGTGTCCCGATCAAGGGAAGTTATGCTCTTGTTCTATTCTGTCTTGGTCAAACCACACCTGGAATACTGTGTTCAGTTCTGGGAACCACAGTTTAAGAAGGACGTGAGAGGGAATATGAAAGCCATCTTCAAATATCTAAAGGGCTCTTACATGGAAGATAGAGCATGCTTGTTTTTTCCTGCTCCAGAGGGTAAGACCTGAACCAATGGATTCAAATTACGGGATGGGGGGGGGGCAGATTCTCTCTAAACTTTAGGAAGACCTTTCTGAAGGAAGAGCTGTCTGACAGTGGAACAAACTACCTTGGAAGATGGCTTTAAAAGAGAGGTTGGCTGGCCATCTGTCAGGGATTATTTAGCTGTGATTCCTGCATTGCGGAGGGAGGGGGGGTTGGACTAGATGGCTCCTGAGGGTCTTCCAGCAGTACCATTCTAGGATTCTGTGGTTTAACAAAGTTCACAGAATTAGTTCAAAAATCTCTGAACTTCCCCTGAAAGTGTTTCCCTTAACTGCTGAGTGAACTGAATATGAATTAAGTGCACTTCGGGATAGAACATTAAACAATTTCTTGTTTGTCTTAAAGTTCATTCTCTTACATCTGTGTGTTTACTCTTCAGATTCCTTGGGCCTTAAAGTTTAAAGATCATAATTGTTGAGGAAAATAAAGTAAACCATTCACATTCCACTGTGTGTGTGTGTGTGTGTGTGTGAGAGAGAGAGAGAGAGAGAGAGAGAGAGAGAGAGAGAGAGATTGTGTTTTCTTAGTCTTATGTATCTTTTGTATGTTAGCACATCAGCTTGTAACACTCAGGATGCTAAGGGGGGGAAATCACTGAGGATCAGTTGGATGATTTGAATCAAACAGTGAACCAAACCAGTTTGCTTGGTGGCAGGATGGATGTGAACTGGAATTAGTTCCTTTTTAAGATGAGCTTTCCAAGCTTTGCCTGTCACTCAACTTCTGGTTCCTGACTTGCTCTATCACTTCAAGCTACTATGGCACCCTGTGTGACCCTAAAATTTGCCCTTCTCCCCAACCTTGCTTGGGAAGGAGGCATGAGGTGTCTGATAAGGTCCTAGAGTCCTCCTGCCTCCTTCCCAAAGCTAGAAAAGTGCTAACTAGGCTTTGGGAAGAAGACAGGAGGACTCTAGGACCCTGTCAGCACCTCTCTCGCACAACCCTAAATCTGCCCCTGCTGCCAAGGAAATATATGTGTACTAAGTTTAATTCCCACAATACTTTACCAGTTGGAAGGCAGAATGTCCTGCTTGCGGGTTTCCCCACAGGAATCTGTCTGGCCACTGTGAGAACAGGATGTTGGACTTCCATAGCCCTTGGTCTGATCCTGCAGGCTCTTGTTATGCTCTTATGTTGTAAACTCCTAACTGTGGCCATCAGAGGGCACTTTAAGACTGCATCTGCTGCAGGCCATGACAATCCCCACTTTCCCTCATAGCTTCCTAGATCAAAATAAAATTTCATTACTGCTTACATCAGCCTTTCCTCAACTTGGGCCAGATTACATCCCCCATGATCTCTTGATAACTGGCTGTGCCAACTGGGGCTGATGGGAATTAAGAATCCGACCTATATAAGAAGGCCGACCTATATGATCATTTTATTGCCAGATGAAATACAAGCGGGTCTAAATGCTCCTGATTCCGTCTGGGACTTCCGGGATATCTTTTTTGCCCATGTCAGCCTATCCTAATTTGGGAAGGTGGGAAGGAGACATTGGGCACAGTCTGATAAACTTGACGTACCAAACTTTCACATTAAAATGGCTGGATAACGCCTGTTGTGGTGGTGGAAAATGTCACAGAAATAAGAGGGTGTCTCGGGAAGGCACTGGTGAGAGGCCCCTCCAACCGGGCCTGCCCCAAACTGAAGTGAACTGCGGGCATTTTTTTACCTCACAATAACCGAGTGTGCCAGTGGTTAGTCACTGTCCTGTCCCGGCACCCGGAAGGCTTTGGAGTGATGAAACCCCCCTCCAGGGAAGCTGGACAGATCAGGAGCCACCTGGGAAGTAGCTGGCGAGTTTTATAAAATGCAGCAAATTTGGCCACTTTGAACATTCATAGGGTTGGACATGGCCGCCGGCCGCCGGAAACAGTGCTAGCTCAACAACTTTTCCATCCGGATTTTCACTTTTTGAAATAGGGCAACTCTAACTCAGCAGCCATTGCAGACGAAGGTCCTGTGGGATGTGAAACACAAGTAGCAGTCAAGTACAACATTCCTTGTTTGCCTAGAGTGGATGTGCAAAGGGGATGTTTGTTCCAGCCAGTCAAAAACATCCTGTTTCCTCCTGAGCCGGGACATACTTCCTCTTGCATGTGACTAGAGGTGGACGTGACATTACCTGTCCAGGTAACAAAAAGGACAAGGCATGCAGTCATCTCTTTCTTTCTTCTCTTCTTCTCTTTGAGTTCCTTTCGTCGTGTGAGCTGCAGCGACTGCTAGTCTGCAGTCACTGGGATTATCCCCTCATATGAGGTAGATCCACATGTATATATCTTTGTAACAAAGTCTGCCTTCAGGGATCCAACTGTGAACTGATGCTGTGAGAAAACTACTTTTATATATCTTAAATAAGATTGTGTTGTGTTTATCCTTTTAAGAGGGAAATACAGTCATACCTCGGGTTGAATATGCTTCATGTTGAGCGTGTTCGAGTTGCACTCCACGTCAACCCGAAAGTAACAGAGCACGTTACTTCCAGGTTTCACTGCTCGCGCATGCACAGGCGCTCAAAATGACATCATGCGCATGCGCAGAAGCGGCGAAAAGCGACGTGCACTTGCGCAGACGTGCCATCGCTAGTTACGTTTGCTTCTGGATGCAAACGGGGCTCCGGAACGGATCCCGTTCGCATCCTGAGGTACCACTGTAAAGGGATCTTACCAGGAATCTATATTGAGAAGCTTAAACAAGCTTGGAACCAGCTACCCGTTGTGCGTTTAAAAGGGAAATGTTAAAACTCTGCTAAGTTATAGAACTTGCTAGCGCAAGTTAAGAAGGATATTGATAAACAATATATCCACTTCTACCTCCCTGAACATTCCCACAGGTCCCACGTTTGCCTCTGCTCCAGCTTCCGGCCAAGCTTTCATTCCCTCCACCCCCTTCTCTACGTCTTCCCATCCCAACTGCCTCTGCGAGGAAAGTGCCAGGCCACCCATGGGGGGCAGAGACCCCTTGACAGCAGCTGGGTGCTCTGGGGTCGCAGCTGAACCCCGCTGGCCCACTGGGTCCACCTCCTCAGCCTGGGCTCAACACGGAGATGGAGCTTTTGAGCAGCTTCGCCATGGCAACCAGAAGGGTTGGGCAAGAAAGACACGCCAGAGGTTTAGTCCATGCTTTACTGGAGATGAATGAGCCCCAGGCCTGTCACTGCGTCAAAGGCGGGCTGTTTAATTCTGCTCCTGGTGACAGGAAGAAAGGGATCTCGAAAGGAACTGCTGTAGGCATCATGGTCCCTCTGAAGGCACCTGAAAGTCCCAGGTTTCTTCTGGAGGTGGGAAGAACAGGGTACTGGATTAGACAGGCCCTTGGCAGCTGCTTCTTATGCTCCTATCCTTTCACTCGCTCTCCTAGTACATAAAATCTCTGTTGTTTTTTCAGTACCTACCCAAACTTCCCTCTTTCTTCAGCAAGACTTTTTAAGTGGAGATCTTTATCCCAGTCTGCATCTGTATTGAAGCTATTTTTAACAGTTCTTATAGATGGAATTGTATCATTTGTATCATATTTTTTTTAATAGTCTCACTTTAAATTGCTTTTACACTTTTTGTTGTTGTTTTTCTTTTATGGTTGTAACCGTGTTCTTTGTTTTATCATGTAAGCCATACTGGGACTTTATGGAAAATGCCAAGGAAGACATCTAATTCATTAAATAAATATTCATTTATCTGGGGTAAATATATAGTAACAACAATTGAACCATTTGCTGCCTCCCTTATGGCTAGTAGCCATGGATAACTTTATCCTTCATGAAATTGTCCATTGTCTTCTTCTTCTTCTTCTTCTTCTTCTATCATTATTCATTTCATTATATTTTTTGCAAACAAAATTCAAAGTGGTTTACAAAACATTAAAACATCAGCTAATACAAGCCAGAAAATAAAACTTTACTGAAGAAATCAAAGTATATATTCAAAGCAATGTAATTAACAGGAAACTAAAATATTATCTTAAAGATTGCAAAATAAAACATTATAAAACAGGTTAACTACAGAACGCACATGTAACACAGCAAAGTTAACTGCCCCCCTATCACAAACTCTTAAAAAGGGAGTACAGTGGTGCCTCGCAAGACCAAATTAATTTGTTCTGCGAGTTTTTTCGTCTTGTGAATTTTTCGTCTTGCGAAGCACCACTGTGCATTGACGGTTTCCCATAGGAATGCATTGACGGTTTTAAGAAAAAGGCGCAAGACGTTTTCGTCTTGCGAAGCAAGCCCATAGGGAAATTCGTCTTGCGAAGCAACTCAAAAAACAAAAAACTCTTTCATCTTGCGAGTTTTTCGTCTTGCGAGGCATTCGTCTTGCGAGGTACCACTGTACGACTAAAAGAAGTCAAATATAAAATGCACATTTCAAACAGCATAATTAACAAAAGAATAATCTGCTCCAAATCTTCCCACATTCAACTTCATTGAATGTCCATGAGTTCTAGTTAAATGAAAGAGGGAAACTTTTCTTTATCCCCTTTCCCCATGCCATACATAATTTTTTAAACTTCTGTCATGTCGCCTCTTACTCAGCTTTTTGTTAAAGTTAAAAGTCCCAAAAGCTGCAAACTTTATTCACAGGGGAGTCAGTCCATCCTAGTTATCATTTTGGTTGTCCATTTCTGAACCTTTTCCAACTCTACAATATCCTTTTTGAGATGAGGCGACCAGAACGATACACAGCATTCAAAATGCAGTCACACCATAGATTTGTAGAGCAGCATTGGGATATTGAGTTGGAATAACATAGGAAATGGCCTTATACTGAGTCAGACTATTGGTCCACCTAGCTCAGTGTCGTCTACACTGACCAGCAACACCTCCAGAGGGGTGATTGCAAAGTTTATTTCAGTAATGTGGATCAGGAAGCAACACCACATATCAGAAGGCTACTGGTCGCCCCCCTTCAATAGCAAAACAGAAAGTAAAAAAGACACCAACTACCCAAGAATGGTGCGACAATATTTGGAAAACATTAACTACGGAGACAATCTCATGTCAGTTAAAGGCTCCAGCTAATCCCAGATTAATTTAAAGGCTAGAGCAAATCAATTGAAATCTCTGCTTCCTTATTTAATGATTATTTTATAATGAAATGATGACTAGTTCTAAATGTAATGGACATGGCTAATTGGAAATACATAAAGCCACTTGAATACTCTTCAATAGTACATTAATCAGCAGAAGATACATATCTATCTATATCTTTTATTGATTATATCTGTTTAACTTTTTTTACATACATGTGCGCCCAGCCAGAACTTTTGTTATACCTCCTACTAGTCCTATCTCTGTTTATTTCTTTCCTTGAAGCTTGTTTGTTAATTTTAGGCTGTGATCTTATACATACTCACTTCGGAGTAAGTCCCATTGAACTCAATGCAGCTTCCTTCTGAGTAGGAACATATAGGACTACACTGTTATTTATTTACTTCATTCTTCTAAATAGCATCCTATGTCAGAAGAACGACCTAGTAAAAAGTGGGGGGGGGGGACTAAATAGTTTGGTTTTTAATTAAATGCACAATATCTATTATTGTTGTTGGGTTTTGTTTTGTTTTTAAAGTTCTGCATCTTTTAAATGGATCAGACTCCAAGGCAAATCTAGTATATGGCTGTATTGATTTTATTTTTTGAAAACTCTGGGACGATCTGTTTAGGAGGAAAATAGAAGACACTTAACTGGCACAATCAACTCTAAAATATTATACAAACCTGCTTAGTATTTGACTTCATAATTTACATTTCATGTGCATGGAATGTTTTTGAGGGGTATGTGAGAATTGTTTGTTTTAAGCACTTTTAGAAACTGGAATATAAAGTGTGTGTGTGTGTGTGTGTGTGTGTGAATTTAGCTTGGCTGGCAGGCTGCCAATTCTGACTCTTCTTCTTTCTCTCCTCTGATTGCTGCCTAATTTTAAGGTGTCATGATCAGGCCAACTCTCCCATCAGCTGCTCCTATTTGAGTACACCTTTCCAAATGTGATGTTTTCCCAAGTCTTTTTCCTGATAGTCACAGTGAAGTATTAATTAAAGGGGAAGTATGCCAAGGCAGGGAGTCAAAAGTTCAGCTGCCAGGTTCCCCCGCCCAGGCAATTGAACAAGAGGAAATAGAGAGGCAAAAAAAAAAAAAAAAAAAAAATCCCAGCCAAATGACCACATAGCTCAGCTCATTAAGTGACCGGGAACCTGCCAAAGCGTGGCCATTAATTCCACCCAATTGATTGCTGCTTCCCATTCTGCAGAGTCCGGCCCAGAAAGTACGGGTCCCATCCCTTCTCTCGGGAAATATTTATTTAAACCCAGCCCTGCGCGAACAGCCGTTTGTGAACGCCATTTAGAGACAAGCTATGGGTTCCAAACGACCCAACACCATTTAGATGCGGTCACTGTAAGAGAGGGAGAGAGAGTGTGTCCGTGTGCTTTTTAAAGAGTGAATAGCAGATGGGGGAGGCAGAACTGGAACTAGACCTGGGGAGTAGGAGGATTTAAACCATGGGTAGGCAAACTAAGGCCCGGGGGCTGGATCAGGCCCAATCGCCTTCCAAATCCAGCCCACGGGCGGTCCAGGAATCAGCATGTTTTTACATGAGTAGAATGTGTGCTTTTATTTAAAATGCATCTCTGGGTCATTTGTGGGGCATAGGAATTCGTTCATTTCCCCCCCAAAATATAGTCCGGCCCCCCACAAGGTCTGAGGGTCAGTGGACTGACCCCCTGCTGAAAAAGTTTGCTGACCCTTGATTTAAACTCTCTGTACCCTGCTGTGGTCCAGATCTGGATCAAGCCTTCTCTTGTAGTGGTTAAGAGTGGTAGATTCGTAATCTGGTGAACCAGGTTTGCGTCTCCGCTCCTCCACATGCAGCTGCTGGGTGACCTTGGGCTAGTCACACTTCTGTGAAGTCTCTCAGCCCCACTCACCTCACAGAGTGTTTGTTGTGGGGGAGGAAGGGAAAGGAGAATGTTAGCCGCTTTGAGACTCCTTCGGGTAGTGATAAAGCGGGATATCAAATCCAAACTCTTCTTCTTGCACCTGCTCTTTGCATTGTGAGGAACCCTCCCAAAGGCTCCAGTAGGACTTGAATGTGGGTAGAGGATTGAGGAAAAGCAGGTCCAGGAAGCCGCATATGGTCCATCAGTGGCTTCTCTGTTAGGTTCTCAGGAATGTCCCTAAACCCTGCTCTTCATGCTACTCCCCCCTTGAGTGTTTCCCCCCAGCTGGAATGTGTCTTTCATCTGTGATAATGGCTCTCACTTTTGCATGCTTGGAATAGGAATGAGGTTGACATCTTTTTTCGGGGTACTTTTGGTGGCAGTTAAAGACTCATTGGCTCACTGCTAGCACCCGTCTTGTGTGCCTCTTTTATGATGATGTTTTACTAGTGATTTTGATTCTGTTGAATTTTCAAAGGCTTTTATATTGTGACCCATGACTCCTCTCCCCCCCCCCCAAAAAAAACCACCCTCAGACCAATGAGGACTCTGCATGCCCCATGGCTACAGAGTATGTGTTGGGGGAAGTGGAACCAGACAACTAGGGGGAGGGAATGGAATGGAGTATCCTGAAATAAGGCATGGTTGCCTGGGTCACTGAACAGGGACACTTCACACTGCAGCAAAATAGGAACATAGGAAGCTACCTTTTGTTGCGTCAGTCCATTGGTCTATCTACATCAGTATTGGCTACACAGACTGGCAGCAGCTCTCCGGAGTTTCAGACAGGGAGTTTCTCCCAGCCCTACCTGGAGATGCCAGGGATTGAACCTGGGATCTTCTGCATGCAAGGCAGTAGCTGCTCAGCCACTGAACTACACCATAAGAACACAAAAAGAGCCCTGCTGGTTGACCAGATGTCTTTGGAAATCCTAAAAGCAGAACCTGAGTGCAATGACACACTAACCTCTTGTGAATCACAGCAACTTCACCAAAAGATTACAGGTCTCAGTGTTGTTCTAGTCCAGGGGTCAGGAAACTTTTTCAGCAGGGGGCTGGTCCACTGTCCCTCAGACCTTGTGGGGGGCCGGACTATATTTTAAAGGGGGGGAAATGAATGAATTCCTATGCCCCACAAATAACCCAGAGATGCATTTTAAATAAAAGGACACATTCTACTCATTTAAAAACACGCTGATTCCCAGACCGTCCGTGGGCCGGATTTACAAGGCGATTGGGCCTGATCCAGCCCCTGGGCCTTAGTTTGCCTACCCATGTTCTAGTCATAAGTTTGTAGGAGAAGCGTTGTTTTCTCCTCACCCCAAGTGCCTAGCAAGTGGCTATTTTATCAACCCACATTTGCAAGAGAGAGAGAGGCTACTGCTCCTTTCAGGCTCACCCCTCCCAGAAGCTGTGCAGATTGAGAAAGGACCATATTCCATCTCCCTAGCAATAAATGCCCTTCTGTGCCCAGTCAAAGTGAGACGGCGTTTAATTGAATTAAGATTCCAGCAGGAAAGGCAAGATGCCAGGAGCCTCCAGTTTTGCTGCCTCCTCTTCTCTCCTCCCTGGCCCTCCCCCCCTCCCCACTTTCCTAATTTCTGGGCTAACCTAACCTAGAACTGTCATCTCCATCCCTCGCTGCTTACTTCACTCCTCAGCAATGTGGAAGCGTTCAAAGAGGAAGATGTGTTGGCTGGGATGGAGATGGGGGCGGGAGGGTTGGGGGTGGTGGGAGGGGGGTGAGAGCGTGTTTTCCCAGGCTCGTTGAGATTCATAAATTTAACTCGGGGTGCGGGGTGGAAGTAAGGGAACAAAGAGAAGAAAGCAGCGAGAAAGGCTGGCTTGCTGGGAGGAACGGCGCAACAGCTCCGAAACGGTTAAACCAAGGCAGCCGCCCAGCACCGTAGGGGCAAAGATGCCCATGTTTCGGAAGCTTTTGACAGGAGAGCCGCTGGCTGGCATCCAGGGCTTCAGGGGTATACAAAAGGGGCTGAGGCTTTGCTGCCAAACACAGCTCTTGTCTATAGCCGTTCTCCAAAGAGTTGTGTGCCATAACAAGGCCAATTTTAAGAAGCTGGGACTGCAGTTTTAGGGGTGCAGGAAGCTGCCATCTACCAAGTCCGTATGGTGGCTGGTCCGTATATAAGAACAGTTTTAAGAACATAAGCAGAGGCCTCCTGGATCAGGCCAGGGGCCCATCTAGTGCAGCAACCTGTTCTCACAGTAGCCCATCAGATGCCGCAAGGGGAAGGATGCAACCAGGCCCAGAATGCAACAGCAACACTTGTAATTCCGGTCCAGTGGTATTCAGAGGTGTTCTGCCTCTGACAGTAGAGGGAAAGCACAGCTAGCAGCCTCATCCTCCATGAATCCTCTTTTGAAGTCACCTAAACTGGTGACCATCACTAAATCATGTGGGAGCAGATTCTATGTAAGTTGCATGAAAAGGTACCGTATTTTTCGTTCTATAAGATGCACCAGACCATAAGACGCACCTAGTTTTTGGAGGACGAAAACAAGAAAAAAAATATTCTGGATCCCAGAAGCCACAACAGCAAGAGCGATTGCTGCGCAGCGAAAGCAGCAATCCCTCTTGCTGTTCTAGCTTCTGGGATAGCTGCACAGCCTGCATTCACTCCATAAGACGCACACACATTTCCCCTTACTTTTTAGGAGGGAAAAAGTGAGTCTTATAGAGCAAAAAATACGGTACTTTTCTTTATCTTCCCTGAACCTTCCATTGGATGGCCTTGAGTTTCAGTACTTGGGGGACGGGGCCTTCTCCCTATCCACTTTCCAGCGGTTCTCAACCTGTGGGTCCCCAGATGTTGTTGGACTACAACTCCCACCATCCCTGAGCTCTGGCCTTGCTAGCTAGGGGTGATGGGAGTTGTAGTTCAACAACATCTGGGGACCCACAGGTTGAGAAAGGCTGCTCTAGACCATATATAATTTTATACACCTCTACCATGTCTCCACCTTGAGCCATATCTGTCTAAACTACAAGGAGACAAGAAGAAGTAAAGGTACAGGGATAGTCTGGGCATGTGGGTGTCCCTCACTCAATCTGTCTTAAACACCATGCAAACCCCTCTTCTGCAGAGAGAGACCTACAAGGCCAGGTTGGTTCCTAGGAAACATCTATTACAGGACAGACCAAGGAGAGAAAACTGTTGAATTGTAGCCCATGCTAGCCCTACTCAAGAGAAGACCCCTTGAAATTAACAGCCTTGACTAACTCAGCAGGGCCCATATTACGCTCTTAAAGGTAAAGGGACCCCTAACTCAGGTCCACTCATTTCAATGGGTCTACTCTGAGTAGTAGAACGTAGTTGGCTACATTATCACACGTGAAACGTACAAGAGAGAAGTCACCTGTATTCTTGGCATACCAGAAAATTGTCTTAATGTTTTGTAAGCAAAGCGGGATAGCATTATAGAACGTAGCACTCTGTAGCTCTTTCTTTTTGCTGGTCACCAGACTGAATGCTTCCCTATCTCTCCTATCAACAAATCTTCCTTTTCCCCTTCTCTGCTCCCCCCCCCTTTCTGCAAAATGCACCCCCCCCTCCATCTTAATCACAAATGCCCAGCTCTCTTCTCCCATTCAATATGCACCCCCTGCTGCGTCCTTTAGAACCCGGGGAAAGGATAACTTCAGCAACAGCTGCTGGCTCAAACTTCCCTTGGCAATCACATCCTCCTCCTCACCATGACTATTTCCCTGCCCCCAGCCCAAAGAAGTCCCCCTCCCCCTCCCAATAGAAGAGAGTCTATATACTCCCTGCAAAAGCCCATGCTGAAAAAGCCCTGAAAAAGCCCGTGGCATGCATTTCCGTTGTCTCAAGCCCAGCTCAACGTATGCATGAAGTCGTGTCCTCAGTTGCTGTGCATCTCTCACACACAGGGAAGTATAGAGAGGGGAAATGCAAACAGTGGCGCCAAAAGACCATGAAATGCAAGAGGTGAAAGACAAGCACAGTGACAGCGGCGGTACTAAATGGCCTTTGCTGGCTGCTCCCTCTCTCATCATAATTCTAGAACTCAGGGACACCCAATGAAGATCAGGACAAACAAAAGAAAGGACTTCATCACACAGCCTGAAGTTAAACTATGGAATTAGTTCCCACAAGAGGCAGTGAGGGCCAGCATCTTGGGTGGCTTCAAAAAAGAGGATTAGGCATATTCAGGCAGGATAAGCCTTTCAGTGGCCACTAACAATGATGGCCACATCCACTGCTGGAGGCAGCATGCATCTGAATACCAGCTGCTTGAAGCCACTGTGAGAACAGCATGTGGACTAGGAACATAGGAAGCTGCCTTATACTGAGTCAGACCACTGATCCATCTAGCTCAGCATTGTCTACACTGATAGGCGGTGGGTCTCCAGGATTCAAGGCAGGAGTCTCTCCCAGCCCTACCAGGAGATGAACCTGAGACCTGCTGCGTGCAAATCAGATGCTCAGCCCCTGACCTATGGTTGTTATGAAGCTTTGGCCTGAGCCAGCAGGGCCCATATTATGCTCTTAAAGGTAAAGGGACCCCTGACCATTAGGTCCAGTAGCAGACAACTCTGGGGTTGCGGCGCTCATCTCGCTTTATTGGCCGAGGGAGCCGGTGTACAGGTTCCGGGTCATGTGGCCAGCATGACTAAGCTGCTTCTGGTGAACCAGAGCAGCGCACGGAAACGCCGTTTACCTTCCCGTCGGAGCGGTACCTATTTATCTACTTGCACTTTGACGTGCTTTCAAACTGCTAGGTTGGCAGGAGCAGGGGCCGAGCAACGGGAGCTCACCCCGTCACGGGGAATCGAACCGCCGACCTTCTGATCAGCAAGTCCTAGGCTCTGTGGTTTAACCCACAGCACCACCCGCGTCCATTATGCTCTTAGGTTCTCTCTAATAGCAAACGCAAGAGGTGGAAAAAATGAAGCCCAAACAGGACTGCTGAGAGGTGTAAGTGTGCTTTGCAAAAGTTTGAAGTTTTTTTTTTTTAAAAAAGAACATGAACACCAATGAAATACTGAGAAGAGGACTTGGGAAGAATATAAATTCTGTTTAATTTGCCTTCCCCTTCCCGATTAGGTAAAAAAGATAAGGTAAAGGACCCCTGGATGGTGAAGTCTAGTCAAAGGCGACTATGGGGTGCAGTGCTTATCTTGCTTTCAGGCCGAGAGAGATGGCACTTGTCCACAGACAGCTTTCCGGGTCATGTGACCCGCATAACTAAAGCACTTCTGGTGCAACGGAACACTGTGAAGGAAACCAGAGCACACTTTCCCGCCACAGCGGTACCTATTTATCTACTTGCACTGGCGTGCTTTTGAACTGCTAGGTTGGCAGGAGCTGGGACAGAGCAACGGGAGCTTACCCCGTCGCGGGGATTCGAACCGTCGACCTTCAGATCAGCAAGCCCAAGAGGCTCAGTGGTTTAGACCACAGTGCCACCAACATCCCAATTATATTACACTAGAAACAGTGACAAGAAACCTCTAAGTCAGGTGGCCAAATGTGTCCTACTTTACAGCAGGCAGACCTCTGCCTGAAGGGCAGTCAGGGGACAGTCCTCTATTTGAAGGCATCCCCACTTTGAAAGGCTGCCTGGTCAAAGCCTGAGTTAAAGAACTTGGACAGCAGGCACACAGGATTTGTCCCTCTTCTCTTTAAATTCAAGTCATCCTTCTGAAATTTGCATCTATAGATGTAAAGTAGTTATTCACGTTTTAATGCATGGCTATATCCCCTGCCTGTTCTTTTTTTTTGGTGATGTGTACATTTATATTTATTGTTATTATAAAATTTATCACCCGGCCCTTCCCCAGCAGGTGCTAAGGCATTTACAACAATATAAGATTCAAAATTAAAAACATTTAAAACTGGTTACAGTCACAGGAATAGGGTGTGCCCTGAAAACACACATTTCAGGTGTCAAAGGTCAGGATAAAGAGGCCACATGGTCTAACGCCTGCATGACTCCAGACTGAACAATCTCAAATATTAGAAGTAATATTTCATATCAGATTAGGCACGGGAGACAGTACAGTGCAGCAGTAAGAGGGCCAGACAAATCCCTGGGAGACTGGGATTCAAATCCCTACTTGGCCAGTCACAGTCTCAACCTAGCCTACCTCACAGGGTTGTTGTGAAGTTTAAACAGCATGAAGGAGGAAAACACTGCAGGCCACCTGGGAGGAAAGGTGAGATAGAAATGTAATGTAATAAAACAAATAAATTCACAGAGCAATCATTTACCATTTCAGTTACCGTATTTTTTGCTCTATAAGACGCACCAGACCACAAGACGCACCTAGTTTTTGGAGGAGGAAAACAAGAAAAAAAATATTCTGAATCTCAGAAGCCAGAACAGCAAGAGGGATCGCTGCACAGTGAAAGCAGCAATCCCTCTTGCTGTTGTGGCTTCTGTGATAACTGCGCAGCCTGCATTCGCTCCATAAGATGCACACAGATTTCCCCTTACTTTTTAGGAGGGGAAAAGTGAGTCTTATAGAGCAAAAATTATGGTAACTGAACAGAATTGTAACATATGCTATGATATGGGGTGTCTTGCTGGGAGGGATAAAGGCAATGCATTTCCAAGAAAGGGAACAAAAATCTGCATAAAATTTGTATACGGTAATTCCAAGGTGTAGATGCTAATTTAGAAGTGCTATAATTTGAACAGAAATGCAATGGGAAGGACTTTGGCCAGGTGACTTGCGTGATAGGTAACAATGGGCAATGTTAAAGCCCCAACCCACTCTCCTTTCTTGGGATTCTTCCTCTCTGAAATATAGAGGATTCCTTCAAATAAAGGACTTTCCTGGATAACGTAGGACACATACGGACAGAGCTTCCCTTCTAAATTTCCTGCTGGGCGGCAAGGCAAGGGTTAACACAGCCCAGTTCTCAAGAGGTGGTGTTGTTGACAGCTGTGATGAATGAGGCATGAATCCACCTCTGGCTGGACTGAGAGGCAGGATGGGGGTGTGCGGAGGAGAGAAAATTACCATTATCCACACCCCATGCTCCACTTTTCTCAGCAGGAAGATCTTTCTTCTCTGTTTTGGCACTGGGAGACTGTCTCAGGGCACGAACTCCAGGTCACTTCACAGGGGGGAATTGCTCCTTCCTTACACCCTTGAAACACCCTTGCTTGCTCACACCCAGGGTGGCAAAACAACCCCCCACCCACCCACTTCCCAGACTGGCTATTTCTAAGGCTGCATCATTAACTAGTGATTAACACCAGGAAAGGCCCACTTTAACTGGCAGAGTCCAAAGCAAAAGGTTTTCTGGGCTTTTTGTTTAGCGTAGACTTACTTGTCCTGATCAAGGATAAGCCATAGTGTGTACTGCTCTACTCTGCCTTAATCGGAACCCACCTGGAGTCCTGTGTCCAGTTGAAGAAGGATATTGGCAAGCGGCAACATGTGCAGAGGAGGGTGACCAAGATGATCGGGGGTCTGAAACCAAGCCTTATGAAGAATGGTTGAGGGAGTTGGGTGTGTTTAGCCTGGAGAAGAGAAGGCCAATTTTCACGTCTCTTTTGTAGGAAATGTATACAGTTGTACCTTGGAAGTCCAACAGAATCCATTCTGGAAGTCCGTTTGACTTCCAAAACATTCAGAAACCAAAGCACAGTTTCCGATTTGGACGTTCAGCTTCCAAAATAAGTTCACAAACCGGAACACACACTTCCGGGTTTGCGGCATTCGGGAGTCAAAACGTTCGACTTGCAAGGCGTTCGACTTCTGAGATACAACTGTACTTGTTTGTGTGTTCTGTCACATGGAAGATGGTGCAAGCTTGCTTTTTGCTGCTCCAGGGGCAGTGAGGCAATGGATTTGAATCTACAAGAGATGACCCTTCCAACTCTACGATTCTATGATTCTGCGAGTATTTATAGCATGCTTCATAGCTCCCAGAGGGCTATATTCTCCCTCCACTGTCGATGGCAGTACAGTCTCTGAATACCAGATGACGGCAATCACAGGTGGGGATAATGCTGTTGTGCTCAGGTCCTGCTTGTGGGATTCCCATTGGTCTATAGCTGGCCACTGTGAGAGTAGGATGTTGATTTCGATGGACCTTTGGCCTGATCTAGGCCTAGGCTCTTCTTACATTTCTGCATTCTTAGCCAGGGTGGAATCCACACACACATTAAAAAAACGCTGTGCCAATGCTTTTTTAAAAAAACTTTTTGAAAAATACATTGGAATTGCCATAGCTCACTCTCGTCATCTAGTGTCACCATTGTATATTGCACTATAATTAAAACATTTTATTTGCAGCTGTGTAGCTGAGTCCCCTGATTATTTGGTCCACACTTCCTGCTCTCATCACCAGTCTTCTCTTGTGCCAACCTAGGCAGGCAGCACCTCCTGCTGAGGACCTCTGAATCAGGAGACATATTAAAATGCTGTATATTGGGGAAAATATCCTTGCAAAACTGTGCATATTAGGCAAAACCGCATAGAATAATATTTATGGTGGGGGAAAGATGCACTTAAACATTAGTGAACTTTTATTAGGATAAGGTCTGGTTAACTACAACAACATTCCTCACCCCCTTTTTCTTTCTTTTTTGGTTGTTTTGTTTTCTACATAGGTACTAGTTTCTTCTTCTTTTTGTGTCTTACCTTACTCTGTGCACTTGTAATTATGTACTTTTTATTTTTCATTAAAGAATATAAAATAATAATAATAATAATAATAATAATAATAATAATAATAATACAAGAATAATAATAAACAAAAATTTGCTAACGGATGTGGAGATCCGAAGACTGGAAAAAATGAGAAACGGACTGAAAAGTTTTCCCCATTCCTATCCATTGCAGCCCAATCAATCAATATCCAGTCATGTTGGAGATGGTTCGTTCTGCCATGATCAGATTGAGGAGGCCTTTTAGAAGGAGTCTGGACAGCTGGAGACTTTGGGTTCACCAGCGAGGAAATGCAAAGGCTCCAGACAGCTGATGCTGAATGGGCCACCAAGTAACACCAAGGAAGGCAGCATCTGTTTGCAGGCCGGAGACAAGCAAGAAGGCCTCTTCTCCCCTCAGCGGAACGAAGTGCCTGCATGCCAAGAATATGGCGTGTGGATGGCTTTGTGGGGTATATATAATGCAGCATTCACAAGAGCCGGGGAGCAGATGTTTCTCTGTAGGTGAGAAGGTGGCCCAGCCTCTCATCCAGGGGAAAGCAATGCCCTCATTGTTTGAGCATTCCGCTCTCTAGGCTCTACAGATGTGTCTGATCTCATTCAGACCGGATGGAGAGCTCAAGGCGGAGGAGGCGCAGGCTCGAGGCAGGCCTGCGGCAAGCGTTTGGCACGTTGGGGTGTGAATGAGAAGGTGCGGAAAGATCCCCATCCCATTCTTGGACGGATGCTGGAGATTGACAAGCCACACACAAGCCATGCAGATCTTTCAATGCAGCGCTAGTGTGGTTTAGTGGTTAGAATGTCCGACCAGAACCTGGAGACAAGGGTTCGAATCCACACCTGGCTATGAAGCTCACTGGGCAATTGTGGGCCTCTCAGCCTAACTGACCTATGAGGAGGAAGAGAGCTCCTTTAAGAAAGGGATGGGATTACGGTAAAATGCAGGGCAAGTGTGCTGTGTCCTTCTTCTGATAGGAACTGGTTGAGAGGGGAATGGGGGGGTCAAGGAGGTTCAGTTGTGGGGGAGTGAGAAACGTCCCTATTTTCATCAGAGGAATGCTGGAGGGTATGCAAGCATGGAGACAGCAGGCTCAGCAGGCCCCCAGCTCACCTGGTCTCAGCCTTCCACACCATGGTCAGGCAAAGGAGATGGGGCTGAGAGTGAGTGACTGGCTCTAAGTGTGCTTCACAGCTGAGTGGGGATTTGAACCCTGGTCTCCCAGATCATAGTCCAGCACTCACACCCGGCTGGCTGGCTGTTTCTTATCTTTGCCCTCTAGCAATCTGATCCATCCTAATTTGGGTTGTGTGTGTGTTTCAGCTCACCACATACCTGTGAGCTGCACCCCCAGGCCTAGCAACAGTTGCCCATGTGGTGTGAGATTCCCCCTCTTCATCTTAACGAGGTGCAAAGGGTTGGAAGCCAATTAGGAACAGCTTGTCAACATCGTTAAGTAAGCTTTGCTATGCCGGAAACAAGCCAGGTCTGCTGGGCATTCCTGGAGTTTGAAAGGCGGCAGCATGCCAGGAATCAGCACTCAGGGGCTTGTAAATCTCCAAGAACCAACCCTAGAACAGACTGGCCTTCCTCTGCTGATGGCGAGGATGATGGAACATTTATTATGCAGTCCCAGCCACACTTACCCCTTCAGGTGCCTTTTTCATTTGTGAATTTATGCTCTTGATGGTAGTGGAGCAGTTATGCTCTCGCATTTTCAATACCGTTTGTTTTGCAGGTTTCAGGGCAGTCATACTCCGTCATTTCCAATTAGTGCATGTCCCCTAACTTCCTGCTGAATTTCCGTAAGTTTTTAATACTGTAATTATGTGTGTTTA
The DNA here is from genome assembly GCF_965153285.1 of Podarcis tiliguerta. Lineage (NCBI taxonomy): Eukaryota > Metazoa > Chordata > Lepidosauria > Squamata > Lacertidae > Podarcis > Podarcis tiliguerta. Next base: position 35,405,733 of record NC_139547.1, read on the forward strand.
TTTGGGAAAGTGCTACCCAGGCTTTGGGAAGGAGGTGGGAGGACTCTAGGACCCTGTCACAGCCATCACACCTCCTTTGCAAAGCCCAGCGCCTTCTTACTTTGGGAAAGCAGTGCAGGGGCCACTAGGGGTGTCAAATGTTGCTGAGGGCTGCCAAAAAAAGAAAAAAAGGCGTTGAGGGCCGCATGTTGGACTGCCTCATCCAGACTGACTCCCCACTGATAACAATATACTATAACAATACACCACATCAGCTATAACAATAGACAACATCAGGCACTTTGCCAAGCAGGTGTGCTCCAGCTGTTTGGGGCTACAACTTCCAGCCAGCCCAGACAATGCTGGCTAGGGCAGGTAGAAGTTGTAGTCTAATACAATTGGTGGGGAATACCAGGCTGGTGAAGTGTCTGATACAGTATATATTTTCCAGAAGAGCAAGTGCCCTCCTGGCTTTTAAATCTGCACAGGCTACCACATATGAGCATATCGTAAGAGCTGGTTATTCAGCAGTGCTATGTAATCATGTAAGTGAAGAGAGCACCAAAGTCAAATCTGAGGAATCTCTTTGGCTTCCTTTCAGAAGTGGGTCACATGCCAGTTGTGGGTGGGACCAGAGAGAAAAGTGGGTGGAGCTATGGATTTTATTATTTTTATTATTTTAAAATACCCTGCTTTGCACCTCATCTGGGTCTCAAAGCAGCTCACCAAAAAGAGAGAAAAGAACGTACAATATACTTCTCTGAATTTTGCAGTACAGTCGTACCTTGGAAGTCGAATGGAATCTGTTCCGGAAGCCCGTTCGACTTCCAAAAGGTTTGAAAACCAAATCGCGCCTGCAGCCAATCAGAAGCTGTGGAAGCCCCGTCGGATGTTCGGGTTCCAAAAGAACGTCCGCAAACCGGAACAATCACTTGCAGGTTTTCAGCGTTCGGGAGCCAAAACAACTGAGTTCCAGGGCGTTCGACAACCAAGGTACAACTGTATAGTTCTTCAGTCATGGAATGTGTCCAAAACGGCATTTACCGCTGTAAAATGTCCCCATACAGTAATTTATTAGTGAAAACGACATACAGAAATGCATTATATTAGGGGAATTTTACCAAAATGTGTATACATGGAGAAATTTGCACTAAAATGCAAAACATTTTGAAACAAAACCTGTTGTGGAGAACTGAATTCAAGACCGGAAAAATGAAAAAGTGAGACTGACAGGATTCACGCACCCCAAATCCTGGTGTACCTTCTTCCCACCCCTGCCTTTTTAAAGGAGCAGAAAGAAACTGGGCCCCTTCCCAATCAGTTGGCAACCTTACGTTAAGCCAGCTGTCCAGGGGATTCAGACTCTGAAAGGCAAAATCTGTGGAACATGTAAATACTTTTTAAAGCACAATTATCCTGCCATTTGAAAGGCATCATACATTATTCCCACAAAGGGGTAGCAGAGCACATAACTGTGCAGATGTGGCAGGCCTGGCCCCAGGGCAGTGAAAGGAACTGGGGTTTTGGGGTGGGGGAGGGCAGTGTTTCATGCTGACATCCCTCCACCCCTTATGAAGATGGTGGGCTTTGATCTTAGGCAAGACTAACAGTCATTTATGATAACCAGCTGGGAGGAGGCTGCTATGATGGCCCCTCTCCTTGTGTTGCTTCCAACCCTGGGACCCCTGACTTTTGAACTCTGACCCCCCACCGTCTCAGTGCCCCACTGCAGGGAGCCTCCAGAGCTGAGATAATGAAGATCATGAAAGTGAATAGAACCAAGAGAAGAAATTATGCCACTGATGACCGGGAGGCTAAGAATGGACGAATATGCCAATTTCACTTTCTAATTCCCCCTCCCCCTCCCAACCTCCATTCTCCATATTTCTACATTGGCTTGAATATATGGGGGCTTGAGTGTGTGTTGTATCCCCTCGTGAAAACTCAACAGAGTTTTAGTGTGAATTTCTCCTACTATACACACTTTGTATGCAATTGTTCCTAATATAAAGACGTTTCTGCATGCGATAGTCCCTAAATACGTTCTGAATGTTATCTCCACCAATATAGGCATTATTAATGCACACTTCGTCCCAGTTTATGCATTTTTGCACACATTACTTGGCAGGAGAACTGCATTCCAAATCTGGAGAAGTGTGAATTTTGAAAGATAAGCGGGTTGAGTTCCACATATTATTTTGGAGAATGCAAATTAGGTAAGTTCCCTTTTAAACGCGAACTGAATAGAATATCTCCACTGTCCCTAACAGAAGATGGAACAGGATCTACCAGTAAATCTCTGAGGCTCCTAATGGATTCCACCCCATTTATGAATTCTGGATCCTGTGCAAGTTGAAGACATTTTGAAGTGCATACAGTGGTAACCTTGGGTTAAGTACTTAATTCATTCTGGAGGTCCGTACTTAACCTGAAACTGTTCTTAACCTGAAGCACCACTTTAGCTAATGGGGCCTCCTGCTGCTGCCACGCCACCGGAGCACAATTTCTGTCCTCATCCTGAAGCAAAGTTCTTAACCTGAAGCACTATTTCTGGGTTAGCGGAGTCTGTAACCTGAAGCGTATGTAACCTGAAGCGTATGTAACCCGAGGTACCACTGTACTTGCAATGCTGGATTACTAAATAGGCACCTGTGGGCGCCACGTCTTTTAGGGGCCTCACGACAATGGATCAAAATAATATTGTGTCATAAAACTGCTTAATTAAAATTGTTGGTTGGTAAAATAAAAAACGTATTAGGAGATGATTTGCAAGCCCCCCCCCCATGGAGATTTAGACTGCCTAGGGGCCTCTACGGGGCTTAATCTGAAACTGTATACTTGATTCTGACCAAACTAAGCCTACTAGAGCAAAATATACATCCATAGGCTTAGTTTGGTCAGAATTGAGCGTACACTTCTGGAATTAATGCTAATTTGTCCGGTGCTTCTTGCATTTTTATGTTTTATGTCTTTGCAACCAGGGCTGTCTCTGTCACTAGGCAGCATCTGGTCAGCCACTATGAAAACAGGATGCTGAACTAGATGGGCCACTGGTCTGATCCAGCAGCCAGGCTCTTCTTAATTGGAACTGTCTACTCTACCAGCTGTTTTTATGTGCAAGAGATATCACTTATTTCTATCCATTTACATCCTATCTTTCTTCCAGGTAGTGGACATGGTCCTCCGCCCTCCTTATTTAGCCTCACAACAAACCTGAGGAGGAGTTTAGGCAGAGGGATTGTGACTGGCGCAAGCCACACACACACACACATACCCATGCTTCATGGCCAAGTGGGGCACTGAACCCTGGTTTCCCAAGTCCAAGGTCAATATAACCCCACCTTGGGCTCTGCACAATGTTATATCGTCATATTGGGTATGTGTGTGTCTAGTTAAATATTCTGGGTTTGTGTGGGCATATTAAAAAAACATCTTAATACAAAATTATTTATAGTAAAGGAAGAAGTTGTGGCTGAGGCCTTGTGATGAAGATTGCTTGCCGTTTTTCAGAATTCACCAACACAACACTGCACTACTCCCCACCCCTTGCAAAAGATGGGAGACTGGTAGATGCCTTGCTCTGCTCTTATTTCAGCCTACCAGATTTATGAGCATTTGCGGAACAAAGGAGAGCAGGGGTCGGCTAGCCCTTTAATCTCCAGCGAACTGCCTAGAATCCCAGATCTTTCTCTTTCTCCCTCCTTTTGCAAACTTGCTGCTTCTCTCCTAATCACAATTCTGGCGGGAGCTGTGATTGATGGGGGCAGGACAATTGGGCCTCCCAACTTTGTGCCTCCTGCCCTCCACCCCCCCCCTCCTCTCTGCCGCCTTTTCGTTTATCTCCCCTCATTTTATGGTAATGAGCCCTGGCTGCTTTCCTGCTCGCAAGCAGTCTTGGATGCTTCCCCTCCAAAGGCATCCAAAGAACCGCACAAATATTACGGTGTTTTGTCCAGGGTGTGCAGTACGTGAAGGGTGAATAACTCCACCGCTTGTTCTTCTCTGCAAAGCACACCCGCCTTTCTCTGAGCACCTTGGTGACCCAGAGACCACCACGAACCTTCGACATCTCTCACTCTGGAAAAAAGAGAGAGAGCTGAATCTCTGTCTCTGGCAAAAAAAGGAGAAGAAGCCCAGATTCCTAGACATAGCCTGAACCCAAAACCAAACCCAGTGCCATGAGAAATAAAATAATTCAATAATGAAGATGCGTGAGAATTGCGTATGGCTCCATGATGCAAAACAGATGGCTCAGGTCTCTTTAAAACTACAAAACCTATGATGCAAAGAGACTGCCCAGGCCTCCTTAAAACCACAAAACCCATGATCCACAGTGAAACCTCTCAGTTTGGGTTCACATGCCCCTTGTTGCCTTTTGCCACCAAATGTACATTTCCATTCCAGAATGTGTTCCAACACTTTCGTGCCACATGCTCCATAGTCCTCCAACCTGCTCTTTTAGTACCAAATTCCCCACTTAAAAAAAAAAATTATCATGCATTTATATATTGAAATATTTCTTTTTGGTGTTGGTTAACCAAGCCCTCTGTGAAAAGTACCTTTCCTTCAAGCAAGCAACCACAAGGGCTTGTCAATGGAAGGAGGGAGAGGGGCTCCTTGTCCTTGTGAAGGGCCACCATCCAATGGCAGAGCACCCAACTGCAGAAGACCCCTGCAGAAAACCCTGGACAGGCACTACAGGTAATGCTAAACTAGATGGGCCAATGACCTGGAAGGTGGCTTCCAGTGGAATGGTCTCCCTCCAGAAGTTGTGGACTCTCCTTCCTTGGACGTTTTTAGAGGTTGGATGGCCATCTGTCATGGATGCTTTAGCTGAGATTCCTGCACTACAAAGAGTTGGACTAGATGACCCTCAGGGTCCCTTCCAACTCTACAATTCTATGATTCTATGTGCTCCAGCTCTGTGTATATAAGCCAAAAACTCCTATCCACAGAAGAGGTTGCCTGGTGGTCTCTGTGTGATGCTCCAGTTCCTCCTCCTCATCGGGACAGCAGTGATTTTTCTCCAGCTGTGCATCAGGTGTGCTTGGGTCCCTGAATCACTCCCTAAGCCCAAATCCAGCAGAACAGCATTGGTCACATCCACACCATACCTTTAAAGCCCTCTTATGCCACCTTTGGCAGTCTTGGCTGCCCACCACGAATCCTGGGAACTGCAGTTTGTTATCATTGCTGACTTCATGGACCTCCCATTCCCAGCACCCTTAACAAACTACAGTTCCCATGATTCTTTTTTGGGGGAGCCATGACAGTTAAGACCTGTGGGTGTGACCTGAGTCAGACCATTGCTCCATCTAGCTCAGTATTTTCTTCACCAACCATCAGCAGCTTCCGAGGGTTTCTGGGAGGGGTCTTTCCCCCCAACCCACCTGAAGGTGGCAAGGATGTATCTGAAATCTTCTGCAGGCAAAGCAGATGCTCTTCTGATGACCAGCGGAACAGAGGAAGGAACCCACCTTGCACTGAACCAGACCATTGCTCCACCTAGCTCCATATTGGCTACAGCAGCCTTCCTCAACGAGGTGCCCTCTGGATATTGTTGGACTGCAACTCCTATCATCCCTGGCTGCTGCCCACACTGGCTAAAGGCTGATGAGAGTTGTGCTCCAAAACAGGTTGGCCTACACTGACTGGCAGCTCCAGTCAGGAGTCTATCCTCAGTCTTTCCTGGAAATAATAATAATAATAATAATAATAATTTTATTATTTATACCCCACCCATCTGGCTGAGTTTCCCCAGCCACTCTGGGCGGCTCCCAATCAAGTGTTAAAAACAGTACAGCATTAAATATTAAAAACTTCCCTGAACAGGGCTGCCTTCAGATGTCTCTTAAAGATAAGATAGCTGTTTATTTCCTTCACATCTGAAGGGAGGGCGTCCCACAGGGCGGGCGCCACTACTGAGAAGGCCCTCTGTCTGGTTCCCTCTAACCTCAATTCTCGCAATGAGGGAACCGCCAGAAGGCCCTCGGCGCTGGATCTCAGTGAACGATGGGGGTGGAGACGCTCCTTCAGGTATACAGGACCGAGGCCATTTAGGGCTTTAAAGGTCAACACCAGCACTTTGAATTGTGCTCGGAAACATACTGGAAGCCCATGCAGATCTCTCAGGACTGGTGTTATGTGGTCCCGGCAGCCACTCCCAGTCACCAGTCTAGCTGCAGCATTCTGGATTAATTGCAGTTTCCGGGTCACCTTCAAAGGTAGCCCCACGTAGAGCGCATGCCAGGGATCCAACTTGGGGACCTTCTGCATTCTAAGCAGGTGTTCTGCCACTGAGCTGCAGCCCTTCCCCACTGGAAAATTTCAACATATATAGCACCCTGCCTCGTAGCAAATCAGACCATTGGTCCATTGACTTCAGCATTGTCTACACTGGCTTGCAAGGTTTCAGACCGGAGTCTTTCACAGCCCTACCTGGAGACGCCAGTGATGGAACCTAGAACCTTGCTGCATGCAAAGCCAGTGTCTTCCCCACAAGTGTTGCTTTAGCAGCAGATGGGAGCTTTAATAAATTGACAGCGCCAGGACTTATTTATGCTCTGAATTCATTCTCTATGGATTCCAACAGATTGTCTTGTTCCACTGTCCCCTTTTCACAGGCTGCATCCCAAATGCACTCTCTGGTCTGCCCTCCCCCCTCCCCTCCCTCATTCCTCTCTTTCTCCCATCAAAATTTACAATCCCTCATTTTCATTCTGCTCCACCCCCCCTCTGGATGCTTTGTTCTTCAGCCTATATCACTGCATCGCAATTGTTCCGTGTTTATTTCAAACATTTTGGCGGGCTGTCACTCCGATGGAAATGTAATTAATTGGAGGGTTTGTTAAACCTGGGGACAATGGTGTCTGGAGCAGAGGAGGAGGGGAAGGAATAAATAGAAGAGGCTTGCGGTGGGTTTGTATGGTGTTCTAATGAACAGGCTAATAATAACAGCAGTGGTTTGGTGGGGAGCAGAACAGTGTGGTGGGGTTCTCTTTTATTAAATGTTTGCAGAAGTCTTAAAATGCACTGTGGCTGGATTGCATCACTGCCTAGCATTAAGAAAGCTTGGATAATAATTCCTTTGGGTCTAATCCTGCCAAATCTCTAGTTACAAAGAATGTCAGTAGTCACAGCACAAGGTTCGTAATCAAGGTTGTGGCGGTGGGTGTCCCCCCCCCCCTTGTTAAAAGAAATAAAGAGGAAGGAAGTTGGATGCAAAGTCAAGCTGCAGCTTTTAATCAGTTGATCAGTGCAAATTAGCAACTTGGGCTGCAATCCAAGCTCCACTTACCCAAGAGTAAGCCCCATTTAATTCAACAGGCCTTGACTTTTGAGTAGACATGGTTCAGATTGCACTGTGAAATGCTAATTGTAGATTCAGAACTGGATCTGTTACTCAGGAAATGCAATAAACTGATGAGAGCAGATCCACACCACACATTTCAAGCATATCCAACACACATTTCAAACACACAACTCCCTCTGGCAAGAATCTTGGGAATTGTAGTGTCCCCCCCCAACAGAGCTACATTTCTCAGGACACCTAACAAACTATGGTTCACGAGATTCTTTGGGAGAAATAAGTCCCTAGCGACTTATTTGCACATAAGTTTGAAACACACTGGTGCTACCTGGGAATTCAAAGAAACCCCCAAAAGTGTGATTTTTAAATGTAATTTGTGAGTTTTTTAGCTGTGCGCTCTTCTCTCTGTGTGTCTCTGACATGGGTCTCACTGTATCCAACAGCATCCAAATTTAGGCAAAAACCACCTCCTCAACCTTGGGAAAATTTATAATCATAGAATTGTAGAACTGGAAAGGACCAGGAGGGTTGGATAGATGACTCTCCGGTGCCTTCTAACTCTAAATTCTAGGATAGCTCAGTTGGTAGAGCATGAGACTCTTAATCTCAAGGTTGTGGGTTCGAGCCCCACATGGGGCAAAAGATTTCTGCATTGCAAAGAGTTGGACTAGCAGATGACCCTGGTGGTCCCTTCCAACTCTGATTCTATGAAAGATTCTATGTGGTCACATTTTCTAGAGAGTAATCTAGAAGCGGGGGGGGGGGGGAGTGAAGTGAATATAGGGGGGGGGAGTGTTGAGGGAATTTTGTTCACTTATCTTGAACTGTTGCACTTTGTAACTTGTAAAGAAAAGTTAGTTAGAAATAACAAAACAAGAACCCCCCTGAATTTCTCACTCTCCGAAACAATATTTTTGCCTCCTTTGAAAAAGCAATTCCCAAACTCACAACTTCTAAATGCTTCTAATCCAATGGGATTTAAATGATGGCTTGATTTAAATGCACTCAAAACTCTGAAAGCAAAGCATGCCTGCCTCTGCCTGCAATGGACTTCCACACATCTGGAGGAAAATATTTTCAGAGTCCGTCCGTCCGTCGCCCCCTTTTTTTGAAATCACATTGTTCTCAGAACCACTAACTTGCTAATCTAGCGGAGAATCGCACCCTCCCCTTTGTCTGCATTCCGATTGGCCGAAAGTTTCCCAGCTTGGTTTTGATTGGGAAACCGCAGAGGATCTCCAACCCCGCCCCGCGTCTCCAAACCCATACACTCCCGGCTCTTCCCTCCGCCCGGGTTGAAACTGCCTTGCGCTCTGCGGGCGTCTTATATAGTCCGTTTCAAACTCACCATGAGAATCTCGGGAGCTTCCCATCTCTCTCCAGGTCTGCCTTGCCCCCGATTGCAGCGTCTCTCGCAGCGAGCGGGGGCGAGGACGCGCTACTTTGCAGCCTGAAAAAGAGGGGAAGGGAGAGAAAGCGGGGGATTCCTTGCGAGGAGCCAGAAGCAAGCCGGCAGAGGGAGGAGATGGATGGTGGGGAGACTCGGGCGTTCCTAACTCCGCCAGCACGTTCCAGGATGGTGCTCCAAAAGGATTCCTTCCCCTACATCTGATTCTTCTCCTCTCCTGCTTCTTTGCCCAGGAGTTAGAGACCTTAAGATGTCTTTGGCGTTGGGGCTCCTGGGCTTAGTTCTTCTGCATACAGCCCTTTGCAATTACTCAGAAGATCAGTGTAGCTGGAGGGGGAGGTAGGTATTCATTACGAACGAATTTCTTGCCTTCAAAACGTGTAGTCGAAAAGTGATGCTGTTTGACCTTCATTCATCCGCAGAGGTTTTTCCTTCTCTCTTCGAAATACTGGGTTGGGTAGCTTCTTCAAACCTGCTGTGTTCCATGCTAGCAGCTGGAGTTTAGAATGAGTCCTGGTTCAACAGCAATTCAAGGAGACAGGCAGAAAAAGAAATTAGATTTTGGATGCGGAAGCGGTGCAGGGTGTGAGTCACGGGCTTGTCTAGCCAACTAAGTTTTACACAGAGTAGACCCATCAAAATGAATGGGCCCAAGTGAGCCAGGCTCATTAACTTCAGTGGGGTCTACTCAGAACCAACAGTGGCTACAACCCACAGCTTTTTATAAAGAGTAGGGTCCCCTTCAGGGTTTTGCAAAGCGAGCTGGTGATGGGTCTCCTTAACTGAGCCTTTTATGTTGCAAAACTATGTCCTGGGCTTGGTTTGGCATCCTCCTTAACTGATTGATTTTAGCTTTTTCATGGAATTGCAATGGGACTTGGCTGCTGGTTATTGTTGTCCCCCAACCCCTCCCCACAAGTGGAGATTGGGAGTGCAATTCTATATGTGCATACTCAAAAATATGACTTACTGAGTTCAGTGGAAAAGGATTGCTGCCTAACTTGTTCTGATATTTTATGGATAAGAGAGAGAGAAGTATTGGAATGTCCTACTGTTCTTTGACAATGGTTTACCAGAAAGACAAGTGAGGTCATACTTATTTGAGAGTTTAACTTTCCTGCTGGCTTAGAAAACATTGATTGCCCTAAACCATCCTTGTTCACGGACCATAATTCTGGTTTTCTGCTAGGGACGCCTAACTTATACTGGCTGAAACGGATTGAGTGATTTTGTGGACTCTCTTAGGATGGTGCTTGTCATTTGAATCTTATAAGTACGTACTGCAAAATAAAAAGTACTGTAAAATAGGAGAAAAACTTCTGCCTGAGGATTGCTAAATTGGCTCAGTTGGTAGAGCGTGACACTGTTAAACTCAGGGTTGTATGTTTGAGCCCCATGTTGGGCCAAAGATTGCTGCATTACAGGGGGTTGAACTAGATAGCCCTCATGGTTCCTTCCAACTCTGCAATTGTATGATCAGCTAGAGGCATCATTTTAGTGTGCTACAAGTTTTTCTTCATTTTCCGAACAACCGATTAAATAGGGCAGCCCTTTTTGCAACGTGTGCTGCAGTAGCAAACCGAATCCATAAAGATTTCTGGATTTGGCACCAGAAAGGCTTAGTTTGTTTTTTAATATTATATCCAACCTTTCTATAATTGAAGCTGGTTTGTGACACTAGTTGCTACGCTGGTGTCCAGAATGCTGGCCACACTTCAGGGCATGCATGCCTAGATTGAGATGCAGAGGGTCATAAGAACAGCTGCGCTGGACCGAAGCCTCTGCTTTAGAAAATAATAATAATTTGACAAGCTGTGTGGCTGGAGGCAATGGTACAACTAGGTAATTTTAGATGGTGGGATTTATGGTCCTAAATCCCTATCGCCCCACCCCCAGTAATGGGTTTTCCTTCGCTTCCATCAAAATGTGTCGAGCCAGCCCTCTTGCGTTCCAGGGCCCTGTTTCTTATTCTGCTGCGTTGGGGCCCCACCATAGAATCATAGAAATGTAGAGTTGGAAGGGGACCCCCAGGGTCATCTAGTCCAGCCCCCTGTGATCCAGGAATCCTGCCCACAGACATCCCTGGGTGGGCTTGAGCCATCAAACTTTTGATGAGCAGGAAAGCGCACTGACCCATTCCACCACGGGATCCTCTGCCCTAAAGTCCTGTCCTAATGGCACCACTGGCTAGAGGAGAAAACATTGGCGTTAGACTGAATGCTTCTGAGCTATTGTGGCTTGTGGGACTCAAAATGTTTCTGATACCTGAACATGGTGGCTATGCGATTCCTCCACAGTTGGAGGTAGTAATGTGTCTGAATGCCACTTGCTGGAAACTGCAGGAGGGGACAGTGCTCTTGGGCTTGGGTCCTCCTTGCGGCTGTCTCACAGTCATCTGTTTGGCCACCATGAGAACAGGATGTTGGACTAGACGGGCCATTGGATTGATGCAGCAGGGTCCTTTTGCTGTCTTATACTGAGTCAAACCACTAGTCCATCTAGGCCAGGCATGTCCAAAGTCCATATTGGGGTAAAATTCTATAAAAAAACCTTCAATCCTACAAACTTCAATCCTAAAAAAAAAACCTCAACAACTTTGGGGTAAAATCATAAAAAGCTCAACAACTTTGGTCGACCTTCACACTTGTTTGGCCCTCTTTGAAAATAGTTTGGGCACCCCTGATCTAGGCTGATGTTTTCTAGACTGACGGGCAGCAGCTCTCCAGGCTTTCAGACAGGGACTGGCCCTGGGCCCTTCTGCATGCAAAGCAGAGGCTCTACCACTGAGCTGCGGCGCTTCCCAATTTCAAAAAGCAACAAAAGAACACGTCATACTTCCTTTGTGTAGAATGCTGAAATGTGACGCAGCGATGGTGGGGTAGGCTGGAGGGAAGGAGGCAGCGCCTGTGTATGGCCACTTACAGGACATCATCATATCGAGCAGAGACAGTCAGAAGTTAATTCAGAGATTGGAGCATGGCTGGCTTGGCCCGTTTAGCCTCCTCTCTATGACAGCCCCTTGTGGCATGCATTACAGTGGCCGAGCTGAGAAATACTGGAGATTTGGTTTTATTGCACGTTTCATCTTGAATGGTAACCTTGCACTTGGAATGCACTTAGAGAATGTATTGACAGTTTGCATTGGAATTACCATAAATTCACCATCCTTTATTTCCTTCCCACGTAATTTAGTATAGTTGTATCCTGTGGGAAATGCAAGAAAGAATGACAACATTGTTAGGTTGTGTGGGGGCTTTGAAAGCTGGTGGTTTTTTTAAAAGTCTCACTAAACAGACCATGCTGGGTTTTGGTGAGCAAATGCTCTGTTACAATTTCCCCTCTTTTAGCAGCTGTTCCCCGTGGGAGGTGGGGCAGTGCAGGCCCTTGCTACCTTATAGAGCAAAGGTTGCTGCTGCAGCTCAGCTGAATCAATTCAGCTGTTGAGCCACAGACAGCTGACCATAGTTGTTGTGTGTCTTATTATTATTATTTTCATCGTTATTACACAATCACTGAGCATAACACTTTGTAGGGAGTGCTGGCGGACAAGTCTCCATCCTGATGGGTTTATGATTCAAAATGCAACGTAGGGAAAACATCAGAGGAAGGGGAGTCAGGACAATCGAGGGCCCCTCCAGACTGGTGCTTTATTGCGGGTGTATTCTGCAACATTTGTATGTTTACATTTGCAAACTGCACTGAACCCTTTAGATCGTATTGAAGGCATAGTTTTATAGGTCTTTTTATATTAAAATAATTGAACTCAGAAACTTGTATTTTTCCAGAGTTGATGACTGACCAGTATTGATTTAGATTGCCCAGTATAATCTGACCCAGAGGTCTTGGACTATGTACCAACCACTTCTCTTTTAAGCCTTAAAATGAAGGGGGAGAGTATAAAAAGGGGGGGGGGGTGCTTGTTCCTCTCATTAATCCTGTAGGACAACTGTTCTTCCTCCTGTGTCCTTTGCAGAATGTCCAAGATGAAAATGGGAGGCGGGGAGGTATCTGCAGGCAAAGCAGCCTTTTGAAAATAACTCACAGCTGCAGGGCAGAATAATTTAGATTGCAAGAGCTTTGAAGAATTCAACCTTGTGGGTTAGTTCTACTCAGAGAAGACTCACAGAAATTAGTGGGCATGACTTATTTATGCACATTCATCTTAATAGGTCTACCCTGAGTAAAACTTAGTTGGCTACACAAACCTTCTGTTTTCTGAGTATTCTATGAATATGAATGAACCGTGTACTGCAGTCCATGAACAGGAGAACCCTCAGACTTCATTCATAAAGAAGTGGCCCACTGTGTCTTCTAGCATAATGCGTTTGCTTTTGTGGGGCCTCTAGAGGGCAGCATAACAGGGTTTTGGAGGGGCGTGTCGGGTGTGTGACACAGCTGCCGCATCTGTTTCTCAGTGATCTTGATCCTTTGCAGAGCGGATGAGTCACTTTTGCTGCGAAATGGCAAGTCGCTCCAGAGTCTTCAACCATCTGGACGGCATTGTGCTGCAAGAGACATCTTTTCTGTCCATGGATTGGGAATAGGATGTCCAGGTGTCCTACTTTACAGGGGAAAGTCCTCTGTTCCAAGGGGGGGGGGGACCTTGGGCCCAGCAGCCAAGTGCAGCCCTCCAGGTCTCTGGCCCTTGGAACTCTCTCCAGGCCACGCCCTTTTCTCACAAGCCACACCCCCAGTGGCCCCTGCGTTGCAACCTGAGTGTTTTTCCAGGCTGAGCTCCATCCCTATACTCTGCTAATGCCTCTGGTTTGTCTGGATGCAAGATAGAAAAGAGTGTGTGACACCATGTGTGGAAAGTAGGGAAGTGGACATATGTTGCTCCACCCACTTTGGTCTCTGGCCCTGCCCACCACTGGCATGTGGCCCCTGGAAGGTTTTCCAGAAGTGAATGCAGCCCTGAGACTGAAATTTGTTCCCTGCCCCTGCAGAATTCAATGGAGCCCTCTGTTTGAAGGCTGTGTGGCCTAAATCCAGATAATGGGCTCTAGCCAATGCTAGTCCTACTCACAGTAAACCCATGGAGATTAACGGACAGGTCTAACTTAGGCTCAAGGTAACTGAATCTCCTCTGAGTTAAACTTCATTGTGTTACAAACATAAGAAGGAAGAGTGGCAGGAACCTTCAGCTTACCCACAAATGTTTAGCACCTAAGCCACCAAACAGGTCACCAACTTCCTCCTTCTGCTGAGATGTATTTCTGTTTAAAGTAGAGTGATTATGTCTAAATTTGCATATACACTAGCACCATACATTTTTGGTGGTGGTGAAAAACAAAGTGCCAATACTCCTATATCTATAAAATTGCTGTGAGTGCCAGCACAAAATGGCTGCCATGGGCAGCGAAAAAAAGAGGTGACTGTGCTCCGTACCGGTGAAGATAACCACAAAAAAGCTATTGCATTAGCATATTTAAAGTTTGTACAAATCTGTGTCTTTTGTCATTTTTTGTGATGCATTTCATCCGTTTTGACAAAGAGTAAGGGGCAACTCAAACTGGGGAGAGAAGAGCAATCTGAACAGGTGTGAATGATGCAGAGGCAAGCTCTGAGAATGTGGTTGAGAAATACTATGGGACTCATTATTGGCCACTGTGTCTCCCTGAGAGCCAGGGCCAGCTCTGACATTAGTTAGGTGCTGGAGAACAGCAGCAATAGTCAGGGGTGGCCCAATAAATCTTGCTGGACCAGATGCTGCTGCTGCCACTCCATGCCATACACCACTGCAGGACAGCCCAGGATGTTTGGTTGCTCCAGGAAAAACTGGAAAAGCCACCACCCTGCCTCTTCCTCCTCTCTGGAGACACCATTGCCTGGAGGCAGCCCAGGGATTAAAAAGAGGCTGGAATGGAGCGTGTGGCACAGCAGCGGCAGCCCTCTCAGCTGTCTGTAGGCTGCCCCAGTGTGCCTCATGGGTGGGCTGACCCTGGTCCATTGCAATGGCCATTGCTGATGGGTAGACATTTTTTCACACCTGGGAGCTGCAGACTAGCTTGGAAGGGTGCTATGCAGCACACACAGCTCTGTTCTCCAATGTCTCACCTCTCACACCTTTTCAAACCTCCCTTCTCAGCCCTAACTTGCCTCTCTTTACTGATATTCTTACGAAACCAGTTGCTGCTTTCTACTTGACTGATGTGGGACGCGGGTGGCGCTGTGGGTTAAACCACAGAGCCTAGGACTTGCTGATCAGAAAGTCGGCGGCTCGAATCCCCGTGACGGGGTGAGCTCCCGTTGCTCGGTCCCTGCTCCTGCCAACCTAGCAGTTCGAAAGCACGTAAAAGTGCAAGTAGATAAATAGGTACCGCTCCGGCGGGAAGGTAAACGGCGTTTCCGTGCGCAGCTCTGGTTCACCAGAAGTGGCTTAGTCATGCTGGCCACATGACCCGGAAGCTGTACGCTGGCTCCCTTGGCCAATAAAGCGAGATGAGCACCGCAACCCCAGAGTCGGCCACGACGGGACCTATTGGTCAGGGGTCCCTTTACCTTTACCTGACTGATGTATGTCCTGACTTTCTTGGAACAGACGAAACTGCCCCGGCTTCCTTGTTATACTAACTCCATTCCACTATCCCTTGCAGTGGTCTGTCGCAGGAATCGGGCAGCGTGGAACAGATCTCCTTGCACTGTGCTGAGGGATCCCTGGAGTGGCTATACCCAGCGGGAGCCTTGCGGCTGAGCCTTTTCCCCCGCCTTCCCACAGGCACCACCGGCAGAGAGAACCCCAGGCGGGTGACAGCCTGCATCAAGTCCTCCAACAGCTTCCGAGGAGCTCAGATTTACTTGGAGAGGGACGGTGTCTTGGAGCTCCTCCTCTCGGAGGCTGACGCTACCTTGCAGCCCAAGGTGCGCTGTTTTAGCTGGCTGCCCAAGGAGAAGGTCGCCCTGTTCCTCCAGTCCACCTTGCACCAGGACATCAGCCGCCGGATCGCTGCCTTCCGCTACGAGCTGCGGGGTGACTGGAACTCCCGCTTCTCGTGGCCGTCCAGAAACCTCAGCATGGAAGGTAAAGTTCTTTTGGCTTTCGTGGCTGGGTTTGAAGGGAACATTTGTGATGCATCTGTGCTAGTATTGTCTTCAAGCTTTTATCTTCTAGCTTATCAAACCCAGAAACAACCATCTTCTCCACATGTAAGCATGGAGAGACCAAGACCAAGAATCCATTCAGCCTTGCTAAATCATGGCTTCTACCCAGCGTGGTTTAGAACCCAAACCATGGTTTGAGCTTCCAAACATATAGGCAACCCATGGTTTACTGTTGTTTTACTATCTCACCACTTCCATTTCCATGGTGCGGGGGGCTGTAACTTTGTCAATTTAGCCATCATGCCAAAACAGAGTTAAGCCTCCTTAAACATGATATAATTGTGGATTCAGCTTAAAATAAATGTGACCCCCCCCCCCTTTCATAAAACTGTACAGGGAAATGTCACAGGGACCCATCCTCTCTCCCGCCTCCAGATCAGGGTAGAATTACAGGGCAGTAGGTATATGCCCATTTTCAGAAAACTAACATAGACCAAGGAAGTTCTGCTGCTGGGGGGGCATTCAATTCACCCAGTTCCTTGGACCTTGGGACTCCCAAACTCAAAACTGGTTCTGCTTTTCTTCAAGAGGAAAATAAGTTAAAGGACAAACAACTCTGAAGTAAAGCAGTTTGGTATAATTCCTTAACCTTTACTTATGGAACCCCCACATTCCAAGCGTGAGACTTTTAATCTCAGGGTTGTGGGATAGAATCCCAGATTGGACAAAAGGTTCCCTCATTGCAGAAGGTTGGACTAGATGAACCTTGTGGTCCCTTCCAACTATTTGATTCTATGAAAGATGGTATTCCTCTGAATACAAGACTCGGGAGAGGGCCAGGGTCAGCATAATCAGCATTCCTCCCTCTTGCTGGCTGTTCGCCTGCCTTCTGCCAGATGAGCAGTGAAAAAGGCAAGGAAATAGGACCAGCATCCTCTTAGCTGGCTCTTTCCCTCTGCCTTGCAGCAATGCAGATTTGGCCCAGAAGAAGATAGCAAGCCAATGGGCAGTGGTGGTGACACTGGCAAGGAGGGGCAAGGTTTCAGATTTAGGTTTATTAAATGTGTATATTGCTTCTTACTAAAAAGGTCCTGAAGCAATATACAAGTAAGTGGAAAATACAGTAATAAATATTCAAAATATATTTAAAAGAATATAATAAACTGTAATAGCATTGGTGCTGCCAACATATATTTGCCTGGCGCTGCAGTGATGCTAAGTTTGGGGCCAGGCAGGTGTCCCTAGGGAGAGCATTCCATACAGAAGGGCTTACTGCAGTGAAGGCTCTTTCTCTTGACACCACACTCTGTGCCTGGCTTGCAGGGAAGGGCTTTGGATGATGATCTCAGGGGCCAGGCAGGCTCACCTAGGGGTCCCCCTGTATAAGACTTTAAACCCACTCGGGACATTTTGCCCAGGATCCTTTGAAATCTGAAGTTGACACTTAGGAGGTAGGGATCGACAAATATGTCAATTGCAGGCTTTCTCAGTTTCTCACTTCTCCAGACTTAAGTACAGTTGCCCCCATTTTAGCTCAGCTGGTAGAGCACATGACTCTTAATCTCAGGGTCACGGGTTCAAGCCCCATGTTGGGCAAACGATTCCTGCATTGCAGGGGTTTGGACTAAATGATGTTCATGGTCACTTCCAACTCTACAATTCTATTATTTCTACATAAGCTTTTTTTTTAGTTCCCATCCATGAAGTTCTCCTAATATACACATTTACTATGCAATCTGCCCTAATATACACATCTTTGCAAACCAATTTCCCCTAATATAATGCATTTCTCTATATTATTTCCACTAATATATGCGTTTTATGCATGCTTTACCCCAGTATGTGCATTTTTGTGCACATTATTTGGCTGGGGAAATGCATTGCAAAATTTGGAGAAGCTCCCGTTTTGAAAGATAGATGTGTTTCGGTTTCCATATTGTTTTGGAAAATGTACATTACCTTTGAACATGAACTGAATTGAATTCATCCCCCATCCCCATTCAGGGAAGAAAAGATCAAGGGAGGCTCAGTGCTCTCAAGCTCTATTTCCTAGCTTTCCAGGATAATTTCCCTGGATATTGCTAGGAACTGAATCCTGGAACAGATGAATATTTGCATCATATTCTTATGCCTATTGTGTTACAAGTGGCACATGCGTAGGATCATGAGCCACTGTGGTATAGTGATTAGAGTGCTGAACTAGAGCCTGGGAGACCTGGGTTCAAATCCCCACTCAGCCATGAAGCTCGCTGGGCCAGTCATTGCCTCTCAGCCCAACCTAGCACACAGGGTTGCCTTGAGCTCCTTGAAGGAAAAGGAGGCTATAAATGTAAAATTAAACAAAATAAATAAGGAAGAAACATGACGTTCAGGGCTATTATAGGTCCTGCTGGAAAGAAAGAGGGCTGTTTGCTTTTTCCTTGGTGTGGAAATAAGGTTGCCACACAACCAGAAAATTTATGTCCTGATTAGAATGGTGTCCTTTTTAGCCTGTGTGAAGAAGCTTTTTCAGCCCTGGGGCTGCATTCCCTCGTGGTCAACTTTCCGGGGGCCACATTTCAGTGCTGGGTGGGGCCAGGGCAAAAGTCTGTGGGACGATGGATGTGACTCATTCACTTGCGCAGTGCCTTAGCCCAATCCAAGAGTTGGTTCAGCAATTCCCGGCTCAAACAGCGCACTGGGCTTTCTCCAGGCAGGCAAGAAAGCATTCCTTTCACAAAGCAACAGCTTTCTATAATGGTCAGAGTACTATGACTCATATATCCTTTAAAAAAAAAGTAGAAGTCTTTCCCTACTTGGGGCAAAGGAACTCTGCACATGCTCTGAGGCACCCTGATGCTAGAGCATTTGCAAACCAAACATGGAAACAGTCTTAATTTGCTTCCCAGGCTTAGGAAAGTGGAAACTCCTTTTGCTGTTGTTGCATTTCAAGGACTCCGAATGCTGTGTGGGCCTCCCTCGCGGCAAGGGGAGGAGGTGGGCAAGTAACCCAAGCCGTCCGGAGTGTGCTCAGCAATCGAAAACACAAGGCCGAAGAAGGAACATCTAATCGGCCTCATCTCTGAGCTAACAAAAGTCCAGTGTGCGGCAGCTCGTAGCGGAGTCACCCGCCAAGACGTTCAGCTGCATCTCAGATAAGGCCTGAACATGGTTACCATAGCAACCCTAGGCATTCTCCCCAACTGGGGAATGGCTTTTTTTAAAAAATACTTTTTACTAGGCTTTGTCTTGAGAAATGTTGGCACCTAGGGCACAGCCCAGCCCAGAGTTAGGCCCACTTGAGCCCTACCAGCTTAGCTCTCTAATGCCAATGGGATTGTGCCCAGAGGGCATCTTAGGAAAATAGGAGGCTGACTTCTACCAAGGCAGGCCATTTTGTCAGGCCTATTTCTTTATTACATTTCTATCCCTCCTTTTCCTTCAAGGCGTTCAAGGTTCTCCCTTCCCCCATTTTATCCTTGCAACAACCCTGTGAGGTAGATTAGACTAAGAAGCTGACTAGTTTCAAGCAACCTTCTACAGGTACTTAAACCTAAGAAGACCAATTAGTTGGAGCGTGGTGCTCATAATGCCAAAATTTCTATTTTGTTTGGCTGTAAATCTTAACTCTTATTAAGTATATTCTTTCCATTAAACACTAGGAGCAGAAGGGGGAGCTTAAAGCTAAACCTTTTAGTTTAGGGTTTTTTATGTTTCATATCTATCTGTCTATCTATATCTAGTTATGGAAAATGAGAATTTATGTTGAGTTAATTTTGTTTATAGAATTTAGGTTTAAAAAACACCCCACCTCTGCATATGCCAACTTGACATTTAATACATGAAGAGTTTGAAAACTCGCAACAACCCTGTGAGGCAGGTTAGGCTGAGAGGCAGTGGCTGGCCCAAGGTCACCCATTGAGCTTCATGGCTGAGTAACTGTGAAAGCCTCATCTCCCAGCTTTTAGCCCAACTCTCTAACCACAACACCTCTCCTGATCAAGGATGAGGAAACTGTGGCCCTCCAGATCTTGATGGGAGTCAGTCTGAATGGTCAACAGCCAGCGATGATGGGAATTGCAATTCAACAACTTCAGGAGGGCCACTGGTTCCTCACATATTGTCTGGCAGTGGCTTTCAAGGCATTTGGTCCGGGAATCTTTCCCAGCTCTTCCTGCTCAGCAGAGAAGCCCCACATAGAGCTCATTGCAGGAATCCAGTCTTGAAGTAACCAGTGCATGAACTGCTGTGGCCAAGTTTTCCCAGTCCAGGAGCAGTTGATGATATTGTACCAGTCACAGCTGATAAATGATGCCTCTAGCCACAGAGGCTGAGTCTCTAGTGTCAAAGATGAATAGAGTGTACCAGCCACTTTCCATATTTTCAAGTAAAAATCATCTGGCCCAAAAATGCCCTGGACTGCTATTTCTCCTTCCCCTCCATAGATGAAGCAAACTTTTCACGAGGCCTTTCTACGCTTTACTTCTGCCTCCCCTCATTCTCCACATCCCTTCTCTAAAGAAGAACAATTGGCATGAACTCAGTTTGAGTGGCTGTTTTTTTTTTTCTCTTTGGAAGATGCAGGGAGCTGCCGTCCGTGTAACAACACTGAGATTCTGATGGCCGTTTGCACTAGTGATTTTGGTGAGTACATCTTCCTCAACGTCACGTTTTCCGCTCCTCTCTTCAGCATTATAAATTGAAGCTGCCTTATACTGAGTCATTGGTCCATCTAGCTCAGTATTGCCCACACTGACTGGTAGCAGCCGCTCAGGATTTCAGACTTCTGGACTGCCCAATTTGCTTAAAGGTAAAGGTACCCCTGCCCGTACGGGCCAGTCTTGCCAGACTCTAGGGTTGTGCGCTCACCTCACTCTATAGGCAGCACTGTCCGCAGACACTTCCGGGTCACGTGGCCAGCGTGACAAGCTGCATCTGGCGAGCCAGTGCAGCACATGGAACGCCGTTTACCTTCCCGCTGGTAAGCGGTCCCTATTTATCTACTTGCACCAGGGGGTGCTTTCGAACTGCTAGGTTGGCAGGCGCTGGGACTGAACGACGGGAGCGCACCCCACCGCGGGGATTCGAACCGCCGACCATGCGATCGGCAAGTCCTAGGCGCTGAGGTTTTACCCACAGCGCCACCCGCGTCCCATGGGTTTGCGTCCCAATTTGCTTAGCAATCCTTATTGCATTCATCATTGCAACCAACCCTGTGATTGTGATTTACTTGCCTAATGTTACCCAGGGACCCAGGCCTAAGAACTGTTAATTGCACGGCTCTCTCGTTTGCTTTTTCCTTTTACATGGGAAAAAATGCCATAGAAATCACTCTTAATAATGCATGTGCAGCTGTGAAAGCTAAAGCCTGCCCTTCTGGAACTCTGTCCCTGAATGCTGCTTAAGTAGCTAACCAGGAGCTGCCTGCCTGCCAGTCCGGGCTGAGGCACCAGCAGCCAGAGCTGCCCCCACAGAGCAACTCGCTCCCCAGCTGGGACGATGTGGCCTTTCCATTCTCCCCTTTAAATGCCTGCACACTCAAGGCTGTCCGGCTCAGTGGGCAGTTGCCAATTATTGCCCCGCACGCTCTGCTAACCTCCAGATTTGCAACCCTAAACAATAGGAGAAGGGGGTCAGGGGGTCCGCTGGCTGCCCACTCCAAAGTTCCCATGGCAACCAGGAAGTCAAACAGGAGAACAAGGGGATTTGCCACGCCGGATCAGATCACGAGCCTGTCAGAATGATCTCGGAGGGGCTAATTCTTGCTGATTTGGAGGAAGCCAAAGGCACCTGCGTGCAAGCAGGCTAATAGCTGGATTCCTCTCCATAATTGGCTAGATCTGACCAGTTATACTCAGCTGTAGCCTTAGAGCTGGGTGCCACTACAGAACCACTTCTGTTGATTGATTTGGTTTTGTTTCCATGCTGCCTTTCAGTGCAGGGACCGCCAGTGTGGCTGAGAAAAATAAAAATAATAAAACAAGCCCAGCAGCAATAAAGAAGAGCATTGATTTAGAAATGCCAGCAAATACATAAAAGCCAAGCAAGCAAAACCAAACTGAAATAACTGATTTGTTTGTGGACAAATGCATGCCAAAACAAGTAAGTTTTGCTGTTTGCCTAAAGCAGGGATGGGGGACCAATATCGGGTCCTGGGGCCAAGTGTGGCCCTCCAGGCATCTCTGTCTGGCCCTCAGAGATTTCTACAAGCCACACTCGCCAGCCCTGCTCCATGACCACCTCAAGTGCTTTTGCCCAGCCAGAATATGTCCTTGAACTGTGGCAAAGCCTCTTGCTTCCTGAGGAGAAGACAGAGAGAGAGACGTGTGTCAAAACTTCTGACTTTTGCAGAGCTGGAGTGCAGCCTATTGTACAAAAATAAGGGCCAGATCACCTGCTCCATCCACTCTTTGCCTCTGGATCCACCCACAACTGACATGCCCCCCACCAAAGCTTAGTGTTGAGGGGTGAACTACAGCTCCCAGGATTTGGGGGGGGGGTATGCTTTAAATAGGGACGCGGGTGGCGCTGTGGGTAAAAGCCTCAGCGCCTAGGGCTTGCCGATCGAAAGGTCGGCGGTTCGAATCCCCGCTGTGGGGTGCGCTCCCGTTGTTCGGTCCCAGCGCCTGCCAACCTAGCAGTTCGAAAGCACCCCCGGGTGCAAATAGATAAAAAGGGACCGCTTACTAGCGGGAAGGTAAACGGCGTTTACGTGTGCGGCTCTGGCTCGCCAGAGCAGCGATGTCACGCTGGCCACGTGACCCGGAAGTGTCTCCGGACAGCGCTGGCCCCCGGCCTCTTGAGTGAGATGGGCGCACAACCCTAGAGTCTGTCAAGACTGGCCCGTACGGGCAGGGGTACCATTACTTTTATGCTTTAAATGTGCTTTAGATGCATGATGTGTGCACATGGATGTAGCCAGGATTGGGGGGGGGGGGCAGAACCAATGTAATTAGTTAATGAAGTATTTCTATTGTTTTACTTGATTTGGGGGGCAGCTGCCTCCCTGCCCCCCCTTGACTATGCCCATGTGTGTACACATATCCGTGGTTTGTAGGATTTCATACATACACACACACACACAGTTGGGTTTTATCAGTGTGCCACTGCTCTGTAAGTTATTGTTGACATTTTATTGATATATCTCATTGACTGTGCTATTTTTAGCTTTTAAACTGCCGTACATTTGGATTTAATCTGCTGTTTGTTCTCTCTGGTGTGTTTTGTAAAACTGCTGTTGGCCAGTATATATATTTCAAACAAACAAACATTTCTGTTTTCTCCACTCCTTCCATCCCTGCAGTCATCCGTGGCAATATACGGACAGTCTCCAATGACATGGAGTCGCAAGAATCCATCATCAGTGTCAGTGCCACCCGGATCCACCGCCAAAAGTTTGCCTTGTTCCAACCGGTTGGCAAATATGGGAAATCCACGGGCAGCATCCGTACTCTGCTACGGTGTGGGGTGAAGCCGGGACCTGGCAGCTTCCTGTTCACCGGGTGGCTGCATTTTGGGGAGGCTTGGCTCAGCTGCGCTCCTCGCTACAAAGACTTCCGCCACATCTATGAGGGTGCACGCCAAGCTCACGAAAACCCCTGCGAAGTCTCCTTGGACTGATTTGTTGATGGGAAGTGGGTGGCAGGAATCGGTTTTGCCAAGAGGGCAGGATCCACACACACAAACCACACCGTGCCCATGCTGGAAATGGCATTTCCTGGCTTAACAGTGGGAGATGAGACCTGTCTTTTGAACCCAGAAGGAACAAGCTCTTTTCTTTCCTCTATGAGACTGATGGCCCTACCCATAACTTTCTCATTGGGTCTTTCCAGCAAAGGGAGGAATTGTAGGCCAAGCGAAAGGGCAACTGAGCTCCTCTTTGGTTAGGTTGGAACATGCCACAAATTGAATAAAGGGAATTGAAACTCTCCCAGTGTGTGGGAAATGTTGTCTTGCTCAGGACCTCTTTATCCTATTATTTACTGGAGCGCCAAATCAAACCCACACCTAAAAATAAGTGCATGATGCCCTTCCTGAGTTCCGCCCCACCCCCCAGCAAACCCCTATTGCTATTGCCTATGGATCGCATATGCATTACCACCCATCCCAACAGGAAATAGCATCACAGACAAGGAGACACTTCATTCGCTGCTCCTGCCTCCTTCCCAGTTTCTGGATGAGCTAAGGAACCAGGATTACATCTCGGTCAGTGGCCAAAAACATAACAGGAATGAGATTCTCTTTTGAAAAAGTACAGTCTTGATTTTCATTGGAACACCTTCATTCAATCAAACGTGGCAGAAGACATCAGGTAGGAAGACAAAGTGAGCAAGCAGTAGAAGTGAGAAGTCCGTTTGCCCCTTCTTGGGCAGGTGATTTTGCAGGCGGGCCTCAGACCTCCATGTGAACTGGTGAATGACAGGCCGGATCATTTCCTGCTGCCAAATCAGCCAATGGTGGCAGAAATTTGGAGGGTGTTCCCCTGGGCATAGGACCAACCACCCAGGGGCAGCGCTTAGCCCCACGCCCAGGGCCAGGATATATTGCGGGCCTGCCTGGCCTCTCTCTTCCTGCGCCGGTTCTGGAGGGCCAGGCTCCATTGGATTGCATCGTGGAATTTTCCTACCTGATTGAATTGTGGGTCCTGGATCATTCATTCCTGCTGGTGTGCTTTGCTCAGTGTACTCCTTTAAAAGAAAAGAAAAGAAAAGCCTGCATCAATGTAACACTTGAGATGCCACAGATATGGCTATAGTTCAAAGGCGGGCAACCTGTGGGCCCTGCATATGTTGCTAGACTCCCATCATTTGCAGCCAGCATGGCCAGTGTTAAGGGACGATGAACTTGTAGGTACACCAAAATCCTGCAGGTCTACAGGTTCCCCAACCCTATTACAATCAACCTTTCATGTTTCTCTGCCCCTATGAATTCCAAATCTAGATAATCTAGTCCATCGGATATGGATTTCTAACCCAGCTTCAATGATGAGCTCAGGTGTTAAGGACCCAACCCCAGGTGTTGTTGCAGCTTTTCCTGGTAAAATTTAATTCCCTGTCCCTAACCTAGGGGTGGACCCCCTGCCTCTCTCCAGATGTTGTTGGACCCCCACCTTGTTGAGGTGTGGGCTTTTTGTATGTGTCATTTTTTTTCTTTTGCTTGTTTGTTCTTACATATTTGAAAACCTAACAAAAACAAATTTAAAAATACAGTTTCAGAAAATGCAAAATAAACAAGCAAGCAAAAGAATTTAAGCTTGGGAAATTAGCCTGTCTACAAACCACCTTAAATCAGTTTTATTAATCCAGTTTAAATTGAACCACTGAAAATCTCAAGTTTAGGTAAACCCTTAAAACTAGTTTTCAGTCCAATAATTATTATTATTATTTTTACAAGTGAGGATTGAAGGAGTATCATGTGCACTAAAGTTATAACGATACCAAATTTGAGATTTTGTTTTTTAAATCTAAATTCTATTGTAAGGTTTATGTGTATGTGTGGTTTCTTTCATTTTCTTTTCTTTTAAAAAGTGAAATGTTAATATAAAGTGAATCACCACAGTCAGAGAGACACTGCCAGATGCATTTGGGCCGTCTGTAGTAATTTTTAGACCAAAAGCAAAACAAAATGCTGAGAAGATCTGTAATATTTTAAATATAGTTTTTGTACATATTCATGTCTGTGTACAGGTCAAGAGAGACAAATCTGACTCTATGTAGCTTGTAATGGTGGGATTTCTTTTCCATTATTTGTTCCTTTTTAATCTTCCATTTGTCTTGGGGCTGGGAGGGTACATTAAAAATGCTTCTTAGTAATGCCTGATCTATGGTGATTTCTCTCCCTGGCTGGGTTTATTCTTTCGCCCCTTGGCAGTCTTCAAACAAAATGAACGGAGAGCTCAAAAGAGCTGGAGGATGGTCAGCTAGATAATTATTTGTCTAGGGAAGCAGCCGAAACAGCAGCGGTCAAACGAGCTCGAATAATTTAACAAGCTCTGGAATGTGCAGTAGCAAAGGACAAGGCCGGAGCATTGATTTTGGCACCTGAGGCGGAAAATCCCAATGAGTTGCGCATTGCACACATAAGTACACACACGTATAATAACTGACCAGTTGCCACCTTTGACGAGTTTCCCAGAAGTGCAACTCAGTGAGTGATGAGAATGGAAGCATTGGGACACAGAGCTCTGTTGCTTCCAGTGTTTTCCTCCATTGCCCAATGCGCTTGTTGTGGAAGCAGGGGTCGGGAGCCTCAGGCCTGGGGGTCACGTGTGGCCCTCTTGACCAGGCTTCCTCAAACCTCGGCCCTCCAAATGTTTTGAGACTACAATTCCCATCATCCCTTGACCACTGGTCCTGCTAGCTAGGGATCATGGGAGTTGTAGGCCAAAAACATCTGGAGGGCCGAGGTTGAGGAAGCCTGCTCTAGACTTCTATCCTGCCCTTCTCTGGCCCTGTTTCACACATTCAGTGTATTTTCCTGGCTGAAATGTGGCCTTGGGCTCTTTCTGGTCTGGATGGAAGATGGAAAGCGGGACATGCCGGTCTGTGTAGAAACTCGTTGACTGTGCAAAGGTAAAATTAGCATGTGTCGCCCCACCCACTTTTGTTTCTGGCCCCGCCTACCACTTGCATGTGGCCCCAGGAAGGGAAAGAGGTCCTTGGACAGAATAGGTTCCCCATGCATGGTTTGAAGTGACAGAGCATAGCATGCAGAGGTGGGCAACGGTTGCACCCACTTCAGAGCCAAAGAAGGCCTTGGCAGTGCCTTCTGAGGGGGTCAGCTCAAGACTCAAAACAGAAATCGTAACAATAGTGACAGCAACTCATTTCATTAATAACCAACCACAACAAATTGCATATATATCTTGTTCTTCCTCCAGTGCTGCTAAGGTGGTATATGGTTTTATATTCACTACAATCCTGCAAGGTAGGTTGGACTGAGACAGTGTGACCAGCCCAAGGTCACACCATGAGTTTCACAGCGGGGAGGGGGTCTGAAGTTGGGTCTTCGCTGGCACTAACTGATTCTGTGGACCTCTGTTGGAAAGATACCCACAACTGAATGGATCAGTCAATTTTGGTTCTCTCAATTTCTCATCTTTCCAGTCTTAAATTCTGCAGCAATTTGCATTTTTCTTTTTCTTTTAACTAACTCCTCATGAGAATCCATCAGCATTATAGTGCATGTTTCTCCAAATAAACACATTTGTATGCAGCTTTGACTCGTGTACACATTTTGGCACAAACTTTTCCCTAATACAGTGGTACCTCGGGTTAAGTACTTAATTCGTTCCGGAGGTCTGTTCTTAACCTGAAACTGTTCTTAACCTGAAGCGCCACTTTAGCTAATGGGTCCTCCTGCTGCCGCTGCACGATTTCTGTTCTCATCCTGAGGCAAAGTTCTTAACCCGAGGTAATATTTCTGGGTTAGCGGAGTCTGTAACCTGAAGTGTATGTAACCTGAAGCGTATGTAACCCGAGGTACCACTGTACACACTTTTGTATTCATATTGTCATGAATATATTCATTTTTATGCATCCTTTCTCCTAATACATGCACTGGACTGTATGCTGTATAGCACCGAGCGGCGCTGTGAGCCAACAATGACTTCCACTATCCACAATGGAACTTGGTCCCCTTCTCGTCCCCCTGCAGGTCTCCTAAATTTGTTCTGGGGGTTCCCCCCAACCACCCAGAGCAAATCTGGGGACACTGTGGACCACATGGAACTCGTTCCCTCAGTAGACAGTAATGGCCACCAACCCAGAGGGCTTTTCAAAGGATAGAAAAATCATGGAGGAGAGAGCTATCAATGGCGACCAGCCACACTGGGTATGCTCTGCCCCCACAGTTGGAGGCAGTAATGCTTCAGTTGCTGGAAACCACAGGAAGGGAGAGTTCTCTTGTGCTGGTTTCCCACAGGTTTCAGCTACTGTAAGACCAGGATGCTGCTAATGGCCCTGATCCAGCAAGCTCTTCATATATCCTTATGAAGCCTTTGCAGCGGTCAAGAGGCGTCGCCCTAAAATGTGCTACTTGGGTAATTCTTGCTCTGCATCTTCCCTCATTTGGAGCCGGCTGCCTGAGCAGCCGTGGAGCTGGAGAAGAAGTGTGTGGGAACAGGGAGGTGCTGGGGCTGTCAGTGGTGGGCGGCAGCGGGCTGCACGGCTGAAAAAGCTTTGTTGGAGGAGGGGCAGGCGAGAGAAGGAGGCCCGAGAGGCTCCCACCCTAGATGCTGTCAGGCCTTATTTCTGTCATACGCCTCAAGCCCACAAGGCCTCATTGTGCGGGCTTGTTAAACATGATTTTCCCAGCCAAACATAAGAGACCTGGCTTCGATGCTTACATGCTCCCAAATTCCCATCCGTCCTTTCTCCCTGTTGTTCCCTCCGCCCTTCATCTCTAATAATGAATTCCCCCTGCCTTTATTTGTGGCTCCCCCCCCCCTCCCTTTGCATTAGCCTGCAGCTTCTCTGAGCATGACTAGAGAGAGTTGGGAAAAGGCCAGGAGGTGGACAGTGGCACTGTTCCCTGCCCACTGGGCTCCTTTCAACGCAGCCAGACAGTCCGTATATCCCAAAACACAAAAAGCTAGCAGCTCGTGGGCCGTTCCCCAAAGGGGTCTTCCTGCTTCCTTCCTGATGAGTCATTTCCTCAGCCCACCAATCCTTTCTCTACTGGGGCATTGGAAGATTTTTCATTTTCATTTTTCACACACCATGGTCCGGGTCCCCCGAAAGCACCAGTCAGTCCCTCACTCTCATGCATAGAGTTGGGGTGGGTGAACCTGTCAATTTCAGTTCCTCTCAGTTTCTCCTCTCCCTCCCAGTCTTCAGGTCTCCACATTTTCACATCAAGACTGGAATTTTTTTTTAAGGCCTCACAAAAATTCACCAGCATTTTAATGATGATTTATCCTAATATACAGTACACATAGGGCTCATCCACACTTAACATTTGCGCTGTGTTTTCTAGGCACAGATCCAGGTCTGAGCAGGGGGTGTTTTTTTTTTATTCCCCCCTCCCCTGGAGCCATGGGCATAGCCCCCACCTCAAGTAAAACAATAGAAATACTCAACTAACTGATCAATCATGTTGATTCTGCCCCCACTAACAAAAGTCCTGCCCCCTCCTCCCCAAAAAATGTTGGCTATGCCCATGCCTATAGCTTTCCTAAGGAAAAAGCATGTTCTTACCACTGAATCAGAGCAAATATGAATTCGTGGGAAATCAAATTGGCGTTTTCTCTGATTCAGTGGTAAAATGCAGACATGGAAAGCCCGGACCTGTGCCCAGAAACACAGAGCAAAGGTAAGTGTGGATGAGCCCAAATATATGGCTTCCCATTAGCTATTTGTTTGTTCCATAGTTTTTAATGCATTTCCCCCATCACTTTCCAAAGCACAAAAGTCTAGTCAGTGTGTGGGTGGGTTTTTTGTTTTTTGTTTAAAGTGGATTTGTTGCTCTCGGGTGACAACATTTTAATCCACATTAAATGTGCAAAACTTAGATCACGGCTTCTGCCAAAGAATCCTGGGAACTCTCGTTTCCTCCACAGAGCTTCAATTCTCAAGACCCTTAACAAAAGAGTTACCAGGATTCTTTGGGGAAAGCCATGCGCTTCAAATATGCTTAAAAGTGTATGGCTTTGATTGTGACCCTCAGGCTCTGGTATACTGTATTATTTATTTATTTAATTTTTAGGCCACCCTATAGCTCTCAGGGCAGATAACAACATATGCCCTTGAATCCCTCCTGCCAAATACTGACAGTCTGGAGGAAGCCTCTATCACTCCCATAACAGCCTAAGACAAATCGACACATATACTGTTTTGGTTATGTGAGACTTCAGCTCACACAGCAAGGTGAGCTAGAGGGGGAAGGGCCATAGCTCAGTGATTGAGCATGCTAAAGGTCTCAGGTTCAATACTCAGCATCTCCAGGTAGGGCTGGGAATGTCCCCTGCCTGAAACCCTAGAGAGCTGCTGCCAGTCAGTGTGGACAATACTGAGCTAGATGGACCAATGGTCTGATTTGGTGTATGGCCGCTAACCATATTCATATAGTTGTCGTCTTGCACCATAGAGACTACAGGCCAGAGTGTCCCTCTTTAGGTCTCACCTTGCCACACTCTCCTGCCACTGTCAATAGTTATACAGTCATAACTTGGATCCCAAATGCCTTAGCTCCCAAACAAATCGGCTCCCAAATGATTGAAACCCGGAAGTGAGTGTTCTGGTTTTCAAACAATTTTCGGAAGCCGAACATCCGGCGCGGCTCCCGATTGGCTGCAGGACGCTCCTACAGCCAACCGGAAGCCTTGCTCTGGTTTCCGAACATGTTGAAAGTCAAATGGACTTCCGGAACAGATTCCATTTGACTTCCAAGTTACGACTGTACCATGGAAAAGTGTTTGCAGTTTAAGCAAGAAAAGTCTCATATCACATTAGAAACACACAGACAAATTGCCCTGGGTGCATAGGGGAGAGAATGGCAGAAAGCAAAGAGGAAGGAAAAAGGCGGAAAGAGAAAACAGCTCATGAAACAACATAGATTTTGGCTCTCCTCCCCAATGCATTCCTCTCATTTAAATTATTGCATTTAATACTGTGCACATCCGGTGGGGTTTCTGCCCAGGAGAAAAATATCTTGTTTTGATTTAACGAGGGCTTTTTTGGCCAAATCAGATAGCCTTTTCTGCCAAAGTGAAACATTTATTCTTCTCTTTCCCCCATGTCAATTTTTTTCCTTTGTTGTTTTTGCTGCCCTCTGCCCTGTGTCAGATTCAAGCTCCCCCTCCCACTTCCCCACATCTCTCTCATTCCAGAGCGGTGTTTGGGCTGCAGCCAATTTCAGTGCTATAGAAAGACTTATTTGAAAAAGAAAAGAAAAAGAAAGCAAAGGATGGCCAAACCAAACCGGAGGAAATGAGAACAAATGAAAGAGAGCTCAAGGTAGGCTGTAGACTCCAAATCAAAAGCAAGGCAGCTCAAACCAAACACACAGAAACATCAACTGCTCTTCATATGAACGATTACACCACAACACGGTCATTTCCTGGAGTTCTGCCCAGTGATGATGCAGAGAATTATGTACAGCCCCATCAGTGGTAATCCAGAGAACTATTCCATTTTAGCATGGTCATGCGGTTTACTTTACAAAGGACAGCACTCTGCTTGAAACAATGGGGAACCTCCAGCCCATGGACCTCATTCGACCCCCTCCCCTGCCTGTTTTGGGTAATTCATGCCTAACTGCCCTACACCTATCATTACATATGACATTTGCAGGCCTTGCTCATCAGCTGATCATCAGGGCTTGCAAAGTCCTGTGCTTTTGCCTATGTGAAATTGGTCCACAGTTGTGTGTGTGGATAAAGATCCAGCCTGCTAGCTGAATGCAGGCCCCAGGTGAGGCCAGGTGGAGCCCAGTTCAGGACACTGGTTTGTATCCAATGTTATTCCTATTCTGAGTAGACCTATTGAAATGAATGAACATGAGTAGCATGGATCTCTGAATTCCAGTAGGTATATTCTGAATAAATGTTAGTAGGCTACAACCCATTCTCACTCGCCTGCCAATTTCCCCCTGCCTCACATTAATGTTAACAGGAGTGTTTTTCCAGTAATATGAGTATTTCCACACTAACAGACGGTACAAGCAACATGGCTGTGGTGCAGCTTAGGTGTATTTCTATCAAGGACTTCTGCTGGGCTCCTGCTGTAACTCAAACATGCTGGCTTAATTATTTGCTATACAGAACCTCATGAACCTTGGTACCTTGGCACAGAATTCAGTAAACCTGTATCAAAAAGAAAACATGCCCCTCAAGGGACACGTCCAAATTAATATTTCCTCAGCAGGATGAAAAACAGTGTGTCAGCTCCTGTCACAATGGGAGAGAACAGAGAGTGAGCAAGAGAAGCAACATGAGCGATGAATGATCTGTTTGCACAAACAAAGTTTGTTTTCTTGACATGGCACAACCAGCCTTTGACTTATCTTTTTTTTATATAATAAATTTTTATTAGATATTTTACAATTGTAAAGAGAAAAACAATGAAGAAAAACAATACATGAATTCAACAAACAATACATCGACAACAAAAAAGAAGAAAAAACAATACAGCAATACAACATAAAAAAGAGCAAAAACACACATCCAAATTTTTATATCCA
The DNA here is from genome assembly GCF_965153285.1 of Podarcis tiliguerta. NCBI lineage: Eukaryota > Metazoa > Chordata > Lepidosauria > Squamata > Lacertidae > Podarcis > Podarcis tiliguerta. The sequence continues at coordinate 35,437,628 of NC_139547.1, forward strand.
AATCTTTCGTTAACTTATTTCCTCGACTTCCTCGCACCTCCTTTTTGTATTCTAGTCCAAATTTCCTTTCCCTCTTCTTCAATTTTTGTTCTATAATTTATCTTAACACAATTTAACTTTCAATTTTCCAATTTAACACATTAACACTTAATATTCATATAATTCTTAATAACCCTTCTGCTAAAACCGTATGACTTCATTCCAATATACTTCTAACATTCATTAATTTTGCAATATTTCTGTAAATATACTTTAAATTTTTTCCAATCTTCTTCCATTGACTCTTCTCCCTGGTCTCGGAACCAGCCTTTGACTTATCAGTGGCTGAATCAAAAAGTCATGTGTCTCTCTCTTCATTGTCACTTCCATTCTGTCTTAAATGTGACTGTGATGGTGTGAAGCACTTCCAAGCTGCTGTTGGACATGTGTGTTGTGTGTTGTGGACTTCCTACAGCAGTGGTTCTAGAGCAGTATACTTCAACCTTTGGTCCACATACAGTATGTTGTTGAACTACAATTGTCATCATCCTTGACCATTGGCTAAGTTGACTGGGCATGATGAGAGTCACTGTCCACAAGAACATAAGAAAAACCTTGCTGGATCAGGCCAATGACCCATCTAGTCCAGCATCCTGTTCTCACAATGGACAAAAATATGCCAATGACGCGCAAGGAAGCAGGACCTGAGTGCAACAGCCATATCCCCACTTGTGGTCCTTGGCAAATGGTATTCAGAGGGATACTGCTTCCAACAACAGACGCAGAACACAGCCATCAAGGTGAGTTCAATGATTTCTGGGGTACCAAGATTGAAGAGCACTGCTTTAGGACATATGCACATAATGTACAACCCTGTTACCACTTTGGAATCACTCCTTTGACTACATGAGATGCTGGAGCAGTGGGGTTCATGCCCAAGAGCATGGCACATTATGCATTCTCTTTAAGATCAGTTACTCAAGGAGGACCAAGAGTGGAATGACCAGGAGTCTTGTGAAAGGAGGGATCCAGCTCAGGGAGGAGAGCTTGTAACAGGCACCATTTTGTCCTTTTGAACTTTCAGAATGGCAGAATGTGAAATGGCAGATGATGCAATCCTTGGCACCTTAGTGTTCACGTATGCACATCCCTATGCATGCACAGTAGACCCAAGATGCACCTGTGTCTCACCAAGAGATATAACTTGAAGGAGTCAAGGAAGGGGCTGAAACCTGAAAGATGGGAACTTCTGAACTAGGCTGTGGAACACTCCCCCCCCCCCCCCATGAGGACAACATTTTCCCTGGGGAAAAGTGGTCAAGTGGTGGTAGGTGGGGGGAAAGCGGATAAGGCCAAAGCACATTATCACAAAAAGGGCCACAGCTCAGTAGAAGGGCACATCCTTTGCATAAAGATGGTCCCAGGTTCAATCCATGGCATCTCCAGCTAGGACTGAGGGAGACATCTGTCTGAAAGCCTGGAGGGCTGCTACCTTAGTGTTGACATAGATGGACCATAATAGGGCAGCTTCTTTATGTGCCTATGTACATACATACCATATTCACACACACCCATTCACTTTCTCATATGCACACCATTCTCTCTCTCTCTCTCTCTCTCTCACAGACACACACACAGAGATTTTCAGCTTGCTCTTCTTCCACCTTAACCTATACCTGTGCCCAGTAACATTTTAAAAATTGCTCACTGGAGACAGAGAAACCAAATCAACATGTGTATGAAGCAAGGGCAGAAGTTACAAACTCAGGACCGTCCCTGCTTTAAACAGGAGCTCTATTACCTATGGATGTATAATAATGGGAAATGTGCTATCATTCTGCCGTGCAGTGTGGCATTCTTGGCTATACCTAACCATTTCTAGCAGCTCCCACATGGCAGCCCTCACATAAGAAAGCGCCACAGGAGAGATAGCCATTGTGAGGGGCTGCAGCGATCCTTTCTCGAATCCCAGAAAGCTGTGAAGAAATCCTGTGGGGTGTTTCCCCAACGCAGTCACTCACGACCATGCATGTAATGAAAATGCCTGGCTAGCTCAATAGGCCAAGCTCTTTTCTGCACTCAAGAGCTCTCAGGCAAATGAGGAGAAGGGAAGATGAAGAAGAAGAAAAACTCTCTTCTGGTGCGTGATTTTCCCCAAAGCTCTGGGGGGAGGAAAAGAAAAAAGAAAAACCACAACGGTGAAGAATGTGCAGCTTTTCAGTGAATTCCCCACCGGGGCCCAAGGCCTCCTTCTCACACATGATTAGTGTGTTTACCCTTGTAACACGGCAAAGGCGCACAATGGGACCTCTGAGGAGACATTTCCCGCCATTTTCCCCTCTTCATTGTAGCCTTTCACTTTCCTCTTGCAACCCCCCACCACCATTTTTTTCTTCCTCCTTCCCCCGCTGCTTCCCCCCCTTTTTTTTCCAGGGAGATAAAAGCCTGAATTTGTGAATCACTCTATTACAAAGGAGGGAATGACAAAAGCGAAGAGAACTGGAGTCTTTAATGCCGCTCCACCAGTGAAAAGGGCTCGAGGCCTATGGGATGAAGAATAAGCCTTTGGCGGTGCTGATGATTCCTTCTCTTCCCCCTCTATTGTAGATGTACAAGGTCTGCAGAAGAGGCGGATGGAGGGGGGGACGGACAGCAGTGCCATGAGGGGCTTATCTGAAATAAAACAGCAGCTGGGGGAATTCCTGAGGGCCGCCGCGCCGAGCTGGCAGGCAGAGCGAATGGCAAAAGATCGCTCTCAGGCGTCCCTGAGGGCCCCGGCCCTTGAACTCCGCGAACTTTGGTTGTGAAGTAATCCTTCCCAGCCAAGCGCTCAACAAGAAAATTAAGACTATGCCTCCCGTACAATAAAGGACAGGACGGCAGGTGTTTCGAGGGCATAGGTTAATATACCCTCTGACATGGGCTGGAGGAAGAGTGGGGGTACAGCGGGGTATGTTTGTTTTTAAGGTGGTTGAGTAAACAAAGTAAGCCTTTACGCAATGCCTTTTAAATCAGGTCCCCGTCCCCCAAAATGCTTGAGTTCTTTGGCCCCCTTGAGGAGATTATAAAGTTGTTGTTGATCCCGACCAAGAGTCTTAGGAACATAAATGAATTAAAATCAAGAAATACTGGCATGTAATCAATATTGAGCACTGTGACCAGGAATCATAAAATGTTAAAAGGGAATACTGTTGCATTGTGGAATCATCTTATTAAACACAGAGGTTCCCTGGTAGCAAGAGATGTGCACTCCGCACATGCCCCTTGTTTCTGAGGCTCAGAGTTCCCAATTCAATTTTTCACATTATAACTCATTAACATCTTTCCCCTCCCTAGGACTTTTTTCACCCCAAGGTCTTTATTCACCCCCTGCACAGTCCCAATGACCCCAGGGGGTCAATACTGACAACTTGGGGAAAACCCTGATTTAATTCAACCAAATATATAATCTAATTGTACAAAAGGTTCTTATTGTGGCAGTGAGCAATTTCAGGAATACAATATATTCTATTTGTAAAATTGTTCACTAACAAAATATAAATATTTGTTTTATGTTATGTTATGTTATGTTATGTTTATGTTTATGTTATGTTTATGTTATGTTATGTTGTTATGTTATGTTATGTTATGTTGTTATGTTATGTTATGTTATGTATGTTGTTATGTTATGTTATGTTATGTTATGTTGTTATGTTATGTTATGTTATGTTGTTATGTTATGTTATTATAAATTACAGAACAGGTTTATTTTTTTAAAAAAGACTGCAAATATAACAGAAGAAGGAATGAATAAAGGTATAAACATTGCCTGCTGACATTAACAATAGGAGTATTCCATCAATTCTAATTTAAACAAATGAACTAATATAGGCAGTCCATATATCCAAATAGGTATGTAAATCAGATTGACAATTATAAGCTATGTGTTCACTGGATAATAGAGGGTGGTATCTTTCCTGTCATCTTGGACAATATAATGACAACAAAAGGTTTCTACTGCAGTAGTGAGCAAGCCTCAGATTGCAGTCCTGTGCATACTTCATTGGGAGAACAAGTCCTGTTGCCTCAGTTGGACTTCATAGATTTGCAGAGCTGGAAGGGACCACAAGGATCATCTAGTCCAACCGATCTTTTTGCCCAACATGGGGCTCAAACCCATGACCCTGAGACTGAGTCTCATGCTCTACCAGCTGAGCTATCTCACTCTCACTTATTTCCAATTTAATATTTTATATTATGTTAAAGCATTTATAAACTGCTATGCCTAGGATTTGTGCAGCGCTGCTGCATCAGTGGAGTTTCATGTGAGTAGGCCCCACCAAAGATTATTTTAAATATTAACTGTTAAAATGCATCACCCTCTGAAATCCGGAAAACAGATTTCATGTCAGCGATGAGCACATCTGTGGCATCCGCAAAGCTATCAGATGGATAACTCCCACTACCCCAACCAGCAACCATGCCGGCTGCGGCTGGTGGGTGTTGTGTAAAACATCTGGAGGGCACCAGCTTGGGAGAGGCTCTTGTAAAGGATAGGGTACAAATCCAGAAAATAAAATAAAAGAGCAACACTATAGCAAAAGCTCCAGAAGGAAATCAGCATGAGTGTACTGGTGCATTGAAACTGGAGGAGTCAGACTTCGGAGTAAATGTGCAGAATTGGGCTGCAATACAGCTATTTTGCTGGAGCCAGCTTCTCTTGGCGCAGTCTGCCATCCCTCCATGTCCGCATTTCCTCCTGCCACCCCCCAACTCTGTGCATCTGTTTGGGCCCCCACAGCTTTTCCAGTGGCTGGCTGAGCCTTTGACAGCTGGGGAAGGCAGAACTTAGCAGTGCATAGCGACAAATTCTTTACATTCACTGCTGCTTTACAGCCTCTGAGAAAAAGTCCTGAGATTTGGGGTGGGGGGTGGGGAGGGAGGTTAGAGAGAATCAGCTTTTATTGAAGGCTTTCTATTTAAAAAAAAAAACTCGCTCTCATTAGCACAGAACCATCTCTAGGGGATGCCTGCTACTCCCAGGCACACCTGCTTAGTTAAATAATAAGTGCTTCAGGCTTGGAGCCTAAACTACATTCTTCGTTTGCCACTGCACACACATATCCACCCCCAGCGGGCTGCTTATACCTTTAAACAGCAGCGCAACAGGCAGAAATAAAACAGGTGAAGTTTTCTGTCATCACTAAGTCCCCACTGATACATTTCTCCTGCTGTTTTCAGCTAGGTCGCCGCTGTGAGAGGATGAAGGCACATTCCCAAGACACACATGCCCCTTTCTCACATCCAATCGGTATTCAGAGTATAGAAAGCAGGGGAAATTATTTAATACACCCATCCTTGTTTTTTCTGCTAGTAGTCTAACTTTGATATTTTCTTCTGAGTGTTCTGTTTCTGTGGAACACCTCACTGGTACGGTTGTATCTCTGCTTACCAGAAGTAAATACAGATACAAGAGATTTAACTTTATAAGCGCTGCCTGCAGCAAATATAAGAATAGAAGCAAGTTTCCCATGTCCCCCCCACCCAAGGAAATAAAGAACCTCTTCCTGCCCCTGCTGCAAGCTTCCAAAGTTATTTGTTTCTTCCATTTCAGTGACTTGCACAGCCTCTCTTGTGAATTTTGGGTTGTTCTTCCTGTCTATTTCCTTACTGAGGATTTGAATCAAGCTCGCATTGCCACCTTCCATTCTGGCAGGGCTCCTGTGTCTTTCATAAGCTTGCATGACAGGCCGAAAGGTGGGATGGGGAAGAAACTTCGTTCAACCTGCATTGAAAGGCAAACCTACTGAAACTGTGCTTCCCACAGCAACGCAGCAACTGAAATGCAACCATCGTTTGAAATTTGCATTTCTCTGAATTTTGCAGTGCTGTATTCCCGCCAAGTAATGTGTACAGAAATGAATATACTCGGGTATGCATAAAAGTGCATGTATTTGTGAAAATAGCATATAAAATTGTGTTAAGTTAGAGGAAATTGCTTACAAAAATATTTAGATTAGTCAGTTAAAAATATGTTTATTAAGAGAAATTTGCACCAAAATGCTGATGAATTTTCATGAGGTTTTTTTAAAAATTGCAAACTGATGTGGAAGTGTGGAAAAATGAATCTAAGGTGGCAAAAATGAGAAACAGAGAAAGACCAAAACTGACGCATTTGCCCATCCCTAACCAGGATAGGGTTTTCTTTTTCCTGATCAGTTGCCAGCCCTCTAGGACCATTCACACATTAGGATGACGCCATAGAGGATGGAGCTGGATCATGGCTGCTGCCTTAGGCTTGCCCGCTAAACCCATTCAGCATATAGCTTCTGAAGGAACCTCCATGTGTGCAATACAGGTTGCTTAGGCTTAATCTGCACATTTGGAAAACCTGGAAAAAGCAGGGCCTCCCATCATGTGTATACCATGCAGTCTGTGCACTCTTTCAGAAGTTGTAGTGAACACACATGTATGGTGGGAGCAAGGAGAGTCGGATGCAACCCCTCTGCCTGTAAAACGTCTTCCTGTCTTTCCTTGCTTTCATCTTGCAGTTTCCCTCTCTTTCCCTCTCTTTCCCTCTCTTTCCCTTCGCCTCTTTATTTTTCCTCTGTATATCCCCCCAGCCTTTTCTCTCTCTCTCTGATTTTCTGCTTGCTATTAGGCTAATTGGCTGCACCTGCCAGCGAGAACCATAAAATTGGAGAAGCCGCCATGGCTGACTGATTTGGATATGCCCAACTTCCAGATTGTTTACATTAGTGTAACCCTTTGTCACGGGTTCTCAATGGTTCTCAGCCTTTTTTTTAAAAAATAAATCTATGAATCTATCTGAAAGTGTATGTATGTATGTATTTCTCTCTATCTGATGAAATGTTACAACTTTCTGGATTTTTAGTTTAGAGAAAAGGTGAGTAAGAGGGCTCATGATAGATAGGTTTACAAAATTACTGGTGGTGTGGGGAAAAGTAGACTGGACAGAGGAAAGTTATTCCCCTCTCTCTGAAGACACAAGAACTCGAGTATCCCATGAAGCTGATTGCTGAAAAAGAAAGTACCGCTTTGCAAGGCATATAGTAATCTGTGGAACTCACTCCCACAAGGTAGTGATGGCTACCAACTTACGTAACTTTAAAAGAAGGTTAAACAAATTCATGGAGGGTAGAGGTATCAGTAGCCACTAGCCACAATAGCTGTGTTTCCCCTCCACTGTCAGAGGCAGAAATGCTTCTGAATACACATTGTTTGGACTCAGAGGAGGGGAGAGCGCTGTTGCTCTCAGGTTCTGCTTGGGTTCTCGCAGGTGTTTGGATGGTCATTGTGACAATGGACCTTCTGCCTGATCCAGCAGGCTCTTCTTATGGATGGATGGATATTAAGAAATCTGCTGCATCAGATCAAAGGCCAATTGTTCAGCATTCTGTTCTTAATGGTGGCTAACCAGCTAGATGCCCATCATGTCAACTCTTACTCACCTTTCCTCTAAACTGACAAGCCAACAAATTAAGCAGAAAGGCTAAGAGTTATGTGGCTTGCACTGTCAGGCTGCATTCTTATGCATCACAGATGGATAACCACACATGAGCCCCAGTCTCATTTTATGCAGACTTTAGCACCCCCAGAAGCTGCTCATTTGTCCAGCCCTCCACAGTTCCTTGTTTCCTGTTCTTTTCTTCCTCTCCTGGCTTTTTAAACATGCCTCCCTACACCTTACTTCAAGGTAGTCTCAGGGCAGCTGTGAGGGGTCATGTGTTGTATGATGAAAATAAAATTATGTGGGGTTTTCTTTGGATTTCAAACCTTTTTCATGGTTGCATGTCTTTGGGGGTGCAAGGTTTTACCCTCCAATAGTCCGAGAAGAAATTGGTGGTGGAGTTGTGGTGTATGTAGCACATTAAAGTTAGAAAAGAACCGCTTTCTCTTCCTTTTTAGAACAGTAGCAGTGTTTGTAAACTGTACTTAAAAACCCAGCTCTTTAATTCTCATTTGAGAACAACCCCATCAGACCCTGTGGGGCTCTGAGCAGACCTGCTTAGGAATGGGAATTCTGAGCTTGCCATAATGAAAAATGAAGCAGGGTACTCTATATTCCAGATTCAAGAACATTTTTATCTGTGGCTCCGCCCACCGCCCACTCTGGCCCCACCCACTGCCAGCATGCGCCTCCTGGCACATTACCCTGCAGGAAATGTGGCCCTGGATTGCAGCAGTGATTCCCCTCCTCTGTTATGCACACATACTGAAAACAGTGGGACTTACTTCCAATTAAGCAAACACAGGATTGCCCTGTAGATATTGTTGATCAAGGCCAAATTAGGAGCCAGCAGAAAAACTGGAATTACAACCACAGTTCCCTATGGTTCAGCTAGCACAACCCCTGTCTCCTCTCTGCTTTATCAGGGCACCCTTCCCCAGTATGTTAACATTTCATCAAATCAGTAGAATGATAGTATTTATAAATAACCAGCCTCATATACAACTCAAATGCACAAATTGACTGGGATGAGAAAATCCATATGTTTCTTTATCAGGGTTGTTGTTGTTTTTTTTAAAAAAAAACCACCACACACCATTATGTTCCATACTACATCTCCTCCCCCTTGAGATCAGTGTTACAGATGCTTGCAATCCCAGTTGTGCAATTGTCTAGATTTCAGAGTGAGTTTTAATGTGTGAGTGTGTGTACAAGAGAGAGAGAGAGTCTGATTCCAAGAAGAAACCAAATATTTGGTTCCCATGCGTAAGCAATGGAAAAGAAAAGAAACACACATTCTGTTTTGGCAGCCTCTCTTTCTTGGCTCGTAGTTGTCTTTTACCGACACAAAAATGCGGGTGAGCATAGAAAGGAAAAGCAATGAGCTGGGGGGGGGGGGTGCAGGAGAACTAAGGGACTTTCAAGCAAAAAGAAAGAGAAAGCTTCCCCCCCCCGCCCCCACTCTCTAACTAAACCACTTTCCCAGCTGAAAATTTTGTACCACACAGGGTCCGCACATAACTACGAGTGCTATGCAAGCATGTGGTTTAAACCTGATGAGTAAATCTGTTTCTTGGGCATTCTCTCTTATTTGTTTGTGGGGAGGTTAAACAGCGTTGTGTCAAAGCAAGTGGGTAGAGGAGCATACAGAGGCCCTGGAATGGCATCGCTTGGCAGCTGATCCTGGGATGGACTAGATGACCCTGGGGTTACCTTCCAACTCTACAATTCTCTTATTCTAAGTGTTATCGCACACTCTCCAGTGCATTTCCCCATTGCTTTCCCTTTTGGCAAAACTCAGATCTGGGGGGGGGGGGGGGGGCTGGACGGGGAACAGAAAGCACAAGACCTCCCATCATACTTCATTGTGCAACCTGGATTTGCCATTATGTGATTGAATTCACCCAAAAGAGCAAGGGTCTGGAAGGGCTCTGGTTCTGCTAGACACCTTTTTTCAGAAGGGATCACCTGAAGTAGAAACATGAGAGGCGGGGTGCTTAACCCTTTCCGCCCATCTATTTACCATTGAGATTCTTCCCCCACCCCCACAATGTCCAGGAGAGAGCGTCTCGCAGATACCATCCAATCAAGTGCATTCTGCACAATGTTGGAATCGGGCCTTTCATGTGGCAGTACCTACCCTTTGGAACTCCCTCCCACTGTGTATCAGACGGGGTGCCTTCCCTATTGTCTTTTTGGTACCTGCTAAAGACATTCCTCTTCCAACAAGCCTTCTCAAATCTTTATCCCAGTTGGTATCTGTCATGGATTTTAATTGATTTTATACATGTGCTGTTGTTGGATTAAAACTGTTTTCATATTTGTTTGTTATTTAAGCTTGTTTTTATATATGTAGGTTTTTTTAAAAATTACTTTACATAGGTAGCTGTTTTATATGTAATATTTCATTGCACATTGCTTCAGGAAACCTCATGGGAAGTGATTGATTGATTGATTGATTGATTGATAACAACTCAGATGTATTTGTACACCTTTTGATAAACTGGTGCAGTCCCAATGTTTTGGATTACAACTCCTGTCATGTACACATGACTGGGGGCTGATGGGAACTGTAGTCCAAAACATCTGGAGGGCACTATGTTGGAGAAGACTGTTCTTGTATATGACTCAATGTATAGCTCACAGGGTAGAGGTGATGACTGGCCCCAGGCCTGAGTCACCATTTTTGAGCTCGATCCTTCCTCCCTCTGAGCCACTCTTTTCTACCTGGTTCTGGTCAGTGGGCTATTGGCAGCCTAGTAAAAAAACAAAGTTAGTCCCTGCAATCCTGAAATCCATTTACCTCTGTCATAGAGGAATCTGCAACACAGTGTTGCAGTGTGAAGTATTCGGCCATGCCCTCTTCCAGGATATACCATTCCATTCCTTCTCCTTCTATTATTTTCAGTCTGCCCACCACACCAACAGTCAGTATTCCAAGACAGCTCAGCATGCTCAATCTTCATTGGACTGTTTTGTCTGTTTTCCTCTCACTTAGGATTTATTCCACTTCTGCAAACTATGGGGCTCCTCCAAGGCTGATGATATACTTCATTTTTTACGTGTCATTTTCAATATGTGAACTGAGATCATTATCATTATACATCGCCTGTCCTGTTAGGGCCTATTTTTTTTGCCACAAGGAAGTGGCTGGTTTGTGTTTGTAAAGTGAGTCCCCAAAGTCCAATCTTCTTCCAAGAGTCTGTTCCTGCAACATTTGCTCCCAGAACAAAGTCTGAGGACTCCAAATTCACCTTTTCCTCCCATGAGCAAAAATGGCTAGAGAATGGGTGAACTTAACAATTTCTGACAATTTCTCATTTTCCCAGCCCTCCGTTCTCCACAATTCAACATCCGTTTGCATTTTGTTCCAGCACTCACAATATCTCACCATTATAGTGCAAACTTCTGCTGGTGTACACATTTCTCCAAGCAATCTTCCCTAATATAATGCACTTTAGTATGTTCTTTCCACTAAGATATATGTGTTTTAATGCATACCTTACTTAGCATATTCATTTTTGTACACATTACTTGTCTGGAGAGCCGCGTTGCAAAATTCAGAGAAGTGCAGATTTCTGAGGACGACTAAGTTTTTCTTCATATATTGTACGATTGGTTCGTGTTTGTAAAGTGAGTGCGAAACCCTGCCTTGGAATCCTCTTTCTCGATTGCATCTTGCTCTTGCGACATTTGCACACCCACCCACCCACCCTCCCTTGCGTCAGCCTCTGTGTGTGCCTGTTCCTTTCTCTCCACTGCATCTGAAAACGGCACCACCTGTTGCGGCTGTCCGCACCGTGTTACATTCAGATGCTCAGCTTAGTTTCCCCTGTTAATAAAAACAGGCTTGGGAATGAGGGTATATCTGTGGGAAAGTTGCAGCGTGTGGGAAGACAGTGGGGAGCCCTGGGGAGAGGAGAGAAGGGGGTGGGGGTGGGAGGGAAGGAGGGAAGTTGTGTGTGTGTGTGTGTGTGTGTGAGCGCACGCATGGAGGGGGTGGAAGTCGGGCTTTGCTAGCTGCTCTTCCCCTTCATTTAGGAGACAATGTGCCCACCCACAACTGGGCCAAACATAAGAGAAGGCACAACAATGAGTCAATTAGAGGAAAGGGGCATTTTTTTCCCCCAAAGGGGGGAGGGTTAGAGATTCTGCCACATCATAACTGTCTCTTTTCTTCATTGCAACCAGCCCCTTCTGAGGCTCCCTCTCCCACCAACTGCAGAGATCCCCTCCCCACCCCACCCCCACCATAGCTGTCAACTTTCCCCTTTTCTTGCGAGGAATCCTATTCGGAATAAGGGAATTTCCCTTTAAAAAAAGGGGAAATTTGACAGCTATGCACCCCACCCCCAGCACTCTCCCTTTTTGCTAGAGTGGGAGTCACAGATTCATTTACAATTCACAGATTCATAGGCAACGAAAGGGTCTTCATCAGGGCAAGCTCATCGCCTCTGACCCCTTACCAAAAACCCAAATCAGGCACATCTCTCTCTTGGGCTTTGCCCATCGTTTCTGAAGGTGGTGTGGCATCGTTGCCCATGATGTACATATTGCATAAAAATGCTACAGCAAGAGATAGAGAATCCTAGGCCCTAGGCCCAAATGTAGCCACCCCACGACTCTTTGTCTGGCCTCAAGGACTCTTCTCCAGGCTACAACTGCTCAGAGCCTGCTTTTGCCTGGCAGGAATGCCTCCTTCAACCCTTATACAGTCATACCTCGGTTTACAGACGCTTCAGATTGCGTTTTTTCGGGTTATGGACCCCATGTTTAGCCTGGAGAAGAGGAGGTTAAGGGGTGATATGATAGCCATGTTCAAATATATAAAAGGATGTCACATAGAGGAGGGAGAAAGGTTGTTTTCTGCTGCTCCAGAGAAGCGGACCCGGAGCAATGGATCCAAACTACAAGAAAGAAGATTCCACCTAAACATTAGGAAGAACTTCCTGACAGTAAGAGCTGTTCGACAGTGGAATTTGCTGCCAAGGAGTGTGGTGGAGTCTCCTTCTTTGGAGGTCTTTAAGCAGAGGCTTGACAACCATATGTCAGGAGTGCTCTGATGGTGTTTCCTGCTTGGCAGGGGGTTGGACTCAATGGCCCTTGTGGTCTCTTCCAACTCTATGATTCTATGATTCTATGAAAACCCGGAAGTACCGGAATGGGTTACTTCTGGGTTTCGGCAGCCGCGCATGCGCAAAAGCACTACATCTCGCTTTGCGCATGCACAGAAGCGCCGAATTGCAACCGTGCATGCGCAGACACGCCACTGAGGGCTCCGAACACTGTGGGTTGCAAACGTGCATCCTGCACAGATCACATTCGCAACCCGAGTGTCCACTGTAATGCTTATTGCTTGCCTGGAGGGAGCATAGAGAGGGGTGTGTTTGTGAACATGTGTAGAAACCAGCCTCCTTTAGAAAGGTGAGATACATTAGCTGCTCCACCCACTTTTATCTCTGGCCCTGCCCCTCACTGGCATGTGGCCCTAGAAGGCTGTCCAGAAGGGAATGTGGCCCTCAGGCTGAAAACACTTATCCACCCATGCAGTTCCCCCCCAACCTTATTAACGTCAGCGGGTAATCTGTTGGGGGAGCACATGCTGACTGTGGGTGGAGAAAGTGTAAACAATGGGTGAAATGGGTGCCCCCCCCACAGTCTCTCTTTCTGGCACCCACTTTTTCTCACTCTCTTCCTCCCTGATCGGTGAGCTTCTAGAAGAAAGGAACTGAATGGTCTTGTCCAAGTCTGAACTGATCACTCTCAGAGGGCTTTTGAAATTAAGCCAATGGGCGCATAAAATTAGGCTGAGCGTCACTGGCTACCGCTCCTGTGTTGCATGAACCTTCAACACCATCTATGCAGTGTGTTGTGTTGAGCCACAAGGAATTAACTGTGCCTTGTGTACTTAAGGACAACACAATTGCTCCTCCTCACTCCCCTAACTTGAGACAAATCCTATTTCAGATCCAGATTAAGGTTCACAAACTAGATTTGGTGTCAATTGTGTGAATGCAATTAACCACACATTTTCTCTTCCCCTCCCTGCCCGCCATTATGTAAATAGCAGCAGTGGGTGGCAAAGGGAAGTTTAACTCTTCCTCGGCCGACTCCAAATCTGACAAATTCACCTCTCTGAGACTGCTATATTTTCATTTCATGCGGAAACCTCACCCTGGTGCTAATTAATGCTGTGTCTGATGGGACTCTTACCCAGGCAGACAGCAGGATTTCTCTCAGATTCAGAGACAGGGTAAGGAGGCCGGATTGTCCTCAAGAAGACAGGTCACTGCTGTTAATCCACTTTGCCAGAATGTAACACAGTTTACCTTCATTTAGGAGGCAGGCCGTAGCTCAGCGGTAAAATGTCCACTCTAAATGCAGAAAGTCCTAGGTTCAATCCACAGCATCTCCAGGTAGGGCTGGGAATGTTACCTGTCCGGAGCCCTGGACAGCTGCTGCCAGTCAGGGTAGACAATACTGAACTGGGTGGACTAATGGTCTGACTCTATAGAAGGCAGCTTCCTATGTCCTGCCCTGTCCGCTCAATCAGATGGAGAAGCAAGGGCTTAGGACAACAATAGCTCACAGTTATTTGTTAAAAGGATCAGGAGGCAGATCTGTGGAAAAATTTGCTGTACAGTGGTACCTCGGGTTCCGGAGGTACATTCTTAACCTGAAACTGTTCTTAACCTAAAGCACCACTTTAGCTAATGGGGCCTCCCGCTGCCACCACGCCACCAGAGCACGATTTCTGTTCTCATCCTGAAGCAAAATTCTTAACCTGAGGTACTATTTCTGGGTTAGCGGAGTCTGTAACCTGAAGCGTATGTATCCCGAGGTACCACTGTATAAGGTAGACATAGGAACATGGGAGCTGCCATTTATATGGTCAGTCCATGGGCCTCTCTCGCTCAGTATTTTTGACACTGACTGGTCAGCCACTCTAAATACTTCAGACTGGGATCTCTTTTAACCCAACTGGGAGATCCGGGGAACTGAACCTGGGACCTTCTGCATACAAAGCAGATGCTCCACCACTGAGCTACAGTCCTTTTGGCATCCCGTAGGTCTATCTAGCTTAGTGTTGTTGACAATGACTGGCAGCAGCTGTCCAGGATTTCAGACAGCGTTCTCTCCCAATCCTACCTGGAGATAAAAACTAAAAATGAATGATTCCCCCCCCCACCCTCTCTCTGTGTGTGTATAGGAGGGAAGTTACATCAGCATTGGTCCAAAGCATCCTTGGCAAGGAGCAAGGTCTGTGGTCTCGTGAGCCAGAATCACCACCAGCCTGCAAAGTGCTTTCCTCCGGGCAGAGAAAGTGACATTATTTTTCCAAGGCTTTCGTCCCCATTTTCGGAATCTGTTTTGAATAAAAGAGCAAAGCTAGTCAGCCAGTCTAGAGTTTTACAATGGAAAGCTCTGGTGGAGGGGGCGGGTTTTTTCTTCTTCTTCTCCCTCTCCCTACATGCTTTAAAGTCAAGCCAATTTCCTTTGGAGGCATTGGGTGAGAGGGGGAAGGGAGAGGGTTGTGAGGTTTTGAGGGGGGGGAGAGAGAGAAGGCAACTTTCAAATAAAAATAATTAAAAAAGCAGAGGAGCAGCGGCAGCAGCAGCTGAGGAATGTTAATGCCGTGCAGCTTTCAGTTCCACAGCCCCATTCCCATTCACCACGCCAGCAGTTTCCCAGCGGATTTGCTTGTAAGCTCCGCATTCCTCAGCAGACCAAAGACATGAAGCCCTCCACTGCAAGGATTGGATCAGTGCTCTGTGCATGTGTGTGTGTGTGTGTGTGCGTGGGAGGAACCCACACACATCCTCAGCAACAAGCTCTGTCCCCTCTTTTTCTTCTGTTTTACAGATGCTTTATATAGTTTGGTTGCGTCATTTTATAGTGGGGGAGGGTGTTAAGTGAGATTTTGTTTTTGTTCAATGAGATTGATTGTGAAAACTACCTTGAGAGCATGAGCTGAAAAACTGTTTAGACGTGCATTTGTTTGTTTGCTTGTTTCCCACCCTTCACCCTAATGCCCCAGACTGAGTTGCGGCATTAATAGAACAATAACGAACAACTCGCAACCATAAAAATAAGGCGGGTCCTAAAAACACACACTGCATCATCATACATACATCACCGTCTTTGCCATTTTTTTTATTGTACATATTTATTAATTTCTGTAAAGAGACAAATGAACAACACAGATCAATAAGCAAAGCCGGTCCGTCAACAGAGTGCAAGATCAAGATCATACAAAATTATTATCAAGGGAAATAAAACAGCTTATGAAAACAATTTTAGGAAAGGAAAAGCAAGGGATAATGTTGTTAACCAAGTTCAGTTATTCATAAACCACTGTGCATTTGAGGTGGAAAATTCCATGAAGCGATATCTTATTTCTCCAAATTTGTCTGCCCCTCCTCCGTGATGCTCTCATCTTACGTGTGCATCATCAGCATTAATTAATTAAATTTATATTTTGCCTTCCTTCCAATGAAGACAATGTGTGAAAAGGCAGACTGGGAACACATTGCCACAAATTGGACTGCTAATAGGAAATATTTATTTCAGTTTCTCATTTTTCCACTCTTCAGTTCAGTTCTCCACATTTTCACATCAGTTTGATTTTTTAAAATAAAATCATGACAATTTATCACCATTTCAATGTGAATTTCACCTAATATACTCATTTTTGTGTGCCCAATACTCACATTTTTCAAAGCAGTTTCCCCTAATGATTTTTTAATCTTACTTTCAATCATCATCATCATCTTTGTACACATTACTTGGCTGGAGAGCTGCATTGCAAAATTCAAAGAAGTGCAACTGTGTTTTCTTTAAAATATGGATGTGTTTCAGAGAGAATGCTGTAGCACTCAGGTCCTGCTTGGGGCTTCCCATACTCCCCTGTTTGGCCACAGTAGGGTTGAGAGCTGGGCTACACGCGGCTTTGGCCTGATCCAGCAGACAGACTACCACCGCGGTGAGAACAGGATGCTAAACTAGATGGGCCAACAGCCAGACCCAGCAGAGCTCTCCTTATATTCCTAAGACTCATTCGCAAGCTACTTACCATGATGGCTGTGCTCTCCCTCCACTGTTGGGGGCAAGGCACCTCAGAGACTGCTGTTGAGCAGTCTTCCCACTGGGTCATCTAGTTGGACCTGTGAGAAAAGGTTGCTAGATTAGAGGGATGTTTGGCATTATGCAGCAGCCAGGCTCGTTTTCTGTATCAAGGTGAAGTTTTGCTCCTGCACTCCAGAAAATCGAGAGGTGTGCATTTGCAACTAACTTTTACAAGTACAGTGGTGCCCCGCAAGACGAATGCCTCGCAAGATGGAAAACCCGCTATACGAAAGGGTTTTCCGTTTTGGAGGTGCTTCGCAGGACGAATTTCTCTATGGGCTTGCTTCGCAAGACGAAAATGTCTTGCGATTCCTGGGGGGTTTTTTCCGCTCCCCACCCCCTTTTTCTAAGGCACTAAGCTGCTAATAGCCTTTGAGCAGCTAATCCGCTAATCCCTTAAGCCTTTAATAGCCGCTAATAGCCGCTAAACCGCTAATAGCGCTAATCCGCTAATGGGCTTGCTTCGCAAGACGAAAAAACCGCTAGACGAAGAGACTCACGGAACGGATTCTTTTCGTCTTGTGAGGCACCACTGTACAGTGGTACCTCGGGTTACATACGCTTCAGGTTACAGACTCCTCAAACCCAGAAATAGTACCTCGGGTTAAGAACTTTGCTTCAGGATGAGAACAGAAATCGTGCTCCAGCGGCATGGCGGCAGCAGGAGGCCCTTTAGCTAAACTAGTGCTTCAGGTTAAGAACAGTTTCAGGTTAAGAACGGACCTCCGGAATGAATTAAGTACTTAACCCGAAGTACCACTGTAGATGAAATGAGCTACGTATATGCTCCAACATCCAGAAACCAATGACGACGGGAAAAGTCTGTATAGAAGTGACACACTACAGTGTACTATTGGCCTTTATCCCTGTCTGTGACCACCCCCACCCGGCTTTCCCGGACCCCAATGTTTATTTGGGCAGTAGAGGTCTAGGGAGCTGTTGGTTTAAGGAGGCGGAGGAGGGCTGGTTTCACACTGGGGCGATCTGTTTAATGGGCTGTCAGATGATGGATGTTTCCCTCCCTCTGAAGTTATCTGTCCAGCAGGATCACATTTCCCTCCTGAGCCGGACGTACGACGCCAAAAGCCACGAGTCGGGTGGAGGCCGTTATTTATACAAACTTTCCTTCCCCCTGGTTTTTCACCCCTCTCAGAGACTTGTGTCTAATCTTCCCTCTTGCCCCCCCCTTCTTTCTGCGAGACATGTTCTAAAACACAGGAGCTACGTATTTATTTATTAAAGTCCAGCATTGCCTGGGCTTCAAGGGTAATGAAGTGACTGCCAGGAGAAAAGTCCAACCAGTATGGGCAGCAGACAGATCCTGGGTGACTATCTGTCTTGGTGGGGAAGCTCGCAAAAGTGTGCTGCACAAGGGTAAGGCTGCGTATTAGGGTGCTGTTAGAACTGCAGAGTCATAGAACTGAGGCCATGTCCACACCGTACATTTTAAGTGCTTTTTATACCACTTTAAGAGTCATGACTTCCCCTTAAAAATCCTGGAAACTCTGGTTTGTTAAGGGTGTAGAGAGTAGTTAAGGGACACATGAGTTTTTATATACGCGACATGCTAAGAGAGTGATGTCTTTCACCTGAGGGTGACACAAATACTGTACAAAATCCACCTCTGCACAGGACCTTGCTATAGTGGCAATCCAAGACTGCAGCTCAATAAAGGCATTTCTTAGGGAAACTGGTGAGAGTTTGTTCAGATAACCATCTCTATAACACTCCATTATTAGGAGTGCATACCAAGAAGAAGAAGAAGAAGAGTTTGGATTTGATATCCCGCCTTTCACTCCCTTTAAGGAGTCTCAAAGCGGCTAACATTCTGCTTTCCCTTCCTCCCCCACAACAAACACTCTGTGAGGTGAGTGGGGCTGAGAGACTTCAAAGAAGTGTGACTGGCCCAAGGTCACCCAGCAGCTGCATGTGGAGGAGCGGAGACGCGAACCCGGTTCCCCAGATTACGAGTCTACCGCTCTTAACCACTACACCACACTGGCTCTACCAAGGGGATGTTTTGGTGTTTCTAATTACAGTGGTACCTTGGGTTACATACGCTTCAGGTTACATACGCTTCAGGTTACAGACTCCGCTAACCCAGAAATAGTGCTTCAGGTTAAGAACTTTGCTTCAGGATGAGAACAGAAATTGTGCTCCGGCAGCATGGCGGCAGCGGGAGGTCCCATTAGCTAAAGTGGTGCTTCAGGTTAAGAACAGTTTCAGGTTAAGAACGGACCTCCGGAACAAATTAAGTACTTAACCCGAGGTACCACTGTAGTTGGAAGTCCCTTTTGCATTCTGTCCAGGAGAGCCAATCCCGCTTAGATGACACTTATTCAAGGTTAATGCAGAGATCAGGTCTAGGAAATAATAATAGTCTAAAACATCTTGACAAGCTTCTTTCTAGAGATGGTTATTACCCAATTCCATATAGCACAGTGCAAGAAAATGCTCAACCGGCATAGTAGCAATTCTTTTAATATACTGTCACAGTTCTGGGGTAACAGAGCTTGGGGGGCAAGGGCACCCATAACTGATAGAGTTAGGGAATGGTAGAAATTAATACATGGTATAATTTAGATAATGTTTGGAATATTGAAGGGAAGATGCCAGACGTTTACAGTATGTACTGAACACCTCCAAGAGATTTTTGAGGTCAAATCAGGAAAGAGAGATGAGCACTAAATCATCTGTATACATCAAGATTGAGGTGTTTTCAGACTCTGGGCTCATTGGTCTTATGTCCCACTCCCTCCCTTTAGATCAAGAGTGAGGAACCTGTGGCCCTCCATATGTTGTTGCTCCCATCATTCCCCACCATTGCTAGTTATTTATTTTTATGTCATTTTTATTTTTATGTTATGCCACCTTATGTCATGCATGACCCAACTTTTATTCTCACAATGACCCCATGAAGTAGGTTAGTCTGTGAGCTGGTCACTGGCAGTAAGTTTCCTGAATGAGAGAGCATTTGAACCCCACCACCACCACCACCACAAAGCTCCTAGAGGGGGCCACTCCTTCTCAGCCTGAAGGCTGTTGCAGCAGTCCAACAATATCTTGAGGGGCCCAGGATCCCCATATTTGCTTTAAATGGTAACCTGTGAAACTTCACTTACTTCAAAAGGGGTTGAGCTAGCCTTGTGCAGGGTGGGGTGGGGGTGTTCCCTTCTGCTCATGCTGCTGAGTTCCTAGCCTTCTGCCATGAAAGTCCTGCCATGATGGAAGTATTATACACACATATTAAAGGTGTGATAGAACCCTGCCCTGTGTTACATCTGCTGGTATCTTTAACAATTCAACGCAGGTCACACCATCAATTTATAGCTCTCCATTCAGCCATGGCTGCCCCTCCCCGCAAGAATTCTAGGAGCTAATGTTTGTTAAGGGTACTGAGGGATGCGGGTGGCGCTGTGGTCTAAACCAGTGAGCCTCTTGGGCTTGCCTATCAGAATGTTGGTGGTTCGAATCCCCGTGACGGGGTGAGCTCCTGTTGCTCCGGTTCCTGACAACCTAGCAGTTCAAAGCATGCCAGTGCAAATAGACAAATAGGTACCACTGCAGTAGAAAGATAAACAGCATTTCTGTGTGCTCTGGTTTCTGTCACAGTGTCCCGTTGCGCCAGAAGCAGTTAAGTTCTGCTGGCCACATGACCCGGAAAGCTGTCTGTGGATCAGCACCGGCTCCCTTGGCCTGAAAGCGAGATGAACGGCACAACCCCATAGTCGCCTTTGACTGGACTTCACTGTCCAGGGCTCCTTTACTTTTACTGAGAGTTGTTAAGGGATCCTTTCCCCCCACAAACAGCTCCAATTCCCACAGTTCCCTGTGAAGAGGTCTTGACTCTGGGAACTGTAGCATTGCGAGGGGGGGGGGCTAGGGACCTCTTAACCACTCTCAGCACCCTTAACAAACTACAGCTCCCAGAATTCTTGTGGGGTGGGGAGAGCCATGAGCGCTGAAAGCGGCCTCATAGTGTTTAAACGGATGGCGCGAACGTGACAGCAGCGGAGAGAGATCCCTGCCCCTTTCTCCCTAGCGGAACTTAATGTGCCTCGAGTGCCTGTTTCCACACGGAGCGTCCTAAGGAGCGGACTGACTTGGGCGGACCAGGCTTCCGCGATAGGTAAAGTGGGCGCCTTCGTGCTATGCTCATACGGGGCGGGGGATGAGAGGAGGTGGTCTTCCGCCCTAAACGCGGGCTTGTTGGTGCCTAGAAAGAAACAAAAGAGCGAGATCGCAGCTGGAGAGCAATGCTTTCCTGTCCCTTCCGTAGAAACTTGCCCTGTCTCTTGATCCCAGTTGACTTATTTATTTAGCGAAATTGATTTAAAGCTACTCCGTGGGGGAGAGAGGTGCATTCTGTCCATTCTCAGAGGCACCGCTCTCGTTCTTCCTGCCTTTTCTTCTAACACATCCCGCCTCGCGTTCATGAATCTCAGTGCAGCGAACATTGCTTTTGCCCCCTGGCCACTTCATCCTCGGATTGGGTTAAATTGAGAAAGAGGTTGAGCGGCTCAAGGTCACCCGGCGGGCTGGCGAGGAAGATGCAAGCCTGGGTATCCCTGCTCCTAGTCTGGAACTCTATAACCACTGTACTACACTGCCGCCGCCCGCCGGCCCGTCCTCCCCCTCCCCCGCGGTTCTGTAGCGTATGGTAACAAATGAAAGTTGATTGATTGATTGATTGAATTGTAATGAAGAAGTGGGTGGAGGAGAGAAGATTTTTTAAAAGTAGCCCTTTGCAGCTGGAGCTTTAAGGTCGATGCATAGGTTGACATTCTAATGTTAAAATTGCTAAATTTGGTAATGCTGAGAAACAGAAACAGGGTCAATGCCCTTTTCTCCCAAATAATTTTTTCAAGACTTCGGGATTCCCCAACTGATCATCTGTCTTTTGCCTCACACTGCTTTTCTAATTGATTTTAAAAGGCATTCAGTAGTAGCGTGGATGGGAAAGGTCTGCATTGTTATGTTTTTCTGTGGGGGAAACGTCCATTTTTAGAAATGCTATTGTTTTGTAAATTAACTCATAATCTACAGTGCAGACCTATGCATTCCTGCTTGGCAGTAAGCCTCACTGAGTTCAATGGGACTTCCTCCCAGGAAAGTATATATAATCTAGTTAGTGATTACAGATCAGATTCAGCAGATGAAATGGATACATGCCATCTATACATATCTATTCAGAAGGAAGTTCCACAGAGTTCAATAGCACTTACTCCCAGGTAAATGTGTATAAAATTGCAACTTTAATCTAAAATCAACACGATCAATTTGACTCGTCCTAGAAAGCATGAATATTTCAGGCATGCTAACACTAATAATTTTTTGTTGTTTTCACCGCTTTTCTTAAAAGTTTTAGTAATATCAGAGAAGAGTGTGCTACTGAACTTACACATTTTGCAATACTGTATTATAAAAGTTTTTCAATAAAATAAATTTCCACATAAGGCTTTGAATTTGTTTGAATTTCACATTTAAACAACACCATGCACTTTATTTGAATCTCACAAAACCGAGAAATTTCCTGGTTCCAAATTTTCCTGAAAGCACGCATCACTGGTATTTGTTATTCAAACAGTTTCCCCTGGCCTTTTGGCATGGTGTCCCATAAAATATGTTATAATACTGCACTAGTGTATGCTTCTAGTATACATATGAAACGCACTCAATGGTTTGTTGTAGTTTTGCCTCTGGGCTGGTGAGCCGAGTGAGCTATGAGTAAAGATCAGAATGGAAGATATTGGAGGCAGTACCTTCTTTGATATTGATGAACCCACAATGGTAGAACTCTGCCAAACTTCCTCCTGCATTTAAACGGGCTCTAAAGACCATTTTTATTATTCAAGGCTTTTAATGAGTGACATTCTACTGGCTTATATGTTATGCTGATGTGTGCGTTTACATGTTTTCTTCTCAATTGTGAATTTAAAAAGAAACCAAAATTTAATTATGTAAGCTACCGTGGGTTCTGGTTGTTGTTGTTTTTTAAAAAAAGATCAATGTAAATGAGAAAAAGGAGTGGAGCAACACCCCCATGAGGTTGCAGCATTTGTGGGGGTTTTTAGCAAGAAAAGGCAAGTAAGAGAAGACATGAGAGAGGTGTGTAAAACTATGCACAGTGTGGAAAAAGGATATGGAGAAATGTTTCTCCCCCTCATAATACTAGAATTTAAGGGCATCCAACAAAGCTTCTTTACACAGCACATGGTTAAAGTGTAGGGGTTGTTGCCACCAGAAGTAGTGAGGACGACTAATTTGGATTGCTTTGAAAGATGATTAGATAAATTCATGGAAGATAGGGCTATCAATGGCTTCTGGCCATGAGGGCTATCTTCTCTCTCCATATGCCTGGATTATGCCTCTGAATCACAAGTGGAGGGAGGGCTGTTGCACTCAGTTCCTGTGTCCTGGCTTCCCAGACACGTCTGGTTAGCCATTGTGAGAACAGGATGCTGGAGTAGATGGCCTTCGGCCTGATACAGGTGGTTCTTACGTTTTCCCCTTGCAGACATGGATCCTGAGGATGCTGAAGAATTGGCAGCTGAGTTGCACGGAAAGCCTGTGGATGTCTGGGACCTCTTGCAAATTGCAGCAGGCACTGGCTTGACCGCCTATGTTGTGTGGGCTGGAATTCTCATGCCAGGATTCCGCAAAGTGCCTTTAAAATTACAGGTACATATCAGATGATTTGCTGTGACATTTGAGGGGAAAGCAGCACAGTTAACTGGCACATGATTATTGTGTTGGGAGGGAACTTCTGCAGGTAGGACTCTCCCTTATGAGACAGAGAGTGGTCTTCGGAAATTTTAAAAAAGCACAAACACACTGAAAATGACTCATGGATTTGATTCTGATGGCCAGATATTTGAAATGCTTAATCACAATCTGTATCAGGGTGCCTTCCAGATGCTATACCCTGATGTGATGCTCTTCAGTTGCCATCAGCCCCAACCACCATGGCTGATGGGAGTTGTAGTCCACCAACATCTGGAGAGTATCATGTTGGCTTCCTTATTTTAAGGCAGCAATGGGGAACCTGTGGCCTTCCAGATGATGTTGGACTCCCAACAACCACTGCCAGTATTAGCAGTGGTCACAGATGAGAATTGTAATCCAATGACAACTGAAGGGTCGCAAGTTCCCCAATCCTTTGTTGGCAGATAATTGATTTGGCTCAACACAAGATAGTCACGTCAAGTCAGCTGCTTCCTCTTCCAAGGTCTGGTTCACCCATGAGCCTCCCGCGGTGCTAGCAAGGCTGTGCTGCCATCAGCCCCAGCGTCATATAAGGCTGATGAGAGTTTTAGTCTAACACATCCAAAAAAGACCAGGTTCGCAAAGACCAGGGCATTTTTTCAGCCGGAATTAATCGGAACTCAGTTCTGACACCTCTCAGGTGGGCACCATTGTCATTATAAGAAAACAAAGGGGGGTTTTATTGTGAGTTCCAGCACCACTTTTTCTAGAAAAATAGCACTGACAAAGACTGTGTTAGAGTCTTTAGGATTCCATGTATATTCCCTAGCCCTGGAACTCTGTGGCCCTTTCCAACTCAGAGCTTGCCTCTCTTTCTTCTTCTCATCCAGGTGCCGTATGTCCCAGCAAATGCCAATCAAGTGGAGAATGTGATGTCGCTACTGAAAGGACGCTCTGGGAAGATGGTGGATTTGGGGTCAGGCGATGGCAGAATTGTAAGAGCAGCGAGCTTGTTTCTTGATGGTGGCATATTCCAAACTGGAACGTGTCCTGAGGAGGGCAACCAAAATGGTCAAAGGCCTGGAAACGATGCCTTATGAGGAACGGCTAAGGGAGCTGGGCATGTTTAGCCTGGAGAAGAGGAGGATAAGGGGTGATAAGATAGCCATGTTCAAATATATAAAAGGATGTCACATAGAGGAGGGAGAAAGGTTGTTTTCTGCTGCTCCAGAGAAGCGGACACGGAGCAATGGATCCAAACTACAAGAAAGAAGATTCCACCTAAACATTAGGAAGAACTTCCTGACAGTAAGAGCTGCTCGACAGTGAAATTTGCTGCCGAGGAGTGTGGTGGAGTCTCCTTCTTTGGAGGTCTTTAAGCAGAGGCTTGACAACCATATGTCAGGAGTGGTCTGATGGTGTTTCCTGCTTGGCAGGGGGTTGGACTCGATGGCCCTTGTGGTCTCTTCCAACTTATGATTCTATGAAGCTGGGTGGCCCACTTGAAAGAACTACAATATATAATAATTTGGATCTGAAGGGAAGAGTAGAACAGAACTAGGGAACCTTTAGCCCTCCAGCTATTAGTGATTTAAGTAATAAATCACTGGATCACTTCCAGTCGGGATTCAGGCCTCATCATGGGACTGAAACTGCCTTGGTCGCACTGGTTGATGATCTCCGGCGTGCTAGGGACAAAGGTGAGAGCTGTTTCCTAGTTCTGCTGGATCTCTCAGCGGTGTTTGATACCATTGACCATAACATCCTTCTGGACCGTCTTGAGGGCCTGGGAGCTGGGGGCACTGTCATACAGTGGTTCCGCTCCTTCCTCCTGGGCCGTGTTCAGAAAGTAGTGGTGGGGGATGAGTGTTCAGACCCCCTGGGCTCTCACTTGTGGGGTGCCTCAGGGTTCTGTCCTCTCCCCCATGCTTTTCAACATCTACATGCAGCCGCTGGGAGAGATCATCAGGGGGTTTGGGCTGGGCGTTCATCAGTATGCGGATGATACCCAGCTCTACCTCTCTTTTAAATCAGAACCAGTGAAGGCGGTGAAGGTCCTGTGTGAGTGTCTGGAGGCGGTTGGAGGATGGATGGTGGCTAACAGATTGAGGTTGTATCCTGACAAGACAGAAGTACTGTTTCTGGGGGAAAGGAGGCGGGCAGGTGTGGAGGATTCCCTGGTCCTGAATGGGGTAACTGTGCCCCTGAAGGACCAGGTGCGCAGCCTGGGAGTCATTTTGGACTCACAGCTGTCCATGGAGGCACAGGTCAAATCTGTGTCCAGGGCAGCTGTTTACCAGCTCCATCTGGTACATAGGCTGAGACCCTATCTGCCTGCGGACTGCCTCACCAGAGTGGTGCATGCTCTGGTTATCTGCGGCTTGGACTACTGCAATGCGCTCTACGTGGGGCTGCCTTTGAAGGTGACCCGGAAACTACAACTAATCCAGAATGCGGCAGCTAGACTGGTGACTGGGAGCGGCCGCCGAGACCATATAACACAGGTCTTGAAATACCTACATTGGCTCCCAGTATGTTTCGGAGCACAATTCAAAGTGTTGGTGCTGACCTTTAAAGCCCTAAATGGCCTTGGTCCAGAATATCTGAAGGAGCGTCTCCACCCCCATCGTTCTGCCTGGACACTGAAGTCCAGTGCTGAGGGCCTTCTGGCGGTTCCCTCACTGCGAGAAGCCAAGTTACAGGGAACCAGGCAGAGGGCCTTCTCGGTAGTGGCACCCACCCTGTGGAATGCCCTCCCACCAGATGTCAAAGAGAACAACAACTACCAGACTTTTAGAAGATATCTGAAGGCAGCCCTGTTTAGGGAAGCTTTTAATGTTTGATGTATTACAGTATTTTAATATTTTTTTTGGAAGCCGCCCAGAGTGGCTGGGGAAGCCCAGCCAGATGGGCGGGGTATAAATAAATTATTATTATTATTATTAAGTAAACTTCACAGATGGTGTTAGCTTCTGAGGAAATGCTTGATCAAGGCTAGAGTCCCAAAACTAATAATCTTAGAATCTTATTCGCAAATGCATCACTAGATGCATCTGGGCTAGATCAGGTGTGGGAACCTTTGGCTCTCCAGATGTTACTGAACTACACCCCCCACCAGCCTTAGCAAGCATGACCAATGGCAAGGGATGCTGGGAGTTGTAGTTTGAAGGTTCCCTGCACTTGGGTCAGATGGATAAATAGCCTGACCTGTGGCAAGGCAGCTCTCCTGTATTTCTAAGGATCACAAATGCAGTCAATAAAATAAGTGCCTTGGCTGTGCTTCCAGGTGCTAGAGGCTTACAAGCAAGGCTTCAGACCTGCTGTTGGCTATGAGCTCAATCCATGGCTGTTACGACTTTCAAGCTATCGTGCCTGGAAGGCTGGCTGCTATGGAAAAGTTTCTTACTGTCGGGACGATCTTTGGAAGGTGAGACAAGAGGCTCCATGAAACTGCGTAGATAATCTGGGGGTAGTGAGAGGACACACGACACATTGGCTGCCGGTGTTTGTCAGCCTCTTCATGAGCCAGACTGCAAAGTCCGGCTGGCAGGTAGTTTTTAGGCCAGGATAGGAATATTTTTAATTGTAGGTATTAGGCTGGGTGCTAGGGATTGATGCTGGGCTTCAGAAATTGGATCAGGTTAACCAGTAGTCTTGGTTCTCTCTCTTAAAGGTGGATCTGTCAGACTGTAAGAATGTCACTGTGTTCTTGGCACCTAGCGTGGTAAGCATATTTATTTACTATTACTATTCATATATAAAGCCCATAGCAGCTTGGGACCAGATTACTTGCAGAATCATCTTACACCGTATATGCCAACTCGACGTTGACCTGCGGAACTGGCATTGTTACAATGAATTTTGGAACTCCCTGCATGTTGACATCAGGCAGGTGCCTTCACTGTACTCTTTTTGGCTCCTGCATAAAACATTTTTGCTTAGGCAAGCTTATCCAGCAATGCAGAATGTTGACATGTGTTTTAATCTCTTTTTAAAGTTCTGTTGATTTTAATTCCCCTTTGAATGTTTTTAAACACCTGTTTAAAACTATATTTTCTTGATAATTGTATGGAAACCTCTAACTGGTTTTTTTAAAAAAAATAAAAATACAATTAAGTGCAGTGCAGTGGTGTGTTTGTGTGTGTGTGTGTGTGTGTGTGTGTATAGAGTTGTTTTTTAATGAAGTGGTGTAAAAATGCTAAGCGTGTTGCATAAAAACAGCAAAAACAAAACAATAAAATTCAGAGACATGCAGATCTCAAAGGATACTGGTGTTTTGGTTCATATATTGTTTTGGGAAGTGCAAAGTACGTAGAATCACCTTTAAATGAAAACTTAATCATCCCTCCCCCCTCCATCTTTACCTTCACCGCAGTTGAAGAGAAATGGACAGGGGGACTTTGGAACGGCTCTAGCCCATTTTCTTTTGGATTACCGTATTTTTTGCTCTATAAGACGCACCAGACCACAAGACGCACCTAGTTTTTGGAGGAGGAAAACAAGAAAAAAAATATTCTGAATCTCAGAAGCCAGAACAGCAAGAGGGATCGCTGCGCAGTGAAAGCAGCAATCCCTCTTGCTGTTCTGGCTTCTGGGATAGCTGCGCAGCCTGCATTCACTCCATAAGACGCACACACATTTCCCCTTACTTTTTAGAAGGAAAAAAGTGAGTCTTATAGAGCAGAAAATACGGTAATTTATTTTTATTTTAAGCACATTCAGGAACGTAAGAATAGCCTTCTGGATCAGGCCTGTAGCCCACCTAGTCCAGCATCCTGGTCTCACAAGGGCCAACCAGATGCCTGTGAGAAGCCAGGGAGCAGAACATGACTGCCTGTCTTAGAAAGACCCTGACACTTTGCTAAACTAAAATTCCCAAATAATTCTCAGATTGGAAGAGGGAAACATTGCACAAAACAAGGAAATTCCGAATCAAGGTGGGATGGTGGTGCTTGCCCATCTTTAATGCAGGGAGTGCCCTTTTTCAAGAGCAATGTCCCATGTTCCGTGCAAGGGAATACAGGCATGTTTATTTAAAAAAAATAAAATAAAATGGAGTGATTCCACTTAAAAGTGTTGACTCCTTTCTGAGCTCTGGCAGTCTGAGGATAGAAGAGAACCAGTGGCTGATATTTATTCCAGACTTTAAAAAATAAGGAACTAACGCCCTGAATAACCCAGGCATTTTCTGTTATGTACTGAGTTGAATAGGATCCAAACTGCAGCAGTCTGATTGGTCCTAGAACAATAGGATCCAAAAGGCAGCAGTCTGATTGGTCCTAGAACAATAGGATTCGGAATGCAGCAGTCTGATTGGTCCTAGAACAATGCAGCAGTATGATTGGTTGGCAGGAACCACCCAATCATGCTCCAGATAGAAGTGAATCCATAACCTGATTGGCTTACAGTAGAATTCCGGAATTAGCCAATCATGTGCAGCCCATTGTGTAAATAATGTATATAAGGCAGATACTTTGAGGGGACTTTCATTCATTCCTCCTCACCACTATGAGCTGAATAAAGAGCATGAAATCACTTGGCGACTCTGAGTATATTTCATTTTCCTTCCCTTTTCTCAGTTGCAGCTTCTGGAAAGGAAGCTGCTTGTGGAACTTCCGGATGAGGCCCGTGTGGTGGCTGGACGCTTCCCCCTCCCCAACTGGACACCCACCAGCATGGCTGGGGAAGGTTTGAACCGAGCCTGGGCCTACGATATCAAGACTGTACGGCAATCCAAGCAGGACAGACCAGAGGGAAGCCCGGTATAAGAACGTGTCCTCTAGGAAACAAGCAGGCGCCTTTGCAAGACAGACAAGGGCTGTTTCCAGTGGCTCAGAGAGTGAAATCTGCTTCTTTCCAATTGCTGGCCTGGACAGCCCTTTATAAGCACTGGGGGGTGGGAGGGAGGGAGGGAAGGAGGCAGGAACAATGAGATGATTTGTCAAGGGAAATCACATGGTTTCCGTAACTCCTCTCCTGAATCCTGCTAATTCTGGAAACTCATTAGAACCTTTGCCGCAGGATGGGACAGGTTTGTCTCTTCATTGTGGAGTAGTCTGTATATTTATTTATTTATTTATTTGTAATGAACTTTCACAGCACTTATTTTTTTACGCATCTCACTGTGAGGTCCAGTGGGCTGCTAAGATCTTATTGGGGTAGCAAACCCATGCCATGCCTCAGCTTGGAGTTTTGGTTGTGAAATAAAGAGAACTGTGATCCTCAGGATGCTGAGGATTAATGTATCAAATAGTAATTTATTTTACTAACATGGTACAACTTCAGATTTCTACACATGGTGGTATGGTTTGCAAGCTACTCTAAATCATGGTTTGGTGTTACACGTAATTCCCATATAACCGGGGTGGGGGTGGGGACTTCAGCTGAGTTTAGTTTCGCTTTCAAAGGCTGTCATTTGAACCAGGGTTCATGGTTTTATTCCAACCAAGGTTACTAAACAAGTTACTAAACAAACCAACTTTTCAAGTTCAGCCACGAAGCTGGCTTGTTTCGTTAACCATTTCACTGGAACATGATAATAAGCCTCTGAATGTCAGAATGAAAGCAGGTTAGAGTAAGACAGAAGGGAGAGAGAATGCAATGGAAATACTGAAAGAAGAAGCAAATACATTTGGAATGTAAGAGCTCACAAGATGTTGTGAATTGAGTGTCTCAGACTAGGGTTCAAATCCTTGCTCCAACATGGTTATCGGTGGACGACAGGCACGGTTTCTCATCCTAGCCTACTTCCCAGGGTTTTTGTGAAGATAATTTGGGGGTAGCTTATGGGTGGAAGAACAGCTCTGAGCCTCTTAGACAAAGGACAAGATTTTTAAAAAAAACCAAAGACAAAAATGGTTGCTTAAAGGACTTCATTGAGCCACTTGCTTCCTGGAGTCTCTTCTGTGGGACAGAAATATAGCCAACCATTGTAATCCACCTGCTGTTCAGGCCAAGGTGCCAGTCCTCCTTGAGGGTGCTACAAAGCCTTTTCTTCCCATAGCTTGGGTATCAGAGACTACATTTCATTACTGAAATTCCTCTTGGGTTTTGAAGTTGCCAGAGGGCTAGAAGCTCTGGCAATTAGTTCTTCATGGCTGTCTATTCCCAGAAGTTTCCGCAGCCTCAAGATCTCCTGCTTGTACCTGCAGCACAACAGCACAGTGAAAACGGTGTTAACCCAGTTCTGCTGTGGTTGCAAACCTTCCCTGCAAGGGCCTGATCAAATCCAGTGGGGAGAGAATGTAATGCAGACATTTAAATTCAGGTACCTAAGGTGGATGGAACCGCCTGAGTAATGAGGTTCCATGTGGCTACCTTTGGTGGCGAGAGACTGTGAAAGCAGAGTAGGCTTGGTAGTCTATGTGTAGGAGACAGTAGGAGGACATTGGCTGACCAAGGCCACCTGGTTCTCATGACTAGGTGGTTTCCTGGGCTATATCATTTATATCCCAACTTAATTGCCTCTAGTTTCCTCCTCCAGCCCAAGTTGTATAAGGCAATTGGAGAGATGGTACCACTGTTTTTCAGCCCAGTGGGGTCAGGTGATTGGAGGAACCAATAAGGGCCTGGCTAGCCCTATATTACTGTTTCACCAGGCTGGATTCCTAGGTTCAGGAAACTTGGCACTGAGAGGAGCTGCTGAAGAGACTCAACACCCAGAACAGGGATGGGGAAGCTGTCACTGGGAAAGCAGCCCTGGGGCTGTAAAAATATTGCCCATTCCTGCTTTGTGAAAATGTTGGAGTGGTATGATTATTAGACATGAGCGCCCCATGAAAGATTTTGACAGTTAAAGCCTCACCCAGGTGAAAAGAACTCTCACCTTACAAGGTGTTTATCCACATATTCCTGCAGTTCGGCTACCTGCTCTTCTGCCACCATCGCCCGTGTCAGCAGCTGACTCCGTTCCTTTTCGAGATCCTCCTGAGGTTGGGAGAAGGCAACCATAGAGGCAGGAAGGACAAAAAAAAGATGGGTAGGCTGGCAGATTTTAATTTTATTTGTATAGGCCACTTTTTCCACCCGTATGTTTTTAAGGTGGTGAAGGTCCTGTGTGAGTGTCTGGAGGCGGTTGGAGGATGGATGGCGGCTAATGGATTGAGGTTGAATCCTGACAAGACAGAAGCACTGTTTTGGGGGGACAGGGGGTGGGCAGGTGTGGGGGACTCCCTGATCCTGAATGGGGTAACTGTGCCCCTGAAGGACCAGGTGCGCAGCCTGGGAGTCATTTTGGACTCACAGCTGTCCATGGAGGCACAGGTCAATTCTGTATCCAGGGCGGCTGTCTACCAGCTCCACCTGGTACGCAGGCTGAGTCCCTACCTGCCCACAGACTGTCTCACCAGAGTGGTGCATGCTCTAGTTATCTCCCACTTGGACTACTGCAATGTGCTCCACGTGGGGCTACCTTTGAAGGTGACACGGAAACTACAAGTAATCCAGAATGCGGCAGCTAGACGTGACTGGGGGCGGCTGCCGAGACCACATAACACCGGTCTTGAAAGACCTACATTGGCTCCCAGTACGTTTCCAAGCACAATTCAAAGTGTTGGTGTTTACCTTTAAAGCCCTAAACGACCTCAGCCCAGTATACCTGAAGGAGCGTCTCCACCCCCATCGTTCTGCCCGGACACTGAGGTCCAGTTCCGAGGACCTTCTGGTGGTTCCCTCACTGTGAGAAGCTAAGCTACAGGGAACCAAACAGAGGGCCTTCTTGGTAGTGGCGCCCGCCCTGTAGAACGTCCTCCCATCAGATGTCAAAGAGATAAACAACTACTGTATTTTTTGCTCTATAAGACTCACTTTTTCCCTCCTAAAAAGTAAGGGGAAATGTGTGTGCGTCTTATGGAGTGAATGCAGGCTGCACAGCTATCCCAGAAGCCAGAACAGGAAGAGGGATTGCTGCTTTCAATGCACAGCAATCCCTCTTGCTGTTCTGGCTTCTGAGATTCAGAATATTTTTTTTCTTGTTTTCCTCCTCCAAAAACTAGGTGCGTCTTGTGGTCTGGTGCGTCTTATAGAGCGAAAAATACGGTACCTGACATTCAGAAGACATCTGTAGGCAGCCCTGTTCAGGGAAGTTTTTAATGTGTGACATTTTAGTGTATTTTTGGTCTTTGTTGAAGGCCGCCCAGAGTGGTTGGGGAAACCCAGTCAGATGGGCGGGGTACAAATAAATTATTATTATTATTATTATTATTATTATTATTATTAATAATTAATTAATTATATAAGGCAGCTCACAGAGTTTAAAACAATGAAACAGCACTTCCTGCTTGATATATGAGAGCAACCCATCTGCCCTGGCATTCTGCTGGCTTTTGAAGATGCCCCTTTTTACACAGGCGCTCCCTTGATATCACTGCCTTGTGTTTTTAATCACTTTGCTGCTTCAATGGGATTGTTGAATTGCCTGCTCTGATTATGGATGTTTCTCTGAATGGGATTGTTTTACTGTGTGTTTTAATTATGGATTCTTATAGTTTAATGCTTCTGTGGTTGATTTTTATACTTTCCAAGTTCTCGGATGCCTGGTATGGCATTAAGCAGTGTAAAAATTAATAAATGAAAATGAAGTAACAAGGACGGTACCAAAACCACTCTGTCCTATTAAACAGAGGTAGCCAGTGTGGAGCCCCCCAGATGCAAAGTAGATGTTCTGCCGCTTAGCTGTGCTTTGTGGCCTTGTGCTTTTGGCAGATGAATAGAACAGCACAAAGACCCAGACTGCCAAACACCCTTCAGCAGGGGTCAGCAAACTTTTTCAGCAGGGGGCTGGTCCACTGTCCCTCAGACCTTGTGGGGGGCCGGACTATATTTTTTTGGGGGGGAATGAATGAATTCCTATGCCCCACAAATAACCCAGAGATGCA
This sequence comes from Podarcis tiliguerta, assembly GCF_965153285.1. NCBI lineage: Eukaryota > Metazoa > Chordata > Lepidosauria > Squamata > Lacertidae > Podarcis > Podarcis tiliguerta. The sequence continues at coordinate 35,470,763 of NC_139547.1, forward strand.
TTTTAAATAAAAGCACACATTCTACTCATGTAAAAATACCAGGCAGGCCCCACAAATAACCCAGAGATGCATTTTAAATAAAAGGACACATTCTACCCATGTAAAAACATGCTGATTCCCAGACTGACCACGGGCCAGATTTACAAGGCGATTGGGCCGGATCCAGCCCCCGGGCCTTAGTTCTAGACTTCAGGTCTAGATTCAGGAACCATTGCTTGGCCTTTATACCAACATATCTCTGTGGTTTCAAGGGGGAATTTTTATTTGAAAATATGTGCCGTTCATAATGGATGGGATATTTCAAGTTACTTGAAAGGGGGAAAGAAAGAGCAGGTATGAATTGAAATCCATACTTAATCCTTATTGCACGCATAACTTAAATTGAGTTTTAAGTCCTGCAGGCTTCCCAAAAGCATCTGGTTGGCCACTGAGAACTGACAACCCAGTCAGATGGGCGGGGTACAAATTGTTGTATGCTGGACTAGATGGGTCATTGAACTGATCCAGCAGAATATGAATACAGTGGTACCTCAGGTTAAGTACTTAATTCGTTCCGGAGGTCCATACTTAACCTGAAACTGTTCTTAACCTGAAGCACCACTTTAGCTAATGGGGCCTCCTGCCGCCGCTGTGCCGCCAGAACACGATTTCTGTTCTCATCCTGAAGCAAAGTTCTTAACCTGAAGCACTATTTCTGGGTTAGCGGAGTCTGTAACCTGAAGCGTATGTAACCTGAAGCGTATGTAACCCGAGGTACCACTGTATAGAATATGATCTCTCTCTCTCTCTCTCTCTCACACACACACTCTCTCTCTCACACACACACACACACACAGTGTATTGACACTATTGGCTTTACTGTGTTACCAGAGTGTTTTACCTGTGTGGTTTGAGTGAACTCTCGCAGTTGTTTCCGGAGCTCAGCCCAGCCCGCCTCGTCCAGCGTGCTGAAAAGAAAAAGGAGCAAAAGGGAACTGGAAAGAGCCCTGTCAGCAAGCCATCCATTTCTTCATGTGACTCGTCAGATTCCATATGTTTTTGGTGTACAACACCCATTATCCACAGCCAGCACATCCAAACTGGCTGGGAATTGTAGCCCAAAATATCTGGAGGGGGCACCAGTATGGTATGAAATTAAGAATGTTTCCTGCAGGGCACAAGTAATTCACTATCAAGTATCATTCCTGAAAAAGACAAATGAGAACTAGATGACTGGATATCAGCATGAGATGACCTAATGTCCATCTGGAGGGCACCAGGTTGGCAAAGGCTGCTCTATCTCTTGCCCAGACCCTCAGGAGTAGCTAACATGGCGCCCTACAGATGTTGCTGCACTCCAGCTCCCATCTGCCCTAGCCAGTGTGGCTCATGGTCAGAGGGTGGATGGGTGCTAGAAGTCCAGCAATATCTGGATGGCACCATGTTGGCTGCCCCTGGTAGAACTATCTCCCCCCCCCCCAAAAAAAAGATGGTCAGATGAGCAAATATAAAGTCACGTTAACAGCCCCACATATTGCACCAGGCAAAGCATTCTATAAAACAATGGGCTCCGGCTGGTGAGAAAGGGAGGGACAGAAGCCCTGGAATGCAACTCTTCCATTTATGTATTTGCAAATTCCATTACTATGCTTCTGGGTAAATCCACTTATTTCACTGGGGTGGCTTAAATCGTGAGGATAGGTGATCTAATTGCGAGGAAGTATGCAGGCAAGCCGTGGGAAAGTTCTTCGTAGCCCGTCCGGGGACTGCATAAGCAAAATATAGGTCACATTTGATGTTCGGGGAGTTCTGACTGTATAGAAAGGATGGTATGAACGGAGGAATGCATTGTGTGCCGGTTAACGTAGAAATTTGTTTAGGGCTGCAAGATCTCCCTCTAGAGGTCATGTTAGCTGCTGTAAACTCAGGAGAAAGGAAGTGGATTTCTCTCGCCTGCATCTCAGCATACCAAAGTCCATTACACTATGTGGATGTGGTATTATGTTTCATTATGCGGATGTGGTGTTTTCTGCTACTATGTTATGTTTCATGATGTGGATGTGTGGTTGTGGTATTAAAGGTAAAGGTACCCCTGCCCGTACGGGCCAGTCTTGACAGACTCTAGGGTTGTGCGCTCAGCTCACTCTAAAGGCCGGGAGCCAGTGCTGTCCGAAGACACTTCCGGGTCACGTGGCCAGCGTGACAAGCTGCATCTGGCGAGCCAGCACAGCACACGGAACGCCGTTGTGGTATTATGCTATGTCAATGTGGTGTAACATTGATGGAATCCAAGAATATTTGGAGGGTTGCATATTCCCCAGCCCTGATGTACAGTAAGAAACAGTACTTACTGCGGAGGTGATGTCCCTGAGCCAGCATTTTGACTTAACTTTACCTGTAAGGGAAAGCAGGGGGGAAGGTGATGATTTGATCAAAACTTCCATTTTGGGGGCATGGGGTCTTTTTCAGTTTGAGGGCCACATTCTCTTCTGCACAACCTTCCTGGGGCCACATGCCACTGAGCGGCAGAACCGTGAATATCAATGTCACCTTTGTACAGAAGGCTAGTTTCTAAACAAACTCACCCACCCTTCTCCATACAAGCAACGGGCTTTATCAGAGTTCAGGGACAGACAGTGGGGGGGAAAGGAAGGTTGTTATGTACTGAGTTGAATAGGATCCAAAATGCAGCAGTCTGACTGGTCAGTCTGATTGGTCCTAGAACAACAGGATCCAAAATGCAGCAGTCTGATTGGTCCTAGAACAATAGGATTCAGAATGCAGCAGTCTGATTGGTCCTAGAACAATGCAGCAGTATGATTGGTCTGCAGGAACCACCCAATCCAGCTCCAGGTGGAAGTGAATCCACAACCTGATTGGCCTACAGGAGAATCCCGGAATTAGCCAATCACATGCAGCCCATTGTGTAAATAATGTATATAAAGCAGATATTGTGGGGAAAACTTCCATTCCTTCTCACCACTATGAGCTGAATAAAGAGCATGAAATCCACTCTCGACTCCGAGTATATTTCAAAAGTATAATACTGCAGGGCTGGTGAGTGGGTGTGGCCTGGGGAAAGAGGGCATGGCCAGGGCCCCAGGGCCAAACAGAGAGGCTCCTCCATTAGAAGGGCCCAGCATCCAGGGAACAAAGTCCACCCCTGTTCACCTTCATCTGCAGTTCATGCAGTTGGCCCTCCAAGCTGGCTTTATCCTCCCGCAGCCGGTTCAGCTCCTGAGAGGTGCTCGTCAGCAGCTCGGCGTCTGTGATGGTGAAATGGTGTTCTGGTGGGCCAGGATCCAGATCGTGGCTGCCCAGCGACCGAATCTGTTCACGCTGCATCCTGCAAACAGAGAGGTTACAGATCAGCCCTTAGGCATGGCAAAGAAGTGGATTTGCCAATCATATATTCACAGTGATACGCAGCACAAGTGCGCATGCACACACCACCTTAAAGTCCTCAGCAAGTTTCAATGTACGTTTGCATAAGCCAGAGAGCCCACTTCATTAGACGCATCAAAGACAGCTTCCATGTGCATTGAGATGAACTGATGAATCGACTCTTAGGGAGGCGCAACCACCGAAAAGGATGGAGCCACAGATCAAGCCACTGTAGGATTTAACTGCCAGTACTATGGGGATTCCCTCAGTTCCAGACACTGTAATATTCATTATAGAATTATTGAAGTTGCGTGTGAAGGTTGGAATGTGAAGGTTGTGTTTGCAAGAAAACATGAGAGAAGGACGGAACAACACGTTCGCAGGAGATATTGCTATAAGGAAGCAGGAGGGAGGAGAAGAGAACAGTTTTGATGTCTCACAATGAAACCCAGTAGACTTTAGTAGAAGGAAATATTGCCATTTATAGACAGAACTGTCCCTTTGTTGGTAACTATAAACGCATGTGCTGTTCTCATATTTGGTGTTTCAGTGCCTAAATAAAGATCCTGTTTTACTGACAATTGGTGTCTGGATTCTACTGTCTAACTTTCTGCACTAGGGGATTGCCTCTTGCCAGGGATAGGATTTAACCACCGGCACCAGGGGATTTAGGGATGCGGGTGGCGCTGTGGGTTCAACCACAGAGCCTAGGAATTGCTGATCAGAAGGTCAGCGGTTCGAATCCCCGCGACGGGGTGAGCTCCCATTGCTCGGTCCCTGCTCCTGCCAACCTAGCAGTTCGAAAGCACGTCAAAGTGCAAGTAGATAAATAGGTACCGCTCCGGCGGGAAGGTAAACGGCGTTTCCGTGTGCTGTTCTGGTTCGCCAGAAGCGGCTTAGTCATGCTGGCCACATGACCCGGAAGCTGTACACCGGCTCCCTCGGCCAGTAAAGTGAGATGAGCGCCGCAACCCCAGAGTCGGCCACGACTGGACCTAATGGTCAGGGGTCCCTTTACCTTTACTAGGGGATTTGCCTATGCTATGGCCACTGCAGGAATAACTGCCGGTGCTAGCGGGATTGCTGCCTTGCAATGTGGCCTCTCCCCTACCTGTACGCAATGAGCAGGCCCTCGTGCCTCTTGACCAAGTTCTGCAGGCGTTTCTTGTAGCCGCGCGTGGCTTTGGCCAGCTGTTCCTCCCTAGACTTGTACGAAGCCCGGATGTCCTGCAGCATGCCATCCACAAAGCGCTTCATGTGAGCTGGTTTGAAGGTCCCTTTTGCTGCAGTGGCAACTGACTTGCTGTCCATGTGCTCCTTGAAACACAGACACACAGAGACAGTCTCATATGTTAGCTCAGTACAGGAGCGGGGAATCTTTTTTCAGACCAAACGCCACAGTCCCTTCTGGACAACCTTCCAGGTGACACATTACCCTGGTGGGCGGGACCAGAGGCAGAAGTGGGTGGAGCAACACATGCAAATTCAGGGTTTATGGACACATTCCAGCCAGGCAAAAGCACTCAAAGAAGGTGCATAGCAGAGCTGGTAAGGGCTGTGGCTTTGGAGGCAAATAGAGAGTCCACTGGCTCCTCCAGACCTGAGGGTTCCCCATTCATGGCCCATTTATTTTGAAACTGGGAATGGGAGCACACTAAAGTGTTGTGAGGAATCCAGTCTCCAGTGACCCTAAAGAATCCAGGCACAGGAAAGGTTTCCCATTGTCTCTTCCTGATTTCCTGGTCCGGGCTTGCCCTCTTCCAAGCTCCATAATTCTGCCACTATCCTGGCTGGGATTGGAAGTCAGGAAACTGCCTTATGCCGGGTCAGATGGCTTGGCCATCAAAGCCCAGCACTGCTTGGACCACCACCAGCTGCTCTGAGATTTGGTGGAGAAGATCCAGGCTCTGGCACATCTGCCACCCACCCACCCAAAAGGGAACTGCTCACCGCCAGATCTGTGATGTACTGAAGGAGCCGCGACCTGTATTCCTCGTTCAATTCCTTCAGCTGCAGCTGAAGCCGGGAATTTTCTGCCTCCACTTCTTGGAGCTGGCTTTGGGATGAGAGTAATACCTGCAGGCAAAATGGCACACAATCTTGTTGAAATATGAGATGCCATCATCTGTATTGGCATTCTGCCGGCTTTTGAGGTTGCACCTATTTACACAGGCGTTCTCTTGACCCAAGCCTCCTGTTTCAACTGCTGTGCTGTTGTTTGAATGGATTGTTTTATTATGTACTAGTAGACCAGTGCCTAGTGTTGTTCAGGAATAATATGAAACCAAAAAAGTCAATTCAGTTTTGAGCGGTTCTGTCCGCCATCTTGGCATCCAGTTGTATCCAAACCTAGATGAAAACCTGCTCCTTGCTCTCAGGAACCATCATACAAAATTTCCTTACGGTGTCCTAAGAAGTGTCCCAATGCACAGCAAACAAACAAATTCCCAAAATCTATAGTAGATTTTCATTAGGGATGTTTATGTTTTAATGGGGTTGCTTGAGTGTATAGACAGTGTAATTATTACGGGTGTTTGCATTTTAACATTTGTGTAAATTAGTTTTAATATTTTGCAAACTGCTTAGAAGCTTCCTTTGGCAATCAAGCGGCATATAAATTAATAAGTAAGAACAGAACATGTGTATATTAGAAAACAGTGCCCTGCAATGCCGAGGGATTTTCACAAGGCCTGTTTAAAAACAAATAAATCAAAAACTGATGAGGAAATGTGGCAAACTGAACTGAAGGTTGGGACAAAATGAGAAATTGAGAGAAGTCAAAAGCGACAGATTAATCCCTCCCTTGAGGGAGGAGGATTTGTGAACGAGAAGGTAAGAGGACAAGGAAGGAGAAAGCTTCTAAATTCAGCTCATCTCATTTTTCATTTGTTACTCTGTTTCCTGAATTTGTTATTATACTGGCTTTAGATGTTTTCCATATGTGTACACAGCATTGCACTGCATGTGGAATAAGTTTCTGATGTCAAGGAGCATTAAATCTGCCACCCACAATCTGAAGTGGTGCAAGCTACTGGCAGATCATCTGTCCAAAAGCATCACACCTGCAATCTGTAAATTAAGAGCCCATTCTGTAAACTAGAAGTCCGCTCCACACTTGTAAGGATCCTTCAGTGTGACAGCACCTTCCCACTGGAACTCATTGGCATTTGGCAAGCAACTTCGTTGTATTAACTATGCGTTTGAGGATGTTGCGTGAAACTGCTTTTAGGTTCCCAAACTTCAATAGCCTCTTCAGAATTTAAAGACTGTAGGAGTTCATATGGATGTGCAAATCTTTCAATTTTTGTTTCTCCCCCCCCCCCAGTCTTCAGCTTTCCACATTTCCACCTAAATTTGTCATTATTTTTTTTAACCCTCATGAAAATCCATCAGCCTTTTAGTGCAAGTTTCTCCAAACGTATACATGCCATTTTACTCAACCTGCACATTTTTGCAAAGCAGTGTTCCCCAAGAGAATGCATTTTTATATGTCCTTTTCAACAATATGCGCACACTTTGCCCAAATATTTGCATTCTTCATACACATTACTTGGCTGGAGAACGGCATTGCAAAATGTGGAGAAGTGCCCATTTTGAAGGACGACTGTTTTCTTTGGCTGCCATATTGCTTTCAGAAAGTGCAAATGAGGTCGACGGGCCTTGAAATGTGAATGGAACTTCTCCCCCATCCCTAGTGATCCATAAATCCTGCTGACGGTGCAGTTCAGCTGTGACTTCCAAGGTTTTCTTACCACCGACTGTTCCGCCAGCTTGTGCTGCGTGTTCCGGATCGCCTTCTTGGCCTCCTGCAGCTCCTTGCCCTGGGTCACCCTGCAGAGACAAGGAGCGGTGCGGCAGAATACCAATGCAAGTTTGCGGAGAATATAACCCTCTGATTCGCTCAGGGGGTGGGGGCAGTGGTGTAGCGTGGGGGGTGCAGGGGGGCCGGCCACACCGGGCGCAACATCTGGGGGAAGAGCTCGCACTCGCAGCTCTCTGCCCCTACCTGGTTAGGGGGCGCAAATTACTTGCCTTGCCCTGGGTGCTGACAACCCACGCTACGCCACTGGGTGGGGGTGGGGGGCTAGGCTGGGCACTCGTACTCACACTCTCTCCTCTAACTTCTGCTGCTGTGAGTTGTACATTTCTTTCATCTTTTCAATCTGGGCAGTGATGTGATCCTGGTTTCCAAAAAGCTTGGAGGTGGGAGAAGAACAGAAGAAGCGGTTAGTTACATACAGTGGTACCTCGGGTTACATACGCTTCAGGTTACAGACTACACTAACCCAGAAATAGTAACTCAGGTTAAGAACTTTGCTTCAGGGTGAGAACAGAAATCGTGCAACGGCAGCAGGAGGCCCCATTAACTAAAGTGGTGCTTCAGGTTAAGAACATTTTCAGATTAAGACCAGACCTCCAGAATGAATTAAGTTCTTAACCCAAGGTACCACTGTATTGAGAACATAAGAAGTGCCTGCTGGATCAGGCCAATGACCCACCCAATTCAGCATCCTATTCTCCCAGTTGTCAGCCAGTTGCTTGTAGGAAACTCTCAAGCAGGAGCTGAGTGCAAAAGCACTCTTCCTTTCTGTTGTTTCAAGCAACTGGTACAGTGGTACCTCGGGTTAAGAACTGAATTCGTTCCGGAGGTCTGTTCTTAACCTGAAACTGTTCTTAACCTGAGGTACCACTTTAGCCAATGGGGCCTCCCACTGCCGCCACGCTGCCAGAGCATGATTTCTGTTCTCATCCTGAAGCAAAGTTCTTAACCCGAGGTAATATTTCTGGGTTAGTGGAGTCTGTAACCTGAAGCGTCTGTAACCTGAAGCGTCTGTAACCCGAGGTACCACTGTATTCAGAAGCATTACTGCTTCCAACTGGAAGCAGAGCACAGCCATTTTGACTAGTATCCACTGATAGCCTTTGTCCTTCACAAATTTGTCCTATCCTCTTTTAAAGCCATCTAAGTCGATGACCAGCACTGCCACCTGCGGGAGCAAGTTCCAGAGTTTAGCCATGCACTTTGTGAAGAAGGACTTTTTGAAAACCTGTTTCTGAATCTTTCAACATGCAGCTTCATTGGATGACCATGAATTGTAGTGTTGTGAGAGGGGGAGAATTATTACTTTTTATCCAAATCCAGGGCAGGTCACCCCAGATATCTTTTCTGAGGGGGGTGACATATGGCATGCCGCCCACCCACGACTACCAAGCCTACCCTGACTCCGAGCCATCGGGGGAAAGGGGGGAGCTGTGCTGCTTTGTTAGCAGCATTCCCCCCCTTCCCCCTTCGTTTTGACAGCTGGGGGAGGCTTGGGAGTCGCAGCGGGCAGAGGGCCGAATGCCTGCCATCGGTGGCTCGCTCCGCCCCTGGCTGCAGGGCATGCACACCAATCCGTGCCGTGCACCTGAGCGGCTATCCCGTGCCTGGGAGGGCACCCTCCACACTACGTCCCCTTTGGGAGCGGTCCCTTCCTGGGAAGCACGGGCATAAGCTCCACTGCTGTCCAAATCTAAAGTTCAGCTCTGCACATTTCCATATAACAATAACACTCAATCACTCATTCATTCATTCATTTTAAAAGTCCTCATGAGAATTCCAGTGAATTTAGGTGCAGATTTCTTTTCTAATGTACAGTGGTACCTTGGTTGTCGAACTTAATCCGTTCCGGGAGTCTGTTTGACTCCTGGAACCGTTCAAAAACCAAGGCACGGCTTCCAATTGGCTGCAGGAGCAAACTGATTTGAATTTCTATCAGGCACCAAAATGCTTTGCCTGGCATCCCGCCCTCCCTCGCGCCTCTCTTCAGAGCACAGCACAATCACCATCGCACACTCACACTTCTCTCCAGTTTCTGCCGTTCATGTTCGGAAGCCACCACCTCTTCTGGCTATGGCAAGAAGGCACAGAAGACAGAACGCATTAGATTTCTGCATACGAAAGAGATAAGGGCATCAGAAGATCCAGCTGCATCAGACCAAAGCCCCGTCTAGTGCAGGGCTCTGTTCTTGCAGTGACAAACAGCAAGGAGAGCAGGATCGCATGCTATCATGAACACACAATAAAAAGCACATGGAGGGTCCCTGAGATGGCCACAAATGCATACCTTCACTTTGCGGGCAGAGAGACGGTGGACCAAGGCTCGCACCCTTTCCAACTCCACAGAATCCTTGTTGTTTTGAGCTTGGGACTTGGGGCTGTTGCCTCGGGCATTGGCCAAGTTCAGTAACTCTCTGCTAAGCTCTTCATTCTTAGCGACCTACAAAGCAAAGCAGGTAAGTGTGTTATGGAGGTGCAGGCCATCCCTTGGGTTGGAAGCCAGCTATTACGAGCTGACCAGTTATCAATTTCTACGTGTTAGAAGTTCAAGGAGCTGTTTTGGGTGTATAAAACCCTTTACAGCCTCTACAACCATCACTACGTAGTGCCCTCCATATGTTTTTGGACTACAGTTCCCATCAGCATGGCCCAACCATGGATGATGGGAGTTGTAGTCCAAAACATCTAGATTGCACAAGGATGAAGAAGGTTTCCGCGGAAGATGAGCGGCCCATACTTCCTGTTCGTGTTCCTTGCCCAGTGCAAGATAATTGCTCTTCAGAACAAGATATTCGTCTGCCAGCTCCTTGCGGTTGGTCTCTAGGGCACTCAAGCGCTCTTGTAAGGCATCGCGCTCCCCAGTGGTCTTCTCATCATGGAGCTCCACCTCCAGAATACGGCTCTCGAGGGTCAGGATCTGGGAAAGCAAATTACAGCGAGGGAAATGTATGCAACTGTCATAACAAAGCTTAGGGAGAGGGGAGATTTGTAAAGATCATTGCCTTTGATGCTCAGCATAGCTGGCGTTTTTTTTTGCAAATGGTTTTACATTTAGAAACCACTTAGAGGCCATTTTGGGAATTCAGCGGTGTATAAATTAAATGAAGATGACGATGGCAGATTTTGTGTGGCTTTTATATTTAAAGATAAATATACTGAAACAAATGCAGATTCATTTTATAATATTCACATATCCAGCCATATCTGATTTGTCCTAGAACTCTGGCATAAGAAATATATATACATACTCAAGGACCGTTATTTCCCGTCCTGTTTTATGTAACAATTGTCTATCAATCAGTTGAGACTCCCTATCACTGAACTTGTACTTTCTAGAGCACAGCAAGATCTTACTTATGTTCTAAAGACTTTTTTGGGGGGGAAGAGAATTTGAGGGGTCTTTAGAATAAATGTGAACAGGATTGTCTAGGAAGATGCCTTATGTTGAATCAGACCACTGATCCATCATGCCCAGTATAGTCTACACTGACTGGCAGCATTCCTAGCTGCCCTACCTGCCCTGTCCCTCTTAGCCAACCCCAGTGGGCCATTCTGGGCCAGCCCTGCTCTTCAGAGTGACCCTTGGAGCCAATCCTCAGTGGCTGACTCACCTCCTTTCCCTCTGATTGGCTCCAATCAGCACAAAGGGTGAGGAGGCTCAGTTTCATAGGCTCAAAAGCTCCCCTGTCATGCTGATTGGATGGCTTTAGGAAGCTGCTGCAGAAATGGTAACAGGTCTTCAATCCCCTGGGACCCTGGACTACTATAGCTCATCCCAGCTTCTGCATCTGGTTCTACTAAGCCTTGTCCCTGGTTCCAATGCAAAGAATCTTGGGCACCGTCATGCGGTGAGACGATAAAGAAAATGATGGGTTGGGAGTCCACGAACTTTCACTTAACGTAGGCCCATGGAAATGAATAAACATGACAAAAAGTTATGTCAATTACCAGATTCTTCAGTTCAAAGGTTTCTGCTTCGTGACGCTCTCTCATTTTGTTGGTCTCAATCTGGAAATCAACGAAGTCCTTGGAAATCTGAGAGGACAGCAACATAAGAACATTCGGAGATGCTTAAAAATGGATTCAAACCAGCGTGCACAAGAGCATGCACGTACAGTGGTACCTCAGGATGCAAATGGGGTCCGTTCCAGAGCCCCGTTCACATCCTGAAGCAAATGCAACCCGCGACTGCACATGTGCGGGTCGTGATTAGCTGCTTCCGTGCATGCGTGTGACGTCATTTTGACCATCTGCGCCTGCACGAGCGACGAAACCCGGAAGTAACATGCTCTGTTACTTCCGGGTCGCCGCAGAACGCAACCCAAAAGGGCTCAACCTGAAGCGTATTCAACCCGAGGTATGACTGTAATGGGAAGTGAGAAGGGGAAGGGCACTTTTAATAAACTCTGTTCCAAAGGGAATTATTGTGAAAATAAGAAATATTTAGGGACAGACACCAAATTTTGTCCTCGCTCAGGGCACCATATTACAAAAGTCCACCCCTGTCTGCACTGCTTTTAGATTTTTTTGGAATTGTTTTTAGAGTGTTTCTATCTGTTTTATAATTTTGGGGGGTTTTTTGTTTTTAACTAGGATTTTTGTTTGCTGCCCTCCTTGGGGATGAAAAGCAGTGTGTAAATACAAAAAATACAAAAAAATACAGCATTTAGGGTCTGAGAGTCACTGTTTTCTCACCCCGGATTTACAAAGAAAGCCTGGTCTACCTCGCAAGGCTGCCATAACCATGACTAAGGCACCGTGTGTGAAGCATTTTGAACAAATGGATGTAATCGGGAGAGAAGCAATGTGTTATTAATTGTCTCTGTGCAGCAGGGACCTTGCCCTATGCCTCACCTTGAGTTTCTCCTCTTCACTATGTACCAGTCTTGATGACAAGTCGGTTTTGGAGCCAGCCACCTGCCCCATTTTCTCCTGCAGCTCCCCAAGTTTGGCGCAGAGCCTCTCGTTCCTGTCTTGCAGCTGAACCTGCATGAATGGCAGGAAAACATATTCAGCCCATGAAATTCAGACTAGGCACAACAGGCAAATTGGTCCAATTCAATTTATCTCATTTCCCCATATTTCAAATCTTAAATTCAATTTCCTTATCAGTTTGTTTGGCGACGAGGAGTCCTTATGAAAATTCATCCGTATTTTAGTACCAAATTGTCCTAATAAATACATTTTTGTGTGTCGTTTGCCTAATATACACTTTTTAAAAAACAACAACACAACAACCCCTTCCCCCCTAATATACTGCATTTTGTATTATTATTATTATTATTATTATTATTATTTCTACTGTGTTTGTAAGTCACTTTGAGCAATGTTTATGAGTAAATAGAGAAATAATCATAAATATTGAATAATAAATAATGATATTGAATAATAATAATAATAATAAGTTGTAGTCCAATAAGGACTAAAGAGGTTCAGTAGCCATCTCAGAGGTTGGATGGCCATCTGTCATGGGTGCTTTTTAGCTGTGATTTGTGCATTGCTGGGGGTTGAGCTAGATGACCCTTGAGGTCCCTTCCAATTCTTCAATTCTGTGAGTCTCTGATTCTAAGGCACCAGGTGGGAAAAGGTGGAGGCTATGGGGAGCAGGAAGGCAGCAGAAGACTTCCTTGAAACGAAACACTTACGTTTTCATTGCTGAGGCGCTGAACTTGCTCTCGGAAGGTAGTAAGACGGCTGCTCTCAGTCTCATTCCCAAAGTCCATGCGGTCCAAGAGTTGGTGATGGAGGGTTTGGAGCTTCAGCTGCAAGAGGAGAAAACCCAGATGAAAGCAAAAAGGAGTGTATCTGAAAGACAATGTATTTGCCCATTGATCTTGCCTACGTAGGAAAGGGTTGCTATCAACTCAGGTTGCTAATGGGTGTGGCTTTCACCTTAACAAGGTGGAGCAAATGAGAGGCTCAGTGTTATTTGTGATTATTATTTGATCGGAGGAGGCCTTGGTCAATTCCTTGTTATAATCCAGCAGTCTTGAATGTGTGCTACTTATAGAGGGGGATCATAGACATAAAATCCACACAGAAACACATCACTGCTTGTTTTAACTTGCTTGTGGGAACAACTCAAGAGGCTGTGAAAGAAGGAAGGTTAACAACAGAAAGAATTAGAGGAACCATCGCAAGTGACTCTGAAAAGCAGTAGAAGTATGAGATGATCAGAACCCTCCGAACTTGAAGTATGGGAAGTCCTATTAAAAATTTATAATTTGGCAGAATATTCAGATTATTTGATATGTATATGTATAATTTGGAATATTTAATGTGATTTGATTGGATTGTTAAAGTGGAAAATTTAATAAAAATGATTTTTTTAAAAAAGAAAAGAATGTGTGCCATGTGCTGAATTTGGCACTACAGTGGTACCTCAGGTTACATACACTTCAGGTTACAGACTCCGCTAACCCAGAAATAGTGCTTCAGGTTAAGAACTTTGCTTCAGGATGAGAACAAAAATCGTGCTCTTGCGGCGCGGCGGCAGCGGGAGGCCCCATTAGCTAAAGTGGTGTTTCAGGTTAAGAACAGTTTCAGGTTAAGAACGGACCTCTGGAACGAATTAAGTACTTAACCCGAGGTACCACTGTAGTACCATTTTTTTCATCCTGGTGGGAAGAAATATCTCCTTTCCATTTCTACTTAGGTGGGTTTCATCTCATTCATTTATGATGCAATATTCATTTAAAGGTCCAGGTAGCCTTCAAACAATGCGCAGGGAACCATGAATGAGTTTGTGCAGGGGGTGGGGGAACTTTTGCAGCCCGAGGTCCTTCATCATCAACTGGGGTGGGGCGGGGGGGGCATATATGCCAGGGGTGGGCAACGTCAGAGACCAAAAAGTGATCAATGGTTGTAACCTTTTGCACTGTAGGCTACATTCCAGCCAGACAAAAGACGGATGCAGGACAGTAAGCAAGAACACTTAACCCAGTTCAAGACATAGATTGTTGTTAGGCTGGAAGTAAATGCAACCTGACCCCTAGGATCTCTCATCTGTACACAATCCCCTTTGAGCAGAATGGTCTAGACTGCTTATTCTTTGCTTTGGGTACCAGTGATGGTGGCACAGTGGTAGGCAGACAGGTCTGAACCACAATACGAAACCTGCTGTAAAGTTCATCCACTCAAGAGCGTCTGAAAGTAGTCTTCTCTCTGACATGACTTCAAGCGGAGATGGCTCTACCACTGGTCAGAGTGAGGCAGCCACCTCAAGCACCTGATTTTTATGTGCCAGCAAGGGTAAGCAAAATTCTGGTTATTTCCTTTATTACTTTATTGTTGTTGTTCCTCTCTCTGGCTTTTTACTGCCAGGGAGAGGGACGTATGGGCTTTTCTGCCTTAGCTGACAAATTATTATTATTACGATGATGACTATTTTACCAATCTATGCAATTTCCCCAAAGGAATGGACAATAAAAACAGCAAAAAAATAAAATAAAAATATGACAGATGCATTAAACCACACAAAATAGAGGCCAGCTCTACCATTAGGCAGAGTTTAGCAGCTGCTTCAAGCATCAGGCACTGAGTGGACAGAGGTGCATGTGTCAATTTGCCATGGTGGTTGCCCTTGCACCGGCTAAGCCAGACTGCTGCTTTCAAGTGGAGTGGACAATGTTGAAGTAAAATTTGCATTTGTTGCTCTTCCTGCTTCTGACTTTGGGCCTGCTGACGCTAGCATGTGGCCCCCAGAGGAAGGAGCGTCTCCACCCCCATCGTTCTGCTGGGATGCTGAGGTCCAGCACTGAGGGCCTTCTGGTCGTTCCCTCACTGCGAGAAGCAGACTACAGGGAACCAGGCAGAGGGCCTTCTTGGTAGTGGCGCCCGCCCTGCAGAACGCCCTCCCATCAGATGTCAAAGAGATAAACAACTACCTGACATTTAGAAGACATCTGAAGGCAGCTCTGTTTAGGGAAGTTTTTAATGTGTGACATTTTAATGTATTTTTAATCTTTGTTGGAAGCCGCCCAGAGTGGCTGGGGAAACCCAGCCAGATGGGTGGGGTACAAATAAATGATGATGATGATGATGATGATGATGCAGAAGGGGACTGAAACAGGTTCCCCACCCTTGGTATACTGCATGGAGAGTACCATCTTGTCCTTGGACAACATTAAGCTGCCTTTACTATTCATCTTAAGTGGGAAAATACCTTGGCCCTAGGGGGACATTCCAGGGGGAAAAAACTTTACCACTTTGGTTCTGGCCCTGGGAGAAGCTGGAAACTTGTTTGTGAACTGTCTCTGCCTGATAGCGAGGTCTATTATACTAATAACCACAAGAGAGCAGTGGAGAGTTTTGCATGCTAACAGCATATCTTTAAAGGCGTAGCATGCTGCCCCAGAGGATTGATCCGGTAGGAAGTGAATGCAGAGATAGACAGCCATTCAGAACAAGCGAGGATTTTCCTTATCGTGTGCATTGTCAACTATGGAAGCAGCAGCCTCAAGATGTGATGACTGGCTCAAATGGCTTTAAAAGATCATTTAAAGCACATGGCTTCCCCCAAATAATCCCAGAACCTGCAGTTTGTTAAGGATGCTGGGAACTCTAGCACTTTGAGAAAGTAAGTTACAGTTCCCAGAATTCTTTTAGGGAAGTGGCACAATAGGGCTTGAAATGTATTGTGTGGATGTGACCCAATTCTTGGAGGGAGCTTATTAGCCACAATAGCAAAGCAGTGTCTCCAAATCCAGTATACCTTTGTCTGTCATATACTGGGGGAACTTAGGGATGCGGGTGGCGCTGTGGTCTAAACCAGGCATCCCCAAACTGGGCCCTCCAGATGTTTTGATACTACAACTCCCATCATCCCTAGCTAACAGCACCAGTGGTCAGGGATGATGGGAATTGTAGTCCCAAAAACATCTGGAGGGCCGAGTTTGGGGGTGCCTGGTCTAAACCACTGAGCCTCTGGGTTTGCCAATCAGAAGGCTGATTGTTCAAATCCCCGCGACAGGGTGAGCTCCCATTGCTTTGTCCTAGCTCCTGCTAACCTAGCAGTTCGAAAGCACCCCAGTGCAAGTAGATAAATAGGTACCGCCACGGCAGTAAGCCAAACGGTGTTTCCATGTGGTCTGGTTTCCGTCATGGTGTTCCATTGCACCAGAAGCGGTTTAGTCATGTTGGTCACATGACCCGGAAAGCTGTCTGTGGACAAACGCTGGCTCCCTCGGCCTGAAAGTGAGATGAGCACCACAACCTGATAATCACATTTGACTGGACTTAACCATCCAGGGGTCCTTTACCTTATTACTGGGATAGCTGAATTGTGGATTAGTTATTGGACCTGGACTGGGTGACCAGGCACATTTGTACATTTTGTAATTTGATAAGCTATGGAACTTTGCTGTTTTGATCTTTTCTTTTTATTTAACAAAAAATAATAATTCTGTGGTATTTTATATACTGTGACTTTATTGTTATTTTTAACTGAAAATGGTCTAATAATAGTTATCGCCATCATTTGGTTTCCTGTTTAATTATTATTAGCTCATTTTGAGAGTTGATTTTAGCATGCAGCTATATTAACCAGCTTCATTTCTGAAATATACTCGGAGTCCTGTAGTGATTTCATGCTCCTTATTGCAGCTTGTAAAACAGTGAGTTTAATTGCGGCCCCCCCCCCCAACCTCAGGCTTTTATATACATTATTTACAAAATGAGTCCCGTCTGATTGGCTGATTCTGCTTCCCTCCTGGAGCCTGATTGGTCTTTTCCTACAGGCCAATCAATTGTTGCATTCTACGATCCTACCAGCCTAATAGGCTGATTAACTTCCTCCTGGAGCCTGATTGGTCTTCTCCTGTTAGCCAATCAGTTGTTGCATTCTAGGATCCTACTTGCCTATTGTTCTAGGATCCAAGCTTAGTACATAACAATTTCCACATAACCGCTGCCCCTGGAGACCTAGCAAACAGCCATCCAGCATTTTGGCTCTTGCTGTATCCCTCCAAAACTTCTTCCAGGCTGCCATGGTGTTGTTTGTCTGGAGGAGGTGTAGAGAAGTGCTGGGGAGGGGTGCCTACCTGCCTCTCTTACTATGTTGAGGCACTCTTTAGAACAGATGTAAAACTGGGGTCTAAATGAGATCTCTGGTCAATCGGCAGTCAAATGAGAAGGTTCTGCGACACCCTTTCGTTTAACAATAGGAAGAACAAAATTACATTTTCCACCCAAATGACGTTGTGGAAATGAAGGAAGTCAACATGGAATGGCTGCTTGGGTGAAAGGGCTGTGAGTTCAGTTCAGTTCTGGGACTGAAAGCAAATCCCCAGATTTGGAAAAGGCTCAGAGAAGGGATAGGCAAATCTGTCAATTTTTGCTTCTCATTTTTCCAATCTTTTCCACTTTAGTTCTCCACACCAGTTTGCAGATATATTTTTTTAAAGTCCTCATCAAAATTTGTCAGTACGGTGCATACAATATAGGGCAAAGTGTACATAGAAATGCAATACAGTGGTACCTCGGGTTAAGTACTTAATTCGTTCTGGAGGTCCGTTCTTAACCTGAAACTGTTCTTAACCTGAGGTACCACTTTAGCTAATGGGGCCTCCCACTGCCGCCGCACCACCACCATGCAATTTCTTTTCTCATCCTGAAGCAAAGTTCTTAACCCGAGGTACCGGTATTTGTTATGTACTGAAGTTCTCACCCTGGGCCAGCAGGGGGATACTGTAGATAGTTCAGGTCCACATATGCAAATAAGGAATCGAAAGTGACATTCAGTGATTGGATAGTTACAGCGTTCTAGTGGAGCTCTATATAAGCAGGCTGGCTGAACCCTTCAGTTCAGTTCTGTTCTGGCCTGTGAATAAACAAGAGTTTTTGGAAGAATCTCTGTGTCATCTGATATGTTCACCCACAACTTAACAGTATTATTTCTGGGTTAGCGGAGTCTGTAACCTGAAGCGCCTGTAACCCGAAGCGTCTGTAACCCGCAGTACCACTGTGTTTCCCTGCAAGTTACTCCTAGGAAGGACTTCCTGACAGTAAGAGCTGTTCAACAGTGGAACCGACTACCTTAGAAGGTGGAAGAATCTCTTTCATTGAAGGTTTTTAAACAGAGGTTGGATGGTTATCTGTCAGGGATCCTTTAGCTGTGATTCCTGCATTGTAGTTGTTCTACATGACCCTTTGTGTTCTTTCCAACTCTACAGTTCTATGACTCTAAAGCCACTCCCGATATCAAGAGGGGGTGGGGTTGCGGGCACTCGTCCCGCGACTGCAGTCTCGCGGGGCTGGGAAGCCCCGCGGGAGTCAGGGGATTCCCTAGGCTCATTAGTATGTACCTCCCCCGGGGCCAGCCAATCAGCTGGCGTGAGGGGCGGGCCTGCCAGGGGTAATTTAAGGTCAGGGCACCCCCGGCTCGCCCCTTTTCTCCTCTCACCTGGCACCAGGTAGTTTTTCGGCTCCAGGTGTACTTCGGCTTCCTTTTGTTTTGGCTCCAGAAACTCCTTGGTTCCTTCGATCCCTCCGTATCAGCGTAGATCGCACGGCCGGCGCGGGGGATTTTTTCCACGTTTTTCTCCAGCACATTCCGGGATTCGATCGCTGCCGTCACCACCCAGGACCAGTCCCACAGCCGTGCGAGGGCTGCCCAGGAGGGCAACATCCGTCGCTTTCCTAGCTTGCGGTTGCAAATCGACCGCTTGAGCGCAGCAGCGACGGCAGCCTCCTACGGACTCGAGGGCTACAGCGGTATCAGGATCAAGCGTGTGTGAGCTGCTTCCGCGCTCACAGAGGTCCTTTCTTGTATATTTGGTTATTCTACTTAATTTAATCCTGTAGCGCAATCGCGCTCCCCGCAGGCGCGGGGATTGCTGTGGTTTGGTTGTGTGTTGGTGGCTGTTTGCCATCGTGGTTGGCGGCGGCATTTGGTTCACGCGTTCACTGCATCCGTAATATCTCCTCTCTGTGAGCGCGCAGTGGTGCGGTTGCCTTAGCTTATAGTTCCCCGGCAACAGCCCTCCCGGTCGCCAATTCGGGTGACCACGTGATCACGTCCGGCGGCCATCTTGGTAGAGGCATTGGGCGCCGCCATTTTGGAAGTGCCTCTTGAGACCTCCGGCGGCCATTTTGGGTGAGGGCGAGGCAGCGCCGGCCTAGCATTAACGGCCGCGTTGGGTGCCAGCCCAGTAGCGCTCCCCATTCCCCGCTAGTAATCGCAACTACTAATACTATTGAATATTAAAACACTATTAATAATACTAATAATAGAATAAAATAAATAGAGTATATATATATATATATCATTCTTCCCGGCGGCCATCTTAGAAGAGGCACTGGGCGCCGCCATTTTGAGAGTGCCTTGTGGGAGCTCGTGCGGCCATTTTGGTTGAGGGCAAGGTAGTATAATTTCAGGGGAATAAATATATAAATAATAGAGATAGTATAACTCCAGCGGAGCAAATAAATTAAATAAATATTACATAAATCGATAAATACCTAAATAAATAAATAGTTGGATACATTAAATAAATAAAGTAATAGAGGAATAAAAATAATATACATATAAAATAAATAAATAAATAAATATAAAAAAATAAAATAAAATAAAATAAAATAAAATAAAATAAAATAAAATAAAATAAAATAAAATAAAATAAAATAAAATAAAAATAAATAAATAAATATATAAATAAATTAAAAAAAAAATAATTAATTTTGAGCTGTAGTTTTATAACCAGGCATACACGATTGCCTCATCACAGGGCGTAGACCGTTGGGTGCGTGACCGCCGGTTGCGCGGAGTGATAGAGTAGCTTATCAAATCCAAACTCTTCTCCCCGCTGCATCTTTAAACATACCAAGGCAACCAGAGTGTGCTAAATTTTTGGTTTCAGTCGTCGGCCGAGTGGCTGGGTAGATATACCAAATCCAGTTGTCATCCCGTCTGTTTTAATTCAGACACTACTACATCTTCACGCTCTCACGGTTTTTCCTTGTTAGTAGAAATTGCCATGGCAAACAGGGGTTCAGCGCGGTCAGCTCAGGCGAGTGGGGCCTTACTGCCTGCCGCGCAGGGCAACCCCCAAGCCCTAGTGCAGCTGTTCTCGGCAATCCAAAACTTCTATGCTCAATGTGGGCCCACGACGGCTCAAGCCTCTACCATAGTTGAGCTCTCCCAGGAATGTATCCCAGATACCCCTTCCAGCCAGCAGGCCCTTGCAGGACCATCCACCTCTGCAGCTGCTGTCACATCTCAGGGCGGGGCCCAGTCTAATCGTCCTCGTACGCGCTTGCAAACCGCACGGACCCAGAGGGATAACCCTGCCCCCCAGAGGGCTAGGCCCGCCCCGCAGAAGGCCAGGACTGCGGCTACCAGGGCCGGGCCAGCACGTTCTGCTCCCCTTGGGGGAGGCCAGGACGCAATCGGTATTCCTAGTGTTTTTCAGGAGTCACGGCCTATCCCATCGGAGGGAGCCTCGTCGGATGAGGAGCTGCCTCCTCAGCAGGCGGGTGAACCAACTGACGACCTGGAGCCTCAGGGCAAGTCATCCAGAGGTGGGAAACGGAAGGAGAAGAGGAAGCACGTTTCCAAGAAGAGAAGGAGAAGGGACACTTCGGACTCCGAGGATGAGACAGGTACTTCTTCCTCTGATAGTGACAGCGATGCGCCTATGGAGACATACTGGGGTGAGGGGGAGGAAACGGGTGCCCCCGCGTGGGTACATGAGAGACGGGCTAATTCTCACCGAAAGAAATTCAACGGTACCCTGGAGTGGAGGGATGGGGCCCTCCTGGAAGACACTAAGGTGTCAACCCACGCCGCGACGGATTTTATCATCGGTAATCACCTCTCTAAGAGGAAAAGAGATAAGATCCTAAACGGCGACTATGTAGATGTGTTCTCCCTACTGCCCCCTGTCCAGGTGAAGGGAAAAGGGGAGAAAAGAAGATATCATGGCAAGAAAAGGTACAGAGCACCCCGGGTGGAACGTACGTTTGAGAACTGGCTTAATGGTTATCAGGTTTTTATGGGAATAGTTTCGGGGGGCTATCCAAAGCGGGGTATGCATCTTGCATCCTACCTGGCGCACGTGCGTATGGCCCGGGAGTTAGCAGGTGACGAAGCCGCCATCGCTTATGATGAAGATTTTCGGAGGAACGCCTCGCAGTTGTCGTCCACCCGCTGGGATCAGATGGACAACAACCTGTGGTTGGTGCACGTGGGGCCCAACATCGAAAAGAAATCTTATGATCAATCGAAGCCCGGTAAGGCGGATCCCAAGCGCCGCAAGCTTTGTTGGGACTTTAACAAAGGATCCTGTCAACGCTCCTCGTGTAAGTACTTACACGAATGTGAAAAATGTTTAGGCGGTCACCCGGCTTCCTCTTGCTATAAGAACAGGCAGCAGCCCTTTCGGGGCGGCAGGGGTCACCCTCAGCAGGGAAATCAGGGTGCCCCCGCAAATGTCCCTCACACCTCCCGCGGCGCAATGGGGAACCGCTACTAACCTCTCCCTAGACTTGGCTCGCTCTCCGATTAATTTGTTGACATTAAGATCCCTTCTAAATCAGTACCCCAACAGGCAGGCCGCTTTGCTGCTGGAGAGTGGGTTTTCACAAGGTTTCAGAATCCCGGTGTCAGTTAACCCTAACTCTAACTGCCCCCCTAATCAAAAGTCAGTGCTTGAGAGGCCAGACATCGCGTTAAAAAAGATTCAAAAAGAGATAGTGGCTGGCAGGGTGGCAGGGCCATTCGTGGAACCCCCGGTTGATCGGCTGCATATTTCGCCGTTAGGCATAGTCCCTAAGAAAGCACCCGGGGAATTCCGTATGATTCATAACCTGTCCTACCCCAAGGGTGCCTCGGTTAACGATGCTATACCCCAGGAGCTATGCACGGTGAAGTACGCATCCTTCGACCAGGCGGTGAAGCTGGTCCGTGGCTTCGGTAGGGGCGCCTTTCTGGCGAAGTGCGACATCGAGTCGGCATTTCGCCTCCTCCCTGTCCATCCGAGAGACTATCGTTGGTTGGGTTTCAAGTTCATGGGCCTTTACTTCATCGACAAAGCAATGCCCATGGGGTGCTCCATCGCCTGCGCCGCCTTCGAGGCCTTCAGTACCTTCCTCGAGTGGGCCCTCAAATTTAGAACAGGCGAGGGTGGGGTGACTCACTATCTGGACGATTTTTTGTTGGTGGCAACGGACGCAGGGGACTGCTTGGCTCTGCTACAGACCTTCAAGGCCTTAGCGGGAGAGCTGGGCGTCCCTCTGGCAGGCGAGAAGACTGAGGGCCCCGTCACTACCTTGACCTACCTGGGCATCGAACTCGACACCGTGGCTCAAACGTCTCGGTTGCCTGCAGATAAGTTAGCCACTCTGAGGGAGCTTATCTCTCAGCTGCTGCCTCTGAGGAAGGTCACACTCAAGCAGATCCAGTCCCTTCTGGGTCATCTTAACTTTGCCTGTCGAGTAGTCTCTCCGGGGCGCCCCTTCTGCAGAAGGCTGGCTAAGCTTTCAGCGGGCTTGAGGTCACCGCACCACAGGGTCCGCCTACCAAAGTCCGTAAAGGCGGATCTCCAGGTTTGGTTGCACTTCCTTGATGGCTTCAATGGTATATCACTGTGGCAGGACTGTATGGCCCTGCAAACCGATTTTCAAGTACACTCAGATGCGGCAGGTTCCCTAGGTTTCGGTGTCTTCTTCCGAGGGCAATGGTGCGCGCAGCGTTGGCCCCCGGCTTGGCAAGGGAAGCCCATACTTAGGGATCTAACCTTCCTAGAATTTTTCCCCATAGTCGTAGCTATACATTTGTGGCCCGAGCAATTTAGAAACCGTAGGGTATGCTTTTGGACAGATAATCAAGCGGTGGTCTCAGTGCTGAATAAACAATCATCCCGCTCCCCCAGGGTGGCGTCCCTACTGAGGTTGTTCGTCCTATCTTGCCTCCAGCTAAACCTATTTGCCTCTGCTAAATTTGTACCGGGTGTTGATAACGACATTGCGGATGCTCTATCTCGATTCCAGATGGATCGCTTTCGCATGTTGGCGCCGGATGCACAGCCGCTGCCGCAGCCATTCCCGGAACATCTTTGGAGTATTGGCAACGAGAAGCTCTAAAGGGAGTATTGTCGGCTGTCGCGCCTTCAACCTTGAGGTCCTATAGCAAGGCGTGGTTGGATTTCACATCCTTTCGCCAAAGGAAAGGGCTATTTAGGATGGGCAGGGCCCCGGCGCAGTCCGAGGTCATCGAGTACCTTGTGCGCCTTCGTGACCTAGGTCGGGCCCCTAAAACACTGAATATCCATTCGGCCGCCATATCGTTCTTTTCAAAGACGCTGTTTTCGGTCGACCCTTGCGCTCACTTTGTGGTAAGAAAGATGCTTGAGGGCTGGCGCAGGGCCCAGCCCCCAAGTCGGGACGGCAGGAAACCTATTACCCTTGATTTACTCGCCGCAATTCGAACTAGGCTCAGGGCTATCTGCTGGTCTACTTACGAGGCAAGACTATTCTCTGCCGCCTTCTCCTTTGCCTTCTTCGGCGCATTGCGGATAAGCGAGGTGGTCTACGAGGACCACCCTAGCGCGAACTCCAGGGGCCTCCTCTTGGAGGATGTGTCCTTGGCTAACTCTGAAGTAGTCTTAAAAATCCGTAGCTCAAAGACCGACCAGCTTGGCAGGGGGGCCATAATACGCCTCCAGGCCACCCAAAACCCAGGCCCTTGCCCAGTGCGGGACGCCAGGAAGTTCCTGTACGTAAGATCTAAAATCAACGGCCCCTTCTTCATACATGAGGATGGTTCCTGCTTGTCCAAACATCAGTTTACGAGGGTGATGCGTAAGGCGATCGGGGACATAGGGCTCCCACCAGAGGAATACGCAGCCCATTCCTTTCGTATTGGGGCAGCCACCACCGCGGTTCACATGGGGCTGCCAGCGGAGCGTATCATGGACCTTGGCCGGTGGAAATCGGATGCGTATAAGGGATACATCCGGAAACCTCGCTAATTTCCCCCGCCTCCCTCTCGCCCCCCCCCCCCGATCCGGCTCTCTTGCTTTATTGTTACAGGTGCTGGGCAGATTCGTCTGTGGATCGTGGGACACAGTATCGTCCACTGGGCAAGAGTGAGATGGAGTGCTATGGGCGAGCGGGCTGAGCTAGACCTCCCAAGCAATGTTGTGATCTCTTGGGTGGCCCGCCGGGGGATGCGCTGGCGGGAGTTTCTCCCAATGGTGTCAAACAAAATAGCGGTGGAGGGCCCTCCCGATGCGCTTTTAATCCAACTGGGTGAAAACGATTTGGCTTATCGAAAAGGGGTTGATCTGATGTGGAACATCATTGGCGACCTGGAGAGTTTGCGGAACACATACCCGTCCTTGACCATTCTATGGTCCTCCTTGTTGGAGAGGCGCTGCTGGCGGGATGCAGCGAATCCGGTGGCGGTCAGCAAGGCTAGGAGGATTTTAGAGCGCTCGGTGGCTCGCAGAGTGGCTGCGATGGGGGGTTGGGTCATTACGCACCCAGGCATCAAGTTCAGCAATGAGGCCCTTTACCGTGGGGATGGCGTGCACCTTTCCGATGCCGGCAATGACTTATGGTTAGGGGATATCTTTCAGGGGATCAGGGATTGGTTACAGGTCTGAGGGTATTGGCGGCGAGCTTCAGCTCGTTGGCGGGTAGGCATTGGCAAGGGGTATTGTTATGCAGATGAGGACGGGGGGGAGGAGCGCCATCACCTCCCCCACATCACGAAGGGTAGTTCGTTAAAGGACTCCGGGGGGTGTCGCCTCGTCCGAAACCTACGGAGGCTAGGGCCTAAAGCGCGCCCCCGAGCGGTAACCCCGGGGGGGGGGCACCTACGGATGTTCATCTCGGGGGGCTCCCCCTGTTGGTGCTTAACCCTTCCCGGTTAGACCGGTTTATATGCTAGGGCCAATGCCTACAGCCAATACCTCTCTTACCTGTAATCAATAAAGTTGTGGCCATTTACGCCCATTAACCTTAATTCTTGTGTCTGTCTCATTATTTCTACACTGTGGGAGGGGGCGGGTATTGCCACGCAAAGCCACTCCCGATATCAAGAGGGGGTGGGGTTGCGGGCACTCGTCCCGCGACTGCAGTCTCGCGGGGCTGGGAAGCCCCGCGGGAGTCAGGGGATTCCCTAGGCTCATTAGTATGTACCTCCCCCGGGGCCAGCCAATCAGCTGGCGTGAGGGGCGGGCCTGCCAGGGGTAATTTAAGGTCAGGGCACCCCCGGCTCGCCCCTTTTCTCCTCTCACCTGGCACCAGGTAGTTTTTCCCGCCCACCCTCCCTTTAGGCTTGCCCTTGGACTTTGCTATGGGCTTCGGCTGGTCGCCGCAAGGGGCCTGGTAGGAATTTTTCCATTTGGCTAATTGGCTGTGTTTGGAGCCACTTGGTTTTTTCGCCTACCTCGTAGCAAAACGTCACAACTTCCGGGTTTTGGCGGGTAGGCATTGGCAAGGGGTATTGTTATGCAGATGAGGACGGGGGGGAGGAGCGCCATCACCTCCCCCACATCACGAAGGGTAGTTCGTTAAAGGACTCCGGGGGGTGTCGCCTCGTCCGAAACCTACGGAGGCTAGGGCCTAAAGCGCGCCCCCGAGCGGTAACCCCGGGGGGGGCACCTACGGATGTTCATCTCGGGGGGCTCCCCCTGTTGGTGCTTAACCCTTCCCGGTTAGACCGGTTTATATGCTAGGGCCAATGCCTACAGCCAATACCTCTCTTACCTGTAATCAATAAAGTTGTGGCCATTTACGCCCATTAACCTTAATTCTTGTGTCTGTCTCATTATTTCTACACTGTGGGAGGGGGCGGGTATTGCCACGCAACCGTCTCTTTTTGTATGCAATTTTGCTCAATATACCAATTTTTGCTCATTATCCCCAATGTGTTGCGTTTTTGTATTTCATTTTTACTAATGTACACCGGTACCTCGGGTTACATATGCTTCAGGTTACATACGCTTCAGGTTACAGACTCCGCTAACCCAGAAATAGTACCTCAGGTTAAGAACTTTGCTTCAGGATAAGAACAGAAATTGTGCTCTGGCGGCGCGGCGGCAGCAGGAGGCCACATTAGCTAAAGTGGTGCTTCAGGTTAAGAACAGTTTCAGGTTAAGAACGGACCTCCGGAACAAATTAAGTACTTAACCCGAGGTACCACTGTATTGCATTTCTATGTACACTTTGCCCTATATTGTATGCATTTTTGTGCACATTACTTGGCTGGAGAACTGCATTGCAAAATGTGGAAAAGTGAAGCTTTCAAAGGGTGGCTGAGGTTTGGTTTGTGTATTGTCTTGGAAAGTGCAAATTAGGTGGGTGAGGGCAGGCAGGTTGGTGGGGGCATTGCCCCATTTGCCCTAATGGGTTGGCCTCCACTGAACATGCTGGGCACTTAAATAGATGTGAAGATCGATCAGGTTGCCTCCTTTTCTAGTAAAAGAATTGATTGATTGGCCTAAAAAGAAGGCATGGAAGAAGCAGATAAGAGTCTCTTTTTGTGCAGACAGGACAGGTTTGCTTAGCAGAAGACAAATGACTTTGCTCTCCAGACACTGCTATCATTGCACCATTTATTGCACACACGCATACAGACACCCTTCCTGATGTCATCTGGATTTCAAAATCACTGCTTCACATAGTCCTCTTCATTGCACATATGGAAACTGGATTATTATTATTATTAAAAACCAATGTTCATCCTCCTCAGAGTAGGTCCGTTGAAATTAATGGATATGACCAAATTAGAACTATAGAAGTGTACAGTTGGATAGGGTTCCTTCAAAAGGTAAAAACCAGGACACCCTGAATAAAGCCCAGAAGACCCCAAAATTGTTGTTGCGCTTTAAGGAAACCCCCAAAGTTGTTGAGCTTCTTAAAACAAAAACACTACCAAAGGGTGATTTTCCTCTTGACTTGTTTAAGATCAAGGACAAAGCGCCACATTTCACCCCGGACATCAATTCCACCTTTGAAATCCCAGTGTGGCAGTCCTAGAGTTAGAAGGGCACCAAGCGTCATGTAGTTCAATCCCCTAAACCCATTGATTTCAGGACTTAGTTGGATTCAGCCCTTAGAATTGATGAAATACATCAGTATTTCACGGATTCTCCGTATCTTCTTTCATACCTTTTTATAACAACCCTGTAAAACAGGCCAGTATTGCTTTATGCATTTATTTATTATTACTTTTACAAAACACCTTCCCTACAAAGTGTTCAAGGCGGCACACATAGCTCTCAACTCCCATCCTTACACCTCCACCCGCTAGAGCTGGCACACCTGGTACAAATGGACTTGAGATGAAGCCTGTGCCCTTGCAGATAGTGAGGGACTCCAACTCCCAGCAGCCAGGGATGATGGGTATTGTAGTCCAGCAACATCTGGAGGGCCACAAGTTCCCCATTGCTGCATTCAATCCATCCCAAAAGGCTTCTGCCTCCAGAGCCACCACAGATTGGGTCCGCTTGTGAGCCTGCCGGGGTAACTGGTTCTGACCTCTGGCTCTACCCCTCCTCCCCTAGACCCAAAACGGACAGCAAATGTGAGGGGAAAGTATTGGAGGAGAGTCACATCCCCCCCCCCAGCAATATTTATTTACAGTTATACAAGTTGAGCAAGAGAAAAGGGAGACTCCCAGGTCTCCAATGGGTCAGGGATTGGTGGCACTTTGGGGGACAGCGGAAAGATAATGACATTTTGAGATAGTGCTGGGGGTGGGTGGCATAACACAAAATGGCGGCGGGTGTGTGTGGCATGAGAGAAAATGGCTGAAACAGGGGGCATGGCATAAAAGAAAATGGCTGCCGCAGTTGAAAAAGTAGAAAAAGAGACAGGAACACAAAATGGTGCAGACATTGCTCCCACCCCCAATCTTGTGCATTGTCAATTTTTGAGGGGATATTCATGGGAGCCATGGTGGGCACAGGGCTAATGTGAAAGGGCCGGAGCCCATGTGAGAAGAATTCAGATGTTGCAACCCTTCTGAACCCTCATAGACCACCAAAATGGTCAGTGTCCACCACCCTCCGGTTTGCTTCGCTAGGATGCTCTCGGCTGGGATTCAGGTCCTCCTGGCAGGTTTCGGAAGTCCAGTTGGCCAGCAGGTCACTGAAATCTGGAGGGTTGCCATTGAGTATACAGACAGGGCTGAGGGACGGCTCTTTCCAGAAGGACTGGGGCAACTTCCTGCCATGCATGGGGGCAATGTGGCCATACTTCCTCTCCAGCCTCAGCTTCCTGTTCTCAGAGGAGGCTTGCTGCTTGACGCACCTGACCAGAGCATATTCAAAGAGCTCGGCCAGAGGACCCATCTTCTCTGCATCCTCTTTGCTGCAGAAAGATCTCCACAGCTGCCTCTCCAGCTGTGCTGGGGGCTTTGAGGGGTCAGGGAGGTCACTGCTGTCGTCTTCTTCCCCAATCTGGGAAATCCTGACTAGGTCAGCATAGTACAGAACCTGCCCTGACAGCTGAGGGGAGCGGCGGTCCTCGTAGATGTTGCAGGACTCTGAGCCTTCCTCTTTGCTCTTCCGGCCAAAATATCTCTGGATGTCATCGCTGATCTGCTCTGCGAACCGAAGGAGCTGCAGCGTCACCGCTGTGTTGCTCAAGCTGGAGTCGGCAGAGCCTCTGTCTGGACTGCAACCTGCAGAATTGCCTACAGTTTCCATATCCTCCCTCTCTTCTTCCTCCTCCTCCTCCTCTTCTTCTTCCTCTTCCGCCTCCATTTCCTCCTCCTCCTCATCCTCCGATAAGTCTTGGAAAATCATTTCCTGGCAGGTTGTGGTGGATAGGAACGAATTCCGGAATGCTGTGGGCAGCTTAAATTTGCTTAGGCTTTGTATTACCCCAGCAGCCATTTCCCCCGCTCCTATCTCCACGCTGTACAAGTGGTTGAATCTGGACTAAATAAACAGCGAGGAGAACAAAGCGTCAGGTGTCTGCCAAGGAGAGGGAATGCACAGCATAGCTATCTTTTGTGGTTATTATCATCCTCTAGCAGGGAACTTGAGTGGTGAGTGCTGACAGAACTGCACCCACTGAGAAATTAGGAGGAGGTATTAACATATTCCTGGAGTACCCACTAGTCATAATTAGTACACTGTAATTTAAAAAGGGATGTGGGGGGGTCCAAAAACCAAAAACAAATCAGAACTCCCCTCCCCTCCCCGCAACAGCCCAGGGACTACTGGGTTTGCTCTGTGGCTTCCAAAAACCATAAAACAGGGGTTGGGGTAAACCTTCCAGTCTGAGGGCCACATTCCCTTCTAGGCAATCTTCTCGGGCTCCCATGCTAGTGGTGGGCAAGGCCAGAGGCAAAAGCCACAAATGTACACTCATTCATTCATTCATTCATTCATTATATTTATGTCCCACCATTTTTCCCCTCGGACATGGCTCTCTCCCTCCCTGTTTAATCTCCACAGCAGCCCTGTGAGGTAGGTTAGGCTGAGAGGCAGTGACTGGCCCAAGGTCACGCAGTGAGCTTCGTGGATGAGTGGGGATTGTGAACCCTGGTCTCCAAGGTCCAACACTTTAACCACTACACCACACTGGCTAATTTCTTCATGCACTGGCACAGTCCTTTACATCTTCCACACAAACGAGGCATTATCAGACTTCCAGGGCACATTCCAGCCAGGCAAAAGGAGCTGGTTTGAGTGTTTGTGAAACTGGGCCAGCCGGGGAGGGGTGTATTGAATTAACAGGAAATAATAATAATAATAATAATAATAATAATAATAATAATAATAGAAAATTGACTTCAAAGTTGTTGTTCTTTTTAATGATAAAAGGAAACGGAGGAGGAGCTTAAACTCATCTGCCAACAATGAGCATCTGGACAGCAGACCAGAGCAAGCAAATAGGCCACCTGGTCACAGTTGTCCCTTCCTTGCTGAGGTGATACCTATTCTAATTCTCTTTAAATCACCACCTTCTTCCACTTATCTGCCCCTTTCACATGGGTGGGGTTCTTGGTCCCCAATGGCATCTTAGAAGTGTGGAACTTATTCCAAACTGACTGTTTTACTTCAAACTGCATGTAGGGTGTATGCCGTTTTTATTTAAAACTCCCCCACATCAAAAGCTCCATGCATGCAGAAAGCTCACCTGTTAGGGAAAGGATAGATGAAGGACAGGGAACTTGCAGCCCTTGCTGCTGCACTCGCATCACCCCGAGCCAGGATGGCCAATGGTTGCGGTGTGAGCAGTTGTAATCCAAGAATACTGGAAGTTTTTGTCCCTGAGTGACCCTTCCCCCCTGGTCTGCTAGCGTGCTTCATGCAGGGAGCTTTAGATGTGGGAGAGCTTTCGAAAATAGGACATCATCTGTACACACTCTAGACAACAAGTATGTGTGGCTGAGTGGTATCACCTCAGAATTCTACCATTATGCTTAATGTCCTCATTCTAATGCCTGGCTTATGTGCTCCAAAATAAGAACATAAGAGAAGCTTGCTGGATCAGGCCAGTTACCTGTCTAGTCTACCAGATACCTGTGGGAAACCCTCAAGCAACACTATCCCCTCCTGTGGTTTCCTGCAACTGGTATTCAGAAGATTTGCTGCCTCCACCCATGCAGGCAGAACATAGTCTTTATAGAATCATAGAATTATATTGATTGATAGCCTCCAGAAATTGGTGGCCTTCCCTGCCTCCTGGGGCTCCTTCTGGACTAGGATAGGGGAAACCCAGGTTCAAATCCCTATCTAGCCATGAAACTTGGTGGGTAACCTTGAGCCAATCGGTATTTATTGGGCTAGCCTACCCCACAGGGTTGTGGTGAAGATAAAATGCAGGTGAGAGGAGGGTATTACCAGGTATGTGCCTTGAGCTTCTCAGATAAAAGACAGGCCACAGGTGCAATAAGTCGCAAAATAGTCTCATTCTTGTGCATGTGCAGACCAGGTACACAGATGGCTTCATAGTTTGTGGCAGTTGAAAAGGGGGCGTAGGAAACCACTTTATATTAAATCGCACAGTTGGTCCATCTAGCTCAGTAATGGCTACACTGACCAGCAGCAGCTCTCCAGCGATTCAGGCAGGTGTCTCCCCCCGCCTTACCTGGAGATGCTGGAAACTGAATCTGCCACTGAGCTACTGCTGTTTCCCCAAACACGGAGAGCTATCTTATACTGAGACTGAGTCAAATCACTGGTCCATCTATCTCAGTTGTGTCTACACTGATCGGCAGCAGCTCTCCAGAGTTTCGGGCTTTCTTAGCCCTACCTGGGACCTTCTGTATGCAAAGCAGATGCCCTACCACTGACTTACAGCTCTTCCTTAAAACTTAGAAAGTTTCCTTATACTAAGTCAGACCATCTAACCCTGTATGGCCTTACACTGGGGGTCAGCAGCAGCAGATCTCTAGTGTTTCAGAGAGGAAGTCTTTCCCCCAGCCCTACCTGGAGATACTGGAGACTGGACCTGGGACCTACACGCAAAGCAGGTGCTTTACGCCTGAGCAACAGCCATTCCCCTTGCAAGGGCTTCTTTCCCCAAGTCTCTCCACTTACCTGTCCACTGCAGCTCAGTCCCCTACTTCTCCTCTGCCAACTCTCAGCCCTTCCACCTGGGGCTGAAGTATTTATAGTGGCACTGCGAAACTGGTGACTAGCAAATATTTGGCGGCTGTATTGTAATCGTAGACTCGGTAAATAAAACTCTGGTTTGCTTTAATGCCCGGCAACCGGAGAACACTGTAGACAAGGAGCCTGGGAGGACGGGGAGATAGGGCTCACCTTAATGGTTGACTTCCTGGGGGATTTTCGAGTGTTATTCCTGCCGGTCCCCCTATTAGGTCTGCTGCCACAGCTGCCAAACCTCACCTCTCCCCCCCCCCCTCACCCCCAGCGCACGTTGACAGAGGACTTCTTATCTCCAGTGTTGATTTGGAGACGAAATCGAGCCTCGTCAAATAGGCATAAAATTAAATTTCATGGTATTTTGACTCCAGGAGTAGGCATCATCTCCAGAAGAAAGTAACGCTTATCCGACAACGCCTGTGCAAATAGTTAGATGCCAAGCCAGAAGAGGAAGGTAACTAACTGGCGACCGGGGCAAATCAGTCAGATTCATTTTTCTGAGCTTACTGTAGGTTGATTTCCACATCAGTTTGAATCCCTCTTGGCATTCCTTGAAGACCTGCCTACAGTATTTAGGCAAGCTTTCCACTGAGCTTGAACTTCCTGACCCCACAACTGTTTCTGCTGCTCTTTTAACGGCTTGAAGTATTGTGCTTTCCAACGGGCTTCTTTTATCGTATACAGTGGTACCTCAGGTTACATACACTTCAGGTTACATACGCTTCAGGTTACAGACTCTGCTAACTCAGAAATAGTACCTCGGGTTAAGAACTTTGCTTCAGGATGAGAACAGAAATTGTGCTCTGGTGGCGCGGCGGCAGCAGGAGGCCCCATTAGCTAAAGTGGTGTTTCAGGTTAAGAACAGTTTCAGGTTAAGAATGGACCTCCGGAACGAATTAAGTACTTAACCTGAGGTACCACTGTAGTTCTAATTATGGGTTTTTAAAAATAGTTTTCTTTGAATTTTTTTATTGGGCACTTTGTATGGACTTCATAGCTGGTTTCATACTTGTAAAATATAAATAAAATAATAATTATAGTTACCATTAAACCAATAGTTGTAACTATACATACCTGTACCTTCTTTTTCATGGTTTGGGGTGCATTTTCTCATTTATTGATGAGGCCTAAATGCCCTCCCTCCAGTCAGCACCTCTCCTACCCACCCCCCTCAGTTGCAAGGCTATTCTGCAGCAAACACCTCCTAAGGGCTTCATAAATCAAATTATTACGTTGCTTCCTGTGATTTACCATACAAATTGGTGCCCATAAATCAATTAGAACGGGAGGTGAGGCAGGCTGTCGAAGCCATTATCTTCAACCCATTAGGGATGGGCTTCATTAGGGTGAAGAAGAGGCCAGGGCTCCTTTAAGAAACAAAAACAATTCTAACATATGTCCCTTTTTTATACAGTGGTACCTCGGGTTAAGTACTTAATTCGTTCCGGAGCTCCGTACTTAACCTGAAACTGTTCTTAATCTGAAGCACCACTTTAGCTAATGGGGCCTCCTGCTGCCGCTGCACCGCCGGAGCACGATTTCTGTTCTCATCCTGAAACAAAGTTCTTAACCTGAAGCACTATTTCTGGGTTAGCAGAGTCTGTAACCTGAAGTGTATGTAACCCGAGGTACCACTGTACTCCTTTTCTAACAGCAAAATGTCTGGGGCTACTCCTGGCTGTAGGTGGCCTCAGGGCTGCCTGGTGGGCAAAATATATAAACCCACAGAAGCACTCCTTACACTGATCTGCAGACCCTTCTAAGCCAGGGGTTCCCAGACTGTGGTTTGTGGATCATTGGTGGCACACACACTTCATTCAGAGGGTCTGCTGCATGTTCGCATTAGAAATACACATTGGTTTGTCACTGTATCTTTTATTGCTTTCTTTAATTGCCGAGTTAAACTGTGGAACTCACTCCCACAGGAGGCAGGATGGCTTTAAAAGACGATTAGACAAATTCATGCAGGAGAGGGCTATCAGTGGCTACCAGCTGTGATGGCTATGGGCTGCTTCCACAGCTGGAGGCAGTGATGCTTCTGTGTACTAGTTGCTGGAAGCCATGGGAGAAGAAAGGGCTCTGGTTTCGAATCCTGCTTGCTGGTTTCCCACAGGCATCCGGTTGGCCACTGTGAGAGCAGAATGCTGAACCAGATGGACCTCTGGCCTGATCCAGCAGACACTTATCTTGAGTTTTATTGTATTACAGATCGGAACTCTATGGAACGCAAACTGCAACACCACAAAAGAAGCAAATTCAAAAATAGAGTTAAAGAGCATACATGAACTACACCTTACAATCGCTACAACAGTGTTATGAGTTTGTGGGTACCAGACTTCCAATCCCTGAACCCAGGAAGTGTTAAAAGCTATTTGAGCCTCCTGGGTGATGGGCTATTAAGAGAACAGAGGAAA
Source organism: Podarcis tiliguerta (assembly GCF_965153285.1). Classification (NCBI taxonomy): domain Eukaryota; kingdom Metazoa; phylum Chordata; class Lepidosauria; order Squamata; family Lacertidae; genus Podarcis; species Podarcis tiliguerta. Next base: position 35,504,932 of record NC_139547.1, read on the forward strand.
GGGGGCTCTGTGTTAGATGCCAAATGGGTGGGACACCTCCTCCAGCCCTCAAGATAGAAGGAAAAGCCTGAGTTTGAGAGCAGAGTTACGTGAGCTAGAAGTTGGAGGCAAAAGCTGCAGGCTGCTAAGGCAGAGGGAGAGAACCTTGGCTGATTTGCGTTCGAATCCAAAGCTGTGGCTATGGGAGAAGCAAGATCCTTTTGGGATGCTAGCTCCATGAAGCCCTCCATCACAGGCTCAGGTTGTGTATATGTGTAAATGAACCATATATCCTAAAGATACCACAGTCTCCACTGTGCCTCATTTCCAAAAGGAAACACGAACCCCTGGAATTTTGCAACGCTCACAGACTGGGGTGGCATGCAACAGCAGGTAGGGAAATAATGAAAGCCACGACCCTCTGCAATGGTCAAGTGGTCCGGAGGGCAGAATTTGGGGGCCACTGCTTTATATAGTTTGTGTCTTGCAAAGCCACACTCTTACTATGGATGGATGGATGGATGGATGGATTGTTCATCATCATTGTCTTCATGTTTGTTTGTTTGTTTGTTTGTTTGTTTACAGACACTGCTCCTACACTGAAATCTGAACCCTAACGGCAGGGTATAAGAAGATGCAACATTTTAAAATCCAGGTGTTCTTTTGCCGCACAGACTGGAGGGTGGCTCCCCCTACCTTTTCTCTTCCCTTGCTGGTCTCTTGTGCCTGGAACTTGTGCCCTTTGCACAAGAGACGTGCAAGGACCCAGACCCACATGGGAGCACTTAGACTTCTCCAAACATTCGCGCTGGCAGCCCTCCTGCCTCAATAGCCACTATCTAGCCCATTTGCTGGCTTGACAAACATGTTTAGATACACAGACAGATCGGAGCGGCAACTGATAAGCCAAGCCAGTCATCACCCCTTCAATATGCTCCTCTGACGTCACTGTGGCTGCCTCCTCCTCCTCCTCCTCCTCCTCCTCTTAGGACAAATGTGGAGAGAACTACAGCTAGCTTTGGGACACTTGGGTGGGGTGTATGGTAGGGACATAATTGCATCCTGCGTCCATCACCTGAAACAGCTGCCTTGTGTGACTTCGTGGCAGGGCTGTACTGGACACCTTGCTCCATTCACTTGTATGGAACATAGAAAAAGGCCCGCAATTGAGAAAACCTGGTTAGGGGCAGTGCAAGAGACAGACGGACAAGCTGGCAGGCAGGCAGGCAGGCAGGCAGAGAGACAGACATACATCTGAAGCAGAATACGCACCATACTTTAAACCACATTTAACGGACATGGCTACCTCCTGGAAGAATCCTGGGAGCTGCAGATTATCTCTCCAAAGAACTACACTTCCCAGCACCCTTAACAAACTGTGCTTAGATTCCAGTGCCTCAAGAGGACTAGGATAATAATAAAATCATATGTGGTGGGAATGTAAAGAAATTTAAAAATTTTGGGAAATGATATATAATGAATTGAAGAAAATGTTTAAAATGACATTTGTAAAAAAACAACCCAGAAGCATTTTTGTTAGGGATTGTAGGATAAGACCTGCCAAAGAAAACAAAGAATTTATTTATGTATGCAACAACAACGGCAAGAGTCTTGATAGCACAAGGATGGAAGAATGAGGAAACCCTGACAAAAGAACAGTGGCAAGAGAAATTTGATGAACTATGCAGAAATGGCTAAATTGACATACAAACTGAGAGATAAAGACAACTGTGACTTTAAAGAAGAATGGGAACTTTTCACATATTATTTAAAAAGACAGCAAAACGAACTGGACTCCTTGGCAGGTTTTGAGTAAACATACACAAATCTTTTGATTGATAATGTAGTGGATAGATAATATGAGGATTTATACAATTTTACAGTATGCAGAGAACAATATGAGTTGAGAAATCAGAGAGAGGAGCTGAGGGAATTCTTGTGGGGGAGGGTTTGATGGGGAGGTGGGGGGGAAATGGGGGGAATGATGGATATGAGATGTCAGTGTGGTGTAGTGGTTAAGAGCGGTAGTCTCGTAATCTGGGGAACCGGGTTCGCGTCTCCGCTCCTCCACATGCAGCTGCTGGGTGACCTTGGGCCAGTCACACTTCTCTGAAGTCTCTCAGTCCCACTCACCTCACAGAGTGTTTGTTGTGGGGGAGGAAGGGAAAGGAGAATGTTAGCCGCTTTGAGACTCCTTAAAGGGAGTGAAAGGCGGGATATCAAATCCAAACTCTTCTTCTTCTTCTTTTGATATGTTGTTATGTTGAAATTGTTAATATATATATATTTTTAAGAGGACTAGGATGATGGGGAATCATGCTCCCCTTTTTGAAAGGGCACCTGCCTTCACCATCTTGGGCTTTGCCGCCCTTGGGGAGCTGTAGTCCCACTCTTGGTGGGTGGGTTGGCTGGCAAACGGCAAAGGGGAAGGTGGCAAGAGAGGCAGCTGTGTACCCAACTCACTGAGAACAGCTTCTCTCCTTCCCCCTGTTAAGAGACAGCCACTCCGCGCCACCATTCCCCCAACTAATAAAGAGAGTTTTGACAGCGCAATATGGGGCCACAGAGCATCTGTCTGGGCATATGCTTCCGCAGCGAGGCCTCGGGTTTTCTCATTATAAAAAACAACAACCATAAACACCGTTCACCTTTCTGTGAAGCCAGCTTCTGCCTTATCACACCGCAGTGGCTTCTGGAAAGCAGCAGCAGCCAGGGTGGCTGTGGGTCAGGGGCTGCAACTCCCTGATCCCTATAGGAGGATTCTGGGCCCTCTTCTTGGTCTCCATGCAAAGTGGAGGAAAAATCAATAGCTCCAATATGTCAGCACTCCAAACGAGCTGCAATAATATAACACCCACCATTAACCCCACAAGCACTCCAGCACAACTCTGCCCATTAGAAGGAGCAGTAGGTGGAAAACGTTTGGCGTGCCTGTATTCACCGGGACCGTAAGAGCAAAGAGATAGTGCGCTGGTCTCTGGGATGGGTGCCTGAGGATGTGGCGGAGCTTGCTTAGAGAATCACAGAATTGTAGAGATGGAAGGGACCAACGCTGCAGGTCATTTAGTCCAACCCCCTGCAATACAGTGGTACCTCGGGTTACATACGCTTCAGGTTACAGACTCCGCTAACCCAGAAATAGTACCTCGGGTTAAGAACTTTGCTTCAGGATGAGAACAGAAATTGTGCTCCAGCGGCGCAGCAGCAGCAGGAGGCCCCCATTAGCTATAGTGGTGCTTCAGGTTAAGAACAGTTTCAGGTATAAGAACGGACCTCCGGAACGAATTAAGTTCTTAACCCGAGGTACCACTGTACAGGAATCTCGGCTAAAGCATTCATGACAGAGACCCACCCAATCTCTATTCTATTCTATTCAGAGACCCACCCAATCTCTGCTTAAAAACCTCCAAGGACTCCAAGGTGAGTCCACAAGCTACTGCAGGTGTCTGTTCCACTGTCAAACTGCTCTTACTATCAGAAAATTCAGGATCGGGTGTTTTGCTCTCCCTGTTTCCCTGAGCATTTCATGGGGATCCCTTTTACTCTGGAAAATATGGTTTGTTTCAGATCCATACCATACATTTCTGTAGAGGTAGGGCCACAGCTTAATGGTAGAGCAACTGCTTTGCGTACAGAAGGCCCCAGGTTCAATCCTTGGTGTCTCCAGGTAGAGGTGGGACTCCTCCCTGAATTTCTGGACAGCCACTGCCAGTCAGTGCGGGCAACACTGAGCTAAATGCACCTGTTGCCTGATTCAACGTAGGCAGCTTCCTATGTTCCCTTATGCACCATCCTGATCACTGACAGCTTTTGGTGGAGAATTGCTGGCGGCTTCCCACTTGCCCCTGTGTTTTGGCTGGCCCCGACCAAGCCTTTATTGTGGCAGGTCCTGCCCTGTGGAACTCCCTGCCTCTAGAGGTTTGGCAGGAATTGTACCTGCCATCTCTCAGGTGTCATCTGAAAACTGTACTGCTTAGGCAGGCCTTCACAATACAATCATTTTTCTTTTTAACCCATCAGTATTTACTGAAGTTTTATTGACGTTTTTACTGTTGTTGGGGTTTTTTTAACAGATACTTTTACTGGTTTTTTATTATAATCTTGTATGTTGTAAACCACCGTGATATATTTTTATGAAAGTGTGGATTACAGGTACATATATATATATATATATATATATATATATATATATGATTGAAAGTGCTCTTGTAGAAAAAGAAAAGTTTTTGTATATCGCTTAGTAGTGGGTTTTTTAAATTAATTGGTTAAAGAAATGCTTTTAAACAGACAAAGAAATAAAATTTCATTGCCTGTCAACAAGACCTTTTAGCTGTGTGTAAGACAAACATGCCATTTACTGTGCAATAAAATCAATTGACATAAATCCAGTACTAAAAATGGCAAGATGGAGAAATCCTTGGCAGAATATGTTGGTCCCCAGGCCACTCAAAGCCACCATAACAGTAAGATTTCAAAGGAGATAGATAGGTAGACAGACAAATGGAAGCCAACTGAGGATTGCACTTCTGTTTGGTGAAGTGGGCTCTCTAGGCCGCAAAAGCTTGTGCTGTAATAAAACTCCAAGGTGCTGCATGGAAGCTTGTGCCATCCTTAGTCTTTAAGATGCTACAAGTCACTCTGTTCTTTCTTCTGTTCATTTTTCTTTTGCAGAAAGAGGCTGTTGACGTGTCCAGAATAGAATATGGGCGTCAATGCCCTCTGCTGTCTAGAAGCAGAAATGCACATTCTGGATTACTGTCACCTGTGCTGTCTGAGATGCTGCTACAGCTTGATGCAGTTCATCAAGCCCAGGTTAAGGGGGGTGGAGTGGTGAAGAGAGAAGGGGAATGAAGCATGCCCCAAATTCAATTACAATCTTTTAAAATACTCACAAGATTTGGCACATCTGGAAGCTTTTTGCTACCTGCTTTTCACAAGTAGGGAGACCACTTTTGCATTGAAGAGAAACGAGAAAACGCTTCATCAAAAAAGAGGATGCCGATTTGCAAGTGCATGTCTTGATTTACCATATATGTACAGATGCATCTTTAGGTACAATTACTATAGAGGCAATGTAACTAGATATACAATACGCCTTGCCATAGTGGGGACCCTATAGCCACCTATGAGACCATGGTGCTTATTCAGTCAATTGCCCAGGAGCTTGCAAATTCAAGATGCCTCCTGCTCTCCCTTCAAGTGGTTCTTTTATCTTATTCATAGAGGATGCCTTCAAGTAGACCAGTAGTCCTTTTCAGACTGTCTCACACTTAATCCAAACGTGAATTGCAGGATCCATTTCTCTCTCTGTTGCCTTGTGCTGTATGGTGTACTAACCCACCAGAGGGTTGTCCTCCGATTCCCCCTTCAAATAAAGTGACTGTCTTCTGTTAAGTAGGAGACGTCTCCTGTTACAGAGAGGAGGTGGGCAGGGGAAGTCCTGGTAAGATGTCCAGGCTGAAATGAAACCCCGGCAGAATGAATGCATGATAAGTCTTGTAAGCCGCTAAAAGTATCCGTGCTAGTCACATAAAAGACAACGCTATAGATTGTGCGGGGGATTAATTTGATTTATTGCAAATGGTTATTTCTGGATCTTTCGTAATATATTTTATTGGACTTGCTGGTTCTGAAACTAGATTTGCAATTGCTTTTAGTCAAATACAATAAATGATTGATTGATTGTCTTACACAGGGACTTTCCTTCAAGTCGACAAGGTGCAACGAGGCCTTGTGTTCAAATATCGGAGTGCACTGCCCTGCATGTTTAAAATGAACATTATTTATTTTACTCGGACCAGGTTTGTATGCAGGTTAATCATAAAAAAATATCTAAGAAGTCTGCACAAAACAGTCCTTTGGGAAGAAGGCCAGGATATAAATTTTAAAAATAAATACACACAAATATAAATATAACATGTTCATATTAAAAATACCAACAAAAATCAAAAACATTGAAGATATAAAAAAAACCAACGAGCTGGCGGCGAGTCCAGGCTCCGCTCAGAACCGAACTGCAGCAACCAGCGTGCACTTGCGGGCTCCGGCTCGGCTCGGGACTACAACCCCCAGAGTGCCTTTCGCTCTGGCGGTTGGAGGAGGAAAGCGAATAAGACGGCGGCCGCCTCCGCCTCCCCCTTCCCCTACTTCCCATCGTGCCCCGCGCAGGCTGTAGCGAGTGAGAGGCCTCGCTAGGTCGGTCTCCGCGGCCTGGGCTCGCGCCGTTGTTCCACCCCCCCCACCCCGCCGCACTCCCCTGGTTTCCAAGGAGACGCCAACCCCCCCTTCCCCTCCGCCGCGCTCTCCGCTCGCCTCGTAGCTGCCGCCGCCGCCGCCATGTCGGCCCAGGCCCAGATGCGGGCGCTGCTCGACCAGCTGATGGGCACGGCCCGGGACGGTGAGTAGGGGCGGGCGAGGCGGGGGCCTGCAGGAAGGAAGCGAGCGAGCGAGCGCCTCGGGCCTGGCGCGGACAGAGCCCTTGGGGGCCCCTGCAGTGGCGGGGCGCCGCCGTGGCTGAGGAGGCGACCCATCTCTCGCCGCCGCAGCCGCCTCCGGTGTCCATCGGCGAGGCCTCGCCTCAGAGGCCCACCCACAGCAGGGCCTCGCTTCCCCTGCAAACTGAGGCTTTCCATCCCCTGAAAGAGGCAGCGGCTCTTTCTCTTCTTAATAAATCCATAAGGTTTGAGGGGGTTCCGTTTCTGGGAGGCCAGGGGTGAGTGAGCGCTTAGCATATGCTCAGAGGCGCTCTTGCCCGACCGCCCCGCCCAATCGCCTCGCGCGTTTTATTTCACACGTCCTTGGCTTTGCGTTGAACCCTGCTAGGAAAAGCCCCTCCCTGCTCATATTTGTAAGAGAGGGGCTTTGGGATTATCCTAGGATTATATATGATAAGGGGATAAGAAGGGCGTTTTTGGCTGATGGGCATCTAAAATGCGGAGCAACTTTGAATTGCTTCTTTCAGTTAGCCAGGATAGGTAAGTGGAGCTTCCAAGTCCAGCAGAAGTCTACCTCTTAAAAGCAGAAGTGCTTGTGTATGTTTCAGGGTGGGGTGAGGGCTCCCTGCCTTTGTGGCCTCCTTGTAGGTTTGCCAAGGGGCAGTTTGGAAACTGGATGTTTGAAGGAGTAGATGGAACATTGGCCTGAGCCAATGTTGCTGCTGAGCCATATGGAGAGTTTATAGCAAAAGATAGCTGGGTGCTAGCTGGCCGGAAGTCAAACCTGTCAGGCCAGTTTAAAGTTTGGCTGTGTGGCAAGTTGGCCAGTGTAGTGATTGTTGGTCATGGCAATGTGGGTGGTGAGAGTCACCAAGCACAGCGCTTGGACGAAGGTGCCTAAGCAGGGTAGCTGAGTCCCCAGCACCTGCATTATCATGCCTTCAAGGTGTGCCAGTCCAAATGCCCACCAAAACTGGTGGCATAGTTCTTGACGTAACATCTAATTCCTGGAAACATCTGCTCATTAGCCTAAAACATTGCTACAGATGGTATAAGGGAAACAATCAGGTGTTTCAGAGTAACTTAGGATCTAGTGTGTTCAGTACATTTCGAGGGCACTCTTGGAAAGCATTGGCAAGGAATACATATTACATTAAATCCCATAACTCGGACACTTAAAGCTGCCTGAAACATAAGGCTTTAAATGCCAGATTTGTTGGTTTTAGCTCTGTATCATGAGCTGAAAGCCTGACTTTTTCTGGTCTTATGTGGTGAGGCTTTTCTTTTGTAGACTCGCCTGTAGAGGTAATGCTTCGTGAATAAAAGCACGAAGGTAGGCCTGTTCTGTATGGAAACGGGACTTTAGTGCTAGCCCCAGGACATCCCCTTGAAAAGCTGTGCATTCCTGTCAAGGTTTGTATCTGCTTCCTTACTTGAATCGGCAACTATCTGGCACATTTGCAGAACTCTGCAGATAACTTTTTGCACTTTGTTTCGTAAATGAATAAGTGCTCGTTCTTTCTTTGTGTATTTGAGTTGCTTTTGAATTGCTTCCCATAATTTTATTTCATACAAACTGAACAATTGTGGCCCCTCTATTTTATTTATAAAGGTTCAGTGTATCTTTGCCTGCCTACATCAATCTGCAAGGGAGTTGCAGAAAAGCCTCATGTTCATCGAGCCGTGAGTCACAACCAATTTTTAAAGCTGTTATAACAAAAAAAGTGTTTGCTGCTTTTTTCACAAGTAACTTTAAAAGTGTAGCTTAGAAAAGAAAGAAAGGGAAAAAATACATTTTTAGTAGACACAACATTAATCCTGGATGCTTGCAAATCCTGATCTATAGTCATACACAGACTAGCTTTTAAAAAACAATTGTCACATACCATTACCACTTTGCCTTTACTTTTTATGTATCATTCCCCTGACTTCCTTACTGCAGGTGTGGGCAAGAAAACTTTTCCTTTAAAACTTTTCAACAGCGGGCATAAAAATTCTGCAGCTGAGGTCTTGAAGAAGGCAGATGGGTATAGTATATGTTGGAGCTCGCAGTGTGTATTAACTAACTTCCCTCTTTTTTTTTGTTGGTTTTGCTTGTTTTTAAGTGGCTCCCAAATGTAAAAATGTTTTCTGAGGGTGGGGAAGGGGAGGGACAAAACAAATTATACTCTTCAGGTCAACACCAAAATACGTCTGGTGGCCCTGTGGCACCTCATTGCTTGTTAACAGTACAAGGCAGCAACATTAACTGAAAAGGCAGTGAATTAATAAATGGCTGCTTATTTAAATTCCCAGGTGTTGTTCTGTTTTGTTCATGGTGTTCAGAGAGCACAGGTTTTGATATCTCCAGACCCTTCTCCATGCAGAAGAAAATTCTTTGTGGTCTGGATCCTTGGCTGACTCTACTGTCATTTTACATAGATGTCTGGCTACGGGCATTCTTGTGGTCAGCACCATTCTTAGTAAGTGGTGCATGTGACATTAAATGCTATACTTGCTTCGATTCTCAGCTGTGAAAGAAAAATGAATATTCTGCGACTTAATGCCTTTGTAGTTCTTCAAGCAGTTCTGGGGTTCGTGAAGTATTTGTATCTGCATAATGAGGCGAAATAGAAACTTACCACAGTTTACCTTGCTTAGCATTTTAAATGTTTTTTTTTCATATTTATAATCAAACATGAATTTCAGGAGATGAAACGAGGCAAAGGGTGAAGTTCACAGATGAACGAGTCTGCAAGAGCCACCTTCTGGATTGTTGCCCTCATGATATTTTAGCAGGAACGGTAAGTACCCTTCCTGATGGTGCTACAGAATATATGGTTTAACAGTTAAATCCTGCGTGGAATCATTCTGTGTAGCTATGTGTACAAACTCAAAAAACCCAAGTGGTGTCAAGCTGGCAACCTCCCGTTTCTCTAATAATCAGGATCATAATACTTTGGAGTACAGTGGAATTCTTTGTGATGTTACTTAAACATTATGAAAAACTCTACATGCACACTTAAGTGTTCTGGTTATGAAATTGAGTTAGCTAAGTGGAGCCCTTAATCTTATCTGTAATGGGCAGCAGTCAAGTAGTTACCTGGGCAGCAGAATTCAAATATATCCAGTTAGCTGATGTGAAAGGGGACATCATAAGGTAAAGCAGTAAGATGTTCTCTTATAAATGTTGCCCTTTTATTTGTGACAATTTCATATAAAATGTGGATCAGCAAATAACTCAACCTTCTTTTATTCAACAAAAAATACACAGAGCATTAATACATATAGCAGAATATAATTCAGCCTTGTATTTCAAATGGCAGAATTTTTGAATTGGCATGTTTCAGAAGTGCATAATTGGCCCACAATGGAGTACACCAAATGAATTTTAAGTGGTTAAAAAGAATACAAAACCCTTTTAAATATGTATATTATTTTAAAGCTGTAGGGCTGTATCTAGTGTCATTCCTACTCATTCATTGAAATGAATGAACATGACTTTCATTAATTGTGATGTATACTTTTAAGTAAAACTTAGTTGGATACAACCCATATATATATTAATGTCATCTGACTCAAAATGAACATGTATAAGGTAGGGTTACTTTTTTCACTTTTCCAAACCTGGCTCATGCATTCCTATAAGCCTAACCATATTTTTGCATGAATGTAAAGATCTCAGGTTGTTTTGTCTTCTTTTCCCCCTTCTCAACAGCGCATGGACCTTGGAGAGTGTACAAAAATTCATGATTTGGCACTAAGAGCAGATTATGAAATTGCAAGTAAAGAGAGGGACCTGTTCTTTGAGTTGGACGTAAGTGCTTTGCGTTTTTTTCTGGTAATGAAATGCTGGTATCAGATTGGGCAACAGTAAGTCTGATATTCTTGCTAATCTTGTGACATTTTCCTTTGTAAGCTTCCTGCAAAGGTTAGCAGAAGTTTTCTATACCATTCACCATTTCTGAACTATGTAGAGTTACAACTAGTGGTTGTCAGACAGAGAATTAGAATATTGCACCCTAGATTTTAATGAGCAGTTTGTTACTAGACAAAAAGTGTCCAGGGTTTCTCTTCAGAGCAAAGTTGTCATGCTGGGCACTGGCTCCAAATAATCTCAATGCAACAAGCCCATAAAACTATTGCAAGTTAATCTGCAGACTATGTAGTGTTTATTTTTATAGGAATATATTAATATTGATAATGTGATGTGCTGCTGCTCTGCCCGAAACAGGGGCAGTCACTGAGGCCTGCACTCTGAGATCAGAGTGGAGCCCACTGGTCATGTAATCAATACCACTGAGCTAAATCTAGCTTGTAGCTCTTTAAAGCAGTGTTTCCCAACCTTGGGTCTCCAGCTGTTTTGGGACTACTACTCCCATCATCACTAGCTAGCAAGACCAGCGGTCCGGGGTGATGGGAATTGTAGTCCGAAAACAGCTAGAAACCAAAGGTTGGGAAACACTGCTTTAAAGCAGCCTTTGCCAACCAGGTGCCCTCCAGATGATCTGGACTACAGCTCCCATCAGTCCTATCCAGTACATGCTTAATTGAGCAGAGTTGCCCTATCCTCTTTCTTCTGAGGAATCCAGCTCAATATATCCTCTGCTGTACCTAAGAATTCTATTATAAGAGCAGCGTAAATAGTATTTCAGTTATTTTAAACTTCTACCTAAAAATGTCTTTGTTGCCATTTTGCCATTCTTGGTGTTTGTTATGTAAAACAAAACAAACTAGCATCTCTGCTAGGGTTTAATAATTTGATGTACCACAACAGCATTAGGATATTGCTTTGTGCTCTGAAGAAATGGGTTTTCTAAACACACCTCTGCTTTTATCCTGAAGAAACATCTCTTGTTCCCACCTCAGTTGCTTTCACCCGCCCCTTACTGTTGCTATCAATTTTAATCTGAAATAACAACAAGAGGATCGTGTTCATTTTGGAGCATCTCTTCCAACGGGGAAAATAATATTGAAGTAACGTTCTGTGCGTACACCCTTCCTATATGTGTGTCAGCTTTGTTTGTTTGTACATCTGTAGGCAATGGACCACTTGGAATCCTTCATTGCTGAGTGTGACAGAAGAACTGAACTGGCAAAGAAACGACTTGCAGAAACACAGGAAGAGATCAGTGCTGAAGTGGCTGCAAAGGTACTTCAGTCGGGCAGAATCATGTGTGGCAGCCTCCTTTCTCAAAGGCTGTATCAGCAGTTGCCATCCTATTCTCTTGTTACATGGGGCTCCCAGTCTCCTCTGATTTACCGGACCAATTAGATTCATACTTGCCCAGCTTCAGCAATGCTGCATCCCCAGATGTTCCCAGACAGTTCATTTGACATCTATGTGAGAAGCTAGTCCTACCGTAAAGGTTAAATGCAGGAGCTCTTTAAGTTGGGTGGTCCTTAGTTCAAGCTTCCTTGAAGCTCATGTCAAGGTGTGATATAAAACATAATACAATTTCCCTAGCCTTATAAATAAGCCCGCAACACTTACCAGGATGTAATAAATAAATATTACTAGCCCGATGGGGGCTGGAAAAGGAGGATCAGAGAACTGCAGGAGCGTCTGCATTTCTGCACTGCAGAGGAGGAAGTGGAGGCTGCTGTCCTTTAGCAGCTGCCTTGGTTTCTTTGCTCGGCTTTGTTCTGTCCCTCCCTTGCCAGCCCTTAGGTTTTTTAACTGCCCTTCATTGTAAAATCCCAGGGTAGGTTACATCAATTTAAAACACAGTATTATAAACATTTTAAAACACTGGCATCACAAAGATGGGGTGGGTCTTGAAAATTCAAAGGTCAGAGTAAAGAAGGCTGGTGCTGCAATGATACTGCAATCACAAATTCACTATCAGCCCCTGGGATAGAGTTAGCTTACCTTAAAAGATTACTTGGATGAGGCATTTGCCTTCCAAGCACTTTATAAATTAATAAACAATTAAATAAGCGGTTCATTTTTGTTTCAGTATGTGTTCTGCCTTTCTACCAAAAGGTGCTCAAGGTAGCTTCAAATGCATTGCAAAGTCAAAGGAAATGGGCTTCAAGCCAGTTTACTGCATTAGAAGGGAATACAGTGGTACCTCAGGTTAAGTACTTAATTCGTTCCGGGGGTCCGTTCTTAACCTGAAACTATTCTTAACCTGAAGCACCACTTTAGCTAATGGGGCCTCCCACTGTTGCTGCGCCACCGGAGCACAATTTCTGCTCTCATCCTGAAGCAAAGTTCTTAACCTGAAGCACTATTTCAGGGTTAGCGGAGTCTGTAACCTGAAACGTATGTAACCTGAGGTACCACTGTACCCCATTCCCCATTTTCCCTTGAATGTTTCACGCAAGAACTTTTCCCATAGGCCAGACTTGGCCCTCCAGCTGTTTAGGGACTAAAACTCCCATCATCCGTAGCTAACAGGACCAGTGGTCAGGGATGATGGGAATTGTAGTCCCCAAACAGCTGGAGGGACCATTAAATTCCTTGTGTGCCCAGACCAAAGTCAGATGCCAAAGATGCAATCTATTCCCTTGATCACTGAACACCATCTCTCCTCTCTAGGCAGAAAAGGTGCATGAACTAAATGAAGACATTGGCAAACTTCTGGCTAAAGCCGAGCAGCTGGGGGCTGAAGGGAATGTGGATGAATCTCAGAAGATACTGATGGAAGTCGAGAAAGTCCGAGCAAAAAAGAAAGAAGCAGAGGTTTGCTTTGCTGTCTTCTTATTGATAATGTTCTGTACAAAAGTTACAATTCATTTTTTATTTAGTCTGCTTTAGCTGCAAAAATGCACCATACTAAAGCAAAATGTGGCGTTGTCTCAAAGCAAAACTAGGTGAGGAAATACTGATGACTAATTACTGTCTTTCTTGCCTGAAATGACAGCTTCTGAGTATTTCCTTGTGACTTCATATGTAAATTTTTCTATGTAAAGGTGTGTTAGCATCCTAACACAATATGTGCAGGATTAACTGAGCTGTAGGTCAGATAGTGGCTACTATTTCTAGTATATTGGAGTAAGTAAAAAAGTAAAGGTAAGGGACCCCTGACAGTTAAGTCCAGTCGCGAACAACTCTGGGGTTACGGCACTCCTCTTTCTTTACTGGCCGAGGGAGCCAATGTTTGTCCGCAGACAGTTTTTCTGGGTCATATGGCCCGCATGACTAAGCCGCTTCCGGCGAAACCAGAGCAGCGCACGTAAACGCCATTTACCTTTCCGCGAGAGCAGTACCTATTTATATACTTGCACTCAGGAGCTGGGACCGAGCAACGGGAACTAACCCCTTCCCGGGGTTGCGAACCGCCGACCTTCCGATCGGCAAGCCCTAGGCTCAGTGGTTTAGACCACAGCACCACTCGCGTCCCTATGGTAGGAGTACAGTGTTAATAAGCTGGGAGAAATTGTTTAGGGTGGAGAGATGGAAGCATAAAAGAATAAACACTGTGGAAATATTGAGACTCAGTTGTCTTTTCTTCCATAGGAGGAATACCGTAATTCTATGCCTGCATCCAGTTTCCAGCAACAGAAGCTGCGTGTCTGTGAGGTCTGCTCTGCATACCTTGGTCTCCATGATAACGATCGCCGACTTGCTGATCACTTTGGAGGCAAATTGCACTTGGGCTTCATTCAGATTCGTGAGAAGCTGGACCAGTTGCGGGTGAGAACTCTGGTGTGGGGCAGCTGCTTTGGATGCAGAAGGCCACAGTTCAATCTCTGCTGTTCAGATGCCCTGAGGGGGGATTGTAGCCCTGCTTCATGGCTCCTGTGAAATGTGGTTACATGAGCAATATGCTCTTGGAGCATTGTCCGTCTCATGCTCAAGACATTGGAGAACCATCCTGGTAGAGGATGAATTAACTTGTTCCAAGAGCATATTGCTCATGTAACCACATTTCACAGGAGCCATGAAGCAGGGCTACAATCCCCTCATAGAAAACTGTGGCAGAGAAACAGGAGAAGAGGAATCAGGACCGGTTGAGACGGAGAGAAGAAAGAGAGCGAGAGGAGAGAACGGGTCAACGGTGAGTGAACTCTAGGAAGTATTTGCAGTGGAAGGTTGTGCTGCTGTGTGAAGATCTCAAAGAAATGGTGTGGCAAAGAGCAGGCATTAATCACACTTGGATTGTGGGCAGTGCATGGCACGTCAGGGCCATATATTCTGGTTGCTTCCCCTCAAATCAGGAGAAAATGTCAGGTGTGGGCTTTGGAAGGGGGCAGAGAGGGAGAAATGGGCATGTTGCTGCTTGGGGAAAACTAGCAGGCCCTGCAGGCAAGCAGCAAATGACACAACTGTCCGAACAGCTAGGGTTTTTGCCCTGAAAAAGGTGATTAAACCTGCCCTGCTTTATCAAATAGCCACCCTATGTAATTGTTTCATAGCCGTTTTTCTGATTCAGCTTTAACATATTTATCATCCACGGCCTTTAAGTCCTGATGTTTAGAATTCTTTTCCTAAGTATTATTTTGCTCTAAAATAATATTTGTCCATTTGAAAGATTACCACAACTCTGTCAATCATTAACTTACCTGAAACAAATGTTGCTTTTTGCTAGGTCTGGATCCAGAAACAGAGATCGCAGAAGGTGAGTGTTTTAAGTTGGTAATGATGGTTCTTCATTCTGGGTAAGGTGACTGGCATTCCTTTGCAGTTATTTCTCTTTCTGCCATTCTGTTTGAGCATTGGACCAGAGTAGGAAGAGCCCTGGTGCCTTTTCCAGTTTGTAGCAATTGCTTGCTTGACCAGTCCCTACGGTGGTTTCAAGGAAGTGCATTTAGGGTGGGTAAACCACAATTATTTGAAAGGTTTAAAATATTGGATTGCTCCACTTGATACATACTTGCCTTAAAGTAATTGCAGCATTTTCAATACATACTTAAAGGCCTTTTCATGCAACCATTCTTTCTGTATGGCTGTTAGGTTGGCAGTCTCAAGATGGTGGTCTCATGTTGAACCAAAGCCATCTAGACTCTGAGAGAAAGCCAACCCCTTTAATTTTGCCTGGATTTTTGTAGGAAACCATTGTAGCTGCTGAGACCCTGGGAGAACAGGCTCTTTGTGGCTGAGAGTAAAAGTGGAAGAATGACCGATACATCTTTGCCGATAATTGCCTTGAATATACTGTAGCTGTTCAGGAGCACAAAACACCACCTTCTTCTCCACATTGTCCCATCTGAAATGGAAGCTTTGCATCTTCCTCAACCAGGAAGTGCCCAGACTCTTGGGGAAGAAGTGCACAATCTGGGCAGAGGTGATGTAAAGGCTGCCTTTTCAGCATGGTGCTGTGGAGGAACTGGAAACTGAGGGAGTACTAAATGTGCAGAAGAGGAAGAAACTGTTCCTGTTCTGCAGTAATGAAATATAAAAGAGCTCAACTTAATCCAAGTAGTAGCTTGCTTGAACTAAATGCACAAAGGATTAATCCACATGTATTAAGTCATCAAGAGATGTTATAGGACAGTGAGTGAAATGAAAGTACTGAATGTTATTGTGTTAGGAAGCATACAAGGTCCTAAAATTACTGGAATTAATGCTTAATCAGCGAGTCACTCTTATATAGAAGCATTTTAGCTGTTTATTAATCTTAAATGTGATTGGCAAATCAGACATTGCTAAATGTTCTGGACAGCATAAGGGGCTGAGGAAGCCTGTTCAAAATATTTTCATGCAAATCTGAAGCTATTGGTGTTCTGCGAGGTATGTCTTTTTCATTTATGCATTAAGACAAGCATATTTTTATGTAGGATGTTGCAGTCCTACATTACTGGTCAGACTTAACAGTATTAGCCCAGGTTCAGTTTCTTCCCCTACCAGTCATTAAACTCATTGGGTGGCGTTGAGCAAGTCACTTTCTCAGCCATAACCTACCTAACAGGGTTCTTGTGAGGATAAAATGGAGGAAGAACCCTGAATGTAATAAAAACTTGAATTTCTTTGCAAATGCAGCAGTGGGGAAATCCAGCAGCTGTTCATGTCAAATTCTCTATATCTCTGGGTTTTATGCTGCTTGTTCCTGGTTCTTGCAGGTCTCGCTCTCGAGAGCGGAGGCGAAGACGTTCGAGGTCCATTTCCCGCGAGAAGCGAAAGTCTCGCTCCAAGTCCCGGGAACGAGAGAGGCACAGGCGCCATCGCAGCCGTTCCGGCAGCCATAGCCGAGGCCACCGGCGGGGATCCAGAGACAGGAGTTCAAAACACAAGTAGGCTTGGCTTTTGCAACCTCTTGGGGAAAGGCTTTTTGACTTGTAGTTTAGCCATGAGAAACGAGTTCAGCTGACTATTGGAGAAACAGTGAGAAAATAGGGATTGGTTCAAACTCCTTCCCAAGGCTGCCATGGGGTGGGGTTGAAGAGAGCTGGTTCATGTGATACAAATAAGCAGGGAATGAAGTTGAAGGCATGTGCTGCTTTCTCCCATTGTCATCCTAGAAGGTAGGGTGTTGTAGATGTTGTCCATGAGCTCCAAAAGCCATTTGGGACTTACTAGATTTCTTGTGGACTAGACCTGCAAGGGTGACTTTGCACATCACCTGAGAAGGCTTCCCTACTTCTTTGCAACACTTGCATCTGCTCAAAAGCATGCTAGTTCTTCTGTAAGTAGCAGAGAGAATTCTCTCAGACCCAGAATGTTCGTTTGGAATGGTAGGATCTACTGGATTTGAGACAGGCACATACATTTCTACTTGAGAGAGGCCCAAATCGCTAGCGCTGATCTCTCAGGTGCTGTGTAGGTTTTGGTGGCCTGGCACACTGTGGTTTAATTGCTTTGAGGGTAAACAATAACCCAGGATTACTATTAGGGAGGTAGGCTTGATGTGAACAGGGGCAGTAACAAGCTGCATGGCCAGAAGTGCTCCCAGATTTGCTATAAATGCTTCAGAATTGCTCCACCACATGGTTAACTGGATTCTACTTCTTTAAAAATACAGTGGTACCTCGGGTTAAGTACTTAATTCGTTCCGGAGGTCCGTTCTTAACCTGAAACTGTTCTTAACCTGAAGCACCACTTTAGCTAATGGGGCCTCCTGTTGCCGCTGCGCTGCCGGAGCACAATTTCTGTTCTCATCCTGAAGCATAGTTCTTAACCTGAAGCACTATTTCTGGGTTAGCGGAGTCTGTAACCTGAAGCGTATGTAACCTGAGGTACCACAGTACTGTAGTTCTGATCCTAGGAGAAGCTTAACAGGAAGAACTTCAGTTCAGATCTACTGCATGCAAGCATGTTAACCAAGTGGCCTCCTGACATACAGCTGTACCTAGTAACGTCCAGCTGCTGGTAATCCATAGCAGTACTGCAGGTAGCCTGGGGAAACCTAGTCTCTGTTCACCATGTTCACTGGATTGATAATGTCAACAATAGATGAGCAAGTGAGAAATGAAGAGCATTTACAGTTCTCTTCTCTATGAAGGGAAATGAGTACTGGAAAGTAGGTTGGCTAGAAATGGGGTATGTGGAAATTATTGACTCATGGTTGAGATACTAAATTCATTTTTTAAATCTGTCTTGAACATGAACAATAAAGAAAAGAAGTTTGGACAATTAGGAAATGAGGAAGACCCTGTAATTACTATTGCTAAAGAGCAGGTAAGGGAATGCTTCAGAAAACCCAAATGTACAATAGCCCATCTCAAAGTGTTCCCTTGGCGGGGAGGAACTGTATCCGTCATGTTTTCTGGAACAGTTAAAAATTAAAAATGAGAAGGCACAAGAAGTCTCAAAAGAAAATAAGTGTTTTATTTCTTCCAAAATAGAAATTATACTTTGATATGTTGCCATCCCTTAAAAAGTCAGCATTTCAAGAGTAGATACTGAAGCTTCAAGATGTAAAATGATACATAAGAGACACTGTTGGGTAAAAAGTTGAATAATTTGCGGGTGTTTGGGCTATTCCCACCTTCTGCTTTTGCATTGTTTATCATTTAGATGCCAACTGTTCAACTACTCTTAAGTTGTTTTGAGTTGCTGTGGCAAACATGTGACTAATAAATTTAATTAATAAATTATAAGCTTTATAGTGTTTTGATGTAGCATAGAATAATAAAAGCATTGTAGGAGAACTGATATTGACACACCCCCCCAATTCCGTTGACCAAGTCCACTTTAGAGAAGCTCCCTGTAAAATAAAGCTCTTTGTGTTTGAGTTGCTGATTGTCTTTCTCAGCTTGGTAGAAGCTTAGAGCCTAATTTGTTGCTATCCTTAGTTGGTTTTTGGTATTAAGACTGAATTCCTCTGCTTCTTATCTGACAAAGTTGGCATTCACATTGCAGCTTTGAATTTTTATAAGCCGCTGTGTGTATGCAGGTCCCCCACCCCTTTAGCTGATCACTTTTGTCATGCTTAGCGTTTGTGTAGTCCCTATCCCAGGGTAACAATTTTATTTCATACATTTATGTTGTGCCATTCTTCCAGTGAGACAGGAGGTGCTTTTAAGGTGCACAGTGACCCTATGAGGTGCAGTAAATTAGGTAAAGGGACCCCTGACCGTTAAGTCCAGTCACGGACGACTCGGGGGTTGCGGCGCTCATCTCGCTTTAGTGGCCGAGGGAGCTGGCGTACAGCTTCTGGGTCATGTGGCCAGCATGACTAAGCCGCTTCTGGCGAACCAGAGCAGCGCACGGAAACACTGTTTATCTTTCCGCCAGAGTGGTACCTATTTATCTACTTGCACTTTGACGTGCTTTCGGACTGCTAGGTTGGCAGGAGCAGGGGCCGAGCAACGGGAGCTCACTCTGTCGTGGGGATTCGAACCGCCGACCTTCTGACCGGCAAGCCCTAGGCTCTATGGTTTAACCCACAGCGCCACCTGTGTCCCGCAGTAAATTAGCCATGACAAATAGAGAGTGAGAGTGTATGCACATATGCATATGGTGGGTGGGACTCCCCCTGTAGAATGGGGTGCCAAGATCACCTTCACAGGTCACTGTCAGAGACAGTATGTCTCTGAACGCTAGTTGCTTGGAAATACAAGTGGGGAAAGGTGGCTGTTGTGCTCAGGTCTTGCTAGTGAGCTTCCCATAAGCATCTGATTCGCCATTGTGAGAACAACATGCTGGAGTAGATGCGCCACTGGCCTCATCCAGCCTCAGGGTTCTTAACTTCATTGCTAAGCCCACCGCTGTACAAGAGTGGCTCTCTGTTTTCACAGATGGTGACTGTAGCAATCGGGGCTGGCATCAGGGGCCAGTATCACTGGGCACTTGCTCACACCATAAAGAGAGCTGCTAATTAAAGAGCTGGCAATATGTCACCTCCACGTTTTCACATCAAATCTAATAGCGATGGGCATTGTGTCAGGTTTGTTGGTTGGATCAATCAATCTCTATCCCACTGTTCCTCCCAGAGGAGCCCAAGACAGCAAAGCAGGAAAAAAACCATAAATTTAAAATAAAACACCCTCACAGCTGAACAAATCATACTTGTAAAGCACTTGTGTAAACTGGGATTTGGTGGGAGGGAGGGGGAAACAGGCCAAATGACTTAACCCTGCATTGTGCTGGCTTCAGGGTGTATGGCACAGTTGAAGGAAGGAAATATCTAGGTATAGGATGGACTGTGGGATAAAACAGGAGTAGATATGTGTGAGAGATGTATAAAAAACAAGTTGTCAAAAGAAATTGGTTACTAGCCAAGAGGGAAGCAGGGGAACTCCCCGAAGCACAAAGAAAGAGATTTGTGACAGTGTAGAAGCATAGGAAAGAGCCTTGTTTAGTATTGATGTCATTGTTGATTTTCTAGGTTTGATTGAACAAAAGAATAACTGAACAAAATTCATTTTATTGCAAACTTGTATTGTTTACTTCTCTGGGCCTGGGCAGATGGGCTCAGCAGTCATTGCACTGAGTTTATTCTTCTATGTTGCTAAGCCTGGAATTTGATTGACTAATCTCATCCTAGAGAGCCATTGTGGTCCATTCCCTAGATCCGGGGCACGGAACATTTTTGGCTTATCAGAATCTAACCTTGTGGGCCAAATTTAAGAGGCAGTTGAGGCTGCACACCCGTCAGTCACCTGACATCACAGGTTGCCCAGTGCTTTGAAGTCTCAAAGCCGGGAGTTCAAAGCACCATGTGCACCCCAGTCATCTGGCGCATTTAGAGTTCCCTGCAGGGAGCTTCCTAGCACACCTGATCCAGCAAGCTTCAGCTCTATTGCACATTCACCAGAGTCCATTTGAAAAGAATCAGGGATCCTGGCAGACCACTTAAGAAACATCATTTTTTCTTTTAGAAATCAAAGCATATGCATAATTTGTCTTTCTAACCATAGTCCTGTGTTTTTCAAATGGGGTGGGCATGCTGTTTCTGTGAGTGATGTTGATTGGAGAGCTTGTCAGCTTTTTCCTCAGGTCAGCCTTCATCCTGTGTTTGGACTTAAGAGTAGACAGGCCATTCAGGACCCTTCTTCAATGGATTGATTTGGGGGGGGGGGGGAGGAGTTGATTGCACCAGCACCATATTATGAAAATATTGGCCCTTAGCCTGTTTGACAGTCTAGTCTTGATCAAAATAGCACTGCTTCTCATTTTTTGTTTCCAGCAAAAAGGGCTGTGCACAGATATCTATAGCCCAGTTGGTAGAGCATGAGACTGGTTAATCTCAGGGTTGTGGATTTGAACCCCACGTTGGGCAAAAGATCGCTGTAGCTGCAGGGGGTTGGACTTGGAGACCCTTGTGGTCCCATCCCACTCTACAGTTCTGCGATATTGTTAACTGTTCTATAGTCTTTCCATGGGCAACCTGATTGCAGCTTGTAGATTTCAGCTTATGAACCTCTGCATCTAGTGCTTGACCTTGACTCTGGATTTAGGTAGTACCTCACCCTGTGCTTAATGTCTACCAACCCTGGAGGGTGGCTCTTCCCGCCCATCTGGGCTGTCTTTCTGCCCATGGTCCAGAAAGGAGAATTGGTAGGCTAAGTCCACAGTTCCCTTTTCTGGTCTGAAATGTTTTCACAGACACACACACACTTTTCATTCTAGAGCCCTACAGTATGCTCTGGTTTGCTCTCCAGATCCTCTAGAGATCGGTCTTCAAGGGAGAAATCACGGGAAAGAGACAAGAAAGAGAAGAGCTCTTCTGAACGGCGACACGAAAGCACGAATGGCAAATCTCACCCTAAGAGATCTGAAGAGAGGGAAGCCGGCGAGATCTGAACTCCGGACGCGATCTGTATTGTACTGTATATATAGTCTTGAGAAATGTTCTACACAGCCCAAATTTTTCTCATTTATATTAACTGAATACAGCACATCTTTTGTAGTTCTGAATTTCTATTGTTTCTGCAGGTAGCAAAGCCAGTAGTGTGACAGTTTCCTATACTGTTGACTTGAGACTTTTGTCTTTTAATTGAAAGAAACAAACTCAGTCGCTGGCCTTCAGTGCAGTTTAGCGACTTAAGCAGAATGCAGCAGAAGCAGGCAGAAGCTGTGGGGGTGGCAGGATCATAACGTGCTGTAAAAACTCATGCTCCACCTGCCTATGTTAAAACATCACTTGCCTTTCTATTGCAGACTTGAGTTCATAACATACTAAAGAACCTCAGCAGCGCTGGTACCCTCCCCCCTTTCTAAATATGGCAGGTTCATGTAATGTTTCTGATATCCAAGACACTTAGCTAAATATGAACAAGCCAGATTGGTCAAAAGTAACCTACACCACAGCCTAGCTTAATAAAGTTGTTTTGGGACAGCTGTACAACATGGCACAATATCTCTTCTTTTTTGTTGTAGTAGTTGTATTTAGAGCTTGGTGAAAGTAGCACAGCATTTAAAATTTAAATGGATGTTAATTGGATTATTTTGTCAAGTTATGCAACTCATCAGTGTGAATTTTGCACTTCGGGACTTCCATTTTTCTGTGTCTGCTTCCTAATTTCCAGGTTGCCAGTATTGATCCCACTGAATATAAATAATGTTGTTCCCTGATGGAGAAGTCCTGGTGTAAGTGGGATGGGATTCCTCACACTGCAGCCTCAAACCGGAAGGCACGTTAGAGCAATTCCATTAAGAGCAGTGTTTACAGTAACACAGAATGACTCTACCAATTTGGCAGATGAGGACCTGGCATGGGGAGCTCTGTCGTGGGACAAACAAACAACTCCCACATCTAGATTGATTCTGCAGTTACAGAGGGGTGGGGTGGGGGAGCAAGATGCACTATTCTTGTTGGCGGCAGTTAAGCAGATTGCAATGCTGCCAAGACTGCATTTGCAGTGACAACCTGAAACACAGCTGGTAGGGGTGTGTCAAAGAAGTAGAGGGGCATAATCATAGTCATGTACTTCAGGTTCTTTTAATAACTGCTGATAGCAGCAGAAAACAGTCAAGGTGCTGCTGCAGAGAGTGGTGTCCAGGGTACTAGGAGTTTTTGACTTTTTATTTGTATAATTATCTAGTAGCTTACTGACCAATTCCTGTGTGCCTCTTCTTCCCTCCAACTCCCTTTTTTTCTTTTTCTTTTTTGTGCTGCAGAATTGTGTTCATCAATGCATGTTTAATCAAGTTTCTTTTCCGTTTTATTCTCACTGCTGAATTCTACCTTCCCCCCCGCCCCAAGAGGAGTGGTTGAGTGTGTGTTCTCTCAGCCTTTTGTGTGTTTGTGAGTGACTACCAGGAGAACTAATGAGCCAGCAGAAGGAGCAGATGTGTTTCCTTTGGGGAAATCGGATTCAGACCTACAGCTGCCATTGGGACAGGTAATATCTGGGCATACTCAGACCTAGAAGGTGTTGCCCTCTGGAATGTCAGAGGGCGCAGTGAGAAGCCAGCAAGGCATATCGTATTGAGTGTATAAAATATTAGGAATTCATCCCTCTGTGGGGTTTTTATGTTTAGTATGAGCAGTTTGATCCTTAACAGCACCTTTGTTTGCCTTTGAGGGATATTGGTCTAAGTAACAAAGATGTAAGTAAAACGCTCTTCTCTTGCCAGTCTTATTCACATTAAAAGCTTATCTTTGTGGCTCGGAGTGAACAGTCTGTTTTGGTGTAACCCTTAATGCTTGAAATTTCCATGAGCAACTCAGCCCTGTCTCTACTGTCAGGCAACCGAAGAGACTGGAGTAAGTTTAATTACAGATGTTGCAAAAATGGGAAGGAAGGACCTAGGAATGGGGAAACCTTTCTGTGGACTAATGCAATAGATACCCTGGGCACATGAAGAAAAACTTGACATTTATATGGCACTTTTCAGAGCACCACTTTAGTCATCTTTACAGCAAATGTTCAGGGCAGGGCTATACCACAAATGGGAGCTGCAGCAGAATGTCGCAGTGTCCCACGTGAGTGCGGATCTGCAGTTCTAGTTGTCCAGCATACTATAAATTCAAGCTGCCCAATTTCTTCCTCCTTAATCCCTTTCTGTATTTCTTTTCCAAGGAACACATGACATTCAGTTGCTCCTGGAGGTCACTGAAAACGCTCCATTTCCTTTGAGCTATTTGGTAGGAAGGTGCTGTTCCTCCATTTGGGACTTCCAAAATGTTTTGCATTTCTGAGTTCAACCAAGGAGAGCCCACTATCGTCCAAGGGAGTTAGTTCCACTTGTCATAGACAGCTCTTGCTGTCAGCAAGTTCTTCCTAATGCTACATTGGAATCTCCCTTCTTGCCATTTGAATCAATTTGTTTGGGCCCTCCCTGCTGGAGCAGCGGAAAACAAACCTGTTCCATCCTCCGTGTGACGGCCCTTCAGATCTTTGAAGGTGGCCAACCACTCAGTCTTCTCCATGCTGAACATACCCAAGTCCCTCACCCATTCCCAAATTACCCCAAAGCCTCTGCATGTTGGGGTGGGAGTAAGACAGGAGTGTGGAAGCACAGGCTTGGGGGCTAAATGTGGCCCCAACTCTTTCCAGCTCACATGCCTGGTGATTCTGTGCTGGGCCCTTGAGTGCTTTTTGCCAGGCTGTATTGCATCCTTGAACTGTGAGCAGGCCTCTTGCTTGGCTGGATAGGGAAGGGAATTGTTATTCCCTAAAAACAGCCAGTTGCAGCAGCCACCCAGGAGCAGACAGCATGCTGAGATTTCCAAGCCATCAAGACTAATCACTTGGCAACCAAGGTAACTTGAAACACAGCTTCTTGTTCCCCATCTTCAAGGGCCCAAAGACCTGGAGAGCAGACTAATGTCCTGTTGCTAGGAGGGGAAAGTAGCAGTGGAGCAGAGCAGATTATTAACATTTCATGCAAGCTGCCCTGTCTACATGTGGGCCCTAGCTTTCGATCTTTTGCATTGCTTAGGCATATAGTTTTGTCTCCTGCGGTAGGAAAACCTAAGTGCCCTCAAGTTGCTTAAAAAAACAACTGTTTTAGAGATGTGTACATTGCAGTCCTGCGGTCTTTATATGGGAAGAAGCCCCCATTGCAGACAGTGGGACTGACTTCAAAGAGCAAACGTGCCTAAGATTGGGTGGCTATTTACCTTCTGCCCACAAAAGCGTATGGTTTGCTCTGGAGAATTGGGCCAGGTTCATTGCCCCTCAGAATCTATGCTAAAGTTCATCACTAACCACAAGGCAGCAGTTTCTGCTGAGAAAGTAGCCCCCTCTTACCTACCTCTGGGCTTTAAGATCTTCACATGGCTAGCAACTTTCCTTGTGCGAATGTCATAGGATGCCAGATCCCCAACAAAGGAGGCCCTTAGAAACACGTTTTCATGAGGCAAGGAATGTCGGCTTGAATACAAACTCAGTAAGATTTGTGTCATTCTGGTCCTTGCACCAGATGGAAGCTCAAACAAAATCACCTAATTCTGTTAAACTCCTGCTTGGGAAAACAGCAGCCCTTATTCAAGTTTTCTGTTGCAATTGACCATGTTATCCAACGCAAAAGCTAGCAAAGCCTCTGGAATCTAGGTGCTTTTCTGCTGCGATGTGCCCTTTATTGCTCTGACCCAAACAGAAGTGTTTAGGCCAAGGAAGCAACATTTCTGCCTTCCTCACTCTCCCCGGAACAATTAATGTAAATAGGAATGAGTTACAAGACTCACAGGTAGGGCCAAGGTCATAATTTTCTCCGGCACAACCAAGGTACCCACAAACCCTCCTTTAGAGAGGACAGTCTTCTGTTTGAAGGACTGTCCAGTATAACAAAGAGAACCATAAGAAAGGTCCTTGAAGGTGCCAATCAACATTTAAGCACATGAAGAAAAGGCTAAGCAGGGACACAGGGTCACAGTCCTCCCCACTGTGCTGAGAGCTTTTCTACTTAAAGTATAGGACTTATTTCTCCATTGTGCACATACTAATTAGCATATGCAAATTGCATGTGAATCTGTCGTTTGGTTTGGGAGCCTTTTGTGGTGATGCTTGTTTTTATTTCATAAAGCTGATACACAACTTGACTGTAAAAAAACAAAACAAACCCTCAACACAGTTTTTGCAGAAAGAATAAAATAATGAATGATCAGCTTAAAAAAAAGGTAAAAAGACCTCTTTAAAACATTAAATAATTACAATCGACAAGAAGCTAAAAACCAGACTGAAATACACATTGACATTCTACATGTCTGGATAACCTTACCTAAACAATGTTTATAGCAGGTGCTGGAAAAGACTACAGAAAAGATGCCTGCCTGATGTCAACAGGCAGAGTTTCAAAGTTTAAGGTAAAAGGTAAAGGTACCCCTGCCCGTACGGGCCAGTCTTGACAGACTCTAGGGTTGTGCGCCCATCTCACTCAAGAGGCCAGGGGCCAGCGCTGTCCAGAGACACTTCCGGGTCACGTGGCCAGCGTGACATCGCTGCTCTGGCGAGCCAGAGCCGCACATGGAAACGCTGTTTACCTTCCCGCTAGTAAGCGGTCCCTATTTATCTACTTGCACCCGGGAGTGCTTTCGAACTGCTAGGTTGGCAGGCGCTGGGACCGAACAACGGGAGCGCACCCCGCCGTGGGGATTCGAACCGCCGACCTTTCGATCGGCAAGCCCTAGGCGCTGAAGCTTTTACTCACAGCGTCACTAGGTGCTGCCATATTAAAAAGATTGATTTCTTACCAATGGAGAACAGGTATGTGTACCAGTTGGGCATATTGAAGTGGTAAATGGGGCATATATCAGGTGAGGCAATCTGCTAGGTGATGCATCATCACCTAGTTCCTGCAGTGTTGAGGTGCAAAAGACCATCTTTACCTAAATCCTATTTTCCTGCATTCTTCTCTTACAAGGCTGTCCATTCACAATCAGGTGGCCACTCACACATCACCTTAAAAACAGGAGCAAAATGGCTAGCTTCATTAATGTAGAGATGCAAACAGAGAAAGGGATTACAAGTTAATAACAGGCCCAAATACAGACTTCCAATTTCCAGGCACAAAGAACAGAACCAGGTTTGTAGAAACAGTTTGGTTTTTTTAATGTGAGACCCGTAATTCCATGACTTCTGCCACGGATGTAAATCTCTCCAATCAAGTAGCACAGTGAGCAGAGAGCAAGGTGTGGCCTGTGCAAAGGGGGTGCCTGCTCCTTGCCCCCTCCCAAGAAAAGCCAAAGTGGTTGAAGTGCAATAATCCCACCCTCCTCCAAACACACCCCATCAAAGCCCGCAGTACACAGACTGGAATGTGAATCGCTTCAGAAAGGCAGTCCATGGGCAGAGGTAGTAGGTCCCATGCTGGGGTGTGGATCAAGCCAGGCCCTCAGTGTTCATACAGGATTTTCTGATCGCAACAATCCCAGTCTATCAGCTCGTTGCTGCGAAACCAAAGGCTGATCTCTCTCTGGGCTGTCTCCAGGGAGTCGCTGGCGTGGACAACGTTCCTGTTTACAGGGGAAACCTCACAATGAGGGCATATCGTAGGTTAAGGTCCTATCTATCCTACAGCTACAAAAACAACCCACCCAATTTTATATCCCTTTTAACTGTTACAACCTACTTCCCCCAAATAAGTTGTAGATGGATGAGGGGACCAAGAACTCTTTCCTGAATTGCTACAGAATTCCCGAGGAGGAACAGCTGGGTCTGCCTACAGTGTGGCTGCCCTAATGCAGCATCTTGAGCTATCCTTACCTGGGGCTGAGTCAAGAAGCCACTACAATGCAGTAAAATGATGGAACAAGAGTTTCCCTGCAGAACCTCCAGAGGCAAAAGGAACTTCCCAGGGGACAATCTAGTATCTAATACCTGTTTTAGGCATGAAGGAGGACTTTTAGAACGCTCACTCAAACAAAAACAAGGAAAGAACGAACACATTGGGGAACGAAGGTTCAGCCCAGTCTACTCTTGCTCTGCAAGATTTCTATTAGCAAGGACATTTTTTAAAACGCCAAATTAAAACTTGATTCCCACAACCCACCCCCCACCCCCGAATCTGTAGTTCCAGCTAGCATAGGCCATTCGGCCATTTTATTCCACTGTAAATGTAGGCAGTAATAAATACAGATCACAAACTAAGGGAAGAGGATTTTTAAGCACACACATGGAAAAGTGAAATGGAATTTACAATAGAATGGAAAAACGAGAAAGCAAGGAAAGATCATACAACGCAAAGTGTCGGAACTCATACTGACATTTCAACATCTTGATTGGTTCATATAAACACCCTTCCCCTATTATTCATACATGGCACTGTTGAACACTGGTTTCGTTTGACCCAGAAAGCTCATTTTCCATACTGACCCTCTCAGGTAACTACATAATGGCAGGAAGAACTATTCTGCAGCGTACTTAAACGAATGATTCACCAGACCAGGAAATGGGACTTAACCAAGAGAGTCAGCGTTTTGCATTTTCCTTGGGTAACCAGGCCAGAGACTCGTGTCAAAGTTTGAACCTAGAAGCACCAGGCCAGAGACTCGTGTCAAAGTTTGAACCTAGAAGCACCAGCAAATCAAGACCGGCCTGGTCAGAGCTCAGTGCCAGAGCACCTGCCTCGCAGGTAGAACATCCCAGATCCCATCTCCAGCAAGAGCTGGGAGAGACTTCCTGCCCGAAAAACCTGGACAGCCACTGCCAGTCTGTGCAAACAATACGGAGCTAGATGGACTCTGTGCAGAACAACTGCCTGCATTTCCTGCTATTTTGGTCCCACTCCTACCTGCTGACGTGGACGCTGAAGTCTCCCCGGACGGTGCCTGCCTTGGCTTCCACAGGATTTGTCTCGCCCACCATAGCCCTGGAGGTTTTGACGACGTTGTAGCCTTCCCAGACCTGAAACAGGACACCATAGAAAAAAGGGCAAAGGCCAGTGGTTCTGACATTCCTGCTAACAGCTAAACAAGGCAATATGTCTCTATCAGTGCCTTTCATGAAGTACAGAGGTGCTCCCCCAACCAACATCACAGAGTGCCTGATATGGAAGGGGTGTGGGCAGAGGGGCTTTAATGCATTGCAGCTGGCTATGGGCTTGGTTTGCACCACGGAGCCCAACCTGGAAATTTGCAGTGGGGGGCGGAATCCTCTGTTGAAGCACACAGGAGCGTCCCTTCACCCTTATGCCTAATACCTATGCAAAACAGTTCTTCCCATATCCAAGACACAAGAGCATCCTCAAAGCAGTACCCAGATTTGCATCCCACAATAATAGTGGTGGACCTACATTTCTGGGGTCTGGAGATTGAATTGTCACGGGGGGCCCTGTGCAACCTGCAACGAGGTCTGGGTAACCCGTTATCTTCTTTGATGGGGCTATTCCATGACGGATCACAACATGAAAAGCAATTAACTATCACATCTCAGATTTCGATTGTAACTGCTGCACAGTGTCACTGGTGCGATATAAAATGTTGTAAGCAACATGGACTGAAGTCACTTCTGGGACCCCTCTGGGATTAGGGTCTGGGAGTTTAAGCTTCATTAGTTTCATAGTAGATCTGCCCCTGCACAATGGCTAAATGTTCTCCTTCCTCTATCAGAGGCAGCATGCCTACGAAGGCCATTTACTGTGCATCACCAGAGGGGAAACTGCTGTTGCACCCAGAGGTCCCATTTGTCTGCTTCCCATTGGGGCTTCTGGTTGGCTGACGTGAGAAGAGATGATGGACTAGATGGGCCTCTGGGTATTGGTGAGAGGGGATGGGGAAGAGAGACTGCCTTACCATGGCAACCACAGGCCCCGAAGTCATGTACTTGATCAGCTCGTGATAGAACGGCTTTCGGCGCAGTTCGTGGTAGTGTTCTGCCAGGATGCCTTCATTGGCCTGCCAAAACAAAGGGGCATTTGACGTTCAAATGGGCAGAGCCTACTGCTTATGAGACCCCGAGGCACGTGTTGGCATGGGTAGATTGTCTTTGGGTCCAAGGGATGGGGGCTTTTGTGGGTTCGTGAACCCCTTGCCCCAGAGGTGCACCTTGAGGAAGGGCTACCTGTCCGTGTCTTCTACCTTGTTGAAGGTGGCTGATGACAACATTAACATTTAGATCCCTGGGAGGGATTGAAACTTCCCTCCCCACCCCTTCCCGGAGCAAGGCTGTGGGTCATGGATAACTCTCTTCTTATTCGCTGATCCCTACAGAAACAGGAAGAAGCGCTCCAACCTACCCCAATGTTTCCTGAGTGCTTGGCAAGCCTTGATTGCCCCCCATTTCAGCACCCAGTGAGCGTACCTGGAGCAACTTGAGACCCACAAGCTTGAATCCACGTTTTTCAAAGCGTCTGATCACATCCCCCACCAGCCTCCTCTGCACCCCATCTGGCTTCACGGCTATCAGTGTGCGTTCCTGCAGCCCAGGGACACCTATTGGGCAAAGAAAGGGTGGTTAGACTGTTCAGTGTTGCAGGAGCCAGCCAGGGTACTCTTTCATCCTCCCTAACCCCCCCCCCCCCCCGGTTTTCTGTAGATTGTTTCCCTGGGCTTCAATTCAAACCTTTTGGAGCCCTATGTTTAAAATGACAGGGCACCAGATCTCGAGGTGATTCATCATAATGCCCTCATTTTGAGATGGCACTAAATTTCCACCTGTTTAGGACTATGGCTGAATTTGCCATCGGCTGAGGATAATATACATTAGAACACTGTTCTATTTCTGAATGAGTTCTGCAACAGTTTCCCCTCCATTTAGCCAAAGTAGTAAAAAAATAGAATATGGTAGAAATTGTGATAAACACACAGAAAGCAGCCAATTTTGGCGGCAGCAAAATGTGTCGCGGTTACTCTGACCCTCAGATAGTAGACTGCAAGCTGTAAAACTAATGTTGCTGTTTTACAATGTTTGTTTTTAAAAAGTATTTGCTGGGTTATTTTGTAGGCACGATGGCTGGCAAATCAAACTGAAGATCCCTAAAAGTGAAGGGAGTAAGGAAGCATTATTGGAGGGGCAATGGAAAGCTCACCCCTCTTTTCCACTCCCTCTCCTGCAAAATTTTGGGAATACTCCAAAAAGGCTTTGATGCCCAGTGGTGCATATCCACCTAGCCCCTTTCCCAGAGGGCTTTGCTTTCTGCAGGAGGAGAGCGACAGCCCTGCAAAGCAAGCAGGCTGATTAGTCACTGGGGACCTACCTAAAAGCAGGTGGATGGGACTGCAGCCTCAAGGCACAGAAGCAGCAGACGCCAGCAGGGAGGGAAATGGGCAACTTTTAAGCTAATAATACTTAGCAGTCATATCATGCAGTTAAGTGCTCCAAGCACCTCCTATACATTAAAGACAGGATATTACATTTAAAGCGAAATCTGTGCCAGGAATCCCAGCAGCTGCAGTTGACGCAGTGGGGCCAACTAGTCCACAAAAGCTTTATGTCACAATGAATCTGCTAATTAGTCTCTGAGGACGCCACTGCCAGGAATCTCTTCTGGGGCATTTGCTATAACAAGCTGAAGTGTCTCCTTCTCGGGAAATCACATACACTGACTGTGCAATCCTTACAACTGTCCTGTACGGTAGGCCAGAGGAGTCCATTCACCTCTAACCAAGCTCCTTTAACATGTAGCAATCTGGGGGAAGAAAGGGAGCTCCCCCCTTCCCCCTCCAAAAGGAGAGTGTGATGTAATTCAAGGGCTCTGTTTTCCAGAGAGAAGAAAAAGTAGCAGCTCTATCTTCTTCCAATACGTAGGTCAGTTATGCTGCTCTCTGGGGATGAGAGATCCAAAAGCCAAAGCAGGGGGCCACCTTTATTGGGAACAATTGAATCATCACCAAGTAGCGAGCCAGCATTCTCCGGCACACGTCTTGAAAGCAAGAGCAGGGTGAGACAAACAGCTGGATATGAAGGCTGAACCCCCTAGTTGGCAATTTATGTACTGATCTTTGAATACAGAAGGGTGGGCCTGGCAATGTGGACCTCAGGTCAGCCCTGCTTGCCAGTGTATCAAGGAGAGGGTTTAGGAATTATCACTGCCCACAGCTAGATTTTTCTTCCCACCTGGTGTGTGGATACTAGTTTGCATGGTAAAACCATCTCAGCCTGAAAGAGAGATGAGTGCTGCACCCCATTGACTGTAATTAACCGTCCAGGGGTCCTTTACCTTTTTTTACTAGTTTGCATGCTAAAAAAGGGAACATCAGCTGGGTTGAAACCCTGGGTTGTTGTTGCTACAATGTTGACAGCCGGCTCCTATAAAAGCAGGCCGGCTGAGCTGTTTGCAGTTCAGTCTGTCCAGCTTACAATAAAGAGCGGCTCTGGAGAAATCATTGTGTCGTCTGATATGTTCGCCCACAACTTAACAAGCAGCATCTGACCACCACCCTGGGAGTCATTGCCAACCCAGGGGCCTGGGAAAGTGGGGCCTGGGAAAGTAGGGCTGGAACTCCCAGCTCTTCACCGTTTCAAGTCAGAGGGAACTTCACCTTAAGCTACAGCTCTTCCTAAGGCACCTGTAGATGCACCCCAGAAGATGCCAAGCTGTGCCAACAGGAGAATTCAGGAATATTCCTGAATTGCAGGGAGTTGGATTGGATGATCCTCGTGGTCCCTTCCAACTAGGATGCACCAACTAGGATGCACTTGAAACAGACCACCCCCCCCCCTCTAGTTTGCACAGCCCAAGGAAATGCCAAGCCAGATTTCATAACAGCCCCCCATGCCAAGCTAGCAAGTACTAGCTTGGGTGGGTAAGCAAAGAAACGAGGGCCAAGGGGTACAAGTCTTATGATTCCTTCCAGTAATACCCAATTCCTCAAAGTTGTGTGCAACCAGGGAATGCCCTGCTGTGTTTCTCCAGGAGTAACGCCTGATGGCGAGATAGGACCCTGCAGGACTCCGGATCGGCCAATGGTCAGGGACGATGGGAACGGGAAGCGTTGCGGACTGAAGAGAGTCGGGGTAGGTGGGTGGAAGGGCCTTGCCCGGCTTTGCCTAACTCGGATTTGCCCGCCGGAGCCACCACGCGGCGAGGGTGAAAGTTGCGCGCCCATCCCGGGGCGGAGAGGCGCTTCGCGGAACGAGTTCTGCAGCCCCCTCGCCGGAAGAAGAGGAGCGGAGGCGGGATCCCACCCCGAGGGCGCTTCGCCCCGCAACTCACCCGCGCTGTACAGCCGCCCCCTGGGGAGGCGATCGCAAGGCAGAGCCCCCCACGCCCCGAGGGTGCCCGCGCCCCGCTGCCCCGACGGCAGCAACAGGCGGCAGCTCCGGCCCACGCAGCGCTGCAGGAAGCCCATGGCGGCTCGCCCGGCAGAAGGGGGCCGGCCCGGCCGGGTTTATAGGCGAGGGCTTGGGGGTGGGAGAGAGCCCGGCTGCGGGGCCGCTGCTCCCCCACCCCACCCGCCGGTCCGCCCCCAGGCTAGGCCGAGCGAGGCGGCCCCCCGGGGGGGGGGAGAGGCGTGGGAACGAGGAAGATCACGTTACAGGGGGGCGGCCCCCTTAAAGAGACCCGCAGCCCCCCCAGCCCCACCCCGGGGGCGGGCGGCGCGCTTCAATCGGCCGCCTCGTCTGCTAACAGGGTTTGCAGCAACTTTCGGCTCCGGAAGCTGGGGGCGCCTGTTGCTGATGGGCCAGACGAGCAGAGACCACGAGGGCGAGCGCACTTGCTGATCTCGGGGCGCCGTCCGTAGCTGCTTCCGCCAGCAAGGAAGGATCAGGGAAGGCGGGCGGGGGAGAGAGGAAAAGCTGGTTGAGTGCTCCTAGGCAGGAATGGGTGGGGTTTTGGGGGGGGGGCGCAAAGCAGCTGTTTCTGAAACAGCAAAAGGGGAATAGGAAGTTGTTTTATGAAGCCGGCTCAGACCATTTGACCATCTACTAATCGGGTACTTTGTTCTCGCTAAAGTACTAAGTGGGTACTTTAACGGGGGTTATTAAAATACTTCCACATTAGCTGCAACACGCATCAACCCAATAAATCCCAGCGACTAAACTGCCGAACCTAGGCAATAAAAATATGTCCCAGAGGCCAGCACACCTCACTGAAACAACTGGATGCACCTTGCCTGCCCCATCGCCCCCTCCGTTCCCCGGGATTAGATTGTAAGCTCCTAGCAGCAGGGACTGATGCTCTGTTTTGTAAAGCGCACTCTAACGCCAGCCTCCAGCAATTTGGCACCCACGCAGGTGTTTCTTGCTGCAGCTCCCACGCTGGCTGTGGCTGATGGGATTTCTAGTCCAGAGGGCACCCGGTTGACAAAGGCTGATATGAAAACAAACAGCAACAAGAAGTTACTAAAGGGATGAAGCGATGGGCTATGGGACTTGCCCTCTCACACAGTTGAAACGTTCTTAGTTTATGGGATGGGTTCCTGTAGCAAATAATTAACGTTGGTCTTTATAACACTAAGATATACTGCTCTACTTCAGTACATGCTTGGAGTATTAGAACAGTAGTTCACAGGCTTTCCCTGTGGAGCACTTGAACATTGATGAGGGACTTGAAGGACCAATTGATTTTTGTCCAAGTTGTGGTCTCAAAAATCTGTGTGGCCAATTGCTACTTTCAGTGAAGATTTTTATATGTATAAAAAAACCCTCTGCCTTTAGGAGTGTCTCCCTCATCCTGAGAGCGGATCGTCATCCTGATGAACAGGGAGGGAGGTTGGATTCATGGGTGCTGTTGGTGATCTTGCAGATAATATACAGAACATCTAATTAGAGGAGATTAAGAGGAAACACGAGGCCTGTTTGGAGAGGGGCCACCCTCCCTTCTGTCAGTACAGCTGCAGCCAAATACTCGCAACTTGTGGAAAAACAGGAGAATTTAGAGACTTTAGAGAAACTTTGCCCTTTAAGCTGAGGTTGTGTCCAAGAACAAGCTATTTTCCCTTGACAAAACAAACCATTATGTAGCTGGCATCACTGGCCTTCCCAGGTGCTTTCTTCATTAGCTTTCCATCCTTTAAGTGGTGAAAGGTGCTGCCTGATCACAACATTCAGTCCTATATTTCTCCCTGGACTTGAACCAAATTGGCTGAAATACTTCCCTAAAACACAGAGAGGCAACTACCAGCCCCTGGGCCAAATGAGGCCCTGCAGGGGTTGCCAGACGCTGCTCCAGCCACCAGTCAGATGGAGAATCTGTGCAGGGGAAAATCAAATGCTGGACTTAAGCCTAGGAAAACCTAGAGGTCCCAATGGGAGACCTCCAGTGGGGGGCAGAGCAAGGGCATTTCATTTACCATTCCTTGCTCAGAAGTCATCTGGATGCCAACCATGTATTAAAATCGCAAGTGCTTTTTTTCATAAGCAGGAGCTATGTTGTCTAGGACCATCTTCATACTTGTCCCCATCCCACCCCTGTTGTTCCAACAACCCTGAACTGGCTCCAATTCAGAAGACAAACAATGCTGTTCTACCTGCTGGAAGTTCGTAGCTCCCAGAACAGTGACCCCAGAAAAATACTGGCAGAAGCATCAAGGACAGAGTGTTGTTTTTCCCTTACCCCACCTGCTCTCTGCACAACTGAACGAGTCCTGCTTAGTTCTCTTCTGGTTCCCAATCCTAACCTCCGATTCTCCAGATGTTGTGCCACCTGGATCCAGCAACCTTTTAAATGTCATGGACATGTTTAGACTGGGCACCAAGAAGGAGCCATGTGATGAGCACTAGGGCACCAGTAGGTTGTATAGAGGGGCATTGGAACCTTCAATACTACGAGCTTTTGAGAGCAAACTAGACATGCATTTGGTTCAACTAAACGCAGGTGGACTCAGTGTCCAAGGCAGATAACCACTCTTGATTTTTAAAGCTCCTGAGTTTTGCCCCCCTTCCTGCCAAAAAAAACCAGTTCACCTTTTCTCTTCCAACTCTACCAATATTCACTCATCTGACCACATATGGTCACATTTCACGGGAACAACCCTGACTCCCTTGCTACTCCTCATGCCTGGAACTCTTCACCCCCAAAAGGTCCACAACACAGCCTCCCCTTTCATATCCCTCCTTAAAAGCCCACCTCGCCCATGAACCCTTTGATTTGAATCCACAACGTTCTGTCCCAGAAGACCTGGCTAGCATCAACTGAACTGCAATGGCTTTTGGAAACCAACCTGCCAACTCTTGTGCCTCATGTGCAAACATCCAAACGGCATTCATGAAGAGGAGCTGTGGTGGGGTTGCTCACTTCTGAGGAGCCTCAAGCACTGAAATTCCCAGTTTATGGAAAAGAAGCCAGTGCACTTGCCTGCTTGAAGGCTATCTGGCCATGGCTATCGTTTGGAAGCATATGATGTAGCAACTGCGCTGGAAGCTAAATGAGTCTTAGGGTTTGGTCAGTTCCTAGTCAGATGACTGCCTGAGCACCATGATGGAAGAAAGACTATTGTTGCAGACCATCTGCTTTGAATGCAGAAGGTCCCAGGTTCAAGATCCTCAGCATCTCTAGGTAGGGCTACCTATCTGAAACCCTGGAGAGCAGATGCCCACCAGTGTAGGCACTACTGAGCTAGGTGGACCAATGAACCAGAGCTTCCTACATTCCTAAAATCAAGCAAGCTTCACATTGGAAGAGTACATGCTCTGGAGAAATGGGACAACCAGTTGTTCTTGGCAGCAAGATTTGAGCATCTTCCAAAACTATGACCGTTGACCCATTGATCTGGACAGAGAAAACATGCACTTTCACTCTGGGTAAACAGTATTGTGACCGATGCTTTCACAAGGATGCTGACCCCTGGAGCAGGCCAGGGACAGGCAGAGTGTCACTGTGGCCGAAATCAAACAAGACAAAAAATTAGCAGGCAGAATTTGTAACGTGTCGTCATCCAGCTCCCAGCCAGGGCTCCTCCCTCCGACGATAGTCGCCATAGTGGATTTTGAAGAACCATTCTGGCCAGGGGTGGTGGTGGAAGCAGAAGATCCAGCCTCCTCTAAACAGCGCCTTCTGTTTTAATGCAATGTTTTAATTGATGCTTCTCTCACGCAAGCCTCTTTTGGGAGTGCTAGCCTCAAAAGCAGTATAGAAGCACCTTGAATGAAATGAAGACCCAGCAAGCCACAAAGTACAATGGGCAAGGAAAGACTGGGATATCTGAAGAGGTTCCAGGTATCTCTACACAGTTCACCCTCTTGAAAACAAGGTCAACAGGCAAGAGTGCAAGTGTCCACAAGTTCATGCTGTTCTGCTGGCGAATCTGCTCAGACCATGTGCCTCCAATTCAGTAAAGCACAACAGCAGGCTCTCATACAGTTATTGATATGTTTTTCTAAAGATTAAAGGGCCAGCATAATGCAATAATTAAAATGTGGGAGTGGGACTAGGTGCTAGCTTAAGGTGCACACAAAAGCTAGAGTTCACTAGGGCCCACCTGAGGTCAATCGCTCGCCTAACTTACCTCAAAAGGTTGTTGTGAATAATAAAGTAGCCCATGTAATGCCATCATGAGTCCCTTGGAAAAGCAGGCTCTGAGCAGATATGAAAAACCCTATAGAAGCATCATTAACTATCACTGAAAGTCATGTAGCACCCATAGAAATCACTCTTCAGGAATGTGCACAGGACCACCTGCACAAGCTGAACATGAGTCAAGAGGGTGATGCAGCAGCAGAAAAAAAAAAAAGCTAATGCTACTCTAGGCAACAGAAGTATAGAGTCCAGATTAAGGGAAGTAATAGTCCTGCTCTGTTCTGCCTTGGTCAGACCACACCTGGAATGCTTGTCCAGTTCTGGGCGCCACAGTTTAAAAAGGACGTTGACAAGCTGTGTAGAGGAGGGCAACCAAGATGATCTGGAAACCAAGGAACAGTTGAGGGAATTGGGTATGTTTAGCCAAGCAAAGAGGCGACTGAGAGGAGATATGATAGCCATCTTCAAATATCCAAAGGGCTGTCACATGGAAGATGGAGCAAGCTTGTTTTCTCCTCCTCTGGAGGGTAGGACTCGAACCAATGGCTTCAAGTTACAAGAAAGGAGATTCTGACTCAACATCAGGAAGAACTTTCTAACAGTAGGAGCTGTTTGACAGTGGGATGGACTCCTTTGGGAGGCTGTAAGCAGGGGCTGGGTGGCCATCTGTCAGGTATGCTCTAGCAGAGACACCTGCATTGCAGGGGGTTGGACTAGATAACCATTGGGGATCCCTTCCAGCTCTATGGTTCTATGAATTGGTCTGAAGCCCAGAGTTTATGCCCTCCCCAAGACTTCCCAAAAGGCCCTGAAGATACCTAAATAGATCTCAAGCTCATCTAAAACAACAAAGTAAGCACTTTTTTATTTCCATTAAGCACATTTTAGTATCACAATGGAATGATGAGAAAAAACTTTTCTTTAAAAAAACCCCACGAAAACAGAGCTCTGTCTGTCTGTCCGTCCGTCTGTCTCCCCACCGATGGCAGGGGAGGCTTCAAGGCAATTAAAAACAAAAAGTTGATGGGATGTTCCCCTCCCCAACAGCCAGGTGCAGGAGGGGAGGGAGGCAGGTGGAATGATGTGAAGGTGGGAACATCTGAAGTAGTCTTTGGCGTTTCTGCCTCATGATTGATGCACAAGACCAGTCACCGGAACCTGCAAATGCCACAGTATTAAGACAAAAACATCCAGCTATAGAGGAACGGCCTGCAGGTGGGCCTCGAGACACCCTGTAGGACACAGAGCTGCCACAGCTCAGCTGCGAGGAGGAGCTGGAAGGGGAATGGTCAAGGGTGGGGGCACAGCGTGCAGCTCCCCCAGGCACGGGGGCCCACGGGGGAGGTGCTTCTGTATCCAGCCGGCCTGGTGAGATCGGGGAGCGGAGGCAGCGGCGACACGAGGAGCACAGGTCCGCTCACGACAGGGACTCGAACCAGAGTCGGTGCCGAGAACTATAGCTTCACGGTCCCAGGGGGCAAACTGTCGTTGCAGAGTCTGTAGTAGCGCAGGTCGTTGACCAGCCTGTGCACGTTCTGCGTAAATGAGGGCAGGTCCTGGAAAAGGGGTGGTGGGGAGACATGGGAGACAAGAGATAGCCAACGGTTAGGACAACAACAACAACAAGATTAACCAATCCTTCCAGTTCTTTGCCCCAAAGGAGTGTTGACACTAGGGTATGCAATGGCACCGACCTTGCCCATACACTTCCAAATATCTCCTGGCTCTGTTTTCAACAATCGGGGGCCATTTTATTCAGCTAATTTCAACTAGGTTGTGAGACGGCCTGAAATGTCACCATGAAGTCTTATGAAGGAAGAGCCAAGTTTTTAAGGGAAATAGAAACCTTTGTAGTGAGCAGCCCCGGAACAAAAGCAATGTCACCCCCCAGAAGCTGCCTTATATCGACAGTCAGGCTGTTGACCCATTTTGCTCAGTACTGTCTGCACTGGCTGGCAGCAGCTTTCCAGGGTTTCAGGCAGGAGAAACTCTCTGCATGAAGCCACGAGAAAGTGCAGTCTGATGGGACACACAGTCCCGAACCAGCCATTACTCTGAGAGCTTCCCTTCCTTTTTGAGACCTCTTTAAATGTGTAGTGCAAATGGGACGTATCACCTTAAATAATCTTGGCTTCCCCCAAAGGACCCTGGGAACTGTGGCTTGTTAAGGAAGGCTATGGTAAGAAGATGATGCTGAGCTAGATGCTGAACCACTTTGGTCTGATTCAGTTTCAGGGTCCTTCTTATGTTCTCATTCAATAATAAAACATTATAGTTCAAGGAAGTTCTATTTGGGACACAGGTGTGTGTGTTGTCAGTCTGTCCATACAGAACAACCCCACCTGAAAGCTCCAAGCCAGCCTCACCCTGTCCATTTTGAAGTTCCTTCCAAGCACGTTTTTCTGGTTGGTGTCCACACCATCGCAGCTGCCCAAGAACCCCGGGAGAAAGGCCGAGTAGAAGCTATCAAAGTCCACGGAGGCCATGTTGTAGATGGCTATGCCAATTTCCTCTTGCAAGAGGTCGTGTGATTTATGGACCAGTACCTGAAGCAAGACATTCACAAACTGGAAAATCATGGCTGTCCGGAAGATCTTCTGTGGGGAAAGAGAACAAGGGTGTTCAGCAAGCTCCTGAGGTGCTCAGAAAAACAGCAGCTCTGGGGGATCAGTGAAGCTGCGAGGTGCTCTGCAAAGGACCATCTGATAGGCCTTGTTTCAGTGGCTCATGGCAGCTGAATTATGCCACACCTCCAGGGTCCAGTGCAGGGTTCATTCACCTCCATGGATGCAGAAGTAAGTGAAAACCCCTGGCAACTTGGCATTCACCACTCCACCAGCTGAACACACCTGCCCTAGCAAGCTTGCACAACATTTAAAACGGTTAGCTCTTGTGATAATGTGGCACTCACAATGAAAATGTGGGTAAAATCTGCTATGATTAAACAATGACAAAGTCCTGTCACAATGCCTACAGTGTATCTAGGGGCCCAGTTTTCCTGGGTCTCTGACATGCTCATTCAATGTACCTGATCCTCTGCAAGCCACCCGCCACTGGGCATTTTGGGCAGTGGTTTTGGGAGCAGCGTATTCAACACAGGCATTAGAAAAAAAGCTCTTGCCGTTTCCCTCTCCAAGTTGAAGGAGAATTAGTTTCCTTGTTCTGCCTGAGCGAAATTCTTGTTCCTCTCTGCACTGGCCAATTTAATTTATGACACAAGCCAGGCCTATGCTCTTCCAACACGTAAGCAACAGCAACTCCAGCGAGGAGAGCACCCGAGTGTATGGACCACTAGGGGGCAATAAAGCAGGAAGAACCAGACTTGCTAGCCTTCTGAACTGTCCCTCTTCTGCCAGAGCTTTGTGTAAACAAGATACAGAATGTACTGTTGTATACATTGGAAAGCAGGGAGCTTACCTTGTGATACAGCTTCTGCTTTGTGTTCAGAGTCTCCAAATAGAACAAATTCTGTTTAAAAAGGTGTATGTCAGGCTGCAGGAAGGATTGGCCAAATGCCTATGGAACAGGGGAAAAAGCCTATCAGGACAATAGACATTGAAGGCGGTTACCAAAAACTAGAAGCTCTTTGAATAGCCATTGGACCAGTGACAAGGAACCTGATATTGTCTACCCTCCATCATCCCTGCCCATTGGCCACACTGGTTGCGGCTCCAGTTCGACCACATCTGGACGGCTCCAGACTGGCTACCTCTATACTGGACAGCGATGTGTCAGGGATGATTTCTTGTTGTAAAATCTCACCTCCTTGAGACTGTCTCGCATCAAGTTATGAGATGAAGCAGGAATGGTTGGGATTCAGTGGCCCTCCTCCAAACACAGACTGAGGCTTTGAAGGAAACAGGGCCAGGCAAGGAGCTTTTCCTACTTCTCAGGGAGTTAAACAAGAATTTGAGAATGGCCGAATAGACTAGAGACTGGACTTTAACCATGGTGGCAGCAGCAGCAAGCAGACAACTCCCCAGCAGGATGCAGACATCCTGGGCCATGCAGAACATTCAGAGAGCACTAAGCAGAAGCGCCTCTCCCAAAGAGCATGAGCCAACTGGAAGGCCAACAGCCAGAAGCACTTGGCTAGAATCAGCCACTACTGAGCTGTCAGCTCTTTAGCAATCTTCTGCTTACAAATTACCAGTGTTCAGCACTTGGAATGAGAAGGGAACCTGAGCAGGAGTTGCCTGGAATGGCCCCAAACAACTAACAGGCTCTCAGTAGACAACAGAATTAGGAACACGTGTGGGTACAGAAGGAACAACGGTGTATTGAGAAGAAACTTCTCCAGTGGGTTCAGTGAGTAACTCCAGGGTTCAGGTGAGGCCTCCACAATAGCTACTTGGTAAAGCAGATGCTAACCTAGCAGTTTGAAAGCATCCCCGGGTGCAAGTACATAAATAGGGACCGCTTACTGGCTCGCCAGATGCAGCTTGTCACGCTGGCCATGTGACCCGGAAGTGTCTGCAGACAGCGCTGGCTCCCGGCCTATAGAGTGAGATGAGCGCACAACCCTAGAGTCTGTCAAGACTGGCCCGTATGGGCAGGGGTACCTTTACCTTTACCTTAAAGCAGATGCTAGAGATTTGCGTGAACCTCCAGACCAATGAGTTAACTCGCTTTTCTTAAAATAACACAGGCTGTTCCCATCACATCGCCATCCTCCACACCTCTATGAAGTCGCAAAGTTAAAATATGCAGTTGCACTGCCTCTTTTGAAAAGGTCTTGAGCCTTCAAAGTGTACAA
Organism: Podarcis tiliguerta; assembly: GCF_965153285.1. Taxonomy (NCBI): domain Eukaryota; kingdom Metazoa; phylum Chordata; class Lepidosauria; order Squamata; family Lacertidae; genus Podarcis; species Podarcis tiliguerta. The sequence goes on from NC_139547.1 coordinate 35,546,696, forward strand.
GGAACACAATGCAAATCAAGTAGGTCCTTCCCTTAATGTGTCAGGGCAGCATTGGACTCATGGGAAAGCCAGGGACTGTTGTGTTCTTGCAGCCGGTAAGCCGTTTTAACTATTTTGCTGTATTGGAACACAGCCCCATTTCGCAGTGTTACCCGTTTCCTACAGTTGCCAGCCAGAGGCACCTGGGCCCTCACAAGCAAGGAAGCGACAACACCAGCTGACTCCCGTCCAGATACCTGCATAATGGCGCTGAACTGTGCTTCGTTCTCCATCTGCTCGTCAGCTACGCCTCTCTGGACACTCGCCAGAATGCTGGACTTGAAAAAGTACCGCCAGTTGTGATGAAGGACCCGGAAAAGCAGCTCAAACAGTTCAGCTTTCACATCGGGAGAGGATCGCTTGGGGACAAAGGGAAAGCACGCAGGAAGTCACCACACGCCCATCGCCAGAACGGCTCTCATTACCAGCACAGCCCAAGGCGGATGGTCAGAGAGGGAGGCGTTTGCTATGCAGCAGAAGAAGGCAGCAGTCATGGGTTAGTGCTGCAGTTGCACACCCTTTAAGCACTGGCCCTCTCGAAAAGAAAGTAAGATGACCATCTGATTTTCAATCCCTATTCCACCCAATGAAAGTTTAATGGCAGCTTATTTCCATGCAATATTCAGTCCTCTTCTTTCCACGGGGAAGCAAAATAATAAACAGTGCCATTGCTTTCCTGACAATTTTAATTCCCGCGGATAGTTTGGCTGCTGCCTACCTCCTCCCTGCCATTGGTCTCGCCATGTGTGAACAAAGCACCCGAGGACAGATCACTTGGCAGTGTCTGAAAAATGGATCCTTTATAAAGGAGTCTATTTGTGCATCTGACTGCAAACCACCAAGTGGTGTACATCTGTTACAGAGAAGCCCTAAGGGCTTCTCAGGGGTGTGGCTTCACTGCTGTCCCATGATTCGGACCCTGCAAGAGCTTCTGCCTTGCCCCATCCCCTTCTGTCTCTCACCCAGCCCCAGGATGGCCCTACCTCCGCAACGATTGGGTAGACTTGCTCCATGCAGAGTGAGATGATGTTGGGTAAGAAAGGCTTGAAGACTTGGCCTGGCTCTTGCACCACCACCTGAAGGATCCTCAGAAATTTCTCTACCACTCGGCACCCGGTGCTCCCGTCATGGAGGATGCTCTCGGCCAGCTGCTCTCTAAGGGCACAACACAAAAAACAATTAAGCTTTCAGGAAGACTTGGGTCTAGCTGTAGAGCATTTGTTTGCAGGCAGTAAATGCATAGAGACTTCCCCGTCCCCTCTAAAATCTGAGCTACATACCAGTCTCAAAAGCGAGCTCCATCCTATTATTACATATTCATGTTCTGTGTCAAAGAAACAGCAGCAAAAGATTAGCGACAGAAAGTTGAGCGGGTTACCTGGTGAACATGTTGAGGAACGTCTGTATGACCTGCTCGGTGAAAGGCACACCCATCTGCACCCTCAGCCCTTGAAAGAGGGTGAGGAAGAAGCTCAGCATTTCATCTGTCACATCTGGAAATGGGAAGGCGGAGGAGCCAAAAAGGAAAGCGTTAACAAAAAAAGCATTGTTTTGACATGTGACTGTTCTTGGGCAGGAGCCACCTTTGCTATTTGACACTGGACTGGCAAAGTGAATCCTCCCCTGGCACCTACTGCACAGCTAATGCCAAAGGCTTGACATCTTAGCCCTCAACCAGCAGGTTCGAGAAATGGACAGCTAAGCAGCTGGTGACAAGGCTCTGAGTGTTATCAGTATAATAGCATGTACAGTGGTACCTCGGGTTAAGTACTTAATTCGTTCCAGAGGTCCGTACTTAACCTGAAACTGTTCTTAACCTGAAGCACTTTAGCTAATGGGGCCTCCTGCTGCTGCTGACGTGCCGCCAGAGCACGATTTCTGTTCTCATCCTGAAGCAAAGTTCTTAACCTGAAGCACTATTTCTGGGTTAGCAGAGTCTGTAACCTGAAGCGTATGTAACCTGAAGTGTATGTAACCCGAGGTACCACTGTACAGCCCCACAGTCAATGGCAAGGCACTGGATTAGTGCACAGAATGGTTTAGATTGAACTCTAGTGGCTGGCTGCGGAAACGCAGGACTGTAAAAAAAAAAATCTCTGACACCTGACCCTAATCTCTGTTAGAGGGTGGCCTATATACATATAGAAAATAAAAAACCAATAAAATAAAATAAATACTTGAAATGAACAGTAACCGCAAGCGAACAACCATACTTAGTGTTACAGTTGTGCACCTTCTCAAAAAGAAGTCATGCTGAACTCAGGGAGGGCTCACACCCATTACTCACTTTGACATTTACAGTCAAATTTTTGTCATGTTTACAGGTATTTGTGATTTTAGATGCTCTGCTCCTCTTGCGGGCTCACACCCTTGCTCTAGGTTGATTTTTAGCACCAATGTTGGACCACAGTTTAGGGTTGGATGCGAGGTTTTGTGTGACAGCAATTAACTTGCTCAGCCACTATGAAACATTTTATACACTTTTTAGTTTTTGTACCATTTGGTATAGTACTGACATGCGGTGGCTGCTGCTTAGCTTGGTGCTGATATATGATTGCATTGGAATGTTTATTTGTCATTAATTGATCCGTTTTAACAATCAATAGCTTGTTTTATTATCATTTTTAAATATTATAACATTCAGATAAATCAAGCTATTTATTTGATGGTCATGTTATGTTTGAAATGACAGAATTTTTGATTGCTATTGTAATGAAGCGTTGTATTTGTATTTTTGTTACTGCTTTCAGTAACAAAGCTGCTTTCAGCAAATTTATATGGAAAAGCAACATACAATTTAAAACAAATAAACAAATTACAAGTGGGCTATGGGTCGTAATCTAGAGTTGTATCCTTGGGTTGCAATCCAACATGTTTTCTGTAGGTACACAAGAAGAGGGCATGTGCTGGCTGGAAACATACAGAGCCAAGTGCTAAGACTTAGCAATGCAGGATCAAAACTGAAGTTCAGCACCGCATGAGGCACCTGAGCAAAAAACCACAGACCTCTTACATATGTAGGAACATAGGAATCTGCCTTATACAGTGTCAGCCAAGGTTGTTTTAAAGTTCAGAGGCATAAAATAATTTACACACAATATATTTTAGCTCTTTTCGCCCTTCTCCACCCAAATTATTGCCCCCTGACACCTTGGATCTGAGGGAACCTGGACGACTGAGCAGGTGAGAGTTATTTCTCCAATTTAGTGATGGCCACCAGATAATAAAGACTCCTACTGGCTGAGACAAAGCAAGCATTCCTCCAGAAAGAGCGGATCGTGACCGGTTGGGTTTAAGCCGGTACAGCTAGGAAGTTGAATTCTTGGATCCCCTGCATTGCAAATTCCCAACATTTACCTGGGCACAATATGATAAGCATTTCTTGCTTGTAGCCACAGGCCATTGTAAGTACAATAAAATACAAAAGACGAAGCAGAAGCAAATTTAATCCCACTCAAAATGAAATGACAGTTAAAGTCAATGTAAAAAACCATTTGGGGTTGCCCTTAATTTCTGCTTGCTCAAATTAACGAGTCACCTTTGCAAACCACCCACATTTAGTTCGAAAGCCTCATTCAGATTTTCTTCACTGCAGTGAAACCTGCTAGGACCTGTGTTCAAATTGTTCCCTGTACAGTGGTACCTCTGGTTACGTACTTACTTCATTCCGGAGGTCCGTTCTTAACCTGAAACTGTTCTTAACCCGAAGCACCACTTTAGCTTATGGGGCCTCCCACTGCCGCTGCACCACTGGAGCACGATTTCTGTTCTCATCCTGACGCAAAGTTCTTAACCCGAGGTACTATTTCTGGGTCAGCAGAGTCTGTAAGCTGAAGCGTCTGTAACCTGAAGCGTATTTAACCTGAAGCATATGTAACCCGAGGTACCACTGTACATGGGAAAGATCAACCAGTTGGGACAGCCCAGTGCCATGCATAGTGCCATCTTGATTCCTGATGAATATTCTCAACACAAGTGGGGGGGGGGGCAGGAATTAATGTGGCGCCGGCAGCGCCTGTACAACCATGGCAGCCCGATGGGACTTCTTGCCAAGTACAGGTGAGAGCTCCTGAATGACCCACGCCTGGAAAGGCTGCCCTGTGGTTATACCTGACTGATGAATGAAAGCTGGGAAGAGGGCTAGTGAGACCTGCACAGACTCCTGTAGTGACTGGTAGCAGAGCTGGCGGGACTTGGTGGCTTCCCCAGAGATGCTTTCCACGATATCTTCCAAGACGCTGAGAGTCTGATGGATAACTGTCTTGGCTGCAAAATCAAGAGAGGATATTCAAACCATCAGCCCAGGGCACCAGTGGTGGTGAAAATAGATAAGTGTTAAGAGGTGGTAGCCCAAAATTCCCAAACCATTTGCTGTGAGAAAATGGCTAGGTTTTCCATGGGAAATTACAAAAGGTAGACCCAAGACACCCATCCCAGAGGTGCATCTCTGTAAGATTCCCTACGCTGTCCTTGCCTCCTCCTAAACAGCTTCTACTGAGAATGGGTCAGTCTGTCCTGTCTCTGAAGAGACGCAGCATAATCACCAGAGTTGTGCACCCTGTCTGGGCAAATACAGGATCCCAAACCAAATTGGGCCATTCCAGGATTTGTCTAGGCAGCCCCAAACTGCTCCTGGTTGGATCCATCTGAAGTGATCCAGGGCTGCCAAACGAGGAAGCAGCTGGTTGGTGGAAGAGGGAGGCGGAAATGATGGCGGTAGAGACATTGCCTCCTTATTCCCTCCCCACACCGATCAAGGCTTTAAACCCCTGATTAAACATGCGGTTGCAAAAGTGCCTAAATCATTTCCTTCTCCCCCTCAACCACCAACCACAGGTTGAATTAGGATTTAAAACCTTAATTGAAGTGCTGCACAAGGTCTCCCTCATTGGGTTTGGGTAAGTGGGGAGCCTGCTGCAGTACACACTGCTTCCTGCCAAACAGCTGTTGAAGGGGTACCATGGCATCCGCGAGAGCTCCCACATGCCATTTTGGTGCCCTTGGAGTATTTTTTTTCCTGGACTTTTGGCTCACTGGCATCCTTTTCAGGCTCTGAGGAAGGTTTCCTTGCGAGCCACAAGGACTTTCCAGCTGTCTCTTGCCATTTCAGGTTAGGAATTGACTGCCTGGTGCCACATGTATACAAAGTCACACACAAGTGGGGGATGACTGTATTTATATAGTACCATTAGTGAACACAACACTTTACAGAGTACGAGAGATGCATTTGTCTAAACCTCGCAACCCCCAGCACCAATCCCCTTATTTTCCCCAGTAGGACCAGCTGGAAGGGAAACAAAACTGATAGCAACCTCTCCTGGACTTAGGGGGACTTCAAGATCTCAATGTTACTCACAGCTATAAGTAAGGGTTAATTGCCAATGGACCATTGGGAACTGAGACATCAGTTATGCAAAGCTGCTATGTGAATACTTTGGCCAGAATGTCAGAGAGGTTTACTGATCCTTCTGTTCCGACTGTGCTAGCAGTTACTCTGCCATTGCTAACAAGGCCTGTATTGGGGGAACTTACTATCGTCCTGCTGTATTTTCCTCTGGGGCAAGATGGCACTGGATTTCAGGCTGCGGTAATCCCTGGTAAGGGCGGAGATTAGGCTAGCATGGTTAGTCGAGCGAATGGCCCACTGCTGTTCACTTTCTGGGAGGTTTGGCCATGGCAGCAGCAGGATATTGGAGAGCGCTCGGCACACGAGTATCTGAGCCTGCGGAGAATAAGACAGATCAAACAAAAAGAAAAGAGGTAAGGAGGGAGATAGAGGAGGAGGAGCTGAGGAAACACAATCAGCAGCTCCGAAAGGGAAAAGGATGCTGGTGTCCAACCATTTATATGGGGTTGCCTTGACACTACACTGCACAGACATGCCAACAGCAGAGCCAAAGAGCTTAGAGTCAACTGGCTTACTGAGCACTAAAAAGAAGAGGAGTTTGGATTTGATATCCCATTTTATCACTACCCTAAGGAGTCTCAAAGCGGCTAACCATCTCCTTTCCTTTCCTCCCCCACAACGAACACTCTTTGAGTGAGGCTGAGAGACTTCAGAGAAGTGTGATTAGCCCAAGATCACCCAGCAGCTGCATGTGGAGGAGCGGGGAAGCGAACCCGGTTCACCAGATTACGAGTCTACCGCTCTTAACCACTACACCACACTGGCTCTAAGCAAAACACACGTGCGTGGTTCAGATGCATGCTGCTCCTCTCCCCTCTCTTTATTGGAAGCAGCTGTGAGATCGGAAGCAGGCCACTTCTAAGCTATCCAGAATTACTTCTTGTGTCTGAACCATCTACAGTCAACGGACGTGCAGTGGTGTTGCTCCGCTATCCAATAATAATAATAATAATAATTTATTATTTGTACCCCGCCCATCTGGCTGGGTTTCCCCAGCCACTCTGGGCGGCTTCCATAGAAACAAAAAATACAGTAAAATCCAAGCCAATACAATGGCAGCTCGCTCACTAAGTCCCACCGTACCTTATCAGGGAGGCGCTGAGCAGAAGTATCTGTGATCCTGTTGAACATTTTCTGGACAGCTGGGATGCTGATAAGAAACACTGGCCGTACTGTGGTGGCCAAGGAGACGAGCAGGTGGCAGGAGGACAACAGTAACTTCTCTTGTACCTGAGCAGGGCGGGAGGGGGGGCAGGAGGACAGAGATCTTCAGCCTCTTTTGTAACTGAATCAACAGAAGGGTTTGATCCAGAAGATTCAGAAACGGTACATAAGAGTGAACAGGTTTGTTGTGGCTGCTACTCGACGGAGGGGCAGCTGAAGGACATGCACTGGTCTTCTGGAACCTCTTCAACAGCTTATGAATGGGGAGTCAACCAGCAGCAACAATAACCTAGCCAGAATACTGCTTACGCTGCTCTTTCAGCCCATGATTACAAGAGGCAGCAAGAAGTTTAAGACCTCTCAGGAGTTCTGAGGGAGAGCAATTTATCAAAAAGCTAAGCCAGCCTCCCCAATTGGCGACAAGGAAGACAAAAGACAGGAGCAGCCAGAACCCAACCTGAAAAGTTTTGGAGAGGACTGCAGCTCAACCACTGCTCTAAACAGCACAGGATGGACAGAGGAGAACCAGGTTGGAGGCAAAGTTTTCATGCTCTGGTTCTGTTTTTTTGAATGGTGATCTCTAGTCTTTTGTTCTCCTGAGCACTCTCTTTGAAAGATCACCTTCCACCCAAGAAAGGGAAACTCATACTGCTGCAAAATGGTAGGTCAACCCAGCAGCAGTTCACTACTGACAGTTCAAATGAGGCAGCTTCCCATTATACACATTGACCAATAATTTAGGTCCCCTGCACAAGAATGGCCACCTTGCCCGGCAAAAGAGGGATAGTTTCAAGGCTTGGTTTTGTACACAATGGCTGATGCCGCTGGGTCATGCATTGTACCTTAGAACTGATTAGTGGAGTGATTGCTTCCAGGGCAGTAGAGACGAGGGAGACAAATTGTGTGGGGTTTTGCCGATGAACTTCACCATAGAACTGTGCTAGCCAGTGACAGTAAGCCTGCAGGGCTGCAAGGGATTGTGCATGCCTAGAGGAACAGAGAGACACAGAATCTCAAATGTAAGATGAAGGGAATAGAAGTACACAAGACCAATAATCTTCAGGTCTACTCATTTCCAGTTGTGTATCTGACTTGAACCCTGGCTTCCTAGGTCTAACATGCTAATCCAGCCTTTCTCAACCTGGGTCCCCAGATGTTGTTGGACTACAACTCCCATCATCCCTGACCACTAGTCAACCCAAGGCTGAGAAAGGCTGCATCATGTAGGCTCTGCGAAACTGGTTGGTTGGGCTCAGGTCATAGCAGTCCATGACATCATTTGGTTGGGGCAGTTGCATCATGAGGAAGTGAGCAACACAGAGGAAAGGATATGAGACACATGAGCTGGGCCTATGGAGTCAAGGAGTGAAAACATCTGACATTCCTAGCAATGCCATAATCTATTAAAAGGACTGTTGACAAGCTGCTACAGAAGCTGCACAGACCACAGTGGCACTCTGACCGTGCAACTCCCTCCCACAGGACATGGAGAAGCAAAACTTTGGGCGCATTGTTTAGCCTTGGGATAAGGAGGATCGCCAGCTGGGAAGGGACGTCTGGTGGGGCTGGGCTGTGGTCATTCAGACTCTGCTGGGCCCCTCTGATTTCCTGTGCAGGAAAGATCTTTCGCAACCCCCATCACTATCAACGACTGCAGGGTGAAGAACTCTAGAGAGTTCCCTTGCATAGGTACAAAACATGTCTTTTGGCTTCAGTAAGGAACCAGACTTCAAGTGAGCATTTCCAAAACACTTTCTAACACTGCATTTTTTATTATTATATCATACTCACACATCAATAAGGTCAGGTTTCAGGACAGATGGCACAGCAGTTTCAATATTGTAGAGTTTAATCTGGGACCCATATAGAGTTACCTTGACCAGTCTGTGGGAGGAGATAAGAGGCAAGGAAATGAGGAAAAGTGGGACGCAATAATATACAGAATCCTCTGCTATCTTGAACATAAACCCTGCTTTAAGTTGGATGCACAGAATCTATGCACAAAAGGGAAAGGATGGGAACGTGTGTCCCATTTTGCCCATTTATAAGTAATGCTGGTGGAAGACATTTTGGGGCCTGATGTTGTGATCAATTGCTTTTAGCAATTAAATATTTAAAAAATGATTTTCATGTTTATACATTTCACTAATTTTACAATCATTTTAACATTTCAATACTTGACTTCCTTCCCCCTCTTTCTGCAGTTCCTTAATTTTTAAAAAATATCTTCTGCATATCCAAATTAACTTAATCTGCTCATTTATTCATCTACTTTAAATATATACTCTTATGAAACTGCAGGTTATTACGCTAATCCTGCCAATGTTCTTATCTGTTTACAATTTATCTGTAAATATTCAATAAACCAATTCCATTCTTTTATAAAAAGTTTGTTATCTTGATTTCTTATTCTTCTGGTAAGTTTCGCCATTTCTGCATATTCCATAAGTTTTTGTACCCATTCTTCCTTTGCTGGGACTTCTGCTTCTTTCCATTTTTGGGCGAGTAACATTCTTGCCACTGCAGTAGCATACATGAATAAGTTTCTATGCAGTTTAGGTAGTTCTGTTCCTTTAATTCCCAAAAGAAACGTTTCTTCTTTTTTGTTTTTTACAAATGTTTATTTGTTTCTAACTTCTTATTGAATAGCTACTTTGAGCTATTCAAAGGAAAAGTAGAACGTCCTTTTTGGATACAGTCCTTCAGAACAAATAAGGAGTCTGAAGACATCTGATCTAACCCTCATCCAGCCTGCCAAACTTTACAAGTAATATGTTCTACTGCAGGGGTGGGAGGCTGGATCTGACAGGTGGGCAAGATCATGGCATCCCCATCTGCTGTCGGTGACTTTGACAGGTGGGCAGGACCAAACCCAGCACCCCTGCGTTTAGTGCTGAATGTAAATATCGCTTGCTGCGGGTACAGATCTACCTTGGATTGCATTTCACAGCAAATTTACAAAGGTGCCAAATACAAATTCCAGTTGCAGATAAACAACCAGAGGTGAACTTTCCGGCTCATTAGTCCTTTGCAGCTGGCTTTGCCTGAGGTCATATCACATCAGTGTGGGACAGATGAGGAAATAGGGCTTCCTGGGTCAAATCAGGATCCTTGCCTGCTTTGGCCCACAGGTAAGAGGCTTGCATGCCTGTCTTACCACTTCCGCTGTCACTGCCAGTCAGTGAAGGAAATACTGAGCAAGACAGACCAGTGGCCTGATTTGGTATAAAGCATCTTTCTATTTTCTACATTGGAAGCACAACACCCATAATCACGGCTGAATATTGTAATCACTGGTGTTTATATTTTGGCGCCATAATGGGTTTGCTTTATAGTGTATTTGAATTATGGTGGGTTTTTTAAAAATTTCAGCATTTTAACAATGCTGTGCTATTGATTTCCATGTTTTATTTATTTATTTTATCTATTTAACTGCATTTATAGGCTGCTTAATCATTAGCATTTCTAAGCAGTGTGTGTAAACTGCTCAGGAGTCACCTTGGCATTTGGCAGCATAAAGAACAGCAGGATTCTCTTAGGACTGCACGTAAAGACCTACAAAAGGCGTATCATAAAGACAGACAGCGGCTGGAGCTGAAATGCCAGCAGCTATTAGCAGGCCTGTCCCAGAATCCAACTCTACAAGAGGGTCACGCTGCCTACCTCTCCACTACAGTATGAGCATCACTGAACCTCGCGGCAAACATGTCCCCCGTGAAGTACTCGGCTAACCGACCAACTGCTTGGAGCAAGGAGCTGAGGTCGCGCAAGGAGCAGTGTAAGCGCCGGCAGTCGTTCTCTGCAGTGATGTTCAGCCTGTGACCTGAAAGGACAGCATGAGCCAGTGGGAATAAAAATGCAAGGAGAAACTGGAATGCAAGTGCTTCTGCTAATAGGGACAAATTACTGCCCATTAAGGTGATTTAAAGAAATGGCTGTCTCCTGAACAAACTCTTCATAGAATTCAAATACAAAGATTGTCCGAAGCCATAACCTTGTAACACACAAGGCACTCATAGGAGAAATCTAATTATGCAGATAGCTTGCCAGGAAATGAAACATTTACCGTAATTACATTACATGCATTTGCTCTGCATTAGCTGTCTTGCAGGTCACAGTTCAAGCGCCGAATGCAAGCAAGATTGCTAAATTACGCAGCTTAGAAAGGGGCATTGTTAAAGAGGACATTGGGATTTTAATCTTTACTAATTATTTGCAGCTCTTTTCCTCCCAAAAGGCTAAAATATTTTTCAGAACAGCGTGGCCCCGCTTTACCACACAAGCAACAACAGGGACCCAAACAGCAGAAGTCAAAGTAGTTTAATCAGAGATAGAAAATCCTGATTGGTTCAAGGGGGTGGGCTCTATACAACTGCAACATAGAGAAGCTGCGCGTTTCTAATATCCGCTGCTGAAGAGCACACCCACAAGAAAACACACCGGCACCCTCAATCCTCTTAAGAAGATGGCACCTCTGGCCACAAAATTAATATTGCTTTGACTCCTGCTGTTCAACTGGAAGTACTAAATCCCAGTGTGTTTTCTTGTGGGTGTGCTCTTCAGCAGTGGATATACTTTGGTGGGGAAGGAGTCGAAACTGCCCCAGCCCCTAGGAGTTGGCATGCCTGTTGTTGGTGGTTACCAGCCATTTTGACCTTGAACATGCCTAGCCTCTACACGGGGCTGCCTTTCAGTCTGTGCAGAATGTGGCAGCCAGATTCCTAACTTGTCTGGGTGTTCTCATCTTCTCTCAGACCTCTCCTGCATTAATTGCAGAGGTTCTTGGTCTGTTGCTGGCCCAAATTCAAACTGTCAGTTTGACCTTGAACATCTAGGGGTCCAAAAAACAGCCCATCTCCAAATATACCTTTCTGTACCTTAACATGTTCAGCAGAAGGCTTTCCACAGAATGCCCTCACCATCTGAGGAGAGGTGGTTGGTTGGCAAGCAGAGGGCTTTCCCAGTGGTGGCATCCCAACTATGGAACAGCCTCACCCTAAAGAGGCTTAACCTGGAATCATTTTTGTTATTTTGGTTCCAGGAAAAGGTCCTTTATATTATTTTTGTAAGCCTTTGTAATCTTTTTTTAAAAAAATGTTTTACAGTCTGTTAACTGTTATATGCTGCTTCAGTTTTACTGCCTTATTAGTTATACCTGTATTTGAAAGTTTACTTCGATTAAGACACTTCAGAAATAAAACTACTTAGGTGTCATACAAGGTGTTTATCCATACAAACTGTATGATTATATGGAATTTTATTAAAGGGCATGAAATAAAATACACCCCCCCCCAAAAAAAACCCCAAACTTGAGACAAGTTATATAATGCACATGTTTAAACACGTTTTTTTTTAAAAAAGTGCATATAAAAGTCATATTTCTGTAAGCCAAAAAGGAATATACAACAGGTAGAATGTATTAACCTCTATATAATGCAGATTAATATAGTTAGACACCATACAGAGTAAGCAAATTTTAGCTACTGGGATGTTTTTGCCAGTAAAAATTGCTGTTTATGTCCGTATGAACGTGCATACTTAAAGCAGTTTTCCCAAGTTAAAGAATGCCAGCTCAGTGATCAGCCCAATATTATAGAAACACAAACAGCACACAGACATGAGATTTCAAACACTGGTAGTTTGCCTTACCTGTTCCTGAATTGACTATGAATTGTTGGAGTCCCAGATATACATCTAGATTTTCCTGGAGAACTGGAAACTGCGAAGAAGAAAATAAGCATAACTACAAGGTCTTCAAATATAGTAACCATGTATAGTTCCCTGCTGTTTAGAATCTGGACCTAAGGACAATTCATCTGTCACCTAAACCTTCATGGACAGGGAAAATAAAAGTTTGGGAGTTCAGGGGTGGTTCAGTATCATAGCCTTACAATGAAAAATGATGTCAATGGGACACTGCAGGAAAATGGTTGCCCTGGGAAAGAAGCTTTTCCAAAACAGGACTTGCTTTCTAATGGTCTGCAACAGGATCCATAATGCTCTTAAATACATGTTCGCAGAACTGCACGGGTCCCAGTGGTCAACAGTAACATCCTCCATTGCCTTTACCCGGCATTCAAGTGCCCCAAAGGCTTCACACATGTTACTGCGGATGTTTATGAAGATAGGCAAGCACCAGTAAAGGTAATCACTGTTCCCATTTTTTGTCCCACCTTTATGCAGTGGCCGCCAAGGTAGCATATATGCAACAGTGACACACAAGAATACACAAAATAAAGCAGATTAACATAAACAGTGTCAGCCTTAGCAACAGGAGGGAAATAACCATGAACAATTCCATAATGATAACCTGCCTGTAATCACCACCATCATAATGGGAGGACTTATGCTGAGAGTGCAGCTTGCTTTTAAGGTTCCCTAGTCAATTTATGGTGAAGGGAGAGCTGGATCAGATTTACAGCACAGCATCCTATGGTCAAAACTACGTGGCACTAAATATATCATTAGCAACAATGCCTGTGTTTTTAAAGACAGTATTAAGACGTCACTCCTCACACCTTGCATTTTTTGCCGGAAAAACTGTACATGAGAAAGGGAGGTTAAACCCTTCCTTTTCCAGTCACATTCCTGTCATAAACTGCCCTACACTGCTCTGCAATTACTCTTAGAAATTGTTCCTACAGGTACTAATGTGACCCCCACACTCTCAGGTTAAATATTGCAATGTTGCCAGGGGGTGGAGGGTGGGGTAGCAGGATAGTGGTACGATCCCGTTCCACTGAAATCTGCCTCCCCCAGCTTAGTATTTTTTTAAACCCAGATGTAATGGCAAACAAGGCATACAATGTCACATGCTAATATTGGCCAGGAAGGGAGGGGTTTAACCTGTCTCCAGTCTCTTGCAAACTTCCCCCAACAATGCACGTAGCACTACATGTGGTTTGTCACATTGATCATTTACAGCTACTGTTCGGCTAATGTACAGGTCAAGGGTCAGAGGATGAAGTGCTGAAAGACAGAAGTAGCAACACCAGCTCCTAAAATGTGAAAAGCCTCACAGCAGCCCCCCAACTGCAAGCCTTTAAACACACACCATGCTGCTAGATTTGCAATGTAGGTTTAAAAATGCACCATCTGTTGGCAAACTGCAGCACTGAGTAGCACCAAGAGATGAGCAGGGAATCCCTGCCAGAAGTGTCAATCTCACACCCAGGAATTCTAAGTGCTAATCTAGCACCACCGGACAAGGAGATGGCATGCTGTGTTACTAGCCGGCAGGTATGTCACAGCTTTGCAACAGGGAAGCAAGATGGGAGACACAGGGAAATGATCAGATGCCTTGGCTGCCATCCCAGGAGTCAATGTCACGTGGCAGGATTTAAACCGCATAGTTGTTCCAGCTAGGTCTATGAACTCAAAGCCTACCTCCTAGTGGGCAAAAGTTTAGCAGAGCCATCTCACACTACTACTAACTTGGCATGCTCCTTGTGGCAATAGTCGCAGAGAGGATGTACAAGATGCGATTTCTGCCAAGGAGGTGAGAAAACAGATATCCAGTCTCGAACTGGAACCCAAGGTGGAGGTGTGCCCATGTGAACGTGTATGATCTCATGACATGCGCATGCCAGCATGTCGCTGTTAAAGGAGTGGCCGACCCTCAAAATGGAACCGTCAAAAAAAGGTTACGCAACATCCTGTGGCACACAGGAACACAACTGCCACCAAATACTTTCACTTTACTTTCGCTTGCCAATTGATTTTAAGATTCCTTGAAAAGGTGAATGACTGAAGCACTGCTTGAAGTTAAGCTAATGCCTTTCGTATATGAAAGAAACTTTGCAAGTGAGTCATGTGTACTGGGTATTTATTTATTTCTAAAGTTAATATTACTATTATTATTTGAGCCTCCATTCTAGGTCAGAAGGACCACAATCCTCAAACTCAAACATCTTTTCCCACCACCACCTACTTATCTGGCATGTTTATATCAGGACAACAGAACCTTGGGGTCAGGCTTTCGGTGAACTCAGTGGAGTGAAGACCGCAAACAGGCAATTCTTCTAACACCAGGAATTCCTGCTACATCTCACATCAAAAAGCAGGTCTTTGAAGTAATGGCATGGATCTGAAACTCTGAAGGACAGTGAGAGGAAAGCTCCCACTCCCACTTACCAGGGTCGAAAAGGCATGCGTTGGCAGGAGCTCCATTACTTTGGCCACTACTTCCAAGCTCTGGCGTAGGTACCGCTGCCACTCTGTCTGTTGCTGTGAGAAAGAAATACCATGATCAGCTGTTTTATTTGCCTTTGCACCAGGGCTGTTGGAACGGATTTTCCACAAGTAGAAAAATGAGGCGACAGAATGCTGAAGTGGTTAGAGTGGGCAATTCCAGTTCATGCTATGGGTGAAGAAATGCCATTTAGGAACACTCTGACAACTTAAAAACAAATATGCAGGTAAAAATGTTAAAAACCTGGCACACCTGCAAAAAAGGTTCATAACCCCCACACCACACTTCCCAGGCTTGTAATCGAAAGGCACAAGACATTGGAGGTGGTGCAAAGTCCTGTTAGCCTTAAAGATTTCAGCTATGCTATTCTGCACATGCCTTCAGATTCCATAATGCGCAATGGAAGCGGAATGTTTTCTACTTTCCACTTTCACAGTTATTACGCTTCTCAAGTCTACAGTCTTCTGTTTCTTACATCATCATCCAGCGTCTCGTCATCCAGCTCTTCCAACTGGGCCTGGTTGTACCTGAACTGTATCCGATTTAATACTTCTGTCAGCAGCAGAACCAGGGCATCTTCGTACCTGGGAAAGAGCAAAAGGAAAACCCCAATCAAATTTAGAACCATGATTATGGAAGGAAATGGTAATCCATGGGAAGTTATACCAAAGTTACTTCAACTTAAAGAGAAAAAGGCATGGCACACATCTGACATGAGACATCTGAAAAAATGGTTTCTTTGTTTTTTTTAAAAAGGGTTGCAAAATAATAGTAAGTATGGGGTGATGTTCAGCTAAGTTTTACTCAGAGTAGAGCTACTAAAATTAATGGAACTAAGTTATAACCACTAATACCAATGAGTCCACTTTGAGCCAGACCTAGTTGAATTCTGTTCATTCTAGTAGAGTTGACAATATATGGAATATATGGAAAATGAGCTTTAGCACCATTTGGTCTGACACCACATCCTTATTCAAGATAAGTCATTGCTAAACGAAGCATGAGAGAGGAAGTTCTCACTGAGGCCTTGGCAGAAAGCAACGTTTCATTTAAATAAGAGGACAATTGAGCTACTCAGAAAGGAATTCCGTTATGCATAATCAAATCTGATTGCTAAGTGTGTACATACCCTGGTGCTGCCTCCCCTAACCAGCTGTGCTCCAGATGTTTCCAGACCAGCCACGATGGCCAATAGTCAGAGATGATGGGAGTTTTAGTCCATCAGCACCTGGGCTGTACTAGAGTGGGCAAACTGCCCTAATATATCATCTGTTCATTTTCTCTGTCTTTATTCTTCTGCACATACTCTTCATGCTTCTGATACCATCTTGAAGTCTAAGATTCACTGTGCTACGTCCATATACATTATTTCTCTCATTTATTTGTCATCTTAATTTCCATTTCAAATCCAGGCTACACTTCCACGCCTGTTTCCCACAAGGCTAGTTCAACCTGCACAGTCACAGGCCTGGACACTTTTAAGAGGGTAAGAGAAAGCACGTGCACACACACATACACACACACACACACCCCTCTTTAAGAAAGGAGTAATATGGAGTGAAAGTTTGCTTGTATATTCCGGGGGGAGAGAATCTATGTTTTAAGGTCAAACTCCAGCTGCGAGTGCGCAATGCTGCTGGTTTGAATTTCAAAATAATAGTGCTCCCTGTAACTTGAGATTTATCTACAATCCTGATGCACCATACTCACATCAGATATTTATCACCTTGAGATATTTAGCTTTTCTTGTTAAAAACAAGCAAAACTTTAGTCCTCGGGGGCTTCAAAGATATGCTTGGAAAGTGCGTCAATGAAATCTCAAGAGGCAGAAGTTGAACTGGATTATTAGTTTCTTAACAATGCTTTCCACTCTTCCCCACAGCCAGAATATGTTATGCAAATAAATACTATGAAAATTGGTTTGGCTTGCTTAACTTATACAGGTTGCAGAAGTCTGCTTCTCCTAGTGCAGGACCCAAATACAGATATGCATTCTGTATTTTTAAATGCTCAGAACCCCAATCATGCACAAGGAACTGTTGTCCTTTCCTACAAAACCGCAAATACCGTTACAACATTTCCAGGTATGGCTTCATTTTTAAGACTGCCCTTCTTGGAAATGTGGTGCTTACTGCCTGAACAAATGCAGAACTCAGCCTATTTTCTCACGAAGCTCCCCAATTGCAAAACCAAAAGAAAAAAGCAACACACCGCTGAGTGACATCAGCCCCAGCAGTGACCTAGCAAGTTGCAGGAAGTACTTGCTGTCCCACTATTCTTTCGTAAGAAAAATGCATTGAGAAAAAGCTCCCTCCAGCATATGCAAAAGACAAGTGAGCAAGCTAAAAATGTATTTCCCCCACCTGCTTTGAGGGAGTCTGTCGACAGCTTATTTTACACGCTCTCATGCTCTTCTCAGCATGCTTAGAAATGAACTACTGAAGGAGAGATCCTGTGGTTATTTGAACATGCAGTCTGGGGAGATTTAAACCCCAAGATCCTGTATTCGAACCAACATTTCCCTTTTGGGTCATTTGTTTCCTCCTCCACTGAGGGGACCGAGCATGCAAACCCAAGGTGTGCTCCCAAATCCCTTCCTGCAGACCATTTCAAGTGACAAGCAACTACACTGAATATCTTAAGCATGTGGAGAGTCTGAGCAAGAAAGAGGGTCAGGCCAGGATGTCAATTGAACTGGCAGGCTGGTAGGAGCACCCAGACTAGGTGATTTGTACATGAGGCTCTGCTTGGAAGAGGCTTAAACTACAACAGACAGGAAGCCTCAAATGCTGCTCCTGTGGTGTAAGCACGCTTACGCTTATAGGTAAACACTTCCTGTCCCTATGACAGCTCTACAACTTCCTGTCCCCATGACAGCTGTAAGAGTTGCATTAAAAAGAAACACATCCAGAAATAATGATGCAACTTCCCTCTTCTTGCATTCTTACAAGTAGCAAACCAAGGTTTGGAACTCCCTCTGTGAGCAACTAATCCTTTCTGGCTGCTAATATCCTTAATCCAAGCCAGTGAGACTTGGGCTGAAACTGCTAAGGAGTGTTTCATGTCCCACTATATAAAGTCTGCATACGCAGCTGTACAAAGCAGCAAAATAGTTTACCCCTTTTCATATAGAATGGGACGTGAGGAGGGGTGTTACTTTTTCTGAATGCCCCTATGTGGGGGGAAAGGTCTAAAACTAGAAAGCTAGTCTGAGACAGAACTAATATTCCTTGAATGCTAGTTTGATTTTTAACTTTATGGTGGAATAAAACAACAACAACTTATATATGTGGGTGAGTATTCAAATTAACCCCCCCCCCCACTGACATGGTACAGTCCATTCTGGCACATCATTCTGCTGCAAGTTTGGAAGATCAGGTTTTCCTTTCTAGCTTAGAAACATATCTGAAGGCATGCTTCTCTCCACTATGCCCAGTGCAGTGCACCCAAATGGACTCTTGTGAGAACAACAGCAAGGAAAAATAAAGCTGGCCTTTTCCGCTGCAATCCTGAATGCCTCTGCGCAGAGCAAGAGCAGCCAGAGGATTATACTCCAAGTTGCTAGAAAAAGGACAAGCCTTTTTAAAAAACAACAACACCCTTTGTAGCCTTCAAAATGATGCCCAGTGGAGGAAGGAAGCAGCAGGAAAAGCTGTGATACAAATGAGCAAGGGATCTTCCACTGCGCTGCCAATCTTGCTTACCTGTTGAGAACTGCTTCTTTATCTGCCAGACGACTCTTTATCTTACTGGTTAAGTAATCCAAGAAGAGAGTCCAGATGTCTAAGCAGGAGAAGTAACCTTCATGGGTAGGCTGAAACATGGAAGTCAACAGACAATTTTTAACAGTAGCACAAACTGGATATGGAGAGAGAATTCTAATAGCCACTTGATAGACAACGAAGCTTCTTTTCCTTGCCTTCCTCCTAATGTCACCTTAGACCACATTCACATCATACATTAAAAGCAGAATCATACCACTTTAAACAGTCATGGCTTCCCCAAAGAATTCTGTGAACTAGTTAAGGGTGCTGGGAATTGTTTGGAGACTCCTATTCCCCTGCCAGAGCTACAATTCCCAGAGTTCCCTGGAAGAGGACTTGATTGTTAAACCACCCTGATAAGTTTTTGGGTCCCAATTTTGTTAGGTCTTTTCATTCTTATTTTCATGACCAGTTGCTCTGAGAACCCCTTGGGGTTTGAAGAGGGAGTAATGCATATGTTCTTTTTTTAATTTAGGTTCTGTTTTAAATTCTCTCAGTACCCTTGACCTGGAAAACAACAACAACAACAACAATGCAGAGACAAAACAAGATACGCGAACACAGAAGCACAGAAGCATCTCATTCCGCACTCCTTTTCTTTGAACAAGCCCAAGAGATTCAAATGCTTGTATCCTGCATTTGAAAGAAAAGCTGGTCCAAACAAAAGATCCATTTTTAAATCAAAACTAAATACTGACTCATAGGCTCCATATTTTTGTTTTCCTGGAAACCAAAACAGCTACTGAGATTTGATCTCGGTCAAGACCTCTGTGCTGTGTGGTACCCAATATAATATTTCCAGGCATGCCAGGAAATCACTGAAACATGCACCCAGGGCTTTCAGCGGTCAATCTGGAGACCAGGATTGCTGCTATTTTGCAATGCAAGAGTAACATTTTAATTCGAATGCAGTAAAAACCTGACAACGTGTTTTCACGTGAAACCTTATAGGATAATCAACTCTAAACAAAGCTGGATTAAGGAGAAGAGACATGCCAGTGTTGTACCTGATGAAACGTGTACTTGAACAGCAATGCAAGGAATTCAACCACGGGAAACTGGGAGTAGGACTCGATCCTCCTCAAGTGGACACTCACAAAGAGGCGCAGAAAGTCAGTAAACTTCTCTATGTAACTACAAGGGAAAGACAAGAGAAAACCTGAATACCGACAGAAGCAACAGCAGCACTGAAACATTTAAATTTACTTCATACCTCTTTCATTAAATAACACATTTTGCAGCCATTTTAAAAACAATTAAATTAAATCCCTACATAAATTACCTACACGGCGGGAAACCCTTCATTCCATTATTACCTGAAACATAGCAAGAAAGAGATTCTCTCGTCAACGGCAACTTTGGCTTTTGTCAAAATACCAACTCAAACCTTCTGCTAAGAAATCCCATTATGTATTTCACTGTCACCTACGTTAGCTGAAACATAGTTGTGCATCTCAAGCCACAGCCTGCTATGCCACATAGCATGCCAATTTTGAAACCAGAAGGACTTTCAGAGCTGGTCTTGATAGGGAATGATGGATGGGGGAAAGGGGTGGTGCTTCTGAAAACCAAATGATCCCAGTGGATCCATCTATAGCACAACTAATATATTCTACTATTAAGGTATTGATTTATGAAAGAACACAAGGCCTTGGCAGCGAAGAACAAAGCTGTTCTCTTCCCCAAAAACTTTATAGTCCAGGGATTCCCGCTCCCATTGGCCCTGGTAGCTGGGATTGATGGGAGTTGGAGCCCAACAACATTTGGAGGGCTGCTGGTGCCCCTTCACTGTTCAAGTCAGGTCTCCACCTGAAGGCAGAACAATCACACAGCTGCAAAACCCTCCAGTTCTTGGGGGAGCGGAAGCATATTAAAAGAACATTGCAAAACAGAGATACACACTCAAGGTTTTTTTTCCCTAGCCACACACAGCACACACTGAGGCCCTGGACAACTTTACTGGTTGTCTTAACGTCTTCTGTTTTGTACCTTAAGTGCCTCTGAAAGAGAGACAAAATTATAATAATTGTTATTTGCCGAACATTTCTTTCACACGCTCAACTTGCTTTGTGTCGATTATCCTGGTGATCCTTAGATCAGCCACGAAATATAGACCAGTACTGTGACCCTCCAAGTATCAGATGTGAGGGAAATGGATTCCTTCAGGCCACCAAGAGAATTCAAACTTAGAATCGTCATTTTAACTCAGAAAGGCCAATTCACAGCAGCTCTCTACACCAGGATTGGGTAAAGTCTGACCTGCTCCTGAAATATAGAGTGCTGGGTGGTGGTAGTGGTAAGAAGAAATGGGCAGGTAGACTTTTATGTAGTGAATGAGGAAAAAGTAGGGCAGAAAGTCACAATAGGAAGACTTTCCTCCCAAATATGGAGGAATTTTGAGAGGCCTGCTCACATTTGATTTGCTGCTCAGTTAATCCTCATTAAAAAAAAGAACAGCACAGCATAGTTACTAGTGACATGCAGGACCTAGAAGATGTTTTACATAATATGCCCTCTCCTTTGAAGCAGAAGTGTCTACTAGGAAAGAAGGAAGATATTAGGTAAAAGATGGAGGTGAGTGGGTGTAGAAAAAACTGGGAATTGGATAAGGTATGACTAGGCTGGATGCCCTCCAGGTGCTCAAAGTCTAAGAAAAGTCAGACTAGTGCTGACTTATAACACCACTACTTCTTGTTTTTGACGTTAGCCTTCCAGGAACATTCATTTGTAGAAACAAATGATATTGTCAGTTGCACCAACGGATAGCTTGAATCCCTCTCTGGCAGCAATTTGAAGCACAAGGAGTGCTGAATCCTATAACCATCTCTGCCAGTATCTACTTCAGCAGCTCCTCTAGAAAGCCAAGGTATTTTTGCTTTATTGTCAAAAGTCATTGAGAAAAGCAGCCCAAAGTTTTCTCAGTACAGTACGTTTCTGTTTAAAAAACAAACAAACTTGACTTCCCTAAGGGCAGTTCCCACAGCATACATTTAATACACATTCAGCACTCATCTAAAACACATGGCTTTGCCCAGAGGATCCTGGGAACTGCAGTTTGTTAAGGGAAACGGGAAGTGCAGCACTCCAGGGAGAAAACCAGTTCCGAGAATTCTTTCGAGGGAGTCAAGTGCTTTAAATGTGCATTGAATGTGCATTAAATATATAGTGTGGATGTGACCCAAGGTGACTAGTCTCTTGTTTAAAAAGAGTACAAGTAAATCTATATATATTTAAAGGAACAGAAAAATAAACCGACTTGTTTTGCATAGCTGGTTCAATAGCACAAGCCACTGCAGCTCTCCTAAGTTACTTTAAAACCTCTAATGGTTCTGCGTGATTTCATGCCTACAATTAGCATCCCCATCTGCTTGGAATTAGACAGAAGAGGCCAGATAGAAAAGGAAGACCCTTTTACCTCACTCTGTCTCTTTGGCTGCTTTCAGCAACAACCGAATGAAGGCAAATTCAAATCTTGCACAACCTCAGACCTGCAGCCAAACTGGAATGAACGGAAGGGGGGAGGGGAGGAAGAAGGAATGCAAACACCGCAGTCGCTTTGCAACGTCAGCCTCCCACAGCCAACGTACCTGGTCACACCTACCTGCCCACCCTTCCTTCTTCGTCACAGGACTCTGAAAAAAGGTGATTAGACACACCATGCATGACAAGAAGTCAGTAAAGACCGCCTTGCAGTAAACAGAAAAGATCAACAATATCGATTTGTCTGGGCTGGCTCTCCCTTACCTCTCGTCCAGTTCCTCCAGCCGACTCTTCACCGTATGGGCATTGTTCTCCTTGGTGATCTTCTGCAAGAGGTAAAACGTCTGCTGGAACATCCGCAGCAAGTACTCCTCAAACTCCACAGGCACACAGTTCTTTGACATCAGTTCATTGATGCAAGACATGGCAAGCACCCCAAGCCGGCCACGTTCTGGATTCAAGACAGAGTTCTGGCTGCTGCCATTGAGGGAGGACATCTTCCTGGATCGGGTGTCGCAGCCAAAGCGGGCAAAATGGAAGATGGTGGTGAGGAGGGAAGGGGTGATGCTCGTAGACAGAGGGATCCAGCTGAAGAGGTGGGCTAGGCACTCCAATGCCAGGGAACAAATGTACTCGCTCTCTGTGTCAAGGACGGGGATTGGCTGGTTCAATAGTTTGGCTGTGCTGGGACTCTGCAACAAGCTACTTAAAAGGTCACCTGGGGAAGGGAAGATCAAAACCAAGTCTACTTTGCAGAATTCACATGGATCAGAACCAAGCTCCTTTTGGTTGCAGAGCTTTTGGCCATTTTGGCACACAAACCAGGAAATACAGATCTGGCAAACTGTGGTCAGGATCTACCACCACCTACTATATTTTTATCCATGGAGCTCATGGTGACATCTCACAAATATATTTGTTTGACACACCCATCCACCCACCCCAATCACACACGTATAAAATTGGAAAAGTATTCTTCAACAACAAGCTAGTGTAGAGAAATGATAAATGGAAACCTCAGCATTATCATTCATACTTCTGTCACTCGAAATTCTTATAGGACAACCCTGTCCTTTATTCTAACAGACTTGTTTTTGCCTCCAGCCGCATCCCTGTGGGGTAGGTGAAACAAAGGGATAGTAGCTAGTCCAAGATCACACAATGAGCTTCACTGATCATAGCAAGCCAGTCTCCTAATATTCATACAGAACACTTTACTGTTCAAAGCAGTTCGCATATTTTCTCTTGGTGATCCTAACAACACTAAACCAGACCAGTATTAGCATTCCTAAATTTCAGAGTATGTGTGGGTGGTGGTGGGGTTGCGTAACATCCAGCTAGTCAAGGTTCTAGTTGAGGCAAAATTTGAATCAGGGACATCTCAACTCCCCGCTCACATTTTTAGACACTATGTTTTATCATTTCTGACTTTCCACCCACTATTTCACAGACTGAAGTCTCAGCTGTCGCTTACAGCAAGCTGCTCACAAGCATGTATGTGCCGAGAATCAGATTGAGGTTCCCAAACTTCCCAGTGTTTTTCAATCCAGGTGCATATATTCTGAGCATCCATTCCCTTTTTCTGTTTGAAAGTTATGCTGAGGTTTAACTAAGTATGAAGGAGGCCTACCAAGCTTCTCCCCATTTACTGTAAATCATGCATTAGTCTGGACTGAATTTATTCAGCAAGATTAGGTTTTTTTAGTTACATCAACTAAGTTGTACTACTCCTCTCATTTTTTTGAAGTGAGCAAGTATAAATTGCCATATTCTGGCACACACTCATAAGCATTATGAGTGGCACATCTGCCAAGAATGAGATGAATGAATGCATGTCATCAGAAGGGTTCATTACAACATTGCCCAAGCAGCCAGAGTGCCACTGCAGCATGGCTCCTTGCCACATTGTTGGGTAAGTGTCAGAATCCCTGGATCATAAGAAAGGAATTTACAATAAGGTTCCTTTCCAGCCAGGAACTCGGACAATGATTGCACACACCATGGACACTTCTCAATATGGTCCACAGTATAAAAAGGTGTTGTACTGCAGCAGCTCCCCTACAGCTTGAGAAATGAATTTCTTTTCTTTAATGGACAACACCTCATAGTTCTTCCCACGTAGCTAGGTCTTCATCCACAGTTTAAAAATCATTAATGATTAGTTCAAACCTTACCACTTTCTCCCGAAGTTGGAGATGGTGGTGGAGTGGCAGCAGTGACACTGTACTTATCCCAGATGCTTTCCAAAATACCTATCAGAAAAGAAGAGCAAAATCCCCAGCAATTGCATATGAGTTCCCATTATACCACATTAAGTAACAGTTTCATGTAAACTAAGGCTGCTCCTGCACCCAGGGAAAGCATTGTTCCAAGCCTGATGGAGGAACTCAGTACATGCCTTGCAGCAGAGAGCTCCATTATCGTTTGCTTAGGCATCAATTGTTCTGCTGTATTCTTATGTCAGAGGAAGTTATGACCTTTGTCTCATCAGGGTCGCCTATTTTGTACTGCTTTAATACAAGGACGCTGCCCCCTCCACCACCACATGTCTGTCATTTCCACTAACCTGTGAGAAGCCCAAGGACAGTCTGAACCTGCTCCAGGAGCAGTTTGCGCAACTCTTCCTTCCTTGCTATGCTGAGGTCCTCCCGTGGGCATGCCAACTCTTCCGATGTTGTCTTCAGCATGATCAGCCCAAGTGGAGTTGTGGCAGGGGATTGGATCAACTGTTAGGAAAGTCAGGTTTAAGTATTAGCAGACAACAGCTTCTTTGAATTTGGTAGATGAACTAGAGTTCTGGGGGGGGGGGCAACAAATTTAGCCTTAGAATGCAGACATCTTTATCTCTACAGTGTTTCTGAACAGGAAAGCTTCTACATGCCATCTTCTAGTCCCAAAGACATCAGTGGAAAGACAAAGTGGAAAAGGCAGAGCTATATATTTGTTGTAGTAAACAGAAGGGCAAAAATTACCTGGAATATTGAATGAGAGAAAAGAAAGCAAAAAAAATGGTACCAGCATGATACAGGAATTGGTCCTCCGGAGATGCACTCTATTGTAACATGTAAGTGGCACCAATAATAAGACTTTTTTGCTTGGGGGACATCCATTATGTGTAATGGCTACGCAAAGTTGACAGACACTGGCAAGACTGTTCACACATAACACAATACCTGCTTTTCCTGGCATGGAGATGGACTGCCACACCAGAATAAGCAATGTGTGAAGACAGTCTAAGCAATAGTACAGATTTTTAATCATTTACTTGAAAATGCTAGCTTCCGGTGATATGGCAATTCTAATAATACAACGTGCATTTATAAAATGCTGTTTTCTGAGGGCAGTATATATCACATAATTCTAACAGTAACTTTGAAAGGTAGACTAGTTTATTATATGCATATTTACAGATAGCACACTGAAGTAGAGATGGTGAGATTATTCAAATAAGAGCATAGCTACATGAAAATTTTAGCTATGGCACTTGGGTTCATAGCATGCTCTCTTAACCAGCTTATACTTGAACTAAAAGTTAGCAGATTTTAGACAGCTGTGTTGCTGAAGATGATATATTCATGTAAGACAAGCTAGGCTTTAACAAAATGAAAGGATTTTTAGGAAACACATCACAATTTTATCCTTTGGTTTCCCTTCAACAAGAAAACTGAAAATGTACTAACATATTAGGCCATCATTCCCTCTCTCAAACTTTTCATTTGGTCATGCTCAAGAAAGCCGACTTCAGTCAAGGGTTTTCTAAGGACTGTCTTACCTGTAAGATGTTTGTAAAGAAGTCATGGTAGAACATTGGCCAGTCTTGCCGGCCAATATCCACAATGACTTTGCAAAGTTTGTTCCTAATGAAGTAAGGCAGAGTTTTGTGGTGAGTCAAAAGAAGCTTGGGCAGACAGCTGCGAATCTCCATTTTATCTTGTGATGGAACCCCAAGCCACATCTTGTTAATCAGGTTCTGTGGAAGAACAAAAGAAAGTGAGGTGTCATTTTGTACTAAACTTGGAATCCTTGAAATATCTTGCTTACGGCTACTGTTAAGAGCTGACAGTCATGATATTAAACCTAGAGGGCATAATACCAAATCTAGGAAAATGCTATCTGGAAATCTGCTTCAGAATATTTACTTAGGAATGGAATTAAACAGTAAAATATTTGCTTACAATTGAACGATGTATTCCCAACTAGTAAAGAGGGGAAATCGTAACCCTACTAATTAGCACCCAAAGCATGTCCGTGTTCATGGCCAGAGGAGAAAATATTTAACCTTTCAAGACACTAACAAAAAACAGGGGATATGTTTAATGGTGATCATTAATACTAAGGCTAGACTGAATTTCTTGGGAATTATCTCATAAAATGCAATAAATAAACAAGATAATGGAAATCTGCCTGCCAAAAGGAAAACCCATCTGTAAGAATAACAGGTGACCAACATTTGCTATCTTTAAATCAGAGTTACAAAAATCAATTCAAACTCATCATCTCTGCTGCTCTGTATGGAATGGGAAATACTCATGGTGCAAAAAGTTGTCATTAAACAAAGCAAACAATCTGATGGTATAACGGAAGAATAATCTGAGGCAGCTTTTCCCAACCTTAGGTCCCCAGATGTTACTGGACTATAGTACTTATCATCCGCAACCATGCTGGCCGGGGCTCATGGGAGTTATAGTCCAATACCATCTGGGGACCGAAGGCTATCCATACCCCTGGACCAGCTCGAATTATCACCACAACAGAGTTAACTGAGTGAAACGGAACTCATAAGAGGCATGCTTTGAGCAAGTTTACTCTTGCCTAGTACCTTACCTCAAACACTGTCAAACTGTACATCATTACATAGTCATTTCTTGTGCTCGACAGGAAATAGAGGCAGAATCTCCAGGCGCCAATCTGCTGGGCAAAGTTGTTCAGGAGCTCCTCTGGTTAAAAAACCCAAAAAAACTGTGTTAAAATTAATAGAATTTCAAGTCATTTGGCAATTCAATAGCCTGTTCCAAATAAACTGCACCTTACACAGGAGGCAGGGAAGGGCTCACAGGTTATTATGCAATTGGACTTTGGGGCAACCTGGGGTACAAAATGTAGTACCTTCTTGAACATAAAGGTAAGGAAGCTCAGGACTGCTAGCTCTCTGCGTTTATCATCCAGTGGTGGAAAGAAGGCCAAGCAGCTTTCTAAAGGAAACAATGCGCTTCTGAATTTAGGTAACAGACATGGAAGTCTGGCGGGTCCAAGGATCACACTAGACATGATGGTGCTTAAGACCAGTCTCTTTAATTGCAGCCCTGACCTGAGCACATGTCAAGCAAGGAAAGGGTGTGTGTCCTGTGTGCATTCTGTTTTGAGAACAAAGGAAGACATAGGGAAGGGGTACTAATTTCTCTCCATGTCCACTGCTTATGCCGGGTTCATTTCTGGTGCTTCTGGAAGACAAGATTGTGGGGGTGAGGTAACCTGTGGAGGGAGGGGGAGCAATTTCAACAACCCCTCCTCCTCGTGTACCCCTTTCATTCTTAAAATTAGAGCTCCTGCTTTACACATGATTGAGCCAACTGCACGTTTAAAGAGGTGGGTCAAGCTCCGCATCTAAATTTGACTCAAAACAACTTATCCAAAGGAAGTCAAAGGAAAGATAATAGGTTCTCATTATGGTTCATGTCAGACTTGAATCACCTTTCCAATGACTGGATACCTAAAGATAATGGCTCTGAACCTAGCTCATGCCTCCTGGCAGAGAAAATTTCTTTTGAAAGAGTCCTCTGGGGGCATATTGTGGTATGCAGACTATTCCTATGCTGAAATGGATGCAGGAGGCGGCAGCAAGTGGGAGAAAGTAAGAACTTGCAGTTTTGCAGTTCCACAAAAAGCTAAATAACTCACACATACTTTCTGAATTCCATTTGTGCATTTCTGCTTGTGCATCTATTAAGTAAAACAAGGCACAGAGTCTCTATGGCAGGGGTACCTGGCCTTGGGGGCCCAGGGACACATCTAGAAATCTAAAAAGTTGTTGTTGGCGCCATAAAATCCTAATTTCACAGAAGAACAACTGGGAATACTCAGAAGAGTAAATACTCAGAAGAGTAAACCACCCAAACAAGCCAGTCTCCTCAAGAGTCATTTTCTCCAAAAGATAATACAAAACAAAATTAAAGATTGGGAGCAAGAGGGGGGGGGGGTCTTGGCAGTGTCAGAGAGAGGGTATCTGAGGGCACAGTGATGCCTATGGGTTCCATGTTGGAGACCCCCACCTCTACAACAGCACATGTAGGAAATGCCATTATCTACTTGCCTGAAGTAGTAACAATTCCTTCTGAGTGGTTCACTAATTCACAGCTCAAGAGGCATTGTAACACATCCATTCATTCATGTAGGTTTTTGGGGGCTTCTAAACAAGACTTGATCAAGCACTTAAGCACAGATATTAGTACTTTGATCATCCAAATGACATCTGCCCTCCAGTCAAGGGAGGCCTATGTGTTTCTGAAAGCTTTGGTTGCATTCAATGAGCTTTAAGCATGCACTGAAATATGAAATGAAGTGGACATATAAAAAATACACACTGGGTTGCATCCAATGGTAGAACTACTCAGAGAATATCTTAGCTGGATAAAACCCACAGATTTTAACTATGAAACCTGTTGCCATCCTTTCAGGTGTCATGCCTAGCCAAAGGCATTTGTTACTGAGGTTGGAGAATGTGGGAATGATACTGAGCTTACCAATCTCACGCTTCCTTTCATTAGTAGTGCAATTGTGGAAAAACTCTGTCATTAGACTCTCCAAAGCTCGCAGCGAGGCCTCTTCTGATGCCTGACAATGACATTTCAAGAACAGTGTTAACATTACGTTCTCCTAGTTCAACCTAAACACTCCTTCGGCCTTTCTTCTCATGTTCTCCCACCCCAAACATTCTCCTCACAAAAAACCCAACCCCAAACCCTCCTGTCTTATGAGCAAAATTATGCAGCGTAGATCCATTTAAGTTTTGTGTTTACAAGCACATTTGAGCATTCTTTTTACAGAATTTGGAAGTCTGGAGGCAGAGTACACAGAGCCCTTAATGGAACAAAGGCTCTGGTTAAGTATCAAAGCCAGGGTTTACAGATCAAGATTGAGCATACCTAGGAAGAAGAGGGATGGGGAATTTGCACACAAGAGAGGATGGGATGAGTAAGGTGAGCTCAAACCAGCTCGTCTAACAGGGCCTAACGCTGCATGCACAACATACACCTTTAAAGTACAGTGGTACCTCAGTTCCCAAACGCCCCGTTGTTGAACATTTCGGAAGCCAAACGCCGAAAACCTGGAAGGAAATGCTTCCATATCTGAATGTTTTTCGGAACCCGAACATGTGATGCGGCTTCCGCTGAGTGCAAGAAAATTATGTTTGGGAACCGAGGTACGGTACATTCAAATACGGTACATGTCCCCCCTAAAAAGAATTGTGGGCACTGTAGTTTACCCCTCAAAGAGCTACAATTCTCAGCAACTCTTAACAAACCACATTGCCCAGAATTCTTTGAGGGGAGAAATGTGCTTTGAATGTGCTCTAAGTTACAGTGTGTATACAGCCTAGTCATCTTACTAATAGTTATGGATGAATAAGATAGCAGAAGTATGGTTAGAACAGGTAAGAATTTGCTTTTAAAATGTTACACAGAGAATGAAGCCTATTGTTGCATATTAAGTATTAAATGACAAAAGCAAGCAGCCAGAGCTCAAGGAATCCAGCATCGCAACTGTTCTAGGGAGCTTTCCAAGACTATGCCTGAAAAATATTTTTAGCTTTTAACATACAAAACTGCATTTCTAGAGTATCCACCCTGTTACAACTGGATTTCCTCAATTTCCAATGGAAAGTAGTGGTAAGGAAAACTATACTTAACCAGTTCTGAACTCAGAAACACCTTTACAAAAGCTACATTTAGACAGGCTTACACACTGCAGTTTGTATCTTAGCAACAGAAGACTGCATTTTCATATTCTCTTCATAAGCTTAAAATAGAAACCTATCCCTTAAGAATGTTTGTTGAGAGAAGGTTATTCTAATAACGATAAAGAATGGACGGTTGTCAAAACCAATCCTGCGTTTATATGCTCTAAGGACTCTAAGTTATTCTTTAATCACATTTTTGACAGCAGATGCCAAAGCAGAACTGTACACAAGACTTTCTACCATACTTTTTCTTCAGTTCTCTAAGCTACTTTGTATGCTATTACATACAAATATTTTCAAAAAGGTTTTTTTAAAAAAATCCTTCCCGGTTCCATGCTTGGCCAGAATGCTCAGAACAGCTATTCTGTACTCCTTTGCCTTGCACTGGGATTCAAAATCCAAAAGGTCCCAGGTTCTCTACACCTCCAGCATCTCTAAGTAGGGTTGGGAGGGACCCCTGTCTGAAACCGTAGAAAGCTGCTGCCATGCACTGTAGACAATACTGAATTAATTGACCAGTTGTCTAACTCAGGATAAGAAAAGAGGTCGACAACAACAAAAGATAACCTATTGCCAAGTACTGTATTCCCCTGCAGCAGCAGACAAGGACCAGGTACACCTTCCAAGATTACCTTCCGAACCCTATTCTGGCCTTCGTAGACACAATGCTGAGCAATTCTGGAAAACTGGGGTCTTTCCTAGCTTGCCATGGCTCAAACTGTTCCTTCTTATCCACTTTTCTTATCTGTAAAATGGGAATCTCAGCCATGCTGCAATTCTACCCGCAATTCCAGATGTATTCAACTCTGAATCCCATGTGCACTGCCAGACATTTACAAAAAGGATGTGTTTTAATTCCATCAGTGCATAATTCAAAATAAAAGGTTCTCTGAAAGAGGAAGCAAGAAGATTTGGGGGGAAAATTATAATTTCTATATTCCAGTGGGCTGGGTTCCCAGTGAGCTCTTTAGAATACAAAAGAAACTCATTTTTTTTTTTTTTCAGCTGCTATTTCTAAAGAGTAGTGAAGCAGTGTTAAAAACTGAGATATGAAAGCTAGGAGCTAAATGGCACCTTCAACCTAGATTACGGGCGCAACAATGGAATGTCTGGACACGCTTTTTTATAACCAGAATACAAAACTGAAAATGAATGAACTGCAGCTAAAATATTATGTTCATTTTTCACATGGTCTAGTCATTCCCCTGCCCACCCCCACCCCAATATTCTTAAGAGGGTCTCTTCTCCAGTCTTCAGAGAGTAGCTGGAAGCAGGGAGGCAGAAAAAGATCCTCCTTTCCTTCCACTACTCTGTAGTTTTAATTTGAAATCGTAGGCGCAGTTCAGTACCCAGAGCTCAGTAACTGCTCGTGCTAATTCCCTGTCACAAAATGTGCCTAGAGCAATGGGAGTTTGTGAACACTGTAGTGAAGTACTCCCTGCACCCCCAAGCACTGGAACTAATGAATTCAACCTTGGTTCTGTTGGAGCATGTGCTTGGAAATGGGATATTTTTAAAAGCTGTAACATTATGAGCACAAGCTGTTAACCTCATTTGTCTTCAATCAGCAGCTCAAAACAGAATATTGATTGCAACAATACATGAGAGGTAAATATGGCAAATCCTGACCAAATGCTAAACCACATGAAACACTTAAGGCCAAGGGAAACAAGCATTTTCGCTGAAGCTCTAATGCAACGCACAGCCCCAAACGACTAGTCTCTCTCTGTCTCTGAGGCTGCCTAGAAGGGCACCAATGGCAAAAGGGGGGCAGTCAAGAGAAGAGAGTGTGCTGTTAAGAGTGGATGGTGGGCAGCACGTGGGGCCAGTCTCTCTGTGTGTCCGCACACCTGTTAGTTGCCCTCCCCATCCCCTTCCTCTCCCTTCAGCCCAACTGCCGTTTTCTCCTCACGCCACCTTCAACCTCAATAAACCTATTTTCGCGCGGCATCATATACACCACAGAGCTCAACAATTTGGGGGCTGTTTTACTTTTTGAAATATGGCAAGCCTAGGTTAAGTCCAGTCAAAGGCAACTATGGGTAGCGGTCTAAACCACTGAGGCTCTTGGGCTTGCCAATCAGAAGGTTGACGGTTCGAATCCCCGCGACGGGGTGAGCTCCCGTTGCTCTGTCCCAGCTCCTGCCAACCTAGCAGTTTGAAAACACGCCAGTGCAAGTAGATAAATAGATACTGCTGTGTCAGGAAGGTAAATAGTGTTTCTGTGCGCCAGAAGCGGTTTAGTCATGCTGGCCACATGACCCAGAAAGCTGTCTGCGGACAAATGCTGGCTCCCTCAGCCTGAAGCTAAATGAGCGCTGCTCCCCATAGTCACCTTTGACTGGACTTAACCGTCTAGGGGTCCTTTACCTTTTTATCTATATACAAAGATGTGAGCTTGCTTTATGCTGGGTAATCTCATTTATATTAGGTCTAATTTAAGACAAACAAATTTTCATCTCCTCATCAACACAAATAAGCCTTTCTCTTTTCTGGTCTTCCATAGTTGTCAAACTTGAAAATCCTTGTTCACAACAATATATTGTGCAGAACTGCAGAAGAATAGGCACGGGTGTGAGGCACGGGTACTACTTCTGGTTGAATATATATATATATAAATTATTTTGACACTGTACTATACTATATTACAATGAAATGTTTAAATGTTTCTTTGATTGCCCTTGAATCTTCCTGCCATCCTCTCCTGCCTGCCACACCAGTGTGTGGTTGCGCTGTCACACCCTTTAAGAACCACTGATCTAACATATTTGATGTGTGCATGGTAATCATTTACAACCTAATCTAACCACATTTTCTGCCTCATGCTACAATCTCTCTCAGATCCTGAAATAAATTTTACAGCACTTTTCAGCAGAGTAGTTCACAACTCTGGCTTATTTTCAGATGAAGCCTAAACTATAAATAAGGAAGTCACACTCTGTTTTAGTAGGGCCAGCTCAGCATGCTTTGCAGCTAGATGAGAATTTATCCAAATCTGATATTCTAGCCCCTGTACTTGTTAGGTTCTCACCTTGAGTCATTCTGATAGGTAGCAAACAATTCCACAAGCTTAGACTACCTGCCAGTGTGAGGTTTCTTAACATAGCTTGAAATATAGATTTAGGTGTTCTTGAATCAGCCAGCCTTCTCTGAACAAGTCTGCATAAATTGGCATGATTTATTCTGATAAAAATAATGGTATTCAAAATGAGAAGCAGACAAGGATGGGGGGGGGGAGAGAAAGGGTAGGCCTGATGCACTGTGTTTTTACAAACACATAATATCTTCCTTTTAAGCAATGGAGCAAAGGTTGCTTTTTTTAAAGGAGAGACCCAAGTTTACTTAGAAGTGACGTGGAAGCGGGGTGGGGGGTGTACGCACACTAATCTTCAACTAGAGAATCACGATCTGATCCAAGGTAGGTCACAACACGAACACTACCATCATGCAAACATATGATAAAATAATTTTTAAAAGGGCCCCCAAATGAATGTTGGGGTTAAAAGTGGGTTTGAAAAGATTGAAGATACCTGTCTTATTACATTCTTCTTTTCCTCTCTCCACACCCCCGTGAACTCAAGGGTTTCAGGCACAAACCAGACTTGCATATGCTTAGCTTTAGCAAGGTAGCCACAGAATGTGCCTTCTGGCCACCCCCCTGGGATACTCAAGTAGTCAGATCAGGTCAAAATAAATCAAGAGTACATCCAGCTTTAGTGGAGTGCCCTCCACTAAAGAAAGGTGCTAAAGTCAGCCTGGCCAGATTTGAGAAGATTGAGGGAATCAGGTTTCTTACGCAGGCATACGAGCATATCACAGCACAGGTAATTAGTTGTTAGGGCAGTGCTTTGACAAGTACTCAAATGTTCTGGGTCAAGTTCTTAATTGACAATCACACCAGGGGACGTAAACTGAACCCAGCTCTCTTCTGGGGTTTCTTGGGATAGTTAGAACAGCATTCTTCACACTGCTCCTGGCAAATACAGCACACTCAAAAGGTTATCCAGCCAGCTAATAGAAAACAAATATTAACAGGCATTAAAGACATCCTTCACCACCTCCACTTCGGCATATTTCCCCAGTTGACACATGCCAGAGCCCAACTACCTTTCTAAATCAGTGGCAAACAACATAGAACTTGAAAAAGAAAGACATAATAGACTTCCTACCAGAAAGATCAATGACAAAGTGGGGACCGAAAACAAAGAATTGCATGGAGTTTGTATTAAATTACTTGGACAAGAAGGAAAGCTGTCTTTGATAGCAGAGAGGAGAAATACTGAAATAACAGACTCCAGTGGTTTTAGATGTGTGTCAGAGTGAAGCTGTAATGGAGAAGAGCAGTGCCCTCTCATTACACACAGTACACAAAATACACCCAATATGTTTCCTCAGTTCAGTCTGCTTGTTCCACTATTTCTCCCTATGTAGATTCTTAAGCTACATTTGAGGAAGTGGGTGGAAGATACACATCCGTCACTTCAATAGTCAGACATGTTCAGTGAGAAAAAGCCTGAAGAAAAAAGCTGAGCACCTGCCTGTGATGAAAACGTCAAATCTGGTTTTGCGCACACATTTTAATCAGGGGCCCATCAATTTTGACTGGCCTTGGTAGCTGGCCACATTTCTGCTTGCCCTGATCCTGCACCCCCTGAAGTGGCTTGTATGGCAGCTGCTCAAGGTCCATTGCAAGTTGTGGGGAGGGAAGGAGCAGGGTTCTTCCTTCTTCCACAATGCTGAACTGCAAAAAGGTGACAGTTCATGCCCGTTGTGCTGAGTATAGACATTCCAGCAATCAGAGAAAAGTCTCGCGGCTCTCAAAGTATTTGCAAGGCTTAGGAAATCGCCAGAGAGATTCTCCATCCTTCTCGGTACAGTAGTGGTATAGGAATTCTCCTTAATATTGCCCTCACCAGGTTACCTTGACTACAGTGTTAGAAACTGGGATAGAAAAGCTAGGAGCCAAATGGCTCATGGGACTTGGGTTGTGGGTGCCAAAACAGAACGTTTAGTTGCCATTGGGGGGGGGGGGGTCAGTAACACTTTCTTTTTATTTATTCTGATAAGCATGAACTACTACACAATTCACATAAGTGGCACATTGTTAATATCACATTTTTAACAGAAATTATTAATACGTGTTTAATTTGGTGTTTACAATAAAAATACTGGTATCATACTTCAGTTTTCAAAACACTCTACTCTTTATTGTTTAAAATACTGTCTATCTTTAACATATACTTCAGGGCTTCAAAGCACATATATTTCAGTCAGCCAGGTGCAAAAAAATGGCACCCAGACCTTTTGAAGTGCTCGCAAATGGAGAATCTTTAGGCACGAAATGCTCCTGGCGTCCTGCTAATTTCGAACCCTGCTCGTCTAATAGGTGAATGCGTTTGTGGACCTTCAATGTTAACAATTGTTACAGGGGAAAGTGGCATGAGAAGCAGGAAATAACTTGGGTATGACTTATGGGAAGAAGTGATTGCTCTCCTGCACATGAGCCTCTTCAATAACTTATCCCACACCCAAGACCTTTTCGTCCCCTGCATTCAACAGAAACTTTTGAGTGGCACATGCTTATAAAGGTGAGACATAAAATTTCATTATAAATAAATAACTTTAATTAAAACTTTTAGAGTTAGGGTACCACAGGTGTTAAGCATACAATGAACTATACACAAAGAAGTCATCAATTCTAGTCTCATCTCTGCTATGAACCTTATGGGTGTCTTTAAGCAACCTATTAACCTTTTATCCCTGCTTCCTCTCCACCACTGCAATGTGAGGATAAGAATATTGACCTATATATAAGGATTATTGCGATAACATGGTCTAATGAGGCACAGGTTAAAAATTCCTCTCTGTCATGAAATTCAGTGGGGGACTCGGAGAGTCTTTATCTCACATCCTAACCTGAGAGGGCTGTTGTAAACTGGGATAATCCTTTTGTACACCACCCTAGGCTTCTGCAATAATGTAAGCACTCTAAATACCCTGCTCAGTGCTCTGCAAATGCTATTGTTGCCATCAACAATATCAGGATTTCACAATTCCGCTTGCCATGGCAAGCACTCTGCTGCCCTCTGATGAGCCCCCAAGCTTCCTCCCAACCTTGGAAATGGAGAGAGGGACTGGAAACATTCCCACAGTTGTGCTCACCTTCTAGTGATAATTCTCCCTCCATCTCCCTCCCCAAAGTTGATAGCATACCTGGCACTTGGGTTTTGGTACTGCACCTTCAAAGGCATACCACCCTCTTCATGGTGCATTCAGATGCACCATGTGAGGTCAGCGACAAGACCATACCCCTAATGTGAGAGTCCTGAAGACCAAAAACTTTTGGTTGGCTACCAAGACCAGTCAAAGTTTGTGGACCCCCAATTGTCACCACCATCATCAAAACACTACCTGTGCCAGCAAGTGTTTTAAGCATACATGCTTCTTTCCTATGGAAGATGGTTCTAACCAGTGGCCTTTATAGCAGCAAAAAGCTCTTTGGTCAATGATCAAAACAGCACTCTGCTGCAGAATTATACTAAAGACACAGCATGCTCCTCCTCTCACTTACAACTTGGAGAAAAGAATTCAATAGATCAAGCCAGTATGACTCAAATTGCTCAAAGAGAACAGGAAATAAAGCAGCAATGAACAATTCTAGCTTTGAGTCTCATGCATAGAAGTGCAATGATTAAGCCATCCAATTTATGTAAGAGTGGGGTGTGTTTGGTGGAGGAATGTCCGTGTATACATGGACTTTTCTCTTGGATAGAATGCTTAAATAAGAAGGAGAATTATATGACTGTAAACATTCAAGGCACCCAGTAATCCAAAGGCACCTAAACATTTGAGGCCAGGTCTGAAGAAATCATTGAAAAATGTGTCATCCATTTTTCAAATGACACACAATAGCATCATTTGCTGCAGAGCCTCTCCAACTCTTATTACTACATCCATGCCTCTACTAGCTAATATGAAGGGTTGGTTGGTTACTTGCTTGCATTTTTAAAATTCTTTTGACACAAATTTTTCTCATCCGCTTAACAGATTGGGATGGCCTGGCCTCAACTGTTCATGTTCTGGTGACCTCCCACCTGGAGGACCACTACAATTTGTTTTACTATCTTCGCAGTCCAGAGACTACAGCTAGTGAAGAATGTGGCTGCTATACTGTTAAGTGGGGTAGATCCTTAGAGCACTGCACTGTCCATCAGTGAACGACTGGGCGCAATTCAACATATTAGTACTAGCAAACAAGGCCCTAAATGGCTCAGGACCCAAGAAAAAAGAGTTTAGTTTCCAGTATCAACCACCTTGGGCCTTAGGGCCACCAGAGGAGGCCACATTAGTGGTGATCCATGTAATGGCGTTCTTGGAGGTGGTTCCACATTTTTTGAGGTTTTAACTGTATTGCTTTAGTATTGACATGTTTGCTGCCCTGGGCTCCTTTGAATGGGCAGAAGATACTTTTAATGAACAAATGAGCATTTCAATTTACCCATACCCAACTGACTGTACAACCATGTGGTGGCCAAGGTAGAACACACCACAGCAATGCAAATTTATAGACCTCACAAACTCAACATTTACTATTCTTTGTGTAAGTATCTCTAGAGACGCACAAAGGCAGCATGGAAAGCTTAGTTTCCATAGGCAAACTTGGCCCTCCAGATGTTTTGGGACTATAACTCCCATCATCCCTGACCACTGATCCTGTTAGCTAGGGATGATAGGAGTTGTAGTCCCAAAACATTTGGAGGGCCGAGTTTGCCTATGTCTGGCTTAGTTAGTCATACCACCTACATGCCAACTTTAGTGGCAAGATGCTTGAAAGCTGTATTCTTGAGTATATGAGGCATTGTACATTTACCTAGGACAGATTCCAGTCAGATGCTAAATTGAAAACCATGAAAATCAAAACATGGATTTTCAGTCTGCAACATATAAAACTTCCCAAACCCTTGTCTCCAAACAAGTCAATACAACTGCAAGATTACAGGTCTTAAGACTGCAGTTTAGTTAGCGCATCCATTTCCACATGTCAACCCTTTATTTCATTTCCAGAAGGGTTTCTGCAGCTCTGCAGATGCATGAACTGGTATTCCTCCTTAAGGCCCTGGCTCTGCATGAAGCACTCTTCCTTGATGACAACCAGCTACCTATGACAGCTGACAGGGAATAATATTAGAACCCAAAGTTGCAAAGTTCACCAGCGTCCAATATGCTTTGTTAGCACACTATTAGGCTCTGAAGCCAGCCCTTTGAAACACGACTTAACTGCAGGTACCCAGGTACCTTCCAACAACAGCATCTTACTGGAATACTTTTAAATTCCTTTAACATACTTGGAAAGACATCCATCAGCAAAGCATCCACTAATTGTTACTAAGACTGATGGCTAAGATGAGATAACATGCAACCTTAGGCAAATCTATCTCTAGGCCTAAGCACCACACCCTCCAAATCTTTACAATGAGGATACCACTTTCTTTAAAAAAAGAATTGAGACAAAATGTTCTGAACACTTGAAATGCACAATATATTCTAAGCATTATTATACTTCCAAGATACACATATGACAGTACAGCACATATAGCAGTGTATCACACATAACAAGATATCACACATGATCACACTATCAGAAACAGCCCAATAGACTAAATTTAAAACTTACCATCGTGGCTGGGAAGGCGTCTGGGATGATTTGGGCTCTTGAGAGCTTGGCTTCTTCCCCTCCCCTAGCTCATGTCATGGTCCAAGAGGTAGCTTCCTAGGAGGACCATCTTCCTCCATTAGGGTAAAAAAAATTAAAAATGGGAGAGTGGGAAGAAATCACCCACCCTACCCTATCTTTTCGCTCCCTGCCTTTGGTTTCAGGAACCCATCGGAGAGCAGTAGCTAGCAGAAATATATATTTTCTTTTAAAAACACCCCTAACTTCCCCGTTTTCTAAAAAGAAGGTCTTCAGAGCAGGGTATTTATGCAATGGGTTTAAAAACGAGAGATCTCCCAGACAGACACTCCAGTGCAAGCAGAGGCCTACACGCCGTGTATTTTCTGGGTGGGAATGAAAAGGAGGATCCTTTCAGAGGGGGGAAGGTCCGAGGGCCTGTGCTTGGTGCTGCCTATCTCTTGTGGGGGGGGCATTGGGTGCCTCTTGGGAAGGAAGTGGGGCCTTCCTGCCTGGTGGGGCCTGCCTGTCCCTAGGAACCCAAAGTCGCCCCCTTTCCTAGCCCCCTCCTCCCTTCAGCTCACACAGCCCCTGCGCAAGTCACCGCCGAGCCTTCCTCAGAGCGCTCGCCCTCCTTTATCTCCGGGTGGGTTTTCCTCCTCCTCCCTCCTCCTCCTCCTTCCTCTCAGTCTCCGGGGTTGGGGGAGGGGAACCACCACCACCAACCAACGCTGCTGCTGCTGCTGACGCCCCGCCCACGGCCCCGCCCACCTCGCGCACGGCCCCGCGACCACAAACTCTTTCTCTTCCCACCCAGCCCGCGCCGACCTCGGCCTTCCTTCTGTGACGTAACAGGAAGCGACCCGCGAGGGCGGATCCCGACAGGCGCGAGCGCGCGCGGCGGAGCAAGCCCGCGCCACCGACCAATCCCGGAAGGGCAGGGTGGTGATGCCACGGCGCGCGCGCTCGGCAAAACCCCAAGCAGCCGAGGCGCCGCATACGCGCGTGCGCGTGAGCGAAAAGGTGGAGGCGAAAGTGGTTTGTCGCCTCCTCCTACTAAAAAATTAACCCTTTTAACCTGCTGCCTTGAGGGTCTTCCTCAGAAACAATAAAGGCGGAGAAAGAGCTTCTTCCCACCAACCACCAGTCTGCCTTCCTCGCTTATTACTTGCCACCCCCCAACCCAAATGAGATGCCTCTGCTCTGACAGATTTAACTTTCTTAAGTGTTTGCGTGTGGAGAAATAAACAGGTCTGTGGCGGTAGCCAGTGCTAGTCCTACTCAGAGTAGACCGCTGAACTCCCTGCTAATGAACTTCCCCCAAAGAATCCTGGTGGGAACGCTAGTTTACCCTTCACTGAGCTACAATTCCCAGTACTCTTAACAAACTACAGATCCCCATATTCTTTGGGAGAAGCCATATACTTTAAAAGGCATGGTGTGTATGCAACCAAAGGTCTTTATAATCATATTTATTTTGACCCTGAGATAGTATGTGACCTATACTGCCCTGGGAGCTAACATGATTAAATGTCCGTCCTTACCAAAACAACCACAACCCCAAAACAAAAAATAATTTTTTACTTTTTTACTACTGACTTCACCTTTACTGTGTCTAGTGTAGAGAGAGAGAGATAAATCCCCGCTTTCCCTTGTAGTACTAAAACTCAGAGAAATCCAAGAAGCTGAACCCTGGAAGACTCAGGCCAGACGAAATGATGTATTCTTGCACGCAGTGCATAGTTAAACTATGGAATTTGCTCCCACACAGTGTAGTGATGGCCACCAACGTGGGTGCCTTTAAAAGACTATTCTCTAAATTCACGGAGGATAAAATAAGGTTATCCGTAGCTACAAACCACAATGCCTCTGCTTTGCCCCCACTGGCAGAGACTGTATGCCTCTGAATATCAATTGCTGTGAATCACAGATGGGCAGAGTGCTGTTGCACCCAGGTCCTGTCTGGGGGCTTCCTATGGTTGTCTGGTCGGCCACTGAGGACAGGATGCTGAGCTTCCTGGGTCTTTAGCCTCATGCACTGTAGAGCTCCTCTTCTTATGCAAACAGTACCCTCTGCTGGAAGAAAAATGCCATATCACCGTCATCAGTGCCTCTGTACCACTGTCATCCGTGCCTTAGTTTGGTCTTTATTGGATGTGTGGGGAACCACTAGTAGGTTTCAGCCTTACCTTTGCAGAATATAAAGAGAAATGGCCTTAAAATGGGCATTTCCCTGCAGTATCGAATGCATCATTGCCCCATCATTGTTCTTAAGCATGTATGGCAGAATTTCACATACACCGCAGACATTTGTGCAACCAGCCAGTGCCTCCAAGCAGGGCATTCCAGCCTACCCCCATTATTCCAGTTTTCTTTCCCATTCTACATTCCGTGGCTAGTGAGCATGTTCAGTTCTCACTGGGCTGTTGGATTCCCCCCTCCAAAAAAATGTTTAAGGCTGTAATGCTGCAAATATTGAGGTTCCCCTGAGAATGCTTATTTAATATATTTACAGTGAAATTCAACTAACTAGTGCCACTAGTAGAAGCCTGTGCAAGGATCTCTGCTAGTGCAACAGGACTCCTCCCCTCCTCTTGTGCCCCCAAAATGACTTGGGAGGAGTCAGGAGAAACCCCAAAACAGCACATGGAGGGGAGGTTCTGTCAGGCAAGCAAAAATGCTTGCTCTGGTGGAATATTTGTAACAGTGCAACATTGAATTTATCCCTTGTTATGCTATACATTCATTATTTAATAAATGTATGTACCATTTTTCAAGAAAATGTGGTTTGTAAGGCACATACCAAATGTACAATAAAATACAAATTATAACCATAAAACACCACAAAAAATCTCAATTTTTTTCAAATAATATATTACTAAAAGCTATGGGGAACATTCACACTGATATCCCCTTCTTGTTTCTTAGTTGCTTAATTTTGATGACAGCCCTGTGGCCACTCAACACCTGAATTCTCCATTAGGAGGAAGATTTCAGGGCAGTGAGCAAACCCAATAATAAAATGACAAAAAAAATTTGAACTGAAATTATAACAAGCCTGGGTAAAACAATTTTTGGGGCAGGCACTGAAAATACGATAGCAGAGTCTGCAGGAAAACCGCTTTAGGCTCATCTTCTAAAACCTGACAGTGCTGAGCTGTGCAGTCAGTCTTATGTTAATCTTCACACAAAAATGACATCATCAATGCCCATTCAACGAACAGCCTGCATGTGAGTGACTGATCAGAATAAAGTGGGCTTATTTATCATGTTATTTGAATGGAATAAATCATGCATGCAAATTGTACACCAAGTCATAGCTAACGAATGCAACTGGAAAAACAACAACAAAACAAGTTGTAAAAACTGAGGGAATGCCTAAGACTCTTCTTGCTAGGGGTATGTTTTGGGTCGGTACTGCTTGTACCAGGCTGGGGTATTGATCAGGGGGGTAGACCCCTGAAGTTAATGAAGATGACTAACTAAGGTACATTGATTTTAATAGGTCTACTCTGAGTAGTACTTATTTGAATACAACCCAACACCTCCAGGGATGATGAGAGAAACAGCCACTCCAGTGGGAAGAGACCAATTTGTGTTCCGGACACTTTTTCTTTTCTTCTAGATGTGGCAGTCATTTTGTGTTGTGCCATGTCCCCATGACAACCATTTTGTTAGGCCACATGCCCCACAACTGCCATTGTACGGCTGATGCACACACAGCATTTTCTCAGCATTCCACATGTGCCCACTGGCCCCCAAAGGTTGGCTACCCCCATTCTAGATTACATAAAGGCTTTATTTAAGTTGAAAAGCAATGCATTAAAATGGTTAGAGCAACCAGTTAGTGTGCATGCTTGCTTAGGAAATAACAAGAATTTTAGAAAAGGAAACTTGATTGAACTCAACATGCTGTATTCTGGGTTAATCATATTTCGAGTTTGCCCATTGGAATGGATGGATATGGCTATCTTAGGTTCACTCATCTCAATGGGTCTACTCTGAGTCGAACTTGGTTTGATGCAGGCAATTGATGAAATCCCTCTCCCCCCCCCTTGATGATTTAAATAAATGATTTGCATCGACTTAATTTAAATTCATCCACCTTAACCCATAGCCCTTCACTGTATGCAATGCCGCATAGTTCGCACATAGGGGCTTCCTGTGCCGATGATCTAGGATGGAAAAACATCCAATGTGTCTTCTGCAGGTCCCATGAAGAGTTAACTTTTTCTAATCCCCTAAGAAGCTAGAATTATAAATCTATAAAGTCTTTCCAAATCTGTTTCTGAGCTCTCCAGCAGCTCAAATTTAGTTAAATGGATTAATATGCAAATGGGGTATAAAACTTGCAGGAGTGCGAAGCTGCCTTTAGCTTTGATCTGATCAGCTTTTGGGAAAGGGGGCTGGGCAGGATCCCCTCTGTATCTCTGGGCAGAATAGTGCTGATACTGACATCTGTTTGCCCCCCCCTCCAATTTCCCTGGCCGCAGGCTTATCTGGTGGTGGAGACCTGTTCTGGCAAGCCACCCCTCATGTTAGAGTTCCCACAATGGCCCCTGAGAGCCCACTAAGAGCAGGCACTCTGGGCCAATGTAAGACCACAATGGCTCGGTTCCACCTCCACAGTTAGAGACAATAAGTGGGGACAGTGCTGTTGTGCTCATGTGCTGCTTGCAGGTTTCCTGTGGTTGGCCACTGTGAACACAAGGCAATGGTCTATATAGTCTATATAGGCCTTTAAACATAAGAATATAAGAAAAGTCTGCTGGATCAGCATCCCATTCTCACAATGGCCGACTGGATGCTTGCAGTAAGCCTGTAGCCGCACTCTGCCCACCTGCAATTCCCAGCAAATGATCTCCAGAGGTGTGGTGCTTCTGACTGTGGAGGTACATAGGACATAGCCATCGTGGCTAGGAGCCGCTCAGCCATGAATCTCACTGGGTCACTCATTGTCTCAGCCTAACCTTCCTCGCAGGGTTGTTGTGCAGATAAATTGCAGGTGGGGAAACTGCGCTGCGTGAAGAAGCAATTTCTTTTGTCCATCCTAAATCTTCCAGTGTTGGGCTTTGCTGGGTGTCCATGGGTTCTAGGGGAATGGAAAACGATGCCCTCTTACACGTATGCAGTTAGTTGCCTTGCAATATTCCTAATGATATGTGTGTACGAGATTTAGGTTTTCTTGTATCTCTTTACATGATGAATGCACACAATTTATCAACAAATTGGTCGTAACGC
Organism: Podarcis tiliguerta; assembly: GCF_965153285.1. Lineage (NCBI taxonomy): Eukaryota > Metazoa > Chordata > Lepidosauria > Squamata > Lacertidae > Podarcis > Podarcis tiliguerta. The sequence goes on from NC_139547.1 coordinate 35,590,610, forward strand.
TTAAAAAAAACCCCCCACTTCTATCCAAATCTCATAAAGAAAACTCAAGCGGTGCCATTTGATTCAATCTTGAGTGCATCAAGAAGCTAAGAATAGGGTTAACAAAGAGCAGCCGGGGGGATCAAAGTAGATAATTTCTGACTTGCCAATTAAAGATCTTATTGAATTGAAGAGGGATTATACACATACACACACACATTGAATTATAAGAAGTCCCGTCATCAAAGGCACTTATGGTTTTGCTTGAAGGAACACGCCATTAAATCAAAGAGCCCTGTCTTGTTTTGGAAACTGGTTAAATGTGGCTGTCAGATGTAGAGCAACCTTTGATTGGCAAGCGATTCAAATGGAGCCTGGGAACATCACTTCCTTGCTATTTTTAATCAAAGTGGTTTCAGATCCAAGCTCTGAGCTTCACCATTTGGGGCGGTGAACTGCTTCTCCTTGATCCCTGACCTCCCTCTCATCTGGGGGAGACGCCAGGTCTTTTCTGCACCACCAAGGCAAGATGCAGAGATTGCAGAATCAACTGTGTAACCCAGAGATGGAAAACTGCAGGCCTAGAGGTCTAGTGTGGCTCTCTAGGGCTCTCTGTCTGCTCCCCCTGGACTCTCCCCAACCCTACCTTGCATCCTCCTTGAGTGTTCTTGCCTGGCTGCAATGCGTCCTTGACCTCCCACCATGCCTCTTGCCTATCCAGATGAATGGAACATTGATGGTGGCCTATAAGTGTGCATGTGTAGACTCTAGCCTACTGCACGAAGGTGAACAGAACACTCCTTGCACCTCCTGACTTCTAACATCATGCACCACGTAAGCATTATCCCCTGGTGTTGGTAATATAAAGACTACAAGTTACTCTTTATTTTCATGTCCCTAGGGACTTGTGTGTTTCTTTTTTCTTTTAATATGGTTTTTATTGATTTTCAGAAATAAAAGAAAAAGAATTAAAGAAAAAGAACAAAGGAGAGAGAAAATAAAGTTACATCATAATATCATGAACATTCCATATATTGAGATTACTATGAATCTCTTGACTCCCCCCCCCCCCCATCCTATTCATGGGTCCTATTAATTCTACTTTCAACCGCATATCAATACTTCTCCATTTTTTCATATTTCTAGATTATCTGTACTTTCTGTTACCATACAAATGTAATTAAAATCCTCTTAATGTTTTGACCCATTTAAAATGATTTTTATGTACATAATAAGCATTTCCCCTTCCTTTTTTTTAAATTTATTGTCTTCTTGATTCCTGAGCTTCCCAGATAGTTTTGCCATTTCATCATAGTCCATCAGATTGATTTGCCATTCTTCTTTAGTTGGGTTTGTCTCTTCCTTCCACTTCTGGGCTAACCACATCTGAGCAGCTGTTGTAGCATACATGAACATTTTACTCTGATCTGATGGGATCTCTGTACTGGGACTTGTGTGTTTCAATGAGGGCTTCAGAACAAAGTGAGCAATTATGAGATTTAATATTCTAAAACAAATGGGGAGCCGTCAATTTTGTAAACTATGGAACTCTTTCTCACTCTCACCGGAGGCAGTGGTGACAACCAACTTGGATGGCTTTAAAAGAGGACTGGACAAATTCATGGAGGACAAAACTATCAATGGCTACCAGACATGATGGCTATGCTTTGCCTCCATGGCTGGACATAGTAATACCACTTGCTGGGAATCTCAAGTGGGCACTGTTGCCTTCACGTCCTTCCTGTTTGCTTCCCATTGAGGCAGCTGTTTGGCCACAGTGAGAAGAAGAAGAAGAAGAAGAAGAAGAAGAAGAAGAAGAAGAAGAGTTTGGATTTGATATCCCGCCTTTCACTCCCTTTAAGGAGTCTCAAAGCGGCTAACATTCTCCTTTCCCTTCCTCCCCCACAACAAACACTCTGTGGGGTGAGTGGGTCTGAGAGACTTCAAGGAAGTGTGACTGGCCCAAGGTCACCCAGCAGCTGCATGTGGAGGAGCGGAGATGCGAACCCGGTTCCCCAGATTACAAGACTACCGCTCTCAACCACTACACCACACTGGCTCTCCAGCACACTGGACTAAATCAAGCCATTGGCCTGATCCAGTAGGCTCATCTTATGTTCCTTTGTTCTTTCTTTCTCTCTTTCTATCTCCCAGGGGTCTGGATGCATCTTAAACCTGCCTCTTACCTTGAAAGTATGGTCCAAATATGTCTGAATAACTCATCCTGCGTTCCAGCTCCAGATTATTAGAAATTGAGGAACTGAGAAACAACCACATCACACCTAGCTTCCCCTCCACCTGCTTGGTTTAACTTACTGCCTGATAAAAGAGTTCTGTGGAACTCAAAAGCTTGCTCGCTAATTTTTTTATAAATTAAATTTCTCATCTAAGTATGCAACTTTCAAGTTGGGGATGTCAGATAATTCTGACGATAACAGAAGTGGGAGCAGATATTGCGTATGTTTGCTTCTTCTTCCTATTTCCAGAATGTAATAGAATCCAGCAAACTCACAGGCAGTATTCACTGTTGTTGCTGCTTTCAGTCCTGTACTGTAGGACCCAGGACTACCCTAGATTGTTGTCTTTGCACTCTGTTTGTAAGCCGCTGTTAGAAAATCCAGGACTAAATCAGGGATGGGGAACCTATGCCCTCACTCCAAATATTGCTGGATTATAATTCCCATCATCCCTGACCAAGGTCCACACTTCCTGGGTCTGATGGGAGTCCATAGCTCAGCTGGTAGAGCATGAGACTCTTAGACTTAGGGTCACATTGGGCAAAAGATTCCTGCATGGAATCACTAGGGATCACTTCCAACTCCATGATTCTACGATTCTAACATCCAGAAGACCACAGTTTCTTCTCTTCTAGACTAGATAAAGGCTTGGTCTGATCCAGAATAGGTCTCCTGTTCTTATCCACCCCCTGCCACCCTCTTCTTAAATTACACTTAGCCCCAGGCACATTCAACCAATCCCACCATCCCTACTGAAATTCCTGCCACAAGTGGTGCCCCCCCCCCAGCAGTGCTCTGTGTCTGCGAGATGGCCTAGAAACTTAGCACTTGGGGGCGGGGAGGGAAATATCCCAAATTATTTAAGTGACAGTGCATGAAATAAGCTGGCTCAAAGCCAACAACCAGGCAAAATCAGCCACCCGACTATTAAAACCTTGCAATTTCTCTGAGGCTGTGATCAAGCTAATGGGTTTTTATTGAGTTCTATATTGTATTTACACTGAAGGAAAGGGACGGGGAGGGGGAGAAATTAAGCATGGGCAAAGCCAAAGAAAGGTCTCGGATCTGGACACCCAGAAATGTGATTCTTCCAGGACTCTCGGTTTTCCCAGAACTGCTGTGGTTTTAGGAGTGACTCAGGCTATGTTTATGAAATATCATTGATGCATGGCGGGCCTGATGTCCCCAGAGAACAAGGACGCTGCTTCCAAGTTCCTTGCTACCAGCAACTATACGGTGCCTTTTGGGTTAGCCATCTATCGCTTCCTGGAACTCATTAGGGGAATCCCAGGAGCCCTGATGTTTGTCAGTAGACTCTCTCTCTTTCTTTCTCTCTCTCTCTCTCTCTGCACCCCATTAGCTGACACATTAAATTTTTAAGATTTCTTTTTGTGGATGTGTGTTTGTACTGCCTGCAGCAGCTTGGACCGGTCCTGGAGATTAAGCCCCTTACATTGGTGCTAGGGCTGCATCAAATAGGGGAAGTTTCAGGATTGGGGTAGGGGGGCCTGATAGGGATGAGCTGATCTGTCAAGTCTTGGTTTCTCTCCGTTTTTCGTTTTTCCAGTCTTAATTTCAGTTCCTCACATTTGCACATCAGTTTTCAACGTGTTTTTTGTTTGTTAGGCAAGTTTTTTGTGAAATTTAATCAGTGTTTTACTGCAGATTTCTCCTGATATGCACAGTTCTGTGTGAATTTTGCATAATGTACAGGGTTGTTTTTTTTTTTTTTTTTGCAAAGCAGCCTTCCCTAATAAAGTGCATTTTTTGCATGTTATTTTCACAAACATATGCATTTTAATGCACACCTTTGAATATGCATTTTTGTACTCATTATCTGGCTTGAGAGCTGCATCACAAAATCCAGAGAAGGGCAAACTTCAAAGGATGGCTGTGGTTCAGTTGGTATGTTGTTTTGGAATGAAGTACAACCCTAAGTGTTATATTTTATAGAGGACAGTCCTCTTTTTGAGGTCATCCTCCATTTTGAAAGGCTGCCTAGTCCAACTCCAACTGGCATGTTGTGATTTAATGACAGCTTGCACCTGACAATGGGGATGTGAAACCAGGCCTTTCTGGGACAATTCATAGCTTTCTGTTCAACATACCACACTAATGTCGCACAAAGTCTGCCATTTTTGCAAAGTCTAATCGGCAGCTTGATCTTGATCAGGAGAGAGTATAATTTATTATATATTTAAAATTTTCATTCTACCTATTTCTCCAAGGAGACTCAAAGTGGCTTTGTACAGAATGAAATGCTGTGAAAAACTTCCTTGGCTGATCCCCGCAGGTCAAGCTGCTGCAAAAAGCACAGGAGCAGATCAAGACAAGTTTGTATCTAGTCAGCTGGCAATCCTAACAGCAATTGTACTCACTGCACACATCTGGATGCAAATTCATGGTTCTGAATTTGCAGGGGATGCTTTGATTCCCCTCTAAGCCTGATGCTTACAAAGAAGCAGAACTGAGATACTGGCCTTAAATTTCACCAGCATCAGAGACCGTCCTGATCCCATTTGTCCAGATAATACCATTATATCTGCCTATCACACAGCCCCAAGGCTGCCCAGAGGTTTGTTCTTTTGGAACCTGTTCCAAGCTGCAGGGGGGAAAAACAATTGTTCCATTCTGAGAGTTTGTTGTTTTGTTCTATACGCTCCGGAGAATTTCAATATCATCTGAGAACATCAAGGCCTTGAAAGGCCTTCCACTAATGGGGATGATCTTACCGTCTAGGAGGGCCCTGGGAGGCGTCTGCAGAGAAAACCGATCTAAGTGGTTGAATGCAAACACTGGGGCCAAAAGTAATGCTATTCTGAGCGTACTTAAATGTCTTACCCAACCCCTAAAGAAAACTTTTAAAAGTTGGGTTCCACTGAATGGAAACAGGCCCTCTTTTTATGGATTTACAGTGGTACCTCAGGTTACATACGCTTCAGGTTATGTATGCTTCAGGTTACAGACTCCGCTAACCCAGAAATATTACCTCGGGTTAATAACTTTGCTTCAGGATGAGAGCAGAAATTGTGCTCCGGCGGTGCGGCGGCAGAAGGAGGGCTCATTAGCTAAAGCGGTGCTTCAGGTTAAGAACAGTTTCAGGTTAAGAACAGACCTCCAGAACGAATTAAGTTCTTAACCTGAGGTACCACTGTATATCACATCTTCAGAGAGCTGCACATCCCATTAACTTAGTCATTTTTACAATACTCCTGTAAAGTAGGTCTGATTATCCCCATTTTGCAGACAGGGAGACTGAGAGTGACTTGCCTAAGGCCACCATGTATATATTGCAAGGTTAGAGGCTACTGCCCCTGCTCCTCCACACACCAACCTGTCAACCCCTTTGCCAACCCTCCTTCCCCACACCTCTACACCTGCTCAAACCCCTCTTCCTTTACACCTCACCTATTCCTTAATAGCTTGCCCTGAGCCCTTCCCCTTACAGCTCACCTCAACCCCTTTTAAAGGAGGGGGTACGCATTTGAGAAAGCATTTTTTAAAAAATTTAAATGCCTCCCCCCACGCAGCCATGTTCAACCTGGGATGGGTGAGGTAGGTGCATGGATCACAGAGTGAAGTGCTTTCCCCCTTCCTTTAAATAACTCATCTGGGCCCCCTGCTGGGCCCCTGTGTCATGCTGGACTTGGTGGTGGCAATAGGAACTGCAGCATGTTGACAGCCTTACATTTTTATTATACGGGATGATGGCGACAGAGATGGCCTTGGTAGTTCTAGCAGAGTGACTGTACGATCTCCCTTTTGTCAGGGACATTGGCTGAATGGTGACAAGAATGAGTCCTCTGAATGGCTAAGAAATACCTGAGGAGGAGGGCTATCTCCCCTCCCCCTCAACTAAGGATGATGTGATCTAAACATCCTCCTCTGAAGAGAAACTGCCAATTGGGCCAGACTCAGAGTTTGGACTCTGTAAGCATCTTATGGTGCTGGACCCTAGCCGTTTGTCTATGATGTCAGGTGCCAGTGTCAGCTTTGGATCTGACCACCACTGCTGGATCTATGTTCTACCACCACTGTTGGAGACAGGATGCCTCTGAATACTTGTAGCTGGGAATCAAAATTGGAAGAGGGTGCTGTTGCGTCCAGGTCCTAAGCTTCCCATCAGCATGTGGTTGACCACTGGGGGAACAGGATGGTAATCCAGCAGGGCACTTCTTATGTCTGAGGTAGCAGAGGTAGGACTCCTACCAGAGACAGGACCCGGAATGATGTGCAGATTGTACATGTTTCCCTCTGGACCTTTTGTAGGACACAATGTTGGCTGGGGGAAGGAGGAATGTACCCAGTGTGCATCACCTTAGGTTACTTCCCTTCTTGCCTGCTCAGGTTCCCTCCAGAACAGCAGCGACATCCCATCACTGTCCCAACGGATTGTGCCGTCCGGCCAACTGCTCTTTACGAGCTGCATTCGAAAACCTCCTGGCCCCCATAAATTAATAAGCGATTGATTTTTCCCATTAGCGGGGCCAGGGCTAGGCTGGGGAGATGCATTTCAAACTGAGGAACACTAAATAATTCAGAAGGAGAAATGACAAAGCCCTGTGCTGGGGGGGAAGCCAGGAACCTGTGCCCACCACCCGCTGCACTCTGTGCCCCAGAACGCAAGGTCATGGCCACGACACTCAGCCTACCTACAGGTAAGGATGTCAAAACTGTCTAGTTGAGGCTTCCTCTACGGGCAACAAAGGGTGCTCACCATGAGGCCGCACCAGCTTTTTCCACACAGAAGAATTCCGTGCAACTCCTCTAAAGTCTGCACTAGTAGTTCTGTGTACACATTCCTATGCCAGTGTGCACATTCCGATGCCAATCTAAATGAGTCCATTAAAAAAGAAGAAGATTCAGATGTGCAGCTTCCATCCTTTGGGAGCCATCGAGGGCCCACTGCTTACTAAGGAACACAGAAGACGGAGCAGATGGAAATCTGGGATTGATCTGCTGAGAGCAGCAGAGTGTGCTGGTCCCGGCGGGGGGGGGGGGGGGTTACCGTGCGGCATGGTCTAAGTCCGGTCCTAGGTCGAGGGTAAGGAGGCTGTCCGTCAGGGGTGAAGCGAGGAGTCGGGCATGGTCAGGAACTCAGGAGAGCAGGTCAGGGTGCCGGCAGGAACAGGTTGCCAGTGATGTTGCTCCCACAACCTGGGACTGAGCTGACTGGCCTTTATCTCCTCTGAGGCCTAGGGTGGTCCCGGCCCACAGGTGACTCACCTCTCCTGGCCTTAAGGCGAGCACTCCTCCTGAGAGAACTTAATTCCCTCTGCCTCTCTGCCCTGAGCCTCTGCAGCTCAGGAGAGGCTGGAGGGCTACTGGACCCAGAGGCAACCTCACCTTCCCCTGACAGGGCTGGGAGAGGAGCACCTGCAGGCAATGGGTCCTCAATCACCTCCGGAGCCAGAGTGGATTCATCTGGTGTCTGCTCCTGAGGATCCGGCACAGGTGCGGGCCCTTCAGATTCAAGCCCCTGCCCCAGCTCAGCCGGCCCTGGAGGTGGGGACTCCTGTGCAGGCTGGGATTCCTCAGGTTCAGCCTCTGAATCAGATTCCCAGGCCATCACACAGAGGCTGGTCTATTGGGGCAATGGGGCACTGCCCCACCTACCTCAGTCTGTCCTCAGTCAACCCCTACTCTCCTGTCTTCTTGCTTACAACCAGCCCAGGAGATGGCTCTGGCTGTCAGCTCCCCCCCTCCTCTCAGTCTCTGTTTTGCCCTGGTAGAACTCAGCAGGGAAGACTATTGGGAACTAGTTGGCTCTGCCTGCCATTAGTTGTGGCTCCTCCTACTGTTGGGCTCCCTGCCTTCTGACTTACCAGTCCCAGTGGGCACAAGTCACCACTGGCTGAGAGGTTTTTTAAAAGAGCCAAATGTACTTTTTGGGCCCTCTGTTTAACCCGTCCCATGTGCCATTTTATCTGATCTAAATCCCCCCCCCCCACTGCTGCAATTTGCCTAATGAAGAAGGTTGGTTGTCCCTCTATCACCCATTCAACGAATGGTTAAAAAAACCAAAAACATTTGGAAGTTTCTCCCAGTTTGTTTTTAGCAGACCACAGCATCACAGCAGGATGTCTTCTCTGTTGCTGACACAGTCTCCAATTCTTTCAGGCTGGCTCCTAAATTCTGTGCCCTCCCCCAGGCACAAGGCAACAGCTCTCCATCTAGAGGTTAGGAAAGGCTTTCTGAGGACATCATAGACACACAGAGACCGAGCAAATAAATGAAAAAATAAATGTCCGAGCCAACTTCATTTGCTCCAGGCTTCATCATAGAACAGCAGCGCGAGTGCAGACCACCCAACCAACCCCAATCTGAATCCTCCTTCAGTCCCACAAAATTGTAGTCTTTTCTCTTAAATGCTAGGAAGGGAATATCTCATGCATTGGTTAGTGTGTGGTGGATTTTAATCGGTGAGACCTCGATTCAAATCCTTGCTCCACTATGGTGGCCTTGATCTGCTTCCTCTCTTCCTGCCTAGCCCACCTCACAGGGTTGTCGCAAAGGTTAAAAAAAAGATGGCCTGAGTTCATTGGATGGAGGAATGCAAAATCAAATGTTTCTTAGCATCGCTTGAGCCAGACCACATAAATATTTTTGGTATCCTTCCGTTGCAAGCAGGTGTGAATTCCAGATGTGTGAAAGATGACTTGTGTGACAATGCAGATTAGGCACTGAATTTAATTATTGTAATGACTAGTTCGCACATATGCAGAATGAACAGTGCTCCGTTGACTGTGCACACTTGGAGAACAGCAGCTGAATGTATGGACTGACTCCACTGAGAAGCATTTGGGGATGGGCTATAACTTGGCAGTGGGGTACATTTTTCTCATGCAGAAGGTCCCCATGTTCAGTTCTAGCCTTCTCCACCTGAAGCATCTCAAGTAGCAACCTTGGGGAAAGAAAGCCCCCTTCTCCAAGACCCTGGTATGCTACTTCTAGTCAGAGGAGACCAGAATGAGGCCAGTGGACCAATGGTCTGCTGTGATGAGCATGGTCTGCATGAGAAACATCAGAAGCAATGGATTCAAATTACAAGAAAGGCGATTCCAACTAACCATCAGGGGGAACTTTCTGACAGTAAGAGCTGTTCAAGTTGGAGCAGATTTCCTCTGAAGGTGGTGGGGTCTCCTTCACTGAAGGTTTTTTAAGCAGAGGTTGGATGGCCATCTGTCAGGGATGCTTCAGTTGAGATTCCTGCGCTGCAGGAGTGCAAACTTGCTATGAAGGACGCATGAAATCCTTTATAAACCACTTTCCACACACTTCTTAGTCCAACAACTAGTGAGCAATAGGGTGGCCAGGGGAAGCAAGCTCCTCCTGTGCTCTGCTGAATTAAAAAGTGTATCCAGTAACACAGAGAGCAGCTTCTTCACATGACGAAGGCACAGGCAAGGATTTGCATGATGTTGCAGAATATATTACAGACACAAGAGGGCTGTACTGCAACACTGGAGAATGAGAAGAGGCCAAGGCCCGAGGCTGTCAAGAACAGGAGAGAAGGATCAGTCCATTTCAGTTCTCTCAATTTCTAACTTTTTCCAATCTTAAATCCTGTTCCCCACCTTTTGCAGACGTTTGCACTTTATTTATTTATTATAAAGAACCTCACAAATATTCACCAGCACTTTTGTGCAAATTTCTGAACACAAAATGTGCTCATTTCTATGTGCAGTTTTGCCTAATGTGCACTTTGCAAGCCATCCCCTCTAATATAATGCATTGTTGTGCGTGATTTTCACCGGTACATTCATTTTTATTCATGTTTTCCTGTTTTTGTAAACATTGGCTGGTTGGCAAACTTGCATAGTGAAATTTGGGTAAGTGTGATTTGTTTTATGGGTAACCGTGTTTCAGTTTGCATATTATTTCGGAAGGTGCAGATTTGATAGATTCAGCTTCAAGTGAGACCCGAATCCAATTTCTCCATTCCTAGCACGACTCAACTTTCTGCCTGTCCTTCTCCTTGGGCTCCAAGATTAAACAGACATATGGGTCTGTGCTGCATGTCCATATTCTGACATTCCCTACTATTAAGGGACTGGCTGGCTGTGTGTGTCCTCAAAGACTTAGTGGGGTACACCCATCTTGGTAGCTGTGCCCCTAAATAAAAGGACTGCACTGGGGCTCAGGAGATCTGATCCACACTGGGGATTCTACTGCCAGCCGACCTAGCAGCAAAATAATACAAAACAGAGAATAAACGAGATGCGGTATTGATGTAACCTACTTTAATGCACAATAGTTAAGGGGAAAGGTAGGGAGAGAGGAACAGCTTCCCCACTGATCCCCATCTTTGAAAATCAATGCAAGCTTTGGCAGGGAGCTGCTGGCCCTCCTCAGGGGCCTTCTACCTCCTCCTTGGGCTGCCAACTTTCAAAACTGCTCCTGCTCTTCTGCAGTTTGAAGCATAGCCCAGAGTACAGGGTTTTTTTTTGCCACGGCTTCTTTTGCTTTTGAAAGGAGAGCTTCCCCCACTTACAGTGGGCTGTTGTTGAAGGTGCAGGAGCACGGGCAGTTGAAAAGCAAAAAAGAAACCCCAATCCAAATGAGACAGTGGCAACCTTCCGCCCCACGCCTCCTGGAGACTGAGCCAGCCTGTCCTTGAGCACATGAGCTCCAGTAGCTGTTCGGTCCTAGAGAACCTGTAGACGGAGGAGGCTGGGTTGCTGGCAGCACAAGAGTTAACCCGCCAGCCTCTCCGCGTGAATCTTGAGCTATTAATACCCACGCTGCTTTATCTGTCAGAGGGAGCCGGCTGCTCTGTCAACGAGACAAGCCCTGCGGAACTGGGTCTCTTTGGCGGACCCATAAGTTTTTATTCCCGGGGCGAGAGAGGCTGTGTGCGCTTGGCCAGCCTGGGCTGCTCTCCCGGTCTCCTTGGCTGCGCAGCCTGAATGAACTGTCAAGAAGGAGCACTGCTCTCTCCCTTTCTCTCTCTCTCTCATGCACATGCATATCTTTCCATACAACTTGCTGCCACCAACTCCTTCTCCTGTCCCACAGATCTGGACTGCTGCAGCTGGCGACGTCCACGCAGATGGTCCCTGGAAGAGAGAGATTCTCTCGTTGCGCTGGGATGCTTTGAATGCCAGGTTCCATGGTCCGTCACGGCAATCTGGCCAGCCCAGGACTGACCACCTGTCCCTTCCAGAAGAGCAACGGCACTTTCAGAGGAGCATCGCTGCCACCAACAACTGGGACGTGCAGTCAAGACTACCTTGCACCATCTCCTGGGAAAGGACGCCTGGTGATGGTCCTGGCCTGAAGGGAACATCTCCTGTCTTGCAAAGCTCCTCACTCGAAGCCTGAGAACTTCTATGCCTTCGGCGCCCATGCCTGCTCTGAGGTCCGGTGGTCCACAGCCAAAGAGAGGGGTGCTGGCAAGGTTTGACAAAGAGGGTCCTGAGTGGAGAGGAATCTACTGAGGCCTACACTCCTGTTGAGCAGACTTGGGGTCTATAGAAGCTACAAGGTGGGCTGAAAGGCAAGGCTGTGGACTTCCCATGGTGAGACGGGGAGAACTAAGCATGGCAGGAGATGGTCAACCCTTTGAGAAAGAAGGTGTGAAAGCCTGCCTTGGTCTCACTGCCTGTCAGGGAGCCTGTTAAGGCCTGACAATGATGAGACCCCTTGCTTAGGCCGCAAAACACCTCCGCCCACCTCTTTGGCCCTGGAGGCTCCTGGTCCAGCTCCCAGCCTGGCAGGGCCTCTGCAAGGGGAGCTGTGACAGCTTTGCAAGCTGGAAGGAGAGGCAGGTCATGAGAGAGACCAAGGGCTGAGATGCTTCCTCTCAGCGACTGGGCCGGGACAGCAGAGAGCAGCCCCACCCCGAGCAAAGAGAGATGCTAGCACTGGACTGGAGTTGGTTCGCCCCCTTCCTAGCATCCTCGGGGAGATGGATTCCTTCTGCTTCGCCTGCTTTCAGAAGGAGGAGCTGCAGCCCTTGCAAGTGAACAGGTGGGTCAGAGGAGACTTCCCTGCACGAAGGGCAGGTGTCGGGATGTGCGCGGGAGGCAAAGCGGTCTAGGGAAGTCCTGTGTCCTGTAGTAGTCAAGGCTGCATATTTATATAGGTCCCAGGGGCTCAACCCTAACTGGAAAGCATGCGTTCCGACATGGGACCCTGATGTTTGTGGGATGGTTCTGATGATCCCACCGGTCAAGAAGAGGCCCTTTATACATGCCTAGGCACACTGTTGCTACTCTGCTTTCTTAGGACTGAGTTCTGATGCTGAAACCAGACTTGTTTCTGGCGTGAGCAAAAACGTCAGCATGCAGAGCATTTCATTAGTTAGGTATCTATTGCATTTATATCACACCTTTTTCTCCAATAGGTTCAATGTGGAGTACATGGTCCTCCCTCAGTTAATCCCAGCAACAACCCTGTGAGGTAGGCTAGGCTGAGAGGCAGTGACTGGCCCAAGGTCACGCAGTGAGCTTCATGGCCAGGTGGGGATCCTAGAATCATAGAATCGTAGAGTTGGAAGGGACCCAGGGGTCATCTACTCCACCCCCTGCAATGCAGGAATCTCTCAGATCCTAGTCCACACTAGGAAGTTTGCACAGAGGAAGGTGTTTTTATAGTAGGTTAGCCTATGAGTCACCTCCAGTCAACTTTTACTCAAGAGGCACACCCATGGAAATCAACAGATCCAGGCAATGTCATGCCCATTAATTTCAATGGGGCTGCTGTGGGTAGGACTAGCTTTGGATACAGCCCTATGGGTCCATGATGTTCAGAATTGCCTGCTTTTGGCCAGCGGTGGCCCTCCAGGGTCTTGGGTAGAGTTCTTTCCCAGCACCACCTCCCTGGCCCTTAAACTGCCGATACCGGGGATTGAACCCAGAACCTTTTGAATGCAAGACCACCTGCACCACAGCCCTTCCCAGAGAGGCGCTGTGTGGACTCTCCACTTTGCATGCTGTGCTTATACATCTCTCCCAAGGTTGCAAACCCTCAAAGGTTATTTCCAGGGCTTTGCTTCAGCTGCAGCTCACCAGAACTCAGTTCCTCTCAGGTGGGCACCACTGCCATTATAAAAGAACAAGCGAGGCATTCATGGTGAGTTCCGGTACCTCTTTTTCTAGTAAAATAGCACTGGTTATTTCCTAATATACCGCAGTTATATTCCTCCTTCCCCCCAAGGAGTTCAAGATGGTGATACCCCTGGTTCTCTTCCTCCCCATTTTGTCTCCAAGTACGCTCACTCAATGCCAAAGGTAATATTGGGTTGGATCCAATTCAGAGTAGACCCACGGAAATGGAAAAAAAACTCAGGTTAGGCTTGCCAATTGATTCCAAGAGGTGTACTCTGAGTAGGAAAAGCGTGGAATCATACAAGCCCATGTGGCTCTTGAACTCAGCTGAGCTGTAAAGCATGGAAAAAAACATTGTGGACTTTGTGGCATTTTTCTACCCCAGGAAACTCACTGCTCGCCCAGATGCCCATTCATCATGGCACAACTCACCTTTAATGGAGGTGGTTAAACAATGCTCAGTTATTGACACAAGAGTAGGAGTGCCGTCTTTACTTTTACTCTTTCCTTGCTCTCTGCTCCTGTGTGTTGAATAAGGAGAGGCTTTTCCCGACATGGAGGCAAAACACAGGGTGGTTGGGGCCCCTGGGAGCATCTCTTGCGACATTTCTGGGTGTCAGCCGTACTGAAGAAACACAGGAGCAAGGCCACTCGAAGAGGAAAGAAATGGTGGCAACCCCTACCTGTGCCCCCAACAGGAGAAAAACAGGCAAACAATATCTGTGTCGCAGATGCCTCGCCGTCTAAAAATAGTTGTGCAAACCAGCCCTGAAATTCATTTCAGAGAGGTGTCAATTTGTAAAACACCCTTGCTTTAGAAACATGGCGGAATCTGAAACGTAGGAAGCTGGGCTTAGGCTGAGTCAGACCATTGGTCCCTCTGGCTCAGTGTTGTCTACACTGATTGGCAGCAGCTTTCCAGTTTTTCAGCTCCCAGTCCATCTGGAGATGTGACAGGGGATTGAACCCGTGACCTTCTGCATGCGACGCAGGTTCTTTCCCACTGAGCTACAGCTCCTTCCTGCAGAAAGCTGCCTTGTACTGAGTTGAAGCAACACTCCCATATTGGGGTCCTGGGTCCACCCAACTCTGCACTCTCTACACTGACAGGAAGTGGCTCTCCAGGCCTCCAAACAGAGGTCTCTCCCAGCCCTATTGGGGATGCCATGAATTGATTTTAGGACTTTCTGCGTGCAAAGCAGATGATCTGCAACAGAGCCAGGGTCTCCTCCCGGCTCACTCCCACCCTTAAAATAGTGGCCTTCTGGAACCACCCACAGTGCAGATGCTCTGCAATGGAGCCAGGATCTCATCCCTTCCCCACAAGCCCTTCCCAGCTGTTTGGGATTTTTTGGGCAGTCCTTGTTTCAGGAGTCCAAGATGCCTCTTTTACCTTCAAATCTACGGAGGAGTGCTTGAGTTTCCCTTGAATTACCTTTTTGTGCCAGACTCTAGCAACCATTTTTGGAAGGCTACATCAGAGAGACACTATTTTCTTAAAATTGCAGGGTGGTGGGGATAGTGTTGTGGGGTGGGTATGGATTAAAGGTAAAGGACCCCTGACTGTTAGGTCCAGTAGCGGACGACTCTGGGGTTGCGACGCTCATCTCGCTTTATTGGCTGAGGGAGCCGGCGTACAGCTTCCAGGCCATGTGGCCAGCATGACTAAGCCGCTTCTGGCGAACCAGAGCAGCGCACGGAAACGCCGTTTACCTTCCCACGGGAGTGGTACCTATTTATCTACTTGCCCTTTTGATGTGTTTTCGAACTGCTAGGTTGGCAGGAGCAGGGACTGAGCAACGGGAGCTCACCCCGTCGCGGGGATTCAAACCGCCAACCTTATGATCGGCAAGCCCTAGGCTCTGTGGTTTAACCCACAGCTCCACCCGCGTCCCGGGTATGGATTAAGGGCCCCCTATCCCTGCAAAGAAGGGGGAATCACAAGACTGAGAAGGACCAACTCAGCAGCAGAGATAAAAGGGTAAAAACTCTGGGTTGCCAATGGCCAGCCAGAGTTCTTCTAACTGCATACCTTCTGGGTTCTGGTCTTCCTGTTCCTTTAATAATAGCAGCTGATAGGCATTAGTAGTTGATAACGTTCTGCTCCAGGCTGGGGGAAAGCTTCCTTTATGGATTTCTGCCCATGAAGCTGCTATTAAAGGCACAGGAGCAGACCAGTTTCTGGTCAGTTGACAACCTAGCCTGAGTTCTGCTGGCAGCCACTGGGAGGGGTGGGGCTGCTAGCAAGGAACCGTCATCTGGCAGCCTCCACACAACTTCCATGCAAAATTATTTCAGAGGCAATGCGAGAAGGACCTGCCAGGGATCTTGAACTGAAACAACCAGACCATGGCCTCTGACCTGACAGGACCGCCTTTGATAGGCTAAAGACCTCTTTTCTCACTGTAGGACCTGGATCCTGGCATGTATTGAACTAATTCCTAATCCCAGGGCAGCAGTTCATGGCCAGCAACTATGCAAAGCTCCCCTGATCCAGCGATTATTGTGTGTGTCCCGCTCTGTGTACTACAACAGAGGCTCCGGCTGACTGAATCCGCAAAGTCCAAAGAGCTGGAGGAGACTGGCACTGTGGGTGGTTCCAAAAGGCCACTATTTTAAGGATGGGAGTCCATCACACACCGGCAAACTCAGGTTGTGGAATTTACAGTTTGTCCGGCACTCTTGTGCAACAAACCCACTTCCCCAAAAGACAGGGAATGCAATGGAAAGTGTGGGGTGACACTCACCTTTGATGCAGCATTGTCTAGCCTCCCTGTAAACAATTCAGAACAATAGCTTTGTAGAGTTGGAAGGGACTATGAGGGTCATCTAGTCCAACCCCCTGCAATGCAGGAATCTTTTGCCCAACGTGGGGCTCGAACCTACAACCCTGAGATTAAGAGTCTCATGCTCTACTGACTAAGCTACCCAGGAACTGTTTGTCTGTGTGTCTTTTAATTGGTCTAATGCAGGGGTCAGCAACCTTTTTCAGCCGTAGGCCGGTCCACTGTCCCTCAGACCATGTGGTGGGCTGGACTATTTTTTGGGGGTGTGTGTGAATTCCTATGCCCCACAAATAACCCAGAGATGCATTTTAAACAAAAGCACACATTCTACTCATGTAAAAACACGCTGATTCCTGGACCATACGTGGGCCGGATTGAGAAGGCGATTGGGCCACATCCAGCCCCTGGGCCTTAGGTTGCCTACCCCTGGTCTAATGTAACACAGGGATGGGAACTTCTGGCTAAGGGCCAAATACAGCCCTCCAGACCCCTCTATTGAGCCTCCAGACTCTCTGCAGTTACACCCCTCACTGGAGCTGCTTTGCCTGGCTGGAATGTGCCTCTGGACTCTGATAATGCTTCTTGCTTGCCTGGATGAAAGATAGAGAAATCTATTACAGATAATAATATTGTGCAGCTTGAAGCGACTGGGTGCAAAAAATGGGACTCCTTTTAGAAATAAAACATTGTTGAGGCCCACAAGTTAATCAGAACTTTACTTTCAGAAAAAGATGCCGGGGGGGGGGGGGGCTATTTGTGTGTACATTTAGATACAGTGGTACCTCGGGTTAAGAACTTAATTCATTCCGGAGGTCCATTCTTAACCTGAAACTGTTCTTAACCTGAAGCACCACTTTAGCTAATGGGGCCTCCTGCTGCTGCTGTGCCACCGGAGCACAATTTCTGTTCTCTTCCTGAAGCAAAGTTCTTAACCCGAGGTACTATTTCTGGGTTAGCAGAGTCTGTAACCTGAAGCGTCTGTAACCCGAAGTACCACTGTACTAGCCTTCTGTACAAAGGGAACACTTAAATTGATTGCTGTGCCTACTTTCCCTCCTATTCCTGTGCAGTTTTAGCATACCACACCCCCTCCCGGAAGATGCCCAGAAGGGAACGTGGCCCGCAGACTAGGGGCAGGGGAGAAATCAGTCTCAGCTCACACTTATTTTTAAATATTTTATTTTTCATTTTCACATTTTACAGTTAAATCACAAATCTAAATATACACATCCAATCAAAGCATCCAATTGTGACTCAACATTTCCACTTTCCAAAACAATACGCAAACTGAAACATGGGCTTCCTTCAAAACGTGCCCTACCCCAAATTTTGCAATGCAGTTCGCCAGCCATGCGAGCCAAGGGATATATAGGAAAATTAGCATACAAGGTGAAGATATGCATTAAAATGCATATCCTAGGGGAAATAATACAGAGACACATTGAAGGAAATCGCTTTGCAGAAATATGTATATTGGGCAAAATAGCACACGTGGATGTGTATATTAGGGGAAATTCTCATTAAAAAGCTGCAGAACCTGCCCCTTTTCCCCAAAAGAGGAAATACCTCGCCAACAATGGGCAAAAGGAAGAATAGATTCCCATAAAACTTGCACATGCCTTGCACATGTAGAAAGAACTGCTATACTTTGATCCCTGCTGTGATTAGGTAAGCTGCGGGCAGCCTGCTCAGTCTGTTGCCCAGGTGTGGGCAGGCAACTTCAAGGCCTCTCATCCTCTCTAAAAACTTCATCTTTTAAGCTGGACTTGGTCCGGACCGTCCTTGAAACAGAAAACTGCCTGCTGACCTGACACTCCCATGCCAGTCAGATCCTAGGGCAAGTGTTGCATTCTGCCCCCCCCCCCCGCATTTGGAAGGTGGGCTCTACCTTTCCTCCGCAGTTTGGAGAGCCAGCCATCGTGCCTGCCTCTCTCATCGCAGGCCTTCCCTGCTGGGACCTGGGACTTGTGCCTGACCCAGCATGCCAGCCGGCAATGACGGAAAAGTGTGATCAGAAGCATATGTCTGAGCAGGCTGTCGCTGGTCGGGTCTGCTCTTCCCAGGCTGCCGGAGATTGCCGCAGGAAAGTGGGGGGGGGGGTGGCAAAGGAAGCTCTCCACCATACCCCGTGGCAGGGCTACCCCTTTTCATTGCCCATTAACTGCTTCTCCTGCTGCCACTTTTTCGAGATCCCTACATTTGAGGCTCACTCCCCTCTCCCTTGCATTATTTGGAGCCCCCCCCCCGCAATAACAGTGCAATCCGTCTTCAGAGAAAACCCCCGAGTACCATCCATTTTGGAGATGGCTCTCTCTGGGTTGGAATCCTGCAACTGTAATTCCTGGAAAAAAACCCCAAATCATCCCAGGGTGTTGCTGCATATTGAGGCAAAAAGTCACATTGATGTGTATGCAGTGGCGTAGCGTGGGGGGTGCAGGGGGGCCGGCCACACCGGGCGCAACATCTGGGGGGGGCGCTCGCACTCGCAGTGCTAAAATCAGTGCTAAAATCCATGGGTTAGGGGGCGCAAATTACTTGCCTTCCCCCGGGTGCTGACAACCCACGCTACGCCACTGTGTGTATGAGGTGTTAGGGGAGTGTTAGGACTTCTGTTGGGGGCATAGCTGTCAACTTTTCCCTTTTCTTCCGAGGAATCCTATTCGGAATAAGGGAATTTCCCTTAAAAATGGGAAAAGGTGGCAGCAATAGTTGGGGGACACATTGTGCTCCTTCTGGGGTAGTTTGTGTGGGAATGTTCAGGGTAGCAGGAGAGGATATATATTGTTTATTGATATCCTTCCTAACTTGCGCTAGCAAGTTCCTTTACTTAGCAGAGTTTACATTCCCCTTTTTACACGCACAGCAGATAGCTGGTTTCAGGCTTGTGTAAGCCTCTCACTATGATACCATTCAATCTGTCTGAGATTGAGTTGTACGTTCCTTGTAAATTCCCTTGAATCCCTCTTAAAAGAATAAAGACGCCACAATCTTATGCAAAGTCAGTAAAAGAAGTTTACTTACATCAGTCCACAGTTGGATCCATGAAGGCAGACTTAGTTACAAATATGTACATGTGGATCTAACCCATATAGGGGGGCATTCTCAGTGCTTCTGCTATCTGAGAGCTAGCAGAGCAGTCCTAGTTAAAAGCTGGTCAAACGTAGAAGGAAGTGAAAAAGAGAGAAGTGTGCTGCGTGACTTGTCTTTTTGTTACCTAGACAGGTAAGGTCACACCCACCTTTAGTCACATGCAAAGGAAGGATGCTCCAGCCAGGAGGAGCAGGAAGTTTCGTCTGGCTGAACCAAACATTCCCTCACATGTCTTCTCTAGCATTACAAGGAATGTTGTACTTGACTGCTCCCTGTGGATCACCTCCCACAGTTTGTCCACCTTTGGTTTTCACCTTGCACTCAGCTCTCACCAGTGGCTCCCAGAAGCTGCCAGCTTGCAACAGTAGCAGCATCCTGGGATTGGCTTCAACTGGCCGGCTAAACCAGGTGAAGGTAGCCGATTGGTCTTAAACCCTTAGTGAGTTAGGGACTTCCCCTGCATGCAAAGACAGACTCTAGCAGATTGAACGGATGAGACCAATAATGGGTGCAATGGTCAAGAAGGCAGTTTATGTGCTGTATAAAAAATCAGAATGAGCAAGCATCTGATTTCACCCTAAGAAGCAATCCCAATTTACTGGATTATTTCAGGTCCAGAGCTAAGAGTATTTGTCCTGGAATGAGCCACAGCCTGAGCAACTTGCCTCAAAATAGCAGCCACCTGTCTCGTATTATTTGAGAGAATGGGCGAGCTGAAGATTGCAAAGTACTTCTGAAATTGAAAGTGCCATATAAATTAATTATTAATTGTCCCTTTCTTGGCGTACGCCAGTTATTGATCAAAACATCATTATGTCTCAAGGCCTAATGATGTTGCTTCCCCACCAACATCATCCTTTTTTGGGGAGGGGAAATCAAGGAACCGCCTGGTCACAAGCAGATATCTTTACTTGCAGAGTGACTATTGTTATTACGGCGTAGTTGTCAGCATCTGTGGGATGCTCCAAGGTGGTCAAGCAGCATCACATCAGACAGCAAGTGAAAGCTTATGTGATGGAATGTTCATCCATGCCACCCATCTAAAGGAGGGAAACTCCCTGCACATAGAAAACTAGCACCTCAGGGAATAGGCTAGATCGGGGTAACCAATGTGCTACTCCTCCAGGTGTTGCTAGACTCTAGCTTCCATCAGCCCCAGGGATGTTGTAGTCTACCAGAACCTAGAGGGCACCAGGTTGGCCACCTCTGGGCTGGGTTCACACTGACAGGCAGCAGCACTCCTGGGTTGCAGATATGATTTTTTCCCACCCCTAGTACCTGAAGCTGCTAACAATTGGACCTTCCCTCATGCAAAGCCTATGTACTGTACCACGGAACTATAGTCCTTCGTCAAACATTTCACCCCATACCACAAATTCTAGGACAATACTTCATAAGATCATGATCATCATAAGAGCTATTTAACTTTTAGTATTGTCCCCCCCCCCCCCCACTTCCTACCCTGTCCCTTTTTCCTTGTGTGCTGTGTCTTTTGGGTTGTGAGCCTGCTGTAGCAGGGCTGGGGAAGACATTCAACGCGCTTCACATTCCTGAGGCAGTACCGAAACTGAAACTCAGCCATCCTTTGAAATTCATGCTTTTCAGAATTTGCAGTACAGTTCTCTAGCTAAGTAACGTGTACAAAAAATGCTAAATTTAGGGAAAAGTGTGTATTAAAAATATTGCGTTGCTTAAAATAGCACACAAAATGTATCAGGGAATAGTGCTTTGTATTAGGCAAAGTTTCATACAAAAGTGTGTATACTAGGAGAAATCGTGCTAAAATGCTGATAAATTTTCATGTGGACTTAACCCCACCCCAACACATTTCAAACTGAGGTGGAATCGTGATAAACTGAAGTGCAGATTGGGGAAATGAGAAGCCGAGACACACTGAATACGACAGATCCTTCCCTCCCTAGCTGTAAGGCTATTAAATCCAGTGTCTAAAATTATCTTGGTGCACTGCTGCCTGTCCCCCTAAGCTGCTAGCTTTCTGCTTCCTCGTGTCTGCCGTTCACCCTGAGTTATGCCCTGAGATCATGGAGATGCCTTGCTTTATAAATGAGCCTGATTGAGGCGTGGGCGTGGGTGAGAAGAGGTGCTTGATTCAAATGACCCTTCTAAGGAGAAGTAAACCAGCTGTTTGAAAATCTGCCAGCAGGTGTCTTTGAGCTATCTATCCCCTTGTTGTTTTTAAAAATCCTTGCTTAATCTTTGCAGTTAGCTTTCTAGTTGGAAAGAGAGAGACAATGGTAGAGATTTAAGGGAGGTAAAGAAACATAGAAGGCGTAGCTGCCACTAGGTATTACCCTACATATGCCTCCTTGACCTCTTCAGTCTGTGGAAGTGGCCCTGTTACAGACACCACATAACACTCATTCTGCATTTGTAAGAAACTGGTCTTCCAATATGGCTGCACCCTTTGGAACTCCCAGCTGATTGACATCAGGCAGATTCCTTCCCTGCACTCTTTTCCGCTGAAAACATTTTTTTAAAAAGGCAAGGCTATCCAGACATGTAGAACGTTGGCATGTGTTAAATCTAGGTTTTAGTTTATTGTTGATTTAATTATTTTTAAAATGTTTCAAATGACTGTTTCAAACTCTATTTTATTGATCATTTCATTGTTTCGTTCTTTTTGTAAACCACTTTTAGGGTTGTTGTTTTTAAAGTGAAATTGTATATACCTTTAATGAAATAATAGTAATAATAAAAATACAGTGGTACCTTGGGTTACATACACTTCAGGTTACATACGCTTCAGGTTACAGACTCCGCTAACCCAGAAATAGTACCTTGGGTTTAGAACTTTGCTTCAGGATGAGAACAGAAATCGTGCTCCAGCAGTGCAGCGGCAGCGGGAGGCCCCATTAGCTAAAGTGGTGCTTCAGGTTAAGAACAGTTTCAGGTTAAGAATGGACCTATAGAACGAATTAAGTACCGGTACTTAACCCAAGGTACCACTGTAATAGCCGACAGCTCTGAAACTTTGGAGGTCATAGCTGCCTCTGTCAGGCTAGTTTGCATCTTAGCATATTGATATATATATATTTAAAATGTATTACTGATGCGATGCAGGGTTGAGAAGCCTGGTCCTTCTCTTCCCCCGGGGGACAAGCGCTGGAGATTCCCCCACCACTGGTCAAAGGAATATAGGAAGCTGTCTCATGCTAAGCCAGACCATTGATCCATCTAGATCAGTATTGACCACACTGGCTGGCAGCAGCTCTCTAGGTTTCCAAGAGCGGATGTTTCCCAGCCCTTCCAGAAGATTCCAGGGGTTAGGGATGGGTGAATATGGCAGTTCCAGTTTCTCCCAGTTACCTGTTTTCCCAGTCTTCAGTTCTCCACATTTCCAGATCAGTTTGCAATAAGTAAATAAAAAGTACGCCTGAAAATTCATCAGCAGCTTAGTGCAAATTTCCCTTAATAGACACACATCTGTATGCTACTTGGCCTAATATAGACAGTTCTGTAAAGCATTTCCTCCTAATATCAGGCATTTTGTAGGCCATTGCTACCAATATATACACTTTCCATGCACGCTTTACCCTTGTTGTTGTTGTTTAGTCGTTCAGTCGTGTCCGACTCCTCGTGACGCTTTACCCTAGTATATGCATTACTGTACAGTGGTACCTCGGGTTACATACGCTTCAGGTTACAGACTCCGCTAACCCAGAAACAGTACCTCGGGTTAAGAACTTTGCTTCAGGATGAGAACAGAAATCGTGCTCCGGTGGCGCGGCGGCAGCAGGAGGCCCTATTAGCTAAAGTGGTGCTTCAGGTTAAGAACAGTTTCAGGTTAAGAACGGACCTCCGGAACAAATTAAGTATGTAACCAGAGATACCACTGTACACACATGGCTTGGTTGCCTTGCAAAATCCAGAGACGTCTGAATTTTGCTTCCGTTTGTGCATTCTTCTGGAAAGTGCAAAAAGTGCACAGTTCGTCTTTAAATGTGAACTGCGTTGGATTTTCCTCCCTTCCTTACTGGGGATCGAACCAGGGACTTTCTGGGTGCAATGCAGATCTCTCTCTCTGAGTTGGGGCCCTTCCACAAAGGATGCAGCTTTGCAGTTTGTCCTTCTCACCAGGGGACAAGCACTGGCAGAGCTCGGCTGTTCTGGCAGAGCTCCTTCCTCCCTGCGGGCCAGAGTCCAACCTGCAGTGGGCAAAGGGGCAGTTATCCATTTGTGTTATTTATTGCCTTCCTTGCTGCGCTCCCAACACATATAATGAAGGTGAACTGCATGGGCTATAGATAGCCGTCCCAGAGCATCCTGGCTCTGCGGTCTCCCTTCTTATTCCTCTGTCCCATCCTGTGGCTCCACAGGGTAATTAAAGCATCTCTCAGCCATACATTATTCACTGACATAAAGGCTGCAGATGGATGTCAAGGGGGTGGCGGAGGTCAAGGGGAATGATCTGGGCAAGAGCCAGACTCAACAGTGGGGGGCAGGTTCATGTTTAGGAGCCAGGGGCTGTTTCCGATGCTCAGAGTAAACTCCTTCAGGTTAATGGGCATGGGTGGCACTGTGGGTTAAACCACAGAGCCTAGGACTTGCCGATCAGATGGTCGGCAGTTCGAATCCCCGTGACGGGGTGAGCTCCCGTTGCTCGGTCCCTGCTCCTGCCAACCTAGCAGTTCTAAAGCACGTCAAAGTGCAAGTAGATAAAAAGGTACCGCTCCGGCGGGAAGGTAAATGGCGTCTCTGTGCGCTGCTCTGGTTCGCCAGAAGCAGCTTAGTCATGCTGGCCACATACCCGGAAGCTGTCTGCAGACAAACACCAGCTCCCTCGGCCAATAAAGCAACCCCAGAGTCGGTCACGACTGGACCTAATGGTCAGGGGTCCCTTTACCTTTAACTTAGGCATGCTGATTTCAGTGGATCTTCTGTGAGCGGAGCTTACACAACCCCAGGTCTCCACTGAATGTATCGAAAGGACATGGGTGCAATTTGCAAGGGTGAAATGCTGCCCATTCTATTTTCTCATTTTCTCAATCTTAAACTCAGCTCTTCACATTTCCACATCAGTTTGCAATTTTTTTCATTAGAAACAAGCCACGTTTTAATGTGCCTTTCTCTAGATATACAGTGGTACTTTGGTTCTTGAACTTAATCTGTTCTGGAAGTCCGTTCCAAAACCAAAGCGTTCTAAAACCAAGGTGTGCTTTCCCATAGAAAGTAATGCAAAATGGATTAATGCGTTCCAGACTTTTAAAAATAACCCCTAAAACAGCAATTTAACCTGAATTTTACTAACGAGACCATTGATCCATAAAACGAAAGCAATCAACAATGTACTGCAGTCACACAATCAATCAATCAGTAGCTGAAATGGGTTCCACACAGTCACAAAAACAAAACAAAAAAGCCGGAAAAGCAAAAATGAGAAATAAATAGCAAAACAGACAGACCTCAGTGTAACACTCAAAACAGAAGTGTTGCACTCAAATTGGAAGCGTAACTCTCAAAATGGAGCACATTCAGCTTCTGAAAAAAGTTTGCAAACTGGAACACTTACTTCCGGATCTGCAGTGTTTGGGTTCCAAGTTGTTTGAGTACCAAGTTGTTTGAGAACCAAGGTACCACTGTATACACATTCATATGTACAATTTTGCCTCATATGTGCATTTTTTTGCAAATAACCTGTGCGTTATTTTCACAAATATCTGCATTTTATAGGCACTTTACCCCAGTCTATGCATTTCTGTACACAGTTACTTTGGCTGGTGAACTGCATTGCAAACTTTGGAGAAGTGAGGATGTCAAAGGGTAGATGACTTTTGGTTTGCATATCAGTTTGGAAAGTGCAAATTAGGTCTGTTCCCCTTTAAATGTGAACTGAATCTATCCCCCTCCCCCCCCCACATTCATAACGGAGGAGCAGGGCTAACCCTTTGTTAAGGAGCCCAGATGTGTTTGCTGTGGCTTAAAGAATATTGTGGTTGGTTTTACCATGAGGTTTGCACATGCTGTGGAAATGCAAGGTAGTGAAAAAATGTGTACCAAGAAATGCATGTACCAAACTAAGGCATGCATTTAAAAACGCATGCATTGGTGAAAAGAATGTACAAAAAATGCATTATTTTGGGAGAAACTGTTTTGCAAAACCATGCATGCCAGGCCAGATAGCATACAAAAATGCATTTATGAGGAAAAATTCGCACCATTTTCATGAATTTTAATGGTTTTCTGTAAACTGATGTGGAAATGTGAACTGAATTTAAGTTTGGAGAAATTGAAAGAAACTGAAACTGCCCATCTCTATCCCCCACCCTGGTTTTCTATTTTTCTTCTCCAATTCACACACAATATTCCATTGCTACTGAGCATGCTCAGTTGTCATCTGACTGCTTGGGGGGGGGGTTGGAGGGGAGTACCATTCCCTCTTAGGCTTCTTAAAAGAAGTGGGTTTTTGGTTCTTCTCCAAACTTCTCGGTTCCCCTGAGCCTGCTGAGACCTGCTGAGAGCCAGTGTGGTGTAGTGGTTAAGAGCGGTAGACTCGTAATCTGGTGAACCGGGTTCGCGTCTCTGCTCCTCCACATGCAGCTGCTGGGTGACCTTGGGCCAGTCACACTTCTCTGAAGTCTCTCAGCCCCACTCACCTCACAGAGTGTTTGTTGTGGGGGAGGAAGGTAAAGGAGAATGTTAGCCGCTTTGAGACTCCTTCGGGTAGTGATAAAGCGGGATATCAAATCCAAACTCTTCTTCTTCTTCTTCTTCTCTCTTGTTTTTTCGTGCCCCTGCTTTGACTCCACTTCCGTTGGCACTCACCCACTGAGTTCGCTCTTACAAGGAGCGGTGGTGGAGAAACCCGATACTCGCAGGACAAAACAAACGCAGCCAGAAAACTCAGACTTGGTAGCCAACTGACCTTTCAGAACTCCTCCTAGCATGCCAACCCACCAGACAAAATTCCTTCTATTAAGTATTCCAAGTGGAAATCTGAGGGATGGGATGGATGTGGCAACTCTATCCTGTCCAGTTGTGCCTGCTTTTCATTTCTTCCTTCCTTCCATCCAACCCACCGACCCCAAACTCTCAAGATTAATAAGCAGCTGTCATGCCCCTCCCTAACAAACTCCAAATTAATTACCTGGCCTCATTTGTGTAACAGAACCAACTCTATATTTTTTTGGGGGGGGATATTTTATTAGTTGAATATAAGAACAACATGGGACGCAGGTGGCGCTGTGGGTAAAAGCCTCAGCACCTAGGGCTTGCCGATCGAAAGGTCGGCGGTTCGAATCCCCGCGGCGGGGTGCGCTCCCGTTGTTCGGTCCCAGCGCCTGCCAACCTAGCAGTTCGAAAGCACTCCCGGGTGCAAGTAGATAAATAGGGACCGCTTACTAGCGGGAAGGTAAACGGCGTTTCCGTGTGATGCGCTGGCTCACCAGATGCAGCTTGTCACGCTGGCCACGTGACCCGGAAGTGTCTCCGGACAGCGCTGGCTCCCGGCCTATAGAGTGAGATGAGCGCACAACCCCAGAGTCTGTCAAGACTGGCCCGTACGGGCAGGGGTACCTTTACCTTTTTATAAGAACAACATATAATCAAATACAAGCAATAAAATACAGTTTTCTCCTAACCCCCCTAACAACCCCAACTACGTCCAGGTAATTACATTAGTAATATAACCAAATGAAAAATTATTTCTACAGTTGTTGGTTTAAAAAATATCATTCCACATGCTCCCATGTTTCTTAGGTGGTTTAATGCATGTTCTTTCTTTGATGCATATATCATAAAGGAGGACCACGTTATGTAAAAATTATGTAGTTTCCCATGTTGTTTTCTTTCACATGCCCTTTCTGTTAACTTTCCCATCAAAATTAATTCCCAGACTTCATATAGGTTCATGTTTAATGTCCTCCAGTCTCTAGCAACAGCAAGATGTGCTGCAGTTATAAGATGCACAATTAAGTCTTTGTCTCTAAGATTTTGTGCTTCATCTGCAAATATAGAAAGCAATGCTATTTTGGAACTCTATCATTTTAACCCTTCCCTGTCCATCAACCGAAAAGAGCCTCCCCTATGAGGAAAAGTTGCAGCATTTGGGGCTTTCTAATTTCGAGAAAAACTAAATAAGAGTGGATATGAGAGACATTTATAAGATTCTGCACAGCGTAGAGAAAGTCAAAAGAGAAAAGTTTTTCTTACAAACTAGAACTTGTGGCCACCCAGTGAAGCTGAATGTTGAAAGATTCAGTACAGACAAAATAAATGACTTCATCATGCAGAGTTAAACTGTGGAGCTTTGCAACCAGAGAGACATTGATGACCACCAATTTGAATGGTTTCTAAAAGAGGATTGGACTAATTCATGAAGGATAAGGCTATCAGCGGCTACTAGGCATGATGGCTATGCTCTGCCTCCATGGTCAGAGACAGTAATACTTCTTAAAACCAGTTGCTGAAAACCACAAGAGGACTCTTGTGCTCGATTCCTCTTTGAGAGTTTCCAGTGGTGTAGCATGGGTTGCCAGTGCCCGGGGCCATGGGGAGGGTCGTGAGAGAGAGGGAAACGGACAGAGTACAGTGGTATCTCAGGTTAAGAACTTAATTCATTCTGGAGGTCCTTTCTTAACCTAAAACTGTTCTTAACCTGAGGTACCACTTTAGCTAATGGGGCCTCCCGTTGCCGCCACACGATTTCTGTTCTCATCCTGAAGCAAAGTTTTTAACCCGAGGTACTATTTCTGGGTTAGCAGAGTCTGTAACCTGAAGCGTCTGTAACCCAAGGTACCACTGTACACATGTACATTCTACTGCCTAATGGCACCTGCATCACCCAGGAGATCACAGTTGCAGAAATAAGAAAAGAAGAGCTGTTCCATTGTCTGGAGAAGCTGCGTCCTGGTTCACATGGACGAGCTGTTTTCAGTGGAGCCCAGCAACAGAAGCATGCGGCTGTATCGAGGCAGCACCGGGTGTTGAAATTTTGCGTCCCTAACCATCTTCTGCCCAGGGCAACCACCCCTTGTACGGCCTCCCAATGCTGTGCCACTGAGAGTTTCCCACAGGAATCTGATTTGCTACTGTGAGAACAGGATGCTGGACCAGATGGGCCATTGGCCTGATCCAGCAGGCTTTTCTTACATTCTTATGATATTCCCTGCTCCCTGCCTGAAAGCCTTGACAGCCACTGCCATTAGTGCAGCCAATACTGAACTAGCAGACCAATCATCTGACTCAGTATAAGGCGGCTTCCGATGTTCAGCTGGCCATCCCACTTAGAAAATGCCAGCTGGTCTAGAAGGACTAGCCAGAGCGGACACAGCAGGCTGGGCAAAGGGGGGGGGTGTGCTGGCCTGCGATCTGACCCCAGCGGGGAATGTGCTCTTCTCCTGCCACCCTCGCAAGGCACACGGCAGCGGCGGCAGCTGTTTCCTTGGCTCCCGCTTTGCTTATTAGCTCTGAAACACATTAGCAAGCAGGGTGCGGGAGGAAGCTGGGGATGGCAAGTATCACTTCAGAGTCCAGAAATAGTTAGGGAGTGCTAATACCTCCCTTCCTGCAGAAGTCAGGTTGGAGGGGGGTGGAGAGAAACACATTGGCACATTGAACCATTTCCATTTTGGGACACACTGATGGGACCTCGGCCAGGCTGCTGCTCTCAAAGCTATCCCCAAATCTGCTTGTCTCCGTTTGCCTCCTTATCAAGCCGTGGCTGAACTCACACACACGTAGGTGATGGAAGGAAGGACCTCTGCCAGAGAACTGCTGCCAGTTGGCACAGGCATTATGGAGCCAGATGGACAAAGAGTCTTTCCTGGTGTAAAGCAACTTCCATGCCCACTTTGCATCCCTTGGGTCTTTTCAACTAGAGATTCCAGAGGCTGACCTGGTTACCTTATGTAGGAACCCTAGGAACCTGCAGAGTCAGACCATGGGCCCGTCTAGCTCAGTATTCTCCACACTGACTGGCAGCTGCATCCCAGGTTTTCAAGTGAAGCCTCTCTTAGCCCCAGAAAGGTAAAGGGACCCCTGCCCATTAGGGCCAGTCGTGGCCGACTCTGGGGTTGTGACGCTCATCTCGCTTTACTGGCCAAGGGAGCCGGCGTACAGCTTCCGGGTCATGTGGCCAGCATGACTAAGCCGCTTCTGGCGAACCAGAGCAGTGCACGGAAACACCGTTTACCTTCCCGCCAGAGCGGTACCTATTTATCTACTTGCACTTTGATGTGCTTGCGAACTGCTAGGTTGGCAGGAGCAGGGACTGAGCAATGGGAGCTCACCCCGTTGCGGGGATTCGAACCGCCGATCTTCTGATCAGCAAGTCCTAGGTTCTGTGGCCCACAGCGCCACCCGCGTCCGCTCTTAGCCCTACCAGGAGATTAAACTTGGGAACCGCTGCATGCAAAGCAGATGCCCTGCCACTGACTTACAACCCTTCACTGTTATGAGTGGTCCATCTAGCTCAGTATTGTCTACACTGGCTGGCAGCAGCTCCCCAGGGATTCAGACCAAGGCCTCTGCACAAGCGTCTGCTTGCCGCAGGCAAGGCAGAAATGTCCCTTTGCACGTAGTGGAGCTTACTTCTGAGTAGCAGTGCCTGAGACCAAGGAACACAGACTGGATTTTCCTTTATTCGTTTGTAACATTACTGGTTGTTCTAAGGGCAATTACTTTAATGTTTGCTTGTGATGCTGATTGTTAGCTAGATGAGGAAATGAAGTTTTTATTTTATTCTGCAAACCGCCCTGAGATCTTGCAATGAAGGGGTATAGAAATCTAATAAATAAAAGAAATAATAAATTAACTTGGAGTGTGGCAGCAATCTAATAATGACCCCGAAATACATGGGAAAGGGCTAAGGGAAGCAAGCACAGCCCATGCTTTTGGGCTGCTTATGAAGGGTCATTGGGTGGGTTGTATTTTTAAAAAATGAGCAACAACATGACTTCGGATCTGAAATACAAACAGGTAGAGCATGCGGTTCTTGTACAACAATATGTGGAAATGGTGGGGAAAAAATTGGAGAGGTGTGGAACCACAGAGTGCTTCAGCAGACCAAATGGATTTGGAAAATGTGTATTTTCAGCTGTGATGCGGATTTGCCCTGAGATTATAGTGTGCATTTCCCAGAGTGGTTTAACCATCAATCCCTCTTCTTCTCAAGGATCTTTTGAAGTTGTAGCTCTGTGAATCGAAAAAGGGTTTCCTAACAACTCTTAGCACTGCAGTTCCCAGGATTTGGGGGACACTGTGGCAGTACACAAGCACTTTAAATGTTGCGGTGGACGTGGCCCATGTCCTCTGTGATGTTTGGACAGAAGGCTCCAAGCTTTCCTTTATTATTTATTGCTTTCCTACAATAAGGCAAAATAGTCACTAGAGGGCACTTCAGCCTCAGATTCTGCAACAGGGACCATCCTTTGTGAGGGTGTTTCTCCCAAAGAAGATTCCTTGGGTGATAGTTGTGAGACTGTTTTATTTAAGCTATTTATATACTGCTCAATTACCGAAGTTTCTGAGTGGGGTGCATAAAAATGAAAAAGCATACAATGGATAAGAGCAATTAAAATTAATCACAGAAACAGAAAACTTCCTAAAAATGCCTGCTGAAATGGAAAGGTCTTTGCCATAAACCTCAAGTTTAGCAGGGAGAGGCCCTGTCTCATCTCAGCTGGGAGGGACTCCCAGAGAAACAGCGAATGCACAGCTTCTGGGGAATGTGAGTCATGCATCTGAGCTATGGGGGAACACTAAGAGAGACTCTCCCCAAGATCTCAGTCATCAGGCAGGGATATAAGGCATTTTATTTTTATTTTATTTTGTATTTATTAAATTTATATACTATCCTTTGTCCAAGGACCATAGGGTGATTTACAGTATAAAAACACAAAAATACATAACATACAGTGGTACCTCAGGTTACATACGCTTCAGGTTACATACGCTTCAGGTTACGCACTCCGCTAACCCAGAAATATTACCTCGGGTTAAGAACTTTGCTTCAGGATGAGAACAGAAATTGCATGGTGGTGGCGCGGCAGCAGCAGGAGGCACCATTAGCTAAAGTGGTGCTTCAGGTTAAGTACAGTTTCAGGTTAAGTATGGACCTTTGGAACGAATTAAGTACTTAACCCGAGGTACCACTGTAATAACAAACTAACTAATAACACACACACCCCAAGAAACATGTTTTAAAGGCTATAGATTGTTGACTTTGATATGGCCCGGGAGGAAAGGAATGTTTTTGCCTGGCATCAAAAAATACATAATGAAGACACCAAGCAAGTCCCCAGCCTTGTAATGTATACAAAAATATACATACGAATGCAAAGCATGCATAAAAATCTCCCTGGCATGCTAGCTTTCCCTGATATATTTTTTAAAATAAGATTGGTACCATGGACAGCTCCCCAGTGAGGAAGAGCTTGTTGGCACATTCTTCCTTGGTTTAAGGATTCTGGAATCTTAACACCATCCAGCACAAGACAGTGGCCATACCATACATTTCAAGAACTCTTATACCACTTTAACAGCCAAGGGGAATTCCTGGGAACTGTGGCTTGATATGATTTCTGGGAAGCGTAGGTCTGTGAGGTCAGCACCCTTAATGTGTGGCAGGCCCCACAATGCTTTGGAGGAAGCCCTGATTGTTAAAGTGGCAGGAGCATGCTTTAAATGTATGGTGTGGATGTGACCAAAGGAAGCTTTAAGTGTATGGTGTAGAAGCTCCATTTCCATTGGGCTTCTGGGTAGGCATGTCTAGGATTCTGCTGCTAAACATGGCATTTTAGACCAGGGCTGGGGCCCTAAGGCAATATTTACATGCCTTGCTCTTCCCACTTTTGACTTGGGCCCCACCCCAAACTGGCCCTGAGAAGGCTGCCCAGAAGGGAATGCAGTCTTCAGGCTGAAAAACGGTTCTGCACCCCTGTTATGAACACTTTAAATGTATCAGATGTGCTCTCTGGACCGAGTTACTCGATTCCACATGTTTTTCCCTTTTCATAAAACACACACACACCAAACCCACCTTCCATGTGCCAGGAAAACATGCTCTATAAATATTTTCCATGTTCCAAAGCTGTGAACCCCCTTAGCAGATCTGAGTAACATAAATTTCTGAATGTGGCTATTATTAGTGCTAAAAATAATCCGAAGCCATGAAACAAGCAGTGAGACGTGTTGTTGCACGTGGAAGGTACAGGCTGTCAGATGCATTATTGTGAGGCTGATTTAGGAAAGAAGAGAGAGAGGGGGGGGGAGAGAGAGAGAGAGAGAGAGAGAGAGATCTAAGTTTCCTAGCAGAGCAATGGTTGAAGGAGACTGTTTTTGGTGACAAAAGGCTCTTATTGGCATTCACCCCTTCAGAATCTACACAGAGACCCAAGCTTCACAGGCTGTGGGAGATTCATGTTCAGATCTCCCAATGTTGTAAAGAAAAGGAAAAAACGAGTGTAAAAGGAGCCCGCTGAAGAAGGAGCAAATTGGCTTGGGGAAGCTGCTGTGGGGAAGAGGGAATTCCACTCGTTCCACCCTGCTACTTTGGCTAGCCAACCAGGACTTGCTTCAATTCATATTTAATAGGAATGGGGAATCTTTTTCAGCCTAACCACATTCCCTTCTGGGCAACCACCTAGGGGCCAGAGGCAAAAGAAGGCAGAGCAATTAATGTTGTGGGTTTGAGCCCCACATTGGGCAAAAAGGCTCCTGCACTGCAGGGGGTTGGACTAGATCAGGGATAGGCAAACTCGGCCCTCCAGATGCTTTGGGACTACAACTCCCATCATCTCTAGCTAACAGGGCCAGTGGTCAGTGGTCAGTGGTCAGGGGTGATGGGAATTGTAGTCCCAAAACATCTCTACAGTTCTATGATTTTCTACAATTGGCTAGTTTCCAAATGCCTGCCCACCCATTGCATCTATATCCCACCTTTTCCTCCCAGGAAGTTGCACACGTGGTTCTCTCCCTCCCCATTTAATCCCCACAACAACCCTGTGAGGTAGGTTAGCCTGAGTGGTGGTGACAGATCCAACGCCACCCAGTGAGCTTCATGGCTGAGTGGGAATTTGAACCCTGGTCTCCCCGGTCCTGGTCTGACACTCAAAAAGTCCCTGATATCTCCAGGTCACGCTGGGAGATACCCCTGCCCGAAAGTGTGGAAAGCAGCTGCCCAGTGCAGACAATATTGCTGTTGGCCAGGTTTGGGGAACCTTTGGTCCTCCAGGTGTTGCTGAGCTACAGCTCCCATTATCCCTGGCTATTTGCTGGGCTGATGGGAGTTGTAGTTCAGCCACATCTGGCAGGCCAAAGGTTCCCCACGTCTGAGCTAGATGGCTTGACTCTGAAAGACAGCCTCTTCTGTTCCTGTGTAAGACCACTGTGAGCCCAAGGAGCAGCTGTTCTGACTTGGGTGACAGGCATATCCTTCGATGAAACGAGCGTGCCAGGTGCATGTGCTTGAATCATGAAACCACCTTTACCTCCAGCAGCCTTCCTTACCGTTACTCATCCTACCTGACCTAAAAAGAGACAAGAGGAGAGCTTTAAATAGAGAGATGGGAAAGGAAGGGGAGACAGGGAGTTTGAATGGTTTGAATCATAGGCAGCTTGGAGAAGAGAATGATTATATAATAACAACAAGGCTTATCTTGTACCTTGTGCTTTAAAGTGCTCTGGGAAGGGACACAGCTCAGTGGCAGAGCAGCTGCTTTGCAAACTAAAGGTCTCCGGTTCAATTCCTGGATTCTCCAGTTTAAAAAAATAAAAACCAGGAAAATCCTCTGACAGCAGACCCTCCAAGTGTCCCTGTTTTTCAGGGACAATCTCAGATTTTCAGAAGCCATCCCCATTTCTGATTTGATCCCGGAATGTCCCACTTTTCCTTAGGACGTCCCTATTTTCATTGGAGAAATGTTGGAGGGTATGGAGTTATGCGACCCCCCCTGAGCCAAGGAGATAAGTAACTATACAGCCTTTAGAAGACATCTGAAGGCAGCCCTGTATAGGGAAGTGGTTTTTTTTAAAAAAAAAAAGTTTAATGTTTTATTATGTTTTTACATATGTTAGAAGCCGCCCAGAGTGGCTAGGGCAGCTCAGTCAGATGGGCAGGGTATCATAGAATCATAGAATCATAGAGTTGGAAGAGACCACAAGGGCCATCGAGTCCAACCCCCTGCCAAGCAGGAAACACCATCAGAGCACTCCTGACATATGGTTGTCAAGCCTCTGCTTAAAGACCTCCAAAGAAGGAGACTCCACCACACTCCTTGGCAGCAAATTCCACTGTCGAACAGCTCTTACTGTCAGGAAGTTCTTCCTAATGTTTAGGTGGAATCTTCTTTCTTGTAGTTTGGATCCATTGCTCCGTGTCCGCTTCTCTGGAGCAGCAGAAAACAACCTTTCTCCCTCCTCCATGTGACATCCCTTCATATATTTGAACATGGCTATCATATCACCCCTTAACCTCCTCTTCTCCAGGCTAAACATGCCCAGCTCCCTTAGACGTTCCTCATAAGGCATCGTTTCCAGGCCTTTGACCATTTTGGTTGCCCTCCTCTGGACACGTTCCAGTTTGTCAGTGTCCTTCTTGAACTAAATATAATCATAAATATCATAAATATAAATATAAATAATCAAATTTTTGTTGTCATTGTTATGGAATAGGCTGTCCTTATTTTCATCAGAGAAATGTTGGAGGGTATGTGACAGAGCAGGCAATAAGAGAGATGGACACATAGATTGGTTAGGTGTAAGGCAGTTTGCTTCTTCTCCTCCATCTGGCTCTCTGCACCAGTCCTGTTATTTGAGTAAGTCCTGAGCATTCCCCATCTTGCATTCCCATAACATGTGCAAACCTCATGACCAAGCCAACCACAATACTCTTTGAATGGGAATGGCTGTTAACTGACTCCTTCTGTCCCCCTCTCCCTGCCACCCCTCCCTGGGAGTGAGGCAGGAACATCTGAACTGCCCAAGGATTGCTTGTCTAACAGCCCTTGACAGAATAATAAAGCATTAGTAGTGGACGTCTTCTGCTTGAGCTTGTTTTGAGATACTTCCTCCTCGCCTACCACGTTAGTGCTGTCCTGAGGATGGTGTGTTATAGCTCAGCAAAAGCAGGGCAAAAAGATGCCAGAATCTCTGTGGTATAAAATGTTCTGGGATTTCAGCAGGAAGTTACAGGATCTGCACTGACTAGGAATAAAGCAGTATTACTACTGCAAAACCTTTGCAGACACAAACGAAACTGAAAGCACATGTGATCACGCTGATACCAACACGAACGCAAATCATCACGAGTGCACAATGAAAAGGACATCTGGAGGAGGTCTAAGAGCTGGAGTGGGTATTCACAAGCATTTGCAATTTGCCAAATGACTTTGCCCTTCATATTCTGAATTCAGTAGTTGAATCTGTACTTTGTGGAATTTTAGCTTCAAAATCCCAAGCCGATTCACTCTTCCCAGAATCTCTCTGTTCTCTGATTTGGGCAAGCATCGTAAATATCATAAGGTTGTTGTTGTTTAGTTGTTTAGTCGTGTCCGACTCTTCGTGACCCCATGGACCAGAGCGTGCCAGGCACTCCTGTCTTCCACTGCCTCCCGCAGTTTGGTCAGACTCATGTTTGTAGCTTCGAGAACACCGTCCAACCATCTCGTCCTCTGTCGTCCCCTTCTCCTTGTGCCCTCCATCTTTCCCAACATCAGGGTCTTTTCCAGGGAGTCTTCTCTTCTCATGAGGTGGCCAAAGTATTGGAGCCTCAGCTTCACGATCTGTCCTTCCAGTGAGCACTCAGGGCTGATTTCCTGAAGAATGGATGCATTTGATCTTCTTGCAGTCCATGGGACTCTCAAGAGTCTCCTCCAGCACCATAATTCAAAAGCATCAATTCTTCAGCGATCAGCCTTCAAAACGGGCCAGTGATTAAATGCTGCCGATGGAAAACATTGAAATGAAATGTCAAGTTTTAGAAAGAGTGAGATCAGATATCCCTGGATGTGAAATGGAGATTCCAGACTTTTGGCAAAAGTTGTATTCAGAGTCTACCTGGAGAAAATTCAACATCAATATTTGCCAAGGAGAATTCTGGGAACAAATTCAAATTCAGTGCCAGAGACTGAATCTGATCTAGCCACAAAGTCTCCTTGAAATCAGTGGCATCCATGGTTTCCATGAGACTTCCCTGTAATTAGACATGAGTGAATCTGTCAATTTCAGTTTCCAATTTTTCCAGTCCTAAGCGAAGGTCAGGTTAGTAGTAGAGCACATGCCTTGCATGCAGAAGGCCCCATGTTGAATCCTTGGTATTTCCAACAGGCTTGGGGAAACCCCGGGAGAGACACTGGCAATCAGTGCAGACAACACTGAGCTAGGGTGGAGGGTGGCTCAAATTAGTCAGGGCAGGATGAATGCTGCTTACCTTTAGGCAAGGTACATGTTTCTTGGTGGGTAATATGACAGGGTACCATGTTCAATATTGCTGAAATGAGTTTATTAAAATCATATGAATACATGAACAAAGAAAGAATCATAGAATCATAGAGTTGGAAGAGACCACAAGGGCCATCGAGTCCAACCCCCTGCCAAGCAGGAAACACCATCAGAGCACTCCTGACATATGGTTGTCAAGCCTCTGCTTAAAGACCTTCAAAGATGGAGACTCCACCACACTCCTTGGCAGCAAAAAAATATATCATAATGGAAGAAGCAATACGTTAGTGTGGCACCTCCGTTGACATCAGGCAGCTCTGTTGACATCAGACCTTCTTCACTGTATTCTTTTTCCTGCTTAAAACATTTTGGTTCAGGCAAGCCCATCCAGCTACGTAGGATGTGGACATGAGTTTTAAATTCTTTTTAGCTACTGTTGGTTCTAATCGCCTTTTGAATGTTTTTAAATACCATTTTTAATTGGTTTCTATCAATAATGTTAATAATAATAATAATAATAATAATAATAATAATAATAATAATAATTTATTTATACCCTGCCCATCTGGCTGGGTTTCCCCAGCCACTCTGGATGGCTTCCAACAGAACATTAAAAACACAATAAAACATTAAATGTTAAGAACTTCCCTAAACAGGACTGCCTTCAGATGTCTTCTAAAAGTCAGATAGTTGTTTATTTCCTGGACATCTGATGGGAGGGCGTTCTGCAGGGTGGGTGCCACTACCAAGAAGGCCCTCTGCCTGATTCCCTGTAGCTTTACTTCTCACAGTGAGGGAACCGCCAGAAGGCCCTCGGAGCTGGACCTCAGTGTCTGGGCAGAACGATGAGGGTGGAGACGCTCCTTCAGTTATACTGGGCCGAGGCCATTTAGAGCTTTAATGTTTTAGTTTATATTTTGTAGTAAACCACTTAGATGTTTCCTTACAATCAAGTGGTAGATAAATTTTGTTACATAAAATAAAGAATTCTAAGGGCCAAACTAGACATTTATTTAATTTTTTCATTTCTTTATTACAAGGAGCTCAAGCTTGTGTGTTTGGTTCTTTCCTCCCCTAACCATTTTTATCTTCACAACAGCCCTCTGAGGTAAGTAGGCAAGTAGGTAGATTAGGCTGAGAGACTGGCCCATGGCTACCCAAATGAGCTTTGTGACTGAGTGTGGGATTTGAGCCCTGGTCTCCCGGGTCCTCATCTGACACTCAACCACTGCACTACACTGGTGCTAATGACATCATTACAAACACAACTGTGGTTGCTGGTTATTGTTTTTATTTATTTTTAAAAGAAACCAGAAGGTTTTGATGGAGAGGTCAATTTTTGTTGCCCTCCTGCCTGCTATGATTTTTTTTTAAATAAACACAGTCATTGTGGTTTGTAAGGGTAACTTCCCCCAAAGAAGCTACCAGCCACTTGAAAAGTTCCAAATTCATCACCATTTTCCACTAGCTAAATACAGCTTAAAGCAGGTGATTTGTGGTGGTTCTGTGATGGGGGAAAGAAGGAGTTAAAGTTCCCCATGCCCTGTGGTCCAGATGGAAATCCTCCTCTACACACACACACACACACACACACACACACTTAATTTTAAAAAGCACCACAGATACGGTTTGCATTCTTTGTTAAGGTCCATTTTAGATGGTCACCCCATTAGGACAGGGAGCTTTCGTACCTGATCTTTGTAAAGTGCCACACTTATGTCATTCTCTCCTCTCCCTTTAAATTAATAAATCAGGGAAGCTGGGGTGTACAGTTGTGAGAATAGATGTTTGGAAAGGAGATGGTTAAATGGATTCTTAAGTAAAGCAGGAGACAGCACTGGGCGGTTGCCAAGCATCTCTGTTGTTTGGGAAATTATAAGCAGTCCACAATTACCAGGAACTACCTGAAAGGGAGATTCTTCTTCCACCTCCACAGGCTGCATAAACACAATACATTTCTAGCACATGATTTCTTCCCCTGAGGAATCCTGGGGATTGTAGTTTGTTAAGGGTGTCGGAAACCATAGCTCTGTGAAGGATAAATTACAGTTCCCGTGATTTTTTTTGTGGGGGAAGTAACATGTTTTAAAGCTCCAGCCTTTCTCAACCTGTGGGTCCCCAGATTTTGTTGAACTACAACTCCCATCACCCCTAGCTAGCAAGGCCAGAGCTCAGGATAATGGGAGTTGTAGACCCACAGGTTGAGAACCGCTGTACGATAGCATGTATGCAGGCAGACACTCCTTGACTAAGGAGCTTGTCATCTCACTGTAGAGAAAGGAATCAAATGACAGCTTGAGTTCACGTGTCACTTTAAACCATGGTTTAAATAAAACTTAAGTAAACCATGGCTTGGTGCAGACATGGGGGGAACCTATTGAACCCCAGGGCCAGATTCTGACTTGGTGAACCTTCTGGGGGCTGCATTCCAATGGTGGGTTGGAGGGCAGAAAACAGTTTTGGTAGGTAACTTGCTCTGTCTCTGAGCCATCATTTGCTCTTGACTGTGTTCCCTAAGCCAGCCTCTATTTAATTGGTGGAGCTCAGGATTCTCGCAAAAAACAAAGCAGATCATCCCACAAGCCTGAAGCTTCCCCCTATCGCCACTGAAAGAGAACAGATTTTTGACTTTTGGAGTGCCACAAACATACATACGTTTGCTGTGAACCCCCAAAAGCCCAGCCCAGTGTTTGAGAGCTCCTGTCTCTTTAAGAGCCTTTTGGCTGCATTCCAGCTGCTTGAAAGAGAGCTAAAGAAACCCACAAAAGAGGAGGGGGTGGCGGAGTGTGTGTGTGTGTGTTTGTGTGTGTAGGACAGTGTATGCCTTTGTCAAGCGATGCAAGGTTTTTCTATTCCGGAAAGAATTTTGTGGGGGTGGATGATGAGCAGATAGTTTTTAAATGGTCTTTTAATAGGTTTTTAATCTAGATTTAAGCCACTTTACCATGAAGTCAGGAGTTAATACTCCAATTGATTTTAAATGGAGCTGGATTGCATTCTGCATTTATTTACTTGTAATCTCTTGAGAAAATTTGTTCCCTCCCCCTCAGTTGAACATAAGAAGATCCCTGCTGAGTCCAAAGGACTCTCTTTTCCAGCATTCCGGCCAATTAGATGCCTGTAGGAAGAAGCCCACAAGCAAAACATGACTTCTATCTATCTGTCTATCTATCTATCATCTATCTATCTGTCTGTCTGTCTGTCTGTCTGTCTGTCTGTCTGTCTATCTACTATCTATCTTGTTGTTTACTGGCCCTTCGCCCTTAAGGTCACAGGGCCAGTTTTTACAACAATTAAAACACAATGTTAAACACAGTTGAAAACAACTTACAATAAGGTGGGTCCTAAAAATATACATTACAGAAGTCAAAACCCAGGGGAAAAAGGTGTGTCTTCAGCATTTCCTGTGTGCCAGACTGTGGAGTTCCACAGCTTAGGGTCTGCCACAGAGGATGCCCTCTCCCAGGCCAAATACCCTTGAACCTGAGCTTCTGATGGTGGAAGAACTACCCAGAGCCACCCCCTCTGCCAATCTTAGCACCCAAGGAGGGAAGGAGAGCAATTTTTCAGGTATTGGGGACCTAGGTTGCCCATAGACTCATAGAATTCTAGAATTGGAAGTGACCACTACCGTCCTCTAGCCCAACTCCCTGCAATGCAAGAACTTTCGATTCCCATGACTCAGATTAAGTCTCCGGATTAAGTCTCCGATTCCCACTTCTCTGAGATTAAGTCTACCAACTAAGCTTTGGTTAGGGCTTTGGAGCACTAATGTGAGCACCTTGAATTAGGCCCAGAAATGCATTGCCTACCAGTGCAGCTCTATGTGAGATCTAAACGAAACCCCAGCCAGTAATCTGGCTACTGTATTTTGGACCAGCTGAAGTTTCTGAGTTGTCTTCAAGCACGGCCCCATGTACAGCACATTGCAGCGTTCCAGTCTGGAATAGCCCTCTCCTGCTCATGAGCCCCAGACTGATATTCAGAGCTATCATGTTTCTCATCCTAGAGGCAGCTTGTGGTTAATCATCATCATCTAGATGTATTACCCACCCTTTACCATAAGGTCCCAGGGCTGGTTGCATCTATATATATAACACAAGATTAAAATAAATTAAAATGATTCACAATGCAAAGAATAGCATGGGTCCTTTAAAAATTCAGGTGCCAAAAGTCAGGGTAGAGCCCTGATCCTCCAGGAATCTGCATAATGCCTTTTTAAAATCATTCAGATTGGTGGAATTTAGGAAGCTGCCTTATATTGAGTCTGACCATTGGTCCATCTAACTTAGTATTGTCTACACTGACCGGCAGCAGCTGTCTGGGATTTCAGGCACGGATCTCTCTGACCGGGGATTGAACTGGGGAGCCTCTGCATGCAAAGTTGAGTGCTCTACCCACTGAGACACGGTCCTTCCTCCAAACACCATCATCACATCTTTTTTTTATTTATTGCACTTATTAGACACTTTTTTATATTTTACAAAAAGTGAACTCAAAGTGTCTCAAAATATAATAGAAAAATTAAACCAATATACAACTAAAATAGAAGCTTAAAAAACTGCCATACTTAAAAAGCAGCGTAACAAATCCCACCCACTGAAGGAGGGTGCAATATCTAAATATCTCCAAGCTTAAGGGCTGTGAGCCTGCCTGTCACCTAAAAGTAGGCAGTGATGGTACCAGGAGTGCCTCCCTGGAGAGACCATTCCATAAATGGGGAG
Source organism: Podarcis tiliguerta (assembly GCF_965153285.1). Classification (NCBI taxonomy): domain Eukaryota; kingdom Metazoa; phylum Chordata; class Lepidosauria; order Squamata; family Lacertidae; genus Podarcis; species Podarcis tiliguerta. The sequence continues at coordinate 35,631,874 of NC_139547.1, forward strand.
CCACCACTGAGAAGGCCCGTTCTCATGTCGCCAACTTTCACACCTCTCTTGGAGATGGCGCGAGGAGAAGGACCTCAGATGATGAACGCTGGTTGTGCCTATGCACAACTCGCAGACTTAACATACAGAATAAGAACAAGAAGAACATATGTTTAAAGAAGATTGGAAAACGTTTATGGAATATATGGGAAATAATTGTGTACAGCTGAAAATGCTGGCAGCGTTAAGATAAATTCAACAGTGTAAACAAGTTTTTATGGGTGCAATAATGGAATACTGAATGGTATAGTTTTTGTAAAATATGCAGGGATTTATGATATGTTAAAATGAACCATGGACTGAGAGTCCCATGGACTGCAAGAAGATCAAACGCATCCATTCTTAAGGAAATCAGCCCAGAGTGCTCACTGGAAGGACAGATCGTGAAGCTGAGGCTCCAATACTTTGGCCACCTCATGAGAAGAGAAGACTCCCTGGAAAAGACCCTGATGTTGGGAAAGATGGAGGGCACAAGGAGAAGGGGACGGCAGAGGACGAGATGGTTAGACAGTGTTCTCGAAGCTACAAACATGAATCTGACCAAACTGCGGGAGGCAGTGGAAGACAGGAGTGCCTAGCGTGCTCTGGTCCATGGGGTCACGAAGAGTCGGACACGACTGAACGACTAAACAACAAAATGAACCATAGAAAGAGAAGAAGGGAAGTCATTGATATCTTAAGGATGTAAAATGAGTATTTTAAAGAGAAAACATAATAAAATTATATACAGATGATGAATGCTGGGTCCAGGTTGGTTCATGTGTGGCCTTAGGGTAGCAAATTGCTTCGTTTTACTATATGAAGAAGTCCTTCCTTTTGTCTGCCCTGACTCTTCCAACATTTGGCTTTAAATATTCTAACCTGTTTTCGTAGGGGAGTCGCTCCAGCCCCCTGGTCTTCTGGGTTGTCCTTTTCTTCACCTTCTCCAGATCGGCAATATCCTTTCTGAAGGAGTTTTCCGGGAGCTCACCTTTCAGGTGATGTTAGCATCAGAGGCTATTGGCCATGGCAGCTAAGCCCTGCAGATATAGCACTACTGTTGGCTGGCTTTAAAAGAGGATTATCCAAATTCAGGCAGGGAAAGGTTGTCCATGGCTACTTCTACCGTGGGAGCAACAGTGCCTCAGAATGCCAAGTTGCTGGGAATCACAACTGGGGAGGCTGCTTTTGGGCTCAGGTCCTGTTTTCAAGCACAGGGGGGTCTGTGGTCCAAAAAGAGAAGAATCAGAAGGCGGAAATGACTGGATGCATCATTTAACAAAAGAAGGGGGGGGGGGAGAAAGAGAGTACAGTGGTACCTCGGGTTACATATGCTTCAGGTTACATATGCTTCAGGTTACAGACTCCACTAACCCAGAAATAGTGCTTCAGGTTAAGAACTTTGCTTCAGGATGAGAACAGAAATCGTGCTCCGGTGGCGCGGCAGCAGCAGGAGGTCCCATTAGCTGAAGTGGTGCTTCAGGTTAAGAACAGTTTCAGGTTAAGTACGGACCTCCGGAATGAATTAAGTACTTAACCCAAGGTACCACTGTATATGGAAGAGGCAAGACAGTTGATGCAGCAACGCTTAAGGATAATATTTTCCATATCAACAGAACCAAGGTCTGCCCCCCCCCTTTCCCAATTGCAGCCAATTAAAATAAATATTAATTCAACACAAACACACACAGGTCAATCACGAAGTAGGATTGTCAAAATGAAGGGGGATGTTGCTGGCATTGACTAGCCTTTGACAGCTGCTGGAATTCAGATATAAAGAAAGTCCAGCTCGGTTTGTCCCTAGGTTTTCTCTTTAGCCATGAGGACTACCAACTTTGGACGACCCTTTCCGAGGAACATTTTCCCAAATCCAGCAGATGGCAGTTTGCGTCTGTGCTGATATGTCTGAAACCTCCCCCCACTCCACAAATTCCAGAAGATCCTCTACGAGAAGTGTCACGACCCATTTCACCCGCACCCCAATTTCCTGCACCCATAATCCACTTCAGTTCCCCAAATGTCAAAGCAGCATGTCCGGCATTTTTAAAAGGCTTTTTTCTTCATCCCCCCCCCCCCCGCGTCCGCCGCATTCACAAGTGAGACGCAAACGTGTAGAAGAAATCCCTTGCGCGGCTTCAGAAATACCCGCCCCCTAGAAGCGGAGAGAAAGAAGGACTTAACCAACCACAGCATCCAGTCATATATATATATATCAAAGCAACCAGATTAACCCTGATCCTTAAACCCCGACGCTTCTTCCTTTGAACCTTTTGGCAGCCGCTCAAAGCGGTCGCAGCAGCTCGGGCTTGACCTAGAAAAGAAGACAGAAATGGGTGAAAGGAAGAGCGGCGGAACCCGAGGCGCTTTAGGACCCGGCGGAGCCGAAGCGGCTTCGCCAAAGCAGGCAGAGCAGGCAGGCAGGCAGGCTGCACACACAGAGCGAAGCGCGGAAGCGCCGGGGAGACCCTGCCTGCTCTCCAGGCAGGCGAGGAGAAGATCCACACACAGACATTCATTACAGAGAGGCGCAGAACAAAAGGGAGCAGCCACAGGGCGGGCTCGCGTCCATCCATCCAGGCGGGGAAGGAGCGCGCGGCTGGGCTGGGTGGAAGGCGCTGCTTCTTCCTCGCCACGATGCCTGCCTGCTCCGCGGGCTGCAAGCGGCGCTGGCGACCATGGGGCTGCAGCTGAAGGCAGCGGGCTGTCGCTGCTGCAGCCGCCGCCGCCGTCTCCGCCGGTGCTCGCCGCCCGTGCTGCAGAGCCGCTCCCGTCTCGCCCCACCAGCAGCAGCCGCCGCCGCCGGTGGCCAGCAGCAGCAGCAGCAGCAAGGGGCTGCGGCGCAGCAGTAAGGCGGCCGCGGCGGGCGGCGAGCCCCCTCGGGCGCCTGCCTTGAGCGCGCCGCTCTCCCTGGGCCCGGCGCGATCCGGAGGGAGGAGCGAGCGAGCGGCAGCCCGCGACACAGCCGCCGCGTCTGCGAGGACATGAGGGCAAGAGCCCGCGCCCAGGCAGGTGGGTCCGGCTCTGGATTCTTGCGGGAAAGAAGCAGGATTGGGGCATCGCGGGAGTGTGATATATGGGGGGGGGGGGTCGGAGCTCTGGACCCCTCCCCCCACGCGTGGAAGCGACGGTGGAGGGGTCTTGGTTTTGGGGGGTTGCATGTGGGGCGGGGATCGAGACAGGTAAGATGGAAAGGGGGTTTGTTGTTGGGGGAGAACTGGAGTGGGGTGGGTCTCCCTCTTGCACAGATGCAAGGGGAGGGGAGCAGTTTGGGGAGGGGGCGCGTGCGATTGGGGGTGGGGGGTTAGGAGCGTGCGCGAGGAGGAAGACGTCTCTCGGTCTACCTCTCCCTCCCCCCTCGGGTTGGGAGAGGTGACTCGGGTGCTAGAGGGGGGGAGGGGGCGCGGTGGGGAGGGAAGCGCGCCAGCCAGGCGAGGTTTCGCTTGGGCGCCTTTAACACAAAGCGCCGCTGAGAACAATGAAGTCCCCCCCCCCACCGACACCCCGTGCGCCGCCCCTCCTCCCATTGCTACTTTCCACCTGCAGCAGCAGCAGGAAAGGCGATGCCAGGATCATCCCCGCTGCAACCCAGGCAGGGATGGCGAGAGCAGGCGGGCAAGGTGCGGGTGTGGGGAGGTGGCGATTCTTCTAGCGCAAGGTCAGCATGTACTTTGTGAACACAACCGCACACTGGCTATTTAAGTGCAAAAGTGTGTGCGTGTGCATGTATGGGGAGAGATTGCATGTCTCCGGGGAAAGCACACACACACACCCCTATCTTAATATGGGGCTGGGGCTCTGTTAAGGAGGGGCTCAGTTTATATAGTCTGCGTTGCTGGAAAACACCCCCTTCCCTCCCGCCTCTACACACTATGTTGAGCGTCTGTAATGCAGGACAACAACGACAACCCCCTTCTCATTTGCGCTCTCTCTCTCTCTCTCTCTCTCACACACACACACACACCCCAGCTCGGGGATCTGCAGAAGGTAAGCCCCGTAGCCAGCATTTCCCCGCGCGCGCGCACCAGCACACACGCATGCAATTCATGCACATGGCTTTGTCTGGCGTGCACCTTCTTCCTCTCTCTCCCCCCACCCCGTAGGGGGGGGGGAGGGAAGAGAGAGAGAGATGGCAAGGCAATGTGGGTGGTGGGGAGGGAACCGAGGCTTTCTTTTTCTCAATGGGCTCTTGAGAAGCCTCCCTGCTGTGTTCTGCCCATTCCAATCCCACCTGTTTGGGGTCGTTGTTGAAGCAGACAGGGAGTGGCCAGTGTGTTGTAGGATGGATGTACTGTGTGTGAGAGAGAAAGAGAGATTATGGTTCTGTAGCATCCTTTTCACCAGATCTCTCTCCCTCTCTGAATATGCAGAAGGGCCTGGAAGGAGAGGTGGTACTAATTTAAGATGTAAAACATTCCCCTTGGTTACTCCCTGCCTTTACTGTGGAGTATTTGTTCGTTCATAGGAAGGTGCCATACACAGAGTCAGACCATTGGTCTGCTTGGCTCCGTATGTCCAGAATTGCAGACAAGGTACTCACCTCCCTACCTACCTGGAGGTGCTGAGGACTGAACCTGGGACCATTGCAGAGGAAGAAGATGCTCTATTCTGCTGGGCTGCACTCCCCCCCCCCCCAAACCAGTGCTTTATTGCAATGGCTTTCTAACCCTTTCCTGGGAAATAGCTCTGGAAGGTAGTCTGTCTATCATGCTCAGCCTTCTGCAATGCACAGAGGACCATTGGGTGTGTCCTGGGTTTTCAGTGGGGAAATGATGGGGCTAGGGAGACCTGCCCAGAAGCCTACATTGGTCTCCAGCAACCGGGTGCCCTCCAGATATTTTGAACTACAACTCCCAACATGCACTGGCTGGGGCTTGATGGGAGTTGTAGTCCAAAACCTCCGCAGGGTCCCCGCTTGCTGAAGGTTGCCCTCCATGAACTTGGTGTGCATCCTCAAACATGCCCCAGAATCCTCTGCAACACAACAACATTCCTTCGCAGATGGGTCCGGGAGAAAAAACTGTGGATCTCTCAAGGTAGAAAGTTTTGGGGGGCAAATCCCAACATGTTGCTTTATTGGAAAGATTCATTGGCCGGTGACTGAAAGGGCAGCGGCAGCTCCAGTGGTGCTGCTGGTGATGACCAGGCTGATAAGATGCAATCCTGCCCTGCACTTTTTCTTCTTGGTCTTGTCTGCATGGACAGGTTTAGCTTGGATCTGGTGGAGGGGTAAGATCTGGGGACCCCCCCAGACCCACTGCCCATATTTTCAACCCATTCCTGACGGCTTGGAACACAGCATGGTGTCAGACGGAGCCATTTCTTGCTCAGTTCCTGGCAGTGGAGAGACACTCTTAGCAGTACTGTTTGTTCATCTTTTGTCCACTAAGACCAGGGCCCTTAGTGTGGTGGCCCCTGCCTTTTGGAATGTGCTCCTGATTGACAGCAGGCGGGCACTAAAGTATTGGCATTTAGGTGCCTGCTTGAAACACATCTGTTCACCCAGGCTTTCCCTGAGGAGTGCTCCAGCTTTGTATGAACTTGTGGTGCATTTTGCATTTATTTTATTAGTGCCATTTTATTGTTGAACTTCTGCTGTTCACCACTGTGATCCATTTTTAAAAACATTGGTGGTATAGAAATTTTTGCAAATAAATGATAATAATAATACAGTTGAGAAGGGTAGCTCTGTTCCTTTGAGGGAGCAAAACCTTGTGGTACCTTAAGGACAATATGGCACAAGCTTCCGCAGACTAGAATCTACCATCCAGTTGCCTCTCACAATGTGGACTGCACTGCCCAAAATGTTCTGCTGCGATAAAATCTGCCTCCATCTTGGGATGAGGGTCATAACCCAACCCATTCAGGTCCTCAGTAAGCGTATCAAATTGGTTTTACCTGAAGCGTAGATTTGATAGGTTTTGAGGACACAATTGGGGCCCATCCCTAGTACAGTGGTACCTCAGGTTAAGTACTTAATTCGTTCCGGGGGTCTGTACTTAACCTGAAACTGTTCTTAACCTGAAGCACCACGTTAGCTAATGGGGCCTCCTGCTGCCGCCGTGCCACCGGAGCCCGATTTCTGTTCTTATCCTGAAGCAATATTTCTGGCTTAGTGGAGTGTGTAACCTGAAGCGTATGTAACTTGAAGCATATGTAACCTGAGGTACCACTGTACTGAGGTCTGCAGTTCCTTCTCTACTTCCGTTCCATGATGCATTATTATTGTTAATTCTTCCTTTGGTTATTTGAACTCAGCCGGAAGGTAGGTAGGCAGTTGTGTAGAGTTTTTCTTTCCAGATATGTTCAATGTCTGATGATGTTTGGCGAATCCCCCCCAAAAATGAAGGGGACTGTGCCTACCTCCCAGAGTTCTTTGCTCTCCTGCCTCTGTCATGTGACGGGTTGCAAGGTGCTGCAAGATTTTGTGTGTTGTTTTAACACAGTAGCAAAGCTCCAGGGCTCTTCTTCCCATTTCTTGGAGCTGCCAGTATCTTGGATTTGACTTCTCTTCCACTGTTTTCTTTGTGTGATAAATGGCTGTCAACTGCTTTCTGGTTCCAAAGAGAGAGGTGAATTCCCGGAAATGATGGGATCCATATATATTATGTTGTATGTATGTTGTATCATTTGGTTGCTTCCAGACAACCTTTTTGGTTGAGCATTCCTCCTGATTGGTTTGCATAAAGTTTCCGGGGTGATGTCAGCTATTTGTCTTTATTTTGATTTGTTTGCAGGGAGGTTACACAGTGTTGCATCAAACAAGTGTTATCCCACAATTTCCAGCGTATGTTCCTACCACTTTCCTTATTGCAGAAATACCGGTTGCATGCACGGGGGATGGGGAAGGGCAGTTTGTTGTGAAAGAGCACCAAATTGGCCTGAATTCCACATTTCCCGGAATGTGATTGCATCTCACCCCAAAATAGCAATGGTCAGAAGCACCATTTATCTATTTTTCCTCTGTGATCAGTGTTGTTGTTGTTGTTGTCGTTAGAGGGTTGGGCTAGCAACAGGGAGACCAGAGTTCAAATCCCCACCCAGCCATGAAACTCACCAGGTGACAATAGGTCAGTCACTGCCTCTCAGCTTAATTTACCTCACAGGATTGTTGTAAAGGGTGGAGGAACAACCATGTACACCACCTTGAGCTCCTTGGTGGAATACAAATGCAATCAGTAAAATAAATATATATAAATAGCATAACGTCTTGGCCTATTGCAAGTTCCATCATTGATTATATTGATGTTGGTTAAGAGAAGTGGGTTTTTATAGCCTCGCTGTTTACTAAAAGAAGCTCTCTTTCTTCGACTTTGTCTATCCAGCCATGTGTTGTCTATGTAGGCTGGCAGCCTCTCCAAATTCTCAGACTGAGCTCTATCCCATCACCAGTTGTCTAGCTTTGCAACTGGAGATAGTGGGGATTGAGCCTGGTGCCTTCTGCTTCACCCCTTCCTACTTTGATGCTGGCAAAGTTATGAACCTAAGAAGACCCTGGCAGCTGGATCTGGCCCAAGGCCCACCTTGTCCACCATGATGTTCTCAATAGTAGTCAACCAGAAGTCTCAATGGGAAGCCGACCAGCAGAACCTGGTTGCAACAGCACTCTCCTCTCTTGTGATTTGCAGCAACTGGGATGCTGCCTCTAATCGTGGAAAGCGGACATCGTTTTCTTTTTTTTTATAAATAATTTTTATTCACTTTCCAATAAACATTTTTTCCAAATTTAACATTTGTTTTGACATAAACATCTTTTTGACTTCCATCAGCCTATCTGAAAATTCTCCATACTCTCACTACGTCTCACATTTCTTACATTTATATTGCACATTATATCTCTTGGTCTTAACCTTTCTTTTAAACAACATTTCTATCAGTCTTTTTCACAAAGCTTCTTGAAAGCCAACAAGCGTTAGTTGCTCCTCACATTCAGTTTTGATATATTCTGTAAATTTACTCCAGTCCTCGGAAAATCTCTGATCGCGTTGGTTCCTTATTTTTCCAGTCAATTTGTCCATCTCTGCATACTCCGTCAATTTCATTCTCCATTCTTCCTTGGAAAGCGGACATCGTTTTCATGGCTAGTAGCCATTATCCTGGATAAATTTTATCTGATCCTCTTTTAAAGCCATCCAAGTTGGTAGTCATCACTAGTCTACATCTAGTGGGAGCAAAGGCATGCTTTTAATTGTGCATTGCGTGGTGATGTCCATCTTTTTGTCTGTGCTAAATCTTCAGCTTCTTTGGATAACCCCGGTGGGTTCCAGTATTATGAGAGAGGAAGGAAACCTTCCCTCTGTCCACACCCATTTTATACACCCATTTTATACATTATATACAGGTTGGCATAGTGCCGACTTGTGCCAGTTTTCTTTGGCTCCTCTGTAAGTCGTGGAGACATTGTGCTGCACCCGTTTGTGGACTGAGGTTAGGTGACTGCAAAGAACATAACGAGAGCCAAGGGTTATAGGCCACTGCACTATTCAAACTCAAGGCGCACTCTGGGATGTCCTGCAGTCTTTCCAAGAGCACCCATTTCACAACAATGACCTGCTTGTGTGGCTTTTTAAAAAGGGGCGGGGTGGGGGGGAAGGAATCTTCAACTGGTATCAATTAAATTCAGCACAACAAGAGATCCCTCTTATTTTGCATATGTTATTCTGCAATTTCTCAATAGCATAAAGAGCAGTTGTTGACATCCATCACAAATGGCTTCATCCCTTATCATAATACTCTACAGCAAAATTGTTGGGGAACTTAGGTAGGATGAGATTTTTCACCCTGGGTTAGCGGGCAGGGGAGGTGTCTGGGGTTTGGCAACCCATTTGGGGTATTTAGTTGCAATTGCCAGGTACCCAACATGGCTTTGAAGTTAGCCCCAACACCAGCAGTTACCCAGGGTGGGCATTAGGGTCACCCTGCCGTTTGCCACCCCACGGCCCACCCACCCTCCTGATTCTTTTTAGCAGTGCTGCTGCTTTTGAATTGGAGTTTTATTGTTTTCATAGTTCTGTAGTCAAGGGGGATCTCTACCCCCACCCGGGGGGTGATTTCAGCACGGTACCAGAACCCCCAAAGGCTGGCACCAGCCCCATCTGAAGTGAAAGAGGATATAGGGCAACACAGAGGCCTCAGGCCCCAAAGATTTCACTGAACAGGTGCCCAGATCTAGGTGCCTCAGAGTCTACCTTGCTGCTCTGCCTGACCCAGCTCCTTCATGGCACGAGGGCAGAGCCGTAGCTAGGTGATCTTGCACCCCTGGCAGAACCATCCAGATTGTGCCCCCTAAAAAAAGGTAAAGGGACCCCTGACCATTAGGTCCAGTCGTGGCCGACTCTGGGGTTGCAGTGCTCATCTCGCTTTATTGGCCGAGGGAGCCGGCGTACAGCTTCCGGGTCATGTGGCCAGCATGACTAAGTCGTTTCTGGTGAACCAGAGCAGCGCATGGAAACGCTGTTTACCTTCCCTCTGGAGCGGTACCTATTTATCTACTTGCATTTTGACGTGCTTTTGAACTGCTAGGTTGGCAGGAGCAGGGACCGAGCAACGGGAGCTCACCCCGTCGCGGGGATTCGAACCTCCGACCTTCTCATCAGCAAGTCCTAGGCTCTGTGGTTTAACCCACAGCGCCACCCGTGTCCCATTGTGCCCCCTAGCCACGGACAAATTAGTTATTCTTTTCACCACTCCTCCAACCCCCTCTCCCTCCACCCATTCAATTTACCCTCTATTTGAAACCTTTTCTTATGAGGCAATAATCGATAGAGTATTTTTAACTATAGACATATTTTAAGTGGATTTTGCGCCCCCTCCCCATCTGTGCCCCTGGCGGGGGCCCACCTCACCACCCCCTACTACGGCAATGGAGGGATGAGCCAGGATCAGACATATCTAGTGGCAACTTCACATTCTGGGGCCCAGAAGTCTTCCAACTAGAAGTGTCATCCATAATTAATCCACAAGGCCCAATTTAATTTTTACATGCCCAGAAGACACCTGGGTAAATTAATTTGCTTTGCCAGGATTAATGATGGGTGGAACCATTGGTACTTCAGATATATAGCATCCATAAAGAAGCTTCACTTATGGTATCTTGGTAACCTTTACAATGCTCTTTCAAGGTAGTCTACCACAACCTCCAATTTATATGTTATATTTGTTTAATTTATTGTCCGCCTTTCATTCAAGGCAGAACTCAAGGTCCTGGTTCGATGGTGGTCTCCCATGGACTCAGACCTGGGTAGCTTCAGCAAAATTATTACCTCTAGTGCTGATAGACCAGAGATAGTCCAGATATTGCTGGACTCCAAATCCCATCAACCCTAGCCAGCATTGCTAATGGTCAAGGGATGATGGGTGTTCATAGCTGAGTTGAAATTTGATCCAGGGGGTTCTAGGTTCTTAGATAATGCTCTTACCCACTTGGCTAAACCAGCCATGTCAGTCAGGCGTGGGGGACCTTTATCAGCCAGAGGGCCACATTCCCTTCTGGGCAAACTTCCAGGGGCCACATGCCAGGGGAGGGCGGGGCCAGAGGCAAAAGTGGGTGGAGCAACGAATGTGAATTTTAGCTGTGTATGGTAGGCTGGTGTTTAAACCCACCCCTATCCTCTATCCAAGCAAACTAGAGGCATGTTAATACACCCTTCAGCCAGGAAAAAACTTCCAAGGAGGCTGTGAAGCAGGGCCAGTGAAGGGTGTAGCCTGGGGAGAATCCCAAGGGCCAGATAAAGAGACTGGGGGCCGCATTTGACTTGCAGACCTGAGGTTCCCCCACCCTGGCACCATTGGTGTATGAATGTCTGCAGAAGTAGTGACCACTCTTCTGTACCTAGCCCAGTTTCATTAAACACACACATAACCACTCACAATGCAAAATGTGTGACTGTTGTTGATGTGGTTTGTAAACCAGGAAGCAGCTATTTTTAACTCAAATTCTATTCCCTAGAAATGTGACTATTTAATTTGAAAGATCTGGTTGGAAGCCTGGCTTCTGGTTATCAGCTGGTCTCTTAAAGATAGGCATTAGCTCTTGCCAATCACTCTTGGGTGTGTTTGGTCACAGGAAATTAGAGCATCCATGCTTTCTGCCAGAGAAACAGCATCTTCCGCACTAAAATAAATAAATAAAAGGTACCGTTTTTGAAGAGTGTGAAAACTTGGAGTATTTAATACAGTACATGTGTGATCTGCGTTGGGATGATGCTATTGTAGAGAAACGAGGAATTCAAAAAGCAATTTGCCACACAATTTAATGCACGCCTACTAGAAGCCATTGAGTTCAAGGGGATTTATCCCCCGATAAGTGTGTATTGTTATTATTAGTTTAGTATTTATTAAACATAGTTGCTTTATTAACAAAGCCACTCAAAGCGACTTACAATATTGTATTGGCTTTTCAAAGCCTTATTTGTGTTTGTAAAGCACACTAAGTGGATTGAATGTAAGAAGAGGTCTTACATTCTGGATCAGAACATAGATCCGTCTTGGCCAAGCCTGGGGAACCTGTGACCTTGTAGGTGTTATTGGACTCCAGATTGCAGGAGTACCAGCCGGCACGGCCTATCCTCAGGGATGATGGGAGTTAAGCTGTAGGCTGAAGCCAAGCAAAGGAGTTAGAATAAAAAAAGGTCCCATTCTGAACAGGAAGTCTTCATATAGCCCTTCTTGTCGGCGAGATAGCCAGCCTGGGGAGGCAGAGTCACTTCAGTGCCTTGGAAACCCATTTCCTTGGAGATGCCCCAACCTGGACCCTGGTGTCTCACTTTGTGGGCAGCCTTGCACACAGCTGGGAGCCCTTTGCTCTAGTCCAAGCGGCTCCTGGTACCCTTTCAGGACTGTTTTTTCTCTCTATTTGTCTGACGCATCATAAAACAAGATCTCTAGCTGTTGTGCAAAATCAGGTTCTAAGAAGGATGTGATAAATCTTAAAACGATAAATCTTAAAACAAAACCCAACCCAGCATAAAATCCAGAAACACAAAAGATCAGCACACTAAGTTACAACACAGATCACAGAACCGGCAAATACAGCCCAAAGTTGCATTTTCTCGAAGGGAAACCGATGCAAATTCTAGGAGTCCTTTGTCTCCTTTCCCTCAATGTCAGCTGTTGTGCAAGAGTTCTGAGCAAGGGTGACCATGCACACACCTATAAGGCTCAGTAGTATCATTTCCTGGGCAAAAGCAGCAGCTGTGCTTTGGCTTTGCAGTCTCCATTAGAAAAGTTAATTGCCCTCCAGGGCTCTTGGGACTTCAGGGCTCTGATTTCTGCCATTACCTTTCATGGCTTCTTTCAGCTCAGTTCTATCCAAAGTGAACTCAGCTATGGAGTCATGGTGAAGATATACATTTCTTTCATTCTGGAATCTAGCCCGTCCCAGGAGCTCAGGGTGGTTTGAGAAGGAAAGAGCGAAATTCACTGCAGAAGCTGAGCCTGCATTCGGATGTGGGGGAAATTGCCTTAGTTTTGCTGGTTATAATGCTTCCGCTTTTGCCCCATTTCCTAATGCTTCCTTCACACTGCAGCGGCCTTTTGACCGATATAGTGGCATGTTGTGCCAAACTTCATTCACACCAGTGGGCATGGTGTGACACAACAATGAATGTCATTGGACAACACTGATGCTTTCAGCGCTGATACCAGCACACACTTTCAGCACATGCCTTCTTCTGCCCCCCCCCGATCCCCTCCCCCATGAAAACAGCAGGAAAGAACTGTACACTGATATATTGCCCCAAATTTTGTCATTTTGCTCCCATGATTTTCCTGGTCAGGGGTGCTATAAGTGGATTTATTGTGGAATCAAATAACATGGAAATGAGCTTTAACATGAACTATATTCCATTAGCTTTCCAGAAGTGGCTTTTGTTTTGTCAAATCTCGAATATAATGTGGAAATCAACAGTTAGAGAAACGTTGAGGTATGAACTGCTGTGTGAATGCAGCCTGAACTGAGTACAGAATCCCTGTTGGTGGAGCAGACTTGACCTTGGGTACAATCACACTGAGGCTCTGGGTTTAGGACAATAAGAAAGCTAATATTAATTATTGGAAATACATATTTAATAGGAAAGATCTGTAAATCTATAGGGCTAAGGGGGAGATGCAGTAAGCCATGCTTGCTCTTGCATCTCAAGAGACGAGAGCTCCAAGTATGTTTGTGATTTCATGAGGGAGGCATAGAGAAAGAGGAGGACGGCGAGTAGGAAGTGAGGTCAGCAACCCTAGCAGAACAGTGGTACCTCGGGTTAAGTACTTAATTCGTTCTGGACGTCTGTTCTTAACCTGAAACTGTTCTTAACCTGAGGAACCACTTTAGCTAATGAGGCCTCCCGCTGCCCCCGCACGATTTCTGTTCTCATCCTGAAGCAAAGTTCTTAACCTGAGGTACTATTTCTGGGTTAGCAGAGTCTGTAACCTGAAGCGTCTGTAACCTGAAGCATCTGTAACCCGAGGTACCACTGTATCAATCTAACACTGAAGGAAGATCAGCAGGTCAACATGAGAAGGACAGTCTAGGAAGCTTGGAGGTTCCTCTCTCTACCCTTTCTCATGTAGATGCATCAGCCCACGGTGCAGGCTGAGTTGCACCCTGATACTTCCAACACAGAGCAACTTAACAATTAGGTTTGTAATTAGTTGGGTGAACATGGGCGGGTCCAGCCCAAGTTTGGTTTGGAGATATAGAACCACCAGAAAGGAAAGCAGGAGGGGCTTTGAAGATGTCTGTCAATGTTCTGGGCTGACGAAACGTAGCTCAGTCATTCACCAACTTGGATAACTTTAAAAGAGAATCAGACAAATTCTTGGAGGATAAGGCTGTGATTGGCTACTAGCTGTTCTACCTTCATGGCTGGAAGCAGCAATGATTCTGGATTCCAGTTGCTGGAAGCCACAGAGAGGCTAGAGGGCTCCTGTGCTTGGGTCCTGCTTGAAGGTTCCCTGCAGACATCAGGGTGACCCTTGTGAGAACAGGGTGCCAAACTAGATGGATCATTGGCTTGATCCAGCAGCTGCCTCTTAGGTTCTTAGGTATGTTTTAAATCATATTCTGAGAGGCTGTGTTGATGTATGGAAGTGAATCATGCCCCTCACCTCATATACTTCAGTAATACCTTTGGTTTTATCGCACTGCCAGAAACTCATTTTTAATCAGACTGGTATTTTGTGTTTTCTTCCATTTCGTTTGTATTTTTGTATCCTTGTTAAATGTGAATAAGAATTAATTGAAAAAACAAGATTCCCATCGGCAGTTAGCAGCATCTGAGTGGGACAGGAGAAAGCGCAGGCACATTGATCATCGGGTTGCAGACTTTCCTAATCATCATCATCATGTATTTATTTATACCCTGCCTTTTTTCCTGACGGGACTTAATATAGTAAGGTCAATTGCATTTCTGTTTAAATTACGGTCCTTCTTTCTAAATTTCATGCAGATCTCTGCCTGCTTTCACCCACTTTTTTTTTTTACAGTTATTAAGCAACCATTCCATTAATTAGTGAATCACTCCCCCAATGCTTTGAATCAGCTTTTGCCAACCTGGCGCATTCCAGATGTTTTGAACTACAACTCCCAGGGGAGCTTTTTACTTGAAGCTCTTCTGCTCTGGTGTGTTATCCTGTAAAGGGGGATGAGGCAGAAAATACCCAAGCTGTTTTTCTCCCCTCCCCTCAAAGTGATGTGAGTGGAAGCTTATTAAATTATTACCTTTTGTAAACTTCCTACAAACAACAAGGACATCTGTATCGAAGTTTGGTAGTTTGCAGATTCACTGAATTATAGCCCAGCCCTATGCATGTTTAGGGATGCGGGTGGCACTGTGGGTTAAAGCACAGAGCCTAGGGCTTGCCGATCAGAAGGTTGGTGGTTCAAATCCCTACGATGGGGTGAGCTTCCATTGCTTGGTCCCTGCTCCTGCCAACTTAGCAGTTCGAAAGCACATCAAAGTGCAAGTAGATAAATAGGTACCTCTCCGACGGGAAGGTAAATGCTCTGGTTCGCTAGAAGTGGCTTAGTCATGCTGGCCACATGACCTGGAAACTGTACGCCAGCTCCCTCGGCCAATAAAGCGAGATGAGTGCTGCAACTCCAGAGTCATCCGTGACTGGACCTAATGGTCAGGGTTCCCTTTACCTTTTATGCATGTTTACTCCAAGATAAATGCCACTCAGCAGCATTCAACTAAGTTTTACTCAAAGTAAACCCGTTGAAATTAATGGCCCTTAAAGGCCATGTTCATTAGAATTTAGTAACGAACCATTTAGTATAATCAGTAAACTGGCCAGCTCAGCCCTTGCTAGATTGTTTATGAACAAGTTAAAAAGCACAGGTCCCAACACCCACAAGGACGAAGGGAATAGAGCAACTCTGCAATGAAGAAAGGCTGCAGCGTTTGGACTTTTTTTAGCTTAGAGAAACTTTAAATAAGAGGTGACATGATAGAAGTTTATAAAATTATGCGTGGCACTGAGGAAGTGGATGAAGAAAAGCTTTTCTCCCTCTCTCGTGACACTGGAACTTGTCATCATCCAGTAGTGGTGAATGTTGGAAAATTCAGGACAGAGATAAAAGAAAGTATTTCTTGATGCAGCGCATAGTTCAGCTATGCAACTCACTCCCAGAGGAGGCAGTGATAGCTTTAGAAGAGGATGGACAAATTCATGGAGGATAAGGCTATCCATGGTAACTAGCCATGATGACTATGTTCTCCGGCCTCCATAAGTGGAGGCAGTAATGCTTCCAGTTACCAGCTGCTGGAAGCCCCAGGAAGGGAGAATGCTCTTGTGCTTGGTCCTGCTTGCCAGTTTCCCACGGGCATCTGGTTGGCCACTCTGGGAACAGGACGTTGGACTAGATGGCCTGATCCAGGAGCTTATGGTGACCCAGTGATTCTGGTTCAGATTTGGCTATGGCTGGCGTATTAGACAAAGCTGGTAAATGGTCCTCCTAGCCACTGAGAACACTTAGAGCAGGCATGTCCAAAGTCCATTTTGGGGGCCTAATCTGGCCTGCCAGTCGGTTTAATCCTGCCCATGCGGCAGTTTATGTACTGGGGTAAAATCCTAAAAAAAAAAACCTTGACAACTTCAATCCTAAAAGAAGCTCAACAACTCCAACCCTACAAAAAGCTGAACAACTTTGGGGTAAAATCATAAAAAAACCTCAATAACTTCAGTCCTATAAAAAGGTAAACAACTTTGGTTGGCCCTTTGGTCGGCCCCCACGGCCCTTCACTTCATCAAATCTGGCCCTCTTTGAAAAAAGTTTGGATTTAAGAGTTCTAATCCCAAAGATAGACCCAGCAGTATCTCAAAGTGTGGTGTACCTGCTGCAGTTTCACCCAGTGCAGGCAACTGACCTACCCTTTGGACACAGGAATCAAGAGACTTGTTCTTCCCGAGGTTCAAGCTCAGCTTGCAATATAATAGAAACCTATATGAAAACAGAACGATTGCATATATAAAAACAGTTTAAAACAACAACAGCACATACAGAAAATCAATTCAAATCCAATACAGTTCCCAGCTGGGATAAAGATCTCCATTTAGGCTTGTTGAAAGAGGACCGTCTTTAGCAGCCTGCATTGGAAAAACAACAGAGAGATGCATAGGATCACGCACACCATAAATGTGTGGCACAGATGGGCCCATGTACATTCTAATCTTCTCTGTCTTTATTCAGGAGTAATAATCCCCGCTGCATCAAAAGAAGTTTACTCCCGGTGTGTGTTTTAGGACTGAAGCTGCTGAGAGACTGAGGAGGCAGAGTTTAAAGGCTCATTTGCATGCTCATTTTCAGAATTGCCCAAATGCTGCGCTTCTGTAGACATAATGCACTTTCCAGACCTTTATTGCTCGGATAACACGCCCCCCCCCCCAGCACTGCGCAATCCAGTCCTATTTTCTTCCTGTCGCAGTTTCATGACTGACTTAATTGGGTTTCCCTCAGTCTCTCAGTGCTAAACAATATACCTGCAAAACAGCAAGTACGAATGAGTTTGTGTGCATGAGAACTGGGAAAAGTCTACATTTGACGGAGGTGGGATCAACTTCCAGCCCCCTGGCAGCCCTTCAGTTTTGATAGGAGAGATGGGAACTGCTGAAGCTGACAGAGTTTGTTGGTTAATTTCTCTTGATTGGAGTCAGCAGAGGTGGCTTCAGGTTTGAGGTTGCCCTTGGCAAAACCGCTCCCTCCTTCATCCATGGGCCTACCTAGTGGTGTCAGGCAACACTGAACAATTGAGCCCAGCCACCATTTTAGTTTCCTATGTTGCCCTAGAGCAGCCTTTCTCAACCTTGGGTCCCCAGATGTTTTTGGCCTACAACTCCCATCATCCCTAGCTAGCAAGGCCAGAGTTCAGGGATGATGGGAGTTGTAGCCCAACAACATCTGGGGGCCCAAGGTTGAGAAATGCTGCCCTAGAGGATTGTGGGAATTTTTTTTAAGAGTGATTAGGCCCAGCTGCGCAACACTGCTTGAATTGTGGGCCAGGGATTTTTGTTTTTAAAAAGTTGGTCATTTTAGCAATACTTCTCCCCGAGGTTTGGAAACAGACGGAGGGGGGCGCTTGGAAACTTAGGTATCAGGTATATGCCAGTGGTTAGGGAATCTGGGTCCCTGGATCACATCACTGCAGGTGAAAAAGATCCATCAGCTGTTCCGTTCTGCTTTAAAACACTCTATTGCAGAACATATCCAAATTACAAATATATCTATCCAGGGGGACATACAACACTATCTTGGGGGAAGTGGGCAGGAGGCACAGATTGAAGGTCTCTTTCAGAAGCAAAACAAAGCATGGGATTGGGGGGGGGGGAGGCATTTCCAATTTAGGGCCTGGATGACCCATGATTTTAATGAAGTGGTTTTAATTTCTGTAGGTCAAGCTCTCTTTCCAGCCAGGGTTGACAAGCATCTAGAAAAAGAAAAAACACCAACCCATCAAACCCTGGAAATTGGCAATTATTGAGCTGGACCAGTTGTGTGTAAAGCCCGGACATTTGGGTGGCTTGTCCCTGGTTTCTGGTCTGTTTTCAAGCACATTTCAATTGCTCAATTTTTTGTGCACTGTGTAGTACCTTGGTACCCAGGGCCAGTGTGCCATATTCAGAGGAGCCCTTAGCACCCACCCTGGTCATTGAACCTCCCTGTATGTCAGGGACTGGCTGGATGAGGAAGAGTGGTGGGGGCCACCCGCCCAAGAGCCCCCCAAGAAGGGCACAGAAGACGGCGACTTAGATCCCAGAACCTGATGGTGGGATGCTGAAGAGCAGTCTGCCGAAGGGAGAAACTGGGAGGTGCTAGAAGCAGGGGCTTTGAGCGATCAAGGGGGGTCAGGGCCTTCCAGGACAAGGTTAGAGGCTGAGAGAGAGTCTCAGTGTGAGCGCAGACTCAGACAGAGGTTACCCAGTCCCATCTGCTTGGGAAGGAACCAGAAAGAGAGGCTAGAGAGGGAAGGATGGGGGCTAGTGTTCAGTTTCAGCAGCGTCTCGGCTGGAATAAGACGAATCAGAGGACTACTGTGTTGCTGTGTTCTGTTAAGAAAAAGCTAATTGCGTGTGTGTGCCTGCCCTGTGGATGACCTGGCTCTCTCCACAGCTCCTTGACACTGCAAATGTCTCAGAATGAATGCACTTTAAATAGCCCACCTCGTCTGATCTCACTGCAAACAGATCAGAACAATGCTCCACAGACAGGACCCCTGGTGAGAGCGGAAATGGGTGGGAGTAAAGCTTGGAAGTTGGCTTTTGCAGGGACATGGCTTCCAGCCCTCACCTCCACTATACCTGCTGCCAATGTTCTTTTTGAATTTAATCTCTTTTAGGGATGTAAAAACACATCATTTTCAGCAACGGTCTGCATTCATCGCTTGCAGCACTGCTTCCGTTCCACCGCAGCTCGTCTTCTGCCAAAAAAAACCACAATTTGTCTCGCTGCTTGCTATGGTGAAATTACATAACTTACATGATTTATTGAATTAATCACGTAATTACGTTATTCCCTCCAATTCATTCCATTGCAAAGCAAACACAATGCAAATGGGAGGGGGCTAGGCACTCTCAATGGCATATTGCTTGTCGGCTGAAAGCAACAACAGCAAATACTGACCATATCCATTGGATTGATTTCCATTCTGGATGTGGGACGAATAAGCGAACATTGGCGATTTCCACTCCTGTCTCCATTTTTTTCTGGAATTCTCTGATATCTCTGGTCTCTGCACAGGGCCGGGGGACCTGGGAGGGCAGCTTATGGCGATGATTTGCTCTGCCACGAAGGATTGAAGGTGCCACGAATGGAGGTGACTCTTGACTTGCTTAGATTGATTGCTTAGATTGATTGTAGGGAAGGGGGAAGGTGATGGATGGGGGAAAGGAAAGGTCAAGAAGGAAAACAAACACAGTCTGTGGCAGCAAAGGGAGGGTGGGAGGAGGAAGATGAGTTGGTGGCAAAGCTAGGAATGAAGAGCCATAGCTCAGTGATAGGGCATCTGCTTTGCGGTGCCTCCAAGTCAGGCTGAGAATGTCCTCCTGCGTGAAACTGGAGAGCTGCTGCCAGCCAGTGTTGGCAGTACTGATCTAGATGAGCGAATGGCCTGACTCAGTATGCAGGAACTTTCTATGTTGATTCTAAGTTTTGAAAGAAGGGTGGTAGCTCAGTGTTACAGCATCCACTTTGCAGGCAGAAAGCCCCTGGTCCAACATGGTCTCAGCATGACTGAGAAAGGCTCCCTGTTTGAAATCCAGGAAAGCTACTGCCAGGTCGTGTAGACAATACTGAGCTCAATGGACTAGATCAGCACAAGGCAGCTTCCTATGTTCCTATGTCTTTGGGCTTTAGCTCTGTGGTAGGGCATCCTCATTGCATGCGGAAAGACAATTCCTGACATCTCCAAGTTGGGTTGGGAATGTTCCTCATTTGAAACCATGCAAAGCCACTGCCGATCAGTGTGGACAGCACTGAGCTAGATGGACCTGATAGCAGCCACCCGCAGAGCTGGCAAGAAGGCAGAAGGGAAGAGATGCTGTGAGGGACGGAAGAGTTAATTGGCCATTGTTCCCAACTGTGTGGCAGAGCTGGATTTAGCTGAAGCCATCAATACAGCCAAACAGAGGGCATTTACTTTCAGGTGGGATATTCTGTTCTGTCGGCCATCAGTGCGTTCTTGAAAAGCAAGCAGAGGGGAGATGTAATTCCATCTGGCCATGCGTTGAGCTGAGGCTGGAGTCCCAGAGGCGACCCATCCGCGAGGCAGAGGGAGGCGGGCGCTTCCGGCAACGGGCTGTAGGGCCTCAGCAGGGTGGTTAAGGTGTCTGATCCTTGGGGAGTTTTCCTGCGTTGCAACAAGCCCCACTGGAATGGAAGGGAGCTGTGATATGTTGCTTGGCGGGGGGCTGGGGGCGGCAAAGAAGTCGTTAATTAGCTTTGGGACCAAGGCAGCATTGGGATTCTGCACCTCAGGTGGCAAAATTATGAATTAAATCACTGAGTTCTGCAAAGGCAACATGGAGATGAAGGAGGAGGAAGAAGCTGACAGCCATTGATTCCCCCTGGACTAGTTGTGTTTATGGAGGCAGGCAGGAGGGGTCTGGCTGAGAGCAGGCTGAGCTTGGTGGGGCCGCTCCCCACTTGCCCTGGTTGACAAGCCACCATTGCCCATGCAGAGCACATCTGCCTACAGTTGCAGGGGGTTGAACTAGATTACCCCTTGGGTTCCCTCCAGTTATTTGATTGGTGGCGCTGTGGGTTAAACCACAGAGCCTAGGACTTGCTGATCAGAAGGTCAGTGGTTCGAATCCCCATGACGGGGTGAGCTCCCATTGCTTGGTCCCTGCTCCTGACAACCTAGCAGTTTGAAAGCACGTCAAAGTGCAAGTACTGTAGACAAATAGGTACTGCTCCGGCAGGAAGGTAAACGGCATTTCTGTGTGCTGCTCTGGTTCGCCAGAAGCGGTTTAGTCATGCTGGCTACATGACC
This sequence comes from Podarcis tiliguerta, assembly GCF_965153285.1. Classification (NCBI taxonomy): domain Eukaryota; kingdom Metazoa; phylum Chordata; class Lepidosauria; order Squamata; family Lacertidae; genus Podarcis; species Podarcis tiliguerta. Next base: position 35,652,870 of record NC_139547.1, read on the forward strand.
CGGAAGCTGTATGCCGGCTCCCTCGGCCAATAAAGCGAGATGAGCGCCCCAACCCCAGAGTCGGCCACGACTGGACCTAATGGTCAGGGGTCCCTTTACCTTTACCTTTACCTAATTGCAAGTGACCCTCTGTGCGTCTCCTGATTCACTGGCAGGATTCCCAGAATGGACAGTGATTTATCCATGTTTCAGTGTATCTGAAGAAGTGTGCATGCACATGAAAGCTTATACCCAGAACAAACTTAGTTGGTCTCTGAGGTGCTACTGGACAATTTTTTAGTGATTTATCCAGGGAGACTTAAGCCCAGGTAGTGCCACAGTTTTTCAAAATGCACAGTAAGGTTGCTATCCGAGGTAGACCACCAGTGATAATGGAGAGTCTTCGCTCCAGATATTTTATATTTTCCTGTGTTTAGGGTATTTTTTCTTTACTGCAAGGGGATATATAGGTCCCAGGGCATGATCTGCAGGCATATGATGTTCTCTGGAACAGGTTCAAAGGAGAGCCGCAAATATGGTCAGGGATACGATGAATGGTCAGAAGAAGTGGGAATATTTGGGCTGGAGAAGACTGAAGTGGTAGCACACTTCAAATCCCCAGAGGACAGTCATGTAGAAGAGAGCAATGACTCTGTTGAAGTGCAGTACATAGATGGTATATAACAGCATATCAGTAGCAGTGATGATAATGATGGCAATAATATTAATAATAAAAAGGTAAAGGTCCCCCTGCCCGTACGGGCCAGTCGTGTCCGACTCTAGGGTTGTGCGCTCATCTCACTTAAGAGGCCGGGAGCCAGTGCTGTCCGGAGACACTTCCGGGTCACGTGGCCAGCGTGACGAAGCTGCTCTGGCAAGCCAGCAGCACACGGAAAGGCCGTTTACCTTCCCGCTGTAAAGCAGTACCTATTTATCTACTTGCACTTAAGGGTGCTTTCGAACTGCTATTATTAATTTCAAACTGCTATATTAATAATATCATTAAATAAATAATAAAGTGTAGATGATCACCAAAGAGGAACTGTGTCAGAGAAGGGGTGGAGCGATATATGAATATACATAAACAGAACAGCAATAAAAAAAATATGTGGTGCAGCGATTAATATAAATAAACTGTAATAAATCATCAGCGCCAGCTGGTGTTTGGCAGGGAGAATCCTGAAGGGGCTCAAGAATGAAGTGAGTGAGCTACCAACAAAGCAACATAAATTATCATTAAGCAGCGCTGGAGAAAAGTGAAGTCTGGAAGGCAGCCAGAAGCACATTGGGTGTTGTTGTTTTTTAAGAAGTTGCTGTGCAAACACTGGGAATTCTGGAATCCCAGACAAGGGGAAAGGAGCAGAGAATGTGTGTAATAGGGTGGGCTTGCTTTCAGAGATTTGCAGATAAAGAGGGCAGGGTTGAGGAAAAAGGGACGATAAGACACGTTGTCCTCTTTGAGGAGATGCCTTTCAATGAAGTCCGTTCAAAGGAGACTGGATAACTGGTAACCCTGGTAACCACTGGGCAAGAGGTGCAGGGTTGCCATGGTTTGGGATGAGCAGAGGCAGCAATGCACCCTGGGAAATTGGTATGCAGAATGCTTGGCCGTCTATAAGCAAAGGCTGCTGCGCTCCGTGAGATCCCTGGTATCCTGGGTACAGATAGCCGGCGTGCAAATTGAATGCGTTAACACGCCAGATGTGACGGGTGTAATAAACCACAGCATTTCCCTTCAAATTAATTGCAAGGGAGGGAGCTTATCTCCTGTCCTTTCCCGGTTGTCACTTTTGCTTTGAATGCATGCCACTGAAGTTCCACGGAGAGGTGGCGAGATAAAAATGCAATAAGCAACATAAAATCAGTCACATGTGAAGCAATATTCCCTCGGTGTGCGTTGAATAGGGTAGCCACTAGCACAGTGCAGAAAAAGAGGTCACATGGTTGTAGTCTTACTCAAAGCAAACCCACTGAAATTAATGGATATGACCAGGTTCATTAATTTCATTGGGTCAGCTCGGAGTAGAACGTAGCTGTCTAACTAAAACAATATACCCTGGGTGTGTCCCAAGTATGGCGGTTGCCTACACATCACCCCAAAAGAGGACACCGATTTTCATCTTGATTGATTGTGTTTGAGTCACTTTACACCAGACACCAGACAAGCTCAAAGTGACCTACAGAATACAAATGACTGGCCCTACCATTAGATGGAATGAGGCAGCTGCCTCAGGCAACAGATCCTGGGCAGGCGTTCTTGCCTCAGGTGCTTGGAGGATGCAATCCTGTTGCCAGTGTAGATGTAAGATTTCAGCTGCCCAGTTGGCCAGCTTCTGCACATAGAATTGGAGGAGTCAGGGTTGCCATCCTGGCCTTTGCCTCATGAAATGTCTTGAGCCAGCTCTAGAGATCGCCGTAGAAGCAGGATATGACTAAAATATTCTATTTGCTGTTGGATCCTATTTTTTCTATGTTCTGCTAGCGAAAAGTGCCCTGGCACCAAAAAAAGTGCCTTTTTAAAACCGCCGTTCAGATAAGTGCCACTTTGAAAGGTTCAGACAGCCATCTTGATTCAAAATGGCGCCCGATTGCAGCTAAACATAGATGAAAACCTGCTGCTTGGTGTCCAGAACCGTTGTGCAAAATTTGGTGATGGTCTCTTAAGAGGTACCCAAATGCATGGGAAACAGACAAAGAACTTTCCAAAATGCACAGTGCTCTGTTTATGTGTCAGTGTTGGTTTCCATGCTTCTGATCCATCATCTCCAGGCAATAAACTGCAGGCAGTAGTGATGGGAAACTGCCTTTACCTGAGACCCCAGAGTGCAAGTCAGAGCAAGAAGCATTCCACTAGAGAGCCAGTTCTTTGCATGGAACAGTAACACCCTCCTTGTGGCCAGTGCGGTGAGAGGTATTCTGGAACTCTGGATTCAAGCAAAGGCAGCGTTGTACGTTGATCAAGGTGGGAGCCGGCTGCCTGTACTCTGTCAAAGTGACCGGGTTGCTATGCTCCTGTAATTATGAGTGGATGAGTTTTTATCCTCCTCCATTTCTAATCAGTTAATTGGCCGCATCACCCTCTCCTCTTGCCTGGTTTCAGCAGGGATGCCTCTCTTCGGCTGCGGCAAGCCAGAGCCTTGATTTTGTAGGACTTGGTGTGGTTATTAAGATTGATATTTTGTAGGGGTTCATTTGCCTTTGTTTGTGTGTGTGTCAGGTGTAGATCAGCAATAAAAACACTGGTGTTTGTGAAGCTAACTCTTTATTCAAAGAAACCAAAACAGTGTGATCCCTGCAACTCTTCCCAGTATGTCTTGCCCCAATGAGGCAGTTGTGAAGACTGAAGGTCCCTGCCTTCCCACAGCTGCCTATGTCCCCTCCTCACTAGGGGTCCCCCCCCATCTGTGTGCAACCAATCTCTCCTCTGCTCTTTTCCTTTCTCTGCATATTCTGGGAGACCAGTGGGGAAGGGGGCTGGTTGCAGCAAAGGGGGAGTCTCCCTGGATGCTTTGGCAGTAGGCCAAATTCCTGTCTCCTGGCCTCCTCCTCTCCAGCCTCCACTTCAGCCTCAGAGTTTGGACAGCAGTGTACAAAGATTGCTACCAAAAGGAAATAAAGCAAAGATTTAAAATATACCTATAAAACAGCACGTCAAACAATGGATATAAGAAAGCTATAGAAGGCAGCCTCCCAGATATTGCTGGACTACAACTCCCATCACCCCTTGCCAACAACATCTAGAGGGTCATTGGTTCCCCATCCCTGGCTAAGAGAGAGTGAGGCCTAAGAGCGTAGCAGAGGTCAGTTCTGAACCTGGCACCCTCTGTTTCACAGCTCAGGCAGAACAGTAGTAGACACGCTTTGATGGTGCCTTCAGAGAGCAACATCCACGTCCCCTGGTGCCCTTCCAGCCTTTGAACCAAAGCAAGTCCAGTCAAGGGAGTGATGTAGGATGCTCTTGCCTGAAGCCTGTTAATGAAGCAGTACCTTGGACAGTTGGGCAGGTGCTCTGCTGAGTCCCAGAGCTGGCTGGGCGAAATTCTCCCAGCGCTGAGAGCCAGCAGAGAGCAGCTTGTGTACCTGGAGTGGAATATCTGCAGGATCTATGGGAACTTTGCCCAGTGGGTCACTGAAAGCTTGTGCTTTCCAGGGAGGGATCTAGGAAAGCCATGTGTCTTGCACAAACTAAACTTGGGAGGGATGGCTGAGATCACTCACTGGTGAAAGATACTCTGCAAAGGCCAAGGGGCACTGTCTTCTTTTGTGTATTATGGGATGGAGCCCTGGCAAGGAAAAAAGGAAGGAGCTATGCCTGGATGAGTGCCAATGAGTCAGGGCTGAACCCATATCCGTTGGATTTCTTGTGGTGGGGAGGGGCTTTCATCCATCCCAGCTCTGTGCTTTGTTGAGATTGGACTTTGGGATTACCTGGTTTTAGGTATGAAGACACAAGAGGCCACCCACTTTGCTGAAGCCATGCAGGTATGGGTCTTGCCCATGTCAGGATGGGCGACTGACTCCCTGAGACCTTCAAGTGCACTGCCTTGGGTACCATGGCAGAAGGGCAAGCTGCCTATACAGAATCAGGTCCATCTACACTGATGGGCAGCGACACTCCAGGATCTCAAGCAGGGGTCTCTCCTAGCTCTACCTAAAGATACTGGACTTGGGGACCTTCTGAATGCAAAACAGGTGCTCTATCACTGAGCTACGACCCCCTCCCTTTAGCAATATAGGAATCTGCCTTATCCTGAGTCAGACCAGTGGTCCATCCAACTCAATTTTGCCCACACTAACTGGAAGTAACTCCGAGGTTCAGATGGGGGACATTCCCAGTCAAACCTGGAGATGCCAGGGATTGAACCTGGGACCTTCTGCAGCAAAGCAGATGCTTTGCCACCAAGCTGTGGTCCTTCCTTTTGGGAATGGAGGAAGTTCCCTCATCCTGAATCAGACGATTGGTACATCTGGGTCTCTATTGCCTGCTCTGACTGGTAGCAGCTCTCTAGGCTTTGGGGCAGAGACTCGTTTCCCAGCCCTTCCCTGGAGATGCTGGGGACAGAACCTGGGTCTTTGTGTGCATGCATATCAGAATTTCTACCACTGAGCTGTATCCCCCCTCTAGCTTCATTTTCTTTGTTGCTGTTCTAATCAGTTAATGGCTTAAACGCTTGGCTATCATTTGACTGGGCAATTGATCACGTTTCACCATTGCCACCTATGTAGCCCCTATCAAACACACAACCCTGATGCACCCCCCAGAAGGCTCCTACTAGGTGATGTTTCTGCACATTTTCACCTGAGAGGTTTGATATGGGGAGAGAGGCGTGCCTTCTAACAAATTCTGGAGCCCCTGCTCCCATAAACAAACCTTTTCCCTTGTCTACCCTCTTGTGGGCTAATGGTATTGATTTCTGTGTTAACACCAGCTATGATTCTATTCTATGTTCTGCCACGTAATAATGGGGTGGTTGTTCCCTGCACTGTAATTTCCTCCCTGTTTCTTTCAAGAGGCCGGCTGGACTTAGCAAATGATGTGCAAACTCTCTGGCCCTCCCTGCCCTGAGGGCACAAAGCCTGATCACGTGGCCTCCAGCATTTGCAATGAGCTGCTAATGAGCTGCCAATTACTTATTGGCAGAGCCGATGAACCCAGGGCTTGGGGCAACTGCAGAGCTGAAGTGTGCAGCATCCCCATGCTAAGGAAATAAATCATCTGGTTTTACAGCTTGCGTGGAGAGTAAGAACTGCTTCCTGCACACATTTTATGCCAAGGGTGCTGTAGAAGGATGGCAGAAGTGTTGTTAGTTGATAAAAAGGTAAAAGGACCCCTGACTGTTAGGTCCAGTCGTGGCCGACTCTGGGGTTGCAGTGCTCATCTTGTTTATTGTCCAAGGGAGCCGGTGTACAGCTTCCGGGTCATGTGGCCAGCATGACTAAGCTGCTCCTGGCGAACCAGAGCAGCGCATGGAACCGCCGTTTACCTTCCTGCCGGAGCGGTACCTATTTGTCTACAGTGATACCTCCGGTTAAGTACTTAATTCATTCCGGAGCTCCGTACTTAACCTGAAACTGTTCTTAACCTGAAGACCACTTTAGCTAATGGGGCCTCCTGCTGCCACCGCGCCGCCGGAGCACAATTTCTGTTCTCATCCTGGAGCAAAGTTCTTAACCTGAAGTACTATTTCTGGGTTAGCGGAGTCTGTAACCTGAAGCGTATGTAACCTGAAGCGTATGTAACCAGAGGTACCACTGTACTTGCACTTTGACTTGCTTTTGAATTGCTAGGTTGGCAGGAGCAGGGACTGAGCAACGGGAGCTCACCCCGTCGCGGGGATTTGAACCACCGACCTTCTAAGCAAGTCCTAGGCTCTGTGGTTTAACCCACAGTGCCACTCGCATCCCTAGTGGCATATTAAACAATGTGTGGTATGGGGAAACTGGCTAGAGAAGAGCTTGCGTGGTGTAGTGGTTAAGAGCGGTGGACTCGTAATCTGGGGAACCAGGTTCACGTCTCCGCTCCTCCACATGCAGCTGCTGGGTGACCTTTGGCTAGTCACACTTCTCTGAAGTCTCCCAGCCCCACTCACCTCACAGAGTGTTTGTTGTGGGGGAGGAAGGGAAAGGAGAATGTTAGCCACTTTGAGACTCCTTCGGGTAGTGATAAAGCAGGATATCAAATCCAAACTCTTCTTCTTCTTCTTCTTGTCTCCACTGTTAGAAACACAGATACAGTCATACCTCAGGTTACAGACGCTTTAGGTTGCGTATTTTCGGGTTATGGACCCGCTGAAACCTGGAAGTACCAGAACGGGTTATTTCTGGGTTTTGGGGGTTGTGCAAGCACAGAAGCGCCGAATCGCAACCCCTGCATGCACAGACGCATCACTGCAGGTTGCAAACGCTGCGGGTTGCGAATGTGCATCCCGCACGGATCACGTTCGCAACCCGAACATCCACTGTACAGGATATAAGCTAGGTGCCAAATGGCTCCTTAAACCAAGGTTACAGTTGCCTTGGTTTGGACCAGATGGATCTAAAATCTTATTTTTCAAATGATGGACTGACTTGAGATTGATGATGAGTTAAACATCTGGCTAGTTCAGATGGCAACCTTGAGCTGGATTAAGAATGTTGAGAACTTAAAGAAGAAAAGTGACTTGATCCTGCGGCAGTCTGTTTATATATTGGCCTATTCCTACTTCTGTTTTCTTAATGCTGACATAGACAATTCATAATGTAAGAATATTCTTCACAATTGTGAACAGGGCAGTGGGGTGGGGTAAGTGAAGACAAGCTACAACCATTAACTATAATGCTCCTGTTCTGACTGCACAGAAAAAGCACTTTGGTTCCTGAAATTCATTCTGATCGTGCAAATAAAATATAGCTGATAGAATTCTACAGGATGTGGTATTAGCGTGTGAAAATAGTTAAGATCCAGTGATCCCCAGGCATGCACCTCCAGATGGTGGAGACGTCAGGCACCATCCTGGCACCCAGGCATCTTCACTTAGTCCTGGTGGCTGATAGCCATGTGCAAAATGCGCCTGGCGCCTGGCTAATTTCGAACACTTCTTGTCTCCCATAACACTGGAACTCATGGTTGTCAAATGAAGCTGAATGTTGGACGATTCGGCACAGAGCAAAGAAAGTCCTGCTTCACACAGCGCACAGTTAAACTGTGGCACTAAGTCCCACAGTAGGCAGCGATGCCTTCGAAAGAAGATCAGACCAATTCATGGAGGATAAGGCTGTCAATGGCTGGCCTCAAGCAGAGCCAGGGCTTTTTCGGCCATGGCCCCAATCTGGTGGAACACTCTGTCACAAGAGACTAGGGCCCTGCGGGACTTGACAACTTTCCACAGGGCCTTCAAGACAGAGCTGTTCCACCAGGCCTTTGGTCAAGGCGCAGTCTGACCCGCTCCTTCTGTAATCCTTATAGCACTCCAGCCCAATGGTTGCCATTAATTTGATTTTGAATTGATTTTAGAATGTATTTCAATTAATTGGTTATGATTTTATGTAAACTGTGTTATTTTTATTGTTGTTAGCCGCTCTGAGCCCGGCTTTGGCTGGGGAGGGCGGGATATAAATAAATAATAATTATTATTATTATTACTAACCACAATGACAGTGTTCCACCTCCACTGTTGGAGGCTGTAGGCCTCTGAAGACCTCTTTCTGGGAATTATAGGCAGGCAGAATGCTGTAAAGAAGGCTGATCGCCGAAGAATTGATGCTTTTGAATTCTGGTGCTGGAGGAGACTCTTGAGAGTCCCATGGACTGCAAGAAGATCAAAGCTCTCCATTCTTAAGGAAATCAGCCCTGGGTGCTCACTGGAAGGACAGATCGTGAAGCTGAGACTCCAAGACTTTGGCCACCTCATGAGAAGAGAAGACTCCCTGGAAAAGACCTTGATGCTGGGAAAGATGGAGGGCACAAGGAGAAGGGGACGACAGAGGACGAGATGGTTGGATGGTGTTCTTGAAGCTACCAGCATGAGCTTGACCAAACTGCGGGAGGCAGTGGAAGACAGGAGTGCCTGGCGTGCTCTGGTCCAGGGGGTCATGAAGAGTCGGACAGGACTAAACGACTAAACAACAACAACAAGAAGAATGCTGTTGCACTCAGGTCCTGTTTGCCGACTTGCCACCAGCATCTGACTGGCCACTGTGAGAACAGGATGCTGGACTAGATAGGCCTTTGGTCTGACCCAGCAGCAGGGATTGTCTCATGTTTTTATGCTCTCCCACCCATGTTACTGCTGTATGAACTTCAGCTTCCAAGGAAGATTGTGTTACTTTTGGCAGAATCTTGGTGCTCTCTGATAACCGACAGAACCCGCTGTTCTCTATGTGCAGCCAGAGAACTGGTAGGGTAGTACCGTCGGAATCAAATCTGTCCTCAAAAACGTATTATGCAAAAAATGGCAGGGGCTGCGTAGGGGCTTAATTGCGGAGCTGTGCGCATTATTCCCCAGTGGGATGTGTCTGCCTGTGACCTGTAGTTCTTGCCGGAGTGGTACATTGTCTCGATAAGTTGAACTCGCCTTGAAGCACAGACTTGCCAACAAGATTGAACAGCGCTGTATCGAAGCAATCAAGTGAAAATTGGCTGGGGTAGACATTGCCGGAGGACAGGACGTCTCACCATTGGAAACACGGGGCAGCCATCAAAAGTGACATACTGTCCAATATTCCAGCGACAGAAATAAGGACAATCGTGTGCACATGTAACATTCAGATTACCGCACCATTGATTTCTTCCTTAAAGCTGCACTAAACAACATGCAAGCTGTTAACACCAGTCCTCCTGCGACGTGTTGCGTTCCTGATTTCTTTTGCAAAAATCCTGCGGTGATCTAAAGCAAAAGGACAAGTTTGTGATTTTGGGAAAGAAATGCAAGAAAAGCCTGATTGTGCCCAGTGGGTTGTATTCAGCGTAGCTCTAAGAGGTATGTTCCATCGGTGCAACAATTTCTCCTTGTGCAATGGAACGTTCTTCCTAATATAAATGGATAGCTCAGTCCGTAGAGCATGAGAATCTTAATCTCAGGGTCGTGGTTTTGAGCCTCACGTTAGGTGAAAGATTCCTTCATTGCAGGGGGCTGGTCTAAATGACCCTTGGGGTCCCTTCCACTCTGTTGTTGTTTAGTCGTTTAGTCGTGTCCGACTCTTCGTGACCCCATGGACCAGAGCACGCCAGGCACTCCTGTCTTCCACTGCCTCCCGCAGTTGGGTCAAACTCATGCTGGTAGCTTCGAGAACACTGTCCATCCATCTCGTCCTCTGTCGTCCCCTTCTCCTTGTGCCCTCCATCTTTCCCAACATCAGGGTCTTTTCCAGGGAGTCCTCTTCTCATGAGGTGGCTAAAGTACTGGAGCCTCAGCTTCACGATCTGTCCTTCCAGTGAGCACTCAGGGCTGATTTCCTTAAGAATGGATGCGTTTGATCTTCTTGCAGTGCATGGGACTCTCAAGAGTCTCCTCCAGCACCAACTCCCTTCCACTCTACAATTCTCTAATTCTATGAATCTGCCCCCCTGGAGTTCTCCCAATCCTCCAGAGCAGATTTCTGGGTGGTGTGGAACCCTTTCAAGGAGAAGAGAGGGGGGAAGTCCTGTGGTGCTGGCATCCATCTTTGCCTGAGCACCAGTATTTAGCTGGTCCATTGATTCTAATGGGCTTACTCTGAGTAGAACTCAGTTGGACACAATCCATACTTAAGAATTCAGAACGAACCTCACTCGCAGGGTCATGCGTATTGGAGGTTATGCATGGACAAAGCCTTGGCGTTCACAGTTCTGCGCTGACATTCGTGTATGCAAGAATCGAGAGGATGGTGCTGATTAATTTGTTCAGCAGTGTCCATGCGCATGATGCTTGGCAGAGAATGAGAAGGCCACACCCTTCCCCCAAGGGGTTTACAATCTAGAAATAGGCATAGAGGAGACAGCAGATGAAGGAGATGGAAGTGGAGGTGGGATAAACAGGGGAATAAGATGTGATTGCTGTAGTTGCATGTACCTAGGCTTAGTTACTTTAAGATACATGGACAGGTGTTTGCCAGAGGTTTGATGGGAAAAGAAAAGTGAGCTTCCCATTGCTAATGTGGCTTTGAAACTTGAAGAATAACAATTGTAGAAACTTACATCCAGTAGGTTTTTTTTAAAAGGCATCCCCTAAAAGCATGGGTGTTACTAAGGGGTGTCTTGTGCCCCAGGTCACAAACTTCCTGCCCCTCCTTTTTAAACATTGTTTACAGGTAGGGATGTAAGAAAGCATTGTTTTGTCTCCTTCCCTGTATTCATCTCATGCAGCAGTGTCTCTGTTCCACGGCAGTTCATCTTCCGCCCCCAAATATGTTATCCGTCTTGCTGTCTGCAGTGGCAAAATTATATCCCTTACATAATTAACCACCTAAATCATGTAAATTGCATTGTCGTTATGTAATACCTTCCCATTCGTTTCAGTGCAAAGCAAATAATGCCATAGGTGGAGGGGGGGGAGAGGAAGACCCGTAATCAATCACTTATCATTTGAGGACAGAAAGCAATAACGGCAGCTCATACTGACCAGATGCGCTGGATTGACTTTGTTTCCAGACATGGGATGGATAATCAAACCCTGGCAATTTCCCATCCCGTTTCCATCAGAATTCCACCCAGAGTAGTTACAGGGCAGCTTTTCTGGAAGTTGGCCGTCATTTGCATCTATACATATAAATTAGCATATGGAGATTTTCTGTCCACCTTTTAAATATGTCCTCAAGGGGACAGTCTTCCAGCAGGGGTGGATACCAGAAATGCAGATCTTTCCCTGGTGAATTGGGACAGGTTTCATGGTTCGAAGGTTGGATCCAGGACTCGGGAGACCTGGGTTCAAATTTCCACTCAGCCATGAAGCTCACTGAGTGACCTTGGACCAGCCGCTGCCTCTCAACCTAACTTACCTGTGGAACCAAAGAAATGCCCCTCGCTCTGGTGTAGGGCAGTACAGTGGTACCTCGGGTTACATACACTTCAGGTTACAGACTCCGCGAACCCAGAAATATTACCTCAGGTTAAGAACTTTACCTCAGGATGAGAACAGAAATCGTGCTCCGGCGGCGTGGCAGCAGCAGGAGGCCCCATTAGCTAAAGTGGTGCTTCAGGTTAAGAACAGTTTCAGGTTAAGAACGGACCTCCGGAACGAATTAAGTACTTAACCTGAGGTACCACTGTACTGAGGTAGGTGGCCATTTGGTCTGGCTCAGAAAAAGTCAGGTCCCTGTGTTCTGGTACTTTGTCTGTCAATCCCATTATCATCTCCTCTGACTGGTGGCAGCTGTCTAGAGTCTTGGCCATTCCTTTATCTGCTAACTGTGCCTTTTTCTCAGGTGGCAATACCCGGGATCGAACCCAGGACTTCGGGCGTGCAGAGCACGCATTCTCTAGCCTTGGGTCACCGCCCCGTCCCCTAAGAGAGATGCGAGGTTTGAGAAGTGTGCGGTCTTTTGAGGAGAGAAGCGGCTGTTACCAGAGGGAGACATAGCGACTGCCTATAAATACCTGCCACAGACAACAGAGCGAGGAAGCGGGGGGCGGGGGGGGGATGATCGTTTAGTCAATGAGAAGCAGTTAAACACAGCAATTTTAGTCTGAGCTGGAGGAAGAAAGTAATAATAATGAATCAACGGAATGAATTATGCAGCAGAGTCCTGGGCTCGCCACCCTATTTATCCCAATTCATGGTATGGGATGAAGTGGGCTTGGGGAGGACGCCAGAATGTAATTGTCATTGTGCCCCGATCCAAACATCTAGGTGCAGCTGACTTGGGAATGCAATGTATAGGCCTGGTTGCTGCATCTCAGATAAGGATCCTTGTCAAGCAGGGCCAGATTTTTAAAATAAATGTACGTGATAAAATTATGCGTCTGGGTAGGCTTGCCCAAGTTTTTAAATAGGCATTGAAAGCAGTGCAACAAAGGCCTAGTGCCTATATAAATCTATATCTGCTTAATTAGCAAGTCTGCTCAGAATGGCTCAGTGAAAACTCAATGGCCAGAAAAGGCTAGTGGGCCATGGGAGGCGTAGATATAAAGTGGCCAGAGAGACCCAACTCATTGTTTGAATGGGCCGTTTCCTTGCTCATTTGTTGTTGTTGTTGTTGTTGTTTAGTTGTTTAGTCGTGTCCGACTCTTCGTGACCCCATGGACCAGAGCACGCCAGGCACTCCTGACTTCCACTGCCTCCCGCAGTTTGGTCAAACTCATGCTGATAGCTTCGAGAACACTGTCCAACCATCTCGTCCTCTGTCGTCCCCTTCTCCTTGTGCCCTCCATCTTTCCCAACATCAGGGTCTTTTCCAGGGAGTCTTCTCTTCTCATGAGGTGGCCAAAGTATTGGAGCCTCAGCTTCAGGATCTTTCCTTCCAGTGAGCACTCAGGGCTGATTTCCTTCAGAATGGATAGGTTTGATCTTCTTGCAGTCCATGGGACTCTCAAGAGTCTCCTCCAGCACCATAATTCAAAAGCATCAATTCTTTGGCGATCAGCCTTCTTTATGGTCCAGCTCTCACTTCCATACATCACTACTGGGAAAACCATAGCTTTAACTATACGGACCTTTGTTGGCAAGGTGATATCTCACTGCTTTTTAGGATACTGTCTAGGTTTGTCATTGCTTTTCTCCCAAGAAGCAGGCATCTTTCTAAATGTCCCTGGGACAGAAGAGCTCCCCATTCATATGACTGGTAGGAACCAATGAATTGAATGTGGCTGGGGTTGAGCATCGGCGCATCTGTTTGCTGACCCCAAAAGAAAACATAACCCAAATTGTGAAACAGGGGGGGGGAGGAGAACCAATATGGAGGGGCTGCAAACAGCCCATTGGGATGTGAGTGCGCTCTGTGGGCATGGAGAAGCTGTTGGAGGGAAGGAAATGGGGAAATGGGGAGGAGAGAATGGAATGGAGCTGGTGGAAGCATGACCGGGTGGGCTCCACACTGCAACATTTTTTTGCAGGGCTCCCGCTTGCACTGACTAATGCAGCTATGCTTCCACTCAGAGGGAGGCACAATGGGACTAACCTCAGATCCGGTCTTCACTCATATCAGGCTAGTCCCTCTTGAATTTTTAGGTGGCGAGCCTTGCAGGTTGGGGGGCGGGGAGCCGCCAAGGCAAAATCTGCAGGGGGAGGAGGCAGTGCTCTTTGCAGTAGGTGACATCATGAGGGCTGATGTATCTAGAGCAGGGAGATGTATGGCGCTTCTGCACTGTACCCTGAAAGGGGAATGGCTAGTGATGCCTTTTGGGAGGGGGAGGGGAGTTCCGCTCTGAAAAGTGCAAATTGTGCCCTGCTACTTCCAGACTATCCATATCCCCTCCCCTTATGCTGCTCTGAAGCAGCGTTTGCGCATGGATCCGACACAAAATGCATGCAGTTATGCAAGACTGGGGTGGGTGGGGGTGGAATGATAGAGAAAAGTTTTCCTCCTTCTCTAATAATTCTAGAACTCACAGACATCTAATGCATCTGTATGTTGAAAGAAAAGAAAGTACTTCTGCATGCAGCGCATAGTTAAAAACTATGACACTCGCTCCCGCAATATGTACCGATGGCCACAATTTGGATTTCAGCAGCATCTGGAGGGTCAAAAATCCACCACATCCGATATGCGTGCAGCAGATTAAAAAAAAAATAATCAGGAGGGAGAGAAGGTGATATACTATTTTAAGAGTATTTGCTGTGAATATTCTGTATTTGTACTTCATAATAATTACAGCAATGCTAGCCTGACACCCACACTTGTATATTTAAGTAGCTGTGCCTTTGGTATACATATCTAAAACCCCATTCAGTAGTTTCTATAACAACTGGGACCAGTTTTCTGTGTCCTCACTCACCTTTCAGCTTGAACCAGGCACGGATGTACAAAACCTACATGAGCATCTGAACTGCCGTGGTTCTGAACTCCGCTTCCCCAAATGTTATTTCATTAACTTGCATGTTAACATTGGCATTTGCAGAATTGTGATATTTCAGAGTTCATGGTTTCTGAGTGAAAGCTGGGAGGGAAAGAGAATAGCAGCCTGGGTTTTGGATGGATGCAACAGACTCGGCTCCTGCATCCCAGAAGGCTTGGGCTATTAGGAAGGCGTGATGGTTGACCAATGCCTTTCCCTTTCTGTCTTCCAGTGTGACCATGAGTGCGGGCTCTATTGAGCAGGAACCGACACGCAAGCTGGCTTGCTGTGGGGTCCCCCTCATCACGGAGGACATGCAGTCACTCGCCATCCGCACGCTGTCCGGCACGGACATCAACAAACACTATGACCTCATCCGCGAGCTGGGAAAAGGGACCTACGGCAAGGTGGACCTTGTTTCCCACAAGAGCACAGGTGAGCTCAGCAGTGCCCTCTGCTGGTAGAGTCCAAGCAAGAGAACACCCATGCCTTAGGTCAGGTGTGAGGGACCATTGTCCCTCCAGGTGTTGCTGATCTGCAGCTCCCATCAGGTTGGTCATTGACCAGGGATGATGGGGTTTGTAGCAACATCTGCAGGACCACACATTCCCCATACCTGCCTTATGTACTCCTGAGATACCTGGCTCCTGAAGCAATTACCTCTTCCACCTGTATCTTTCATTTAAAGCAGTGGTGGGACCAGAGTCAAATGTGAGCAGAGCAGTGAATCTAAACATTATCTTTGTACAGCTGTCTAGATCAGACTTCCTCAAACTTGGCCCTCCAGATGTTTTGAGACTGCAATTCCCATCATCCCTGACCATTGATCCTACTAGCTAGGGATCATGGGAATTGTAGTCCAAAAACATCTGGAGGGCTGAGTTTGAGGAAGCATGGTCTAGATTCTATGCACCCTCAATCCAATTCACCCTGTCCTCTCTCAGGGATTGACCATAACACATCCCACAACCTGTGGGGAACCTTCAGCTCCTCAAAAGCTCCTTTCCAGTTATCACGATTGCTCCATCAAGGCAGTAAACTCTGAAATTATTTTCTTCTGCTTTCGTAAGTCAAAGTGAGTGACATCCTGAGCATTCTCCGTCCTTCCTCCCACTTCTCCCTCCCCATTTACAGGCACCAAGATGGCGCTGAAGTTTGTCAACAAGAACAAGACGAAGCTGAAGAACTTCCTGAGGGAGTTCAGCATTACCAATACACTCTCCTCGAGCCCCTTTATCATCAAGGTCTTTGATGTGGTCTTCGAGACGGAGGACTGTTACGTGTTCGCCCAGGAATATGCACCTGGCGGAGACCTCTTTGACATCATTCCACCACAGGTAACTAGGCCTCAGTTCCACTGGCTTTTTGGCTGTTTGGGTCCCTCAGAACCCACACATCTAAAGCGCTATGATGCCTCGTTAAACAGGCATGGCTTCCCTCTAAGAATTCTGGGAGCTGTAGTTTGTTAAAGGAGTTGAGCATTAAGAGAGCTTTATTCCGCTCCCAGACCTGCAATTCTCAGAGTGGTTTAACAATCAATCCCAGGAATTGCCTGAACCCTTATATCCTGACTTGAGCACTGAGATCAGCTTCAGGAGAATCGTTGCTCATTCCCCGAGTTGACAAGGCTCACTTTGATAACAACAGGAAATGGAGCCTTTAGAGTCGGTTGAGTGTTCTTGGGAGGCCATGTTTATTCCTGGCGTTTCCCGCTGCCCTTTCCTAGCTGATGGTATCTCTCTCTTTCTACCTGCAGGTGGGGCTTCCTGAGGACATGGTGAAGCGCTGTGTGCAGCAGCTTGGCCTGGCCTTAGATTACATGCACAGCAAAAACTTAGTCCACCGGGACATCAAGCCGGAAAACGTCCTCCTCTTCGACCGCGACTGCCGGCGTGTCAAGCTGGCCGACTTCGGCATGACGCGCAAAGTGGGGTGCCGGGTGAAGCGCATCAGCGGAACCATCCCGTACACGGCGCCCGAGGTGTGCCAGGCCGGCCGGGCCGAGGGCTTCACCGTGGACACCAGCATTGACGTGTGGGCTTTCGGGGTGCTCATCTTCTGCGTGCTGACGGGCAACTTCCCCTGGGAGGCAGCCTCGGCCTCGGACACCTTCTTTGAGGAGTTTGTGAGGTGGCAAAAGGGGCGCCTGGCGGGGCTGCCCTCCCAGTGGCGCCGCTTCACGGACAACGCGCTGCGGATGTTCCAGCGCTTGCTGGCCCTGGACCCGGAGAAGCGCTGCCCTGTGAAGGAGGTCTTCTTCTTCATCAAGTACGACCTGATGTCGGAGGTGCGGCGCCGGCCCTCCTACCGCTCCCGCAAGCACACCGGAGACAAGCTCTCCACCGGCCCTCACCGCCACGAGACGCCCAGCTCTTGCACCCCGACCCCCCTCAAGAGGACCATCCTGACAGAAGGCAGCGTCTCCCGGCTGTCTGCCTCAGAGTCTGGCCTCCCTTCCCCCGGGGCGGGAAGCAGGACTGATGGGCGGCAGGACAAAGGCAAAGGCCAGATGGTCCTGGCCACAGCCATCGAGATCTGCGTCTGACGAGGGCGTGGCAGGCCCCTCGGTGCCTCACGGCCTGCAGTTAAGATGTCAGCACCGCAATGCCCTCTCCTGCTCTGGGACAGGCTGCGTGCGAACGGAATCCATTTTGGGGACCGGGATCCATGTCTTTTGAAGCAAAAAAACAACAACGAAAAACAGGGGTGGTGGGGGAAGAGGATAGAAAATGTGGCTTTCCGTTTTCCTCAGTAATCCTAAGGATGTCCATGGTTGTCTGAGGCCACAGGAGAAGAAAGGCCTTCTCTCCTCATTCACTTGAAGACTGGGAGCTGAGGGCTGGATTAAGGGACTGCTGAGTCAGTGGCAGGCGAAGACGGAGCCCATAGCGCCTCAAGGATGAACATCTGAGGGAATCGGGACTTTGTCTCTGAAGGGAGGGGAGGGAAACCCAGTTGGCCGGTGGCTTTCTCTTTTTGCCCATCAGGAGTAGCTTTCAGATGGTTTCCGAACGGAGGTCCTTGCGATGAAAATAATAATAATAGATTAGGTTGGGGGTTGGGGGCAGAAGAGCCCCATTGATTTGGCAAGCGGTTTCTTTCTGGGCCTGCTGGGATAGAGTTGGTGGTAAGCAAAGAGGCTGGGGCTGGTTATTTAAGTCATCTGGAGCCTCTTTGCTGGGCACCAACTGGCTTACAGCGCCCCTACGCCTGGTTGCCAGGGGGTGAAGTCAGAACAGACTCCAGAAAAAGAGGCTGGTGAGCTCAGTGTGCTGGGGGAGGGCTACCTGTTGAATTGGCACTAGTACTGGATCCAGCTTCCAATTCCAATGGCAAGGGGGGAACAGGGATCCCAGCTGAGACCGACACGTAGCACAGCTAATATATCACTTCCTGAGGAAGTGGCAGGGAGAGTCGTTCTTATTTCTGACTGGCGCTAACCCCCCCAGGTGTGAGCAAAGTGCAGAGTCAGGGCAATCCGGAGACCACAGAGATATCACAGTGATGCCATTGGTGCCACTGATGTAGCAAGTGTTTCCTGTGTCAACGTGTGTGTGTGGCTGTATGTAAATGTGTCTCTACAGTCTGGATGTTCGGGTCAGTCGTTCACTGTTGGCCACGTGGCCATCGCCCCTGAGGAAAAGGCTTGGGTGCTTGGGCCGAATGATGGGGAGGACAAAGGGGAAGCCATTTTGTGTGAGGCCACTGCCCGCCTGTGGTCGCAACCAGGCATGCGCACTGCAAGAGGTGCGTGTGTGAGGGGAAGGGCGTTCTGTGTGGGAGCACAAGCTTCTTCCTGCAGTGCACTGGGAGTTCACAGCTCAGACAGGGCTCTCTAGTTCAAGGGTGGGCAATCTTTTTCCTTGTCAAGAACTGCATTCCTTCTATTGAGGTGGGGGGGACACACACCTTGAAAGTGGATGGAACAGGAGTCGAAATCTGGCAAGGCCAGGCCAAAGGTGAATATGGCTACCCCATCTTTCTCTCTTTCTACCATCCCCTTTTCTCTCTCTTTCTGTTGCTCCCTGTCTTTCTTTCTTCAGTCACCCCCTTTTCTCTCTCTCTCTCTGCCACCTTTTCTTTCTGCGGCCCTCTTTTCTCTATTTTTACTACCCTCTTCATCTCTTTCTTCTGCCCCCTTTGC
Organism: Podarcis tiliguerta; assembly: GCF_965153285.1. NCBI lineage: Eukaryota > Metazoa > Chordata > Lepidosauria > Squamata > Lacertidae > Podarcis > Podarcis tiliguerta. The sequence goes on from NC_139547.1 coordinate 35,671,442, forward strand.
TCTCTCATTTCCTCTCTCTTTCCGTCATCATCTTACACCTCCACCCTTCACCCATGTGAAATTAGGCCAAGATTCCCATGTGGCCCCAAGGCCACAACTTGCCCACCCCTGGCCTTGTTGAACACCAGTCCAATATGGAGCAATTGGGCAGAAAGTTTCAGGGTATGTAGGGTATACCCCTAGGGAATTGTAAGACTGGGTGGCTTCATAAGAATGTATTGAGCATCAAAGAAGCTCTCGAACTGAGGCCTGCTAAACTCTTTCATGGTTTTCTAACTGGCCTAGCTTTTATATAAAGAGAAGAATCCTCTATAAAACCTGAGTTGGAGCAACGGCTTAGGATTCTAGTATGCTGGAAAACATGGACATCTAAACATTACAGGAGCCAGGACTAGAGCCCATCCGAGAGGGAGCAATGCCCTGTGCCTAATGGAGACCCTCAGATGACACCAAGGGCTGCCAGTTCATACTGCCCATCTCTCTGGGCTGACTTTATAATCAGGATTCTGGTACAGATATATTCTTTGGGACAGGGTAGGGTGTGGGGAAGAAAAGTAGGGAGGGCGTTTTTTTGGGGGGGGGGGTGTCATCGCAGTATGACTGAAGTGTAGACTGTGCTAAAACAACATTGCCCATGGCAAAATGTCCCCATAACCCATTGGCTGCAGTTGGGTGGGGGAATGAAGTTGAGAATGAAGACCAAAGGCCGTGCCTGTGCGTTGTGGCAAGCCATAGGGGAATGGATCTGCTTTCAATTCAACTAGGGCTTAGGAGGCAAACGGCGAGGATTTTCGACCTTTCCACAACGGGGCTCCTAGCGACGAGACGCCCTCCTTTCACCAAGGGCTTAGACCAACACTGACCTCCCTTTGCTGTCGACTTGAACCCCTTGAGCTGTGGGGAGGCCTTGCTCCCGGGAGTCACGGTAGTCACCCCTTGGTGCTGTTCCTTTGGGGAGGGTCAACTCTGTAGAGGAAGGCAGGCCTTTTGCAGTGTCTCTCTGATAAAGCCAAGTCTGTTGTTGCATCTCCTTCCTTTGTCCCCATCCGCTTGCCTCGCCTCCCATTTCCCAACCTAGGTGAGAATGGCCCTGGGCAGAGCAGCTCAGCTCAGCCCTTCGCTTCCTGTGGGGTCGTACACACTCATCTCTCCTCCGAGCCAGACTGCGGGCCTGCCGGGTGTGTCTTGTGTGTGTCTCAACCTCCCCAGGGTTCCATCCTTTCCACACAAAGGGCTAAAACGCTATTTCCGAAGCAACAAGCAGTTTACAAAATCTCAAAAGTGGCTGCCCGCCACCACTTCCCCACCCCTTCCCAACTCGAGGGGGCACTGCCCAGCAGCTGGTATTTAACCAGATTGTGTGTGTGTGTGTGTGCGCGCGTGTGCATTTGTGTGTGAAAAAGGCAAGGGTGCACTTTCTGTGTCATCAGTGCCGGCTGGCGACTCCCGTTCGTCCCACAACCCCAGTTGTCTGTAAGCTCCGGATAACACAGCAGCCTGAGGTGACCAAGCGCAACCTTACCGTGGCTCCATCCTCTTAGCCCAGACCCTGACCAGGGTTGTGGGAGGGTGGAAGAGCATGTATGTGAGAGACACCACTTTAACTGCCTTTACCGCTGCCTCCTTTCAGGCAAGCTCTGCGTGTTGGGGGTGCACCAGGCGTTTCCTGACCTCCTTCGGTGTGACCTGGCACACCCCGCCACTCCTCTCTTCGCCAATTCGTAGTCCCCGCTTGTTAATCCGTATGTCTTGACTTCCCGAGTGGGCGCAGCTGTTTCCCCTCCCTTTCTCCTTGGCGTCACTGCCGCCATCTTGTCTCTGTGTGGGGTGGCAGCCGAGGCTAGACTTTTTTTAGAAATAGGCATTGCACAGAATTTTTAGATATTAGCTGCAACGTCTCCTTTTTGCCTTAGGTTCCAATTGTCCTTGATCTTTTGTGCAATAATGTAGATAAGGATTAAGAACACCATATAGACCTTGTTTTGGTTTATTTTTATTTTTCGAATTGTTTTGAGGGGGGGAATTGAGGGGGAAGGTTGGGGGTGTTGGGAATGGGGTCCATTGGGCGCGCGCGAGTGTGACATGTTTTCCATTATCCTTGTTCTTGGTCTTTGTTTTCCCTTCTGTTGCCCGTCCACTTTTAGACTTGTTCCCCTCACCATATAAGAGGTTTCCCCCTCCCCGTATCAAACATGCATTACCTCAGTTTCTGTCACAATTGAGAAGGAAAGCTTTCTTTCTTTTAATTTAAAACAAAAACGAAAACATTACAATGGTAATAATTTTTTGGAAAGCAAACAAAAAAAAAAGCCTCATGTGGAAGATGGGTGTGTTATGGAAAATACTATGTTTTTTTATTTTTTAAAAGAAGAAAACACATTTAAGATAATGGTAATTTCCTGTTGTAGCATTGAGGCAGTGAAACTTCCCCAAATGTGTGATTCTGATGAGGCTCCTTCAGTTCTGGAGAAAAGGCTTTTCCCCCAAAAGGAAGATACCAAAATCATATGGGGGAGCGGCATTTAGCATTTGGTTGTTGCTCTTCATAAGAAAAGGGACCATATTCCAGAGAGCTGTTGGATTGGTTCCTACATTGCTTTAAGCTATAGTCAAGCTTTGCTATGGTTGAAAGGCGACTGTACAGCCACTTCTTGCTGCTGCTGGGAAAGGGAAGAAATTTGATCAGTTTGCATTTAGACGTGAACTTGCTTACTTCGGTTTCTGAAATAATGCGTAAACGGAAACACAGCCGTTCTTCAGAATTCACACCTCTCCCAATTGTGCACTGTTGTTCTCCAGCCAAGTAATGTGTGTGGGAAATGCACATAGCAGGCCAATATAAATGCATGTACTAGTGTAAAGAACATGCAAAAATGCATTACTGTACGATGCCGATTTATGCCAGGGTTCAGTTCCAAGGGTACAACCAACCCATAGCTGGAGGGAGAGAGAGATAACCAAGTATGAGGCAGCCTAGAAGCTCTTTTTGTGCCAAGAAACCCCAAGCAGATCTGGCCTCCCAAAAGGTTTTAAGCTCTCTGTCTTGTTAGAGAGGCAAGAGATGCTCAGCACGACTACAGGTGTGCTTGTGCGAGATCTCGCAGGAGCTGGGATGGCCTCACGAGAGCATCCCAGAGTTGATGTACTGAGCTGCCCTCCAAGCAAGGAGGAGAGCTTTAAAGCTCTTCCCATGCATAGCAACCCCAAGCGGACTCCATGCAAAAAGAGCTTTTAAGTTATCCCCATTGCTTGGATTTAACTCGTGCAGTTTCAACCAGCCTGCCTTCATAGAACTGTAGAATTCTATGGAAGAGTTGGAAGAGACCCCGAGTGTCATTTAGTTCAACCTTCTGTAATTCAGGAATCGACCACATAGGGTTGAAATCGCACATGAGTTAGATGCTAGTAAGATGTGATTGTACTGTATAGTAAGCAAAATTGATTTGCAATAAAATAAAACAAAATGCATATCTTAGGCAGAATAGCACACAAAAAACGTATGTGAGAAGAAATCCGCACTAAAGTGCCAGTGAATTTTGACGAAGGCTTGGAAAATTAATAAATTGCAAATGGATGCGGAAAACTGAACTTAAGACTGGGAAAAGGAGATAGCAAAAGAGAAACCAAAACTGACTGATTTCCCCATCCCGATCTGCCGCCACCCTACACAGAGCTAAGCCATGGTTTGGCTTAACTGTACATCCGAACTGAGGATCATGGTTTGTTTTGCTCAGTCAGACCACGAGGGGTAAGCCAAGAGCAAACTTTGGTTACGGTTCATGGCTTTTTTGGACAAAGACCAAGGTTCAGAAATAACGCTAAGCAAAAACCATGGCTTAGGTCCAGCTGAGATGGCAGGAGCTAATGGTAGGGCCGGCCCAGCCTCTTTAATGTGCCCCATCTGCTTCCCACAATGCCACTCTTAACCATGCCCAGGCTCCACCCCTTCACCTTGCCTCACGGCCAGCCCTCCTCTGGGATGGGGTGATGAGAGCCCTTTTCAAGGACTATTCTGTTGTTTGGAAAAACCACACCTTTGGGGAAGCTTCACTGCCTTACGTGGTTGTGTTTGTGACTTAGCATTGTGAACTGGTCGGATGTGTAAGCGCCGTTCTTATAGTGTACTCCTGCAAAGGAGAGGGAAGGGGTGTTGCCAAGCCACCATCAAGGTTATGTGCCAACGTGGGGCGTACATATTCTTTCTCTCTCACACACACAAACCCCGGATAGGCAACTTCTTCCACTCCTTCCCGGAGGAGAAAGAGAAAAGATTTAAAAATGGAGCAAAGAAACATTCACCATCACACACACACGCAACAGCGCGGAACAAACGTTTGTAAATATTCTGGAATTCTCTTGACTTGTGAAAAGGAGGTTTTTAAATGTTATTTAATTAATTCTATATTGCGGACAATTGCTATAAAATAAAAAGGGGGTAAAAACATGGACCTGTCTATCTTCGTGCATGCAAGACTGGGGAAATATGGTGGCATGGGGGAGAAGAATTGGGCTGTTCTGTCCCCCAGCACTAATGCTAATGTGAATTGCTGTAGTTCAGTGACAGGGCATCTGCCATGCATACAGGGTCCCAAATTCAATCCCTGGCATCTCCAGGTAGGGCTGGGGAAAAGCCTCCTCTGAAACCCAGGGTTGCTGCTGCCGGTCAGTGTAGACAATACTGAGTTAGATGGATCTATGGTCTGGCTCCCTATGTTGGGAATGTCCTCTTTACTCACCCAGAGCACCTGTTGAAGAGTAACAGATGCAACAGCTTTGTTCAGGCAATTCAGTTGCAAACACATACTTAGGTCTAGCTTCAAAGGTAGTCTGAGCTTGGAGCTCGGATATCCAGATGTTCTCACATTGCTGGCAGAGTGGAAAGAGGAAGAGGGTGTGGCCAGGCAGGCAGGAGAATACATAGTTATGCCCATCTCCTGTCAGGGCACAGTGGGAGTATCTCTCACATATTTAGCAACTTTACAGGAAAACACTGTGAGCTTCAGCTCCTATCATGCGCCTATCTAACAAAACATGAATTGTTAGTTAGACTGCACTTTAAATGGGGTTGCCATATATCCAGCCATATTGGAAGTCTAGATTTTGCCGAATTTTCTCAAAAATAGCTCAAAGGCAGCAATTATTTTTTGAGATTTTGCAAAGAAAGCTCAACAACTTTGTGCAAAAGTGTCTGGATTTTCACTTTTTGACACATTCTGCTAGGTCATAGTTGTGACTCCCTGCGGTGTCCCCTAAGTGCGGCAGAACCAGTTGTGCTGCCCTAAATCCGCCTCTGGTTTAACTATCTCCCTCTCCCTAGGGATTCTGGGAGGGGAATAAGGGTCACCTATAAACTCTCAGCAACCTTCACAAACTACAGCTCCCAGAATCCTTTGGGGGGGGGCACACTGCGACTGTTAAAAGTGGCATCACAGGTATGTATGGTGTGAATATGGCCCAGGTCTGAAGCAAGTTCCCTGTCTACCGTTTTCAGCCTGATGGTTACACAGCTGGAAGGAGAAGGCTGTTTTCCAGGTCAAAGGATGTTGGCTTCCAAGGAGCTTTGAGCATGCCTGGGGGTGTGGTGATGGGGGACTCCATTCTAGCATGAAGTGCTGCCCACGGCCTGCACAGAGAGAGGGCTTTGATGTGCACTCTGTAAAGGCTGGATCCCGGGAGACTCAGCAACACAGACCCAGCAGGGGAGGGTGTGTGCCAGGCTTCCGACACGGCTCCTCATGAATATGCATGCCGTGTTTTCCTTGATCCATGCCTGGCCCTGCGACAGCTGAGCCAATTCTGCCGGGAGCATCGGGAGCTGCCAGAGGCCTCAGGCGACACTGCAGGCAAACATAGAGCGGAGACACAGCAAGACCGCCAGCCTGAACCAACACGGGAGACCGGGAGATGGGCTCACTGGAGCAATTGTGGATCAGTGTTAAGGGGAGAGACTGCATGAATTCAGGGCCCAAGCATGGTGGGAGGCATAGCCGTCAACGTTTCCCTTTTTTAAAGGGAATCCAAATAGGATTCTTTGCAAGAAAAGAGAAAAGTTGACAGCTATGATGGGAGGGGCAGTTCAAACTTGCAACATTGGCCTCCTCTCACATTTCCAAATCTCGTTCCATACACGCGATCTTATCCTGGTTTGAATGTTACGCAAACCCTGCAGAAGGGGAAAGGGAGAAGCAAGCTCTCCCTGATCCCCATTTGATTCAAGGATTAGGCCAAAAGGATCTTAATGAATGGCAGGTAATAATGCTGGGTGCCCTCTGATCAAGAAGATGGAGAGGGAGGTGAGAGAGAGGGGGGAGAGAACAGCTTAGGATCAATATGAATTGGAAAAGAGCTTTGGAAGGGGCAGCTCAGCTCCCCTGCATTTAGGGAGCAAACTGGATCTTTACAGGTCAAAACCGGCACTTTGAATTGGGCCCAGAAACTGATTGGCAGCTTTGGATTGGTGTAATATGCTCAAATTGTCTGGCCTCAGTGAGCAACCTAGCCACCAAATTCTACACCAGCTGAAGTTTCTGGACCAGCGCTACAAATAACCCGTTGCAGTAATCTGACCTAGAGGTTACCAGAGCATAGATGACAGAAGTTAAGTCATCCTTGTCCAAATAGGAGTGCAGCTGGGTCACCAGCCAAACCTGATGGAAGGCACTCTACGCCAATGAGGCCACCTGAGCCTCAATTGACAACAAAGGATGCAGAAGTCCCCCCCCCCCAAGCTGCGTACCCACTCCTTCAGAGGGAGGGCAACCCCATCAAGAGCAGGCAACTGCCCATCCACCTGATCTAGGGAACCACCCACTAACGGTGTCTCAGTATTATCTGGATTGAGCTTCAGTTTATTGGCTCCCATCCAGTCTGTTACGGAGGCAAGACACTGGTCCAGCACTTCCACTGCCTCGCATGTTACTGACAATGGACTCCAAAACTCCACATAACCCCACTCAGTGCTTTCATGTTAAGCAGCATAGTGGATAAAATCAGACCCTGAGGAGGAGGAGGAAGAAGAAGAGTTTGGATTTGATATCCCACCTTTCACTTCCTTTAAGGAGTCTCAAAGCGGCTAACATTCTCCTTTCCCTTCCTCCCCCACAACAAACACTCTGTGAGGTGAGTGGGGCTGAGAGACTTCAAAGAAGTGTGACTGGCCCAAGGTCACCCAGCAGCTGCATGTGGAGGAGCGGAGACGCGAACCCGGTTCCCCAGATTACGTGACTACCGCTCTCAACCACTACACCACACTGGGGGAGCCCACACCGAAGGCACCATGGGGCTGAAGAGCATTCCCCAAGCATCATCATCTGGATATGTCCATCCAGGTAGGATGGCACCAGGTGGGCAGCTCACTAAGAACTTGGCAGAAGGATTTCCCAAACCTGGGACCAACCCTTACCAGGATATCCCTTGATCACGATTCAGCCTTTTAGGCACTATGCTACATTCGTTCCCCTCCAAGGTTTCTCTCATAAGAACAGGAATTCCTAGGTGTGTTGTGGGAAAATCTCTTCCCAGTGTCATCCTTTTATATGGCTGAATCTGACAGTCTCTCTCTCTCTCTCTCTCTCTCACTCACTCTCTCACACACACACACACACATCAGGGTCAAGAGATGGACACAGAATGCATTCCAGCCACGTCGCCAGGCTAATTTCAATTTCCTTTTTTTTTTTTTTTAAATAATATTTTATTGAGTTTTACAACAGAAACTTGAAACAACATTAAACAAACAACCTCAGAAAAACAACATAAAGAAAAAGAAAAGGAAAAAACAGAAAAGATAAGTGTTACAACACACAAACACAAAACAACAAAATACAACATAGAAAATAAAACATATTAAAAACAATTTTTGTCTCCTTGTATTCTTTACATTAACTTATTTCTCCGACTTCCCCAGACCTTCCTTCTCTGTATTCCAAATCATATATTCTGTCTGCAAATTCTTGTCCTCTATCGTACTTTGATTTTCTAATACTCTTAAAGACTAATAGATAATTGCATTTCCTTAGTCTGACAAAATATTAAATCTTTCTCTGATCACTTTTTCCCAAATACCCATTCATCCTCAATCCGATGTCATCAAATGTTCATTATCTTATAATGTTTCTGTAAATAATCCTTGAATTTCCTCCAATCTTCCTTCACCGTCTCTTCTCCCTGGTCTCTGATTCTGCCGGTCATTTCTGCCAATTCCATATAGTCAATAACTTTCATCTGCCATTCTTCCAGTGTGGGTAGCTGTTGAGTCTTCCAATACTGTGCGATGAGTATCCTTGCTGCTGCTGTAGCATACATGAAAAATGTCCTATCCTTCTTATGCACCTGTGGGCTAACCATACCCAGGAGAAAGGCCTCTGGTTTCTTCAAGAATGTGTATTTAAAAACTTTTTTCAACTCATTATAAATCATCTCCCAGAATGCCTTTATCCTTGGGCATGTCCACCAAAGGTGAAAGAATGTACCTTCAACCTCTTGACATTTCCAACACTTATTGTCAGGTAAGTGGTAGATTTTTGCAAGCTTGACTGGTGTCATGTACCACCTGTATATCATTTTCATAATATTCTCTCTTAAGGCATTAGATGCTGTAAATTTCATACCAGTGGTCCATAACTTTTCCCAGTCAGCAAACATTATGTTATGACCCAAATCTTGGGCCCACTTAACCATCACTGATTTCACTTCCTCATCTTGTGTATTCCATTTCAACAGCAAGTTATACATTCTTGACAGAATCTTAGTTTTGGGTTCTAACAATTCTGTTTCCAATTTTGATTTTTCCACCTGGAAGCCAATTTTTCTATCCATTTTGAAAGCCTCCATTATTTGGTGATAATGAAGCCAATCTCGAACTTTACTTTTTAATTTGTCGTAACTCTGTAATTTCACTCGATCACCATCTTGCTCTAAAATCTCCCAATATTTTGGCCAATTGGCCTCCATATTGAGTTTTTTTAGTGCTTTTGCTTCCATTGGGGACAACCACCTTGGAGTCTTATTTTCAAGCAAGTCTTTATACCTCATCCAAACTTTAAACAATGCATTTCTGACAATGTGAATTTTAAACATTTTATGCACTTTAACCTTGTCATACCATAAGTATGCATGCCAACCAAAAGCATTATTAAATCCTTCTAAGTCCAACATGTCAGTGTTTTCAAGAAGTAGCCATTCTTTTAGCCAGCAAAAAGCTGCTGCTTCATAATAAAGTTTCAAATCTGGCAGGGCAAAGCCCCCTCTTTCCTTAACATCAGTTAATATTTTAAATTTTATCCTTGGCTTTTTGCCCTGCCAGACAAATCTAGATATATCCTTTTGCCACTTCCTGAAACAGTCAGTTTTGTCTATAATTTGCAACGTCTGGAATAGAAACAACATTCTTGGCAGTACATTCATCTTTATCGCGGCAATACGACCCATTAACGAGAGTTTCAAATTAGACCATATTTCTAGATCTTTCTTTATCTCCGACCAACATTTATCATAGTTATCTTTATATAAGTTCCCATTTTTAGCAGACATGATAATTCCCAAATACTTCACTTTTTTCACTACTGTCAATCCTGTCTCATTCTGAAACCTTTCTTTCTCAATTTCTGTTAAGTTCTTTGTCAAAACCTTGGTTTTAACTTTGTTTAATTTAAACCCTGCCAATCGACCAAACTCTTGAATCAATTCTAAGACTCTTTTTACACTGGATTCTGGCTCCTGCAGTGTCAAAACTAAATCGTCTGCAAATGCTCTTAATTTATATTGTTTAGATCCGACCTGTATCCCTCTGATCAGTTGGTCCTTTCTAATCATATTCAGCAGCACCTCCAGGACTGATATAAAAAGTAAAGGGGAAATTGGGCACCCTTGTCTTGTACCTTTCTCTATTCTGAACTCCTCAGTTATTACATTATTTACAATTAATTTAGCTTTTTGTTCAGAATAGATTGCACTTATACCATTCTCAAATTCTTGGCCTACTCCCATACCTTGGAGATTCTTCTTCAAAAAGCTCCAAGAAATATTGTCGAAGGCCTTCTCCGCATCCACAAATATCAAAACTGCTTTTGTATTTATTTTTTCCTCCAAAAATTCCAATATATCAATTATATTCCTCACATTGTCAGATAGATGTCTTCCTGGGAGAAAACCTGCTTGATCTTTATGAATCTCCTTTATTAATACTTTCTTAAATCTTCTAGCCAAAATGTCTGCAAAGATTTTGTAATCCACATTCAATAGCGATATTGGGCGGTAGTTTTTGAGTTGATGTTTTTCAGTCTCTATCTTCGGTATAAGCGTGACAAAAGCTTCCTTCCACGTTTCTGGTGCTTTTTTCCCCTGAAGTATTTCATTACAGACATCTTTCAACGGCTGAATTAACCAGTCCTTCAATACTTTGTAGTATTTAGCAGTCAGTCCATCCGGTCCTGGGGACTTGCCTAGTTGCATATTCTGAATGGCACTCTGAATTTCTTGATCTGTTATCCTATCACTCAGATTCAATCTGCTTTCTTGAGATATTTTCGATAGCCCATTCTCTTTCAAAAATTCCTCTATATCTGCTTCATTCTGGGGTTGCTGAAAGTAAAGCTGTTTGAAGTATTTTTGAAAGGCAGTCCTTATTTCCACTGGGTTCTGTATATTTCTTCCTTCCACTTCCAAATTTGTTATCGTGTTCTGTTTTTGTCTCTTCTTTATTTGCCATGCCAATAACTTTCCACATTTGTTTGCTGACTCAAATGTCCGTTGTCTCATTTGCCTTATTTTCCATTCAATTTCTTGATTAATCATTTGCATATATTCAACTTGATATAACTTAATTTCTCTTAAAATTTCCTGTGATTTTGGTTTTACTCTTAGTCTCTTTTCTCCCTCATTGATTTTCTCAAGGATCTTTTCTCTTTTTTCCTTTTGTAGTCTCTTCTTGACCGTGTTCTGTTGAATCAGAAACCCCCTCATAACAGCTTTACTTGCGTCCCATACCGTTCTTTTCTCCACCGTAGTGTTTAAATTTATCTCAAAATAGTCCTTCAAGGTTTTCTGGGCCTTCTTAGTTATTTCCTCGTCTCTAAACAGAGCGTCATTCATCCTCCATCTAAAGGAACCAGTTGGTATTAAGTTCATTACCATCTTAACAGCATTATGGTCGGAACAAGTCTTTGGGCAGATTACCGCTTTTTTTGTCTTCGGTGCCAGTCCTCTCGTGATCCATATCTGGTCGATTCTTGTCCAGGTCATTTTGGCTTCAGAGAAGAAAGTACCCTCTTTTCCTAGAGGGTTTTTGGTTCTCCAAATGTCCACCAAATCCAGGTTATCAGTCAATTCAAAAAAGGTTTTTGGTAGTCTCCCATCTTTGGTGACTACCTGTCGTTGTGCCTTGTCCATATTTGTCGAAACTACTCCATTCATGTCACCCATCAACATCACATTGTATTCCAAATAATCCATCAATGTCTCATGCAACTTCTTGAAAAACTCGGATTTTCCATCATTAGGTGCGTACACACCTACTATCAGATATTTTTGTCCATGGTATTGGATTTCAATTGCCAAATATCTCCCTTGTTCATCTTTGAACATAAACTTTGGTGAGAGGCTCTCTTTAGCATATATTACAACCCCTCTTTTTTTTACTTTATCAGATGAGATAAATTCTTGGCCCAATCTTTTATTAATTAAAATTTTCCTATGGAGCCTTGTCACATGTGTTTCTTGTAAGCAAATTAAGTCCAATTGTTCCTTTTTTAAAATATGAAAGATCGATTTCCTCCGTCGAATCGAGTTAAGACCATTGCAGTTCCAACTTAAAATTTGCAGAGACATGGTGAATTTATTCTATTATGTTCCTCCAGTTGCTCCCAATGTCACTTCCTTTAAGGAGTCTCAAAGCGGCTAACATTCTCCTTTCCCTTCCTCCCCCACAACAAACACTCTGTGAGGTGAGTGGGGCTGAGAGACTTCAAAGAAGTGTGACTGGCCCAAGGTCACCCAGCAGCTGCATGTGGAGGAGCGGAGACGCGAACCCGGTTCCCCAGATTACGTGACTACCGCTCTCAACCACTACACCACACTGGGGGAGCCCACACCGAAGGCACCATGGGGCTGAAGAGCATTCCCCAAGCATCATCATCTGGATATGCCCATCCAGGTAGGATGGCACCAGGTGGGCAGCTCACTAAGAACTTGGCAGAAGGATTTCCCAAACCTGGGACCAACCCTTACCAGGATATCCCTTGATCACGATTCAGCCTTTTAGGCACTATGCTACATTCGTTCCCCTCCAAGGTTTCTCTCATAAGAACAGGAATTCCTAGGTGTGTTGTGGGAAAATCTCTTCCCAGTGTCATCCTTTTATATGGCTGAATCTGACAGTCTCTCTCTCTCTCTCTCTCTCTCTCTCTCACTCACTCTCACACACACACACACACACATCAGGGTCAAGAGATGGACACAGAATGCATTCCAGCCACGTCGCCAGGCTAATTTCAATTTCCTAGTAATTATGCAAATGAGCCTGGATTTAATTAAGGGCAGATTTCATTAAAGCCTTATTGGGAGGCTGGAGGAGCTAAAGGAGAAGGCAAGAAAGAGCGAGGGACGCTGCTCAGCCCAGGGAGGAGGACCGGCAGCAGGTGCACAGAGCCCAATTAGAGCTCCACTTTAAAATCCACAGAGGTAGAGGAAATCTCTTCCGAAGCCTAGCCAAGGCAGCAGGCAACGCGCGGGGCTGGCTTCCGATGAGAGCCTTAGATGCGCCTCTTTTGCCTCTCGCCCCTTTCAGGTGGCCTTTGTTCTCTCTCGCCCGCCCGCCACACACCCGCTGCTCTTCATTTATTCCTCTGACCTCATCTATTTCGGGGCTCCGAGTCTCTGATCCCATCTCGCTGCTCTTGCCTTCCTCTCGCCCTGCGCAGCTCTGGCTGGGAGCGATAACAGCACCGCTTTCATGCGGCAGAATCAATGGGCCTCTGTCTTCCGGTCACGGTCGCATCTGCAGAGAGGCAACCTTTTGCCACGGCCTGCTGGTCATTTCATCATCTCCGACATCCATCAGCTTCTCCAAACCATGCAGGAGCCACTGCGGGGATTTGCTCTGCTCAAAGGGAGGCAACTTTTGTTGGAGTCAGAAACTCAGTTTTGGATTTCTATACAACAGGGGGGGGGGGAGTACCTAATCTGTCCAGGACAGATCCTTATCTCCCCTATTACTTGAGGCTGGCGCTGCCCACCCGTCACAAACCTGATTTTTTAAATTAAAAAGTATTTAGAAAAGCAAGAACATGCACTTCGATAACACATAGGAACAGCAACCTAAGAAAAGCAACGGAACTAAATGTCAACTAAAATTAGACAAGTACAAATTTGGGTTGTTTCATTCAGATTCCCAGGGAGAAAAATTGTTGTTTTCATTTTGGAGGGTAGTAACATTTCTAAAAAGATTTGTTTTTGTTAAAAATATCAAGATATTGTCTTCGAGGTCTTATGATAACCTCACTTAAAGCTGTACAGTTAGTAAGAATTCCATGAGTAACATATTTCACTGGATCACAGAATCATAGAGTTGTACAGCTGGAAAGGCCATTTGGTCAGAGGTTCTTTAGCTGTGATCCCTGCATTGCAGGGGCTTAGATTAAATGGCCCTTTGGGACACTCCCAACCATTCTATGACAATCATAGCGTTGGAAGGGACCCTGAGGATCATCTAGTCTAACCCCCTGCAATGCAGGAATATGCAGCTGTCCCTTACAGGGGATCGAACCTGCAACCTTGGCATTGTCATCACCATGCTCTAACCAACTGAGCTATAAAATACAACTGTGTGGAGAATATATGTTATATATTATAACACACACACACAACAGCAGGAGCAATGCCCAAATAAATGCACAGTCATTAATACAATGGCAGCGGAAAATGAACGCACACACGACCTGTAGTCTGGAGCACAAATGTCGAAAATGACATTTGGTGACTTTTGGCTGAGGCAGCTAACATGAAGCCAGCTGCTGATCTTGACTGCGTCCTTGCCTGACCGATGAACAGTCAATTATTTAGAAGCCTGACCAAAGAGGCAGCCCCTCTGGAGACAGATGGAGAAAGTTAATTAGGCTGTGGGGCAGTGGGTGGGTGGGTGGAGAGAGCAAAGGAAGCGTTCTGATATTCTGTTTCAAGCACCAAGAAGAAGAAAGACAGAAGAAAGATACTATCCAGATTGAGAACAGCTGTTGGGAGTAGATTTCCGGAAGTAGACCAATGGAATAGGAACATGAGAATATAAGGACCTGCTTTATATGGAGTCAAACCATTGGCAGCTCTAGTTAAATGGATCAGGTAGCAAGCAGAATAAAAGACCCTGGGAAGCCACAGCCAGATAGCATAAACATTACTGGGTTTACAGACCCTCTGTGTCCCTATTTTCCAAGAACAGTCCCTGGTTAACAGAAGCTGTCCTGGTTTCTGATTTGATTCCAGAATGTCTCACTTTTCCTTAAAGGTAAAGGGACCCCTGCCCATTAGGTCCAGTCATGACCGACTCTGGGGTTGCGGTGCTCATCTCGCTTTATTGGCCGGGGGAGCCGGTGTACAGCTTCTGGGTCATGTGGCCAGCATGACTAAGCTGCTTCTGGCGAACCACAGCAGCGCACGGAAATGCCGTTTACCTTCCCGCTGAAGCGGTACCTATTTATCTACTTGCACTTTGACGAGTTTTCGAACTGCTAGGTTGGCAGGAGCAGGGACCGAGCAACGGGAGCTCATCCCATCGCGGGGATTCAAACCGCCAACCTTTTGATCAGCAAGTCCTAGGCTCAGTGGTTTAACCCACAGCACCACCTTAGGATGTCTCTATTTTCATCAGAGAAATTTTGGAGTGTATGGAGGTATGTGACCCCCCCTGAGCCAAGGAGATAAGTAACTATACAACCTTTAGAAGACATCTGAAGGCAGCCCTGTATGGGAAAGTTTTGTTTAATGTTTTATTAGGGTTTTATATATGTTGGAAGCCACCCAGAGTGGCTGTGGCAACCCAGTCAGATGGGTGGGGCAGCAGCAGCAACAACAACACTACTATGGAATAGTCCGTCCTATTTCACTGGAGAAATGTTGGAGGGTTTGGGTTTAGATCAGGGCTGGGACCACAACTCCCATCATCCCTGACCTTTGGCTATGAGGCTGACGGAAGCTGGAGTCCAGAGGGCCACTGGTTCCTCATCCCTTGTTTAGATGGGCACAAAGCAAAGGCACCAACCTGCGAGAGAGATTGGGGAGGGGCAATATCATGCAGGCGACATCAGAACATCAGGAGTCAGATGTGGCAACAGAGCTCCTTCAACGGTTGGCAGCTTCTTTCTGGTACTAAGCCACCTCCTCAGCCTCCTCCTCCTGCTGCTGCTGCCACTGGCTAGGCCTGCTTTCCCATCTTTCCCTTCCATGGCAGGAGGAGGAGGAGGAGGAGAAGGAGCCGGCCACTGAAGCCAAGCCATGCTTGGCTGTGCACTTGGAGTGCTCTGCGCCTTGATTCTTTTGAGCAACGGGGGGTGGGGGTCCCACCCCCCAAAAAAATATTGGGGGGGGGAGGAAAGAGCTGGGCCTCTGAGAATTGGCGCCTATGGCAGAGCCTCCGTTGGAATAAAGGTATAGTGGTGCTTCGGGTTACAGACGCTTCAGGTTACAGATGCTTTAGGTTACAGACTCCGCTAACCCAGAAATAGTACCTCAGGTTAAGAACTTTGCTTCAGGATGAGAACAGAAATTGTGTGGCACCAGCAGCGGGAGGCCCCATTAGCTAAAGTGGTTCCTCAGGTGAAGAACAGTTTCAGGTGAAGAACGGACCTCCAGAACGAATTAAGTTCTTAACCCGAGGTACCACTGTACTATGATGTGAATGCGGCCAGTGGGAAATGACAGCCATAGCTACATCCGGGGCTGGTTGTACTGCCAGAAGGCAGGCAGGTGTCGGCTGGCTGAGGGCAAACTGAGACGGGTGGAGTATTGCCCCATTTGCCCTTACACACCAGTCTGTGGTTTGGACACGAGAAGTTTGGGAGCATTTGAGTCAAGTAAGGGTTCTGAGGCTGGCACATTTCAGCCTTGCAAGGTGAGGGGAGAACTGAGATGTATTATCTTGCTGTAGTAGCGGAGTTCCTGTACTTCCTTGCCTCCCCATCTCATCCCCCCTCCCAGATCCAGAGTTGAAGCTGTCTGCCACTGATTCTGTGCAACAAGGCTCGCTGGCACCCTGCAGGCCTCTGCCAGTTGCCATGGCAACCGCAGCTGCTGGGGCTTGCTAAGGCTATGAAAGATTCACCACCGAAGAGCCTTTTTCCTAACAGAAAGGGGAGGGAGGCTGAGATCACCTGCAGCCCGTAATTTGTGGCAGGGTGCAATAGCAAGGATTTTGCTTTGCTCTGCCATGACCTGGCTCGGGGACACGGCTTGGGTCAGTGAAGAAAACAATGCCATGCCCAGAGGTCCTTTCCCTCACCATCCTTTCTGCACATCTTGGGTTGTATCCCAGATAGTTAAAGTCACTTAGCAGTCTACTTGTTGTGCTGAGGAAATATTTTGTGACAGTGGGGTGCTGTTGCACAAAAGAATACACATGTTGGTTGCTGGTAGCATTGTTGCGCTGTTGTGCAACTGTTGCATTTTATTCCTTGGGTGCACATTATTAACACTCGCCCGCCTGCTAGCTCAACACCCTTTGCTGTGTCTTAGAATCACAGAGTTGTAGACTTGAAGGGACTCCAAGGGTCACACAGTCCAACGCTGGAATATAATGCAGGAGTTGCAGCTAAAGAATCTCTGGCAGATGGCCACCAAACCTCTTTTTAAAAGTCTCCAATGAAGGACAGTCTGTCACTTTCCAAGGGAATTTATTCCACTGTTCGGCAGTCCTTACAATCAGAATTGTGGGAGCGGCTTTCATTCCACCAAGAACACAATGGGGAGAATCCTGCCACAGTCTTGGCCTGTAGCTTTTAAAAGCAGTGCCAAGCCTGTTTCAATCTCTCCTTTTCGAAAGCAGTGGGAATATAAAGTACCGTATTTTTCGCTCTATAAGATGCACCAGACCACAAGACGCACCTAGTTTTTGGAGGAGGAAAACAAGAAAAAAAAAAATCTGAATCTCAAAATCCAGAACAGCAAGAGGGATCGCTGCGCAGTGAAAGCAGCGATCCCTCTTGCTGTTCTGGCTTCTGGGATAGCTGCGCAGCCTGCATTCACTCCATAAGACGCACACACCTTTCCCCTTACTTTTTAGGAGGGAAAAAGTGAGTCTTATAGAGCAAAAAATACGGTACTTTTTTAGGATGATGGAGGTAAGACAAATCATAAACAGATACTGGGGCATTGTATCTCACATTGTGGGTTGTGATCTCCCTCCCTTGAAAGGGTTTTGCAGACCCTGCAATTTAAAAGATTTTCTGGTTCACAGTGATTTTAAAAGACCACAGAAAATTTCTCATCTGCCACTGGGACAAAGTGTGGAGGCTGTTTAGCCTGCAACCAAGCTATTGAAACTGCCTCTTATCACGTCCCTAACAGCTCCACGATTCTGAAATCGAATGGGTCCACTTACTGTGGCACCAGAAATGTGATTTATTCAATCAAATGCACTTGTCAGTTGATATACATTGGTGCCACCACCTGCCCTGTTAAGACTCTTATTTTAGAACAATGATCCCGCATTAGAAGCAAAATCAGAGAGGCTCCACTGGTTGAACACTTCATTGAACAAAACCACACTTCTGATGACTTTCACTTCTTTGTTGTAAAGCACATATCTTCAACTCCCTCATTAACTGGTGTTAATGTGTCCAGATTACTTTCCCAGATGGAACCCAAGTATATTTATAAACTCAATCCCGTAGTTCCACATGGATTAAATTCAACATTAGAGTTTGCAGGATTCATGCAATTACATGCAGCTGTATTTGTGGACTTTTCGCCACTATGTCTTTAAATTTGTGAGCCCTAGCCATGTTTCCTAAGGAGGTTTAACAAACTGAAGGACATTGTCCTCTTTCTATGCTCCTCCCAATGGAAATATGCAGATGGGGACAGGTAAGTTTCTATACAGATCTTTTTGTATTAGTGGGACTGGGAGTATTAACTATGTATGTGCGAATAGACTAGTTATTGTCTCACCTTTATTCTTGTACAGTAGATACACCCCTGCTTTAAGTCATTTACATGCTGTCTTCTCTTGCATATTATTCACTACAAAGGTATGTCTTAATTATGCATTCTCAACGTATTTTTAATTTTAATTTTCCTTATTCTAATTGTTAATTCAGTGCAATTCTGTTACAATTGATTTTGACAGCTCGATGTCTAAGCTCTTTAGCAACGAAACCTCTGATTACCGGAATGACGTCTGAGCACTGAACCCCTGGTATATCACAAATGGACTCTTTATTACTGTGTTTTCAATTGTTCAAGATAAAATCTATTTTGGAAAGAGAAGAATTGAGCACTGAACCACTGATATATTACAATGGAACTCTTTATTTACTGTGTTTGCAATTGTTTAAGATAAAACCTATTTGGGAAAGAAACTACTTTTGCCATTTTTATGGACGTTTATTGTTGTTTACAGATAGTTGCCTTGGTGATATTATATTGTGTCATTGCAAAAATCAAGGAAAGCCAAAGATGCCAACGAGTCCCAAACACTCGGTTTTCAAATTTTGAGATACACGTTTCACATTCAAAATGGGAAGCAGAGTTTGAAATGTCACATTCGACAAAACTAAACAGTCCAGTCAATTTTCAAAGGCTGGCAAATATTCACTCCAGCTCTTTCAGGTCAGGCTGGGGGATTTGTTCTTCAGGGTCATCAAAGCTTCATCTATTGAAATATCTGATCCTTTCACAGATGATAATTATGATTTTTTTGTGTCCAGCCTTGCTTCACCTCACCGTTCAAATTCAGGTGTCAGCACCAATCACAGATTTGGCTTGCTCTCCTGGCCTGGCATAGTAAGCCTGGCATTCTGCAATGCGAGGAGCTCCAGAAGGTGTCAAAACTCTGCCCTGCCGCTCCCCGCTTCTGCTGCAGCTATTTGCGCCTTGACCCAGCTGGTTTCCAAAAGGAGCCCAGAGGAAGAAGACTGACACATTTGTCATTCTATGCTCGCTGCTGTCAGTTCAGATTGTCGCAGAACCATCAACTCACGCCAAAAGTTAAACCCTAAGCTCTGCTCCAAGGCCTAGGAAAACAGCTTGGAGGAAAAAATCCCTGCTGTCTAAAAAAACCCAAAACCTCAAAGAAAGGAAAGGGGAATGGAAAGGGATTCAGAACAGCTGAACATAAAGGAGAGAAGGCTCACTTCAACAAGGTCACTAATGCAGGCTGCAGCCAAGATGGCGCCTCCCTCAGAAGAGGCCTCTTCCTCACCGGAGCAAGAAAATGGTAACAACATCTTAAAAGAATAATTTGCAGTGTAAGAATAAGCCATAAAGGAATTTAGTAAAAAAAACACACACCAACAACTTGGAAATAACTAATGCTTCCAATGGAAACAAAACTGACAGGAAGTAACGTGAGGCTTGACTCTTTAACAGAAACAACTACAGCAACAAAAGAAATAAGCCCAATCCATGACAAAAAGATCAGAGATTAGAAAAAGAAAATATAGATGCAGAAAATCAAAATAGGATATTTGTGTTCTTTTGAAGATGGAGTGAAAGAGAGTGATCCTACACAGTTTGTTGCTTCGTGGCTTAAATCACTGCTTGCAGACCTCATAATCTTTGAACGGGCACACAGAGCACTCAGACCCAAATTGTGGGCAGGAACTACCATAACAAGAAACCTCAACAGACTCTATTCACAGAACTCAAGCCCAAAGCACCTGGGAGTTCAAGGTGACTGAGAATGTCTGGTGGAAGCAAAGTGCCATGGCCTTAAGGGTGGCAGCACAGCAACCTCCTGCCCTCCCCTAACCTTCCCTTAAGGTAAAGGTAAAGGGACCCCTGACCATTAGGTCTAGTCGTGGCCGACTCTGGGGTTGTGGCACTCATCTTGCTTTAGTGGCCGAGGGAGCCGGCGTACAGCTTCTGGGTCATGTGGCCAGCATGACTAAGCTGCTTCTGGCGACCCAAAGCAGCACATGGAAACGCCGTTTTCCTCCCCACCAGAGTGGTACCTATTTATCTACTTGCACTTTGACATGCTTTCGAACTGCTAGGTTGGCAGGAACAGGGACTGAGCAATGGGAGCTCACCCCATCGCGGGGATTCGAATCGCTGACCTTCTGATCGGCAAGTCCTAGGCTCTGTGACCCACAGTGCCACTCACGTTCCCTTAGTCACTTTCAATTGCCATAATCAATTATTGGCTTCAACTCCTGTCGTACACATGGGTGTCTGCACTGCAGGGGGCATGCACATAGATAATACAGCCCAGGGGATGGGACTGGCCACATGGGGAGCCATTCTGAGAGCAATTACATCATGAAGCAAGGATCCAACTTTACAGAGATGGCCATAACCCCATCACCATCACGTTTTACAGAAGGAGAATTAGCCCTGAGGTTGTAAGAAGGCATTGCTTACTGTTCCGCTTTGTATTCCTCACAGGCAGCACTGTTTCCATTCCTCTGCAGTTAATCTTCTGCCATGAATGACGTTATTTGTCTTGCTGTTCTCAGCGGTGAAATTACATAACTTTTGCAACATGTGTAACTTCTTTAAAAAAGAACAGAATGGCAACAGGAAACTCCTAGCTCCACTAGAAGCAGCCAGTGTCACCTAATTGTGGAAATGTTCAGGGATGCAGGAGGGGATATATTGTTTGATTATAGCCTTTCCAACTTGTGTTAACAAGTTCACAATTTAGCAGAATAACATTCCCCTTTTTAAACTCACAGCGGATGTGTTTGCTCAGGCTCGCTAAAGCCTCTATAATAACTGTTCTAGTATTTTCCCCTTATTCCCTCATAAAAGATAAGACACGACACAATCTTCTATAAAAGTATAAAAAGAGTTTACTTACTCACATTCTGTTCACAATTGGATCCCAGAAGGCTGACTTAGCTTTGAAAAGTAACATACACCTGGAAACTATCTCATAAGGAGACAGTCCCTTTGTCCTCTCTTGACTGGAAGCCAAGAGAGCATCTTTGGCTAAGCAGATATTGCTTCTTCAACACATGTAGTCAAAAAAGGAGAGAGACGGCTGTCCTGCCCTGTGCTTTTGTTGTTACCTGCACAGGTGAGGCCATGTCCACCTCTAGTCACATGCAGAGGAAGTCTGTCCCAGCCCAGAAGGAAACAGGAAGTTTACCTGCTGGCTGGACAAACATTCCTCCCCATGTGTAAACATGTTCACTCTAGGAATGTTGTACTTGACTGCTCTTGTGTTTCACATCCCACACTAGTGACCATGCTATATAAAAATGCTTCCCACACAGCATGGATCCCATTGATTTGGGGGCAGGCGCAACAGCACTGGCAGAGACCAGCACTTTGGGGCAGGTTCAGAAGCAGAACCCAGGTCATAAATGGTCGCTTTACCTAAGACAAGAGTGGGGAAATGCTTGAGTTTGCCCTTGTGTTCCTGATAGCGGACTCAGAAAGAAAAATTCCTTGCAGATTCCCTCCCCCCGCCCGCCCCCTCTGGTCAGTTGGTCTAATTTTAATATCCAATTATGTTTCCTTCTGCTGAGTCCCAGGAATCCCCTCCCAAGGACTCTGGGCGAAGAAGGGAGGGGAGCAGACGATATCCTACATAATTTCCCTTCTAAATGCCATTTCTTTTCTATTCTTTCTTTGAGAAGCAAACAATCTCGCTTGTTTTGTCCTCAATTTTTTTGCTTTCATAATCTAAATGAATTGTTTGCAAGTAAAGGCCAGCTGCGGAAAGCTGAGAATTCCTCCCCATCATCGCGACTTCCCTCTTTGTGCTCTTTCTCTCTCTCTCAACATTTATTAATTTTACTCAGCTCAGGCTGGCTAATCCCTGATGCTTGGAATGCAAGGAGAGGGAGGCAAGAATCATAGAGTCACAGAGCTGGAAGGGACCCCAAGGGCCATCTAGCCGAACCGCCTGAAATGCAGGAACCTCAGCTAGATCATCCATGACTGCTGGCCATCCTACTTCTGCTTATAAACCTCCAAGGAAGGAGACTCCGCCACCTTCCAGTGAAGTCCTTTCCACTGTCAAACAGCTCTTACTGCCAAAAAGTTATTATTGATGTCTAGTCAGAGTCTCCTTTCTTGTAGCTTGAATCCATTGATTTGGGACCTACCCTCCGGAGCAGGAGAAAACAAGCTTGTTCCCTCTTGACAGCCCTTTAGATATTTGAAAATGTTTTATCACATGTGGTGGACATGCGAGAAAATAAAATCATTTTGGGAGTTGATTTATAACGAATTGAAAAAGATGTTTAAATATACCTTTCTCAAAAAGTTGGGAGCCTTTTTTCTAGGCTTGATGGGAGAGGAAATTGCAAAGATGGACCAAATACTGTTTATGTATGCAACAACCGCGGCAAGAACTTTATTAGCCCAAAATTGGAAATCACAGGTATTATCGACGTTGGAGGAGTGGCAGGCGAAGATGATGGACTATGCAGAATTAGCAAAACTGACCTGTAGGATCCGAAACCAGGATGAATCAAAATTCCAAAGAGACTGGAGTAAATTTATTGAAATAAATCTTACGACATGGACTTGAAATAACCAGGAAACTGGATTTAGATTGGAAATAGAAAACCTGTTAGCAGGAGGGAGGGAAGTCAGTGCTTGGCAGAGCGGTGGGGAAAGAGGTGTGTAAATAGATGTTGAAATTTACTGGTTATTTGTTTAAAATGAAAATTTCATAAAAATGTATTCAAAAATTAAATAAATAGATATTTGAAAATGTACCCAATTCCCTCCACCATTCCTCATAAGGCTTGGTTTCCAGACCCTTGGTCATGGGGAGTTCAGTAAGATGTAAAGCACTTTCTCCGAGTGGGTTGCCTGACTGGTGTCACAAAGGAAAGGCTGTAGCTTAGCATTAGAGCGACTGCTTTGCATGTGGAAAATGCCAGGTTCAATCCCTGGTGTCTCTAAGTAGGGCTGGAGAGAAAGACTCCTGGAAAGCTGTGGCCAGGCAAGGTAGGCAAAGCTGAGCCAGATGGACCAATGGCCTGACTCAGTATAAGGCAGAGTCCCATGCTTCTATTTAATTCAGCCCTATCTTCAGAACCATGAGGACTGGGAGATTAGTCTATTTGTTGCAGGCAGGCCATAGTGCAGCACTAGAGCACATATTCTGCATGCAGGAGGTTTGAGCCTGGGTAGCTCAGCTGGTTAGAGAGTGGTGCTGATAACACCAAGGTTGCAGGTTTGATCCCTGTATGCGACAGCTGCATAGTCCTGCACTGCAGTCGGTTGGACTATATGATCCTCAGGTTCCCTTCCAACTCTAGGATTCTATGGTTCCTGGTTCAATCCCCAGATAGGACTAAAAATGATTCCCCTCCTGAACCTCTGAAGAACCTCTGCCAACCAGTGTGGACAGAGGTGGATGGACCAAAAGTCAGACTCAGTATCATGCAGCTTCTTATGCACACTGGATGCATCTGTAGCTCAATGACTGGCCCCAGGTTCAAATCATGGCATCCACAGGCAGGGCTTCAAATTTATGCTGATTAAATCCCTGGGGTGTTGCTGCCAGTCAGTGTAGACCATGCTGAACTAGATGGACCAATGTTCTGACTCCTTTTAAGGCAGCTTCCTATGTTCTGACTTAGTTTTAGGGAAGGGTGGTAGTTCAGGAGTAGAGCATCCCCTTTGCATGGAGGTTTCAATCCTCAGCATCTCCAGGTAGGGCTGGGAGAGACTCTTGGTCTGAACTACTGGGGAGCTGCTGCCAGTCAGTGCAGGCAATACTGAGCCAGATGGCTGAAGGGTCTGGCTCAGTCGAAGGCAGCTTCCTATGTTCCTGAACAAGTAGCAGGAAATCACCCACAGCTCCTTGTCACTAATAATTGCCTCCTTTGTCTTCCAAGGAATGTGACCTTGAGGCTATATCTGCTGCAGCTTCTTCATTTTGTTCTCCTCCGCATGCAAGCTGCTCTCAAGTCCTTGGGGGAAAGAAATAAGATTTGGTCCACATTTAAAGGCAAACCCACCCAATTCACAGCCACACTTTAAATTTCACACATCTCCGAATTTCGCAGTGCGTTTCTCCAGCCACATAACGCATACAGAAGGGCATATACCCGGGTAAAATGTTGTAAAAATGCATGTATTAGTGGAAATAGCTTGCAAAAATGTGTTATATTAGGGAAATTGCTTTGCAAAAAATGTGTTTATTGGGGGAAATGGCATGCAAAATGGTGTGTATTAGGACAAATTCAATAAAATGCTGATGAATTTTTGTGAGGACTATAAAAAAATGTGAACTGATGCAAAATGTGGAAAAATTGGACCTAAGATTCATATTACGGTATATACTTTTAAATTTTCTAAGTTACATTTCAAAATATTCATTTAAACAACCTTAAATCAATGACTTCCTTGCTTCTCCTTCCATGGTTCATTTTGCAAACCATATATCCCTGCATATTTTATATGAACTAAACCATTCAGTAATCCAATGTTACATCCATCAAATCTTATTTACACTGTTGAATTTATCTTAATGCCACCAGCATTAAGATGAACACATTAAATGAACACAATTTTCCAGTCTTCTTTAAATGTGCCTTCTTCTTCTCTTATTCTATATGTTAAATCTGCAAGCTGTGCATATTCCAATAATATTCCAAAAATGAGAAACTGGAAATTGTCTGGCTCACAGTCGAAAAAGGGATGACACAAAAGGTAAAAAGGATGGGCAGGGTAGAGGAAAACAAGCAAACTGAAATCTGCATCTGAGTTACTACAGGCCGGATAGTCTAACAGTCTAATTTAGGAAAGGAAAAAGAGCAAAAGCATTCAGCAGTGTACCTTTTAGCCACCTCAGTTTTCCACACCACAGCTGTTCAGATAAGAGCTATAGATTATATGAACTTATTAGTGGCTAATCGTATTGGTGGGAGGCTGGCTATGCAGGCTAGCCTAGAAGATAGCTTTCGCCAGGTGAGTGAGGACCACCCTCCCCCGCTGGAGACCTCCAGGCGCCTGGCTCTGTATCTTGCTGAGGAAAGGTGAGAGCAGGTCACAAGTGTGCAAACACCAGGAGATGCTCTTTGCCCCTTGGCAACGAGTTTTTGGAGACAGCCTTTGGGGCACTGGCCACGGGGGAGAAATATGACCGCCGAGGACGTGTCGCTGCCTGGATAGGAACGCATCAATAACATCCCTTTGTGGGGGAAACAGACAAAACAGCCTTAACAGATGGCACCAAGGTGGCTGTAATTCATTCTCCAGGGATGTCTGGACATTCAACAGCACTTAAAAAGGGCCGTCAGCCTGCAACTTGCCCTGACCAAGCAGGGCTGTAATTGCCATACAAGCTGGGATCTTCTTTTCTTTGGCGATCACTCGTAGCCAAGTAATATTGTCTTCCAGGAACACAGTCTTAACAGTGAGTCCGTAAGTGACTGTGGTGGCCAATTCTGGATCCACACATTGTTCCACAGTGGGGACATAGGTTTCCGGGTAGGAGTTGGTCATGGTGAGGGTTTGCCAAGCATGCCTTCCTCTTAGCATGTTTCTCCCCTTTGGCCTGAGTTAGAGTGTCTTCAAAGTCTACGATACCTTTGGTAAAGGCTGTTCTCCAATTGGAGCACTTGCAGGCCAGTGTTTCCCAGTTATAAGTGTATATACTAAATTTTTTTAGATTTGCCTTGAGAGAGTCTTTAAATGTCTTTCGTCGGCCACCAGCATTACACTTTCCATTTTTAAGTATTGCTTTGGAAGGTGATAATCAGACATCCGCACAACATGACCAGTCCAACAAAGTTGATGTTGAAGAATCATTGCTTTGACACTGGCGATTTTTGCTTCTTCCAGTACACTGGCATTAGTTCACCTGTCTTCCCAAGTGATGTGTCAAATTTTTCGGAGATACCGTTGATGGAATCTTTCAAGGAGCTAGAGATGGTGTTTGTAAGCGGTCCATGTTTCACAAGCATATACAGTGGTACCTTGAGTTACATATGCTTCAGGTTACAGACTCCACCAACCCAGAAATAGTGCTTCAGGTTAAGAACTTTGCTTCAGGATGAGAACAGAAATCGTGCTCCGGTGGTGCGGCAGCAGCAGGAGGCCCCATTAGCTAAAGTGGTGCTTCAGGTTAAGAACAGTTTCAGGTTAAGTACGGACTTCTGGAATGAATTAAGTACTTAACCCGAGGTACCACTGTAGTAAGGTTGGTAGTACAATAGCTTTGTAAACAAGCATTTTGGTTTCCCTGCGAATGTCCTGGTCCTCAAACACTCTGCACTTCAATCAGGAGAAAGCTGCACTTGCACAGCTCAGGCGAAGCTGAATTTTGGCATCAATGTTGGCCGTTGTGGAAAGATAACTGCCCAGGTAGGAGAAGTAACTGACATTTGGGATAAAAGTTGGGATAAGCCGCTGGGAGCTCAGTCTGACCCATCAAAGAACTCACCACCAGCCTTCCAGTAGAAGCCGCCATCTGTAGTTAAGGCAGCTCAGAGGCATCATCTCTCATGATGTTAGAAACTCAGATATATAAGCTGGGCACCCAATGGCACCTTCAAGGTTATGGTCACCACAAGGGAATGTCTGTTCACCAGGGGGTTGGACTAGATGAACTTTGGGGTCCCTTCCAATGCTACAATTCTATGATCTCAACTATATTGCTTGACTGAAGCTTGCTCTTGCAACAATTCACTTGTCCCATTATGCAAGAAGGAGAATTACACAGAGTGGAAGTGGAAATGGAATTAACTATGGACTAAGGCAGAGGTTTTTAAACTGTGGTCGCCAGCCTGGTGCCCAATAATCTCCACAGTCACAATTGGACCTGAGTCAGTAGCAACTTCAAGTGCCTGGTGAATTTTGAACACTGCCCATGTGGTCCTGAAGGGCCCTTTAGACTCAAGAACATGACAGGTGCCTTAGTGGACCCAATGAAGGACCACCCTGCGAGGTAGATTAGGCTGAGCGTGACGGACCCCCAATCAGCTTTATGGTCACATGGAGATTTCAATTGTGATCTCCCAGGTTCTAGTCCAACACTCTAACCACTACTCACACTGGCAGCCAAGCTGACCAAGAGAAAGGAGCGACTCCTCTATGATGAATGGCGGGCAGCATTTGGGACTTCTTTCATTTAGAGAAAAGGTGAGTGAGTAAGTGACATGGCAGACGTTTATGAAATTATATACAGCATGGAGAAAGTGGATAGAGAAGTTTTTTCTAAACATGAGAACTTGAGGACATCAAACAAAGCTGAATCTGGTAAGAGTCGGGGGGGGGTAAAGAAAGACCCTCCAAAGGAAGCAGTGATGGTCACTAACTTGGATGGCTTTAAAAGAGGATTGGACACATTCACAGAGGATAAGGTTATTGATGGCTACTAGCCACGATGGCTATGCTCCGCCTCCACTGGAAGTCCAGAACCCGAGGGTTCCGCTACGAGTCAGTCCAACAGGGCCAAGGCAAGACACGAGGCAGGAAACCAGGCGAGGACAGGTACAGGATCTCAGGCAGGATCTAGCATACAGCAATGTTGCTCCCGCAACCTGGGGTGGGGTCCGACAGCCTTTTATCTTTGTCGGGGTAGTGGCCGGTTCTGATCCCCTGGCGACACACCTCCCTGTTTCGTCTGAAGGCGAGCACTCCTCCTGCGAGTAGTCAGGTCTCTCCTTCTCTCAGACCTTAGTCTCTGCAGCTCAGTAGATGTTGGTGGGTTACTAGACCCAGGGGCCGCCTCAGCCTCCCCTGACCAAACCTGTAGTGGAGCAGCTGTAAGTGATGGCCCAGCTGAAGGCAACGAGGTAATCCCTACATCTGGAGCCAGGGCAGGCTCAGGCCCCTGACTCGGCCCAGCTGGGGTTTGTTGCAGGGGAACCTGTGCAGACTGGGACTCTTCAGGATCAGGCCCTGGACTTGGTTCAGGTGATGCCTGAGGCAAAGGATCCGGTGCAGACTGAGTCTCCTCTGGTTCCGAGTCCCATCCCGAGTCCCAGGCCATCACAGGGAGAATGCCTTTGTGTTTGGGTCCTGCTTGTGGGTTCCCCTGGCAGGATGCTGGACTAGGTGGGCCATTGGCCTGATCAATCAGGACTATTCTTTCTTACAAAGACAGAGGAGGAGGAGGAGGAGAGAGGTTTGATGAAAAGCACATAGGAATGTTCTCAGTTCCAGGACTTGGGGGAGCCAGGACCCTTTCCAGGACGAGGTGGGACATGCAAACATCAGGGCTTGCGGAGTGTGCAAATGGCACCATGTTAGGGCCGTGGGCTCTCAGCTTTTTAGGTAACCTAGCAAATGCTCAGCCTTAGCACCATCTGAAGCCAGCCCTGCTCCCCAGAAAAGTTCAACTTTAGGGGGTGATCTCCTTAAAAAAGCTCAAGAATTTTGGTGTATCTGCTAGAAAAAGCTCAACAATTTTGGCTGCCCCTCCCCCCATGGGAGGAAGGACCATTGGCCCATGTAGATCAGCATTGTCTACACAATGGTTGACTGCAGCGCTTGGGCAGCGCTGTCTGGAGATGCTGGGGATTGAACCTGGGGGCTGGTTCTACCTGGAGGCATCTGCCCTACTTCCCAGGTCCCACATGCCCACGGCAGAACAGTTCCTGGAAACTGTGTTGTGCTGCATTGCCCTGAAATCAGTGGAGGCTAGTCCATTAAGGATCATGGGACACTGGCCCACCAGGCAGCCCCCACCTGCCTGCCTCCTGACTTACAACCAGTCCAGGAGGTGGTGGCCCTGGATCCCAGCTTCCTCTTGTAGAGCTCAGCAGGGAGGAGGCAGAATGGGGACAAACTTAGCATTAGGTGGCTGCAGCTGCCATTGGCTCTGGCTCACCCTAATGTTGGGCTCCCCGCCTTCCATCCTATAGGCTCCAGCAGCCACCAGCCACCTCTGCCAGGTATGTTAGGGAAGTGCACATTGTCTTGTTTCATTTGTGGGGCTTTCTGGGCCAACCTTCAGCCTCACTGTGGATTGCTGTCAGGGCTGCACTTTGGCTTCACAAGGATAGCTGGGCTGCGTGAGCTGAGCTCTGCCCTCTTAATCAACAGGGCTGTGTCCTCAGACATCGGCCTCTCGAGTGACAACAGCTCCAGGCTGCTGCGGGAACTGTATGTGCTAAGCCCGTCCTGGGAGGCAGCTGCTAGCAGGCTTTGGGCAAGGGGGGTAATGGCACAGAGATGGAACTGGTCCTGAAAACACAGCCATTAAACAATTAAGGATAATGAAATATAATTATAGGTACTCTGAGCAAGGAGTGCAGCACGGAGTAAACCTGTCAGAGGAATGGAAGCAAACAGCAGAAGCAGGATCTGTTAAGTGTTATTATAGAGGATGCTTTTCCAGCCAGTGGGGGTATAGCTCAGTGGTAGAGCATTTGACTGCAGATCAAGAGGTCCCTGGTTCAAATCCAGGTGCCCCCTCTTTTCTTTTTTTGCTTTAAAAAACACACAAAGATTTGGAAAAACTCCTCTTAGCTAAGGCTCAACATTTACATTCCTCCCTCGGTTCCAAAGGCACATAACATTTAGAAATGCATCTTCAGGACAAAAGCACACATAACTATTTCCCACCACTCCCAAGGATTTGTTTCCCCCAGGAACAGTTCTGGGCTTTTAACACCAATGCCTACTATATCACTGCAGGTCGTCCATACCGCAGGAGGGCTGCCAACTTTCCAAGCAATTATTGTAGTTGTGCCTTCAACAACATGCTGTTTTTCAAGAGAATCAGCCACATAAGGGTTTTGATTGCAGGGAGATAAACATTATCACCCGCTAATGTCTCTCTACCTGTAGCTGCTGTGAAAGGCAATTCAAGAGGGGCCAAGGAAGGGCTGTAGCTCAGTGGCAGGGCTAAGGTTCAATTGTCAGCATCTCCACAGAGCGGTTCTCAACCTGTGGGTCCCCAGATGTTGTTGGACTACAACTCCCATCATCCTTGAGCTCTGGTCTTGCTAGCTAGGGGGGTGATGGGAGTTGTAGTTCAACAACATCTGGGGACCCACAGGTTAAGAAAGGCTGACAGCGTTTCCAACCATGGGTCTCCAGCTGTTTTGGGACTACAACTCCCACCATCCCTAGCTAGCAGGGCCAGTGGTCAGGGATGATGGGATTTGTAGTCCAAAAATAGCTGGAGGCCAAAGGTTGGGAAGCCCTGGTTTAGAAAGACCTGTGTCCAAAACCCGGGAGAGCTGCTGCCAGTCAGTGCAGACAATACTGCCACAGGTACACCAATGGTCTGATGTGGTAGAAGGCAGCTAGAAGGTGCTGGCAACTCTACCATGTGGGTGGGCAGTTGCATTGCTAATGGCCACAGGTGATTGGAGTTGTAATTTTTTTTAAAAAAAATGTTGCTGAACTACTTCCTGTACACAGGGTAGAGGTTTTATTACAACCAAGCGATATTTAAATCTAAATAAACAAATAAAATGTGGAGGGCCAAAGGTTCCCCACACCTGGTTCAACAGGGTAGGACTGCCAACTTTTGAACTGGCCTCTGTCACTCTGCCCCTTTAACAAGCAGAGGCAGTTTTAGGGCAGTGCCACCAGTTCACCTGCACTCGTTGCGCAGCCAAGGAGGACACCTTTTCAAAGCCCGGCAAGCTTTCTCCACCTTGGAGAAAGTCGGGTGAGGGTGTCAAATTCTGGGCGCCGTATCACCAAGGTCTATCCCCTGTAACAAGATCTTGCTTTGCTGGTGGGAATGTTTTGTTTTCCATGGCAAAGTTATACGTGGAGGCCACGCCTTCGTTGCAGGAAAAGGAGCAAGTTAGGCTATTCTTTCCCTCCCCCTCCAATGATAAGCTCATCAACAGTACAAAGCGGTCAAGCCCATGACTCCTTCCAATAAACCACGATGGCACCAGTATCTGTGTCATTCCCTGGTGTTCCTCTCTCTGCATTCTTACTGGCCCCAGTAGACTGAAGGTTGCCGTATTTATAACAGGCTTCTCTTCCTGTGCCTTTAACCGCAGTTCGTTCTGTAGACATTCGCTGGTAATAATGCCTGCCTCCATGCTGCGATGAGCTCCACCTGCTGATTTCTGCAGGTTTAGTGGCTACTAAAGGCATAGCAGCAGGCTGGGCCTGCTTTTCTCATCAGCAGATATCCCATCCCAAATTCCATCTGAGCTTGAGCTGAATGGAAGGCAGTGACGGCTGATGATAGCAGTGTCTCAATATCAAGCTAACAAGTGCCATATGCAATTATAATGTGAATGAATCAGCATGTAAATTGCGGACATACAATGACTTTCTTGTACTCCTCTCTCCACCCCATCCCCCGCCTTGTATTTTATCTGAAGCCATTTGTGATTTGTAAATTCCTTTGTTTTTACCACTTTCAACGCCAGCTGCCTTGGGAGGGCTCTAAAAGGCAGGCTAGAAAAATATTAAACAAACAAGCAAGCGAATCTAGTGTTACACAGGCACCCCCAACCTTCGGCCCTCCAGATGTTTTGGACTACAATTCCCATCATCCCTGACCACTGGTCCTGTTAGCTAGGGATCATGGGAGTAGTAGGCCAAAACATCTGGAGGGCCGCAGGTTGGGGATGCCTGATGTTACAGAACTGGGGGGCTGGTTTGGATGATGTATTCAGGTCCCTTCCAAGCTTGTGTATCTGTAAGATGAGAGTCCCTAGTATAAGGAACTGCTGAAGCGATCAAACTAGTCCCTTTGCGAAATTAATGGCTCTAGTCAAGCTAGTTAAGGACTCTTTTTACATGTCTAAAGAGTTGGTCCAGTGTGCATGTGTTGCCATAGCAACAACTAGATAGGGATGCCTCTAGAAGGAAGTTGTAGGCTTCTCTTTCTCACCTCTCTGGACACTTTATCCTAGGGGGGTAGGAGAACACTAGGTGCGGGGTAATCACATTTGGAGCTGGGAAGACACAGAGACTTGACTAACTCTGTGTGCTGAAGCCAAAATGATGATTTGAGGGCGGGAGGGTGCTGCTCCCTGGAAACCTAACAGGGCAGCAAGAACCTGTTGTGTGTGGGGGGGGAGGGGGTAACACGGTGAGCTCTTCCCTCTTACACTCAGCTTGTATATCTATGTAAATAAAGCCATGCATCTCAAAGACACCGTGGTCTCCAGTGGCCTCCATTCCAAGAAAACCAGAAGTAGCACAAGCACTGGCATCCCTGACGCCTCTCACCGCTTGGAAAGTGGGGCGCACGCACCAATATCAATCCCCCCCCCCACAGACCTGAGACATGTGACAAAGGATATACTTTATTATTGAAACTGTGGGTGCCTTGTACTCATACTTTCTTCTTTCGGGGGGTTGGCTTTGCCTTGTTCCCCCAAGACTGAGCAGGATCCAAGCAGATGTCCAGGTGGCCCTTGGCTAGGGATCCTGGATTTCAATCTGGTAGCTGCTATCAGAAGTCAGAGAGTCAAAGAGGACACAGAGAAGCTCCTCAGCCTGGGAAGGAAAGCAAGTAGCCATTAGACTGTTGGACTCTGACTATGATACAGCCACGGTTCGAAACCAACACTCAGCCATGGAGTCGCCATACATGCATGTCTGCCCAAAATGCAATGCTCACTTATGCAATCTAGGGCCCTTCTCTGTATGGTCTCCTTGAGGAAGGTGCAAAGGGCAGCAACAAGGAATGGCACTTCTCCGTGGTGACTCCCCATTTGTGGAATGATCTCCCGAAGGAAACATACCTGGCATATTTCCCTATCTCTTTTTAGGTACCAGGAAAAACATTTTTATCCACCCAAACCTTTGGATCTTAATTTTCTGCATATTTTGTATCGGGGTGGGGTTGAGATGCTCTTTTATGCAGGTTATTGTGAGCATTAAGTTGTTTTTACCCCTGTTTTTAATTAAATCATATAGAAAAATATTTATGTACCACTATTCATAAAATAGGGACGCGGGTGGCGCTGTGGGTTAAACCACAGAGCCTAGGACTTGCTGATCAGAAGATCAATGGTTTGAATCCCCGCAATGGGGTGAGCTCCCGTTGCTTGGTCCCTGCTCCTGCCAACCTAGCAGTTCAAAAGCAGGTCAAAGTGCAAGTAGATAAATAGATACCGCTCCGGCAGGAAGGTAAACAGCGTTTCCGTGCACTGCTCTGGTTCACCAGAAGCGGCTTAGTCATGCTGGCCACATGATCCGGAAGCGAGATGAGCGCCCCAACCCCAGAGTCGGTCATGACTGGACCTAACGGTCAGGGGTCCCTTTACCTTTACCTATTCATAAAAAAATAAATCAGAGTGGTTTACAACAGTTGAACAAATGCTTGTTTTGTAAGTCACTCCTGAGTTCCTTCTGTTGTTGCTGGAAAAAGTGAATAATAATAATAATAATTCACTTTATGTGTGACACAAACAGAAAATAGCAGCTCAAGACTTGAGCAGGTGAGGCTCTCTGCTAGATGCACACACCTTGGAAAACAAGGGTTTGCTTTCTCATCAAGTGTGAAGGTGACATGTAGCCTGAACTGTTTAATAAATTGAGGGTTTAGAAAAGAAGAGATTAGCAATCGGAATATTCAGGTCTGGGTGCAATTGTGAGTTAGGCAGCTGCCCAACCCCCAAAATAATAAAAAAAACCTGTTCTGAGATTCTAGAAAATGCTTCATGTTGATTGGCCAGCCGAGGCTGCATATAAAGATGCACATGTACAGTTACCAAGAAACTGCATGGGCTGGATATCCAGAATTGATGGGGACGGCGTGAGATTGTATCCAAGGGAAAGCTTATGTAAGTGTGGGGGTCACCGCAGGACTTCTAACTGGCTGGGATCCTTCCAGGTGGAACCATCAACCTGCTGTTCTGAACACGGGAGCCAAATGCGCTCTTCCTGGCCTCCTGTCACATTTCTGGTTATTTTCTTTTTTAGAACAATCCTGTTATGGTGAGGGCTGCCCTCATCTGTTTCTTTGTTCCTCTCAGAGTATTGGGCCAGCTTAACGACACAATGGCTCCCTTTCCAGGGCGTACATTTGAACCAGCCCTCCCAAAGAACCTGGGAACGGCAATTTGTTATGGGAATAGGACTTTTGGTGAGGGGTAAACTGCAATTCCCAGGGGGAAATCCTGCGCTTTAGATACACAGTGTTTATGCAGCCCGAAGCTGCCTCTCGGCTGGGAGGTGCAAGCTGATTTACAACTAGCTGAGCACTGGAAGCAACCGGCGAGTCAGGCTGTGGTCCACTGGAAGCAAAATGTGCAGCGCTCTTAAAAAATATGAAAAGCTTCCTGGGATTGATCTCTGCAGAGCACTGCAGCTGTGCCCCCAGGAGCCATTTCTATCTACAAGGATTTAAGATCTCAAATCCTGCTATTTAACCCTGTTGATATGCCTAATATATTGCACTAAGCCCCGACTCAAGGGTCTTGGCTGGCATTTCACAAATTCATTCTGATGCGGCCGGAAGATGATCCAGTGGGCTTTCTTTCTAGGGGCAATATTTGGAGGCAGCTTCTTCTGCCAGTTTGTTCCCAGGGAAAGTGTGCTGTGATTTAAGGAGATGCAGCCATCCACACGGGGAAGCAGGTAGGATGGGAAGAGGGACAGACTTTGGTCCTTTTAATGGCCAAGCAATGTGTATGTACAAGTTCCTATGTATATAGATATAATGGGGGAGTGATGAGGGACGCTAAAGGACACAGCTGGAGCCATCCTCACATTATCCTCTGCTAATATCCTCTGCTAATATCTGCTTTGGCTAATATCTGCCCAAGCAGTGAGCATAGGAACACTTCAGGCTGTGCGTGGTCACAGCTACACCATATATTTAAAGCACACTGATTCCCCCAAAGGCAGCTTGGAACTGCAGCTCATCCCCATCAGAGCTACAATTCCCAGCACCCTTAGCAAACCACGGTTCCCAAGGTTCTATGAAGGAAGCTATCTGTGTTAAATATGTAATGTGGGTGTGGCTTCAGTGACTGTCTGAGCAGTTCTATGTTTAAGCCTTCTCAGAATGCTGGCATGGTATCGAGTAGCAATTCTAACAATGGCAGTGATTGTAGGGTTGCCAACCTTTTTCTTTTTCTTAAAAAAAACAACCCTACTCCTCTGCCCTTAAAAGCAGCCTGGTACATGGAGATTTAGTAAGTGAGGCTTTTCTTTGCAGGGAGATGAGCAAAGGGAAAAGCCTCAGAGTGTATAATTTGTGTGCGCTAAGCTGCAGTCCAAGACACAGGAGCCAGAAAAGTAAAAAGAAGTTGGCAACCCCAGTGGCGTAGCGTGGGGGGTGCAGGGGGGGCCGGGCGCACCGGGCGCAACATCTGGGGGTTAGGATTGGGGGCGCAAATTCACGGGTTAGGGGGCGCAAATCCACGGGTTAGGGGGCGCAAATTACTTGCCTTGCCCCGGGTGCTGACAACCCACGCTACGCCACTGGGCAACCCCATTCAAAGTAGTAGTAGTAGTATTAGCAGCAGTAGCTGTTATGGAACCAGGGTATGTGTCCATCTGTATGAGTCCCTTCCAAACCTATCTGCTGAACCAGTCAGACCAGTTTCTTTGTAAGATAACTGCCTGAGCTGGCCAGTTAAGTACAGTGGTACCTTGGGTTAAGCACTTAATTCGTTCTGGAGGTCCGTTCTTAACCTGAAGCACCACTTTAGCTAATGGGGCCTCCTGCTGCCGCTGCACAAATTCTGTTCTCATCCTGAAGCAAAGTTCTTAACCTGAGGTACTATTTCTAGGTTAGCAGAGTCTGTAACCTGAAGTGTCTGTAACCCAAGGTACCACTGACTTCCATTTACATATCCAAAGAGGTTTCCCTGTTGCCGTAGAGACAAAAGGGTAGTCCTTTTCCCACCTCGTCTGGCTGGATGCCACATCAACCTAGAAGGGAGAAAAAGAAGCCAAGGGGGGCTGTGTGTGTGTGTGTGTGTGTGTGTGTGTGTGTGTGTCTGTGTGTGTGTGTGTGTGTGTGTGTGTGAGAGAGAGAGAGAGAGAGAGAGAGAGAGAGTGTTTTGGCTGATGTTGGAGGTTGCAGACGCAGAGGCTTGTTTTGCTCTGCACTGGACTCAAAGCTGCAGCTACAGGATCTCCCTGGGAATCTCTTGGCGAGGCAAGATCCCCGCCCCTATCTTAAGCACATGTTGCCTATATGTCTAAATAAAACCCTGTATCCTAGGGACACCACAGTCTCCATTGACCTTCATTCCAAGGAAACTGAGCCCTGGGTAGGCACAGGCATCGCTGGAGTCTCTTGCTGCTCAGAGATTGGGGTGCACGTAATGGTAACAGGAAGGGGAGAAAAAGGAGTGGGGTGTCAAATCAGGGGCATAGATAAGCAAGAGGAGAGTGGCACTTGCCTGTTTTTCAGTCTTTGGATACAGAAGTTGTTTCATGCACTCTGACACAGCTTGTTTCTGACAGTGATCACTGGGAGGCATTGAGGAGAGAAAAAAGACCAAGGGGGGGGGGGGGGGGAAAGCAACTGTTAACACATTGCAGCAGAATCTGTCAACGCCTAGAAACTGCCTAGTTCTGGGGAGGGGGCTTTATGGGTCGGCCTGCCTGTGTCTGCTGCTGAACCGCGTAAGCCCTTTAAATCCAGGGTTCAACAAAGCTTTGCCTAAAAGGATTTGAGAATTTAAAAATATAATCCTTCAATATACACAGTAATGACCTGTTATGTAAGACGCTCTCTAGAAATGTAGGAGAGCAGGGGGGTGGCAGCGGGGGGGGGGGGGAGAGGTGTTTATGGGCATTTAATAGCTCTGGAAACCCCAGCCTGGAAGCAGAGGTTGCAGCCACCAGGATGAAGCTAAGCAGGTCTGAGCCTGGTCATCGTCTGGATGGGAGACCCTTTGCGTATCCCATTTATGGCACCTGAAACTCCATGGGGTAAAAGGCAAAGCAGGTGTAGCCACTGCTAGTCCTACTCAGAGTAGACCCATTGTAATTGATGGACGTGGCTAACTTAGGTTCATTCATTTGAGTGGATCAACTCTGAGTAAAACTTAAGTTAATAAAACCCACAGGCAGGATAGAAGTGAAATAATAACTGAATCGCAGCCATTTTAAGCATCATAGATTTTAATTTCTTTGGACAGGCAGACTTCCAAAGACCCTCACAGCTGAGAGACACCTCTGATTTTCAGTATCCATCTCCTGACCATAATCTGAATGATGTTTATAGGTAGGAAAGCAATTGTTCTATCCTATGCAGCATTTCTGTTATTTAAGATCGATTTGCCCATTAACCCCTAATCTCAAAGAAAATATACCTGTTAAGAGTTAATCTATGCAACCTGCAAAGGGTGGGAGACAGACTGCTGTTAAGGAGCAAACCAACACCCTGATGACAGTGTATAGCTGTTGAACTACAACTCCCAGCATGCCTAACTATTGGCCATGGTGGCTGTGGCTGATGGGATCTGGAGTTCAGCAGCTTCTGAGAGACAGTGTGGTGGAGAGGTTAGAGTCTTGGACTAGGACCTGGGAGACCAGGGTTCAAATGCCCACTCAGCCATGAAGCTCACTGGGCTTGGACCAGTCACTGGCTTTCAAATGAACCAACCTCACAAGGTTGTTGTGAGGAAAGAACAGGGGGAAGAAG
Organism: Podarcis tiliguerta; assembly: GCF_965153285.1. Taxonomy (NCBI): domain Eukaryota; kingdom Metazoa; phylum Chordata; class Lepidosauria; order Squamata; family Lacertidae; genus Podarcis; species Podarcis tiliguerta. The sequence continues at coordinate 35,709,105 of NC_139547.1, forward strand.
AACTACGTTCAGCACTTTGAGCTCCTTGGATGGGATATAAATGTACTGTAAAAAAATCCCCACAGATTGCATTCCCCAGGTGTGTCTAGGGATATTTGAGGAATTAGATTCCTGTGAATTCCAACGGGAACCAACCTGATTTGCCCTTCCTGGGCTAATGTGCCAACCTGAATGGAACAATCCACCCGATACCACACTTCTTTGAATTCTGTGATACAGTTCTCTGCTCAACAGATGTACCAACATATGTTTAAAAATGAGTATTTTAGGGAAACTGATATTTGGAAATATCTATATTGATCAATGTGGATTTAAATTTTAAAAATTGTGTGAATTTAGGGCTTCAGCCAATGCTAATCCGATATAGAGTAGATCCATTGAAATTAAGGGACATGGCTCTCTTAGGGTCAACAATTTCAGTGGGTCTACTCTGAGTAAAACTCAGTTGGCTACAGCATAACAGCATTGGTTTACAGGTTAATACAGGATAGAAATAGGCTTATGGATGAGCATTTACAAACGGATGTGGCTTGTCCAGTCTGCATTATGTTCCATGGTCTGCCCTGTGTATCATTCCATGTAACTTAAGTTGGGACAAATGGCCTCCACTGTCCCTCCCCCCAATGATGGTCCTACTATTCTCCCCACCACCACCACCCTTACCAGAGCCTTTAAAAAAAAAATCAAAAGGCCAATACTGCACCATACCCACTGATGAACACCCACACACAGTTACCAACATGTAGGAGTACATAGCAGTTTGTGTGCACATTAAATGCACACTTTACCCAGGCAATGCATTTTTGTACACGGTGCTTGCCTAGAGTAAAATAAAAGTAAAGGGACCCCTGACCGTTAGGTCCAGTCGTGACTGCCTTGCAAATGGTTCATAAGATTTATTTGCAGCTTGACTGTAATGGAACCTCAAGGCTGTTTACAAAAAGAACAAAACAATAAAATTAATAAAAACCAATTGAAAGGAAATACTGTATTTTTCCATGCATAAGACACCCCCATGTATTAGACGCCTCCTATTTTCGGGGACCCCAAATTAAGAAAACACACCTCAGCACTACCCATGTAGCAGACAAGCCCCAATTTTAAACCTATTTTTTGGTTAAAAAACCTAGTCTTATACATGGAAAAATATGGTATTTAAAAACATTTTTTAAAATTTAAATCAACAATAAACTGAAAGCTAGATTAAAACACACATCAACGTTCTACCTGCCTGGATAGGCTTACCTAAAGAAAAATGTTTTCAGCTGGTGCCAAAAAGAATACAGTGAAGGCACCTGCCTGATGTCAAGAGGCAGGGAGTTCCCAAGTGCAGGTGCTGCCATGCTAAAATATCAATTTCTTACAAATGCACCTGAACAATGCCAGTTCCACAGACTGGAGTGGTTGAGTGGGCATATATGGGGGAACTGGACAAGTTTGCCTTCAAATGTGAACGAGTCAGATTTCTCCCACATCTCCATGGATGTCTCTGTGTGTCTGCTGTCAAAGACTACTTTCATCCCAAGAGACAAAGGTGCATTCAACTGTTTTTGCTCCTCAATGTCTCCTCATCAAACCATAAGTTAAGGGGGTGTCAGAGGCCTTTGTCCTGGGCCCAGTACTCTTTGCCATCAATGACTTAGATCAGCCAACCTTGTGAACTCTTCCCATCAACCCCAGCCAAAACTGCCAATGATCACAGGTGCTGGAGTCCCAAAAATCTGAAAAAGCACTCACATAGGCTCTTCCTGAGTTGGGTGAAGGGGATTTGCAGATGACAACACACACACACACACACACACACACACACACAAAGAGTGTTTGGAGAGGTCTTTTATTGCTTTTGTAAGCTCTCCAGAGATCTTTGCTATTGGGCAGCATGTAAATATTGTTAATGAATACATAAACAACCACAACATGAAAAGCAGAGTCAATTTGCAAATTAATTACAAACAGTGTGCGTTTGTGTCCACAAGCAGCGCTTGAGGAAGGATCCTGGTTCCTGTCAAAAGTCTGCATGTGTTAAATGACTCTGACTGGTCCAGGACAAAGAGGTGTCTATCTGCACATCCCTGCCAAACCAATCTCACAAATAAAGTCCAGGAAAGGTTATTAGCCCCATGGAGTTGGAAGGACAACAACCCAGTAACCTGCCTGTCTCCCCATACATTGTTGTGTTAGTGAATATTAGCCTATTCCAGAGAATTAGCTATATTTATTCTCTCTCTCTTCCTTTTTAGCAAAAGCAACAGAGTCTCTTTTAACATGCTATATCCTGGCAGGATAGAATGACAAACTGCCCCAGAAGCATCATGAGCACAAATCAACATGAATGCACAACAAAAAAGAACACGTAGAGAGACCCTAAATTTCTGTGGATCAGCAGGAAGGGGCCCAACTCTCTTTCATAACGTAGCTAGACTGTAGGACTAAGGCAAGGGAGACCCTGGTTCAAATCTCTGGACCACAGAGCTCCTTGGGTTAGTCACTATCTATCAGCCAGTATCACCTCACAGGGGATATTCATAGAATTATAGAAGGGGAGAGGGAGAGTCCTTTGGAGGAGCTCCTTTGGAGGAAAGACAGGATATAAATGAAGTTAATGCAGATCTCCTCCTCAGCTACTATTAGCCCCTGCTAATATTGTGACTATATTTGTTCCCAATGGGGAGAATACCAGCTTCGGGGGGGGGGGGGGATGTAGGTCAGGAAAAATGTATGTGAGAGAAGTGAACACCCTCTCTCCTGCTGTCAGTACCTTTGCTTTGATCAAATTCACACACACACACACACCGATTTGATTTTGAGTAGACAAAAAGAAATCCAGCAGATCTGATCGATCACAGATCTCCTGCAGCACATCTCTTCTTGCACACTGCAGTCTGCCTTTTGATGTAGACTTGGGTTGTTCTCTCCCCCCCCCCCCCCCCCAGCAAATGCTGAATGTGGTGATTTTCTCCAGGGAAGCTTATTGATTCAGCCGGCTGATTCTCAAAGAGAGACTTCCCTTTCGCTGAGCTCCCTGTAGCTATGCAACCAGCGCGGGAAGCCTCCTATTGCGCTTCTTTCTCCATCTCTCTTTCTCTGACCTTGAGAAGAGCTTTCCCTTAGCCACTGGGCTCTGTCTCCTCTCTCAATGCACAGCCTCCAAAACCAAGAGCCTTTGGATAGCGTGGACACACCAAGTGGCCCAATAAATAATGGGGTGCGTGCCTTCCTTGGCATTGCAGTTGAAAAGATGGGAGGGGAGGGAGAGGGAGGGGGGGAGAGAAAAGCTTAAAATAAATCTGCATAGTCCTGCATTGCAGGGGGTTGGACTAGGTGATCCTCAGGGTCCCTTCCAACTCTGCAATTCTACGATTCTATGAATAGGAGAAGTGGCATGGAAAGGGCAACTCATGTTCTCTGCGCTTAGGGAGGACTGGTTAGGGAGGACTGAGTCAAAGGTGGTGGTGGGGTGGACCCTCCACGTTCCCATCAGAAAACATAGCCTTGAGGTTGCCTGTGCTTCACCTGAGAGTCTGTTAGGCCAGGAGTGGTGGGTGAGGGATGTTTTTCAGCTTGGGGACCACATTCCCATCTGGTCAAGTGAAATATACTCGGAGTCGAGGATGGATTTCATGCTCTTTATTCAGCTCATAGTGGTGAGGAGGAATGGCAGTTCCCCCAGAATGTCTGCTTTATAAACATTATTACACAATGGACCCCACGTGATTGGCCAATTCCGGGATTCACCTGTAGGCCAATCAGGTTGCAGATTCACTTCCACCTGGAGCTGGATTGGGTGGCTCCTGTGGACCAATCAGACTGCTGCATTCTGGACCCTATTGTTCTAGGACCAATCAGACTGCTGCATTCTGAATCCTATTGTTCTAGGACCAATCAGACTGCTGCCTTTTGGATCCTATTCAACTCAGTACATAACACCAACCTTCTGGGGACCACATGCCAAGAGGATGCAAAGAAGGACTGGGGAGGAGCATCACAGCCCCTCTCCGCAGCCCACCCCTTCTTCCCAGGCATCTCCCCTCACCAGCCCTGCTCCACACCCTCCTGAGTGACTGGAATGTACCTTTGAATTGTGATCATGCTGCTCGCTTGCCTGGATGGCAAGTGATGTGTGCAGAAACCTCTGGGTTTTGCATGGCTGGGATGTAGCCAATTGTTATAGGTTTTGGGTACCAGAATTTGTGTTGTGAGTGCAAGGCACCTGTACTTCCTAGATTTGGTAATTGCTAGGATTTAGCCAATACTTGGAGTATTACGAGAATGTGTCAGACACTGAATTTAGCAGTGTAAAAATACAGGCTAAATTTGGTGTGTGTCCCCGCCCCCCCACCAGAGAATCGCCTGGAGATAAGCCATTAAGAATTGAAGACAGAGTCATGACCCATCAAGATTGGCCATCAGCAAAGCAAAGGCTGTGCCAGCCGCAAATGAGGGACAGTTAGTAAGGCGAAAGACCAGTCATTTCAGTTTAGGACTGCAGTAAGCGAACAAGGGGAAAGTGTCAGTTTTGCAAGCTTGAGATGGGGTGGGTGCAGAGCTCGAGGTGGGCTGTTTGTTTTATGCTGCAGAATGGGTCAAACAAGATGTTTGGGGACCCTTGGAATTTGAGGATGCTGCAGTGGAAGGAACAGGCCCCTCTTGGGATGTGAAGGCTCTGCACTCTCTCCATGTAGGCTCAGGTTGTATCTATGTATAAATAAACCATATATCATAAAGACACCACAGTCTCTGCTGGGCCTCCCTGCCCAAAAGGAAACACAGACCCTGGTAAGCATGTCTGGAATTGTACACCATTTGGAGACTGGGGTGGCATGTGAAGGTTACCCATGAGGCAATGTGGTCCTCAGGCTGAAAAGTGTTTCCCACCTCTGCTTTAGTGGCAAGGAGGAAGTGGGAGGGGCAGGGAGGGAGAGAGGAGTGCATTTGGGGCTTCTTCTTCCTTGGGGGCTCTCAGAGCCTGGCAAGGAAGACACCGGGCAGCCCAGGGTCGCATGAAGGGGTTGAAGACTATTTCTGCAGCAGGGTCCCTGCAGAGTCGCTGTCTCTAGCATCCTAAGAGTCACTCAGTTAGTACAGCTTTTTAGCCACTGTATGCTCCAAAGCATTTGGGGACACTGAAAACACAAGGAGAATGGTGTGTATGTTCTGTTGCGTACAATGGGACCTCAGGGGAAACACAACTCAAGCAGTCCAAATAATTTGCCCACATATATGCACAGAAAAAAATAGGTCTAGCCAAAAGGAAACGCATGGAGATCTGCATTAATCATTGCAATGCATCCCTAATTACTATTATTGTACAGTGGTGCCTCGCAAGACGAAAAGAATCCGTTCCGTGAGTCTCTTCGTCTAGCTGTTTTTTCGTCTTGCGAAGCAAGCCCATTAGCGGATTAGCGGATTAGCGCTATTAGCGGTTTAGCGGCTATTAGCCGCTATTAAAGGCTTAAGGGATTAGCGGATTAGCTGCTAAAAGGCTATTAGCAGCTTAGTGCCTTAGATAAAGGGGGTAGGGAGCGGGGAAAAACCCCCAGGAATCGCAAGACATTTTCGTCTTGCGAAGCAAGCCCATAGCAAATTCGTCCTGCGAAGCACCTCCAAAACGGAAAACCCTTTCGTCTAGCGGGTTTTCCGTCTTGCGAGGCATTCGTCTTGCGGGGCACCACTGTATAACTGTATAATTATAAGATTATTACATAATCTTAGAAGGGGGTGTGGCTGTCAGGGAGTGTGGCTGAAACTGTCATGAAGCACCCTGCACTTCTGAATTTGCCGCAGGGTCAGGGCGATGGGCAGAATGGGCTCCTGGAGGGGGATGCTCAGCCAAAGAAAATGAAGCAGGGATACTAGTTGGGAGTAGTGATGGACAGAATGGTGTTTCTCCATTACTCACTTTTCCATTATTAGGTTCAGCTTGCTATATTTCTGCAGCAATCTGCAATTTGTTTACCAAGACAAAAATCCTCGCAAAAATTAGCCAGCATTTCCCCCCAATGCTTGCATATGATTTTCCTGGCTACAATGCATTTTTGTAAGTTATTTCCCCTAATTATGCATCTTTATGCACACTCTCCCCTCATTTGCACATTTTGGGGTTGGAAAACTGCATCACAAAACTCAAAGAAGTGTGAATTATGAAGGTTAGCTGTGTTTTGGTGTGCAAATATTTGGGAAAGTGCAACAGAAGCAGATTCACATTAAAATGCAAAGCAAATTGAATTTCTCTCCCTCCCTAGTGGAGACTAGCTGCTTTCACCACCTGCCTCCCAGAATGGTGTTTGGGTACTTTGAAAATGGCCCTAGCCATGACAAGCAGGGACATCACACAAGGCACTTTTATAAGGCACAGCTACAGAGTCTGGTTGAAAAAAAATGGCAACGCTGTTTGCCTGTGAAGTTCTGCTGGGCATTTGTCCGCTCCCTGTTGGAGTCAGCATACTGGGCCGACTAGCTGGATTTTTCCTCTGGCCTGGTAGGCCCAGAAAGAAGTGATGAGGTGAGTGAGTTAACGGGACAGTGATGTTCTTGCTTACCTGCTCAGCAGGGCATCAAAGCAAACCACTGCATTGTCTCGCTGGGTTGCAATGATCAGGCAGGTGCCCTTCAGTAACTGAGAGCACTGAAAGAGAAAAGAGAATGTGAGCCACCTTCTACAGGCACCCAGTGAAAGCACTTTTCCAGGAGTCCAATGGGCATCTGACATCACATGCTGTGCTGGGTGGCAGTAATGCAACCTACTCTATCTAAAAGGCACCCTTTATTTACACCCGGTTTTCCAGTGGGCTTCCTGTTTTTCTCACCCAAACACCCAGTGGTGCACCAGAGGTACGGATGGAAGGATTGGTTCATGCGGGTTCTCGGCATTTCTTATTTTTCCAATCTTCAATTCACTTCTCAGATTTCTGCAGCCATTTGCCGCCCCATCTCTAACCAGGAGAGGTGTTGCCTTTTGATGGATTGGCACTCGCCAGCCTCCATAAAAATCAAGGGGGAAGCAGTGCCAGACCAGCCTGCTGTATGGCGAATCTGCATTAGCCACACTTCACAATGCCAGGAAACTTGTGCCACTGATGACCCCCTACAAGGATCTGTTTGGCATGAAGAGAGGAGAGGAGATCCCGGAAAGCTTCCCTTTGGCTCAGATACAATCGCTCTGGCTGGAAGCATGACAGCTGCTCCCCTTCGGTGGACAAGACTCCATCTTAGAAGGGAAAGACGTCTGTCATCTCCTACTAGTAAAGGTAAAGGGACCCCTGACCATTAGGTCCAGTCGTGGCCGACTCTGGGGGTGCGGCGCTCATCTCACTTTACTGGCCAAGGGAGCCGGCGTACAGCTTCCGGGTCATGTGGCCAGCATGACTAAGCCGCTTCTGGCAAACCAGAGCAGTGCACGGAAACACCATTTACCTTCCGACTGGAGCGGTACCTATTGATCTACTTGCACTTTTGGGGGTGCTTTCGAACTGTTAGGTTGGCAGGAGCAGGGACCGAGCAACGGGAGCTCACCCCGTTGTGGGGATTCGAACCGCCGACCTTCTGATTGGCAAGCCCTAGGCTCTGTGGTTTAACCCACAGCGCCACCCGCGTTCCCGTCTCCCACTAGAGCTGCCCTGTTAATGCAAGACTTCCTCCTGCCTCCCCACACCTTTGGGTTTCCACCTTTGTGGCGGAGGCCCTACTGGTGTCCCCAGGTTACAAAACCAAGTCTAATTGCTCAGTGAACGATGTAATTGCTCTCCTGCACAGATGTACCTTAAAACAGCTGCTGCTGATTAAACATTCTGCTCTTAAAAATAACTTCCATGCTAAGGCTGAAGGGAACATTTGAGGCTGTATTAACTGGAGGAATGAGACACACACCCCCCGGCAAAAATATATTGTGGTCTCTTAATATTCAGCAGCCTTCAGTTAGCAATGCATTTTAGGACACTTTGTTATTAGCACTTCTTAAATACCTATAATAACTCAAGATACAGGGATTCCTGGGGAATTAATAGCATATGTTCCAAAATAAAAACATCAACAACAAAACACAGCTATCCTTCAAAATCTGGGCATTTTGCAATGCAATTCTCCAACCGGTATGTACAAAAAAAGAGAGTTTATATTAATGAAAGAGTGCACAAAAAGGTAAACACATGCAAAAATGTGTATATCAGTCAAAACCACATACAAAACTGTGTTTTGGGGGAGAATGTTGCACACAAAATGCTGGCACATTTTTATAACGATCGTTTTAAAAGGTTGCAAATTGCTGTGGGAAAGTGGAGAACTCATTTGCGAGGCCCACAAGTAGGGCAGGAGCCCTCTTCCATTTCTGCTCCTTGGCAGTAACTAATATTCAGTGGTATATTTCATCTGGCCATCTAGTTAACTATTGCCTGAAGAAACCAAATGGGCCCATCAGTATAATAAACTGTAAATAAATAAGCAGTGCTGCTTAGATGGAAGAGGGGAGCTTTGCGGGAGGAGCTGCAGCTTGGTCTTAGATTACATCCGAAAGGTCCCAGGTTCTAGGTAGATCTAGAAAAGACTCCTGCCTGACCCTCTAGAGAATGTACGAGCCGTGGTGGTTGGCATCCACTGAAAGTGGCATGGCAGTAGGCAGGGAGCCTAACAGTAGGTGGCACCAGAGCCAATGGCAGGCAGAGTCCACTCATTCTATGTTTGCCCCCATCCTCCCTGCTGAGATCTGCAAGGACAACACAGAGGCCAAGGAAGAGGAAGCTGATAGGCAAAGCCATCCTCCTGGACCAGTTGTAAGAGAGGCTGGTGGGGGCAGGCTGCATCTGGTGGGGCAGAGCCCCATTTGCCCTGATGGACACTGGCTATAAGGCAGGGGTCCTCAAACTTTTTCAGCAGGGAGCCGGTCCACTGTCCCTCAGACCTTGTGGGGAGCCGAACTATATTTTGAAAGAAAATAAATAAATGAGGGATGATGAGCGGTGTGCAAAAGGGCTCCGGAGAGGGGCTGGCACCAACAAGGCCCAGCCCCATTCCTTCTCTAGGCAGGGTGGGGAGAAGCCAGGAGGAGGGAGGGAGGAGGTGCCGCCACTGCCGTGTGAGGGAGAGGGAAAGAACGTGTGTGCTGGCGATTCACGCGGCAATTCCCAGACCGTCTGCGGGTCGGATTTAGAAGGCAATTGGGCTTGATCCGGCCTGCAGGCCTTAGTTTTCCGACCCATGCTATAAGGGATCTGCATCCCCATGGATTTTGCTGCTCTCCAGTTCCCACTAGCCCCAGCCAGCAAGGCCAATGGTCACAGATGATGGGAGCTGTGGTCCAACACTAATGGCAGGGTTTTGCTGTCAGTGTGAATAATACCAAAGGCTGGAGCGATGATCGGACTCAGTATCAGGGCCCTTCCTATGAGTTGGCCTACCATGTCTGGCGCCTCCCTGTCGGTCGCACTCAGGACTGCAGAGATGAAGCTGGCCCGTGGTTCGTCCATGGTGGTGAGCCGTGCCCCCGTCACCAGGAAGCCTTGGCCAATCAGTCGCTCCAGCAGGGCCAGGTAGGGCGGGGGGCTCACCTTCCACAGGGAGGTCTCTGGAAGGATCAGGCAGGTGACTTGGCAGAGCAAAGAAAGCTGAGAGCACTCTGGAAGCGAAAGGAAGGGAACTATCAAATATGTAACTGATCTCTTGGTGAGCTCCAGCCGTTCGAACCCTATCACGTACTAAATGAACAATTTTTCTTGTCCAAATTACCATTGTATCTGAGAAAAACCGAGATATCTATCCAGCTGCATGCATATATATATATATATATATATATATATATATATATATATATATATATTTTCCCAAAATCAAATACTCAGTTAACTCAATTTTCAATTTGGAATGTTCCACATTTCCATTAAATGCTACATCTGCTCATATATCTGCAGAAGAGGAGATTGAACCAAATCCAAAGGACATTGAGCTCTTGGGTGTGCAATCTCTCCCTCTAGTGGCCAAGCCTGATTCAGAGCAGAAAAACGCACCCTGTTTACCAGCAAACAGCACCAGTTACCCCCAAACAATCCTGTTCTGGAAAGGATCTGACAGCTGCTATGCCGCTGCCATCCCATTTATCATGTATTCTCAAGAGCTGGAAAAGAGGCAGCGCCGGGGCAAAGTAGGGATCATTTACGTGAGGAACTCAAATGGGAGAGCAAAGATTTCCTTACATGTTCAGCAGAACTAAATGACGGATATGAGGTGGGTGATGGGGGGGGCATCCATTTCCCATGGATTAGCATTCAGGTGTGCAGCCCCCTCGGCCTGCTGCCCAATGTGAATCCAGGAACAGCTCTGCCACTCGGTTCTGCTACAACAGGGGTTCTCAAAGTAGCGCCCATGGTGCCATTGAGGTCTTCCCTGCCATGCACTAAGCCTCTTAGCACCTGCACACCCACTCCCTGCCCCCTTGATCATGAGGTAGCGAGGGTGGTTAACTTCCTCCCTCGAAAAGTACATAGAGCCGAAGTTGGAAGAGTGAACCTCTCTCCCACTTCCTCACTATAGCTCTATGTGCTTTTCAAGGTTCATGTTTATTTTGCTGGGTATGACTTTTACACCAAGTGGTGTGCATTCTCTCTGTCTCTGTCTGTCTCTTCACTTCGGACTCTCTGTGGGGGCTCATGGGGCCTCACTCAGATCCATGGACTTTAAAAAGTGGGTGACCTCCATACTACATTTCTGAACTGGAAATAATTGGTGGGGCAGGTGGGCAGAGTGAGATAGACAGATCTAACCTGGGAGCTACAAAGCACAGAGTTGGGGGAAATGGGCACATTGCACGATCACCCAAAAGTGACCAATTGTAAGGCCAAAATGCAAGGAGCTGCTCTGGGGAGTTTAGACATTTTTTTTTTTTAACAATCTGAATGCTGTGATCAGGAATCCATCAAGCATCCATTTATTTTTTAGTAAAGAGGGGTGGGGGGACCCCACACTTTTAACGGACTCCCAACTCCTGGTACTTGATGGGCTCAGCATTCAGTGAGTTAAAGGCCTAAACTACACTCCCCTCCCCCATTCTAAGCAGCAATTCTCATTCTCCAGATGTCAATACCAACTCTAGGCTGCCTCTGTTTTTTTGTCTTGCTACCCAATTAATCAATAGCCATTTTAGGCTCATATAATGAGGAGGGAATTGTACATTTCCTTACCTAGAGTCTGTGGCCTTTCAGCGCCCAGTAAATTGAGCTGCCTTCTCACTTCCCTTTTCACAAGCCTGTGCTGTTTGTCGATCTCAAGGCAGGCTGTGGGGTCAGACGCAACAGTGCAAATCTGCAGGGGAGATGGGAGAGAGAGAGAGAGCAACGCGCATCACATGAGCCACCATTGCCGGGAGACAGATAAATGCTGGTAGAAGGAGTCAAAACGGCTTGCCCACAACTCTGCCAGAAATCCATGCATTATCTGGCGGCCTGCAAAAGCCACAGGAGTGATGAGAGGGTTCTTTGTTCCTGATTTCCTTGGGTTTGATCCTGCACTGACTGGCAAAGCACCTGCCCAGCACTCCATAAAGTTCACCTGTCAATATATATTGGGATTCCATATTCTTTGTTACTGCAGCACATAATAAAAAGTTGATTTCGCTCTTAACGCCAACCTTGCACTGTTTGCCTTTTTAAGGCTACACGAGCACACACTGAATAACATGCATCTATTTATCACATTTTTAAGAGACAACGGGGGGTTGGGGGACAGTAAAACCAATCCAGGTGTTGAAAGGAAGAACTATGTTACCCAATACAAATGCAGGATAATAGGCACTCCTGACAGTCAACCCAACAGGCACCCAGACATCAACCCTGGCCAATGGCCATGCTTCTGGGACTAACTTTGGGGTGGTTTTTTAAAATTCCAAGTAAAGATACAGATCAAAGCACTAGAGAAGCCTGAAAAACTGTTTGATCAGGGACAGTGGAGGGAGAGAGTAATGACTGTGTAAACCACGGGCAATGATAATTTTACACCATACCTCTTGGTGTCTGAGCAGTTGTCTTGGTACACAACTGAAGTTTCATACTCCATTATCTGTGCGTGCGCATGCTATGAAATCTGTTGGCTTTCAGCAAAGAAAGAAGGAATCTACACGGCACATACTTGGCCAGTGAATTTCATTAACAGTGTAGATTCCTGGGTCTTTGGCCCATTACTGAAAGCCTCTAAGGGAGGTTCACACAAACTCCCTCTTGTGTTGAAAGATGTGGAATAGACACAAGCGGGTTGTGGGTTCCTGTTGCCGTGCCCCCACCATGCCTGCATTACTGGGTATTTTGGCTGCCAGGTGTTTAGAGCTGTAAACGCGTAAGAGCTTCTCCATATCCTGGGGGTTCCTGGGCCAGTCAGGGTCCCGCCATCGTGACTGGAAGGGTACAGAGCTGCCTCAGGCTAAGGAAGACCATTGGTCCATTGAGCACAGTGTCATCTGAACTGAATGGCAGTGGGTCTCTAGGATTCCAGACGGGATTCATTCCCACCCCTACCTAGAAATCCCAAACCTACATGAAATGCAGACACTCTGCCACTGAGCTATGGCCCTCACTTTTGTGCGTACATCTATAAACACAGAGGGTCGCTTCACGTGGTTGCTGCATGCCAGCCAGAATGCACCTCAACGTCGGGGGCAGAGCAGGTTGGCACAGCCCTACAACACACACACAAACATCCACACTCTTTCAGTGCCCAAGAAGGTTTGTCTGAAAACTCTCTGCCTGCAGAATCCTTGGGAATAACTCAGGCTTGGCCAACCTAGTGCAATCCAGATGTTGTGGAGAGCACCAGGTTGGCAAAGGTTGGAGTAGATGGTTAGCTTCGGTTAGCTGTGTTTGGAAGGCGTGTTTGGATGAGGCCGTGGGAATGGAAAAGATAACAGATGCAAAAGGAGGCAAAATAGAGAAATCAGATAGGCGAGAGCTCCAGCTATCGAGGATGAACATCAGGAATGAGGAGGGTCCTACCTCCTTTTCTTCCAGAGACGGGGGCCCAGCCCCACACAGCCCTTCTGGAAAGAAGAGCTCCACATCCCGCACAGCAACCCAATACGATGTGGAGCCTAAGAGAGATAAATACAAAGAGATGATTCTATCAGCCCATGAATTAAACATTGTCTCTGTTCCTGCTCCTCTCTCGGGATGATTGATGGCACACAGATTCCTGGAGAAATTGCTTTAAAGGGCAGCTGTTATACACTGTAACAGCAAACATTTAAACCTATTACGCCGAGAACAGTTTCATTGTCTCCTTGCTACTTTGACTTCACTCTATTGTGACTCGGCTTGTTCTCCACACCAACACAATGTCACCGTTTTCTTCCTCTTTGCAGCCAAGAAATAAAGTGTTGGAAAACTCAGAGCAGGGCATTGAGCGAAGCTGCTGCAGATACCTGGCGGGGGGCTGCCTGCTGAATGCGGCAGAGTTATCAGGAAATGAAATCATTTTGGCGCCTCGGTCCAACATAATAACACTATCTTTAGTTCTTTTTCTCCCTGTGTAAATAGGAAGGCCTGGATATATATATATATTTTCATGCCAGTAACATTGGAATAAAACTCAGTAGGGATAAGGCAAACAACCCCCTCTTTATATGTCCCCAGGGTCTGAAGGCTTCCCTACACATCCAGGGAAAGTATATGTGGTAGTATACATGTGCTGGCACTTTGAAATGTAGGTGGGAAGATGGCTTACTTGAGGACTGTTCCACATGGGAATTTCCCTACCTGCAGAAAGCTAGCGTGTCAGGGAGAAAGGCTAGCCCAATTTTCTCCCTGATGTACTAGCTTTTTCCATGTGGAAGGATAGTATAATCACCATCATTATCATGGTGAAGGGCCATGGCTTACAGGGAGAGCTCTTTGGAGGTAAGGTAAGCTATAAATATAACAACTAACTACAGCAACACTCTTCCTTTTGGAGCTCAAGGTGGTGGCGTACATTGCTTCCTCCAATTTATCTACCGAAACAACCCTGTGAGGCTAGTTAGGTCGAGAGACAGTGACTGACTCGAGGCCAACCTGTGTGCTCCATGGCTAGAGAGGAATTTGAACCCTGGTCCCCAAGGTCCTAACCAGGCACCCTGACTACTATACCACACTGCCTCTCTCCAACTTCTTCTCTGTGAACATGGAGACTGAGCAGGAAAAGCCACCCTTTAATCTGACCCACTTCCACGGCTGACAATGCACAAGCTTCTGTCTCTGAAGAGCATAGCTCTAGGCAGAAATGGTGTGCCTGAATGAAAGCTCTGTGGAGCTGAAAATGGGAGCTGTCACCCTTAGTAGCAGGACTCTGCAGAGGCCGTGTGTCCCTTAGCAACAGATCTGGGTGAGGAGGAGCCTTGCCATCTCTGCCCAGAGAATTGTTCCACGGAAATAGGCTTCCGCCTTGCTTTTGGGGAGGTGGGGATGCTGTTTACCAAAGGGAGACGATTCTAAGCTGTGCCTGTAATATGAGACCACGTCACTCTGACACCCACCATGTCAGGAGCCATGTTGGACAGCACTTGCTTCTACACCCTATGCATACTTACTCTGGAATAAGCCCCAATTAATTCCATGAGACTTACTTCGGAGTAGGGATGTCAGATGATTCCCACCAAAACGGGAAATTGCCAAAGTTTGTTTAAGTATCCCACGTCTGGAGCAGAAATGAATCTAGTGAATACAGTGGGTATTTGCTGTTTGTTTTAGTCCACAAATGACACCCAGTTGATTACTTGTTCCCATTTGAATTATATTTCCTTGGCGCTTAAAATATAAGCGTGTGCAATAACATAATGATAACACAATTAATTGTATAAAATTCTGCCACAGCAGACAGTGAGACAAATTATGTGGGTTTTGTCAGAAGCTGAACTGCAGCAGAAGGGAAACAGCGCTGCATGTGATAAACACAGGTTGGATCAGAAACCAATTCCTTCTTACATCTAAATAGCTAGAATCTTTCCATCAAAAACTACTTATTTGAAGTGAGAACCTTCTGAGCAATCCTAAACAGACAGGCTCACCGTAAAACCCATTATGGATTAAGCTGTGGCCGTACTGAGCTCTCCAAAAGAACTGATTAGCTGCTTGAGCCTCCTTGGGGTCTTCAGGGCCTAGCAAGTCCAGGAGCTTCTTCACTGCATTTTGTCGCTGAAGGCAGAGGACCAAGGAGGAACCTGAAGTTAGGTAGCTGGAGTGAGCCTCCAAGGCAGCAGGGTCCTGGGCAGAAAAGAAAAGAGAGGCTTATAGAAGCTTTGCATCCTGGACAGAAATAGGGACCGTTAAGCTAAGCAAACATGCAATAGCTAGCTAAAGCCTAGCACACAGTTCCTTGGCAGAGAGTGACAGGAAAGAAAGGAGGTTTAGAAAAAGGAGAATATTTTATACCCAGTTAGACATAAGGAGGGGGGCTGTTGAGTCAATCAAGTCATGGGATAGGCAAATCGGTCCATTTCAGTTTCTCTCACGTCTTCCTTTTTCCAATCTCAGATTCAGTTCTTTGCAATTTCCACATCTGTTTGTGGTTTTGTTTTTTTTTTGAAAAAAAAACCCAAGGCTTCTCATGAAACTTCTTCAGAATTTTGTGCAAATTTCTCCCATTATCTGTGTATGCAACTTTACTGATAACAGCAGGATGCAAACTCTGTTTCCATACTGGCACGTTCTCCTCAGCTTGCATTGTCTCAGGGCTGCTGACCCACACAGCAACCTGGCCATAACATGCAAAGCAGGCAGATTTAATAAGGTATGCCCTTTCTTTCTGGTGCCACATCTTCCATGCGCAGCCAGCCAATGGCAAGTCCCACAAGCCAGTATCATACTCTGCCTGCCAAGAAGCTTGAACCAATGTGCTTTGGCAATTTCCTGCTTTGTCAAGAGCTAACAAGGGAGCTGCCTCTACATCCTAGAGTCAGTTCCCACCCGGTCAGTCTACCTGCTCAGCTACAATGAGCACAGGGCAGACAAAATAGAGCTGTCCTTCACACGGTGCATAGTTAAATGATGGCATTCACTTCCGCAAAAGGAAGTGACGGCTACAGGCTCTTATGATCTCATGTAGCCCTCTGCACTGCCAATTCTTGGAACAAAGGAGGCTGGGGCTCCAGAACAAGGGGCTACCCGGGCCAGGATCGGGATGTGGAGCCCCTAGACCTCTGCCTGTTCCTGCATAATGTGTGGCTTGTTGTGTTTAAGGGTGCTCCTCACCACTTGGGTCTAGCGGCCTGGGAGACGTTTCATGGGAAGAACCATAGCTCAATGGTAGAGCACATGCGTTGCATGAAGAAGGTGCCAGTTTCTGTCTCTGGCAGCTTCAGTGGGAAAAGGCCCAGGTAGCAGGTGAATCTGTAATGAACCATCAGGGATGCCGGGGAGAGCTGTGAAGGTAAAAGGAGTGGCTCTTTCCAACGGGAAGAGGCTCTATTCAGATAGGGATTCTGGCCACATCCACACCATCCACTCTTATACCACTTAAACAGTCATGGCTTCCCTCCACAAAACCCTGGGAATTGTAGTTAAGGGTGCTGAGACTTGTTAGAAGACTCCTCGCAGAGTTACGATTCCCAACACACTTAGCAAACTATTTATTTGGGATAAGCAATGACTGTTGAAGTGGTGTAAGAGTACTTTAAATGTATGATGTAACCTCTGCTTAGGCAACAATAAGCCTTCCACACCCCTGGCTTGTTCTGACTCTTGGCTTGACCAGGATATCATGTCAATGACAGCTGATGTCCCCCAATTCTGAGATCTGTACAAGTCACACACCCTGGCTCTGCTCAGCTTTCTCTATCCCTTGACTCTGCCCATAGGCATTTCTTCCCCTGTGATGAAACCAATGCTCAACTCTCATTTCTGACCCACCAGTCCCCCCAACTCTTAGCAAGTCAGCCCCATTGGTAAGCCGTGCTTTTCCTCTATAGAATATGAATCTTAAGATTTCAATCAGTTTGAGAAACTCAAATGCTTCATAAATGATTCAGCATCAGCATCATACATTCTTGTAAAACTAGATCTCTAATTTAGTGGTTTGGGACTTACAGAGAGCTGTACATAAAGATTAAAGATACATACAGATTAAAGACTCCCTAAGAAGATGCAAGAGCCTTCCTTGGCCTGAGCGGGGAGATACTCCAATGTGAACGACGCCATAAAGTCTTTACATACATAAATGTTTTAGGTAGTGTGACAATATCGAAAAAGAAACTGAGGAAGAGATGTTTCAATTCTTGGGAGGCTGAACGAATTTGAGGGCCACAGCTTATTGCATTACATTACATTAAGATTTGTATACCCCAACCTTCTCTCATAGCCTAGGAACATACAAAGGTGCCTTATACTGAGTCAGATGCTCTACTGCTGAGCTGTGGCCCTTTCCCCAAAACATAGGAAGCTGCCTTCTATCGAGTCATACTATTGACACACCTAGCTCAATACTGTCTGCACTGACTGGCAGTGGCTCTCCAGGATTTCAGAAAGGGGCTGATCCCAGCCCTACCTTGAGATGGGAGGGATTGAACCTGGGACCTTCTGAATAATCTACAACCACAGCCTTTCCCCATTGGAAAGTTTCGTTCTCAACCTAGGGAACCTACGAAGCTGCTTTATACTGAATCAGACTCTTGGTCTCTCTAGCTCAACAGGGTCTGCACTGCCTGGCAGACTCGCCCAGTTCTACCTGGGGAGGCTGGTGATCCAACCTCAATTTTTCAGCTTGCAAGGCAGGTGGTTTACCACTGGGATACAGCCCTTCAGACCATTGAGTCAGCCCTTGAGTCAGACCATTGGCCTGTCATTACTGTTTGCACTGATGGGCAATAGGTCTCTAGGGTTTCAGGCAGGGGACATTCCCAGCCCTAGCTGGAGATGCTAGGGATCAAAGCAGATACTCTACCACTGAGCTATACGAAGAATATAAAAGATCTCTGTCGGATGACTGTGATAACCTGCTTCCTCATGATTCATAGCCGATTGCTGATGATAAAGAAAACCGAACCATTTTAAAAATTCTACTTATTGATAGCTTGCATGAGTCACTTTTTCACCATATGTTGCATAAGTGCTCAAAGTGGCCTAACAGTAAACCTGAAAATAATCTTTGTATTAGAACATGAGGTCTCTAACCAGATGTCTGTGGGAAGCCCAAAAGCAGGACCTAGGTGCAGCAGCTCTCAAGTGAGGCATACTGCCTTCAAGAGTGGAGGCAGCACATTTAGCCATTGTGGCTGATGGTCATTGGTTAGATTTATCCTCCTTGAATTTGTTAAATATCCTCCTTTAAAGCCATCAAGTTGATGTCCTCCACTGCCTCTTGTGGGAGCGAGTTCCATAGTTTAAATATGATTATGTGAAGAAGTACTTACTTTTGTCTCTCCGAAATCTTCCAACATTCAGTTTCCTTGGATGTCCCTGAATTCTAGCGTTAAGAGAGGAGAAAAGCTTTTCTCTTCCCATTTTCTCCATGCCTTGCATAATTAATACACCTCTATTACGTCCCCTCTTACCCACCTTATAGCATAATTTTGAAATTATATTTAAGAATCCTAGGCACCAGTATCATCATATATATTTTCAGCATCCAGTTCTGCCATAAACTTTTTTAAAAGTTACTAGATATCAGCAATGGGTAGTATCTCATGCTAGTCTTACTCAGAGTAGACCCATTGAGGGGGCTTTGTCCATTAATTTCAGTGGGTCTGCTCTGAGTAGGATTTAGTTGGAAACAACCTGTTGTATTTTTGGAGTAAGGTGCCTTACTGATATTTTATCCATGTTATTTCTTTCCCATAGTTAATGCAGGGAATTGCAACATATTAAGAGGCAGAAGGGAGAAAAAGCTGCTATGTATGAAGAAATAAAATAGGATCCGAAGGAGGGCGAGGCAGCTCCATACACTTATGATGTAGGCCTTTGAAACGCAAGTCTACATTTTATAAAGCTGTGACTCAGATTTATAAGAACTTTAGGCTGACTTTTCAAAATTAAGCATTGCTATTGATCTCCAAGGAGAAGTATTTCAATGGTTAATATGATTAGCACTGGGTGTCCAAAGGCCAGGAGGAGTGACTCAGAATGTCTATATTGATGATGACGATAGAAAAAGAATAATGATCGGCTCAGATTGCTGCAGATCACAAGACAAATGACTGCAAATGAAACTCAGTGTGTGGTGTTGACTGGGCTCCTTCTGAGGCCCATGGGCTGGTGGGGGTGTGTGCTCTAATATGAGGCACCAAAGAGATCCTGTTTCTGCTCCGCACGAACATCTAAGCATTCCCTTGGATCATGAAAATCTCAGGCAATTGCAGCTGCAGTGGGACAGCTGGCAGCCCCTCCTACTGGGAACTGGGAGATTGTGTCACCCCACTGGGACAGTCTTCAACATCTCAGTGGGAGTGCTATCCAGTGGCTATTAGAAAAAGCAGTTTAAAGGAGACGGTTCACCGTTTAAAGGGGGTCAACTGAGAACATCTTGCCTGAAAGACCCCAAGAACCTGGGGCCAACTCTGGGAACTCTGGCAATCTTAGTGCAGTCATACTCTCAGGAAGAAAAGCTGTGTTGCTTTCAAGGGGAGAGCAAGTGAGCAGAACACACTGATGACCTGCTGACCGAGTAGCCATCCCAATTGGCAGGCACAGGGAGGCTGTACAAAATCAGCTGTTTGCTGAGTGTTCGTTCTGATTTACTTGTATGGAGGTTACATAGCACCACATCAAATAATTGTCATTCCGCAGTTTCCATACATTTCCTCCTCACTTTTCTTACTGCAAAAAGTCCGGACTTTTTGGGAAGCGAATTTGTTCCTCAAGGACACTGAGCTCACTGTAACTGCACGACCCGAATTTGCTGCCTTTGAGTTCAAAACGCATCCCAAAAACAGCAGCGGTCTGGAAGCGCTCAAAGAAAATTGGAAGAAGAAGAAAGCAGACAATCAAACACAAAAGGGAGATGGAGGGAAAGAGAGAGAAGGAAAAATGCAATAGTAATAAAATGAAAAGTAGGTTCCATGCTATAGGTTGATATTAAAAGCTAGATCTGAGACCTGCAAAGGCTAGCATTGTAAATGACATACAGAACTCTCAGTTATGCCCAGTTCATCCACCTCTCGAGTTCTGTAGTCTCTCTGCTCTTGACAAATTCATGGAGGAGAAGGCTAGCCATGGCTACTAACCTGATGGTTGATGCCTCTGAATGCCAGTTGCTAGAAACTGCAGGAGGGGAGAATATTATTTCAGTCAGGTCCTGCTTATGGGCACCTAGTTGGGCACCTAGTTGGACTAGATGAGTCACTGGACTGACCCACCAGGCTCTTCTTATGTTGGGCACCTAGTTGGACTAGATGAGTCACTGGCCTGACCCACCAGGCTCTTCTTATGTTATGCCAATGGCTCATCCAGCCCAGCCCCCTTTTCTCACAGTGCCCAGTCAGATGTATTGCTCTTATGTTGATGCCCTTTGGTCTTTTATTCCAACAAACCTGCTTAGCTTCAGATGAGAGGAGTGCCTTGACATCTTTTGGGGTGAGGTCTATGTGTTTCATTCCAACCATGCTGAATTTCTCTAGATCCAGTTTCCGGAGGATCCTTGCTAGGTTGCGGGTCCATGTGCCTGGTTTGAGCAGCAGCACAGTGCAGAGGATTTGGGCTCCTGTATAAAAGATCAACAAAAGGAGGATGTAAAGGTATTGCACTATGGAGCATTGTAACCAGCAGAACAATGGCCTAGCTCTCCCAGGGGTGGGGGAGAGGCAGTAAACCAGTGTGTTGATTCTAACAAGTTGTGTGCTGACTGCGGGTGGCAGTAGGTCACAGAATGGAAATTTCCACCATAGAAAACTCTGCCCCCACCACACCACGTGCCTCTCCAAAGATTACCCCTAGGGAATGCAGACTCCAACAGGCATGGGGGGGGGTTCCTTATCCCTGATTTAGTTCTTTCCAAATCTGGCTCTTCACACTGATTCACAACCTTGATTTTTTAAAAATAAAACCTGCTATGTTTTTTGGGGGAAGCCTTTACAGTCTTTCTAGCAAATGTGAGTCATATGCCTCGATAGACGTGGAATTTAATATTTCACGATTGCCTTCAAAAACTTATATATTTTTTAGATTTCTTGTAGGCAGCATATGATCTAGTCATAACATTCATTCACACTAGTGAGAATACTCCGTGCTGGAAAATGATGTCATTTGTCAGTGTCTCTTCTAAACTTGCTCCTCGAGGTTTGTAACTTCCTTCCCTTGAGTGTCTTGGATTGCTTTTAGCAATCTTCTCCATTCTTTACAAGATTTATTTAGAGCTAAAGTAGCGGTTTGCCAGCACACTTTGCCAGCTCACAAGGGGGCTTTTCCGAAGGAGTTTTCACAAAAGCTCCCACCCTCGTTTCCCTCATCTTTTGCCACCTGTCCATAGTTTGGCAACAGAGATCATTAAGCTCTGCTTGGCTTTTGATCAATGCAGAATGAGGAAAGCATGCCCTCACTCTGCATTGGCCTCATGATTACTCAACACAGCCAGTGTGATGAGGATGTCAAAAGTAAAATCACAAAGAGAGCAATGCTTTTTCCTCCCACTGTGGCATCTCATGGGTAAAAAACCCAGGTTTTCAAAAAGGCAGCAGCAGAAGTGTGATCACTGCTATGGTTAAGGGGTCAAACACTTTGCTCTTGTTTACAATTCTGCAGCAAATCACAGCTTGCACAAAGGACATGGGTTTATTTTTTGCAGGGTGGAGGGATTGCTCATTCCTAGTAGACTATTTTTAAAAGCTTTTCTCTAAGTTTCTTGGGTCAATGTTATGCTGTATTATTCTATAGGAACTGAAACTCTGCTCCCTAATACGAATGCATGGAAGCAGATGAGCATTTGCAACAAAAATGGGATGTGCAACTGTTCCCCCTGCCAGTCATTTCTTTCCTGCAACCCCTTACCCAGACTGTTTTTCCTTCAGCCAGGCTTCCTACCAGCCCCAGAGCCCAGCTGGAGGAAACTGGGCAAGTAGCAGCCTCCTGCTGCTTCTCTGAAAATCACCCTTGGTCAGTATCTGTATTGTATTTGAAACTGTTTTTATAGATGCAATTGTTTTAACTCTTCTCCTAGATGCAATTGTTTTAGACACATTTTTATGATACTGTGAAATCGTTTCCAGCTGCTTTGCAGGAATAGAGTCATAAATGAAACAATATAACACAGCATAATAAACTAATCTTAGGTTGCAAACACAGGATTGGAAATCCTGAATTTGCTGCATCGTGACTAATTCTGGCTGGAGACAAATCTCCAGTTCTGTCTTTTTCTCCATTAATATATTGACTAGCATTTCAGGGCTTAAAAACAAAAACCCCACAACGATCAATGCTTTATCTTTATTGATCAATAGGCTGTCCCATATAAAAAACCCATTTTTAATTCTGAGACATGAAGTAGCGGCTGGTGCCCATTTGGGCTGGTGGGACAGTAGGCCAGGAGCCCAACCGTAGGGGGAGCCAGAGTCAATGACAGGCAGAATCCATGCCCTCCAACATTTATCAAAAGAAAATAGGGACGTCCCATTACATAATGCTAATTTTACTATTTATACCCCCCATATCTTACTGGGTTGCCCCAGACACTCTGGGCAGATTCCAACATATATAAAAACATTACAAAACATTGAACATTACTAAAACTTCCCTATACAGGATTGCCTTCAGACAGCTTGGGAGTCAAACAATTCCATACACTCCAACATTTCTCCAATGAAAATAGGGACATCCAATGGAAAAGTGGGACATTCTGGGAGCAAATCAGAAACCAGGACAACTTCTCTAAATCAGGGACGTCCCTGGAACATAGGGACACTTGGAGGGTCTGATAATCAACTCTCCTCCTCCGCTGAGTTTTATGAGGAGGGCATTAATGCCAGGGTCAGGGCCAAGGCTGGTTGCAAGTAAGAAGGCAGGCAGATGGTGGCTGGCTCAGGGCAGACTGAGGTTGGTGAGAAAGTGCCCTGTTTACCCTAATGGACCAGCCTCCACTGGAGACATGTGTTTGGCTAAAAATAAGCAGAGCAGCCAAAGAAGTAAATTCCAGGATGGCAAGCGTGGCGTATATACTCTTCTCCAAAGAAGTAAATTCAGGCAAAGGAAGAAATTCCAATACAGCGTGCAAGGTGCCCCTCCTCTGGCCTTATTTAAGTCCACTTAAGTTCAGTGTTTTTAATGATGGAGCCCTCTTTGTGCAGAATTTGACAGATCCACCTTTCCCCAAGAAAGCAGCAGGGCCTGCTTAGCCTTGGCATCCTTACCAACTTGCATGGAGCGGAAGAGCAATTCTGCATGGCTTGCGTGAGTCTCTCCTGCTGCATAAGAAAAGTGAAAGCACTTTAGTGCACAAGAGCAGCAACAGAAAGGGTTCTTGTCATGGAGCTGTACAGTGGCAGACATTGCCGACAGAGCTGAGGTAAATCTCTGTTCAGAACTTTTTTGGGGCTTGAAAGTGGGGACTCCAGGGATGAGCAAAGGGTTTCATAAAACTGCCTCCCTGCCTGACCACCTTGTTTCTTGGGGGGGGGGGCAAGAGGGGCGGGGAAGTCAGCGATATTGGAGCCCATGACTTCCTGGTAGCAACTTCCCAAAATAAATTTATGTGATGTGTTGAAGAAGTGGATGCAAGGTCAAGTCTTACCTTCAGACTGGGGGTGCTGTGGAGGAGGTGGCAAGTACTTCAGGGCAGGTCGCCGTTTGGGATCTGGAAAAGGATGGAGATGGGCATTTTGTGAGGAAGAAGAAAAAGACAAAACATCCACAGTGGCTTTTTGGCAAAGAGAACAGTAGCCAAAGGCCTATCCAAACAACAAATGCAAAGACCTCTGAGAGATGCTTGTTCTTCTAAAGAAAGGCCACCTGCAGGATGGCAAAAAAGAATTTGGTACAGTGGTAACAAGTGCCAATTGGAACAGGGAGGACGTAAAGCAGGAGGCACCAGCAGGTGGAGCCAACTCATTCTACTTTTGCCCCTATCCTTCTTCCTGCCAGGAAGCCTGTGGGAAAGGACTCTTGGTTTATCAAATGCTTAGAAAAATTTAGGCAATACTAGGTCACAGTCTCAAATGGCAGGTTAAAAACGGAGAAGTGTAAGAGCAGAGTGTCTTGCATTCATTAGCAGAAAGGGTACCATTGGGTTTTTCTGACACCAAAAGAAGCTTCAGCCAAGCCATGGTCCAGATCAGTTCCATTGGTGAAGGGAAGGAATGAAAATACTCTACCCACCGCCTACAAAATCCTTCTCAGTGAAGAAGAGTGCTGCCTGCCTGAAGGCCGTCTCTGGGGTTGATGACATCACTCTCGGAAGAGAGCCGGAGCCGGAGCTCACTTTGTTGTTGTGCGGAGTTAGTGTTTTCAGGATTTCGGCAAGGACCACAAAGGCACCAATCCTCCGCAGCACACCGACGAGGGCAGGGCTGCTCATAAGCGCATCAATACTTGCTTGCCAGCGTTTGTCTCCCACTTCGAAGGGTGTGGTTTCCTTAGCCTGCATCCGAGTGAGGTGGGGCAACCACTTCAGAGTGAGAAGCTCAAATGGCAGGTCCAAGTCTTCCAACACTGCCGAGAGAGACATGGCCAGCGTGAATTACTGTTTTGCCCCTTGCGGAATAGGCCCGCCCCTGGTATCCAATCTCAGTATGACTTTCCAATCTTAACTTCAGTTCTCAACCTTTGCACATCAGTTTGCAATTTTTTAAAAAATGTGTCTGTGAAACTTCATCAGGATTTCTGGGCAAATTTCTCCTAAAATTCGCATGTGTATGCAGTTTTGCCAAATACACACATTTTTGCAAAGCAATTTCCCTAAATAGAATGCATTTTAATATCAGTTTCACCAACTTTTATGCACTATTAGGGTGGGGAAATATATCCATTTCAGTGACTCCACATTTTTTGCTAATTATTATTATTTAACTCCTCATGAAAATTCACCAGCACTGTATTGTGAATTTCTCTAATGCACACCTTTCCCCCATGCAATTTGGCCAAATATACACCCCCAAATACAGCGCATTTTTGTGCACATTACTTGGCCGGAGAACTACATTGCAAAATTCAAAGAAGTGTGTCTTCTAAAGAAGGGCTGTGTTTTGGTTCACATATTGTTTTTGGAAAGTGCAAATTAGATAGGTTCACCTTTAAAATGAACTGATTGGAATTTCTGCCCTGTTCCTAATCACAGTGCGTATAGTGTTTCTGAATCAAGGCTATGTTCTCTATCACACAGGCTCTAAGCTGGGAATGACCTGAAGTCTGAGCAGGCTGCTTTCTGTAGCCTAGTGTAAGGATTTGGTGAAGGACGCTGCCTGCGCTTTTCATGCCTTCCTTTCCAGTGAAGGTCAACAGGACCACTTGTTCCATTTCAGGCTCAGAGGCGTACATCCGACTGTGCAAAACCTCCAGGGGAATGTTTGAGGGATCTGGCACAGCACTAAAATTGCCACCTGCAAAAGAAAAGTGGGGGGAGGAGGAAACTTTTTTTACTGCAGAGGAAACCTACAGCTCCATTGATGCAGGACAAGTGGGGGGACGGACCTTTGGCCCTCCAGATGTTGCTGCACTACAACTCCCATCATCCCTGGCCATGCTTTCTACACCTGCTGTAGAAATAGGTCACTGTAGAAATATGCTTCAGTTTCCTTTTGGGAGTCTGCTCCAGGGGCTCCCATCTTTGAAGGTTAGGCTATCCCAGCCAGGGGCATAGCTAGCTGCTCTGGCACCCGGTAGGGCGAGCCACCCACGGGGGTACCGTGGCAATCCGCACATGGGGGCACCATGGCGAGCTGCCCACGGAGTCCACCTGGCGGACACAAGCCCCATGCTGCCGTTTTGGGCAGCGCAAGGCCCCGAGCCACCGCATCACTTCCAGGAGAGATGTGTGGCTCAGGTGCGCTGCAGGCCAGGCCCCCGCGGTAAGTGCCGCCCACCGCAGTGTGCTATTTTGTCACCCCTTCAGGGATGACACCTGGGGCGGCCCACCGCCCCCTTCCTATGCCCCTGATTCCAACTATGGAATTGCCTTCCTCATATATACTCAGCATCTACTCTGAATTATTTTAGGGGGCTGGGGAAACCCACTTCTATTTACTAAAGCCTTGTCGGGTTTTCATCATGACTGACAGTAGCGCTAGCTTTTATTACAATGCAATTTCTCTTGACATTCGTAGCCTGAAAGGAAACCGAGATTATAAGTGAATGTGCACACAGCCTTCTTTCTTTTTGTGATCAGGTGGACCAACCACTAAGGAGACCACTTAGTGTTATGTCTAAAGCTTGGAGTGAGGCTTATTCTGCCCAAACCAACTAAGGCTGCTAAACCAACAACAAAACCTGGTTTATGACTGGCTGTTATGCGTGAACATGGTCACTGGTTGGGTTCAAACATAATGTGAAGCTATGGATTCTTCGCCACTAGCTCCATCTTCAGGTTCCTAATACTTAACGGATTATGTATGTGCTGTGACGCACCCAGTTCCTGCAGCAAACTGTTGGTATAAGGAACCGCATGAAAACACAGACTGGGTTCTGGTTCAGCATGGGAGTGCAAACTGCTTTGAATGTCCTCCAAGAAACCTTTCTCTGCCAGTGCACTCATAAGCCCTAGGTTAAAACAAACAAATGAAACAGAAACAAATGATAAAGAAAGAGATGGCTGAGTCCGCTTATGGTACAATCTCATAGCAATGTCATTATGTATGATATTCCTGGCTCATATTTCCAGTTGCCCATTCCAAAAACCTCATAGTACAGTAAGTGCATGGTATCTGTGGTCGATGTCATATTAACTGTGCCATACAAACATTTGGAAGCCACAGCAATCTTCTGCTGGTGAGACACCAAAGAGGCTCATGGAAAAGATGGCTTGGCCATTACTTTTATGAGACAGGGTTTCAGCAACCTGCCAATCAGAGTGCTGGTTCGAATTTGATGTCTTTTTGGCCAAGGATGAGCCCTATGAGTTACTACTGAGTTTGTATACATGATTCTTTAAAAAATGAAATTATACATATGTGTGCATACATACACTAATGGATAAATACTGCCTTCTGCAAGGCAAAGAAGAAACCTGCTCGATCAGATCTAATCTAGGTCCCATCTGCACTGTGCATTTAAAGCAGTATCATACCACTTGAAAGAGTCATTGCTTCCCCCAAAGGAATTGTAGTTTGTAAAGGGTCCCAACAAGGAGACACCCCTCACAGAACTACAATTCCCAGAGTTCCCTATGAAGAAGGATTGACTGTTAACCCACTTGTCACTACAGTCGTACCCTGGAAGTCGAATGGAATCCATTCCAGAAGTCCATTTGACTTCCAAAACATTCGGAAACTAAAGCACAGCTTCTGATTGGCTGCAGGGAGCTCCTGCAGCCGATTGGAAGCCCCATCGGATGTTCGGCTTCCAAAAACAGTTTGCAAACTGGAACAGTCACTTCCAGGTTTGTGGCGTTCAGGAGCCAAAACATTAGAGAACTAAACTGTTCAAAAACCAAGGTACGACTGTATGTTACTCCACCCCATTCATTTCAATCCAAAGGAAAGGCAACGCAAACTGAGTGTGCGTGCGATGTAATGAATTACGTATCATGTGTGGACTGAAAGCAACAGCAGCAGCAGATACTGATCATATTCACTGGATTGATTTCCATTCTGGGCATGGGACGAATAAGTGAGCACTGGCAATTTCCCCTCCTTTCTCTGTTTTCCTTGCAATTATCAGGCATCCCTAGTATCTATGCTAAGCCTGCAGGACAGCTGGAGGGACCACACTTTCCCACCTCTTGTGCTCATGCTTTTCTTTACCTTTGAGCAACGCAGGGACATGATGGCTGGCATTTTCCTTTCTCAGCAACAAAGCCAGGCAGTGCACACGTGTTTGGCTGGGTAGTTTATCCTCCAAGAAACTCCTCCTCTCTGGCACATATGAAGCCTCACTAGGACAAAATACAGTTACCTGAAATGACACAAGCCAGCAATTTTCGATCTAAAGGGCAAGGCAACCAATTTATGGGAAAGTGCTGAGTGTCAGAATGTTCCACTGGGCACTCGCCATCTGAGCAAAATCCTCCCACACACAAAAATTCCAGCAGATCTGCAGCCTCCTGGAAACGGACTCAAAATACGCCACTAATGTACTATCTTCGGAAAACTTAAATTGAACACTGATCATTAATAGGGCTTGCTACATTAGTCAATCATTGCAGAGGTTGAGGTGACTCTGCCACTGTGATACCACAATATGCTCATGACTCTGTGCTGGTTTCACAATGATATTAGGCCTAGTCTGCAAAAACGGGTAAAAGCTGTTCTTGGGTTGTACCACTTCAGACTGCAAGCAGCTGACTGCGTGGCTGGTTTTCCACAACCCACCCCACATTCCCTCAAGATCTCCTTACATAGAAAAAAGACCCCCTTGCACACCAGAACTAGAAACTTTCCCCCGATACGTTTTCTGTGTTCAGATGCTCTATCACTGAGCTATGGCTCTTCGCCAGAAGATGTATTTCTTTCTTTATATGATGATATATACTCTTCTAGTTCTTACACATCACTCAGAACAGCTAATAAGATTTGAAATCCATTATAAAATACAGTAATGTTCTAAAAATAACATTATAAAAAATCGAGCCACCACAGTATAATAAAAACAGAGATGGGCGCAGGAGATTTTAAAAAGCATCAGATAATTACATGCCCCCAAAAGGCTGTCTCAACACCCACGGGCATCTGGTTGGCCATTGCGAGAACAGGATGCTGGACTAGATGGAACATGGGCCGGATCCAGCAGGGATCTTCTCATGCCCTTAAATATGCCGCCCTTTTCCCCAGATAGGAAATCCATGAAATCACTGGGCCCCTGACAACCAAGTTCCCACCACCTATGGATTTTCAATACTTGCAGGATGCTCCATCGTTGGCCTGTGTCTCCCAGACCAATGGGCTTGAGGACATTTATTAGCCTTGAATTTTCATCCAGACAGCTCCTCAAACATTTCTTGTGGTTCAGGCAATGATTCAGCGCAATGATTCATCATCGCATCTACGTCAGTGTGTCAGGAAGCTGCCGCTTGATGATGCAAGGTTGTATTATGTGCCCAAGTGTTCGTCTTGTTGCCTTTTCATCCCACGGGAAACTTTAAATGTCTGCAAGCTTGTCATCAACAATATGGGATCTCCTTGGAAAAGCAACGTCCTTTTTGTGCCAATTTCAGGGGCTGATTTCAGTTTGAGAAGATGTCTTGCTATCCCAAGTGGATCCTTAAGCAGAGTCTGCAGCCCTCCAGCCGTTCGAACTAGAATTCCCATCATCCTTGACTGCAGCCCATGCTCGGTGGTGCTGATGGGAGCTGAAGTCTGGCAATGTCAGGAGAGCCACAGGTCTCCCAACTCTGTGACCCTATGATCCTGTATCCATTAAGGGTTGGAATCCAGTAGAAGAGGCTGCAGAACCTTCCAAACCAGTTGGAAGGCAATGGCTTTAGCCGATTCCAGGTTTGATTCCTGGCATCTCCAGATAGGGCTGAGATAGATCCTGGCCTGAAACCCTGGAAAGCTGCCACAGGTTCCTCATTCTTGCCTTAGAGGGAATAACCCACTTTTTGCAAATAAGTTAGGAAATTGGAAATTGGATGTACACAGATCCCACTATCACAATGCTCAATACACAGGTCCCGCTATCGCTACACAAATGGCTGATTCAGATGTGCAAGCAGCTACTTCCTCGCTTGTTTGTGCTCTGCTGATAGCAGCAGCCATTTTCAGGCAGAAACCGCCCCTTACACAGGGGTGCAGGCCTCAGTAGGGCTCAAGGATACGAGCTCCACAATCACAGTCTTACCTGGTTTGCTGGCACACCAAGCATGTGAGCTTGCTTGGGCGACAGCTGCAGCTGTTTGGTCCCCTGGAGTGCAAATCCTCGCTGGGTGCAGGTTGAAATCACAAGGCCATAGATGTGAGGAGGCACAACAGGCGATACCATCAAAATAATGTCTCCTGGGAAATGTGGGGCGGGGAAGCAGAAGGAGGTTATCAGACTGGCTCTGAGGGGCTCTCTGTACCACTGCAGGGACCTTTTTACAAGTGACTAATCCCAAGAAGAAGGCTGGTGCTAGAATATCATTCTCGTCCTTTGTTCTGATCACTATTACCAAATTACAATGGTACCTCGGGTTAAGTACTTAATTCGTTCCAGAGGTCCGTTCTTAACCTGAAGCTGTTCTTAACCTGAAGCACCGCTTTAGCTAATGGGGCCTCTCACTGCCGCTGCACCGCTGGAGCACGATTTCTGTTCTTATCCTGAAGCAAAGTTCTTAACCCGAGGTAATATTTCTAGGTTAGCGGAGTCTGCAACCTGAAGTGTATGTAACCTGAAGTGTATGTAACCTGAGGTACCACTGTATGGAATCAGAGACAAATTGGAAGCAAAGGAGGAGGCATGAGGGCCAAGTTGCTCTGAATCTTCTATGTAGGCAGTTTCCGTTAGGGAGGCCAGAGAGTTGTTGCTGCTGTTATTCCACTTACTATTTATTATTTATTATTATACCACCCTTCACCTGAAGATCTCAGGGCAGTTCACAGCATACAAACAGAACATAAAAACACAAAATACATAATAAAAACAAGAATGAACCAAACCAATTACCCCCCCACCCCACCCCCCAAAAAAAACATTTAAAAGGACATAGAAGGATAATCAGCCCAAGACCTGGCTGAAGAGCTACGTTTTTGCCTGGCACCTAAACAGGAATACTGAAGGCCACAAGCGAGCCTCCCTAGGGAGAACATTCCACAAAGGGGGAGCCACTCCATGTTGCCACCCTTTGGACGTCTCATGGAGGAGGCACACAAAGCAGGGCATCTGATGCTGATCACAGGGTTACATTACCAAATTAAGCTTGCCAAGGACTGAGCTTAATGTGACATTGTTAATGCAACCTACTGCAAAGAAGTGGTGGCAGCATGAAAGAAGAGTTCTGTAAGGAAAGGAGATTCAATTTCTTGTGCAATATTTGCTTCGCAAGAACAACCTTTGGTGGTAGAGACAAGAGCCGCTGGAGGCCATAAGGCTGTAGCGTCCTGCAAGTTGCTTGGTTCTTGGTCAGCATCTGCCTTGTGGAGTGAAGGCCTAGGAAGTCTGGGGCGGAAGTGGTATAAATGAGAAAGACAGACATATTGAACAGTTGCAGTCTAGAATTCAGGTGGGATCACCCCACACAGTTGTGCCCCAGCAAATTCTGGGAATTGCATTTTGCACTGAGCACCAATCCACCAACACTTATACAAATATTCCCTCCAAATAACTACTTGGGCTGAGGTTTACAGAGAGCAATACCTTAATCAAGAAACCATTACCTTTCAAAATTCACCCTTCTGTGAATTTTTGCAATGCATTTTTCCAGCCAAACAATGCGTACAAAAATGTAGGTGACAGTGAGCATTAAAATGCAGACATTAATTAAAAAAAATACAAATATGCATTATTTTGGGGAAATGTGCTTGCAAAAAGGGGTATATTGGTCAAAAGTGCACATGAAAATGTGTATGTTATAAAATACTCACACTAAAATACTGATTAATTTTCATGAGTATTAAAAAACAAAACAACCAACAACCCACAGCTATTGATAAATTGCGGCAGAAATGGGGAGAACTGAATTTAAGCTTGGAAAAATGAGAAACTGTGAGCAACCAAAATTGACAGAGTCATCCATCCCTACTTGGGATGAAGTGGCTTGTTGGATGATGTTTATCATAGGATGTAGTTAAAATCCTGTGGCAGAGCAACAAGGATAGAACTGCAAAGTTTCAAACACAGCCCATTCCTTTTTATACCTGCCAACTGTCAGTATATGGAAACATCACAGCTGCAGACAGCCAGATTGTTGACATCACATGATGCGCCTATCTGTGGGAAAGAAGAATTTCCCTGGACGTTCACAGGCTGGATAAGTCTTTGTGAAGAGTGTAATTTGAAACCTTCCGACTGCGCATGCTCAGGAAGTTTGTCAGACGTGCTAGAAGAACTGAACTGAAAGGACATGTTTTTCTCTAGTGCTGTAATGTCAGAAATAAACATCATGTAAATAGATTTCTGACTTATTTTCTTTCCCCTGCCGAAGCAGGAGAGAGGGGTTGCGCATTTTACCCACGCTTGGGAAAATGTCGCCTATCAAAATCTCCCTGGTCTGTCTGGATATCAGCCAGAGGAGGTTACCGGTAAGCAAGCTCCGAGGACAGTGAGAGGGGCCAGCCTCTATGGCTTGCAAACCAACACCAACATCACATCAAAAGACCAGAGCAAACAGCAATTTATTTGGCAAGCGATATCTATTCTCACCACCCCTCAGCCTCTATAGCCTTGATAAAAAGCCTTCACAGCCATCTTTCAGATTCACACATTTTTGGGGCAGCTGAGGAAGGAAGCAGCAAGGTGAAATGTGCAGAACATCAGAGCTGGTAATAGAAACCCATTTAGAAACCCAACACACTGTTTGTGTCTTGGTCTTCCATCTCAAAACATGGAATAGGAAAACACACACACACACACACACACACACACACACTCTTTATTGTCCAACCAGCAGCTCAAAATTCTCAAAGAAAATTCTCTGGGCATGGGTGTTCATAAGTACAAGCGGCATCTAATGGTCAGGGCTGAAATCTTTGCAGTCAGTTCAAGTTAATGGTGTGATTTGGAGCATACTTTCCCTAGAATAAATTCCCACAACTTTTTTAAAAAGTGGGGGGTGGGGCGTTTCTACAAATGTTCAGGGGCTGAGACTGGCTTCCTGGGAAAGGGGTATTAGCAATAGTCTGCTTTAAAAAATACATAAATCCAAATTAGTTTTGCTGCTCCCAAAGCAAGAAGCAGCTGTGGTCCTATTGATAGCTGTGTCATCACACTTTTCCTGCTCAGTAACCCCCTTGGAAATACATTACATGATGATGCAGTTACAGATGGGGGAGAAATCAGATTCGGTTTGCATTTCAATGAGAACCTACTTAATTCCACACCTCCTAAACCAATAAATGAACTGAAACATGGCTATCCTTCAACAGTCAACTAATCAAGAAATGGACAGTTGGAAGCTGTGCTTAGCAACCAGGCAGAGTGGCATGATCTTCACTGAGGTCGCATGAGCTCTGATTGGCTATGTAATTCTGAGGGAGTTTTCCTCTGTATGTTTGGTTGAATGCCTCCCTGCTATGTACAAGGACTGAACAAAGAAAGACAAAACCTCTCTGTTCCTTTCTCCTTAAACTGGACACTGCTTTTTGGCTCAATATCCTCAGTGAAGTATTATCAGGACTTTTCTCCCCAGATCCCAACTGTGTTATTTAAGTGACTTGGCTAACATTCCCTTCCACTGATTATTCACTAAAAACTTCCTTCCGTGGAGATCATTCAACTCAGTACTACCCACAAGCCACTCTCGCAGAATTCCAGCACCTCACACCCATCTGGGATTGTCACCTTGGTTTGCTGCGTTTGCCAGCAGGATTTGGAACTCCACCGTGAAGCGTCCCGTCGCAGCTCACCCTCCCTCCAAACCAGAAGCACAGCTCCCTGTGTACTCGGCTGTCCGTGTGAGGAAGGTAGACAAGGGGCTCGGCTCGGCTTGAACCATAGATTGCGCTGATTGACTGGCAGTCCGTAACTCTGGCCAGCTGTGCGTCAGAGGGGCCCATGATATATTGCAGGATGCCACGGGCTCTTGGCCCTCTCAGGCTCAGTGCTAGCACAGAGGGCCCTTTCTCTTGGGTATAACAAGAAGGTGGTGTTACTGGGGAAGAGAAATAAGAGAGGTGAAGACACAAAATGAAACATAAGAACCTGTGAGTCAGACTCTGAATCCATCTAGCTCAGTACTACAATGGCTGGCAGTGGTTCTCCAGGGTTTCAGGAAAGTGTCTTTCCCACTCAGAGATGCCGGGGATGGAACCAGGCATCATCTATATGAAAAACAGATGCTTTATCTCTCTACCCTCCTTGCTGCAGCCCAATATGTCTGGCATTTACTATTTTATGACAGTGAGAATGTACCTGAAGTTGACCGACGGTGGCTCAATAACTGCCTACCATTGTTGTGCTGCAGTCCATGCCTCTCACCTGTGCTAGAGAAGAACATGTCCGGCTGCGGGTAGAGCAGGCGGAATCCACAGATATCTAAACCAGAGGCAAGAATCAGCTGGAGTGTGTGATGGACAGCCAGGGGGCTTCTGAGAAGGGTCTCAAACAGCAGCGTCATGGCAACCTGAGCAGGGAACAGAAAGCAGGAAGAAAACAGATAGGGCTCTAGACAGTCACACGCTTAGGAGGAGGGGACATTTTAAAATTTACAATTAAGGGTTATTTTTCAGATTTCAGAGAGAGAGAGAATCCTCACAGATTTAACACAACCTTTTTGAAAGGGATGAAGCCAAAAAACAAGATCCCTCTCTGAAATCTTGGGGAGCCATTGGCAGTTAGTACAGATCCATCTCTCCCCCAACTTTCTCTCTCCAGATGTTTTGGGCTACCAACTCCCACTGGTCTACACAGTACAGTGGTACCTCGGGTTACATATGCTTCAGGTTACATACGCTTCAGGTTACAGACTCTGCTAACCCAGAAATAGTACCTCAGGTTAAGAACTTTGCTTCAGGATGAGAACAGAAATCGTGCTCCAGCAGCGCAGCCGCAGCAGGAGGCCCCATTAGCTAAAGCGGTGCTTCAGGTTAAGAACAGTTTCAGGTTAAGAACGGACCTCTGGAACGAATTAAGTACTTAACCCGAGGTACCACTGTAATGGCACATACCCTTTGGCTTTAGTTGTTTTTCTAAGCCCAGCCTTGCAAGAGATTAGGATTATCCTAAATCCCTTGCACTTACATTGCTGGTCCCAAAGTATTCACTCTTCCACCACCAGCTGAAATGAAGACACCATTAGGAATGTGATTCACTTGGAATTGTGTTTGATCTGATTTCAAACTTACCGACCGAAACAAAACATTTTCTATAGAAGTGTGCGGGTCTAGCTCCTGAAAGAATAGCTGTTTTCTAATGGTTGGGTTGACTAGAGGATATGCATTCTTCCTATAACACTTTATTTTGAATTACCTCCAAGAACTAGCTTTGTTCTTATGCCAATAAACGCCCAATGAATTCATCATTATCGGGCACTTGAAATGGAGTGTTACCAAATGCTCCTTCTCCGTAAAGGCATCTTGAGGTTTACTCCATTATAATAAACACAGTTATAAATCTACTAAAGTAATAAAAAGCCTTCTCCAGCTAGAAGAATAAAACCCGCTCTGCTCTATCAAACTAATTACAGCTCCCCGTGTATTGACTTTGCCTTCAACTGACTGATAAGAAACCATCCTGCAGTTAATTCCCCATCGCATAAAGGATGCTGATCCTATTTTTTAATAATAAAAAATAAAGCTGGAATCTGCAAATCATTTGCAAGGACATACTTGACCTCAGCACCTGCTTCTGCAACCCACAGGTTATTCTATCAAAACTTGTTTACATGAGGCCTTATCCCAAGCCAGTAGCCTCTGAAACCCTCTTCAGCCCTGGCTCTGTCTGAATCAGTAATGGAGAATCTGTGGCCCTTCAGATGTTTCTGGACTCCAACTCCCATCGCCCTCAGCCAAAATAGCCTATGGACAGTGATGATGGATTTTGGAGTCCACTAACATCTAGAGGGCCATAGGTTCCCTGTCCCTGGTTTACATTATCTAGAGATCATCTCACAGTTGTAACCAGTTCAAACTGTAAAAATCATCTGGACACTTAGGGTTATAAGAAGGTATGGATCTATCTGGTCCATCTGTCCTGAACCACAGTGACACCCACCACTGAGATCAAGTGATGGCCCAAGCAAGATGGAGAGTGGTAGACCCAGGGCTCCTGAATAGACTGGAAACTAAGGTCAGGTCAGGACCCTGGACAAAGACCTGGCCTGGTAGAATAAAAGAAGTTTTCACCTGGCACTGAAATGACCATAAAGAAACTTTCAGGAGAGTCTTTCTGGGGAGGGCATTCCACAACAGTGGTGACACCACAAAGAAGGCCCCCAGCTCCCTGGTCAGCTGCTTCACTTCACTTGGGCCTCTGAATTAATGATCATGGCATACAGGATAGAATAATGTGAAATAATGTATTCCTGGTTGTTTCTTTAGGGCAGGGGTGGACAACCTTTCTCACAGGCAGTCTTTTGAGGGCCACCTGCTTTAGGAAGTTCTCATTTCCATACAGAATTGTCATGACCTCTGAATGACCTAACACTGGCAGGATGTAGGCCTGCACAGTATGAATGACCTGGGCTTTCTGAAGAAGCAAGGAGGCAGATATTTTGTGGGGTGGGAGTTGGTTCTTTTGTACCTCACTATCCGTGTCGCTGCTCTCTCTGATATCACTGCTGCCGGGGAAGTATTTTTCATCCGTCTCTACGGTCTGCCAGTAAAACCCAGCTGGCACTGCAAAGGCCTTCTCCAGCGCCTGAAATGCACAAAGGGAGAGCTGTTGTTTGTGAATTATCTTGATTCTTCAAAGGCAGGGACTGAGAATAAAGACAGTACAGTGAATGCCAAGGATTGAAATCAGAAGAGATGGCGCAGCAGAGGCATTAGTCACTGACACATCATTTCCTCTGCTGTTTCTGTGCCAGCCAGTCCGATGCTAGGGAGACCGAGCTAAATCCAGTGGCACCATTTGCCCTAATTGACACTTTTGGGCAAATAAACCCAGCAGGAAGAAATTCCAGCATGTTGCACCCAGAATCTCTACAGATCTGTGACTACACTCAAAGGGAGCACTATGCATTGGGGATTAAAAGGCCATTTGCTGTTAAACTAATGGCCACAATGGCTCATCCAAACTGCTTTGTAAACTCATCCACCTTGGACTGAATAAGATTGGGCTGTATCTAAGTCATATTCAGAGTGTTCCCATGGAAATAAATGGATTTCAGTCTTCATTGATTTCAGTGGGTCTACTCAGAGAAGGGGAGAGGTGTGTGCACCACCTTGATATGAAAAGGTGGAATGTAAATAAATAAATAAATTCAATTGAAATGGAAACTGTATTCTTATCAACTCTATTAATTCCAGTGGCATTCACACATGAGAATTTAGGTACACAGGAAGCTGCCTTATAGCAGGCCAAACCACCTAGCTGAGTTCTGTATGCTCTGACTGGCAGCAGTTCTCTGGGGTTTCTATGGACTGGATCAGGTACCTTCTGCATGCAAAGCAAATACTCCACCACTGAGCTATGGCTGTTCTCAAGGGATTGTGCCCTAGTGGACAGTTCCCCCTCCTTTTTATTGTTGTTGTGTGAGGCATATCTCATGGTATAGTCAGACAGGTACTAATCCTGCAAGTAGCCTCAAGTGTGAAAGAAGAGAAGCCAGAAACAGAGAAAAGTTTTCATCAGGGATAGGGTTCCTGTAGATTGTAGAACATGGGTAGGCAAACCAAGGCCCGGGGGTCAGATCCGGCCCAATCGCCTTCTAAATCCGGCCCGTGGACGGTTCGGTAATCAGCATATTTTTACATGAATAGAATGTGTCCTTTTATTTAAAATGCATCTCTGTGTTATTTGTGGGGCATAGGAATTCATTCATTTTTTCTTCTTCAAATATATAGTCCGTCCCCCGACAAGGTCTGAGGGACAGTGGACTAGCCCTCTGCTGAAAAAGTTTTCTGGCCCCTGCTGTAGAATAAGGAGGTTAAGAAAAGCAGGTCTTTCAGCACCCTGGACAGAGCTCAAGGAGCAGACAACCTGTTCCAATAGCTTCTCTTTCTCAACTCAACCCTTTTGTTTCCTCCCTTACTACACATCTTGGGCTCTCTCACTGAGGAGCACGGAGGCTTAAAGGGGCAGCCCTTTGGCCTGGAGCCTAGGCTAGCACTCCACCATCCTTCCAGGCTTTCATGGCAGACACACTGCTTACATTAGCATGCCAGCTCTGTGGAATGAAAGGCTCTTGGAGATGGTTATGCCAGCCCCTAGCTGAACCTGGGCTTCTGAGCCGCAGCAGGTGGGAGAAAGCTTGTGCAATCCATCAGTCCACTCCTTCTTTGTTTAACCATGATTAAAACTATTGGCAGTGCTGCCATTGGTAGGGATGGGGAAGAAGTTTGATTCAGTTCACATTTGATGCTAAATCTTCCAAATTCTTAATTTCTGAAACAGTACGAGAACTGAAACACAGCCAGCCTTTGAAATCCACACTATTCCAGATTTTGCAATGCGGTTCCCCAGCCAAGTGATATGTACAAAAATGCATATACTAGGAGATGGTGGGCTTAAAAATCCAATGCATCATGGCAGGGGAAATTGCTTTGCAAAAATGTGTATATTAGACAAAATTGCATTAAAACATATTAGGGGGGAAATTGCACTCAAATCCAGATGAATTTTCATGAGGACTTTTTTAAAATTGCAAATTGATGTGCAAATGTAGAAGACTAACATAAAATTGGAAAAATGAGAAATGGAAATTGACAAATTTGTCCATCCCATGTCAGCATCAGTAAACAGGCAAAGCATGGATACATTACCATGGAATCTGAGTTAAGGGTAGCAAAGCGGCTGATGTGGATGGGAGGAATCTCAGGAAGGAAGGGGTATGACTGATTCCGCATGTGACTGTCCAGTTGTGCTTTCCACCAGATAACATCCAAGAGAGACGTTTGAGAGAGAAACATGGAGCTCTGCTGATGGAACAGAGACATTCCCTGAAGGGAGTTCTTGGGCTGCAAAAAAGGAACACAAGATTAATGGCCTGGTCCTCTGGTAACAAACGAAATACCTAGAATGAGAAGCAAAGTGGAAATGGTATTCTGGGACATAAAAGTGGAGGGGATTTTATTAGCATCTTAATACAGCTCAGCACTGCTTCCCATATTTTGTGCATTAGTACGTAGCAGACTTGTTTACAGTGGGTAGTATAGGAATCACAAACATTTCTAATCGCCTAAATCAAAAAGATAGTGCATAGTTCATAAACAGACTGTGAAACACATCCTTTCTTAGATGTTACCAGCAGAATTTTTTGTCTCCCCCCACCCAACAGGAAAGGGCACTCCAGTGGACTATCATGGGCATGGACAGAAAATAAATCTCAAGGAAATCTGAAAAGCTAGTGCCAGACAGTGTATATCAAGGATGTGGAAGCTGTGACCTGCCTGCCATCAGCCCCAGCCAGTATGGCCAATGGAAAGGGATGATGGGAGTTGTAGTCCAACAACATTTGGAGGGCCACGGGTTCCCCATCCCTGGTGAAGACAGTACAGAGCTACATGGACCAATGGCTTGACTCAGTATAATGAATCTCCTTATTTATATCAGCCATTTCTAGTTTCATCAGCCATTTATTTGGAACCATGAGGACTAGAATCAGTTTTTAGGGGAAGGCCAATAGCTTGGTGGCTGAACATCTGCTTTACACAGAGAAGGTCTAGATTCAATTCTTGGCATCTCCGGGTTGGTCTGGGAATGCCCTTCCCCCATCTGAAACTCTTGACAGCTGCTTCTAGTCAGTGAAAACAAGCCTGCACTAGATGGACCAATGATTCAGGATAAGGCAGCTTCATATGTTCCTCAAGACAGGGGCATGAGTGCTTGCTCATGCTTGTTAGTTCTAGAAGGTTCTGAGGTGTTGTTCTGCAAGGGCACAGGACCCCTGAAACTCTTCACAGCTGCTTCTAGTCAGTGAAAACAAGCCTGCACTAGATGGACCAATGATTCAGGATAAAGCAGCTTCATATGTTCCTCAAGACAGGGGCATGAGTGCTTGCTCATGCTTGTTAGTTCTAGAAGGTTCTGAGGTGTTGTTCTGCAAGGGCACAGGACCCCCAACCACACGTCCACACAGAGATCAAATGAGTAAGACTTTCTCCCTCACATCCTTCTCCTTATCTGAGAGAACTAACCTAGCTAAAAGCAGGTATATATTATTTGAATACTCTTCAAGGCTGTCCTGCAAGGACCTTGAACTCATCAGCAGATGAAGCATTGTTAAACAACTCTTTCCTCCAACTCTTAAACAAAAAAGCTCTCTGCCACATGAAGAGATCCATGAGGCAACGGTCCCCAAGGAGATAACTTGCCGAGATAAACATGTCAGGTTTTTTTCACAAGGTGTCTATTAAAGTGTTTTTAAAGGAGGTCACAGAGATGCTGCATGTCGCCACTGCCAAGAAAGGCTGGAGAGTTAAATCCAAGCAACAAAAGAACCCCCAGGGAGGCTGCCAAAGGAGAAAGCAGCGCCCGGGTGTTTATTTGCTTTCTCTCTCTGCTGCAACTGACATTTCGGAAAGATTTGGTTTATGCGTTTCCCATCAGGTTTTCTCTCTCGACTGGTATGAATGTCAGCTGTACAAATGCCTCAAATAAGAAGAGGAACAACGGCATCCATTGCTGGCAGACAGAATTTTGAAGGCACCTTTGTAAGAGAAAGCAAACACCAGATACAAAGCTCATTGTAAAGCAACAGGGGGCTCAGGAGGCTTGTTTTTTTGGGGCACTGAGGCAGCTTGCAGGCTGACAGAGCTACTAGGCATGGTATTTCCTACACTGCAGTGCCACCAGCGGAGGCTGGTTGGTTGGTTAGAGCAAATGGGGCACAGTTTGACCAAGCTCAGTCTGTCCTCCGCCAGCCACCACCTGCCTTAACTGCTTACAACCAGTTTAAGGGGTGCCCCTGGCTGTCAGCTTCTCCTCCTCAGTTTCAGTGTTGACCCTTAGAGAACTCAGCAGGGAGAGGGAGGATGGAGACAAAACTAGAATGAGTTGGCTCTGTTTGTCATTGGCTCTGGCTCCCCCTACTGCTGGGCTCCCTGCCTTCCACCCTACCAGGCACAATGGGCACCAGTCACCAAGGACTGCCACCCCCCAGAACAACCAGAGAAGGCACTGTGGTCCTGAGTAAGTGACCTGAGGAACCAGCAGGGGTTGGGCTTCCGCTATAGTACTGTTCCTCCAACAATGTGTCCCACTCATTAGGCATGAAGACTGCCACGCCATCAGAGCACCAGCCTGCCTTTTACCATCTCTGATGCTTCTGGCCCTTTTGCTCCTCATTCCAAGGTGGTACTGCTGTTCTTCAGCACAGCTGGATCCAGGTGCCCCAAGGAACCAGCAGAGTCCTTAGTTGAACTGCTATAACTGTTGATAAGAACAGCCTGGCCAGATCAGGCCAAAGACCCATCTAGTCCCGCTTCCTGTTCCCAAGGTCACCAATCAGATGCCTGAAGGAAGTTCATAAGCAGAACCCGAGTGCAGCAGCATCCACCCCACTTGTGAATCACAGCAAGTGATATTCTGATACTTCTTGCCTCTGAAGCTAAAAGCAAAACACAGCCATCATGGCTAGTTGTCACTCATAAGTCTCTTCCTCCATGTAGTTGTCTAATCCAAGCCATTGAAGTGGATGACAGTCCCTGCCTCTTGTGAGAGCAAATTCTACAGTTTACCTATGCACTGTGCAAAAACGTCCTTCCATTTGCTTGCTCTGAGTCTTCCAACATTCAGCTTTATTTGATGGCTCCTATTCTAGGACTATGGAAGCAGGAGAAAAACCTCTCTCTAGCAGCAGTCTCCACACCACTGGATAATTTTACACACCTCTTTCATCTTCCCACTTAGAAGAAGAAGAATTTGGATTTGATATCCCGTTTTATCACTACCCTAAGGAGTCTCAAAGCGGCTAACATTCTCCTTTCCCCTCCTCCCCCACAACAAACACTCTGTGAGGTGAGTGAGGCTGAGAGACTTCAGAGAAGTGTGACTAGCCCAAGTCACCCAGCACCTGCATGTGGAGGAGCGGAGACACGAACCTGGTTCACCAGATTACGAGTCTACCGCTCTTAACCACTACACCACACTGGCTCCCCATCCCACCCAGTCCCCTTCTTTCTTAGCCTGAGCAGCCCCTTGCTTCTCCCTGCCTAGAATCCTGGGAACCATAGTTTCCCCATACAGAGCTACAATTTTCAGCATCCTTGACAAACCACAGTTCCCAGAATTCATTGGGGAAAGCCATGCACATTGGATCGCCAAAGAATT
This sequence comes from Podarcis tiliguerta, assembly GCF_965153285.1. NCBI lineage: Eukaryota > Metazoa > Chordata > Lepidosauria > Squamata > Lacertidae > Podarcis > Podarcis tiliguerta. Next base: position 35,751,179 of record NC_139547.1, read on the forward strand.
GATGCTTTTGAATTATGGTGTTGGAGGAGACTCTTGAGAGTCCCATGGACTGCAAGAAGATCAAACATATCCATTCTTAAGGAAATCATCCCTGAGTGCTCACTGGAAGGACAGATCCTGAAGCTGAGGCTCCAATACTTTGGCCACCACATGAGAAGAGAAGACTCCCTGGAAAAGACCCTGATGTTGGGAAAGATTCAGGGCACAAGGAGAAGGGGACGACAGAGGACAAGATGGTTGGACAGTGTTCTCGAAGCTACCAGCATGAGCCTGACCAAACTGCGGGAGGCAGTGGAAGACAGGAGTGCCTGGCGTGCTCTGGTCCATGGGGTCACGAAGAGTCAGACACGACTAAACGACTAAACAACAACAACATGCACATTGGATGTGCTTTAAACATATGGCGTGGACCTGCACCCTTATCATCTGAAAACTGCTGCTGTTTGGTGGGTGCTTCTGGGCCCAGCTGCTCTAAGGACCCCCAAATTCCCTTCTCCCTGAAAGTTGCCTTTATTTGTTTATTGCAGTTTTTAATCAACATCAATCACTTTCCTCCAGGCAAAAGAGGAGGGGGAGCGGAGAGCACAGCAGCCACAGCTGTCACATTACGGGTTTTATGACACACTGCAGGAAATGTGGCCTTTACTGCTCTCTGGCAGCCAGGTCCTCAGCTGCAGATGATAAATGCTTGCTGCAGCCAGGGTGGGGAGGGGGTGAAGGGTTTTAAACACCACTGAAATATTAAGCACCACATTGGACTAAACTGCTTAAGTCAGAAGTGTCAAAATATTAGTAGCTTCCGGTGATTCTCCTCGGATGATCAATACACACTGAAGCCTTAATCATTACCCTCTTTGCTCTCTGTCTCCTGCACTTCTTTTTTAAAAACCCCAGCAATTAGAAGGTAAAGGGAGTGCAGGATTTTGAATTTGCCAATAGCCATGGTGCCCTGCAGCTTTGAGGCAATGCTCTTTTAGATAATCCTTGTGCCTGGCTTTTTTCTTTACTTTATTGTTATATACTCCCAGTTAGCAAGTCATGCACACTCTTAACTTGTGGATGAGTACAGCTTTCAGCATCCATGTGATTGTAACTGAGAAAGCATATAGCATCTCTGCAAGCATCCTAGAACACCAAAAGTATTGTAAAATATTCCCAACTAAATTAGACCCATGGTGACAACAGACCTGTGTCTCGGCACCTGGGCTGCCAAACAGCTGGAAACTGTCAAGGAGGAGGGTAGAAGAGAAGCAGCAAGTGGGAGGAGATGTGCTTAGCCCCTCCCCCACACTTCCCCACTTCCTATCCTCTTTCATGCATCCATGAGTCCAAGAATCCAGAAGCTCAGCTGGGGGAAAAGAGGCTAAGATGAAAGGGTTTCAAATAGTGATAGGCTGAAGTATTCAGTCCAGCCAAATTTCATAAATTCTTGGGATGGGGCAGAGTGAAAACACCCCTCCCCAAAACCGTATTAGTCTTTGGTGGGCAAGTGAATTTAACGAATTTTCATATTACCTCTAAATAGGAGGTGCTTGGGCTTTCTTGTTGCTTTTCTTTTTCTTTGCCAATGCTTCAGATGATTTATTGATAAGATTTCATACCTGCCCTTCGCCAGAAGGTCCCAGGGCAGGTTACAACCATATCATCATACAATTATAAAAGCAAGGGAGGGAAATCCAAACAAAACCAGAACAGTAAGAACTAAACAAATAAGCTGCTCCCAGGCATTGCACATTTCTTGGACATTAAAAAAATAAAAATAAAAACCCTCATCCATCTCATATACAAAGGGAAAGTGAAAATATTTAAATTCATGTGAGTGCCCCTGCCAAAGCTTATTATAATCTTGGGGGGGTGTTATCACCCCTTTCTTCCCTGACAGCCCTACCTTAAACCCCCATCTCAGCCTCACCAGCCACCTAAAGCTGACGTTCTGAATGCATGTTTGCCTCGTGGGGAAAGGCAGCTGCAGGCAGCAGCTGAGCATGAGGAAACTTGCAGACAGGGAAGGGTTAAATATCCCACTCCTGCTACTTTTGCCAGTTTGGTGAAACCCCCATTATATTTTTAGCCCTTGTGCTGATGGTGAGATGCCTTGGTGTTCTACTGTGACCGGTCTGCAAAAAGGCTTTTACAAAGTCATTTGCAATCATTCTGACTTAAGACCCTCGGCTGAAGAATCTGTGGAGGTGCCCTATTGCTCATCCTATTATCAGTTTCTGTTTGTCCTATTGCTACAGATCTTTTCAGTTTCTGCAGCCTGTGGACATGAACAACATTCTTGGAGACACCACGGGGCCAGCAGCTCCCTCTTGATGCCAGTAGTCATGGGCCTGGTCGCCAGACTCCCTGGTTCAAGACCCCACTGGCGTTTTAGAGGGCCTCCTCTCTAAATTTAGGGAGGCATATTTATGGCATCGAACAAAGAACAGCGGCTCTTACTCAACAGTGGAACAGAAAGACAGTTGCAGTGCTGCTGCTTACTTCATGCTTCCGACTGCTGTGGACTTCCGACTCGCTGACTGGTGTTAAACAAGCGTGGAGTGCCAGGGCATCCTTATACCAGATCTGCTGCAGCCCCAAGACCTGGAATGGTGCTTTGCTCTCTCCTCTTGCTCCCAGGCAGGGTACCTGTCATTGCATTTGAAAAGATGGCATGGATTAACTGATCACGAGCCTAACTCTGCCGAATGGCCTGGGAGTCTTTTGCTCGGCTGGGGTCCAGCCAGTCATCTTCCTCCCTGTAAAAGCCATGTTCTGCCATACATGGCTAGGGCAACCCAGCCGGATGGGCAGGGAATAAATAATAAAATTGTTATTATGATTATTATACTCTGCAGCAGTACTGCAGTGGCAAAATCAGAAGCACAGGGTCCCTTCACGATAGCCACAGTCATGACCTTCTCACAACCAAACCCACCCACAATCCAGTGGCATAGCGTGGGGGTGCAGGGGGGCCGGCCGCACCGGGCGCAACATCTGGGGGGGGGCGCGCTCGCACTCTCAGCTCTCTGCCCCTACCTGGCTCACTCACTCTCTCTCACTGCAGTGCTGGCTGTGCGAATCCGATCCGAGCTGCCGGGTCGCCAGCCACTGTGGAGGGGAGGGTGCCAGGTGTGCGGTGCGGTGTGGAGAGAGAGCGAGGGACTATCTGGGGGAGGGACAGTGCAGCGGGGGGGGGGGGGCAAATTACTTGCCTTGCCCCGGGTGCTGACAACCCACGCTACGCCACTGCCACAATCAGGTCCCCTTCTAAGATTATGCAATAATCTTACACAATAAGAATAATCAGGGATGCATTGTAATGATCAGTGCAGATCTCTGTGTGTTGCCTACCAGCTAGGTCTATTGTTTTCTGTGTACATGCATGAAGAAATCATTTGGGGTACTACTCTATCTTCTTTCAGAGTGACTTAGCTTGTGTTTTCCCTGAAGTTCTATTGTGTATAACAGAAATTGCACACCAATCTCTTCAAACTGAAGCTCCTTGTGTTCCCATTGTTCCTAAAAGCTTAGCTTTGGAGCATGCAGAACAACTCCCACCCAGTGCTCTTCCCACACACCCTCTCCAGAGTGACCCTGAGAGCCAATCCTCGGTGGCTGACTCATCCATCTTTCACTCTGATTGGCCTCCATCAGCACAAAAGGTGAGAAGACTTCTTCTCAGTGGCTGAAAAGCTCCTCTTTCGTGCTGTTTGGGCAGCTCTAGAATGCTGGCGGCAGAAACAGTAATGGGTCTTCAACGCCCCCACTATGACCCTGGACCACAACACCTCTGCTCTACACTGTACAAAGCAAAACACAGAACAGAAGCAGGGGAAGGTAATATTCTAATCACTCTGCTCTCATGCCTGTGCACATTCATCTTAGTGCAAGGATCCTGAACCTCATGCATTACCCCACTTTCAGCGAGCTCACTTTTGGCCGCTCCACACAGTGGCTTGGGAGACCCCTAATAGCCCTCTCTGCATAACATGATCCAAGAGAGCTCTGTCCCAGACACCATTAATCCAGGCCTCCATTTGGAGGCTCTGATTCGGTTTTCCTTTTTTTTTGAATGCTTGAAATTTGTTTTTCTAACTGTTTTTAGTGATGATTTCATTGGGTTTTTTCCTGTAAGCTGCATCAAAGCTTTGGGAAACATTTATACATTTTAAATGAATAATATAATAATATTACAGCAGGCACTTGGCCTCGGGAGTTTTAATGACAACCTCTTCTTAACCTCTTTTACCTGCTGTACTGGCCACCCTTCTTATTCCTTTTATTGTTAAATAACTGGGGGTTACTTAAAGCAGAACCACTGAAATTAACGGACATGCTGAACTCAGCACCATTAGTTTCAAAGGGTGTACTCTCAGCAAAAGTCAGCTGAATACAGCCCAACAGTGCTGGATTGTATTCAGATAACTTTTACTCAGAGTAGACCCATTTAAATGAATGGTTGTGACTAACTTAGGTTAGCTGAATATGACCCACTCCTTTTTAATTAGTGTTAAATCTGCCAGACTTGTTTTGCCCTTTTAAATTGTAAGCTGCCCTGAGCGCTGCAAATGCAGTGCAGAAGGGGTGGGATAGATATCTTACCAAATAGATAAACAAGTTAAATAACTATACGAGAAGCACATTTGACAGCTAAAAATTACAGGGTTCTGTCACGGCTATGTGCTTTATCACTGCTTCCAACGTATGCATTTTGGGTAGCTCTGCAACAGAGAGCAAGCCTGTAACTCACTCTTAAGTTTCCTAGGAAGAGAACAGAGAGTCCTTATCGACTGGCATGTTCTCTCCTGCAGCAACACAGTACATTGCCCTTATTGATGATAATAGGGTCAATAACCTCCGTTGAAAATCAATGCTAAGTGATTACGCTATTATGAAGAGCTGGTGCGTGGCTTTTTCTTTTCCCAGGGAGCCTTCCTATTCCCCCAGTAATGTGCATTAATAGTTGTAAGCTTGTCAGTCAACTTCCGCTTTGAATGAGAAAATAGTTTTTCAGGGGATTCTATCTTGGGCAATAGAAGGAGGATGTTCCACTTATGCCACATCCACACACATTTAAAGCCCTGTGATGCCACTTCAACAGACAGGACAAGGGAGCTGGCCTTTCTTTCCTAGAACAACAGCTTCCCCCAAAGAATCTTGGGAGCTGTGGTTTTTAAAGGGTGATGAGCGAGAGTTTATTGGGACACACACACACACACACACACACACACACACACACCCTACTCCTCTTCCAAGGCTACAAGTGGTTTAGCAATCAATTCCTCTCCCCAGGAAACTCTGGATCTGACAGCTATAGCACTGACAGTTCACTGATTAACCCTTTACAAGCAATTTCACGCAAAGCCTAATTAAAAACACAGATTGAATGACCTTCGTCGCTCTGACTACATATTTTAATAGAAACCAAATTTTGACACTAGGCAAAAAAAGAACAGAAGAGGAAAAACACCATTCCATTCTAACCCATCACATTTAATTATCTTTGGCTCGTTTCTTCCCCTTGATTTCCTCTCTCCCCCTCCCCTTTCTTCTACGTGACTTGGAAACTAAGAACCAGATTCAGCCTATTGACTTTGGAAGCAGCCAGAGAGGATTGGAAGCCCTGCTTTGCATAAGCTGAGCCATTGCTGTCATGGGTAGAAGATGGAAGAAAGGCAGATTTGGAGGATGATATATTTCCTTGAGAAATGCAGGCTGCAAGGGGAAAGGAGCCTTGCCTCCATCCTGATCAACTGCAAGCACTGCTGGAAGGCTGCATCAGGAAGACAGGAAATAAGGGGTAATCAGACAACCCAGCATGCCAGTGTACCTTGCGTTGCCTGCTCGAAAGGTGAGCTGAACAGCTGGGCCTGCGGCAGTGAGGTATATGGGGAAGAACACCATCCAGCAACTTTACGGAGCGGTCATAGCTCAGTGGGAGATCAGCTGCCTTGCATGCAGAAGGCCCCTGGTTCAGTCCCCAGCATCTGCAAGTAGGGCTAGAAATGCTCCTCCTCTGAAACGCTGGGGAGCTGCCGCCAGTCAGTGTGGACAATACTGAACTCAGTGGGCCAGCGTTCTGACTTGGTATAGTACAGTTTTCTATGCTAACACAAGGGGCACCATCCAAATAAAGCTAAGCACTTTTCCGTCACATCAATATGGACAGAAGAGATGTGCAGCGCTTTGCATAAGTCTTTCCTGTTCAGCCCCCGTGCTTTCTGAAGTGGGACCCAGTTGTGTGCACCATTGATGAACGTGAATTAATTTCTATACAAAATGTGTATGCAGCTCTTATGGCATGTTTTGTTCTTAGGTAATGCAGCACTTTGATATTGTTTATATTAAGCAGTATATAGGTAAAGGGTAAAGGGACCCCTGACCATTAGGTCCAGTTGTGGCCGACTCTGGGGTTGCGGCGCTCATCTCGCTTTATTGGCCGAGGGAGCCAGCGTACAGCTTCTGGGTCATGCGGCTAGCATGACTAAGCCACTTCTGGTGAACCAGAGCAGTGCACGGAAACGCCGTTTACCTTCCCGCTGGAGTGGTACCTATTTATCTACTTGCACTTTGATGTGCTTTCAAACTGCTAGGTGGTCAGGAGCAGGGACCGAGCAATAGGAGCTCACCCCGTCGTGGGGATTCGAACCACCAACCTTCTGATTGGCAAGTCCTAGGCTCTGTGGCTTAACCCACAGTGCTACCTGTGTCCCATAAGCAGTATATCCATTGGTGTAATCAATAAATAAAGTCTATGCCTCCTCAGAAGAAAGTGTTGCTGCATTCAATGGGACTGTTAAAGGGGTTCTGTTGGAAGTTTGGGAGCAACTCAACTTGCATAAAGAGGAGTTTGCATGAAGACAAAGACAGACAAAGTGAGTAACATTCAGATTCCCCAACTATCCCTGTACCTTTATCACCATGCTGACTTCTCTATGTATCTCTTTGTTGTTTAGACTGATACATCTTAGGCTGCATCCTCATTAAAACCTCCTTCTCACACTTCTCTTCCAGACCTCAAGATGAGTGGTCATCTCTGAACTATCCTTTGAGAGAACAAAAGAGCAAGCACAACTGCCTTGTTCTTCTGTAAACTCAGACTAGAACCCTTTCCTATATTTCTTACAATAATTATTTCCTTACCTACGAGCATCTTGTGCAAGTAGCTGCAACAGGTAAAGTCTTTTCCCCCCCCAACCAGATTCACAAGCCAAACACTACAGATTTTGTATAATAAAGGGCTTCAACAGGTAATCAAACCAGTTATCCCAGTAGATTTAGAATTGCAGCCTTCAAATACCCAGGCTTAATGAAGCAACTTTCTATGCATGCCTACCTGCTGGAAGTAAGTCCCACTGAAATCAGTGGAGACTGTCTTCTGAGTAGACATGTATAAGATTTCCAGGTTAAGTTTCCCACTGAAATTGACTGAGCATAAAAAGTGCTTAACTTTGGCTGGATCGTGCTCGAGCAGTCAAATGCATTTAAATTATTAAATCATTTTAAACATTGATTTTTTTTCAAATGAAATTTTTAAAAAATAAACACTGCCAAGCTTTGGTCAATTATTCTGGTGCCTTTCAGACCGCTGACCAGAACACTGAAAGTAGGAGTAAGCATTTTGCTTATTATTGAGAAATAGGATAGAATAATGCCTGCATGATTCCCCTTATGGGTTAGAGGCTTTCATTCTTTAGAAAAAGAAAAAGAAGCTGAAAATTCAGAGAAGAGTTCAAATATTATTTACTAATAAATTAAATTAAATTCATCACCTGCCCTTCACCAGCAGATTGAGGGCAGGTTAAAAACATTTAAAATTAAAAACAGTTTAAAATATTACAATCACTTGAACAAGGTGGGTCTTGAAAACACACATCAGGAATACTCAAAGAGAAGGGAGTCCAAGATGGGTGGGAGTTTCTTAAAGGTGAAATACTGAAGGCACAAAAGCAGACTATACCAGAAAAGTGGAAGACTTCTAAAGAAACTGTGCGGCTGCATAAAGAGCTTACAGATAAGCTGAGTTTTAAGAAGGGCATGTATAAGAAATGGAAGAAAAAGGAAATCACGAAGGAGGAGTATACACTAGTAGCCAATAGTCGCAGGGAGAAGTTCAGAATGAGCTCAGGCTTGCAAGAGAGGCTAAAAATAATTGTAAAAGGTATCTTCGGCTACGTTTGAAGCAAGAGGAAGAACAAGCAAGTAGTAGGTCCTTTGCATAGGGAAGACGGAGAAATGCTACTGCATGACAGAGAGAAGGCAGAACTGCTCAACATATACTTGCCTCTGTCTCCATCTGAAAGGAACCTGGTGATAACAGAACAAATGATGCAAAGTGGGAGCTGCAGCCTAAGATAGGGAAAGAGGTGGCTACTTTAAATGAATTGAGATCTGCAGGGCCTGATGACCTGTACCCAAGGGTACTAAAGAAGCTTGTGGATGTAATCTCAGAGCCTCTGTCTATGATCATTGAGAATTCTTGGAGAACAAGTGAGGTCCCTGAAGATTGGAGGCAGGCAGATGCTGTCCCCATCTGACTGGATGGCCAGCTGTAATGGGGCACCCCATAGCCGCCTTTGACTGGACTTAACCATCGAGGGGTCCTTTACTTTTACCTTTTGTCTTAATTGAGATTCCTGCATTGCAGGGAGCTGGATTAGATGACCCTCTGAGTCTCTTCTAAGTCTACAATTCTATGATTTTACCACCTCGTGTCAAAGCCCAGGGTAATGAGATGCGTCTTTAGCATTTGCCCAAAGCTGCACAGGTTGATTTCATCTTACACAGCTTTTACAAACACGACCGAGGCTTTACACGTATCATCAAAACTTGGAAAGCAAATAAAAGGGGGCAGGAGAGCAGGAAAAACCTAATAGAAGGGCCGCCCAAGATTTCACAGGATCCCCCTGCTTAAAAAGTACTTTCCGTGTCATGTTTTCCAGCCATGGAAGGAACATTTTAAGCCTTGCTTATCGGACTCTGGGAAGGTCACACAAGGCTTCTGGAATCATAGAATTGTAGAGTTGGAAGGGACCCCGCGAGTCATCTAGCCCAACCCCCTGCAATGCAGGAAAATTTTGCCTACCGTGGGGCTCAAGCCCATGGGATTCAGATCCTTGTGCTCTTACCAGCTGAACTCTCCTGCTGTCCTAATCTTCTCGCAAGATCCATTATGGCTAGTAGCAAGCTTCTGATTTATGGGAAATCTCACATATCTGCACTGCAGCTTTATATCTCCCTTTTCATCTGGCTAAGAGATTGTCCTGCAAAGACGCCTGCCTCCAGTTTGCAACACTTCCTAGAAGCTATTTGTTCCACTCACCAGAGACAGGAGCCAGGTCACAACTGCAGGGTAGATGCTAGCTGCTGCCAAGGGGGTTCCGGGAAAGAAGCTGGTCTGCTGGCAGCAAGGGGCAACTTGTCCGCAGCTAGATAACCGAATGGTCATGAGCAGCATCTCTCTTTTGGCGCCTTTTGGGGTGGGTAGCGTGTTGACAGGGGCAAGGTAGGAGGCCTCCTGTTAAAAGAGAGCGGGGATATCAAACTCAAACAACAATTGCACCACACCTGTAAAGCACTCTGAGAACTACTTTAGACAGTGTCGGCTTCCCACAAAGAATTATGAGAGCTGTAGTCTGTTAAAAATGCGAGGAGTTGATAGGAGACCCCTAGCTTCCCTCCCAAAGCTACAATTCCCAAAATTTCCTGTGAAGAGGGAGTGACCGTCAAACCACTCTTGGAAGTGTTGCTTTGGGAGGGGAATTCGTCAAGGATTAGATGGGTCATTTGCCTGATCCAGCAAGCTCTTTTTATGTTCTCTGTAGAAAATGTGAGGAAATAAATCAAACTTTCTGGTGAAAGAATACAGAAGGTGGACTTAAAGGACTGTCATTTTGGCTTTGGGATACAGAACAGTTAAGATTTGGAGAGGTTTCTAGAAAATTGCTTATGGACAGGTCTAAGCGTATCCTTCGCTGTTATTTTCACCCCAGCTTTGGTCATGGCAACTTAGCAGGCAATCATTGACGAGTGGCAAATTACTGACTGCAGACATCTGCCAAATGATACATCTGCTGCACACTTCTAAATGGGAACTGACTTCTCTAGGCAGTTTAGCAGTTCCGGAGAAATCCTCCGGCAGCCAGCGGCTCCCTCTGCCTTTTTGGTGAGATGTCTCCCCCTTTGCACACTCCATAGGAGCCATGTGTGAAAACAAGAGGGCACAGAAAATGCATTGGGTGACTGAGTTTTGGGCTGGTCACAGAAACTGCTGAAACTTAATGCAAGTCTCAAGTCTCAAAGCACTTCTTTGATTGAGTAGCAGCACTGTTATTATTAAAATGCATATGCCACACTTTGTCAAAAGTCCAGAGGGCAATCTAGAACATAGAAGATAATAAACTATATCAATACATAACTTTACATTCATACCAAAAATTGAAAGCTATTATATAAATACAAGTCATAAAAATAAGCAACACATCTTATAGATAATACAAAATAGTAGAATCCAGCACCTCAGGGTGGCCCTGATTCAATCCAGTGTGATCCCGGGACCCAAATAAATTCAGAGGCATTGCACATTATTTAATTAGGGTTTTAAACCCTAATTAAATATGTGATTAGATGGCCTGTAAGCATCTCCACTCCTCCTCTCCTCTCCACTGGACTGCCCCTCCCCGATCACTCCAGATAGACCTCATTCAACCTGGGGTTGCCTCAACCCAATTCGGCTGAATCCCGGGTTAACCCAAACTGACCCAATTCAATTCACGATCCAAGTAGTACACAGACCTGCTACATAATTTCTAATACATAATGAACATAATGAATGCATACTAAGCAGCTATATAATATACACACGTTCAGAAAGAGACATCTTTCCTTATATGCCCTTCCGAGGATCACAGAACAGCTGTTTATGTGAGGCTTCATTCATTTTATCCTAACAACCCCCCTGTGAAGCAGATTAGTCAGAAAGGCAAGTCAACCTGCCCAAGGCTGCCTAGGGAGCTTCACAGCTATGTCGGCACAAGACCACCAAGTGAACTGGAGACTCTAGCAGCAAGGCCACACTCTCACCCTGGACTACTGAGGGCAGTTCTAAGATAAGGTTACCAGATGTCCCCGTTTCCCGGGGACAGTCCCCAGATTTACAAATCAGTCCCTATACAAAATCCATTGAAGTTATAAAGTGTCCCCAGATTCATTGAAACAAATTTGGTAATCTTATTCTAAGACAGAGCAGCATTGTCTTGGTAATGGCCTGAGATGTTACAGATGTTCTTCAGCCCATCGCAATCAGATGACCTGAGGGACCAATTCAGGCCTAGCTAGCCTTTTTACGTAACTGCTGTTCCAGGCTTGGCTCCTCAGTTTGAGCCACTCACCACTGACGGAAGCTGCTGAAAATATCTTCCCTCTGAAGAACATGACCACAGGCCCATCTTTGGCCATGCCATCTGCCTGTGATGCTCTGGATATTCCAGCCCATGGATCCCACAATAGCAGTTGGCTGAGGTCTGACGGAGGCGTCTCAGTCGCCTACTGAAATCAGATTGAAGGGAGATCTCTGGGAGATTTGCAGTAGATTGGCAAGGATTCTGACACCCAGCCGTTAGGAAATTAGACTGCTTAGACTGCTGAAAGCTTAGGGTAACCAGGAATGGGCTTTTATGCAGAATGAGTTTGTGGATTTTGTGGTTCTAGTAAAACACAAAGCAGATCCCAGAAGCCTGAAGTCTGCCTTCCTTGCTCCAGAAGAAGAGTCAAACCTTACAACCCAATCATCAACACTGATTTATTTAGAGCATTTGTTCCCCACTCTTCTGCCAAAAAGGGTGCCAGAACAGCTTACACACAATCAATTAAAACAAGACAGTTCCTGCCTACAGGCGTACAATCTCAAAAAGTGTCACACAAGGGGAAAGGGACAAGGGAGGGGGGCACCGATTCTTAAGTAGTAGTTATTATAATCATCAGCTGGCATAGAAACAGCTCAGGGAAGGTGGTGCCTGAAGGAACCGGTCTGTTGGCAAAGTCTTTTGGCAATGAGCCCTGCTTCTCATCTCTCCCACTGAGGGAGCCTGGTGCAATGGCTGCTGCCAGGTGACACTTGAGGAAGAGAAAAATTTGTTTGCACCAATGTTTTTATCTGTAATATTGGCATACCAGCATTAATAACAAGTTATTTCAGTGTGTGTGTGTGTGTTATGTGATATTGCCTGATCTGGCAATCAGCCAGTGGCTGGATCTTGTAGCGGTAATTTAACACCAGCCCACTTCTGGTCATGTGGTACAGCGGTTAGAGGAAGATCCAGCAGGAAGGCTCCAGACTGTCAGTATTTTGTGGGAGGCAAGTGCCTTCTGGGAAAATTAGATGTGTGCAATTGAAGAAGGGATTCAAGCGCTCTGTTGGCAACAGATCATCTTTTTTAAAAGTAACAGGCTTTTTGCGGTTAGGAAAGTGACAGGGAAAATGCATTGAAAAACATGGAGGGAATGAATGATTAACAGAAAGATAGACAAATGCCATGCAAAGCAGGGTGAATGATTATTGCTGTATGATCTCCCTACAAACAAATAAAAATGAATGCTGTATAAAAGAGCAGTTCTAATGTAACTTGTGCCCGCACTTTGTGCAAGCAAATCAGGATGAATGCTCAATAAGTAGGTTGTTAGGAGGAGCCCCTAGTTCTAAATTGCTAGTGTTCAGGATGGGACACAAAGCAGTGTGCTGCCCTGTCTGTCCGTTGTGCAACTTGGACTGGAAGCACCACCAACACAACCCTGCTTCCTCTGCATTGCTTATGCACATGAACTCAGGAGTTAAGTCAGTCTCTCCAATGAGATGCAGCTAATTTTTATTACTGAATAAAAACATTTTGGAAATGTCAACTGTGTGTTTCTTTCCATTCTTTGGGGAAGGCTAAAATAATGACAATGCCATCTGTTCACAGATCCAAACTTCCACATTAAGTTGTAAAATAAACCCTGGAACCTCGGTGACAATTGCTTTGTGACGGCAAAAAGAGTAATAATAATAATAATCCTGCATTCAACGGGCCGGACATACTGTAATTAGAGAAGAAACTGGCCGTAAAGAAGTGGGCAATACTGACAGTAATGGTCTAAACGGTCTTCCAGTTAACGCACTTTACTATGGAATTCTGCATTCCGTAAAACTAGCAGTTGCCTCCATATTAAGCATGGTGGGGTCACTGATCTGCAACATACGACTCCGTTAGGACAGCTTTGAGATTTCTGGATCTCAGCTGTGCTGCTTTTTGTTTTCAAATGGGCAATGGACCTCAAAGGGAAGTAATTGAAAAATGTAGGCAAAATATGGCTTCAGATATTTAAAATGCCAAAATGAGTGCTTAATTTGCTGAACTCTGTAGCTTCTTTCATTATACTTTTGTGGCTGTGAGTATACAGTGATCTCATAACAGAGTGGGGGGGGCAGATCAGCTGTTGGGTTCAAATTCTGCTCAATCTTCCACTTTCTAGTCCTTATAGTTGCAACAATATACTCTAGGAATAGGAAGGGGCGGCTACAAAGCCTTGTATATCTTCTTCCTCCATGTGCCATGACCACCAGAAACAGAAAAAAATATGCCAAAAAGTTTTTCTTAAAAAAGCATAATAATTTATGCAAAATATGAACTTGCACAGATAGACATGGAGTTGTTCCTCCTCAGGTGCCCACAAACATGGCTGCCTATGATTGATGCCTTTGTATGCTACTTTCCCATCCAAATTCTCTTATCTTCTGCACCACACTGCCCAGGAATATACAAATACATGCACATTTGTATGGTAAACTCTCAAAGAGAGACTAATCTGTTGTTGTTGTTACTAAGGAGACCTGGGTGACAAAAAACCCCGCAACCAACCACGTTTAAAAGCCTTGTTGGAAAAGGAAGACCTTCAGGTAGGTGCCAAAAAGACAACAGAGACGGTTTAGTTTTAAACTGTTTAAAATATTGTGTTTCAATGTTGGGACCTGCCCTGAAGTGTAGGGGAGGTAATAAAAACATACAGAAATAAATAATATTCAAGGGGAGGGAATTCCAAAGGTTTAGGTGCCACAACACTAAAGATTCGATTCCTATATCATGCGTAACAGACCTTTTGATAAGGTGTTATCTACAGACGGGCCTCACCCGCTCAGAACAGTGATCGATGGGGTATATAAGGGGTGAGACGATCTTTCTGGCATCCTACCCCAAGCTGTTGTTGTTGTTTAGTCGTTTAGTCGTGTCTGACTCTTCGTGACCCCATGGACCAGAGCACGCCAAGCACTCCTGTCTTCCACCGCCTCCCGCAGTTGGGTCAAACTCATGCTGGTAGCTTCGAGAACACTGTCCAACCATCTTGTCCTCTGTCGCCCCCTTCTCCTTGTGCCCTCCATCTTTCCCAACATCAGGGTCTCTTCCAGGGAGTCTTCTCTTCTCATGAGGTGGCCAAAGTATTGGAGCCTCAACTTCACAATCTGTCCATCCAGTGAGCACTCAGGGCTGATTTCCTTAAGAATGGATACGTTTGATCTTCTTGCAGTCCATGGGACTCTCAAGAGTCTCCTACAGCACCATAATTCAAAAGCATCAATTCTTCGGCGATCAGCCTTCTTGATGGTCCAGCTCTCACTTCCATACATCACTACTGGGAAAACCATAGCTTTAACTATACGGACCTTTGTTGGCAAGGTGATGTCTCTACTTTTTAAGATGCTGTCTAGGTTTGCCATCGCCTTTCTCCCAAGGAGCAGGCGTCTTTTAATTTCGTGACTGCTGTCACCATCTGCAGTGATCATGGAGCCCAAAAAAGTAAAATCTCTCACTGCCTCCATTTCTTCCCCTTCTATTTTGCCAGGAGGTGATGGGATCAGTGGCCATGATCTTCGTTTTTTTGATGCTGAGCTTCAGACCATATTTTGCGCTCTCCTCTTTCACATTCATTAAAAGGTTCTTTAATTCCTCCTCACTTTCTGCCATCAAAGTTGTGTCATCTGCATATCTGAGGTTGTTGATATTTCTTCCGGCGATCTTAATTCCGGCTTGGGATTCATCCAGTCCAGCCTTTCGCATGATGAATTCTGCATATAAGTTAAATAACCAGGGAGACAATATCTTTCTGGCATCCTACCCCAAGCTGTAGGGGGCTTTATATATCAGAACCAGCATCTTGAACTCAGCCTGCTAACGAATTCATCTGTGCAAAAGTTCCTGCTCTGCTTGGTGATAAGGGTGCACGAAAGTCCCTTGCAAAGCGGTGCCTGGGGTTTCGCTGTGGGGAAACTTGCTTTACTCAGTGCCTCTCCTTTGTCAGCCTCTTCTGAAAGATTCCAGCGAAGCAGTTGGATCAGCACATGGGGACCTCTGCTGGCCACCCAATCAATATGGACAAAAGTGTAGAGTGTAGTCGTTTTTTAAAAAAATAAAGCTCACGGCAGCTTTCCCCTTAAGTCAAAGCAACAAGTAGTTTGGGCTGTCAAATTCTATCAGGAATAGCTTCCATAGGAAAGCTAAAAGGTCATTTAAATCAACTCCGAGATGAAGCGAGGCTTAGAAGAGACTTAATTCTTCATATCTTTATAAGGTCATTAAAAAAAATTCTAATTAGAGAAAGAGAACCAAAAGGAGGTTGAACTGGGGAGAGCCTCAGGGGCTTCGTGTATTTCATTCTCATAATTGGGAAAACTGGCAAAGGCTCATCTGCGACAAAAGAGGTTAAGCTGAGCTCCTTCCTAGCATGTCTAACCTCACATCACCCATAAAAAAAAGTGCACCATGTTGATTCTTAGGTCCCAAATCCAGTAATAAAGCCGTCCTGACTCCTACCCAACATGCGCAGACACAGACACTTACTTCTGAGAAAGAAAAGGAGCTGAAAGGACTACAAACCAGAAGGGGAAAGGAAGGGAGTTTAAATCCAAATATTCTGGGATACCACAACACCAATGATTTACTCTTAAAGCAGGCTTACAAGTTAGCTCAAGGAAGTGATTACCCCATTAAGAATTGTGCCTGTGTCATTTTGTGGCCTAGCAGAAAAATTGATGTTTTGAAAGGCTTTCCCGAGACGCTCCACAAAAGCATTTCCTGGTGACCATGCAACTGTGTGTTTACGTGCCTGACTTAATTCAGCTGTTAATTTATCAAAAACCAACTCTGTGCAAGGTACCCTTAACCAGAATGAGTGTTGGAGCTCTGATTACCTCGCTGCCAAATTCCATTTTTATACAACCAGCCACAGAACTGAATCTGCACACAGATTAGCTCCCAATTTAGCTCGACCAGACCAAATTTAATTCACAGTTAACATTTCCGCAACGTCAAAAGGAACAGAAGCAGAAAAGGGATTCCACAAAAGAACAGAGGGCTCTGCCTCCCTATAGGCAGCGCAGAGGGGTGAGCTAAGGATAGAGAGAGCGCACAATGTCTAGATTTCCCTCCTGGCACTAAATGAGCCGAGACCATTAATGTAATTGCTAATGTACTTTTATTTTTATTTTATTTTTTTTGAACAAGAGGAAGAGTGTTACTTTCTAAGCACCTTCATTAGGCAGTGAAGGGCTTCTAAGCTCCTCCAGTGTAATTACCATTCAACTCAATTACTGAGATGTATTATGAACGACCAGCAAGATTACAGTATTCCAGGTCTAGGGGAGTCACTCCTAATCTACATGCCACACCAGAATGACATAAAAGAACCACGAGGCAACCTTAGAAATAAAGGAAATAATTTAAGCCTCCCTTGGGAGCACAAAGCTCTTCCTCCGGGTCGACGTTTCCTTCTCTCTTCCTGCATGATTCGCTACTCTGGCCTTGACACAACATGCAGTAGGTGATAGGTTCAATTCTCAACATCTCCAGATATGGCTGGGATAGTGCTCTTCCTGAAATCTTGGAAAGCCGCTGCCATTCAGTATCGACAATACTGAGCTCGATGGACCAATGGTCTGACTCTGTATAAGACAGATTCCTGTGTTCCTAAAAGGAGTAGTCCAAAGGCCAGCTGGGCCAAATATTCCTCTCCATTTCGACTCTTGCAGGAACATTTTTCGCTTGCAAAAGGGCGAGGGAAATTTTTCATCCATTTTCAAGTGGGTGGAGATAACAATAAAAATAATTTAATTTCAAAAATGGGAGGAAGTAATCACCATTTTGAGAAAATGTGGGAGGGGGTTCCAGTTTTGTTTTGAAAACACTCTGTAAAGCTCCGCTACCCCTATCAAGAGGGGGCAAAGTCACAACAAAGAGCAACCCAGTGGCAAAGAAATCTATGAAATGACTCAATAGTCACTGATGTTCCATCGTTACTCTGCATCAGCCCAAGAGAATTGTTGTATCATGGTTGTGTCATCAGGATTGCATTGGTTAAACCCCCTCCCCCCACAATGATGCTGCTTCCAATCATGGTGATTCCGATAAATAATCATCAAGAAATCATGGTGATTTTGATAAATAACCTTCAAGAAATGATCAATCATCAGGACTGATTGCATCATTCCAAGAAAGATTGCAACTGTATCACCGCCCATGGCATTTGCTTAATTCCTAGGGGCATTGCTGGTAAGTAATAAATAAATAAATGGCTGCCTCCACTGTCCCCGCCCCCCAAATATATATTTTATCATCCACTATGAAATAATGATGTTATTTGGCATGTCCTTCTGACCCATCCCTACCCACCAACCTCCCAAAACGGGAGAAAAACTCTGGGCCAAGCACATTACAGTGTGACCAATTTCCACACCAAAAAGAGGACCAAAGAGGTCAAGGATTGGCATAAGTTGTGCATATGTTAATTTATATGTACACATTCAAATTCAGAAATATAATTTAAACAGAAACATGATATATGTCACCACAGTGTGCTTGCTCAGTCTTCCTGGGGACTGGCAACTTCAAGGCCCCTCCTGCTGTCCCTTCTGATGGTTCTTTATCTTTAAATCAAACTAGGACCAGGCAGCCCTTCAAATAAGAGGACTGTCATCTGTAAATAAAGCCCCATGGCCACCTTAACACTTCAGCCCAGGAATCATGGGAACCTGCCTTATACTAAGTCAGACCATTAGTCTATCTAGCTTAGTACTGTCTGCACTGACTTGCAGTGGCTCTCTAGGATTTTAGGCAGGATTATCTCCCTGCTGTACCGTAGGACCTTCTGTGTGCAAAGCAGATGCTCTACCATTGAACCACAGCTCCATGCCTTAAGACTTAGTCTTTGGACTAATGTAAACAGCCCTGCGGTTGGTTTCTTATGTAGACAGAGAAGTAGCCAGCAGGCAAAAGGTAAAAGATGGGGCTGAGAATGGACTGTTTGTCAGAAACCAGATCAGGAAGATAAGGATGGATTGTGAGGGCAAGAAACAGAAGACCCAGTCATGGATGAAGCGAGGTGAACATTTGGTTAGGCCTGCCCAAAAACGGCACATCCGATAATCAACTTGAAAAAAGGGGCACTGTGGAAATGTGGTGCCTCAAAATTTATTTATATTTCTCTTAGTCATGCTCCTTTCCAAATCTCTAAGGACACAGCTGCCAAATTATAACTGCTTTGGTTTCACATGTCAAAACAATTTAATTCTTCAATCTGTGCATGAATCAAAAAGAGGAAGGGAAGAATATTCCAATCTGAGACGCAGAAAGCACGGCTGTCAGACCTGTCTTGAAAAGGACAGCTGCATGTGGACCAGTGATGCCACTGCCTCTTCCCTTTCTAAATGTTTTATTAGCAGATGTTTATGAAGAATAAGGAGCTGTCAGACAGAAGAGGCATGCGTGGATTGCAAGCTGCGTGGAGCTCTTCAGAACCTGCCACTGTGCTAACGGTGTATTGTGAAGTGAGCTGTAAGTGAAAGAGTTCTCTCTTTATTATTGATTAAAACAGAAGAATAGAGTCTACTGATCAGATTTGCAGATGACACAAACCTGTGGAGGGCTGCTAAAATAAAAACTAAGACTCTGTAGGATACGGTTGAATATGAAATGATCTTGATAAATGACAGAACTGCAGAGAAAGGGAAACTGAATGAAGACAGATGTAAAATATCAGAGAGTGTGAGATTGTAGACTCAACAGCTCATTCTTTTCTTCTCTTTGGGTCAACAAGAGAACAGGCACTTTTCAGTCTGAACATGCAATGCTCCTACTTGGATACAGCTGACATGACCCTGGTCTAAAGAACAACTCGGAGACCTAAAGGTGAAAGCTGACCCAAAGCAATGGAATGTTCCAAGATTCAGATGAAGCCCTGGCTGCCAAAGAGGAGTGAATGGCAGATCTAGAAGTCAGTGAGTGGATAGCCTTCAAACGGTGGCTAGGGACCCTGTACTATGTAAGTCACAGCCTGGTCCAAGGTGGATCATGACAGCAGCATTACCACCATGAAAATATTTGGTTTAAAAAAAATAAGAAAGGGATCCCTAAATGTGTGTTTACGTTAAAGGTTGGTCCTGAGTTTGAAAAGATGGGAGACTACTAGCCTAAACCATTTGATGAGTTGTCCTGCCAACTGCCCAAGATGTCTCATTCCGCTCCAGAAACCTGCTCTTCAGAGCTGGGAGGGATATTGTAAGGCTCCTGCTGGGGACAGGCCCACTGAAATGAATGAACCCAAGTTAGTCTTGCTCATTAATTTCAGTGGGTCTACTCTCAGTAGGACTAACATTGGATGCAACCCAAGATATAGAGAGCCCCAGGGCAGAATATTTGAGCAGCCAATTGAGATCTCACAATTTTAGCTTTGTACTTTATTGAAGCAACTGGTTACCATTTGGGAGCTGTCCGTAGTCCTGAAGATTATGACTTTGGCCTAGTGGTAAACCAGGGGACAACTTCTGACAGTAGTGTGCATATGTGTCACATAACTAAATGCTCCTCCAGAAAATAAACAAACCAGGAAAATGACCATGCTGTGAAGAAGTTTAGGCTCAGAACCCTGTTCCCTGACATACTGATTTTATTACAAGCATGGAATTGTTTGTACAGAGGAGCATTCAGTTATGAGAGCCCCCACCTTCTGTCTGAAGTGGTATAGATCAAACTATAGTTTACTGCCTCAATGAGAACTAGACCACAGTCTTGTCTATTGGATACTTCTTGTATCTTGCTCTCTGATCAACTTGCTCCTGGCCAAGCACATCCGAAGGGCCACAGGTTGCTTCCTTCAAATACTGTTTCATATACCCTCAAGGAGACCAATTTCTGTGGTCAAAAGGCAGTTTGATAAATCTCTTCCTTAAGTAAACTCTAGCGCAACACTTCTTGCCACTTTGCTGACAGAGTCTGACACTACCCACATTGGGAAAACTCTCCTCAGACTGGCAGTAGCATCCCCAATGCTTTGGCTTTAAATAAACCCAGCCAGAAGACAACCAGGGTTGGAAGGAAGCATGAGATCCCTTTGAGAAGAAGGCTGCTCTCTGGCTATTCTGTGCTACTGACCGTATGGAATAAGACGGGGGTCTGTTCTGCCATGGGCTGCTTTCCAGTGGTGGAGTGCTGAGGTTTTAAGTTTTCCAGCTGCTCCCTGAGCCTCTGTTTCCTGCGCTTCTCTTCTGCCTGCTTTTCTTTTTGGCTTTCTTCTGTCCTACAAAATGCAAGGAGAGGGACATCATGTTGCATTTTTATTCCAGTTACATGGTGACCTTGCCACCATAGGGAAAAAAGCTATCAATGGCTACTAGCCATGATGACTATGTTTTACCTCCACTGTTAGAGGCTGTATGCCACTTAATGTCAGTTGCTGGGACTCACAAGTGAAGAGAGAGCTGCTGAACTCAGGTCCTGTGCTTTTGAGATTCCCATGGGTATCTGGCTGACCACTGTGAAAACCAGGATGTTGGACTACATGGTCCTTTGGTCTAATCCAGCTGGCTCATCCTACGTTCTTCCAGTGTCATACCTGGCCCTGACCTCATGCCATACACTGTGTCCTCAAAGGGCAAGCCAGATGCTCCAGCACTCAAGGGCCTCAAAGAACAGGCTGCATCTCTTGGAACCAAGGCTGAAAAGTTCATTGAAGGGCCCTCCTAGTCTCTGGATCATGTTTTGGATTTTGACCTTGATTTATTGAACACAGGAACAATCCTAATTTCACTTTCATTCAACCCATCTCCTTTTTCTTATTTCCCAAGCTAGGCTTTCCTTAGCTGCCCCCAATCCCTGTGTCCCATATGCCACTGACTAGTGTACACTTCTTATTACACATTAGACTAAACGACCATCATCTACTGTTCTGAGCTGGTGTTATTTGATTGTTAAAGCATCAGGCCCAAAGTGCAGAGAGATGGTCCTTTATCTGCTGAGTGCTGCTTGTATGAAAATTGCTTATAATTGGAAGAATTCCCAGAATCCTCATACTGGACAACTGGCTAAATAAAGCATGGGATGTAGCTTGCATGGTCAAACAAACCAATATCATCAGAACTGAGAGAAGGCAGGCAGGATTATGGCCGTTTTGCTGAAAAATTGATCAGCTTTATTCTCTACTAGGGGAATAAGATACAGGGAAATGTGAACCCAGACTCATTGTTGTTGTTGTTGTTTATTAAATTTATATACTACCCATCCTAAGATCACAGGGCGGTTGTTGGGAGTGCTTTGAAGCCAGATTGAATTTATAATTGTAAATAACCTTTAAAGGATTAAAACAATATTTAATTTTGTATTCTTTTTCATTGACTAAAAGTGAGGCTATTTTGTTGAAGATTTTTAGTGTATGACAAAACAGTGGTTAACTTTGGGGGGGTTTGTCAGTTGTGTTATGGTGTCAACATGGTTTTTGTGTTTTTACAATTTTTATTTGTATAATAAAAGGAGCAGGCCCAGGGTGAAAAGGCCCAGGTTCAAACCTCAACTCAGTCATGAAGCTTTCTGGGTGACCTTAGGCATTCACTCTCTTTCAGACTAATCTACCTCACAGGGTCGTTGTGGGGATTAAGGAGTCATGTAAAGGTAAAGGGACCCCTGATCCCAGTCGTGGCCGACTCTGGGGTTGTGGCACTCATCTCGCTTTATTGGCCGAGGAAGCCGGCGTACAGCTTCCGGGTCATGTGGCGAGCATGACTAAGCCGCTTCTGGCGAACCAGAGCAGTGCACAGAAATGCCGTTTACCTTCCCACTGAAGCAGTACCTGTTTATCTACTTGCACTTTGATGTGCTTTCGAACTGCTAGGTTGGCAGGAGCAGGGACTGAGCAATGGGAGCTCACCCCATCGCGGGGATTCAAACCGCCGACCTTCTGATCAGCATGTCCTAGGCTCTGTGGTTTAATCCACAACACCACCCACGTCCCTAAGGAGTCATGTAGGCCAATCTAATTTCCTTGAAGGGAAGGCGAGCTATACTGTAAATACAGTTAATATCTAAAGAACATTCCATGCTACCTGGGGTATACTGTGTCTTTGTCTGCAGAATTTCGAGGTGCCTCTCTGTTTGACCCTTTCTTGGTTTCTTCCTTGAGTTCTCTTGAGCTCCTCACCACACTGTTAAGATCCAGAGCAGAGAAGCTTCTTGCACTAGATTCTGAATTCCCTGGCCCCGTGGAGGTCGGTCTCCTCAGTTTTAGGCTCTGTCTTCTCCTGACTCCCAGCTGGTCATTTTCTTCTGAGCTCTTGAGATTCTGGCACTTTTCCTTGTCCTGGGCAACAGATGAAGACTGAGATATCTTGCGAAAGTAACGGAGCTGCTGCAGCAGAAAGCTTTTCGCAGTGCAACCCTTGCTGTGAATGAAAGCAAAAGAGCTGCTCAGTCAAGCCTTACCTAAAAGATCCTAACTCCGTGGGAGTTGGTTTCAACCATTTTCTGCCTCACTGCCTGGTCAGGGCATTAAAATCAGCAAATTGAACCCAGCCTGGTCATTATTAGCTTGTGGAAACACAGAGGAGGGCTCTACCACTGGCAACAGGAGCATTATAGAATGCCCTCTCTGTTGACATACTCTCCGTATTGGCATACCACCAGCTTTTGAAGATGCACTTGTTCAGGCAACTTTCTGAACCTGAACTTCTTGACCCAATTGTTCTTTGAATTGCTTTAATTGTCATGATTTTAAACAGGCTTTTGTAAAAAGCAAACAAAAAAAAATCACAAATTAATTCTGGATGTTTTTAATGTTCTCATGGAATTGCTTTATTTTGTATTTAAATTATGTCTGGGTTTTAAAATTGATTTCTTGCTCACCAAAACAAGATGTTTTGAGCATGTAACACCAGTCCTGACTGCACTGGCTGGCAATTAGTTTCCAGCCCCAATTCAAAGTGCTGGTGTTGACCTATGAAGCCTTCCATGGCTCAGGACCTCAATACCTTAAGGACTGCCTCTCCCCGTACAAACTGATCTGCACCCTGCACTTGTCCTCTGAGGTCCTTCTTTATGCCCCCCCCCCCCCGAGAGTTTAGAGGGTGGCAACACAAGAATGAGCCTTTTCTGTGGTAGCTCCCTTTCTGGGGAATGCTCTTCCCAGAAAGGCACCATTATTGCATGCCTTTAGGTGCCAGGCAAAAACATTTCTCTTTACCTTTGGCCATTAAAGAATCTATGGCCAGTTAAAAGTGAGGGGACTGTTATTATGTTTATTTTATCTTTACGCTGCCTATCATTATGCTTTGTATTATGTTTTGATCATTATGCACTGTAGAATCATAGAATTGTAGAGTTGGAGGGGACCATCACCTAGTTCAACCCCCTGCAATGCAAGAATAAAATGTGTTCCTAATGCTGTACGCCTCCCTGGGTTCTTTTAATAAAGGGTGGTATATACACTGAAACAACAACAACAACAACAACAACAACAACAACAATACTTGTAAACCACTTAGAAGCCATGAAAGGGGATGAAAGAAGATATTCTGCTCCCATCCACCCCCGGCCTTCTTTTCCAAGAGATGCCCACATTCTGTAGCTACTGAGCATGCTCAATCATCGTAGGGCAGTTTTGTATGTTTTGGCTCTATTTCACTCAGCCGTGATCACACAAGTTCATTATGAAAGGAAGCAATCCCATTGTAATACAGCTGAAGGGTTGTGCATCTGCTATGATCTCGTGAGAGAGAGAGAGAACGCACAGAATTCAGATTCATGAGCTTCTCAGGGCCAGCAACACTTTTAGCAATATACCTTAAGACACTCTGCCCAGTTACTGTTGACCTGTGGCAGTTCCTCATTTGTGGAATGCCTTCCCTAATGAAGCTCATCTGTCCCCCTCATTAGTGACTTCAACGAGGAATTAAAAACACTCCTATTTACCCAGGGCTCTGATGGCTGAAAGACACAGTTCACTCAAGGCACTCCTCCAAAACACACTGTTCCTGGCAACCCTGAGATCACTGCTTGAGAGAATGTTTTCCACCATTTTTAGAATGCTTTTAAAAATATTTTTCATTATTGATGTGTTTGCCAGCCAGGGCTCCTTCAGGAGGAAGGGCAGGATAGGAAACTTGTTTCATACAGGAACACTCACAAAAGAGCCCAGATCAGCTGCAGTGCAGTTGGCAAACCTGAGTTTGGTGCCAGATAATCTGTGAAAAGGCCCTTAGTGTTCAGTTTTTAAAAGCCAATTTAGCAGCGCTTGTAAAGCTCTGTGTCAGTTGGTCTTCCTTGTGACTGCAGAAGAGGCCTGGCTCTGGAAAGGCATCTAATTCGTGTCACGTTAGCAGTTCATGGAAATGTGGGATGTTTTATTCTGTACCGTGATGGCTGGGGAAACTCTTTCATCCCCTCTTCCACTTTCTCTCGGTCTGTCACTTCCATTTCCTCCTCCTCCTCCTCATCTGTGGAGCTGCCGCTCGAGCTACAAAGTGAACGAGAAATCCCATTAATGCTTCATTACTGATTGCTCCCGTTCTCTATCACAATACCCAAAGACTGGATCAGAGTGTTCATGCCACCAGATATTGTTGGTAACAAGTTCAATGCAAACTGGGAGTTGAAGAGGCATTTCTGCAGCAGATATCTGGGAAACATGGGGGGTGGGGGGGACATTGCTCAGTGGGAAGACAGGGGAAGGCAACCACTACTATGCTATAAGATCCACTATCCTGTAATATTACATATGCCTGTTCTACTGATGAAGCCTAGGATGGTGAAACAAGGCAAATATTCCGGAAATCCTTGTCTTAGACTCTGCGAAAGGATTCTGTGGAACAGTAACCACCCTTCATGTGGATTATTGGACTCTATGGACAGACAGGTGGAATAGACACTTATACATGTATGCACCTTATGCATGAACTAACTAGAAAATGAACTGATCCACTGGGTCTTGTTTTTTTCTTGAACTTTATGAGACTTCTGTGGAAATCTACAATTTGATACAATGAATAGTATACCTTATTTATTCAAAAGTACAGCCGGTTACGTCTTGTGTGTTTACTGAGTATGTTTCACGTAACCATAGGTTTGTTGTTGTTTTGCCATTTAGCATAGGCCACTACTGGTCACTGGTGGAGAAGCTTTCTTTAGTCTCAGGGCCACATTCCCTTGTGGGCAAACTCCTGGGGGGCCACATGTCAATGATGGATTAAGCCAGAGGCAAAAGTGAGGAGAACAACAATCTTGTAACCTTTGTCTTTATGTGGAAGGTTGCATTCCAGCCACACAAATGCCATGGGTTTATTTTACCCCTACACACACACACACACACACACACACACACCCTCTTGATCATCCATCTAGATATGCAAGAAGCAGTATTGCAGCTCAAGGACACATTCCAGGAAGGCAGAAGCACTTGAGGAAGGGTGGAGTACGTCCAGTTTCGGAAGTGGCCTGGGGGCAAGGAGTTGTGGCCTGGAATGTGTCCTGAGGGCTGGACAGAGAAGTCTGGAGGGCCACTTTTGGACCTGATGTACTTGAAACTCACTTCTGAAAACAGCACACATAATGAAGTGAACAGCATTGCTTCCGCATACCTCTAAAAGGGTTCTTCCGCACAATCTGATGTAGTCGGAACTACAAAGGAATATTGTGTGCCCTTTCATGCTCAGAACTCGGTTTTTAATAGTTAGAAGAGCTGCCTTGCAATTTTGTTTTATTTTTACCCACAGAATATTACAGGCAATTGCATGAATGACTACTTTATATTTATGGCTTATGATAACAGGCAATGTAATTAAGCCACTTTGCCCATGGTCTACAGTAAGCTCCTCCTAACTCTTGATTAATATTGCCCTTGGGCCTTTTTTATCTCCCTTTACTATTCTGGTGCTGGGAATCCTTCAATCTCAAGGAGAAAACAAATCAGCAGCTCCCCTGAGATCCTCTGTCAGAATGGTTCAGTACTGTGTTCCCAGAATTCACAGAGAGGCATCATCCAGCACTAGAACCAATCCTGCTATTTCAGAGACAATAAAAACTGGTTTCCCAGTTTGCGTTTTCTTAAAATCAGCCTTGGTCATGAGATGGAGTGTGACAGGGGAATCCGAATTGAATTCATATTGCCATATTAAATACAAAGATCAACAGAACTGCAGTATGTGGGCATAAGACAGGGTGGCCTTCCAGATGTTGATGGGTACGAACTCCCATCAAACCCACTAAACAGGGCCAATTACCTGGGAATTCTGAGAGCTGGAGTCCAACAACATAGAGTCATAGCTTCCCCAGCCCTGGCACAAGATGATTCAACAAAACTGGCTGTCTAAAGGGGAAAAGATATCCACCATTTCTCAGTTAAGCTTGAGTTATGGTGGATACAACTTTATGAGCAAAACATAGCCTTTGTATGACATGGGCCTCTCACAGAAAGGGAGAATATATTTACAGCAAGCTGCCATATACCAAGTCACAGATGACTGGTCCATCTTGGTCAGTACTGTCTACAATGACTGGCAGCAGCTTCCTAGAGTTTCAGGCAGGAGTCTTTCCCAACCCTACCTGAAGATCAGATGTTGTGGAACTACAACTCCCATCATCCCTGGCCATTGTCCATGCTTGCTGGGGCTGATGGGAGTTGCAGTTAGTTCAGCAACATTGTGGAGGGTGGGTGTCCCCCACACCTGCTGTAGACACTGGGTGTTGAACCTGAGACCTTCTGCATGCAAAGGAGATGTACTACGAGTACTCAGGACTTACTTCAGAACCTGGACTTGTATGCCGGCTTGTAAGGATGATTCACTTGGCAGGCACAAGACACAGGGCCTTTTTATATGGAAGTCCTCAGACTACAGAAATCCCCAATTAAGTGTGCATGGTCTCAGCACAACCAACCTTTGGCCTTACCTGCACCATACATTTAACACACTATAATACTACTATAAACAGTTATGGCTCCCCCCCCCCCAAATTGTGGGAACTGTAGTTTGTTCAGGGTGCTGTGAGTTGTTAAGAGATCCCCATTCCCCTCAAAGAGCTGAGAGAAGCCCAGCAACCAGCCCAGATTTGTGAAGGGTGTTTTGCGGGACTGCCAACCAGTTAAAATAACGATGTTGCTTGATAAAGTCAGTTCAGTTTAAATGCATTTTCATGGTGTCAGACTCTCACAATATAGGTAAAGGTAAAGGTAAGGGTACCCCTGCCTGTACAGGCCAGTCTTGACAGACTCTAGGGTTGTGCGCCCATCTCACTCAAGAGGCCGGGGGCCAGCGCTGTCCCAAGACACTTCCGGTTCACATGGCCAGTGTGACATTGCTGCTCTGGCGAGCCAGAGCCGCACACGGAAACGCCGTTTACCTTCCCGCTAGCAAGCGGTCCCTATTTATCTACTTGCACCTGGGAGTGCTTTCGAACTGCTAGGTTGGCAGGCGCTGGGACCGAACAACGGGAGCGCACCCCACCGCGGGGATTCGAACCGCTGACCTTTCGATCGGCAAGCCCTAGGCACTGAGGCTTTTACCTACAGCGCCACCCGCGTCCCTATCACAATATAGGTAGCTTTCTGCAAAAGAGAAGAAAGTGTACAATAACATGCACAAGCTACTCCTCATCTCCAGAAGAAAAGGCCATCTTTTCTCTCTCTCTCTCTCTTTTTCATTCCAGCAAAATGCCAGAACCAACTCAATATCCCCTTGACTTGCAGCCCTGCTGATCAAAATGAGCCCTGCTAGCTGACCAACAATAGCTCTAATTCATTAACCTACCATTTATACTGATTACTGCTGACAGTCCTGGTATTTCCCACACAATTCTTCCACTGGAAATCAAAGGTCTGGCTCCATCGGACATGTGTCTAATGAGAAGGAAAAGAGGCCCTGCCAAGCTGGAAAAGGACCTAAGAAGCTGCCTTGTGCCAAGTCAGACCAACGGAGGAACAATAGGAGAGATTTGATTTGGTTCACATTCAAATGTGAACCTACCTAATTTGCGCTCTGTGAAACATCATGCAAACCAAAACACAACCATCCTTCAAAATTCAAACTTTTCAAAATTTCGCACTGCTGTTCTCCAGCCAAGCAGTGCGCACAAAAAGGCTTAAAGCACAAAGATGCACACATCGGTGAGGGGAAAAAACAAACAAAAATGCCTTATATTAGAGAAAATTGCTCTACAAATATGTGCTTTTTAGGCAAAAATGCATACAAACACGTGTCTACTAGGACAAAATGTGCACTAAAATACTGGTGAGTTTTCATGAGGACTTTTAAAGAAATCAATCAATCACAAACCAATGTGGAAACATGGAGAACTAAATGTAAGACTGGGAAAAGGAAAAGCAGAGAGAAACAAAAACTGAGATTTGTCCATCCCTATCTACTCCAGATGCCACAGAGGACTCAGGAATGTGTCTTTCCCATAATCTCTACCTCATCCTTTTCAATAGTGAGTCCATTGCACTTGAGACCTTCTTCAGCGGGCATGGGGGAACCTCTGGCCCTTCAGATATTGCTGGACTACTGCTCCATTCAGTGCCAGCAAGCACGGTCAAGGGCCAGGATGATGGAGCTGTAGTTTAGCAAAATCTGAGAGCCAGAGGTTCTCCACACCAGTTCAACCACCTAAGCATGTGTCCTGCCATTGAGCTACGTGCTCCCGGAATACAGTACTGGTCTCATGAGGTGGCTACTGCAGCTCCTCCGCCTTCAGTTGTTGTTAAGCCCTAGGATGGATTAAAACATCCCATACGATGATGTTAGTTCTCACACTACAAGGGTGGTGTTTGCTTCTTCACTACCTCTGATCCCACAGATATTAACATGCTGGCAATTACCTTTGCTGCTCATCAGCCAACGACTCAGACCTCTGAGATGTTGTGTCCCTTAGATCAATATATACCGTCGGTGGCTCTGGAAAACGTTGCAGTTCAATTGGAGGAAGGCTTTGGCCGTTCGTCCATGATGCCAGGGTAGGTACATCTCTTGGGAATACAAATCATTGTGTCAGTGGATTATCTACCATCACAAAATAAGGCACAGAATAGATTTTCTTAAAAGAATTTCTAAACATAACAAGAAGTCTGTTGTATAATGTTCTAGAAAAGAAAGCATCTCCTATTGAATTTTGTCCATGACAGGCATGTCTACACTACAAATTTAAACCAATTGCAAAATGGTTTAGTTGACATTGCTCCTACACAAGGACTGCCAGAAACTGCAGTACTTTGCAGAGGCTAAGAAGAAGAAAATTCTTAATTTTAAGAGGTCTTATTGGGAGCAGGAGATGCTATGAAAATTAATCCAGCCTTACATGCTTGGCCCAGTCCTGGAAACTACGCTTTCTTTCGTTGGAAGTCTTTATCATAAGCATTGACGTCAGGTGTGTACAAAACTGAATTCTGAAAGGCTTGAGGACCTACCTCCCATCTCCCTGGCACTCACTGAAGTTGGGAAACTTGGCAAGGCACCTCCTGCAGTGTGAGAAAAATGCCCTTGACTGCTTGAGGCATAGCTCTTCTAGCTTTCCCATGAGCCTTGTTTGTGACTGAGCCCTGACAGCTTCTGAAGGTGAAATAAAGAAGAGAAACACTCAGTCCAGCTGCCGGAAAGAATTTCAATGTTAGCATCGTTATGATTTCCCCAAAGGACATGAATGGGAGGGATGGTAAAGTGAGTGATGTCGTTAGTCAAGAAAACTAGAAATTAAATCAGGCTTCCCAAAAGTGAAGTGCCAGACCACCAAGAGAGGTGCGCATGAAAGCCTGGCTGCGGGGCGAGGGGTGGGGGACAATGAACAGGGAGGTTGGAATCTATTGCAATCAGTTGGTTCTCTGGCAGAACCTCAAGTCTGGGGGAATGCAAAAGGCTATAAAGAGCAATGCAAGATGTAGATGGAGGAGATGCAAGTGTGCAGAAGCAGTATAAATCCATTACTCAAGTTGGAGGGGCTTTGGGGATGAAGGGAAAGCTGCAGTCTGACAGATGGTAGCTCCTATGGCCTGGGGCATTTTGGAGGCAGAGGGAGCGGCCTTTGTCAGTTGGTGGGCCACTTTTCTCTAAGGTTTTTTCAGGGTACTCCAAGCTCTCTGGGGCACGTGCCTGCTTCCCAGATTTTCTAGGAGCTATACAAGGTCCTGAAAGTATACAAGTATACCTGAAGGTGCATCTCCACCCCCATCGTTCAACCCAGACACTGAGGTCCAGCGGTGAGAGCCTTCTAGGGGTTCCCTCACTGTGAGATGCGAAGTTACAAGGAACCAGGCAGAGGGCCTTTTCGGTAGTGGTGCCCGCCCTGTGGAAAACCCTCCCATAAGATGTCAAAGAAATAAACAACTATATGACATTTAGAAGACATCTGAAGGCAGCCCTGTTTAGGGAAGTTTTCAATGACTGATGTTTTAAGGTGTTTTTAATCTTTTGTTGGAAGCCACCCAGAGTGGCTGAGGAAACCCATCCAGATGGGCGGGGTAGCAATAAATTATTATTATTATTATTATTATTATTATTATTATTATTATTAGACAGGTCAAACCCCAGTCTTCAATATGATGCTGTCAGGCCAGGTAGCCAACACCACTCCACTGCTCTCTGTCAGGCTATTTTTCCTCAGACCCAGTTCTTTTGCATCCTTGCATGCTCCTCACTTCACTCCAATCTGTCTTTTAGGATTTTGTCCCCCTGCTCTTGCCCTTTGGACTCCCATAACTTTCCTAGCGTTGATGGAGAATTCTAAGAAGCCAAAACATCAATGCAGTTTTCAAAGGTTCCGTCTGCCATCTTGAGTCCAATTGGCTTCCAATTGTATCCAAACACAGAAAAAAACACCTGCTCCTTGATCTTGGGAATCACCATGTCAAATTTGACCATAGTATCTTAAGAGGTGCCCAAATGCAGGCGCAATGATCAACTTTCCAGTAATGAACTGTACCCAATTAAGTTCTTCTCAGAGCATATCCATTCAAAATAATGGAAATTTGTCGTGCTTCAAAAGCCCTATAAAATAGATCCAGTCAGATCTCTGGCAAAATCTGACCCTTCCTCACCAGCCCATTGGACAAGGAGGAAGAGATGGAGGAAAGAAAGGGCATGTCGGAGAAAGAGAGAGAGAGAGAGCGCACACGCAAAATGGTGACTCTACCCATCACTGGTGGAAATTATACCACCAGGGAACGTGGCCATGGACAGAACAGAGGTTCTCTAGCCCTGCTGTAGACAGGCTGCAATCCCTGGTATACAGTGGTGCCTCGCAAGACGAAAAGAATCCGTTCCGCGAGTCTTTTCGTCTTGCGGTTTTTTCGTCTTGCGAAGCAAGCCCATTAGCGGATTAGCGCTATTAGCGCTATTGGCAGTTTAAGGGCTATTAACGGCTTTTTAAGGCTTAAGGGATTAGCAGTTTAGCTGCTAAAAGGCTATTAGCAGCTTAGCGCTTTAGAAAAAGGGGTTGGGGAGCGAGAAAAAAACTCAAAAATTTTCGTCATTTTCGTCTTGCGAAGCAAGCCCATAGGGAAATTCGTCTTGCGAAGCGCCTCTGAAAACGGAAAACCCTTTCGTCTTGCGGGTTTTCCGTCTTGCGAGGCTTTTGTCTTGCGGGGCACCACTGTAGTTCCCTGGAAGTGATTTCATTAAAACAATGGGACTTGTTTCTGAGTAAACCTGCACAACGGGGTAAAAAGCCTCTAGCCTGCTGACCAAACTTGGCCCGGCAAGCCATCTTGGGGGTAATCATGCCCAACTGTGGGTCAGCTAAGGGCAAGGCTTCAAAGGAACAATCAGGAGCTTAAAGTGACCTCTTGATTGTTCCTTTGCTGGAACAAGGCGCATTCCCACTGCCCATCTACAGATTTGGTCTGGCAGAGTGGAGAAATAAGGATCTGGCCCACTGGCCAGGAAACTGGAGGGGATAGGACTCAAATCTGGCATGACTTTTGAACTCAATTTTGCAATCTGACTTCAGCTCTCATGGATGCACATTCACCATGGTTCACTGAAGAAAAAGCGGTTTCCACTGTACAATTTCTATCGCCACCTTGCTTCTCCAGGTCCTGTAGTACCTTGTCTAGATTCCACTTCTCAATGTCCTGAAAGGAGAAAGTTTGCAGTTGAATGGGGCCACCGTAAAGTTTAAGTTTGAAAGGCTGTTAGCTTTATCCTAATTTCTTCTAATAATACATTCTTGCGTGCAATTCTGATGTATACACACATCTTTGCAAGCAATTTCCCTTAATATAATACATTTTTGTTATCTTCAGTGATGCAGTTCAATGCACACTTTATACCAGTATATTCATTTTTATATACTTTGATTGGCTGGAGAATTGCACTACAAAATATGGAAAAGTTATTATTTCAAAGGATGGCTGTGGTTCCATTTGTGTATTATTTGGGAGGGTGTGAATTGTGAGATAATCAGCCACCTATAACTAACATGCTTAGGTCTAATTAACACATGAAGGGCTTAAAACCATAGAGTATGCTGTTCTGCCAGGCTTAGCTATGTTCACTTCCCCTCACTCTGGGAGGAACTAGGTATTCAGACCTATTGTTCTCCCCCAGGCTACTTGATGTATAGATGCTCCAGGTTGCTCCAGCTCAGGCCATATGGACTACACATTCTTTCTCCCATCCCTTACTTTGGAGGACAAATTGTCCCTAGAGGATTTAACTGCATTTAATTGTTACATTGGTAGTGGTGTTAATCGTACTTAGGACTAAGTAACCCAGGTTCCCACATAACCCAAGATCTGAAACCTGCCTACCTGCTCCCTTTAGATGGCTGATTCCCCTGCCAGGCTTAACTGCAGACAACGGTTAAATTGAAAGTGCCATTTATGGCAGCTGAGAGTTAATCATGGCTCTTTCGTAATAGACAATCTGAAGCCGGAATCTAAGCATGGTTTCAGCTTTTCTCTACAGCAATGAGCAGTGTTATGGCTGATTCAATTGCATTTTTGTATTGTAGCTTTTAAAAGAAGCTTTTAAAAGAAGAAAAAGGCACTTTCTGATTGTCCTGCGGAAAAGATAAAGACCTATTCATCTGAACTAGGCTGCCAGGCTGCTCAACGGGGCATCAGCTATGTTTCTGTATATTTGTTCTCAAATCACATGTGGAAAAAGGTAATAGGAACAGCATGTTTTTCATAATATGAACTCTTACGAGTGTGATGTTGTTGCTGTTATTTTTTCCCACACTAGAGCTGTGGATCTCTGTTATAATCTGACAGTTTCAGGGCAGACCATAATAGCATTTGCTATATCATTCTGAAGACGACACAAGACTGCCAATTACATCTCACTAGCATCACAGTTACAACAAACATGTAAATTCAATCCTTTCATTCTGATCCAAACAGTCTCAGTGCTGAAAGCTAATGCAGTTTCCATTGTAATAATCCCCTTTGTCTGTCACGCCATCTCAAAAGAGCTCTCTTCACTGTTTCCTGGATGATAAACCTCAAAGGAGTGAAGGAGCTCTGATTAGCGCTTCTCTAACAGGGCAGATTTTGCTTTTGGCAGTCGCCAGATCCTTCGATTTAATTTGTAATGTAAGACTGGAGCTAACTAACCGTGGTTTGGCAAGACGTGAAAGATTTACTGGCTGAAACAAGCGTTGTCTCTCCTGGGAGAGAGTAGGAGATGGAGAAAGTAGGACAACAGAAACCGCATTGGATCCCAGAACTTTGTCAGAGGAGGTGAACAAATACAGCTAAGTGCAATCCTGTATGTTTACGCAGAAGCAAGGGTGGGCAAAACCGACCCACATTCCCTCCTGGGCAACCATCTAGGGGCCACCTGCCAATGGTGAAGGGTCAGAGGCAAAAGTGGGGAGAAGAATGGATGTAAGCTTTACCTTTGTACAGTAGACTAGTTTCTAAACACAGTCGCACAACCCTCTTGATCCTCCATCCACACAAGCCAGTGTCATTATCAAAGTCCAATATGAAGCAGGATTGGTAAGGAGCATGGCTGCAGGGGGGGGGGGGGCTGAGGGACTGCATTTGGCCCCTTGGCCTGAGCTTCCCCAACTGTGAAATCCAATTACACAATTATTGTATATGACAGCCTTCCCCAATCTGGTGTTCTTCCAAGTGCTCCTGACAGCAGGCCCAATGGGCAGGGATGATGGGAGATGTGGTCCAAAACATATGGAGGAAACTAGGTTGGGGAACACTGTCAAATGCTGAAATACATCAGTACAGTGGCTAAGCTCTGAGACGGACGCTCCCCAGTTCAAATCTCACTTCAGCCATAGATTTGCTAGGGCTAGAGCAGAGATGGGGGCATCAGTGGCCTTTCAGATGCTGTTGTATTCCAGTTCCCATGGGCTATGCTGGTTGGGAATGATGAGTGCCTGAGTCCATCAACCTCTGGAGGACAAACGGTTCCCCTTTCCAAGGCAATAGCTATGAATACAGTGGCACAAAGTGGGGGGACTCCTGAGGTAACAGGATGGACGCACCACTATCTGGAAAACTAGTATAACAAGGAGCAAGTAGGGCTAGATCCTTTCTCCCTAATGTGGTTGGGTTTTCTTTTACTGGCACAGGGTTGGGGCTTTATTGGCAGGGATGCATTTGATAATGGCACTCCTTGACTGGTAAAATGAGTGAAGCAATCCAAGAAGGTGGCTAAATTAGACTTCCAGCGGTGGCAGAAATCTTGCCACTTTCACAGCTGGCATAAAATACGCACAATGCTTTAAAAAAAAAAATTCAGAACAAATTACCTAAGATTTATTTCTTCAGCGTATAAAATCTCAAGAGGAAGTCTTACGAGAGAAATTAGACTTTCTTGGGGGGGGGGGGTGATAAAAACGTTAAGCGTAAGGCATGTATAATGAAACAGTTCCAAAACTATGGCCTTCCTAGGTTGGGTTTTTACAAGAAAACGAACACCACAAAAACCTCAAAGTAAGTAGCCTACAAGTAGCCAACACTGCACCTTTGGGCCAGGGATAGGTCATTCCCCACCCCCCTGCAGATAGCTGAAGGTAATTCAAGAAGCAGGCTAACTTTGCACTCTCTTCAGGAATAACCCCTTTTACACAAGAGAAGTAGCTTGTTGCCAGACTCGCATAGCAGGGCTAGGGAATTGTCTCTGTGACATGGTTTTATTAGTTGCTTTCTTTTTAGGGGACTAAAATAAATTATCTCCTCCAATGTTTCCTTCTGACACTGTCACATCAGATTTGCAGTTGGTAACACCAGCATCGTAATCAGGCTACCTTATTTTAGTGTCTGCTCTTGGTTAGGGATGCTTGAGGAATTTAATTCCATTTGCAGACCTCCCTTGCAACTCTCAAAGTAATGAGCGTATCAGAACCTAATTACCGTTCGGATTTCACAGATCTCCAGATTTTGCTCTCCTCAAAACCACCAAAATGTGTTTAAATGTTCATCTCAGGATAAAATGCATTTATAAATGCAAACATTAATATGCAATGCATATTTAAATACAATTTCGTCATAAAACATGCATTGAAATATGTACTTAAATTTAAAAAGATCTCTGTGGATTAAAAAATTAATGATCCCAGATTAATACAGAAATAGGATGGAATGGATTTAAGAACGAGCACATCTGAAAATGACTAATAGACTGAGCTGTGCACCCCTACTCTTGGTACTGGCCTTGTCAGCTGGCCAGAGCTGATGGAATTTGGAAGGAATTAAGCCACAGCTAGGATTGTGAGAAGGCATTGATTTCCATTCTGACCCACGTTCATCGCATGCAACACTGTTACTGTTCTGCTGCATTTCTGCTTCGAATGAAAACTATGTTGTTTGGCTTGCTCTCCATTGTAGTGCAATTTGGCATAATTAATTACATTATTCCACACCATTCATTTCAATACAAAGCAGACACAATGCAAATGGTGATGGTTGTGGGGAGATATCAATTAAATATCATTTGCAAACTGGAAAACAACAACAGTGGATAATACTGATTTCTGTACATGGGACAAATAAGCAAACAATGACAATTTCCACTCCCATGTCTGGTTCCATTGGGATTCTCTGACATCCTTAGCCAAACAGCCAACATGGCAGTCATTGTCACCTGTACTGAGCATTTTTTTCTGTCCCAATAGACACACTAGAAAGACTTGAAGGACCCCTTTAATAAAAAAACAATAATGTGATGAGTGTGCTCGCAACAATGAGTCTCTCATACCACCTTGAGCTCTCTTAAAAACAAATGCAAATTCCTACCCTTTATCTACAATTAAAATTGTAGAATTAACATTCAGCCTAACAAGATCAGATAATATTCTGCATGCTTAGACCTTCAACTTCCACAGACAACAAAGAACAGAGAATACAGAGAGGCTGTTCTGAAGAAGAATAGAGACCCATATTATTATGTGTACCTTGAAGGCAAACAGCATCAGCTCTCGGGGGTGTTCAGCTGAAATAGCTCCTGGCTCCTGTTCTGCAATTTCTAAATTGTTGTTATTGTTTTTTGGTTGGGGATGACCTAGTTCTCCAGAAGGGGGTCCCAATGCCGCCTTGGAGAGAATTTTAGTTTCTATTAGTTTCCTTCGTTCTTTTTCACTGGCGTTTAGCATCAAAAAAGGTGACACTTCCACAAATGGTAACGTATTAGGTGAAGAGCTCAGTCTCCCCTTATTTTCCCTGATATCTCGTTCTTGGTCTCCAGGGACCCCTGAGATTCCCTCTCCTGGTTTATTCTCATTTATAGAGGACACTGAAGGAGCAATGGCCTCTTGGTTTGACTTTTCTTCAGTCACAAGACCAAATCCGTCCCTGTCTAGTAACACATGTCCCCTAGGACTCGTCTTTCTGAAAAGTGGAATCTTCTCCATCTTCATTCCAGGTCTCTCTTGGATGTCTCATAAACTCAAATGTTTTCTATAAGTGCAAGAAAGATACCAGTTACACCTTGGTAAACAATACTAGGTATGTGAAGAACAGGTATTCAAAATTATAAAGACCGAATGAGCAATTTGTGAATTCAAACATGGTGGCTTGTGAGAATTACTTGTTGGGTCCCGCCAATGATAACCATTAAAAACCAGAAAAATGTAGCTCAGTGGTAGAGCATCTGCCTTGCATGCAGAAGGTCCAGACTCAATCCCCAGCGTCTCCAAGTAAGGCTAGGAGAGAAATACTGGCCAACTCTTCCCTACTGGTAATACTCAGTTAGATAAACCAATGATCTGTCTCTGCATAAGGTAGCTTTCTATGGTCCTGTTTGTCATTATGGTGGGGACTGCTGAGAGACCAGCTTCCTGTGTACACACACACACACACACACACATACAGTCATTTTTAGCTGCCATTTCAGATGGCTACAGCAGAGGAAGTGATGCAAAGAAGGGTCCACCTCATCAGCTTTGCTGAGAGACCAGCTCCACTTCTCAGTTCCTTTCATGCTGGTCGTTATATAAGAGCTTTGTTACTGGTGCCTTTGTGCCTTCTTTATCCCAGAAGATGTCTCTTTTGGATTTGAATTGATTTTATCTATGTGCTGCTGTTGTTTTCATATTTATATGTATTTTGTAAAAAAAAAGAAGTTTTTATTTATGTAATACTTGTAACTATACTTGCAAGTGTTTTATATATGTTCCATACCATAAATCACTTCAGGATGTCTCATGGGGAGTAATTCATAAATGAAATAAACAAATAAATATTGTTGGTCTTAATACAGGCATTACCCTACTGGAACCCAGTGATGATAGGTAGGACCAATGACCTGCAAGTGTGCTTCTTCTGGAGGAAGGTCTTCTAGTTCCTCCGAGAAGTCAGGAACCAGGTTGGATTGATCACGCTGGAAGATGAAAAGCTCCCCATCATCTTCATTGCAATCAGACTATCAAACAGAGAAAAGAAACTGGGTGACATTCATTCCAAGGCAGAAAAGATGGGAAAGGAAGTACCGTATTTTTCGCACCATTAGACGCACTTTTTCCCTCCTAAAAAGCAAGGGAAAATGTGTGTGCGTCCTATGGAGCGAATGCAAGGGGGAGGCAGGCGGGAAAAGCCCCCAAGAGCCGCACACAAGCTTCTTGCGCTCTTGCGGGCTTTTCTCCAGGAGGGAGAAGGGACTGACTGGCCGCATCGGTCTGTTCTCCCTCCTCGGGAAAAGCCCCAAAGAGCGGCACCCTCTTTAAAGGCTGTGCGGCTCCTGCGGGCTTTTCTACGAGGTGGGGGAATCCCCCCACCTCCCAGAAAAGCCAGGAGAAGCCGCGCAGCCCCTTTAAAGAGCGCGCGGCTTCTGCGGGAGGTGGGGGAAGCTGCAGCAGATTCCCTCCTCCCGCGCTCCCTTTGAAGCGGCAATGTGGGAGGGGAGCAGCTTACACTCGTGTAAGCAGCTCCTCTCCCACTTTCCTCCTTCAAAGCAACTACGGAGGAGAGAAGGAAGGGGACCATGGATCCTCCGCTGCTCCGTGATTGCTTTTAAGGAGGAAAGTGGGAGGGGAGCAGCTTACACTCGTGTAAGCAGCTCCTCTCCCACTTTCCTCCTTCAAAGCAACTACGGAGGAGAGAAGGAAGGGGACCATGGATCCTCCGCTGCTCCGTGATTGCTTTTAAGGAGGAAAGTGGGAGGGGAGCAGCTTACACTCGTGTAAGCAGCTCCTCTCCCACTTTCCTCCTTCAAAGCAACTACGGAGGAGAGAAGGAAGGGAACCATGGATCCTCCGCTGCTCCGTGATTGCTTTTAAGGAGGAAAGTGGGAGGGGAGCAGCTTACACTCGTGTAAGCAGCTCCTCTCCCACTTTCCTCCTTCAAAGCAACTACGGAGGAGAGAAGGAAGGGGACCATGGATCCTCCGCTGCTCCGTGATTGCTTTTAAGGAGGAAAGTGGGAGGGGAGCAGCTTACACTCGTGTAAGCAGCTCCTCTCCCACTTTCCTCCTTCAAAGCAACTACGGAGGAGAGAAGGAAGGGGACCATGGATCCTCCGTTGCTCCGTGATTGCTTTTAAGGAGGAAAGTGGGAGGGGAGCAGCTTACACTCGTGTAAGCAGCTCCTCTCCCACTTTCCTCCTTCAAAGCGACTACGGAGGAGAGAAGGAAGGGGACCATGGATCCTCCGCTGCTCCGTGATTGCTTTTAAGGAGGAAAGTGGGAGGGGAGCAGCTTACACTCGTGTAAGCAGCTCCTCTCCCACTTTCCTCCTTCAAAGCAACTACGGAGGAGGGAAGGAAGGGGACCATGCATCCTCTGCTGGCGAATGCAGCAGATTCCCTTCTCCCGGGCTCCCTTTGAAGCAGCAAAGTGGGAGGGGAGCAGCTTACACTTGTGTAAGCAGCTCCTCTCCCACTTTGCTGCTTCAAAGTGGAGGGAATCCAGTGCAGTTGCGAGCAGAGGATCCATGGCTCCGCTTCCTTCCCTCAAAGCAGGGTGCGGGGGTGCAGGGGGGAAAGAGGGCAGGCAATAGAGGCCGGGCAGGAAGACACAACCACACTTTGACCACTGAAAGTCCACCTCAGCCTCCCCAGATTTCCACTGAGATGGCCAGGCTAATCTCGATGGCCATAAGTCAGGCTCAGCATTATTAACTGGACTTAGATAAGCCATGGTTCCCCTTCCTACCCTCCTCTGAGGCTCAATTTAAAGCAGCAAAGTGGACAGGAGCCGCCCACTTTGCTGCTTTAAATAGTTTACTGCAACATTTGATTCAGAATATTTTTTTCCGTATTTTCCTCCTCTAAAAACTAGGTGCGCCCTATGGTCAGGTGCGCCCTATGGTGCGAAAAATACGGTAAGTGTGGATACTCAACTACACTCACTGCTGGGCATCTCACACTAGCTGCACTACATAAAGTTGT
The DNA here is from genome assembly GCF_965153285.1 of Podarcis tiliguerta. Lineage (NCBI taxonomy): Eukaryota > Metazoa > Chordata > Lepidosauria > Squamata > Lacertidae > Podarcis > Podarcis tiliguerta. Next base: position 35,791,277 of record NC_139547.1, read on the forward strand.
GAACTTCAAGCACACTTTATTGGAAGTAAATAATGTCAAAATTTATGCAACTGAAAATATGGAAAAATACAATGGAACTGAACAGAGTTCATGATAAATACTGCAATGTACTCCATAGGATTAACAATAGATTAATTATGTGTATGTAAAAAAAAAAAATCCCACAATTAGCAAGATACATTTTAAATTATCACAACATGTCATAGGCAAAAAAGCTGTTTTTTTCAGTGTTTATAAAATCAACTCCTTAAATTTTGACTCTACATGGGCAAGATATTTTGAGCTGAAGACTGTCTTCCTGCAAATTTTGCTAGTATTTGTATCTTGGATGGCTAATACAGATGGTTTGAGATTGAAAGAACAGAAAATGGGGAATGGCACTTACCACTAAGGTGTCAGAATCCATTGAAGGAATCTGATCTTTCACTGCAGACAGGATGGCTCCCCATTGGAAAGGAGCTGTTGGAAGGTTAGGACCCCCCTCTTTTTCCTTGTTTTGATCCTCTGATGCCATTTGAAGTAATCCTATGTGACCTACTCAGCTGAATTTTAGATGCTGGTACTAAAGAAAGAGCAGAGTAGAATAAACACAGGGTAGGAATGTCTACATCAAGGATGGAGAATGTGTGGCCCTCCAGATGCTATTGAACTACAACTTCCATCACCCCTAACAATCATTCACACTAGCTGAGGTGGATTGGGGACAACATCTAGAGGGCCAGAGGTCTACAACAGGAGTGGGGAACCTTTGGCCCTCCAGATGTTGCTAAAATACAACTCCCATTGGCTCCAGCAAGCATGAACAATTGTTAGGAATGATGAAATACTGGTATTCTGGGCTAGCACCACAGCATAGTGATGTAGTCTGTTGTTTGGACTGTACCACCTAAACAGCCATTAAGAACAGGAGGTGATCCAGTCGCAGGGACGAAATCATGAGGCTATCTCCTTGTGTTAAACTTTACTGGCCTGGTAATGGGTTTGAAATGTTTTGGACTACAACTCGCATCAGCCAGCATGGCTGCCCTATATGGCCTTTATGGAACCTTGAAAAAGCAGTTGTTGCAGCCCCACCTACTTATATATTTATACTTAAAATAAAACACACAATAGTTTATTATTATCATAAGCTGCCTTGGAGATATGTTGCCTGAAAAAAGGCAAGACAAGATTTATATTAAATAAACAGATACATATATTAGAAATTGAAATTTATTGGAAGGCAAAAGGAATGCCCACTAAACATTTGTGGCACATTTGATGCCTTTTTTATGTTTGCGGCACAGAATTAAGCTGAGGGAGAAAATCTTGCATATAGCATTGCTATATATTTAGGCCAGGAATATATATTTTTGGTAAGCATGGATGATGCTGTACATAATATTTATTTAAATGTTTGTGTTAACTATCAGAGTGACATATACTGTATTTTCCTTTTCTACTTTTTACCTCCTGAAAAATATTTGCACATATTTGCAGTCCTAACCATGTCTACACAGAAGTAAATCACAGTGAATTCTGTGGGGCTTACTCCCAAGGAAGTGGGTTTAGGACTGCAGCCTTACCTGGGAGTAAGTCCCACTGATATCAAGGAGGATTTCTTCTTAACAGGACTGCGGATTTATTTCCTTAATATTTGTATAATTTTATATTTTCAATTTAAAAATGGAAAGTTTGACGAGCGCGCGATAAAGCTGACAGCAGGAAAACTAAGCATGGGATTGGTGGAGAGGCAAGATGGAGGCTGGTAACCATGGCGACGTTGCATCGCTTGGCCACGCCCCGCAGGGCGGCGGGTACCGCTTTTTTCCGTTTCCATAGCAACCGGACGCCGATCTTCGTTCGCGACCTACCCGGCGACTTCCCTGCCCCGCACACCGGTTGCGGACAAACCACCAAGACATTTCCCCACCGCCTTTCATTGTATCTCAGTCCCTAGCAAGCGACCTACCTGAGAGCTGTCATGAACGTCCCTTCTGCCCGCCGTCTCTATTCAAACGGCGTGCGCTTCCCGGTTGTTCGCCCCGCCCCTGATTCCCCGCCCATTTCTGGAGTCCTGACAGGCTAATATAAACTAACATTTTTGGGGCTTAGCCATTACTGCCTCTCTTAGAAACTTATCGCAACAAAAAATATGCAATAAGAATATGGAGAAAACACAGACAGCGGTGTCAAGCTCATTCCTATCATTCCTTTCTGTTCCGCTCGCTGCTTTTTCCGTTTTCTTTGCCCTGCCAGGACCTATTCCTGTATTGGTTGATCCGTTCGGAAGGCGCGGCGAAGGAGTATTGCGGGTGGGGAGCGCGACAGTCTTAGCTTTTCATTGGCTGGCTGAGCAACCTCACCGCTTCCAGCAGGAGGCGGGTGATGATCACGTGGTGCAGATATATATATATATAGAGAGAGAGAGAGAGAGCGCGCGCGCGAGAGAGAGAGAGAGAGAGAGAGAGGGGGGGGGGGGGCTTTCCGGCAGTCCTGACGCTCTGCCCGCGACGTCATTGTCGGGCATTTCCGGGAGGGCGGCTGAGGCGACCTGAAGTGAAGCAGGTGAGGCTTGTACGGTAGCAGAGGAGGCGGAAGTTGTGTTAGGCGGGCTGGAAGGCGGGCCTCGTAGGAGGTTGTGGGCGCAGGAGGCCTTTGGCGTGCTCGTTGCCTCACTAGGTGGAGCCCAGTACACTGGCCGGGCCTTGGTTCTCTGGGCACCCTGGAGGCATAGGCGTGAGGGGCGCCTCTGAGCTGCGGGCTGGGGGGGGGGACACCCTGTGAGCGTCCCAGGTATCTCAGGACTCCAACTCCCATCAACCTTGGCCTTTGGCCTTGCTGGCTGGGGCTGATGGGAGTTGGAGTCCAGTGGTTGGGGGTGGGCACACAGATTCCCCCAGCTGTGCCCTGGAGGCATCACCCTCAGCGCAGAATGCCCTTCGCGCCTTATGCCTGGGCTGCAGACTGCAAGGGCAGAGGTGCCTCGTGGCTGAGGGCTCCTCCACACAAAAGAACAGCAACCAGAGCAAAGCAAAGATGACTGCACAAATAGAGCTAGTGTCCCGGGAGGGAGGTTTGGGCCCTATCTTTCTTGCACTCACATGTTTGCTTTCCTCTTGCAGGGAGTTAGGTAGGTTTTGGCTCTAGTTTTCACTGTTTGGCCCTTCGTACAGAATAACGGCCATAGCAATTCTGGCTCATAGGAATTACTCTGCTAGAGAGAACAGTTATAGCCTGGTCTTCTTGCTCATCTTTTGGCTGCAGGGAATTGTTTTGTTCCTGGTCTTCTTGTTCTTGCTGTGTGCTGCTCTGTACACAAGAACTCCTTGCACATAGAAAACCGACTTGTTAGAGGGTTTCCAGCTCAGAGATGTAACATTTCCCCAAAAAATAAAATAGAGTTCTCTGAGGGGTGGGGGACTGAAATATTTATTTATATGCATTTACAGTTCTGTACTATGTGTTGTCCCTGGAGTGGATTACGAAGTGCTTAATACAACAACTAAGCCACATCAAGGCAACTTATTTTACTGTTTTAATAACATAAAATGTACCACATAATGGGTGTAAAATTGATGTGTTTGTGAAAATTGTGAAATTAAAATGAGAATCTTACAGATTTGAGGATAAAGTTGAAAGTGTGGGTGATAGCTGGTACGTTATCAAGGACCCTTTCGTCTGTCTGTGTGGGATTTCCAGTGTTTAAGGCATGAAGTTTCATGGCCTGTATAGTTCTTTGTCATTCAAGAACAAAAAGCAAATTGAACCAAGTATCAGAGCGGTCGTTTGTCACCTTCTAGGTTCCCTTCACTGTGAATAGGTCTCACCTGCAAAGCAGTCAACCTATCAAGGACATTTCAAAAAGACTAGGTTTCCCAGTAATTGCAGTGCATGGTTGTATGTGTTTTCCTTGAGTCTTGTGATTGGATCCATTCTGCTTTTGTGCCTTTAACCTCACATTGGTATTTAGACATTAGTAAGTGAAGATAGTTCTCTAATCCTGTGAAGAATACACAAAGACAGGAGATTTCCTTATTTTGTTTATTTGTATACTGCCTTTTCACCCATTGAACTTAAGGTAGGGTACACCAGGGTCCCAACTTCAGCAGCTTTCAGATCATACCCCAAGATGATTAAAAACCCTTTGAGCAAGGTAGTGAAAGTGAAGAACTGATTGTGCTTGTCTTTCAGCCCACCAAGACACAATGTCAGAGCTGAGTGATGAAGCCAGTGAGTCGGATCTGCTGAATCTCAGCCTATCCATGTGGCATGGCACAGGTCAGATGGTCTGTCGCCAAGAGTTAGATGTTCCACTGGACCTTCACACAGCAGCCTCAATTGGCCAGTATGAGGTGGTAAAGGAGAATATTCAACGGTAAGGAGGAGAGGTTTGGGGAGGGAATAATACTGTGTTCCTGGCATAGGGCAATCAGGACAGATTAGGGATTCTGCTACTTTACCGCCCGCCTTGCTGCCCAGCAGTCTCCCTGCCTGAGCTGACAGAGCTGGTCTCAGAGACAGTGTTGAGGACTCCCAGACTGCTGGTTCTGGGAGACTTCAACGTCCATGCCAAGGCAGCTGGCTCTGGGGCGGCTCAGGATTTCATGGTCGCAATGACAACCATGGGGCTGTCCCAACATGTCACCGGCTCAAAGCACATGGCAAGCAAAACTCTGGACCTTGTTTTCTTGACTGGGCAGGAAGAGAGTGATTTGAAGGGGGGGGGCATTGATATCAGTCCTTTGTCATGGTCAGATCACTTCCTGTTGAGATTTAAACTGTCAGCAGCTTTTCCCCTTTGCAGAGGTGGGGGACCTATTAAAAAGGTCTGCCCTCAGAGGCTGGTGGATCCAGTGGGATTCCAAACAGCTCTGGGAGGTTTTCCGGCTGATATGACTGGCACCCCTGTCGAAGCCCTGGCCGACCCCTGGAACACCCAAATGGCTTGGGCTATTGACACAATTACCCCTGAGTGCCCTCTCCCACTTTGTGATGCCCGTTTGTTCCCCTGGTATACTTCAGAGGTTAGGGCGAGGAAACAAGCTGGGAGACTGCTTGAACGCAAGTGGAGGAAAGATCCGAATGAATGCAACTGAACACTGATAAGGGCTCATTATCAAGCCTACCTAATGGCAGTGAAGGCAGCAAAGAAGCCATGCTTTGCTGCCTCCATTGCAGCCTCATTACGTCATCCGGTAGAGCTTTTCTGGGTTTTACGGAGCCTTTTACAGGCTGGCCCACAGGAGGTGATAGAACCAACAGTAGCTCGCTGTGACTTGTTTGCAAAGCATCTTGAGGATAAGATTGCTTGCATTCACCAAGACTCTGCTGTTATAGCAGATGAATCTCATGGGGTGTCCAGAGCACAGTCTAGTCCTGTTGTGTTGGATGAGTTTCAGTTGGTAAGGCCTGATGATGTGGACAAGGTGCTCGGATCAGTCAGGGCGACCACTTGTACTCTAGACCCTTGCCCCTCTTGGCTGATGAAAACCAGCAGGGAGGGAACAGCTGGCTGGGCCAGGGAGATGATCAATGCCTCTTTACGAGAGGGGGTGGTCCTTACCTGTTTGAAGGAAACAGTGGTAAAGCCACTCCTTAAGAAACTGTCCCTGGATTCGGAAAACCTAACTAACTACCCACCAATTGCTAATCTCCCTTTTCTGAGCAAGGTTCTGGAGCAAGTGATTGCAGACCAGATCCAGACGCTTTTGGAAGAAACTGATTTTCTGGATCCATTTCAATCAGCTTTTAGGCCCGGTTTTGGCACAGAAACTGCTTTGGTTGTCCTGTATGATGACATCTGTCAAGAGAGAGACAAGGGAAACATGTCCCTGTTAATTCTTCTCGACCTCTCAGAGGCTTTCGATACCATTGGCCATGGTATCCTTCTGGAGTGGCTGTCTGAACTAGGGGTGGGTGGCACCACTTTGCGGTAGTTCCAGTCCTACTTAGATGGTCATCCCCAGAGGTTGTTGCTTGGGGAATGCTTTTCAGCCCCGTGGAACCTTCAATGTGGGGTTCTGCAGGGCTCAATCCTATCTCTTAACATCTGCATGAAACCACTGGCTGGGGTTATCCGGAGGTTCGGAGTCTGTTGTCAGCAGTATGCTGATGACACTCAGCTCTATTTCTCCAGCCCTACCTGGAGATGCCAGAAATGGGAGTTGAGGCATTCTGCTACAGCCCTTCTCTGCAGAAAATGAGCACAGCAGGGAGCAGTCTGAATTATAACCTTTTCCCCGCAATGAGCTACTTTTTAGTTCACCATGTGATTTTTATCCATAGGGGATTATTCCAAAATCCCACCCCACCTTCAGCCTAAAAAAAGAGTCCATTCTACCACCTCATTCTGTTGTACATACACACCAGGCTTTTGTCACTATGTGTGCAATTCAAAATAATTTTGTGAAACATGAAGGTGGCTAAAGGCTACCAGAAAACATTGAAGCAAGGTAGTAGTTGATTATATACACGGCCTACAGTTAAAGCACATTTATTCCATTTTAACAGTAACAACTTCCCCCAAGAATCCTGGGAACTGTAGTTCAGCCCCCCTCACAAAGCTATAATTCCCATCACCCTTAAAGCAAAGTTCCCAGGATTCTTTAGGGGAAGGCATGCAAATGGTGTGACCAAAATGCTTAGAAGAATGCTACTGTCAGCCTTTTCACTTTCTACTTGCTACGAGGAATACTGGCAAGACTTCTAAAGTTGTTTGTTTCCTTGAGTGAAACGGGCCGGGTTAGGAAAAACCTTCAAAAACTATGTAACTTGCCTGTGATAAGCTACCCATGGAACACTAATCTGATTCATGCCTTTCAGTGGGGAGGTAGACCTGAATCAGCGGAATTGCGGCGGCTGGACCCCGCTAATGTATGCATCTTACATCGGTCACGACACCATTGTGCGCATACTGCTAGAGGCTGGCGTGAATGTGAATGTACCAACACCAGAAGGGCAGACTCCGCTGATGCTGGCTTCTAGCTGTGGAAATGAGAGCGTTGCTGCCTTCCTCCTTCAGGTGGGTGTACTTGGCAATAGCTGTGAAAGGCACCAACTGTGCAGTCTAAAGATATCGCGCATGACTAAGAGGTGGAACCAAAGGTGCAAACAGGGCTGTTCAGGGGTGGTTGTCAGTGGCTCCCATTAAGTTCTATGGGACTAAGGAGAAGGGTGGCAATCTCAGACACCATGAGTGGCTGTGAGATAAAGCCTGCTGTCCTCTTTCATAACCCCTGTAGGGTGCAGCAGCATGATAGGATCCTTCAAAGTCTCGAGTCTACTCAAAGTTACAGGCTGTTGCTTTATAGTTAGCGGTGATTAAAGTGCCTTCTCATCATTAAGGCTCCTGTGAGGTTCAGTGGTAAAGTTTTCATTACTGTGATACGTTTTATATACCCATTCTCCTCCACCCCGGGTATTTCCAATGTCCAGGGCTGTGCCCTTACTTTACAAACATTCCTCTGTTTTATCAGGTTGCACATTAAGTTTATCTTATCTAGGTTTTCTCTGCTGCCTCTGAGGCGTCTCTTTCCCATCCCAGCTTTCTTCAGATATGCAGGAGCAGAGCTGAGTCAGCATCTTCAGGTGACTCTGGCAGCCGAGTCTCACCCTCTCTGGCACAGCCGTGTCAGATCTGGTGGAGTGTGAGAGCTAGAGCTGTTTCCAGTCACTCCTCCACACCTGCCACTCACCCCACACACTGAATTGGGCAGGGGCAGGATCCTGCTTGAATGATTTTTCTGAATGCATTCAATCAGTCAGTGAATAAAATTGATGCAATAACCCAGAATAAAATGGGAACACTCTGCGACTATAAGTGGTTTGGTATTAAATTGCTGTGAGAAGAGCCTTCTATGGGTTGCTGCTCTTTTCCCCTGGTTATGCTGTTAGCATAATAGAAAAGTGATATAGAAATAAGAAACTAAAAGTAACATGATTGTAAATTTCTGCCTGAAATAAGCGATCTCCCTCTCTGTTCATTATTGCGAGCTCTTGTTTGTACAGAGATGCACCCTGGCTTCAGTGTCACAGGCAGTAGGTGCCCTGTCTTAACGGCCCCTCTCTATTTCTTTGAAGCAAGGTGCCGAGTTGGAGATGAAGGACATCCATGGCTGGACTGCCCTCTTCCACTGCACCAGTGCTGGCCATCAGCAAATGGTCAAGTTCTTAGTGGATAATGGAGCAAATGCGAACTGCAGGTAAGAGAGAAATGGGCCTGTGAAAGGCCTGCTTTTTTGTTTGTTTGTTTGTTTGTTTGTTTGTATGTTTCAAATATCTGGCGGTATTTTAAGGGGAAGAAGTAGCTTAGCTTTCATAGAAAAAATGCTTTCATGATAGCTGCAAAAGAGGGGGAAACATAGGCAGTCACACTGCTGTACTCTTGCATCTAGATTGTGTGTAGTTAAGCCATGAGTGCTGTATGTGACGGACATCTCCAGTATGCTTCTGAGTACCAGTGGCTGGAAACCTCAAGAGGGGAAACTTATTGTTCTCAGCTTCTGCTCGTGAGCTTCCCGTGGGCATCTGGTTGGCCACTGTGAGAACATGATGCAGGATGAGATGGGCCACTGGCCTGATCCAGCAGCCTATTCTTATGTGCATGTGACATTATTATTATTATTAATTATTTATACATACATACATACATACTTTTTTTACTTATTTATGCATACCCTGCCCATCTGGCAGAGCCACTCTGGGAGGCTCCCAACAGAATATTAAAAGCATGATAAAATAATACAGATCACCAATGTTTGTAACACTCTTGGGTAGGAGCTGGAAGGCCTATGGCACACAGATTAGGTTTGGCCTGCCTTCCTCTTCTACATTCCTGTCACCTTCCTGGCTCAGTAGACTAGAGGTAACACCCATCCAGTCATCCCTGGTACAGAAGCTGCCTTGTAGGTGGGCACTAAAACAGTACTTTGGGGTTGATCAGCAAAGCATTTGTCAAAAAGGTTGACAACTCCTGACTTGGATAAATTGAACTAAACTTTGCCTGCTTTGAAGGTAGGGCAGAAAAACCCCAGCACAGTGCATGAATTGAAGGGGGTAAATGTATTGGTAGGAGGAGTTACGCCTAAAGCAATACATTGGTTAAAATAGGTTCAGATAAAATCTTGCTCAGATTTTGGCCCAGGCTGGCTAACTGATGAGTTGGATCTCCTTGCCTTCAGACTTTCTAGGCAGATGATTAATTTTCCATTCTTTTTGATGTAAGAGAAATGGAGCATCAAGGAGAGACTTTCTGACTGCTCTCTTAAAAATAATTAGTAACAAGAGTAAACATATTTATCTAAAATCTTACATCCCACCAGTTTTGCTTGTAATAGCTATTTCTTCTGGAAGAGGGTAAAAGTACAAACAACTTTTAGTTGTGGGGATGGGCAGATGTGGAGAACATATTGCAAGGGGCAGATTTTCATAAACTTGCGCGGGGACTAGTGAGATGACCTGGTGGCAAGACTGAATCTGTGCATGCTATGCTGTTGTTGGGGTTCCATTCTTTCCTTTTCACTTCTACAAAAAATAATAATAGTGCTTGGTTCTCTTTACTCTTTCCTTATCAAATCTTACCTCTCAATTCATTCTTCTGAGATTCTTCTCTTTTTTATCTTGCCTACTGCCTTGATGGCTCATTTTCAAACTTTCTCTTCTGGCTTTAATGCCACCCCCTGACTACTAAAAAAAAAGCTCTCAGTGGACTCTTTCTTCTCCTCTTAGGACATGAATCTCATGTTGCTTTCTCTACAGTATTCCTTCCATCTCAATAACCAAAAATGTGTTTTCTGAGGTGGGTTTGATCCATATTCCTGGAACAGTCTCAGAATCCAGAGTGCCATCAGCTTGTTTGTTTTGCCAGAAAGAACCATTTCCTTCCTTGGATCATATTGGGTGGAAACTCCAGCAGGAAAAGTTCATACTTCTGACACAGTAACTGGTAATTTAGTTTTGAAGACAAACCATCAGACTATATTGGCATCGTTCCCAGTTTTTCTCTTCAGCTGATGTTTTAAGAGAGCACTATAGTGGGCATTCCATATACGAAAGGATTATTTTTTTGTTTTTAATATTAGCTATGGCTCTCCTGGCCCAGCATATCGGAGAGAAAACCAAGCTAGAACTCATCTTCTCAACACACTAGTATTTTGTGTGGAAGACATTTTCTTGAATGGAAATGTATTCAAGCATGTGAGACCCCACCTGCAATTTGAGGTGGTACAACTTAGGGGCACATTTGCCGCTCACCATTAACTCAGCCTAAGTTTCCTGTCAATTTGAGAAGAGAATGAGGGGTGGCAAGGCTTCTCAAGGTATTGGATTAGGCCAGGAGCTTCAGTTGCTAGCCCATAGCTGTCAGCAGAGATGGGGAACCTGTGGCCCTTCAAACTCCCATCAGGGCCAGCCAGCAAGGTTAGCATTCAGGGATGGTGGGATTTGTAGTCCAACATCACCTGGAGGGCCACAGGCTCGCCATCCCGGAGATAGAGCTTAAAATATGTAGAGCACAATTCAAGAACAAGCCTGACACAGCCAACAGGTGGAGCCATGGCTCAGTAGTATGGAACCTGCTCTGCAGGTGGAACATCCCAGGTTCAGCCCCTTAGCTGGAGGCCAGCAGAGCCATTGGCAAAGGCCAACCCCTTGAAGAGCACCGCTTCTCAAGGTCAGCATGACTATGCTCAGTGGACTGGTGGTCTGATTCTGTGTAAGGTCGCTTTATTTATTCAACCTGGAATGTGGTGTGAAAACCAAGGAGTCCCAAGATCTATGCCTCTAGGGTTGCCTGCCCTTGGTACTTTTCTCCCTGCTTCCTCTAGCTGTGGATGACTAGCATGCCCCCGTTGCGTTGATGACTGCCCCGTTTTCTGACTTGAGCCTTTCATGGGCTATATATTTCTGTTGTCCAGGGAGCCCCTTTATGGATATACTCCTCTGATGGAAGCAGCTGCATCTGGCCATGAGATCATTGTCCAGTATCTTCTCAATCATGTAAGTGAGTGTTCATTTCTCAGGTGGTCCAGGGCACCTTTGGTTTCCCTTCCCCGCAACCAATTGTGCTTCCCAGTATGCAGAAACACCGCCAATTTGATAAGCCACTATATTATGAAAGCTAAATCTTGATTCGAGGCTATTTCTTTCAATGATTGCTCTTGATTATTGCCACAGGAGGGGAAATCAGAGAAGCTTCACATCCATGCAGCTTCTTCAGCATGTTCCCACGCCTAGATCTGTGCTGGATGCTCCCGTTGATCTGCCTTCATGCATAACATTTCTTTTAGGATGCCTTAATTAGAAACATTGTCCGCTTCTTTCCTCCTCTTGAGAGATACCATGCTTTTGAAACCAGTCTCTGAATCACTCTGTGCAGTTAATTCACATTCAGCATGAATAGCACTTTCTGTAGCAGCCTCTTGAAATGCTAGCTCTTTCCTTCAGCATCACATCTAGACCTTCTTCATAGTCATCCTGTACATGTCTTATTAGAGGGAGGGAATATGTCGGGTCAATCAAACAAGGGTGTTCATGTAGGCCTTTCTTCTGTTGATAAAAGTGGGGTGAAGATGGTTGAAAGGGAAGGGTTGCATCTATCGCATTTCTTTCCTTTCCCCAACGGGATTTGAGAGCTGTGAAATGTACAGAATAAAGCCTTTTTTGTATATATCTCCCCAACAGCTGCAGCACACAAAAGTCTTTTCAGAAAAGGCTTCTTTATATAGAGCATGTGTAGACCTTTGGATTTTTATGTGATTCTCATGCCTACACGCTTGTCTACCCATCTTTTTAAAAAATAGTATTTTTAATTGTCATGGAGGCTTTTTCAAGTGTTTGATTTCACAGCCTATAAAACTAGTTTTTAATAGGCTGGGTTCATTTGTTCAGTGTTGGGTTAGGAAGTCATACACTCCCCCCACCCACACACCTTCCTCATTTCTCCCAGACCTTTTCCTTTAATAGTTGATGGAATGCTGCACTAGAGACATCCAAGGAAGAGGGAAGGATGCTATAGCCTGTTACACATCCGTCCAAAAGTGGACACGCCACATTCTGTAACTGCCTGCAAGTAAACTTCAAGCAGCACTGGAGATAGTTCATTGATTTTCCATCATTCGGATGAACTTGTGTGTCCATCTTTCAAAATACACCAGACAGCCTAGATTTAGTATTGAGAATGCACTGCAATATTTTGTTGCAGATCCCACTTGCCTCTGCTCTCGTGCTTCAAAAGGGATCAGGAGCCCGACTCGCTGGCATGCAGCCTGGTGCTTCTCGTAGCCATATCTTGTCCAAAGAGCAGCTGGAGCTCTTGAAGCCTGAAATTCATACATTGACCACATAGTGGTGCCATTTGTATAGCACAAATGCAAGCAAAGATTTCTAACTTTGTGCCCTGAAAACTGCTTAATGTTCAAAGCTAAATTATTTACTGAATTTATGCCCTGCCCTTTCTCCCTAAGGAGTCCAGGTTGGCTAGAGCACAAATGCGATGGTGATGGTGGGTATGCAGAGCCTTGCTGGTGGCGCAAATCCTTTGGTCGATTCTTCAGGGACACAGCATGTGAAAATGCACTCTTGGGTTTGACCACACAGCCCCTTGGATCTGTTTAAGCCTCGCTCCCCTTTCCTGTCGGCAAAATTTAATAGTGTCTGCTTCCTCCCAACAGGGTGTGAGAGTGGATGTACGCGATAGCACTGGGGCGACGGCACGGATGTTGGCCATGAAGTATGGACACATGAAGATTGTGGGGCTCTTAGACCTGCACACAGCCCCTGTGCCCAAGGTCTTCTGCAGGGGCCCAGGTGACTCTCACGTCTCCTTATAGTTTCGCATGGAAAGGACCTTTCAGCTTGCTTAGGCAGAAACCTTGCTTGCTGCCTGTATTTCTAGTCACTGACTCCCATCTTTTCACTAGACCAGTGCTTCCCCCTCCCGCCCGCCCCCTCCATGGACCAATTGACCAAGGATGAGGGTTGTGGCAAAGCAGTAGGGAAATCCCATGACAGATTTAGTGAGCATGGGACAGGGGAGAAGGAGAAGGAGTGGGTGTTCCTTGGCACTGCAGAACTAATTAGTTGGATGCTGCCCTTGGAATTTAATATCTGTATTCACTCTACGTCCACTGACTTGATGCATTTTGACACTTAGGAAAGTATGAAGATCTCAGCTCCTCCGACGAATCCTACTCTGCCCCTCAGAGGCAGAGGCCTGCTCGCAAGTCCAAAGGCCCCAGTATTCACGAAGGACCCCATGCTCTGGCCAAGATCACGGCGGTCAGAATTGGAGTGAAAAGCCCATCTCGTTATGGTGAGTTCAGGCTCACTTCCTCTCTCTCTCAGCGGGTAGCTTCCTCTTGTCCTGCGGCTGATTACTTCATCACCCTCCTTCCCTGAACACCATTTTCAGGGAAGTGCTGTAGCTTGGTTGGTAGAGCATCGGCCTTGCATGTGGAAGATTCCAGGTTCAGACCCTGGTGCCTCCAGGTAGGGCTGGGAATGTCCTCTGGAGGGTTGCTGCCAATCAGTGTAGACCACACTGAGCAAGATGGACCAATGATGTGACTCAGTATCAGGCACCTTCCTATGCTCCTATACTGATGAACTTGGAACACAGCTGCTTGCTCTCTGGATTCTATATTTATTTATTTAACATAATTTGTATAGCGCTTAATTTTAAATAAAACTTCCAAGCAAGCCTCTAAACCTCCGTAGAGCTGTAACGTGATGAGCTTCAGCAGAAGAAAAAGCAAGAGGCAGTACTGAACTTCTTGGCTGGTGGAGGAGAATACAGTGGTGCCCCGCAAGACGAATGCCTTGCAAGACGGAAAACCCGCTAAACGAAAGGGTTTTCCGTTTTGGAGGTGCTTCGCAAAACGAATTTGCTATGGGCTTGCTTCGCAAGACGAAAATGTCTTGCGAGTTCCTGCGATTTTTTTTCGCTCCCCACCCCCTTTTTCTAAGGCACTAAGTTGCTAATAGCCTTTTAGCAGCTAATCCGCTAATCCCTTAAGCCTTTAATAGCCGCTAATAGCTGCTAATAGCGCTAATCCGCTAATGGGCTTTCTTCGCAAGATGAAAAAACCGCTGGACGAAGAGACTCGCGGAACGGATTCTTTTCGTCTTGCGAGGCACCACTGTATAAGCCTCTTCATTTAATCTATCAACAAATAAAATCTCTTCTTTTCCTTTTTTCATTTGTTCACCTCTCTCTCCCTCTGCCCCCCTTTTGCACACAGAGCAGGTCCCTCCAGAAGGCTATGTTACCTTTAATGATGATGGGAGTGCCTTTGAAGGAGGAGATCTCCGCTACAGAGATGTCACGTCTCCCATCAATGAGCATGATGTGGAAAGCAGCAGCAGCCGGGGTACCTTTCTTAAACACAATTTTTATTTTATACTGCTGTTCATTTTTAAAAAAAAACAATTTAAATAAAACCATACAATAAAACCGTGTAAATAAATGAATCAGAATTCAGCTACTGTATTATGGAAAGATGTACTCTTAATTGCCAGCATAAACTTGAGGGAATAAAACAAGTTTTCAGCAGACCTTTAAAGGTTGAAAAAGAAGGCACCTGCTGAATATTGGCGGAGGATTTCACAGGAGTGAGCCAGTTTCTTGTTGCTGTTGGGTGAGCCTGGCAAACTCTGGGGACTTCCTGACGTAATCCCTTTCTATTGCGGTAGTGTATGTTTTGCATTAGAATAGGTAGTCCACAAAGTTGCCATCAGTAAACATCTATGAGGCCTGAATGTGAAACTTACTGTTTCATGACTTCTGCCTATTTCAGAAGAGAATTCCCTCTTCACCAATAACTTAGCCACCATCAGGACCAGCAGCAGCAGCGAAAGTCTTGCCAAAGCTGTGGGGGTCAGCAGCGAGGCCTCTCTGGAAAGCAACGAGGTAAGTCATTCAAGTTATAAAAGCCTGGAGGACCAAAGTTTCCCCACTCCTAGTGTATAGAAAGAAATCTTGACTCCTCAAATTAGGGAACCTCTCTTTTCTGGTTTTCTGGAGTCTCCCCCAGACCACACCCCTCACCGTGCCTGCTTCGCATCTTCAAATTTTGTTCTGTTTTTGCTTGGCTGGAATGTGTCGTTGAACCAGGATAATTCCTCTTCCTTTGTTTGTACAAGAGTTTGTAGCCAACTGTACAAAAGTTAAATTCGCATCTGTTTCTTGGCTCTAGCACTGCCTACCACTGGCATGTGGCCCCCAAGAGGTTTTCCATTTGGAAATGTGGCTCTTGGGTTCAGAAAGATTCCCTACCCCTGCCTTGTCTGTGGGTGGCTGGTAAGGGGCTTTTGTTCAGGCATCTTGGGAAGCTGGAGTAAGAGGATTCATTTGTCCTTCCGTGGTGTTGGATTTCTCCTCCCATTGCCTCTGCTTTCTCTTCTTTGGTAAGAGGAGCCTCTCTCACTTCCATTCTTCCTGCTTCATAAGAATGTAAGAGTACAGATGCTTCACATCATGAACAAAAGGATAATGATGTCCTTGCATCCGTTTGAGACTTGGAGCTGCGTCGTGTTCCTTCTTCTCCAAACACGCCACTACTTTATATTTTCCAGGATTCAGACCATGAAACAAAGCTCTCCATTCGAAAGCACCCCAAGAGCTACATGAAGGCAAAGAATCGCTGCAGCAACAGCGACAGCCACTGGTCTTACCGATCCCGGGTGTCCAGCCATCACTGCAGCACCTCTCACACAGAGGCACCATCTTACACGGGGCCCCAGGTAACCATGGCATAGTGGTCAGAAAACCGTCTGGGGTGGACAGGGCGAGGGACAGAGGAGCTGGTGTCAGAGACAGCCCTTGTGTATTAGGTGCCGTGTCAAATTGCAGGGGGCAAGGTGGTGCTAAAGGCCTAGAGGGGCAGAGATCCCGATGAAGCTGGAAGCCTGGCTTACAACATGCTGCGATGCAGCTAGAGTCTCTCAGCGTTTAAGAGTCCTGAACTTCTCCCTCTTTTTTGTCCTCTGTGCGCTGCCTGGGCTGCAGGATCTGGCCACCTTCCTTGAGCAGATTGGCTGCCTGAAGTACCTGCAAGTGTTTGAGGAGCAAGACGTCGACCTTCGCATCTTCCTGACCTTGACAGAGAGTGACTTGAAAGAGATTGGCATCACGTGAGTCCCTTTCTTTGCTGGCTGGCTGGAGGCTTAGCTTTGAAGTGCTGTCATATAATCAGGAACATAGGAAATGACCCCAGGAACAACGTGTACCTTCCAACCAGAGATATCGAGAACTTTGCTGTCATTGTTAGCAGAATCCTGGGTCCCAGCTGGCAAGGCTGCTGTGCAATTATTTATTCTCAATTCAATATAGGAATAGCTCCCAAAGAATTTTTAATGCTCTCGCTTAGAATTTTTTTTTTCCTGCTCTATGTTGTGCAGACTGCATAACCTGGACAGCTGCCATTGTCAGTTGTGTATAATATGCAATATTTTTGCAGAATGTACACAGTTGTGTGGCAATACTGCACAAGCACAGAAGCTAGCTTCCTGAGAATTGCAGTTTTCTCATTTTCTTTTTTTATGTTTCTAGTCCATATTACTTCAAAAGTATAGCCCAATGCTTTGCAAAATTTCAGGGCTGAGCATGTTTTCCACTGCTTCTGGGGGAAAGGCTGCAGTACCCAATGTAGCATAGCCCATCTCCAGCCTTGAGTCAGGCAGAATAAATTGAACATAATATATGTATGTTTTCAGAATGGTTTTCTTTGCGTTTTTTGAAAGCATAGTAAACACTGATCTAATTGAAGCTCCCATTGTGTGTGAATATCTATTGTTCACATTGATCTCTGGGTCTCAGCATGTCTAGGAAAATCAGGGGGGTTCCGTTTTGCCTGCAGACTTCCCCAGTGAAGGAAGGGAGTAGCAAAAGGGAGGCGGTACCTTTGCTGCTAAACCTTTGCTGCTTTTTCTCCCCTGTAGCCTCTTTGGACCAAAGAGGAAGATGACCTCTGCCATTGCTCGATGGCATAGCAGCGCCCGGCCTCCCAGTGATGCCCTGGAGCTGGCCTATGCTGATCGCCTGGAAGCAGAAATGCAGGAACTAGCCATTCAGCTCCATAAGGTAAGGAAGCTGGCTTCTTAAGCCCATTGAGAAGCTTCTGCCTCTGGCCAAGCGCACCTGCTTCTGCATGGGGAATGCACTTGTCCCTTCCTAGTCATAGAGGGTGTCCTTGTTCGTCTGAAGTTGCTTGAGAAAGATACAGCATCAGACACACAGCTAAGAGACCTGAAACTTGATGGGAGGAATTTATTTTTTCATGCGGTGGACAAGTAGAAAGGTGGAGGAATATTGGGAAATGATTTATAATGAGTTGGACAATGTTTTTTAATTTACCTTCCCCCCCAAAAAAGAGTCCCTTTCGTTGGGAATAACCCAGACAGAAATTCCCAGGAACCAGAACAGTCTATTTATGTATGCAACAACAGCAGCCCGTGTTCTGTTAGCCCAAAAATGGAAAGTGAGCAAGGTCCCTTGTAAAGAGGATTGGCAGCTTAAGATGTTAGAATATGCAGAACTTGCAGGTTTAACACACAGAATAAGAGAGCAAGAAGAACGCATATATTTAAAGAAGAATGGAAAATATTTATTGAATGTATGGAAAATAATTGTACACAGCTGAAAATGCTGGCAGCATTAAGATAAACTCAACAGGAGTAAACAATATTTGACTGTAAAAGTGGAAAATTGATTTGAATGGTTATAGTAAAGCATGCAGGAGAACATGATATGCAATGTGAACCATGGAAGGAAGCCACTGGATATTTTAAAGTTTGTAAAATGTTTAATCTGAAATGTAGAAAAACAAAAACTCAATAAAAATTTATATATTGAGAGAGATCTGAAACCTGGTGCGATTGGAAAGCTTTTGGCAAGCTAGTACTACCCCCAAACCCAAACTCAGTTTGATAGCGAAGTGAAGCAGAGGAACAGTTGTTGGCCAGAGTTTTGTGGGAGTTCTTTAAACCCTTTGGAAATCACAAATGTGGACCCTTGTCTCTTAGCAACTTTCCCCGTGTTCCCTTCCAGAAGTGCGAGGAGGTAGAAGGGCTGAAGGGCCAGGTGTCCCAGGAGCAGGAGCTGCGTGCCGTGGTGGAGAGCTGCTTGATGGAGCGGGATGTGGTCTGGAGCAGTGCTCAGGCCAAACTCCGAGAGGTGCAGGCCATCGCCAGGAATGCTGGAATCCTCCTAGAGCAGATGCAGTGAGTGCCTCCAACAAAGGTCAAACTTTCTCGCCATTTCTTTACACTCCCTTCTCTGTAAGCTCCTTCATCTCCTCAAGGCGAAGCCAGCATGCCACCTGCAGGATTCTGAATTGGGGAAAAGCCCAGGCACTCGGTGACAATGACTGCCAAAGGCTTGTGGCTTCATGTCTGGAAATTCATCCTTCCCTCTTGTTCTCAGCCTTAGCTGCCTAATGTGGGAGTTGCATCCATGATTCTGAAAAAGTGCCAGCGAAAAGCACTGGATATGATTTTAGTGCAACTTGTTAAGAATCTTGTTTTTCATTTTTTAAAAACTTTACAAAAACTTTACAAGTTTCCAGCCCCTGGGGTTTGTGATTACATCAAAGTGTGTGGGCTGCAATGCCTGGTGCAATCGTAGGACTCGCATTGTTTCAAGCTGTGTGCCCAAACCCACATGTGTATCCAGAACTCACATGTACTCCTATACACACCACCAAGAGGCTTAGGAGCTTTTAGAGTTATAACATGTGTTTGTTATGAATGAAGTGTTATGCCCCAAGAAGTGCTCACCTGAGGAATAAAGCATGAAAAGGACAGTCTATGGATGCTGCTTCAAGCAGCAAAATTACACTACAAGCCGGCAGCAACTCAAAGTATACACACCTTGATCTAAAGAGTATAGAAGGATTCCGGTCAAAAGCCTAAAGAGAAAGTGAGTGAGACATTTGCCACAGCAGAGATGACTAAATCGGATACCTACTTGCTGAGGGGCTTCATCCCCTTCCTGCTCCTGCCATCTCATTGGCACCTAAGAAGACCCAAATGATTTGGGTGGAACAATAAATGGCAGAATTCTCCAACATGTATGCCTTCTTACACAACCTGTATAAGCGGCAGAATTCACCTTTTCAGGTAGTAGCATCTGTAGCGTGCAAATGACCCTGGAGTTAGGAAGATGGTCGGGGGATAAATTCCCTTTGTCCTAACTCTCCTCTCCTCTTTAGTTCTGTCTTGGGTGCTCAGTGCTGATGCCTCATTTTTGTGGCGGTGGCATACCAAGGTTTACCCCACTTCTCTAGGATATTTGTGTGGCACTTGAGACTATGGCACTATCCTGCTTTCTTGTGCTCTACTTTGTGCGGTTTTTATTTCTTTTCACAGAATCCTGCTGACAGTATTTTGGTTTCTCTGGTAGGGCCTGTCAGGCAGAACTGTCTTCCCGAATGAACCGAGAGCATCCGGCTGGCCGGTTGTTGGAAGCGAAAGCGCAGCTGGGACCCAGTAAGTGGGCAGTTCTAGTGCAGGATGTGAAACAGGTGGCCCTCCAGGTGTCTCTGGACTCCATCAGTCCCATCCAGCATGGCCAGCAGTCAAGGATGATGAGCGTTGCAACCCAGCAACATCTGTAGGGCTGTAGGTTCCCCAGCCCTGTGTCTGTGTGCGCGAGAGAGAAAGTGGCTTCAGAGGACAGGCTTATTTTTGAGCCCAGTCTGCCTTCATCACCCTTTCACCTTCCCCAGGTCTCATCTATTTCATATGAAAAATTCATGGAGGCTGACTGCTGCTTTTCCTTACAAGTAAAAAGAGTGTGTGTGTGTATTCAACCACACGATGGCATAAAAATTTGGAAGACTCTTCAGTGCCAAATCCACCACTTCAAGTTGGCAGTCCCTGCTTCAGTCTATTGTCCTGACTCCTCCCCCCCCCACCAGTGTTTGCTCCCCGCCCCCACACTCCATGTTTGGCCCAATTCAGGCCAATGGGTGCTGACCCACACTGTGCTGATGCTTTGTGCCCATTCTGCCTCTTTACCCTAGGCACAGAAGGATGGCCGTCCTCCTTGAAGGTCCTCAGTCTGCCTGAGCTCTCGGCTCTTCTGGAGCAGTGCTGGGGGGAAATGGGTAAGGTTTGAAGATTATCCGATGCTCATGTTCCCCTTGTTTGGCACCGGTTGGTGGGTGTAAAGTCCAAGTCAAATAACGGGCTTGCCGTTTCCCTTCTCCCCTGCCCTGCATTGAAGAACATCTCCATCTCTTGGCACCTGTGCTTATTATAGCTTTTTCTGTGTCCCCAGGGAAGGCTCTTAGTTCTGTCAACCTTAATCTCGAGAGCCTGCAGAGTCTAGAGAAGGGCAAGCTGCCCCAGAAATAGCCCTAGGAGTGGAGGAAGGTACGTAGTGGAGCGCTGTTGAACGAGATGCATGTCTGTCTGAGAAGAGAGAGCACTTGGTAGCAAAGTGGTATTCTGCTTTCAAGCTCTCTCTCCACTCTCCTCCAAGGTCAGGGTTGCGTAAAGGCATATCTGCACGGCAAACATTATACTGGCTTAATGTCCCCTTTCCTCTCCTCCCCTCCCCAAATCCTCAGGATTCCTAGTTGTTGCTCCCCACTGACAGTCTTTCTACACAACTCATGCCTGATTGAGAGCCATCACAGTATAAAAAAACAAATTTTCGATCCTGCTTTAAAATTGTAGCAGACACGAGCCCCAGCAAAAGCAGTGTCATCACCCTTGTAAAATGATGGTTACTCGGGCAGTAGTGGCTGGCACCCATTGGGGCTGGATGGGTGGAAGGCGAAGAGCAGAGAGCCAACAATGAGGAACAGAGTGAGATATCCCTAACTGTGTCCCCATCCAGGCAATACCACCCTCCAGACTGGTTTTCAGTAAAGTGTTAAGCAAGTGGGGGCTGGCTGAGAGCAGACTGAGAATGGTGGGGCAGTGCAGTAGCCCTAAGAAGGTGGAAAATCATAACAGAACCAGTTTATAATTTGTATTATGGAGAAAGGGGACGCCGAACCTGATGGAACTTTGCTCCAATCCAGCAGGGCTCTTGAGTTTTCTGGATGCAAACGTTTGCAGCTAGAGCAACTTTTGAATTAAATCGCCCCTACCACCACCACCACCACCACTTTGAACAACTGGCCAAAGTCCATGCAGCACAAGTGCTCATGCTGCTGCCTCCTTTTTGTTTCCTGGGTGCAATTGTTTTTGCAGAGGTTCTGACGTCGGGTGAACGTTCCACCCAGAAGCTGTGTTTTACCTGAGGAGGAAGCATGAGTGAGTGCGAGAGAGAGAGAGATGGCTCGACGGCACAGGTCATCTGCCAGCGGCTGTCCTAGGAAAGCAGGTGCGCCGTTGCAGAGAAGGGAGGCCAGGTCTGCTGTGCTGAAGAAGGACCATGGCACCTAAATCCTGCTGGAAGAGCTGGAAGCAAAGGGTTCTCTCCAAGCTTGGAAGTTCCAAGGCAGGCATTTTGGGTCTGCGTCTCTTGCTGGATATTCTGTTTGTTTTGGCAACCAGGTTCCTCTCCATTGGTCCCCTTCCCTGTGCCCACATGGGGGGAAAGATGAGGCGGGAGGTGGCCAGGAGACCCCGCGCTTAGAGGGTTTTATTCTTGGAAGGTTACCTGTTTGGGGGATGCAAGGACTTCTGTGTCCTGCCCAGCTGCGTGGAGGCCTGATGTATACCTAAGCTGGCACTGCAATGGTGGGGAGGAGGTTCCATTTTCAAAGCCCATTATTTAAGAAAGAAAGCAACCCAAACACATACACACACACTTTTTCAATGAAAGTGCCTCCGTAGTAGCAACCACTGGGCCTCTGCTAGCCTTTGATTCTTCCAGCAGGGAACTTGTGGCTTTATTCACAACAACTTACAGTGAGATAGCACCTCTCACCGTAGGCGTGAAGTTATAAAACTTCTTGCTGTCTTGACTTGGGGTGCTCATGGCTTGGCCGGGAAAATCTCTGAGTTCCAGCAACCAAAAGACCACAACTTACAGGGATTGCTTATCCTGGGATGTGCAAGAACTCATGCCCACTTTGGAGAATGGAAATCCAGCGTTTGATGTGAACTTGGGAATGTTTATCCCAGGCTAGCTGATGGTGTGAAGTGGCTCTGGGATTCAGAGCAAGAGCGTTCCCCAAGCCCAGCTAGCAGCGTATGTAGGCAGTCCTGGAGTTACTGAATAACATGTACTGTGCCTTGCTGTGCCTTGTCTGGTTTTTGGAGAATGGGGGTGGGGGTGGGAGAGAGAGAGAGGTGAAGCCTTTTCATTTATCTGACTTGCTTCTGATATGCACATCATCACATAGAGTTCATGCATAAGCCTTGGTTTGCTGCACACCTGTATTGTGTGGAGACCTAAGGACAAAGCACATAATTGTCTCAGAAAATTCTTGTGTTGATATTATTAGGTCTTCACATGATGCAGGTATAAAGTGAAGCAAGGCTTGTGCGTGGACAGCAGGAGCATAAATCTGAAGCAGCTAGCAGATGAATCACATGGCCATGTGTTTAACCTACAGGATAAAAAGTTATCCCAAAGCCAGGCATGGCTGCACCCAGTAGCAAAGCTGTCCCATTTTTCCCACTCCTGGAACATGCAAAACAGTTACCCAAAAAATTGCACATTTTAGCAGGCTGGTGGATGCTGTTCTGCATCTGTTGTGCAAAATGGAGCCTTCCCATTAACGCACAGAGGGGGATGTGTGTGTCTTTAAGCGACTTCTGATAGGCTCAGCAAAGGGAGGCTGCTTTGGTGTAAACCCCTCTGCTTCACAGCCTTCTTTTCTGATGCACATCTTAAGCCTAGTTCTCACAGATAGTAAAAGATTTTAAATGTTGCATGTTGTGTTGCTAAAATTGTGAAGTTGCCTTGAAATTATGTAATGGGGGGTATTATATAAAAATAAAATAAGCCTATGGCTGGGCTGTACAACTTCAGACTACACCGAGGGGCTGAAAGGATCCCTCCTCCGTGCACCAGATGTTGGGAGATGATAGCTCTTCTAACCCAGTCTTTTTTCGTGCCATGCTTTATAAGGTGCAGGAAACTGTATTGTATGGTGGGGTATTCATTCCTAGACAAGCTAAAGTGGTACAGCTCAGAGCATACTTCCACCATTATGTTTACTGCTTGTGAGAACTAGAGGTGGTGACAATTTCCTTTTGATCTGCTGATTTTGAATGACGATGGAGCAAAATCATTTTTTTAAACAAAAGATCTGGAGCTTTTGAAAACCCAAGGTGGTCTGTGTCTTAACTAGAATAGGATTGGACGTGGTTTAGCAAGATCGTTGTTGCGAGTTGATGGCTGTTGAGGTTGCCATTCTCTGTTCTGGGGTGTTTTATTAATCTGGGCTTAGTTTCAGCATCTCAGTACATCTCTGGTCATAAGAATGGGGCGGAAAGGGAGATCTTATATTTGATGACCAGCATTTAACAGGCACTGACTGATCTGTGAATAAATTTTACTTTTACTGTCTGAGTTGATGCTTGGTTGTTGTGCATAGTATGTGATGATATGATTCAGATCTTTACAGGCGTGTTCTCTTCCTCCTTCCATTGTGCTTCATAAGAGCTACAATCCTGCACCATATAATGGCAGCAGCAAGAGGATTATAGCCCCACCCGACCCTCATGGTAAAATTCACAGGAAGCAGATCCATCCCTCATGATCCCCTCCAAACATTACCTGAGCAGAGTAGGAGTAGCTGTGCTGCTGCTTGTAACAGATGCAGATTACACTCTATATTGGCTGTTTCCTGGTGAAATGGCTTGCTCTGGTGTTGTGCAAGAATTAGAGAATCCCCCCCCCCCCAAAAAAAAAAATCATATGACACAACTTGTTTTTGGAGGTGGTCACACAGAATGGCAACCAGCATGAATGTATCTCAGTAATGAAGAAGGCGTTCCAAGTTTTATTAGCTTGAAAAACTCTGTTTACAGAAGCCTGCAATGAAGGGACTGGTGTTGGATGGGAGTCCTGCATTCCATCTTACTTAACAGTTGCTGTGCATCGTGTACCCTTTACCTCCAAGAAAGGAAGAACCTGCCGAGAAAATGAAAGTTCTGCAACAAGTTCTAGAAGATGCTAAACTTGTGGTGGGGAATAGCTGTGCTTTAGAATCCCTTTGAGCCTCCAGACCTGTAATCCTTCAAATCTTCCGCTGCAGCTGTGCAAGGATTAGGTCACAGCAAGATGAACCTGCCTGTGTCTTCTTTGATGCAACCCTGACGTCCAAGTCACCCAGCTCTTCTCCGCTGTGCTTCCTTCTCCTTGCCCCAAGGGGCATCCCTTTTGCCAGAAATAATTGGCACTGTTTTGAAACATGTGCAGAACTGTTGTCTGTGTGAAACTATCCTTCCCCTTGAGTGTTACATTTAAAAGAAGTGGCCTACTTAGTCTTAGCAGGCGCAGAACAGATGGGATTCATTTGGTCCTCCAGAAGTTGCTGGACTACAACACCCATCACCCCTGCCCTGCGTACTGGGGCTGATGGGAGTTGTAGTTTAGTAGCACCTGGAGGCTCAAAGGTTTGCTACTCCTACTGCAGAGCAAGCATTCTCCAAAAACGCCAATAGCTGGGTCACCTGCATTCCCCCACCCCCTGCAATAAAACTAAAGGGACACTTGACTTAAATGTTTCGTAGCACTGCCCGTTCCAGAACAGGCATCTTTTTTGCCGCCTCCAAGGTAGCTCAATTCGTACAGCCTCCCGATGTCCCCTTCCTGCTTTCTTCCAGGCTGTTTTTTCCATAGCAATGACTTCTGCAAGTTGCTCGGCATTGTAAATTGGCTGTGTGTAGCAGTCCTTATTCTTCCCTGGAGAAGGAGGGGCTACCGTAACGCCTGCACCCCTCAAAGTTCTTTGCAGCCAGAGAGGAAGGCCAGTGCTGCAGAGAGAGGAGGCAGTAGCTTCAATTCAATAAGGCACAATTCAGGCCCTCCTCTCAGAGCATGTTCCTATGCCCTCAAAGTTTTTTCTTCAAAACCCTCCATGGCCTTACACTTCTATGTGCTTTATTTCTTGGCACATTCCTTCCTGTGACCTTCGACCTTGCCCCTCTGCCCAAAATGACTCAGCCTTTTCCCTTTGGTGGGAGAGGGGCATTTCCAGGCAACCTCCCTTAGGAGAGTCATCATTTCCTCCCCCTCCCACCGCCAGTCACTGCCCTGTAACAAAGCCAACTTGAAATAAATGTATATTCTTCCCATGCCTCTAAATTCTCCCTTTCCCGTGTTGTTCCCTTGCATCTGCGTTGCACGTCAGCCCCCTGAAGCCATGGACCTGTTCTTTGCAAAGTGACATATATGGATAGATGGTGGTATATGAAGAATGATCATCGTCCCACACGCACCGGGCAGCCAAAGAAAACCTTCAGAGCTGCCCAAAGGGGAAAAGAGGCAGGAGGAGTTGTTTGAGATGCAAAGGGCGTCCACCGCTGGTTGCATGAAGCCTGAGAAGGTCAGGGTGTACAGGGAAAGTACTCTTGAGTTCTCCCAATGTTAACAGTGCGCCTTGCAAAGTGATGCATCAGAAGCTTGTGCTTTTTAATGAGCACAGGGACCTCACGTAGAAGCTGAGCGAAGCACAATCCTCTTGACTCCCCAGAAATGTCCTCTTTGGAGCCAAACCACTGGGCTCAGTCATAGCTGAGGAGAGCGTTGCAGAGTTCCCACACTGAGTCAGGCTGGCCAATGCCCGGGCTACAGAGCTCTGACGTCCCCTGAAGGAGTCCTCAATGGGTTTCTTGCTCTGGCATCTTCAGAAACAAAACTGAAGAGGGATCTCAGTGCCTGTGTCTGCAAGGCTATCTTGATCTTGGCCTAGAAGCCTGTAGCCTTCATAGTTGAGAGAGGAGGACTTCTTTTCTCTGGTACAGAATATACCTCTGTGAAAAGCTTGAAGGTAGATAGCAGATGCTGAACAATGGGAACAGGTGGTAGAGGACAGTATTAAGGCCCTTGGTGATCTCCTAGGATGGACTGCCATCCTACCAAAGCTGGATCCTGAGTTGGTTTTGAGACGTGGAACACAGGAAGCTCCCTTATCCCAAGTCAAACCATTTCTTCATCTGGTATTGCCTACTCTGGCTGGGCAGTGGCTCTCCAAGATTTCCAATGCGGTCTCATCCTGCCCTATCTGGAGATCCTGGGGATTGAACCTGGACCTTCTCCATTCAAAGCAGATGCTGTACCATAGAGCTAGACACGCACACATCCCTCTCTAATTCCTGGAGCTTCAGGATTCCTTCTGCAGCGTTATGCACACCCTCCATCAGGCTCTTTGGCACTTCCTAATGCCCTTTCATGGCTGGTTTATCATCATCTGGGTGCTGTAAGCCAGCAATGTCAATTTCTATGTTTTGCCCAACTGGTAGAAATAGTCTCTGCCCCCTTTTTCAGAACGTTGCCTGTGGTCCTCCAACAAAGCTGTGACCATCACCACCACCATTGCTCTAAGCACTCTGTGGCCATCTGAGAATGCCAGGTGCAGCATCATAGGACAGAGCATCAATCGCTGTCTTAAGGAGCTCTTGGCGTCCCCAATTTCCTCTTACTGGGTGCAGCAGAGGGCAGGGTGATCCAGTTTCCAAAGCTGCCACCTCTTCTTCATTTCGGATTTCACCTGGATGAAAAGAAAGCATAAGAACAGCCTCCTGAATCAGGCCAGATATACAACTGAGAAACTAAGCAAAAACCTTCTAAAACGGAATAAAATATTCCCAAAACAGTAACAATTAAAAACATCTAAAAGCTGTTTCAGTTAAAAGCAACTGCGATTCAAAACATCCTTCCATCCAGTGATCTTGGGGTTGCCAGAATCAGTATTCTTCAGCCACCAAGTATGCTTGGGTAAACAGGAATGTTTTCAAATTCCTTCCAGAAAGCTAATAATGATGGGAGTCAAGCACACCTCACCAGGGAGGGCATTTCACAACCAGGGAACCACCACCAAAAAGGCCCAGTCAGCACCAACCAGACATCTCTTGGTGATGTCAGCAGCAACAAGTCCTCATCTGCCAATCAGAGGCTCCAATAGGTAAGACTGATCAGGGATTAGTATGAGCTGTATAAGATTGCATGCCCAAGAATGACTGGATCATCTCAGCCAGGGTGGGTGGTGGGGACATTGCTTACCTCCTTATTTGCAAAGCAATACAAGACAGCAACCAGGAATCCCTGCAGTAGATGAGAGAGAGAGAAGGAAGCATGAGTTTGCAATAGCAAGTAGGAAGTAGGAAATGAGGGTGGGGGTGGTCAGGAAACAAGTAAGCAACCATGTCAGAAAGCAGGTGATCCAAGCCAGGTGCTCCCAAACTCACCTGAAAGGAGTTGAGGAAGAGAGTGAAGAAGACTTTGATGTAGCGCAGCACTCCTGTAGTTTGCTCGTCTGTGACAAAAATGAAGACTACTTCATGGATCCCAAAGAGAGGGACAAGGGTGAGGGTGGCTTTGGCCAGCCTGGAAGGGACAACACCAAGCAGGAGATGAAACTTAAGTTCCTGAGTTCAGGACTCGGGCTTTTCTTTGGGGTTTACCTGGTGGACAAACTCACCGCAGTTTGTAGTCTGCATAGCCCTTCTGATTGGCTCGCAGCTTGGCCAGGATCACTTTGAGGATCTGCATGAAGATCAGCAGGTTGATCTGGGAAGACACAGTGGTGAGTTAATCAAAGCTTGGAAGCAACAAGCCCCTTGCTCACAAAAAGATGCTAGCAAGAAGATAAGACATTGCAGCTGGGAAGACTGTGCCATGTTCTTTCTCCCCCCTGTAGATTTTAGGGAAGAGCCATAGCTCAGGGGGTAGAGCATCTGCTTTGCATGCAGAAGGTCCCAGGTTCAATCCCTGACATCACTAGGAGAGACGCCAGCCTGAAACCTTGGGAGAGTTGCTGCCAGTCAGAGTAGACAGTACTGAGCTAGTCTGACTTGGTATAAGGCAGCTTCCTGTGTAGCATGGGGGGTGAGAGACGCAACATATTGCCAAGCTATACTGCTTTGACACGGCTGGCAAAGGTGTTGCTCTTCCTGAGTACCAAAAGCCAGCCAGACTCCTTACCACCACCACCACCAGAAAGGCACTGTCCTCCCCCTCTTGCCCCATCTCAAGCTAGGCAAGAGGAACAAGGGGGAGGCACTTACCACAGAGGCTAGCAAAATAGGGATGCGAATAATCCACCAGTAATTCATGTTCTCGTTCAATGCCCAGCACCTGCAGCACAAAACAGGGAGGAGATCAGCATCATTCCAGAGGGGCTAATGGAACAGGCAGGAAAACAGCTCTGTGGGAAAGATGGCAAGCAGGGCTGCTCCGTCAGCTCCACTGAGAAGCCACAGAAGACTGTGGGAGACATGTCACCTTGTTCAGTTATTGCATCTTTTTCCCCCTGTTTGACTGTATAACATAAAATCCCTCCCCGTGCCAATCAGCCCAAATTCCCCATCCCAGTACCACCACACTCACTCTGCATTCTCCTTCAGGTACTTGGCAGCCATCCACGGCACCACAAAAGCCACGGGGGTTCCTGCAAGTCACACAGCAAAAGCTCTGGAAAAAACCAAACACTCACTGGAAGTCGAGAAGCAAGCTAGGTCCACCCCATTGCATTTCTGGGTTAAAACGCACTGTCTCCACCCCCATGGTTCTGCCCGGACACTGAGGTCCAGGGCCGAGGGCCTTCTGGCAGTTCCCTCTCTGCGAGAAGCCAAGTTACAGGGAACCAGGCAGAGAGCCTTTTCGGTAGTGGCACCTGCCCTGTGGAATGCCCTCCCACCAGATGTCAAAGTGAACAACAACTACCAGACGTTTAGAAGACATCTGAAGGCAACCCTATTTAGGGAAGCTTTTAATGTTTAATAGACTATTGTACTTTAATAATCTGTTGGAAGCTGCCCAGAGTGGCTGGGGAAACCCAGCCAGATGGGTGGGGTATAAATAATAATAATAATAATAATTATTATTATTATTATTATTATTATTATTATTATTATTATCCCTTCTTCAGCATCCCAAATCAAGCACTGTACATCAAGGGGTCTTCAGCCCAGCAAAGGTTCATCAGTAGCCAAGATGCTGAGCTTCCTATTCCCTACCTTGACTCAGCCGTTGAGCCCAAATGGGCAAATTGCCCAGGTAATGCAATTGCTGCAGCTGGAGTTCCAAAATTAGCACTGTGTATAAAATAGTGTCCTTTGCTTAAGTTCAATTCTCAAGATTCGGAATTGTCCCCTCCCCCCCAAAAATCACAATGGATGAAAAGAAGATAGATTGAAGCTGGGGGTAAGAACTGTAGACTGTTCCCAGTAGGACTGGTAGGGCAAAAGGCAGGGAGCCCAACAGTAGGGGGAGCCAGATCCCATGGTAGGGAGAGCCAACTAATGCTAGCTTTGAGCAAGATTATAGGTCCTGGGCGGCTTTTCCTTAAAATAAAATGAAGTGTGCTTAACAATGTATTGTATGCACTGGCCCCAGTATTAGCAAGCGCTTCCCAGCCCAATTCTTCCTTACCCCAGCCCAAGTACAGGTACAGAGTATAGTAATTCTTCTCTGAAAACACAGCTCCAATCAGAAGCTTGTACAGGTAGACCGCCTCCGCGAGAAACCAATAATGATTGGCCAGAATACAGTACTGCATCACGACTTGAGCCACTCGACAACCAATCGCAGCCTAGAATAAGAGAGCCAATCAGTGTCTAGTAAGAACACTTTCCAGCACTTATGAAAAACATGGAAATAATACAGTAATACACATATTGTTGGCATTTCAATCATCATCGTTATTCCAGTTATTTTTGTCATTTTAATTTTTGCTGCTCTTGTTTCAATGATTATTATACCCGTTTACAGCTTGGTTTTTAAAAAAATAAAATTAAGTTTTCAAAAGACACATCAATAAAAATTAGAACCATTTAAAGCACCTACTTAAAAAGCCAACAAGGAAAGGGGCTTAACTCAGCAGCAACAGAACATCTGCCTTGCATTCAGAAGGTCCAGGTTCAATTTCTGTCATCTCCAGGAAGGGCTAGGAGGGTCCCCTGGCTGAGAGTGCTGGAGAAGGGCTGCATGTCAGTGTACACAATACTGAGCTAGATGGACCAATAGTCTGACTCAGTATCACATGGCTTCCTATGTTGTTGGACTAGAATATCCATCATCATTGACCAATGGCCCTGTGGTCCAGGGCTGGTGGGAGTTTCAGCCTCACTGTCCACCTACTATCTTAAGTGGGGCACGGTTAAAAAAGATGGGGCTTCATTATTTTTTTCCAGCACCCCAAGCACTTTACATGAAGAGGTTTTCAGCAAAGGTTCCCAAGATGCTGAGCTCCATGCTGTCTTCCCTGACTGGAGGAAGAGGAGAGGACAGAGGGTGAAGAAAGAGCTGTGAGCAGAGGTGAGGACCTGCTTCCCATCCTTTGGACCTCCTGGGAAACTCAGCAAACCTGCTGTACCTGGAACTGGGTGTGGAGAGTACAGCTGAATGGGACACAGCTTTGGG
Source organism: Podarcis tiliguerta (assembly GCF_965153285.1). Lineage (NCBI taxonomy): Eukaryota > Metazoa > Chordata > Lepidosauria > Squamata > Lacertidae > Podarcis > Podarcis tiliguerta. The sequence continues at coordinate 35,821,749 of NC_139547.1, forward strand.
TAGCCTGTAGAAGCAACATGCCAAGCCCATAAAAGGCAAGTCTAGAGTGAGAGACTAGGGTGCTGTTTCCAGAAGTCTTCTCATTGGGAGACTTTTGTGGGTGAGCTGAGAGTTTGTTTGAACCCTTCATGGGAACCTGGAAGCTGAACAGGAGGGTTTATCAGAAGGAAAATGAATTGATTATGATTTTTATACATTAGCAACTTTGGATTAATGCAACATTTTTATATGTAACTCTGCATTTTTTTGTAATATTTTGTTTTGAGTTGTCTGTTACAGTTTTTTTGTACACCACTCAGAGATATTTTTAATAAATGAATTAGGGGGAAAAACCCAGAGTCCTTTTTGTTGGGGATAATTCAGGTGGAAATTCCCAAGTGTCAAGAAAGGTTATTTATGTATGCCACTAATGCAGCTCGTGCTTTGTTAACCCAAAAATGGAAAATGAGCGAAGTCCCAACTAAACAAGAATGGCAACTTAAACTGATGGAATATGCTCAGCTTGCAGACCTAACATATAGAATAAGAGAACAAGAAGTACATACAGTGGTGCCTCGCAAGACGAAAAGAATCCGTTCCGCGAGTCTCTTCGTCTTGCGGTTTTTTTCGTCTTGCGAAGCAAGCCCATTAGCGGCTTAGCGGCTTAGCGCTATTAGCAGCTTAGCGGGCTTAGTGGATCAGCTGTTAAGCGGCTTAGCGGCTTGGGAAAAAGGGGGGGAAAGGAAAAAACCCCCGCAGGAACTCGCAAGACATTTTCATCTTGCGAAGCAAGCCCATAGGAAATTCGTTTTGCGAAGCACCTCCAAAACGGAAAACCCTTTCGTCTAGCAGGTTTTCTGTCTTGCGAGGCATTCGTCTTGCGGGGCACCACTGTACGTTTAAAGAAGATTGGAAAATGTTTATTGAATATATGGAGGGAAATTGTGTATATTTGAAAACGTGGACAGTGTTAAGATAAATTCAACAGTGTAAATAAATTTTGATGGATGTAGTAATGGAATACTGAATGGTTTAGTTTATATAAAATATGCAGGGATTTATGTTATGCAAAATGAACCATGGAAAGAGAAGAAGGGGAGTTATTGGTATTTTAAGGTTGTTTAAATGAATATTCTAAAATGTAAAACAGAAATGTTAATTAAAAATATAGGGGGAAAAGAGAAAAGAAATCAAATACAGTGGTACCTCGGGTTACAGACGTTTCAGGCTACAGACACGTCAGGTTACAGACTCCGCTAAACCAGAAATAGTACCTCAGGTTAAGAACTTTGCTTCAGGATGAGAACAGAAATTGTGTAGCGGCAGCGGGAGGCCCCATTAGCTAAAGTAGTGCTTCAGGTTAAGAACAGTTTCAGGTTAAGAACAGACCTCCAGAACGAATTAAGTTCTTAACCTGAGGTACCACTGCAATCAAATCAAACGTTAAGCCCAAATGAGCAAATTGCTCAGGAGATGCAAAATCTGCCATTGGAATTGAGTGCAATAGTGCTGGTTTCTTTAGGTTCAGGCGACAGTCTGCAGGAATCATACTTGCCTCATGGCTCAGCAAGGCCTCCCAGTCAGACACCTGGAACGTCTCCCTTCTCCACATCTGCTCCAGCAGTGCATCCTTCACGATCACAGAGATGGCCCGTAGCCCGAAGGAGGCGAAGAGGTTTGCGTGGATGTAGTTCCGGGTGCAGCGAAGCTTCCTGGGGGGTGAAAAGGACATTGCACTGGGTACCCAATGTGGGCAAGGTGGGATGCTGTCCACTTGCTGGTGACCCAGTAGCTCCGCACCACTCTATAAATTGCTTTAAAAACACAAGCCTTCCAATGAAGCTGGTGTAAAACCTATTGACGGTCAGAGCAGCTGAAGAGTGGAACCAATTGCCTAGAGGGGTGGTGGCCCCTCCCTTGCTGGAGATCATACAGGGGTTCAACTCAAGCCAGGCTGCCAAAGAAGATCCCTGCCCAAAGCAAGACTTGTAAGCTCCTGATCAGAAACTCCCTGGCCCATCCAATCCCAGCAGGTCCCTGTTGAACCTAATATGGCTCGTGGGCCAGAGGTTCCCCCATGCCTTGGTGTTGACAGTATCAAGCTGCATGGAGTGGTCTGTCTCAATGCAAAATGCTTCCTGCATATCTTAGTCATAGGCTAGATCAGTGGTCAGAAACCTTTTTCAGCTGTGGGACGGTCCACCCATCCCTCAGACCATGTGGTGGGCCAGACGATCTTTTGGGGGGGAAATGAAATAATTCCTATGCCCCACAAATAAACCAGAGATGCATTTTAAATACAAGGACACATTCTATTCATGTAAAAACATGCCGATTCCTGGACTGTCTGTGGGCCGGATTTAGAAGGCGATTGGGCCACATCCGGCCCACAGGCCTTATGTTGCCTACTCCTGGGCTAGATGGACCCAGTAGAAAAGCAGCTTCCTGTGATCACAGACATTGCTGGACACAGTCCTGTGTATGTTGAAGGGGTCGCCATGTGCCTATCCAAAATTATAGCAGCCCAATGCTGTGGATTTCTCTTCTCTCTCTCTTCCTTGCACACTGCCTGAACCTGTACAGAACAGACTGCACACTTGAGAGAGAAAGTGAGAGGCAAAGGCGTCCATCACCATCCCACAGGGTCTTTCGCTCTGAGCCAGGATGCAGTACCTGAAGACTGTCAGGATGAGCAGAGCCAAGACCAGGGCCAGCAGAGAGAGGGAGTAGCCCACGGTGTAGAGGACCTTGAAGCTGACCATCAGGCGGTAGGACGATTCCTGTACAGGAGAGGAGGCCCTATCAGACAAACCAAGGCAGCCCATTTCCACTCTTTTCTGGACGCATCCAGCCCATTGGGGAAGATGCAACTGGGAGCATCGGAGGCCAGGGACAGTGGCGCCATCAGGGTAGGCCTTTGGGGCAGAGGTCCGGGCCCCATTCAGCAGAACGAGCAGGAAGGCCCTCAAACACTGCCAGCCAGGCTTGCCATGTTTAGAAGCAAATGACATGTCATTATGAGCTTCGCGGAGGGCCAGCAAATCCCAGCAGGCTCCCCTTCTCACCTCTCCAGTGTTGCCATCCACCTCTTCCTTACACTGAGAATGGTCCCTCCAGAGCTCTGTCCCGTTCAGCATCGCCCAGTGGCCATCAGGCCCACACTTGCGGCTCACCGTACCATGTTTAACTGCGAGTAAAAAAAGGCCAGACAGTGTCAGGCTGACATGTTTGGAAATGTCAACGCTTAGCATCACTGTGCAGAACATACATCCACTGAAAGCAAGACTTGCGGGCATGAGCTAAGCTGCAAAACAACATCAAACCTAACATTATGTAACATACATTCAACAAACACACAAAACATAACTGGCTGTGCACAGCCGGTTATGTTTTATGTGTTTGTTGAAGGCATGAGCAAAACTGCAGGGAGGAAGGGAGAGTCCAATCCTCTAAGGGATCATAACAACAGGGTCAAGCAGTAGGACCCAGAGGGAGAGCTGGGCTTCAACCACCCCAGCACAGTGAGTCAGGCACTGTCATTTATATATTCAGAGGTCACAGGGCTACTGTCAAAAAGGACAACCCAGTGTCAGAGCTCCCCTTGCACATTTTGTAACATCTAGTTCAATTTATCTTGTACTGACAGTGTGGTTGTTTCTCTACTCCATTATCACTAGCAGTTGTTGGTGTGGGTGGAGGACAAAACACTAATATTATTTATTTATTATCATTCATTCATTCATTCATTCATTCATACCCTGTCCATCTGGCTGGGTTTCCCCAGCCACTCTAGGCGGCTTCCAGCAAAATATTAAAATACAATAATTCATCAAATATTAAAAGCTTCCCTAAACAGGGCTGCCTTCAGATTATAGTGATGTCAGGACGCAGGACAAGTTGCAACTAGTCATTACAAAGGTGAAAATGAGAACCCCAGCAATGTTTTCAACAGCAGCAGGATCCTACAAAATGGATTTAATCTGAAACATCAGCACCAAGGACAGCGACTCTTCCCAATTTCCTGCTTGGTTTACAGTTGATACAAAATAATGCCTGCTTTGATTTATAGAACAAAGAGGCAACCTTGCGCCATTCAAACGTTCTGGAACACAACTCCTATAATCTCTGACTATGGACATTGGACTGATTAAAGCTATAGACCAGAACATCTTGAGGGCCCCTGATTTATTGGTTGGTGTCCTGTGGAGGTAAAAGACAGTGCAAACTTAGTCAACAGGAGTCAAGAATATGGCTTAGTCAACAAGGCAAAGTTGACCTATTCAACAGGATTTGAGAAGTTGGATAGAAGGAAGAGAAAATAGGGATTTGCAGGACAAGTTGAGAAATCCCAGCACGGAGACCTGCACACATTTTTGGGGAGATGGCAGAGAACGTGGTAGATGGAGTGTAAAAGAATTACAGTGAATCTAAGCCTCAAGCTCCCTGGAATGCCTTGCAGATACTCTCCAAAAGAGCCCACCAAGAAACAGCCTTACCTTTCTCATACCAGGGCAAATAAAAAGGGCAGGAGACATTGACAATGGTCCCAGGACTCCCATCTGGCCAGCATGCATACATGTCAAATGTCCGGTTACAAAACAGCCCTGAAAGAGACGAAAGCAAGTCTGGTTGGGAAGGGCAAAACATAGAAGGGGATCCAATATATTCAGCACAGCATCCCAGAACACAATGTCAAATGCCTTCCACATCCTCAGTATATCTGTGGCTGTCACTTCTGAGTTAACTCAGCAAATGGGAACTGGTCCTGGGACAACCCCAGTTTGACCCTTGTCCAAGTCAGATCCTCCTTAGGCTTTTCTAGACCAGTTCTCAGCCACAATCTCCACTGACAACATGGAGTTCCATTGTACATAACACAACTTGTACATCATTCTCCTGAAGCTAAAGCACCCCTTGTGTTTTTTCAGTGTTCCTAAGTGCCTAAATTTGGAGCATGCAGAATGACTCCTTGGTGTTCTTCCTTGGTGCCTTCTCCACAGTGACCCTGGGAGCCAATCCTCTGACACTGACTCACCTCCTTTAAATTGGATTGGCTGCAATCAGCACAAAGTGTCAGAAGACACCTTCTCATTGGCTAAAAAGCTCCCTTTTCATGCTGTTTGTGTGGCTCTGGGACTCTAGCAGTGGCGTAGCGTGGGGGGTGCAGGGGGGGCCGGCCGCACCGGGCGCAACATCTGGGGGTTAGGGTTAGGGGGCAGCAAATCCACGGGTTAGGGGGTGCAAATTACTTGCCTTGCCCCGGGTGCTGACAACCCACGCTACGCCACTGGACTCTAGAGACAATGACCCTGCTGCAGAGATCTTAACAGGTCTTTGACACCCCCCCCTTCCTTGCACACAGCCCATGGCCACTACACCTCTGACTCCGACATCAACAATATTCACTGGGCCATCAGCATTCAGGATTCTTTCCCCCATAAATATTTTTTTTGTCTTAGTGCCTGAGCCTCCTGATACCTCCTCTTCTTGTGTGGATAGGGCCATTCTGGCTATGTAAGAATCCTCATTCGGAGAACGAGTTTGAAGTTCGTATACAGCACACTGTCTCCAAACTAACAGCAACTGATAGACCTATTCCAGTTTGCGGATTTGTCTAACTCTCTTTCAAAGCCATTTCAGCCTGGCAGTCCCCACCTGTCACAGCAGCAAGTTCCACAAATTAAGTGTTAACGCAACTCAGCAAAAGCATTTGCACACCCATTTTTCAGAAATCAGATCGTAAGCGCATAGCCCTGCAAAATGTGAAGGGGAGGAGAGAGGCAAGGAAAGTGTGGTAGCTTTCTTAACGTTACATGAAATCAGCACATTTTTATTCTATATATTGCTGCCCCTTAAAAAATAATGGGTGGGGTGGGGGTGGAAGTAAAGTATTCGATACATTTACTCCCTCTCCCCACTCTTAAACAATACTTAGCTGGTGGTTTGAATGGTTCCATCCTGTAAAGTCATCTCCCTCTTCACAGGAAGGCAACTCAGTATGCCCCTTCCACTCCTTTTGGATGAGAGCCTTAATAGAAATTGGTTCACTCTGCAAAAATCAGCTTCCCAGCAGGAGCAACATCTATAAAAGCAGTTAAATAGAATCTCCAGACCTCTTCCCTATACACACACACCCTTACCCTTGCTGTAATCAAAATCAGGGTGCTTAAAGGATGCATGTGTTCTTCAACGGGCTTTTGACTTCGCATTTAGCATTGCAAGGAAGGTGCCTGCTGGGAACTGGGGTGCCGGGGGGGTGGGGGGAGTTTCACTGGATTCCTTATACTAAGAGAACAAGAATCCACCCTGAGCACTGCACTTAGGTAAGTGCCTTTCTTTTGCTAGAATAAAAATATCCTGTCCATTTTCACTGCTTTGGGTGAAATATCCTGTCCATTTTCACTGCTTTGAGTGAAAATGGGCACCCCTTCTGGGATTGACATCCCAGGAATTCCTATGGGATGTTTGGAGACTCTTTTGTCCATTGCAGACTAGAGTACAGTGGTACCTCGCGTTACAGACGCTTCAGGTTACAGACTCTGCTAACCCAGAAATATTACCTCAGGTTAAGAACTTTGCTTCAGGATGAGAACAGAAATCGTGCTCCGGCGGCGCGGCGGCAGCAGGAGGCCCCATTAGCTAAAGTGGTGCTTCAGGTTAAGAACAGATTCAGGTTAAGAACAGACCTCGGGAACAGATTAAGTACTTAACCCGAGGTACCACTGTATTAGGTTGGAGTTATAACTGACTGACAGAGGGAGGTATGGAGAGAGAGAGACAGCGCAGGAAGGTGGAAGAGAAATACAAACCTCGCTAGGGCAGAAGACAGTTGATGTGCCACCTTTATAGCAGGTGCCCAGTTAAAATAATTTGCAGCACATCTACTCAGAAGTCAGTCCCACCAATTTCAATGGACCTCACTGCTAGGCAAGGGTGTGTATAGAATTGCAGCTATGCTATGCAATTCCATGCATGTTTACTCGGAAGTAAGACTTGGTATGTTCAGTGGCACCCATGCTAATGAAGACATTAAGCTGCAATCCTATACACTTACCTGGGATTAGGTCCCATTGAACTCCAAGGGACTTACTTCTGAGTAGGCATGTACAGGGCTGTATAGTTAGCCTCTTTGGCAGGCCTACCTGTGATTGGAGGAAAGAAAAGAGAGGGGGAGAAAGTAGGTGGCCCCAACCAATCAGGTGCAGGGGAAATGCTTCTCAAGGTATACCTGATATGAACCAATGTCATATTTAGCAACAACAACAAAAATGATACAGTGGTACCTCGGGTTACATACGCTTCAGGTTACATACGCTTCAGGTTACAGACTCCGCTAACCCAGAAATAGTACCTCGGGTTAAGAACTTTGCTTCAGGATGAGAATAGGAATCGTGCTCTGGCGGCGCGGCGGCATCAGGAGGCCCCATTAGCTAAAGTAGTGCTTCAGGTTAAGAACAGTTTCAGGTTAAGTACGGACCTCCGGAACGAATTAAGTACTTAACCCGAGGTACCACTGTATGAAAATATTTGTACCAAGAACTGGCTAATAAACTGGTCCATAAGGTATAGATAATAGGTGTCCCCAAAGAAACTGTGACCTTGAATATCATTTTTCACCCAGCAGTGGTCAGGTAAAGTCCACTTAGGGTCCCTGTTTTATTCACCATTTACCATTTTTACTGCATTTTCTACTGCATTTCTTCCATCATGGAACTTGAAGGGGATAAAGCCATAGCTCAGTGGTAGAGCATTTGACTTGCATGCAGAAGGTGCCAGGTTCAATCCCCAACAACTCCAGATGCAGCAGGGAATGTCCTCTTATCTGAAAACCTGGAGAGCTGTAGACAAATACTGAACTAGGATGGACCAGTGTGTCTGACTTCATACAAGGTGGTGATGCCCTGTGATCCTTAGAGGCCCCTCTGAAGGCTCAAAGGGGGTTTAAGGCAGTCTCATTGACCTCACTTCAGCAAGGCAGCTGTCTCCTGCCTTCAGACCACATGCAGGAATAGTAGAAGCCTATCACTCATCAGGATTTCCTCTTCTGCACCATTCTTCTCTAGTCCAATCCCTTAGCAACGTAGGAATCTTTTTCCCAACATGAGGCTCGAACCCTTGACCATGAGAATAAGAGTCTAATGCTCTACCAATTGAGCTATCCACAGGCTCTGGGCTTCTGTAGGAGGAAGGTGGAGTATCTAAGAACAAGTATTGCTCTAATATTTTTATGCAAACTGCTTTGTGAGGTTTGCCTGAGAAGCAATATGCAAATATCTAAAATAAATAAAGAGATGGAGATTTTTCCTAGCGCAATTGCCACTTTAAAATCAGCCACAAAGGAAACGGCTCCTTACCTGAAGGGTAAGGATCACTTGCTATCTTCTTCAAGCACTCATCTTTATACCTCATCCATTGTTCAAATGTCTTCTCCAGAACTTTTGGGCTGCAGCCCTGCAAAAATAAAACACTCTGCTGAGACTTAGGGCAAAGGCACTGCTAAAGGCCACCTTTACTCCTAGGCGGATAGCATGAGAATGGCCCAGGACAGCATGGCACCTCCTCCATGGGGCCACCATAGTCCATCTGCACCTACTGATTGAACACAGTGAGGACTAGAAACTTGCAGTTTTGCATTAGACAGAAGTCTCAGAAAGCTTCACTGTGCACTCACTACCACACTGTGATCTCTACTGGCATGGGTGGACACACTGCATTGCAAGGGAGGGTCAGGAGTCCAAAATCCATTCACTGGACCTCTTGCACTGTTGTTTTTTGGTGGTCCTGCACGATGCACCATTTCCCTCTTATCTACGCCTTCTATCCAGGGGAAGGGAGGCATGTTCCCACCCTGCAACTGGGAACATCTCCCAAGAGAGATACACTACTGTGTTTTCTGGTAGGTACTCAGCAGGGTTGCCAGTACTTAGTCTGGAACTGCAAGACCTTTGCCCCTTCGGACCTCTAGGGAAAGAGGTAAAATCTCAGAGAAAGGGAACTGAAATATACTCAGAGTCGAGTGCGAATTTCATGCTCTTTATTCAGCTCATAGTAGCAATGAATGAATCTTTCCCCAAAACGTCTAGCTATATATATATTATTCACACAATGGGCCCCGCATGATTGGCTAATTCCGGGCTGCTCCTGCAGGCCAATCAGGTTGCTGATTCACTTCATCCAGGAGCCTGATTGGCTGCTCCTGCAGGCCAATCAGGTTGCTGATTCACTTCCACCTGCAGCTGGATTGGGTGGCTCCTGCGGACCAATCAGACTGTTGCATTCTGGATCCTATTGTTCTAGGATTCAGCTCAGTACATAACAGGAACAGAATTAAGGGGACAACCTAAGGGACTCTTGAGATCACCTGTTTGCTGTGCATCCATCCTAATTTGCTAACACAGAGGTTAAATGGCATTTGGTCTTTGTTGAGCCTTCTTTCTTATTTGTTTGTGTGGAGGTTACATGCCACTGAGCATTCATCCCGACTTACGTGCCTATTACACATTTTTCTGTCAGTCTTTTGTCCATCCCATAATTTTGAATGCATTTGCTCACCACGAAAAATCCATTCTTTTTCTTTAGGTGGATAAAGCATTTTTGAAGCACATGCCTTCCCCCCAAAAGAATCTGGGAAGCTGTAGTTTGTTAAGGATGCTAAAAGTTTTTATGAGACTCCTTAACAAACTTCAGCTCCCAATGTTCGTTGGGAGGGAGGGGGACACTATAACTATTACAGTAGTATGAAAGTGCTTCATATGTTTGGTTTTGGATTTGATACCCCGCTTTATCACTACCTGAAGGAGTCTCAAAGCAGCTAACATTCTCCTTTCCCTTCCTCCCCCACAACGAACACTCTGTGAGGTGCGTGGGGCTGAGAGACTTCAGAGAAGGGTGACTAGCCCAAGGTCACCCAGCCAAAGCTGTCAACGTTTCCCTTTTTTAAAGGGAAATTCCCTTATTCTGAATAGGATTCCTCGCAAGAAAAGGGGAAAGTTGACAACTATGCACCCAGCAGCTGCATGTAGAGGAGCGGAGACTCGAACCCAGTTCACCAGATTACGAGACTACTGCTCTTAACCACTACACCACACTGGCTCTCCATCATGTGTATGGTGCAAATGTGACCAGCTTGTTCTCTGTTCCTCAATATAGAGCAGGAGTAGAGACAGCGGGTGGAATTGGCACGAAATGAGATTTTGGCTAAGTATAAAAAGAAGCCTGCTAACAGCAAGAGCTGTTCAGCAGTGGAGCAGAGTTCCTTGGGAAGGCCGTGAGCTCTTCTTGGCTGGAGTATTGAGAAGCCGTCTGGCCATCTGTTCAGGCTGCTGTGTTTGCAGATTCCTGCACTGAGCAGGAGGTTGGATGAGATGACTGCCAATGTTCCTCCTGATGCTGAGGCTCAACAAACTGCCCACAGTCTTCATTCATATTTTTGCAATAATGAGGACTAGAAACTTGGCTTTTTTACCGCAACCTCCAAGGACCACGAGCAGAGCCAAGATCTACCTGTACCTACTAGGTGCCATCCTCTGCAACTATGAGACTTTAACACCCAGCCTCCATGCTTATCAGCCTAGATAGCTCAGTTGATTAGAGTGTGGTGCTGATAACACCAAGGTTGCAGGTTCGATCTCCGTATGGGATGTCTGCATATTCCTTAGGGTCCCTTCCAAATCTACAATTCTATGATTCTATGATGTTAGGAGACCTGCCAAACCTAGCCCACAGCACCTGGCTTTGAGCAGGAAGACACTGTCCGTGAGACAAAAGGTACCCTCCAACATCAAGGCCTGCATGAGTAAAGATGATGAGCTGGCTGGCTTGAAACTCTTACCTCCAGAAAGATCAGGCTTATCCAAGGAAGGCAAATCAATTTAGTCATGGACCAAGGAGAATATGCATCCCTCATAGTTAGCTTTGCTCCTTGGCATGGGGATCACAGCCAAAATATGGTCCCTTCAAAGCCCCTGAGAGAAAGAGAGAAGAACGTGGCAGGAAAACAGGTTTAGAGACACTTTTGGAGAACCTTTTTCTAGTACTTAGGATATTCCATATAGTCAGCAAAGATGGATGAGCTATCCTGTCTCAAAGAATGCTACAGAAACACTTGCCTCTTCCCATTACAGAGGTACCTCGGGTTACATACGCTTCAGGTTACAGACGCTTCAGGTTACAGACTCTGCTAACCCAGAAATAGTACCTCAGGTTAAGAACTTTGCTTCAGGATGAGAACAGAAATCGGGCTCCGGCGGCGCGGCGGCAGCAGGAGGCCCCATTAGCTAAAGTGGTGCTTCAGGTTAAGAGCAGTTTCAGGTTAAGAACGGACCTCCAGAACGAATTAAGTACATAACCAGAGGTACCACTGTACTATTTCCCTGCTGATTGAATCTCCTTTCATTTTATGTAACCAGAACATTATTGATATAACTAAACATGAAGGGGAAAATAGATCCAGACAGTAAAACAAGAAGTTTTGACGACAGCAAACAGCAGGCACCAAACCGAAGTACCTAATTAAATCATTACAATTAGTAGTAGTAGTAGTAGTAGTAGTAGTATTTTAGTATTATTATCACACTATACCTGGAGGTCTCACTTTTTTGTATTTGATTTTCAGCTCAAAGATCCTTGGATCTAACATCTGCTCAAGGATAGCTACAGATGGAAAGCCCCACTTCCTCTGCAGGGAGAGATGGGTCTGACTCATGCTCATGCAGCGGTGTGTGTGTGTGTGAGAGAGAGAGAGAGAGAGAGCTGAGATTCTGCCCAAGTGTGGAAAAAGAGCAGGCAGAATGAGCCAGCAGCAGACTGGTGGGTATGGAGTGGCAAGCTTCATCTTCCTTATTTTTCTGTCCCATTTGGGGGCTGGGAATCTCTGGGCTTCTGTATCTGGCCCATGGGCTTCTCCCCAGGCCCTGCTGTACACCCACTTTAAGTGGATTTGCCTGGCTGGAATGTGTTCTGAAACTATGATGACGCCTCTTGCTTGCCTGGATGGATGATAAAGGGGTGTGTGCAAACCTCTGGTTCTTTTGCATGGCTGGAATGCAACCAATGGTACAAAAGTAAGTCACGCCTGTTGCTCCACCTACTTTTTGCCTCCAGCCCCGCCCACCACTGGCATGTGGCCCTGGGGAAGTTTGCCTGGCAGGGAATGTGGACCTTCCACCAGAAAAGGTTCCCCACCCTGCATTGTATACACAATCCCACCCTCTCTCTCTCTCTCTCTCTCTAATGCTTTATTGGTTTCAAAACTGCAAAACAGAAATAATCAATAGATTTTAACGACAAAATAAAGATAAACATTCATTCATTCCCTGATTGCTGCTTGTTTTGTACCTCATTCTATACTTCAATTTAACATGACCTCCGATCTTCCCATTATGTTCCCGAGTTAGATTCCTTGAATACGCACTTGACTTTATTTTCTCCCTATTATTCAGCTTGTTTTTGGTTTTTCCAAAACTGTCCTATTCACACGCAGAAACTCAGTCGATACCTGCCAATGGATTGATATTTTGACAATGTTCTTTTACATAGACTCTATATATCTGGTAAATTTTTCATCTGTAACATCTCGTAGCCTTGCTGATATTCTCACAAATTGTGCATACTCTCTTAATTGTGCCAGTCTGATTTGGATGGGATAGTTTCTCCCTTCCAACCTTTTGCAATTAAAATTCTGGCAGCAACTGTAGCATACATAAAGATTCTCCTGAACTTTTTTGGAATTTCATTACCCATAATTCCTAGCAGGAAGGCTTCAGGTTTTTGGGGGGGAAAGAGCATTTAAAAATTTCTTAAATTCGTTGTAAATCATTTCCCAAAATGTATGACAAGCCTCCCTTATCTTGTTTTCTTCTCTGTTCAGTGGTCAGGGATCAAACAATCCACATACCATGCATGACTGCTGTATCCAGCACTTTAGGGCGCCAGGTAAAGATGCTTTTGTTCACCCAGGTGTGTAGCTTTTAGTTGGGTCCATATGCTATGATGCTACCCTAGCCTGTATTGGTGTCCATCTTCCGAGATATAGGGTAGCATCGGTCCTTTCTATGCTGTTGCAGGTTGAGCACTTTCAGCCAATAACACACTTTTCGATGTATTTTAAATTGCATATTGTGTTTACCTTTATCATCGTAAGTCACTTTGAGAGATTTTATGCCAGGCATAGGCAAACTCAGCCCTCCAGATGTTTTGGGACTACAGTTCCCATCATCCCTGACCACTGGTCCTGTTAGCTAGGGATCATGGGAGTTGTAGTCCCAAAACATCTGGAGGGCCGAGTTTGCCTATGCCTGATTTATGCAGTAATCCACAAACAGATGCAATAAATAATCATTTGCTCTTATGACCTGTCAACTAAGGCTGTGCACATGCTCTTGTTTGCTCAGTATCCTGTGCCAGGATCTCACCACCAGATCGGAAAGCAGCTCGCACACCAAGTTAGCTATAATCCATATCTATCCTGTCATTTCTTAGGGAGGGAAAACGCATCTTGATGAGTTTCCCCTGAAACCATCTTTAATCCGAATTGAAGGGAAGTAATGACCTCGCTGCATTTTAAGCCGTTCATGTGCACACAGCCCAAAGTCATCCAGGTGGTTTGCAAACACATTAAAAATAGGATTTGAATATGAAAATTAAACATGGTACAAAACAGCTACTTACAATGCAAACCCACACAGAGATGCCTAAAAGGTAACATCAAAACAAGCCTCCAGAAATTGGAAATTGCTGGATTAAAGGAAAGGAGTGAAAAAGCACTTGCAGCCCCAACACAGAAGCAAAGATCTTGTCTTGATGGGTATCTTATCTCTGGTTCCAGTGTCACTTGCGCAGCACAAACCGAAGTTATCGCCTGCTGGAATCTCATGAAGCATTATATAAAAACTAATCCCTCGGGAGAGGCATAATCGCGTAACAGCACCACATAGGCTGATTTGCATCCGCAGCTCAACAGATACTGACCTGCTAGGAGAATGTCAGTAGTTCACACGCAGCAGCGAGAGCAGCCTGAGCTGGAGGATGCTCTGAGTGGCATTTCAAGCATGTGCTCAGATGATCCCAGTCAGGACCGGCCTCCATCTGTTTACTCATATGATAGAAATAGCAGAAACTGCACTGGCCACAGCTGCAGGACATGCTGGCGTGTACCAAGCAGGCTACACAGGTACAAAAGACGTCTGCCATCTACCTTCTGCCAAGTCAGACTCTTGCTCCATCTAGATTAGTATCAGATGGATACTCCTGGGTTTAAGACTGGGGTCTCTTTCGGCTCCAATAGGGATTGAACCTGGGACCTTCTGGAGGCAGAGCAGATGCTCTAAGCCCAGTGCCCTGCATTTTCTCCCAGTCAATTTCCCTCTTACTGGAACCACACACATCCTGCTGCTACAACTGCTCCTTTCAGAAAAAAATAAAGAAATCTCAAGTTCTAAACAGTGAATGAAGCATGTGAATGGAAGCCAGTTCTCCAGAAACAAACAGTGGTCCCCAATTCATTCATGGCTGGTTCTGCCTCCAGATCATAAGGAAAATAACGGGGAGAAAATACTGCAGAGCAGGAGATGGGAACCTGCAGTACTGCAGTATTACTAGACTATGGGCACATCTGCATGACACATTTAAAGCACGTGGCTTATTCTTAAATAATAAAAATAACAATGAGAACTTTTGATTGTTAAGGGTACTGGGAATTGTAGCTATGTGAGGGGTTAACTACAGTTCCTAGCAGTCGAGGCCAGGCCGTTTGAGGGGCTGGGGGGCTGTCAGTTTAATATCCTTCTTCCCTCCTGTTCAGTTTCTTATTTACTGTGTTTTTCGCTCTATAAGACGCACCAGACCACAAGACGCACCTAGTTTTTGGAGGAGGAAAACAAGAAAAAAAATATTCTGAATCCCAGAAGCTAGAACAGCAAGAGGGATTGATGCGCAGTGAAAGCAGCAATCCCTCTTGCTGTTCTGGCTTCTGGGATAGCTGCGCAGCCTGCATTAGCTCCATAAGATGCACACACATTTCCCCTTACTTTTTAGGAGGGGAAAAGTGAGTCTTATAGAGCAAAAAATACAGCATTTTTTAAAAAAGCATTTTCATCCTTCTCTTTGGTTAAGGAAAGGCTCCCAGAGCCACAGCTTCAGTTACCATTAATAAGAAGGTTCCTGTAGGATAACCAGTCTCATATAACCAACATGCTTAAGTCTAATTAATGCCCGAAGGGGTTAATACCATAGAGTAAGCTGTCCTGCCAGGCTTAGCTATGTCAGTTCTCCTACTTGGGAGGAAATAGGTAATCAAGCCTATTGTCCCCACACACCCTGTAGTCTACCTGGGAAGCTCAGCATGAGAACAGGAGCTTTTCTCAAGAAGCTGAGAGATACCGATGGATTGTGGCTAACATCGTACATCCTTGGCTCCCAACTGGGAGCATGTAGGGGCCAGCATAACCGCTAATGCGTGCACAAGCCTTGAAGTCAAAGCATCCCCAAAGATGCCATTGTCAAGATGCTGGAGTTTGAACCTTTGGCTCTTCATGCACCTGGCATCTGCCCTGCCAGCAAAACCGTCCCCGGACTTGCAGCCACGGGTGACCTAAGAACAAACTGAAAGAGCATCAGCACAAAGCGGCACTTGTTCCAGGTTCCTGGAACTCCATTGCAGTGGCATTCCGCGAAGAAATGGCCAGGGGCTGATCTGCATGTCGGAAACGTTTAATGAGGCTGCAAGCGTAATAGAAATGTACCTCTGTTAGAGTTAAACAAAGCATCAACAAGGAAAGGGGCAGTGGAACCAGTTTCTTCTCTCTTCCTTAAGAAGTGGAGGTTCTTCCCCACAACTATGGGTAGAGAGAAAGGAGTGTGTGGTTGCCATGCACCAGAGGCATAGTATTTCGGGAGGGGCGTGGGCAGTGCTCCCCATCCACTCCTTTCTGACCACTCTTTCTCAGGATCTGACAACTCAACAGTTCTTAGGAACAGGGCATCTGCTGATGTAGACCTGAGCTAGTGGAACCTGTGGTCCTACAGATGTTGGAGTACAACTCCCATCATCCCTGATCCCTGCAACCTCTGGAAGGTACCAGCTTCCCCATCCCTGACACAAAATAGTCAGGGATAGCCATATGTGTTAAGTGTGCCTGCCAAACACAGTATGGTGTAGTGGTTAGAGGGTTGGGCTAGGATCCAGGAGACCAGGGTTCCAATCTCCACTCAGCCATGAACCTCACGGGATGATCTTGGGCCAGCCGCTATCTTTCATCCTAAACTACCCCGCAGGGTTGTTGTGAAGATAAAATAGGAAGAGAAGGATGTATGCCATCTTGAGCTCCTTGAAGGAAAGATGAGATATAGGAATAATAATAATAATAATAATAACTCCCACAGGACTTGGGGCTTGGCCAACAACATCTGGAGAGTTCCTCATCCCTGGTCTACAGGACCACAGCCTACATCCTCTACCATTGCTTTCAGCAGGATTTGCAGTGCACACCTAGGCACGTTTACACCGAATTAATTTACCCAGGACTTACACCCTGGTTAATATGCTTAGGACTGCCACCCAAGTCAGGGAATGTGCTCAATAGCAATTAAATTAATGCTACTGCGATCGATCTTACTAAGTATGCAACATCTGTGTGCCATTGGGTAGCACAACCACAACGAAGCTGCACATACAGACTCTCAAAACTAACATAATTCTGCCTGGAATGGGTGGTGTGATAAATTCCAAAATCTTTGTCAAATGCCAGGCGTGAGGAAGTAGCTGCCTTTACTGTCTCGTGGCACCTTGAAGGCTGACTGGTCGAGCATCTGCTCTGCATGCAGGAGGTCCTGGGTTGGAATCCCCGGCATCTCCCGGTTAGGGCTGGGGAGTCCTGAAACTCTGGAGAGCTGCTGCTGCCAATCAGTGTAAGCACCACTGAGCTAAATGGACCGGCTCAGTCTAAGGCAGCTTCCTAGATTGCTCAAACCAACGTCGAGCTTTTCCTGTCTGCTTCATCCGCAGCAAACTCTGATCGACGATGGTCGAGGTGCCACTCGCAACTTACGGAGGTGGCTGCAGTACTCTGCTCACGTGGATGCAAGCCCTATTGAGCAGCATAGGGCTTGCTTCTGAGTAAACACGTAGGCTTGCGCGATAGGAGCACCCTCCCCACCCCCGAAATTGATAAATAATCAGTACAAGTGGGGAGTCGGGTGACATTGACCCCTGGTGCAAGGAGCTGTACGTTCAACACACACAGCCTCTGGTCCCCTTTCATAGCCCTTCCTTCCAGCCACGATCGTGTAAAGACGACCACGTTTCGAGGCTGGGGAGCCCTCCCCTTGCTCAACATTAACTCCTGAGCACCCGAGAGGTGGTCTTCCTCCTATCTTTTAAGATCTGCAGGCGGCACGGCGGGGGGCGGGGGCGGTGGACGACACACAAATAAGGGGAACCTGCATGCCTTCTCCCCAACCCCCACGACAAGTCTCTTACCCCGCCCCCACATCTCATCCTTTTCTCTTAGAAATCTCATCAATGGAACAAAACTCTCCTCTTTAAACAAAACGCGCCGTGCCCTCTCTGTGCTTTATAACGCCGAGCCTACCTCTCAGGGTTGTTGTGGGCAAGAAACGGGGACGGGGGGGGGGGGGTGTCAAACCTTGCGCGCGCCCTTGAGCTCCCGGGGCGCAAGCGGGGAGAGAGAACTCATCCATCGAGGAATACAGAGAAATCCTTCGCAATCCCCTTCTCCGCCGCCTCTTTCTCTCTCCCGGCTTGCGAAGCAGGCACACCCCTCCGTCGGATGCGCGCCTCACCTGGCCGGGCGACTCGGAGCCCCTTTCTCCTTGCTCGGAGCCTCTTTCTCCGCCGCCGCTGGATCCAGACAGGCGGGCGCTCCTTCCAGGTTCCCGCAGCCCGATGGAGAGGCTGGACTTAGATTTGGCTTCCTCGCCCCGACGGAGGGGTAGCTGCTCTGCTGCTGCTCTGGACGCCGCCTGCTCCTCTCCGGCGCGCTTCTGCGTCCCGTCCCCTCGACGGAGGAGCCTCGCCTCGCCTCTCCCAGCCAGACTCCTCCCTCTCCGCCGCTCGTGGCTCCCCGGACGGAGTGGAGAGAAAAGTGTCAATGGAATGGAGAGGGAGGAGTATTTCTGTAAACCCCCCAGCTCCCACCCACGCCCTCTTTCGTGCTGCCAGAGTGGTGGAGACGAGGCGCCAAGGAGGGCTATCCCACTGCACCAGACCAGTGGAGATCGGTCTATTGTGGTGAATGGAGCACTGCCCCCACCAACCACAGGCTGCCCTCAGCCAGCCCCTCCCTGCCTGCCCATGGGCATAGCTGGGGGGGGGGTGAAGCTGCTCCCCAATCAATAAAATTCAGTAAAAATCCATAGGAAACTGAGGTTCTGTTCCCCCTAACAAAAGGCCTGCCCCCCCCAAAAAAAATTCTAGCTACCCCCATGTGCCTGCCCCTTGCTTGCATCCAGCCAAGAAGGTAGCAGTGGCTGTGCATGCTCTGAGCAGCTGGGCAAGGCCACCTCGG
Organism: Podarcis tiliguerta; assembly: GCF_965153285.1. NCBI lineage: Eukaryota > Metazoa > Chordata > Lepidosauria > Squamata > Lacertidae > Podarcis > Podarcis tiliguerta. Next base: position 35,840,252 of record NC_139547.1, read on the forward strand.
TGGAAAAAGCTGGTTGATGGCATGGGCCATTTGGCTGGCAACGCTATTCGCTATTCAACGTGTGAGCGGAGCAGGGGCTTGGCAGGAAGAAAGATGGAGAGAGCAGGGGAGACTTGCAGGAGGAGGGGAAGGGAAGGAAGAGAGGAAGGAGGCAGAATGGAAAGCAGGGAGTGGAGAGAGGCAGGCAGGCAGGCAGATGGACTGACCAAAGAGGAGGAAGAAGAAGATGAAGAGGAGGGGAGGAGAAGCAGGGCAGACCCCCATTGCTGCAGAGTAAGTCGCTGGCAGAGCATGAAAGGTGAAGAAAAGCCAGGTTTTGTGTTTTCTGGTCCACGGCCTTTCCCGGCTTTGGAGGTGCCGCAACATCTCCCTGCCAAGGGAGTAAGGATGCCTAGTTATGTCTCTCTGTACACATGAGCAACTTAAAGTGGGGTTGAGCTCCCCTTGTTGCTTTCTAAGCAGTTGTGCCCAGGGACAGCTGGTGCCCAGGGAGGTTGGTTATTATTATTATTTATGGAATTTATATAGAAGAAGAAGAAGAGTATGGATTTGATATCCCGCCTTTCACTCCCTTTAAGGAGTCTCAAAGCGGCTAACATTCTCCTTTCCCTTCCTCCCCCACAACAAACACTCTGTGGGGTGAGTGGGGCTGAGAGACTTCAAAGAAGTGTGACTGGCCCAAGGTCACCCAGCAGCTGCATGTGGAGGAGCAGAGACGCGAACCCGGTTCCCCAGATTAGGAGTCTACCGCTCTTAACCACTACACCACACAGTTCTCAGGACGGCTCACAGGATAAAATCAGAATATAAAACCACAAAGTACATAATCAAAATAAAAACAACAACAACAATGCAATAACCCCTTTCTGGTTGGAGAGAAAGCAAGGAGACCACCTGCAGGTGGAGTGAGAGCCAAGAGCGAGCAGAGTCAACTAATTCCAGTTACATCCCCATCTTCTTCCCTGCTGACTTCTGCAAGGGCAACAGGCTAAGGTGGAGGAAGCGGACAACCAGGACCACCCTCTTGAAGGTCTGTAGTAAGAAAGCTATTGGGCTTGGAGGAATCAAGGCTGAGGTTGATGGTGCAGCATGCCATTTACCCTATCAGACCAGCATACTTTTATGGGAAGCTTGGGTGCCCTTGGTTATGTGGGTTAGTATTACGTCAGAAATGTTGCTGCCTCTTTTTCCTAGAGCTGGGCTAGAAGGAGAGTTCCTGGGTAACTGGGGCTCAGAACAGATGCATCTCGTACCTACGGGACCACCTCTCCTGGTATGTCCCACAGAGGACCTTACGGTCTTCAAACAAAAACATCTTGGAAGTCCCGGGCCACAGAGAGGTTAGGCTGGCCTCAACCAGAGCCAGGCTTTTTCAGCTGTGGCCCCAATCTGGTAGAACACTCTGTCACAAGAGACTAGGGCCCTACGGGACTTGACATCTTTCCGCAGGGCCTGCAAGACAGAGCTGTTCTACCAGGCCTTTGGCCAAGGCACAGTCTGACCCCCTCCTTTGGTAATCCTCACAGAACTCTAGCCCAGTGGTTGCCATTAATTTGATTTTGAATTGATTTTGAATGAATTTATTTTAGAATGCCTTGTTACTTGTATTGTTGTTAGCCGTTCTGAGCCCAGCTTTGGCTGGGAAGGGGGGGATATAAATTATTATTATTATTATCTTGATGCAGCACGCCTTTGCCCGCTGAACATTCTCACAAGGCAGAACAGTCTCTGTCAAATCTTGCCTTGTGGGTATTCCAACCCATTGGGACAGCTCTGTTGCTTCCATGCAGTTCCGAACCTCTTGCCTTGATCTTGGACTACCTGTTGTATCACTTTTCTGCCCAAGTAAATATTTCTTCCTTACTCTCAAGTAGGAGCCTCCGTCATCATGGGCTAGATAGGAGCCAGGACTGTGCAACCTGTTCTGATGTGGATTTCAGGGTCCCCAGCAGCTTCTGTGCCTCCTATGCCTCTTATGTATGACCACCCCCAAAGGGAAAAAAAGACACAGATTTGCATAAAAAATTGTCCATACTGCTTTATACACAGAGGTGCAAATGTATTACTTATACAGAAATAGAATCCAATTCACCAGATTATCGAAAACGTGGCAAAAGCTGATTGCCTGCTTCCAACCTGCGTAGGGAAGTGTGCTGTAAACAACCACCTCTCCTGCTGAGTGAAGATTCTTCATTCCCACATATCAACGATAGCTAATTTCTCATCTCAAAGGTTCCATTTGCCCTCCTGTAGTTTTTCTCAAAGGTTCCCCCTGGATGTGGGAAATGATAACTTTGTAGGCAGCTGGTGAAAGGAGAAAGGGGAAGATGGCACAGCTTGGGGAGTACTCTGCTGTTGAGTGGGAAGGATGGTTTTTATTGTTCAGAGACCTATCAGTGCCCTTGGTCAATACTTATTGACTGCACAGAAATGAGTGCGGGGGAAGCGTTGTACCTCCAGTGGCTTAGGAAGCCTAAGAACATAAGAAGAGCATGTTTGATCAGGCCAATGGCTCATCTGGTCCAGCATCCTGTTATCAAAGTGGCTAGACAGATGCCTGTGGGAAAACCCTCAAGCAGAATCCAAGCACAAGAACACTCTGCCCATCTGCAGTTTCCAGCAACTGGTACTCAGAAGTGGTGGAATTTGGACCTTACAAAGAAACTGATTCAGATAGCTTTGTGCACCTCGGAGAAATCAAACTATAGTAGTACCTTGGTTCTCAAACTTAATCCATTCTGGAAGTCCGTTCCAAAACCAAAGCGTTCCAAAACCAAGGCACGCTTTCCCATAGAAAGTTATGCAAAATGGATCAATCCATTCCAGACTTTTAAAAACAAACCCTAAAACAGCAATTTAACATGAATTTTACTATCTAATGAGACCATTTGTCCAAAAAAATGAAAGCAATCAACAATGTACTGCAGTCACACAATCAATCAATCTAATCAGTAGCTGAACAGGGTTCCAGACAGTCACAAAAAGAAAACAGAAAAGAGCCACAAAAATGCAAAATAAATAGCAAAAACAGACAGACCTCAGCATAACCCTCAAAATGGAAGTGTGACACTCAAATCGGAAGCGTGGCACTCAAAACGGAGCATGTTCGGCTTCCAAAAAAAGTTCACAAACCAGAACACTTACTTCCGGGTTTGCAGTGTTTGGGTTCCAAGTTGTTTGAGTACCAAGGCGTTTAAGAACCAAGGTAGCTCTGTACTAACTGGTTTTATGCTACTTGGTCTAGTTTTATTACTTATGTGGCCACAAAGGAATATGGGTTTCATTCTCCCAGAACACATGGTCATTTATTGAAAGGGTCTTTGGAATTGAGGTCACAAAGCTTGCGAGCTCAGCTTTACTGTTTGGACATTTTTTTGTCTTTGGTGTTCTGCTTTGTTTTATGAAGAAGGAAACAAACAGTTACATATATTTAAAAAGCTCCGGGAGGTTCTTAAAAAACCCATTTGCTTGACCCCAAAATGACATTTAAAGTTGGCACCAGGCAGGAGTGAAGGAGAAATCCAATTCAGCTGAAGTATTTCATTATGATGATTTTCATCACAATTGATTTTCTTAATCACCTTCTCAGGGTGATTAAACCATCGCAGAGGGATGCGGATGGCACTGTAGGTTAAACCACAGAGCCTAGGACGTGCCAATCAGAAGGTCGGCAGTTCAAATCCCTGCGACGGGGCAGTTCGAATCCCAGCGAAAGGGTGATGTCCCGTTGCTCGGTCCCTGCTCCTGCCAACCTAGCAGTTCGAAAGCACGTCAAAGTGCAAGTAGATAAATAGGTACCGCTCCGGCGGGAAGGTAAACGGCGTTTCCGTGCGCTGCTCTGGTTCGCCGGAAGTGGCTTAGTCCTGCTGGCCACATGACCTGGAAGCTGTACGCAGGCTCCCTCGGCCAATAAAGCGAGATGAGTGCCGCAACCCCAGAGTCAGCCACGACTGGACCTAATGGTCAGGGGTCCCTTTACATTTAAACTGTCTCAAGGCAATGTACACATGATATTCAAAACAGTTAAATGCTCAAAAACATCAAATACATTTAAATTCAAGCTTATCTAAGATACACTTTCCAAAACACTGTGATGGGTGCTGCAGGACTACAACTCCCATCATCCCTGCCCATTGGCTGTGCTGGCTCAGGCTGATGGGAATTGGAGTCCAGCAATGTCTGAAAGGCCAAAGGTTCATTAATAGTGATCCCTCCTTCAAACTACCTTCAACTCTATGGATGATGATGAAGAAGAAGACGACCAGGAAGAAAGTCTTTACCTAAACTTATTGTGTGTATCCAACCTACATAATTTCGACAGAAATGTTAAGTGTTGTGACAATGACTGCCTTGACAACTTCAGTGGACCCCAGTGAAATATTGTTGGGTACTTGTGGGAAATTGGTGGAGAAACTCAAGGGTTTTTAACATTTGACTTGTTAAAACTCTGCTAGGATGTTAATGGCTCAGAACTTGAGAGGTGGGGGGAGATAGTGTAATTTTAACCACTCAAGAGTATCTGAGATGTACTGTAATTATTAAAAATGAAATATTGCATAAAATTTAGAAAGGAGCAGCTCGGATGTATTAATTTCCTCAAGGAATAAGGGAGGTATTTCAAAGGTTTTGAAAATGATACGGTGATTAAAGATAATAATTGGTGTGGGAAATTGCTGATAATATCAGTTTTAAAAATTTAGGCTAAGAAGCAAAGGCAGCCATGTTAGCCCACAATAAAAACTCAAAACTTCCATTTGGGCAAAGTTTGACCAACTAAGATGTTGCATAAGATGTTGCATAATTTGGAGTTGCACAGCACTCTTTGTCCCCTAGATCAGGGCTAGGGAACCTGTGGCCCTCCAGCTGCTATTTGACGCCAGCTCCCAAATTAAGAAGAGGGAATATCTGACTATGGATGAATACAGATGACCTTCCCTGGGAGAAAATAGAAACGGCCACATGACTATCCTGCATTGTTGGGCAGCATGGCAAAGCCCAAGTGGGGTGCAATAAAACGAAAAAAAGATTTGTGGAATCAGGGAGCAGAAGGAAGAGCTCCGGGCCGCGCGGCCACTTAAATGCAGCAAACCACACACCCCAGCAAGCCGGATTGGCTGGCTGTGGTCGTGATGCAGGCCAGGACTCCCCTATGATGTGGGGGTCTTGACACACTCCCGCCAAGAGCGGGAAAGTGTGAGGTCTGCCCGCAACTCTGTCCCTCTGTGAGGAGGAGCGGCTTTATCCAACGCCAAAAACCTGGAAGTAAATGTTCCGGTTTTCAAACATTTTTTGGAAGCCATTGTTTCCAGGGCACCTGCACCAACCAGAAGCTGCGCCTTGGTTTTCGAACATTTCAGAAGTCAAACAGACTTACGGAACAGATTATGTTTGATGCTTTTGTTTTTGCTATTTATTTTGCATTTTTGTTTTTGAGGCTTTTTCAGTTAGTTTGTTTTTGGCTAGCCAGGTTTTTTGCCCTGGGTGAAGCCTCCAGAGGAGTGCCACTGAGGCTACCATCCTCTCTCTCTCTCTCTCTCTCTCTCTCTCTCTCTCTCTCTCTGTGTGTGTGTGTGTGTGTGTGTGGTGTAAGCAAATGTGCATGGGAGGTTGCCAAACTGGGTCTTGGACCCTGGTGAAATAAAGCAAATACAGTGGTACCTCGGGTTACATATGCTTCAGGTTACATACGCTTCAGGTTACAGACTCTGCTAACCCAGAAATAGTGCTTCAGGTTAAGAACTTTGCTTCAGGATGAGAACAGAAATCGGGCTCCAGCGGCACAGCAGCAGTGGGAGGCCCCATTAGCTAAAGTGGTGCTTCAGGTTAAGAACAGTTTCAGGTTAAGAACGGACCTCCGGAAGGAATTAAGTTCTTAACCCGAGGTACCACTGTAGTTTCATCCCTGGTCCCCACCTTCATGCAAAGAAATATGACTCCTGAGATCCAGTAAAGTCCTGTTTGCCAGAGTAAGGACTCGCCCATGCTCTCACTTGTCCTGCATTCCCCCCCCCCCACACACACACTGGAAACCCCACTGTCTACAACTGATGCAAAACGAACATCAACTGGTTTTTCTGTGGAGTGGTGGTAAACAGCAAGTTTTCCTGGGGGGAGTGATGGGGCAAATGAAAGACCACTCAGACCTGTGCCTAGAATAATAATAATAATAATAATAAATTTTATTTATATCCCGCCCTCCCCAGCCGAAGCCGGGCTCAGGGTGGCTAACAACAATTAAATAATCAAACAATCAAATAATCAAACATTCTAAAAACATGAAACATGAAAACATGAAACAAGCATGAAACCTCTTGGCCCCATACTTTCTAAGGTCAGGACTACCTGAAGTATATACAGTGGCGTAGCGTGGGTTGTCAGCACCCGGGGCAAGGCAAGTAATTTGCGCCCCCTAACCCGGGGCAAGGCAAGTAATTTGCGCCCCCCCCCCCGCTGCACTGTCCCTCCCCCAGATAGTCCCTCGCTCTCTCTCCGCACCGCACCGCACCGCACGCCTGGCACCCCCCCTCCACAATGGGCGGCGACCCGGCGGCTCGGATCAGATTCGCACAGCCAGCACTGCAGTGAGAGAGAGTGAGTGAGCCATGTTGGGGCAGAGAGCTGCGAGTGCGAGCACGCCCCCCCCCCCAGATGTTGCGCCTGGTGCAGCCGGCCCCCCCTGCACCCCCCACGCTATGCCACTGAGTATATACAACCCCTGCAAGAGTTTACCTTAGCATATCGTTGCCCGTCTACCTCACCTACCTTTCGTTCTGTGTTGTTGTTGTTGTTTGGTGTAAGGACATACCACCACAACAACATTAATTATAATATGATGATGATGATGACATTGCCTTGGAACCAGGCTTGAGAACACAAAACTCAAAGTAATTGAACATTTATGCTCCTTCATTACAGCACAGTCTAAAACAGTGGGCTAAGCCGAAGGTAGATTCAAATGAGCAGGAGCTGTCTTTATTTTCATTCTACTAGCTGTAAGGTCTCTGGCGTTGGGTGAAACCTGTTTGCATGCCACCACAGAGTCGGAGTATACTATGCAACACAGTACTCTGCTTCTGAAAAATGGAAAGAGTAATGCTGGTGGTCAACAAAAGAGGTTTAAAGGCTCTCTCAAGGCAAATCTTTTTTTAAAAAGTAGTATAAACACCGACAGCTGGGAAACACTGGCCTGCGAGCGTTCCAATTGGAGAACAGCCTTTATCAAAGGTGTCATGGGCTTTGAAGACACTTGGACTCAGGACGCAAGGGAGAAACGTGCTAAGAGGAAGGCAAGTTTGGCAAACCCTCCCCGTGATCAACTCCTGCCCAGAAACCTATGTCCCCACTGTGGAAGGATGTGTGGATCCAGAATTGGCCTTCACAGTCACTTACGGACTCACTGTTAACACCGCGTTTATGGAAGATAATCTTACTGGCCTACGAGTGATCACAAAAGAAGAAGACTCTAGTTCTAGTAGGAGGTACAATCTGATTTCTTTTGTCAATGCATGCACACTCCTGTTCCTTCTTGCCACCGTAGCCATGGCATTTGGCTCCACTTAACATTCTGCAGCAGAGGTCATATTCAGTCTGTTACCTGTCCTGCCGCTACCCTGCATGCCCTTTGATAAATTAATGTTCTTGGCTTATTGGGCAATTATTGAATTGAAACATTTAATCAGCAAAACTTATATTGCATGTCTTTCGTGTCTGAACATTGCTGGATTGATGAGCTTGGACAGTATCCCCAGCCAGCCATGGACCATGTCCTGTCTCCCCCTTTTTCAGGGATGCTTCTCCCCATCTTGGCCCTATAAAACAGGTTAATGGTACAATGAAGCATTTAACAGTTACATTTGTCTGGAAGTACTGTATTTTTCGCCCTATAGGACACACTTTTTCCCCTCCAAAAATGAAGGGGAAATCTGTGTGTGTCCTATGGGGTGAATACAGGCTTTCGCTGAAGCTTGGAGAGCGAGAGGGGTCAGTGCGCACCGACCCCTCTTGCTCTACAGGCTTCAGGAAGCTATCAGCAAGCCTGGGGAGCCTGCGGGAGTTCCTGCGGGGCTCCCTAGGCCGCGGATAGCAGCCTGCCGCCTGGCGCGCGGGGCGCCCTGAAGCAGAGCACCCCTTGCGCCGGGCAGATATCCGCAGCCTGGGGAGCGCGCTTCTCCCCAGCGCCAGCCCCACAAGCTCGGGGGACAGCGGGGAGGCGGAGCGCCGCCATACCGCTGTTCCCCGACCTGGTTTGGCTTCCCCGACCTGGTTTTGGGAGGGAAATAAAGGGGGGAAATTCCTTTATTCCCCCCCCCAAAAAAACTAGGTGCGTCCTATGGGACAGAGCGTCCTATGGGACGAAAAATACGGTAATTTAAATGAACTGCTTGTTCTTCCACTTTGGCCATATCTCCCTTCCTCCACTGAAGGATTTATGGTCCATTACTGCCCATATGTAAAAGTTGCCAAGCTGTTTTGTTTAATCCTCTCTTTTTTAAAAAATAAAAATGTCATTTTCTCCAAGGAGTTTGGAGTGGTTAGGCGATCTGGGTCAACGGCAACATTCTGAGGTGAGTCAGGACTGAAAGTCAGTGCACAAAGTAAGCTGGAACGAGGGATAGGGGCTAGATTGGATTCAGTTCACATTTACAGGTGAATCTGTCAAATCCACACTTTCAAAAAAATAATAATATGAAAACCAAAACACAGCTACCCTTCGAAATTCACACTTCTCTGAATCTTGAGATGCAGGTTTCCAACCAATGGTTTCCAAAATGCATGTATTATCAGGGAAAATGTGCCTAAAAATTACCATACTAGTGGAAAAAAAATTGGAAAATATAATTGTTATTGTTATAATTTGGCTATTATTGGGGGGGGGGTATATTGGAAACTAATAAAAATAAATTACAAAAACGAAGAAAATAACAGGAAAAATGCATTATATTAGGAGAAATTGTTTGCAAAAATGTGTGCTCTGGTCAAAACTGCATACAAAAATGTATTTATTAGGAGAAATTTGGACTAAAACGCTGAAGAATTTTCATAAGGATTTAAAAATTTTGTTTTCTATGTTCTATAGTATGATATAGTTATTAGTAACCTTCCTGTTATGGTTCAGCAAAAGGTTCAGTGGCTCACACAAACCCAAAGACCTCAGCAACTTTTCAGAGGGTGCACACCAAGCTAGCCATGCTAATCTTCACAGCAGTTCCACATGGTGTTTTTAAGCTGAGAGAGAATGAATTGAGAGAATGCTGTAACTTTTTATACCACAAATGTCCAGGGAGGAGGGGGGTAGCATTTGTGGCAGAGAACAACTAATGAAGCAGAATAAATACACCACTGATACAGAATTATTATGTCAAGGACGTGCTGCAGAATATGCCCCTTTGGTCCAACCTCTGCATAAGCTTTGTGCAAGCAAATCAGGATGATTGCTTAATAATTAGGTCTGGTGGAGCCCTTTGTTTTACCTGGAGGGGGGCAGGAGCAATAGAGTCCCCCCTGAAGCACAAACCTCCCCTTTAATCCTGCTTAAACCAGCTGAACTCCTGTTAAGAATGCAGAACATAGGCTAGAAAGTCAGGCACAGAGGTCGTAGATCATCAGCAGTGCACCTGCTTTGCAGCCTTAAGTTTCCAGCTTCATTCCTTGCCATCTCCATTTTAAAGCATCTCAGGGGCAGCAGCAGTGTCAGAGTGGCAATTTCAGAAGTGCAGGGTCCCTTCATGATAGCCGCAGGCACACCCACTCAAAGCCACACCCATCTTCTAAGATTGTACAATTATAATAATTAGAGATGCATCACAATGATCAGTGCAGATCTCTGTGTGTTTCAGCTACATCTGCTCAACTGCCCGTTGGTGGTCCTCAGCTTGGATGCTCCAGGTTCTCTGCAGGACTTTGGACATGTGGATTGATCCTGGACTGGGGACTTGACATGTTGACTTGCCACCAGGATATCAACTGCTGCCTTCAGCCAAGCCTATATGTTTCCTCTACTGAAGAATGAGATTCTGAACAATCTTTGGATCTAGAACTGTGAGGGGAGAGACTTCATCCGGCAAGGCCTTCTTCCACCTGCTTTGCCCCACCCTCCACTCTCTGCTTCTCAATTTGTGTAGTATTATTTTATGCACTGTGACTTGCCGTTGTTTTATTGATTATAGTTTAGAAATGATTTATTATAATTGTTAAGAGTGGATTTCTGTTTAATTTTTATGCTGATATTTAATATTATTCTATGCTATTCTAATGGATTGTTGAATATTACTTTATTTGATACAAGTTGCTTATTTTAAATTTATGTTTTATTATCACATTTTTGTATTGGATTAGATTGTTATAAGGTGCACATTCTTTGTTTCTTCAGCTTGGAAGCCACCTTGGGTATTGTGAAACAGAGAGACGGTATACAAATTAAAAGTGAAATGAAATAAAATGAAAAATCTACGATTTTCTGTGCATGTACGCGGGCAAATGGTTTTGAGTGTTCCAACATCTTCTTTCAGAGAGACTTAAGGTTTTACTTTTCTTGAAGGCTGATTGTCTGGAACAGAACTTGCACACCATTCTCTCGAAACTGAAGCCCCTTGTGTTTTCAGTGTTCCTAAATGCTGAGCTTTGGCGCACGCAGAGCAGCAACTCCTCCGTGTTCTTCCTGAGCACCCTCTCCAGAGTCACCCTGGGAGTCACTTCTCAGTGGCTGACTCACCTCCTTTCGCTCTGGTTGGCTCCAGTCAGCACGAAGGGCGAGAAGACTTCTCAGTTATCTGAAAATGAAAAAAAAAAAAAAAGCTCCACTTTCCTGCTTCTTGTCGGGCTCTAAGACATTGCAGACGGAGACCCTGCTGTGACGCTGCTGCAGAAATAGTGAAACATCTTCAAACCACTCCAAACCCCTGCAACTCCAAACTACTACGCGTTTGGTAGCAGGGCTAAGAAAGACCTCCCACCCCTAAACCCTGGAGAGCTATTAACATTCAGAGTAGGCAAGGCTGGCTGGCTGAGCTATAGAGAGCAACTTCATGTGCCTTATCTGCACAGTGTTGTGGGCAAAATTGATTCTAGCTCCCCCAAATTGCCACTTATTCAAACCCTCTGATGTACGTGCAGCGTCTAAGCCAGTTAGGGCTTTTTTGGTCTAAGTCAGTGCATTGCCTTGTGTCGAGAGAGGACAGAGGGAAAGGCCAGATGTTGAGGAATTGGTCGTAACAGGGAGTAGCCTTTTCAAAGGCTTGAAGCAACAGCGTCTCACATGGCGTGTGAGCTCATCGCTCTGTCTAGATGTACACTTGGGGTGGCACATAAAAAAACCTGCAGCTGACCAGAGCTGACAGTGCCCTGTAGTTTGTTAAGGGTGCTGAGAGTTGTTAAAGGTAAAGGTAAAGGGACCCCTGACTGTTAGGTCCAGTTGCGGATGACTCTGGGCTTGCGGTGCTCATCTCACTTTACTGGCCAAGGGAGCCGTCGTACAGCTTCCGGGTCATGAGGCCAGCATGACTAAGCCGCTTGACTAAGAGCAGTGCACGGAAACACCGTTTACCTTCCCGCTGGAGCAGTACCTGTTTATCTACTTGCACTTTGATGTGCTTTCAAACTGCTAGGTTGGCAGGAGCAGGGACCGAGCAACGGGAGCTCACCCCATAGCGGGGATTCGAACCGCCAACCTTCTGATCGGCAAGCCCAAGAGGCTCTGTGGCTTAGACCACAGCGCCTCCCGCGTCCCATTGAGAGTTGTTAGGTGACTCCTATTCTCCTCACAGAGCTGCAATTCCCAGAGTGGTTTAACAGTCAATCCTATTTCTCAGGGAACTCTTGAGAATTGTAGGTCTGTGAAGTGAATAGATGGTCTCACAGCACTACAGGTCCCTGCATGCTTTGGGGCAAGTCCCAAAAGGAGGAGGAGGAGAGTTTGGATTTGATATCCCGCCTTTCACTCCCCTTAAGGCAGCCTTTCTCAACCTGTGGGTCCCCAGATGCTGTTGAACTACAACTCCCATCACCCCTAGCTAGCAAGGCCAGAGCTCAGGGATGATGGGAGTTGTAGTCCAACAACATCTGGGGACCCACAGGTTGAGAACCACTGCCTTAAGGAATCTCAAAGCGGCTAACAATCTCCTTCCCCTTCTTTCCCCACAACAAACACTCTGTGCGGTGAGTGAGGCTGAGAGACTTCAGAGAAGTGTGACTAGCCCAAGGTCACCCAGCAGCTGCATGTGGAGGAGCAGGGACGCGAACCCAGTTCACCAGATTACGAGTCTACCACTCTTAACCACTACACCAAGCTGGCTCTCTCAAAGTGGGGCAATAATGCATTACATCTATGGTGCAGTTGTGACCAGAGGACTTTAATTGCACAAATCTAAATTTCCCAATATGTGCTTAAATCCCTGCCACAAAATCCTGGGAATCTAGAGATGCTGTAACCAGCTCTTTGTATCAAGGCTTCTTGCTCCAGCCTCCAATCAGAATTAAGAGAAGGGACGTAGCTCAGTGGCAGAGGATCCATTCTGCAGGCAGAAGGTTCCTATTTCAGTTACTGGCATCTCCAGGAAAGATGCCATAGCAGGAACCATGGACTGCCTCAGCCAGTCAGTGTAGAGAATACTGAGCTAGATGGACTAAGGGTCTGATTTTATAAAAGGGAGATTTCCTATGTTAAATTATAATTTAGATGGCTTAAGGTAAACACTGAAATGGAGAGGCAAATTGACCTTATGTGAATATTATTTTGTAGCACCCCCATTCCCTGGACATTTAATTGACTTGACAAAATGCTAACAAGGTGGTGGAGGAAGTAATTTTTGCTCTCTCCCTGTACTTTAATCTGTGCATATGACCTTAGCTGAGGTGACTGCACTTTGGAAGAGGTTGTGTGTGTGCGCGCGCGCACACACACACATCCCGTCATCTGCCTTTGTGGTACGTTTTGCATTTCCAATTGCCTCTCGCTCAGTATGCGCAAGTTCGATTTTGCAAAGCTCAGCCCTTGGGTGAGTTTGTGCTACTTAGAAGTGATTTTCAAGATAAGGGGAGATTAAGCAAGGTCTCTGGTGATGTGTCCAACAGGGTTCGTTAATGGCAGAGGCAGCAGTGGAAAATTAAAGTCCGCGTGGGGTTTAACCTTCTGTGTCTTGGCCCCGTCAGCTAACACTGCACTGCGGCTGTTTCTTCAGCTAGGAGTCACTGGCTGATTTCTGGGAAAGCCCCCCCCCCCCAGCTCCGAATAGCAGCTGACCACCTCAGAATTAAAAATATAAGTTGTGTCCACTCAAGAAGGAGGGGTGTGTGGCTTTCAGCCAAAATGTACTCTGTGGGCCCCCTCCCTGAAAAAGCCCCCTTATCACTATTTTCACTGCTGCCCATTTAGTTATCTGTCTTCAATATTATTCTTTCATATGATATACAAATATGCAGTACGCAACATTAAAGAGAAAGGAAAATATGAAGTGAAGGAAAGAAAGAGCAGTCATTAAAAAAAAACACCCCACACATATATAATTGTATTGCATATTTTCCTTTTGTCATTCTATACTAAATTCTCACTCAGCTCATTGGGCCAGTCTCTGCCTCATAGTCTAACCTACCTCACAGAGTTGTGGTGAGGATAAAATTTGTGTTTGCCACCTTAAGCTTCTTGGAGGAAAGATGGGATAAAGATCAAACAGGTAAATTAGTAAATCTCTATGTAGACAATACATAGATTACATTATACCTCTATATAAAGCATATGGATCTACGTTTTTCTACACTTTGCTGTACATTGTGAAGACACTCCACTTTCCCATGACTGTCTGTCCTCTCTGACTTTGACAAAAGTAGTCAATGGGATCATGGTAACTCTGCCATTTATGTACTGTACCTTCCTCCAAGGAGCTGAAGGCAATAAAGATCACACACACACACACACACACACACACACACACTTTATCTTCACAACAACCCTGTGAGGGAAGTTAGACTGAGAGTTGATAAAAAGGTAAAGGTAAAGGACCCCTGACAGTTAAGTCCAGTCGCAGACGACTCGGGTTGTGGCGCTCATCTAACTTTACAGGCCGTTTGTCTGCAGACAGTTTGGGTCATGTGGCCAGCATGACTAAGCCGCTTCTGGCAAAACCAGAGCAGAGCACAGAAATGCCATTTACCTTCCCGCCTGAGTGGTACCTATTTATCTACAGTGGTACCTCGGGTTACATACGCTTCAGGTTAAATACGCTTCAGGTTACAGACTCCGCTAACCCAGAAATAGTGCTTCAGGTTAAGAACTTTGCTTCAGGATAAGAACAGAAATCGTGCAGCGGCGGCGCAGCGGCAGCAGGAGGCCCCCATTAGCTAAAGTAGTACCTCAGGTTAAGAACAGTTTCAGGTTAAGAACGGACCTCCGGAATGAATTAAGTACTTAACCCGAGGTACCACTGTACTTGCACTTTTTTGGCGTGCTTTCAAATTGCTAGGTTGGCAGGAGTTGGGACTGAGCAACAGGAGCTCACCCCGTCACAGGGATTCGAACCACTGACCTTCTGCTTGGCAAGCCCAAGAGGCTCAGTGGTTTAGACCACAGCACCATCCACGTCCCAGTCACAGTCAATTTATTGATATACCACATTTCCCACAATCTGTGCTCAAAGTAGTTCACATAAAAATAGTCTAAATATTAGTATATTTAACAGCAATGAATAATAATGAGCAGTGTAAGATCACTACAATATAGCAGTAAAAGAAAGATTGAACTACAGGAGAAGTGGGTAGAATGATTGTGGCAGGTGTCATTGCTCAGTCTGAAGGCATCTGCTTGGTATGCCGAAGGTCCGTATTCAGTCCCTGGACCCTCCAGGCAGGACTGGTAATGTCCCATTGTTGTTGTTGTTTAGTCGTTTAGTCGTGTCTGACTCTTCGTGACCCCATGGACCAGAGCACGCCAGGCACTCCTGTCTTCCACTGCCTCCCGCAGTTTGGTCAAACTCATGCTGCTAGCTTTGAGAACACTGTCCAACCATCTCGTCCTCTGTCGTCCCCTTCTCCTTGTGCCCTCCATCTTTCCCAACATCAGGGTCTTTTCCAGGGAGTCTTCTCTTCTCATGAGGTTGCCAAAGTACTGGAGCCTCAGCTTCAGGATCTGTCCTTCCAGTGAGCACTCAGGGCTGATTTCCTTCAGAATGGATAGGTTTGATCTTCTTGCCGTCCATGGGACTCTCAAGAGTCTCCTCCAGCACCATAATTCAAAAGCACTTTAAAAAAAATGCTCCCAGTTGACAAGTAGAGCTCGGTGGAAGTGCAAATCTTTGCAACGAAGGACAAGTTCAGGGTATAAATCACTCCTCTAAACAGAGTGTAATTATACCTCACCGCTCTGTTTTTGCAAACATGTAATCTGAGATTTCCATTTTTGTGTCTCTGTCTGCATCAAAAGGGAAAACAAGTAGTGGAAGAGTGATGCTCATATGTGTGGAAATAGAAGGCATCTGTTTTCAAGTCTGCAAGGGCTTTTTTATTTTTCAATATTTCCGTTTCAGATACAGGAAGCACAAGAAACATCTTAAGCATCACTTGGAGAAACAGCCGCTGACGGTTGGCCATCCTACGCAAGGCTGGGGGAGGAATAATGTTCCAGCTAAAGCTGTCACCGAGGCGTCATGCAAATTTCTTTCCCACAATGCCAGAGGACGACAAGCCATTCAAAGTTCCACCAGTCAACCCTTATTAGATTTCTGCTATGAGGACTTGCAGAATTGCAAGCTAGGGCTGCCACCAGTTGAGTTGCAGCACTTTCTCATTATGCACCACCAGACGTATGCACAGGCTGAATTGCGCTCCTCAGTGGCGCCATCTAGGCTGCAATACCAGCCTGGCCACCTGACAAAACTCAAGTCAGCTGACACCCCCCCACCAGGGACCAATCTAGCTCCACCAGGCCTTCTAAAAGCCACAACTCAGCACTTGTTCTTTGGTCTGAATAGTGTGTCTTGTGCTACCTACTGCCAAGGAGGAGTCAGAGCCCTCTTTATTGGGCAATGGAGGCGAGAATCTGAAGGGCACATAGGGGCACATCAGTGCTGCTGTTAGATGAACCTGCAGAGCCAATGCCCCCACCCCTGGCATGAGGATATAGTGCAGCCGTCCTCAGTCCCAGAGGACTCTGCTTGAGAAGATCCTGGAAAACCAGAGCCTCCCCTTCTCTCCTGCAGAAGAAGCTTACTAGAGAAGACTGGGTCCCTTTAAGTAGAACAGCCTTATGCAGCACAGTAAGAATTGGGCTGCACCTGGTGCTGTTATTATATGGTCCAGTAACAGATCCCACAGACTCTGATGTTGGGAGAGATTGAGGGCACAAGGAAAAGGGGACGACAGAGGACGAGATGGTTGGATAATGTTCTCAAAGCTACCAGCATGAGTTTGACCAAACTGTGAGAGGCAGTGGAAGACAGGAGTGAAGAGTCGGACACGACTAAATGACTAAACAACAACAAACAGATCCCACAAAGCAGCAGGGATACCTAGAGGTTGCAGGACCATGGACAGCTCCAAGAGAACCACTTGCTCAATGGTTGGGAGCATGCTGAGGCCTTTTAAGCTTCTGCCTCCAGACCACCTCTCCTAGGCTCCACCCTCTTAAAGAAAAAAAAATTAATAGCCCAACCCTTTGGCCAGAAGATGGACAAACCTTCTTTGTTGCATAGCCTGCTTCTTAGCGGACTGCCAGACTGATAATGTGTGAGGTGAGGCATCTGGTTCCTCGGCTTCAGGGGCAGGTACCCATGAAGGTCTGGATTCTGGCCTTGGTGGTCCAGGAGGTTCTCCTGGGTGCTCTGTCTGGCAGTTCTAGTTGCAGTGTTCTCCTGATCTCTGGCAGCTGGCTCAGAGCCCTGAACTTTAGCTGGTGCCTCTGCAGCCTCTGGCTATGTCAGAATTGTTGCTAGATTCAGGAGTCATGACATAAGGGCTCGGGTTTAGTATGTTCCTTCTTGGAGCAACCTGAACCCTGTCTTGTATCCTTCTTGAAATTCACCCCACCTTGCCTCATGTCTAGCCTGAACCTTGCCTTGTCATACAACCCAAGTGAGCTTTGCCTTGCTGCATTGCACCACAGATCAGGACAGGACCATTCAATGGAGGAGACCCAAACACACACTGGAGGGTGTTGTACTCAGGACCCACCCAAACTTGGAGCTGGCCCTGGCTGGATTAAACCCACCCAATGGATCCAGGCCACAGGCTGATCCACTAGACAGGCTGATCCGGCAATGCATCCCATGTGTTCTAATGAACAAATGGACAAAATTGTGAATGAAATCTTTGATTTCCTCTACAAATCCCGATGCTGGTATTGGTGTCGAGAAAATGTGCACATCAAATCTGGGAGCAGCCAGCTTGGACGCGAGTGGCTCACGTAGCGCACGTTAGAAAACTCCTTGAACTCTGAACATTATAAATGACAGCAGGAAAAATTGCTGTACTCCAGGTATACCTTTCTGATAATGTGATCAGAGAACAGTTTTGTGGGGGTGGGAGGGTGGGTTTAAGCGTAATGCTATTAAGAAGAGACATGGGTTGCACGAGGATGTGATGAAGGGTGATAAGAATCATGTTGTTTGGTCTACAGGACCAGAGAGAGATTATACGGGTTTTCTGTACTGAAAAATAAAAGTTCAGAAAATGGTATCAGTTTGTGAATTTCATGTCCTGCATCCCAGTGGGTACAAAACAAGACAGCTTCCTTGCAGGGCTCGCACGTACCGTTTTTGAATGACTTGATTGTGAACATCGTCAACTCTTGGTCACTGGTGGCAGCTGAATGTCAGAACTGAGAGCCAGAGTGGTGGTGTGATGAAGCACAATGGAGGCTGCTCCACTAGGATGAGTGAGGCACTGCCCCATCGACCTCCGTCTGCCCAGAACCAGACACCTGCCTGCCTGCCCTCATCCTTACAAGCAGTCCAGGAGTGGCCCTGGCTGTCACCTTCCTCAACCTTGGCTGCCCTTGTAGAACTCAGAAGGTACCTTTCATCATATGTGGTGGAACTGTAAGGTGATAAAAGCTTTCTGGGATATGATATATAACAAAATGAAAAAAATGTTTTAAAAACTTTTATTTAAAAAACCAGAAGCATTTTTATTAAGAATTACAGGTACCAACATTCCAAAGGACCAGAAAAGACTCTTTATGTACAGAACAACACCCACCCGGATGCTATTAGCCCAGAGATGGAAAGAAGACAAGGTTCCTACCAGAGAGGAATGGCAAACCAAGCTGATGGACTGTGCCAAAATGGCAAAGCTGACTGGCAAACTCAGGAACCAAGAGGACCAAAGCTTTGCCAAAGAATGGGGGAAATTATAAGTTATCTAAGAGACCACTGTAAGCAGATGGAAACATTGGCAGGGTTTTGATTTCACTTGTAGCGTAACAATTACCATGGACAATATGGATTGATACAAAACTGAGAGTTTGGAAGAAGTTGCAGTTTTAAATGCTTAAAATGGAACTCTGTGGAGGGGGTGGGGAGGAGTCCTGAGATGTGAAGAAATCTCTGTATATGGATATATATTTGGATTTTTATAACTTTGTACAGTATTGTTAAAATCAAATAAAAATGATGTTTAAAAAGAGAATTCAGTGGGGTAGGGGTGGGGACAGAACTTGACTGAGTTGGCTCCACCTGTCATTGGCTCTGGCTGTGCCTGTCATTGGATTAAGCTCCGCCTACTGTTGGCCTTCCTGTCTTCCACCAGTTCCAATGGGCATCAGCCACCAGTGGTTGCATTGCATGTTCTCCTTCACCCATTGTTTGATTCCTGCGAGGTTTCACATGGTGTTGCTGCATAGGGCATCACATTGCAAATGGCCCTAACTTAGCCATGTTTTGCTTTGTTGTGCTCACTTGGGAAAGTGTGTGCCGCACATGCAGAAGGCTTAATCCCTGGCACCTCTCTGGTTAGAAACTCTCCAACCGCGTGGCTGGGAAAGAACTTTTGCCCGTCATGTTGGAGAACTACTGTGAGCTGGAGCAGAAGGTCCTAGATTCACTCCTCAGCATCTCCAGCTAACAAGGGTCTCCCAGAAAGAGCTGCAGAATACATGATCTGGAGTCCTTGGAAAGCTGCTCTCAGCCAGACTAGAAAGTACTCTAATGGGAAATGAGCCTTTGATCGGCTTCACACTGTTAAATTCTCCCCACTTCTCCAAACAGTGAGATGTTCCAGGGGTTGATTTCCTTTGGAAGGAGGTCACTGGAGGCTTACAGGCATTTTGTAAAACTTGCATCACATATATACAGTATGTGGAGAGGTGACAAAGAGCCAGTGGCGTAGCGTGGGGGGTGCAGGGGGGCCCGGCCGCACCGGGCGCAACATCTGGGGGGGGGGGCGCTCGCACTCGCAGCTCTCTGCTCCTACCTGGCTCACTCACTCTAGGGGACGCAAATTACTTGCCTTGCCCCGGGTGCTGACAACCCACGCTACACCACTGCAAAGAGCAAACAGCGGAAATTTCCCCACCAGTCCACTAAAGTCCACTGCTCCATCAACAAGCTACTAGGGAGACAGACAGCCGACCCTGAGATGCCCACCCCTCTTGTTTCCATTGCAGCCTCTCCTTATAGAGTGACATCTGGAATACAGTGGTACCTTGGTACTTGAATGGCTTGGCTCCTGAATAAATCGACTCCCGAACGCCGCAAACCCGGAAGTAAGTGTTCTGGTTTGCAAACGATTTTCAGAAGCCGAACGTCCAACGCGGCTTCTACTTGAATGCAGGAAGCTCTTGCAGCCAATCGGAAGCCGCACCTTGGTTTTCGAACGGTTTCGGGAGTCAAACAGACTGCCGGAACAGATTAAGTTTGAGAACCAAGGTATCACTGTACAGCATCCTTATCTGGGAGGGGTCAGGGTTTGTATTTTGACCTCTTTTGGTTATTTCTTAGCTATTGAGAAAAACAGTCTAACAATTAGTTCCCATTGCTAGGCTATTAACGTTACTTTGTCAAGTCTGGGTATTGCCTCATGATAATCCACCTTGAAATCTCATAGGAAACCCATACCAATGTTTAAGCAGACCTCATTCTCATGACTATTTGCAACATTTATATCCTATAAATGAGTCCCGAGGGAACTCAGGGCATCCAACATGGCTGCCCCCCCACGCCATCCTCCATTTTATCTTCACAATAACCCTGTGAGGTTGTTTCAGTTGCGAGTATGTGACTAGTTCAAGGATACCTTATGAGCTTTGTGGCTGACTGAGTATTTGAACCTGGGTCTCCCTGGCCATAGTCCAGCCCTCTGACCATTACACCTCACTGCCTCACTCCTGAGTCTTGGGTCGATGAAGAAGACATCCTTTAAAAGTGTCCTTCTTCTACATTGTTGTTGTTGTTGTTTAGTCGTTCAGTCGTGTCCGACTCTTTGTGACCCCATGGACCAGAGCATGCCAGGCACTCCTGTCTTCCACTGCCACCCGCAGTTTGGTCAGATTCATGTTTGTAGCTTCGAGAACACTGTCTAACCATCTCGTCCTCTGTCGTCCCCTTCTCCTTGTGCCCTCCATCTTTCCCAACATCAGGGTCTTTTCCAGTGAGTCTTCTCTTCTCATGAGGTGGCCAAAGTATTGGAGCCTCAGCTTCACGATCTGTCCTTCCAGTGAGCACTCAGGGCTGATTTCCTTAAGAATGGATGCATTTGATCTTCTTGCAGTCCATGGGACTCTCAAGAGTCTCCTCCAGCACCATAATTCAAAAGCGTCAATTCTTCGGCGATCAGCCTTCTTTATGGTCCAGCTCTCACTTCCATACATCACTACTGGGAAAACCATAGCTTTTACTATACGGGTCTTTGTTGGCAAGGTGATGTCTCTACTTTTTAAAATGCTGTCTAGGTTTGCCATTGCTTTCTCTTCTACATTAGCTGGTCCTTTAAAGGGTTTTTCTTCCCTTGTTCAAATTTCCATCTGCTTTGCATCGCCCTTCAGGGCTCAAAACTTCTCCCCAGCTGATGCTTTACCTGCCCTTTATCTCATACCATTTTCGTGTACAGGATTAGCACCCCCACCCCAAGAATAATCAAATGTGTAACTGAACTCGGAGCTTTAAAAGTTTATCACAACCTCAATCATGATGTGTAAGTTAATGCTCCAATGCATGTGATAATGCTGCATCCTTCATGTGCATTGAGCAGAAAATGACATCTCCAAGGAGGCGATCCCAAGCTCTTCTGGATGCTTTGAACATTTTATTTCCGCTGCTTGCAAAGTTTCCTTCAGGTGTTGTGATTGAAGCTGGGCTCCCAGCCCTCCCTGCTCTCATTTATTCAGAACACCTTTCACAAGATGCCAAAATGAATGCTGGTGGCAGGTGGTGCAGGGAAATCAGGTGGTGGAAGCAAATCAGGAGAAAATCAAAGCCGAAACATTTCAAAGATTCAAAAAGCTCACATGGAGAATTGCCAAAATAACGAACATAGGAGCCTGTGAATTCTAGAGCAATAGTGGGGCACACGTAAAACTATTTAGGCAAATGGACAACGGAGAACTGTGGCTGGATTGCTTTACATTTTGGTAAGTAGCAGCTGGGGGTGCTACCTAGAATGGGACGCTGCTGCTTTAGGAGGGGAGCTTAACTCTTTCCATCCTGTGCTGCTTTCCTGATCACGGTCTTCCTCCATCACTGAAAGCTTGAAGTTAACACTTGTAGAGGAGGCTGAGGCGCAGGGCAAAAACAATGGTCAGAGATAGGATTCAGCAGCCCCTTTGTGCGCATAGCATTGCTACTTGAAGTCACCTATCCCTCGCTTTTTACACATTTGATGGCAGCCGGGAGTTTGGGAGTGGGAGCAGGGATTTGGTTCAGCTCACATTTACAGGTGAACCTACCAAATTTCACTTTCTGAAACAATATGTGAACCCAAACACAACCATCCTCTGAATTCTGCATTTCTCTGAATTTTGCAATGCAGTTCTTCAGTAATGTAATGTGTACAAAAATGCATATACAGTGGTACCTCAGGTTACATCGCTTCAGGTTACAGACCCCGCTAACCCAGAAATAGTGCTTCAGGTTAAGAACTTTGCTTCAGGATGAGAACAGAAATTGTGCTCTGGCGGCGCGGCGGCAGCAGGAGGCCCCATTAGCTAAAGTGGTGCTTCAGGTTAAGAACGGACCTCCGGAACGAATTAAGTACTTAACCCAAGGTACCACTGTACTAGGATAATGTGTGCATAAAATGCATATATTAGTGAAAATAACATACAAGAATGCATTAAATTTGGGGGAAGTACTTGCATATATTAGGAGAAATGTACGCTGGTTTTTGGTTTTTAAATTGCACATTGCTATGGAAGTGTGGAGAACTAAACTTTAGATTGGAAAAGTAAGAAACTGAAATGGACAAATTTTTCCATCCCTCGTGGCAACCTGCATTTCAAGATCCTGGCCTGGCAACTTGATGTATTGTTCATCTCAAAAGTTAGCCAGGCAGTTGGGAAACTCAATTGTTCTTGTTCTTGACAAGATGGCTGACAAGACCATTGAGTGCAGAAAAGTTGACACTGCAATCCATGTAGCCACAGGCGCTTCTGAAAGAAAAGTGGAAAAAGCCCAGAAATGTCTGAGAAGCTCAGCAGACACAGAAGGGGGAAAAATCCTATATATTGGGTTCACTTAAGCTCTCCTGCATAATGCAAAGTGTGTGTGTGTGTGTGTGTGTGTGTGTAAGTACTGAAACCCTATAAAAGTAGATACAGGGCCATTTTGGATGAAAATGCTGCATTAGGAAGTAGGGGCAAAAAAGTGAGATCTGGTCCCTAGTCCCCTCTGTGTAGGTATCATTGTACTTGCCATGTCACCTTAATAAGACTGAATAAGGTTAGGAGTCCACAGAGCAGTGAACAGAAATGTAGATTCGCATTATGAAAAAATGGGAAATAAACTGAGCCGTTTCAGAATTAAGGAATTCATTTGTTAGGGACAACCTGGAAACATGCATTGGGCATAATAAAAACAGTAGCTTGGTTTACCCATGTTGAACCATGATTTAAACAAACCTTAGTTAAGAAAACACGGTATAGCTTTATGGGGGAAACCAAACTGGCGCCTTAACTATGATTTGCTAGTGAAAATCACAGCCATGGCTTATTGTTGGCTTACTGATCTTTACCTATAATACCCCTTACATGTGAACCCAGACATTTTGGACTCTTGCCTGGTCAGAGTCAGTAATGCTTCTGAACAACAGGTGCTGGAAACTATAGAAGGGTGGAACTACGTGGGGGGAAATAAGTCTCCATTGATTCTAGAATAAAATGCTGTAGCTGAGCTGAGCTGATGCATCCCATGCTCCTGTAGTTTTTATGGCCAATTTGATTGAGCATAACAGCTCCAATACTTTGGCCACCTCATGAGAAGAGAAGACTCCCTGGAAAATACCCTGATGTTGGGAAAGATTGAGGGCACAAGGAGAAGGGAACGACAGAGGACGAGATGGTTGGACAGTGTTCTCGAAGCTACGAACATGAGTTTGACCAAACTGCGGGAGGCAGTGGAAGACAGGAGGGCCTGGCTTGCTCTGGTCCATGGGGTCATGAAGAGTCGGACACGACTAAACGACTAAACAACAACAGCAATAGGCTCTTATTCAGCAACCTAAATACCATGATCTTCAGAATGCAGCTAACAAGGGGATGAGTAATTGTATGTGAGCTTCCCTGCATGCAGATAATTCCAAGGCCAGGTTGTTTGGATTGTAATTTCCCTAAATGAAGACAAAAGGTTAGGGCTTCCATTATATGCAAAGCTATTCATCAATGTTTCATGTTCAGTAAGTTATCCTAAACAGAAGAGGCCCTCATTCAACAAGCTTCACATCCGCAGAAAAAGCAGCCCTCCCTACGCCTCTTTGACAGCTCAAGTGGAAATTTTCAGCTGAGGATAAACTCTTCAAAAAAGAAGACACCGTGGAGATTTGAATGCTCTTGAAAATCTTAATCCATTCTAACACCAAGAAGTCTTAACAATGAGCTATAGGCTGGGAACGCATGGGGGATGTGGGACAAGAAGGTAACCTTTGCTGCTCTTGGAAGTCAGAGCAATGTGATAGACTTCCATAATGAACTGACGTTTCTCCAGCTTCTGAACTCTGAGCAAGGAAGAGGGCAGAGCCCCTCACAACCGGCTTGAACAGGGAAGAACAACACAACTGTTGTTTCCACCATTGCAGGAAGATTAACAAAACAGGGTTCACTGGGGAGAAAATGAATCACAGATTTGAAAAGTCCTTATAGATATGGATGTTTAAAAAAACATCCCCATTTTCCATTCCACCCTGTCACATGCAGCCGTGTTTTGATTCCACTGCAGTTTGTCTTCTGTCAGTGTGGCGTAGTGGTTAGAGTGTCAGACTAGCACCTGAGAGAGACCAGGGTTCAAATCCCTACTTGGCCATGAAGCTCACTAGGTGACCTTGGGCTGGTGGTCACTTTCTCTCAGCCTACTTCACAGGGTGGTTGTGCAGGTAAAATGAAGAGAACTACATATGCCACGTCCCATACATATGGGACCCGGGTGGCGCTGTGGGTAAAAGCCTCAGCGCCTAGGGCTTGCCGATCGAAAGGTCGGCAGTTCGAATCCCCGCGGCGGGGTGCGCTCCCGTTGTTCGGTCCCAGCGCCTGCCAACCTAGCAGTTCAAAAGCATTCCTGGGTGCAAGTAGATAAATAGGGACCGCTTACTAGCGGGAAGGTAAACGCCGTTTCTGTGTACGGCTCTGGCTTGCCAGAGCAGCGATGTCACGCTGGCCACGTGACCCGGAAGTGTCTTCGGACAGCACTGGCCCCCGGCCTCTTGAGTGAGATGGGCGCACAACCCTAGAGTCTGTCAAGACTGGCCCGTACGGGCAGGCGTACCTTTACCTTTACCTTTTACGTATGCCATTTTGAGCTCCACAGAGGAAAAAGGTAGGATACAAATGCAATGAATGAGTGTTGTTTGCTGTAGTGAACTTACGTACCTTACATAATTTATGTAATTGATTACATAACTTACATTGCCATTGTGTTATTCTGTTGCCTTCATTTCACTACAAAGAAAACTGTGCAAATGGGGGTGTTGACTTAATCAGTTGTGGACTGAAAGTAACAACAACAACAACAACAACAACAACAGTAAATATGGATTGAATTCTCTGGATTGATTTCCACTGTGGACATAAACACCGGCAATTTCTGCTGCTGTTTCTGTTGGTGGGCTGGATCCTGGGTTCAGCCAATCCTGACTGGCCACTTTGACAAGTAGGTTAAACACCTCACCTTCCCCACCACTGCTTCGCTGCTGAAAAATGCCACCTTCCCATGTTGATATTATTTGGCAACCACAAGCTTCGGAACTTGTGTTTGCTGACGAAACATGTGCTTTTCACCCTTGGACCAGTATCCTGTTTCCAGTCATGCCCAGTCAGATTCTTCTGGGAAACCCACAAGCCTTCCACTGTTGTCTGCCTAGTATTTGATATTCAGAGATGCACTGTCTGTGGGCAGGGAGATTCTGTGTTCTCTAGGCTTAGCTGCTTCCACGTAAAGCTCTGCAAATTCCTGGCTATTCTATATGCTAATAGCAAACTCGTTCTATGAGCGTGGTACTTTATTTAGCAATGCATGCATGCATATTAGCAAGGTGATATTAGCAAGGTTGAGAGGAACCACGAGGTTTATAAAGTGCAAAAGGTCATTGTTGCGGGTGAATGAAGGGGAGGGGATACTCTGGAAACACTGCAATGAGAATGGAACATGCTGAAAGAATGTTGGAGGGGGTAACCAAGGAGGGACGTAGAATGGAATGGAGTAACCTGGAGAAGGTCGTGGCTGGCTGGCCAGAATCCAAAACAGGAGCACTCCATCCTGCTTGTCTTTCCTCTTACACAACCAACCCGCTTCCCCAAAATATCTGACCATTTTGTGATAAGGAAAGTGGACAGGGGAAATGCACTGGAAAGTATGACATAGCACTCGCTTTGATGCCACATCATCTACTCTCCCTGTAAACAAATCGGGATGAATGCTCATTAAGCGGCCAACATCATCTAACATCCCCCAAAATACATCAGGACGGTGGGTTGTCTGGAAGCACCCCATGGTAGAATTAAACATATAGTAAAAGGGAACACTTGACCTATGCAACACATTCCTTGCACCACCCAGGCTGCATATACACCATATATTTAA
The DNA here is from genome assembly GCF_965153285.1 of Podarcis tiliguerta. Classification (NCBI taxonomy): domain Eukaryota; kingdom Metazoa; phylum Chordata; class Lepidosauria; order Squamata; family Lacertidae; genus Podarcis; species Podarcis tiliguerta. Next base: position 35,866,453 of record NC_139547.1, read on the forward strand.
AACACATTCAAAGCATACTCAAAACACTTTTAGAAATTGGGTGTTCAGGGCACATCGATGGACCAGGGCTGCATACAAGCCATACATTTAAAGCACATTTAAAGTTTATTCCACCACCACATTTCAAGAATACTGGGAACTGCAGTTTGTTAAGGCTGTTGGGAACTGTAGCTCTGAGTTCCCTGGCCTACAGTTCCCTGGATTCGGGGAGGAGGGAGGGCTTTAATTGTGCACACAGCCCTAGTAGTCCATTGGTCTGCCTGGAACTGGAACATTTATTTCTTAAAAGCACTTTGAGAGGGAACTTCAGCCACAAAAGTCTCCCAGAGAGGCTCACAACAATCAATAATAAACTCCTTGCCCTCAGGCTTCCAATCTAAAAGGCACAGCACAAAAGTGACTGGGAGGGGGCTGGAAGGAAGAAAAGCAAACTCAAGCACTTGCTCCTGCTATAAAGTTATTGTAATGTTGTTTCACACAGGGAAAGGGGAAGAAAGATCCCTGCTGCTGCTCATTCTTTGGGCAAGGGCTGTAAGTCAGAACTAGTCTCCTCACACTCTTTGCCATGATGCTTTCCCTTTGTTGTTGTTGTTTAGTCGTTCAGTCGTGTCCGACTCTTCGTGACCCCATGGACCAGAGCACACCAGGCACTCCTGTCTTCCACTGCCACCCGCAGTTTGGTCAGGTTCATGTTTGTAGCTTCGAGAACACTGTCTAACCATCTCATCCTCTGTAGTCCCCTTCTCCTTGTGCCCTCCATCTTTCCCAACATCAGGGTCTTTTCCAGGGAGTCTTCTCTTCTCATGAGATGGCCAAAGTATTGGAGCCTCAGCTTCACGATCTGTCCTTCCAGTGAGCACTCAGGGCTGATTTCCTTAAGAATGGATGCATTTGATCTTCTTGCAGTCCATGGGACTCTCAAGAGTCTCCTCCAGCACCATAATTCAAAAGCGTCAATTCTTCGGTGATCAGCCTTCTTTATGGTCCAGCTCTCACTTCCATACATCACTACTGGGAAAACCATGAAGCACAGAATTAGTAGATTTGGAAGGGATCCCAAAGGCCATCCAATCCAACCCCTGCAATGCAGGAATGATGATGATGATGATGATGACCAGATGCAGGAGTGGGAACCATTTGTCAGTCCGAGGGCCGTGTTCCATTTATAGCAGCTTTCTGGGGACCACATGCCACTGGTGGGTGGAGCTAGGGGCAAAAGTGGGTGGAGAAAAGGGTGTGTATTTTACATTTGCACAGTAAAGGTAAAAGGTAAAGGACCCCTGGATGGTTAAGTCCAGTCAAAGGCGACTATGGGGTTGTGGCTCTCATCTCGCTTTTCAGGTTGAGGGAGCCGGCATTTGTCCACAGACAGCTTTATGGGTCACGTGGCCAGCATGACTAAACCACTTTTGGTGCATGAAGGACCATGACGGAAGCCAGAGCACACGAAAACGCCGTTTACCTTTCTGCCACAGCGGTACCTATTTATCTACTTGCACTGGTGTGCTTTCAAACTGCTAGGTTGGCAGGAGCTGGGATGGATTTGAACCGCCGATCTTCCGGTCAGCAAGCCCAAGAGGCTCATTGGTTTAGACCACAGCGCCACCCACATCCCTATTTGTACGGTAGGCTGGCTTCTACACACACACACACACACACAAACACAAACACACACCTGTGTTCTCCATCCAGACAAGCAAGAGGCATCACCAGAGTTTAAAGATACACTCCAGCCTTGCAAAACCCCTCAATTAGGCTGCAAAGCAGGGTTGGTGAGGGGTGTGGCTTGGGAGGTTGTGTGACCTGGGGAGGGAGCCAAGGGCCAGACAGGGAGCCCTGGAGGGCCATGAGACTACCCATTTGTGGCCAAATATAAAGGAAGGCAGGACTCCTGTGTCTCTAACTGTTGTGTAGAATTTTAGCTGGTTTTCTTTGCACCTTGTATGAAAAGCTGCGTATGCTGAAATTCTTTCACCTACATATTTATTAATTTTAAGAGTACACTACCTTCACATCAGATCACCCCACCTAACAAATCTCTCTGCCAAGCAAAAGAATTCAGGGAAAGAGATTCCAGGGAAGGAGATTGATTTGTTGTATTCCAGGGGCACAAGACCCTGTCCAGGCAGCTCCTAGAAGTCCTCCCCTTCTCCCTCCAAGGAACCACGCACGTAAATTGCCTATACTGTTCCTCCGGCCTCAGTTCCTTTGGGGTCCATCTGGCAATCTAAATAAGGTCAAGATGTCACATAGAGGAGGGAGAGAGGTTGTTTTCTGCTGCTCCAGAGAAGCGGACACGGAGCAATGGATCCAAACTACAAGAAAGAAGATTCCACCTAAACCTTAGGAAGAACTTCCTGACAGTAAGAGCTGTTCGACAGTGGAATTTGCTGCCAAGGAGTGTGGTGGAGTCTCCTTCTTTGGAGGTCTTTAAGCAGAGGCTTGACAACCATATGTCAGGAGTGCTCTGGTGGTGTTTCCTGCTTGGCAGGGGGTTGGACTCGATGGCCCTTGTGGTCTATTCCAACACTATGATTCTATGATTCTAAGAAATGGTGAAGGGTTGCATATTGCCCCCATTCCCCAGTTGTTCATTTGTGCCCTCCAGGCTCTTCACTTTATATAGACAGGACTTGGCACAAATCAGCAGAGAGCCAGGATGGGGAGAGGGTTCCCCTCTGGGCTCTATCCACACCACTGCCCAGAGAGGAGGAGGAGAGACAAGTGAAGGCCGCAAAGCAAGTGGACAGACAGGAGGAACTGTGGGGCAGGTGCCGGATGATGCAAACCTCTGATGACCAAAATGGCTCCTCAGTTCGACTCATAACCGAAAAACCAGCCACTGATTGTCCCTCTAATGCCAGAATTTTGCAAGGCTTCCATGATGGAATTGCAGACAGGTTTAAGGTTGACAGCCAAAGCGCTCTGGAGGAAGACTTGGCAAACCAGTGCCTTCATTATATCTATTAGAGCTGCTGCTGACATGAGGAGGGAAATGTTTCATTTATGAGCAGAGGCTGTGGCGGCGCCTCACAACGAGCTCTTCTCTCCTTTAGTGTCACCAGGCAGGTGTTGATCATTATTTTGGTCCTGGCGGGGTGGGTGCATGGGTTTGAGGCCAGGATGAAAAAGGATCCCATCTCTTCTTTCTTCTGCAAAGAGGGTTTGGGGGGAAACGGAAATTGGACAATTGCATAATGTTAGTATAATTAAATAAATTAGTATAATTATATTAATTATAATAATAGCCCTCCCGCTTTCTCTGAGTAGTGATTTGTCCCTGAAGTGCCACATTTACAAAGGTTTGTCTTCCATGGGAAGAATGGTCACCGGAGGTCTATTGGTGTTTTATAAGATTTGCATTCATTTCCATTCACAGCCCCCTCACAGGCCAATATTCAGTGTTAAGCACCCAGGCTAAGAGGTGGACCTAATAGCAAAAAATAAAATAAGAAAAATCTGAGGGGTTACGGAAGCTTTTGTACTCATACCTACTGTGATCCCATCCCATACATATCATCTCATAAGTCATGGGGTGGGGGTTTCTATAGTATTTTTATTCTGAAATTGCATTTTCCGCATTTGTGAAATTGCTCGCTGGGTCTTTTCTGCTCCTGTTTCTGTTTAACACAATACAGTGGTAACTCAGGTTACATACGCTTCAGGTTACATACGCTTCAGGTTACAGACTCCGCTAATCCGAAATAGTACTTCAGGTTAAGAACTTCGCTTCAGGATGAGAACAGAACTCAGGCTCCGGCGGCACGGCAGCAGCTGGAGGCCCCATTAGCTAAAGTGGTGCTTCAGGTTAAGAATAGTTTCAGGTTAAGTACGGACCTCTGGAACGAATTAAGTACTTAACCTGAGGTACCACTGTATATAGCCCTAAGAAAAGTCATACAAAGCTTTAACATCCCAATTAAGATAGCACCTTATCAATGTTTCAATTTCTTTTTATTCTAGTATACCAAAATGGCCACCAAGCATTTTATAAAGAATTCAGTAAGTAAAAGTTCAGTATGGAAGCCCAAGATAATAACTAGTTAGGCAACCCTCCTTTAAAATAAGAAGGTAGACTCCCTTGCTGCTGCCACACACACACACACACACACACACACACAGACTTCCATCCTTTAAAATATCCTGACTGAGCATATGTGGAGGAATTGTGTACATCAGAGCTTTCCAAACTTTTCATGTTGGTGACACACTTCTTAAACATGCTTCATTTCATGACACGGTAATTCAGTTTTACTAGCCAACCAGAGGTTAAACTAACCCCTTTCCAGCCCCAGGAGGAGTGGGGAGCGTTCACACGACACACCTACACACTGCAGCTGACACACTGTGTCGTGGCACACAGTTTGGAAAGCTCTGGTGTAACATGCTTCATTAGACAGCCAAAGTCCACTGCTCTCACATCAGATCCCTAGGGCAGTGCCAACCCACCCATGAGGCAGACTGAGGTAGCCGCCTTGGGCAGCAGAATCCCAAGAAGTGGTTCCATTGCAGGCCCCCTGCCTGCTCCTGCTTGCTGAACTGCAGCTTCCATCATCCCTGACCATTTGCCATGCTTTCTGGGGCTGATGGGAGTTGTAGGTCAGCAACATCTGGAAGGCCAAAGGTTCCCTACACCTGAGCTAGAACAAGTAGCATATTTTTCCACAGACCCTCTTTGAGTTCAACAAGTAGACCATGTTACCAAAGTAGGAAATAAATCATTGAAGAAATGCAGAAAGTATCCTTTCAGATACTTCTTCTTTCAGATTAGCAGCTTCCCTCCATCACTCCAACAAAAGAATCTTAGAAGAGGTTAGTCAAAGGCATCTGTTATGAAACTGTGATGATGTGAGCTGTCACTTTCATTAGATTACTGAAGATAAGGAGGAATGGTGTGCAGAGAAGCAGGGGACTAGGAACATAATTTCCGGTGCTTGAGTACATAAATGCTTCTGACGCTGAAACTATACAGCAGTGCAAACACACACTAGTTCCTTTGCAAAGATTACCATTAAGGCTACTCTGGCACAAAACGAATGTGATTCATTCTATGTTGCATGTAGGTGTCAATGTGTACCTTGATAGGGAATGTGTCAGCAGCTGGGGCTCAGAATAAGGCTCCCATGCATTTAAAGTAGTATCATACCACTTTATAGCTTCGTAGCCGCTGTCAAACAATGCTGGGAATTGTAATTTGTTATGGGTTCCTTCACATGGCTACAATTCCCAGAGTTCTGTAGGAAGAGGGATTGACTGGTAAAGTTTTTATAATTTTTTTTTGAAAGGCAGCCTAGGAATATTGCACATAAAGTAAATATTGCAAATCTGGTAGAGATTAAAAATAAATAAATAAATAAATGCAGATAAAACGTACGCCATGGCCATAGCCAGGATTTTGTTACGGGGGCAGGCCTTTTGTTAGTGAGGGCAGAACCTCAGTTTGCTATGTGTATTTATTGATTTAGGGTTGGGCAGCTGCCCCCCCGCCCCCCCCCCCGCCTACACCCATGAGGTATGCAAATAAAAAACTCTGCTTGTATGGCTGTCTCCGACGTCCAGCTAAGCCACGCCCTCGCTTGTCACAGGGCCTCAGAAACAGCTGTGATTCCAGGCTAGACCCGCCCATTTCCGCGTCTGAGCCTCGCATTCGATCCATCGCCCCTTTCTTTCAAAGGCGTTTCTTCGTCTTCCTGCGCGGTTTGAGCCCGGCGGCGCGCCGTAGCCTTGTTGTCATAGCGACCAAAGCGCCGCGGCCTGCTCTCGAAAAGCTGCGCGGGGAAGCCTCGGCGAGTGTAGCATTAGCCGAGTGAGTCAAAACAGCAGAGGATATTTCGCAGAGTTTCCTGGAGCCACCATGTCCTTTCGCGACCTCCGGAGTGAGTCGAGTTGCCTTTATTTCGTCTAGATTCCACATTTCCTAAGGAGCTCAGGGCAGCCTACACGCCCCCATCCCGCGCTCTCGTTTTATCATTGCAACAGCCCTGTGAGGAAGGCTAGTTAGGCAGAGAGACTCTTGACTAGCCAGGGTCACCCAGTGAGCTTCATAGCTGAAGGGGGATTTGAATCTGGGTTTCCTGACCGTAGTCCAGCACGCACTTGCTCACGTTGGCTCCCAAAGTTGATCAGGCCTCAGGCACCGAACCTGTTGTTGACCATGTCTGTAATCCTATGAGGTAAAGGTACCCCTGACCGTTAGGTCCAGTCGCGGCCGACTCTGGGGTTGCGGCGCTCATCTCGCTTTACTGGCCGAGAAAGCCGGCCTTTGTCCGCAGACGGCTTCTGGGTCATGTGGCCAGCATGACTAAGCCGCTTCTGGCGAACCAGAGTAGCGCACGGAAACGCCCTTTACCTTCCCGCCGGAGCGGTACCTATTTATCTACTTGCACTTGACGTGCTTTCAAACTGCTAGGTGGGCAGGACCTAGGACTGAACAACGGGAACTCACCCTGTCACAGGGATTTGAACTTCCGACCTTCTGATAGGCAAGCCCTAGGCTCTGTGGTTTAGACCACAGCGCCACCCGCGTCCCTTGTAATCCTCTTAAATCTGCATAACTTTACACGTGACCCACCCCACTCCGAATTCAAAGCTTATGTTTGTGTCTATAGAATGCATGCTAAAAATCACATCTTGTGCAGAAGGCTTGCAGAAATATGGCTCTTTTGGGATCTTAAGTTACATGGGATGCCAACATACCCCAGGTATTGTGGTAGTTCAGGAGGAGCTGTATTAAATCCCATTGGATCACACTTTTACCAGACCCTTCAAAACTCGCCTTTGCCATGAAGCCTATTGCTTAACCCATTGGTTTTCAACCAGTGTGCCGTGGCACTCTGGGTGCCTTGAAGGATGGTCAGGGGTGCTGCCTCTGATGCCTTCTCATGTTTCTGCCACCCAAAGGCTTGCACGGCTGGCTGATGCAGCAGCCCTGGCTACAAGTTCTGCAGGCGAATGGTGCCTCTGGGGCTGGCCAGGGGGTGCTGGTTGCCAGGAACTGAGGCAGCCTCGGAGTCAGCATGCCAGTGGGTGAGGGAGCCCAGCCAGCCAGTCTGGACAAACAAGGGGGAGGCCGGGCAGGCACTATGCTGGCTTTTCTTGTGCTTGCTGTGTGCAATCCCTGCCTGGGAGCTGAGTGCCCGGCACCAAAAGGGAGCCTTTCTGCCATGCAGGCCTGGCGGTGCCCACTGCTGCCATTGCTGCCCCCAACAGTAAGTGCTGGCCTCACATTCACCAGACTCCATTGGGGGCATCATCTTCCAAGGCATCTGTGGGGCAGTGTGAGGAGGCACCTCTCTTTGGGGTGGGAGGGTGGCAGCGCGGAAACCAGGGGCGGAAACCAGGGGCAGCAGCTGCCCTGAGGACTCCCAGGATGAGGGGAAAGGAGAGGAGGCTGAGGGAACACTCCACAAGGGATGGTGTTTGAAAAAGAGCGAGAGGCTGCCAGCTCTGCAAGCAAGGGGTGACATAACTGGCCTCCTGAGCCCCACAGGGGTGCTGCAGAAAGAATGTAGTTGGTCAAAGGAGCCGTGGATTCAAAAAGGTTGGAATCCTCTGGCTTAATTCACCAATACTCATCCTCAAATCTGTGCAAGCCTTAAAACATGTAATTGCATTTTCTACCCTTCCTTTCAAAACCTGGCCACAACTTACATTTAACGTTTCTGCCTGTCAAAGTTTAAATTGCAAAAGCTTTGTGTGCAGATCTCACATTGGCACAATAACCTCTGCAAAATGCCATATATATTGAGGGTGATGTGTAAATAATTGTTATTAATATATCAATAATGTGCATGGTGTCCTTGCCCCAAGGATGGTGTCCTTGCCCCAAGGAGCTTACAAATTTAAGCACAACAGTTGCAAAATATAGAGGGAAGGAAGATTGACAGGAGCAGGGAAGTAAACAGGAGAAGCATATGGGTTTACTTATATCTTGCCCTTCCTCCTTGAAGGGTGGCTGCTTGCAACGTAAAATCCAATAAGGCCATAACCAAAAACAATAGCTAAAATGATAGTTTTAAAATCTGCAGTATTTTAATCTTGGTTTCAGGTGCAGAGATCAAAGGCAGGGATTAAGAACCTGTGGCTATTCAGTTGTTCTTGGACCCCAGCCTCCATCACTCCCATCTGGCATGGCTGGTGGTCAGTGATGACGGCAGGTTTTAGTTTAGCAAAATATGGAGGACCCATAGGTTTCACACTTCTGATTTGAGGCTGCAAGGAAAGACTGCAGGTAAAAGGTAGGTTCTGAGGAGAGATTTTTAAGAAGAGAGGGAGGTGATATTTTGAAGATGGCAGATGGGCAGGAAAGTATTGTTTGAGTTATATGGGGAAAAGTGGGGCCTATGAAACGCACAAACCTCAGCTCTGGTTTACCTCCAATGTCATGTCCTTTCCTCTTAGTCTTCTAAAAACAGTAGGTTACTGATAACCAGTGTGGTGCTTTGCAGATATTTTGAACTACAACTCATCGACCAGCATTGTCAGTGCTGAGGGATTAAGGGAGCTGTAGTCCAGCATATCTGAAATGCTCAGCATTGGCTATCCCTGCATTTGATGAACAGCTGGCACACAAAAATTACAGGGGCTGGTCCCTTTGGTAGTTTGAGCTCTGAAGAGAGGCAGTTCCAGGCACCATCATCATAGGTACACATAATTATTTATGGCTCATGTCTTAAAAAGCACATCAGAAATTGTGCTGTAGTTCTATTTGGTGGTTTTTTTAAAAAAATTGATATCTATGCACAACTGAGAGGGACGCAGGTGACGCTTTGGGTTAAACCACAGAGCCTAGGACTTGCCAATCAGAAGGTTGACGGTTCGAATCCCCATGATGGGATGTGCTCCTGTTGTTCGGTCCCTGCTCCTGCCAACCTAGCAGTTCAAAAGCACATCAAAGTGCAAGTAGATACCGGTAAATAGGTCCCGCTCCGGCGGGAAGGTAAACGGTGTTTCGGTGTGCTGCTCTGGTTCGCCAGAAGCGGCTTAGTCATGCTGGCCACATGACCCGGAAGCTGTACGCCGGCTCCCTCGGCCAATAAAGCGAGATGAGCGCCGCAACCCTAGAGTCGGCCACGACTGGACCGAACGGTCAGGGGTCCCTTTACCTTTTATGCACAACTGAATTCAGTTTGTTCTTCTCAGACGTGTGACTGACTTGTTAACATCAGTTAGTTACTAATTTCCTGTCAAATTTCCCCAGTTGCCAAACAATAAACACTGTCCTTCTAGTTAATGAACTATGGAAAGCAACAGGTTGACAGCCAATTTGTTTTCATTTGCTGGCACTTCCTGCTCTGAAATGTGGTGCACAGATTCAGCAGCACCCTTGAAAACTCCTGTCCTTTGCCATTATGCATGTCCAGTGCCCATAAACTCAACTGGAATTAACCCTGTTTCTGAAATTGCTGCCCTGGCTTTGCCCACACTGGTAGTTCTCATAGGAAAACCATGAGAGAAGGTCAAGGAAGGGTTGACCATTTCAGGGTACAACTATTTGAGAAGAATAGTTCGTACTAGAAGAGCTTTAGTGCAGACTTCACAGACACTGGATCAACATTTAAATGCAGCACTGAAGCCATTTTCTTTATCACAGTCTGCTGTTTTTCTCTTCTTAGAAAGAAAGTTTTGTTGTTGCTGTTACCCACCATAGGCCTAGTATTAGGTCATAATCCATTAGTTGATGACTAGTGAATTATAGAATATATGTATGATTTACAAGATACCTTTCCCATGTATAATTGGAAAAACTGTTTTGCCCTTGAGATCGAGATGTAAGGACAGGAGATCATGATGCTGTATACATTAAAAAATTGCATATTTGTTTCTCAAGATTTTACTGAGATGATGAGGGCTCTAGGCTATCCCCGGCTCATCTCGATGGAGAACTTTCGCACTCCAAACTTCATGCTGGTTTCAGAGATACTCATTTGGCTGGTGAAAAGGTTGGTACTTTATCCTCATTTGAAAGCAAATATCAGATAAAATGTGATAATCACCAGAGGAATACTTGGATCTTTGGAAAAGAACAGGCTTATAGATGAACTTTAGATGCTGTTTTTTTCTACAAGATCTCCAGCCCACAAAAAATAGCATCGGTTCTGCTTTCTAGAACACCTTTGAAGCTTTCTTTCATACTTGAGCAACTTAAACCCTTGGCTCTTCCTCAGTTCAAAGTCATACATGTTACTGAGATTAAAATAGCTTCACACTGTTTTCTCAAATCAAACACAATGTAAGTTTATTGTTCTAGCCAAAGGCCATGACAAACCTACAGCAACAGTACCAATAGAACAATACAGATCATACATCCACCCTAGTGAGACACTACAGGTGAGCTACAGGAAAAGGGTGGTATACAAATTTAATAAATAATAATAATAATAATAATAATAATAATACATCAATAATTTGAGCCAAGATCTATGATGTAAGAGAGAGGTTACCAGAGACACTAACAAACTCATATGCAGCTTGATTTCGAATTAAGCCTCCAAATCACCACAACAATTTATAACGATTTCATCTAAATCCCTTTTCCTGATTTTTCTTTTTGCGGCTAGTACATAGAAGACCACTTCTGTGTTACAAAACTATTGTTGTCATGCAAAAGAAACATGACCATTTCTGCTAGGGTATACATGCTTGCTTTTGTGAATGAAGGTTTCAGAATGTCTTCCACCTGAGGTTGACCACAAATACAAAGTTTGTCTTTATGTGGGACCTTATTGTAGTGGTCCTCCAAGACTGCAAAAAACTGGCTCTACAAATACCTTCTTGCTGCTGGTTTTCTAGGGTCAAGCTAGGACTGTCTTGTTTCAGAGGGCATTTGTACTTCCCAGTGAGTGGTTGCACTGGCCTGGGATCTGTTTCTTGCTTCTTGATGTATTGGGGCTCTTACTCTTGCCTTTTGTTGACTGCCTGTGTTGATTTTTATGTATTCAGTATGTATTTTTCTTTTTAAAAGTTCTTTGTCAGTTTGAAACATTTGGGTAAAATAATATGTTCTATCAGCATACCTTTTAAACTGTTAGAGCTGTTTCATTTTGCAGGTATGAGCCTCAGACTGATATTCCTTCAGATGTTGATACTGAGCAGGATCGGGTCTTTTTCATTAAAGCAGTTGCTCAATTTATGGTGAGTCTACTTATTTTACTCTTTACCATGAAGTAAAGGGGAGAGACCAGCAGGTCTCCTCTTGCCTTGCCGAGTCTTGCTAGCATTTTATTGATTGACACATCCTTTCCACTGTGACTTTAATTCCAAATGAAAACAATGTAAAATAAGGTTCCTATAGGTTTAAAATAACTGCCCAGGAATACACTAAGGAGAATTGGTCTTGTGCTGCAAGTGGAGGCTAAATATAGATCCTGAGACTGAAAATATTAAAAACTTTCTTGACAGCGGATGATTCGGTCTTTATAAATATCCTTCTATTGGTGTAATGTGATGACTCACTCTAACATAGAACTATGGCTTTGGCTCTGTAATAGATGGGTTTGTGAAGCGTTGTCTGGTTGATAAGGTTGGACTTGTGCCATTGGCATTGGGGAAATGTAGCTGTGGTCCTGGAAGAAGAAAAAATAAGTTACTAGGTACAATGTTGAAAAGCAGGGCAACTATTTCTTCAACAGCATCCAAAATGGCTGCCAAAAGATCAGGCAGTCACACCATAGTCATGGTTTTGGTCCTTCATCTTGATTCAGAATGGTGGCCAGTGGCACATTGTCAACCAAAACTGCTGCCACCCCCTTCTTTCAGCCCCCCTTATGTCTCCCCCCCCCAACCTTATACTGTATACAATATTAAAGTCTAACATCGACTATAAATGATCTGAAAAAAGGACTTTATGATCTGAAAAGAGAGACAATGTATGTACTTTTGTAACCTAAGAAAATCTTCAATAAATACAAACACACACACTCCAAATAAAACTACTGCCCCACTACACGAACCCTCGTACCAAGTTTGAAATCAGCCAAAAATGAGGTGAAGGCACACTAAAGTAATATTTCGGACTGCCATCTTAATTCACAATGGTGTTTGGCACCCTCATGCTGAGCTTGGTGATGATCTTTCAAGAGACATCCAAATGCATAGAGAACCATATTCTAAAATATATAGTAGATGGTGATGGTGATGACACAGGTAGACTGTGAAGAGCTCCTAAAGGATTTCTCCAACTGAGTGAATAGGCAGCAAAATGGCAAATGAGGTTCAGTACAATTAAGTGTAAAGTTATGCACAAACCACCATAACTTCACATATATGGTGACATGTTCAGCCATCCTCTGAACTGATGATGACTAAACAGGAAAGAGATCTTGGGGCTCAACAATATTGTCAACTCTGTGAGTATCAACTGTGAAAAAGGCATATTCCATATTGGGGATTACTAGTAAAGGGACAGAAAATTTAAAAATCCCAGTATTGTACTGAACCCAGTTCCAGTCATTTCATCTCAAAAAAGGAAACTGTAGAGATACAGAGGTACAGAAAATGGCAGCAAAATGATCAGGTTAATGGAGCATTTTTCCTGCAAAGAAAGGTGTGAGGCATTTGGAGCTTTTTATGTTAGAAAAAGATGACTAAGGGCAACATGATAAAAAGTTGTCAAATTATCCACTTTCTCCATATCATGCATAGATAGACATTTCTCTCTCTTTTGTAACACTAGAACTGGGTCATCCAATGAAATTGGTTACCGTAGGGTCAGGACAGATCACAAAAAGTACATCCATACATCTAGCACAATTAAATTAATGGAATGATCTGCTGCAAGATGGGGTGATGGCCTCTGGCTGAGGTAACATTAAGAGAAGGATGTGCCTGTCACTGGCCATTAGCTAAATGAAACATTCCAATTAAGAGGCAGTTGATGGGCAGCAGGACCAGCAGAGCTCTGTTGCCTTAGATGTCCTGTTTGTGCACTTCTTGAACATTTCTCCCCGGCTACTTTCTTGGGCTCCATGATCACTGCAGATGGTAACAGCAGTCACAAAATTAAAAGACGTCTGCTTCTTGGGAGAAAGCAATGAGAAACCTAGACAGCATCTTAAAAAGCAGAGACATCACCAAGCAAGGTCAAGGCACTGATTTACTACTATTGAAAATAAATTTCCTTGGAAGTGAGTCTTACACACTGCTTCTGCTGTCCATATTGGATAGTTTTATTTTCCTGTTGTTCTGTGGAGCACATCCAGTAGAAATTAAAACGAACAAGAGTGGGTACCAGAATAAGATGAAGGTTATGAAATGTTGCTGGTGTAATTGAGTCAATCTTAAAGCGATAGACTAGGAAGAACTGTTGACCTTTGCAAATGTTTTGCTGGTAGCAGATGTGAATATTGCTCAAGTGTTTGATTTCTAAACTTATAGGACTGGCACTTTTATTGCTATTTTGAGAAATACAGAAAGTACATTATTTTTCTCATTACTAACTTTGGTCTCTGTTTCCATAACAATTATTGATTTTTCCTCTTCGTTTTTTAAATGGATCTGTAGCACTTCAGTTTTTAACAATACCTTCAGATTGCTTTCCATCAGCCTCCCAGTGAAACTGACATTGTAGGTGCTACCAATATAGAAATTATCCTTTCAAAACTTTGCACTCAATGCTGTCATGAAGCAACACTTCACAATCTTCTGGCTGAAAGAAATAGAAGGAAAAACACTTTGCTTGTTGTTGTTTTTAAACAATTGCCCATGATACTTTTTCTTGCCAATGCGTGCTGACCACTTCTTCCTTTTCTGGGCTGCTCAAAAATTGCTTAGGTCTTTTCAGTGTCTGTAAAGAATTGCCATTTTTAGTCTAGCAATTACATTTTCTCTATTCTTGCTGAGGTTGTTTCATGTAATCCTCACATCAGGCAATCACTTGATCTTTCCTCTTCTTCGGTTTCAGCATTTCTAAAGTAGCCATTCCTTGTTGTACCTCCCTGCTGAAGCTTTTATCACTGCCTGGGCTAAACTTCACCTGGGCTGTTGAAACCTCCTCCTTGCAGGTCTCCCCTCCTGCTGTGCACTTTCCCTGCTTTTTCTCCCTAGTGGTTTGTCCAAAGCAAATTGTGTTGTCTGCAGGCACTGATGTTTGCAGTGTGAAAATATTTCCATCTTGCTTAGCAGGGGGATATGTCACGTTTCTGCCAAGAGCCTCTCAAGGCAAACCTTTCTTCCACCACCCTGGCCCACACCATCCCCATCTATGATTTTAGTTCCTTGAGTATCTACTCATGTCATGGAGTGAACTATGAGTAGCTAAAAGACAAAGTCGCAGGAACCCAAGTAACAAAACAGAAGTGATTATTGAAACATATATACAAATATGTGTGTACACAATACAAAATGCAAGTCACCCAAGCTGTGACCACTTGTATATACAGCAACAAAGTTGTGGAAATAAAATAGATGAAGATAGACAAGATCTCAGGATTGTATCTCACTTCATACTTGTTCAGAAACAAATTGGAGAATTATCCATAGATGGCAGCCCCAATATCCTCGCCTCTATTTTCTTCCTTTCATTAATTTGCTATTCCTGTAAACTGTGATTCTGCTACACGCACCCAGGCATTTGAGTAACAACCCTCTTGGTTAGAGGGTTGTTACTCCAAGAAGTGTGATCCAAAAGTGAAGAGTTTTCAGTTTTTTGGCAAGGGGTAAATATATTGAAATGCAAACCTGTTACTTTATTATTACTTGTTTTTCTTTGCTTTCATTCTTTCGCTACTTATAAATATTTTCCATTTTGAAACCCCTCTGGCTTTTTTCCATGCTCTGAACTGCTACATACAGTTCCCTGCCAGCACCTTCCATTCTCCTGGTGATCCCCACTGTGGAACTCCCTCGCCTCCTCAACACCCTTCCTTTTAATTTCCAGATGGTAAATGTTTATGTGTGTTCACGGAGAAGTGTTGGATTGATTTCATGGCACATACCAGGGAGAGAAATCAAAACAGAGTAATTTAATAGATAAATGTTGAATTGCCTGTCCACAAGAATCATTGAAAGGGAAGAATTCATTAAGGTAAATGATCTCATTACGGCAATTCACAGTGGGGTTGGGAAGCCACTGACCTCTGTGTGGAAGGTGGGCACGGGTGGACAGCACTTAAGTGCCAATTAAGCAAAGGTCTGATCAGCTGCAGTTCCACCCCTGGCGAAGTAGATTAACAAAGTTTGCTGTGCTGAGTTTTCTCTTTGGGCTAATTAAGGAACCACTTGATGCCAAGGGCGTTTGCTGTATAAGGGTCATTTTTATCCTGACAGCATCAGGGAACGGCTTGAGCTGTCTTTTTGCAATGTGAATTACTGTGTTACAACTATTGCATGGGCAAAAGAGTCTTTTAAAAATGGAAACACTCGCTAAGATATATAAGTTGTGTTCTTGGAGAAGGTGTTTGAGATCTGCCTCTTCAGAGTCTGGCGATCCCAGAGCATGGCCAAAACCATGATGAAGCAGCTTTATGAAAGCCAAAGCAGATCCAGATCTGGATGGGAGACTGCTTGGGAACGCTATGTACCGTATTTTTCGCTCTATAAGACTCACTTTTTCCCTCCTAAAAAATAAGGGGAAATGTGTGTGCGTCTTATGGAGCGAATGCAGGCTGCGCAGCTATCCCAGAAGCCAGAACAGCAAGAGGGACTGCTGCTTTCACTGCGCAGTGATCCCTCTTGCTGTTCTGACTTCTGAGATTCAGAATATTTTTTTTCTTGTTTTCCTCCTCCAAAAACTAGGTGCGTCTTGTGGTCTGGTGCGTCTTATAGAGCGAAAAATACGGTATATCGTCTTAAGTTCAGTCATGGAAGAAAGGTGGGACAGAAAATACAGTAAAACAAATCGGCATTTATTTTTGGTTTTCTAATAGGCGACAAAAGCTCACATCAAGCTCAACACCAAGAAGCTCTACCAAGCAGATGGCTATGCAGTGAAGGAACTCTTAAAGATCACCTCTGTTCTTTACAATGCTATGAAGACCAAAGGAATGGAAGCCACTGCCGTGGGTGAAGAAGACACGAGCAAATTCAAATTTGACCTTGGCTCAAAAGTAAGGAACTTTGTGCTTCTTTCTCTTTCATTTTCTTTTCAAGATTTATTACATTTGTGCCCTGTTCTTCTTTTCAGGAACGCTAGAGTATTATTTTAGCCTCACAACTTCTCTGTCAACCAGATTAAGTTGAGACAAAGGGCCACCTAGCTAATTCACACTAGCTGTAGAAGCCCTGTGTTGTTGTTTTGAAGTAATGTGTACAATCTAGAGATGTGTTAACCACACATTCAACCCTAGTTGATTAAAACAGTTAGTGTGGGGAATTCTGGGGACTGGTCCCTGATTTGATGCAAAGTTTGATTTGATCAGCAGTGGTTTGGAGCTAGTCCTTATGGAGGTGGTCTGCTTGTCTCTGGCCCGTGCCACTGAAAGGGGATCATATAATGGGGTGTTCCTCCATACAGCATATAATATATTCCTGTATATAATAGACTAGCTTTCTTCCTGACATGCTATTTTTCCATATGCAATGATTTATTTATTTTTTAATAATGGTATGGAGGAGCAGTCATTCCTTTGAAGCTCCCCTTAGTCTGAAGTGGTATAGTCCAGATAAAGCTTTAGGCCTGGGATGTGATATTGAAGACAATTGCAGTATTTCTCACACTATTCACTATTTTTTAAAAGTTTTTTTCCTGTATTTGAGACTGGGAGCCAGTACTCATAAGAGAATCACAGATGAATATCCTTTGAGTATTGGCTCCAAGACCAATTCAGCAGTGGTTCTGGTGTTACGGAACTTTCTCTCCAGTGAGACCCACTGAGGTTTACAAGTGTATCTCAAACACCTACCGTATTTTTCGCCTTATAGGACTCACTTTTTCCCCTCCAAAAATGAAGGGGAAATGTGTGTGCGTCCTATGGGGCGAATGCAGGCTTTTGCTGAAGCCTGGAGAGCGAGAGGGGTCGGTGCGCACGGACCCCTCTTGCTTTACAGGCTTCAGAAAGCTATCTGCAAGCCTTGGGAGCCCGGCGGGAGTTCCCACCGGGCTCCCAAGGCTTGCGGACAGCAACCTGCAGCCCGAAACCCAGGGAGCGCAGCGGGGCACACCCAGGCTTCGAGCAGCTCTCCGCAAGCCTTGGGAGCCTGCCGCAACTTCCCGCCGGGCTCCCAAGGCTTGCGGACAGAAAGCTCCGCAAGCTCCGGGAGCAATGGCGAGGTTGCGCAACCTCGCCTTCGCTCCTGGACCCATTCTGGGGACTGGGGTTGGGGGAAGCTTCGGCTTCTCCCGCCCCCAGCCCCGCAAGCTCCAGGAGCGATGGCGAGGTTGAACGCAATCTCGCCGTCGCTCCCGGACCCGTTCTGGGGGCTGGGGTTAAGAGAAGCTCAGGCTTCCCCCACCACCAGCCCGGCAAGCTCCGGGAGCGATGGTGAGGTTGCGCAACCTCTCCTTCGCTCCCAGACCCCCAGCCCCGAGGCTAAAAACGAAGCCAGGACAGCTAGCGGGATCCATCCCGCTCGCTGTCATGGCTTCTTTGCTCTTTGGGGCTCGGGGGGGGATATTTTTTTTCTTTATTCCCCCCCCCAAAAAAGTGCACCCTATGGGCCAGTGCGTCCTATAGGGCGAAAAATACGGTACATTTCACGGTGTTGGTTGCAAATTCTTTTTTGCTAGGTTTTTTGTTGAGGTTACTGTACTATATATATTTATTTATATTTTCATTTTTATTAATTTTGTTACTATTGTATGTGTTAACTATGGCTTCTTTCGTCACTGCCATCCTCTTCAGAAAAGATTTGGCAAAAACGCAAAGTATACATATAAATAATAAGCTGACTGCTTTGTTCCCTACATTCTTAGCATCTATCATCCATGGGCTTATCTGGAGGATGTGACCTGAGGATTACGGCCCAAATTTACTGTGAGATTGCCCCAATTTCCAACCCATTAGTCTTCCATCTCCCAGGTTTTCAGAAAAAGTATCACTATCACCAAGAATATGTTCACATTCTGGCTTCCAGCTGTTTTTATACTTTTCTGCCCTCCCATTACTTTGTGTGTCTGGCCTTTCTTCCTGGCCTGTCAATGAGTCTGCACATTGCATACAAAAAAAAAAAAAAATGTTTTGTAAGAGTATTAGTAATTATGAATCTGTAAATGGGTCAAGCCAACTGTGATGGAGCAGGGAGGTTGCCCCCCCCCCTGTCTCTTCTCTTGCTTCGCCTTCTTCCACAGCTGTCGTTTCTCTCAGATGAATAAAAATCCAATGAAGCTGGATGCCAGAAGATTCAGGACAGATAAAAAGAAGTAATTTCTTCATACAGCACATAGTTGAACTATGGAATTTGCTCCCACAAGTGGTAGTGATAGCCACCTGTTTTGATTGCTTTAAGAGAGGACTAGACAGATTCATGTAGGATAAGGTTGTCAGTAGCTACTAACCAGGATGACTACGTTCTACCTCCACTGAAAGAAGGAGTATGATTTTGAATACCAGTTGCTGGAAACTGCAGGAGGGGAGAATGCTGTTGTGCTCAGGGCCTGCTTGCATCCTTCCCAGAAGAGGCATCTCGTGGACCACTGTGTGAACAGGATGCTGGACAAGATAGGCCACCATCCTGATGCTTTGGCTGTGCTGATCTTCATCCAAGGTGACAGACCTTGTGTGTTTTGTTGCCCCACAGCAGGAAGGCTAATTTCCTTTGATGTGAAAGCCTTGTGGATCTCCACCACCTCAGGCTGGCTCTCTACTCCTATAAAGGGCCAGGAGCCCCAAGGCAACAAAGAGACCAGAGTAGGTTGTGTGTACACCCCATCATGGCATATCTAGTCTTTGTAGGATAATTGGTAGTTGCCATTGGAGACCAGAAGAACTGCAGGTTTTAAGGTTGTGCCAATCCGCTTAACTCATTTATCTCTCTCATCCTCTCCCAACTTTTGTGCGAAAATATACTAACTATAAGCGTCTTGAGAAAATGACTCTTTTGAATGGAAGCTGCAGCTCATTAATTTAAGATGACCTCCTCCTACTCAGGAAATGTTCTTTTTTGGCAATGTAAAAAATTCATTTACGGGTATGATTTCATTTACTTGCTTAAAAGTATCTTTGGGCTGGAATAGACATTTCATATTGTTCGCACTTATTTAAAAGTGTGCTTAAACTAACTGCTTTTTTTTAAAGGAAAAGTATCCATGGGAGGTCCTAATCTAAAATGTGCTCCCGATGCAGATTTCAGTTCCACATCAGTTTGTAGCTGAACATCACCCCCGCCCCGGTTGCTACTTGGAGGATTGTTGATAGGGAACAGACAGATCTCCAATCTGGATTGGGGTCTCACATGGTTGCTCTTTTTTTCAGAATAAAAGTGGACAACAACAACAACAACATAATAATAATAATAATAAATATTGTATACCACCCTATACCCTCAGGTCTAAATAGCATGATATGCAGCTTGTCCCTTTAAAACATGATTTGTTTCCACCATAATTGGTGTAGATATGATCTCTTCTTTTTATGTGTTTTGAGACATACCCTTCCAGTTGCAGAGCTGACCAGATATGGTGGTTTCACTAGAGATATCCTTATCTTCCCCCCACCCCTTGAATTTTCATGAAGGTAAAGCTCTTCTTTTTCTGATGTTTATCTAGATCAGCGATTTGAAGACGGCCAGGCAGCTTGCTTCAGAAATCACTTCCAAAGGAGCATCTCTCTTTGATTTACTGGGCAAAGAAGTAGAGCTGAGGGTGAGTTGGTAAAAAGAACTTGCAGGCTCTGGAAAAAACCAATAGAATTCTTCAGCTAAAATACTTGAAGTAATCCATCTTTGTGCTGTAACATTTCTAGAATCCTGAAACCTAAAATTGGGTGATTTCAAATCAGCCAGTTGTGAATTTCAGCTCTCCTTTAGTTGTCAGTTCCTGGTCATTATAAGAGTTCTCCTCTGCTTAGTTTCTCACTCAGCTTTCTATCCCCTCTCAGATTTCTTCCTGTTCTCCTCCCTGCTTTCCATCTCAGGAATTGCTTCTTCCAGTCCTTTTCATCCACCTTCACTCTTTTCCTTTGGCCAATTGTCTTCTTTCTCTAGACCTGTCTGATCCATGCATAAAGACAGGTGCCATTGAAGGAAATTTAAGGTTCTGTGTAGTGTTAGTCCTACTTAGCATAGGCCCATTGAAATTCATGAGTAACTTAGAGCTGTTAATTTCAGTGGGTCTACTCTGAGTAAAAGTTAATTTGATGCAACTCTTAGAGAAGATGGAGCAGACGGAGGAATTTAGTCTTTGGCATCTAGAGGCTTGTCTGCCTGGCTAGACCCGCTGGAATATTAGGATAGCTTAGCCAGCAACTGCACACATAGGGAATACTCTCCTGCTTTCTGTGTCAGAGTGTTCTCTGTGAGTAGCAGTTTCCTCGTTGTGTGCACAGAATATTCTTTGACATATGGCAAGGCACAAGGCAGCCCTGGGATGTGCAAGGCTCTATGTGTAGAGCTTTGGGATTGTGGCAATTTAATTACTTTTAAGACTTGAGATAGTTTAGAAGGCAGTAGGCTGGTGTCTTTGTGACAGGTGCCAGCTATAATAATAATAATAATAATAATAATAATAATTAATTCATTACAGTATTTATACCCTGCCCATCTGGCTGGGTTTCCCCAGCCACTCTGGGTGGCTCCCAGCAGAATATATAAAAAAGTGACAAAATGTCAAACATTAAAAACTTCCCTAAACAGGGCTGCCGTCAGATGTCTTCTAAAAGTCAGATAGTTGTTTATTTCCTTGACATTTGATGGGAGGGCATTCCACAGGGTGGGCGCCACTACCGAGAAGGCCCTCTGCCTGATTCCCTGTAGCTTCACTTTTCGCAGTGAGCTGAATGATGGGGGTGGAGATGCTCCTTCAGGTATACTGGGCTGAGGCCATTTAGGGCTTTAAAAGCACCAACACTTTGAATTGTGCTCTGAAACATACTGCTTGTTTCCCAATCCAGCCTTGTAAAGGCTTCTGTTTTGCAGTATTCTGATCAAATAATTTTGATCTTTCAGGCAAGGGGGGGGGGGGAATTTTCGGCCAAGCAGGGCAGATCTTTATCTCCACCCACCTGCCAATCATCTGGCATTATAATGACGCGCAAGCAGTTCCGTCCTGCTTGCTGCGGGGTTCAGGTACACCGGCGAGGTCATTGCTCATACACCCAAACTAAGCAGGATTGAACAGCTGTTGCATGGTTCAATCCTAGTTTCCATCCGTGGGATTCAGCTGTGTCTTTACTTGCCCTGCACCTGAAGTCGTGTATGAGGCTGTGAGGCAGGTGGGCATAGGTTGGTGAAAACATCGTTGTGGGCCACACAGGGAGGCCTGGTGGTCCAAATTCGGCCTGCAGGCAGGGGGTTCCCCATCCCTGTTTTTTAGAGATTTAGCAGGCTTGGTCAGCGCTGTGTTGAGCAGTCCCTCAAAGGCAGTTCTCTAATGCATACATAATGTTAAGCCAAAAATAGTTATCAGATTTAACTTGCCATATCCTGTCTCGGGAGAAATGACTCTGCCTCATTAGAGTTGGCATGACATTGTTAGTGTAAGGTACAAAGCCTTTGCAAAAGACCAGTTGTGTGAAAAACCTTCAAGAAAGTAACAAGCAGCGCTTCCGGTATCTTTCCTAATGATATGTGTCTGGTTTTTTTGTTCTGAGCAATTAATTAAAACTGTGAAATGCAATTCCAGCCCAAGGCTGGATAGTTAAGCTGAACTCTCTCTGGGATCTGGGCCCATGGCATGTTCTGAAATACATTAGCTTTAGTCTGTTATTGCAACAGTGTATTGATATCCATTTTTGCTGCTGGGAAGCTGAACTTTATGGTAATTACAGTGGTACCTCGGGTTACGTACGCTTCAGGTTACATACGCTTCAGGTTACAGACTCCACTAACCCAGAAATAGTGCTTCAGGTTAAGAACTTTGCTTCAGAATAAGAACAGAAATCGCGCGGTGGCGGCACGGCAGCAGCGGGAGGCCCCCATTAGCTAAAGTGGTGCTTCAGGTTAAGAACAGTTTCAGGTTAAGAACGGACCTCCGGAACGAATTAAGTATGTAACCAGAGGTACCACTGTATACTGGTAAAATTCAAGCCATTAATTATGGGTGAACTTAATATTTACAAATCCTCCCTTAATATAAATATCAAGGGCTTCTGCAGTGCACCCTCCCTCCCCAGAATCTTTGCCTTTCCTTTATTTCCTTTATCTGATTTTAATCCTGCCCTTCCTCCTCTAGGGAACTCAAGGTTACATGTAGTTTGCCTGTGCTTTGTTTATATGCCACTCACACCATAGTGTAAAGAAATGTTGCGGGGTCTACTTTTATTTGTTTGCTAAATCTTAATAGCTAGCTTTTATGGGCAATAAATTACATTTATATATTTGAAATATTTCATCAAAACAGATGCCAGATCAGTATACAACAATAAAGATTGATATGGGAAAATTTGTGTTTTATCTATGGATGTTTTTGTATATATGTGCTGTTTTTAAAACTGATGCCAGGAAACCCTGTAACCAATAATTAGAAATTGCTGATAGTAAATACTTTATCACAGTTGCTTCCTTCCCTTCCTCAAAGGACTGTTTATGTGGCATTTCCTTATTTTGTTAGCATGGCAGCCCTGTGAAGTGGATGAGTGTGTGTCAGGCCTGAGGTCACCCCAAAAAATTAATGGTAAAATAGGGTTTTGTATCCAGATTTCCCCATTCAGATACAAACCTCTTGCCAACAACATCAGCATAGATTACCCTTTTTTGAGCTGTCAAAGTGTGTTTCATATGTTGCCTCAGTAACTCTTACAACCAACCCTGTAAGGTAGGTCTGTGCCATTAACTCCTTATTACTGATAGGAATTTTGGCAGGCAAGGGTGGGGAACATATATTGAAAGTTCTCATATAACATATTTGTATACTTTTGCTAAAGAAAGATAGGCGTAAGTATTGCTCTCTCTTAAAAACTCAACTTGGTAGCTCTCTGACCTTATTATAACAAAAGGCACTTGAGTTTGTCATTATGAGATGCTTCTTTGAGTTTTTAATCTGTCTGTCTCTTTTCCATTATTTTCCCATTGTACAGGTTGAAGGTGTTCTTTTTCTTCTTAAGGATTATAGATTGCATACTTTAGACTTGCTATATTAGTTGAGAGCTGAAATGAAATTTCTTTCCCCATCATTCCAAGGCGGTGTAAATGAGCCCTTTCAGTTAGGGGTCGAAATAGCTGTTATATAGAAAAAACACTTCTTACCGTTTGAGCAATTTTGAAGTGGTGGAAAGATGCCAATTATAGACCACTGGAAGAGCATCTTATAATACCCAACCTAGCAGGTGGGAGACAAGCTCCAGTGCTTACCTTCATTTGTGGGTGCTGTCAGTGCATTGAAGTTCCTATGGTGTGCATGGGATCTGTCAGAGGATGGTTCGAGGGAAAGGATCCAGGTCATTTAGAATAAGTACATTGCAACATTTTCCCCCATGTTAAAAGTGCTGAGATTTAATGAACACTGTTGATTTGCACGAAGTTTTAAAAACCCAGTACTTTCCTACCTCACTAAGGATGTCACATAGAGGAGGGAGAAAGGTGTTTTCTGCTGCTCCAGAGAAGCGGACACGGAGCAATGGATCCAAACTACAAGAAAGAAGATTCCACCTAAACATTAGGAAGAACTTCCTGACAGTAAGAGCTGTTCGACAGTGGAATTTGCTGCCAAGGAGTGTGGTGGAGTCTCCTTCTTTGGAGGTCTTTAAGCAGAGGGTTGACAACCATATGTCAGGAGTGCTCTGGTGGTGTTTCCTGCTTGGCAGGGGGTTGGACTCGATGGCCCTTGTGGTCTCTTCCAACTCTATGATTTCTATGATTCTAAGAGCCTTCTGGATCAGGCCAAAGTTCCATCTAGTCCAGCATCCTTTTCTTACAATGGCCAACCAAAATACCTATGGGAAGCCAGCAGGCAGGACCAAAGTGCAACAGTGCTTTTCTCACTTGTGATTCCCAGAAACAGGCATTCAAAGGTATGTTGCCACCAGCAGAGAACAAAGTACATAGCCATTGGTAGTCTAATCATCATCTAATCCTTTTTAAAGCCATCCAAGTTGCTACCTATCTCTAAATTTTGGGGGAGCAAATTCCATAGTTTTAACAGTGCACTTTTGCCTGCCCTGAATTTTCCAACATTCAGCTTCACTGGATGGCTTCCATCTAGTATTATGAAAGAAGTAGAAAAACTTCCCACCCACTTTTTCTACAGTATGCATAATCTTATACACCTCTATCATGTCCCTTACTCATCTTTTGTTCTAAATTAAAGAGCTCCAAATGTTGTAACATTTCCTCATAGGGAAGTTGTGCAAACTCCTTGATCATTTTTGTTGCCCTGTTTTGAACGGCTTCCATCTCTGTGATATCCTTTTTGAAGTGAGGTGGTCAGACCTGTAAACCTGTAGGATTTATTCTGAACTAATTGATTGAAGTGTTGAGCAAAGACTCAGGTCCTTTGGGGGCTGGTGTCCTATAGCTCCCCCTCCCTGCTTTGGAAGTGTGTGTTTAAATGTCTCCAGCTCAGCTGGTTGTCTTTCACAGCTCTTCTTGGCGCTCTCCCATCTGTCAAGTCATAGATGGGTAAGCAGGAGCCTGTCAAGAAATGGCCTTGCTTAGACATGGCAAGATCTTACTCTCAGCAGGCATAAAAAGAAAATTCCCAAAACATCTTCTATAGTGGAATGACCTTTTAAAAAACCATGAAAAACATGCTTGACTGCATCTTTTTTGAACATCTTAATTAATGAGACTGAATTTTACAATATATCAGAAAAGGTATTGGGAAAGCTCCTTTTGTTCCTGAAACAAATGTGTGAAATTAAGCGCACACATTGCATTCATTGGAGTATCGTTACAAGATCTTAGGTACATACATGTAAATTGGGGATGTGGTCCCATCTTGGATGTTGTACAGTGTTAGGATGGAGCTATAGACAGCTGTCAAGAGGGGAGCCAGGAAGAGTTGCGCCAAGATAGCCTGACACCAAGCCAGGAAAATTTGGCATAAATTTGGCTTATCCCCATGCCTGAGAATACCTCACTTCCATGAAGATGCTCCAAGTTGCATTTCTGTTATATGGGATAAGCACACACATTTTGGTATGTTATTTTTTCTAACATATGCATTTTATATCACAGACACAGACACCTCCAGTATATGCATTTTACTTGGCTGGAAAGCTGCATTGCAATATATAGAGAAGTGCAATTTTTGAAGGAAAACTGTGTTTTGGTTCTCATATTGTTTTGGAAAGTGCAAGTTTTGCCTTTAGATGCAAATTGAAATGAATTTCATCCTCATCCCCACTCATCACTGAGTGACCATAAAATGGAAGATGACCGCTGCTGAAAGCAAATATATCTGCATCTCTAGCAATTTATCAAGGAGCAGAGAAACTGGATGTCTTATGCAACATCCTATTGTACTCTCGATTTGAGCTTTCTCCCCACCTTTTTTTGGTTATAGAAAAGATGTGAAAGGACGTCTGCAGTTATTCATTCTCTTGCTGTATGTCCATTCTTTCTGCAACAGCACAGATGCTCCCAAACCGAGCTGCTCATTGTTGCTGTTTCTTTATCTTTGTCCAAAACTAAATCTGCAAGAAGCTCTTGGGTGTGTTTTCCAAATCGGAAAGCCCCAAATTAGTTAAGGAGGACAACAATGAACTACTTTGGTGTTAGTGCTTTATGCAAGATGTGGCCTTTGCTTCTGCAGGGTTTCGGGGCGTGGATGGAATTTGTGGCATGTTTCTGTCAGGGTTCTCTCAGGTCTTTTTTTTTTTAATCATGATGTTTTTACTATTGAAAGGGGTGGTTTTCACATTAGTTTTATGGGAGGCAAAAATGAAAGGGGGGGGGAAGGTTATAGTCCCTCCAAGGAGGGGAAGATGATGGAAAACCCTCTTCCTTTCTGATTTGAAAACAAGGGTTAAGGGTGTTTTGTTTCTTTAGTATGCAGTGGACAAAAAATGTGGAGTGGGAAAACATGGTTTGCTGTTGGAAAGCTAATAACATGCATTCTGAGCAGTGGGGTGGAATTAGACACGTTAAGTGTATGTGTTTATTAAGCGCGTAAATGACAGGCAATGTCAGGGATAGCATGTACACCAGGGTCAGCAAATTTTTTTAGCAGTGGGCCAGTCCACTGTCCCTCAGACCTTGTGGCAGGCCGGAGAAGGGTCACCGGGGGGGGGGCTGGAAGAAGAGGCAAGTCCTCCGCAGCCCCCAGCCCCAGCCGCTGCGCTTACCTTCCCAGGAGCTGCCACAGCGCCACTACCGCCACTGCTGTTGCTTCTCATGGGTAGGCAGAGCGAGCTTGTCTGCTCCACTCTCTGGCCCACAGGAGCACCAGGGCGGCAACGGGAGGAAGAGGCCGAGCTGTGGTGGCTCTGCTGGCGGCGGGAGGAAGAGGCCGAGTGGCGAGGGAAGAAGAGGCCGAGCGTTGGCGGTTCTGGCAGTGATGGGAAGAAGAGGCCGAGCACTCAAACGTCGCACCTGGTTTACCTCAGCGCAGCACGGGGATGTCTCTGCCAATCAAACGCCGCTGAGGTAAACCAGGTGCGACGTTTGAGTGGCAGAGCCGCCGGCTGCTCAGCCTCTTCCTCCCATCGCCGGGAGTCTCTGCTTCACGTCGCGGGCCGGATTTAGGACCCAGGTGGGCCTGATCCGGCCCAGGGGCCGTAGTTTGCCGACCCCTGATGTACACAAATTATACAAGGGTAGAATGATTTCAGTTTGCACACTTAAGACAAACTGCCCCAACCATACTAAAACATCATACTTCTTTTAAGGCCAGGACCTCATCTTCCTAATCTCTAGGCAGGTAATGCTTCATCACATCCTTGTAAATATAGAAACCCAGAAACTTATGTGCTTTAAGTTGCAGGCTTACTATACTCTTAAAGTGCTCCTTTTTCTTTCTCCTCCTCCTCCCCCCCTTCTTCTTCTTCTTCTTGGCACCTGATAGTTTCTGAACTGAGAGAGTTTCAGAAATGAAACATTATTTATATAGTAGATAATAGCTGCTTAGGGACGCGGGTGGCGCTGTGGGTTAAAGCCTCAGCGCCTAGGGCTTGCCGATCAAAAGGTCGGCGGTTCAAATCCCCGCGGCGGGGTGCGCTCCCGTTGTTCGGTCCCAGCGCCTGCCAACCTAGCAGTTCGAAAGCACCCCCGGGTGCAAGTAGATAAATAGGGACCGCTTACTAGCGGGAAGGTAAACGGCGTTTCCGTGTGCGGCTCTGGCTCGCCAGAGCAGCGATGTCACGCTGGCCACGTGACCCGGAAGTGTCTTCGGACAGCGCTGGCCCCCGGCCTCTTTGAGTGAGATGGGCGCACAACCCTAGAGTCTGTCAAGACTGGCCTGTACGGGCAGGGATACCTTTACCTTAATAGCTGCTTGCTCCTATGCAGAAACCACCACTGACACAGGGTGAAAAGCAAGGAGAAAGCATGCTTGAGACTGCCATTTCTAATCACAGGACCTAAAGCTATGTTCCCTCCACTGGTCTCCTCGGCCAAGATGTAAAAAGAGATAAATCAGCTTAATTTTTGAATCTTTTCCCTTCAACTTTTGGGGGACTTCTTTGCTGTTGTATCCTTCCTTTGCTTGCAGTGTGACACTGGCAGTATTAATCACACCTGCTAATAGCATCTCTGTGGGATTGTGTACATGTTAATTGTTTTAAAATGATTTTCCTCCTTCGCTCATCAGTGTTAATTTTACACTCTGCTCCCCTGATTTCTAATTAGCAGTTGTTTCACAACATCATGGTCCTAGTAAACAGTAAGCAACAATTTTTGCAAGTACTTCCTTTCTGTTAATCAATTTAATATTCATAAGATATATCTTTCAATTATAATATTCATAATTGTTCCCATCTCATAGCTGTTCTCCAGTTGTCATTCTCCCTTGTGTCTGATCTTGCAAGTCAGACCATATGTTCTTAAACTTCCCACACCAACTTTCTTCTTTATGATGTTAAACTACAAAAAGAAAGCTATGGTGTACTGTAAGTAAATTTTCATTCAGCAGAGGTTATTCCCAGGTAGGTTTGTGCATAGGACAACAGCTTTACAGCCTGTTCTTTTGCAGGCTTTCTCAAAAGTAAATCCTATCCCTTCGGTGCCACTTACTTTTAAGTTTGTATATATAGCATTGCAGCCTTAGATTCTGCTAGTATCCACAACTGCTGCATGAAGGGAGGCTGAGTTTTAAACATATTTTCTTAAATGTTATTCACTTATGTCTTAAACTCATCAAGTTTTGATTTACGATCATATTTCTTGGGTAGCTTCATTGTACTGTTGTTTCTGTAATCTCCACAGAGGGTTCCGTCAAGACTTAATCACTACTATTTCCCCCCTTGATCTGACTGCCTGTGTGCATTTCATGCTGAGAAAGATGTTCTCATTGTCCTGTGCTCCCTTGGTAATGCTCAAGGGATATAGAACATTCCATATTTTAAAAGGGCATTCTGTCCACTTGTGGGCTGCTTAGCCCAATCAAAATGCAGAGACTGTAATCTCAGGCTAGTTATACTGGAATAGCATGTCCTGGCTGCAGCAATGAAGTATTCCATCTCTTGCTGTCTTGGACTAAATGTGTCCATTCACTTGCCATTTTATTTTTCCTCTGTGAAACTATAAACACTTGCCAAGGGAAAACAATTTTGTTTACGCTGTCACTTCCCAGTCGCCTCCAAGGTGGCTTGCAACTAGGAATGAGGTTAAATTCAATTCAGTTTGCATCTAAAGGTGAACGTATTTAAATGTACACTTCCCAAAACAATACAAGAACCGAAACGTAGTCATTCTTT
This sequence comes from Podarcis tiliguerta, assembly GCF_965153285.1. Classification (NCBI taxonomy): domain Eukaryota; kingdom Metazoa; phylum Chordata; class Lepidosauria; order Squamata; family Lacertidae; genus Podarcis; species Podarcis tiliguerta. The sequence goes on from NC_139547.1 coordinate 35,895,333, forward strand.
GCATTTCTCCAAATATTGCAATGCAGTTCTCCAGCCAAGTAATGTGTACAAAAATACATATACTCAGAGTAAAGTGTGCATGTGTCTGTATATATTTGTGAAAATAACATACAAAAGTGCACTACATTAGGGGAAATTGCTTTAGAAAAATATGTATATTAGGGGGAAATGCATACAAAAAGGTGTTTATTGAGAGAAATTCACACAAAAATTCTGATGAACACAACACATACGCAGGAAGCTGCCTTATCCCAAACCAAATCACTGTTTCACTTTGTGCGGTATTGTCCACATTGACTGGCCATGATTCTCCAAGGTTTCAGGCAGGAGTCCTTCCCAGCCTTATGCAGAGGTACTAGATAATGAAACCTGGGACTTTTTGCATGGAAAGCCTGGGTTCTGCCGCTGAGCTGTGGACACATCCAAAAAAACACTATGGTTCCTTGATAGCCATTCAAGGAACATAGGAAATTATATTGTCAGACACATTGGCACATCTAGCTCAGGACTACCCAAACAGACCTTCAGTTGGTCTCCATAGTTTCAGACAGCAGATGGAATAGCTCAGTTGGTCGAGCATGAGTATCTTAATCTCAGAGTTGTGGGTTCGAACCCCACATTTGGCAAAAGATTCCTGCATTGCTGGAGGTTGGACTAGATGACCCTCGTGATCCCTTCCAACTCTACAAATGATTCCTCCCATGCCCTATCTGGAAATGATAGGGATTGAAGTTGGGACCTTTTGTATGCAAAGCATGTGATCTTATCCCTGAGCTTAAGCCACCCTACCACAGTGGCTATCTGTTGTTTTGTGCATCTGGAAAAAAGTTTTAAAATTGCACTCCATGTTGTGTATTAAAAGTGCAGTATTCATTATTTAATAATAGTTCCTGTGGCTGCTTGAAATGCCAGTTTGTCTGAAACTTGCCACCTCTTTGCATTGTAATATGAACTGCACTTATAAATACTTTTGTGTTGCTTCAAGGAGTTTTGCAAGACAACTTGATGTAGGAAAAGTCCTGTTGCTTGTAAATGCAGAGCTGTTAACTGCTTCTTCCTTCTCCCTGCTGGCCACAAAATAGATTTCTCTCCCTGCGTTCACCACATTTCCTTCTTGTGTGCTGGTAGTGCTTTCTAAGAATCCTTGGGTATTTTACGTGAAATGATTGAGTACATTAGTGCAGACTCCTGGCGGCGGCGGCGGGGGGGGGGGGGAGTCTTGCATTTCCTGTCATTGCAGTCTACATTTCTTCCTTGGCCAAATCACTTGCTGAAATTGAATGAAGCACTGAGGCTTTTGGATGCCATATGTGCAACCAGGTTTGACCGCTTGCGATGAGTAATGGGCTGTAGTCATTGCTTTGACAAATAGCAAAGAAAAGTTGGCTTTGAAGTTTAGACCTGCCAGAGTTGGAGGAGAGCTGCTCCTCAGGACACAAGGTTTAGACTTGAGTACATTCAAGATCTAGCAGCTAGAGGTTGCAACTTTAATAGCTTAAAGATGCGCCTGATTTAATTGGAAGCATTTTTGAATATATATAATTTTTTAAATACAAATACTTATAAAAGCTGCAGAATGCAGCCATTCTCCCTTCTCACACACAGAAGGGAATGAGAGACACTGACTGGCCTGAGATCACCTAGTGAGGTTCATAGTTGGTCTTCTATGTCCTCATCTGACACTCCAACCACTGTACCACCAGCAGCTCTCTTCTAAGATGCTGCTTACTCAGGCCACTGTGGCATCTGGAAAAAAAAGGTGCACGTTAGGCTTCAGTAGTCTTGCTTTTACACCTATCCAAATTTAGTTGAAGGATTAGTCAGCTAGAACTTTATCAATTCAATTATTTAATCAGATTGTTGCCGTATTAAAGAATATATAAGGAAAGCCCTGCTGGACCAGAATAAAGGTCCATCTAGTCTAGCATCCCCTTTTCCACAGTGACTAATCAAAAGCCTCTAGGAACTCTCAAGCAGGGAATGAAGGCAACATTCCTTCCCTGCTATTGCCTCTTATCTGTTGGTATTCAAAGGTGAATTGCCCCTGGATTGTGAAGTTCTGTTTTAGCTATCCTGGCCAAAATAGACCTCTCTCCTCCATGACGCTTCAGGTTGGGTTTTTTTTGGGTTACGGATGCTCCGAAACCTGGAAGTACTGGAACGGAGAAGCGCTAAATCGCACTTTGTGCATGCGCAGAAGCGCCGGATTGCAACCCGCACATGCGGTGCTGCAGGTTGCAAAAGCTGCGGGCTGCGAAAGTGCTTCCCGCACAGCTCACATTCGCAACCTGAGCGTCCACTGTACCAGGAACAAACTTAGTTGGTCTCTAAGGTGCTACTGGACATTTTTTTTATATATATTTTTTCCGACTGCGTCAGACCAACATGGCTACCTACCTGAATCTATTAAAAATGAGTTAATGATAAGAAGACTACTGATCTACAGGCTGTTGTCTGGGGAGGGAAGGGAGCTAAAAGGAGTTCTCAGCATCCAGTCAACATTTTGTCATAAATCCCCTTAATTTTAATGAAACTTGCTGCTTAGTTGGCAGCTTTAATGGCTGCCAAGTGAGAAAACATTTTAACACTGGACCTTTGTTAACCTTCTTAATGGGCTCCAGTTCTGTGAAGGCCTTTAAGCTGTTGGTGCAGACATATTAGACTACACTCCATTTGTTATGCAAATCACTTTGCCAAAGCAGTTCAGCTGCCTGCCATTCAATGAATATTAATGAGAGGCTAAAACCTGGAACTATTTCTTGTGGGTTTTTGTCTTTCAGGAAATAAGAACAGAAGCAATTGCCAGACCTCTGGAGATAAATGAGACTGAAAAGGTGATGAGAGTTGCCATCAAAGACATTTTGGTAAGGATGGTGGTCTTTTTTAAAAAATGTTTTATTCTGTGGCTTTATTATGAATTGGTTATCTTGTTCAATACTATCTTACTCTGTTTTCAAGTTCTTTTTTTTTATTCCTGAAACTTCTTTAGATTCTGTGTGTCACAGATCAGAACCTATGGCAAATGTGTGTCTTGGAGGGTGTTTTGGAGCAGGGAAGGAGTGCATCAGTCTTTCCATACCTGCTTCTTCCAGTTCATCCTTCCTTCCCACAGTTTCCCCTTTAAAATGTTTTTAAATCTGCTAGACTCTGTTACATGCATTTGTATGTAATGTGTGGTTAGGTAAAGGTAAAGGGACCCCTGACCATTAGGTCCAGTCGTGGACGACTCTGGGATTGCAGCACTCATCTCGCTTTACTGGTTGAGGGAGCTGGCGTACAGCATCTGGGTCATGTGGCCAGCATGAATATGCCGCTTCTGGCGAACCAGAGCAGCACACGGAAACGCCGTTTACCTTCCCACCAGAGTGGTACCTATTTATCTACTTGCACTTTGACTGCTAGGTTGGCAGGAGCAGGGACTGAGCAACGGGAGCTTACCCCGTCGCGGGGATTCGAACCGCCGACCTTCTGATCGGCAAGCCCTAGGCTCTGTGCTTTAACCCACAGTGCCACCCACATCCCACATGTGGTTAGCCCCCAGTAATCTTTGCAACATCCCTGTGAAAATAGGCTAGCATATTCTTCTACCTATATTTTACAGGTGTTGACCTTTGGCTGAATGACAATAGCTTGCCTAAAGCCACCTAGTGGACTATACATGTATAACTAGGAAGAGAGGCCCTGTTTCATGACTATAACCTGAGCAGAACAGCACTGCTCTCTCTCTCTCTCTCTCTCTCTCTCTCTCTCTCTCTCTCTCTCTGTTCTTCCACCCCACACCCACCCCGCCATAAAGCACAGTTTCAAGAAACCACTCTGGCCCCATTTTTCAGAGTTCCCTGGGAAGAGGGATTGGCTGTTAAACCACTCTGGTTTAATTATAGCTCTGTGCAGACAATGGGGTCTCCAAACAACTCTCGGCACTCTTAACAACTACAGTCCTCAGCATTCTTTAGGGGACGTCGTAACTGCTTGAAGTGGTATGATACTGCTTCAAATGTGTAGTGCAGATGGGGCCCTGCTTTCATAGCTGCCTGAACTAGTGAGTCCAATCAATAGTAGCCATCTGCTAGAGCAATCCCAATTGGTGCTTAAATGTCAAAATAGTCCTTCTTTGCCAATTAATAATTCTGAAAGAGCAAGGTTTTCAAGGTCATCAGTACTTTGATTCTGTGCAGCACATTTTTGTATTTCCTTTCTCCCCTTCCCTCCCTGTTTTCTTGATTTCCTTTCATCCTTTTGATTACATTTGGGTTTGTGTGGGAGAGAAATGGCTATAAGTGAGGCTTTTTAAAAAGGCCCAAGCGGTCTGCATGTTCCCTTACACGCAGCACTTCTGAATGAAGATTTATCCTAAGCAGCTATAAACATTGGCAGAGGATTAAAACCTGCAAACAGTTGTCCCTTTGCTTTTGTATTTGCAGACAGCACTCCCCAGAGCTGATCTTTCCTATTTTCCTTCTCAGGTTTCCACCAGGGAGCTCTTGCTTCTTTGTATGTTTGGTAGAAAGCACATTATTAATCTGATAACAGGGTTGCACTTGGACAATGATGTCAGTTTAATGTAAAAGTAATTATAAAATCTCCTTAAGCATTTTTGTTGATAGTACTGGGGTACAACTATGCAGCGGTGAGATCAGGTTCCCTACAGCTCCTTGGTTAAACAAAAATAAAGCTGAATGGTTAGTACTGCTGTGTTTTAGCAGCTGCATCAGTATAAAGTAGCTGGTGCATTGTTAAAAGAGGAGTTTTTCCCATGTTGGGATCATTTAGGACTCAAGTACCTTGGATTTGTACCATCAACAATTTGCCTTGCTCACTTTAATGGGGGTCTAATTGATCCCAGTGGCCTCCACCTCAGATTAAAAATGCACACAGAGAATCGGGAGTTTGAGACAGAACCATCAAGCCTGTTTATGGTACATAAAGCATGACTTAGTACAGATAACAGAAAGAACTTGGGTCTGGGTATTCTCTTTGATTATAAAAGTCCTGGCTGCACAACAGGTTTCTGAATCATGGTGTTACTAGTTGGCCAGCTTTTAGGGATGGAGCTGGGGTGAGGAACCTCCCAGATGTTGCTGGCCTCCAGCTCCCACTATCCCCAGCCAGCATAGCAAGTGTGCAGGAATGATGGGGTTGTCGTCCAAAAACATCAGGAGGGCCACAAGTCCTCCCTCCCTGGTGCAAAGACTCCAAACCAGGTGTCAGCCTGCACTTGGAAACAGGCATCAAGAGAGTCACAAGCAGACAAGGACCCGGTACAAAACAGGTGCATGATTGGCTAACCAGATGATTCTGGGAAGCTCACAAGGAAGGGATGAAGGTTACAACCCTCCCTATTAATTGCCTCCAGCATTTGGTATTCAGAGGTGTACTGCGTCTGAACATATGAAGGTTCTGTTTTGCTAATATGCTTAGAACCAAAGAGCTGTGGAATGTTTATTTGTGTGCAGTTCGAAGCAAGCAGAAGTGGACTCTGCCTTCCTCCTAAATGGGACTGGTCCTGCTCTGAAACATTCCACATCCAAGTCTGGCATGTTCCTTTGAATTATCCTGGCTATCAATTCTAGATTCTTAAGGCATTTGTGCGCTAGCCCAAACTTTTCCCAAAATTACTCATCCTTATCCTAGTAAGTTCTTGTCCTGTTTGTGAGTTGTAGCACGATCTCTCTCTCTCTCTCTCACACACACACACACACAACCCAAAAACAAAAACCCTCCAGCATGACTTGGAAAAAATCAGAAGAGCAGATGCATAAAATTTCCCCTTCTCATGATAAGAAAAATGAGAACAAATGCAGAATAAACTATGCAAACAGTTCCTGTTCTCGTCGTTTATATGCCCTTATATTGGCGCAGAACGTGTGCTGCTTTGGTGTATAATTTTTGTTTATAATTGTTTTACATTTTAATCCCACCTATCCTTCAAGCATCTGCTTTGCATTCAGAAGATCCCAAGTAGGACTGGGAAGGTCCCCTGCCTCAAAACCCAGAGAGCCACTGCCAATCAGTGTAGACATTATTGGGCCAGAATGACCAATGGTCTGACTCCGTATAAGGTAGCTTCCTAGGTGATATGCATGTTTTTCCACCTCCACCCCTACCTCACTGCTGTATTTCATGTTCACAACAATTCTATGAGGTAGGTGAAGAGAGGGAGAGTAGCTGTGACTTACCCAATGAGCTTAGTGGCTGAGTGGAGATTTGAACACGGATCTCCCTGGTCCTAATCCAATGGCTCTTTAGCACACACAGCCATAAATAATAACCATCAGAAAATGTGGCCAGAACAGAGCTAGGAACTAAAAATGTCATCTGGTGATTCTGCCAGCAACTGTCACTCATCTTTGCAGTATCTCTTTTAGGAGCAAGTCCAGAAAACCAACGACATGCTGAGCAACGTGGCATCAGATGAAACCAGTTTGGAGGCCAAGATTGAAAAGAGGAAATTGGAGCTGGAAAGAAACCGCAAGCGGCTACAGACCCTTCAGAGCGTTCGGTAACTACTGGCGTACTGTTTGTCCCATGAGAAATGAATATGCAGAGCGTTAATGTGCATGCTTAATGCCTAGTGCAGTAGAGAGTGAAGAGCCTGCAATGAGCCTAAGAAACTCTCTTGTCCAAGAAGTGCTATAAGCATTGAGGCCCCAAACACACAAGCAGAGGCTCTTACTTGTAAGTAAGAAACAGATATTTATTCAGGCAAGCAGTGGAACAGGGTCAGCAGCAGACACAGGGTGCAAGAGGCATGATTCAGGATCAGCGCAAGAAGTTCAAAAATGACAAAGATGTCTCGACAAGTTTCCATATCCTTCCCACAAAGTTTTTAAAGAAGAGGCATGGTGCACTCACTCTCAAGACTCTCTTGCCTTGTGGGAATGTTGGCATTGCAAACGCACAGTCCGTCAGAGTAGGTGGGTTCTGCTCCCATGTGGTTCTAGGCAGCAAGACTGCAACCTGCTGTTCAGGCTCTTGTTCAGTCACTGCTGCCTCCTCTTTCGCTTCCTTCCCTTGGCTGATCAGAGCTTTTTCCATCTTCCACTGAGGCTCTCTGCTCTAAGGGAAGGTCAGTGGGGAAAGCCAGCATCCCTGCTCCCGTATCCAAAGTGGCTGATGTTCGGGCAGAAAGAGGAGATCTACTCCAGCCCAGTTTCTCCCTATTCAGTCCTCTCCCCTGTTTCCTCCTGCCTCTCCTGCATTAGAGCCTGCCAATCCAAGGGCATTCCCAACAGCACTCTCGGCATACTTGCTACCTGCTAATGCACACTCTCTAATTGCAATTATGTAATTATCCATTTTTCCAGTCATTTGACCTTTTGAAAACGGCTCAACGTTTTCCTACTCTCAGCATCACTTGATAATTGAGTTTTTAAAAATGATTTGTTTAAAAATGCACAAAAACAAAGTTGTTAAAATAAGATTGAATCTGTGACATTTGACTCTTTGTTTTTAAAAGAAATGGATTCATATTGGAAAGGTCAGTCTGTAGTGACCATATAGCTGATTTTAGTTTTTTTTAAATTATGATCCTGCATGGCATATCCCATGGCATATCCATGGCATATCCCAGATGCATATATAAGAGTGAAAAATCATAAAGAATGGAGGAAAGTGGTTTTGTTTTGTTTTTTGCTTGCTGCCTTTTTTCTGGGACTTTGAGTATTTGGGTGTTTTTGTGTTTTTGACTGTGACAAATGCAGCTGCAGACTCATGGGCTAGATATTTAAATCACAAAATGAAAGCTGGTTTCTAATGTGTTGTAGTCAAGGATCTGTGGGACTTTATGCAGGCCATAAGGCTTTCCTATCAGGCTTCTTTGACTGTGGATCATTAAAAGACAAGTGAGCCAGTTTCTCCTTTAAAAGTTTTATGCATGTTAGGATACCTTGAAGATTGCCTCCTCTCGTACCATCCTGCCTACTTCCTAAGAACAGAAGAATCTACAGAAGGAAGGGTGATACTGTTCGAATTCTGCCAGATTATCATTCTGGCTGCAGTTAACAAATAAGCTGTCATTTCGAAATCATCTTCTGGTATGCTGCCCTTTAGATAAGGAAATAATATTACCTTTGGATCTCTTGGGACATCCTAACCTAGAAGTTTTTATTTCTGATAATACTAGACTCCAAGATATCTGGATTTTTGTATACAACCACATAATGTGGAATATATTTGCCTCAAGTGTTCTACATATCCAACAATCACCTGTAGTCTCTGGGTATATTTTGTTCAATCTCACTGGAGCCAAAAATCAATGAATTTATATTTTAAAAAAATTAAAGTGAAGCAAGAATTTTTCCCCCAAATCCATACTCATTTATCTTCTAGAATTATTATCAACATGCTTTGTTGACAGTTAACTAGATATTTATGTCCAGATGGTTCAAAATCAATCAAATCTTACTTAGGACTCCCTTGACATAGTTTTCAGATGTAATTAGGACCTTAAATGTTGTTGGCTCTCTTAATGAACCATGAATCCATAATAATGGATTAACTGTATTTCTAACTTGGAAGATATTGGAAAAAGAGTAGTTGAGCATATTCTAGAATTGGTTTAACCTGATAGAATGTTTTAAATGTTCCCAGAAAATATTTGGGAGCTGGGTGGGAGGTAAGGTCGTGCTTGAAATCCCTCAGTTCATCACACAGCTAAAAAAACAAAACTCACAGATTCTCCCATGTTCCTTTTTTCTTGTGTCCCCATCAGGCCAGCTTTTATGGATGAATATGAGAAGATTGAGGAGGAACTGCAGAAACAATACAGCTGTTACCTGGAAAAATTCCGTAACCTTACATATCTGGAACAGCAACTGGATGACCAGCACCGAATGGAGCAGGAGAGATTTGAGGTGAGGGTTCTCAAATATTGCATGAACTCCTTTAGTCTTTATTTCTACCCCACATGCTTCTGCATGCATTTCTGCAGTTTTGTCTATATTTATCCTCAAGTGTGCACCAACCCAGGTTCCAATACAGGCTTGCTTGCTTGTTTTCTGTCACTGTTTTGGGGGCTTGACCCATTTGCTTATGGTAGAATCCGACCCATCTGCTCAGAGTTGCTCTTTCTGAAAGGAGGTATACAAAGACCAAGAAAAATAAAACATAATTATAAATAAATAAATTTAAAACGCTGGGTGAAGACGGATGTAATTTTAAAAAGTTAAGTGGGTTGTTCAGTCATGCGCTGAGCACAGTTTCCTCCTGCCTGTGTAATTTGCATGAAAGGTATACATGGCAGTGCCTTGAATACTAGTTGAGTCATCTTACTTCCTTGCTTCAGATGGTCTGCCCAGTATGGTCTGCCACATGTATTTTGATTGACTTGTCTGTCATTTATTTATTTTATTTTAATAATAACTTCAAACATTGGTTTTAAAATTTCAGAAATGCTCAGGGGACACAAGTGTGTGTGTGTGTGGTTATAATGGGTTGATGACTTTGTATGGATGAGCCAATAGGCACTGTTCACAGGTAGCTCTTCCCCATTCAGGGTCTGCAACATTGAAAACCTGCCCAATGACAGGTGGTGTTGTTTTTAAGAAGTGTGTCATAACAGAAGAAGAACCATGGACTTCAAAAATCCTCGCCCTGTCTCACCCCACTTTCCGAACCACTGCAGATTTATGACTTAGTGCTGTACACAATGGGAGATCAAGGCACAGTTCTGAAAGGGCTGTTTCTCTCTTCCTTTCCTCTTCTTCCTGACTGTCCTTTCATCACGTTTGCCAGGACAATTTGGTGTCAGATTAGCCCTGCCCCTTTGGAATATGTGCCGCTTGCTGAGAGTCAAAGAAAAATAGGACTAGAAATCATAAATAATTGAATTCCAATATTTGCAACACCCATTCATCTAAATAATCAGATGGCTCATTGATCTTTGTATACTGACTTGCCTTCGTTCCAGTTAATATGTCTTTTACAATTATTGTGCAGAGGAAATGGTATGCTTTGTGCTGCCTTTTCCAGAATTTCACTCAACAGCATGCCAAGACAATGGCAATGACTATGTGGTTAGGTTAATCTGCTTCCCTGGGTTCTTTGGGTATTGAGGAATGAGCTGGTGGACAAATGAATATTTATCAAGTGAAACTGTGTTCCAGCCTAAAGAGCATCATTGAGTAATTGGCCTGTAATCTCTGGAACACTTGGCAGATGCAGCGGCTTGTGTTCTGTGCTGTTGTTTCACAACTAATGACATCGGGTAGGTTGCGTTTCATAATTGGAAAAGTGATTTAAAGACTGAAGAAAGGTTTTCACATTTTAATTAGTGCAGCACTGTGGATGCCATGCAGCAGTCTCTTAAAACTACCCCCTCTTCCCTACATCCCCAAAAGACGGAAGGCCTACAAGTCTATGTAATATAGCAGATCTTTGTCCTCAAGATTCCCACTCTTATACAAGCACTAGCATAGTCCTTGGAGGGAAATATGTATGTCTAACCCCATTGTTGTTGTTAAGAAAAACAAGAATAAAAACAACCTAAAATACAACAAAGGATGCGGCTGGCGCTGTGGTCTAAACCCCTGAGCCTCTTGGGTTTGCCGATCAGAAGGTTGGCAGTTCAAATCCCCGCAACAGGGTGAGCTCCCGTTGCTCAGTCCCAGCTCCTGCCAACCTAGCAGTTCGAAAACATGCCAAAAAGTGCAAGTAGATAAATAGGTACCACTCCTGCGGGAAGGTAAATGGCGTTTCCATGCGCTGCTCTGGTTTCGGTGTTCCGTTGCGCCAGAAGCGGCTTATTCATGCTGGCCACATGACCCAGAAAACTGTCTGCGGACAAATGCTGGCTCCCTCGGCCTGTAAAGCAAGATGAGCGCCGCAACCCCAGAGTCGTCTGCGACTGGACTTAACTGTCAGGGGCCCTTTACCTTTTTACCTTTAAAATACAACAATATGCATAAAAGTGCAAACCCAACTCAGTGCCACTCCACTAAAAATATGCAGAGAATTAAGTCCAAAGGCCAAACTCCAAAGGCCTGGCTGAATAAAAGCAGATAGTGAAGGAGCCTGGCGTTCCTCCCTGGGGAGAGCATTTCACAACTGGGGAGCCACTACTCAGACGTCCCATTCTCTTTTTGCTACCCTCCTCACCTCTCTTGGAGAGGACACACAGCGAAGGGCATCAGCTGAAGAGCACAGGGTAGTGCTGTGCTACCGTATCCCTTGAGAGGAAGCAGCAACCTAGCTTGCCCAGTAGTAGTAAGCCTATCTCTAATAGCTAACTTGGGCCATGGAGCCAAAACGGAGGCCATGAAAACAAGGGTAGTATCTGCATGATTGGGTGAAGCAAGAAGTAGGTAGGAGTACAAAAAGGAAATATCTCATGAAAACTCAAAAAAAAAAAAAAGTAGTCTTAAGGGAGAGTGAGGATGCCCGGTAGCTTCAGGATGTTGAATATCAACTGTAAAAGCAAATCGGAATAATAAGGAATGCCCTGCTTTGGAGGGAGTAAGTGGCTGGAAACCTGATTAGGAGCACTCCCTCTAGGAGAGGGAATACACTGCGAACCCCCCCCCCCTCCGATCCCACTTGGTTCTCTAAATCTGAGGTGGGGGCAGGATGCAGGGTTTACAAGGGGGAGGCTCTGTGGGTTTCCCATAAGCATCTGGCTGGCCACATTTGGAAACAGGCTGCCGGGCCAGAAGACCTTTTGCTCTGGTCCAGCAGGACTCTTCTTATGCTCCTGGGGACAACAGAGGCCCAGAAATGCCAGTCATCTCCTGCATTTCCCTGAAGGCCCCTGACCATCTGCGATGCACGCCGAGCGCTGCCATTCTCCTTCAAGGAGGCAGCAGGAGCTGTAATTTAAATTTCCATGTAGCGCAATCAATCCTGAAATGATTAACTCTCCTTTGTGACGCTTCTATTGAGGAGAATTCATTACAATTAAATTCTTGTGTACAAATTGTTCCTGCAGAAGCTTGGCTTGGGAAAGCTTGCGTGTGCTGCCTATTGGTATCTGAGTTACCATTCATTATGCAATCGTGACATATCTTAACTGCTGAGAAGAGTTTAAATCCCAGTTCGTCATTATGGTCTGCTAGTGAAGCATTCTGATATCAAAGCAACAGCTGGCCTGCGGTCAAGTTAACCGAGACGGAGGAGGGGAAACAAAAACTTGTTAAGCCATGCTACACTCGCAATTATTTTTTATTGTGCTTGATTTTTGAGTGCTTTTATAAAGGTGGCCTCTTTCAGTCCTTGTTAAGGCTGATGCTGTAGGTGTGAGCAACCATCGCTGTCCCCTTAACACTATGTGAAGAGCTTCATTAACTATGGACCCTGAAATTTGGGGTCCCCTCCAAACCCCTGCTTTCAGTATAAATTACAGACGTACTTCAGAAGTCAAACAGAATCTGTTCAACTTCTGAAAAGTTTGTAAACCAAGGTGCGGCTTCCGAATGCGCAGGCGCACCTTAAACAATAGTGGCATATACAAGAGTAAATTGTGATATTCCTTGCTGGTAAAATATTTATTTATAAGGCTCTGAGAGGCCCCAGCTGCTGTAGTAATTTCTTCATCTGACATAATTTGATAAACTATGTACACTGATCATGGCGTTCACACCATGGACTCATCCACATATTTACATAAAGACCATGCATGGAAACCAACACACCAAATAAACTAATACAATAGAACTGTAATATGCCAAGAGAGTATCAAATGAGCTTTTATTGAATCATTACAATTTGTACTTTCCCTAGGTCCAGAGAGAGAAGTAAGCAAATAAATATGAGAGCAGTTGAGGCAATTTCTATTACAATATAGGCACAGTTGAGTTAATTGGAGATCTCCCAGATTGGTGGCTTTGTTTTTTGGTCATTGAAAACGGGGGACTCATTGTTTGAAGAGTACTCTGTTAATACACCATGGTCTCTTGAGGGGCCTTTCTTTTCTTTTGCCCAATGTTGTCACTTTGTTTCTTCCTTCCTTAATCTCCCTCCCAGCCATAATTCTGAATTTCAGTCTCTTTCCTATTGAATGTGCATTGTGCTCAAGTGTGAAGATTTTGAGCTCCTGTTAGTAGGAAATTGGCATTTTCCCCTGGACATTGTGCTTATCTGCAAGCTGTTAGGACAAGATACCAGGCAGGATTAATGTCTCCTGCTCTGGAACTGCTGACATAAAGAAGGGACTGTTGAAACTTGAAGTTCCTGTTGATAGCATCATAAGGATGCTGCACAGTCAAGGACTCTTCTTGCGCCATTGTGCCCAGGACCTTAGGGAATAAAAGGCTGCAAGAAACACATAGGCTTAGAGCTGAGATGGGGAACCTGTGGTCCTCCAGAAGTTGCTGTAATAAAACTCCAGCATCCCTGCTGGGATAACATGCTGGCTGGGGTTGGCAGGCATTGGAGTCCAACAATACTTGGAGGGTCACAGAGCTTCTGGCTCACCTGTCTTTCTGAATATAGCCTTGTGAAGATACCAAAGGCACACATCTTTGTTGCTGGGATTCAAGAAGCCTTTGCCCTTCTCTTCGGTTACTGTGCTCCACCTAGCTCAGGATCTCAGATTGATAACAGTTTTCATCACAATATTTTAAGTGAAGTGTGTACCCCCTCCTTAGAATGGGCAGACATTGTGACTTCCGTAACATGAAAGGGTGGGAGATCCAGTGTACAACATTATTAAGAATGAGGAATATAGATGCAGGTTAGACGAAAAACACAATGCTTTATTTAAGAGCATAAGAGGAACCCCTGCTGGATGAGACCAAAAGGACCACCTAGGTCAGCATCCTATTCTCAAAGTGGCCAGCCAGATGCCTATGGGAAGCTTGGAAACAGGGCAATTGGTATCAGATGCTCACTGGGCCAGCATTTTCATTATGAAACTGAAAATTCAGTGCAAAGCTGGAGAAGTGGGATTTGCTTCCCATCTTTCCCTCTTATCTACCGCCTCACAGAAACTACAGTGAGAGATACGGTGAGATTTGTCGTCACTGGGGTGGCAACGTTCTGGGACTGAAGTCAGTGGCTTACATTGCTAAACTTGAAAAAGCAAATGCTAAGGTACTGGCTACTAAGCTTAGATAGATGTATCAGATTTGCCTCAAATTCTTCTTTGCTTAAAAATAAAATACTGGAGGGTGGGGGTGGAGAAAGGCTTTTAAAATGTTGCTGTCAGGTTCTGAAACAATTCTCTTAAGGTAACACTTAGTCTTCAGATTTATTTAAAACATTTTTATTTTGCTCCTCAGCTGAGAAAGGCTCCTAGAGAACTGAGTCCTTCAGACATACAATCTAAGAAAAATATGATGCAATAGGAGGAGACATTAGGGAGGGAAAAGGAGAAAAAGAAACATAGACACAAACTCTTAATCTTGTAATGATCACTGAAATGAAAAGATTTCAAGGAGATGAGGAGGCAAATGTTGCTGTTCTTTCAGCAGAGGGCAAGAAAATGCCCCGCAGTCCCGTCTCTCTCCCTCTGCTATGGCCTGATGGGATGGCTGTAATGACATATTGCAATAACCAACAGCAATATTACCAGAGCATGAATAATTGCAGGAAGGTTTTTCTCTCTGGTGGATATGGCCTGATGCCTGAGGCAGATGATGCAAATAGGTTCCAAATGTTGGAAAATATAAGAATTAAATGAGAACTTGCTGCTTTTCTGAATGTGCTCTCAAATCTGCTGCCTGAGGTGGGCTGCCTTACCTTGGCTAATGATGAAGAGAGCTTGAAAATGTTTGCGCACCTGTGTTGGGAATTTCTCCAATATGTTACAGAAGTTTCACTTTTTTCTGCCAGCTGCTTGTCAATATTCATTTAGTTATATATTTTAAAAAGTTGACAGGGTTGTTGCCTACCAGATCAAGCAATCAGTCATGATGCTCATTAATTCTTTCAAGAACACGGGGGGAAAGAGTGTTCAACTACAGGCTAGGAAATATCATTTTAAAATTAAAGACTGATTTGTAATTATTTTTTTATAGCGTAAGTCATGGTCAGTCAGAGGACAGGATGCTGTGCAAGTGTTGAGCCAGTTGTCTTTCTAAAAGCCCCTTTGCTGGGCAGGGATTGTAGTTTGGTGACGGAACAACTGCTTTGCACAGAGGAGGAGGACCCAGGGTCAGTTTCTGGCTTCTCCAGCTAAAACAGCGTCGCCCAACCTGGTGCCCTCCATATATTTTGGTCTGCAACTCCCCATCAGTCATACATTTCCCTGTATCAGGAAAATTTTAACGTCTAAAGTTTTGCAATTTTTATGTGCTGTAAGTCGCCCAGAGTGGCTGGGGAAACCCAGTCAGATGGGTAGGGTATAAATAATAAAATTATTATTATTATTTTATTATTGCCAGCAAAAAAGGTCCAGGGACGTTTTCTTGGCAACTTAAAGTCATGTGTCATGTATGATTTGAGAAAACCCAGCTCCTCAGAAGCTACCTTTTACTAAGCCAAACTGTTGGTACATATAGCCAAGTATTGGGGGGGTGGGGGAGAGAATGACATAGCTTCTCTGATGCCTTCTGAAAGGGTAGCTTTCTCTGACTTGTGAATATTGAGTTTGAAGTATTATTATTTATTTATTACATTTGTATACTGTCCTTTATTCAAAGATTCCAGAGTGGTTCACAACAGAAAAATACAAAATAAAGCATACCAAATGCATAGTAAAACAAAAACTCCATAAAAACCCTTCCACAAACACAAGCCTGGATGGAGGCCAGGAAAGGATGTGTAGAAAACAGCCTACTGAGAAAAGATAAGATTTTCATTTCTTGCTCCAAGAAATTTACATTTCTTTTTTACTGCAGATTTATTAAAGAAAGCAAAAGTGCACTTGTCATCTCACATTCACAATAAAATAAATATCAATATGTCCATCTTAAGATACACATACAGATTCATAAATGCCCTCCAAATGTCAAAACAAATCTCCAAAGGAAGTTGGTGTTTCAAGAAAGTGCTTTCAACTGCAGCAAGGGCATTAAGGACTTCAAACCGTTGCATAATAGATGGTGAATATTTATCCTTCCACGCTCAAGGTATATGTCTCTTAGCAACTGCAAGGGCTCATAAATTCCATTTTTGTTGTCCAGTTGTTAGTCCTTATTTTGCAGGAATATAACTTAAAGTACACAAACATCTGCAGATATTTTACCAGTACAAAACTGATACAGACAGCAACTTCATACCAAACAGGGCATTTCATGGGGAAGCCCACATCATATGCCTCAATGAGACATTTCTAGCATTACACCTCCAAGCTGCTGTGGAGTCCAATATACCCAAAATAGGGTGTGTGTTTTTTTGCTGAATCAGTCAAAAGAAACATTCCATATAGATTCTACAGCAATTTTTACATCCAAGGATAGAGAAGGCGCAGGGAAGGGTAGAAAACTGGCATCCAAAGTCCTGCCGACAAGATAGAATTTGGAATAAAGGCAGTAAATGGTTTACATTCTAATTGTATTTTAATTCTGCCTATAGAAGTCAGATTGTGTTGTGGTAAGCAGAATGTTTTCATTGTGGACCTGAGCAGGTTGTGGATGTCCAAGGCAGCAGAGGCTTCACTGGGAATATCATTGGTTAAACAATGCTGTGCCTTGCAGAGCTTGTTTAGCAGCAGATCATCAGCCTCCTGCTAACTGATGGCATGTTTTTCACAGCAACCTTCCATAGCGGCTGCTATTAGACTCTTTGGAAATAGCTTTGCAGATGCTCAGTTCCACTCTGCTTCTAAGATCAATATTCCCCCTTTTATAGCTTTTTGCAAAATGATTAATTGCCTCTGGGTCCTGTACTCTCCCCACTCTGCCCCCAGGGGTGACATTTGGAAAACTATTAATTAGTATCTGTGACAATGGGAAATAAATGGATGCATATACTATTGTGGTAGACAGGGCTCCCAAATGCTATGTCTAACACTTTCTCACTGGAGACTCTGTCTGTCATGATATCAGGCAATCTGTTGTGCCTATTGGAGCAGGAGTGAGATACAAGGAAATCATCTTAAGATTTGCAATCAGTTCAGTTCAGTACAGAACAACTGTAGCTAGTGGGCTAGTGTAACTAGATGGATTTATTTTGGTGGCTTTAAAAGAGGATTAGGCAAATTCGCAGAGGCTGCTAACCATGATAGCTATGCTCTACCTCCACTGTCAGAGGCATTATGCATCTGGAAACCAGTTGCTGGGACTCACAAGTGGGGAGAGTGTTGTTGAACTCAGGTCCTGTTTGTGGGCATCCTATAGGAGGGGGGCCGCATCTGTTTGGCTACTGTGAGAACAGGAGGCTGGAATCGATGTGCTGCTAGCTTGATCCAGCAAGCCTTTCTTATGTTGTTATTCCAGGATTGCTTGCAGAGGCAATACCCATTAGATGCAAATTATAGAATTGCAGAGTTGGAAGGGACTTCAAGGGTCATCTAGTCCCACCCCCTGATAATGCAGAACATTCCTCTTCCCTTTCCTCTCTCCCTCTGTGGCAGGGGTCAGCCACTGGTAGCTGTCCAAGGTGAGATGAGTCAAGGGATGCCAAGAAATGTCCCAAAGCCAAGAAGATGGTGTGGCTTAGGCAAGGTCCTGGCCCCAAAGGGTACCTTTTGATGGCCCTTTCTGTCCAAGCTGGCCCAATGGACAGGAAGGGTAGGCATATGAAGAGGCCTGCAGGATCAGGACAAAGACCCATTTGGTACATAGCATTCTGTTCCCACAGTGGCCAACTAGATGCCCATAGGAAGCCTTTGTGTCCTCCTTTCCTATGTTGACTTTCCTTTTTATTTTTCGTTTGTTTCTTTAATTGTATTATACAATTCTAAAAGGAAACTTCTTAGAAAAAAAACTATGAAAACAAACACAATAAATTACGAATTCCATCCAATCTGTTTTGATGAGTGGTGGTTTATGAATCATCTAAATTGAGCCCTGGTGGGATCCTACGCAAGCTGGCAGGAGAAGGGTCTCATCCTGTTGGGCCTCGGCCTCCTTCCTGTTTGTCACCCAGTGAGAGAGAAGAGGTGGCGGGCACAGAGGAAGCAGGAGGGTGGCAGATCTTGCACTCCTGTTCTCATTCGTTAATTGCATGTCTCCTCCACCACCACACTCCCTTTGTGTGTTGATGAACTACCCTCAAGGTCCTGAACAGTGTTTGAGGGCTAGAGCTCACATAAGTTTGCTTCTCTCGACCATAGTTGGAATCAAGGAGTAAGCAATGTAAGAAAATGTGTTATGGTAAGAAACATGAGCCTATGTGCACCACTCTGGAGCATGTATTCGACCTTATGCACAGAAAGCAGGAAAGTTCATAGAACTGACTGCTTTGCCATATTGTTGTCACCATAATAGTGATGAAATTGCTTTAAATTTTTGACCTTTGAAGGATATTTCCCTTCCTAGATTAATTGCATAAACCCATGTGCAGGTGCTTTGAGTGTACAAGTAGTCACAGAAGCACTTGGAATACATTTCCAAGTGTTGTCCATGGCTTTAGGATATAGCTCTTTGTTTCATTCTGCTGCAGCAACTGCACAAAGAAGCGTAAAACCAACACAACTGGCAGTGCATATCTGAATTTTTACTTGCTGGCGTAAAAAAAAGCAGACTAGTAAATAAAAATGGAGGCTAGAAGCACTTTCTCCTCTGCCCTTGTCATTCTGCTCTCCCCCCCCCCACTCCCTTTAGTGGGTGACAGCACTAAAAAGGGGTCCTTACCCTTCCCTTTAACATTTACCATTGTGCTTTGCTGTGCCACAGGGCAGCACCTCTGAACTGGCTGCATCTGCAAATGAAGTTGGAAGACATGACTGGAACGAGCTCAGGTGGTGCTTCTTCTAAGCAGGCTAGGGATAAGGACCAAAGTTAGCCCAGTTAGCTTTCATACTGGTTGCAGGGAAAGTGGCTTTACTTCCCTCATGGCTAGCACACACAAAAATTGTATAGATTCTCATAGACAGTTGATTAACATTTGTAGATGTTCTTTTATTGAACCAAGTTACATAAAAAGCGTTTTAGTCTACTGAACCTCATGGAATAATCTTCTGGCACGAATCAAACAGGAGTGTGCCCAGATTCAAAGGTTTGCAGCACTTTTGAACAGCTAGAGTTGATCTAATTTAGAGAGAAACTTATAGTCACTTTTTTTTTAAGTCCCATTCTATGGAACTAAGCTGGCTGCAAAGCCTTTGATATTAACCCAAGCAACAGCTTATGTCTTGTTACCCTCCTGAGCGGAAGCATGGTGCAGCTGCCTTTCTGATTTTGATGTTTTCCCTTCCCTGCAGGAAGCAGAGAACACTTTGCGTTTGATGCAGAACAAGCTGAAGGAGGAAGAGAAGCGCTTGCTGAAGAGTGGAAGTGAGCTCTGTTTGTTAACTTTTCCGGGTGTCTGCAGACCCAGGGTCCCATGCAGTTTGACCCTTTCCGTTTGCATGTTATCATGGTCATTTGAGGTGGAAACTAAACGCCAGGCAGGCAGAGAGGCATATGGAGCTACAGCAGTTTTCTCTTTCTGCTTGATTGTCCTGTCACTCAATTTCAAGGTAGAATGGGAAGTCAAGGCTGTATGTTGTCTGTTGCCCCCCACCCCACCCCCCCATTTCAATGATGGGAGCTTTGGGTAGGTCATGGCTGCTTACTGTCTAAATATCTATCTCTGAGCCCCAAATCAGCTGCATTATGGGTAGCATAGTGGGCAAGCCCTATTATTGTTAGGAACAGAGGTGAGTCACTTTCACTTTAACAATGTAGTATCAAACCCCTTAGCTGCAGAAGGGTTGGAATATGGTCCCTTCCAATTATACAACTCATGGTCCCTTCCAATTCTACAACTCTATGAAGCAGTTTTGCCTTGCTGTGTGCTAATAATAGGGGATTTGTTGTATTATTTATTGATCACATTTATATTCCACTCCCCGCCCCCCGCCCGCCCATTTGTTCAAGACACTTTACTGTGTAAAATCATGGCCACCAATCCATTGGCTACAAAAAGGAAATGGTGATAATAGAAGGCGGTAAAGAGTAAATTCAGATACCAGTTCATCTGTAATAAGGTTGTATAATGATTTGGGTGGAATGCGCCTGGCACACATCATCTTGGAGGAACCAAACAGTAGTTGGTCCCATAGAAGGGGGCCTTACACTCTTACATTATTTTCTCTGATGTGGCCGGTGCATTGCCTGTTAGTGGAGTGGAAGAGCCAAATGGCAACTGGTCTGATGGAAGGACCCTCACCGCCTCACCTCTCCAGCTCATGCAACTATGGGGAATGAATAGACACCAATGGAGTGAAAGAAATTGATGGATGGCCTATCCAACAAAAAACAGGTTTTGCTTTTTTTATTATCCACCTGACTATTAATTCAAAGCTGTAAATTGCAACTCACCTGGGCATCTGTACTAGCTAAGAAAACCTACAACCAGGCAACAACATATTCCTCCTTTAGGGTATAAATGGCTAATATAAGTTACAGGCATGCAAGAGGCAAGCAGAAAACTTTCTATGAGCTAGTAACTTTTGCAGATGAATATGCAAAACTGGATTAATTCACCGATTTGCGGATTACATTGAACCAAAACCGGGTCTTATAGTATTGGGTCCTGTTTAAGCCATATGAAAATAAGTAACTCTATTTAATTAGCCAAAGATGCTGCTCTTCATCTGATAAGCAATTCCAGTCAATGTTTCCTCTCTTTTTACTCTAGGTCAAATCTCTCCAGTGGGAGGGAGTATTTAGGCCTGCTTTTAATACCAAGGGAACTATAATTAATAAGGTTGCCCACGTGGTAACTTTTGACAGAAAATTTGGATCAGTGACAGATTGGAAGGAGCAATTTTATCCTGATGTTATTTCAGTTTTGGCTTATTCTTAACTAAGACGTCAGCAGAGACCCTTAGGTGAATCATCCCAGTTATTTTAATATTGCTTTGTATGCCTTGAACATTTATTGGGAGGCAGGAGGCATGTGAGGGAGAAACCCAGAAGGTTTTCTCTTGTGGATCAGTTAAGGGAATTTTTGCTTTTGACTGAGACTGGCTGAAGCTTTTCAAGTCGCATTTGATAGTTCCGGCTTGTTAATACTTTTATCTCAACCTTCCTTGTCTTTGTCCTTTTGTATATGGCAGCAGGCTTTAAGTAGCAGAGCACTGTTGGTTCTGCTGAGGACTAGTGTTCTGGCTTACTGGGTCTTTGTAGATCAGGCATGAGGAAACTTTGGTGCTCCAGAAGTTGATGAACTACAACTCCCATATTCCCTGCTCATTGGCCATGCTTGTTGGGGCTGGTGGGAGTTGTAGTTAGCAGCATCTGGAGGCCCAAAGTTTCCCCATGCCTGTTGTAGATCCTGATTTTTTTTCCATCTTGCAGCTGTCTTCTAGAAGGAGACTTGAAAGGGCCTTCCCCCAGCTGATTTTTACCCTGGAACTTGATTCTGCATTGAGCAGGAGGTTGAACCAAATGATCTCCAAAGCCCCTTCCAACTCTACAATTAGATGGTTCTCTGAAAGGTTGGCTATGAGCAAAGCTGAGCATAATCAGACTTGAACATGAAGCCGAAGGACTTTAAAAAATGAATTTAGAGGAGTCTGAAGGAGAATAAATACACTTGCTCAGATACATAATTCTTAGAACGTTCAGAGCAGTTCATGGACATTCTCTCAGTGATCACCATATGCTGATGGCGTACTGAGGCTTTGAGATTTGCCTAAGGCCATCTCAGGAAGTGTATAGGTAAGATGAGATTTGAACCAGGATCCTCATCCCAGAGGCTTGTCTGCGGAAGTACACAGGACTGGACTTTAAATGACAGAGCTTTCCTCTGGAGCATAATTCCTTCTCAATCATAAAACTGCCTCTGTTTTACAAACTCAGTTGTTTGTTGTTACAGTATTGGCAAAATTCTGTTTGGGGAAGCAGTGGATGAGCTCCTGGGGCTTAGCCGCTCAAATGGAGTATATCACATATTTGCTTTTGTTTACAAAGATTTGAAACAACTGGGGCAAACAAGAGCAGCTTTGATCCGTGGGGAAATCTGAGTTCCCACAGTGAACATGAAGCACATATTGTTCTTGGCTTGAACAAAGCTTTATTGAGAAAGTGACACATCTCTTGGTGGGTTCTGCCTGCAGCTAAGGTGGAAACAAAGTATGATCAGTGAAAGATTTATTAAACACATTTGGGGTTTGGTGTGGGTCGTTCTTTCCTTCTTCAGTTTTGGTTTTCATCTGAAATTAGTGGCATACAAAGACACAATTTGTACTACCTTCTCATCTGATTCCATCTACATGTTAGGATATTTTAGGGAAGTCATTTGTATTTTTAGTTAATAGCTGCTTTATGGAACCACAGCATGGGTTCCTTTAAAGTGGTGGGGAGAGGCAATTTCAAATGGTACTTTGCTTCCTTTTTAAAGGGGATGGGTGGCAGCAGTGGCGTGAGGGAGTCCTCCATCTGCCAGTGCCATCCCTGCCCCCTTATAGGAGAAGGCAGCTGGTGAGTTGAGATTAAATCCTGCTGCCTAGGCTGCATGATCCTGGTCCTTGCTGGGAATGGGGTGGTGCAGCCAGTCATGGGCATAGCCAAGACTTTTGTTGGGGGGGCAGAACCTCAACTATGCATTTTTATTTATTGGGGGGCAGCTGCCCCTTCCTGCCCCCCTCCATTGGCTACGCCCATGCTCTACCCTCCCAGCCATCAGCTGACATCACCTGTGACCTCAGCTGATGAGGGGGTGGGGGTGGTTTGGGGGAAAATGGCCCGGTGGCCAATTGGATCCCTTTGTGGGCCAGGATTGGCCTGTGGGTTGGACGTCCCCCACTCCCTGCCTGGAGGAAAGAAGGTGGCGGTGGCAGCAGTATATCAGGCAGGCAACCATCACTCTACCGCCTCTGAGAGGAAGCCTTCCCCCTTAGAACTGCATCCTTTCTGTTCCCACTTTGCATTATTGTAGGAAGGACAGGTGACATGCCATGGCTGATGGTGTGCAGCACAGTTTCCTCCACCCCATTAACGTTCAGTTCTAAACTGATGAAATAGTCTGTCCTCTCTGCAGGGGACTTGGGTGAGGGTGTTGAGAATCTTCTGTTAGAAGTTCCTGAACTACAATCCCCAAGATTCTCTGGGGGAAGCCATAACCATTGAACCAGGACCAAAAACTAATAGAAGTTTGGAATGTAGAGAAGAACATTTTGTAATTAATCTGCAGCCCATTTTGTCCCTGTTGTTGTTGTTACAATAATTATTACTACGTCAGTTTGTTAATTTCACTTGGGTGAGAGATCCTTAATTTTCTACAAATCTACTTGAATTGAGAACATATTGATCTTTCTTTCCCCTAAGTGAGGCACCTCCCTGCTTCCTGGTGGCTTTGGATGGCGCTGATTCTCTTTAGAAAAGATCATAGTAAAAAGAAAAGAGAGAGAAACTTCCAAAACCTTGTTTGTGATGAATGTGTAGGCAACAATCAAATTTTAAAGTGTTCTCCACCCCTACATTTGTAACTTCTGAAACGCTCTGATTAGCCACTATCTTCCCCATGCAAGCCTATGGGTATTTGTGTCTCTCTGTGTTCTGATAGGCGTCTGATTTCTCTGGATCCTTTAACTGTGTTTGAGAAGGGCATGGAAATCAATTGCGTCATTTATCTGCGGGAGATGAGATGGAAGGCAGCTTGGGGAGCTGTTTCTGGCATATTTCAAAGTCCGGCTAGCTCCATTGAACTGAGCTGCGGGTTCCAGTGTTATGAACAGGGGTAAATAGTTATCTGTGAGCAGGCTCACACAGCTTGACAGCAAATGCACCCTATATTTATCACCGCTCATCTTGTGTTCTGTTGGGAATAGCTGGCCGGCATGATAAGAAGGAATGAGCAATGTTATCAAATTTCCAAGCTGATTCTCTTAAGTGTGATCATTGCAGAGACCACATGAAAAATCTAATGGCTGTGACCACGTAGCTACTCCTGACCTTCACACACTGTAGAATTAGATCTCTGAGAGTAAAAGATCTGAAATCAATAAATGGAGGGTCTCCTTTAGTGGACAGTCTTCTTTGGTTCCATTCATATCAATATGTGAGTTTTCTGGACAGAAGCAGTGCCATCTTCTTGCACTGCAATCTTGCACATTGTTCAGACTGCTTAAATGGCAGTAGGATTTAAACACCTACAGTGTGAGGAAGATGGCAACCAAGAGCCTATCCCCCTATCCTTTCCACCCCTATCAAACGATGCTAATAGTAGTCCCAGAAGGGAATAATTTTGACAGAAGCAGCAGCACTGAGGGGAAGCTTGGAGCACCTCTTCTCTGCCATCTCAATTAAAAGGTCATTCCTCACCTCGACTGGGTTTTTATTGTTATTATTATTTAAAGTTGTGTACTCTTGACTGTGGATTCCCCTGTGCCATGCCTGAAGCAAAGTTCTTTCCTGAGTCTTAACTGGAGATCTCTTTTGCACACAGAGCAATTACTCTGTTGCTGAGCTGTGGTCTGCCTGTCAGCCCACAATCATTCCTTCAAGCTGAAGCAAAGAACAGAAAGAGTTGGAGCTGATGTCCTAATAACTGTCTTTGGTGGGCATTCTTGTTTTTATTTAGACAATGACGACTCGGACATAGAGATCCATGAGGATGAGGGATCTGACAGTGACATGGAAGACAGGCAGCTAATGAAGCAGCATACGGCTATGGAGATGCTGATGCAAGGTACCTGTACCTATACATCTGGTAGACACTCCATTGCAGATGAAAGGGACCCAAGGGGCTGAGTGGTTTGTCCTGCAGGGCAGTGGGAAACAGCAAGTGCCTAGAAACTTGATGGTGCCGCCTACAATTTTGAAATACTTTCTCAGCTCTGGGAAGGGCTGGCCAACAAAATGAGGTTGGGAGTCTAAAATATATTCTTTCTCAAGCCGCTTTCTGGAGTTGCATTTCTGGCCGAGCTGCACATTTATAGGAACAATTATGTGTTTACTGAATATGATACTGCCTCAGGCATTTAGAAGTTAGGAGCTATAAGGTGATTTTTTAATGGCCAGCGGGTGAGCTGCATACTTTCTATCTCGCAGTTCCTCTCCTGAAGAACTTCTCTCCATGTTGGTTCACTTTCAGAATTGGAAAAGCATCTCCCCATTGCAGGGGGCTAAGCTGTGGGTGGGCAGGAGAGATCCATGCATCCTGTTTGTTTTCCGAATCAAATCCTCCCCCCCCCCCGGCCACATTTTCCACATAATTGGGGCCTTTTTAATGTTTAAATACACAGAATTGTCCTGTCACTTCTAGCATGGCCCTTACAGTAAGTGGAGCTCTGGACTCATTTAAAAAATGGTTTCGCTCACAGGTGGGGAATATTTGTCCCTTCTGAAGTACGTAGCTGAACTACAACGCCCATCAGTTCCAGCAGTCATGACCAATAGCCATAGATGATTCAGGAATGTCTGGAGGGCCAAGGATTCCCCACCTCTGCTATAACTGAACCCTGTGTGTGTGGCTCCATCCCCAGAACGGCTCCTCTAGTTCAACCAAGAGCAAGAGATGCAGTTGCTCTCCCACTCCTTCCCCAGATTCTCATATTATGATACCACAAGGATGGCAGCGCTTTGTGGAGCCTTTCTGGAGCCTCACCAACAATGTTAAGCTGGAAGCGTTAATGCACCAAATGACTTCAGGAGCTCCTTGCATCTGTCTCCGAATGTCAGCTGTCTCCTGCTTTGGTCAAGCGCTCTCGGCTCCTCTTTGCAAAAGAGCTGTGACCTTTACTGGAACACAGAAAGCAGTCATTAGAGCAAAGCTGACATATTAGTTTAAGCTAATGTGCCTTTATTTACATTTGTGTCATCCCGTCAAAGGCAGGGGTAAGTGAAAAGGGGTTCCCTATAGATGGCATGTGGATTGTCCTACAGCTTTTGGAAGGACAGGAGCTCCACCAGGAAGGGGCCCGTTCTCACAGGCAGCGAAGGCTTGCCTCTCTTGGCCTCTCAGGCAGAAAACAGATCACATATTTAGGACTCTCTAGCACTTCATTTGATTTATTATTATTTATTATTTCTCTAAATCCAACATAGCCTTTCAAAGCATCTTCTTTATAACACAATCAGAAAGGTGTGACCTGAGGCATTGTTGCTTGCTGGGTCCATGTTCACTTTCTCTTCTCCCTCTCGTCATTTCTGGTCAAAGAGACTATAACAAAAAAACCCTACAACTACCCACCCCAAATCTGAGAACAGGGATACTGGCAGGATGAGTCTGAGCGTCAAGTGCCTCTTATATCACCTTTGGCTCCCTAGAAAGAAAGATGCCCAGCATTGTTGTGTATTCAGCCACATTCTCATTGATTCTGTCTCCTTCTCTGCTCCAGGGAGACCAAACAAACGGATTGTAGGAACGATGCAAGGTGGAGACACAGAGGACGATGTAAGTAGTCGCTAAAGACGCTGTTGGCAAAAAGGTGCTTTTTCCATGGCATACCTTCTCATTCCGCAGCAGGTAGCCTGTCTCTTCAGTTTCCCCTGCCTTATTTCACTTTCTGTTTCTGTCTCCCCCACTTTCCTCAAAAGCTCCTGCATCTTCCTCTTCTCATCTCTTCTCTTCGCTGTAGGTCTCTTTCTCTCCTTCCTAGTGCAGCCACTTCTTGGCCTTTTCCTGCTGTTCTTGCGATTAAGTTAGGTAAGCAGAGCAGCAGACTGGCAAGCGATGCTTCTCAGAGGTCTGTCTGTCTCTCACCCTCCCTCCCTCCCTCGCCCCCCCCTCTCTGGGGACAGAGACTCCTTTTGTGATCACGTCATCACTATCGTTTCTTTTGCCTTCAAAATTTATCATACAGCGCCTGGTAATTTTACTGTTACTAAAGCACTTTACAATAGATAAAGACAGATCTTGATTGACGGGGATGCTAATTGGTCTTATGCGGAACCTGTGCTGCTACTACCCCAGTGGGACAGATGAAAGTGACGAGGAGCATGTGGCCGCCGGCAGCTCTGTTTTTTCTGTCTGTCCTCCCTGTAACATTTTGCTAAAGAAAATGACATCTAAGAAAATACATGACCGCACCATGCTCAATGCTTTTCTGCTTCCCTCCCCCCACTCACATGCCATGTCATTGGTGCAACTTGCAGAGGACAAGGAAGGCCTAGCTGCCTTGCTGATAGGTTCCAGGTCATTCATACCTAAGCATTACTGTGGTGATATCAGGGCCCACCATTAAGCCCCATCAGGATGGCAGGCACAAGAAACAGGGCCTTTTCAGTGGTGGCTCTATCCCTGCTGAATTGCTCACACTCTTTGCACAGGATCTCCCTCTAGTTATTTTCAAATGTGCTTTAAACTGCTTTCAAAAGAATTTGGTTGTTTGTCTATATCATGTAAACTGCTGCTCCTTTTATAACTTAACATTAATTGCTTTGGGCTAGATATTTGTTTTTATTTTAGTTATGAACTGCCTTATGAGAGTCTTTGGCCTGGGACGGGGGCTAAAAATTAAATAATTTGTAGCTTAGGCCTGAGTCCCATTGAAATAAATAAATATCTAACTGCAATTTAACTCTCTTTTATGTCCCACTGCTTTCAGTGGGATTTGGCCATCCTAAGATCTGCAAGATTTCACTCTGTGTATTTAATATCAGGGTGTTGCTTCCCAGCAGAATGTTTTTGAGTACTTTCTAACTAAGAAAACCTTTTGTCTCTAAAGCAATTTGCCACTAAAGCTTGGGCTTCTCTTAAGACTGTCATTTTTATTCCTGTAGGAGCCAAGCTCCTGGGCTCTTCCCCTTGGGACAGACTACCCTCCCTGGTTAGAAACTGCTGCTTGTGTTTTGAATATGCATTGTTCAGGTCAGCCTGAAGTCATTGCACGGATGCAGGAAATACGAAAGCATTTGCACTTCCTGTGTGAAAACCAGGTTTACTGAATTGGAGCTGCCACACGAAGGCCTCCTTTGAATGGCTCAGGGTGGCGACTCCTCACTTGAAGTAGACAAAGAAGCTGTGTTTGTTTGGATAGCTGCTTTAAATTGTGGTGTTAGGTTTAAAGTGTTGTTGCAACTTGGTTTGTTCTTCTGTTGGTTGTTGTTTTTTTAATTATGACTGCATCACGGTGGCAGAGAAGGCAGATATGAAATTGGTCTTTCATGTGCCAAGGCCAGCAGTGGACAGCGGCATACCCCACATAGGGGAGTGATTTTTCTCAGAATTCCATCAGTTCTCTTGTAGCACACTAATGTGCCCCTAACCCTGTTTGAACATTTCTGCCCTAGCCTCAGAATAAGCAGCTGCCCTTAAACAGTTTATGGCAGGATAATAGCCACACAGAGCTTGGGCTATAATTTGGAGCAGATTCCCTCAATAAGTGGCGAACTCTCCTTCCTTGGAGGTCTTTAAGCAGAGATTGGATGGTCATCTGCCAGAGATTTTTTTAGATGTGATTCTTGCATTGCTGGGGGCTCGACTGGATGACCCTTGGGGTCCCTTCCAATCCTACAGTGATTCTAAACAAGCGATCAGCCCCTTCTCGCAGCCTGGATTGCGGTCAAGCAGATTCCTGGCACCTCTAAGGAAACTTGGGTCACATCACCACCACACATTTAAAGCACTCTCATACGACTTAAACATGATTTTCTCCCCAAAAAAATTTTGAAACCCACAACTGCCTCATTGGGGCAAGACCTACTGGAAAGAGATGCTGTGATCACTAGACCTGAGCTGTTTGGGTTTCTTTGAATAAAGAGTTAACTTCACTGACACTTGGTGTTTTATTGCTGACCTGCTCATACGCTTCAGGTTACAGACTCCGCTAACCCAGAAATAGTGCTTCAGGTTAAGAACTTTGCTTCAGGATGAGAACAGAAATTGTGCTCTGGTGGTGCGACGGCAGCGGGAGGCCCCATTAGCTAAAGTGGTGCTTCAGGTTAAGAGCAGTTTCAGGTTAAGAACAGGCCTCCAGAACGAATTAAGTTCTTAACCCGAGGTACCACTGTACTCTCAGCATAGACTACCATTTCCGGGATTCTTTGAGGAACGCCGTAGCTGTCAAAGTGGAATAAGTGCTTTAAATGTATGGTGTGGGTGTGGTCTCTTTGGTGCCACTGAGAGGGGGGCTGTACCCTGTCAACCTGCCCTGCTTAAATTCTCCGCAGGCAGGCAGGCGGGCAGGCAGCTGTCCCACTCCACCCAGTTGTGCCGCTCACCTGTCGTCTTCTCCTCCCTCCTTCCCTTGGAGACTCTGCCCCCTCTCCCCAGTGCCTCTTTCACTCCCATTCATTTTTGCAGTATTGGCTGGTTTCATTTCTCTCTCTCTCCTAATTTTTCCCCTTTCTGCTTCCATCTCGCGTTGCCTCTGCGCGCTGCTGCTCCCTCTTCCAAGGTCGGGGCAGCCAGAGCCCAAGCCAGTAAGCGCAAAGTCTCCAGAGCCAAGGCTAAGGTGGGTGTGACTCCTGTCTGCAGTGCTTTCGCCTCCACTTGCCAGGGCCCACACACACACAGCTCTGGTGGTGCACAGCCCTCCTTCCCTGCAGCTTCTCTAGCAATTTTCAGCCATCGGTAGCACTCAGTGAAAAGAGTGAATAATGATGAGATGCATAGTGGCATATGGAGTTTACACAAACAGTCAGGAGAGGCCTCAAAAATGTTTTGGCCTGTGTTCTCAGATATCAAGGGAGAGGCAAGGGCAGTATTTTAAAAGACAGATCTTGGTTGGAAGCCATGCCAGAGCTATTTGTTTTGGGGAAAGCAAAACACTCTGCGCATGCTCAGCTATATACTTTATTGTACAATATTCCTATCTGTTACTTTAAAGGAGGGGCATGGTCAAAATGAAAAGGCAACTCACGCAAGCTGCTGCCACGTGATTTTCTTCAAATCTCTTTTCCCGCCACAGCTCCCCCTCATGGAACATGGAAGAGGCTTGTGTGGTGGGACGCAATAATTGATGTCCTTCCTCACACAGTACCTCATGGCAATTGCTCCAATAAGATGCTGTGAGGGCCATCCATGGCTATTAGCCCTGGTAGCTGGATGTTCCACCTGCCGTGTCAGAGGCAGCATGTCTCTGAATACTGGCTACTGTTGCCCCCAGTTTCTGCTTGATGACTTCTCACTGGAGCATCTGACTGGCTACTGCGAGAGCAGGAGGACAGACTAGATGGGCCTTTGGCCTGACCCTGCAAGGCTATTGAGAGCCAGTGTGGTGTAGTGGTTAAGAGCGGTAGACTCGTAATCTGGTGAACCAGGTTCAAGCCTCCACTCCTCCACATGCAGCTGCTGGGTGACCTTGGGCTAGTCACGCTTCTTTGAAGTCTCTCAGCCCCACTCACCTCACAGAGTGTTTGTTGTGGGGGAGGAAGGGAAAGGAGAATGTTAGCCGCTTTGAGACTCCTTCGGGTAGTGATAAAGCGGGATATCAAATCCAAACTCTTCTTCTTCTTCTTGTGATCTTAACCATATCAATTTTAGCTGATTAACTGACAAATATTTTAAATTGAGTAACAGCCTTGTTATTAATAATGATAAGCTCTTTTAGTGGTTTGAGTCTAATAGTTTCTCACATTGAGCCTTCAAGACAGGGCAGATTTTTTTTTTAAAGAAACCAAATATTAAATAAAATATTTTTACAGGAGGACACTGAAGATAGTGAAATTGATTTGGATGACGACGACGATGATGATGACGACGACCTGGAAGACGACAGCATGGATCTCTCTCCCAACAAGGCGAGTCGGAGGGTGAGGAAGCCCGAGCCCCTGGAGGAGAGTGATAATGACTTTTGAGCAGCCGGGTCATCTCCAGAGACAAACCTTGAGGAGCACAGAGAAGCTAAAATGTTGACCCACATGACTCTGACAGGATGTACTCTATAGAGTAAGGCAACCTTGATACCAGTGAAAAGAGTACCACAGTAGTAATATATCTTGGAACTCAAAGTAGCTTAGCTCTTTTGCTGTTGTCAGTTCATGAGCAAGGAAAGAACACTTACATTCGGGGAGCTGTGATGTCACGCTCCATGGTGCCAAAGTTTTAAGAGACCCAGCAACACACACACACAATCCAGTAACACAAAGCAGTTTAGACTCCTACAAGATTCCTGGTATCTTTTTGATACAAACATGAATCTGGAATTGTTTCAAAGGACAATTCAGGATAAATTAACAGCTGGGCTTCAGATTGAATTCTGAACTATCATCCCAAGTGCCTCACTACCCTTGGCAGAAGAAAATGAATTCTGTCTTTTGCCAAGAACAAAGGAATATTGGAGCCCCAGCAAATGTTTCCATCACTTTTACCAAAACTGACAAGGCAGGAAAGGAGCCCACAATTAGTTTGGGTCTCTGCTTCGTCTCTAATTTACCCCTTTGCTATATGAGCACATATAAAGCACTGTCATATTGGGATAAAAGAAGCTCTAAGAATGATAATATCTCCAACCTCTTTATTTAATACCAAGTCCTTGCCCACACATGTCCATGCTAATGTAAAACCAGGTATCAGTTTGGTTTTCCTAAGCAACTTTTCATTTATTTATTTTTTTAAAAACCTCATTTAGTAGAAATACAAGTTTTATTTTGTTTTTCTCCCCTTATTCTGGGCCAATAAGTTTCTAGGCTTGACTGAATACTTTCCTCTTGTCACAAGCCACACAGTGCTACCAGTCTCAAAATGCCTCTGTGTATAATTTTATTTTCAGAGGATAAATGAAAAATACTTTATACATTCAATCCCCTAACAGTGGCAGGTATCACCTGTTGTGCTAGTTCTGTGTTGAGGATTCCTCAGTTCCTTATGCCTTGCAAGTTGTATGTATTTTCCAGACTCGCTCTGAACCTCTTTGACTTTTACATTCATTCCCTCGTTTCACAAAATAAACGACTTTACAATCTGGTTTCTTCTTGTGGTGTCAGCTGCTTTCAGTTTATCAGGAAGGCACAAACCACTGCTGCAGATGCCCCACAAAATGTCTGAAGCACCAAACCACCTTCACCAGCAGGAACAAATGTCCAGAATGAAAATGACAAGGTTTGTCATCCTCTTCCGCAACTGCCTTCAGCTCAGGCCACGTCCCCACTTAGTACCATCCATTGCAGCATCCTGGCGATCTGCCTTTGCACCACATCCTTGTCAGTGAGCCATTTGTGAGGAAGGGACATGTCTCCAGGGCGCAGGATGTCTGGAATCCCAGAGCACCTCCTCCAGGGAAGTTTCTCTTTCACATCTCCACAATGCAGCTGGGGGCATTTGTACGGATGGCATCAGCAATCACCTTGGCTCCTGATTCACCTATTTTGTTTCCCTGTAAGCTGTAGAGGGAAGACAAAAGGGTTGACTCTTAATGCAGCATCACTGTCTGGGCACTGCTCACAGTCTGAGCAGTAATTGCAATTTCCTCACATGTCATAATCACAAAAAAAAGAAGCTCTGAGCAGGGGGAGGGGTTGAATGGCTTTCCCTGTTGCACAAGACTTTGTTAGGTTTCTTGAACCAGTTGGAGCTTTTGCTCAATGGGCAACTTAATCAAGTGGTGGCTGTTGTGCTTGTGCCCTAAAGGTCTGGACAGTGGAAGCTACGGAGGGTGGGCACTCCTAATTTGTGACAGATTTGGACCGGAGTGCTTTCCAACCAATTAATATCTAAAAGCTTGGATACAGGGAAGCAGTGGGGCTAGGGAAGACAGCTAATGCATTTTGGTTGCCAAGCCATGGTCAATCTTTAGCCAGTCTCAACCCCACAGGAAAAGTTTTTAGGTTGGGATTGTCCTCCAGGCCCACAAAACAGCAGGTAACTCTTAGCTCCTTTGCTGAATATTCAGGAGCTAATCACTATTACAACAAAGAAGTAAAATTAACTGCTTGGGTCCATCATACAGCTGTCAGCCTAGGATGCCTATCCCTCCTGAAATCTGCCCTGGCTCCGACATCCAGCTTTATAAGTCCTTTGTGTTTTTCTTTCAGTAGGAAAAGAGGGAAGGGGCAGGTTGGCTCCTGCGGGAGAAGGGCCAAGGAGTGGTAGCTATAAAAGAAAAGTAACTAGGGCAGAGGGACGCAGGTGGCACTGTGGTCTAAACCCCAGAGCCTAGGGCTTGCTGATCAGAAGGTCGGCGATTCAAATCCCCATGACGGGGTGAGCTCCCATTGCTCGGTCCCTGCTCCTGCCCACCTAGCAGTTTGAAAGCACGTCAAAGTGCAAGTAGATAAATAGGTACTGCTCTGGCAGGATGGTAAATGGCATTTCCGTGTGCTGCTCTGATTCGCCAGAAGCGGCTTAGTCATGCTGGCCACATGACCCGGAAGCTCTCTGCAGACAAATGCCGGCTCCCTTGGCCTATACAGTGAGATGAGCACCCAACCCCAGAGTCGTTTGCGACTGGACCTAACGGTCAGGGGTACCTTTACCTAACTAGGGCAGGGCACCCTCTCCTCACTGTGCTTCCTGCACATCTCCACTCTGGCTCCTGAGATTAAACCAGATACTGATCCATATGTTTTCAAGCTTCTCTGCCATAAATGGGCTGGAAACTTCTTTTCAATAAAGCTTAGGATCTCAGGAAGGAGAGTTCTGCTTCCATGGTACATCCTTTAATGTATGGAATGCAATGTTCGTGATTACGTAGCAAGTTCTGTTGCACCCCGGCCAGCCATCCCTGCCAAATCCTGTGAGGTCTGGGTATGAAATGGCTTTGACACACACT
This sequence comes from Podarcis tiliguerta, assembly GCF_965153285.1. Classification (NCBI taxonomy): domain Eukaryota; kingdom Metazoa; phylum Chordata; class Lepidosauria; order Squamata; family Lacertidae; genus Podarcis; species Podarcis tiliguerta. Next base: position 35,928,955 of record NC_139547.1, read on the forward strand.
TTTTTAGACCAAGAGCATTGAAAAGTAAGTTACTTGATGTAGGCGAGGCTGTGGCTTCCAGTCAGAGCTGTGGCAATGCAGATTGCTCCGTCCATGCCCAGGGAGTTCTCTTGGAGGCTGTGGGCAAGAGAACATGGGCATATGGAATCCATTATGCACAGGCACACACACACAGTGTCTGCTCCAGCTTTGTTTCACTTCCCCCAGAAAAGTGTAAAGTAACATCTGGCTGGCCATTATCTACAATAGGGTAAGTTCCAGCCCACAGCCCAGATGAAGCCCACAAAGCCATTTCCTTTGCAGCCCACCCCCTCCTCCCAACATGCAGCCTTTAGGCTTGATTTTTTATTTTTTTTTAGGCAATAACGTCCATTAGTTTTTTTAAAAAATAAAACACTAATTGCCACATGGTATTTTTGGTGGGGTTCATAGCTGGGTCAAACTTCGTGAGCTCTGACTCCCCCTGTCAAAATGTAGCAGTCGACCTTGGAAAAATATCTCCTATTGGCTTCAAGGGGAGACCATTTTCTAGCCTAATCTTTTGGGCTATTCGTGGAGATCATGGCTGCCGATGGAAGGGCTCGCCGTCCCCTGCCTGTGTGCTGCAACACCTCCACCAGCACATTCCTCAGTCCCCACAATTAAACTTGACAAAAGTGCCACTCCTCCCTGCCCCAGCCAAGCCTAACTGCTTCTGTGTGGGGAAAGAATGAGTGAATGTGTTAAGTATGCATGAATGCATATGGGTAGATTGGGGGGTGTCATGCCCACCCAGTTTTGCACTGACCACCAGAAAGTCAGCCAGAAGAGATTGTAGCCCTCAAGCCAAAAAAGGTTCCCCACTCAAAAGCAGTGCTTAAAAGACTAGTTGTCCCCCCAAATACTCTTTTGTATTGCTAGCTTCCTCAAGCATTAGAAAGGTTCAGGAGAGCTTTTCACAGGGTCAGCTGTCTTACAGGAAGAAATGCCTGGAGATCTGTGATGGCTTCACATGCTGTATCTATTTATAAATGCACTACACGAGCAGCCTGGCACCTAGTCAAGTGGTTCTAGCCTTGTATCAGTCACTCCAATAGCAACAACAGACCTTTGCAGCTTTTCATGGTGATTTTTGCCATTTGGGTGCAAAACCCAGGCTTTGGGGGTGGGGGTGATTTGCTCTGCCTGGAATTCCACTGCAAAACTCTTATTTCTTTTAGCCCTAACCCAAGCAGGATACATGTGGCACACATTTTATTGGTTCAGAATTAACCCCCAACCTCACGAGGCCATTAAACAAGCACTTTCAGCTATTATGCGAACCCAAAGGCCATCTCTTGACACTCTTGAATGACAGACTGACCCCAACTGTATCCTATCCATCGTTTTACTTACTTCAGCCTGCGGAGGGCGTCGTTAACTTTCAAGGCATTGGCCATTGCCTTGGCCCCTGCCAAACCAATGGCGTTTCCTCTCAAGCTGTCAAAGAAACAAGGAAGATAAATTAAAGCCAGGTATTCCGTGCGCAGATGGCGCTGTGGGTTAAACCACAAAGCCTAGGACTTGCTGATCAGAAGGTCGGCGGATTCGAATCCCCGCGATAGGGTGAGCTTCCGTTGCTTGGTCCCTGCTCCTGCCCACCTAGCAGTTCAAAAGCACGTCGAAGTGCAAGTAGATAAATAGGTACTGCTCTGGTGGGAAGGTAAACGGCGTTTCCGTGCACTGCTCTGGTTTGCCAGAAGCGGCTTAATCATGCTGGCCACATGACCCGGAAGCTGTACGCCGGCTCCCTCGGCCAATAGAGCGAGATGAGCGTCGCAACCCCAGAGTCGGCCACGACTGGACCTAATGGTCAGGGGTCCCTTTACCTTTACCTTATTCAGTTTGATGCTGAAATGAAGCCACAATTCCACAAAGCCAGAAGAGTCTTGCTGAATTCCAGGTGGGCCACTGGCTGCACCAACTGGCCAAGTTCTGTGATGGCACCATTAAATTTATAATTCCCCCACCCCCTCCTGGATGAACATAGGGTCTGAGGAGTACTTACTCTAGTGTCGTGAGGCTCTTGTTAAGAACCAGGGCGTCTCCTAGAGCTTTGGCCCCACTCTCGCCTATCAGCGCCACCTGGAGGCTGCAACAAAACAGGGCACATTTAGAACAAACTCAAGGTAGCACCACCAAGTTGTGCCAAAGAGACTCAAGCAGTGCTGTAAGGGTCAGCCCTACCATTAGGCAAAGGGAGGCAACCACTTCAGGCAGCTCATGTTGGCTGTTCTGAAAGGCAGCAAATAGTTATTCAATTTATTATTGTTGCATTTTTACAGCCAGGAAAGGGGGCAGATGCTAATGGGATTGTCTGCCTTAGATGCCAAAGAAACTCTGGCTGTGGATGTTGTGTTCTTCAGCGGCATAGCCAGTGTCGTGTCCTCGGCAACAGTGTATTGATATCCATTTTTGCTGCTGGGAAGCTGAACGTTATGGTAATTACAGTGGTACCTCGGGTTACATACGCTTCAGGTTACACACTCCGCTAACCCAGAAATAGTGCTTCAGGTTAAGAACTTTGGTTCAGGATGAGAACAGAAATCGTGCTCCGGCGGCACGGCAGCAGCAGGAGGCCCCATTAGCTAAAGTGGTGCTTCAGGTTAAGAACAGTTTCAGGTTAAGTATGGACCTCCAGAACGAATTAAGTACTTAACCCGAGGTACCACTGTATATATAACTTCTGCAGGGCCTGTAAGACGGAGCTATTCCGCCTGGCTTTCAACTTGAGCTTAGCCTGATCTTTTATTCCCCTTCCTTCCCTCCCCCTCCCCTTTTTATGAAGATTACTCGCTCTGGGATCCCACAGCTAATTCTCCCCTGGTCTCCATGCTGGCCCAAATAGGACTAATTTAGCCCTGGTGATCATCTAATGTTTATTGGATGGATTTCCCCCCTAAATTGATTTTTGAATTCTGAATTTATTGTTATTCACGCTTTATCCTGTATTTTATGCTGTTTTTGCTGCATTAATTAAGTGTTTTAAATTTGTTGTTAGCCACCCTGAGCCTGGTTTTTGAACCAGGAAGGGTGGGGTATAAATAAAAATTTATTTATTTATTATTAGTAGTAGTAGTAGTAGCAGTAGCAGTAGTAGTAGGTGCTTCTGAGAGGCAGGAGAAATGAAGGTGCGCTTGTGTTGGCTTTTAATTTTAAGGAAGTTCTGGTGGGGAACAGGCCTTGGACTCAGCTCCCATCTTAAGATCATCCGAAGAGCCTTCTGGATCAGGCCAATGGCCCATCTAGTCCAGCATCCTGTTCTCAGTGGCCAGCTAGATGCCTATGGGAAGTCCAAAAGCAGGAACTGAGCACAAGAGGACTTTCCTCCCCTGGAACTGGTATATTCACATTTTTGAAGGCGCCCTGCACCATTCAGCCACGCAAGCAAAAGGCAAGCAGGAAGACAGGGCTGAGACCCTCTAGATCTTGCTGAACTCCAGCTCCCATCACCCCAGCCAGCATGGCCAATGGTCACAGATTATGAAAGTTGTAGTCCAACAATATACAGAGGGCTACAGCTTCCCCATCTCTTACATTCACAGTTTACTCTCTGGGTTTTTTAACCAATAGCTTGGTTATTGAGCCTTTCCACATCATTCCTTCCTCTCTGCATGGTCATTCTGGATTCCATGGTGGCATCAGCCACTGAATGTGCTGTTCAGGAAGTCCCTTGTGCCCTCTGCAGCCCTCCTTGTCCATCCCAACATTCACTAAGGGCATGTGGCCCAAGCAGTCATGCACACAACACTGGGGCAGATACAGCTTAAGAGGCCAGCAGTTGCTGACCCCCTCCATGAGTCTTGCCTCTTGATAAATCCCCGAACAGGTATTCCATCCTTGTGTATAACATGGAAACTTACTAGAGAGCAGTGAGTGTTGAGTTCACCCTCAGAGCAGAAGCCAAGGCAGCTGTTCCTTCGTCCCCAATTGCATTTTCCTGTAAACTGAAACACAGAAGAGGAAAGGCTTTTGGTTTTTTTTTAATACTCTTCCACATTTTTAACATTAAAAAACCTCCCCTACACTTTGAGAAGAAGCAAGAGTTTAGCAAGAGCTCCACGTTGGGAGTTATTGATTATTTGTTCATGGGTGTGTAGGCAGGAGATTAAAAAATATGACAAACACACCCTACCTGCATTCTGAAGTGGCGTAGTCCTCATTCCATATAAGGTGCAGCTCTAAGAAGCCCCGAGAGAGCTAAATTTTTGTGGGCACCCCCCTGGAAATGCTTACAGAGCTCGACTCCAATGAACCATTTCTATAACTTGAACCTTTTCTATAACTTCCCCACCCTGAATCTTGGGGGTTATAGTTATGACAGGAACAGATTATTATTTATGGCAAATTCCCAGGGAACTGTTTCACAGAACTGTAATTCCCAGAGATCCAGGTTAAAAGCTATAGCAGCTAAACAGGTTTGAAATGAGTTTAGATTTGCAGAATGAATGTAACAAATGTGACACTTCTTAGAAGGAATTGATCAGAACATTGTGTTATCCCTAACAATGTTACTCTCTTCAGTAGTTTTGTCTCCTCTAGCTTGAAATAAACACTTACTTACTTACTTACTTACTTACTGTACTTATTTTTACAAGCCGGAGGAATGTTACACTTATGTGCAAAAAGTTACACACACACACACCACACACACTCAGAAGCAGCAGGAGCCTCCCTTTTCCATCGCATGATAAAATTACCTGTGATCCTCGGACTAAATAAAACAAATGTTTATATGGGTGAACATACAATTCTGGTCACCCTACATGTTCTAAAGTGGTACTGACTGTCCCATCACCTCCAGATTCTCATCCTGCTGCTTAAATGTGCCAAAAGTGATTTGTTTCCTTTAACGCAAAAACTGCTCACGCTATTGAGGCTGAGTGGGAGGCAAAAGTCAGGGACTTACTCCAAGATAGAAAGACTCTCGTTGACCTGCAGGGCTTGGCTCAGGGCCTTGGCTGCTTTGGATTGGATGAAATTCCACTGCAAGCTAGAAGGAGAAAAGGAATGAGGACCCAACCACACATTCCCGCATGGTACAGCCCTTCCTGGACTGTACCACTTCAGCATATAAGCAGGGAGGGGCCAACTTGGAACCAGTTTACCTACAAGATCACCTTGCCTAATATACACCCATCTGACTGATTTGATTGGTGGAGCTGGGGGTGTTACAGGTGCCAGCCACATAATGCTCGTTCTGAAAAATAATGCCAACATCTAGGCAGCAGTCTCAGATTACAGCAGCCAGTTCCAAATCTTTGAGACACTGCTTTGCAAAAGCCTGAACAATCCTGTTTCAACTCTTTGGATGCATTTATGCTCGAGCAACGCAGACTAATCCGCTGAAACTCACTGCAGGGAAGTGAGCACTTGGTTCTCCTTCAGTGCCAACGCAATGGCCTGGACACCTTCATCATGCAGCAGGTTGGCAGCCAAGCTAGAAAAAAAAAAGCCCAGGGAAAATGAGAGTTAAAGCAATGCAGAGCTGGTTGCAAGAGCTGGTTGGCTGGTTCCAATTAATACATGAAATCCATGCCTTGCAGCTTTGGCCTCAACCCCACCAGTCCCCAAAAGCCTTGTCCTGCTTCTAGGGCAGGGAGCCTCAGCTTTGAGGTGGCCCTCCAGACCTCTGTATCTGGCCCTTGGGACTCTGACCAGGCCACGCCCACAACTGGCCCTGCCATGCACCCTCCTTCGGTGTTTTTGCCAGGCTGGAATGTGTCCTTGGACTCTCACCATGTTTCTAGGTTGCCTGGAGGTTGGAGAGAGATCGGGGGATGTGTGAGTGATGGGACAAGCTAGCTTACAGTACAAAAAGCCACATTTACTGATTAATATACTACAGCTTTTTAAATGTGTTTGTGGGAGGAGGGATTATTGTTTTGTTGTTTGTGTTTTAACTCTTTATTTGTGCTTTCATCTCATGTTTTTAATCCGTGAAGTGCCCTGAGATCTTTTGATGGAGGGCAGTATATAAATCTAATAAATAACCTGGAATGTGGCCCCAGGAAGGGTGGAAAATGTTCTCTGCCCCTGCCTGGACCCTTCATGAGTTTTCTCCTTTTCTTCCCTCATTCCTGCTGCATTCACACACCTCCCTGAGAATGTTACAGTGCGTGAGCCTGGAAAACAATAGCCACCATTCTGGGAGGAATTTGACATCGCTCTGTCAGATGTTCCACATCAGCGTAAACATTTCAAGCTGGCTAGGTGGGACAACGTGTCCCCTCCTCCCCTTGCAAACTTTTCTTTGGGGGTTCCCCCCCACACAAGTCAATTCCAGGAGACATGGGAGGTATGTGGAGAGGAGAAGAGGGAAAGCCTTGTTTTGCAAGTAGAGGTCTTTGCATAGGGCTTCTGCTGATGGTAGTCATAAGATGAATTGAAGAAGAAGAAGAAGAAGAAGAAGAAGAAGAAGAAGAAGAAGAAGAAGAAGAAGAAGAAGAAGAAGAAGAAGAAGCGGCATTTGCTAAAGTTCTCCACTCCAGAATTCTATGATTCTATACCACCCTGAGCCCCAAAGCACCAAATTAAGGACATGCTGCCAGGCCATAAAGCCTTTTAGGGTGTGCAAAATATTTCTCAGAGCCCCTGTTTTCCAAAGGCCAAATGACTCACTCCAAATTCCTCAGGGTGCTGTTAGCTCGGAGGGCCCTGGCAATCTCTTGAGCTCCGTCTTTGCTTATGGAGTTCTCCCGCAGGCTGCAGGCATATGGAGAAAAGTCATTATTGCACCCTTATCAATGCCTTTGTTGTTTTTCACACACTGCTCTTCCCCAAGTGGAAGGAAAATAGTGGGGAGGGGGGCAGACTTTCATAGTTCTGTTTCCTTGCCAGAGGACTTTATCCTAATCACATATGGGAAAGAAGGAAATACCAGCAGGCACCCAAAACAAGCAAAACCTGTTTTAATGAAAACCCAGAGTCTCGGCAACCTCGTGTCAAGCCCACACAAACTAGTGCACCTGCCTCACCACAAAAATAAATCAACCAGATCTTCTGGGGAAGTTTCACAAGAGCTCCGAATCAGGTTTAATTGCACAGACTGATTTTGCTGGCACTGGCGGAGAAAGGGGGGGTGTCACCCCTGAGGGGGGTGATGTCACTGGCCTGCCCCCCTAGGATGCTTGCCGTGGGCAGCGCTCCCCTGGGATGCTTGCCCCGCCCCCGTGGGCAGCTCACCCTGCCCCTGGGTGCACAGCATGTGGGTGCTGGAGCAGCTAGCTCCGCCTCTGTTTGCTGGTATGTGATTCAACCAATCCCACCCCAAAATATTCAGTCTAGGAGTGCCCAGGGGTTCTTCTTGTGCTGTCTATAGCAGTGCAGCCACCATGCTCTCTTTCCCTGAGTCTACTCAAAGAACTGTGGCAGGCGATGGGGTTTGGAGGTGGCAAAGCATAGGCTAGGACTTACTTGAGGCTGGTGAGGCCTTGGTTAGAGCAGAGGGCTCGAGTGAGCGCAGTCACCCCTGTGTCGCTGATTGAATTGCTCTGGAGACTGGAGAGGCAAACACAGAAAAGTGGAAATGGGTGAGGGAGGGAGCCACGCTGGATTTCGTCTTAATTCTACTCTTACACACAATCCGGGCTTGGCTTTCAGTTAACCCAAACAAACACACTCAAGTGTCTTCCCCTCAGAGGAGTGATGCCAGAGAACTCCAAATAAAACTTAAGTGGGAGCAGAATTTGCTGACATTCATTGATTTTTTTCCGTTGTCTGGAACAGAAATTAATCTCGCGAATATGATTGGTACAGTATTAATAGTGGTGTTGTTTTCAGCAAACAACATGTGACTTACCATTTGAATTGTCTTCTTTCCTTTCTCTCCTTCCTATTTTTTTATTTTTATTTTACTTATGCGTTTTGCATACCTTAGTACATCAGTCATAGAATTGTCATCGGTTATCTTACAGTCTTTGACTGTGTTTCATTTATATCAAAAGGAATGGGGCAGCATAAAGTTAACGATGACGTAACTTGCATAACTTATGTATTTTTCTCCCAGCAGACAGTGAAACAAATGATGTCGGCTTGGGCAGAAGATGAACTGCAGCAGCACAGAAACAGCACCGCATGCAGCAAATACAGGGCAGAATGGACAACGATGCCTTCTTACATCCCTACCTTGTGTTGAGGGAGAGGAAAACCTAAAAGTGTGTGGGCTGTACCTGTTGAAAGAAAGGATGCTGGCACAGTCCTCCAAGCACAGCCTTGGAAACAAGCTTCAGGGGCTCATAAAAAAAAAAGTCTGCCTCGAAGGAGAGCTTTGTAAGCCCCAGGAGGACAAAGGATGTGGGACTAGGGAAAGTTGCAGTTCCCTCCAGGGCTGTGGCATCCTCCCAGGGTCCCTCAGACTTTGTGTGCCACCACAGGCTCTCAGGGCAACAGAGATTGAGGAAGGGAAGCGGGGAACTCTGCTCTCCAGAATCACTTTGCTTTAGAGAACTCTCTCAATCAGTGGCATAGCGTGGGGTTGCAGGGGGGGCCGGCTGCACCGGGCGCAACATCTGGGGGTTAGGGGGCGCAAATCCACGGGTTAGGGGGCGCAAATTACTTGCCTTGCCCCGGGTGCTGACAACCCACGCTACGCCACTGCTCTCAATAGTCACTTCCAAGGAAAGGGGGGAGCAGCAAAATAAGCACATGTGGGCAATGGAGGCGGAAGCCACTTACTCCAGGGTTAAAAGGGTGTGGTTCACCTTCAGTCCTTCTGCCAGGGCTGCAGCACCAGTGTCTCCAGCACAGTTACTGGACAATCTAGAATAGGAACAAAGGGAAACGTAATGTGTACCAGCAACTGCCCATTCACTAGACATTACTTTAACAGCAGGATTAGCAATCATGCCCAGGGCTTTAAAAAACTTGTGTGAGTGGCGTGTTGACTAACAGTCACATTTTGACCAAGCAATTTCCCCCAGTAGAATGCATTTTTTGCATGTGGCTTTTCAGGCATGCTTTACCCTAGCTTATTCATTTTTTGACTCATTACTCGGTTGGAGAACCACACTGCAAGTTTGGGAGACGTGTGGGTTTCGATGGAACTGTGTTCCTGTACTGTGCCAGAAAGTGTGAATTAGGTAGGTTTGCCTTTAAATGCAAACTGAATCTGAAGTCTCCCCCGCAGGATGGGGAGTCAACCCTCTGCTTTACCATGGCGTAGACGTCTGATGAGCAGCCTTTGCCTCCATGCTACTGGGCATTCTCTAAAGAGGTGCAGACCCCACAGCGAGGGCAATGCCACTGCCTCACAATCCATGCAAATCTGTGAGTCAATTCTCTCGGCTCTTACATCAGCTCCTTGAGGCCCCAGTTAGTCTTCAGTGCTTCTGCTATTTTCTTTGAACCTTGGGGTCCAACTGAGTTCTTCTGGAGGCTGCAAAGGAGACGACATCCTTAATGAGCAGTGAGCCGAGGGAGGTCATTCCCCCAGCCCTTTGATCAGCAGTTGCAGCGCTGCCACTTTAAGCAAACAAATACAATCCCTTATTGTCATCGCAAATATCCCTGTGAATCTGGAAATGTGGAATCAATAACACATGTTCTTATGAACTGCTCCTTTTATCATTATAGACATAGGATTTTAATTGAGTGCTTTCATGGAGATTCCCAGGAAAAGGATGCCTTTTATGGGGGGTTTTTTATTCTTTTCAGACCCGAATGGACCCATCTCTTCCAAGGAGGAGGAAGAAGAAAAGCTTATGCATGTAAAACTTGCCAAGGACTAATTTTAGCAAAATTATAATTTTGTTCTCTATGCCGGTTCTCTATTACTGATACGGTTACTATTACTTTTATTGTTTATGGCTCTCTCGTTTTGTTTTGCTTGGTATTATTTTACATATTTGTACAAAGCTCTTTCTTTGAATACTGGTCTTTGATTATTATATCCCAGCTCGATCACTGATATCATATTCAGGAACACGGTTAAGCATCAGCAGAGTTGGCAAAGCTCATCTGACAGCAACAAGAAACCAAGTCATTAGTGTCATCAGCCCAGTCCTATGGAATGCTCTGCCAACAAAGATTAAGCAGGTGCCTTCTGTTTTAACCTTTGAATGCCTGCTGAAAACATTTCTATCCCACCAGGTTTGTGCAGGCAATAAAGCAGATATCTATCTGTTAGTTGAGCTTTGGCTCTAACTTTTGCATGGCTTTTATTGCATATATTATGTTTGTTCTAAACTTCTTTGAGATATCCATATCTACAGTATACCTATATTTATATCTATTTAAATAGCAGTATATAAATACTTTTATAAATAACTAAATAAGCCAATCACACCATTGCTAATTGCTCGTTTGGTGTTATACCTGTTCTTCCCAGAAACACAATCAAACAGGCTTTAGAAGGCAGTACGTACATCAGAGAAAAATCAAATGGCATAGTTTTTCTTGGATTGTACTGCAGGTCTGATGGGCTGAATGTTAGGGGAGGGAAAACCTCTACAGACAGAAACCTAGCACATCAGAGAGAAGGCTTTTAACTGAGCCATGTCATTGACACTCCCCTTTTCTACATGCAGGGTTTGTTGCTTCCCAACAGCAGGGAAGCCTTCAACCATGCCAAACCACCCACCCCACCCCAATACCTTCAGCCCGCAGTGTAACAACCTGAGAAAAGTTTTTCTTGCTTAACAGCTAATTGCATACACAGGCCCTTATCTAGCTCTAGTTGAGATGTCAACCCAAACACAGTTTTAGCAGCCAACTGCACAGACTGTAAGAACAGGCACCCAGGAAGGAACAGGTGTGTAAACCATGATGCTGCTTAGCAAAGACCAAAGAGACGCACTGCAGAGTCCTCAGGCTGTGGTTGCTGGTGAGAGCCTCGGCCAGGCATTTGGCACCTTCTTCCTTGATGGCGTTGTTCTGGAGGCTGAAAGAGGAAAACAAACTCCATTACTTTTTCCAGCCAGCGGTTGAGGGGAAGGAAGCAACAAATGTCCTGACCTTGCCACTGACAAGGGCTTTGGTAAATTTACGCCATTCCGCAATTTTCAGGTCTCTCGCCAACAGTTCACAATGGCCTGGCTTGAGTGTTTGGCTATAGTTTAGTGTGGCTCTCCAGATGCGGCAGGACTACAACTCCCATCCTCCTCCTCCTCTCTGTTCATTGGCCATGCTGATGGGGGCTGATGGGTCTCGAAAACATCTGGAGGGTGCCAGGCTCAGTCTGCATGAGCTAAAGCTAATCTTACTAAGGAGTCTGAAAGCTTTCACTTCTGCTTTGAGTTGGCAGTGTGCCATGTTGTCGAGTGCTGAAAATCCTGGGGTTTCCCTAATCATTCAGAGACCTTTATTTTCGTGCGTGTGGATGAGGCCCATTCCTAAACATTAGGAAGAACTTCCTGACAGTAAGAGCTGTTCGACAGTGGAATTTGCTGCCAAGGAGTGTGGTGGAGTCTCCTTCTTTGGAGGTCTTTAAGCAGAGGCTTGACAACCATATGTCAGGAATGCTCTGATGGTGTTTCCTGCTTGGCAGGGGGTTGGACTCGATGGCCCTTGTGGTCTCTTCCAACTCTATGATTCTATGATTCTATGATTCTATGGGCATGCTTCATGATTGGCACAGCCAACTCAAGTTTGGTATTAGAGGGAGCCTTTGTATAGGCTAAGAAGCAGCAAACTACCAGACAGTGGCATGGTGCTATATTGAACGCCATGCACACCTGCCTTCCCCTGTCGCTTAGAGACCAAGAAAAGCAAGCACTTACTTGAGAGAAAGCAAGTACTGGTTGATTTTCAACGAGTCAGCCAGGGCCTTCGCTCCTTTGGGTCCTATGGAATTATTCCGAAGACTGAATCCGAAAAAAAGTAAAGAAAGGAGAGAGGACCGGGGTTACCTAGTGGTGGAGGAAGGGGGTGCGGGGTGTGTGACCACCCCGGGTGCCGTCACTGGGGGGGGACGGACAAAATGAGTTTTTTTAAAAAATTAATAATAATTGGGCTCACAAAACTTTTTAGGAGTGACTTGGTGGTTTAGGCACCTGCAGGTTCTACGTTGCCTGCAACGGTAGTGTGGGACTTGCGTCTGCCTACTGCCCCTCACTCAGCCGCCCTACAGCTGAGGGGGAGGTGGCGGAGAGGCTCATCCCGCCCCATAGGCATGGATCGACACGCCCCCCCGGCTGCAGGACACGCCCCCGCACCAGGCACCCGAGTGGCTAGCTACGCTGCTGGGGTTACCTATAGATTGCTCACCAAGACCTCCTTTATACAGTGCAGTGGCGTAGCGTGGGTTGTCAGCACCCGGGGCAAGGCAAGTAATTTGCACCCCCTAACCCGGGGCAAGGCAAGTAATTTGCACACACACACCCCCGCTGCACTGTCCCTCCCCCAGATAGTCCCTCGCTCTCTCTCTGCACCGCACCGCACCGCACGCCTGGCACCCTCCCCTCCACAGTGGGCGGCGACCCGGCGGCTCGAATCGGATTCGCACAGCCAGCACTGCAGTGAGAGAGAGTGAGTGAGCCAGGTAGGGGCAGAGAGCTGCGAGTGTGAGCGCCCCCCCCCCGAAGTTGCGGCCGGTGCGGCCAGCACCCCCCACGCTACGCCACTGATACAGTGTCCCTTTCATCATGTTATTCACGATGACAGTATCAAGGCAGTCATACAGTGGTAGCTCGGGATAAGTACTTAATTTGTTCTGGAGGTCAGTTCTTAACCTGAAACTGATCTTGACCTGAAGCACCACTTTAGCTAATGGGGCCTCCCGCTGCCGCTGCGCCGCAGGAGCACAATTTCTGTTCTCATCCTGAAGCAAAGTTCTTAACCTGAGGTAATATTTCTGGATTAGCGGAGTCTGCAACCTGAAGCGTCTGTAACCTGAAGCGTATGTAACCCGAGGTACCACTGTACATGATTCCCCCTTGGGCACAGGAAACAGGTCTCTCTGTGTACATCTCTTGTACCTGGGCTGTCATCTGCTGTGCGTGGGATAAGAACATGAAAAGCCTTGCGAGATCTGGCAAATGGCCCACCTAGTCCAGTATCCTGTTCCCACAGTGGCTGCCTGCATCTGTGGGAAGCCTGCAAACAGGACCCAAGCACAAGAGCACTCTCCCCTTCTGTGGCTTCCAGCAACTGGTATTCAGAAGCATTGCTGCCTCTTGACTGTGGAAACAGAGCATAGCCACTGTAGCTAGTAGCTGCTGAGAGTCTTCCCCTCCGTGAATTTGCCAAATCCCCTTTTCAAGCCATCCAAGTTGGTGGCCACCAGCCTTTCCAGTGGCTATGAGTTCCACAGTTCCATCAGGGGCAGGTTCATCCCACTGGCTGCTGGTTGCTGATCCCTATCGCAGTGCATGGCAAACGCCGAACCCTTTAAAGCAGAACTTCTGAGATACTTACTCCAGCGCCATCAGGCTCCTGTTGACCATCAAAGACCGGGCAAGAGCTTTAGCACCTTTGTCACCAATCTTGTTTTCCACCAAGCTGTCCAGGGATGTAAAATAAAATAAAATATGGTTACATGTATTTTCTAAGTAATATAACCTACTCCTTACTTACTGGACCTGTAACTCTGTTGGAAGTTGCATTAGCAGTAATTTAATAGTGCTCTCCTCTACGTCTGGTGTGGCCTGATAGTTATTGCAAAAAAATATAGACGCTTGCTGAAATTTGAATCTGAAGAAGAAAACGTTAAAGAGGGCAAAAGGTTTTGGTTCTAATGCACCTGAGACCCTCTGCAAGCAAAGCAAATATTCTCCCACTGATCTATGGCCTTCCCCACTTTCGTGGGCACCTAGACACCTCTCTGCTGGGGATCTGATGAGAGCAGCAGGTTTGCTCCTTGTAGAAGTGCTTAAGCTGCTTTCCTCCACTGTGCTCTACTTTTATATTTGCAATTCATTTGAATGCAGCAAAATGCCACAAGGTTCTGGTGATCTCTCCTACCGCAGGAAGCAAAACCCTTGCAAGCACTACCCTTGTGGACCTCTCACTGCCTTGCAAAGGGGAGTGTGCAGAGCATTTCCTTTGCAACTGTAGCTCCTTTTATTCCTAATCAGACTGCGAACTCCTCCAGATGAGCTGTTTGTTTATCCTGATTTGCTAGCACAAAGCTCACACAGAGGTCAGACTTTGTCAAGTCTTTATTGAGTATTCATCCTGATTTGTTTGCAGGTGTTTTCACACCTGCCCATTAATCATTCATCCATCACACACTTTTCAGTACATTTCCCCTTCTCTTTCTCAAGCACAAAAAGTCAGTTTTGTCTTGGGTTTTTTTTTTAAAGTAGATTTGCGGGACAGAGCGATTTAATACACTTTACTTTTGCAAACCTAAATTTCCCAGTAAGCACTTTGATCCCTCCCACAAGAAACTGATGGCTTGGAGGTACCCTGCCAGATCTGGTTCCCAAGCAAGTGAAAATCACATACAAAGGCACAATACTAGTACAGTGGTACCTCGGGTTAAGTACATAATTCGTTCAGGAGGTCCGTTCTTAACCTGAAACTGTTCTTAAGCTGAAGCACCACTTTAGCTAATGGGGCCTCCTGCTGCTGCTGCGCCGCCAGAGCACGATTTCTGTTCTCATCCTGAAGCAAACTTCTTAACCCGAGGTACTATTTCTGGGTTAGCAGAGTCTATAACCTGAAGCGTATGTAACTCGAGGTACCACTGTATATAGCAACCACAAAAGTGCAGAAGGGCACATGACTGTAAAGACTTTAAAAAATCAATGACAGATAACAATTCAACTTCTGTGTAAGAACCTTCCATGAAGGAGAGTCCACCACCATGTATTTTAAGGTGATGAGTGTCTTATTCGCATGTGGATTGGTAATTATAATGGTAGCTTATGAATGTTTGGTAAACCCTTATGGGGAATTTATTTTATTTTATTTTTTGCAATTATCAACTGAAGAAGATTTTCTGAAGCAGGATAAAGCATTCATTATCCAAAAGCCTGCTGTCAGCTCCTTACAGCTTTCTCCAACACAATAACAATATCTTTTGCAACTGTTTTTGAAAGCTTTGCTGAAATGCGGCTTTGGAGCATGTCCTGAAACATTTTTTGGACCCCAGTCCTGAATATGGAGCATGGGCTGACTTGTTGAGAAGGAATAAAGGAATTGTCAAGATGGAAACCCTTCGGGACCTACTCTTTGGCACCAAAGGAAGGAAACCAAGAACAAGCTCAGCAGAAGATAAAGGAAAGTGTAAGCATAATTTTGAAGAAGATCTGCAGAAGGGACAGGGAGAAGAGTTAAGAGCCTTGGATAGAAGATCACCAGGTTGATGAGTCATATAGAACTGATAGAAAGAACTGACAGAATCCGAGACCAGGGAGAAGAGACGGTGGAAGAAGATTGAAAAAAAATATAAAAAATTATTTAGAGAAATATTGTATAATTAATGAATGTTAGGAAATGGTGGAATGAAATTACATGACTGTAGTAGAAATATTATAAGGAGTTAAGTATAAATAAATTTTAAGATTTTGATGGTAAGATAAGGTTAAAATAAACTAAAATAACTAAATGATAGAAAGCAGTGAAAGATGGAAAGGATTTGCTGATATAATTAATAACTGGAATACAAAAATGGGAGGTGTGAGGAGGTTGAGGAAATAAGTTAATGAAAGATAAGGATAAAGATTGGAGGTGTTTTTAATTGTTTTTGTGTTTTTTGTGTTTTGATGTATTGTGCTTTTGTTTTTGCTTTTTTATTATGTAATTTTGTATTCTTCTCTTTTGTTCTCTTTTTCCTTTTTTCTTTTCTTTTTTGTTTTTTGTGTAACTTCTAAACTTTCAATAAATATATTTTTTTTAAAAAAAAGAAAGCTTTGCTGAAATGCACACTTTGCAATTGTAATAATATTTTGTCTTCCTATTGTAACTTCTTATCAATATATGCTTGCTCATGGGCGTAGCCAGGATTTTTGTTGGAGGGGGCAGAACCTCAGATTCATATTGATTTTTATTGATTATGGGGGGGGAGATCCCCCCCCCGCACCCCTTGGCTATGCCCATACGCTTGCTACAGTCGTGTGCCCTTCAGCCTTTTTTGTGGTTGTTTCCAAGCAAATCAAGCATGAATGTAACCGCCAACCTAGGTAGAGGCAACCACAGTTGTCCCACAATAAGCCATAAGTCTGTACACATTGTGCAGAAAATAAGTACTGCACACTTAGCTATTCTGCATCACCTGATTTTCTGAATCTGGCAGTCCTTTCCGCTCAGCACACTGCCCAGCAGGTCCATAGCACTGTCTTTAAACTGGTTGTAGTCTAGCCTGGGCCAAATTATGGCCGGGGGGTGGGGAGGGGCAGGAAGAGAGAGAACGAAGCATATTCTTAGTACATACAACCAGAGGAGAGAGAAAAGGTGGGCGAGTCATGTGAGTGTGGCTGAGAAACAGGCCATTTCTAGGGATGTAAGAGGAAACAGTTTTCCATTCCTCACACGCAGCACTGTTTCCGCTCCACTGCAATTTTGTCTTCCTCCCAAAGCCAATGTTATTTGTCGCACTGTCTGCTATGGCGAATTTACGCCATTAGCTAATTAATTAACTGTGTAAATTACATTTTCATTAAGCTATTCCACCCAGTTCATTTCATCACGAAGAAAACACAATGTGAATGGGAAAGGGAGGAACCCCATAATAGATCAAGTAATCTTTGCAGCCTGAAAGCAGCAACAACTGTGAATACCAATCACATTCTCTGGGTCCACTTCCCATTCTGGATAAATAAGCAAACATCTGCAACTTCTACTCTTGTTTCCATTTCCATCCCCCCCCCTTTTTTAAATTCATTCTTTTATTTATATTTTAAACATTTATTTACATTTTATATTTTTTTTGACAAAGTAATAATCATGAATAAAAATACGCACCCCACCAGCGAGACCATTCCATTGTAACTATCCAACATCCCAAAATTTCAATACCTCTTTCAATGGTTTGACCCCTTTCCATTTTAACAGTACAAATTCTACAAACACCCTCCATATCTCCTCAGAATCATTTCTCTTGCATATTCCCCGTCTTACCTTAATAGCACATGTTAAAAAGGTAAAGGTACCCCTGCCCGTACGGGCCAGTCTTGACAGACTCTAGGGTTGTGCGCCCATCTCACTCAAAGAGGCCAAGGGCCAGCGCTGTCCGAAGACACTTCCGGGTCACGTGGCCAGCGTGACATCGCTGCTCTGGCGAGCCAGAGCCGCACACAGAAACGCTGTTTACCTTCCCGCTAATAAGCGGTCCCTATTTATCTACTTGCACCCAGGGGTGCTTTCGAACTGCTAGGTTGGCAGGCGCTGGGACCGAACAGCAGGAGCGCACCCCGCCGCGGGGATTCGAACCGCCGACCTTTCGATCGGCAAGCCCTAGGCACTGAGGCTTTAACCCACAGCGCCACCCGCATCCCATAGCACATGTTAATTTATCATTAATAGCTATACCCCACACCTCTTTATACTATTCTTCCATTTTATATTCAGCTTGCCCCTTCCACATCCTAGCTATAACACTTTGTGCAGCTGTCAATAAATTTGTGAGCAAGTCCTTCATAGCCTATGAACCTTCCACCTCATCGTAAATTGATAATAGTGCTACCTCAGGACTTTTGGTCAGCTTTAACCCAGTGATTTCTGTTATCTTTCCATTTCCATCTGAATTCTCTCACATTCCTAGTCAACCTGTTTTTTGAGCCGCCATTCTGATTTGTTGGCTATGGCCCTTCCCCTCCGTAACCGTTATTCAGAGAGGCAGTCCAGCAACACCTACGCAGAGGATCACAGGTAGCTCTCCTCACCCTCTGCTTCCTGTCCTGACGAGTCCTGGCTCCCATCAAGCACCGAATGTGACCTACCTGAGATTACTACAGTAGTGGAGCTGAGAGAGAAGGCTCTGGAAAGCATGGTAGGTGAGGCAGTTGGAGAGGTTTGCCTCTTCCACACAAACCTCCGAGGTCTGCAGGAGATAAGCCAAGGCAGAGCAGTTGACCGGCGTCAACATCCCAGCCAGAGCCTCGCTCTTCATTGCCTCCTCGAGGCTCGCGACAACTTCCACGTGCTGAATCTCATGTAAACACCGCATGAGGTTGACGGACCTACAAGAGACAGCTTGGTCTGCTCCCAGGAGGTTTTGCAGGAGGCCAACCACGTGACTCCGGTAACTGTGGTGCTCGTCCCTTGCCAAGAACCAATCGGACAGGACTTTGTTCACCTGTGGGGCGAGGAGGCCTGAGAGGAAGCGCACAAAGATGTCCAGGTGCCCATCCTCAGACTGCAGAGATCTTTGGAAGGCGTTTTTAAAGTGGTTGAGGAAGCCAAACTTTGGCCAGGACATGCCACTCTCCACAAAGAGGTCAAAAAGAGCCCGCTTTGCGGCAGTGTAATAATAGGTGGCTGCCAGGAATTCTTGAAATGTTAAGTGGGGGAAGTAGTAAATGGTGGAAAATGGAGTCTCTTCCTTAAGCAAGAGCCTATTGCACAAGCTAACCTGGAGAGAAGAGAGGTCTACGCCATAGGCTTTCATGTCCTGTTCGTGGAACATATATTTCCTCTTGATTAGGCTGTAAAACGCCAAGCGGCCTAGGCAGTTCATCATTTTCTTGCCATTGTTCAGCAGCTGGTCTATTTTGAGGGCTTCCTTCTGTTTCCCTGGCCAGTCGCTACACAGCGCCATTTTAAAGTAACAGGAATAGATTTCCGACAAAGTTTTAGGAGCAGCCAATGCTTCTGGAGATTGATTGGCGCTCCTTAGAAAGTACCCCATGGAGGACCCGCAGGTCTGGCAGAAAGCCGGCACTGTGCACAGTATGTACAAAGACCTGCTGGCCTTGAGATGCCGCAAGACACCATCGGATAAGCCCTGGTTGTCAGCAAACATGTGATCTAAATGGTCTTTGATCTCTGCATCTCCAAAGCCCTGCACTTCAGTCATCCGGTCCACTAGACCTCCTGGGATCTGCGTGGTTGCCGTCGGCCGCGAGGTGATCCAGACAGAAACCTCTTGCAACAGATTGCCTCGGATGATGTTGGTGATCAAGTTATCCACCTGGACCTCCTTTCGGAGGTCTGTGCAAACAACGGCATTGGAGAAATCCAGCAGAGTTTTAAATTGATCCAAACCATCCAGGATCAAGAGAGTCTTGGCCGTGTCGATGGAGAGAAAGCTGGGCTCAGCTAACTGGGGGGTTGCCAGACGGATCAGCTTCTCTGCAGAGAGTTTGTCGTAAGCATTCAGTTCCCGGAAGGTGAGAGGCAAGACAAAGGTAAAATCCTTGCCAATCTCTCCCTTTGCCCAGGTGTGGACAAACAGCTTGACCAAAGTGCTCTTGCCAATGCCGGCAACTCCAATGGTCACCGAAATTCGCGGGGGGATGGTGAATTTGGACAAAGGCAGGAAGAGTTTCTCCAAGGGGATCTTCTTGGAGATGTTCCTCACTCCTTTGATCGTTTCAATCTGTACAAAATCATGTTGCTTCTGCTGGAGATCGGTCAGCCCTTCCACCAGGAGGAGATCAGTCAGTCTCTCTAAGGAGGTTCCTTCTGTGCTGGTGCCACACCAGCTCTGCAGAGTCTCCATATGTTTTTGCACCATCAGCTCTGCGGCGGAAGAAGTCAGAAGAGGAATTAGAACGGGGCGCAAACCTTTGATCATTTATATATTTATTGTGTTCACATCCTACCTTTTCCCCACCCAAGGAGCTCAAGGTTCTCCTGCTCAGTTAATCTCCACAACAACCCTGTGAGGTAGGTTAGGCTGAGTGGGGATCTGAGCCCTGGTCTCCCAGGTGCAACTCGCTAACCACTATACCACACTGGGCAGGATAGGACCCACCACTGGCACCACAACTGGGCAGAAACTCATCAGAACCCCCAAAGGGCAAATCAGTGGTGCCAGCACAGGCCTTTGTGGGGAAATGCAGGTTTTTGTTACAGTTCTGTTGACATAATTAGGGGGACCAAATTTCAAAGGAGGAACCTGAATCCATGTCATTGTTCACTCAGGCATGGATCCCCAGGATGTTGGCAGTAGAGAAATCAAGTCTTTTTCTATCATTGAGTTGGTGAGCAAAACCCTCCTCAAAAATAATGAGCAGGAGGAGGGGAAATAAATTCCTCCAAATCTGGGGGAAAGGGGTTTCTGCCTACCTTACTTATCCTAGCAGGACCGACTGCCCACTTACCATCCATCGGGGGTTTGCTCTGACCATCACCTGGAGCACGTGGGGGATGCAGGTCAGAGATTCTATTTCACCCTGCTCTGCCCATGCTGCATGTGGAGATTCCCTGGGCTAGCCTTTCTCCATGGTTCTGATGGAGAAAAAAGGGAGGCCATAGTTTGCAAGTGATGGATAGAGAGACAGAAAGCAGAAGTGAACTGGGTACCTTCAGACAATGGTTTGATATTGCAATTGGATCACGAAAGTTTCACAAGCAGATCGTTGCAACTGGGTTTTCCCCACTTATCAGATTTCCCTCAGAAAAGCTAAACCTGTATTAAATGGGGGAGATTTGGCAATAGTAGTTAGGTGGATGGAGTCTGCTTTGAGTAGCATTAGCACTGGGTACAACTCAAAGACTTTTCAAGGAACAGAGAAGATGCAATGATAACTGCTGTTGGTTTTTGTTTGCTTAGTTTTACTGGTTTGTTTGTTTTTTATTTTCATTTTATTTTTTTAAATCTGATATATTCTTTTTTTCCTTATTCTTTTTAAACTGTCTTCAGTTTCAGATGGAGGGAAAGGCAGGGTTAACAAGAAAATCCTTTTAAATAAATACAGAGTAATCCAGCTTCAGCTCATAATGGCATTTTACAAGTTGCGTAGCTGAGTCATTCAGATACACATAGCTTAGATAATACATATGCTTTCCTAACCTGCAGGGAGTCTGCTATGGACGCACAAGGCTGGCATCCCTCCCAGCTTATGACTCAGGAACTATCACACTTGACTCGGCTGAATTACCTGCCATGGACGCTGCCCCACTGCTTATAAATAATTCCTTCAAGTGTTCGTGTGATTAGCCTCTGAAATGAGAATAGATTATGCAGTTCAAGGCATCACCTAACTAAATAACCAGACACCTTAACACTTTCTTATAAATACCACTGGCTTGGAAATGCAACTGAACTTTCCTGCAAAGTAGTTTGAAGTTGTGGGTTTTCTTGGCATGTGATTAACTTGCCTTATCACATCCCATGCACCCTATTTGCATTAAGGCTGGCCCCTTTGGAGATGATCTCATCTAAGTCCAGCAGTTCACATTATCAACCTCACCCTGCATCCAGCCCAGTGATGAGAAAATGGGTTGAGGGGGGAAAGTGGTTGTTGGGCAATCTCTCTCCCCAACAGATTTTTCCCTTTAAATGCCAACCCCCCCCCCAAAAAAAATCAGTGGGGGGTGGGAATAAAAAAAAATTGTAGAGTTGGAAGGAACCCTGAGGATCATCTAGTCCAACCCCCTGCAGTCCAAGAATGTGCAGCTGCCCCATACGGGGATCGAACCTGCAACCTTGGCGTTATCAGCACCACGCTCTAACCAGAGCCATCTTTCCCATAGGGCTTAGTGGTGCGTTGCACCAGGGCGCCGGCCTCTCAGGGGTGCCCCCCCAAGTGGGGGAGCTGTGCGGATTTGCTGGCGACCTCCCCTTTCCCTGCACGCCCACCAGCTGTGCCCCACCAGCCATAAGGCTGGCGGGCATTCCGCTTCCCTCCCAAGCCTCTGCAGGGATTGCTCTCCCGCAGCGGCATGGGGGAGAGTTGCGCCCCCCAATGGTTGGCAGTGCGCAGCTACGGCCACCCCAACACTACCTGTGGTAATTTGGGGGCGCTGGGCGGATATTTGTGTTGGTTTCTGTTTGCCACTGAGCAGCTGCTTAGAGTCACAGGACTCTGTTTACATTCCAGACACATTCCATACTGTTGGAAGTTTCACGGGAGACGAGAGACGGATGTGACGTTACTGGTTTCCTGTTCCTTTGTTCCTTTGTTGTTCAGTTGCTCTCTGCTTTCATAGAGAGAGGATGTATATTTCTTTGCTGTCTGCATAGTAAGAAATAAAGCATAGCGATGTAGCCATAAATCTCATCACTTCTGCTGCTTTGATTCTCTGCTGAATGGGGGAACGTGTCTTGGAGCCTTATCAGAGGCTCAGGTCGTTCATTATTCGTCGGAGGCGATTCTGGAGGACTCGGCCGGAAGATGAGCTTTATCAGCTTGGCCGAGTGGAGATTCTGACAATTTGCACCCCGGCGCCACATCTGCTAAAGTCAGCCCTGGCTCTAACTGACTGAGCTGTCCAGGCTTTGAGCCCCATTATGCCTCATTGTGTGCTCCCGACTATCTAGCTCAAGGGAGCGCCTGCCCCCTACAGAACAGCATCTGCTTTGAATGAAGAAGGCCCCAGGTTCAATCCGTGGAATCTTCGGGAAAAGTAGGAGAAGCCCCAGTTTCAGAACCCTGGAAAGGCGCCATGTGCACATCAAGTGACTAAACAAATAGCAGCAGCAAGAGAGAGCGCAAAATTTAGACATGCTCATCCAGACTCATTCTTAAAACATAGAAATGTGTGTGTCTTTACATAGGTTCTATATATAATTTGTTCCTATTACTCATTCAGGGAAAGTACAGTTTAACTTTGTTTTTACATATCTCAGACTCAATTCATAATTGCAACTGGCTGTGTGGATGGCTCTGCAAAAACGTGGCTAAGAACAGGCGGCTCCAGTGTGGCAGGCTGCATTTGGAAAGTGGCTCCTTTGGCAACGACCCTGACATGTTCACTGCTTTCTTTACACAGTTTATGCAGAGGAGTTCAACAGAGCAGGAGCTGTGTGGGGAATCGCTTCTCACAAAGGGTGAGAAGCATTGCAGATGCCAGTGAACTACTAGGACAAATTCAATGTGTTAGTACTAGCATAGAAAGCCTGAAATGGCTTGCAATCGAAGTATCTAGAAGAGTGAACAAATTAAGTTCATTTGGATATGCAAAAGATATTTAAAATAAATTTAAGGAACCGCAGAAAGAGGGGGAAGGAAGTCAAGTTTTGAAATGCTAAAATGACTGTAAAATTATTGAAATGTATAAATCTGAAATTCATAAATAAAATAAAAATAAGAGCGACAGGGCCTTTTTCGTGCCGGTTTGCCAGTGGTAGTAGTGGCTGCTGTTATTATTATACGCCGCAGACTGGGAACCAATTTGGCTTACACAAATTAAAACACAGATTCCTGCATTACACGGGGTTGGAGTATATGACCCCTGGAATTTACTGACCCCTTGATCAGCTTATTAAGCTAACAAAGCTGGAGTAGTCCCCCAACCCAAATTCTTGTAATTGAAATAAAGTGAAGAAATATCAATATATAATCAACATTTGTTAATCATCCATCACTGTGATTAATGTGAATCATAAAATATAAAAAAGAAGGAAGTAAAACAAGTATTCCATCAATAATGATACTGTGCATTTTGTTTTTTCTAATGAGATGGAATTCAGAGGTTCCTCATTGGTCAAGGGAAATGCATCAATATTGTCTGTCTCTTTGTCTGTCTGTTTATTACCTGCCTTTCACCATATGGCCTCAGGGAGGGCTACAACATTTAAATAACATTTAAAACAATCTGAAGCTCATAAAAAAAAATTCCCACCATACCTTATAAATTTCTTTTCCACCCCAGGCTCATTCCATCTGCCCTTTTGACCCCATTGTCTTTATTCACCCCCTGCACAGATCCATCAACCCAGGGGCAGGCTTTGGTAATCTTTTGTAATATGGAGCCCTGCGCAAGGCCAAAATTTGGTGACCCCCAAACGGATCTTCTCAATTATGGATCTCCCCGATTTTGCACCCCCTCAGCTCAGCACTCTTTCCAAGGGAGGTGTCAGCACTGCACTAAATTTGGCGCTGCGTCAACCACTTTGGGAAAACCCAGGTATAAATAGACAGCTATGGGCGAAGAGGCGGAGGAGGGATGGAAGAAAAGGTCAGTGTAAAAAAACAAAAAACAAAGCAAGCATCATGTAAATGAAAAAATGCAACAATACATAAGTGCATTCTTAGGTCTGCTGTTTATAGAACAAGTTTCAACATTTATAATACCTGCATGAGAAGCTGGAGACTGCATCTTTTAAGTGCAACTTTCAGAGAAATGTAAGAATGAACCCCACCCAAGGACCTGAGAAGGGTTTTTCTCTCTTTTCCCCTTAATAAATTGGCAAGAACCCATCCCAACCCTATGAAAATCAATCACACCATTTCCCCCCCTCTTACCTTCTCCACAAATGCAGCAGGACTGGGAAACTTTAGAGAGCCATGGAAGGATGGAAGAGAAGTCGGTGGAATAGAATTATGGATTGATGTAATGTTTTCCTTTTTTCCCTTCCTTTTCTTTCAGTTTGTTCCTTTTTATTCTTCAGTTCTGTATTTTGCTCTCTTATAAATTCATAAATACATATATTTTTAATGCCTCCGTTTCTTGCAGACTTCCCGGGGTTTTCTGTTAAGACAGGTGTCACATTTTGAGCCTTCCAGCAAAGGCCACTGCAACCTGCTTTGAAGTTACCTTGTCAGAACCAGGATGCTTCCTGGGTAACTTGAATGCACTTGTCTTGATGGCCTGAACTGAAAGAGAGTGTGTCCTTTCCAGTAAGACCTTCTATCTATTAGGATTCCTTCCAAACATTTTGCAGTTTGCATAAGGCAAAGATGAATTTTAGCCTCTTTTGAACTCCCTTGGTTCAAGGAAAGTAGAATTATAAAGATGACTGAGCCACACAGATAACTACGGATTTCCTTGTCTCTGTATTGCTGCTGCTGTTTCAGTTGAGTTGCTTTCTTTCCGTCTCATTCTTTTTTAAATAAATTAAAAAATGCTACTCACCTCTTCCTGTGCTGTGGGTCTCGTTTGATCTTCCTTCCTGTTCATTTCAAAAGCTGCAAGACAACCCAGTGCAGAAGGGTGACCACTACAGGAAAAAAAAACCCAGCCCACACTTGCCAGGAACTAGCAAAGTTATGAGTGTCTGGCATTGTGCTACCAGGCACAGAGAAAACAATCTCCCATGCTTGCTCAACAGGGCATTTTGGTACCCAAAGGGGAAAATCCACACCGCCCCCACCCTATGATTAATTCACATGGCGCAGGGCTGGTCCAAGACATTTTGCTGCCTGGGGTCCTCCCTATCCCCAACTCAAGATGCAATATATCAACAGACCAAAATAAATACATAAATATCACAAACTCTATGTACTTGCTACAGAAATACAGGAGTGTAGTGTTATCTGCATCAGGGGTAGCCAACATGGTGCTCTCTCGTTGTTGTTGGGGCTACAATTCCCATCATCTTCAACCAGAGGCCTGGCTAGCAGAGGCTGATGGGAGTTGTTGTCCAACATCATTTGAAGGGCATCAACATTGACTGGCAGCAGGTCTCCAGGTTTCAGACAGTGAGTCTTTCCCAGCCTTACCTGGGCATTCTGGGCATAGCTGTCAACTGTCCCTTATTTGGCGGGAAAGTCCCTTATCCCAGCGCCGTGTCCCGCTGCTGTCCCTTATTGATGATGTCCATTAAATTTCCCGGGTTTCAAAGGAAGCAGCTTCTCTCCCTCCCTCCCTGCCGGCCAGGGAGGAGGGAGGCTCCAACTGTGTTGCTTGGCTGCGTTGCTCACCCAATAAGGAGTCTAAGAACGACTGTGGGGTGGAGCTTGCATGCCTTGTGTGTGTTGCCTGGGGACTCGCCTTTGCTCAGCGCTTCCCAGCGGAGAGGTGGCAGTGGTTTTCCTTGCTGCATCCCCTTTGCCGGGTTGCTGTGCTGCGGGAACCACCACTTGAGGCTTTGTTTGGCTGCTAGTGGGGCTTTCTGCCTTTGGCTCGGGAGCTGGTTGACCAAAATCCCTTATTTTGGCTGCTGATCCCTTATTTTTGAGGCCGCTGGTCCCTTATTTTCAAATCTGTAAATTGACAGCTATAATTCTGGGGGTGGAACCTGGGACCTCTGACATGCAAAGCAGATGCTACATAACTAACAAGTTGCTGTCTTTTCCTGGCACCTAAGATCTGCTGCCCTACTCTGCCTAATGGTAGGGACTTGAGACACAGTACATGAAGGAGATCTCCTGCACAATCCTCACCCATGTCTTTAATGATTGGTTTCATTATATTGGGGAAGTGCATTCTATTAGGAGGGAATGTCTTGCAAAAAATGTGTACATTAGGCAAGATTGTATACAAAAACGTGTGTAATAGGATAAATGCACAGTAAAATATAGGCGCAGTTGCATAAGGACTTTAAAAAATATACTATCACAAACAGATTTTGAGATGTGGACTACTAAACATAAGACTGGAAAAAATGAGACAGACTTGCCCATTTCTAGTAATCACTGAACTTTAAAAACAACCTACTGTTTTGAGCTGAGTGGAATTGAATTTTGCAAACAATGCCGAATTTTGCATTTGTAAAATTCATACATACATAAATTTTGTGGAGCACACGCAGCCTGGCCTCCCCATCACATTGTCTGGACCAAGAATTCTAGATCATCATTTTTTTCTAAGGCACCGTCGCGCTGCACAGGCTATGGCATGACATCAAACCAACCTGCAGACAGGATGTTAAGAACCACATATTTGTCGGGAGGTTGGGTGGGAGGACTCTCTGTTCACCACTTGTTACAAAAGGTTCAATTGACAGAAAGCAAATTAACATGTGTTTTCATGAGACCCTCCAGAAGCAGCTGTTTCCTCCCCTGAAGTTGAATGGGTTATAGATGGCGCATCAATCAATATGAAGTATTTGCGGGGGGGGGGGGAGCCCCAACTGACCCAGGTAGAGCTGAAACTTTTGCAAATACGTATTTCAAAACCTGGCAGCATTCCAAACTTGTACCTGCAAATTCTGAATGCTAAATTTAAAAGCTGACTTCGCACTTTGAATGTGAAATAATTTGCCTTAATGTTTGAAATGAAAACAGTGCTGCCATTTCTTGACTGTTTCCAATCTAATTTGTTTCCAATTCCAGTTTTCCAATAAAATGCCATTATAGTCTAAATTATAAATAACCGGGAAAACAATGGAATCTATTTCTTGCATTGACACCCCACCTTTTTCTCAAAGGAGCTCAAGGGTGGAGTACATGGTTCCCCCCCTCTTCATTTAATCCCCACAGCAGCCCTGTGAAGTAGGCTAGGTGGAGAGGCAGTGACTGGTCCAAGGCCATCTAGTGAGCATCATGGCTGAGTGAGGATTTGAGAAAACAATAATCTGTCATTCTTGATCCGCAAATTGTTGAGTCAGTAACTCCTTGAAATTAAGAAGATTCTACACTTGTTAATGGATTAGAATCAGCTTACATAAATGCAGCTATTTTTGCTTTTCTGGTTAATAGACCTTGACACACATATAAGCTCAATGCGGCAGATCATAATTAAAAATAAGATGTGCAGGAAAGGGGATTCATTATTTCCTAGTATGAATGTACTGCTTAAGAGCCTCTTACCTGAAGAGGTTTTGTACCTAACTTGAATGTCTTTTACTCAAGTGAAATAATTGGGAACCATTTTCAGCCATAATAAAGACACAGGTAGAATTGAGGGTTGATCTACAGATGACAAAATATCAAGTACCACTTGAAAGTTACTTAATGGGCAAAAATTGAGGTTTCTGTAGCAGCTTGGAGAAGTCCAATTTTAATACATTTTGAGACTAGGTGATTACAGACAGATTACTTTCATTCTTGTTGTCCTCATTCTCTTTTCTCCAATCCACTGTCAACATTTAGGGTTTAAATTCATTGGGCAGTGAGTGGTCTTTCTGCGTGCGTCACTGTGTTTTCACGCCTGTATGCTTATGTTACTCTCTACTTTATAAAATTACACCTAAAAGCATCAAAACTCTTTCTACACTGTCAAGGTGGTGTTTTTCCTCTCGTATTTGTTTCTCACAATTACCAAATGTTGCCTACCACCCTTGCATTTTTTGTTGAGTCACAGACCCCATCTGCATTCTGCATTTATGGCAGTATGATACCACTTTAAACAGTGATGCCATTCACAGAACAAAACCTCTAATTTTTCAGGCTGTGTGTACGCAGAATATATCTAAAGCTCACCCCACAAAGAATCCTAGGAACTCTAGTTTACCCCTCACAAAGCTACAATTCCCAGCACCTTTAACGAACTACAGTTCACATGATTCTTTAAATGCATTGTGTGTTTGCAGCCTTATTTACAGCCAACCTATTCTGAATGTAGCCAGGTGGCAGTGGTTTTGGTTTTCAAATACGTTTTGCGTATACATCTGTGCATCCTTAGCCAGACTCATCATTTTGATTACCTTTTTAAAAGCATGCGTGAGAGAGGCACTCTTCACATACTCAGAGGCATTCTAGTCTAGAATTCATAGAATTGTAGAGTTCGAAGGGATCGCAAGAGTCATCTTGTCCAAAGCCCTGCAATGCAGGAATCTCAACTCAAAACATCCATGACAGATGGTCACCCAACATCTGCTTAAGAACCTCCAAGGAAAGAGAGTCCACAACCTCCTGAGTCCTGAGGGAGTCTGTTCCACTGTCCAACAGCTCTTACAGTCAGAAAGTTCTTCTGATGTTGAGTCAGAATCTCCTTTCTTGAAGGCATTGGTTTTGGTCCTACCCTCCGGAGCAGGAGAAAACAAGCATGCTCCCTCCCTTCAGATATTTGAAGATGGCTATCATATCTCCTCTCCATCTCCTCTTATCCTGGCTAAACATACTCAGCTCCCTCAACCATTCCTCATAAGGAATTCCTTTGTTAATTACTTTATTATCTTGGCTGCCCTCCTCTGCACACGTTCCAGCTTGTCAACATCCTGCTTAAAGTTTGGAAGGAAGATAAAAAAGTAGGGATAAATGAGAAAAAATCTAAATTCCAGATAGAAATAATTGAAGGCAAATCCAAGTTATTATCTAAAATGTATAACATATTATTAGATTGGGATACTAAAGATGAAGAAATTAAGGAGGTCATGACAAAATGGGCAATGGACCTCGGACATAATATAGAATATGAAAAGTGGTCGAATTTATGGATTAGTGGAATGAAATTCACGGCATGTGTTTTACTTAGAGAAAATTTGGAAAAGATGATGTATAGGTGGTACATCACACCGCCAAAACTAGGGAAAATATACAAAACAGGAAACAAGGCTTGCTGGAAGTGTAAAATTAAAGAAGGTAATTTCTACCATATGTGGTGGACCTGTGAAACAATGAAGAAATTTTGGGAACTTATATATAATGAGTTAAAAAAAATACTTAGATACACCTTCCCTAAAAAGCCAGAGGCCTTCTTACTAGGAATAATTGGGGACAAAATCAAAAAAGAAGATAAGACGTTTTTCCAATATGCTACGGCTGCTGCTAGAATATTAATTGCACAAAATTGGAAGAGCCCAAATATCCCAACGATCAGAGATTGGCAAGCAAAATTATATGAGTATGTTGAGTCAGCAAAAATGACACAAAAAATTAGAAACCAAAAAAATACAAAGTTTGTTAATGATTGGAAAAAATTTATGGTATACATTGAAGATAACTACAGAGACTTAAAAACTATAGCAGGTTTGATATAAGTCTTACGACGCGCAAACCAGTAACAATTAATAGCTGCAGAAAAAAGAAAGAACTTCTTATTAAGAAACCCGAAAACGGGAGGGTAGGAGGTCAAGGGAGGTGTAGGGAAAAGGTTTAAATATTTAAAAATATGTTTTAAGGAAAAGGACAAAAATGGTAATGAATGTCATTCCTGCGTTATGTACGGATATTGTTTATTAGTCTGTTGATTTGTCTTGTTTTTTCTTTTTCTTTTTGATTTTTTTTCCTTTTTTTTCTTTCTTAAGAGAAACTCAATAAAAAGAATTAATAAAAAAAAACATCCTGCTTAAATTGTAGTGCTCAGAACTGGATGCAAGACTCCATTCAGGGTCTGACCAAAGCAAAAAACATACTTCTAGAATTGCTAGAATTTATAAAAGTAAAGGGGCTACCCTCTATCAGCCACAAGCACCCTACTGTTACCTTCTAAAAGAATTCCTTAATTCCTGACCACCCAATACGTTTCTTCACATGGCTGAGCTGTTGCCAATGTAGACAACATTAAACTAGTTGGGCTATGGTTCACACTATATGAAATATACTCGGAGTCGAGAGTGGATTTCATGCTCTTTATTCAGCTCATAGCGGTGAGGACGAATGGAAGTTCCCCCAGAATGTCTGCTTTATATACATTATTTACACAATGGGCCCCACCTGATGGGTTAATTCCAGGATTCTCCTGTAGGCCAATCAGGTTGCGGATTCACTTCCACCTGGAGAGGCATTGGGTGGCTCCTGTGGACCAATCAGACTGCTGCATTCTGGATCCTATTGTTCTAGGACCAATCAGACTGCTGCATTCTGGATCCTATTGTTCTAGGACCAATCAGACTGCTGCATTCTGGATCCTATTGTTCTAGGACCAATCAGACTGCTGCCTTTTGGATCCTATTCAACTCAGTACATAACACTATACCTTTAAAGCATCATTCCCCCTCTCAAAGAATCCTTAAGAGTTGCTCAGAATTGTACCTCTGAGGATAAACTACATTGCTCTGAATTCTTTGAGGGGGCGGCGGGAAATGTGCTTCTCCATTTACAGCGGGCTTTATGCAGGGTTGGGGGCTTTTAAAACAAAGGGGGGAAACGGCCAAGGCCTAGAAGTCCTCCCACAGCTGTGTGGAAGGACCACGCCAAGGCAGGAAAGCTTTGCCAGGATGGGGACGACGAGCGGCTTTGCTGCCGCTGGGTAAGGGAACTACACATCCCACAATGCCCTTGGGTGGCCGAGCGCCTCCTGGCCGGGAACTACAATTCCCAGCATGCTTTGCGGGCGAGTGCTGCGCGCAGGTATACTGTTGTTCGTGCGAAGTCCGCGGCTGGCCAGGTAAGTGAGAGCCGAGCCGCCTGAGGGGATTCGGCAGCGGAGGTATTAGGACAGCCATGAGCCCCCAAAATAGAGAGAGAAAGAAGAAGATAAGTAAAGGAGGGCGAAGAGGCCGCCCCTGCAGCGTTTCTGTGGGGGGCCCGGATTCCCAAATTTGAGAAAGCCATTCAGCTCCCTTCCCCCCACAACATGTGGGGCTCCAGCTTCAATACTCTGTAATCCTGGAGCATTAATCCTAAAGCAGTAACACTTAAAGGCATTGTCACTGTTTGGTTTATAGACTTCCCCCACCACACACCCAAAAGGTGATTTGCATTGTTTAATATGTGCAGAAAAACAGTAGCATGCTAAAAACAGCAGAGTAAAAAAGGAAAAAAAATTCTTATAAAAGCCAAACTGTATTAATATTTTTATTCTTATTTTATGGACCTAGGTACCCCAGCCTTTTAGAAAGCCTTCTCAGAAAGTGATTCACAAATTATTTACCCAGGTATCTAGATAAAATAACAATATAATTTCCACGGTGTAACGATAAAATGTGCACAGTAGAAAGGGTTTGTTATAGAAGCCAGCAAGCATGCATGTTTTTTAAAAATTAAAAGTTAAAGTACAGTGGTGCCTCTGGTTACGTACTTAATTCGTTCCGGAGGTCCGTTCTTAACCTGAAACTGTTCTTAACCTGAAGCACCACTTTAACTAATGGGGCCTCCTGCTGCTGCCACGCCGCCGCCACGCGATTTCTGTTCTCATCCGAAAAGTTCTTAACCCGAGGTGCTATTTCTGGGTTAGCGGAGTCTGTAACCTGAAGCATATGTAACCCGAGGTACCACTGTAATCCTAAATAGCCTTGCTGAAAGGAGATGTTTTAAAAGCACTCTTAAAAGCAGAAAGG
Organism: Podarcis tiliguerta; assembly: GCF_965153285.1. Taxonomy (NCBI): domain Eukaryota; kingdom Metazoa; phylum Chordata; class Lepidosauria; order Squamata; family Lacertidae; genus Podarcis; species Podarcis tiliguerta. Next base: position 35,960,789 of record NC_139547.1, read on the forward strand.
TTTTGATGGGTTTGCTTAGGCAGTGTTGCTGCACATGGGTGCCTTACGAAGTTTATAAAGCAGGCAGAATACTTAGAGCCTCAAAGAGCTTATAGACTGACATTGAAGGGGAAAGACTAATGGGGGAGTTACCCGTTCTTAAAACCTGGTTACATCTGCTGGAGTAGCATAGAAGCTGAGAGACTGAGCAATGAATCTATGAGTTTGAATTTCTTCTGTGCTATGAATTGACTACTAGGCAGCCCATTTGCAGTATGTGGGGGAAGAATACTGACTTGCCCTTACTGGATTGTTGTGTAAGGATTGCACAACTAGATGAAGCCTGTGAAGTGCTTCAGATGTGATATAAAGGTTAAGCTGGATAATTCATTAACTATCTACTATTAGTTAAGCAACGCCATCCTTAAGGATGAGGATTGCCTGAGTCCTTCTAACCCAGCTGGATTGCTTAGATCAGTAGTCTTCAACGTTTTCAGACCCAAGATCCACTTTTAACCCAAACATGCATTTGGGAACTCCTTTCTTAATTTCTTACCATATATTTGCATGATGGTAGTGCTCCTGCTGTGACCCACCTTGCATCAGGCTGTGACCCAGTAGAAGACCAGTGGCTTGAATTGCCTGGAGTAAAACTATGGGTTGACCCTTGTGTTGCAGAGCTAACTGGCCTCTGCTAGAAGTTTGGCTGCTGGTCCCAATCTGTAGTACATTCTTCCAGTAAATATTTGGCAGGTATCCTTGCTTTTGTTTTTTTAATCTATAGTTTATTAGATATTTTCACATTATTGAGGCAAAACAGTACAGTCTCATATTCTCTCCCCAACGTTCTCCTGGTTATAGCATTTTCTTTTCTAATGTTCCGTTGTTTGGCAAGTAGTACAGGGTTCAGGCTCACATGCTCAGATAATAATTAGGACAAATGAGTGTCAATGCTCAGTTTTAGTCCCAGATTAAAAATTGCTAGAAGTTTGGAGAAGTTTCCACCTCCGTTGTGCCTTCAACTTCTAGATATGATTATTGCTTGGTGGGGAGTTCCATAAATGCACTGGAAGTTAGTCTTCTTATGTAATTTGTAGAGCAGGATTTTCTCATGGGCTGGTAGGTGTAGTTTTGACTTCCAGTATTTTTGAAAGAGTGTTTTTTTTACACCAAGGGGCCTATGCAATTGTTTATTTTTATTTTTGAGTAGCCAGTAATATTAGAGGTTGGTTTGGATGTTTCTTATATTTCTGTGTTGCTGCACACCACCCTGAGGGTAGTATATGAATTAAATAATTTGGTGGTGGAGGAAGACAAATAAACCAAAAAGGATGCTAGAGATATACCTGCCACTGCTTTCTGGAATGCATTATTTGCTAATATCCAACCATTTTCTGATAAGCTTGGCAGGGAAAGCTTGTTAGAGCTGAGGGAGCTGAAAATGTTTAGCCAGGGGAAGAGATAATTAAGAGTTGATATATTAGCTGCCTTCAAATATTTGAATGGCTGTCACATATCTGATGAAGCAAATTCGTCCTCTGTTTATTAATTTAAAGCATTTCTACCCAACTCTTCAGCCAATATGGTTCCCAGAGCAGCTTATACTTCAGTGAAGGAAACCAAGACAGTCACTCCCTTTCAGACCTGCGGTCTAGAAGGCATGACACAAAAAGCACTCCTAAATTTTAAAAACGTATGTGTGGGGTTGGTGCAAGAGTCAATTGGGGATGGGGAGAGAATGTGTATAGCAGCGGGGGCCACATGTGAAAATTGTGTAAAGGGGGGGCCACGGCACGAGACTAGGGGGCCACAGAGGGAAATGAGAAGTGAAGAGAACAGAGAAGTGACCGAGAAAAGAAAGAAGAAAAGAAAAAAGACGATGTTTCTTTGCAAGAGGTGCTTATAGAGTGACATAGAAGCCAAAGTAACTTTCAGTCAAGAAAAACACCATTTTTGGATAAAGAGTATAATATCTAAAAAGTTTCCATAACTTTGGGATAAAGCAAAATTGTTTTCCATGGCATTTCCTACTTTGTATTTGGTAGAATAAGGGTTCAGTAGTGTGAATTATTTACTCAGCCTAACGCAGAATCGCCTTAACATAACGGACAGAAGTGATCTTTGGTTATCCCTCCCGGCAATAGAACTGGATATAAAAAAGCCTTTTTTTGTGTGTCATCAAGCACAAGGGTCACATTGATACAGAAATGGTATAAATTTTTATGTAATTGTATTTGTATACATTATAAAAAATTATAAATAAAACATGCTCTATTTACAAACAGAACATTTAGATAGCTACCTTTATACTGGTAGGATGGGGGGGGGCGGTCACAGGAAGGAAACAAGGTCGGAAGGGGGGCACAGTTGCAAAAAGATTGAGAAACACCGGTATATAGTATTGAGTGTTTTATCCATGCACATGGTTTTTATTACAGCTTATTAACAGCATTTTTCTATAAGAAACTAAGTGCATAACATTAAGTTCCAATCTTTTCATTAACAAACTCACATTTCCCCCTAATTATTTGGAGAGTATGTGTGCATGTTAGACTAGAAATGATAAATTGAAGTTGTCTTCAGTTCTATCAGTCAAGAATGAAGCTGCTTGGCCATGGGTAATCTTGGATATGAAGTACACCTCTTTGCCTCCCAGCTGTTTCTTCGTAGATCAGGTCAGCTGGCAGTATGTGCTGGGCATAGTGATCATTACGTAATTTGGGGCTGTATGGAAATATTGCTGGTTCTTTCTCCCTCTCAGGACTTGTGATGGCTGTGTCTTGTTTTCTGCAGAACTGTCTTGGAAGTCATGTCCCAGCTAGGCTTTGCTTGCCAGCCTCCTCCTGATGTTGACACTGATGACTGTCTTCCGGAATACTCCTACCTCTTCAGTCCAGACATTCTCAAGTGAGTACTACCAAGTACTCAAACACTGCTTTGAAACCTTTATCTAGATTAATTTACCCTGTGCAATTTTCATTCCTCACCTCTGCTATGTCTACCTCCTCAACTGCTCCTCTTGATCTTTGGTGTTAGTCAATTTATACTTGGTGTTGGTATATTAATAGTGATGTGTTGCTTATTTTAACTTGTGTTCTTTTTAAAAAAAGTGAGTGGGAGTAGCCACAAAACAGTGTGTTTTGTAAAAAAATAAAATATTAGGAAGATGTGATATGCATCTTCAGAGCTCAGGAAATCATCTTTACTGAGCCCTCCTTTCAGATTTTGTACCAACAGTTTACATGTTGTCAAAGATAAGGAAATGTAACATTTTTAAAATACTGTCAGAGACACATTTAAACTAGAATAAGGTACACGTGGCATAAGAGATGAAGGGCTCAAATATCTCTCCCAGAGGCAAAACCGATGCATCATAAGATGGATTTCGTGCAGTTTCAGTTTATCTTTTTATACTATCCTCTTCATTCCCTGCTAGTATAAGCCTCCTTCAAGCTTGGAATGACTGTTTGCTTTGTAGAAATATGTCCATGTCTTAGGCTTGCTTGGAAGTACATTGCTCTCATCTCTAAAGATTCCTAAAGGTGCAATTTCTAGTCACTGCCTCTTTACCAGCAGCAGATACAGTGTGCTTTTTATTTACTTCTGAGAATTCATATTTTTCCACTCAAACAGAATTCCTTATTAGGTATGTGTTTATGCCACTACTTGCAGCAAAACAGGTATTCTGTAGCAGCTGAAAATGTTGGATGGTTTTGCCTTTTGAGGGCTCATGCAGTTGAATTGGGCAAGTGGTTATCTTTTTGCCTAATCTACTTCACGAGACTCCCGTGAGGCCTCAATTACTTTCAGTACAAGCGTGACAAATCAAGACTGACTCTTAGCATATTAGTAAATTGTCTTCCTTTTTTAAAAAAAATAATTTTTATTAACCGACCAATCAAATCCGAATTACAAAGCCGAATTTTAAATTTTTGTTGAGGGGACCCATATTTCAAGTTCCGAAAGGGGATTCCGATCATCTTCTTGCTGCTGCGTTAATATCCACAAATCTGTCCAAATAATGTTCATAATTCTATCCAGTCCTATCTTGCTGTTTCCACATCTCATCTTGTTCGTATATTTTTCTTTTTTTCTTTATGATCTCTTCTGATAATCTCCTTAAGCAGGTAAACACCAATTATAATCCTGTGTGAATTTTTCCGTTTGTCCAATCATCATATCAAGATGGTTTCCATATATCATCACTTTAATCAATAACAGCACTCTTTCCATTATTAGTCTCGCAAAACTGTCGCCTTCTTTTGTCCCTCTGAGGAGGCTCACCCACAATATGAAAACAGATCTGTTCCTCCTCCCAGACATAAGTCTTTTGACAGAACTTGCCAATATGACGACACTATTTTTTGCTGCATCATTCCAAAGCTCTTATGCTTTCCACGATCTTCTTAAAACATGCTTTGGTTAGAAAATTATCTCCACACAGTCTTAAATCCACAGCTTAAGTCATTTAAATGGCATTTCTGACTTGTGACTTGTGGGGGGGGGGGATTCTTGGTTAATCACATAGAGAAAAGAAAGGAAAGTCCCCCCCCCCCCCGCCATCCAGTCCCGTTGCCAAACATACCGAGCCTTGGTGTGTCTTCTCATGATTTATTCCTGTTCCTCCGACCCGTCTTATTTATCAGAGATCTCTTCAGTTAGCAGTCTTTACTCCCCCTTCTTCCTTGAAATATGTGCATTAGCTTCCACCTAATTGTTTCTTTTGAAGTTGCTGCAGCTAGAGGCGCAAATCAGAGACAGCGTCCAGGAGGGCCGAGATCCGCACAAGGGCTTTCTGCCTAGTGCCCGCACCCCCTCAAATTCGGGGGTGGTATAGGGCAGAGCAGGCAAGGGCAGTCCCCCTCACACACTTGGGGGGGAACGGGAGGCTGTTTACTCCCATTACAGCCTCTTAATTACCTCATGTGGGTCGGAGAGATGTTATTGTCAGCCATCTTCCGATGCGCCCCTAGTGGCCCCTCAGTAAACTGTCTTCCTATTTCAGACATGCATTTCATAGTACAAGTGGCATCTGCTAAGTGGAGGATGCAGGAAACCTCTGGTCTGCCTGGGATTGATGTGGTCTGACCTGACTGAATTTCCCTCATTCCTCCTTTTTGTATGTGTCACGATCTTCACTGATGCTGCTCTTTCTGAACGTGCATTATGAAAAGTCCATATGGATCCCACTTGCCATGGTTTCAGACGTCTTCTTTCTTTCTTTCTAGGGGCAAAGTTGCATTTATCACTGGCGGCAGCTCCGGCATTGGATTCCGCACAGCTGAGATTCTGATGAGGTATGGACACTCTGGTGCGGGAGCAGCTTGGCCTTACTTAGCTTGCAATGCTTTTCGTCTCTGCTGTATTCTCCTGCAGCAGCCGCCAGCCTGTTCCTAGGAAGCAAGTCCTTCCTTCCCTTTGCAGCTGCATCCTGCTTCATGCCATTTGTGTTTTCTGCAGCTGTTCTGCAGATGTGTGTCCTGTGGTGAGATGTGCCATGGAACTGCGGCCGTTTGGGGTTCTCTACTGCGTATATCGGGACGTATCTTTGCATTTTGCATGATCACTGCAGGAACGCCCAGTTGCCATGTAGCAGCCTGGTTGGAAGGAAAGGTGACAGGATGTTATCAAGGAGAGTTGCCCCCCCCCCCAACACACACACACACACACACTTGTGAAAAATCTGACATAACCAAATTAAATATACAAATGACTATATCTAAAACCTATCCAAACTGCACAAGTATTGGCCAGTGTTAATACCTGAGCTTTATGGTTTCTGGGTTATCCAATCTGCTGGCAGGTTGCAGACACACATGGAGACCACACAAGCATACTGAATCCCCACGGCTGGTAGCAGAGGTGTGTCTGAGTAGACAAGCGAGTGATGAGCACAAGGTGTTCTGTGTCACCCTCACCATCTAAGGTTTTGCTTGCAGGCATGGCTGTCATACTATCATTGCCAGCAGGAACCTTCAGAGGCTAACAGAGGTGAGTGGACAGGAGACTGTCATCCCTTTCAGATGCAAATCAAGGCCTTGGCAGAGGCACTTCTGCTGGAGTCACCTGTCTCAAGCAACAGATTGGGGAGGTGTTGAGGATGGTATAGACCAGCGGTTCTCAAAACTTTTTTCTCTGGGCCACACTTTCAGAATAAAAATTTGCTCGCTCAACACCAAATTTCTTATTGATGAGAAATACATTGGAAAACAACACTGGAAAGTTTAAACACACCTCACTGAAATGCTTAAATGTTTCTTTGATTGCCCTTGAATCTTCCTGCCACACTTGCCACCCTCTCCGGTGTGGCCTCACCCTTGACAACTGCTGGCATACACGGAAGACAGATGGATCTGATCTGTGGGCACTCTTGTGCAAGGTCTGTTCAAAGGAAGAAAAGTTTCACAAGACAATGGCTTCCTTCTTTAAGTTAAGAAAAAGGTGGTAGATAAGAGAACTCGTGAGTGAGGCCTGAAGAAAACTTGGAAGCTGGGTATGGAGGGGAGAGCATCCTGAACTGTGTTTCTCTCTTAGGACAAACTGCCCCACTAACCTCCGTCTGCCACCAGCCAGCCCCTACTTACCTGCCTTCTTACATTCAGTCTAGGGATGAAACAGCCAATCAGCTTCCTTCTCCTTAGTCTCAGGGTTGGCCTGGTAGAACTGAGCAGGGGGGAGAAGGACAAAACTAAAACTAGTTGGCTCTGTCACGGACTGTGATGCCACCTACTGTTGGTCTCCCCATCTTCCACCCAAATCGTTGCAGAAATGCAGAGAATTGAGATTGGGGGAAATAAGAAATGTAGGGAACAAAAACTCCAGTATTGTCTATCTACAACTGAGATGTGGTCCCTCCCGTGAATATTTGTTGTCATCTTAAATGCTCCTGGGTGCACAGCCCTTAACATACCACATCATAGATTCTCAGGGGTGAGCCTGTGTTTCCACATAAGAGGTACCTGAAACATTTCACAGAAGTCTTTTCACAATGCAGTATGTTGCTGAAACCAGGAAGGGTTTCTCCATCCAACAGCACAGCAGGTGCTTAACATGGAAATCTTGCACTAATTCTTGACACAAATCCCTTTTCCCAGTCTGTCATGCGTCCAGCTCGCCATGCTGCGGCAGGAAGACAGAAGAAGGTGGTCATTTGTTACCGAATATTCTTTTCCTTTTTTTATAGGCTGCCAAGAAACTGTCAGCAGCCACTGGCCAGCGATGCCTGCCCCTCACGCTGGATGTCAGGCAGCCACAGATGATCATGGCAGCCGTGGATGAGGCCCTCAAGGAATTTGAGAGGATTGATATCCTTGTCAACAGTAAGTTATTTGCGTCAGCAGAGGACATTCATGGGGCGTACTGCTGGCCACCTGTCTGCAAGCTGGGAAAAACTGCTCACTGTTGCATGCTCTGGGAGGGTGATCTTTGAGGGTGCTGGCAGGGCTGTTTTAGTAGTAGGCCAGGGATAGGAAACATTTTTCAGCCCAAGGGCCACATGACCTTCTGAGAAACCTTCTGAGGGCCATATTCCAGGGGTGTTTTACAGGGGGGCAGGGACAAAAGTGGGCAGAGCAATGAACGTAAACTAGATGCTCTGCAAACATACACTCTCCCCAGCTGCGCCCCCCCCCCCAGTAAATCAAGTAAATAAAGAAAAAATACTTAACTAAAAGTAGAAAAAACCCCAGAACATTTGAAATTGAAAGGCTCACTGAGGTCACTTGAATGATGTTGTGGCGCATTCTAGCAATGCAACTGGGAAACTGACTGAGCAATAAGCGTGGCTTCCGTAAATGGGCCAATCACGTCGCAGATAGCTCAGTTCTGGAACGGGACAGGTGGTTGTCCTTCCCCTTCACCGCCCCCTCCCCCCAAATCCTGGCTACACCGATGCACATACCCCTCTCTTGCTTGTCCAGGCAAGCAAGAGGCATCCTCGAAGTTCAAGTTCAACCCAGCCAGGCAAAAGCAGGGTCATTGAGGGGTGTGGCTTGGGGCCAGATAAAGGGTCCTGGAGGGTTGCATCAGGAGCCTAGGCTGGACGTTCCCCACCCCTGTAGTAAGCAGAAAAATGGAGTGGTTTCTGATGCCACAGTGGGCCCATGGCATGCCCTTGTACCAGCCACGCCTGCCTTGCCATGCTGATTCGGTCTCCAACTTCTCTCTCTCCCTTGTCCCCAGATGCTGCTGGAAACTTCCTGTGCCCAGCCAGTGCTCTGTCCTTCAATGCCTACAAAACCGTGATTGAGATTGACACCTTGGGAACATTCAACGTCTCCAAAGTGCTGTATGAGAAGTGTCTCCGTGTAAGTTTCTCTCCTCCGTAAGAGGCTTTTCTCCCTGCGGACAGAGACGTTCCTCAGCTCCTGTGCTCTAGGGTCAGTAGCCCTGGGCAGGGGTGGGGGGAGCTTTTTTTTAACACCTGAGGGACACGTTCCCTTCAAGAAAAGAATGTGCAGAGAGGTTTCTATTTATGCCAGCAATGTTCATTTTGGGTTGTGTCTCCTGCACTTGCTGTTAATCCTTTCTGTCATTGTTCCCAGAGCTGACTTTATTTTGTTGATCTAGGACCATGGCGGAGTCATTGTCAATATCTCGGCAACCCTAAGCTACAGAGGTCAGGCTCTCCAGGTGCATGCGGGGACAGCTAAGGCAGCCATAGGTACCGTAAGCAATTTGGCTCCCCTTCTCATCTACACCCTTAATTGAGTTTTATTCCTCTCCCTGTCCCTCCCACCCAAGTGGAAGTCATGGTGTTCTGGCACCACCTACAGTCTGGAAGAGATGTTGCAGCTTCCAGATTGAGCAACAGAGAAGCCTTCTGGCCCACAGTGATAATACCACTTCTAGGACATGGGTGCCCTCCCTGTCTGAATTTTTAAAAGAAGAGTTGCCATCTGCAAATGAATATAGTATTATCATATTGACTGTGTCTGGATGTAATGCTAAGCCATGGTTTGCTGTGTTTTTATTATGTTGGAAGCCACTCAAAGTGGCTGGAGCAACCCAGTCAGATGGGCGGGGTATAAGTAATGAAAGTATTATTATTATTACTACGGTGAGCCTACAGCAGTGATTCCCCTCCCTGCATGGCAACATTGAAATTTCGGGAAAGTTCTACTCTAGGTTAATTGCAGTTCGGTATGTTGTCTAAACTCCAAACAGTGGTTCAACATTAACTTCAGTTAGTGAAAACAAGCCGGCTTCATCAATTATGGTTTGACATTAGCTCATTTCAACAGTTTGTCCAGGTTCAACCAAAATGGTTAATCAAAAACAGAAGCGAAAGCTTCCGAAGTCAAACTTGTAGCTGTGCTGGAGGAGGAAGGGAAAGTGTATGAGTGCTTGGCTCGTGCTCCTGGCACTAAACCAGGCTTCCTCAACCTCAGCCCTCCAGATGTTTTGAGACTACAATTCCCACCATCCCTGACCATGGTCCTGCTAGCTAGGGATCATGGGAGTTGTAGGCCAAAAACATCTGGAGGGCTGAGGTTGAGGAAGCCCTCACTAAACCATTAACATCTGAATCAGCCCAATGTCTTGTCAAGGGTTTTGCAAATTAGGCTGGCTTTCATTCGTTGTTTTCTGTGTGGTGGGTTTCACTATTTCTTTTCTTCATGTGAAGTGCTGAATGTCTTGAGAAATTCTGTTTCTTTTGCTTCTGTTCATTGTCCTAATAATATATATATTTTTAACACACATACATGCAATGTAATTCTTCCCTGTGCAAAAGGAGAATTCCATTCCAGCTTGTTGTGGATAGGGTCTCTTTCAATCACCAAGAGACTGGCAGAGTTGATGCGGGGAGGATCGTGCCTTGTGAATGGGCAAGAACCAGATTTAGATTTGATGACTTTCCAGTTCTTTCTAGTGCTGTAATTCTTAGCTTTTCAATATTTGTTCTTGATCCTCTCTGACTGTCTTCTCCCTTACAGATTCAATGACAAAACATCTGGCTGTGGAATGGGGTCCTAATGGAATCAGAGTGAATAGCTTGGCGCCAGGTCCTATTTCGGGTACAGAGGGTCACCGCCGCTTAGGTAAAGCATTAAATATAATTTGAAGTGCTGTCTGTGTGATTTACCTGGAAAAGAAACAACTGGGGAGACCACCCAGCTATGAAGGTCACTGGGCAACCTTGGACCAGTCACCTCTCTCACAAGGTTGTTGTAGGAGTAAAGTGTGGGAGAATGCATGCCATCTTTACCTCTTTGGGGGAAGAGCACAGTGTAAATAAATTAAAGTAAATAGGCATGCCTATACTATCCATTAGAATTTCCAGGGTGGATGGTTCATAAGAATTAATAAAATTCAGTAGATGACTTGAATCAAGACTTGTTAGACTGAGATTCAATGAACTTGCAGTGAAACACTTCCAGCAATCTTCTGTGCCAAGCAGGGAATCAGACAATATGTTATTTATACTCAAAAGCTCTGAACAACTTGGGACCAGGTTTCAATTTGTATTCTTCTACAGTGGTACCTCGGGTTACATACGCTTTAGGTTACAGACTCCGCTAACCCAGAAATAGTGCTTCAGGTTAAGAACTTTGCTTCAGGAAGAGAACAGAAATCATGCTCAGGCGGCGCAGTGGCAGCAGGAGGCCCCATTAGCTAAAATGGTGCTTCAGGTTAAGAACAGTTTCAGGTTAAGAACGGACCTCCGGAACGAATTAAGTACTTAACCTGAGGTACCACTGTATGCTGGTTTTCATGTTGCATTTTTTGTTTTAACGATACTGTTTATGATGTACACCACTTAGAGCCAGTGTGGCGCGGTGGTTGGAGTGTTGGACTAGGATCTAGCAGTCCCCACTCGGCCTTGAAGCTCCCTGGGTGATCTTGGGCCATTCGCTCACTCTCAGCCTAACCTGCCTCACAGGGCTGTTGTGAAGATAAAATGGGGAGGGGGGAGAACTACATAGGCCACTTTGAGCTCCTTGGAGGAGAGGTGCACTACAAATGCAATAAATAAAAATTATGTGCCATTTTGACATTGCTTTCCTCCTTCTTGTTTTTAGTTCAGCCTCACCCGGAAGCACAAAACCTCTTTCGGAATATCCCCCTCCAGCGGGTGGGGAACAAGACAGAGATTGCCCATAGCGTCCTGTACCTGGCCAGCCCCCTCGCCTCGTACGTGAGCGGCACAACCCTGGTGGTGGACGGCGGGGCCTGGATGACCTCCGAGAACAACTTCCCCGCACTGTTGGGTATTGCCTCACACTCTGCTAAGCTCTAGGTGACGTTTCTTTCCCCCTCTGTGGGACTGGAAGCAGGGGCGTTGCTAGGTACTCAAATAAAATAAAATAAAAATGAAGAGGCTGCAGGGCCATGGCGGGGCGGGGGTGTGCATGTGCTGCGGCGCACACATTTGCACTGAATTAGTACATGCTCATGTGTCTGTATGGATGCAAACACACTTTGCAGCATGCTCAACAGCCCATTAAGAATTGGAGAGAAAAGAAAAGAAATAGTCCTTTAATAAAAGGGGAGGGAGGAGCAGGGTTATCCAGAGAGCCCAGCACAGAAGACCTGGGGCCTGGCTACCCCCTAGCAACGTCCCTGATTAGATAGTTATAAGGCAGGCTTGGGGAACCTTTGGCCCTCGAGATGTTGTCAGACCACTACTCCCATCAGCCTCAGCAAGCATGGCCAATGGCCAGGGATGATGGGAGTTGTAGTTCAGCAACATCTGGAGAACCAGAGGTTCCCCACACCTGCTGTAGAGGTCCTTGTGTCAAGAAAGCCACAGTCTTCAGGTGAGAATTTTTGTCGTGTGCCCCTCCAGTGCAGGGGGAAGCAGAAGATAAATTGGAGGAATGACAGTAGATCCGCAAGGTATTCTGATTCTCAAGTTATTTTAACCTTTGCAAAAAAATTCAGCCGCTTGCTTTGGATTCCATCTCAGTTTTTCTCCAACCTCCTTTCTCTCTTACAGGCGTCTGGGCTACAGAATTAAAGAAAGAGAAATGAAACATGACCCTGGGAACCTGACGGATGGGACACTGCAACTTCAACGCTACTCTCCACAGAGCCAAAGGAGTCAGCCACTCGCCTCCTCTAGCAACAAGATAACTTTTAGACAACAGTGGTAATAGTGCTGTTTGAGATTGATGCTGGGCGCAGAGGCTAGGAGGTTGCAGCCTATTTTATTCTCACCTAAAAGCTTTCTCTTGAATGCCCATGAATGCCTTGTGTGGCACAAAACCGTTGTCTGGAGTGGCAGCCTGGAAGAACAGAGATTTGGCTTGATTTACATTTAAACCTTGGCATCCTTTGCTTTGCCTGTGCTGTTTACCATCTGAGCCTTTTTGTCAAGGAAAGGGAGGAGTGTGTCTGTCTGTCTGTCTGTCTGTCTGTCTGTGTTGTGTATCTGCCCCTCCAGCCTGAATCCTCTCCACCTCTAATCTTCATGATTCTGGACCAAACAGGGTGATTCTGCACTTTTTTGCCAATGCTCTTTATTTTTCTGTTAGGGGAAATACCTCTCTCCCCATCAAAAAACCCCAACACTCACCTTTTTTATCTAATAAATTCCACATGCAATCTTTGCTTCTTGCTAAGCTTGTACTTTCAGTATTGGTCTGGTTCCTAAAGCAGCATGCTTTTCCTATGAGACTCTCTGCTCCTTGAAGGAAGAATTCATTATTCCTCTCGACAATATTGTACTGCATTATGCTGCGCTCCCTAAAATGGCACTTTATGAGTTGCAGTCAGCACTCAAAACATGAGCTGCATTTGGGTGATCATATCTTGGCTTAATAAGCTGAGACATGCACAAGCTTCATGAACCCACATGCAAACCCTTTGCTCCAGCTCCACTGCCCTTTGCATGAGAGGGGAGAAGGCTTCGGCTAACCATGGTTTCCTGTTACATCCGAACCCGGTTAGTGACTCTCAAACAAGCTGGAATACAAAACCATGGTATAAAGTTGCCTTCTAGATCCTGGCTGTTTTGGAAGCCGCCAACCACAGTCTCCTTGTTTGGGTGTAACAGGAAGCTGTGGTTACCTTTAGCTTCCTGTCTTGTCCAGGGAGTAAAATGGGATCAAAAGGGCTGTATATGCGTGCATGAAGTTCATTTTTATCATCATATCAAGCTGAGATTTGATCATTGGAATGGGGCCTGTGTTGGATAAATGTGCTACAGAAACTTTATTAGCATTTATTAATCACCTTCCACACATGACTCAAGACATATGAACAGCGAATTAAGTCCATTTTACATACTTAGAAAGTAATACTACAGGTATTTGTGTTTTAAACTTAGTACATTTCTTATAAAAACAATCCACACACACACACAAGGAACTGCAGATCATAAAAAATAAGCGGAGCAGGCTCTGTTCTTGATAAAGCCCATATCACAGCTGCCAACTTTTCCCTTTTCTTATGAGGAATCCTATTCGGAACAAGGGAATTTCCCTTTAAAAAGGGAAACATTGAGAGCTATGGCCCATATATTGCCTCCAAAAAATCCATGAAGGCAGCTTTGCTTCCTTTGGAGTCAGCCATAAATCCCCCATCCCTGGAGTAAAAGCCATCTGAGCTCAGGGGCCACATTATCTCATGCACAGCCTTCCAGGGAGCTGTCACACGTGAATGGTGGGTGGGAGCAGAAAGTTTCTAATCACATGGAGGTCTCCCTTGCTTGCCACCGAATGAACTCAAAAAACCCCGATCCCTTTTCTCCCCTTCATGCCCTCCTACAATGGAGAGGGACAGGGTGCTTGCACTGTTTGTTTGTTCTTTGCTGTGATGCTGATTCTCACCAGCATTTCTGCTCCTGCCCACCACCCGCAGGCAAGTGAGGAAATTATGCAATTGCTATTGATTTCGGAGATTGCTGAGCAAAGTGGCAGAGAGAGGGAAGTGCACACGGATCTTAAGCTCCCTTAAGTGTGTCCTTTAACTGCAGTTTCCTCAATGAGCCCTGTGGAGCGGGGGAAAGGGAAAGCTGCTGGTTAAAAACTGATTCCTACTAACGCTACACCACACACACACACACCAAGAAAACACTACTTAATAACTTAAAAGGCCCCCAGCTACCTTGTCAGGCAGTCATATTTTTATTGCTTGTAGCCAATAGTCATTCCAATATGGGCTGTCGCGTGGAAGATGGAGCAAGCACATAGTTGAACGACGGAAAACACAGGAAGCAGCAACTGCCACTGACTTAGATGGCTTCAAAAGAGGATTGGGCAAATCCATAGAGAGGGCAATTAATGGCTACTAACCATGATGGCTATTCTCTGCCTCCACGGTTGGAGGCAGCAGCACTACTGAATGCCAGGTCCAAGAAACCACAGGAAGGGGAAAGGCTCTGGCTTGCTGGTTTGAGAACAGGATGCTGGACTAGATGAGCCATTGGCCTGATCCTGCAGGCTCTTCCTTTGTTCTTAAGCTTGTTTTCTGCTGCTCCAGAAGGTAGGACCCAAACCAATGGGTTCAAATTACAAGAAAGGGGCCAACTAGACATTTGAAAGAACTCTCTGATGGTAAGAGGTGTTTTGACAGTGGAACGGACCACGTGGGAAGGTAGTGAACTCTCCTTCGCTGGAGGTTTTTATGCAGAGGTTGGGTGGCCATCTGTCAGGGGTTCTTCCTCTGTGATTCCTGCATTGCTGGAGGTGGACTGCACAACCCCTGGGTGTACCTTTCAACTCGACAGTTCTAGGATTCTATGAATATTAATAACAAAAAAACCAATCCAAAAGTAAGTTAAAACATATCAATTTTTGGAACTGCAAAATATCGTGGGTGGCACTGTGGACTTGCTGATCAGAAGGTCGCGGTTCGAATCCCCATGACGGGGTGAGCTCCTGTTGCTCGGTCCCTGCTCCTGCCAACCTAGCAGTTTGAAAGCACGTCAGAGTGCAAGTAGATAAATAGGTACCGCTCCGGCGGGAAGGTAAACGGCATTTCCGTGTGCTGCTCTGGTTCGCCAGAAGTGGCTTAGTCATGCTGGCCACATGACCCGGAAGCTGTACACCGGCTCCCTCAGCCAATAAAGCGAGATGAGCGCTGCAACCCCAGAGTCGGTCACGACTGGACCTAATGGTCAGGGGTCCCTTTAATTATTGTCATGGGGCAATGGAACTGCAATGGCTCAGCTGGTAGACCATTAATCTCAGGGTCATAGATTCAAGCCCCATGTTGGGCAAAGCATGCCTGCTCTACAGTGCTATGATTCACAAACATACCATGAAAATAGTTCTAAAAACAGTACCAAAAGAGCAACTAATAAAAGGATTAAAAACAATACAGAATGAACCCAAATCATTTAGATTAAAAAGAGATTTCCTTGATGCTTAACTTGACTTGAATCAAAACAGCAGCAATAGCTTTTGTCACTGTGTTCAAACCTATTGTATAGGTCAGAGGTTTTCAACCTTCTTGAGCCCACAGCTCCCTTGACCAACTACACTCTTTCTATGGCACCACAGTGGGGCTCAGGAGCCCAGTTATGTCACCCCTTGCCGGCAGATTCTCACCCTTTTTTGAACATCCTCCCTTGTGGAGTGTTCTCTCAGCCTCCTCTCCCCTCTCCGTGGAGTCCTCTGGGCAGCCATGGAGCTGCCTTGTTCCACCCCAAAGAGAGGGGACTATAGCCAGGGCTGCTGCAACAAACAGCTGTACAAGCCATTGGGAGGCAGAGACACAAGAGGGCATCAGAGGAGTGAGGGAAGGAAAGAAGGACAGAGACCAGTGTTGCCTGTGCGCCCCTGCCCAACATTCAAGGCACCCCAGGGTACCACGGCACTCGGGTTGAAAACCACTGGTATAGGTGATAAACTTGTCTATGATTGTTCAGCAACCATCTAATTTTGAAATCATCAGATTGACCTGGAAAATTATGAAATGAGTTAAGAAATTCTATCCCTGGGTGAGTTGTGTAAAAGGCCAAACAAGATATAGTGCACAATGTATTTGATCCGGCCTGATCTGTGCACACAAAGGCCTATTAAATAATTTACTCCTCAGGTATTGTATGGACATAGTTTGGAATCTAAGCAAAGTAAATGCATCTCTAACGGGGGGGAAACAAGTTAATCCCCACAGATAAGCAGCCCTTTTATAGCTTTGTTAATACACCTGTTTCCTAGGCACTCGCTTCATTTCCAGGGCTGGATTTTTAATCTCTGTTCACATTACATTTATCCCAAATGCACATTTATCCTTGACTTCTTTTTAAAAATACTGGTGTTCGCTGCATTGTTTCTCACACTTGGATAGCTCAGTCAGTAGAGCAGGAGGCTCTTAATCTCAGGGTCATGGTTTGGAACCCCACATTGGGCAAAAGATTCCCACATTGCAGGGGGTTGGACTAGATGACCCTCTTGGTCCCTTCCAACCCTACAATTCTCTGATTCTATTATTCTAAATCTGTTTCACACCGACTGGAGTCCTTAAGCTATCCCTAATCCAGATCTAGGCAAGGTACATAGGGTAAAGACACCCCCATCCCCTCTGGTATGTACACAACAGAAACAAATCTGACACCGATGAATGTTTTGCTAGAGGGCACAATGACCAGAAGCTATGTGTGGTACTGTGGTCGTGCCCACCACCAGTGGGAATGTCGGTTAACCTTCAGCAGTTGTTGCCCACACCCTTTCACACATACCTTTACTTCCATGAGGACCAGGAACTTAAAGTGTTCTTTTCCTCTTAAATTATAGTTGCGGGGTTTTTTGTTGCTGTTGTTCTTAAGAATCTGAATTCTCTCTCCAGCACTGCTCCTGAAGAATTAGGGCATGCAGATAGTCGTGTTCATGAGGCAAGAGCTCATTTACATGAAGAGCCATACTTGAGCCTGCCCCTCCCCCCCCCCAGCTCTTCGTCATCCTCATGTAACTCCCGAGGGAAGGAGAATGAGGCTTAAAAATAGTTTTTGTCCTGTAACCTCCTGTATATTATATCTTTGTTGAATTCCTGCCTCCTCTTTTCTTGCGGCTTTCACACATCCATCAGTGAATGTTTAATCTTCTTGCTCTCAGTAAAGAGACCTGCTTTCTTCCTTGTTCTCTGTGTTGTCTTCTATTTACCGTACTTTTGGTTTTTAATATTCACATTTATTCTTAGGACCAAATGACGTCAACAAACAGGACTTGCCTGGCGCCAATGTCATTGGCCTTGAATCATGCCTGTTCATCCAGGCATTTGGGTCTTCATTTAACCCTAATGTAGAATGATTCTGGCCTGACTTGGGGCTCACCTTTTTAGGAAATTTCCCTTTTTATGCTTGCTGATGGATGGAAACTTGATGATGATGGAGGGGTTTTATTCTCCCCTCTGGAAGGATGGGGAGATATGAGCCCACCAGTTATGCCAAATGTGTCCCTCCAGGTCTCTCTCTCTCTGGGGTCATGGACTGGCAGGACGCAGAGGGATGGTGGAAGGAACCAGCTGGGGCTCCCCCAAGGGAATAAGACTCAGAGCCAGGGGATTGGTGGTGGGAGGACGACGAGGCGTCAGGGTTTAGTGAGCAGGAAGAGGCTGGGGCAGAGGGCAGTCCAGACTCAGAGGCAGGAGAGGAGTGGGGCCAGGAGACAGAGATAAGATAAGCTGCTGAAGAACCCAGGGAGTCTCCCCCTCCTGCTTCAACCAGCTCTCGTCCCCCTGGTGTCCCAGAATATGCAAAGAAATGAAGAGAGCGGAGCAACGAAAGACAAGGTGACATAGCTTAGACTACTGGGGAAGGAACCAGGGGTAGAGCCTTAGGGAGCAGTGGGAAAGTGGAGACCTCAGTCCTTACAACTGCCTCATTAGGGCAAGACATGCTGGAAAGAGTTGCTGGGGTCACGAGGCCTGAGCTGTTTTGTTTTCTTTGAATAAAGAGTTAACTTCACTGATGCCAGGTACTTTTTATGCTGACCTATGCCTGACTCCGGGGACGTGGGTGGCACTGTGGGTTAAACCACAGAGCCTAGGACTTGCTGATCAGAAGCTTGGTGGTTCGAATCCCCGTGATGGGGTGAGCTCCCGTTGCTCGGTCCCTGCTCCTGCCAACCTAGCAGTTTGAAAGCACGTCAAAGTACAAGTAGATAAATCGGTATCGCTCTGGCGGGAAGGTAAACAGCGTTTCCGTGCACTGCTCTGGTTCGCCAGAAGCGGCTTAGTCATGCTGGTCACATGACCCAGAAGCTGTACGCCGGTTCCCTCGGCCAATAAAGCGAGATGAGCACCGCAACCCCAGAGTCAGTCATGACGGGATCTAATGGTCAGGGTCCCTTTACCTTTATGCCTGACTCCAGCTCCTGATAGCTGGACCTTTGAACACCCCTTCTGCACCCGTTCCCCGCCCCTCACCTGCTCTGCTTTGCACCCTCTTTGAGTGTTTCTACCTGGCCAGAAAGTGCCCTTGAACTGAGATAATCCCTCTCGCTTGCCCTGATGGACAAGCGAGTGGGCAAGTGGGTACAGAAAACGGCCTACTGTACAAAGGTAAAATTCACATTTGTTGCTTCACCCACTTTTGCCTCTAGGCCCACCCACCACTGGCCTGCGCCCCCCCCCCAGGGAATGTGGCCTTCAGACTGAAAAATGCTTCCTCCCTCTCCACCTCCCACCCCCGACTTAAGCCATGCTTGTTGTAGGCAAGCAATGCAGTTGCTGCTTAGGACTGCGTAGTGAGTGGGCAGGTTTCTGCCTGTCATTCTTCCTTCCTTCGCATGGAAGGTTGCCAAGTGAACCGTTGCTAGGCAATTAATCCATCCTCCCCTCTGTGGCCAATGGGATTTCTCAAGCTGGCACCCTGCAGCACTTCCTACTACTGTACAGAAGCCCTTGTAGCTATAGCAACCAGCAGGTGATATGATAGCATCATCCCCATCAGTGCTTTCAGGATGACTAGGCTTGGGTGGCAGATTTTGAAAGCATGTCTTTGGTGGCACCTGAAGTCTCTGGCAATGCAGGTGCAGGAGCCCACACGGCCACAATCAATCCTCAGAACATGCAATATGAGTTCAGGTGGTTTCTGCACAATCCTGCAAACCTTTGCTTGTCAGTGGTTTTCATTAAAAGTAATAATTTAAGAAGCCAAGGCAAATGTAGTAGGGCAAATGTTTTACACACAGATGTGGACTTCAGCATCTCTAATGAGAACGATCAGGCAGCATGGCAAGAAAGCTCTGCTGGAAAGATGCTCCCAGGAGAGTGTTTAAAAACAAGCTAATGAGGACTTAGCAAGGCAGATAGATCTATCAAATTTGATTCTCTCATTTTATCATTTTTCCAGTCACAAATTCAGTTCTGCAGCAATTTGCAAACCTTATGGAGATTCACCAGCATTTTAGTGTGACTTTCTCCTAATAAACACATTGTCATATGAAATATTCCCTAATGAACACATTTTGGCCAGACAATTTCCTCTACTATAGCATATTTTATGTCATTTTCACTAATATGTGAATTTTTATATGCACATATTAGTGAAAATGCATTTTAGCACATGCATATATATATATATATTTTGCATACTGCATCGTATAATCCAAAGAAGTGTGAACTTTCAAGGGGGGAGGGCTTTGTTTCTGTTTGCATATTGTTTCAGCCAGCAGGTTCTCCTTTAAATGAAAACTGAACCAAATTTGTCCTTCATCTCTAGTCACAGAATACTGAGTGTCTGTTGGTGGAGGGGTGCTGGAATGGAGAGTTCAGGAAAAGAGCATGGCTGGCTGGCTGGGAGACTGGCTGGGACCTTGAAGAGGCGCATTGCGTGTGAACCGCCCTGAGACCTCTGGGTATAGGGCGGTATATAAATTCAAACAATAATAATAATAATACTGCAACAACCTGCTACAGGTCCCACTTGTGCAAATTGAAGGCAAACTTTGCCTGGAGTACTCTCTGGAGCATGGGTAGGCAAACTAAGGCCTGGGGGCCAGATCCGGCCCAATCACCTTCTAAATTTGGCCCGCGGACGGTCTAGGAATCAGCATGTTTTTACATGAGTAGAATGTGTCCTTTTATTTAAAATGCATCTCTGGGTTATTTGTGGGGCATAGGAATTCATTCCCTCCCCCCAAAAAACATAGTCCAGCCCCCCACAAGGTCTGAGGGACGGTGGATCGGCCCCCTGCTGAAAAAGTTTGCTGACCCCTGCTCTGGAAGTTCCATCTGCTGGAGCTGACTGGGTGCAGCTGCTACCCCTCAACAAAAAAACTCATCTGCTCTCCCCCCCACTCCTTATCCCACCCCCAAGGGGAAGGTGGGCTTTCAAGACAAAGCCAAGTCTGCTTCCATTCCTCTGCAGTTTGAGTGCTTCTTCAGTGGAGGAGAGAGGAATGACCCACGTATTTGACTTAGAAGAACTTCTTATAAATGACAATGATTTTGTTCATCACTGTTTGCTGTGCAAATACAGTACCACTTTGCTGGTTAAAGAGGGACCCTAGTTGAACTTTACGCAGGATGGATGCCTGAAGAACAGCTATATTGCTATGCTCATCCCATTTCTCTGTTCAGTGAGGAGCTCACGAGGTGAGAAACTTACCTGGGTTTCACTTCCCTTGGAAGGGGTGGTGGTGTCACCGGGAGTTTGTATTATTTTTCAATGTTTTCGTTTCTTTTCAAGTATGCTGCTTAAACACAGGTGGGAGCACAGCTAAAACCCAATGACAGATAGCCAAACCCACTGTTGGATTTTCAGAGAGGGCATCTCTGCATCTCCAATGCCGTTAGCTTCCCATAATTGAGCTTGCTGTGTAGTCTATGATTCTTTGCAACCTCAGATACCTAGGTTATAACATCCCCAGTCATGGGAGTGGCAAAAGAGAGAGAGAGAGGCACACCCTCTTTCAGGTATTCCCTAGCTATGCAGATACTTCAGAAACATGTTTCAGCAACCAAATTTATTTACTAACCGACTTGATAAATTGTCTATTGCATTAGTAATCTCAGGGTGGCTTCCAACTAATGTAGAAAGCATAGCATAAAAGATTGTTGTAACAATTAGTGCCCATGGAAACACAATGCCTATAGTTTCCCTAACAAAATAGGCACTTGATCATTTTGCCAGGGTCATTGAGGAAGTCTCCAGAAATAATACTGGGTCCATTAACTCCCTCCTGTCACAGACTCCCAGTCCTTTAAAATGGGAGGTGAGGGGAGGGAAGATGGGAACGGAACTGTATATTCTGAAACAGGGTGTGTCTGACTAGTTGCAACCCTGAACCAGAATGCTCCACAATGCAACTGTTTTGTTCCCAGGTTTGTTTCTGGCAGGCACAAAGACAGGATATGGATCAGAGATGGGGAACTGGATCTGGTCCACACTTCTTCACGGGTCACTTTTGGCAGGTTGACAGGGCTGTCCACCTGTCAATCACCAGACACCATACGAGGTCCAGTGTCAAACTTCAAGGGAAGAATCAGCAGTATTTGCTAGTGCACACCCAGCCCTCCCCACCTTGTTTCTACACACTCTCATGCACCCCTCTCTGCCCTCCATCCAGGCCAGCAACAGAGATTATCAGAGTTCAAGGGGGTATTCAGACCAGGTAAAAGCACTCAGAGTGGGTGGGAATTGGAGCTCGTAAGAGGTGCAGTCCAGAAGGGTGAGCGGAGCCTGGGAAGAACTCCAACCACCAGCCAGTGAGCTCTGGAGGCCGGTGTTTGGCTCCCAGGCCTGAGGCTCGCCTGCCCTATGTTGGGCACTCGGGGCCATTATGGGAGATTTGAAACAGTGCATTGTGCTCTACTGGAGAGCTGACACCTGCTCTGAGACGGCAAATTTCACAAAGCAGCAACAGGAGCTGGGGAGAGGTGGCTCAACCCTCTCTCTTCCAGCTCTGTTTCCATTCAAAACAACCCACCTAGCTGCTTTTTGCCTCATGGGGCAAATCCAGGGACCTGGAGCATTTCCTCTCCACGGATTGCAAAGTGTCTGGGAATTACTTTAAAGGGAATATGGTAACAAAAGTGTAGAGGAGCCCTTTCCACCAGCATTCCTCCACCCAAAATCAGATCAAAGCATCAGAAACTGCTGGGGTTTTGTTTTGTTTTTTAAAGCACCTTTGGAGAAAACCATGCCTGCCCATAATGAATAGTTTGAACCTCTTCTCGCTGGCTGTAAGATCTCATCAGCAACCGACACAAGCTTGCATATGCTCTCCTCCCGATCCTTGGTGTTATGTAATTAAATTCATCCCTTTCTATTTACTTCAAGTGACAGATTTCGCTTCCCATATTTGGACCTGAGTGAGTTTCTGCTGCAGGCTAAATAAAGGCATGATAAATAGCCCCAGTGTGCAATAATGACACCTTCTGTGGTGGTGTATTACAGCCCAGAAATGCTGTGTGATTCAGTGATAGGAACAGCTTTCTTCTTTTCGTCTTAATTTGGCACAGAGAGCTTATTTTAACAACAATGAATTCCTAAAATTGGGGGGGGGGGGGGCTGGCAGCCTTCTCGGGAGAAAACAGTAGTATGCCCTCAGCAATTGGGAAGCCTGTCTTATTTTGGAAAACACAGAAGCATTTTTCTCTGAAATAGTGGTGCAGATAGGTAATTTAAGAGTACAGGTGCAGATTTTCCAGCAGTACAAACTATCTGTCAGATACCCTACACTAAAAAAGGAAAAAGTTGAATACATGCCAAGTGTATGGACAATGATTCTCCAGACGTCTAGACAGGGTCTTCCCTCAACTCTACCTAGAAATGCCAGGGATTGAACCTGGAACCTTCTGCATGCCAGTCAGGTAAGCCACTGAGCTTTGGTTGTTCTGAAGTTTTGGTCTGAGCCCACAGGGCTCTTAGGCTCTGTTGCGGACAAGAGCCTGCACTCAATATTAAGGACTAGGGAGCTGGCATGGCTGCACGAAGTGGAGGAAGGCAGTGCAGGCTGAAAAGAGAAGGGGCAAAGTCATGAGATTCTTGCTTTCTTTGCTGTTTGTTCTTTGATTTCTTTCTTTTGAAGTTGGTGAAGTGGGGGGGGGGACGTGTTGAGCTGTGCAATGAATAGTTGTGGCGGTGGGAAAATAAACAAAGCAGTGACATTTACAGGCTGCGGAGCATAACATCCAATGGAGCGAAGCCTCCGCTATTAATGCACGAGGCAGTACAGTTCACTGGGCAAATCTCCCATGCAGACGCCTTTGCCCCAAGGCCTGAGGTTCTCCACGCCTGCCATAAAGCATCTGAAGGAATCTTGGGGTGGTGATGATGCGGATTCATCTTGCAACCATTGACAAGGCCGGTTCAGCACCTGCAATTTCCACAGAAAAAAGGTTGCCCTTCGCATCGTCTTCAGACACGGGTCGAAAAGGCTGGGCACAAGGTGTCTAGGATTGCAGGAGTTAACTTTTACCCTGAGCTGCGTGCAAAACCAGTTTTCCACGATGGTGACACCGGAATGCAAACTTCATAGGTTTAAAACGAGCTGCTGGCCCTTTAAATCAACCCTCTCCGTGCGCGTGCGCGACAAGCGGCATTGGCGGGGGCTGGGAAAGTGACTTAAGCCGCCTCCCCGCTTGCGGGTGTGACATCATCGCCGAAACTGCTGCAGCGGCGGCGGTCGGAGCCAGAAAGACAATAAATATTGTGGTTCATAGATAGCATTTCCAGAAAAAAAGCGGCTCGGGCACTTGTTTTAGGCAACCCACCTCGCTTTAGGAGAGTTTTCCATTTATGCAGGCCTGCCTAATGAATGGAATGGCATGTGAATATAGCGAAACCCGGTGCCTACTCTGAGCTTGCCGTTGACAGCGGAGGTCAGCCAACATCTACAATTTAAAATCTCAGCCTAAATAAATGGTACAAAATATTCTCAGGTCTACTTCAGGACCTGATGGAACCAGTTTCCCCAGGTTGTGAAATAAAGACAGAAGAGCATAGCTAAGCATGCGCAGAGTGCTGTCCATCAACACTGGCTAACCACAAAGAGTTACCTAGGTGGTAGTGGCAGTTGGGACTTAATATTGCAAAAGGGCTGTTGGCATTGTTTTTAAATCAGATTTTCGTGAAAAATGGGGCAGAAATAGGGGCTGGTATTGATGCTGATGTTTTGTGGACTGCAAAAAAAGCCTATATGGGTGTGAACAGATAAACACCCATCTGGAAGCAGTCTTAGTTACACTAACCATCTGATATATTTCAGAAGGCTGCTATTTTTGTAAAGCATGTGGGCCAGCCACCAGCCTCAGTCCAACTCATTGGTAACCCTCAATGGTACCCCTTGCACTACAATTCCCATTAGTCCAAGCCAGCATAGCCAATGGTCAAGGATAACAGGAGATGGTGCTCAATACATCTCAAGGGCACCAAATTGGCCATCCCTGATCTAACCTACCTCTTGGGCTGTTGTGAAGATAAAATGGGAACATTCCCCATATAAGTCGTTCTGAGCTCTTTGGAGAAATGGGAAGGACTCTCATTTGAGGAGTGTGCTTCCGACTGTGGTGCAGATAGGAGTCATTTTAGACTCTACATTAGCTCATGGGGAACCCAGTGGCCCATGTCTTTATAGCACCCTACCCTGTGGGACAACTTTGACAATAATTGCATCAGGTGATTGACAAGTGCCCGCTGGCAAAAGTTAGCCCATGGGGGTGGGGAGAGTGACCAAGGAGGATCAAGCTTGCTTTCTGTAGGAATCAGCTGCACGATTTTACCTGCTCAATGCCTGATGACACTTATGACATCAGATGTGGGCAAGTGGGTGGGGTTGTTTTTTTTTTGGAAAAAAGGTCTTGCAGGCCAAATGGGGACGACTCACGGGCCAAATCTGGCCTGTGAGTCGAAGGTTCCCTATCCCAGTTCTGGACAGGGGAAGAGCAATGTGTATTGACACCACTTCCTTCAACATATGTTAAGCCAGCCTGGCTGCTGCATTAGAGGTCACCTCCTGAACCGTGTTGCATATTAAAGAGAGGCGATGCAGGGAAGACTAGAGAAGCACCAGTGTCTGGCATCCTTGGACAGTCCAGATCCCCAGCTGGTTGCTGAAGTCCACTGCTGACATCTGCTTTTGAACCACCCTTTTAAAAAATTCTGGCCCGGTGCTCTGAAGAGCCACTATTTTCGAGTGGGATTCAATTATGTGCCAGCAAATTCAGCTTGCACATTTAGTTGATTGAGAGGTTTTCTGCAACAAAGGTTTCCCAAAGGTTGGACTTTTTGTGATAAAGTTAAGTGGTGAGGAAAGGCACTGGAAAATGTGGGATAAACACCTGCTTGAAGAAGCAACGTCATCTAACTGCCCCACAAACAAGTCCAAATGAACCTTCAGTGAACAGGTTGTCTGAACAAAATAAAAAAATTCCTTCCAGCAGCACCTTAGAGACCAACTAAGTTAATTATTGGTATGAGCTTTTGTGTGCATGCACACTTCTTCAGATAGGTTGTCTGAAAGCTACCTGAGTTAAATTTCCCATAATGCCCTAGAGCAAAACTATGTCACAGGCATTGTGGGAAATTAAAAGGATGGCTAGAGTCAGCTGTCTGCTGCTGCCTTGAGTGCTGTTGCTTCCACCATTAGGTAAACCCACCAGGACCTACCAATGGACATGGGGGGAGGGCTCATGGCATGATGCTTTGCGCAGAGACTCCTCAAACCTGGAGGAGACCCCATACATGGGCCATTTAGGGCATACATTGTGCAATAAAAGATAACTACATTAAATAATATTGCATGATCAAAGCAAATAAAAGGTTGCAGATAATGGGAAACACAAAGCATTTCTTCTGAGTAACAAAACACACTAATTAAAACTGGCAGATACAACAAAACAGATTCAAACAACCATCTATTAAGTAAAAACAACAACTGCAGAATCACATACACAGATTCAGATCTAAAATGCTTATCTTCCCCCAAGGCTGAATGTATGAATGAATATAAAATTATATACTAAAAGAATTAAAAATAAGTACAGAAGGTGCAAGTCACAAATAAAATATACTGCAGGGGGTTTGGGTTTTCATTTGGGGGTTACTGGGGGCTATTCAAGTTTGTATAACTATCCGGCTATGGTACATTAGAGAAAAGTGATTAGAGCCTGTGTGGCTTAGGGGTTAGAGCATTGGACTAGGATGTGGGAGAACAGGGTTCAAGGGCTCACTCAGCTAGGAAGCTTAGGGTTGTTATGAGGATAAAATGAGAAGGGGGGAAACCGTGTATACCACCTAGACCTAGAGCTCCTTGGAGAAAAGGGTGGGGTACAAGTGCAATAAATATAATAAAAAATGATGCTCCACAAAAATATTTTCTGGTCTATCAGCTTCCATCTGATATGGTATCTGTGGTGTGTCTGAAGAACAGCAGGAGCCGTGGTTGTTAATGGCAGGCACAGCACATCAAATATATTTGTAACTGGATTTTATTACTACTTTTTATTTCTGTCAAAGATGTCAAAGAGAAAAACAACTACTAGACTTTTAGAAGACATCTGAAGGCAGCCCTGTTTAGGGAAGCTTTTAATGTTTAATAGATTATTGTATTTTAATATTCTGTTGGAAGCCGCCCAGAGTGGCTGGGGAAACCCAACCAGATGGGCGGGGTATAAATAATAAATTTATTATTATTATTATTGTTGTTGTTGTTGTTGTTGTTGTTGTATTTTATTTTCTATTGTGATTTCTATTGTATTTTATGGAACTCAAATTGTAATACAATAAAATGCAACCTTACAATGAAAAACCATACAGCATCTGACACAGTGCACTACAATGGCTACAACAGGTAGAAAAATTGTTAAGTGATCCGCCAAGACCCTCAGCCATTTCCCCCAGTGGTGGGGAGAAGAGTTTGGAAACCAGTGCCCCAAACATTCTGGTTATGCTATTTCTGTAATCCATGTATGCTGGCTGTTGGGCCATAATAAACATTTATTCATTCATTTCTGTAGTCCATATTGGTGTCACCTCTGACTTCTGCAGCTGGCCAAGGTGACAGGTGCCAGTCTGAATGAGGCAACACTTGGATGGTGAAGACAAAGAACTCATCTGGCTATGACTTTTTGGGGGGGCGGTCTCTGGGGAAGAACTTGTCTAGTGAGCCCCTTTCTTTCTAGTTGCCACCATTTTAAATTTACCACAGTGCCCTTGAACACCTTTGGTGAGAGCATTGTGGGAAATTAAAATGGCAGCTGGATCAACTGGCTTGGTGCAGCTCAAAGTCCAGGAGTCGATTTGTTTTGGGGTTTGTTTGATTTTAGAAAGGAGGTGGGTTAACACCCCAAGCCCCACAGCTGGAGGGCAGTGCTGTCCACACACTTGAGTAACCCCCAGATGGAGCCATTTTAGATAGATAGGGTGCTGGGACCATGGGCAAAGCCAGGATTTTTGTTAGTGGGGGGGGCAGAACTTCAGTTTGCTATGGATTTATATTGATTAGGGGGGCAGCTGCCCCTCCCTGACCCCCCTTGGCTGTGCTCATGACTGGGACCAAGGCAGTTGCCCCAGACTGCCAAGTGCCGGTGCCAACTTTATGCCCCCTCATAATCACGTGCCAACACGCTCTGGCCCACTTGTTGGTAGTGAGGTGCACCATCCCCTGGGGGTAGCAGAGCAGCCCTCCTTTTTACACTTACCTGCTGGGAGTAAACCTAACGGACTGCAATGAGGCTTCCTTATGAGCAGACGTGGCTAAGATTGCCCTAGGAGTCCCGACAACCTTCTGCCTGGGAAAAAGGGGGGACTTAAGCAGTTGGCAGAAAGTTAGGATGTTGGGCTCCTGTATACCGTGCCATCTTTGGCCCGTTTCGCTTTAGAGGTTTTCTACACTTGTGCTAGAATTACAGAACAGAATTACGGGAACAGAGTTAAGAAGCAAACAAGTCAAGCAGAAGGTTAAAAGCTGTTTTAAGTGGCGAATGCGAACGCCGAAGGCTGTTTGGGAGGATATTGTAAATGCAGTCAATAAACACAATAGATTCATTCAGTGGGATCTCAGCTGGAAGGCAAGTGCTCCCTACTCTCTTGAGTAACCCCCAGATTGGGCCCGTTTTTATTTCTCAAAAAAACACCTTGTCTCCTTGCTCTCCCCTCTTCCCATCTCCCCTCCGGCCAGGCAAGCAACGGGTGGAGCCTGATCCGGAGAGAGACGCACACAAAGCCGGCCTCCTCCTCCTCCCGTCCCCCCCCCCCCCGGCCGGGAGGAGCCTGATTCAGAGGCGCCGGGGCAGACGAAAAGCCAAGCCGTCCGCCCTCCCTCCTTCGCCACCAGCCGGCTTTGCTTGCAGAGAGGAGGAGCGAGACGGTCGCCGCCTGCCATGCACCTCTTGCCGCAAGGGGAGAGCAGCGCTGCCAGGATACAGACCCGTCGGGTAGGCGAGTGAGGAGGAGGCGACAGAGAGAGAGAGGAGGAAAAAAAGAGGGGGACACCTGATTTCTCCTCCTGTACCCCCGGAGTGAGTCGCGCTTTTTCTGCGTCCTTCTGGATGCCGGCTTGAACCGGGGCCTCCTTTTGCAAAACGCTGCCTGGCTTGTTTCCCCCCCCCTCCCCTCCTTCTTGTGGGGGCGCTGCTGATTTCCCTCCCCCTCCCTTTGCTCCTTCCATTGAATCTTTTTTTGGGGGGGGGGTTGTTCTGCGAGTGCGCGCGCTGCCGTTGCCTGGATTGCAACCACCTCATCTTACTCTTCCTTGAAATCGATTTTTTTTCACGTGATCTAATAGATCAACTCTTCTCTTTTCCTCCGGAGCAGAGGTGGTGTGTGCTTGTGCTTGCGGGCTGCTTTTTCCTTCTGGAAGGGGAGATGCGAAGGGTGTGGAGGTGATGGACGCGAGGCGATGGCATAGGAGCGCGGCTCCGGTTTGCAGGAGAGGCGGCGGCGGCGGCAGCAGCAGCGATTCCTCCGAGGCGTCCAAAACGGCACCATAACCGGAGATCGGGGTTTTTTTTTTCCAGTAGCGGGGCGGCGGTTGCTAAGGAGAAGCGGAGCGGCCTTTATATTGCATTTCTCTCCCCGCCCCTCCTCCTCGCAGTCCCTTTTTTCTATTTAAAAGGAAACAAGAAAAAGCAACCCGCTCTCCTCTCCCCTCCCCCCCTTCAGTTTCTCTCTGATGAAAATGGATCCGGATTTGCTAATGACTCTTTCCGATCCAGGGACCAAACCGGATCGAGAGCCGCTTCTGACGCTGGGGCCCCTCCAGAATGGGAAATACCTCCTCCTGGAGCAAAAGAGAGGACCGGCTTTGCCCAGCCCCGAACTCGTGCTGCTTTCCCGGGAAACAACCGCGGGAAACACCGCCTTGATCTTGCCCGGAACAGGGGACACAAAAAAGCCTTTGGCCCTGGAGCGGGTCCTGAACGGGATGAAGCTGGGTGAGATGGAGCGCCGCCAAGCCTTGTTCCCCGACGGCCCCCTTGAATTTTTGTACCGCGTGGAGAAGGAGCCGGAGGAGGTGGACCCGGAGGCCCAGGGGCCAATCAGCGACGGGGAAACCGGTTCAGGTGTGGGCGATAACAGTAATCCGGATAGCCCTGGGGAGGGTTTGGATTTGAGGCTTGCCCCTGTCCGGGATGGGTTGGCCTTGGAGGAAAGCACAGCGTTGAGGGAAGAGGAGCAGTTGGTCTCCTGCTCCTCCAGCCAGGCTGAGTCTCCAGTTCCTCAGGATTTACAACCGGTTGTAGAGGAGTGGAGTGAAGGAGAACCCTTTCCACAACCCCAGGAGCCTGTGGAAGGTGGTGGGGAACCCTTGATCTTGGCTGGTGAGCCTTCTCAAGAGGAAGAGGAGGAGGAAGAAGGCCCCTTAGACAGAGGCCTTCCAAGCCCCCCTTGGACTAAAGATATGGATAGCTGTGACTCTCAAAAGTGTCCGCAGAGCCCTTTGCTGCGGCCTTTGGATTTGGCTCTAGCTCCCCAAATTGGCACGGGAGTGGACCTCTTCCCTGCTTTCCATTCTCCCAATAATCTCAGCCCACACCTTGAATTTGGGCACACTGAACACATAGAGGATGAATCTCCAAGTTCTCCAGATGATGCTCCCCGACTCCGAGCTGTCTTCGATGCCCTGGACCGTGATGGTGATGGATTTGTCCGGATAGAGGAGTTTGTCCAGTTTGCTACAGTTTATGGAGCAGAGCAGGTAATAGGGTTTTCTTTTTCTTTTTTTTAAGGCTAATTTTGTTGAGGGTTGATGGCTTCTCTTCTGTATAGTGAATTACCCTGTGCTTTAAAATATGTGTATCTGATATAAATCTTATTCTGTTCTGTAGCCAAGCCAACACACATAACTTTGGTTCTATGAGGGAGGTTTTCATGGATGCTTCCAGTGTTGAATGGAGGAAGAGCAGTTGTATTGAGCAGTTCCAGCCAATGCTTATGCTCTTAATGGCACTCTCATTTCACAGCCCAGGCCTATTCATGTTTACTCAGAAGTAAGCCCCAGAGAGGCCAGTGAGGCTTACCTTCAAGTCAAGTCTGGTAAGATATTCTACTGCACAGCCACCTTACGTCAAGTGGAACTTAGTACTCAAGTGTAGCCAAGTTACATTGACACCTGAGACAGAAAGTCTCACAAGTGCCTCTCCATGGGAGTAAATATACAATGATAATTGACTTATGGTAATGAAAACAAATAACTAATGACTTAACCTTTCATGATGTCCTAAATTGGTTGCCTGGGGAGGCTGTCTCATGATGTCTAATAGCAGGACCAGCGCTGACTTAGTACGGGTAAGAAGAGTGCAGCCTTAGGCCCAGTTTATACCAGTAACAAGGCTTTCTTCTGAGCTTGTCTGTTTTAGGCCACTGAGAAGGTGAGGCCTAGCCAGCTCTCTACCACAGGCATAGTCAAACCTGGCCCTCTAGATGTTTTGGGACTACAATTCCCATCATCCCTGACCACTGGTCCTGTTAGCTAGGGATCATGGGAGTTGTAGTCCCAAAAAACATCTGGAGGGCTGAGTTTGACTATGTCTGCTCTACCATATATATAGAAGGCATTTTCCACTGTGTGTTTGGATGGGGAAAGCATTCACACATGGCTGTTTTGACCTGTAGGAAAAAATGACATAGGCCATGAAAAAAACCCCAACTGTAGCTTGATTTTTATTTTTTGTATATAGAAATGGGACCAAAGGCTCTGGAAGCTTTTAATTTCTTCATCTGCTGTGACCATCACCTATGTGTGTAACTGTGATTCCACCTACTTTTAAGTGGTATTATGGAATCTGATCAAATTTGATATCTACTTTTGTGCTTGGTGTGTATCTGCTTCCATAGACGCTCTCATCTTGAACAATAGAGAGAACCATGAAAGGAAGGGGTTGGGAAAAAATTGCCTTTGTAGCCTTCTTTACATAAGGCTGTAGTCCTAACCCTGTTTATGTGGGAGTAAGCCCCATTGAATTCAGTAGGAGTTACTGCTGAGTAGCTGTGCTTTGGTTTGTGCTGTCAGTCTTCCAATTGGCTGTAGAGATCTGATGAAACAGTAAAAAGACTAGAGTTGATGTGAGGGGCAAATTCAGATCTGCCACAGGTGTGCCAACTTAACTTTCTTTAATTGGCTGGGAGGGTCTGCTGTTTTTACCTACTGGTGAAATGTCGGTTTTTACCTGGGGTGAAATGTCGGTTGTCTAGTGCCACCTATTCTTAAGGGACTTATTGAAGACTGCTTGAAAGCGCACACACTTCTTTTCAAACTGGGACTTTAATTTTGCCCTTTCAAAGTGCTGTTGTGGCAAATATGAATTCTCCGTGGCTTTTGTGCATGTTTGAGCCTGGTGCTGCCTGGTAGTGATGATAAATCTGGACGACTCGCTGGCTGCAATAAGCAACTTTGCTGGCAATGCCTGGTCATGTTTTGTTGCTGTGTTAAAGACTTCTCCACTCTTCCCTCATCCTGTTTGTGTTAAGGGGAGGGATTACCTTCTTACGATCTTGCAGTGACATTGATTTGCACTTCCATTGCGGTTTTGGGATGATTGTTCGTAAGAGATAGGATGGTGTTGTACCAAATGTCTTTTTGTTGCTCCCAACTGCTCATCATATTTGAATGCTTCTGAGGACACCTGCAGAAGACCAGGTTTTGAACATTCCTCCTTATTGGTTTGCAGGGAGATTAGCCAACATTGGCTATTCAATGAGCTTTCATTCTGATCTGTTTTCCAGGAGGTTAGATCGCGTTGCATGAAAGCGAGTGTTATCTGACACTTCTCAGTGCATTTTTGTTGTTGTTGTTGCTTTGCTTATTGCAAAAAAGTCCAGTCCTTTGTGGAAGCAGGTTTGTTGCGCAAGACCTGTTTCCACAAAGATCAACTGTAAATTGGCTAAATGAATTTGTCAGTATGCTATTGAGAGCCACCCGAAAACAGTGATGGTCTGGAAGTGCCTTGTTGATGCTTGGAAAATAGTGCCTGTCTGGAAGTGCCTCGAGTTTCTTTCAAGTCCTGTTGGCTACTGAAACTTGCTTGATTACTGTGCCCTGCTACATGCCATTGAAGAGTGTGGCCTGGCTCTTTCACTTGAGCACCTAGTATATATATTTGCTCTGCAATCTCTCCTCCTGTGGCCTGGCTTGCATGACACCCAAAATCAGGGGTTAGCAAACATTTTTGGCAGGGGGGCAGGCCACTGTCCCTCAGACCGTGTGGGGGGCCGGACTATATTTTTTTTTGGGGGGGGGGAGGGAATGAATGATTTCCTATGTCCCACAAACAACCCCAAGATGCATTTTAAATAAAAGGGCACATTTTACTCATGTTAAAACATGCTGATTCCCAGACCATCTGCAGACCGGACTGAGAAGGCGATTGGGCCGGATCCAGCCCTGACCCTTAGTTTGCCTACCCATGCCCTAAATCATGGCTTGCAGCTTTTGGGCTTGTCCCCAGTCCATTCTGCTTGTTGCACCATGCTGAGCTGTCACCAAAGGTTGGCTCAGTATGTCGTGAGACCCAGGCCTGTGCATACCTGCAGTGCACCTGGTTTCTAACCCAAGCCTGATGTGATAAAAGCAACACTGGGTGTCTCACCCTATTTGTACCTCAATAGTATGAACATAAGACAAACCTGCTGGATCAGGCCAATGGCCCCATCTAGTCCAGCATCTTGTTCTCATAGCGGCCAACAAGATGCCTTCATGAAGCCTGCAAGCTGGACATGAGTGCACTCTGCCCACCTGAGATTCCTGGCAACTGGTACCCAGAGGCAAAATGCCTCTAACTGTGGAGGTAGAACAAATCCCGCCATTAAGAGGGGGACACTTGTAAGGAGAATTTGCAGGTTGGAAGGTGTGTTTCCTGTTTTTCCCACCTACCCAACTGTCCCTTGCAAACCCCTCCCCTTAGTTTTCCTCCCATACTCTTAACACAGGGCTAGCCTACATGGTACCCTCCAACTGATGGACCACAACTTCCATCATCCCTGACCCTTGTCAGTGCTTGCAAGAGCTTATTGAAGTCTAAAACATGGAAGATACCGTCTTGGCCTTCTCTAACAAACTGGAAGGGGGCCCAGCTGCTGGAAAAACAACATTGGGGGATGTAGTCCAGATGTTGTTGGACTACAACTCCCATCGCTGCTGATCTTTGGCTGTGCTGACTGGAGCTGATGATGGGAGTTGTAGTCCAGCAAAATCTGGAGATTTCCCCCACTCCTGGTCTAGGGCCTCTCTCTACCTTTCATTTTAAAATGCCTGCGTCAGAAATAGGACAGGCTTGTGTGTACCAAAGCCTTTCCTTTGAATTTTCAGCTATCTTCTGGAGGTCTCTCACCCTTGCGGAAATGTAAGGAATAAATGTTCAAGCAATTTCTCAAACCTATGTGCTTTTAAAAAAATGAGAGGGGGAAATGAGGAAAGAAAAAGAAATAAGCTGCTTGTGTCTACATGAATTTGTGGCTGCTTCTAGTTCAGTTTCTGCTGCTCCACCAACCAAGGATTCCACCTCATAGCCATAGCGCAGCAGTGTTGTGCAGTGGTTTGAGGGTCAAGCTGAGGAGACATCTAGTTTCAGATGCCTCCTTACCAAAGAATCTCACTTGAGTGTCCTCAGGCTAGCCTCTTTACCTGTCCTACCTCACAGGGTTATTTTGAAGGTAAAATACATTTTTGTAGGGTGCGGTCAGAACTGCCTATGCCACCTTGACCTCCTTGTAGGAAAGGTGGCAGTAAAAAGTCATGCCGTGAGAACATTTCTGACTGTATGCCTGACTTCTTTGCTTGTTCTTCAGGGACAAACTGTGCCTGTATTAATTACAGGTGGGCAGTGGTGACTGGTGCCCCCTGGGACTGGTAGGGCAGGAGGCAGGGAGACCAACAGCAGGTGCCGCCAGAGCAGGAGCAACCCCCTGACTGGCTGTAAGTAAGAAGGGAGGCATGTGGGACTGCCTGAAATTTGGGGGGGCAATGCCCCAATTGCCCTAATGGACCAGCCTCTACTGCAGATGGGAGCAAAAATGTTAAGCAGAGCATCAGCTTTGCGATGCCAAATTGTGCACACCTGGAGACACCTGGGAAACATGAATTGCATACCTGGTCCTCCGCTCCCCATCTTCCCCCTAGATTCCCATTAAAACAAATGTTACTAGGTTTGGGAAATTTGCTATCTGTTTGCATTGATACTGGCATGGCTTTAGCTTTCAGAATATCACTTTGCTGCAGGTGAAACCTGCTGTGATTGTCTATGTGATGCAATCAAAAATTGGGTGGGGGGGTGAATAGTGACAGGTAAACAGTGATTCCAAAGAGCAGGAGGAGTTCTGGCACGTGTCTGGCATAATGCTAGCCTAAAACTGTGCTACAAATCATTATTCTGTAGGGTGTGTGCCTGGGTGTAAGTCTTCAGATGTGCAGTTGCAGGTAGCCTACTTTACTCTCGGTGAAGATGCTGTACGTAATTGGTCTCTTTTTTAAAAAAAAATTCAAATTAGACACCTTACCTATCCGTTTGCTTAGAAGATGTTGGAAATGGGAGTTCTAAGAGAGGATGTCTGAGTGGAGTAATGTGGCATAATAAAAATGAGAGTAATCCAGCAGTGTCTCGAAGGCAAGATGTCAAAGGCGTTCTACATCAAGGCTTGTGTGGGTGTATATATAGCTCTATTACACACACCATATGGGAGCTATTCAGCCTAAACAGTTGGCTGAGATGGCATTCCTTCACGTGGATTTAATTCTCATTACAGGTCGTCGTGCTTATCTCACAGGTTTGCATTTTTAAAAAACAACCATTCTTCGAAGTCACCTTATTTGCAATAACTCACCCTTGGGGCTCCCATAGTGTGCATTTGAGACTCTTCAAAGAGGTGTGCCAACGTGATCTTGGACGTCATTGCAACAATTGTGTAATTCTGATGCTTAGGCTGTGACTGCCATTGCTTTCTGTAGCCAAAACAGCAGCACCTACACACTGGAGGGAGCTATCTGCAGACTTGGAGGAATCCTGACAAGAAAGGCATTGTCTATGTAGTGTTACCCGCTGAAGTGGTTACTTCTTTTGTTTTGCTTTGAAAATGTTAGTCCCCTAGTTGAACCTCCAAAATGATATTGGGCATGAACTTCTGGGCTGACCAGTAGTATTGTCAAAACTCTCTAATCAATGGAAAAGTCTCCTCCATCATCTTTAGAAGGTTGCTTCTGCTGTTGACCTGGTTTGGGATGGGACATAGCTTAGAGGCAGAGCATATGGTCTGCATGCAGAAGGCTGCATGTTCAATCCTGGCATCTCCAGGTAGGGCTAAAAACTGGAGAGTTTCTGCCAGTTAGTGTAGACAATACTAGACTAAACAGACCAGTGGTCTGACTCTGTATAAGGCCACTTCCAGTGTTCCTAGCAAAGATCACTCTCCCATCACCACCTCTCAATGAATGCTGGCTCCGTCCCGAAGATCCTGGTTTTCTATTAAGCCAGAGTTCCTTGTTCCACCGGAACCGGGCTTAAACCAAGCTAGAGTTTACTGGTTCAGGCACCTCTGTGAATCATGGATTTTCATGTCAAAAACAGTGCGTGGGGGGCAGAGCATTTAGCCCCAAGCTTGTTCCAAACTTTGTTCTTTTGGAGCCCAGAACCACCAACCAGCCTGAACCATTCCCTGCCTTCACTTCAGATATCTGAGCATGGTTGGAAGGATCGAAGCACATTTCTGTTCCCCTGCCCTTCACTTTTTCCAGTTGGATAGGAGTATAAGCGGCTGCCTTAGAGCAGTTCATACTGTTCAACTGGGTTAGGGGTGGGGAACACTTTTGGCTCATCAAGCCAGAGCTTTTTCTGCCTATACCAACCCTTGCAGATCAGCTTTGATAGTGGGACATGACTTTCCCCACCTATCAGTAGTCTGGAATCATCTGTCAATCATCGCAGAACAACCCAGTGAGGGAGGTTAGGCTGAGACTAAATGTCCCATTGGCCTGATCTAGCAGAGCTCTTCCTCTGTTCTTACATCTGGAAAAATGCTTTTCTCTCCTCTGTTATGATCCTCTGTGACAGGCAGAAATTCGTCAGCTTGCAAATAGACAGGAAAGAACAGTTCCCTGCAGTCTCAGGTTTTAATCCTAACTTTAAATCCTACCTGGTGTTTTTTTAAAAAAAATAATAGATTGATGCTCCCCTTCAATCTCTCTCCTTAAATTTCATTCTCTTCTTCCCCACTATATATCGTTTTCCATGGGGGTTTTCTGTTCTGCCTTGAAAAAGAGATCGTTCAAATATTCATGTACCAAACCAGCAGCTTCCAATCAGTTGCTGCTTTGCCCTGGTCACTTGCAAAGCTATTATCTCTGACCCGTTCCTTCACCCTGAGTTTAATTCAACCATCTTGCATGTATTTAAAACCCTTTCTATTCCACCTCTCACGGAGATGATGACAAGGCAGTTCACAAAATCGAAGACCAATACAGTCATACCTCGTGTTACGTTCAGTTCAGGTTACATCTTTTCAGGTTGTGTCCCGCGGCAACCCGGAAGTACTGGAAAAGGTTACCGTACTTCTGGGTTTCGCCACACGTGCATGTGCAGACGCGCAAAATGACATCACGCACATGCACAGAAGCGGCGAATTGCGACCCGCGCGTGCGCAGACGCGGGTTGCGTTCCTCCCAGGTTGTGAACGGGGTTCTGGAACGGATCCCATTCGCAAACAGAGGTACCACTGTACTATAAAACAAGGCAGCAGAATAAAATATACAAATACAAGGCCCAGCAGGTTGTGGGGTTAGGGTGGGGTTCATATCTGGTATTAAAATATTCCAGGAATGCCTTTTAAAATTATTTGACCCCGCAGCTTTTTGTCTGGATATCTTACTGTGTTTTAATTTGTAATTTAATACCCAGAGTGCCTGGGGTAACCCAGTCAGATGGACGGCATATAAATAATGATGATGATGATGATGATAAATAAATAAATAAATAAATTCCAGTTTGCCTTTTATCTCACAATGGTGGTTGTCTGGATGTGCAGTACTTAGGGCTGCACGTTGAAAAGCTGCATTGAACTGAACAGCTGTATCCTTGGAAGAGTGTGCTAGATTTTCATTTTAAAGATAACCTAAATTATGGAATACAATTGGAAGTACTTTGGAAACATGGAATCCTTCTGCTCATGTTGCCAGCTGGTGAGCCTTCTTTCAGGGAATTCCATTTCATTTCATATACCCCCCTCCCAAAAAAATAATATTGGTCTGTGTTCTGTGGCTGCTGATCGGGTTCAATCTTCACTGGACTGTTTTCTTACTCCATTCAGTTTTTGCTGAACGTTCTCACTGCTGCCCATCTGAATAGGGGTTTGGAACTCTGGCCTCTCCAAGTCTCTCTGTTTGGCTCTTGGGAGGCTCCCTGGTCCCCCTGTTCTACCCAGGCCACACTCTTCATTACCTGTGATTTTATTGTCTAGAGCAGGGGTGTCCAACTTCCAGGAGACTGTGATCTATTCCCACTATAAAGAAACTGGCAGTGATCTACCCATTGGATTGACCAGAGTTGTTGAGCTTTCTTGGGGGAGGATCAGCCAAAGTGGTTGATCGACCGGTAAATCGCAATTGACCTGTTGGACATCCCTGGTCTATAGAGTATGTAGGCCCCTCCAATCTCCCTATCTGGCCCTTGGAAATCTTCCCCAAGCCACGCCCCTCACCGGTGCTACTTTGAACCCTCCTTCAATGTTCCTGCCTGATGGTCGTGTGTCCTTAAACTCCCATAATGCCTCTTGCTTGCCTGGCTAGAGGACAGAAGGAACATGCATAGAAAGTAGTTTATTGTACAGTCATACCTCAGGTTGAATATACTTCTGGTTGAGCGTTTTCAGGTTAGGCTCTGCGGCGACCCGGAAGTAATGGAATGCGTTACTTCTGGGTTTCTGCGCCTGTGCAGATGCTCAAAATGACATCATGTGTGGAAGCGGCGAATCGCGACCCGCAGACGCGGGTTGCGTTTGCTTCAGGATGCGAACGGGGCTCTGGAACAGAACCTGTTTGCATCTAGAGGTACCACTGTATTCATATTTGTTGCTCTGCCCACTTTTTCTGCAGGCCCTGCCATCTTTGGCATGTGGCCTCCAAAAGGTTCCCAGAAGGGAATGTGGCCCTTGAGCTGAAAAAGGCTTTCTGCTCTTGTAGAAAGGCCATAGCTCAGCGGTACAGCATCTTCTTTCCACCCAGGTTCAATCCCCGTCATCTGCAGGTAGGAATTGGAAAAATTATTGTCCTGACACCCCAGAGAGCCATTTCTGGTCAGTGAAGCTAGTCTTGAGCTAGATGGACCAATGTTATGACTTAGTAGAAGGCAGCTCCTTCTGCTCATAACATGTCTGGAGAGATTTTAGAATGTAATGGGCTCCTCCTTCAGCGGCTGGCGAAAAAGGAAAGCCCAGGAGTTCCCTGTCTTGCGCTAAGTGAGCTGTTTGACCAAAGCCCTTTGGGCTTCCAAGCAACGCTCTGAGCTCTCTTTGCTCCAGGTTGCTTCTGCCAAGAACTCTGCCGTAGTGATAATAATGTAGGGGAAAAGACGCTGGCAGGCCTAACAAGGACGTAGATTACCCTCCCTCCCTTCTCTTCTGAATATTGCGGTTTTTCTTCTGTGGTGCAAGAGAGAAGAGCGGGATCCTCCCAGAGTCTAGTTTGGCTGAAAGGATTTCTCGGGCTGAGAGCCAGCGTCAGGCCTGGCCACGGAAGCTGCCGTTGCAGAACTCCGTACCCTCTGATCTCAGGCTGCCATGGGGTGGTCCAGCCACTTGGAGGGCCAATTATCTCACTCCTTCTGCGGTGGGAGCTGTGGGTTAGTTACCTTTATGCCTCTCTTCTCTGGAGTGCAGTAAGTCATTCTTCCGGCAGATTTCCAGCATGCTGCTGCCCATGTAGTTAAAGGCACAGGCCATGGCTCTGGAACAAACGCATGACATTCATCCTTGGGGTTTAATCGTTTTAAATGACAATGAAAAGCCTAGCAGTGCTTGTGGCTTTGGAAGGAGGTTTGAAGGCAGCACATGAGAAAAAAGAGCACCTGGTTTGTAGGTATGTTCCACTGTTGGGACACAAGTTTTTTGAAAACCTGGAAACACTTTATGGGGAAGGGATGTCTTGAAGAGGGCAGGTCTCCCATAGTCTGCACCAGCTCCTGATTATTTTCTGTGGTTGTTATTTGTAAATTATAAATTGCATTATAACTGGTACACACACACACACAGATATATAACAATCAGTGTGGTCCATAGGGGGACACCCAAGCCACCATGTGTCTTACCCAAATTTTTCTGCTCCCATGTTTTTCACAGTGTTGGGAGCACCATTGCAATGAGGAGGAAGGTGCACAGGGAAGGTCACTAGGACTGCCTACACACTGTAGATGTAAATCACGTTCTCCCCCAAAGAATCATGGGAACTGTAGTATAAGGGTGCTGGGAATTGTAGCTCAGTGGGGGCAAGTTACAGTTCCCACTATTCTTTGTTTGGAGGGGCATGTTTTTTCAACGTGCTTTAAATGTATGGCGTGTATTCAGTTCCTGGGCTGGGAGGAGTGTTATTGCAAAGGGGAGATTGGTGCCTCGAGAGGGGTTACTCTTCCCCGTGAGGGTGAATGAATGAGCCCAGGCAATTACCACTGCCAGCTCCAATGCTCATTGGCATGTGGTCCCTGGTCACCACCCATGGGCACATGTGGTCAGGGGCAGTCAGAAAGATTGCCCTGCCTCATCCTGCAACACTTCTTTCCCTACCCCTTCTGCTTCCAAGGAGCTCCTGGTAGCTATATAGAGTTATTCACCTTCTGCTGTTACCTGCACAACAACCCTGTAATTTATGTCTTGAGTGAGAAGCCCAAGGCACACAGTGAGCTGAGTGAGGATTCGCACCTGGGTCTCCCCGCTCCTAATCAGCTACTCCACATACAGTGGTACCTCAGGTCACATACGCTTCAGGTTACATATGCTTCAGGTTACAGACTCCGCTAACCCAGAAATAGTACCTCGGGTTAAGAAATTTGCTTCAGGATGAGAACAGAAATCGTGCTCTGGCGGCGCGGCAGCAGCAGCGGCCCCATTAGCTAAAGTGGTGCTTCAGGTTAAGAACAGTTTCAGGTTAAGAACGAACCTCCGGAACGAATTAAGTATTTAACCAGAGGTACCACTGTAAACATCACGCCATCCTTTCGTCCTTTGCCAAGGGGTAGCAGGATAAATCAAAGCAGCCCTCTGAAAATGTATACCCATTTTGCAGAAACCTGAGTTTTCTTAACTGTTGACTATTAGGTTATTTTGGGGGGGGAGGGGAAAAGGAGTAGAGCTCACAGCTTCCTGCTTATTTGGCAGCAAATGGAAAAGGAATCAGACCTTTGCAATGCCCATCAATCTCTTCCTGACACTTAACCATCGGAAGAAAGACTTCTCACTTGTGATACACGCCTATCTCAAGGTACAAGTGAGAACTCGGAGGAGTGTCTCATTTTGGAACAAAGTAGGTGGTGGAGGAAATATCTTGTTGAAAACAGAGCTCGCTGCATAGTTCCAGGAAGAGGGAAAATTGATTTGAGGCTGTTCATATTTGTGGTTGTCGTTTCAGCCAGAACAGTAGTCTGTCCAGACTTTTGGTCCAGAGCATGTGTATAGAAGCACGAAACGATTTCCTGCCCTTCCCCCATTGTGTCCTGCCCGTCCCCCTCTGGTAAAGTCAACAGCAGCATTGTATTATCCCAGCTATTGGTTCCAGGCAATGAAAGCCTTTGCTTGAAAGGGCAGCAGATAACTAAAAACTTGCCAGTTCAGTTTTGTGCTCTATTCTTTAACAAAGATGACCTGTCTCCATGGCCAGCTTCAACAGGGCAGCCACGGTGTTGGTGTTTTTGGAGGAACACCAATCACCAATGAGGTGCATTGCAGAACACGCATGGTGAGAAAACTTTGCAAAGGATGCTGGGAGCTCTCTTGAGTGGGGAAGTTAAACTCTGCCTCCACCTTATTGACAGTGCTTGGGAAACAACCCATTCTTTATGAATAAAAATATACTAGCTCATGGTGACCCTCTGTCATCAGTGCACAATGTTATGCTGCTGTTACGCTCTGGTCATGTTTGCACCATACATTTGAAGCACTATGCTACCACTTCAAACCGTCTCCACAAAGAATTCTGGGAGCTGTAGTTTGTTAAGGGTGCTGACCTCTATTTCCCTTCCAGAGCTACAATTCCCAGAGTTCCCTTCAAAGAGGAATTACACCACTCTGGAAATTGTAGCTCTGTGAGGGGAATGGGAAGTCTCCTAAAAACAAACTACAGCTCCCAGAATTCTTTGGGGGAAGCCATGACTGTTTAAAGTGATATCTTGGTGCTTTAAATGTATGCTGTGAATGTGGCCATTGCCTGCCTGTGCTGTTGCTGAGGTTTGCCAGTGGCACAGACCAGGCTTTCCCCAGTGTGGGGAACTTGTGGCCTTCCAGCCCTTGCTGGACTCAGAGGCTTCCCATCACCCCTGACCATTGACTGTCAGCTGTGCTGGCTGGGACTGATGGGAGTTGGAGTCCAGGAGAATCTACAGAGCCACCAGTACCTCATCTCTGCTGTAAGCACAGTGCAGCAGCCGACAATATATAGGTTCATGAGGGGTGCATGGCTTATTTATGTTTAAACAGCGTTGAGAAATGCTGGTGTCATGTATTGAGGTGACAAGGATGACTTTTGAAACTGTTGCAGTGCAGAAAAATTGCAGGTTTGCCCCTCTGAAATCTAGGCTTCTTTGCTTTGTTAATGTCAAACCACATTCCGCATATGTTGACTCCGCTCTTATCTCTGATTTTTATGTTCAGTTCTGCTTGTTTGGCTTTGCTGGTGTGTGTGTGTTCAGCAGTTTCGGAGGGGAGGGGAAAAGGTGCTCTATGGCGAACAAGAAGCTCAGCAATCAAAGGTGTTTGGTTTTTCTGAGACTTACATAACCAGACCTATTGGCTGCTTTTGCACAGTGATTCTTGCAGACTTTGCTGTGCTCCTAGCTCGTTTGGTGGTGGTGGATCTCCACCCCCCCTACATTCTGTTTTTGGCCACTTCCTTGAAAATTTAAATTCTGCAAGCAGTGTTTACTAAAGCTCAGCCCAATTATGTTGAGAGATGTTTCTCCACTACCCCCCCCCTTGGAAAAAAAATGAGCAATTAATGTGCAAAAGGCAGGAAGTGGTGGAGCTGGGAAAATATATCTGGGGTGGTGGGAGGGAGAATTTTGTTCCTCCTTTTTAAATAAAAATTGGGCTGCTTTCAAGCTCAGTGTGCTCAATTATTATCTTGGAAGAATTTCTCTCTCCATCTCCCAGTGGCAGAAATACCTCTTCCAGAGCCTAAGAAGAGAAATGTGGACTAGTATGTTTAGGTCTTTAGCTGGTGGCACCTACCCTCAGGAATTCCCTTTTGTTGAATATTAGGCAGGCACTGT
Source organism: Podarcis tiliguerta (assembly GCF_965153285.1). Taxonomy (NCBI): domain Eukaryota; kingdom Metazoa; phylum Chordata; class Lepidosauria; order Squamata; family Lacertidae; genus Podarcis; species Podarcis tiliguerta. The sequence goes on from NC_139547.1 coordinate 36,003,557, forward strand.
CTCTGTTGTCTTTTGTGTCTGCTGCAGACTTTCCTCTTCCAACAAGTCTTTTAAGTGGAGATCTTTATCTCGGTCTGCATCTGTACTGGAATGATTTTTAAAAAAAAATGCTTTTAAACATTTGTATTGCTTTTATCAATGGAATTTCCCCCTTTCCTTTTATATGGAGGAAGGATCTGCTTTTGTTGTTGTTGTTGTTACACTTCTATGTTTGCAACTGTTTTATTTGTTACATGATCGTATATCTTGTTGCTGTGAACACTGCCCGCCCCTCCCAGGACCTTGCAATAAAGGGCGGGTAAGAAATCAGCAGAAAAGTTGTCCAAATAGTGTATAAGCAGTAATTTCATAATTACTTGTCTTTGTATTTCTAATAGTATAACCAAATCAGTAATTTGTGATATAACTGTAAAAACCACTCTGAAAATTTATTATTTCAAAAATGAAACCTTCATCTGGTTGTAAATATTAAGATTATACCAGCAAGAATGAGTCTTTCTGTTAAAAATGATTTAAATCAAGTCTTACTGACTAGTGATTTAAACTGTGATTTAATTCGTGATTTAAATCGATTTGATTTAAATTTAAATCAAATCTACCCTGCTTTAAATAGTCCACTTTCCTCTGAAAAATTCTGGGAGCTGTAGTTTGAGGGTGCTGAGAAGCGTTAGGACACCCCTGCTCCCTCCCAGAGCTACCATTCCCAGAGCAATGTTAACAATCAGTCCACAGGGAACTCCATAAATTGTAGCTCTTGAAGGGGAATAGCGGGTCTCTGAACAACTCTCAGCACTCTTAACAAACTACAGCTCCCAGGATTCTTTTGGGGGATGCCATGACCTCTAAAAATGGTACCCATAGTGCTTTAAATGCTTGGTGTGAAGAATATGCTGAATGCATAGAGAAGGTGCTTCCTTGCTGCTCCTGGTACGAGTTGCTTCTTAACCTGGCGATAGCTGCAGGCTCAAGTTGGTGACTCATAAAATAATAAAAAATAATAATCTACCAGTAGTTTCAGACAGCAGGTGAGGACATGTCCAGAATGGAACATTCCCACCCTGCCTCCCATTTGGGCCCATGCATGCGGAGCATTTCCCACTGTGAGGGTGACTGAGTTTGGGCAAAGATCTCAGTTAGGAATCCTCAGGGCACAAGCAGGCATTGCTGCCAGGATCTGAAATAGGAGCTGGTTTGGCCAGTTCTCCTGTGTATTTTCTGCCCCTATAATTCCTTTCTCTTCACAGTTTTTGTGACAGGTGCAGCAGTTTGGGTAGCTACAGTTTGGGGAGGGCGGGGGGGGGGGAATTGCCTGGGGTGAAGAAGAGAACTTGCTGTCCTGCTTTCCATTGCTTTGGAGGGGTTTTTTTTGAAATGCCCTTTTCTTGATGATGATTTAAATTTGGTAAGCTTCTGTAATGCTGTAGTAATGAGGCAAAGATGGATCATGAGAGGAGGGCAAATGTGCTGTGACCAGCTTCTGACTCATTGGAGATCTCTTGCCAAGTGTGTTGTAATTCCACATAGTCATAATATGGGATGTGAAAGGGGTACATACCATCCTCCCCACCCCCTCCCCGGCCGCCCATTGTGGGCCTGGAACAATTTGGGAGCTTGCTAGTGTATATGTTACGCTAGAAAGACTTGCTCACACAGCTTCAAAATACAGTCCTGGAGAATGGCGTCTTTCAAAATATAAATATATACTTCCGTCAACTATGCCGAAGTGTGTGTGTCTGCCTGCTGTTCTTTATTCACAGATCAGTACTACACAGGAAATTTTTTTTTAATTTTCTTAATGGTGTTAGTGATCTTGAAATAGTTTTCTTGAAAGAAAGCCGCAAGCCTTTCCCATTTGTTTTCTGAATAGCTGGCCCCTCCGTGAAATGTCTTCCTTGGAGAATGGCTTTGAAGTCTCTTTGAATGAGGCTGGACTACAGATCCTATCATCTGTGGCCATTGACCATCCTGGCTGAAGATTAAGGGAGTTGTAGTCCGAGAGCATCTAGGGAAAGGCTGTGCCAAGGGGAGATCTTATGACCCACACCACAGGAGATTTGTCTGCACAAGCCCCATGGATGTTAACTGGAACTGTGTTGAGGGAGCAGTGGGGAATTGTACCCGATGTGAATCTGTCTGTGTTGATGGTATGAGCAACTTGGATTTTCTGTTGGGGCCAGACTCCATATGATGGAGCAGACATGTTTGCTAGGCCGCTGCCTGTCCTAAACCAGGAAGTAGCTGACATGTTGTCCTTCAGGTGTTGTGAATTTCAGCTCCCACCATGCCTGACCCTTGGCTATGCTGGCTGGGTGGGACTGATGGGAGTTTATGGCATTTGGAGGGCACCATGTTGATATCCCCCGGCTTAAACTACCTCATAGGGTGGCTGTCAGGAAAAGGTGGGACAGATGTAATAAACATTGAAGTCTCTATTGTGTGTGTGTGTGTGTGTGTGTGTGAGAGAGAGAGAGAGAGAGAGAGAGAGTGAGTGAGTGAGTGCTGGTAAGGTTTACTTTTTACCACAAAAGGAGCAAGTGGCTGAAGAGAACAGACCATCTCTCCCTTCCTATGTGCTGCCCACACCAGACATTTAAAGCAGTAACATACCACTTCAAACAGCCTTGACTTCCCCCAAAGAACCATGGGAACTGTAGCTTGCTAAGGGTGCTGAGAGCTATTAAAGGTAAAGGTACCCCTGCCCGTACGGGCCAGTCTTGCCAGACTCTAGGGTTGTGCGCTCATCTCACTCTATAGGCCGGGAGCCAGCGCTGTCCGCAGACACTTCCGGGTCACGTGGCCAGCGTGACAAGCTGCATCTGGCGAGCCAGCGCAGCACACGGAGCGCTGTTTACCTTCCCGCTGGTAAGCGGTCCCTATTTATCTACTTGCACCCGGGGGTGCTTTCGAACTGCTAGGTTGGCAGGCGCTGGGACCGAACGACGGGAGCGCACCCCGCCGCGGGGATTCGAACTGCCGACCATGCGATTGGCAAGTCCTAGGCGCTGCAGTTATACCCACAGCGCCAACAGCTGAGAGCTATTAGGAGACCCCTGATTCCCCTCATAGAGCTATGGTTCCCAGAGTTCTCTGAGAAGAGGGATTTTTTTGTTAAAACACTTGGAACTGTAGGTTTGGGAGAGGAGGATGGGTCTGTGAAGAAATCTCAGTAGCCTTCAAACAACACTTCCCATGATTCTTTGGGGGCCTTCATGACAGTGAAATGTATGGTGCAGTTGTGACTTCTGCCTCTTCACACACTTTCTCCCAATGAGTCCAGACTATAACAAAAGATTCCTGAAGGGCTGGGAGCACAGAGAGTTCCCTTCCTTTACTCTGCCTCTTTAGCTATAGAAACTAGATCTCCCTCCATCACCACCCTTGGGTATCTTGGAAATTTTAAATTAAATGTATATGGCTGCCCATCAATAAGTATTCCCTGGGCAGTTTTCCAACAAACGAGTATTTAAAAAGACACCCGCAGGTAATTAAAATCAAGCAGTAAAAATACATGGGGCAAAGTAATCATATACCACTTAATTGCCAAAGTGGTTTACAAGTATGAAGCCTGTTGCAAAATAAATAAACAGTTGTGTCAAAATACTAAAATAAGCACTCACAATTAAAATGTTCAATAAGATAAGCCAATTAAAACATCTCCCTTATTGCAGATGGGGGCAGGCTGTGGTTGAGAGCCAGTGACTGGTGAGTTTGTGGCAGAGGCGAGATTTGAACCTGGGGCTTACTGACTCAAAGCTTCGTTATAGTCACTATGCCTGCCCCCATGGTCATAACATGAGGGTGGAAAATGATTAATAGGAAGCCGAGAACTGTAGTTCTCCATTGGCTTTGCACACCAGTGCAGATCTCCAGGGGTATATAGTGTTGTGCTGCAATTTATGTGGGCCTTGGGTGGAGAGCAGCGCCAGCTAATACAGATGTTAACCCACAGTGTGGAATAAGTTAACAGCTTCTCCTTTCCCCCTTATGCCCAGAGGAGTTGGGATTATCATTATTTTTGAGTACGTGAAAGGATTTTATGCACCAGAATGCTGTTCACGTAGCAAGCTTAACACGGTTAAAGTGCTTACAATTTGTAGGCACTACATGGGAAAACGCAGTCTCTGCCTCGGGCTTTCAAACTTTAAAAAAGCCGAGACTTCCAAGGGAATAGGAATGGAGGGGGGAAACGGAGAGCTTTCAGCAATGTCCCAAAATGTTCAAGAACAGTTAGCGACAAGTAAGCTGAATTATAAAAAGCTAGCACAACATTGTCCACACCAGAGTTTCCCAAACTTGGGTCTCCAACTATTGTCGGACTACAACTCCCATCATCCCTAGCTAGCAGTACCAGCGGTCAGAGATAATGGGAGTTGTAGTCCAACAACAGCTGGAGACCCAAGTTTGGGGAATACTGGTCTGAACCCACCACACGCAGCAGCTCTCCATGGTTTCAGGCCGTGGGTCTTTTCCAGACTTGCCTGGGGATTGAACTTGGGACGTTCTGCAAGCAAGGCAGAGGCTCGACCGCTAAGCTGAAGCTCTTCCCCATTACTGTCAAGGGCAACTCACTCCCCTGCTGATCTTCAATTGGCAGGTCAGGAGCCACAGCTGGTACCATATTTATATCTCACTTTTTTATTACAAGGGGCTTGCGGTGCCGTACGTGGTTCTATCCTCCTTCCCATTTTATCCTCTCAACAACCCTGTGAGGTAGGCAAGGGATCTCTCCCATTGCTCCACAGACACCACATAGGGATAGCCAACGTAGCGTCTTCCAGATGTTGCTGGACTTCATCTCCCATTCTCCCTGACTATGGACCACTCTAGCTTGGGGCTGTTGGGAGTTGAAGTCTGCAACATATTGGCAAACACTCCTGTGGCATCACAGGGCGATTTCTTGGGCAGACGAGCCCTAAGATAAAGCATAGGCAGAGCTTGCCTTCCATCTCCTCAAACACAGTTCTTTTTAACAGCGCCAGTTCATATATTCATGCGGGAGTAATAGTGGGGGGAAGAGAAATTGGATTCAGTTCGCACTGAAAGGCAGATCTACTTTATTCGCGCTTTCCAAAACAATATGTGAACGGAAGCTCAGCCGTCCTTTGAGATTCGCATTTCTCCAGATTTTGCAATGTGGCTCTCCAGCCATGTATTCTGTACAAAACTACACAAACTGCAGAAAAATTTGCATTAAAATGCACAATAACAAAATGAATTTTACTGGGGGAAATTGCAGGCAAAAAAGTGTATGTTGGAGAAATTAGCACTAAAATTCTTATTTATTTTCGTGAGGACTTGCGGTGGAGGGAGGATCGTACACTGATATGGAAATGTGGCAAACTGATCTTAAGTTCGGAAAAATCTGCAACTTGAAGAAACTGAATTGACAGACACCCATCTCTAGTCAGTATTCAAGTGCATAAAGAGCTAAGGGGTGCATATCTTCCTGCCTGAAAGTCCCATTGAGAATGTCCCATTGTAGGTGGTTTGTTTGTTTGCTTTTGTCTAATTTATCTCCCTTATATAAAACGTGTGTGTGTGTGTGTGTATGCATGCGCACACCGTATTTTTTGCTCCATAAGATGCACTTTTTCCCTCCTAAAAAGTAAGGGGAAATGTCTGTGTGTCTTATGGAGCGAATGTGTGGTCGGTCGCTGGCTCCCTTTCCGGCCCTGGCCCCTATAAAAACAGAATTCTTCCCCTTTGCAAAGTAAGCTCAACAACTGAGCTGATCCTCAAAAAAGGGGCTTTCCCCCTTTGCAAAAGAAGCTGCACAACTGTGAGCTGATCCCCCCCCAAAACAGGGCTTTCCCCCTTTTCTCCTCTAAAAACTAAGTGCGTCCTATGGTCAGGTGCATCTTATGGTGCGAAAAATAAGATATCTCTCTCTCTCTTTCTCTCTCTCTCTATGTAGAAAGAAAGAAAGAGAGTACTGTGATTCAAGGTTGAACCATGCTTAACTTTCTGAACACAGGAAGATTAATTCATTTACTGTTTGGACACACCCATTCATTCGGAGTTCCTTGCTTTGGCATTGCAGCTTTGTGGTTAAGGAATTGGGAATATTTTCTTTTCTTTTTTTACTTCGTAGGCTTACTATTTCCTCACTTGGTATAATTTTAAAGATCCGAACTTCAATCAATCTTTTGATGGGCTTCCCCCGCCCTTCCTCTCCATCTGCCTGGCCAGGGTGAAATATTTTGGTGGTTTCTGTAAAGGAAGCTTGATAAAGGAATCCTCAGTGAGAATAAGATCCTTTCTGGACTGCCCCTGAAACAGGAGCCACAGTGCAGGAATTGTTCTCTGTAGATTGTATCAGACTTCAGCTCCCTTGGTTTTGCCAGAAGTAAATATTCCTGCGGAGGGCAGACACTTGGTGTGCCTGAAAGCCAACCCTTGTCAAGATGAAATAACTGGTTTCCTCTTCTGCGGTCCTGTTACAAATTATTCAGAGGAGATCTCCCTTGTCCTGAGTTCTTCTGCAAGCAATTATAAAGTGAAATTTGAACAATACCTTATACATCAAAGGTTGCTTATTTTGGCAAGATGCACATATGAAGATTAACCATTTTAACCATGGTTGTCCCCCGCCCCGGTTGAGCAAGAGCAAGTCTCCCATTTTTGAATGCTTAAACCATGGTTAGGATGGCCAACCAGCATGTGAAATCACACTTTGTGGACAAGTCTGTTTAAACATGATTAAACACTACGTGGGCGCTGAACATACCATGGTTAAGACAGGATGGTAACAAAAATAATTTAAGTTTTTCACTTTTGAATGCAGCATTTTGCAGGTACAAGAGTAGTAGCATTAAGGACATCGGAAATTAGTTCACACTTAATTATAAAAGCATCACATATCTTAGATAAAAAATTAGAAATTTGCTTCAAATGGTTTTTTTTTCTTGGCAGGGGAGCCTTGTCTCTGCTTATGTGCTGTAACTTCAACCAGTACTGAATCAAAACAGTGGCCCGCTTGGCACATAATGCCAATCTATAGCACTTTGTGTCTTCTCTGTTTCTGAAAAAAAAGCAGCACAGAAAAAGCCAATGGATTTGGTGTTGGCAACAGGATCCTGATCTTTCAGAATAACTGAAAGCCAAGCTTCTAGTCTTTCTGATTGCAAGTACGGGCTTTAGAGAACTTTTCTCAACTGTGACAGGAGGTGCGTTCACCCCTACAAGTGATCTCAAAAGACCAATGTGGAATACAGGAAAAGGAAACAATGCTGCTTTGGCGGTGTGTGTGTGTCCCGCTAAGTCTTTCAGCCTTTCATTGTTGAGGACCCTGACGATAATGGGGAGACAGCCCTGTATGTCCTTTTTGCTGGCCTGGCCTGTCACCCAACCTTGCTTGAAGCTCTTTGAGGATGGGGGGCTGCGGTCCAGCATGATGGCTAAAAGAAGGGAGACGCCAGCCTTGGCCCAGTGTGCAGGCTTAGGCTGATGGGATATGTAGCGCAAAACATCTGGAGGATGCTAGGTTGGCGAAGGCTTGTATACAGTAGGTCTACTGTCTTGCTGGAGGGTGTCGGCCCCGTTCTATACAGCCTTGTGTGTGTGCTTTGGCTCAGATCCCACCCATTCCTTCCTGTATGAAAAGCTTGGGCTCTTGACAGAAACAGTATCCTTGCTCCCCCCTCCCCACCTTGTGCCCAGCCAAATCCATATGGCGAAACCCTTGATTTAGGAGGGGCAATACGTGCTATTACATACAGGGCTCCTGTTCTCAATTGCACCTCTTGTTTTTCTTTCTGGTTTGGGTTTCTCCCGCCAACTTCCTCTCTGCGATGCACACTTTTCTCGGTTCATTTTAACTGGCGCCCGTGCGGGGATCTGAAATCCCTTCTTCGTTGCTTCAGTACAGAACAATATCAATAATGGAAACATTTCACCTACAGGCAAGGAATGTGCTTCCTGGCACCCTATGCATAACCTTCTGTCTAAGGAATGTGTGTGTATGTGTGTCCCGGGCTGCCTAACACACACACAGAGAGTGTGTGTCTCTGTATTACACAGTCTATAAATGCTAAGCTCGTGAAGTCGCTCCATATGCTGCTGGACTCCATTTTCAGCAGTCATGACCCATGGTCAGGGATGACTGAGGTCATAGTCCAGCCACATCTGGAGGGCCACAGGTTCTCCAACTCCATGCTAAGCTTATAGCTCTGTGTGCTTAGGTGCACTCTTCTGGGGTTTGCTTCTTCCGGAGCTGACCCATGGCTTTGCAGACTGGTCCCCATCCTAGTCCTTAGAAATCCATACTTTCGCCATGAAGAGCTTAAGGTGATGTTGGCTGATGATTTTATTCCAGAAGAGGATAACTTGTTGCCCCCTACAAAGCTGGAGGTGTGTGCGGCTGGGTTTATGAGACTTCGCCCCATCATAAGCATACATGGCATTGTAGCGTTAATGTTATAGCTCACTCCCAAGTTTGATAGAAGTTAAAACAACCCTTTTGAACGGCACAATAAACTTTACCTGCACAGATACTTCCCTGGAAAGAAACTTCCTTTTTTGGTGTTATACCACCTTTCCTCCAAGGACTTCCAGGGTGGAATCCATGCTTCTCCCCTTCCACATTTTATCCTCTTAAACAGCCTGGGGAAGTAGGTTAGGCTGAGAGACAGCCTAAAGTCACCCAATTAGCTTCCTGAGTAGGGGATTGGATCCTGGCTTCCCAGGCCCTAGTCTAGCACTCAGACAACTACTACACCACACTGGATTAAACACCAAGGCAAAGCTTCAGTGTAACAAACAGATTGATTGCTATCTAAAAGTTGTTTTTTTTAAAAAAGAATCATTATCCGTATACTCAGTCTGACCCAACAGATAATTGGCTAAGTTTTAACTTGGATAGAGAATCTGCCTTTGCTCCCTTTATAATCCGCCATTGCTGTGATTGGATAGGGTCTCTGGAGGGGATTTTTTAATGATTGATTGATTGGCTATAATTGCAATAGAACGGAAACGTGCTCCTGGCAAAATGCAGGGTTGCATATTAACAGACGTTTAATCCCGCAGTTAGCTTGGTTAACAACAGGAAAGCAGAAAGAGCTTCTGAGCTGGGGTAGCAAACCTTGACAACCTGAGCTGTTGGTGATTTGGCACCTTACCTGTGGGTTGTGGCTCCTTCCAGGGAACACCTCCGGGGACTGTAACGTTTTGCATTATTAGCATTGTAGAGCTTAGTTTTGGGGAAGGGCCATAGCTTAGTGCTTAGGCCATCTGCTCTGCATGCAAAATAGTGAGACTCCCCCTTGATGTCTTAGAAAATGTTGAATGGGGCTAATGCACAGCAACAGATAAAGCGGGCTGATGTGTCGATGATAAATCCACTTCAAAGGTGCTTTGTGTCAGCAGCATGTTGCTGCACACAGCTGCAATAAAACAGCATTCTGGATGGAGTTCAGGGTTCCCTGCGTGCAATACGTCTGTGGCATGTACCTTCCCACACCCCGAAAGTAATGGGAGGATCCTTCTGCATCACGGAAGGAACAAAATCATGTTGCTTCCCCCCCCCCATGCCGTTGCGCTAGTTCAGAGACAGCCAGTGTGGTGCTCTTTGGGTGTTACTGCACCCCAGTTACCTCCTGTTCCCATCAGCCCCAGTCAGCACGGCCAGTGGTCAGGGGAGCTGTGGTCCAGCTGCACCCACAGGGCACCCCAATGGCTACCATCTGCCAAGGCTATAATAAAAAGTAGGTTGTGGGATATTGAATGCCAAGAACTAACAGCAGCAGCAGAGAAAACATGTTCCCCTCTTTATTTTCAACTTTCTTGGGCACATGAAACTAACCACAATTACCTTGAATTTCTGCTTAACCCTCAAGAAAGAAGGGCATTTTTGCCGGCCAGGTTTAATTCAAATCCATCAAACCTCCTTTGGGGAAGGTTCTCAGGCAGGGTGGAAGGAGAAAGAACTTGCCCATGTGAAGACCACCTGGTGGAAGCCCTGACACATAGGGTTCTTAATTGTAAACTATATGCTGATCTCCGCCAGCAATTTCTAGATCAACTCCGCATCCCCAAATGGAAACCAGAGTTGGAGGTCATACAGTTTCTATTACTGGGGAATGATCAGGAGCTCACCAAGTTAGTGGCTAAATATCTCTATTTGGTTTTTTGTCGTCGAAATACACTGCAGACTTCTGATCTCCCTGGAGACCTAGAGATGTGACGATAGACTGCTCTGCCTCCTTTCTTTTACCAAATGTTTTGTGTCACTGGGGAAGTGGTAATTCTGTATTGATTTGTATTGGAATTTTGTATGTGATGCCAATAAAAGGTTTGATGATGTTGATGATGACCTCCCGTTCCCATTAACCCCAGTCAGCACGACCAGTGGTCAGGGGTGAATGGGAGCTGTGGTCCAGCAGCACCCACAGGGCACCCCATGGGCTAGACCTACAATTAACCACAATGGTTTCCTCCACTTTTGGAGGCAGTACGCCTCTGAATGCCAGTACTGGAGGACGTCCGTTGCTGTTGCACTTGAGTCCTGCATTCAGGCTTCCCGAGGGCACCTGGTTGTCCACGGTGAGAATGAGATTCAGGACTAGATGGGCCTCCTTTGGCCTGATCCAGCAGGGCTCTTTATAGGTTTATGAGAGAGGCGATACTGGCTTGGGGAGCCTGGCTGCCTTGCTTCCTGACTTGGGACAGCTGGCAGCTTGGGAAATTTAGGAAGAGGGGCTTCGGCATCATATCTGCCTAATGGTAGAGCCGGCCCCACCTGCCTAATAAGGGGCTTCTGAGGGTGCTCTTGCCTGCCTGTTGCTTATAGTGTGCCTTTTTGCTTCCCCGTGGTGCTTGCTGTCTTAGGCCATCGATGCCAGGGAAGAGAATTATCCTCCTAAGAGAAAACGGCTGTTTAGTATGAAGCCCGTATAAGCTTCACGATATCCGATTATGGGTTGCGCTGTGCCATATGGGTGCCATTTAGTGTACCTGCAAGATATTAAGCTTTTTAGTTGGCCTGCTCTTTGAGCGCCTAAGTGCATTATATCAATAAAATCTCGTTTAAAATCTGGCACAGAATGGCTTGAATCGGGGTTTTTCCTTGCTTCTCTGCACATGGTTTTCATTAGGTAGAACATGCATTTGATGGAGCAGACAAAGGGATCTGTGTTTCCTGTCTCTTGTCCTTTCCTTCTGATATTTGGGGAGAGTAAATGGGACACCTGACTAAGTTTGAGGGCCCAGCTCATAGGGCAACTTCAGAACTTCATGAGATGAAAGTTCACCAAGAGAAATGCCGAGGTGGTGAACACCACCGTAAGCAATTTCTCCCTTTCCTAAAAAAACCCACATCAGTTGCAAATTAACGTGGCAGTGTGTTCCTCTGTAGTGGCCTTTTCTCAAAACTTCTGATCTGCTTCCTGTTTGTTGTGTGTTGAAAGCAAAACTTTCCGCAGAGGAATGCAAGAACGGCAGAAGTCTGCATGCATCTTTTTACTTTTCCATGCTGCTGATGGGCTCAGGGGTTGATGTTACCTGTAGATGCTGTAATTTCCACATGCCCTGAATGGTGCAGAAAGGAAGTGGTGACTGATTGCTTTTGTGAGGGTTGAATGAGTCACTGCGTGTGAGTGCATTGGTGGGAGACTTTCACTCCCCAAACAACTAAAAAACATTTGGGGGTGGCAGCAGCAGCAGCAGCAGGGGTGGGTGGAAGCTGATGCTATTAATCTAGACTAGAGGTGGGGAACTTCAAATGTGGCCCTCCAGATCTCTGTCTGCTTCTCAGGACTCTTCCCAGGCCACACAGCCCTCACTGGTCTTGCTTCACATCTTCCTTGAGTGTTTTTGCCTGGCTGGAAATGGGCCCTTGAACTTGGACAATCCCTGGTTGCTTAGATGGAAGATGCTCTGCCCAAGTTGGCTTCTGCTCCAGCACTGGCATGTGGCCCTGGGGAGATGCCCAGAAAATACTATGTGGCCCTCTGTCTGGAAAAGAGTCCCCATCCCTGATAAAGGCCATCTCCAAGATTTTTTTTTTAGTAAAAGCCACATAATCCAACACAAGCCCTAGTCAGAGCAGACCGACTGAAGTTAATGAACCTGACTAACATAAGCCTCTTAATTTCAGTCGGTCTATGAGTAGGATGCTTAACCTGACTTCTGCACTAGATTAGATTATTTCTAAACTCATTTATTCAAAGTATTTTTATATTGGGTGGGGAAAGGTTCTCAGAGCAGCTTGCAGATGTATCGGCAATAAAGATAGCTCCTGACCTTAGATATACAGTCAAAGGGTTGCATCCAGATAAGTTCTACTTGGAGTAAACCCATTGAAACGAAAAGACCTAGGTTAGTCACACCCATTAATTTCATTGTGTCTACACTAGGTATGGCTAATGTTGGACAGAACCCAAGGACCACAATACACAAGGAAAAGTGATTGGGAGGGGAAAGGGGGGGGGGAGCAAAAGCAAATGCTGGTTCTTGTTCCTAGTTGTGGAATTCCCAGAATGCAAACTATTAAAAGGCAGGAGGAGTTCAAATTTGCTGGTCTCTCAGCTGAGAATCCCTGCTGCCTCATCTCTCCCTCTGATATTGCTTGATTCTGAACAGCCCCTTTCTGCCTCCCGGTTACGTTGCCAGAACCCCGGCGCCTGCTAACCTGATTTCCGCCACTTCTCACTAATTGCTACGTGGTTACAAAAATTTTCTATTACAGGCATTGTTTTGTCGAGCTTCTAAATGTAGAATCCTCTTAATTGGGACACCATGTCAGGCTGCGTATTGTCCCCAGAAAACACAGCTGGTACCAAATATAAAAGGCCTTTTCAAGGGACATGATTATTGCAACAGCTTACTAAAAATAAGTCCCCTCGTTTCAAAATTTCTAGCAGGTGAAATGTTCAAAACACCTTGCATGAATTATTTCGGTGATGTTTACAGCTTAAAGTGGTACGATGCTGCTTTAAATGCATAGTTCGACCGGAATGCACCTTAACCCTGTTAGATTCTGTTCCGCTCTCTCTTGACAGCCCTCCAGGAAAGTATTGTCTAAAGCAGGCATAGGCAAACTCCGGCCCTCCAGTTGTTTGGGACTACAGTTCCCATCATCCCTGACCACTGGTCCTGTTAGCTAGGGATGATGGGAATTGTAGTCCCAAACATCTGGAGGGCCGGAGTTTGCCTATGCCTGGTCTAAAGCCCAAGCTTAGGGTCTAGTCTAGCTGTGTAAACCTGGGTCATTGATTTGCTTTCGGGTTTTGTCCACCTGCAGGTGAAAGACCTGACCAAGTTCTTGGACCCCGCCGGGCTTGGAGTAATCAGCTTTGAAGACTTCTATCGAGGAATCTCAGCTATCAGGAACGGAGGTTGGTTTTTATTCTTATGCCCTGAGATTGGGAGGAAGGCATTCCAAGCACTTCCTGAACCTTCCCAGCATTGAGGCATTTCCTGACGTTGTTGATGTACCCCCTCCCCTCCCACAGGGTCTTTCATGCCTCTTCCTTGAAATGTCAGTGTCCTCCTTTGAAAGAAATGAGAGATGGGTGTGTGTGGTCATTTAGGCCACACTGCAATGCACTCTACATGGGGCTACCTTTGAAGGTGACCCAGAAACTATAACTAATCCAGAGTGCGGCAGCTAGACTGGTGACTGGGAGTGGCCACTGAGACCATATAACACTGGTCCTGAAAGATCTTCATTGGCTGCCAGTACGTTTCCGAGCACAATTCAAAGTGTTGGTGTTGACCTTTAAAGCCCTAAATGGCCTCAGCCCAGTGTACCTGAAGGAGCGTCTCCACCCCCATCGTTCAGCCCAGACACTGAAGTCCAGCACCAAGGGCCTTCTGGCGGTTCCCTCACTGCGAGAAGCAAAGCTACAGGGAACCAGGCAGAGGGCCAGGCAGAGTGGAACGCCCTCCCATCAGATGTCAAAGACATAAACAACTATCTGACATTTAGAAGACATCTGAAGGCAGCCCTGTTCAGGGAAGTTTTAATGTGTGACATTTTAGTGTATTTTTCATCTTTGTTGGAAGCTGCCCAAAGTGGCTGGGGAAGCCTAGCCAGATGGGTGGGGTACAAATAATAAATTATTATTATTATTATTATTATTATTATTATTATTTATTACTTACTAGGGAGTAACACAGGGAGTAGGGAGGGAAGGCACTGTGCATCACTAAATTATGGCATCCGCTCCCACAAGAAGCAGTGGTGGCCGCCAATTTGGATGGCTAATCATCTCTGGTTAAAAGATGGGTTTGGACAGCAGTACTGAGAAAGGACTGTATCTGTCACTGAAGGGCTGCTGCCAGTCAGAGTAGACAGTAAAGGATTAGATGAACTGACTCTGGCCAGTGCTGTGTCACATGCGCCAACTTCCACTCTGTTTCTGAGTGTTGACTTGACTACTTTTTGTCTCAAGGTAGTTCCAGGTTCATGGCTCTTGCATTAATATACAAAGCCCTCAAGCACTGTTAGCAGCTCCCCTGCGTCTCAGAAGCCTGACTGGCCTCAACGAGAAGTTGGGACATTTCGTGTTGCTGCTCTCATGCTTTAAGAACGTAAAAGGAGCCTGCTGGATCAGGCCAGTGGTCCATCTAGACCAGCATCCTGTTCTCACAGTGGCCAAGCAGATCCCTGTGCAGTACACCCGCAAGCAGTGCCTGAGAACAAGGGCGCTCTCCCTTCCAGCAACTGGGATTCAGAGGTATACTGCCTCTGATTGTGAAGGCGCAGAGCACAGCCTCCATTATGACTAGTAGCCATTCATAGCCTTATCCTGCACAAATCCTCTTTTAAAGCCATCCGAGTTGGTGGTCATCACTGCCTCCCATGGGATCAAGTGCCAGAGTTTTAACTATTAACTTATATGAAGAAGTCCTGAATTATCTAACGTTCAGCTTCACTGAATTTCCATGAGTTCTACTGTTATGAGGGATCAAATCTTTTCTCTGTCCACTCCCTTCATTCATGCCGTGTATAATTTCATAAGCTTCTAGCATGTCACCTCTTACTTCCTTTTTTCCTCCTCCAAGCTAGAAAGTCCCAAATGTTGCAACCTTCCCTCACGAGGGAATCTCTCCAACCCTTTGGTCATTTTGGTAGGCCTGTTCTGAACCTTTCCCAACTCTACAATATCCTTTTTAAGGTGAATACTCTTTTCAGCAAGCATCTTTGCTGTTGACTTTTAGACATTACTTGAAGACCTTTTCATGCTGCGAGGCCTGTGCAGATGCTTAAACTTCTTTGATTAATCCATTTTAATGACTATTTTGTATTGTTCTCAGCGGCATTTTATGTTCTGTCAAACTTAAGTGTCTTACATGGCCTTGATATTTGAGTTGGCTTTCTGTAAAGTATTAAAAGTTAAATGCTCCCTTGCAATGCGTAGAGCGTCCAGAGGTTGCCGTTTTGGAAAGCACCACTCTGTCCTCTTTGTATCTGTGGCCGGGAGGACTGAAAATTCTGTTCTGTGCTACAGAACCACGGGCACATCAGAAGAAACACTAACTTCGGAATCTTCCAAAATTGACATCGGAACAACCTCTGCTCAGTTCCAAACGCTTTAGGGGCAATTGTCCCAGGATAAAGCTACAAATGTATGTTTAAAAGATACAGCTTGGGAGGGGACAATGGAAGTGCTGTGCTCTCTAGAACAGCTTTCTCGGAGACATGGCTTCAGGTTTCTTTCCATAATTCATTGCTTGCAGTATCATGGTGTTGCGCTAATTAGATAGAAGTAACAGCTAACAAAGCCCTTTAATTCAGGGCTCCCTTAACTGTAAGTCTTTGGAGTTGAATATTTTTGGGCTTTCTTATAGTGACTGAATTTGAAGTATCCATCAAACCCTGTTCTTTCTTTCTTCCTGTGGACAACTAGGGACATTAAAAGATTCCAGAGCCTCTTGGTTTGAGAATAGTGGTAGTTTCTCCTAAGGTGTTGGTACTGGGACAGCAGGTGACGGTGGCACCTCATCTGGAGTAATGTGCTGAACATATGCCATATACTGATTCTCAGAGTACAGTGGTACCTCTGGATGCGAACGTGATCCGTTCCGGAACCCCGTTCGCATCCTGAAGCAAACTCAACCTGTGTCTGCGGGCATGCGCGGGTCACGATTCGCCGCTTCTGCGCATGCGCGTAATGTCATTTTGAGCGTCTGCACATGCGCAAGCGGCAAAACCCAGAAGTAACGCATTCTGTTACTTCCGGGTTGCCGCGGAGCACAACCTGAAAACGCTCAACCTGAAGCACCTTTAACCTGAGGAATGACTGTATTGGTCTATCAGGCTCAGAATTGTCCACACTGTGTGGCAGTGGCTCTCCAGCGTATCAGACAGGTACAGATACCAGTGATTGAATGTGGGCCTTCTGCATGCAAGACAGATAGATGCTCTAGGACTGAGGATTCAAGCACAAGAGCACCATCCCCTTCTGTGGTTTCCAGCAACTGGTATTCAGAAGCATTCGCCTTCCACTGCGGCAGCTGAGCATAGCCATGAAACCGAAACAGGGGAGAAGCCCAGTTCTTGGCAATTTGGCAGCCTTGAGGCGTGATGTGTTTCCTATGCCTACCCTGCAGAAAGCCGTTGTTGGCTTCCTCCCGGCAGCAATTCTTAAAGCTTCCACTGGTGAAGCAAGCAGGTTTTGCTGACTAATGTCACACCCGAAAGTACACGATGCAGTTGGCAACAAACAAAATATCTTTTTTTATACCTAGCCTTTCTTGCTTAGTCTGCTGACACAAATGCTAACTTTCTTCCCACCCCCTTGTGATATATCTGCATTGCAGTTCACTTTTTCTCAGCTGAAGGGAAATTGGAAGTTGTTCGGTCACATGGATGGGTAGGGCGGGGGGAAACTCCCTACCTGGAATTAATTTTGTTTTGTTTTTACAATAGTATCAGATCCAGATTGTTTAAGACTCTAAGCTATAAGCAAAAGTTGTCCTTGGCTCAAATGCTGCTTCTGTGAACATGCTAATAAGTGGAAAGCTAGTGTAAAGGTAAAGGACCCCTGGATGGTTAAGTCCAGTCAAAGGCGACTATGGGGTTGTGACGCTCATCTTACCCCTTTTCAAACACCCTCGCTTGTGGAGTGTTCCCTCAGCCTCCTCTCCTCTTCCCTCTCCTTAGGACAGCCTCTCTGGGCAGCCACTGCTGCTGCCCCTGGTCTCTGAGCTGCCCCCCCAATCCCAAGGAGAGGCGCTTCCTCACAGTGCCCCACAGAGGCCTTGGAAGCACCCCTTGGGCAGCCCCAGAGGCACCATTTGCCTGGGGAGCATGTAGCCAGGGCTACTGATACAGCAAAGAGCTGTGCAAGCCTTTGGGAGGCAGAGAGGGCATCAAAGGCGGGAGGGAAAGAAAGAGGGACAGAGGCCATGTTGCCTGTGGCACCCCTGACCACCATTCAAGGCACCATGGCACACTGGTGGGAAACCACTGATTTAGTACCATCAGCAAACTTGACTACCTCACTGTTCACTCCTAATTCTGGACTGTTTATGAGCCAGTTAAAAAGCACAGATTCCAATACCAATCCTTTGGGAGGGGGGACAATGACTCTATTTTCTACTTCTCTCCATTCAAAGAACTGTCCATTTATTCCCACTCTTTGCTTCCTGCAACCTAACCAATTCCTGATCCACAAGAGGACTTGTGGTGTCCCCACACTGAGCCAGTGTGGTGTAGTGGTTAAGAGCGGTAGTCTCGTAATCTGGGGAACCGGGTTCGCGTCTCTGCTCCTCCACATGCAGCTGCTGGGTGACCTTGGGCCAGTCACACTTCTCTGAAGTCTCTCAGCCCCACTCACCTCACAGAGTGTTTGTTGTGGGGGAGGAAGGGAAAGGAGAATGTTAGCCGCTTTGAGACTCCTTAAAGGGAGTGAAAGGCGGGATATCAAATCCAAATTCCTCCTCCTCCTCCTCCTCTTCTTCTTCTCCTCCTCCTCCTCCTCCTCCTCCTCCTCCTCCTCCTCCTCCTCCTGTTATTTCTTGACTGCTAAACTTACTTGGGAGTCTCTGGTGAAGTCCATAAAGACAACCCTAAGACTAAGGAGGAAGAAGCTTGCAGGATAGACTCCTCCCGCATTTTCACCAGTGATCTGGCAGTCTTCATAGCCTCCACTTCCTCTACTAGCTTAGCAGCATTTGAGCAGATGATCCAATGCGTTGACCTACTTTTCCCGAGAGGAGAAGCAGCAAGGAAGTTTGTAACAGTGATGTCGGATTGCCTTTGCTACTGCAGACTCAAAATGGGGATGGCAGGAAGCTACCCAGATGTGGAGCATTGAGGTCATTGCGTTGACATCACAGCCTTGAGGCTCCAACCAAATGAAGGATTTGCAGGAAAATCTCTGGCCTTCTCGAAGCTTCTGCCTGTCTTCTTTTCCACTCTGTTCTTCTGCTGTATTCACTGGGCAGTTCTAGCACCAAGCCGTCAGCACAGGAAGAATGCTAGAAGAATGCTAGACTCAGTTATCCACTGTGGCATATCTTGATAACAATTTATCAGAATATCTAACATGCAGTGTTAGAAACTCAGATATATAATGTAATTGCCTAATGACACCTTAAACCCAGGTTATGATCCGCCACAATAGAACAACCCAGAATAAAACAAATTCAAGCTTCAAGCGAAATATTTCAGATTCTTCTCTAAAGGACATTTTGCTTTCACTCTGTTTATTTACCTACTTAATTTATAGTGCTGCCCGTAGCAGAAGTGTTCTAGGAAGCTAGTGTGGTGTAGTGGTTAGTGTGTTGGACCTAGGACCTGTGAGATCAGAGTTCAAATCCCCACTTAGTCATGAAGCTCATTGGGTGACCTTGGACGAGTCACAGTCTCTTAACCTACCTCACAGGGTCATTGCAGGGGTTTAACTGATGCAGAGGGTGAACCATGTACTCCTTGGAGAAAAAGGGGGGATATAAATGCAGTAAATAAGTTGTTCTGCTTATATGCTTAAGAAAGTTTGAGGAGCTAGCCAGATGGAGATGTCAGTCGCCAACCAGGCATCCAGAGATCTCCAAATGGTCACAATTGGACCCACACCAGTAGCAAAACGTGCCTGGCGCTTGGCTAATGTCTAACACTGGCCACATGCTGATCAGCAGAATAGCTGATGTATCTCTCCCCCCCGTACTGTAGGCTAGATTCTGCTTCCACACCCTCAGCCCATTCTATCCTTCGTCCACACTAGCAAAAGGCATGATCAGTTCAAGGACATGCTTTAGTATGGCACAAAAACTCAGGTGACCAAGCAGGGCCAGTGAGGGCCCTGGGGAGAGTCCTGAGGGCCAGATCAAGAGGTGGGGGCTGCATTTGGCCCCCAGGCCTGAGGCTTCCCACCCCTGATCTAAAGAATGGCAGTACAGTGGTACCTTGGGTTAAGAACTTAATTTGTTCCGGAGGTCCGTTCTTAACCTGAAAATGTTCTTAACCTGAGGTACCACTTTAGGTAATGGGGCCTCCCGCTGCCACCACGCAATTTCTGTTCTCATCCTGAAGCAAAGTTCTTAACCCGAGGTACTATTTCTGGGTTAGCGGAGTCTGTAACCTGAAGCGTCTGTAACCTGAAGTGTCTATAACCTGAGGTACCACTGTATGGAGCATGTTGCTTTGGGTGCTTTTTATTTAATTTTCCTTCAAAAAAGCTAGAAGCAGCCGGGTGACATTTTATTATTATTTTTTTCCATTTATTTATTTATAGCATTTGTACCCCGCTCCTCAGCGAAAGAAACTCCCAGAGCGGTTTACGTACAATCAAAACGAGACAGTCCCTACCCGTAGGGTAAAATCTAAAAGAACACAGTACACGAGGGACAAGGAGGGGAAGAGGAAAATCAAAACAGTTGTTCCTATAATGCCCAGCTGGCACAGCTGAGGGGGTGGAGGTGCCAGCAAAGCTGATGAAATGAGCCCTGCTTCCTGTCTCTCCCACAGAGGCAGTCTGGTGGAATGGCTGGCCCCAGGTGACCGTTGAGGGCAGAGGAGGAGGCCTGATGGAGCTGGCCTGTCACAGCAGAGCCCATGGAATCTCGCCCTTTCCCAACTCGGGTTGCTGGATCTTATGAAATGGCAACAATTGATGCAGAGTTGGTGCAATGCTGTGACATCCCCAGGGCTTTGCTTCCCCAGTCTGGTCCTGTCTCCACAGTCCGTTGGCACAATAGCCTATCTTCCTGCCTCAGCTCTCGGAACTATTCTGCTCCAGCCCCCCTGGTCTCGGCGGCGTGTCTCCCAGGCGCCATGAGGCCATAATGCTCTCCCAGCTGACTTAATGCTCCTGAAAGCTTCTATTGTTGTAGGTTGGGCCTATGCGAAGCAGGGGAAAAGCAAACATGGCTCCGGTCCTGATCGGCACATTGCCTTTTTGCTGCCCTTGCTCATTTCACAAATGTTGTCATATCCCATGCGCAAGCACCCATCTCACTCCAGCAACTCTTAGAGGAAAATGGATATTGGCTCCATTGTATTTCAGTGAGCAATGCCGATGAGAGACTTGTGTCTGGTTAAAAGCTGAGGGATCTGATGACTGTGAGTCAGTGGTGCCCATTGGGACTGGTAGGGTGGAAGGCAGGAGCTCAACAGTAGGGGGAGCCAGAGGCAACAACAAGCAGAGCCAACTACAGTGGTGCCTTGGGTTACAGACGCTTCAGGTTACAGACTCCGCTAACCCAGAAATAGTACCTCGGGTTAAGAACTTTGCTTCAGGATGAGAACAGAAATTGTGTGGCGACAGTGGGAGGCCTCATTAGCTAAAGTGGTACCTCAGGTTAAGAACAGTTTCAGGTTAAGAACGGACCTCCAGAATGAATTAAGTTCTTAACCCAAGACTGTAGTTCTAGTTTTGTCCTCACACTGCCTTCTGAAAGGGCAGAACTGAGGCCAAAGAGGAGGAAACTGACCATTAGGGCTGCGCTCAGCTGAGACTCAGGAGCAGGAGGGCAGCCAGGGCCTGGACTGGTTGTCAGCAAGAAGGCAAACATCTGGGGGTGCCAGCTGTGCCCATGTAGCTTTTGGGGATCTGCTTGGGACACGGCAGTCGGGATGGCAAATCCCAAGTGCTCTGTTGCTGTACCAATGCTCTCTCTCTTTTTAGCTATTGTATTTCTGGGCGCACCAGCGCTACAAGGTCCCCGTTGACCATGCTCGACAGCACGTGCGCCTGTAATGTGCAGATGGGGAGTCCTTTGTGGGTTTGTGTTGCTAATGAGCAGCGAGGGTTTGTGGGTTTTTTAACGCTCATTTGAACAGGGATTCAAAAGCTTTCATGTAGCCTATTGTGTTGGCGGGGACCGTTGGGTGAGGTCACCATAGCAACATCAACTGTATACAATGTGCCATATGCTTGGGGGGGGGGGAGACCTGCACCAAGAAAGATGCAATAATGAGTTGGGTAGACGACTCCAAGCCATGTCGAGCTTGTCCTTTCTGTGCCGTTGGTCCTGGACCTGTCAAGAAGTTGGCGGGCAGCCAGCTCCCTGCTGTCTCTCTGTTGCAACTGCAGAACAACACTTTGATTGGGTGGGTGGGTGGGCTTGAGGGGTGGCCTGGCAGCCTTTCTGAGACCCTAATTCTAGAGATGATAATGAATATACAGAGGAGAGATGTTGGATTTCAAAAATACACTCATGTGGGAAAAGCTGGGTAGCGTGCATTTAAAGTACAGTGGTACCTCGGGTTACATACGCTTCAGGCTACAGACTCCGCTAACCCAAAGATAGTACCTCGGGTTAAGAACTTTGCTTCAGGATGAGAACAGAAATCATGCTCCGGCAGTGCAGTGGCCGCAGGAGGCCCCATTAGCTAAAGTGGTGCTTCAGGTTAAGATCAGTTTCAGATTAAGAACGGACCTCCAGAACGAATTAAGTACTTAACCAGAAGTACTACTGTAAAGCATTTGTACTGCCCAGGCTTACCCCAGAATTGTAGTATTTGCCGAGAGTGCCTTCTGCAAGACATCCCTAGCTGCAATCTGCTCCTCCCCCTTGCCCAGCTCCCAAATCCCCAACATCACCTAAGTTAAACAGGGAGAAGATATTATGTTGAAATCAGTTTAGATCTATAGCAGTGGTTTTCAACCAGTGTGCCGTGGCACCCTGGGGTGCCTTGAAGGATGGTCAGGGGTGCCTTGGGCAACACTGGCCTCTGTCCCTCTTTCCTTCCCTCCTTCATCTGATGCCCTCTCTGCCTCCCAAAGGCTTGCACGGCCATTTGCTGCAGCAGTAGCCCTGGCTACGTGTTCCCCAGGTGAATGGTGCCTCTGGGGCTGGCCAGGGAGTCCTTCCCCTGCCCCTGTGGGGGCAGTGTGATGGGGCAGTTCTCTTTGGGGCGGGGGGGGGGCAGCTCAGGTACCAGGGGCGGCACCTGTGGCTGCTCAGAGGACTCCCAAGGGGAGGGGAGAGGAGGCTGAGGGAACACTCCACAAGGGAGGGTATTTGAAAAAGGGTGAGGGGCTGCCAACTCTGCAAGAAAAGGGAGCCTTGGAGTCAAAATGGTTGAAAATGTCTGATCTATACTGTAGTATAAATGCAGGGTCGAGGAACTTCAGGCTCCAGGGGCCTCTCTGTCTGTTTCTTGGGTCTTTCCCCAGGCCACACTCCCCTCTCTCCAGGCAATACCCTGCATTGGCCCTTCTTTTTATTTCCGGGTGTTTTTGCCTTGGTGGAATGTGTCCATAAATACTGACGATGTCTCTCACTTTTCTGGATGGAGGACTGTGTGAAGAAACCAGCCCATTGGACAAAGGTGTAATTTGCATGAATTGCTCTACCCACTTTTGCCTCTGGCCCCACCTGTCATTGGCATGTGGCCCTCAGGAGGTCACCCAGAAGGGAATATGGCCCTCTGGATGGAAATGTCTGCCCTTTGGTGGGGCAAAGGAACAGTTCTCAGAGTGATTTAACAATCAGTCCCTGTTCCTGAGGAAGTCTGGGAACTGTGGCTCTGTGAGGGGAACATGGGGGTCACCTACAAACTTTCAGGACCTTTAAGAAACTGCAGAGCCATAGGTAGCCCACACCTGTGCTACCTGAGCCTTTGAACAGGATATACCTGAGATTGGGCCTGACGTCTTCTCCATGCAAAGCACTGAACTGAACTGTGTGCCTTTTTGTAATAGGTGCATCACCAATTTGGGATGATCATAACGTGTGTGTTTTGTTTGTTTGTTTTAAAACCCTTTGTGAGAGTGCTCACAACATCCTTGAAGAAGTTATTGTTGTTCTCCAATTCTGTACCTACCTTTTTGGAATGAAGGAGATCAGGTGCTTTGCACAAACTGCAACCACTAAGCCACACTGCCTCTCTAACCCAGTGTACCATCTGATGCAATATAAATCTGCTGCAATAAGTCTAGGGAGTTTTTTTACTGCAGCAAACTCAACACTGCATGGCATCATTATTTTATTGGATTTGCTGCAATAAATGAGAACTTGGCAGTTAATTTACCCCAGGACAAAAATAATAGTTTGCAAGCTGTGTTGTGGTTGGTAGATTTGGTTCGTTCAGTTCCTGAGCATGTAAAGTTGTAAACTTTATTATGTGGTCAAGTGAGAGAAAGAGTTGTGGTAGCAAGAGACCTGATTGGGTAAAAGAACCTTCTAATCTCAAAGTCTTTTTCTGCCTTTAAATGAGCAGACATCCTGACACGTATCTCTTGGCTATGCCAGTGGAGAGTTACTAATTAGGGTCTCGCACCAGAGTAATAGTCCAAACTGTAGCATACTCTGGGAATATGCTGCTCCTAACAACCATACCAAAAGAACAAAATTATTATTTCATTTTAAAAATGCTCAACGCATTTCAAAAGGGGGTTGAGGAACTGCAACTCGCTCTATTTAAAATCATTTTCCATCTGCAGTATACAAAACGCTGCTCCACAACTCTGCAGACCCCCTTAACACAATTAAAAAACAATGGGAGCATGACATAGGTTACGAGATAAACTACCTAATGGACTAGAATGTGGTCCAAACCTCCCTTTAAATCCATTTCAGCCAAAAGAAGGGAAATCACTTTGAAACTTATCTATAGATGGCATCTTACACTGAGGAAATTGGTGCTAATTCATCCAGGAACCTTACCAAAATTCTGGAGAGGCTGTACCTCTACAGGCACGTACCTCCACATGTGGTGGGACTGTCCCCAAATCCAACCCTTTTGGACAGCAGTCCTACAAGAAATATGTAAAGTAACTAAGCAGGTATTGGAACCCACCCCAGAACTGACCCTATTGAATATTTTCCCAGACAGAAATGCTCACTCACAGTAGAAAGAGCTTATAACCCACCTACTCTCAGCAGCCAGAAACATCATAGCTGGACACTGGAGAGACCTGTCAGGAGTAAACATGGACTTTGGGCACCAAATTGTATAGGGAAACAGCTTTAATGGAAAAGCTAACCGATAGATTGAAACTGACATGGGGACAAATAAAATGGAGAAACTGACATGGGGACACCTTCACCCTGGTATGATGTTGTTGTTGTTTAGTCGTGTCCGACTCTTCGTGACCCAGTAGACCAGAGCATGCCAGGCACTCCTGTCTTCCACTGCCTCCCGCAGTTTGGTCAAACTCACGCTGGTAGCTTCGAGAACACTGTCCAACCATCTTTTCCTCTGTCGTCCCCTTCTCCTTGTGCCCTCCATCTTTCTCAACATCAGGGTCTTTTCCAGGGAGTCTTCTCTTCTCATGAGGTGGCCAAAGTATTGGAGCCTCAGCTTCAAGATCTGTCCTTCCAGTGAGCACTCAGGGCTGATTTCACTCAGAATGGAGAGGTTTGATCTTCGGCTCCCCTTTATTACGCACACAGGTCAAAATGACAATAACGATAGCAGGGATCTACCAGCAGCATACAGATCAGTATGGCTAACGTGACCCAAGAATCCATTCCTCCCTTCCACACATGCAAATGAATCTCATGGTGGTTAAGCAGAGGCAAACAACAACGCCCCAAGCCCCCCTCAACCTTCTCTCACTGCCCACATAAACCAATGTATAGAAAGAAAACCTACCCAAATGACGCCGACATAAAAACCTCACCCATATACCAATTTGGGAAAATGAAAAAATAATGTGCAAATTTATCACTCGACATCTCCCCTCTACTCTCTCTCACCTCCCCTCTGGGTGCCATATTGACTTGCATTGAATGTAACCCAAAGACTTTATAACCTGAACAAAAAAAGGGAGAGACATTGCATGTTCTTTTGTAGATGATGAAAATCTTTAATAAAAAGTATTTAAGATCGGTTTTCCAGGATGTAATAGCCAGCTCCTGAATGTGATTTCAGAAGAGCAGAAATTTACAAAGCCTCGAAAGGGGAATTGTTGCAATCCAGACCGGCTGCAATGTGCAGAATCAGCAGCCGTAAAACCGCCGTTTGAGAAGCACGGCTTGTGTGTTGAAACGATGAGCCAGCTATATACTCCTTGCTGCTCAGGCTGCGCTGCTGGCTGAAGACGGGACCCAAGCTCGTTTCTCAGCATGAATTACGGTATTGCCCTTGGCAGCCGCAGACCCCGGTTTAAGAGATCTAATTTATCAGGCTGCCATGTGCTAGACTTCAGCTGTAGTGGACTGATCCTGATAGAATAGCCTTTTCCGCTTTCATATTATAGGGGACAGTGTTACAGTAGAGGAAGAGCGGAAGGACTCTAGCTCAGGCATGGGGGAACTCAGTTTCACTGACATCTTCAGGGTAGGGCTGGGAATGTCCCCTTGCCTGAAACCCTGGGAAACCGCTGCCGGTCAGTGTAGGCCAGGCTTCCTCCACCTCGGCCCTCCAGATGTTTTTGGCCTACAACTCCCATGATCCCTAGCTAGCAGGACCAGTGGGAATGATGGGAATTGTAGTCTCAAAACATCTGGAGGGCCGAGGTTGAGAAAGCCTGGTGTAGGCATTACAGTGGGTTACAGACGCTTCAGGTTACAGACCCCGCTAACCCAGAAATAGTACCTCAGGTTAAGAACTTTGCTTCAGGATGAGAACAGAAATCGTGCTTGGGCGGTGCGGCGGCAGCGGGAGACCCCATTAGCTAAAGTGGTACCTCAGGTTAAGAACAGTTTCAGCTTAAGAACGGACCTCCAGAACGAATTAAGTTCTTAACCCGAGGTACCACTATACTGAGTGAGATTGGGTCTGAGGAGGTGCAAGACAGCTTCCTATGTTTCTAACATGGCGAAGAGTAACTTTGTACTAATGTAAAAATGGTTTTTCCTCAAGGAACTTTTTCACTTGTGTTGTTTTTGCGGAGGAAAACTATTGCATGAACAAATTTATAATCCCAGGGTAGGGAAGCGCCAAGTATAGGTAGAAAAATGTTTTCATGGGGTTGGGGGGATGGGAAGATTCTCAAGCAAAATACTGTTGACAGCTTTCCAGGTCGTGTAACCAGCATGACTAAACCACTTCTAGAACAATGGAACACCATGATGAGTGCCAGAGCGCACAGAAATGCCATTTACCTATGTTTTTATCTGCCAGGGTCAGTGTGGTAGCAGCAAACTGATACATTCTCTATGCCCACTCTAATAGTAGATTATTAATATTTTTTATCCACCGTTATAACTATTTTCTTACCTTTTCAAAGTTAATTATATTTAACAAATGCATTTTCAGTTTCCTTTGACCACACTGTGAAATTTTGCGATTTTCTTATTTATAAAATTATAATTTTCTATAGTCTAATTTGAATTTGCATCCCCGAAACATCACCACACCACACTTCCAACTGTGTTAGATTTCTGGGTATGGGCATCTTAGATTTGACCGGTGACTTGTTGCTTTTAACATATAGCCACAAGATTTTAAGACTTAAAGTTTGTTTCTTTAAACTTATCTGCTAATAATTTTTTTTTAAAAGAGATTTCCTGAGCTCAGCTTTTGGAATCTGACCAAAATCTTAAATGGCCTTTTTGACCTCCTCTTGGAACACGCATTGTAAATTCTGTAGTTATGTTCCTAATCAATATCTCTTGGATTTTGGTATCTTGAGAGTTGAAGGTGTCGGGGTGCCCTCCAGGTGTTTTTCACGACTAAGTTGAGGAATGCTGTGTTAAAGCAACATTTGTTCAAGAAGCAAAAAGCCCCCTTTCAGCTTCAGATGTGCCAAGATTCTATACGTGTCTTTTTCTTTCAATATTTGAGTCAGTTTATATCTCTTGCTGGAATATCATTTTTGCATTGGCTCCAACAAATTTCTACTCCTGAGTATGCCTAGTGTTTAATACAACCCTTTACGTATTTTCTATTAAATACAGTTTATTTTACTCCAACGAGAAGCAAACAATATTTTCAAGCAATTATCTCATAATAGCGGGCATGCTGCCTCTCAGAAGGAGGCGATTCTGCTCCATCTCTGTATCAGCAGAGATTGAACATTGCAGCTCACCTCACCTAGAGATGCAAACTGGTTTTCCCCACTGGAAGCAGAGATAAAGGCAAGGAGAGAGGCACAGCGGGCACCAGAGGAGCCTAGGGGCCAAGGTCCCTTCGTCCCCCCTAAAATAATTGAGGGGGCCGCCCCCCTGAGTTGAAGGGAATTCGCATTCAAATGGTTTGTGTGTGCAACGTCATGTGATCAATTATGTAGGGTAGGGCTTACCTAGCACATCCCAATATTTTATTTAAGTGAAGAAGAAGAAGAAGAAGAAGAAGAGTTTGGATTTGATATCCCGCCTTTCACTCCCTTTAAGGAGTCTCAAAGCGGCTAACATTCTCCTTTCCCTTCCTCCCACACAACAAACACTCTGTGAGGTGAGTGGGGCTGAGAGACTTCAAAGAAGTGTGACTAGCCCAAGATCACCCAGCAGCGGCATGTGGAGGAGCGGAGACGCGAACCTGGTTCCCCAGATTACAAGTCTATCGCTCTCAACCACTACACCACACTGGCTCTCGTGGGCACCCCTGGCAGACACCATCCTCCTAGGGTGGAAGCTTTGGGCTTACAGAATATCATTTGCGTTCATCTTCTGCCGCTTCTCCTGCTGCTTGAGACTTCACTGGAGGAGCATTCCAACCCTTGCTGTTTTAGATAAAAAAATTGCCTTTCCCTCCTGTAATAATAATTTGCTGTGTGTGTGTGTTCTCACCCCCTTTCAGCAGTTCCTGACAGCCAGCTCTGCACTATGGGTTATGCCCATGATGAACCACCACCCGCCTGTCCTGATGAGTTTGATGACTTTGTCACATTTGAGGTGAGTGTCTGAACACAAAGCCTTTTGCTTGCCCCTAGTGACTAAGGCCTGTACAGGGTTTGAGTCTTTACTGCAGCTGTCTCTTGCCTTTTCAGGCCCAGAAGACTGGCCCTAAATCCAGACATGTATTTGGGGACCCCGTTGCTTAATTCGTCAATTTGTTACCTAGTGGGAGTGCTGCTGTGGCGACCCACCTTCAACCAGGCCACATGGTCATGGGTCTCAGCTAGGGATGGGGGGAAATGCCATTCAGTTTAAAGGCAAGCTTGCCTTTTATCCTTCAGAATTTGCTCCTTTCCAAATTTTGCAATGCAGGTCTCTAGCCAAGTTATCTGTGCAACAATGCATATACTAAAGTGTGCATATGTTTGTGAAAATAACGTTGTTGTTGTTGGTTTTTAAATGCATTATATTACAGAAAATTGCTTTGCAAAAATGAAATGCCCTAAAATGCTGATGGATTGTCGTGAGGACTTTAAAAAAGAATTCACCAGCTGATGAGGAAATGTGGCATTCTTAATCTGCGAGGGCTTTCTTGGCAGCCTTGCAAGGTGGCAGTGCCATGCGCCACCGTTTACGGGATCTCTCACACCCACCGCCCTCCACTCCTGCCACATTTATTTTCTTAAGAATGCTTGCTTTTGCAAAGAGGCATCCATCTGTGTGCAGGACTGGGTGGAGACCAGAATTATATACCCACTGCTTGAAATTAGTTAGCACGGCCCATTTTGCTCTCCTTGATAAATGGGCAGGAATTGGTGGCCTTGATTTCTTGGTGTAGCATTTGTTTATTTCTCCTTCCTCTAGTCTGCAGGTTCAGGGGTGAGTATTGCAGGCATGTATTGCAAGGGACACGGGTGGCGCTGTGGGTTAAACCACAGAGCCTAGGACTTGCCGATCAGAAGGTCGGTGGTTCGAAACCCCACAACGGGGTGAGCTCCCGTTGCTCGGTCCCTGCTCCTGCCAACCTAGCAGTTCGAAAGCACGTCAGAGTGCAAGTAGATAAATAGATACCGCTCCAGCGGGAAGGTAAATGGCGTTTGCATGCGCTGCTCTGGTTCGCCAGAAGCGGTTTAGTCATGCTGGCCACATGACCCAGAAGCTGTACGCCGGCTCCCTCGGCCAATAAAGCGAGATGAGCCTCAACCCCAGAGTCGGTCACGACTGGACCTAATTGTCAGGGGTCCCTTTACCTTTACCTATTGCAAGCATGAAAGACTGGGGAAGTGCAAATCTTTATTTCCCTCACTTTATCCAGTGTTAGGCCTTGTCTCCAACATGGATTTCCCCCACCTCTTCCTTTGGTTACGCATTAAGAAAGCTTTGCAGGAGTATTGAAATATATGGCTGTCTTGATGACATGAGTGCTCTGTTTCATGCTAGACATTTGCCTGGGGCAGATCAGGGTGCAGGGATGTTGAAGCCTGTAGCTACTGGGTTGCTGCAAATTGTGAGCTTTCCACTCCATTCAAAAGAACAGTGTAACCAGCAAATGGGGGCGGGGCAGCATGACAACCACATTTTTTCAAGCCCAATTTATTTCCCTGAGGTCATGCCCTTAGGCATTTAAAAACTGCATGCAGGTCATATGGCTCTATTCCCCCCCCCCCCCTTTCATCCCCACTCAGATCTTGCCGCCTCTGCAAATACATCCCACGGTCAGGCAGAGTGACTGGCAGCTAAATCCATCTGGCTTTGTTTTCTCCTAATGACACTTGAGAAGGTTCAGACAGAGGTTCTCCCCTGTCCCTCAGACTCTCCAGTTACAAGATCAGAGCTTGGCTGGAAGCTGCTTCTGCCCAAAGACAGTGTTGAAGTGAGGCCTAGTGGCAGTGATGCAGCCTTAGTGTGGCCATTGCTCCTTGGGAGTCGGCGGTTGCCACAGGAGATGAGGCCCTTTCTTTTTATTCTCTCCCAGCCCCTTCAATTTTTTTAAAAAATATATTTTTATTAATAACTGTTTAATAGTACAGAGCAATCCCCTTCTCATTTTGTTGACGGGACAAGGAGAGTGTAAAGTGAAAGGAAAAAAAAAGAAATCAAAAACATCAGTCTGATGGTGCAGTCTTTCCAAAAGTATCCAAATTTAGGTCCACAATATTCATAGCAGCCAGAATGCTTACAGGAGATGCTTTTGTATTTAATCTCCAAACAAAACAGTGCCAATTTGCCACAAAAGAGTCTTTATATTTTGTTCTTTTAGCTAGGCATAGATCATTTGTTATTTTCCCCACCACCACCAAAGCAAGCTGCCAAAACCATAAGAGAGCATGCATTTCTCATATTAAAGAATAAATGAAAATAAATAAACAAACCTCTTCCTGGTCTCTCTCTCTCTCTCTCTCTCTCTCTCTCTCTCTCTCTCTCTCTCTCTGAGTTGGCAACGCTGCCCTCTGCTGACCGACCAATATAATACAATTGGGTGATAAAATGCATTCAAAAACAGAATAGCAGCAACAACAAAAATCCCTTTATTTGTGGAACACAGTTGTAAGACAGGCATTCGAGGTGTGGTCAAAAACACAACTTGATCCAAGATCGGACGAACTGAGTGGTGGATGAAATATGAGGAGTGGCGTAATTGTACTGGACTGACTTGGGAAGAGACTGAAAGAGGCTATATTGTATTATTGAGAGCTTGTATTAGATCATTGAAAGTGAAGGATTTGTGTATAATGAGTGGAAAGCACCCGAGTCCTGTAAAGCTCGCTTTTGTTCTATTAACTATGAACACCCTTCATGCAACCTGCCCTTTATGCTTGTGCACAGGTATACTTTATACTTGGGAAAGTTCTTAGAAGCCTCGCTGGCTGTTAAGCAGTATATAAATTAATACTAATGACAGTGATAGTGCTGGTTACTAGACCTGCGGTCTAGTAAGACCATCTTGATTCTGAATTAAAATGAAGAAGACCCATAGCACAGTGGCAGAACACCTGCTTTTGTATGCAGGAGGGTTCTATGTTCAATCCCCAGCTTCTACAGGGCAGGGAAATGCTTAGAAAGTCAGCCATTAAAAAAGAAGCCGTTAAAGTACGTGGAACAGGATTAAAGTGTTCTAGAAGGAAACAGCAAAGTCCTGCTATCCACTAGTGCCAAGTGCAGGCTCTCAGAAAGGAATTTGCCACACATTCAAACAGCCTATGAATCGAGCGGTGGGGCATCTGATTCAGAACTCTTCAGCATAAAAGCGAAACCATGGCCAGCCGTAGAGGATATGCTTCAGAAATCTGCTATACTTTTGGGAAATGGTTTGCCTATCTGTCCGTTTGTCCACTGTGGGTTTGGACACCTCTTGAAATATTAGCACACACAGGTTCCCGAGGTGGCAGTCTTTGTCGATGCTGGGATGCTGGGCACCATTTTGAATCAAGGTGGCTGGCCGAAATGTGACTTTGCCTGATTTTTGGCATGGCAGGTCCTAACTCTGCTAATGTGAAGATACTGTCTCCCCATTTGGCAGGACTTTGGCTTGACTTCACGCAGTTTGGCATGACAGTTACAAACAAGGTTTCTTGAGATGCAGGAGGAGATTTTTGCCAATCTTTGGCTCCCATCAGATGCTCTGAGTCCTTCATCGTGTGTGTGTGTGTGTGTGTGTGTGTGTGCGCGCGTCTAGCCCCAAAACTCATAAGTCACATTATCAATTTAAAAAATCACATTTTTCTTTAGTTTCTTCAAATGCCTGGGCAGAACCATACCCTTTCCGCTACCATAGTGGACACTACCATTCTTGACACTTTCTGTCTACCATAGTGATTTTCTCTCTCATGAACTAGTCCAGCCGCTGCACTGGATATATGGAGTCTTGGCTCGTCTGCCTGTCAGTCTTGATTTAGAGAAGCTCTGCTCATTCTGGGGCTGAAGGAGAGCCGCCTTCTAATCGCAACTTGTCTTTTGTTGCCTTTTGCCAATGATTACTTAAGGACTATGTTCCTGTGTGCTCAGTGATGTGAGGAATGTCAGGTGGCTGAAGTTGACTGAATCCCTTTATCTCCTTAAGCTTGGACATTGCTTCCTCTGGGGCACAGCGTACTTTCTGTGAAAACATTTTTTTGTGGGGGGAGGGAGAGCGAGAGAGAGAGAGAGCTCAACCATGCACATTAGTCATGTGCTTTTTTCGAATCACGTGTGAAATCTGCAGTTGCACACAGCCCCATAAATCTTGGACCTACTGTAGCATCACCAATTACTTCTAGATAAACAAGGTTACGCCCTAGATATCTGGGTGGGGCTGTCCTTGATTAACCCCATCACATATGGCAGTAATGGCCAACCTCTGGGAGCTCTTCTGTGTCCCCAGCATCTGTTACTCTGAGGTAGAGTGCCTCTAGATATGGTGGCTCAGCTTATAACAATGTCTAGCCTCGGGAGATAGCCCTATAAGAGCAGTGGCAAAGCTATTTTCAGCCAGAGGGCTGCATTTCCCTAAAAGGAACCTCCTGGGGGGGCCACATGACAGTGGTGGGTGGGGCCAGAGACAGAAGTGGGTGGGGCCATGGATGCTAATTTTACCTCTGTACAGTAGGCTTGTTTCTGCACACCCACACCCACGGATCCCTCTATCCTCCATTCTGGGCACCACAATTTAAGGAGGATATTGGCAAGCTGGAAGGTGTGCAGACAAGGGCAAGCAAGGTAATAAAGGGTCTAGAAACCAAGCCTTATGAGGAACGGTTGAGGGAGCTGGGTATGTTTAGGCTGGAGAAGAGGAGATTGAGAAGAGATATGATAGCCATATTCAAATATCTTAAGGGCTGTTACATGGAAGGAGCAAGCTTGTTTTCTCCTGCTCCGGGGGATGGGACTCAAACCAGTGGCTTCAAGATACAGTGGTACCTCGGGTTACAGATGCTTCAGGTTACAGACCCTTCAGGTTACAGACTCTGCTAACCCAGAAATATTACCTCGGGTTAAGAACTTTGCTTCAGGTTGAGAACAGAAATTGTGCAGCAGCGGCGTGGCAGCAGGAGGCCCCAATAGCTAAAGTGGTCTTCAGGTTAAGAACAGTTTCAGGTTAAGAACAGACCTCCAGAACAAATTAAGTTCTTAACCCGAGGTACCACTGAACAAGAAAGGAGGTTCCGACTAAACACCAGGAATAACTTTCTGACAGTAAGAGCTGTTGGACAGTGGAACAGACTCCCACAAGAAGTGGTGGACTCTCCTTCCTTGGAGGTTTTTAAGGAGAAATTGGATGGCCATCTGTCATGCATGGTTGAGTTGAGATTCCTGCATTGCAGGGGGTTGGACTAGATGACCCCTGGGGTCCTTTCCAACTCTGCAATTCTATGATCCAAGCAAGCAAGAAGCATTATAAGAGTTCATTTATATAGTCTAACCAGGCAAAAATACTCAAGGAGGGTGTGAAGTAAGGCTGGAGAGAGACCTGGTGGGGAACAGATGGAGAAGCCCCCAAGCCTGAGGTTCCCTGTTCTTGACCTGTATCATCTACAAATTGGCTTCCCATTATTTAAAGCCACCAAAGTCTGTACATGGCCATCACCATCACTTCCTGCAGCAGTGAATCCCTCAGTTACACCCGATGGCATAGAAATCCTTCCATTTTTCTATCCCTAATCCCTTGGCAAGGGACGCGGGTGGTGCTGTGGGTTAAACCACAGAGCCTAGGACTTGCCGATCAGAAGGTTGGCGGTTCGAATCCCTGTGACGGGGTGAGCTCCCGTTGTTGGGTCCCTGCTCCTGCCAACCTAGCAGTTCGAAAGCATGTCAAAGTGCAAGTAGATAAATAGGTACCGCTCCAGTGGAAAGGTAAACGGCGTTTCAGTGCGCTGCTCTGGTTTGCCAGAAGCGGCTTAGTCGTCTGGCCACATGACCCAGAAGCTGTACGCTGGCTCCCTCGGCCAATAAAGCGAGAAGAGCGCCGCAACCCCAGAGTCGGCCACGACTGGACCTAATGGTCAGGGGTCCCTTTACCTTTATCTTTAATCCTTTGGCAATCTGTTTGTTTGGGTGCCACCCCCTCCCTTTTCGTATAGGGAGAGAGAAATGTTCCTGAGCTAGAAAAGGGTGTTTTCCATGGACACAAGTTTAAAACTTAGCTGTCTTTGTCCAAAGGTGGCTGAGGTCTGCATTTAGTTGCAAGAATTGAGCCTTCCCAGTGAAACACTGGCAGGGAAATGAGGGTGGGCTGGGGGGGGGGGAGATTAGCCTGTAGGCTGTTATCTGGGGAGTTTAAGAACAAAAGGAACTCTGTTGAGAGAGCTGAGGCCAGTTTGTTCAAACCAGCCCAGTTTGTACTTCCTGATCGCTTCTTGCATCCTCCCCACCCCCAGCAGAAAGCCAGGAGGTGTGTGTGTGTTTCTAAGTAAGCGTATCCAGAGTTGGACTTTTGCTTTTCAGAGTAGGAACTTTGCCTGCCTTCAGGTAAAAGATTATCCCTTGGCTTTAAGAGGAAAGCGGTGCCAATCTGAGGTGCTAACATGGTCCAGATTCCGGTCCTCTCTGGAATGCTCTAGCTCAGCCCCTCAGGTGGGTTTCGAGGCAGTTGAGCCTGTGTCGGGAGGGGTATTTGCCTGTCCATTTGTCTGCCCATAACACTTCGGTATCAGTAGGAAGCCTTACCTAGTCAGCGTTTTCCCTGAGCCTGCTAAGACGTGGCGTTCTCCACCTGTGAGTTTGTATGTGTGTGCATGTTTTAAAAGAAGGGTGTAAACTTCTGGGTAAACTTCTGTGGTGGTTTGTGCTCTCCCAGTATCGTTGAGCTCATCCAGGAAGGAAAAGGGTTTGGATCTATTGAGCAACAGAGAAACCGGTTCTGTGGGGAGGCTGGGGAGCAGGGAGGTCAGCACAAGCAACCGATGTAAAACATTTCTTCGAATGGTTGCAGAATTAATGCACTGCGGATCCTGTGGAGTTTGGGAAATACAGGAAGGTGCTTGCATAAAATATTCCGTTCAGCAATCAACAAAGGGTGTTTTTTTTAAAAAATAATTTTTATTTGATTTTACAGGTGTAGAGTTATAACAATACAAAATACATATCCATATTTAGAGATTGTTCTGAATCTCTAGACTTCCACCTTCCCCTCCATGAATCCTACTACTGTGTAAACCTTATCAACTGCATATTATTTCATTATCCGAATTTTATGTGTCTCCAGTTTATCCATAGAATCTTCTACATTACAAGTGTTATTGCGAGCCTGCTAGTGTTTTCATCCGCTTACAGTGGTCTCTCAAGTAAATTATAATTTCCCCCCATTCTTTATTGAAGTTTTGGTCAGCAGTAGTTTGCACCTTACAGCTCTACAGTCCTCAGAAGTTTGAGGTTGCAGCGGCCAGGGAGAGGGCATTCTCTGTGGCCTCCCCTAAGCTGGGGGATCCCCTCCTCGCATCTGGCACTTTCATTATGTTGTTTTCGTTGTGTACCTCTTACCTACGACATCTGATCTCTCTCTCTCTACCTATATAGGACCCACCGTATTCTCTTGGCTGTAGTTTTGTTTGCACTGCTTTTAATACTGTAATTTTTTAATTGGTGTACCCCACCCCGGGAACTCATGGTGAAGGTATGCATATGAAATCTCCTCCTTCGTTTGATTACTCTGCAAGCATTAAGTGCAGATGTTTCCAGTATCCATAAGAAAGTTGCTTTTTTATATATGCTTCCCCCCCCCCTTTCCCTTGCTACCACCAATCCTTTGGCTTTTCTTCCCAGAGACTCTGGGGTCCTTTTCCATTAGGGGAGGGTGGAGATCTTATCAGAGCTAGTGGTAATGATGTTCCCTGAAGCCAATTCCACGTGCTGTTAAGTTTGGGGAGTGTATGGAAAGAGTAGACTTATAGGGAACATCGGAAGCTGCCTTATACTGAGCCAAACCACTGGTTCATCTAGCTCAGTATTGTCAACACTGGCTGGCAGAGGCTCCCTGAGGTTTCAGGTGCTGGACAGTCCCAGCCCTACCTGGAGATGGTGGGGATTGAACCTGGGACCTTCTGCGTCTATAACAGCTGCTCTAGCACTGAGCTACAAACACATGTTTAAGCATCTGTATGTGGCTTGCAGGATAGCCACCCCCGGTCTACACACTGACCTGCAGCTGTTTAAGGTTTCAGGCATGGATCTCTCTTTGCCCCACCTAGAGATGCCAGAGATTGAACCTGCATGAAGAACAGGTGCTCTTAGACTAAGATGGGGCTCTACAGTACTTTAGGATGTGTGAGCAAACATAACAGGCCAGGATACCGGACCTGATCTATTGCATTGAATGGAACCTGTGGTGTAACTGGGGCAGGCATCCTTGATAGCTGCTCTTAAGCTTGTCCACAATGCGATAAAAAATACGTTCAGTGATTGTGGATATAACTTTTTGTAACTACAGTGTGGTGTTGTTTGTTTCCTCGCAATCTGTGGTGAAGGTTCAGGTAGGTAGCCAGCCGTGTTGGTCTGATGCAGTTGAAATAAATAAAAAAATAAGAAAATGGTCCAGTAGCACCTTAAAGACCAACTAAGTTTGTTCTGGGTATAAGCTTTCATGTGCATGCACAGTTCTTCAGATTCCTTTTCTTATCAACGTCACAAAGAAATTTGCACAGGTAGCTGAAGAAGTGTGCATGCACATGAAAGCTTATACCCAGAACAAACTTAGTTGGTCTCTCAGGTGCTACTGGACCATTTTCTTTAATGTTTTCACCATAGGTTGAAATAATAAAAAAAAAAGACTGGCTGACAGAAGGGGCGAAAAACCTCTGCTATAATGTTAGCAGGTTGTTTTTGCAGAGAATGTGAGAGTTACTACTGTATTTGATATTACCGTGAATGCAAAATGCACAGACTTGGACTGAGCCTTTATCTTATTTTTGACTGTTTATATGTGTTTTTGTTTTCAAGGCTCCGTTTGCCACTTCTTTCTCCCCCCCTCCCTTTCAAATTGAGTATTTGTTCAACGTTGCATGGGCAGTTCACAGAAAAGATTTATCTGTAGAATGTGCTGAGGTCAGGCCTGCTGGTAACACAAAAAACAAACTTCCTTAGCCGAGGAATCTGCAAAGGTCTTTCAGCAGCTGCCCTGGAAACCAGCTGCCCTTCCTGAGGCTGTAAAATGGGGGCGAGGTGCAGGCGGGGAAGTGGATTCCCCCCCCCCCAAAGGTGACAGTTTAACTTTTTTTTTTTTTTTTGCTCTTGCTGCAGCAGCAGCAGTTGTTTTTTTTTGAGGCTTTGCTTTTTGGTAAATGGATATCTAGGTTAGGAATGTGAGCCTGTCTCCCTGGCATCTTGGCTGGGGGTTTAATATTTAATTGGAGGGAAGGAAACAGAAATGACCAAGCAAGGCAGTATCTGCTGTTGCTCCAAAGCAGTGCCTGAAACTTAGAACTCTCTCTACTTTGCCTATTGAGGAGTGGAAGCCGCTCAGTGGTGCAATGCACACAAACACTGGTGTGTACCTGTGACTTTAAACCAGCTTTTGCCCACCTGGTGCCCTCCGGATATTTGGACTACAACTCCCACCAACCTCAGCCACTTAGTTCCCCTTTTTCTGCCCCATGGAGGGGACCAAGAAACAGTCACCCATGCCTTCATCAAATGAAAGCTGAGCTACTGCGTTCCTCCCTCTGTGGGGCTGCCCTTGAATGTGGGGTTGCAAACGGATGAATGTATTGATTAGAGCAGGCATCCCCAACCTTCAGCCCTCCAGATGTTTTGGACTACAATTCCCATCATCCCTGACCACTGGTCCTGTTAGCTAGGGATCATAGGAGTTGTAGGCCGAGGGCCGCAGGTTGGGGATGACTGGATTAGAGTATTGAACTGGAACTGGGGAAACCTACCTCAGCCTTCTGACTTGGGGCTAGTATCTCGGCCCTCCAGATGTTTTTGAGACTACAATTCCCATCATCCCTGACCACTGGTCCTGCTAGCTAGGAATCGTGGGAGTTGTAGGCCAAGAACATCTGGAGGGCTGAGGTTGAGGAAGCCTGGAACCTGTCCTATCCCTCAGGGTGGTCATGAGGGAAAAACAGAGAGAACCTTTACCGTAAGTTCTGTGAAAGAAAGGGTTGATATAAGACTAACATCTAAAAAAACCAGGAGCATTGACAAGAGCTGTCGGTTTTGAACGGGGGACGGGGGCTATGGTTAAGCAAGCCTGGCAGAGGGTTTCAGTTCTTTAAAAAAATAGTTTAATGTTACTGTGTTAAGGGGACTGTGATCAGTTTTCACACTTCAGCTCCAGGCTTCAGGATCATATGCTGAAAATCTAGAGAGAAATACAATTCTGGAGTGATCCTCTGTTTACCTGTCTCATATGTGCCTTTGGTATTTAAGCGAGTGTCATGAAAGCTTGCAAAATCTTGCTGCTAAGCACATGGTGTCTCCTTTGCTAACCTTTCTCGATACAGAACTTTGCAGTGTTTTTGAAAAAGCTCCTCTGAACTTGATATGGGTGTGTATTTATTTGTTTTCCCCTCGTGTGCAAATTTAATAGTCAAGAGTCAAGATGACCTTCAGGAGTAATTTGCTTGCTTTTGCATTCTCTTTGGAGTAGAAGGGAATAAGCGGTATTCTCCCAGAGATTATTCTGACGTGTGCTCGCCAGAAATAAGTGCCTTAAAAAAAAAAGGTGTTGTAACACAAATGGATATGTGTAACCTGGATTTCTTGGTTGCTTGTTGAAAGGGTCTGTCCTTAATGGCTCGAAAAACAATACACTCTGAAGGCTTTTGTTTTTATTTACTAGAGCGTTGTACCCAACGTTGCTCAGGAATTCTAAGAAACAATAAAAGCAGTGCAGTTTTGAAATGTTCCATTGGTGATCTTGATTAAAATGGGCATCTAGTTGTATCCAAACATAGATGAAAACCTGCTCTTTGATCTCAGGACCCATTGTGCAAAAATTTGGATAAGATGTCTTAAGAGGTGTCCAGCTACGCAGTGAACAAACAACTTTCTAAAATATATAGTGGATTTAGTACATGTCTATCCACCTGTCCTTCTGCTGTGGAACTCAAGGCACTATTACATTGGGGGTTCCCAGGCTGTGTCTCCCAGGCACTGACCAGATCAGATCTACTTAGCCTGAGTAGATTAGCCGCATCGTATGTCTTCTGGATCCTGCCCTGGGACCATTCCTAATGGCAGGACACAGATCGCAGATATTTTAGTTACCTGCTTCATTTATCTGGTTTAAGTCTGAATCCAGCCTCGTAGTTTGTTTTGATCCAAACAAACCATGTGTGGTAAGCCAAGATCAAACCTTGATCACACCTCGTGGTTTGTTCATAGTGGAATGTAGACAAATGGTAGGGCCGGCTATAGATATGTCTGTTTACGTTTGTGTTTTAAATGGGAGAAAAAAAATATTCTGTGACTCTGAAAACCCAAGGCCTTGTACTGTTACTGATGTTACAAGCCTGGTTGGCAGTGGTGCTTAGTGACCAAGTTCTGAGAGGAGAGGGAGATAGGTGATTGCTTTGAGAATGTTAGGTGGGGCCTGGATCAATGCATTCTGATTGGTCCGGATGGTGGCATAACCTGATTGGCTGGAGGTTCTTGTCAGTTGGGATTTAACTGTCAGTTGGGAGAAAGACAGTTGAGGAGTTAGAGGGAAAGGAAGGTCTGATTCTCAGCTGGCCCCCAGCTTATATACAACCAGCTCAAGGGGTGGCCCCGCTTGTCACCTTCCTCCTCAGTCTGAGGATTGCCCTTGTAGAATTCAGCAAGGAGAAAGAGGATGGGAACAAAACTAGAACTAGTTGGCTCTGCCTGTCCATGCCTCTGGCTCCCCCTACTGTTGGGCTCCCTGCCTTCCACCCTACCAGTCCCAACAGGTGCCACCCATCACTTACATTAAGCCAAACAATGGTTTTGCTCCCGGTAGTTGGGAAGGAGCGCAGTGGCCAAAATTTTCTCCCTGTTCCTGTTCACCAGTGCACTTCCTCTTTCATGCTAAGCCATAGTTGGGCTTTGTGTTGTGTGCAGATGAGACCATTGTAATAGGAGAGTTCATGAAGAAGTATACAACGGAAAGAGTGCATGTGTACCTTCAGTGAAGGAGGTATGTTAATATGCTCCTCAAAATGGCCTACTCCATTCAGTACTCCACCCCTCTCTTTTTGTTCCTGCTCCAGGAACATAGGAAGCTGCCCAATACTGAGTCAGATCATTGGTCTGTCTAGCTCAGTATTGACAACACTGACTGGCAGCGGTTCTCCAGAGCTTCAGCAGGAGCCTCTTCCAACCCAACATGGAGACGCCAGGGATTGAACCTGGAGCCTTCTGCATTCAAAGCAGTTGTTCTACCTCCAGAAAATGCTTTCCGCAGAAAGAAAACATAGTTGTGATTTGGAATTGTCATGATCTCTCTCTCTCTCTCTCTCTCTCTCTCTCTCTCTCTCTGTTCTTAACTTGCTTTTTCTCCTCTTCTCTGCAACAGGCAAATGAAGTGACAGACAGTGCGTACATGGGCTCAGAGAGCACCTATAGCGAGTGTGAGACTTTCACGGACGAAGACACCAGCACCCTGGTGCATCACGAGATGCATGATGAAGTAGAAACGGATAGCGCGATCGATTCCACTGTGCACTCGGAGTTCACGGACCCCATCGAGGAGCCTGAGAACGGGTAGGTGCTTTTATCTTGGTGATGGGTAGGACAACAGGAGCCTCTCCGGGAACTTAAAGCAGAGATTTGGAAGCTTAGTTTCTTGGCAGACCAGCCTTAGGAAGCACAAAACAAAGGGGTAAGTGGCCATTTCTCCCCTCTGCAAAATGTAAGGGCTGCATTCATGCATCACAGTAAGCCATAAAACCACAGTTTACTGTGTGAGAGCCAATCACACCTGTTTCTCTTCTCCCTCTACCAATGCTAGGAAGAAACAGCCTGCTATCCTTGGCTTCACAGTTGTGTCCGTTGCACTAATTGTGGTTGGGTTTGCTCCAAACCAGCCGCAGTGCTAAAACCTATGTTTATTATTGGCTAAATGATCATGAAAACCTTTTAAAACTTCCAGCCACAATGATGTGTGAGAGTTCTGCATCTGGCACGGAGAGCCAGGACATGTGAACTGGGCCAAAGGGAGCCTTGCTAGATCTGATCAGCAGCCCATCAAGCTAAGCAATCTGTTTCCTGCAGTGGCTAACCAGAAGCCGGCCGTTGTCTCCCGACTTTGCTTCTTAGCATCTGATATTCAGGGCTCACCCGATTCTGGATGCAGCACAGCCATTGTAACTTGTTGGTAGCCATTAATAGCCTTATCCTCCCTGGATGTGTCTAATCCCCTTTCTAAAGCTATCTAAGCCACTTGCCATCATCACACCTTCATGGCAACCAGTTCCCATGCATTTATATCAGCTGCGTGAAGAAGTACTTCCGTTATTCTGTCTGTTTTTGCCATTGGCCGTGGACCCACAGGTGGCTGCAGGCTGATAGGCTTCTCATCCCTGGTTTACGGAATTTGCATTTATTTCATTTAAACATTTGTATCAGTTGTCTTTTCTAGATCAGCTCTGCCCAAGGTGGCAAACGGAAAACGAACCATAAAAATACAGTAATCTAATAATAGCACTTTAAAATTTAAAAAGGCACTATGTTGAGATACAATTCAGGCAGTATAAAAACAGTTTTGAGAGCCACAACAGAGAAATAGTGTGAACAATTAAAACACGTTCTTAAATGTAGCAACTGAGGAAGTTCTGTCTGGTAGAGGCTGTCCTTGAGCAGGCCTTGCCTCATGTCCCCACCAGTCTAACTAGGACCTAGAGCAGGGTTCAAATCTCCACTCAGCCATGAAGCTCATTCGGTGACCTTGGGCCAGTCACCATCTTTGAGACTAACCGACCTTACAGAGTTGCTGTGAGGATGAAAAGGGGAGGAGGAGAAACATGTACACTGTCCCAAGATCCTTGGAAGATAAAGGTGGTATATAAATGCAATAAGTAAGTAAGTAAATTTTAAGGGCAGGCCAACTGCGCATGGCCTCAGGCAATGGTCTTAAAGCCCAGGCAAAAATGAGGCCTGTGGGTTTCTGGAAGAAATTGCCCTTTTTTCCTGGGGAACGAAGACACTGGTGTTAAGACTAAAGGACTAGAAAGGTGAATGGGGGCTCAAACTGGCAACTAGCTGTGTTGCATAGGAGCCAGCTCCTAGGGGCCAAGGGGTCTTCGGACCCCTCAGTAAAATATTTAAGGAAGCAGGGCCTCCCAAAGTTGATGGGCATTGGCATTCAAATGGTGTGTGTGCACCATGTCCTGTGATTGATTATGAGGGGCGGGGCTTACCTTCCCCCAGTATTTTATTCAAGTTAGCACCCCTGCTGTGTTGACCTGCAAGGTTTGTCTTGTGCTGAGCAAAGTCGAAGTTTTGGGGAAGGGCATGCTAATTTCCACCGCTGAGGTTGGGGATATTTTGCGTGTTTTTGAAAAGGCAATCATACAGTCATGCTGGTACCCCCCTTTTTTTTAACTTGACCTGTTCAATGAAAGAAAAAAGTGCATTCGTATATCCACCTGCCACCTTCTCTCAAAAGTGTCCAGAGTGTGATCCAACCTGATCATAGCAATCATTCGTCCTGATAAGGCTGGCACAGGGGGGAACCTTCTTGGTGAAGCCAGACTACTGGCCTTCTTGGGCCCAGAATGTCTACGCTGTCAGGAATTGTACCGATGATTTCCTACAAAGCCTGCACTCTACCACCAAGCTACAAGCCCTGGGTGGGGTTTTGGCTGGCAGTGATTCTCCAGGTTCTCTGGCAGGAGCTGACTGAGGCTGTGACTTAACTACAGCCCTGTCCGACTAGTTCCCTGCTGGGCATAAGCCACCATATGTATCCATGAGAAGGGAAGACTCCTCAGGTTTTCCATTTTGGGTATCAGGGTGTTGTTGTTTTTTAAGTGGACTTGGGACTTAAGCTGTGCCTTTGCACAAGTTTAGGGTTAGGCAAAGCTTATTTTCCCCACCCCCCAAAAAACCCTGTTCACTTTCTACTTGGAGCACCAGAAGGAGGACTTCCCAGATGCCACAAGGAGCTGGAGAAGGTTCTGATTGTGATCCAGGGCTGAAAGAGTGTTTTTGCTGCTGGAGGCCCTGCAGATTAAGAGGGGGAACTGGGATTAGCCTCCTGCCGCTTTCTTTGCTGAAATGAGCTGGGCTCAGTGGTTGCTAACCCTCAGTCCGTAATCAGCTTCTGAGCTGCGAGGCCACCAAGGGCCTTTTTTTTTTTCCTGGAGAGAATTAGCAAGCATGCCAGCTTGCGTTCACCCTGCCCGGCCTCCTGGGAGTATGGCTCAGTGCATTGGACTCTCCTGCCTGTAGGTACAAATGCCTTTCTTTGGAGGCGGGTGGGTGGGATATTTGTCTTTTTTAAAAGTGGAGTTGCTGTGTTTGACCAGGATAGTAGTGGCGGTTCTGTGTGTGTAGCTTTCGAGTGGCTCCTTTACAAGCACTGGAGACGCGAGGTCAAGCGGCCAGCAAATTAACATCACCGCTGCTTTTTACAAAGCAAGGTGGAAAATGCCATTCCTGCAAGTCTTATAAAGAGTTATGTGTGGGATTAATAGATGTGCTAGGGTGGAAAAGA
Organism: Podarcis tiliguerta; assembly: GCF_965153285.1. NCBI lineage: Eukaryota > Metazoa > Chordata > Lepidosauria > Squamata > Lacertidae > Podarcis > Podarcis tiliguerta. The sequence continues at coordinate 36,047,265 of NC_139547.1, forward strand.
AGTTGAAGCTAAAACTTAAGTGCGGGGGGGGGGGGCAGCGTCATATGCTCCTGAGTAGGCATTGTATTGCCCAGCAGGAATGGTATGTCCTAGGAGGAGGGGTTTTTTGATCTCTGACACATACATACATACATACATACATACATACATACATACAATGAGCCTGGGCACCCTCCATTTGCTGCAAGAAGTCAGTGGTATGAGGACTAGAAGGAAAAAGAATGGGTGGTGATTTTTCGTTTATTATTATTATTGCCATCATCAATCATTACAGGAACAGATTCCTTTCAAGCCTTTCATTTCCATATTTTGCATTCCAGTGCTTAACAACGCAAGTCCATCTCCCGACCAGATGGCTCTTCCACAGTCTGCCTTCTCTCCCTTGGATGGAGCGGCACAGTTTATCCATTTCTGCCAGCTCCAGACATTTTAATAACCATTCCCATTCAGCTGAAATTGGTTGACATTTCCATTTTCCAGCCCACACTTATTTTTGCTGCCATCCACATGATCCAAACGGATCTATGGGAATGTTGCTCTCAGTCAAAATGGCAGGAATGATTATTATGATGGCTTCTCACGAGAGCCCAGGGCAATTGTCAGTGCAGCAGCATACAATAATAATAGACAATTTTTTTTATAATAGTGTGTCTTAATTATTTAGAGATGCCTTGGAATGTCTCTCCCCCCCCCCCTTTTTTAGTGTGGACAAACTAAATAATTTTTTTAAAACATCAACAACCCAAACCTTGATGGACACTCTGTGCCATCTATTTCTAATATGCTAGTGGTCATTCCTAGAGTATGACTATATACCTGTTGATAAATATGTTCCCCTTTCTATGTTACAAACTATAGTTCATCCAGATGAGCATTTCCTTATTTTGTTGACAAGGATCTGAAATATGACACTGGATATAGTAAATATATATGGTCCAAATTTGAACTCTCCTAGAATGTGTTCCCTGAATATTTGAGCTGTTTGACTGATATGGCATATGAACTGAAGCAGAAATTGGGCCTTTTGCATAACTGGCCTTGCCTTGATCTTGACAGGGATTTGCCTCCCATAAGATTCGCTTGACCACTTCCTCTCGCTCTTCCTCTCCCTCCCTCCCTCACTGGGGCTTACTAGATTTTAATATCTACTTTCCTCCAATATTTCCTTCCTGCAATTGGGTCTTGATCCCCACTTCCTTATTTATGTTTTGCTGGTGGTCAGAAGATCTTCTCCTTGTTGGTGTCCAGAGATTTGACTCCTATCTTGCCGCCTTCTGCTCATGCACTTCCCTTGTTTTTAGTGCGTTAGGGAACTTTACCAAAATCGGGACACATTCCTCTTCCTTTCCAGAAGCTTACTTACCATGGCCAGTATTTTTGAGCCATCAGAAATGCCTAGCTAAACAGGAAAGTTTCAAAATTTCTTCTGAAAGTCAGTAATGAGGGAGGGCACTCCACAGATGGGGAACCACCGCTGAAAGGGCCCTGTCACAGGTGAACACCAGCTGAGCAGCAACTGGAAGTGACACACCAACTGGAGTGGTACCACTGCTGCCAGAGGAGAGGTCACTAGTTCCTTGTGTAGTGTATTTATTTTTACTCTCTTCCTCAAATATCAAAATTAAACCCAAGTTGTGAGCCCAGTTTAGATGACCGATTTTGCTGATTTTACTTATTTCTTTTGAAGATTGCTTCCCAGAATTTTGTAATCTTTTCATAACACTAGCATGCAATTACACACCCAGACCCCACAGATACACACAAACCTTAAAACACAATGGAACAAATCCCAAAAGTAGCATAATTGTATATTATCCTTGGGCATTGCTTGTAGCTTTTTCATCATGTGTACTTTGTTTTGGAGTACTTCAAGCTGAATCTCTGTATTGCCTTTGCTTTTGGGAATTTTTCATCAGCAGCGAAGAACACAGCCTCACTCCTCCTCCTGTTTCCTGGATGATAGCACGACTGTTAACACAAAATGCGCACACACTTTTGCATCCCTAGAATTGCTGATAACTCTGGGTTTCCTGTTTTTGAATTAAGGAAGGACCAGTGTCATGAATTCTCATCACACAGAGGTGCAGGGGTTTAGTGCTTTTGTTTTAAGCCACTTCTTACTCAGATTTAGAAATTATATTTGAAGAGCCTTTCCACGTCTTTAATGTTCTTCAGTACTGAAAGACCTGCAGCTCACCTAAAGATTCAACCTCATTTACCTTGCAAAGTGGGTGGCCCTTAGGCCCATTTTCCAGTCAGGGAAGTGAGGCTGCCGGACCACGTCCCAAGACCTGTCCAGTGACAACTCAGCTAGGTTAAAATGGCAAACGAGGATTTGCATCTGTGACTCTGTCTGCTAGGCTATGCACCCATGTACGATGGCGTTCTTTTTGTTACGGAATGCTGGTATCTGTGAAATAAGCCTGGCATCTGTGCCTTTGACAAGTTACACTGCTTAAAAGTGTGTTCCTGGGCCCTTAATAGGATTATGCAGTCCTAAATGCCGCAACACTTTAATATGTGGGTTGGCTGTGCAGCTGAAAATATTTTACCGTTGATTCAGCCGCCTCTTAGATTGGTTGCCTGCCATACAGCCACTGCCTTATTGTATGCACTTTCTACAAAGGACATAAGTTTTGCTTGGCCCAGCTATATTTGCGTTGTGCTTGGGCATTCACAGCACCTTCTGCAACGCTGGGTCTGCGCAGATTTGCAGCCTTGGGTGTATGCATGCAAGCTCTGCCATGTGTCACATGCCTTGGCCTTGTGCGAATACACAGCTTGAGTGGTGTACTCCAGGACAGAGCAGTGATTGGTTTGGTCACCAAACTAAAACAAGGAAGAGGGGAGGATTGCATCCAATGTAAGAGTCCTGCTGCATCAGGCCAAAGGTCCATTGAAGCCAGCATCTTGTTCCCACAATAGCCAGCAAGATGCCATTCTGCCATCTGCAGAAGAGTGCCATGCAGGCCCCGGCTCTCCCTGCATTTCGCACTCTGCTGGCTGAGGCTGATGGGACTATGAGTTGCGGCAATCACCGCTGGTCCTGTTAACCAAGTCAGCCCAAAATATTTATCTACTAGCAGCCCCATACGTGGCATTGTTCAGGCATTGCTAAGAAAGCATAAAATCAACACAGTTGCTTTGATCAGTTCAGTCTGCCGCCTTGATTCAAAATGATGTGCAACCGTATCCAAACACTGACAGAAACCTGTTCTTTGTTTTCGGGGATCATCATGCAAAATTTGATTATGTTATCTTAAGAGGTGCCGAAATGCGTAGTGAACGAATGAAGTAACAACTTTTCAAAATATATAGTAAGGTAAAGGGACCCCTGACCATTAGGTCCAGTTGTGGCCGACACTGGGGTTGCAGCGCTCTTCTCGCTTTATTGGCTGAGGGAGCCGGCGTACAGCTTTCGGGTCATGTGGCCAGCATGACTAAGCCGCTTCTGGCGAACCAGAGCAGCGCATGGAAACGCCGTTTACCTTCCCGCTGGAGCGGTACCTATTTATATACTTGCACTTTTGACGTGCTTTTGAGCTGCTAGGTTGGCAGGAGCAGGGACCGAGCAATGGGAGCTCACCCCATCATGGGGATTCGAACCGCCAACCTTCTGATTGGCAAGTCCTACTGTAAATTTGGATCCTGAATGCCATTGTGGTGAAGCCACATGATAAATGTAATAATACATAAAGACTGATAAATGTCATAAATAATAATATTGTGGATCTGTGGCAGCAGAAAAATGCAGGCAGCAGTCTTTAGGATGACTCCATCATTGCCGCTCTCTGCAGGGGTGTGGCCATCATTTTTTGGAAGTGGTGGGTGTGGTGAACGCCTTGGTTCCTTCTCTTGAGATACTGACTTCCCTTTCCACCAACAGATCTCACCCTCATGACCTGCCTTTGACCTCGGACATTAACAATCACTCCATCGTCACCGTAATTAGCGGGGAGGAGCACTTTGAGGACTACGGGGAAGGGAATGAGGTGGATCTCTTCTCAGACAGCTTGTGCAACGGAGAAAGTGGCTTCAGCAGTTCATCCTTCCTCTCTCCCAGGTATGATGGCCAGAACCTGTGTCTCATGTTGCTGCATTTTGAATGTTTCTCAACTGGCTGGTGCCTGTCTCTAAGCCGGTTGCTGTGTTGAAAGTAACTGTTGCAGATAACTCTGGTTATATGTCTTTGAGCCAGCCGCTAAACCAACCTTTCCCAATATGGTACCCTCAATAAAGTTGGACTACAACTCCCATCAGCCCTAGCCAATATGCTATGCTAGTTGAAGCTGATGGGAGTTGTAGTCCAGCAACATCTGGAGGGCACAGGTTGGCAAAGGCTGCAGGAAACATTGACCGGAGGAAAATCTATTAGAGCCATCGGTTAGCAGTATTGGTGAACAATCATGAAGTTGCTCCGGCACATGGCTTCCAGTTCTGCTCTGCTTTAATGGAGGCAGGCCCCACGACAACAGGAGATAGTTGGTGAAGGAAAAACAAGGATGATTAAGGGTAATTATCCTTGCAAATCCCCCCCCCCCAGGGACGGGGGGAATGGGCTTCACTCTCAGTTCATCTTGGAATCTGGCTCTCACTCCGGCAAGGAAAGTACTTCGCCTGTCAAAAACCCTCCAATGCCGCCATTAAGAAGCAGAGGTTCTCCTGTTAGTGTTTAATTGGACTAAAGTACAGGTGCATGCTAGAAGAGATGAGATCACAAATTCTGGAGCAAACCCAACTGCAAGGACTTTAAAGTTTGAAGTTGAGATAAGACTTCATTCAGTGCAAAAGACGGGGGGAGGGGAGCCTACGGTTTCTTTATTTAAAGTTTTCTTCTCTACATTTATGATTCGGCAACCCTCCTGAATGTTAGTTCAAATTATATTTGTACAAGCAAGGATGGAAGAAATTGGATTATAAATATGGACTATAACATCAAACGAAACTGTGTGTGTAAAAAAAGCAAAAAGGGAAGGAAGCTCTATTTTGCAAAAGGTTTATGAGGGAAACTTAGAGCTGATTCTTCCCCATTCTTTATTGTTTAAAGTGAACTGAATAACACTAAGAGGACTTGGAATTTAATTTAATTGGAAGTATAATTGCTCATATATCTTCAGTTGGAAGGAAGGATGAAAGGAGTCTGTGAACTGCCAAGGAACTGATAAGGTTTTTATTCAGTCATCTACAGCTTGACAAATCACTCTTCTTCCCAGGCTGAGAGGGAAAATTGTGACAACAGGTTATTTATTGGGACAGAGTGACTTTTGCAGCTGTTGTTAAAGTTACAAAACAGTGAAGCACGGGACAGGGTGAGGGAGAAATTTCTGGAACAATGATGGGATATCAGCTCCGTCCAAGGCATGATGGATAACAACAACAACTGGGGGAAAGAAAGACATAACATCTTACAAGGACAGGAAGAAACACCATGGACAGAATAATTGCCATACACAGGAAGAACAAGAATAAAGCTTGAGTTCCTCACTTGTAGTTTTATAAATCATTTAATGTGTCAACACGAATAGAAGTTATTAATACTGCAGCTGTTGTATAAGGGATTATTATTATGACCGGAATGTAATTGAAATTAATAAGATTTTGGAACGCAGAAATAATGCAAATAATCAATCCATCAAATCCAGCATGCAGGGGCCTACTTCATCTAAATTATATAATTCAATATTTGAACAATTGGTATTAATAATTGTATTATAAATTGGTATTGTTATAATGGGGCTATTATTAGACTGTAATTGAAGACTAATAAAAAAAAATTGCTCCCGCACACACATCCTGATCACAGCTCCACAAGCACTTGGGCGTACTTTCAGCAGCGGCACACTAGCATATCAAACGTGGGTCAAGTGGCGGATGGGAAGGTCTGGTTGTTTCATCACGTTCCCAGCACTGCCTGGTCGCGCTGTCTCAGCACTCCCCACCCAGCTGGGGTTAGCTTGGCTATTGGGTACTTCCACCAAACAGGTTTTTGCTGGTATCGAGTTGGCTTGTTTACCAGCCTGATACTCTGAAGCCGTCAGGGCACACCTTGCCACAGTTTTCTCCCCTCTGTGTGATGAATGTGCAGGTGAATAGCTGTGAGCCAGCAACACACAGGCAGCAGGAAGAAAGTGATTGTGCTACATAGCAAGCTGCACCATCCCAAGTTAGATCGTTGGTCCATCTGGCTCAATCTTGTCTGTACTTACTGGCTCTGCAAGATTTTGGAGAGAACTCTTGCCCCGTTCTACCTGGAGTTTTAAGCTGACAGCATCCATACGAAAAGCAGAGGTGCTCTCCTTCTGCAAACATAGGAAGGTGCGTTGCACTGAGCCAGACCATTGATCCATCTTGCTTGGTATTGTCTACACTGACTCGCTGCGGATTTCCAGTTTCAGAGAAGGGTCCTTCGCAGCCTGACCTTATACATGGAAAGCAGATGCTCTACCACTGAGCTATGACAAAAAGTCCTGTGCGCCACAAATCCTGCTTCTCTCACCTCTACAGGTCCATATAAATGTGTCCTAAGCAGCAGGGAGAAAATGATTTGTGTGAGAGAGCGATACTTTCTTCAGCTGCACGAAATAGCTATGGAAGATGATGGGTGTTGCATACCTTCTCTAATGCCTTCTGAGCATAATAAAGCACCCTTCTACTACCTTTCCCATGCAGTCCATAGAGATGCCTTCATTTTAGGGCATTTCTCCCATATCTGTGCAGATGTTTCTCTACCTGGATTACATGTGCCTGCGGCGCACAGGTCATCATGGCCTGTGCCCTTGGCATGCAATGGGTCCAGGTTGCCATGTGTGCTAGCAAATCACCCAGCAGCTTAGTGCAAACACATCTCCCCTCCATGCAAGGAAATGAGTGCTTTGATGGAATCTAAATAAGGCCATGTGCAGATTGACCATACCTTGATGCCAAATGAACCTGCTGGGAAACGAGGCAAGCAGGAGGAGCCAGTTTGTCATAGGAACAGAGGAAGCTGCCTTATCAGACCACCGGCTGGCAGCAGCTCTCCTGGATTTCAAGCAAGCGTCTCTCCTAGTCTCTAGCTTGCAGATGCAACCTGGGGCTGTCTTGTCCTAAGGCTGTTTGCCAAAGGGGATGCCCTGAAAGATGCTGAGCTGGACTCTGGCTACCGGCTGCTAACGGCTTGTGTGGTTGTTGACAGGATGCTTGGCGCTGGCTAGTCCTGCTGAGTGAGCAGGAGAAAATAGGGAGAGTTGCACAAATGGGTTGAAGGGCTTCCTGTTGTCAGTGGTCCAGCAGGAGCAGGGATTTCCTATGGGGATGTGAACAGGAAGATGCATCTTACTCCTCTCCCAGCTCAGAAGCTGCCATCTTGTCCCAGCAAGCAAGTCTACTGCATACAAATATGTCCTCTACTCTCTGCCCTCCTGAGGTTGTTATACTTAAGGATGGATGGATCTGTCAGTTGACTTCTCTCTGCTTCTCATTTTTTCCAACCTTGAATTCAGCTCTCTTTATTTCTGCAGCAATTTGTGTGTTGTTGTTTTTTTTTTAAAAAAAACCTTCATTTAAATCCCAAGTGGAAATACAAAAAAAATCAGGAAAAACAGGAAGGGTGGCTCAGCGACCACAGAATGCTTGTTTATTATAGGATGGAGGAGAGAGGGAGCGGAGAGGTGGACTCCGGAACAGCCACACTCCATGCTGCAACACAATGGCAGTGTAGCTTGAGAATCACTTGAACATCTTTCTATGCTGAACAGAGTGCTTCTTCTATTTGCGGTTTGGTTTTGCTCTCTTCTCCCAGTCTTCCCCACAGTGCTGCCCTTACTTAAGCAAAAGCAATAGCTTTTGGCGGTGTAGTGGTTAAGAGCGGTAGTCTCGTAATCTGGGGAACCGGGTTCGCGTCTCCGCTCCTCCACATGCAGCTGCTGGGTGACCTTGGGCCAGTCACACTTCTCTGAAGTCTCTCAGCCCCACTCACCTCACCGAGTGTTTGTTGTGGGGAGGGAGGGAAAGAAGAATACATTTATCACTACTCCTTCGGGTAGTGATAAAGCAGGATATCAAATCCAAACTCTTCTTCTGTAGCATTTACACAGAGAGGAACATTTTGCTTTGCAACTTGTGCAGAGGTGGTTCTCAGGTCCAGATTTCCAGAGCAGGGTGTTTCTGCATTTAACAAGTTGCAAGCTTTTCCTGCTCTCAAGGAAGGGAGCATTGCACTCCAAATTGTGTGGAGCGAAATGGAAAGTGTTGTATCAGTTAGCACCAGAGCTTGTTCTTCTCTAGGTTTGATTCTTCATTGTGCTTTGTTCCTCCTCCTTGCAAGCTTCAGCTCCTGCTAGGCCACAGTGTTCAAAAATTAATATTTTTTTAAAAAGGGAATGACTTCTTTGGGGGTAGGAAGGGGATCAATTGTGGGAGTTTGTTGCACATTTTGGAACAACGTCATCTGAAATCCGTAGCTTGGTATAGGAATGCTGTTATGCATACAGTGCCAAAGCTTTTTGACTGCACACCAAGAAGTGTGAAGCTCCTGTAGTTTGCAGTGGCTTCAGTTCTGGCACCCTAGGTCAGCATGTTCGGACATCTGTCACAGACCGACATATTCCTGCAGGGGTCCCTCTGACAAGAGCCCCCTGGACCAGCTGCAGTAAAGGATGCGCATTCACTGAGGGGGCACAAAGAGGGAGTCTTTCCCCAGGGCCCTCCAAACCCCGGGACTGATGCTGCTTGGCTTGTTGCTTCTTTCCATCCGAATAGATGCTTGCAGCCTCCTCTTGAGATGTAAGTTGCTCAGCAGAACAGTAGGAACTGAGCCAAGTCGTTTACTGTCTTTCCAGGTGTTTGTGAATTTAACCTTTTTTCTACCAGCTCACACCTCTGTGTGTCTATGTTTGTGTTTGCGTGTGTGTGTGTATTTGAATTAAACCTCTCCTTTGTGGTTTTCACTATTAACCTTATCTCCGATTTAAACCTTGTGGCTTCCAGAAGTTTATTTCAGTGGAGGGGAGGTATAACCACCTGCCTCTCTCAAACATATTTTAAATCCTTACTGCAATTTTTTTTTTTAGCTGTCACAGTACCAAAAATGGCTGCCACAGATCACTACATGTGTAAATGTTGGCACAGATCACATGCAACTACGTTGGCTTGGAGAGAGTTCCAAGGGTCACACAGAATAGCCTGGAGGGGTGTATTTGGCTCCTGGGTTTGACGTTCCCATCCAGTATCCTATATAGTGTGGATGGGATCTGGCTCTCCTGATAATGACCTTTGCAAAGAGAGATGAGCATCAGTTGGGACACTCTATTGCAGGTATTCCCAAACTGCAGTTCACAGACCACCAGTGGTCTGCAAGCTTCATTTAGGTGGTTCACGGTGTGTTGTCTATGGATTTGTGGTTGAACATGAGAGAAGGCACATACACCACATTAAATATCCATATTGATTTACAATGGTATTTTTCTTGATGCTTTTTTAATTGGAAAAAAATACCAACTGAGCACACGCACACCCTTTTCCTCAACCCAAAAGCACAGTTCAGATGTAAAGTTCATGCACAAGCACTGAAGTGGGGAGAGACTGAAAGTTGTTAAAACCCATAAGAAGGAAAATGTGGATCCACCCATATGTTAGGGAATGCTGCAGTTTGTCCTGTAGGGTCTTTGTTTGTGTGCTGGATGAGTGGCCACCAGTTCATGGAATTCAAATTATAATACAATGAAATTCAAATTAAAAGAAATAAAAGAAGCAGTAATAATACAATTAAAAATCATGCACAGTGCATTACAGTTTCTGCAACAGGCAGAAAAATCATGAAGTGGTCTTCTAAGACGCTCAGCAAATCTTCAAGTGATTCGTGGGGTGAAGTGGCAGTTTGTTGGAAAGAGGCAGCAAATCATTGTCTCCTTGAAATGGCATTAACTAGCCCACGCCTTTCTTTTACAAAACACCACCTGCCTCCAAAATTGGCTACTCGAGAGCATCCGTCTTCTTCTCCTTCAACTTCTGGAAGCCACAGGTGGAATCGAGGGGCTCTGCCTGAATGTTCTCCTTTTTTACAAGAATGACACACTTGTGATTTTTCTAGCACCAACCCACTTGCGGCGAAACTGCACAGCATTATCACTGACGAGGCGTTTGAGTTTTACTGTACCCAGTGCCACAAACAAATCAACCGCCTCGAGGACCTGTCTGCTCGCCTAAATGATCTTGAAATGAATAGGTAACTCGTTTGGGGCATGAGACACTCTTCTTTTTAAAGTTGCATGATTTATATGTTCATGGGAAAGTAGGACTTGCATGGTTTGCTAAGCATGGGTGCTCGCTTTTTTCCTTCCTTCTTTCTTGTTTAACAAATCACGTCTGCAGTACGTACAGAGGAAAGGCCCTGAATTGCTGTTGTCTATTGTCAAAGGCTGAACTGTGAATCAGGAATCTAGTTCGAATCCAGTTCGAATCTAGCCTCTGCCAATCTGCCTACCAGGCAGCTTTAAGTGATATTTGGGCCCCTGTTATTGAAACCATTTGATATTTGGGGAGCTTACGCTGCAGGGTGAGCCTATTTCCTTTGAGGTTTGCCAAACTGGTTGGTTGGTTTATTTCACAAGATTTATTTTATATACCACTCGAATGTAATACAATAAAACCCCAGAGCTTATTTACAAAAATAACAAATTTAAAACGGCTAAGTGTGATGATGGAGCAGTGTATTATTCAGTTGTGGTTTCCCCCACCCTCACCCCCCATCCTCTTAGTAATATCAAGTCCATTTTCTTGCATAAGATAGGAACATAGGGTTGTGGCCCTCCAAGTCATACTCAAGAATGGACCCACTGCAATAGATCCAAGTTAGTTTTGTCCATTAATTTCAGTGGATCGACTCTTAAGTAGAGCTTGGCATTGGAGACAAGCCATAGGAAGTTGCCTTATACTGAGTCAGGCTGTTGACACCTTTATGTCAGTTCTGGTCTGGGTCTGTCCAGGATTTCAGGCAGGGGCCCCTCCCAGCCCTATCAGGAGATACCAGAGATTGAACCCAGGACCTTCTGCATGCAAAGCAGCTTCCCCGTCACTGAGCCACAGCCCTTCCCCATCACCCTCTTCACTGCCTGTGTGTATATCTTCAGGAAGGGAGGCTGTTTCTGAATAGCAGTCTTGATCACTGGCTGCTGATAATGCACATCAGTGTCTGTGCAACTTGCACTCAGTTGACTGCCCTTAAAAAAAAAGGTTGGGAGATGGAGGTGTTTGTTAGCGCTGCATGTGAAAGCACCCTATCTCTATCCCTTCAAAACCAGGAAGAACACTGCCAGTGAGAGTCCTCCTTTTTGCATTTTCTCTGCTCTGCAATTAATCTCCTTTGCATGAACTAATCTGTGTGTCTGAAGCAAATGTGGCGTTTCTGGATTCCTCCTTGGTGCCTTTGTGATCTATGCTGGCCTAAGGAGAACGGGGCGTGGGGAATGGCAGCAGCTAGCGAAAGAGGTGGGGGGCTTCAAGCAAGACGAGGCAATGGTGGTATTAGAAAGCAGGTTGAGAATTGTAGATGAATATGTTGGGCTGGCTTGGTAAATGGAGACTGTAGCGATCGCTGCAAGCCATGAGGCAGCTGTCACCAATCTAGCCCCCTCCACCTGCTTTGGATAGCATCTCTCATCAGCCTCAGTCAGCACAGATGTTGGCAAATGTTGGGATAAGCCATGGCAGAAGGCATGGAGTTGGGTATGGCAGATGGGAGGAGGAGATGAGGCAAATAAGAGAGGAACATGAGAGGCCTTGCAGCTCTACTCAATAAGTAAGCTTAATTGAGTATGTGTGCAGGTTTGTAAGGTAAAGGTAAAGGTACCCCTGCCCGTACGGGCCAGTCTTGACAGACTCTAGGGCTGTGCGCCCATCTCACTCAAAGAGGCCAAGGGCCAGCGCTGTCCGAAGACACTTCCGGGTCACGTGGCCAGCGTGACATCGCTGCTCTGGCGAGCCAGAGCCGCACACGGAAACGCCGTTTACCTTCCCGCTAGTAAGCGGTCCCTATTTATCTACTTGCACCCAGGGGTGCTTTCGAACTGCTAGGTTGGCAGGCGCTGGGACCGAACAGTGGGAGCGCACCCCGCTGCGGGGATTCGAACCGCCGACCTTTCAATCAGCAAGCCCTAGGCACTGAGGCTTTAACCCACAGCGCCACCCGCGTCCCGTGCAGGTTTGTAGTCTTGTCAATTGATCTACTGGATTTACTCGAATCTAATGTGCCATTGAATCTAATGCGCACCCTAATGTTCATGATGTAATTTGGCCAAGAAAGGTGCACTTTACATTTGAGTTAATGTGGTATTTAGCTCAGTATTGTCCGCACAATGACTGGCAGTAGTTTTTCAGGCAGGGCTCTTCCCCAGTCCTTATTTGGAGATGCTGGGGGTTGAACCTGTGACCTTCTGCATGCAAAGCAGGTGTCCTGCCACTCAGATACCAGCCCCTTCCAGCCTGAAGGAAATGATTGCATTAGATCCGTGTGGTGAGATCAAAGGCTTATGACAGTATTGCAAACATTGTGAATGGAGATGTCATGTATTCCGAGAACCCCCTTTACTTACTGCTTCATAGATTTCCAGCAATTATATTATGCTGAATGTCCAACATCCCTAACTCCTCCTGGTGGATGTTCACAAGGGGAAGTCACAGAAGGCATGGTTTGGGAAAGAGATGGTGTGACAGTGGAGGCTGCTATATCAGGGCAAGTGGAGCACTGGCCCTCTAACCTCAACCTACCCTCAGCCAGCCCCCACCTGCCCACTCCGACACATTGCCAGTCTAAGGAATGGCACAGCCAATCAGCTTCCTTCTCCTTAGGCTCCGGGTTGCCCCTTGTAGCACTCAGCAAGGAGGAGGAGGGCGACAAAAGTTGGCTTCGACTCTAGTTCTGGCTGTGCCTGTCATTGGCTCTGGCTCCACCTACTGTTGGTCCCTCCCCCTGTCTTCCGCCTTACCAGTTCAAGTGGGCAGCAGCCACCTCTGAACATGGCAAGGACGTCTTGGTGCCGTGTGCCGCTGTCAACAGGGACTTGCGGCCACTGCTGGCTGTATGTGCCTGTATGACATGCCTACTGCTAAAGTATGTTCAAATCCATGTTGCCGTTTTTACATGCAGATGCCTCCCCTTTCTCTCCACTGGAACTTAGGTTGTAAATGCCAAGAAGAGGCTGACCTTTGTTTGCATGTTTCTCTGTACAGCACTGCATGCATTAAGGGTGCTATATATAGAATCTCAGCATTGAAAAGGACCTCCAATACCTTTTAGTGACTCTCTGTTGATGCAAGAAGCCCACTCCTACAGCTTCTTTGATAGGCGGCTACCCAGCTTAAAAATCTATCGCAACGGTCAATCCATTCCTCTCTGTGTGTTTGCATATATTATGTTCTGCTCTTAAGGACCAGCCCTACCATTAGGCAAAGTGAAGCAGTCGCCTCAGGTGGTGGATGCTGGCAGGTGGGTGGCGGCAGCAGCATCACCTTCAGCCATTCCTGCTGAGCCTCCTGGGCATTCTCCTCTGGTGGAGGTCAGAGCTATGTGTGCTAGAGACTTGTTATGCACCCCCTAAACTAGCCTGCTGCCTTCATGTGTGGTGGAGGACACAATCCCTTTCCCAGTGTTGAAGCAAGATTAAAGTCCCAGTCCGGGCCACACTTGCGCCAAACATTTAAAGCACTATGCTGCCACGTTAACAGCCATGGCTTATCCCAAAGCATTCTGGGAATTGTCATTTGTTATGGGTTCTGAGAGTTGTTAGGAGACCCCCTCTTCCTCTCACAGAGCTACAGTTCCCCAAGTGCTTTAACAATCAATTCACCTTTCCCAATGAACTCTGAGAGAAGTGCTGGCTGTTAATGTGGCACCATAGTGCTTTAAATGCATGGTGCAGATGTGACCCCGGTGATTCTGCTCTTGGAATTGTGGAAGACAGATGCCCTCTTGTCCTTTGCCTCAGTGGATAAAAATATTTTGGGCAAGCTGTTGCTTCTAAGTGTTATATATCTTAACAGTTAAAACGTATCCCCTGAAACAGATATACACACCTCTAGAGGTCGGGAAAGGTGATGCTACAATTTGGGCTAGAAACCTTTTTTCCTAGGGGTGACCTTTAAGAGTTCTCTCAGCCCCACTACTTACTGGGTTTGGGTTATCCTCTCTCCACTTCTTGTCGTGTTCCCAGTCATCCTTCCGGCCCCTTCTCTTTCTCTGACAGAAGCTCCTGCTTAGAAAGATGGCCAAGGCACGTCCAGCCTTGGTTCGTAGTGGGGCTTTTTCAGGTGTGTGCATTTGGCTTCACCTCTGTGTGCCACAGACCTTTTCTGTGGTGCGCCTGTTTGAGGTACGTTGCTTGGCACTCCCTGCACCTTGCTATCGGGGGTTCAGACGCCCGCTTGGCTGACAGGTGGGTTTAAATCCAGCAGAAGTCGAAAGTCCCACCACGCTCAAGTTCTATTCTTAGCCTCGGGATCTGTTTTCAGGACTGGCCAGCGAACGGACGTGGGGGGAAGAGGAGCGGTGGACGCTCCTGCAGGCACCGCAGAGGGCCCGTTTTGTTCCGTTCCGATGTTGCAGCACTGCTAAAAACGTGTGCAGAAAAGATGTTGCCTCTGGCTGGGTTTAGGTTTGGGGCGGGATGGGGTGGGGTGGGACATGGGGTGCATGGCCTGGGTGTGCTGTGTTGTGCATTTGTGCCGTGAATTGTAAAGGATATGCCCCTGCCGCTCTGTCTTCGCTTGCTTCCTGTTTCGCTTGTTGCTCTTGGGTGTCAGTTTTCCTGACTTAGTTTTCCTGTTGTTCATTCCACAGTCCAAATAAGAGGCTCTCAAGCAAGAAGGTAGCCAGGTACGCTCTGATGTTCCTTTTACTCTCCCTGCGCTTGCTCTCAAAGCCCACTCGACGGCTTCCTTGCGTGGGTCCCCGCCCCGTGTGGTGGGGGTCACTCTTTCTCCTTCCACCTTCTCTTTTCAGTGACTGCATGAGGGCAGTTTCTTTCCTTGTTTTTTTAAAAAGTACATCTGATCAGTTACATCTTTCGGCGTTGCATGCTAGAAGTGCATGTGGGTGGTCTCTGTTTGGTATATTTTCTCCTTGTCCCAGAGGGAATGGATGAAGTACTCCTGGAGGCTCTATTTATATTTTGCTTGGATTTGAGGAGTCTTGCAGTTTGGGGGGGTTGTCATTTTTTTACTAGTCTGCGGGGGGCTGGTGAAGAAGGGGGACACAGCGAACCTGCATTTCCACACTGGGTACAGAGGAGGGGGCTTCTCTCCTCCCTGTAGCCTGTTTGGTTTCTCTGCTGGGTGCACAGGAGGGCCGGATTGCTTGACCTGTCCTCCATCCACCCTACTCACTAACTGACATGCTGCTCCTTGTTACCAGTCTAGCACTTAAATTTGGAAGGCTACCTTGTCTCAGGGGTAAAAGCTGTAAGGCTTCTGCCCAGCATACCTTGGGAGACTGCTTTCTCCACGTGGGGCTCTCCTGTTGAAGCATCTCAGACATCCACCAGGACCCACTTTGTCTTAATGATTATTCTCTACACATTGGTTGCAATAAGAACAAAGTGTGAGAAAGGGAATTCTTAGGGCTTCTTCCCTGCTCTCGCTCGCTCTCTTCCCCCAACCCAGCATTATGGAATAGCATCCTGCCGCTGATTTGCCAAAATTCAACCAGAGCATGCGGATACCCATCTGTTGGTCCGCCCTTCGGGACTCACGATTAAACTATGAAAGTTGCACAAGGGGTGGGTGTTCTTCACTGGGTTAGGTGTTGCTTTTGCTGCCATTCTGGGTCTGGGAAAAGGGGTTAGCTTTAATCAGAGCAACCCACTGAAATTAACGGACATGATGAACTTAGTTCCTTTATTTTCACTAGGTCTACTCTGACTAAAACTTAGGTGGATACATTTAAGCAGCTAAAACACCAGCAACTCCCTCCCGCAAAGTAGGCGACACAGACACACACACACACACACACACACACACACACTCCTCCATCTGTTTTTAAATTCTCTTCAATTTATTACGTACCCAACCTGAGCCTCTGAAGTGGAGAGAGAGGGAGCATTTAAAAACTACATGGGAGGGGCTCCTCACACACTTCCTGCCCCAGGTAACACCCATGAGAGATGCCTGTAAGACTGGAGCTTTTACTTCACTTTCCTCGTTTATTGGGGGGCAGGATGCAGCTCACCAACTCTCTCATGCTAGCTGACCAGTGGGACCAGTTTCTTTCTGACATGCACACTGGTTGGGACAATATTGATTGCTCAGTCACTGCTGTGTCCTCCTCCTGCCACCACAGCCAGAGGTAACTAACATGGCATCCTCCAAATAAATGTTGCTGGGCCCCAACTTCCATCAGCCCCACCTAACATGGACTAGTGGTTAGGGATGATGGGAGCTGTAGTCCAGCAACCTTTGGGTTAGGTTGGCTGTCCCTGCCATATAGCCTGGCTCAAATTTAATGGGCCATCAGGGAGGAGGCTGTGCTTGCCCTCTTGCAGGGCTTTTGGGGTGGCATTTCTTTACTAAACCTGACTCTGGCTCTGCCTTGTTTGCAAGAGACAGGTTTTGCTGCTGTGGAGGGAGATCTGGAATGAGGTCCATAGCTTCCAAGCTGCCTGTATATATTTCATGCTTTCCTTTGGTTCATCAGCATGTAACTTTTATTAACCACCTGTAACCTATCATTAACCACCTCTTATTAACCACCCTTCAAACACCACAATGCGTTCACAGTCTCTCGGTGCATGAATTTCTGTGTTTGCATGGTGGGTGGGGAAGGCAGAGGACACCCAAAGCCTGCCTCCCCCTTGTCCTTTGGGTGGAATATTGAACACTCTTTAAGTGATAAAGTGCATTACTAGTTAACAGCTGATAAATGTCTGACCTGGGTGTCATGTCATAAAATGATGGCCTTTGGACCACAACAGAGGCACACAGGGAGAAGTGTTAAAATGGAAGCAGCTTCCATGGGTGTGGGGGGCATAGAATCGTAGCATTGTCGAGTCGGAAGGGACCATGAGTGTCATCTAGTCCAACCCCCTGCAATGCAGGAGCCTCAACATGATGGGAGGTCTTGTTTTACCAATTTGCTCTCTGCCTCCCAGCCTGCCTCTTAGGGAACACAGAAAGCTGCCTTATGCTTTCCACCTAGCTGAGTATGGTCTACACTGACTGCCAGTGGCTCCCCAGGGTTTTAGGCAGAGAAATTTCCTGCCCCTACCTGAAAATGTGGGGATTCAACCTAGGAACTTCTGAATGCAAGGCAGGTGCTGTGCTCCTGAGCTATAGCTCTTCCCACGAAGTAGATTAGACTGAAATACAGCCGCTTGCCCAAGGCTGTCTAATAGGCTTTAGAGTGGGTGAGGATTTGAATGCAGGATTCCCAGATGCAAACGGGCCACTCCAGCAATTTATCCTGGGACGTCCAGCCTGCGAAGTATATATTCTGCAGCACTGAGCCACGGTCCTTTCTCTTTCATGTTCTTTATTGCTCTTGAGAACTTGTTTTATCTCGCTGCCATGAAGATCAGAAAGAAATTAAGTGGGAGAAAGTCAGATCTTAATCATCCCATATTCCAAAGAGCAAAGGGGAAAAGGTGTGTAAGTGTGGGTACCTGGTAATACGCTATTGTTCTCTCTGCCACCCCACAAAGGTGCCAGACAACCTTGCTCAGCTTAGAGGACTATTGAGGGATGCTGTGGGTGGGCAGCCAGTAGCCTGTGAAACAGAAGTGTTTGGGGTTTTTTAATTGAGAAGCCCAGCTGGTAGTCAGACAGGGCTTCTGAACTGCACTTGATGATGGAATCCCCTGCAGGAAGGGAAAGGAGCAAGGTGGAAATGTTATCCCATGCACAACTATGCTAGTTTGGTGTTCTCCTCTGTGATGATGGTCCTTCTAATTGTCTTCTTGCTTTGGATCGGCCTGGTCTGTCTTCGTTACAGGCACCTTCACCAGACAGGAACCCTCCCTCTGGATGTCATGGAGGAACCCTACCGGAACAACACTGAATGCCTGGAAGAGGACATCACTGATAAGGTGGGTGTGTTTTACAGCTGGAAAGCATTACTGTTAGAGTGTGTGGAAGCAAATGCTTTCTTCTCTGTCTGTCTGTTAAAGATCTGGGTATGTGTAACTAACACAGACCGGTGACTCATACAGAGAGGCACCAGACACCCTCCTCCCATAAGGGTGTAATGCTGCTGCAGTACTGCTCCAGACAATTGCGGGCTCCCAACTCCCACCAGCCCCAGCCTGCATGGCCAGTGGGATGCTTTACTTTTTATGTGTTTAGAAAAAATTCTAACCCATCCTTTATTAAAGGCCACAGGTTCCCTAACAATGATTACAAGAAAGCCACCTCACACTTTCCCAGCTGCTGCTGCTGCTGCGGTGCACTGGCTTAGGATATGCGAGTGTCCAGCATCTTAAGGGTTTTGAAACAGCAGCCCTGAGCATTGACTCAAATGGATTACCAAGAAGGAGCATTCTATTTTTAAATCTCTCCCAAAAGGTGAGGCTTTGGGTATTAGACTAAGGAGCCAAGGATGATAATATGACGTTAAGCAAAAGACCATGAAGTGTGGGGGAAACAAAGTGCACAACTGGTTAGAGCTGCTTGCTCTTGAATTGGACCAAAACCTCTGGCCCCAGACTGGCTTTCATGCCCTATGGGTGAAGCAGGAAGGACAGGCCTTTTAATGCTTGACTCTCACTGCTCCTTCTGCAGGTGATCTTCCTAGAGAAAAGAGTGACAGAGCTGGAAAAGGACACGGCGGCAAATGGGGAGCAGCACAGCCGCTTAAAGCAGGAAAACCTGCAGCTGGTGCACAGGTAAAAAGCGGGTGGGTGGGAGGTTGGCTTGCATGTCAGGTGTCAGCTTTGAGACGAGCCTGTCTGTGTGTTCAGAAATGGCATGTGACACAGTTGTGTGGAATGACAGGGCTTGAGACATGACACAGCCCTATCAATTGTTAGTAGAATTTACTTTATCATGCTCTGTTATTTAGCTGGTGGAGACAATGAGAAAGAGGAGAACTGGTTCTGGTTTGGGGTGTATGAAAGCATCAAGGTCAACTCAGTGTTCCATTTTCCTCTATACTCAATATAATTTTTCTCTTTTATTTAGTTATTGTGGTTCTCTATTTTGGTAAGCTCTGTTAGGGTCCATGGCAGCTATGTTAGTTGATCGACTTATAAAGCAGGAGACCCCTGGTTCAAACAAAGAAATTAGGCCAATGCTCAAATCATTGGGTGGGGGACATGATTCAGCTAATATTGTGAGGATAGGGTGTGCAGTTTGTGGATTTCATTATGGGCCTCATGCTTCCCCTCCATGCCCCAGTAATTTGGGTGTGGAGTGCATGTGTGCCATTTCAAATAGAATACTTCCTATTTATTTAAGCACAATTTCTATGTTTCTGAGCATTTACAAAGAACTACCTGAAATAGTAAGCAAATAATATTGATAGGAGCGAACATTAAAAACAAATTTAATGTAGTATTTTGTCAAAATATAAATAAAACCAGCAACTTTAAAACAAGTATACACAATAAGAAAATTTTCTTAATTTCATGGTGAAATGACCCCTATACCAAATGTTATTTTCCTTCATTTGTGTGCAAAATGCTTTTTCACCTAAACAGTTGTGCTCCAGGTGGAGTTGCCCTGTGGAGTGTCAGCCACTGAACTCCACAACCTCTCTATGTCTTCACAGAGCGAATGCCCTGGAGGAGCAGCTGAAAGAGCAGGAGCTGAAATCGGATGAGGTTCTCATGGATGAAATCCGGAAACAGCGGGATTTGCTGAGCAAGATGGAGCGGGAGAAGAGCATTGAGATAGAGAACCTCCAAGCCCGGTACGGTTGGCAAATGCGTGGAGACTCTGCTTAGGCACATCCATACTTGGGGTCATCCAGTTACATTCATTGGCAGAAGA
The DNA here is from genome assembly GCF_965153285.1 of Podarcis tiliguerta. Lineage (NCBI taxonomy): Eukaryota > Metazoa > Chordata > Lepidosauria > Squamata > Lacertidae > Podarcis > Podarcis tiliguerta. The sequence goes on from NC_139547.1 coordinate 36,067,215, forward strand.
TTCAGCACGTAAAAAAGGAAGCCCTTATTCGTACAACATATAGTTAACACGTGTTGGTGCTGGTGGAGCTACATTCCCCTTTGGACAGCCTTCTAGGGGGTTCCCATGCCAGGGGTGGTTGGGACCAGGCTAAAGGTGGGTGGAGCAACCGATGTAAATTTTAGGCTTTGTACACTCACACACACTTCTCTATTCTCCATCCAGGCAAGCGAGAAGCAAGATCAGGGTTCAAGGGCACATGAGGCCAGCCAAGGCCAGTGAGGGGTGTGGCCTGGGGAGGGTCAAAAGGGCCAGGCAGAGAGGCCTCCTGCTTGCAGGGATGGCAATACATTTCCAAGCTTATGCTTGTTTCTGTGAACTGCAGGATACAACAGCTGGATGAGGAGAACGGCGAACTTCGATCCTGCGTCCCTTGCCTGAGAGCCAATATTGAGAGGCTAGAGGAGGTGAGGTTCCTCTGCCAGGCAGAGATTTCTGTAATATGCCTCCGTGTGCCTTAAAAATAAAAGGGGTGGTGTGCTTTCCTCTGGACCAGTGGTAAAGAAAAATGCATATGGCTCTATGTTTCAGTGACACAGCATTAATTATCCCACCCTTACTCAGCATCCTTACCTTCAGAGCAAGCTGTGCTCAGTTTGCTCTTGCCAGAGGTGCATCACACCTGCTTTAGGCCATGCACTTATGCAAATCTCTGATTATTTGTTTCCCCTTGAGGTCAAATACTAGCCTTTCTATGAATGTGAGCCTAGGCTGCCTTGTAACTTCAAACCTGTCACTTTCAGTCTCCAATCCCTATGTTCACTTACCTTGTAGTAAACCCCACTGAATATAGCAGGGATTTCTTTGGAGTAAATATGCATAGAAATGTATGATGTATCTCCTGTGGTTTGCTATATGTATCTCCCTATATGTATCTCCTGTGGTTTCCTAAGGTGATACTGCATCAACTTTCTCTTATATGATCAAGTGGGAGGCTAGGTTGGAGGGGTTGTGATTAGATTTTGGCTTAATTTTTGCGGGGGCAGGGGGTGGGTCACCTGTAATCCAAGATACAAAACATAGTACAAGTGAGTGAGACTTTTATTTTGGGATGCAGGCTACAAGTGTTCAGCTCCCTCAGATAAGAGGAAAGGAAAGGAAAGGAAAGGAAAGGGGAGAAGGGAATTTTGTAGCAGGTAATTGGTGATTTGCAAGTAGAGCTTGTATCCAAGTACAGGGTGAGTCTTTTAAAAGAGGCCCTGTGGAACATGTGTACTCTGTATCCACGGGGCCTCTTTTAAAGGACTCATCCTGTATATACTGTAACTGGGAAATTAACATTGTATATGAATTCTGTGATTTTATACAAAATGGGCAATATGCACAGATGGATTTCCCTTGGTATCAAAGCCAGACATTCTGACACCTTGTTTCAAATATTAGCTAATAGTATGTGCAGTTTTTGTCCTTTTAACTTGAGAGTAATGGTTTCTGGATGATACATTTTTTAAAAAAGAAAGGTTCCTTGTCTTGTTGTCTAAAAATCTACACTTTTGTTTGTTCTATGATTTTCAGTCCAAAGGCTATTTTTGTCCTGCTTTTTGGAAGCTTAATTTGACTATTTTTGCTGCATTGTTGAATACTTAGGGTATTGAGTTGAAACCTTCAGTTAGGCTTCTAGTTACTAATTGTTACTGGTAGCAAACAATTGTTTTGGTTAGATATTGAAAACTGGTGGTTATTCCATCATGTAAAGCATATCTGATCAACATTTTAGAGAATGCTGAAAAAGACAGGCTGATAGTTGTGGTAAGAACTTATCTCAGAAACTTCTTTGCTGCTAGCTAGAAATTTAATAGAAGAAGAAGAAGTTATTTTTTATTGCTTTTTTGCAACATGCATTGTCACTTTATTCCAGTTAATAAGACACCAGTTTCTATAAATCTTTAAGGAGGGTTATGAAGACCAAGAGTGTACAACAATCTCGTAAAGTAGGCCAGTGTTACCTTCATGTTACAGATGCGGGTGGGGTGACAAAGCTGAGAGGAAGAGATGCCTGAGGCCCCCTTTTACATTCATGTTTGGCCAGGGAGTCTCCCCTTTTTGCTGACTATATGAGGAGACAGTTTCAAGCAGCATCCATAATAATAAAACCCAACTAATAGCATGTGTTCCCTTGTCTGGATCACTTGTGCATTTCTAACCCCTTTGCCTTGCTTAAAGCAGGTTTCTTATGTTCCTTGCTTGTTGTCATTCTGCCCTCTAGTGGCAGGCCAATGTTTTTAGTTGCCAACACAAATACTGACATGGCTGGTTGTGGGCTCCTCCTCAAGTCTGCTCTCAGCATCATGAACTGCTTGTGGACAGTGTGTCAGCTCAAACAGCCCTGAATTGGATACCAATGTTGTGTATTTTGGGATAGTGGGATATTAACTGAGCTTGGTAGCAATCAGTCCTGCAGTGTCCCTTTTCCAAGTGTGGGAAGGCATGGGGTCTTGCTGGACTTCAGAGGTGCTTGGAAGAGGCGAGAGTGTTGGGAGGGTTACAGTTTCATTTCCCTGGTGTGTTTTTTTCAGGAGAAGCAGAAATTGCTAGATGAAATAGAAGACCTCACAATGCAGCTCAATGAGGAGCAGGAGAACAAGAGGAAGTTGGGAGACAAGCTGACCCACGAGAGGCACCAGTTCCAAAAGGACAAGGAATCGACCCAGGAGGTGAGCAGAGCCTGCTGGCTTCCAGAGGGGGACTGCACCATGGGGCACTCCCTGCTATCCTGCCTCACCCCCACCCCCATATATCTCACTCATCTTCTGACTAGATTATTTATATTGTTTATTAAATTTGTATACCATCCTTCATCCACAGATCTTGAGGCGGTTCACGACATAAAAATACAATATAAAAGCACAAAATACATGATAAGAACAAAGAAACAAAAACCCACCCCATCCTCTCCAGAGCAGGCTTTTTCCTTGTCTTTTTTCACTATGTTTAGCAAAATGCATTGCTTTGCCAACCTGGTGAACTCTAGATGTTTTGGGCTACAACTCCCATCAGCACGTGTTGGCTGGCGCTGATAGGAGTTAAGAATCCCAGCAGCATAGTGAGGGCCACAGGTTCCCCATCCCTGCCGTAAAGTCTTGGCCCTTATCAGTCCTGCCCTTGGCTGTTGATCTCCAGTTTTGGGTGGAACTAGTTGTAGATCATCGAGGGACGCTGGTGGCGCTGTGGGTAAAAGCCTCAGCGCCTAGGGCTTGCCGATCGAAAGGTCGGCGGTTCGAATCCCCGCGGCGGGGTGCGCTCCCGTTGCTCGGTCCCAGCGCCTGCCAACCTAGCAGTTCGAAAGCACCCCCAGGTGCAAGTAGATAAATAGGGACCGCTTACTGGCGGGAAGGTAAACGGTGTTTCCGTGTGCTGCGCTGGCTCGCCAGATGCGGCTTTGTCACGCTGGCCACATGACCCGGAAGTGTCTCCAGACAGCGCTGGCCCCCGGCCTCTTGAGTGAGATGGGCGCGCAACCCTAGAGTCTGTCAAGACTGGCCCGTACGGGCAGGGGTACCTTTACCTTTACCTTTAGTTGTAGATCATAGGATTATGTTTAAGACTTCATTTCAGGGTGGGTGTAAGGTTATCAAAGGCCTCCTGTCTGTCTGTCTGTCTGTCTGTCTGTCTCTCCTTTTTGAATAAATATTACATTGTTATCAGTACAGAGGCATTTGTGCCTTTTGCCTTACACACCTAGTGCACCAGCCCCCTTGCAGCAAAGAGTCGCTTTGTGTGTATGGGTTAGTGCTCTTTGGTGATAGTCCTCCACTAATCTAGTTTGCCTCCCTTGCCTTGCAGTTGATTGAGGACCTCAGGAAACAGCTGGAGCACCTGCAGCTCTTCAAGCTGGAAGCAGAACAGCGAAGGGGCAGGAGCAGCAGCATAGGCCTCCAGGAATATAACAGCCGGACGCGGGAGACAGAACTGGAACAAGAGATCAGGCGGCTCAAGCAGGTACTCGAGCTTCCCTTACAGACTTCTATGCTAGATCTGAATTGGGCACTGGGAGGAGAGAGCATTGTGTGTCTCAGTATAGCTCTACTGGCCCTGCATTTCAGAGACTGGTTCAAATTGAATGCAAGAGGATGCTAAAAAAACGTGCTGGCTGGAACAACTAAAGGTCAGATGTTGGTGGAGAGAGGTCAAAATAAATGAGCAAGTTTATAACTAAACTGTTGAATCTTTGGTCCTTAAACCATTATTGTGCCCTTAGGATTTGGTATGTTGGCTAAGCAGAACAATTGTGCACTCATTAATCATATACACTTCTCCCAGCGGTATGCTAAAATAATCATTCCATGGCACATTATTCTTAAACTTAGATCTTCTGCCATTTGCAGATCTTTTACAGATTGTAGGTGCCAAGTAATGTCATCCACATATCTGCAGAGCATATCTAGATGGTCAGCTTCTTTATAAGCCATCCCGCTGCAGGATCAAAAATGCATTTTTAAATGATTTACATTAAAGATATAGCTTGCTATTTATTCTGCAGACTCAAGGGAATATTTTTTGTCAAGCATTATTTTATATTACCTGGATGAAACACGTCAGGATGTTGTGGGCACGGTTGTTGTTGGAGAACCAGTTTTATATTACTTATATGGTGGCATTATTTGTCACAGCTGCCAGGAAATTATGACCATGCATCTGAATTACTTTTATAATCATTTTTAATTCAGCTGAGGTTTATGAGGTCGTATCCAATGCACTCGTGCAACAGACTTGCATGTGCTCAGTGCAGCTCTTCTACAGCACCCCATGTATCATCAAAATCTGCTCTGGGGGGTTGTGGGACGCATGAGGGGAGGAGAGAAAGAGTCCCATTGCTCCAGCAAAGCAATGCACGGGGAGCATTAGACAGAACTCATGGCACGTATGTTTTAGTTTTGAAAGATATTTATGTGTGCTGTCAATTTGTGGCATGAATGGATGTGAGGTTTGCAAAGGCTACATGTAAGTGTATCACAAATACTGTCAGTCCGAATACTAGATGGTGGGCATCTGCAGTAAGGCAGCTTCACACATTTGTTCATAGTGGAAGGAGCTGGTAGTGATAACAGTTGCAACATTTTGGGTTTCTTTTTGCCAACAGGATAACCGAAACTTGAAGGAACAGAATGATGAGCTGAATGGGCAGATCATAAACCTCAGTATTCAAGGCGCCAAGAACCTCTTCTCTGCTTCCTTCTCTGAATCTCTGGCTGCAGAAATCAGCTCTGTCTCCAGAGATGAGGTACTGTGGGAGGGACTGCGGGAAACTCTGGGTACCACTTTCCTGTCAGCAGTAAAGGTGAAATTAAATTCATATGAAATGGAAATCAAAAGTGTGGTGGTAAAATTTTGCAGTCAGAACTCAAACCTTGCAATACTTTGGGTTTTTTAAGGAAGACTAAGGACTTAAATCTTTTTCCCATATCCAAGTGTAAATACATTATAAATTATCAGTTTGCCAGATGCAAGCCCCCCCCCCCCCCCCCACGTTTTAATTTGGAACAAATAATCAAATTCAACAGCCAACTCAGCATAATGCTGAGGTCTCGCTGTTGATGCTGCACTGAAGTGCTGTGCCTACATGGAATTTGGCAGGTATGAATCCTGATGAGACAGAAACTGCATTTCTTCCCCCCTCAAAAACAAACAAAAGTTTCTGACCTTTAGGAAGTTGAAAGGTATTTATTCCAGTGAGAAAATGGAAGTTAGACCAGAATCTTTAAATTTTAATTTGTGGACCACCCTTCTGCAGTACTCTCCTTGTCACTTACAACCCAGTGTAATGACAAAATAGGTATATGGGGGTGGGGATTGTGCCATTTTTCTGCTTTTATTATTATTTCTCTCTCTGAATATGGTTTTATTGATGCATTTTAAGAGTTGTAAGCTGCCCTGAGGGGTCTTAAATCAGCAAATATAAAAGCTGTATTTTGTGAGTGAAAGCTGATCAGTAAAAAACAGTCCAGTAAGTTCTCTCTGGAAGACACAGTGTTAGAGTGGTACATAAAGCAGTTACCCTGGGATTCATTTCAAAATCTTTTCCTAATAATCATGTAAAATTGGGGTGCAGGTGGGCCTCACTCTGTATATTTAATTGTAAGGGATGTCAGTTAAGACCACACACAACTGCAGGTGTCATTCACCTTTAAAATCCACTGAAGGAAACATTGAGAAGCATGAAGGGAGATGGAACATGGCAGCTGCTACTTTGTGATTGGTATGTTCCATCGAAGGTGCAAGAACAAGCTCTGGATTGATTCCACTGAGATTCCATTAGGAAGGACTATTGGTAATGGTTTGCTGCTCTTGTATTTGGGAGCTTTTTTCTGCACAGAAACATAGGAAGCTGCCTTATACTCAGTCCATCCAGCCAAGTAGTGTCTACGTTGACTGGCAGCAGCTCTCCAGGATTTGAGGCTGGATTCTCTCCCAGCCCTGTCTGGAGATGCTGGGGAATGGGATCTTCTGCATGCAAAGCAGATGTCGAACCACTGTGCTATGGCCCTCTGTGCAGCAGTTCATCATTGTACTGTGCCTTAGGACAAGCTGTTCAGCCCAGAGTTTGCCGACTCAGAATAATAGCCTTCATGTTTCCCTTCTCTCCCTCCTCCCTGCAGCTAATGGAGGCGATTCAGAAACAAGAAGAGATCAATTTCCGGCTCCAGGACTACATTGACCGAATCATTGTGGCCATCATGGAAACCAACCCATCCATCCTGGAGGTCAAGTAGGAGGCTGAGAACTGCGGTCCTGAGTGACACTTGGGTGCCGTGCATTTGCTGCTCTTGAGGAGATGCTGGCAAGTCTTGGCTCTTCTGCAAAGAAGGCGCGGGAAGCCTCACGTCATGAAATTGGTTAGGTGGTGGAACCTGGTGGACTTGTGGGAGAGAGAGACGGCTATTGAGCCTGGCTGCGCTGACTCCAGTGGGTTTTTGAGCCCTTGTGACTCACGAGGGTTGGGTGGGGGTGGGCAAAAGGAAACCCGGAGGGGAAAAAATGCAAGGCACAGAACACAGCGGGAAAAGGGGGTGGGGGAATGGGAACATACACCAGCAGCCTGCCGTGCTGGGCTGCAACTTGAAACCCTCTTCCTGTAAGCTTACAACCTTGCCCTCACAAGGGGAGAGAAAAGAGGTCCAAATCTCTCTTGCCCCGCAGCAGCCATCACAGGGGAGATGAAGAAGAGGAGAAGTTCTTCACTGCCTCCCTCCCTCCCTTGCCTTGCCCACCCCATCCTTCCTGAAAACTCACTGGGAGACACATCAGTTGCACTCTGCAGCATCTCCCTTCTTGAAGCTGTGGGCGCCCTCCAAGAGGGGTCAAGGCCACAAGACAAGTGGATGACTTTTATCATTGAACCAGTGGAAGGGGAGAAAAGGGCCCTTACCTGGTCCGAAAGTTTTAGTCTCTCTAGCTTGCAGAAGCATCCCCCTGTTGCACCCAGCAAAATATTTGAGGGAGGGGGCTTGCTTGTAGTCTGTGTGATCCCTGACCCCGTTCGTTTGGCAAGCTGCCTTAAAGAAAACATAGCTGGCTTGTTTCCTATCAGAGGTTGCAGGGAGGTGAACAGGTTCTGGCAGGTGGGGAAACAGGAGAGGGGCTTTCTGGCATTATAGTTTTTAAAAAATGCCTACTGACACCCTCTGCTTGAAGACCTAGTCGCAGCTGATGGCTGTTCTACAGGCCAGCTGCCCACCAGGTGATGTGGTTGGTCTGCTGGAGGCACTGGGGAGGGGGGACGCTCAGCTGATGATACTTCAGCACTGGAGGCAGAGCTATTCTTCCCCTCAGGTGCAGCAGCAGCCACATCCCTTCACCTTCACTGCACACCTTTATCTTATCCTTTTATTTTCGCAGGAGTTTGGTCACTTTAAGACAGGAATGGTGACTGTTGTATTCCATAAGAAATATTTTTTTTTTTTTTGCGGGAGGAGGAGAGAGATTTAAGATACTTCAGACAGCGAAGCAAGCTGTTCAGCTGCTGACATAACCATGTCTTGCTGCACAGAATGTTCCATTAACCAGAAATGAAGCTTTTGCCATCATATCCATACCAAGAGTCAAATCTGAAATGGTTAAAGCTGGCAGGATTTTGGGTTGTTTGCTTCATTTTGCATACCTTTTGGGACAGGATGAGAGAGATGGATGTGTTGCAACTTAATCCTCTTTTCCTTCTTCCCTTCTCCTCCTCTCTAAGCCCAATTGGAAGAAAAAATGTATGTTGCCCACCTCCCCATCCAAAATTTTATAGGAAAAGGTTGGTTTTTCCCATACCTAAAAGGTATGCTGTCTCCACAGAACCAGAAGGTTAAGGTGTTCTTCTATATATATGTATTTTAAAATCTGGCCCTGGGGGTTGGTTTTAAATCATGTTTTGCTTGGGGGTTTCTCTTTTTAATGGCACAACTAGGGAACAGGGAAGGTGACGCGTAAATCTGTTGTTGATGGATCCTGCTGCTTTGTACATAGATAACATTCAGGACCCCCTAAGAAGGGGCACTGATTGGCCAGTGCCTGGGACTCCCAGTGAAGGTTTGATTCTGGGATGGAGCTGAGAGTTCTGAGCTTTTTCTGGGTGCCTTCTCTCTCCTTCTCCCTCTCTCTCTTAGATCTCCCCGCCCTCTCTTAAAGCACACACATTTAGGCACAAGGTATGTAGCGGTACCCCACATATTTGCCTGAGCCATCTAAGCATCTGGCTCTCATGGAGAGCAGAAGTGGGCAGTGAAAGCTGACATATCTCCTTCTTCCTGGAAAGCATTAAGTGCTTGTTCTCAACCCTGATGTACAGGGAAAGCAACAATCCTATTCTGTTTTTTTTTAATTCAAAAATGCACCAAAGTGAGCACCCCAATCCAAGGTCACTGGGTTTTGCTCCTATTGAGCTCAATTGCATTTACCAGGTTCCCAGGATGAATTGCGGCACCATGGCCAGATTATGTGGAACTATTTTTTTGTATTATTATAATCAGTGGGTTCATGCTCTATAATTTCTAGCTAGATCAAGTGTGGGGGTGAGGAACACAGGGACAAAAAATGTGGAAGTGTTTGCTTCTCCACCTGGACAGTGATTCTTTGAGCTTAAACACCCACCTTCACATTTATCCCCTTGCTGTGCCCACTCAACCACCCCTGAAATCTGGAGAAAGAATCCGCGTATTGTACATTTCCAGTGGACTCTTGGGTGTAAATCAGTGTATACTTGGAGAAGGAAGGCTTTTCTTTTTCTACCTTGTAGAGTTAGGTATTTTTTATAGATTGATGGCTGATCAATTTTTTAATACTTCCAAAAAAGAGAGCAATGTATCTGTGTATACACACACACATGCACACACACACGCACATATATATATGTATAATGTACAAATCTATAAATAAGCAGATCTGCCTTTCTTGACTTGGGCATCTATGCCCGCGATAACACACACACTCCTCTCCCAGCCCTCCCGGTTGATCACAAAGAGGTACTGTAATGTAAATAGTCACAGGAGGGGGAAAATTATAATAATAAACCAACAAAAGTGAAGCACTGGCTTGCACACTGCTTTAATTTCCTGAGGAAACCTGTTCTTCCCTGCAGGTATGTGAAGGAACTTCCAGAAAGAGGCGAACAGTATTTGTCTTAACGGGTGTACTGACTCTTGTCTGATTAAAAGCTGTTACCGTCTCTTTGCTGGAGACCAGTCTCTCTCTGTCTCGGTTTTTGTTCTCTTTTGTGTTGCAATGCACCAGGGAAATATGGGAATGATAAGAGGGGTGGGGGCGGGACTCCTGGCGCAGAGGCAGGAGCCACAGCCTACCTGTAATGGGAATGGGAGTTGACTGGGAGCATCAGGCTATGTGGGTGAGTCTTCACGTGGGCTTTGCAGAATTTGGCCCCAGGAAGCTGCACCCAGGATATTAACCAGAGGTCATCTGCCATTGTTAGTCAAACATGCCCCTGGAAGTGCCACATGTGCATTTGTATGTGACTATAATAAAACACACATCGCTACACGGGGTGATTCATTCTGATACATTCATCTGCATTCAAGCCAGGATGTTGAGATATATATACACACACATGAACAAGTTCTTCATGTAGAGAATTTTGTACATTTGGTGGGGATATTTGATGGTTTATCCAGTACTGAGCATATTCACACAACAGGCACACTTCCCTAAGGTATTAACAGAGGCCTAACATAAGTTCCGGGAAGTGATTTGAAAACTCATGTTAAAAAAGATATTAACCTCATAGACAATTGTGCAAGGCTGATGACACTTCTCTTGTTCTGCCACTAGATGGCATCAAAGAGCTGCTGGGATTTGAGTGCTAGCTCACTGCAGAATGTATGGGAGAAAGCGGGGGGGGGGGGGGGCCTCTGCAGTTGAGTTGCTGACAGTAAGTGCTGGGCCAGCAAGAGGTGGTGGTGGAGGTAAATTGTGCATGCACCTTACCAGTGTCTCCTAGTGCTGCCTTTCATTTTCCCTATCAAAGTGTGTGGCAGCCATTCTCTTGTATGGGAGAAAGCAAAGTGGTGCATCTAGTGGCGCTACTGGGCTTCATCTGCCCCCTGCCCTTGATGGAGAGTGGCCACTTGTGCATTGCCAAACATAACATGCCCTATTTTATGTTACAGACGCACATTTAGAAATAATCACTATATTTAATTATCCAGAAAGAGACTACTTCTTACCGTACTGGAGAAGACAAACAGCAAGTGACCTGTGTGCCTTCTTACCTGCAGTCCAGGTGCTCATGGCTGATGGGCAACTTCAATCCTCCTCCTCCTCCCTGGTTCTCCCCTTTTTTGGTTCTTCGTCTTTAACTGGACAGCCTCTGTAAAGTAGAACACATGCTCACCTAACCATAGTGACCTTGGACACCTGAAAACTGAGACTACTCCTATTTGCATAGCCTCTTCCTGGGCCTTGTTTGGTTGTGGCACTTTTAAGAACTGAGCATTTTATATAGATGGACTGTGAATCTCTTATTATTTGTTTGTTTGTTTATATTCCACTTTATCCAAGGTGCTCAAGGTGGTCAACATGGTTCTCCCCCTTCTCATTTAATCTCCACAGCAATCCTGTGAGGTAGGTTAGGCTGAGAGGCAGTGACTGCCTCAAGGTAACACAGTGAGCTTAATGTCTGTGTGGAAATTTGAACTCTGATTTTCCAGCTCCTAGATTCAGGTAGGTAGCTGTGTTGGTCTGATGCAGTAGAAATATATATATATATATATATATATATATATATATATTTGCTTTCGTAGATTTTCACGGGTACAGGAATGCAGGTTTTGGTGTCCTCGGGTGTCTTCCCGTGTAAAAGTTGGGGTGTCTAGGCGACGTTTCGACGAGGTCTCACTCGTCATCTTCAGGCTGGTGCTTTCGGCTTCTTGTTACTGGAACAGAGCAGGATCTCAGTGTTTGAGTTCCTATAAATACTGTTGAGGAGGTGTGGTGTATAGCCTCCAATGTTCTGGGCAGAGAGGAGGTTCCCAGGCTAGTGTGCCTTTTCTTCTTTTGTTCCTTAATTACTTGAGGGATATCTTGAGTGATTTCTTGAGTGATTTCCTGAATCCCACTTAGGTGGGTCATTAGGTGTGGATTAGTTGCTAAAGCCTTCGTGTCTTGAACTCTTGAACTTTGTGAAGAGTTTTTCTGAGAAGATGGCTGTACTGCACTTGGTTGTGCTCTGGCTTGGCTTCGTGTATAGGGGCGAGCTGTGGTTTTGTGGCCTGTGCCAGCCAGATCTGTGTAGGGATTGCAGGGGGGTGCAGCATCCGGAGGTGCCACCCTGGTTTGGCTACTGGATGGTGTCTGTAATTTATCTGTGGAGAGGGTCTGGGTTTGGGTCTGGTGTGGTTGATTGGTGATGGCGTTCTGTGTGCCTCTGGATCTGGTGTCAGATTTTGTGGGGAGGGCTAATTTCCAGATGTCTGGCAAGCGGGATGTGTCGTCACGCTTGTTCATGTTGTGAGGGTGTTTCTCTATCTCGATGGCTTCCATGATTATTCTCTTGTGGTGATGTTCCATGTTAAAGAGCAATTTGGAATCTGCAAAATTAATTTCGTGTCCTGTTTCTTTCATGTGTTGGAAAAGAGAGGAAGTTTTTTCTTCTTTTTTGACGGCATTCTTGTGTTCTGCGATCCGTGCATTTATTCGTCTGTTTGTTTGTCCAATGTACGTGGCTGGGCAGACTTTGCAGGGTATTTCATAGACCCCTTGGTTTTCCAACTGAATTTTATCCTTGGGGTTTCTGAGGATATTGGCTATTTTTTGGTTGGTGCAAAAGGCTGTTTTGATATTGTGTTTATGGAGGATTTTGCTAATTTTATCTGTAGTGCCCTTGATATAAGGAAGGAGGGCTATGCCATTGTTTTCTTCTGTGTCTTGGTTTTTGGGGGGTGTTTCTTTTTGGATTAGCTTCGTAACCCTGTTTTGCTGGTATCCATTGGCAATTAACACATTTGAGAGATTCTGTAACTCAGTTGTCAAGTGGTCTTCGTCAGCCAGGCGTTTGGTTCTGGAGATGAGAGTCTTGGCTACGGAGTTTATTTGTGCAGGGTGGTGGTGTGATTGTGCATGTAAGTAGCGGTTGGTGTGTGTTTTTTTCCGGTAGATAGTGTGTCCTAGGGAGCCATCAGGTTTTTTGTAGATTAGGACGTCAAGGAAGGGAAGTTGGTTGTTGGCTTCTATTTCCATAGTGAATTGTATTTTGGGGTGTAGGCTGTTGAGATGTGTGAGGAAGCTATCCAGTTTTTCCTTCCCGTGTGGCCAAATTACAAAGGTGTCGTCAACATATCTGAGCCAAAGTTTGGGTTTGTGTTCTGACTTGTCTAAAGCATTGGTTTCAAAGTGTTCCATGTACAGGTTAGCGATGACCGGTGAGAGGGGTGATCCCATAGGTGCTCCTTCTATCTGTTTGTATCTTTGTCCATTGTGGATGAAGTACGTGTTGGTTAGGCAGTGGTTGGTCAGGTCCAAGATGTATTCGGGGGGATTGTATTTGTTTTGAATGGCTGTCAAGGCTTCATTAATGGGCACTTGTGTGAAGAGAGATACAACATCGAAGCTCACAAGTAGGTCATTGGGTTGTAGGTTTTGCTTCTTTATTGTTTCTATGAACTGGAGGGAGTTTGGAACGTGTGAAGAGATGGATTCTGCATAGGGCTGAAGTTGCTTGGCGAGAAATTTAGCGAGATTTTGTAGAGGTGAGCCTATGGAGCTGACTATTGGTCTGAGTGGTGTTCCTTCTTTGTGTATCTTGGGGAGGCCGTAGAGTTTGGGGCATCTGGATGATTTTTCTCTGGGGATGATTCTTAGCTGGATTTCTTCACTGATAGGAGAGGCTTTTATTTTGGATTTGGTGGTTTTTTCCAGATAGGTGGTGGGATCTGTTTTTATAGGTTGGTAGGTAGGGTCTTGGAGTAGATTTGATAGTTTTGCTTGGTAGTCCGATGTGTTCATCACAACAGTGGCATTACCTTTGTCTGCTGGGAGAATGATTATGTTGTTGTCTTTCCTCAGGTTGGTGAGTGCTTTCTGTTCTTCTTTGTGTAAATTGCTTCTGGGTGGTTTGCTGGAGCAGAGGATGTTGGTGACTTCAAGTCTGATTTTATTGGCTTCATCTGGATTGATTTTGGTTAGGCTAGCTTCGACTCCGCATATGATGTTTTCCGTGGGGATGCGTCTCGGGGCGACTGCAAAGTTGAAACCTTTGGAGAGTACTTTGGTTTCAGTTGAGGTGAGGATCCTGTCTGATATGTTATGTACTGTTTGTTTCATGGGTTGTTGTGGAGGGTGGCTGGGCTTCTGGCGTTTCTCTAGTTTGTGGAGTTTGTTGGTGTGTGTGTCTGTCTTGTGTGAGGTCTCCGTTTCAGCTCTCCAGACGGCTAGTTGTTTGCATTTGTCCCAGAGTGCAGGGTGGATTTTGTTACAGAGTTTGAGGTGAAGAGTGAGTAGATCTTTGTTGGTTTGGTTTAGTAGGTATCTTTTCTTGTGTAGTTCGTTTCTGATTAGAGATAGTTCAGTTCGTTTCAGGATCCTTTCGGTAGCTGGGGTTTTAGAGTGGAATTTAAGTTGGAAGCATGTGGGAATTAAGTTGTTGTCTCGGCAGTTGCGTAGGAACAAGAGATCACATAAGATGGTGGCTCTTCGGATTTCTAGTTTCTCGTAGGTTCTTGTCAGCTGGAAGGTTTCCTCCCCGTAGAGGTGAGATATTTGCTTTCGTAGATTTTCACGGGTACAGGAATGCAGGTTTTGGTGTCCTCGGGTGTCTTCCCGTGTAAAAGTTGGGGTGTCTAGGCGACGTTTCGACGAGGTCTCACTCGTCATCTTCAGGCTGGTGCTTTCGGCTTCTTGTTACTGGAACAGAGCAGGATCTCAGTGTTTGAGTTCCTATAAATACTGTTGAGGAGGTGTGGTGTATAGCCTCCAATGTTCTGGGCAGAGAGGAGGTTCCCAGGCTAGTGTGCCTTTTCTTCTTTTGTTCCTTAATTACTTGAGGGATATCTTGAGTGATTTCTTGAGTGATTTCCTGAATCCCACTTAGGTGGGTCATTAGGTGTGGATTAGTTGCTAAAGCCTTCGTGTCTTGAACTCTTGAACTTTGTGAAGAGTTTTTCTGAGAAGATGGCTGTACTGCACTTGGTTGTGCTCTGGCTTGGCTTCGTGTATAGGGGCGAGCTGTGGTTTTGTGGCCTGTGCCAGCCAGATCTGTGTAGGGATTGCAGGGGGGTGCAGCATCCGGAGGTGCCACCCTGGTTTGGCTACTGGATGGTGTCTGTAATTTATCTGTGGAGAGGGTCTGGGTTTGGGTCTGGTGTGGTTGATTGGTGATGGCGTTCTGTGTGCCTCTGGATCTGGTGTCAGATTTTGTGGGGAGGGCTAATTTCCAGATGTCTGGCAAGCGGGATGTGTCGTCACGCTTGTTCATGTTGTGAGGGTGTTTCTCTATCTCGATGGCTTCCATGATTATTCTCTTGTGGTGATGTTCCATGTTAAAGAGCAATTTGGAATCTGCAAAATTAATTTCGTGTCCTGTTTCTTTCATGTGTTGGAAAAGAGAGGAAGTTTTTTCTTCTTTTTTGACGGCATTCTTGTGTTCTGCGATCCGTGCATTTATTCGTCTGTTTGTTTGTCCAATGTACGTGGCTGGGCAGACTTTGCAGGGTATTTCATAGACCCCTTGGTTTTCCAACTGAATTTTATCCTTGGGGTTTCTGAGGATATTGGCTATTTTTTGGTTGGTGCAAAAGGCTGTTTTGATATTGTGTTTATGGAGGATTTTGCTAATTTTATCTGTAGTGCCCTTGATATAAGGAAGGAGGGCTATGCCATTGTTTTCTTCTGTGTCTTGGTTTTTGGGGGGTGTTTCTTTTTGGATTAGCTTCGTAACCCTGTTTTGCTGGTATCCATTGGCAATTAACACATTTGAGAGATTCTGTAACTCAGTTGTCAAGTGGTCTTCGTCAGCCAGGCGTTTGGTTCTGGAGATGAGAGTCTTGGCTACGGAGTTTATTTGTGCAGGGTGGTGGTGTGATTGTGCATGTAAGTAGCGGTTGGTGTGTGTTTTTTTCCGGTAGATAGTGTGTCCTAGGGAGCCATCAGGTTTTTTGTAGATTAGGACGTCAAGGAAGGGAAGTTGGTTGTTGGCTTCTATTTCCATAGTGAATTGTATTTTGGGGTGTAGGCTGTTGAGATGTGTGAGGAAGCTATCCAGTTTTTCCTTCCCGTGTGGCCAAATTACAAAGGTGTCGTCAACATATCTGAGCCAAAGTTTGGGTTTGTGTTCTGACTTGTCTAAAGCATTGGTTTCAAAGTGTTCCATGTACAGGTTAGCGATGACCGGTGAGAGGGGTGATCCCATAGGTGCTCCTTCTATCTGTTTGTATCTTTGTCCATTGTGGATGAAGTACGTGTTGGTTAGGCAGTGGTTGGTCAGGTCCAAGATGTATTCGGGGGGATTGTATTTGTTTTGAATGGCTGTCAAGGCTTCATTAATGGGCACTTGTGTGAAGAGAGATACAACATCGAAGCTCACAAGTAGGTCATTGGGTTGTAGGTTTTGCTTCTTTATTGTTTCTATGAACTGGAGGGAGTTTGGAACGTGTGAAGAGATGGATTCTGCATAGGGCTGAAGTTGCTTGGCGAGAAATTTAGCGAGATTTTGTAGAGGTGAGCCTATGGAGCTGACTATTGGTCTGAGTGGTGTTCCTTCTTTGTGTATCTTGGGGAGGCCGTAGAGTTTGGGGCATCTGGATGATTTTTCTCTGGGGATGATTCTTAGCTGGATTTCTTCACTGATAGGAGAGGCTTTTATTTTGGATTTGGTGGTTTTTTCCAGATAGGTGGTGGGATCTGTTTTTATAGGTTGGTAGGTAGGGTCTTGGAGTAGATTTGATAGTTTTGCTTGGTAGTCCGATGTGTTCATCACAACAGTGGCATTACCTTTGTCTGCTGGGAGAATGATTATGTTGTTGTCTTTCCTCAGGTTGGTGAGTGCTTTCTGTTCTTCTTTGTGTAAATTGCTTCTGGGTGGTTTGCTGGAGCAGAGGATGTTGGTGACTTCAAGTCTGATTTTATTGGCTTCATCTGGATTGATTTTGGTTAGGCTAGCTTCGACTCCGCATATGATGTTTTCCGTGGGGATGCGTCTCGGGGCGACTGCAAAGTTGAAACCTTTGGAGAGTACTTTGGTTTCAGTTGAGGTGAGGATCCTGTCTGATATGTTATGTACTGTTTGTTTCATGGGTTGTTGTGGAGGGTGGCTGGGCTTCTGGCGTTTCTCTAGTTTGTGGAGTTTGTTGGTGTGTGTGTCTGTCTTGTGTGAGGTCTCCGTTTCAGCTCTCCAGACGGCTAGTTGTTTGCATTTGTCCCAGAGTGCAGGGTGGATTTTGTTACAGAGTTTGAGGTGAAGAGTGAGTAGATCTTTGTTGGTTTGGTTTAGTAGGTATCTTTTCTTGTGTAGTTCGTTTCTGATTAGAGATAGTTCAGTTCGTTTCAGGATCCTTTCGGTAGCTGGGGTTTTAGAGTGGAATTTAAGTTGGAAGCATGTGGGAATTAAGTTGTTGTCTCGGCAGTTGCGTAGGAACAAGAGATCACATAAGATGGTGGCTCTTCGGATTTCTAGTTTCTCGTAGGTTCTTGTCAGCTGGAAGGTTTCCTCCCCGTAGAGGTGAGATATTTGCTTTCGTAGATTTTCACGGGTACAGGAATGCAGGTTTTGGTGTCCTCGGGTGTCTTCCCGTGTAAAAGTTGGGGTGTCTAGGCGACGTTTCGACGAGGTCTCACTCGTCATCTTCAGGCTGGTGCTTTCGGCTTCTTGTTACTGGAACAGAGCAGGATCTCAGTGTTTGAGTTCCTATAAATACTGTTGAGGAGGTGTGGTGTATAGCCTCCAATGTTCTGGGCAGAGAGGAGGTTCCCAGGCTAGTGTGCCTTTTCTTCTTTTGTTCCTTAATTACTTGAGGGATATCTTGAGTGATTTCTTGAGTGATTTCCTGAATCCCACTTAGGTGGGTCATTAGGTGTGGATTAGTTGCTAAAGCCTTCGTGTCTTGAACTCTTGAACTTTGTGAAGAGTTTTTCTGAGAAGATGGCTGTACTGCACTTGGTTGTGCTCTGGCTTGGCTTCGTGTATAGGGGCGAGCTGTGGTTTTGTGGCCTGTGCCAGCCAGATCTGTGTAGGGATTGCAGGGGGGTGCAGCATCCGGAGGTGCCACCCTGGTTTGGCTACTGGATGGTGTCTGTAATTTATCTGTGGAGAGGGTCTGGGTTTGGGTCTGGTGTGGTTGATTGGTGATGGCGTTCTGTGTGCCTCTGGATCTGGTGTCAGATTTTGTGGGGAGGGCTAATTTCCAGATGTCTGGCAAGCGGGATGTGTCGTCACGCTTGTTCATGTTGTGAGGGTGTTTCTCTATCTCGATGGCTTCCATGATTATTCTCTTGTGGTGATGTTCCATGTTAAAGAGCAATTTGGAATCTGCAAAATTAATTTCGTGTCCTGTTTCTTTCATGTGTTGGAAAAGAGAGGAAGTTTTTTCTTCTTTTTTGACGGCATTCTTGTGTTCTGCGATCCGTGCATTTATTCGTCTGTTTGTTTGTCCAATGTACGTGGCTGGGCAGACTTTGCAGGGTATTTCATAGACCCCTTGGTTTTCCAACTGAATTTTATCCTTGGGGTTTCTGAGGATATTGGCTATTTTTTGGTTGGTGCAAAAGGCTGTTTTGATATTGTGTTTATGGAGGATTTTGCTAATTTTATCTGTAGTGCCCTTGATATAAGGAAGGAGGGCTATGCCATTGTTTTCTTCTGTGTCTTGGTTTTTGGGGGGTGTTTCTTTTTGGATTAGCTTCGTAACCCTGTTTTGCTGGTATCCATTGGCAATTAACACATTTGAGAGATTCTGTAACTCAGTTGTCAAGAAAACCAAGGGGTCTATGAAATACCCTGCAAAGTCTGCCCAGCCACGTACATTGGACAAACAAACAGACGAATAAATGCACGGATCGCAGAACACAAGAATGCCGTCAAAAAAGAAGAAAAAACTTCCTCTCTTTTCCAACACATGAAAGAAACAGGACACGAAATTAATTTTGCAGATTCCAAATTGCTCTTTAACATGGAACATCACCACAAGAGAATAATCATGGAAGCCATCGAGATAGAGAAACACCCTCACAACATGAACAAGCGTGACGACACATCCCGCTTGCCAGACATCTGGAAATTAGCCCTCCCCACAAAATCTGACACCAGATCCAGAGGCACACAGAACGCCATCACCAATCAACCACACCAGACCCAAACCCAGACCCTCTCCACAGATAAATTACAGACACCATCCAGTAGCCAAACCAGGGTGGCACCTCCGGATGCTGCACCCCCCTGCAATCCCTACACAGATCTGGCTGGCACAGGCCACAAAACCACAGCTCGCCCCTATACACGAAGCCAAGCCAGAGCACAACCAAGTGCAGTACAGCCATCTTCTCAGAAAAACTCTTCACAAAGTTCAAGAGTTCAAGACACGAAGGCTTTAGCAACTAATCCACACCTAATGACCCACCTAAGTGGGATTCAGGAAATCACTCAAGAAATCACTCAAGATATCCCTCAAGTAATTAAGGAACAAAAGAAGAAAAGGCACACTAGCCTGGGAACCTCCTCTCTGCCCAGAACATTGGAGGCTATACACCACACCTCCTCAACAGTATTTATAGGAACTCAAACACTGAGATCCTGCTCTGTTCCAGTAACAAGAAGCCGAAAGCACCAGCCTGAAGATGACGAGTGAGACCTCGTCGAAACGTCGCCTAGACACCCCAACTTTTACACGGGAAGACACCCGAGGACACCAAAACCTGCATTCCTGTACCCGTGAAAATCTACGAAAGCAAATATCTCACCTCTACGGGGAGGAAACCTTCCAGCTGACAAGAACCTACGAGAAACTAGAAATCCGAAGAGCCACCATCTTATGTGATCTCTTGTTCCTACGCAACTGCCGAGACAACAACTTAATTCCCACATGCTTCCAACTTAAATTCCACTCTAAAACCCCAGCTACCGAAAGGATCCTGAAACGAACTGAACTATCTCTAATCAGAAACGAACTACACAAGAAAAGATACCTACTAAACCAAACCAACAAAGATCTACTCACTCTTCACCTCAAACTCTGTAACAAAATCCACCCTGCACTCTGGGACAAATGCAAACAACTAGCCGTCTGGAGAGCTGAAACGGAGACCTCACACAAGACAGACACACACACCAACAAACTCCACAAACTAGAGAAACGCCAGAAGCCCAGCCACCCTCCACAACAACCCATGAAACAAACAGTACATAACATATCAGACAGGATCCTCACCTCAACTGAAACCAAAGTACTCTCCAAAGGTTTCAACTTTGCAGTCGCCCCGAGACGCATCCCCACGGAAAACATCATATGCGGAGTCGAAGCTAGCCTAACCAAAATCAATCCAGATGAAGCCAATAAAATCAGACTTGAAGTCACCAACATCCTCTGCTCCAGCAAACCACCCAGAAGCAATTTACACAAAGAAGAACAGAAAGCACTCACCAACCTGAGGAAAGACAACAACATAATCATTCTCCCAGCAGACAAAGGTAATGCCACTGTTGTGATGAACACATCGGACTACCAAGCAAAACTATCAAATCTACTCCAAGACCCTACCTACCAACCTATAAAAACAGATCCCACCACCTATCTGGAAAAAACCACCAAATCCAAAATAAAAGCCTCTCCTATCAGTGAAGAAATCCAGCTAAGAATCATCCCCAGAGAAAAATCATCCAGATGCCCCAAACTCTACGGCCTCCCCAAGATACACAAAGAAGGAACACCACTCAGACCAATAGTCAGCTCCATAGGCTCACCTCTACAAAATCTCGCTAAATTTCTCGCCAAGCAACTTCAGCCCTATGCAGAATCCATCTCTTCACACGTTCCAAACTCCCTCCAGTTCATAGAAACAATAAAGAAGCAAAACCTACAACCCAATGACCTACTTGTGAGCTTCGATGTTGTATCTCTCTTCACACAAGTGCCCATTAATGAAGCCTTGACAGCCATTCAAAACAAATACAATCCCCCCGAATACATCTTGGACCTGACCAACCACTGCCTAACCAACACGTACTTCATCCACAATGGACAAAGATACAAACAGATAGAAGGAGCACCTATGGGATCACCCCTCTCACCGGTCATCGCTAACCTGTACATGGAACACTTTGAAACCAATGCTTTAGACAAGTCAGAACACAAACCCAAACTTTGGCTCAGATATGTTGACGACACCTTTGTAATTTGGCCACACGGGAAGGAAAAACTGGATAGCTTCCTCACACATCTCAACAGCCTACACCCCAAAATACAATTCACTATGGAAATAGAAGCCAACAACCAACTTCCCTTCCTTGACGTCCTAATCTACAAAAAACCTGATGGCTCCCTAGGACACACTATCTACCGGAAAAAAACACACACCAACCGCTACTTACATGCACAATCACACCACCACCCTGCACAAATAAACTCCGTAGCCAAGACTCTCATCTCCAGAACCAAACGCCTGGCTGACGAAGACCACTTGACAACTGAGTTACAGAATCTCTCAAATGTGTTAATTGCCAATGGATACCAGCAAAACAGGGTTACGAAGCTAATCCAAAAAGAAACACCCCCCAAAAACCAAGACACAGAAGAAAACAATGGCATAGCCCTCCTTCCTTATATCAAGGGCACTACAGATAAAATTAGCAAAATCCTCCATAAACACAATATCAAAACAGCCTTTTGCACCAACCAAAAAATAGCCAATATCCTCAGAAACCCCAAGGATAAAATTCAGTTGGAAAACCAAGGGGTCTATGAAATACCCTGCAAAGTCTGCCCAGCCACGTACATTGGACAAACAAACAGACGAATAAATGCACGGATCGCAGAACACAAGAATGCCGTCAAAAAAGAAGAAAAAACTTCCTCTCTTTTCCAACACATGAAAGAAACAGGACACGAAATTAATTTTGCAGATTCCAAATTGCTCTTTAACATGGAACATCACCACAAGAGAATAATCATGGAAGCCATCGAGATAGAGAAACACCCTCACAACATGAACAAGCGTGACGACACATCCCGCTTGCCAGACATCTGGAAATTAGCCCTCCCCACAAAATCTGACACCAGATCCAGAGGCACACAGAACGCCATCACCAATCAACCACACCAGACCCAAACCCAGACCCTCTCCACAGATAAATTACAGACACCATCCAGTAGCCAAACCAGGGTGGCACCTCCGGATGCTGCACCCCCCTGCAATCCCTACACAGATCTGGCTGGCACAGGCCACAAAACCACAGCTCGCCCCTATACACGAAGCCAAGCCAGAGCACAACCAAGTGCAGTACAGCCATCTTCTCAGAAAAACTCTTCACAAAGTTCAAGAGTTCAAGACACGAAGGCTTTAGCAACTAATCCACACCTAATGACCCACCTAAGTGGGATTCAGGAAATCACTCAAGAAATCACTCAAGATATCCCTCAAGTAATTAAGGAACAAAAGAAGAAAAGGCACACTAGCCTGGGAACCTCCTCTCTGCCCAGAACATTGGAGGCTATACACCACACCTCCTCAACAGTATTTATAGGAACTCAAACACTGAGATCCTGCTCTGTTCCAGTAACAAGAAGCCGAAAGCACCAGCCTGAAGATGACGAGTGAGACCTCGTCGAAACGTCGCCTAGACACCCCAACTTTTACACGGGAAGACACCCGAGGACACCAAAACCTGCATTCCTGTACCCGTGAAAATCTACGAAAGCAAATATCTCACCTCTACGGGGAGGAAACCTTCCAGCTGACAAGAACCTACGAGAAACTAGAAATCCGAAGAGCCACCATCTTATGTGATCTCTTGTTCCTACGCAACTGCCGAGACAACAACTTAATTCCCACATGCTTCCAACTTAAATTCCACTCTAAAACCCCAGCTACCGAAAGGATCCTGAAACGAACTGAACTATCTCTAATCAGAAACGAACTACACAAGAAAAGATACCTACTAAACCAAACCAACAAAGATCTACTCACTCTTCACCTCAAACTCTGTAACAAAATCCACCCTGCACTCTGGGACAAATGCAAACAACTAGCCGTCTGGAGAGCTGAAACGGAGACCTCACACAAGACAGACACACACACCAACAAACTCCACAAACTAGAGAAACGCCAGAAGCCCAGCCACCCTCCACAACAACCCATGAAACAAACAGTACATAACATATCAGACAGGATCCTCACCTCAACTGAAACCAAAGTACTCTCCAAAGGTTTCAACTTTGCAGTCGCCCCGAGACGCATCCCCACGGAAAACATCATATGCGGAGTCGAAGCTAGCCTAACCAAAATCAATCCAGATGAAGCCAATAAAATCAGACTTGAAGTCACCAACATCCTCTGCTCCAGCAAACCACCCAGAAGCAATTTACACAAAGAAGAACAGAAAGCACTCACCAACCTGAGGAAAGACAACAACATAATCATTCTCCCAGCAGACAAAGGTAATGCCACTGTTGTGATGAACACATCGGACTACCAAGCAAAACTATCAAATCTACTCCAAGACCCTACCTACCAACCTATAAAAACAGATCCCACCACCTATCTGGAAAAAACCACCAAATCCAAAATAAAAGCCTCTCCTATCAGTGAAGAAATCCAGCTAAGAATCATCCCCAGAGAAAAATCATCCAGATGCCCCAAACTCTACGGCCTCCCCAAGATACACAAAGAAGGAACACCACTCAGACCAATAGTCAGCTCCATAGGCTCACCTCTACAAAATCTCGCTAAATTTCTCGCCAAGCAACTTCAGCCCTATGCAGAATCCATCTCTTCACACGTTCCAAACTCCCTCCAGTTCATAGAAACAATAAAGAAGCAAAACCTACAACCCAATGACCTACTTGTGAGCTTCGATGTTGTATCTCTCTTCACACAAGTGCCCATTAATGAAGCCTTGACAGCCATTCAAAACAAATACAATCCCCCCGAATACATCTTGGACCTGACCAACCACTGCCTAACCAACACGTACTTCATCCACAATGGACAAAGATACAAACAGATAGAAGGAGCACCTATGGGATCACCCCTCTCACCGGTCATCGCTAACCTGTACATGGAACACTTTGAAACCAATGCTTTAGACAAGTCAGAACACAAACCCAAACTTTGGCTCAGATATGTTGACGACACCTTTGTAATTTGGCCACACGGGAAGGAAAAACTGGATAGCTTCCTCACACATCTCAACAGCCTACACCCCAAAATACAATTCACTATGGAAATAGAAGCCAACAACCAACTTCCCTTCCTTGACGTCCTAATCTACAAAAAACCTGATGGCTCCCTAGGACACACTATCTACCGGAAAAAAACACACACCAACCGCTACTTACATGCACAATCACACCACCACCCTGCACAAATAAACTCCGTAGCCAAGACTCTCATCTCCAGAACCAAACGCCTGGCTGACGAAGACCACTTGACAACTGAGTTACAGAATCTCTCAAATGTGTTAATTGCCAATGGATACCAGCAAAACAGGGTTACGAAGCTAATCCAAAAAGAAACACCCCCCAAAAACCAAGACACAGAAGAAAACAATGGCATAGCCCTCCTTCCTTATATCAAGGGCACTACAGATAAAATTAGCAAAATCCTCCATAAACACAATATCAAAACAGCCTTTTGCACCAACCAAAAAATAGCCAATATCCTCAGAAACCCCAAGGATAAAATTCAGTTGGAAAACCAAGGGGTCTATGAAATACCCTGCAAAGTCTGCCCAGCCACGTACATTGGACAAACAAACAGACGAATAAATGCACGGATCGCAGAACACAAGAATGCCGTCAAAAAAGAAGAAAAAACTTCCTCTCTTTTCCAACACATGAAAGAAACAGGACACGAAATTAATTTTGCAGATTCCAAATTGCTCTTTAACATGGAACATCACCACAAGAGAATAATCATGGAAGCCATCGAGATAGAGAAACACCCTCACAACATGAACAAGCGTGACGACACATCCCGCTTGCCAGACATCTGGAAATTAGCCCTCCCCACAAAATCTGACACCAGATCCAGAGGCACACAGAACGCCATCACCAATCAACCACACCAGACCCAAACCCAGACCCTCTCCACAGATAAATTACAGACACCATCCAGTAGCCAAACCAGGGTGGCACCTCCGGATGCTGCACCCCCCTGCAATCCCTACACAGATCTGGCTGGCACAGGCCACAAAACCACAGCTCGCCCCTATACACGAAGCCAAGCCAGAGCACAACCAAGTGCAGTACAGCCATCTTCTCAGAAAAACTCTTCACAAAGTTCAAGAGTTCAAGACACGAAGGCTTTAGCAACTAATCCACACCTAATGACCCACCTAAGTGGGATTCAGGAAATCACTCAAGAAATCACTCAAGATATCCCTCAAGTAATTAAGGAACAAAAGAAGAAAAGGCACACTAGCCTGGGAACCTCCTCTCTGCCCAGAACATTGGAGGCTATACACCACACCTCCTCAACAGTATTTATAGGAACTCAAACACTGAGATCCTGCTCTGTTCCAGTAACAAGAAGCCGAAAGCACCAGCCTGAAGATGACGAGTGAGACCTCGTCGAAACGTCGCCTAGACACCCCAACTTTTACACGGGAAGACACCCGAGGACACCAAAACCTGCATATATATATATATATATATATAAATAAATAAAATAAATAAATTGTCCAGTAGCACCTTAGAGACCAACTAAGTTTGTTCTTGTTATGAGCTTTCGTGTGCATGCACACTTCTTCAGAAACAGAAGTCACCAGACCTTTATATATAGTGAGAGGGAGGGGAGGGGTATTACTCAGAAGGGTGGTGAGAATGGGTGATTGGCTGATAGGTGTGGTAAACCCGTTGATGACTGTTAACGACTGCCAAGTCCTAGTCTGAAACGCTAAGCACTATATCATGTTGGTTCTCCAAATTCCCAAAATGACTTCTACTTCTGTGTCTTTTGACCCTGTGGAGCAAACTACTTCACTTTTAAATAAAGAAACATCTTTCATGGTTGCCCTTGAAACATTGTCCTATCCCTGTTTTAGTTCTTATTTATTTAAAGCATTTCTGCTCTGCCTGTCTGCCAAGACAGACCCTCGAGGCAACTTACTATCACCCGAAATGATCTACAGTAAAATCTCACAAACATATAAACAAAATGCTTAGTTCATAGCAGCAACGAAACAGCAGTTCCATCATGCTTGTAAAGGCCTATGCAGATAAATACATTTTATCTTAATACCAGAAACCACAGGAGTGGAGAGTGGTGTGGTACTTGGGTCCTGGTTGTGAGCCTGCCATGGGCATCTGCTTTGCCACTGTGAGAACAGGATGCTGGACTACAGGGGCCACTGGCCTGATCCAGCAGGGCTCTGCTTATGTTCTTAAGCTCTCACAGTGAAGGGAAAAGAATTTACTTAAACATCGCTTGCAGAATGGGGCAAGAGATAGATGACCAATGACCCTGGCTCCTTGCAATGTGTAGAGCAGAGGAATAAGATGAGGTTCAGGCTGTTTCCTTGGGAGTACCTTATTTGGGCCCCTTCCAGCTGTGACCAAGCCTATTACCTTCCTCTGACTCAGAGACACAGACAAGCTTCTCCAAGGAGCCCACCACACTCCAGGTCTGGACAGCCTGCATCAGGCTGATGTTAAAAGAGCTGAATTGACTTCCTGTCTGCAAGTGGGCCAGTTTCAAGGTACTAGCGTGCAAAGCCCTGCACAACTTAGGCCTACGGTCATTTAAGGACTGTCTTACTCTGTACACCCCAGGTCGATCCCTGGGCACCATTAGTGGTTGCCTGTGGGCCAGAAGCATGACTCGTTCCCAAGTAAAGTCACACATTCAGTGTTGTGGGCCTCCTACAAGAAGACAGGCACGGGCCCTACTGAAACCCTACTGAAATCTCTGGTCAAAACGTACATTTCAGGAGTCTTTTGCCCTCTTGAGCCCTTCTCAGATGTTTTACTTTAAAAGAGAGAGATTTTAAATTCTTGATTTTTTAAAGGTTTGTTTTAAATTCTGCATATTGTATGTATATTGTTGTGAGCTGCTTTGAGACCCATCTGGTGAAAATAAAAAAATGTTTGGTTTTTAAAAAAAATAAGGAAATGAGGCAACATCGTCTAGAGCTGCCTTAGCAGGACCCCTTGGAGCTGTCCAAGGTCCTGTTCTTGTCTACCCTGATCACTTCTCTAGTGACCTTCAAGCTCCCATGGAACAGGACACCAGAGTGGGGTCTTACTCTGGCTCAACTTTTGTGTTAAGCATACTTGTTTACCATGCTTGGCACTGTCTATGTTCACCTGTGTCTAACATACACAGCAAGACCATGACCAGGGGAGGGATGACAGCTGGGAGGAGCGCAGAAAGAAGAAACGACATGGTACACATGCCTCAGAACAACAAGGGACCTTCATTTGTCCCGGCTGCCACGAAACAGGTCTCTCCCATAGCGGTCACTACGGCCACAGCAGGCACTGTAAGTCTCCAATGGTTTGGCTTTATCCCTGAAGGCACATTCTTCTATTGCCTCCCGAGACAGATGGATGCCAGAAGGTCATTCTTATCTTGATTTTCAAAAGTTTGGGGATCAGCTTAGAAGCTTCACCTCTTATGTCAGCAGCATGAAAACACCGACCTACCTGTTTGTACGGCAACCCTCTTTTGCTGCTTGCTCACTGGAGCCAGTGGTTAGACCCATCTCCCCTTCAGCCTTTGGCAAATTTCCATGATATTAATTTGGTCAGACGGCTGATTCTGCAAGGATCGCCTGGCTGACTTTTCTTTCCTGACCTGGATTTCTTGGCTTCCATTGGTCCCCGCCCCCAAGTCCTGTCTGTTTTCCAGGTTGCTCTGGCACTGTCCACAGCTCTTCATTAGGGCTTGCATTTCCCCTGTGACTTGCAAACCTGGTGTTTATGAGAAAATGAGATGTAAGAAGCTGCCTTGAGAATGAGGCTTGACAGGAGGGTGAATCTATGACAAGGTGGTGAGCTGCGAGGCTGCCTTTTTAATTCTGGTCTTTGGAAGTAATCATGTCTCCCTCTTCTCCCCTCAGTAAATTATTCATTTAAAATAAGTGAGGGATTGGAAAGGCTTAAGCTCATTTAAGTGCTCGCGCCCCCAGTGCAACTGATACAAGCGCTCTATG
Organism: Podarcis tiliguerta; assembly: GCF_965153285.1. Classification (NCBI taxonomy): domain Eukaryota; kingdom Metazoa; phylum Chordata; class Lepidosauria; order Squamata; family Lacertidae; genus Podarcis; species Podarcis tiliguerta. The sequence continues at coordinate 36,095,038 of NC_139547.1, forward strand.
AAATTGTTTGCTGGGCATTTGTATCCAAAGTAAGCAAAACTATAAGCAACACCTGCCCAGCAAATAAATGGTTTGTCCCAATGGTTAGAAATAAGAAACTCTGGACAGGTACTGGAAACATGCCTTTTACCATAAAGTCATATTCTGTAATATTTGGACTATGGATTCCTATACTGCAGGTAAAACTACTCCATTTTGTACTCTTGAAACCCTTATTTTTGAAAAGTTGAAATGTGTTGAAACACTATAAAACAATTGACATATTTTATTGCAGAATATATGAAGTGATACCAGTTGGGGAGAAAGCTTCACATATGATATACCCTTTTGGAGTTATTTATGACTCAAAAATATAGCAAATCTTGTGTTTCACGTACAAATCTAAACTTACAAAATTCACAAGTTTGAATGTATAGGTTTATTGGTGTTTGGATTTGGAGATGTCTAAAGAATGTGAGCAGCATTCGAGACCATATAAAGCTGAATTTCTAATCTGATTTTTCACTCTTTACTGCAACATCTTCATAAGAGTACTTCCACAACCTGTTAACGTTGTTACTATATTGTAGCAAGTTTCAAATTAAATGGATAAACATTCTGGACAATGATGAGGTCCAGCAATGTGGTGTGAAAGGAGACCTGTTTTCAACACCACCTGCTATTTTTTGCTTAAGGAAACTAAAGAGTGTTCTGTTATAGAATGTGTTATTAAATGTAGGGGAGCTTAACTGACAGCAGCAATGCTGGGGCAGCGGCACACACCCATTTTAAATATTTATTTTGGCACAGAACAGGAGTTCTACCTCAATGGGAGTTCTTCTGAGCCTGTAAACAGCATGGAATAATTGAATCTATATTGTAAATGCATGCATTTAATAAGAAGTCATGTATGTATAACAGGATGTATACTGTACTTAGGGGTACAGACCTGGGTGGGAGTTAAGGCACATGCAAACAGAGACACATAACTCAGTTGCCAGAGTGAAATCGGATGAACGGGGTAAGAATGGCCACAAGAACCTAAAGAGAATTGACTGGTTTTGGGGAAAAGGAGGAAATTGATCACAAAGCAGTGCCTATGTGTCTGAGTAGATGGAAGAAGCCCCAAATTTCATTTTATCTCACTAAGAGGTGATGCATACTTGGGGACACACTGGATACACACACACACACACACACACAGGGGGGCGGGTCTGAGCTGGCAGTGACTAAACAGGAATGAGATATTGAGACTGTTGTAGACAGATTTATAGGAATTTTTTTTTTTTAGTTTTTTGTTGGCAACTAAACAGAACACTCAAAATAAGGAAGATTTATGGAAACTTTGACTGAATATGCAGCTCCTGTGAAAACTGCGTATTCCTGTAGAGGATAGTTGGGAAAGGAATCTCAGATAAAGCTGCTAATAGCATAATACCTTCATACAAATCTGGGGTGTGACCACACTGTGGAATACTTGGCTGCTTCACCTCAAAAAAGGATACTGCAGGGCTGGAAAAGATGCAGAAAAGAACTACCCAAATAATTAGTGTGGCATGGTTTGGCGAAAGTAGATAGAGAAAAGCGCCCCCCCCCCGAAATGGAGGAGTGGTAGATGCAGCTACAAATCCCATTATTAAACTACGTGCTCAAAGAAACAGTGGTAGCCATGAACTTATACAGCTTTAAAAGATTAGAAGAATTTGTGAAGGATGTTCTGCTTGTGAGTTTCCAATAACTGAATAGCATTTGGTTTGCTCCTATGAGAAACAATATGTTTGACTTGATAGGCCTTTTGCCTGATCCAGAAGAGCTGTTCATATTCTATGTAAGGGGCCCTTGGGGATCATTTTAGAGTCAAAGACAGGGTAGAAATCCAACTAATGCTATTCCAAAGAGTTTGAACACCATATCCTGTTTTTCCTGAATGCATCCTACCTGAGGCCAGTACTCTTCTAAATGGGATGGGGGAAGGGGTTGAACTCCACATTTTAATTTGTTTTTATTGGTATTAAAAATGCTCAGAATTAAGGGCACATCTTATATAGACTATTTTGATTCTGTTATGTTTAACTGTAACAGAATTGAAAAGAAAACATGAAAGATGAATGTCATTTCTAACAATCAGTGGTAGCTTCTCTTTAATAATTGCAAGTTGTACATTTTCTTCCATATTATCAGAAAGGCTCCATTATAATAAGAACATAAGAAGAGCCTGCTCACTTTCCCCTAAGGTCTGGATTTTTGGTCTTTTGGTTGGAGAATTGCATCACAAAATTCAGAGATGTATGAATTTCAAGGGATGGCTGTGCTTTGGAAAGTGTGAATTTGACAGATTCTGCTTTAAATGTAAAGTGAATTGAACTTCTCTCTCCCATCCCAAGGTAAGCTGCTGAGTCATGGCTGTTCGGATACATTCCCAACCTGAACACTGGTACCATACATGCCAAAAGCAGTGCTGCAAACCCAGCATGGGACAAAAAAGTCTGAATGCCTTGAAATCACAATTTGATCGCAAAGCCATCTCCTCATCCTCCTGCATCCTTCATACCAAAACCTGTTAGCTTCACCAATAATGCCTTCTCCACAATCCTTACATCACCTCTTCTTTCCTTCTCTCCACTTTAGACTATCTTTGCTTGGCTATTTTTCTTAATGCTCAGCTTAGTTAAATGAATGTAAACAGTAGGATGTTCTTTAAAAATATTACAAGGTTTTGGTACTTCTTCTGAAGAAGGAAGCTGACCCAGTAAGAACTGCCCCCTGAAGTTTTATTTCTTTGGGGAAGTGGCCAGGTGGGAAGCGTGAAACACAGTAAATGGAATCAATGCATGACTGAGCCAGAAATTGTGGGGAGAGAGGATGCTGGCACTGTCATCCCTTATCGCTGCACATTCCTGTTCTTCTCTAGGTTGAGAGCAGGAAGGTACAAATGGAGGAGGATGTGGATGACTAAGGAAGGGCAATGATGAATGAGTTTCTGTGATCTGATGACTGAGAGTTCAAGGAAAGGGATCATGCTTCCTTGTACTGCATGTGTCAAGGAAACTCCAGTGCTGTGGTCAAAATAAAATGTTCACAGGAATAATATTTACGTAACAGTGTTTGTTGTAAAGCTGCCTAACCAGTGTGCCTGCTCCTGAAGCAGATATGTTGGCCATTGCAGCATTTGGAAATTTGTGTGACCAAATTTTTCACACTGGCTGCTTCAAAAGTGTCTGTGGCTTTCTGTCCGTAACTACTGCTGTTTCTTCCCCAATGAGCAGCAAAATATGTTCGAGTGAGTGAGAAATTTTAGACTGCACTCTCCTCCAGGCAAAGACCTATTTTCCTGCACTACACACATGGATTGCACTATATAAATAATGAGTGTTGTATCCAAGGAGGTTCTACTCAGAGCGCACCTGTTGAAATTAATAACCTAAGTTAGCTATCACCATTATTTTTAATGGATCTACTCTGGGTAGGACTAGCAGTGGATGCAGCCCCCAAATCATATTATATGAAATTCACAAGGGAAACTCTCTTCCTTATTAAATAGAAAGGTTAGCATTTTAAAAAAACAACACTTATTGATTAAAATCGGCTCAGACTGCAGGACTCCAGTTACTCTGAAGCTGAGGTGGCCATTTCCTTAGGTGGGCTTTTGATGTAGAGGCTTGATGCTAAGCCCAACAACACTCTCCAGCTTGGAAAAAAAGGATTGGGGAGAAGTACTGCACACCTTGGGTTAAAGGTCACCAATTTTTTCCACCCTCTAACTGCACTTGTCACCTAAACTGCATTCACAGTGCAAATGTTTAATTGTCATGTTTATCTAATTACCTCTGGGTCAAAGAGCACTGAAAGATTGCCCTGGGCTAGGTGAAGAAACCACTGCTGCATTGTGAAACCACCACTAATGACGGTGAGCGAAGGCGGCAAGGTACAGAGTGCAAGCACAAAGTTGTGTAACAGTCAGGTAGGGAAAGTACAGACCATAAGCTATGAAATGAAGATGTCAAAAAGGCCTTGGCTGCTTTTCTCAGCATGTTGTGAGGAGAGTTTGAATTACTGCTTGATTTAAACTCACTCTCTCTCTCTCTCTCTCTCTCTCTCTCACACACACACACACACACACACACACACAGAGAGAGAATTTACAGGAGAACCTACTTCTAACTTTACACTGCATCCTTTCCTAACCCAATTCCATCTCCTGGATCTATCTTTTCCACTTGTGGCTCAGATGGATTCACTTGTTAGGAGTGCCCTTTACTAGTTACAGCTGGTACCCCAGCTGTGGCTGCTCTTGGACAGAGATGCTCCCAGGTTAGTGAAAGCTAGTGTACATCCTTTGACGTATGTACTTTATCATAGGTATGGGGGACCTCTGGCCCTCCAGATGTTGAATGGCTACAACATCCATGATCCCAGATTATTAGCTATGGTGGTTAGAGCTGACGGGAAGTGAACAACCTCTGCAGGGCCACAGGCCTGCCTTGCTATTTATGATGACAATGTATCTTGCTTATTTAAATGAGAGGCATAACCAGGAAATGGCAATGGTGTCAAATGAGTGTGGCCAGGAGGAAGGGTGGGGCTACAAGTCAAAAACTTGACAGTACCTGCAATATTACTTTTCTTATGCTACTGCTGTAATAGATGAAGAGGAAAGAGGAAAGAAGCTAACAGCTTTTCTTTTTCTTCTTCCTGTTCCGACAGACCTGTGAACTCAGCCTCTTTGGTAACTGCTGGAGCTAGCTTAGCTGGTTGATCAATGTGATTAACAATCTAAAGCCTTAGCTGAGTGTCTTTCCAGTTCATTGTTTGAGGTAGCTAACCAGCAGAGATAATAATGTTGGGAAGTGGTGAGGGCTAAGGATTCATCAGCAGGGTGGGAAGACTTGTAAGTTAAAGCAAGCCAGTAAATAAAATTAATATAAGGCATCTAATACGTTAAAAATAGATGTTGAATTCATTGTAATGACATTCATTAACATTTTAACATCATTTAAAAATATGCCAAGTGCCTGCCAGTCACCCACATGCCCTTTCCATTTATTGATTTGGAAAATGGAAACAAGTAGGAGCACTGCTGCCAACAATCCCCTCCCCCCCCCCCCGGCATACACCTCCTGAAGTAAAACAATTAAAACATTTTTTCTTGTAAACATTAGCTGAATATTCTAGGAAGGGGGTCCGCAATGTTACTGATGAGGCAAATCCTGCTTTTCCCACTACTTCATAGGTTGCATCAATGCTGCATGTGCCACATGCACTGATTAGTTGTAAAGAGGCAGGAGAAACTGCTGTTCATAAATAAGAAGAGGGGAGGGTGCTAGGGATCTGGCAGGCCTAGACACAATGGAACAAACCTAAAATGCCAGTGGCCGAGTTTGGGCCACAAGGGGTAGGGCAGAAAGTCAGGCAGACTGCAGAGGGAGAGGGAGGGACAGAGGAAGATTACAGATATTGCCTTTTCCACTACCTCCCTAACTAGAAACAGTCTCCAACTATTAGGTACCAGTACCACTAGCTCCCCCTCTCACCTTGAGGCAGGAGCAGATGCGCAAGGCTGTGAATGATTAGGGTGATGCTGGAGCACTCAACCTGTGCCTGTTCTTCTCTGGAAGGCAGCTTCAAGGGCATCATTCCAGTAGATGCCTTTGTCCTCTTTTAACCTTTCACGGTCTTTTACCTGGTTGTTGGTCTGTCACTGTAAACAAGATTGAACTTTTGCCCACCTTGACAATCTTACTTTGGAGATTAAAACAAGAACGGTACTGGAAACATAAAATTCCCAGATCAACATTGAGGCTTTCTGATACAACTGTGAGCAGCTAGAAGCTTTGTGCAAGATATCACATACAAACCTACCACAAACTAATATAAATATAGGAGAAATTTAGGTAGCAAGCAGGTTTTTTCACAGAACTCCCTGGTTGATAGAGAAAATCATTTGTAAGCATCCAAGCATATCCTGATAGTTCTTCTAAGCTCTTTTTATTCTCTGTGTATTTTGCTCTGACTGTCTCTTTAGGAAACCATCAGGTTATGTCATTATATAATTGTCTACTATGCTTTCATGCAATATAACTTTGTGTGGTTAGAAAAAATAAAAGTAGGGTTTTAAAAGGACTGTATTTCTTGAAACTTTGAATTCATATGTTTTATGCTAGTATAATCCCTAGAATTTACAGAAATCGGGGGGGGGGGGTATGTCTCCTATGCATTATTCTGACACATACTGGTAAACACGAGTAATCTATTATTTGCTTAAGTGCTGGGTGTGAGAACTTATGCATACAGAGCAATTATAGCATCAACATCAGAACAGCTTGCTTTCCTCATATTTTCCCTAGACACAAATACCAAAGAGATTTGGGAACAGTGAGGTGAGCTCAAACATACACCAAGTCCCCAGCAGCCAATTTTCAGAGAGTTTATTAAAAATTTGGCTTATGAGAGTAAAAGCACAAAGGCAGAATAACATACTGAAAAAATAAACATTTAAAATGCACCTACCCACTTACCCAATTACTTTTTTAAGGGATGCGGGTGGCGCTGTGGGTTAAACTACAGAGCCTAGGACTTGCCGATCAGAATGTGGGCGGTTCGAATCCCCACGACGGGGTGAGCTCCCGTTGCTCGGTCCCAGCTCCTGTCAACCTAGCAGTTCAAAAGCACATCAAAGTGCAAGTAGATAAATAGGTACCGCTCCGGCAGGAAGGTAAACAGTGTTTCCGTGCGCTGCTCTGGTTCGCCAGAAGTGGCTTAGTCATGCTGGCCACATGACCCGGAAGCTGTCTGCAGACAAACGCCGGCTTCCTCGGCCAATAAAGCGAGATGAGCGCCGCAACCCCAGAGTCAGCCACGACTGGACCTAATGGTCAGGGGTCCCTTTACCTTTACATTTACCCAATTACTTTACTCATGCAGGCTTATAGTCTGCTCATGAGCAACTTAGCATCTTCTTGGATGGCTGAGGAGGGACAAAGGGACATTGGTGTCCCATTTTTAAGTGCTCTTTACCCAGGTGGCCTCCGACTGACAAGGGGCTCCAAGCAGCCAATCTCACGAGCTGCACATAGCCCAGCTATTGGGCATATGAAGGATTAAGCAATGAAAGTGTCCATGGCAAGGAGATGGTGGCTATCAAAGTGTTTATTACTGCCACAGCAGTTCGGTTTCTTTGTGAAACCACAAGTTTTCAGCAACTTAACTATTATAATCCAAGGGAGGGGAGATGTGACCTCTCTGCCTAGGCATGATGAAGGACAAGAGAAACCAGGTATCCAAAGGACAGGATACCACAGGGGGAAACAGTGTGAGAAAAATATAAAAAGACCTTCTCAAGTGCTCATGGTGATCTGGGAGCTCAGAGATCAGATTGGTTACCAAGGTTCTCAGGGCCCTTATGCATTAATTATGGTTGGGTAGTCTGCCCTGCCTGTATGAAAACAAGTTGAGGGTCATTTTTGTTCCCGAGCAAAGGCTGTGTAGGGTAGGTAAGTCTTTTTAGATTCCCTTGAGCCACATATACTATGGTTCCCCAAACAGCAGTCTGTTTCAACCCTCCTAAATTGTGAAAAAAGTGTCTTGAAAGGGGAACATAAGGCTTATGTTCCCTTAAACCAGAGAAAATAAAGAACATGGAGAGGAGGCAAAATAAAGGGCAGGAGAGACAGGGAAACGAGGTTGGGGAAAACCCAAGGAGTGCATGTTAAGGTTCTGGAGGAAGGGAGAACTCCTAAATGTTCTGTTTTGTAGGCGAATGAAGGCATAGAAGAGCAACCATGATACTTTTGATTTCCTCCCAAAAGGTAAGGTAAAGGTAAAGGTACCCCTGCCCGTACGGGCCAGTCTTGACAGACTCTAGGGTTGTGCGCCCATCTCACTCAAGAGGCTGGGGGCCAGCGCTGTCCGGAGACACTTCCAGATCACGTGGCCAGTGTGACATCGCTGCTCTGGTGAGCCAGAGCCGCACACGGAAACGCCGTTTACCTTCCCGCTAGTAAGCGGTCCCTATTTATCTACTTGCACCCAAGAGTGCTTTCGAACTGCTAGGTTGGCAGGCGCTGGGACCGAACAACGGGAGCGCACCCCGCCGCGGGGATTCGAACCGCCGACCTTTCGATCGGCAAGCCCTAGGCACTGAGGCTTTTACCCACAGCGCCACCCGCGTCCCATTCCCAAAAGGTATTTGGGACTAAATCTTTTCACTGAGGTGAAAAGAGACTCTAGAACTGCATTGTCATAAGTTTCATGTGCAGATCCTGAATGTGAGGTCTTAACATTGACTATTGCTTTCTGGGCCCAGTGCTTTATTCTCAGGATGACTGAACAAACAAACAAAGATACTTGTACTTGTGTACAAATTACACATATCTAGAGTCCTTACACCTCCATAGGTAATGTGCAGGCCCAAGTTCTTGCTTGGAACTGCCATAGGCAGAGAAAAGCTTTGAAGAGCCAAATTGCTAATGGGTAAACTTAAAATGGCCAGTAGATAACAGCTAGCTTCTGAAAAGGAAGCTGCTATGTGTTTTCCATTTGATATTGAAAACTGCAGGTAATTGAAGCTGAGAGCACTCCTTTGATTTCAAGGTCAATGTATTTTCAAACTGTACTTTTCAACTGGGTCCTGCATCAAAATCTTGTAGTCTGGAGTACTCGTGCTCAGGGTTGAATCCTCAAGTTCTTGGCTTCAGTATGTTAAAGTGTCATTGAAACAAGGGTGACTCTGCTAAAGCCTTTTTTTTTTTTTAGTTAAGTGCTTTAGAAGTACTTTTAAATAAATAAAAAACTGCACCTCTGACTGTGGGTGGGCTCTTGATTATTTATTGCTTAGATGTGCGTAGCTTTGGATGTAAAGTGGTATTGCTGAGGTGGGGAAAAATCAGATCCTAGTTCTCAATTCCTATTGCCATTGTTTTGCTTTTACAAGTTGCCCGTGCCTGTGCGAGTAGCGCCTTCAACTGACGCGTCGTCGTTCCGGCACTGCTTTTTCCAATGAGCTTTTTGGGTGCTTTTTATTTCCCGATGGCGGTGGGCGGCTGCAGCTACCGAAGACCGCATAAAGCGCACGTAAAAGGTACGGGAGAGCTGCCTGGGGCAGCGCATAGCTTTGCATCACGCTTAGCCCCGCCCACCAGCTGAGCCCCAGGTGAGCCGCCGCTGCCGCACAGCTGCCAGGCTGGGTGGGAGGCGCAGAGGATCCTGGGAGTTGTAGTCAAAACCCTATGTTTCCTTTCCAGGCCTGGGTAACACTCCAGTTAGGACATCGCGACCGCAAAAACAGCTCGCCTCCCTTTCGCCTTTAATCAGCATCTACGCGTTCTTTCTCAACTCCTTCCAGACTGAGGTAAAAATAAAAACCTCCCTCCTTTGCAGGACCACAACTCCCGAAGCGAGCCTCCCTCACCACCGAGGGCTACCACATCCGTTTTCCCGCCTCCCGCCAGGCCCTCTGGGGCTTGTAGTCCCTCACCTTCGTATTCACGACGGCTTTCGGCGCTGTTTCCGCAGGGCGGGCTCTTCGCTTCTCGGTGAGTCGCTACGCTACGGAAGCGGCGTAAGGGGCCGGCTTCTGGACTCTGGGAGGAGGAGCGTGGGGGGGGGCGGTTGTTATAGCTGGCTGCCTCCGCTTTGGGGCTGAGGGGGGTTAAAAAAAAAAAGGAAAGAGAAAAAGGAAACGGTTTCCTGAGGAGGCGGGAGAGAGCCGGGCGGGGTGGGAGGCGGGAGGGTGGGGGTCAAAGTTACTCGGCCGCCCAAGGCGGGGTAGGTGGTAGTAAGTGGCGGTGAGTAGTGCGGAGACGGGGCTGAGGAGAACGGGAGAGAAAGGAAACCGGTCAGCCTGCCGCCAGCCAGCAAACAGTCGTTGAAGCCACCGCCGCCGCCAGGGCGTCCCTCATCAACGGTCAGTCTGAGCGCGCGACCCTCGCGGGGGGGGGGAAGGGGGAGGGAGGGAGAGAACGCCAAAGAGCGCGCGCGAGAGAGAGAGTGAGTTGGGGGGGGGCAGAGAATGTGGGGGAAGGGAAGGCGCGCCCCCGGTGAGGGGGAGGCGCGCGTGCGCGTACTGGAGGGGGGGCGTGTGGTGGTGGGCTAGGTGAGTCGCCCCTTCCCTATTATTATTTTTTTAATGAGGCGAGAGATAGTCAAACACACGCAAATAAAAACGAAAGCTTCCTCATTCCTTCTCCATAATAATCTCCCTAAGAGGGATATTCGCTTTCGCCCATCAGCCGCACTTCAGTTCTTGGTTCATTCATTTATTTTGTTGTAAGCTGTATCTGTTGGTTTTGTTCATTTTTATTATTACATTGATCCTTTTTGTCAAGGAGCTGAAGGTGGCCTGCATGGTTCTAACCCACCCACCCACCCCCTCAATTTTATCTTCACAGCAACCCTGTGAGGTAGGCTAAGGCAGAGAGGTGGTGACTGGCTCAAGGTCATGCAGCGAGCTTCATGACAGAGTTGGGGGGTGGGGGTGGGGCGGCATTTGAACCCTGTTCTCCCACGTCATAGTCTATATAATGCTATTAACTGCTTCGCCGCACTGGCTGAACAGTATTTGTGGACCACCCCATCATGTAACATGTTTTGTCATAATTGGCATGCAGTAATTATAAAAAAAGAATGTCTGGCATGCACCGTGAAATGAAAAGCAACATGGGTAACAGCAAAGATAAAGCCTGTCACACCCCCAAAGTTAAAACACCAGTTTAGAAGCCGAAGGTGCTTAAACAAGTCCCAACGTTGTGGAACACTACATGAATTTCAAATACAAAACAAAAATAATGGAACTAATGTTCTGGGTGTGTTTAGTCCCTGGATTGGAGACTGCTTTGGAAGCCATATGTATGCCGCCTTGGGTTTCATGATGGAAGAAAGACAGGATATAAATGGAAGAAAATAAATAAATAGCTCACAGCAGAGGGCACACCACCACCACTGAGGTTGAGACTGCATGTGAGCACACACCCCTTTTGGCCCAGAGGCTGCTGCTGCTTCTCTGTTTGCTTTGCTTGTTTTAATATTTATATCCTGCCTCTTAAAACTAATCATCATCAACATCATCATCAAATTTGAGGTGGAGAAAGTCTCACAAGGTTTTTTCTTTTGCTTTTAAAATGCAATGCTAACAATAAAAAGCAGACAAATAGTTAAAACGTCATCATGAAAACCACAAGAACAAGTGCAGACACAAACATTGTTGTAAAAACTACTTCAGAATTCACAGATGAAAAACATAACATTGGAAGTTACGTATTAAAAAAACGTCTGATCAAATTAAAACTTATTAATAGGGTTGGATCAGAAGAATTTCTCTTGGGAGGTTGTTCCATAGTTAGGGACCACTTTGGAGATGACGGTTTTGTCCAGGAGTCAAGGGCCTCTCAACAGACTCCCTTAACTGGTTGAGGGTGCCTGAGGAAGCATTTTTGGGTTTGATCTGAGAGACTGTCCCAGAGCCTTGGAGAGCAAGCATTAACTTCTCGTGAGACTGGTCCCCTTCCTAGTCCCATTCTGATGTGCACCTAGTTCTCAGTTCTTTTCTGCTACAATGCAGTGTGCGTCATATCTCCCACTGCTTCCAACCTTTTGGGGTATTCCTCATCAAGTGAGGGATGTGCTTCCCCAGGTCTTCTGTACGTTGCTTGTGGAGTGCCTGGGAAGTTTTGAGATGGTGCGAGACATTCTCGCCCTCCTGCCCACCTTTCTAGACAACCATGGGGGTGCAATGCTGAGGGGACTCCTAACTAGCGATGCGCTTTGGCGCATGCCTGACTTCAGCTACTCAATGTTATTAGTGATATACAGTTGCACTTTGTATCTAGTTTTTAAGAAATGTTAATGAATGTTCTTGCATTATTGTTAATCTTCAAGTAAACAATTTAGAGGCTTTTATATTAAGCAGTGTAATTTTAAATAAATAACAATCCTGTTTGAACTAGTCATATCTTGGAGAGACCCCCCTTTGCTGCCTTCTTTGACTCAAACACTAACCCCTGGATAACAGTTTGAAGCATAGTAGGTGGTTTCTTAAAAAATGCTGTGTGGTGTCACAATAATGAAAATGAGCTTTATTTTCTCCTCCCTACCCCAATTGAGCTTATCCATGTTGGAGTTCCTGTACTGTTATAGGGGCACAAAACATGAGATCAATGGACAAAAAGTCAGAGGGGGAAGTGGTTCCTGTAGAATTTCTTATGCATTATATATGTGAGTAATGCTGAGTAGAGTGTGGTTTTCTAGGAAAATATGAATGTATGTCAATCTTTAAATTTTTAAAAAAGAAGTTGCCCCAGAACATTGGGAAATCAACATGTTTTAATCACCCAAATAAGCCTTGGAATAAAAAGCACTTGGAAGCAGTAAGATGCAAATATATCTAAATATGCACTTGGTTGTCTAGGATGTCTGTGAATGTCTTTGTGTAAAGTGTTCTCAGTGATTTGGGTTTTTTATGCCTATCCTTTTGAAGACTCTTGGAGTTGATGACTGTATATATTTGTTTTCAAAACATCTTATAAATTAGAAGGCAGGCACTTTTGAGGGTTGCACTGAATCCTTGCTCTACTCTTTAATGAATTTTATTAATTGTACCACAACAGTGTTAATCATAGTTTCTTCTGAAGAACTGTGCGTTTCTCAAACAGGAGAAATCCTGCTCTGAGGCAAGGAAGTGTTGCGGGCGCCAATAAGACAGGGAAATAGATACACTGGATTGAAGTAGTGCTTTGGTCTAAGGTCAAACAGTGACTCAGTGGCAGAGCCAGAAGTGCAATATAAGATTCTTGGTCCCCTGTCCTTGTGCTGGACAGGGGACAATGTCTCCGGTTGAATGAATGAAGTTTAGGTTTCTGGTCTGGAATCCGCAGTTGGTGGAAATGCCTTGTTATCCCTGACCTGTTGTCTTTTATGCCTGAATTTTAGTGGGTGGGTGATATGCTGATTTCTAATGCCAGTTTTAGTATTCTCACATGCTACCTCAGTACAACAATCAGTGTTAGAAACTCAGATATATAATCTAATCAGCAAATTGCACCTTGAGCCTAGGTTACAGTCGCCACAAGGGCATACCTAGGCGCTGTTTGTTCCGTTAGTGGGGTTTGTTGTTGTTGTTGTTGTTGTTGTTGTTGTTATTTTCATTTCTATACCACTTTGTATTTTAAAGAACGAATATCAAAGTGGTTAAAACATCTAACAAAACAATCTAGAATAAAAAAAAATCAAGCTTCAAGGAAAATCTTTCAGATCGTTCTCTAAGTGACATTTTGCTTTCCCCAGTCGCCAACCTGGTATCCAGAGATCTCCACGTAGTCGCAATTGGATCTGCACCAGTCGCAAAACACACCTGACAACAATCTGTATTTAAACAAATTCTGGTTTACCTTGGTTGTTCCTACAGCTAGTATTGCAGAATATTGTTCAGATATGTGGTAATGGTGCATTAGGAGAAGTTTGTTGGGTAGGCTTTTTGCAGGGGGGTTCAAGGTTGTGATCAGTGTAAACCTTCAATATATTTCACTGAATGTTTATGCACCCCTACATACAAAGCTGCTTTAGTGTGTTGTGTAAACTAAGGCACTGTGTTTGTTCAGTTGCGTGTTTTCTCAAAATGCATTTTTTTTTTGGCTTTCCAGTAATGAAAAGGAACAGTGAATGTCTGTGTCATGAAGAAAATATGCAGGTAGCCATAAATGGCACATGGTGGGTAGTGGGGTGGAAATCCAAAAGCACCAGTGATTACATAGTTCAAGATGAGTTCTGTTGTACTTGAGCCAAAGTTACTGTACATAGTGGACAGCATTCAACTGCTGACCAGGAACTCTTGAGTTCATATCACTGCTCTTTGACGATGCTCAACTGTGTCTCCTTAAGCATAATCACTGTTTCTGAGCTTTGCTTACTTCACAGAATTGTTGTTAGGGCAAAAAGGGATAAATATATGTGACTTACCCTGAACTCTTATGAGGAAGTGCAGGATACAAATGTGATGAATAGATGTACCTATACCATGAAACCTAGCGTTTAGTCTGACGTGTCTGTTCTCTTCTAAATAAAAACAAATATTACAAGAGCCCTGCAGCAGTGAGGCGGTGCCCATGTGTTGTTGTGGCGCCATCCTGATTTGTGGTGGTGCTCACATAGTGTCAGCATAGTTATGGGTGTAGTACCGGTAAATGCTGCATCTTGGGCATTATACTGGAATACCGTGCTTCCTCTTTGTCCTCCATTTCTCTTGCTTTGGAAATTTAAAACCTTCTCCTTTAGCATTTATTGATTGTGCGTCTGGCTGTAGCATATACAGTACTGTATAACGGGTTTTGCTTTGTGAGAATTTTGTTTTGTTTCTTTAAAATGACTTGAAATCTTTGATTCTGTCTTAGTTTCTTTTCTGATACTTCTACTCATAGTACACCTGGATATTTTTCTATAGAATTGTAGAGTTGGAAGGGAGCATGAAGGTCTTCAACTCTTTTTGTCTTGTTGTTTTGTCTTTGGACAAAGTCTACCCTGTTTCTCTCCAATTCTGGGCTAGTGGTTTAATCGCCAGCATAGCCTGATTTCTTGTTGAATTATATAGGAAGAATGTTTTCAATGTGATTCGTTCATTCTATTTATTATTATTCTCCCACTCCCTGGTATTATCTTTTAAATATGGAGTACAGAAGATGTAACCCTGAACTGGCAAAAAAAACATTTCATAGACCCATGAAACATATCTAGCGCCTAAGCTGTGTTTAAGCTTTAAGTGTCATTTGTACTAAGCTTAGTTAACTATGCAGCCTAATTTCAGAATAAGCCCCATTAACACAGTGGAGCTTTGATCCTAAGCTTGCTTATTTGGAAGTAAATTAAAATACTGACTTGTTACAAAAAGGGAAGCAAGCTGGGCTTGAAGTGGTCAGGGACCTTTTAGAGATGGAAAGAGCTCCAGCTTCTCCATTCAGCTTCCTTTTTAGATTGCTTACATTGAACAAGCAACTGTGCCATTTGGGTAGATTCAGAGCCTGGACAATGGACTTCAAAGGGCATTTCCACATCTAAGGTTAAATTAGTTCCTTATATAAATGTGATTTGTACTTTGGATGCACTGAACATTTTGTTTTCTTTTTGAGTTCTCTCCCAATTTATCAGATTCTTACATAATGCAAGAAAGACTCACATGTTGGGCAAAAAGGTCCCTCCATTGCAGGGGGTTGTACTAGATGACCCTTGTGGTCCCTTCCAACTCTACACTTCTATGTATGGAAATGCCATAATGTGCTTGAACTCTTGTTGTGGCACTGAAAGGAAGAAATTGTTGGTGTCTCGTCCCTCTTCCCCTTTCACACCTTATTGCTATCCTTCCTTCAAAGAGCTCTAGGTGGCATATTTGATTATTTCATATCCTAACGTACTTCATAGAGTTGTGAGGATGAAAGAGGAGGTGATTGTCCCAAGTTCACTCAGTGGACTTTATGGCTGAGTAGAGATTTGAACGTAGGTTTCTCCATTTCTAGTTCAGGTTTGTAACCACTTTGTTACTCTTGCTGTTGCTGACAGGTGTGTAGGTAAAGTAGGTCAGAACTCCGTGATGCCTAAGAACCAGATTCATTGAGAGTCTCTTCATTTCAGTTATCCACTGACATCACTGCGGTCATCAAAGGGAAAGGTAGTAGTTGCCAGGCACCTCTCCATTATAGCTGGATCCAGGCCTGTGGATAACCCTGTTCTCCAATAAACCTTTTGCTTTTCATTTTATTTGGAATTTCAAGTGCTGCTACCTGTCTGGAAGCCAGTTTTCCTTTGGATTGTGGTTGGTTGACGTCTGTCTCCTGAGACAATGGAAGAGTGCCTTTGGGGGTGAAGCCAAACTGTTGGAGAGTTATACTACCTGCTGTGGCTGTAAATACCAATATGGAAGAGCCATGTTTTGTTGCAGCTCTGGGGCAGATGAAGGTTGTGCTGCTGCAGGTGCACCATGGCGTTATTGACCGGGGTATGCTTCCTTCTGGCCAAACTGGTGCAAAATGTATTGTTTTCATTTCCTTTGGACCACATCAGTGATGCCAAGGAGGGGGGCCTTGTCCTGTGTGCTGCCCAAGACCTCCTTACACACTGCCCAGGCTTGCACCCTGGATAGGTCACTTTGATGCTGTTAATGCAGCAATAACAATGCAGGAGGCAGCAGTTAAAAGTTATAAGCTAAAACTGATTGCCATAAATTACCAGTGCTAAGGGTTGCTTTCATCAAAGGGAGAGATCGTCTTGCCTCATTGAAGCGTGGAATACAAATAAATAGTAAAACCTATGTGAATTGGCCCTACCTGCTTGTAGTTAGTTAGCAAGGCTGGGGTTCCTGGTTGCCCTTAAACAGTCCTTTTCATTGAGATCTCAATAAGCTTTTCCTGTGTTGTCCTGACCTGTGACTTGCTGTTTTCAGGTTAGCTTTATATCTAATATATCTTGGTATGCTAGCCTCACAGTGGGGCTGGTTCCTGGGTAGCTAATCCCTTCTAAGAAGAATATTTGTTTTTACCTGCATTCACTATCATTTGCTTGATGGTTAGACTACCGTTAAGGAGACAAAAGGAGAGAGGATGTAGACTTGCTTTCTCCAGTCTCCCATTCATTGAAGCTTCAATGAAGGGAAATACCAAATGCTCAAGTGCTCTTTCCTGACACAGGAAAAGAATGGAAAGGAGTAGCTGTGCATTATTATTGCTTCTCTTATTGCTATTGTTCTGTTAGACACACAGAGGCTTTTCTTCCGAAATCAGTGTGAGACTGAAGAGGCTTGTGGGGAACAGAGTAGGATCCAGATTGCAATTGGCCTAAAGAAAGGATTTCTAGATTGCAGTCCCCGCCTTTGAGCTTTACATTGCACAAGTCTGCTGCTATTTTAGTGAAAGCCAAACTTTGACAGCAAAGATAATGCATTTATATTGATGTAATTAGAAGGGCAGGCAAGTTGATGTCTGGCTCAGGGGCAGTGTATGCTTTCTGCTTTAAATCTAGCTAACATAACTTCGGTGATTGGAAAGCTGTTCTGATTTGGCAGAAGGGAGATTGTGGTTTTCCCAGTTAACTGGTTCTTAGTGCTAGTATTTGGCTTTAAGCCTGGGAGGCTTTTCCATATCTGGGAAGCTGCTGAAGGGTATGTGTGTGGAAGATGTTCTTAGTCGATGGTTTTTTGAAAACAGAAACCTGAAAAATTCTACCCTCAGATCACATTGCCCTTTTTTGTACCCAAGTGGCTATGAAGCCATTTCAAGGAAATAGTTTTGTTTCTTCTTTTTGCAGCTGTTTAGCCCAGTTCTAGATGTTTGCTTGCATGGAACTGCTTTGTACAAAAATGGACCAGTGATCCATCTAGTCCAGCTCTACTTACAAAGCAACAAAGCTCTTTTCTTTAACTGGAGATGTGAGAAATTGAGCCTGTAGCCTTCTGCATCTGAGGCCATAGCTTAGTGTTATTCAGAAAAAGGTGCTGACAATAAAACCATGTTTCTTTCATTCACATTTGGTTCAAAGTAAATTTGTATTTAATCAAAGCACTATTGTGGTCCCAGGAATATTCTAAAGACACCTGATGTTACCCATCTTTGTAACAACATCTGCCAGGACGTAAATGAATGTGTCTTATCTAGGTAATGGACTGGAGGAGAGCCAAAAAATTGAAGCTCAGTCCAGATAAGACTAAGACACTGTTAGTGAGTGGTTCCCTAGATCAGGTGGATGAGAGGTTGCCTGCTCTTGATTGAGTTACACTACCTCTGAAGGAGCGGATACGTAGCTTGGGCGTACTCCTTGAAGCTCAGGTGGCCTCAGCAGCATGGTGTTCCTTTCATCAACTTCAGCTGGTGGCACAGCTGTGCCCCTTTCTGGACAGGGTTAGCCTAACTTTCGTTATCTATGTTCTGGTAACCTTTTGGTTATATTACTGTAACACATTATGTGTAGGACTGCTTCTGAAGATGGTTCGGAATCTCCAGCTGGTGCAGAATTCGGTGGCCAGGTTGCTCCCTGGGGAAGGACAGTTTGAGCATGTTACATCAATCCTGGCCCAACTGCACTGGCTACCAATTAGTTTCAGGGCCTAATTCAAAATGCTGGCTTTGACCTATGAAGCCTTAAATAGCTCAGAACCGCAGTACCTCAAGGACCAACTCTCCTGATAGGAACCGACTTGGACATTGTGAACATCATTTGAGGCCCTTCTTCAAGTGCCGCCTCCATGTGAGGTCTGCAGGGTGACAGCACAATAATGGGCCTTTTCTGCAGTGACCCCCATTTATGGAATGCTCTCCCCAGGGAGGTTTGTCTGGCACTGTCATTATATATTTTTAGGCACCAGGCAAAAACATTCCTCTTCAGCCATGCCTTTGGTGGATTCATATTCTACAGCCTTTTAAATGTGTGTGCTTTTTTTAAATGTGTGTTGCTTCTGTTTTGACTATTTTTTTCTGCTTTTCTCTTGTGTCTTTTTTCTTGTGAACTGCCCTGAGATCTTTTGATGAAGGACAGTATATAACTCTAATAAAAATAAATAAAATAAATAAATAAATACCTGTGTTTGGTATTCTATTATTTAGGAAAGGGGTGCAAATGTAAGAAATTACCCAGGATCCCTAACTTCATTATTGTTTTATTCAGTTCATTATATCTTTTGTTTGAATATCCATTTTATTGAATATTTTGTTTGTTTTAATATCTGTATGTTGATCTCCCTCACTCTCTCTGACACACACACAGAGTTGGGGGGGGGTTACAGCAATAAAACCATAGAACAATTAAGTTTAAAAACATGAGCTTTCCAGTCACAAACCAGACAGGCTTGCTTAGTTTCACCAAGTAGCTGTATCATTTGCCTTTAGACTGCTTCATGGGTTCCTTCCAATGGACATCCAGGCATTTTCAGGGGTTTGTGTTCTTCTTTCTGCATTTTCATTTGTTTTTTTTTTTTACAGGATCTTTCAAATTATTCTTAGTCTAATAAGCTTTACAATAACCCTGTGACATTGTACAGTATTGGAGAAGGAGAACTGAAGCTTAAGAGATTGTGGCTTACCTGGGACTACTGCCTGGGGCTGATCTGATATCTGAAATGTGAATTTATAATCTAATAATTGAGACACTTATACACCGTACTAGTTTTCAGACAACACATTTCCTGAAGGCTCACCTTGTCCAGAGAGCAGCATTCCAGCTAAAGCCTCAGACGTATTGTAGTCTCCCATCTAATTACCAAGCTAGCCTAGGCCTTATCTCTCCAAAAGATAACAGGCTTCTCTACCCTATTCTCTTGCTGCTGAAAAATCTGTCCGCCCCCATTAAATAAGGTTTACTAGGAAGGTAAATCTTTATAAATACTCTGCCAAGTGACACATTAACTAGCTGATCTGTAAGTACAGCACTTTTAAGATATCAGTCCCTATGTAAGTGTGCTAAGTATTATTCATTTGAAAGAAGACAAGAGAGGGCATGGGGAAGGGAGAGTAACTTGTTCCCTTGCACTCTTCTATTTCTCTGGACTCCCATCTTTAAAACAATAGTTGAATAAACATTGATACGAATCTGGCTTTTGAGTTCTTGTCTGTTTGTGTCTTTTGCAACTTGCAAATACAGGTTGAAAAAACACTTTACTACTAGCAGATAGCAAGTACAGACCTTGTAGCTAGATGCAGCTTGCTGAGTCAAGAGAGGGGAGTTTGCTGTTTGCAGTGGAGATGGGGTAGCAGTCTTTCCATAAAGGAAACACTTGTTTCTGGCAAGCAGAGGCAAGCTAATTCTACTATTTTGGAGGGGTGTAGCTTCGTTACAGCTGCATGTGACTGGACTTTAAAATGCTTACTGCTTTCCTCTGGGAAGCACTTTTAAACAGATTAGAAATACAGAATGAAATTCTGTATCATAACAGGAGTACACACCAGAAGAACAAGGTAGCATTGGCTACCTTGTACACAGAGTGTTTGGGAAATTAAAATTAAAATTAAACTCTTGTATCTAGTCTAAATTGTCACCCCCCTTCTTATTTATTGATTTGTAACGCAGTGCATCAGAAACTGAGGACTAAATGTGACATGATTGCTTAATTTCAGGGTCCTGGGTTCGAGCCCCACATTGGGCAGAAGATTCCTGCATTGCAAGGAATTTGACTAAATGACTCTCAGAGTCCCTTCTGACTCTACAGTTCTATTATTCTTCAAAAAGCCACAAATGTGGTTTTCTTCTAAAATGGATTTACACATCCACCACTCACTCACTCACTTGATATCAAGCCTTCAATTACTGGGAGTTGCTGAATTCTAGGACTGTAGTTCTGTTCTTTTTCAATCTTTGAGAAGACATTTATGAAAAGTGAACAATGTGGCGGTGACAAGGAAAACCCACACCTGCTATATATTGTCCTCCTGAACTCTTGGGAAGGGACAGAAGGCATGTTCCAGATGAAATGAAGCATTGTGCCATAGTGGCGGTTCTAAGAACTAGCAGCCCTGTGGCTCATTGATGAAGGAGCCAGCTGTTCTTCCTGCTGGCCTTGGCACTTTCTCTCACAAATGCACCCACACCCACACATCGTTGTCATTCTGTAGGAAGCTGCCAGGAATGTAGGTTTTCGGGGGGGGGGGACCCTGTGGAAATTTGGGTAATTTGCATCCCAAAAAATCAATTTACATTGAACATTTTTGTGACACCCTGTAGAGTGATCTAGTTTAGCACAGAGTCATAGAATAGTAGAGTTGTAAGGGACCCCTGAGGGCCCTGCAGTACAGGTGTCTCAACTAGATACTGCATACAGTAGGTGAAAGTTTACATAAGAGTGCACACATTCATGAAGACATCCAAACATCCAAATTGCTTGGAAATATTTGTTTAGTAAACAAAACTAAACATTTTGAAATGGTCAAACTTTCTATTTTGCAGTTGGCATCCATTCATTGTTACTAATGAACTTTTCAAATGAATTTTTTCCCCTCTGAAAAACATCAGCAGTTGCTTGTAGGGAAACATATGTTTGGCGATGTGGATGATTGTTCAGAGTTGTGTTAGCTTGGGGCTACTTTGAGATCATGATCCTTGTAAAATGGCTAGACCTTCTAAGACCTTCTGGGTGAGGGTTGGTCGCAATTGTTTAAAAAAATGAATCTGAATAATGAATTTGGGATGAGAGAAAGGCCTGTTTTGTATCACCTTGAATTTCCAGTATTTTTCTTCTCTTTGGACTCCACGAATAATATCTAGATCAAGGTTTAGACATAACTGTGTTTTGCATGACCCTTTCTGAGTCTCATGGCATATAATCTGAAGTTTGCCATTAATTGCATTGGTTACACAACTCTGCACCCATATTTTATATACAGTGGTACCTCGGGTTACATACGCTTCAGGTTACAGACTCCACTAACCCAGAAATAGTGCCTTGGGTTAAGAACTTTGCTTCAGGATGAGAACAGAAATTGTGTTCCGGCAGCGGGAGGCCCCATTAGCTGAAGTGGTGCTTCAGGTTAAGAACAGTTTCAGGTTAAGAACAGACCTCCGGAACGAATTAAGTACTTAACCCGAGGTACCACTGTACATGATGACTTTTGAAAAAGAGATCCAAGAAGACAAAAAGTTCATATTTAGGGTATCTCAAGCAGCAGATCTCTAATTTGGTTGTGGTTGTTGGTATACCTAGAGTGAGACATGCAAAAAAGGTAAGAGGATACTTTTTATTGAACCATTTTAAAATGATGGCATAATAAAACAAGCTTGGGTTAATTGAAAATATGTAGATGATGTAGTGGGAGGAACCGCATAGTAGATACAGAAGTTTGGATAAGGTTGATGACTAAAGGCAAGCCTGCTGTAAGCAGCATTAGCCAAAGCTTTTCAGAGTGGCTGGGGAAACCCAGCCAGATGGCCAGGGTATAAGTAATAAATTAATATTATTATAAAATATAACCGGGATGTCCTTTACTACTTTCTAGTTAAGACCAGACTTCAATCCATAGTCCACAGCATACATTGATACAGTGGAGTTAAGGCTAAAATTTGCCCCAAAGAATATCAAAGTCAGCCAGAATTCAAAGCCCATTTGTATTAGACGTCTCATAGAACAGTGCAAAGAATGGGTGGTTTTGTGGAATTATTTCTCACTTTCTCCGATATCTACCTCCTGTATATGTGTGCTGTGTTCTGCTTGCCTTTCACCACAATTTGCTGTTAGGTGACCTTAGCTGTGCTGTCTGTGCACCAGAGTGTTGCTATGGGAGCATATAAGACCTTGGGTCAACCAGCTCAGGCAAGCATCATTGAATTGGATAAGTTTTAAGTGGCTGGCCATAAAAGGGAGGAATCTGAGGTTCCATTTGCTTTTTTACCTGGCAGCATGTGGGAGGAATACTTAGGGGCAGTCTGATACAAAGAAGAGTAGCAGAGGGATATAGACTGATGTGGTTTATGCCACTCAGAGTCAAATTTGGTTCTTCCACAGCATAATGGGTTGACCCCTTTGCCCCACCCCACCCCTAACAAACCCCAGTGGATTGAGCTGTAGAGACCTCATTCACTTTGATCATGTACTGTTCTGGACAATTTGGATTTTCTTCTTCCTTTGCTTCGCAGAGTAGCAAGTGTTGTTTTGCTAGGATGAGCTTTGTCTTCCATTGAAGTGAGTTTTCATGCCACCAGTCATTAGTTGGAATCTAGGGCTCTTTCTCCTTCATCTTGCAACTATCCACCTGTAATCTGCTCATCTTGGCTATCACAGAAGCAAGCAGAGTCTTCCAGAGCTTTCTGAATCTGATTCACAAGTGAACCAGGAACTAATCGAGTATGCTGGGCACTAACTGGTTTTATTTGTTTGATGCCTGTGGGGAAGTGGTTTTCTGTAGGAACTTGCCATCTAGTCTTGGATGAAGATGTGTGAAAATCTAGTATAGAAAGGGAGAAGTTGGTTGCTGGGCCCATGGTTGCAAAGCCTGTGCTACTGCTAAATGAATTCCCATGGAACTGACTAGTTCGCCTCCTGGTGATGTTCTTCCCTCTCACAGGTGTTTCACTTTCTCTTCTGCTCACACCTAGCACTGCTACTAATTGGTGGTGGTAACAGTTTGCTCACTAACCAGTCTCTGTTGTTGTTATCACTGATTGGGCTTCTACATACTATCAATCCTGTTTTCATGTTGTGACTTGTTGGAAAGTAACTTGCTTTGCCAAGAAGAACCTGTGGCTCCCTATCTATGACCCTTATGAGTTGTAATTGCCGGTACCTTCCTAGAGCCCTTATACAATCCTGCTTTGAATATGACCCTTATCCTGGAAGGAGGTGTGGTTTCAGTTGCACTTGGTTGTTTTGGGAGATGTATTTGGGATTTTTTTTTACCCTATTGTCTTTATTTTTGTAATACACTGTTTGAGTTTTAATGAAGTAACACTCCTCTATTTTGTATTCAGCCCATAGTACTTGGGATTTCTCTGTGTGAGAGAGATTATCAGTATGAAAAGCCTTCTCTTGCTTTTGTGAGAGATGGTATACTTGTGGTAGGTGGAGCCTTCTGTTCCATTTTGTATGCATATGGTGGTTCTTAATTAAATTGTCACCTTCCTCTGTCTAAAGTTAACCTTACCTCTGTGCCAGCTTGAGACCGGCCCTCTCAGAGATATCAACCGTCTGAAATCTAGGACAGCAAGGAGGAAATTATAACATAGTGAACGATTTGAGTTGGGAGATGACAGCAATATTGAAACACTGGGATCAGAAACGAGGTTTTTTTATTATATTAACTACCTCATAAAGTGTATTGTAAAACAAGTTGTTGTTGGCGGCATCCGTCTGTCTTGAACGGAGTATAGCTTTGTACACAACATATGGACATAAACAGAGCTGTGAACCAGTGTGGTCCAGTAAGTAATCCTGAAAGAAGTGGGTTCAATTCTGGATCAGTTATTCTCAGTCTCACTACTATGTATGTAAAATTGGGATATTCATTACCTACTTCATACGTATGTTGAGGCAAAAGTAAAGCATATGTGCTTTTTAAAGGATGTAGAGGAGTTTTACAATAATTATGATGGGCAGCATGGCTCATATGAATCTTGGCATCTTCCTTGCAAATAGACAAAACAAACTGTCAGATTTCTAGTTTTGAGTTTTCCAAAGACCCTTTGATAACAAATTCTGAGGAAGAATAATGCCTGATCTTATGAGATCATCTGCTGTGTGAGGGTTTTAATGGAGACTGGAGATTTTGGCTCTGTGAGACTGGGTGATCTTATGTGTGTATGTGTAGCCTAACCCTAGGAATGTGAAGGATTCGTTTGGGGGAAAATATATTTGCCTTCCATGTATTTCATTCATTTACATTTTCCCCAAAATATATCTTGAGCCGGTTCTGAAAGCTAATTGGGCTCAATGAATTTCTAAAGAGTGAGTGTTCCATGGTTGTGGGATACGAAATACCTTTCTATGTGCCATGTCTGTCCTCAAAGAAGAGCAGCACATATGTGCAATAAATATCCACATGTGATATTTAAATTGCAGTTGGGGTGTGTGTGTGTATGATTGTTGGAAGTATAAAGAGATGATGACAAATTCCCATGTAGACATGCAGCAGGATAAAGTGGAAGGATGGGCTGTGCCACTTAAGACTGCAATTAAGGGAATGACTTGTCTGAATGTTTTCCTGCGTTACAAACACCCTGTGCCTAGAAAACAAGTAAAGTGTGCAAAGGGGTGGTTAGAATCTTTCTCCCTGCTGCGTTAACTTCTTACTTGCAAAGATTTTTAACAAAACGAACACAGGCCAGCATTAAAGAAACTTTCAGTCAGAATTGGTGCTGCCCATTCTGCGCCTCAGTCTCGCCTCATTCTGCTGCATGTGTTGATGCAGCCACTGCTGCTTTACATCTAGACTAGTATCTGTTCCTTGTTCACCCTTCCCAAGAGAATTTGGTGTATTACTCTTCCATAAACTGGTTCGTGTTGCGAATGAGAAGCCTGTTTGTTTCTTCTTAGACTGCCTGTTTGTATAGCTGGTGCCCCAAGCTATTTCCTCATACATAACTTCATAAACAGACTTTTTGGCAACACTGTGCTGCTTTAGAACAAGACACACCTTTTACTGCTATGTTGGCTTTCCTTATCTTCCTTAATAATGTATGGTCATGTTGCCCTCTAAACTTCAGCACTATGAATGCTGATCACGAGTGCACCTGAGATGAACCATTTCTGATGATAGATCATATTGGATTCTGGAGACTTGGAAAAAGCATAGCATTACTGAATTTAGCAAGTTAGATTTAATTTACTTTTACTCTTGTGGGTGAATTTAAGTGAGAAAGGGGAAAAAACAACAGATTTGAATTTCTGCAAGTCTGTTTCATCTGTAGCTCCTCAGCTATGAAATATTTCCCTAGTTTTGTACAATACTTTGTCCTAGGAAATAACACCTTTCTTCCCTAGCTTGGGGTCATGGTCCAAAGTATCACTTTTATGATTTATCACATTTTGGTCCACCCTTTCTTCAAGCAGCTGAAGTTTCCATTTTAACCTCACAAACAACTGCTTGAGGTAGGCTATCTTGAGAAACAGATGCCAGCCTAAGGCTACTTAGTTTCATGGTCTAGTTGGAATTTAGACCCTGGTCTGTCTCTCTAGTCTAGTCTGTATTTGAGGCATAGTTCTCCCTGAGATAGTAACCTTGCGTCTGGGCTGGATCACTTTAGACTGGACGGGGTGTGTGTTGTCGCATGACTGACTGCTCCAGCATTCATAAATACTCCTGCAAATAGAAAGCCAGCATGCCAAATCTTTCTCCATAGCATGCTAGCTTTCTGTGTACAGTACAGAGGATATTCAGTCTGAAACGGTGTAGCCCAGAGAGAGTGTTACTACCTCAGTGAAAAGTGGAAACTCTAACTTGCCTTCTTTAGAGAGAAGCTGTATTTGCTGCAAGTGAAGGTTTGCCTTTCATTCGTACTGCCTTTTTATTTTATTAAAAAAACAAATTGTATTACAGTCCAGAATAAAACAATGTGCTAAAAAGTAATAAAACAAACAAAAGAAGTAAAATAACTACGGTGAGGAAAACACTACAGTGAGGAAAACTGATTTCCTACTGCAGTATCTTGTGTAAAAAATAAATAAAAGGTGTAGTAGTCGTAGATATCCCTTAACATTACAAGGCCAAATCTGGAGTCAGATTCACTGATACTTGGCTTCATTGTTTGTTGGTTTGTTACTTGTGTTTTTGCCCTGGCTGCTCTTGGCAGTGTACAGAGTTCCTGAATGCTGAATCATGGGCAACCCAGTGCAGCAGATATTGTAGGGAGACTGTGCCTGGCTCTTAGTCATGTTTATCTCTTGGCTGCGAATGTGCAATAGCAACAATGCTGCTCTGAACAGACTGGCACAGCCTCAGATGGGGAGGTCTGTAGCTTACCCAATCAGCACCCAGTTGTAGCAGATGAGAGCTGTGCTGTTATTGCAGGAGAAGTGCACCAAGACCGAACTGCATCGAGGAACCGAGTAGGCTTGCCTGTCTTCAGGGTTATTGGTTTGACAACAATATGAAGAAATTAGCAAAGTGGAGTATCTGCCATAACTTTTCTCAGTCCAGATATTGTATAAAACTATACATTCAACCATACCTCACATAAATACTGGCTTGCTAGCCTATTTCAAACATGGTTTTTGGTTCAGAGTTGCTGGCTTGATCATAGATCATTGCTGCTTTTGAATGCAAGATTTGATCGTGGTTCGGTGGAAGTGGAAGCCACCTGGGCATTAGGTGTCATGTAATTTAATTTATGGTTTTGATGAACTCATGAACCTATGTGAGTTATATGGTCAAAGTAGGACTCTGATGGTGCCATCCTGTATATGTCTGTTCATTTCAGTGGGACCAGCATCTTTGCAGGTATGTATAGGGTTACAGCCTGAGATGGATCTTAAAGACTGCAGTAGCATAGTACGCAGGGCCAAGTTGCTTTCTTTTGTACGAAGATTTCTCCTAACAAGACTTCTCCTGTCAAGCCTTGGTAGCATTTAATAGCACACCCCCACTGCATAGATTAAAGCTTTCAATCATATAACGCATCTGGTTTCAACAACTTAAGAAACATTTGTAGCTATGGAGCTGATTTAATGGCTGCTTCTTCTGCGACCAGGTGAAACAGTGACGGTGTGTCATAAGGGACAGGAGCAAAAAACTCCAGAAGTTGAAATTTCTAGCTTATGAAATCCTTGTAGAGACTGTGTAGGGTGGGGAACCAATTTTCTAATGCAGGCTGTATTCTGGCAGATAGTCACACCAGAGCTAAAAGTGTGCAGGCTGCCACTTTTTCTTTCTAACACCTTCTTTTCTCTCTCCCTCTCTTTTTAAGGGACAGTTCACTCTTGTCAGAGATCTGAACTGATCATTTGCTGAGGGCTTTTCCTCCCCACCATTTCCCCCCATTCTTGCTGGGGTTTTTTGTCACTTGCAGAGAGCTTCTTCCCCACCCTCAGTCCGTCCGTTTTGGCTCTTCCCTCTATTTTACTCCCTTGCTTCTCTCCTCCAGGCTTCCTCCACCTGCATGAAATTAGGCCAAGGGCTGAATGTAATCCTTGAGCTGCAGGGGGGAACCCCTGCTAAATAGCATGGCCATGGATGGTTTTATTTCCTCCTCCTCCTCTTTCTGCATGTGTGTGTGCATGTGTGGGAGCTGCTTAAATTGTTGCCGGGTAGCTAATGAGCCAAACCATGACAGCCCACACACACTTTTGTTAACAGCACACTAAAATAAGAAAATCCCTGCACAGTTGGCTAATAAACTGGAAAATATGAGGTGCCCTGATGTCCCTCATTGGAATAATGTTAATTGGCTTAGTAGAGCACAGGCTTCTACAGTATTTATTTATTTTGTTGTTGAAATTATGTATTGGGTTCTGTTTAATCACTGGCGGCTTGCTTAGCTCTCAGAATGAACTTCCAGCTTCTAAATTGGTAGCAAAAGTGTTTTTCTATAGGTGTTAATAAGAATTTCCTTTTTTGTTTTATTGCAAGTTGGTTCAGATAGGAATAGAAATATAGGAAGCCGCTGTATACCGAGTCAGACCATTGGTCCGCCGAGCTCAGTATTACCTACTCTGACTGGCAGCAGGGTTTTTGAGCAGGGGTTTCTCCCAACCTTCTCCTTAGTCATCACGGACTAAACCTGGGATTTCCTGCACTCAAGGCAGATTCTCTACCATTGAGCTATGGTCCTTCCTCAAAAACACAACATAAGCAGGAACAGTCCTGCTTAGTATCAGATGCAGTCCTCACGCTCTTAGCTTGAGGAAATCTGAAAGCTTTATTCAAGAAATCAGAACAAGGTCTCAGCATTAGCTCAAAGTACAGGATACGGGATTCATAAGGCTTCATCAGACCTCTAGGTTGAATGACAAAGCGATAGCTAAGACCTCCTGCTCTACTTTCTAAAGAGAAGGCAGGATCCGTCATTCATGTGGTTCTTATTCCAAGCAAGGAAACTGAGTGTGTTTTCTTATTTTCACATATGCTGTACGTCCATGATCCAATCTGATTTGGACACTGCCCTGGAATTATTTCTGCAGTGTCTCTTTGCAGTCACTTGTAACAGTTCTAGTTAACTTCTGGCTGGTGAGTTGGTGCTTGTAGAAGTTTCAGGAGCCTTTTATTTACCTCCTCCGTGCTTGAGAGCTTGCTGTTTTTTTATGTTTGAAACAAAAGTTTTAACTCAACTGACCTTGGTGCTGATCAGCTTTTGAATACAAAACACTTCACTTTTGTGATTCTGTCTGTGTTGAAGATGATTGCCACTCCTCCTGAATGTTTGTGAAATGTAAGTGTTGTTAATGCAGTTTTGACAATCCTGCCCCTCTTGAGAATATAGTATCCAGTTCCTCAGAGAATCCTTAAGTGCTACTAGCAATTGGCAGGGCATCTAAGGGTGTGTGTGCTTTGAAGTTCTCCAGTTCAGCTTCCACTGGTCTTTCAAGCTATCACCTAAAAATTCTTATTGCAAGTGCAGTTAACTTTATCTTCTAAAAAATATGCTCCCTACCATTCACCATGGATCACTGTGTGGATTACAACATTATTATATTGTTTTAATAACGTTGTAATCGGCAATATATTACAAATAAAACTATCATGTAAAAACTGAACATTATTAACAGTAAATACAAACAGACCTAAAAACAGCAGTGCAGCTAAAATAGTAAGTAAATCAGGTTAGAAGCCATTAGGTATCTGGGCAAACATAAATGTTTTCACCTAGTTCATAAAAGCCATTAAGTCGGCAGTAGTTGAATGGATGTCAGGAGAGAGTTCCATTGATGAGGTGACACCACCAAAAAGGCCCTATCCCTGGTAAGCACCCACCTAATCTCAGACGGTGGGGCATTCCACAGAGGTTTCAACAACAGACTTATCCAGGAGCAGGTGGGCCTTCAGTTTTGGGATTTTTAAACTGGAACCAGCATTTATGAATTATGTCCTCATAAAGGGCATTGTAGTAACTTAACCTGGATGTTATCAGAGCATGGATGACTGTGCCCATATGAGTTCAGGGTACTTCTGTCCCTTGGTAAATGTTGCAAACTTTTCTTGCTTGCTTGAACAGAGCAACCATCACCTCTTCTTGAAACCTGACTATTGCAGTGGGCCTTTTCATGGGCTGCCTTAGTGAAAATGTTTGTTGGTGTGTTCTGGAAATTAAACCCAAGGAACTAGGCCATTTGCTCTGGGAATCATGTTCCTTGGGAATATTGGGAACTGTCAGATTAATTCTGCATTTGACTGGGCATGACTCTCCACTGAAAGCATCTGCTACCTGATTTTTCCAACTAGGGATGCCTGGGAGATTGAACTTGGGACCATCTGCGTGTAAAGCAGGTGCTCTACCACTGAGATTTGGTCCTTCTCTGTATTCTCTGAAATATGTGGAGGCAGACTGCTGTTGCTCAGTCAGTAGTGAAGGAAAGGCATTCTGCACATGCAAACGGGTCATTCCATGTCAGTTCAACGCGGTCATGCCACCCACCATCTCGGATTTTGATGAAACTTGGTGTACACCCTTCCCTTATGACTGAAAGAAATTTTACACAGAGCTCACGATATAACCAATTTTCATAGTTTTAAATACCCCCAAATTGAAAAACAAGCCTGCACTTTTGAAAACAACAATAACCTGTAATAACCAATATTATTTTAGATTTTAAGACGAACAACTTTGTTTCATTAATTTTTTCTATTACAGCTATGGATTGTAGGAAAGTTGTAGCCAGTAGCCATTTCCCCCCAAGATGTCCCAAAAACTTAAAATTTTGTTAAAAGACATAAGAGACCCATAAATTTTATTCTTTGTTGAGGAAGAGCATGTCTTTGCAATAATTTTCATCATCAAAAACTTTTGATTCCATTGTGCCCTCACATGGAAAATTTAGGTTTTCTAAACCTCATTTTTCACCACCACCAAAAAAAACTACACTTATACATTTTTAAGGCATTTATAAAATATTTTGAGTGCCGGTGTATTTTCCCCTGAAATCCTCATCATGTTATTGAGCTCTGTGTGAAATTTCAAAGAGATCTGATCATTGGTTATGGAGAAAAAAATAAAAATGCACACAAGACCGAGGATCTCAAGAGGGACAGAAACACAGATTTCATGAAACTTTCAAGTGCTATAAAATTAAAACCGTTTGAGAAAGAGGGGGAAAATTTAAGGGGGTTTCTTTCAACCATAAGGGAAGGGTGTACACCAAGTTTCATCAAAATCCGAAACGGTGGGTGGCGAAACCCTTGTTTTTTGCAATGATTTGATGTGGAATGACCCAAATGGAAAGTTAACATTTGTTCCAGGAATTGGAACAGTGATGCAACTGCACTTGGAACACTGTGTAGTATATATTGTAAAGGATATTGTAGAGTTGGAAAAAAATTCAGAAAAGGTGAGCCAAAATGATCAAGGGGGTAGAGCATCTCCCATGTGAGGAAAGGTTACAGCATTTGGGGCTTTTTGTTTTAGAGATAAGGTGAGTAAAATATGACATTATAAAGCTGTATAGAATTGTGTATGACAAGGAGAACTTGGATAGAGGGAAATGTTTCTCCCTCTCTCATAACTCTAGTATTTGTGGACATCCAATGAAAAAGAATGTTGGAAGATTCAGGTTGGCCAAAAGAAAGTATTCCTTAATTAAAGGGTTGAATTTGTTCCCACAAGATGCAGTCATGGCCAGTAGCTTGGATGGCTTTAAAAGAGGATAAGGCTATGTTCTACCTCCAATGTCGAGGAGGTATGCTTCCGAGTACCAGCTGCTGGAAATTGCAGGAGGGGAAAGTGCTGTTTTACTCAGATCCTATTTGCAGGCTTCCCATAGGCTTCGGGGTGGCCACTGGTCTGATCCAGCAACGTTTTTCTTATTCTCTTATGTTCTTGATTGGCTTTGGTACCGAAAGGGCACACTCAGGGCAAGCCCTTGTGGTGCCTGGTCCCTAAGGTAGAAAAGATGGGTACCCTTGGACAGTAAGGGATTGGGCAAAGTATTTACTTGGCTCATCCTACTGCTTTTGCCTCTGCAAATACAGACTCCCAGCCTTGGCTAACAACTGCCCGGGACAAAGCTGGGTGATTAGGTTTAGGGGCTGGATGCAGCTGCTTTAGACCAGTGGGATGCCCCACCCCCTTGGCATGCATTGTGAAAGGCACACTCAGTCTCTCTCTACTTGGGAACATCTCGTCTTGGAGGCTACAGGATAAGCAAACTCTCTGATCTATTTACCTCACAGGTGCTCTTAATCAGTACTGGTGTAGAGAAGAGTCAAATAAGACCTGCCGTACTGCCTGCTTGTTACCGCTTTGATTCGTAATCAGTGATGAGTGTGTGGTAACAGAGACCAAAGGACTGGCTGCTGCTTCCGCCTTGGTCTGAAGAGGGGACTTCAGTGGCAGCAATCAAGTGTGTTCCTCTTGTGGATGCTCTTTTGGGTCTAGGAAATAAGAAGAGCCCCTTGCATGGATGGGACTGGAGAGCTTCCCTATCTGTCTCCTTTCTCCTAATCTGTTGTAAGTGCTTGTGTGGGGGAAGGAAGGGAGGGAGGAAATGGTTCAGAGAATAGGAAGGAGTAAATTGCTTCATAATAGATCAGTTTATTTGTTCTAGAAATGCTCTTGCAGGCATAATTAACTTTAACACTTGAAACGTAGTAATTATGCGTTAAAACCACAAAAGGAAGCAAAATAGGTGCTTAACTATTTGTTTCTATTAGTTAAATCCCCTATTTGTCTTTTTCCATTGTTGTTGCAGCATTGGGTCTCCCAAATTAGATTAACTCAAGCAGTGATGTATTTAGTTCTATGGGGAGGGTTGGTCCTCCCCACACCCTAACGCAGAGATATTCTTTAGATGTGTGTTTGTGTCTGTTTTCTGCAGTTCCCGTTATGGCTTGTTAAATATTTAGCAAATCTTATTTTTGCCACTTCATGTCTTTGTGGGGCCTCCCCTCTGGTCCCCATGAATTTTGCAAGCTACTGAACCCAATACTTTGAATAATGCTCAGCACTGTTCTAGGTGTTTTTCATCTTCACAGCCCTGTGCAAACAATAAATCAACACACAAACTGCAGTGAGACAGGCATATAATTACTTAGAACCTATATTACTTTACCTGTTGGTTTTCTTTTGGCAGAAGGTAGATTGCGATTAAAACATCACCAGCATGCACACACAGCCCTAGGCTTTTGTTCTCAAGCAGGTACAGGTTCTTTATACTTCAGAAACGATGGGGAAGCCAATTATTGTTGCTGCTTTAGTGTGCAAAGAATTTTATAGTTCTTATCTATGTGTGTATTCTATTCAATAGGAAGTTGACTTGTTCCCAATTTATTGATGAGGAATGGGAGCTGAAAGAATGAGTTGGTGTGTAGACATAATGTGGCTTTTTCTTACACATGGCTAAGGTCTTGCGCTGTGGGGTTACATGTACCCTTTTCTCCCTGCCTCCTCCCTCAACCTTCACAATGGTTAACATTTCCAGAAGACTTGTTTTTAGTAATACCTAGCACTGATTGTGGTTTGCTGTTACTGGGATTTTTAACCAGCTTCAAAACCTGGTTTTATATCTTAAGTGTAAATATCAGTTAGCACTGATTATAAAGCTGGTAATAAAGCTGCCAATCTTTAACCATGGTTAAGATTGGTGAGATCTTTCCTATGAGAGGGAGCATGTAATGGGCAGACTCTACTGAGGGTCTTCACCAGCTCTGTGACTTGTGAAAAGCCACCTCTGTGGGCCCGTGACTGAGCTTGACCTGTTTTTTCCTGAGCCCAACACAGGAGCCACACTAATTTTCACTCAGTGTGGGTCTGGTCTTCTGCCCAGACCATTTTTAGTTTAAGGCAGTAAATGGTGCGTTCAGTCACTCTTCTTTTGCTAGCTAAACATTGTAAATAGGGTTGTTTGCCTTAACCAATTGAATCAGTTATGGGCAATCTCAATACAGTCCACTGTATAGGTGTATTTGAAAGTATGGAAGAAGTGTGACAATCTTAATGAACAAGATTTATGAGTCATTTGTTAGAAGGAAAAGCCAGTAATAAATTACCATTATTAAGGCTGGCATATTCTGCTCTAGTCCTGGGTTAGGCAAGCAATGTTTAAAGTTTAAAGTGTGAAGTTTACTTCCCTGGTGAATTATACGAGTCTTTGTGTGTCTACACACATCCTTAAAAGTGTGACTATGGCAAACTTGTCCTATAGTACAATTCTCAGGGAAATGAGGTTGGCTGTGACTTCACGTTCCATGGCAAATCTTGGTTTTCTCCAGCTTAATGTGTGAAATGACCTTGGGTATATGTTTTGATTGAGCAAACATTTAATTGTTTCCCTGTTTGCTTCACCACTTTACACAACAGCCAGAGTCAGTGTGGAGCAGTGGGTTAACTGCTGGTTTTGAACTGGGCTCAGATACTACTACTTCAGTTTTTAAACTTGCTGTGTAATCTTGGCCCTGTCTCTCAGCCTAGCCAACCTTGCAGTGTGGTTGTGAGGATCAATGGGGGCAAATCCGTGGTTTTGCCGCCCTGAGCTCCCTGGGGAAAGGTCAGGATATAAATGTGGGAAGAAATCAATGATCCAGAAAAGCATAGTGTTTCAGTATCAGTGCTGCAGGCAAGTGGTTTCTTCCACCACCACTACTTTTTCTTCTGTAGTCTCTCTCTGGGACCTGTAAAACCATGTTGTGAGTCAAAGTAGACCTTAAAATTTTTCCCATCTCGGTTCTTTAGACCTCTGTTTCTTGCCCTTGGAGGCAAGAATGAGATTCCTCCAGTGAGACTGTATTTTTTTATTTAATCATCTCCAACACTTTTGCAGACTTAGTGGCCTGTTATACCAAAGTTTGGTAAACCTCTGGACAGTGTAACTCTCACACCTGGAATTTCTGTGCATTATGCTTTTGACTAGATGAAGCAGATTTCCTGGAGCACATGGCCTGGAAAGTAGTCCTGTATTACTGAACGGTATTTGAGACTTGCAGCTTAGCTGGGTTATCCTGTACCTATTTATAGATCTGTTCTTCCTGAACCCAGCTCTCATCTCTTTGCAGAGCTTTTCTCAGCAATGTTAAAGCAGGCTTCTTGTTCCCCTTCTGTCCTGCAGTACACTCGCATGCTCAGCAATGGATTCCTACTTCCTTTTTAAGGGAAAGAAATCCGCAGCAATGCATTTTGTTGCTTGCATAGTTGCTGGTCTGGCAGGCAGTGTATTTCTCAGTTAGCCAAATCTGCAGCGCTTCAGTGGGTGCTTATCTTTTATGTACAGCAAGATGGGTGCATTTCTTGGTCTTTCTAGCTCAGGTAAGAGTGCTGAGGGATTTGTGAAAGTGTTGGTTTTGAATTACTTTTGTATGGTATAGCACTAGAAAGGCTTAACCATTGTTTGAGCCACCACCTCTTCCTTGTTGGAAGTTGGGTTTCCACACACTATATCATTTTTATTATTTTGAGAGTCAGGAGGAAAAACTCATTTTGGTCCCTGGTATATCTTTGTCCATGGTTGCCCTGCCATCCAGTAGGGTGCATAAATTTCTTAATGGGGTTCCATGGTGGCTGTGGGGTAGAATATATGAAGGCAAACTGGTGTATCAGGACATTTTTAAAGTGTTGACCCTATCAGGGGAGGTGTCGGAAGTCAGAGTCAAGTGTAGGTCAGAAATAGAAAATACTCTGTCAGTGCAGGTAACTTTCCCCCCCAAAGAAACCAAAACAAAACAGGACTAGTGATCCCAGCAATTCTTCCCTGCAGGTCTTGCTCCAATGAGGTGGTTGTGAGGACTGAAGTTCTCCACCTTCCTACCACTATCTAAGGCTCCTCCTCCTCCAGAGTCTTTCCTAAGCAGTTGCAAACTGCATTTGCACACAACCAGACTCTGCTCTTTTCCATTTTCTTACTTGTTCTAGGAGACCTCGGTAGGGGGAGGAGTTGGTTGCAGCAGGAGGGAGAGACTACCTAGACTCTTCAGCAGCCCATCCCAACTGCCTCTTTCCCCCCTCCTCTCCAGCTTCCTCTTCAGCCTCAAGAGTCTGAACTGCTCTCTGCCACAGCTTCTTCCTGCTCACAAAACTTCTTCTCCCTCTGACCACTCATCACCATCAGCTGGTGGCTCCCACTTCTCCTCTGCACCCAGCAGTCCATGACTAGAGGTGCCATTTGGACCTCTCTCCAGGAAGCAAATGTCTTCAGTTGGCACTGTCTTCATCTTTTAGTGCAATGGGACAAAAAGTAATAATTTTGAAACATTAATTCATTATATGTAGTGCCTTTGTGGGAGAACTCTTCTTCCTCCATGTGGTAACAGGAGTCTAAGGGAGTGCTGTAGCTTCTAAGTGGATAAAAAGGGCTAATAATTTTTATACAGTATATGGAATAACAAAAAAACCAAGCTCATTGCCCTCTTTCTTTTTGTAATGTAATGTGTAAAATACGTCCTTTCCTGTGCAACAGGAAAAGGAAAAGGGAGTCGTGCTCTCACACTTTGTGTGCCTTGTTTGCTTACTATGCTTATATTTAGCCTTTCCTCCAAGAAACTCAAGGTTCTTCTTCCTTGCCCCATTTTATCCTGTTTTTCCTCACAACACTCCCAGTTATTTTAGCCTCTCTTTAGATTTATTTACTAATTAATTAAAATTTTAAGTTGCTTTTAATTTTGAAAAACAATCCCCACCCAAGCCATATATTGCTATACACATGGAAATGTTGGAAGTGTTGTCATGCTCTGCAGTTTGTGTGGTTGCCTGTTGGCGACCATGCCAGCTGCAGCATGAGAAACAGCCGACAGGCTGTGAAGCTCCTCCTCTATTAAACTTGCTTGCAGTGAGGTTTAATGGAGAGAGGGGAGGTGCTTCACACCAATGGTTTATCAAGCCACTGTATGGAGTACCTCCCGCCTCCATTGAACACGCCTGTGGCAAGGTTTAAAGTAGTAGGGAAGGCCCTTTGCACCTCTTACGTCCTTTAACAGGGGATGGACTTGTGGAATGCTGTGGAAGGACAGTCAAGAGTGTGGGTGAGTTTTAAGGGGAGGAGATTTGGAAAAGTGTGGGGGGAGCGCAAAGGGGTAGGCAGGTGGATGAGCAGGGGTGGTAGCCACTAGTAAAAAATATAGTGATGAAATAAGTCGGGAGAATAGAGGTTGAGAGAACTGTAGCTTTGTCTGCTGGGTACGCAGGTATTAGATCCAGCGCCCTGGTGGCAAGATGTTGTGACTCATTTCCCAGGCCCATATTTGCCCATCTGCTGGCAGTAGAAGTGGAAGGAGCAGATATTGCCATGTGCATGCTGGGAGGGAAGTAGCCTGAAGGGTAAAGATTTCTGGCAGCCTCATCGTATTATAGGCTGTTGTGAACAGTAAAGAAAAACAGAACTTGTTTTTAAGTGAAGCCCATTTAATGCACACAATTGTGGTGTCAGCCATCTATCGGACTGGCACTTGTTATATGGACTGAAGAGTGGGAATTACTATATACCAAGTTCCCTTTGGGAACAGCCATGGCGTTGAAAATCTTCCATGTGAGCAGCTTTGTATCAACCCCTTTCATTGCAAAGAATCTCTATTGCTTGAACATTTCTCTTATTTATAGCTCATTTCTTACCACAGCTCATTTCTGCCTCTCTCTCCAAATCCTGGTGGGTAACTGAATAAGCTCAACAGTGGCATTTTTTCTTCTCTTCCTCATTTCTTTATTTTTACTGGCTTGCTCTTTTCCCTTCCAACACAAATCTTGACACTAAAGGTTTTCTCCCCCGCCCCCACATAAGAAAAGGCACCTGCCTTTTCTCACATACCTATTTAATCCCTGATGCTGCCCTTATTTTCAGAAAGTTTAACTCACTAAGGTGTGAGTCAGGAAAATGGAAGCAATGTGGGCCTGCTTGAAATGCTTACTTATGTGGCTAAGCTAGATGGTTGGTGGCAGTGTTAGACATTAGCCAGGCACCAGGCATGTTTTGCTACTGGTGTGGGTCCAGTTGTGAACATGTGGAGAGCTCTGGATGCCTGGTTGGCGACTGACATCTCCATCTGGCAGGCCTCTCCAGCTTTCTTAAGCAGATAATCAGGAGAGCTTATTTCTTGCATTTATCTCCAACCTTTTTCCTCCAAGGAGTACGTGGTTCACCCCATTCCTCAGTTAATCCCTACAACGACCCTGTGAGGTAGGTTAAGAGGCTGTGACTGACCCAGGTCACCCAGTGAGCTTCGTGACTCAATAGGTGTTTGAACCCTGATCTCCCAGGTCCTAGTCTGACACACTAACCACTACACCACACTGGCTTCATAGAGTACTTCTGCTGTGGGGCAGCTCTATAAATTAAGTAGGTAAATAAATATGAGGAAAGCAAAATGTCACTTAGAGAAGGGTCTGAAATATTTTCCTTGAAGCTTGAATTTGTTTTCTTCTGGATTGTTTTATTTGGTAATTTAATGTGTTGTAAACCGCTTTGAGATTTTTCCTTTAAAATATAAAGCAGTATAGAAATTAACAACAACAAATTTCACTGGAAAAAGGTGCCCACACATTCTGTTGCAGCAACCATAACCTCAGTTTAAGGTGCCATTTGGCGATTAGCTTATATATCTTGAGTTTCTAACACTGGTTGGTGGCAAACCTGGGTACAAGAATTTGGGCTGCTGCTGCAAAGCAAGTAGTGTGTACGTTGATGCCACCAAATTTCCAAGTGGCCATGGAGGAGGAGTAATGCTGAACTTCAGTGGTGGCTGCTAGAGGTTTGAGAAGCCACTGAATCTGCTGAAGGTTTTCTGTACTTTTCCAACTCCTTTCAGCTTCCAGCCTGACTCTTAAATACATGTGCAAATTTGAGATGGGTAAAGTGAATCCAGATGTTTTTGTCCTGCCTGTTAGCCATGATCCAGCCGAGCTGGTCCATACAACTCTTGGAAGGGAAGGAAGGAAGCAGCAGATGGAGTGCAGCCTCTTCCATCATGCTGTTGTGCTTCCTTGCAGCCATCCATGGTGGCGAAAGGACAGGTCAAACCATTATTTTTTTCAGCGTGGTCAAGCTTCATCTTCCATTTGGGTCTGCTCGTGAGCAACAAGCTTATCCTGCCTCTAAGGTAGCCTTTCTCAACCTGTGGCTCCCCAGATGTTGTTGAACTACAACTCCCATCACTCCTAGCTAGCAAGGCCAGAGCTCAGGGATGATGGGAGTTGTAGTCCAACAACATCTGGGGACCCACAGGTTGAGAACCGCTGCTTTAGAGGAATATGTGCTGCATAGGCTGAGTGGTGTAGCAGGCATGAATTAATGAGATTGAGTCTTGCTATATGCATGTGCATTTTATAGCTATATAGAAGCACAGAATCATAGAGTTGGAAGGTCCACAAGGATTATCTAGTCCAACCCCCTGCAATGCAGGAATCTTTCGCTCAGTTTGGGACTTGAACCCATGGCTCTGAGATTAAGAGTCTCATGCTCTACCAATTTACCTGTCCCTCAGGGCATATGCATGCTCACAAGATGTTGGAGAAAGACCATTCTACTCATTATCCATCATATGTGAGACATTTTGTTAGTTCTAAGTGCAGGCCCTTTACTGGTTGCAATATTTATATAAATGCTACCAGAAAATTGGCATTTGGTTCCCCGTATTACTTAATACTAGAGCACCAGACCTCCTTATATTTGTATTGGCTACCCCAGTGGTTTTCAAACTTTCTTCTTTCAGGAAACATTTTCCAAATTGTCTTGGTCTGCTGAGGAACCACGGTACATTTACCTCTGAGTGTTTCAGAGGATTCTGGGAGTGGGGTGGGTTTTTGTTTCTTTTAGGAAGTGTTTTCCATTCTCACTGGCAAGGCTTGCTAAGGGCCATGTGAGTTTGCCCACCATTTCCTTGCTACTGTGCTGTTTTACAGGGAGGTTTGTCTGCTGTTACTAACCTTCCCACTGAGTTTCCCCTGTATACATCTAAGAAATCTCAGGTTTCCCCAGAACACAGTTTGAAAACCACTGGGCTACCCTGTTTCCACATGCAAACGGAAGAAATAATGGTTAAATTGGCCAACAGAACCTGGGAATAGGCCCTTTATATTATGTAGCCACAGTAGCACCTTCCATTCTCTTCTTCCGACCCCCTCACACATTTAAGTTTCTATAGGCTGGCTTCCTTTGAATCAAGTGTGCCATGTTGGTAGGCTAGGGCAGTGTTCCCCAACCTTGGGCCTCCAGCTGTTTTTGGACTACAATTCCCATCATCCTTGACCACTGGTCTTGCTAGCGAGGGATGATGGGAGTTGTAGTCCAAAAACAGCTGGAGGCCCAAGGTTGGGGAACACTGGGCTAGGGCACCACCTCTGTTATTAACAGGCTTTTAGAAATGTCACTTCATTGGTTTAAATCATACCTTACTTCTCTCTCTCTCTCTCTCCTCTCCCTTTCCTCTTGTTTTGTGTTCTTCTTTTTCTTTTTTCAATCAGCACCAGCTTTCCTTTCTCCAGTGTTGGGAACTTTTACGCCAGTCCATGCTGCAACTTCTCACCCTTGCGGGCCGACTGCTCATGCCTCTGGCTTGGACCTAACCTATAAATCTTGGCCCAGCCAGGGTTGAGGGGAGCTATGGGCAGCTCAGCCTCATCACTGGCCGCCGAGACGGAGTCGGACCATGGTTTCACTGGCCCAACCTACCCAGGGCACCTGGCTGCAAGTTGGTATAGAAGTAGCCACAGTGGCCCTGTATGGGAAAGTGCCCTTATAACACGGCAGCATCAGCACGTGAATCACCGGGCACGAAGGTAAGAAAGCAAGGGAAAGAGCTTGATCTCATACCTCTCAGCTCGGTTTGAAACCTAGGATTGT
The DNA here is from genome assembly GCF_965153285.1 of Podarcis tiliguerta. Classification (NCBI taxonomy): domain Eukaryota; kingdom Metazoa; phylum Chordata; class Lepidosauria; order Squamata; family Lacertidae; genus Podarcis; species Podarcis tiliguerta. Next base: position 36,135,362 of record NC_139547.1, read on the forward strand.
ATACCTTGGGGTCTTGTAGGCTCTAGCCATGGTCCAGTTGAAGCCGCACCAAAATTTCCACTAACTTCATCTTAGCTAGCTTTCAATAATTGCCATAGTTGTGTCGACAAGAAGCAAAACATATCTTTCGTTCATTGACCAATATCCATGACATCATTCCCCCCCCCAAGCAAAAATAAATAATTCCTTTTAACATTGAGATGGTGGGGCAACTGAGTTAATAATGTCACATCCTCAACTTGCTGCTTTCACAGGCACAAAAACTGCAAGTTGTGTGGAGCGTTTTGACACCTACCCTCCAGTACTGAAGTAGTCATTAGCTGAAATCTTAGTAAAGCCTACCCTGAAGGGGAATTTATCCACATCAATCAAGTCAATTTTACAATTCATGGCCAGGGAACTAATTCTTGCCTCCTAGGTTTCAGATCCCCATTTTCTAAGGCAAACAACCCAGACTCCAGCCACTGACCTGAGGGACCCTGTGTTGGAGAACACCTTCTCCAGGTCTAATTTGGATAATGCCACCTGTCATAGCCAAGGCTAACAGAATTTATCTTCAAATTGGAAAGGATACACTTAGAAGGTCCCCATAAACCATTAATATCTAGAAGTGTTGTTTTCATGACAAATGTCCCTGACAAGGCAGAACTGTGGAGAGTTAACTCTCAAGATTTTACCCCTTGTGAAACCTACTAATCAAACCGCTGGCTAATAATAATTAAGAAATGCTTGTTCACCTCATCACTCCCTCCAATGAAGGTTTGCCTTCATGGTTAGGGGCTTTTTTTTTTAGGTTGAGAGGTATGTCGAAAGCATCTAACACTGTGCTGCCCGGGGAGCCTTGGCTGTTGAAAGCTGCCGTGTTGTGTGTGCTAAGAATATTGGAGCCTCTGATTAATGCTTGCTTTTTATAGCTTTTCTTCCTGCTTGTTGAATGACTGTGTGCCTTCCTTAGCCTGTATGGAGACTGCCATCTGTTTAAAAACAGCAGCTTGCTTCTGTCCCTGAGTTGCTTGGGTTGAAAAACATTTGCTTTGTTTTGTGTGTGTATGCCTCATGCCAGTTGCTTGTGGCCTCTTGCCTGTTGGTGCAAACTCCAAGGATTTTGCTGCTTGCATCTTCTCTAGAGCGGGCTTGGAGGAGTGTCTGTGGCAAATTACCTGTAATCCCACAGTTTTGCACTTTACAGCTTGGTCTTGAATTTCCTGGCAGTGTTTCAGTGGTTGCAACTCCGGCATGTTTTGTATCATGTGACCAGCATGTTGGTAATATTAAGAGGAAGTTTTGTATAACTGCTGCTAGTTCCCTATTATATACCTTTTGTATTGCTTTCCTTTTTGACTGAGCTTTTGAAACTTCCTTTGATGAAGAGGAAGAAGCAGGACACAGATGAAGTGACAAGTCCTACAGAAATACACTTTTAAATACTGAGAACTGAGATGGGAAAAGCATGGATTATAGGGTATAGCCAACAGGGTAGCAAATAACAATAAGTTTTAGCAAGAATCCAGGAGTTTTGTCCTTTGTTTTTACAACCACTTCAGATTCCATGAGTTGCTTCTGCTAGTAATTCCAGATACCTAGTTTTGTGTGCTTAAAAACCTTTATGCTGACGTAGGGCATTGTGGGACACTGCAGTTTTGATTTAAAACTGCTACCTGCTTGGCTTTGACAGTTGGTGAATGCTGCCTATAAATGCATCTAAGACTAGTTTACTTGTGGGTGAGGAGTTTAGCGCAACTGCTGGGGACAGAAAAAGCTGCTTTGTCTGAGTATTGTATCAAAGCAGAACTATTGATGTAACACGAATTTTCATGCTGTAACATGAATTTTGTATTCATCTTACCTGCACAAGTTAAGGCCAACTATCACAGGGAGGTTTAATTGATTCTTAGCCATCGTGGTGGCTTGCTTGTTCATTTATTATGATTTGATCTTGCCCTTCTTTGAAGGAGTTCAGTATCATGGTGGACACAGTGTACAGTACTGTCTTCATAGAGAGCCAGTGTGATGGTGTGGCTTGAGTGTCAAGCTAGGAGCATGGAGACCCAGGTTTAGTTCCCAACTCTGCCATAACACTCACTGTGTGAATCTGGAACAGTCCATGTCTGAATCTACTTCATAGTGTAGCTGAGAAAATAAGTAAGTCATGTGGGGAAATGGTTTCTCTCCTCATTGTTTGAAAATATGGCATCTATTTGTTCCTTGTATTTAGTACTAGTTGGACTATACAAATTCATTGTGAGGCAGAAAACAGAAGTAAGGAGAAAGACAATAGGCTTTATATTTGCAAGGCTGTAGATCAGTTTTAGGGGTCAATAGGTGCGGAGTCATTAGAAGTCAGTTTGGGCAATATTAGCTTGTAGTTGGAAGTTAAGTACTCATCTTCCAAAGTTAAGTTCCATATTCAGATGGTAGAATATCATTTTTCAATTGATGGTGTATATGTTTTAAATAAAAATGATAAATTATTGGGTGAGTTCTGTTTGCATTTCAAGGCAGCTGAGATGGTGGTATGGAGTACCTCTTTATGGTTTGATCAAGATCTACAGTGGTACCTCTGGTTACGTACTTAATTCGTTCTGGACGTCCGTTCTTAACCTGTAACTGTTCTTAACCTGAAGCACCACTTTAGCTAATGGGGCCTCCCGCTGCCGCTGTTCTCATCCTGAAGCAAAATTCTTAACCCAAGGTAATATTTCTGGGTTAGTGGAGTCTGTAACCTGAAGTGTATGTAACCTGAAGTGTATGTAACCTGAGGTACCACTGTATAAGCAATGACTCAAGTTTTTAAAAACCAAGCAGAAGCAGTTTTCCTTTCAACTTTCGTTAACCTGGCTTTTGAATTACTACTGTGCAGACAGTCTGAGGCTGGAGATATACTTGGCTATTCCTGTGAATCTCTTATGATTCAGGCCACCCCCAGGAGTTATTCTGGAAGTCTAAAAAAGACGTTTCTAATCATTGTTTTCCCAAGGATTCATTAGACCAGTGTTGTGCAGTGATTTCCAGGCAGAGCTTGATAAGGGAGAAGATATTCTCCATTTTGTGTTTGACTAGGATAATGCAGATGGCCTTTAAACAGTTGGGAGGCATCTTCGTTCAGCACAGAGACTGCACTGGAAGCCAGTCATGAGCCAGGGGGCAATAGCTAATTTGCATACTTATTGCTACATCATTTGCATGGCTGTGGCATTATCCTTGGCCCCTCTGTTGGGGCACTGTGTTGCTCAGCTGATACTGCTCATCCAAAACATGGACTGAGACTAGAAGTGCTTGCTAAAGACAGAACACTGTCTATTTAACTTAGTCTATGGTAGAAGATGCCTCTTATTCATTGCGGTGTTTTCCTGTCACTAGTCTGAGGCACTCTGAGCAGCATATGTGGTGTTATATCTCTCCCCTTTTAGACTTAGGTGGAAATGCCCAAGCTCTACCTTTAAATGGTTTTGTTTGAAATTCTGCATGCAGGCAAAAAGAAGTCTCTTTCAGAAAATAATGTATTGGAATATGGGTGTATATTTAATCCCCTATCTCAAGAACAGACTCTCTCAGTAGGCTGCGGACTCTCCTTCATTGGAGGTTTATAAGCAGAGGTTGGCAGGCCACCTGTCATGAATGCTTTAGTTGAGATTCCTGCATTGCAGGGTATTGGACTAGATGACCCTTGGAATTCTTTCCGACGCTACAATTCTACGATTCTATGAAAATGAGGGGATGCCCATACTGAGGGGTTGTGGTGGTCTTAAGTGACGATTTACCACTGGTTCCTGTGAGCTGTAATACTCCTGCTATGACACCAGGTTGTTTTTGCCTGTCTCTGTTGGCTAGTGGAGTCTTCATGTCAAAGAGAAGTGCAAGACTCTTCAAATATTTTCTTGGCTGTTTGCTTTGATACCATTATGAATATTAAATGTAAACATTGGAGAAGTGGAATCTCTTTAGTGTTCTGACATCTCTTGGTGTGAGGCAGTGATTCCTACATTGGATGCCAAAGTTCATTGGTATGCCATGAAAAGACTGAAGAGCACATGGAACAAAATAAGAATCATAGAATCATAGAGTTGGAAGAGACCACAAGGGCCATCGAGTCCAACCCCCTGCCAAGCAGGAACCACCATCAGACCACTCCTGACATATGGTTGTCAAGCCTCTGCTTAAAGACCTCCAAAGAAGGAGACTCCACCACACTCCTTGGCAGCAAATTCCACTGTCAAACAGCTCTTACTGTCAGGAAGTTCTTCCTAATGTTTAGGTGGAATCTGCATCATGTTGGATGCAGCCACCACTGGGCCCCTCAAGGTGAGGAGCTTCTATGCAGCACTGGTTTCCCTGATGCAGCCTGTGCTGCAGCTCATGGGCATGTGAGCATCCCAGATGAATCAGTGTTGCCTGGAAACCATGGTGCCATCCTGAACCTGACAGACAGGACAAAGGGAGATGGCAGCATGCCAAGAGAGCAAGTATTATTAACCAGGCTATTCTGCTGTTGCAAGGAAGATGCCTGCCCATTGGTCTGCAGAATAATCAAAGAAGATAGACACTCTGCTTCCACAATACTTCTTTTCTTTTCTTTTTCTTTTTGGAGTAAGATATGCCTCCAGTTTTAATTCAGAAAGAACCAAGCACCTGTGCACCAGGTCTCAAATTAAGTAGAATCGTCTTCCTGTTGAGTCAGAAGTCGTGCCTTTCTTGTACTCCCATTCTGAAACTGATATGTTCACACATGAAATCCTTGAATTGCCTCCTGAAAAATCTCATTAAATAGATGTAAAATAAATCATCACCAGAGTCAAACAATGCAATGAACTTGGTCACCTATTGTGTCCTCCCAGTTTTTTAACCTTTAGTAGCCTTAGTCTTAAAACTTCTGGAGCCATAAGAGCCATAAACTATTTTAAACATTTTTTAAAAAAATGGTCGTTCTCATTCTGCTCTGCCCTATTTTAAAAAGCTCTTCTGTTGGTGAGAGGGACTATTTCCATGTTTTTCATTTCAGCCACCTTAGCTCTGGTACTCTTCATGCATGGCTAAATATCTGGCTTCTGTAAAGGTGCTTTGCCTATATCTTAATTCTCTCTGAGCAAATTGTTTTGCACCTTCGTCTGACTTTTAATCTGTTTATTTTAAATAGCATGAAGCCGGGTACGTGCTCTAAGTCAGGTAGGGCCCTTGTGGAACCCATCAGGAATATGTGTTTCCCTCCCTTCCCCTAAAAACTTTGGAGTACTCAAGTGAATCTGTCTGCATATGGGCAATGCCAGTCAAGATGTAAGCATGCGCAGGGGGATTTTGCAAATCCCTTGGGATATGCTGTAATTGCCAAATGGCTTCTGCATCTCCCTGCAAAGAACTGGATGAACCCGGGGGACAGAGAGTGATTTGAATCAAATTTGACATAGTATGTACACAGGCTGTGCTGAGTAATCCTGCAATTTTTGATGCTCCAAATGAAAAAAACAAAACAAAACAATTCTTAGGATCTAGCACTAAGATCACATGGAGCACTAGACAGGTCTAGAAAGTCTCACTTTAGCCCACCATGAGCATGTAGTGTAACGTGTCACGCCCTAACAGTGTAACCTTTATCTGTACATTGTAGGAGAAGATAGGCAAACTATTTGTTAGGAAAGTATTTCTGCTGTTATTGTCCTCCTCAACAAAGGAGTCTTGGAAAGCTTCTAAGAAATTCCAGCATGCACTTCAATGGAGAATAATACAGTTATACCTTGGAAACCGAACAGAATCCGTTCCAGAAGTCCGTTCAGCTTCCAAAACGTTCGAAAACCAGAAGCCCCATCAGACGTTCGGCTTCCAAAGATAGTTCACAAACCGGAATTGCTTCCAGGTTTGCGGCGTTCAGGAGCCAAAACGTTCAAGAACTAAACTGTTCGAAAACTAAAGTGCGATTGTAATAATAATAATAATAATGGTCAACAAACCATTGCTTTCATCTGTGAATCACAGCAGTGTCAATTACATGGTTGGTTGGCCTCTTGATCAGCAAACCTTTACTCTTTAAAGCTGTCAAGTTTCTTTGAAATTGATAAAACTTGGTGGTGGCCCTCAATACTTGAACAAACCTGAAACTTTGAAGCTTCACAGAGTTCCTACACAGTAAACTGTTCTTATCTCTCAGTAATCTTCTAAAATAAGTATCTAAAAGTGTGGAAAATGAGATTAAGAGTGGGAACCAGTGTGGTGTAGTGTAGAGGTTGGAATGCCACACTATGACCAAGGAAGTTCCAGGTACAAATCCTGCCAGAGCTGTGAAGCTCACTGGGTTCAGTAAATACCTCTTGGTCTCAAGTCAGTCTTCTACACCTTAGTGCTCTCCTGGTGATTTTAGACTACAGCTCCCATCAACCTCAGCCAGAATGGCAAATGGGGCAGGGTGTTGTATTCTATCAGCATCTGGAGGGCACTGGGTTGGAGAAATCTAGTCTCTGCTACCTCACAGGGTTACTATGTTGATAATGTAGAGAAGATGGTATGATGAGAACTATTTATGCTGTCTTGAGCTCCTTAAAGGTAAAGGTACCCCTGCCAGTACGGGCCAGTCTTGACAGACTCTAGGGTTGTGCGCCCATCTTACTCAAGAGGCCGGGGGCCAGCGCTGTCCGGAGACACTTCCGGGTCACGTGGCCAGCGTGACATCGCTGCTCTGGCGAGCCAGAGCCGCACACGGAAACGCCATTTACCTTCCCGCTAGTAAGCAGTCCCTATTTATCTACTTGCACCCGAGAGTGCTTTCGAACTGCTAGGTTGGCAGGCGCTGGGACCGAACAGCGGGAGCGCACCCCGCCGCGGGGATTCGAACCGCCGACCTTTCGATCGGCAAGCCCTAGGCACTGAGGCTTTAACCCACAGCGCCACCCGCGTCCCTGCCTTGAGCTCCTTAGAAGGTCAAAAATACAGTGATCATCTTCCCCGAGGCTTTGTTGGGGCAGCAGTCTGAGGTGGCCTAGGAACCTGGGGCCATGTACAAGTCCATTAGCAATCAGGACCAGAAAAAGCAATCCAGGAAGTAGCACCATAAAGCAACCTGGGAGTCAGGGTCAGAGAGAGAGAGATACTAGAACTAAGCAGTACCCTCCAAAAAGGTCTGGTAGGACTGGAATCACTTGCAAGTGTATTGCATAACTATATTTGACATTTGAGCTTATCACATTGTTCCTTGCTGTCAACTTTGGTAAATGCGGCTAATTTTCAGCTTAAATGGACATTTGACAACGTGTTTCTTGTTGCCATGGGTACTCTATTGCTCAGAGAGCTGGAAAGTGAACCAGACACATGTGGAAACCCAGTATTTGAGAGACAGCAGTTTGGCCATCCAGTATGCAAGATGTGGGTGTCTGAAGCCAATGAGTGATGCGCTTCTGCTTAATTTTAATCATTGCCTTTAAAAGTTTCCAGTTCTTGAGAATGTGGCTATTTTTAACATAAAGCTGGGGAAGTTTCCTGAAGAGAAAGTGCTAATGATAAGGCTCACAGGGATGGTCAGAGGTAACATGTGCTAGTGACTGATGTAGGCTTGATAGTCTTGGAAAACAGAAAGTTGCAGTTCTGTCCACTGATAGGAGAATATTGTAGGAACTGATACCTTCTGAATTGGCACTGAGCATGTTTACACAGCTTTTATTTAGAGGTACTGCTCCAGTGCATTTGAATTTTCCACCTGCTTTGCATATCTAATATAATTCAGGCCTTTCTGTGTGTTTCCTTGATTGCTTCTCTGATGTATGCATGTTTACAAACTGCTGAGTAAGAGAAAAGGTTAGTACTTTGCACTCTGCTTATTAGTGGGGAGAGCTAGAGCATCTGCACGCTATGTTCCTGGGTTGAAGCAAAATCATAGTGGTTGCCTAGGGGTTGCTTGCCTTTTAGTTGTCAGAGCTATCTCATATCAAGTTGTCTTGAGGGAAATAAGACTAGTCTGAAGTCAGACAGAGCAAGACACCCTTTTTGCTCAGGCCAGTGAGTGACCTTGAACTTTTATAAGTGACTAAACCGACTGGCTTCCCTATAGTTTCTTCATTTCGTCACTGTTGGGTAGGTGGGTGGCTTGTAGGCTGACTCCCCATCTGACTTCTGTCAGACTTCAGATTCATTATAAGCTTTGAACCCTGAAACTTAATTCCTGCTCCCAAGCTTCTTTTTTTCTTGGTCCATCCCCTTTGAAGCACAGAGGATGACCTGGACCAGGAGACTCCATTCCCCTACCTGGTTCTCCCATATCAGAAGTCATGACTATTTCTGGCTCCTCAGATACAGAAGATTCACTCTGGGGTAGCTCTCGTCATCCCCATGCCATAAGACTCAGCAGGTGCAGAGCAAGGCAACAGCACGTAAAGGCAGGGATGGGGAACCTGTGGCCCCTGATATTTTGGGCTCCAGCTCCCATCAAACCCAGTTAGCATGGCCAAGGATGATGGAAGTTGTAGTCTAGCAATGTCTGGAGGGCCTCAGATTCCCCATCTGTGCTTTAAGGACACTGACAGCTCTTCAGGTGAAATGGGGTCAACTACTCTGGGACTATACTACCCCATATATCCCATAATGCAGCCATAGCCCACTTTCTTGGGAGGTATGCAACAAAAAAGACCTCTTCCTAGGACATTTTCTATGTTCCTTGTTATGTATTCCACAGCACTGTGCCGGGATTATGAGAAGCTGCCATATCTGCATACTATATGGCTTCCAATTTAAGTGCTTTAGCCGCAGTAGACTTCACAATTTCAGCAGCAGTACTTTTATTAGAATATGATTTAGGTAGTGTTAGAAGGAGGCAGCAGTTGTTTTGAGCATCCTTGGAGACAGTGCAGGTTGTCCTGTATTTGAAGAAGCACCTTAGCTTTCTTTGCTTTTTCTTTCTCTTTGCGAGTAGTGATATGTGTTTCATTGCTGCTCTGTGTGTCTTTTTACAGGCCTCAGAGCTTGTGCATCTTTAATGCTGAAGGCCAAAAGGGACTAAGATATACATGAAGGTCAAGGATTCTGTGCCAAATTCTCATTATAGCTTTTTCCAAGGACTCTTTTTGTTGGTTTTTTAAAGAGCACCAGCAGCCTCAGCTATATAGTGCATTACATCTGCGAAATTCTGCATGGTATGCAAGATGCATAACTGACTTAGTCAGTAATGAAAGCCTAAGTAAAAGGGGCATCTGTTATAGAACTGGCTCTGCCTGTTCAAACTGTTTCTGCAAGCATTCAGACCACACCAAGTTCTTTGGGCATGACCATTTACCATAGGATTAAAGTAAAATTAATTTTCTGTTCTTAAGTCATACAGGCTTGGGTGGCCTGATTGCTCTGAGACTCAAGGAGGTCTCTGACCAAGGTAGTTAATTGGATTGCAAGCACCCTAATTTGGCCCAGTGAAAGATTCCATCTTTTATCTCTTTTGCAACTCGTGTGCTAAAGCAGAAGCAATGTCCCAGTTGGTTTACATAATTATCTCTGTACCCTAATCCAAAAGCTTCACTTGTATAATTTTATTCTTGCAACAACCCTGTTGGTTAGGCTGCAGGCTCATATACACAAATGAGATTCAGAGAGTGTTTTCTCAGGTTCCAGAATGCTTATGCTTGCTGACTTTTCTCAAATTGTCTGCAGGTAGCTTTAATTTCTCTGTGGAGTTTTGAATCCCATCCAGTAGAGATGATCCTGCTGCTGTTTTCATGACCCCTTATCCCAAGTGTAGGGAACACCCACCCACCCCAGATGTTGCTAAACTGCAACTCCCATCGGCCCCAGCAAGCATGGCCAGGGATGATGAGAGTTGTGTTTCAGCCAAAGGTTCCTTGCACATGCCATGTCCAGGGAGGATGAGGAGGGCTCTAGGTTTTTACTCTTGCCAAGGATGTCTGATTCTCTGCAACTCCAACTTCAGGAAACAGTTACTGATCCTGCATGTATTATCTGGGGGCTGGTTCACAGACTTAACACACGTGGAGGAATAGGGGAACTGGACTGGTGTGCATAGTCCAAAGGAAGTACTTTTTCACACAGTGCATACCCTTTGCTACCAAAAGAGGCAGCGATGGCCCCCAACTTGGGAGGGCTTTAAAAGAGGATTACATAAATTCATGTAGGATAAGGGTAACAGTGGCTACTAACTCTAAAAGCTTTGTTCTGCCTACGCTGTTTGACACAGTATGCTTCCGAATACCTGTTGTTGTACCAAGAGTTCATTTCCTTCTAGTAAGCATGATTGGTCACTACAATCCATTCCCCCCCTACCCATATGTGCCAAGAAGTGCTCTTGGCATGTGAGCTGCCCTCTGTCAGCATTCTCCCATCCCTTCCTGCTTGGGCTAATCAGAGTGGGGCGTTAGGTAGCAGTGGCTAGTATGCTGGGCATGGCCTAGCAATGAAAGGCTCTGGGAAGTGGGGAGGTTGTGACAGGCTCAGGTGCTCAGCATCTCTCTGCCGAGACTATAGAGTGAGAAGGCAAGGAAGGAAGGAAGTGGCTACAGTTTGGGAAGCCACAGAAGTGGATTGATAGGGATGGGGAAGCGAAAGAAGCAATGGGGGATTGTTTCTGCAAAATGAGGAGGGAAAGGGATCTTCCACGTGACACTTTAGAAATGCTTCGGGATTATTTGACTGGCCAGATTACAAAAATGTTTTGATCCCCTGGTGTCCATCCCCTAGTACTTTCTTAGTGTGTGTCTGCTATGTGCTTTGAGGGCATGTCTCCCCTTTACTTTGTGTAAGCAAACTCTTTTTTAGAATAAGGGATAGTAGCCATCCCTTTTTACATTGGATGCTTGGCACCATCTGAATTCTGATTAACTTCAGTTAGATTTTAATGGGCAAGTAGCCTCATGCCCCCTTCCCTGGTGCTAATTCATATGCTCCTGATGAACAGAGAAAGCAAGTTGTTGTCAAGCCAAACCCACAGGCAGCGATGCTCTTCCTGCCTTCTTTTAGTGAGAGGTTGATGGGCTCCATGGAGATCGTCTTCAGTCTTGCCTGAGGGCGCGCTTTCCATGCAGTGTGGCCTGGGGGTTAGTGGAGACAAATTAGAGAGCTCCTCATTCGCAAAAGCTTTCTGAATCCTCATGCTCTCTGAAGGGAATAAGAGAAGGAAGTGAAAAATGCAGGCAATGATGACACTATAACGCTGCTTACTGTTAGCCTCTTTAGATTTTTATATTCAATTTCCATCAGTTTCCCGTGGGCTAGAAAATGTATTTTGCATTCCTAGGCGCCAGCAGCTCATTTGGCTGGGTGAGTGGGGGGGGGGGTGGCAGCATCATGTTTCTTGGCCATGGGTGTCTGGGATTTCCCCATCTTTTCCTCCTTTGCGTAGACCCTACAATTCCCGCTCCCTGGCTTTCAAGTATAAAATTGCCTTATGGAGAGGTGCCCCAGAGGAGCTAACCTCCCTTTTTAAAATATTGGCAATATCTTGTGTTTTCTATACACAACCATATGTAACTCGTGTAGCTGGTAGAACTAGGCCAGCTTCAGTGCCTGACTTGTATGTTGCAGTCCCTCTGCCAGCAAAATAAATGCTTCTCATTTAGCTGGCACTGGATCAAGCAACTAAAGAGAAGACCTTATTAACTACTCTGGAAAAATAAGCCTCTTTCATTTGCATCACAGGCCTTTAGTGTTCCAAGTGAACATAACACACATCCAGATAGCCTCTGCATCCACGCTTAGGGCCCTATTGAAGTCTTTGTAGAGCAGAGAACAAGCTGACAGTTTACCTGGATCCCAAACACCTGCCTGATCCCAAGCAGAGAAGCAGCTGCTCTTCTGTATTGATGTATGGTACAGCTTCTCAGCTGCAGTACTGCGGCTGTCTGGCCATGCTGAGACCTCTGTAGCTCCCACTAGCTAAACCTCCTTATTAGTTGCCACCAGATTGTGCAGGGTGCAATAATTCAGTACAAACAAACACAACATCTGCTCCCAAACCAGGTGTGGCTAACAAAATAGGCAATCCAACTTGTCACTGTGCATTGATTGGGAATTTCTGTTGGACTTGTGGAGCTCCCCCCCACTCCCAGTTAATAGCTCTCTGCAAGATGCAAAACTGCACTAATAACTGGTTTTTGTATTTGTCTGTAGGGATACTCAGGACTGAAAGTACATTGATTTGAAGCAAATAATGTTTTTGACATGAAGGGGTATAAAGCAGCCCTGGAACATATAAGACTAGATTGTTATAAGGCTTAAGGGAACTGCCTTGGCACTAAGTGGAACTATGGTCAAAGAATATAGTTTTCCATGTTTCCCTTGACAATAATGTTGGCAAAGTCCATGAATATCTGGTTCAGAATGGTCATGTACTCAGCTTGTAATGTTTAGAGGCACTACAGATCAAAGTCTTCCCACAAGTAGCTTTTCTCTAGCTCTGAATGTCAAAATGTGATGCTCCAAATGACCAGTCAGCTTTCGGTCTGAGCAGGCTGCTTTGTAGGAGGTGCATGTGCAAAAGTGTGTTCAGTGTGAGAGAATCTTTCATTCAACAGCTAAGCAAATTGCGCAGAAATTGAAAGTGGGTTGTTTGCACAGGTCTGCCTGAGCTGCGATTAGTGCCCAAGACGTTGACAAAAAGAATTGATGTCATTTTGACGGGTGGTTGAAAATGATAAGACAATACAATAATGTGCAGCAAACGTTATGAGCTGTGAGAGAACTCTCAGAGAAAGGTGGCCTTTTTCAAAAGAGTCATCTGAAAAATTCATAAATAATTCTGAGCTGGTTCGAAATTGAGTGAAAGGGGTGGTGGTTTAGCCATTACTGGTCTCCCTGTATGCAAAACGAGGCATAATCTGACTGCTGACAAAGAACCCAGACACACCCAGCCTTTTCTAATAAAAATAACAAATATTAAAAGCAAATATATAAACACATGCAGGGTTTACTTGTCAAAGGCCCCATCTTCAGAGTGAGGAACTTTTCGGTTGCAACCCACAATTCATTTCCTGAGCTGAACCACTTCCACTTGCTCAACATAACTTCGCCCCTCTCTCCTTTCTTTGTGCCTCCCCCGCCCCCCAAATAATCTCCTCTGAGCGTTATGCAAACTTCTGGAACAGATTGGGGGGCTGGGTGTGGGAGGATAGGAAGTTTTGTGTGGGTGGAAATTGTTCCACCGTCCCACATAGCTCCTGTTGCTATTTTCCTCTCCTGGGGGAAGGGCTGTAACTCATTGGTAGAGCAAATGCAGAAGATCCCAGGTTCCGTCCCTGGCATCTTCATGTAGAGCTGGGAAAGACTCTTGTCTGAGACACTAGAGAGCCACTGTCAGTTGGTATAGACTGTACTAAGCTGGAGGGACCAGTGATCTGACTTGCTTATGAGGCAGCTTCCTATGCTGCTGATCCTGCCGCTTCACCATACCTGGTAACGATTTAAAAAAATCAACACCAATCATGAGTTTAGAATAAGCACATCTGTATGCTGGTGAAGTACATGTGAAACATACAGGCCTGTATATAGAGCTTCTTGGAACAGTGAATCAAATCTGTCCTGTATAATCTTCATTTTACTGCTCTTCATACCCAAGGGCCCAATTTTACTTTAATAACAAGCTCTCCATAATTTATATACTCTCTTATGCTTTATAAAAATGTGGGCAAAAGAACTAGCACAGAATTTGCATAGTTTAGCCTTAATTTTCATTGTGTGGCCATAATTTTTGATACTGAAGTCATGGTTTACTTCTCATGGGAGTGGGTGCATTTCTTGTGTAGCCAAATGTCTGCCTTGCCTTGAAATCTGTTTGCCTTGGGACTGTCAAGAGGCAAGGACTCCTTTGCATGGGGTTAACAAAAGGATTCCCTCGACCCTGAAACTTGAGTTTCTGGGAATGCATTTGGGAATCGCTGCACAAGCAGAGCATTTTCTTTCACACACACATATACAAAGGACCCCCTCTGTTTAGCTCTGGCAGCTAGATGTAGTGTAGTATATATTACACTACTTAAGCAGATTATCAAAAACTGCAGAAACCTGCTCCACTGCTATTGATTTATTGGATAGTAATAAAATAAATATGAGTACAAATTTTGTATTGCTGACATTCTTAGGCATAGTTCTGTTCAGATGGACTTTAGGGCTGTAGTAGTGAAAAGAGCAGGCTTGAAAGACTGTAAATCAATGACATGATACCTTGCCAGAGGTAATATCTGTATTTTAAAAGATTGCATTAATAATGTTTCTTGGACTGCAGTGGTAAGGTGCTGGTAAGATCTCATTTGGAGTAAAGCTCCTACCACCTTCCCATTTGGGGGCACCAGCATTGAATAGGGATATTGGAAGCTTTGAAGCAAAGGATAGGTACAAAGATAGTAAAGGTAAAGGGACCCCTGACCATTAGGTCCAGTCATGGCCGACTCTGGGGTTGTGGCGCTCATCTCGCTTTATTGGCCGAGGGAGCCGGCTTACAGCTTCCGGGTCATGTGGCCAGCATGACTAAGCCGCTTCTGGCGAACCAGAGCAGCGCACAGAAACGCCGTTTACCTTCCCACCGGAGCTGTTTATCTACTTGCACTTTGACGTGCTTTCGAACTGCAAGGTTGGCAGGAGCAGGGACCAAGCAACGGGAGCTCACCCCGTTGCGGGGATTCGAAACAAAGATAGTAGCACAGTCTAAAAGTCACCCATACCAAGCAAAGTATACTACTTTTAGCACACACAAAAATACAGAAGGGTAATGTGCTGATTTTCACATTTTGTTTTTAAAAGGTAAGACGTGAGAGAGCCATTATTTACCCATATCTACTAGAATAGCAACACTGGATTTAAACTGTAGACATGTAGATTTTAAGTTAAACGTTAGGGAAGCCTTTCCAAATATAAAAAGAACCGCCTGTTTATTCATTCTGTTATTGAAGGGATTTCTTTCCCACTCTTCAGCTTTAACAAGCCCTCAAGGTGGCTTATAGGAGCAATAAAAACAAATAAAATAGAATTAATTAAAACAGGCAATAAAAATGCAAATGAGAAGCACCAGCAACCAGGAATTGCAAATGCTATTAAAAACATGGGCAAACTGGATGGACCTATCCTGGTGTCTGAATGATGGCAATGTCAGTACTAGGAGAAATTTCCTAGGGAGGGAATTCTACAACTGGGGTGCCATAGCAGAAAAAGCCCTCTCTGCTGCTCTTGCAACTTGTTCTACCTCTTGAGGGAGGTACTTGGAGAAGGACCTCAAATTAAGGTTTTAATTGATAGACAGATTCATGTAGGAGAAGGCTGTTCTTAAGGATTTATGGATTTTGTTTATGCTGAAGTTTTGAAAGTGTGGATGGGCAAATATCAAGTCAAGAATGGCTTGGCTATAGGATAGCCTATTTTAAAGTAGCAGCATAGACAAAGGTATCTTGGGGTAGAGGGGCTTTTAAGTTCCTAGATATTGTGATGCTTGTCCTTCCTGCTTCCCTGTATGCTGTGTTCACCCATAGGCTGGCACTTTCCATGGTAGAGTAGCAAGGTCACAGTGGATGACAGCACCCATCTGTCTAGCAAAGCTTTAAGTCTTTTGTTGGCTCTCCATCTGTGACCTGTAGGCCTACAGCATCTCATCACTTGGTCTCCCCCGCCCCCTGTTCCAAGCACATGTACTGGCTTGTGCCAAGATTACAAAAGATTTGTTTGCAAGAGGCTGTGCCTGCAACCAGAGTTGTAGCCTGCATTTAATCCTTACCACTACTGTATTTCTGACCTTGTCTGTGTTCTGCACATGGGGAAAGGTTAATTATGTGCTTAATGTCTGGGGTGGGGGAAGAATTAGAGAAAGTTGTGAGTGGTCTAGGCATTCTCCAAAGCACATTTGTTGGAGAATTCATAAACAGCTGCAGAACAGTTCTCCCAGCTGATGGCTGGAGATGCAGCTGTCTGAGGAAGGGCATATAAAGTGTGAAAAGGGAGTTGATAAGAAAGGGAGTCTACTTGTCTGCTATCAAGGGGTTCACCTATTGCCAGAATCATCATATGTCTCAGTGTAGAATGCCAGCTGTCTGGATAATGGCCAGTAGGTGGATGGTTTGTGTCTATAATGCTGCATTATTTTGGGGGAGATTTGTGAGCAGTGCGGGGAATTGACTCCCCTGCCCATCGTTTGGGCACCTCAAGCTGTCCACACAGCTTGGCCAGAGCAGCATTTGCAATTCTGAGCTGAATTTCCTTTTCTCCTTGCTCAGCTTGCAGTTTGAACATCCCTTAACCTAGGCAGTGTTTTTTTACATTCTTGTGCTGGCTCTTAAAGTATCTGATAACGGTGCTATTCCTGGAGCTGCTGCGAAGGGACATTTTGCTGGCACTGGGGAGGGCATAAGCTGCTACTCAGAGGCTATACATAAGCCTCTCTAAGAAATGAAGGTAGGCAGGAGGAAGGTAAACAAAATATTTTTGTCTTACATAGTGTTCAAACTGGAGAGAAGAAAACCCCATGAAGAGAGCAAGAGTGCCACTCTGAATAAAATTGTCCTAGCCTTGTAGGGCATGGATTGCCATCCAGGTGCCCTAGACTCTGAGCATTTTCTTTCTTTTCTTTCTTTCTTATTAAAAGTAATTCTTTAGCCCTCTTCAAAAGAATGTTATGGGACAAAATGTGCAGATACCTTCTAAGCAATTTCTTTGAAATCAGTGTGGTTTTCCTAGTACTGAGGAACACTTTGTTATTAGACAGCCACAGCCTCTCTGTGTTTGTGTGTGTATAGGAGAGGGATGTGGTGTCTTATCTCCACAACCAGTACCAACAGGACCTAGGTGACTTCCCATGGTAAGATTGTCAGGGGTGGTTGCCTCTCTTAATTTTGTGTTCTCCCACACTTCCCAGGACAATCATTTTGTGTTATGCTATGCCCCTTCCATGGCAGCCATCGTGTGACTGGTGCCCCTAGCACACTCTCAAAATTCAAAATGTGCCCACTAGTCTAAAAAGGCCCCTATTGCAGGACTTTCCTGGAACATCTTGGCTGTTGATTTGCTCCAGAGTCAATCAAAGTGTGTAAGCCTATCACTTACCTGTTAGGACAACAGTTCATGATGGGTGTTCACAAATCTGAACAGAAGTAGCACGGTGGGTGGAAATGGTGTTACAACTTTCTGTTCACGTGTTGTGTATTTGAGAATATTTTAAACAGATTACTCCCTTGATCCAATATGCACATCTCTTTCTCAGTCAGGATAGTTAACATGAAAGACAGCAAATGCAATGTAGTGGTTAGACTAGAGTGGGGAGGCCTTGGTTCAAATCCCCAGTCAGTTATGGGACTTAGGGGGCAACCGGGGATGGGGGAGAATGGGAGACTACCTTAAGCTCTTTAGAAGAAAGCCAGGATATAAATGTGATGAATAATAAAAATATATGTTCCTTTAACTCATCCCCCTTCATTCCACAACCATTTGTAATGTAGATTTGAATGGACATTTCTCATTATAGGTGGGGAAATCAGAGGGTTGTGATGGTTGTAGTTGCTGCATTTTAAAATCCACTGGCAAACTTGAGTGATCTTGGGTGGGTGGGCCTATCTGCCACATACAGCTTTCACTCTGTCATGATATTGATGCCTGTAGATCATAAATTGATGATCCTGGTGCTGGCTTGGAATGGGCCAGGGGTGGGGGGAGAGCGATCTTAGTTCAGGGGCCTCTGTTTCAAGTAGCTCCTGGCTGACAGACACTGGCTCAGGCTGGTGTTGGAGCCAGAGTCTGGGTTCAGCACCACCGTGGCTTCTGCTGCTGGCCTGCTGATTCCTCCTCCTCTGTGTGCCCTGGTCATGACACTACCCAGACATGAATATGCCCAGCCTCTTTGCCATGGCAGAGGCAAGGCAGCTTCCAAAGTGAGAGACAAGTGCGTGCTGAGCTTTGGAGGCTGAAGTGCAGTGGTTGGCTGTACTCTTGAGATGTATGTAGCGGAGGTGTGAGTGATCCAAGCAGACAGCTCTGCTGACCCATTTCCCCCTCTGCTCTTCCTCTTGACTTTATTTACTAGTGCTACAGATTGCAGTGTAGACCCCAGCTGAATAACAATCTAGGCAGCCAGTCACTGGCAAAAAAAACCCTTCATCCTTTACAAGCCAGGGCTTACCGCTCTAGGTTTGGCAAATGGATAACTAGATTCTTCAGGGAACCAGACATCTGTACCGGCTGCCTGTTTTGTGGGTGCTTCAACTTGGGAAAGGTCTTGCCTGAACTAGCTCCATCATATCCAGAATTCTAGACTCTTTTCCCAGAAGCCTTCTTCATATGCACATTTGAGCCTGGTTTATATGTTATACTCACCATGTGGAAAGTAGCCACATGTAAGTCAGGCTCTGAAAGCTGAGGATTCTGTGTTATCCCAGGTGCAAGCAAAGAGGACCATAGAGCCATTGATTGCTTTTCTCCATCTGCTGTTTATCTCAGGCTATCCTATCTCTCCCTTAATGACTAATTGCCCCTAGGTGTTGAAGTGGGGCAGAGCAAAGATAATTAGCTGCTTTTTGCCATATTAATCAGAAATATAGGAGTTCCTGATGTGTAATTGCATTTGGTCTGAAACTGAAAAACCTAGAGTGACACATCGCTCAAGTCCTTATTTGTACTTCCTGTCTTAAATTGAACTGGTATTCCACACTAGCTTTTGCTGCAAAACAGGTTGGATTTTCACTACACAGATGCTGAGATTTGGAATGGCTCCACTTTGTGCCTGTATAGAAGCTCCAATGAGCTTTCAAGCTGCCGCTCTTAACTGTTTCTATGTCTAGGAAAGACCCTGGTCCCAAACAGCTTGTCAGTCAGTGTGGACAGTACTGAGCTAAATGGATCAATGGTCTGATTCTGTGCAGGGGAAGGGCTTGGGAGAAGTTACAGCTTGCTTTCTGCTTTATTTGGTTGGCATAAAAGTATTGTGCTACTATTGCTTTCAAACTTTGGGTGCTGCAAGAAGCTGGCTAGCTTATTGTGGCTTGAGTTTTCATAGGGAGGGTTGGAATATATCCAAAACTTCCAGTGGGACATTTGCAAATCAAAGCCCCTTGGCTCAAAGCCACTGTCTGCAGTGCTAAAATATGCTTGGAGGTTGATTCTAGCCCATTGAACACGTGGAGGCACTGAAGCAGTTCGGTGTTCTGCTTTTTGAGAACTCTCTTCCCTTAATTGCACTAATAAACCATATGTCAGGGTTGCTTTAAAAATAAATAAATAAGAGAGAGGCTGCTTAGGAGGCTAGGAAACTTCACTGCCTGTGGAAAAATGAGCTATCAGAGGAGTTTGGGGGGGCAGTGGGGGAGCAAATTTAAAGCATCCTTTGTGAATTATGGATTTCAGAGCTGCTCTTCCACCTGGAGCTGTTCTGAAGTGTGTGAAGGTCTCTGATGCCTCTGTGTTCATGCTAGGAACACAGGATATGAATCTAGGAAGCTACCATATACTGAGTCAGAGCATTGGGCCATCTAGCTCAATGTTGTCTACACAAAATGGCAGCAGCTCTCCAGAGTTTCTGACCCAGGGGTTTTTCTCAGCCCTTCCTGGAGATGCGGGAGATTGAAGTTCGGACCTTCTGCAGATATGGCAGATGTTGTACCACTGAGCCATGACTCTTTCTCAAGAGACTCCCCCCTGGAAGAGTTGGCCCTAGAGACGCTCAGTCAGTCATTGAAAATGTGCAAATTTTGGGATCAGCAGTGAAATCTGTTTTGGCCAACATTGTCCTCTTATCTCATCAAGAAGAGCCAATGAGATCTTGCTGGACCCAGGAGATATTACCCTTTGCCATTGCTGCTGCCTCTGAGCATTGTTTCATACCGTACAAAGGCAGAGAGAAAAGAACCACAAGAAGCTTGGCAAGGAGATAGGGAAGAGGTGTTCTTTAGCAATATGTATTGCATAGCTTAATAAAAAAAGGAGAAAAAAACACTTTGGAGAAATAGAAACTGTTCAGTTAGATACTTTGTTGGTATAAGTGTCTAAAATTAGCACGAGAAATTAAAATGCTCTTACAACTAGCTTTCAGCCTTTTTTCAGAATTTTCCAAAAATATTTAGATGCAACTGTGTGTGTGTGTGTGTGTGTGTGTGTGTGTGTTTACAGTGGGCAGTGTTAGAAGCCTGGTTCACATTCATATTAGCTAGCAGCACATAAATTGTTTTGTCTTGATTCAAAGTGCGGAAATTGTGATCACCCTAATTATAATTTGCAGACTCTGGACTTCATTTGGGTCTGAAATGCCCCAGAGGGTATCAAAGCCAGGTCCAAAGAGGGACAAAAACAGCACGCCAGACTCAGTCTAACAAATCACATTTTAAAAGGCATAGAAAAGGCAATAGTTTGCATGGTGGCTACAGGAACGCATACTTTTAATGACAAATGGTACAGATCTGCAACTAGTATGGGATTAATTGCTTTGCATTACTTCTTTGAATGATTTGGTAGCAGTGAGATGAAATGTAAAAGAAACTTGAGCTAAAACAAAAGACATGCTGTTAAGAAAGCTTGCCCTATAGAAGCAGTGAGCAAAGTAACTAGTTGTGTTGCTGACATAGTTGGTGGTTAAATGACCTGACTTCCCCTCAGCGCCTCCCTGTATTCCTCTTGATTCTAAATGCCGAAGACTCAAGATGCTAAATCCACTTCTCTGCACATTGCTTGTTTTTTGTTTTGTTTTAAACCAAGGTTAAAGCATCGTGAAGCTTCTCTGGGAGGTTAAATCTGGCAGTTAAATTATTAAATACAGTGATACCTCAAGTTAAGAACTTAATCTATTCCGGAGGTCCATTCTTAACCTGAAACTGTTCTTACCCTGAGGTACCACTTTAGCTAATGGGGCCTCCCGCTGCCACCACGCTGCCACCATGCAATTTCTGTTCTCATCCTGAAGCAAAGTTCTTAACCAGAGGTACTATTTCTGGGTTAGCGGAGTCTGTAACCTGAAGTGTCTGTAACCTGAGGTACCACTGTATGTATATGAGGTAAACAAGCGTAGTAATATGTCCTTTAAGAAAAAGTCCTTGGCATCAGAAACTAAAAGCCTGAACTTAACACTTAAACCCTTACAACACTTAAAGGGGTAATTGAATTGGAGTTCTCTAAACATAATACTCTGGTGGGCGAGACCAACCATTCACTAAACAGTGGTGAGATTTCCATATGCCCTGTTTACTTTCATATTTTGCTTTGGGGATGTTTAACCTTGTTCCTTTGAGGCTGCTCTGACATGCCCAGCATCTGGCTCCGTTATTTCGTTGATAGGTTCTTTATGGGTACATCTTTTTTGGACTTCTGGTCACCTGTGCCACCTTCTTGTCATTCTTAGAACACGAAGTGAGTTGTATCAGGCTTGTGGCATTGTTGTTGGTTCTTCGGATGTGGCACTGTCAAATTAGGACCTTCTCTCCCTTATTATTAATGCAGGTGCCATTCATGGGACTCTTTGTCAAGGCCATCCTGCTCATTAGTATCCAAGTACTGTACTTCAGTTGTCTTATCAGCAGGTGCCAGAGTCCTTAACCTAAACAACCTTTGTTGTTGCACTGAAGCTTCCCAGTGTGCAAGGTCAAGCCATATCAAGCCATACTTTGTTCTTGTTCAGCTTTCACAGCTTTTTAGTTCTAAGGTTCAGGAATATAATCTCAGTCTGAAGTCTAAAATATGAATCTGACGGTATCTGAAATATGAATCCAGGGCAGGAATGGGGAGCCTGTAGTCTCTCAGATATTGCAGACTACAGCTGCCATCAGCCCCAGCCAGCATGGCCAGTGGTCACAGATGATGGGAATTGTTATTTGAAGGGCCACAGGTTTCTTATCATGGCCTAATGTCTTTATACATGTGAGTCTGGGATCTTAAATATGAGCTTTTGACAATCTTAGGACCAAAGTGATAATATAATTTAACAAACATGCAGTGTACTTTATTTTTTTTATTAAAAAAGTATCAAAGTTCAGTTAGGTAAGGAATATATGAGCCCTCTTCCCTGCCTTTATATTCAGGATTATTCACATGCTATCTCATGTTCAGTGTAAGTATATAATGCAATAACTGGAGAGAGGATACTGCATGTTGCAGGGCGCTGCACATTGTTCCCTGCTCACCTCTTTGAAGGCTATACATGCTACATGGATCTCCCATAAGGACTTGCCTTCTGCTCAAATCTGCCTGCCTTATGAAGTTAGGTGAGGACCCTGTATGCTAGAAAAATGGGGTAGACAGTTTTAAAATCCCTGTATAGTTATACACTGTGGGCCTGAAACCTTTGAATGGCAGAATCCGGTTTCCTACGTGTTGATCCTTGGGCAGTAAATGCTTCCTAGGAACAACCTCATTTGCCTTCTCTCTCGTCTCAGATCCCAGTGCCAACTGTGGCTTGATCTTCCAAATTGTCCCTTTGGAGTGCAGACATTTACTAAATAGCTCTGTGAAGTAACTGAAAGGAGAGAATCATTAAAATAGGTTTGGTTTCCTTCTTGCCTGCCGAGAAATAGTGGCCCACTCCTTTGCAAGTTGCCTGTTACAGCTAGCGCTAAACTAGCCTTAGCAATTTTTCCCCCTAGAGAGGGATGCAATTGCCGTCAGATTTAGCCGTTTGCCATAGAGAATAACTTTCCCACTGCCTGGTGGGTGGAGGAATGATCTTTCATTTCTGCAGTGTCTGTAACAGCTGCATGTCCCTTCATCCCACCTCCCTCCCACAGGCAAGGCAGAGGCTGTCAGCTGGTTTTAAGCATGGCAACAGGCTGCACTCTGCACTCCTGCTGTTGAAGCAGCTAATTTTGCATGTGCTTGCATTTGCCCTAAGATACTTTCAGGAGCAGGAGGGGGAGAGGGAGGAGGTGGGGAAGGGGAGACTGTGAGGTTAATGGAGAACACTCCAAATAGTCAACTCCCCTCTGAGCTTTTCCAGAGTCTAGAAAACCAGACAGCTGTTTCAGTTATTCTCTCCCCTGACACACAATTCATGCTTGTCCTTGGAAGACTGATGGTGCTCTGGTTTTGGTGGTGTCCTCTGACAAATGGTGTAGGATATAACAAGGGACCGAATCTTATTGTGTACTGTGGCATTAGATTGGGCATTTTTGTTTGCTGTGCTGCAGCAAAGAGAAGAAGCCAGGATGCTATCTAAGGCCAGGATCTAAGCAGCTATTGTGGAATCTGAACTTTCACTTTCTTTGAACAGCAGACTCGGGCGCCATATCACAAAATCACTCTTGAATCTCTCTTCTGTTTCAAGAAGAGATTTGCTGTGCTGCATCAAAGGACAGCTGTTTGAGAAATGCAATGCCAGAGACTCCCTAGGCAGTGCGAATAATGCACTCAAAAAGTTTTGAGATACATTCAGTTGATGGCATTTTTAAAGGGTTGCAATGATTTGTATTTTTTTTGGACTGTGTTTCTACTGCCGATAAAATAACCCTTGCAGGTAGCCATAATGAAAACTGAACTATAAAATAACATTTGGGGAGTAGCCCTCCTGTCCCATTAAAAAAAATAATAATCCAAAAGTGACTCTAGATTAATATCTGCATGGAGCAAATGTGAGAAAACTTTCAAGTTCCACAGAATTCATCAGGTTGGATGTTATGCTGGAAACAAAAAGCATGGGGGGAGAAAGTAAAATATCTTGTGGGCTATCTGAAAACGTAGTTTGTAATAATCTTTAAATGGAATGATGGAGCTATTGCATTAGCTAGGTTAAGCAATGCTTGAGGTTTTAACTTGCTTTTGCTTACTATCCAGCCCAACTGAATAGTTTTAAAGAATATGAAAGCTTGTGAAGTTCATTGCAACCTTTTCATTGGTTCTTATAATGGTATTGCCCTGTTGTTTCTATTAAAACCTAAGCAGCTCAAGTCCTATGCAATAAGGCTTTTTATCTATGCCTGGTGACACACATGCTCTAGTGGAGGGGGGGTGTCTTCTGTGTACCATTCAAATAGTTGTCAGCCTGCCTCCTGCCCAGTATGGAAAAGAGCAAGGCAGAGGCAAAGGGAGTCTCTCAGTACAAATAAAGCTGTAGAGACTGCTTCTTGCCTGGAGTAACAAGCAACTCTGATCTAAGAAGTACCTCATAATCTGCTGTATTGTTAAGAGCCTATTCTTCTCCTCTGCCCAGAAGTGGAGGACTTCCCCAAACTGGTTTGGGCATACATTTCTCAGCTTAGACAAAATAGGCACGAGCCTTGTGCCCACATGCTGTGTCTTCACACCGCCCCTTCCCCTCCCTTCTCAGAGCAAGGCAATTTAATACTTCCTGGATTAATTGACCACAGTTTTCGATAGCATTAACAAGGAAACTGGTTACCAGGGCTGGCACAACCAGGTTCTTAAACCACTGTTTAAAAACCTTGCTTGTTCTGAATCTGTGAGCTTGTGAGAGCTTATACTTGTCTAGAGCTGGCGTGCCAGACAGAGATAGAAAATCGGCAAAGGGAAGCAGGTGGGTGGCCCTCCTTTTAAAGTTAAGCCCATACGGAATCAAGTAAAAAGTGAGAAGTTAATTAGCATTTCCTCTGCCTTGGGTGTGATAAAGCTTTGTGATGGCCTGTAGGGTAGCTGCGCCCAGCAGGATTCTGTTATTGAAGATCATCTGATGCTGTTCTATTCCCTCAGTTACTGTATGTGCCTTTCTTTTTTTTAATGTGCCTCAAAGGCAGACAGGGGCTGTGAATTTCTGTCTCTAGAATTGAGCAGATTAAAAAAAATGCTCTTAAATTATGGACAGTATTTTGATTGTCATTGAAGCAAGGAATGAGGTTAATGCTAGGGAATCCCTTAGGTTTGCTTTCTTCATGTTCTATTTGTGAATTCTTCCCATCCCATCTTTTTCTATGCCTTGCTCACCTTATACACCCAGAAAATTTAAATTCTTTTACTTTGATATATTACGCTAATTTACCAAATAAGCACAATTTCTTATTTGGCATAATTTGGCATTTTTGCTATTTTATTCTGCTTCTGCTGGTGTCAGGAGCTGCCAGGAATGTATAGATCTGTCAACTTTAGGGCCAGCAGAGGCTGAAGCTCTCCATATAGCTGTAGTGAGGGAACTGAGAATAGAAGCAAAATTTCCTCCTAAAATGAGAGCTGAGTTGAACATGGGACCTTGTTACTATGAAATTTATGAGACTCTTCTGGCTGCCAGCTCTCCGTCAGGTCTTAGGCCTTTCCCAGCCCAGATACCCAAGATCATTTTAATTGGAGATGCCAGGGATAGAACCACGGACCTTCTGAATGCAAAGCAGGAGCTTTACTTCTGAGCAATGGCTTTTCCCACTGATGCAGGATGCATCTGTGACTTGGAATCGCATTTCCAGCAGTGCTTCTCCCCATCTCATTCTCTGCCCACCCCAGACTGCAGCCAGGGTGACTCACTTTGTGCAGCAATTTGGCAGCAAATCAGCCAAGGTGGGCACTTGCTGAAATGCTGCAAAGACTTCAATGGCAACTCTGCAAAGCTGTCATCCTTGGCTCTGAATCACTTTGTCTTTGCTTAAAAGTAGTCATATTGTGAAGTATTTTGTGAATCTGCTCAGTTGTTTGGTCTTTCGCCAGTTTTTACTTTGCACCGGGGCAACAGTAATCAAGCTCCTCTTCAGAACTCACCTTTCATGCTGTGATCTCTAAAATGACAGTGTTTGTTAATGGCATAGGCTACCACTTGCCCACTCTTTTCAGCATAGCTCACCGATTTTCTGTCATCACTAAAGCACTGGGGCGCTGCGATCCAGAAACCTTGTCATGTTATGTGAATGCCGTGGGAGACAAATCCTTGTCCTTTAGGTCCCTGCTTGCAAACTGTTTACTTCCTGCACTTTTGGCCTGGGATTTGTTCCCTCCTAAACTTGATCTAAAGATGAACAGGTACCAGTAGGCAGTCCACTAATTTTGATGGTATAAACAACAGCAGATGTTCTGGTTAGGATGGCCCAGCAGGCTGCTGACAGCATGATGCTGGGCAGTCTCCCAGCAAAGATCACAGCCGTGTATTGCGCATGTGCTGAAGACCACTTTGGACCCTGCCAGATGCCAGTGAGGGTTGCGGAGAAGCAGAAGCTTCACTGCGCATGCATAGCAGACCATGCACCATTGCAGATTTCTTTATATACTTATTCATTCAGTTTATTGCTGAGAACTCCTCGAGCATGGTGGATGCAGGTATGAGCAGTGAACCTGGAAGGCCATGGTTCAGATCTAGCCTCTGTCATCACCCCCTCCATATGGTCAGGGGGTTGTGCAGAGCTTAGTGATCACAGACTCACTAGAAGGCCTTAGGCAAGGTGCTGTTCTCTTGCACACTCCCATCTGCAAAATGAGGATGTTGATACATAGGAAGCTATCTTATACCAAGTCAGACTGTTGGGATACCTAGCAAAGCCTCCTGCTCCCCAGCCGTGGGAGCCCAGATCCTTCTCCTGCTCGCGTGCCATGGCAAGCAGAGAGTTGGAGGCTCTGTAAAACTGCTTGGCTGAGGCAAGGGCAGCCACACGCTCCTCAGCCAAGCAGTTGAAATAAGAGGAAGGAAGGAACAAACTGCGCCTGCCCAGGCCAGTGCAGCTTGATTCTCACTCTTTGCTGGCCTGAGGGGCAGACTGCAATGGTGGTTACACTCAGCGGTACAGTGATATCTCGGGTTACATACGCTTCAGGTTACATACACTTCAGGTTACAGACTCCGCTAACCCAGAAATAGTACCTCGGGTTAAGAACTTTGCTTCAGGATGAGAACAGAAATCATGCGGCAGCAACGGGAGGCCCCATTAGCGAAAGTGGTGCTTCAGGTTAAGAACAGTTTCAGGTTAAGAACGGACCCCTGGAACGAATTGAAGTACGTAACCAGAGGTACCACTGTATATTGCTGTGGCCCTGAGTTGCTCTGCATCCAGCTGCTGGCTGCAACTTGTTTCTCCATTGCTGTGCTGGGTGCTGGAGGGACTCAGGAGCGGTGGCTAGTTTCAGTAGCTATATACCACTGAGTGAAACCACCATTGTGGTCTGCCCCTCATACCAGTCCTGGGCAATATATTGGCCTATTGGCTGGCAGCAGTTTTCCATGGCCTCACAGAGGGATCTTTCCCAATGTTATCTGGAGATGTCAGGGACTGAATCAGTGGCCCCTTTGCATGGCAAGCATGTTCTCTACAGTTTGTTGTAAGGATGAGTGAGATAGCAAATGTGAAGCACTTTGAACACTTTAAATGCACTGTGTGGATGATAAACACTCTTTTTATCAATCCCTGCCATCCCAAAAGCTTGGGGCAGGTAAGCAAAGATCAAACATCTTATTCAAATTTATCATTTTGTGGGGAGGTGGGGATTCAAAAGTTAAGGGCATGATGAGCACCCCAGGAATTGCTAGGAGACCTTTCTGGATAGGAAAGCATGGGTGAAAACGAGGGTGAGGCAATGGTAACAAGAGACAGCTTTAAAATATGGACTTGGATCAGAGATAACTCAGTTGGTTAGAGCGTCATGCTGATAAAGCCAGGGTTGCAGGTTTGATCACCATACGGGTCAGCTGCTTATTCCTACATTGCAGGGGTTGGACTAGATGATCCCCAGGGTTTGATTCTATGCTTGAGAGATCAAGCTAGTGGGCTCTTGCTGCAGCATTAGGCTTTAAAGAAACTAGCCTCGGAAAGCTGTGAAAGAGCAATCTGAATGTTGGTTGTCAACTGAAAATTGCATGAAAAATACAGCTTTTAATTAACCGGTAAAAAGATACTGCATCTTTGGCAAAAGGCTGATACCACCATATGGAACTCTGTTTTTGATACCATCTTCGTGTTCCATCTCATTCACAAACAGTTGCCGTTTAGAGGGGCAATTCTGAACATAAACATGCTTCCCCCCTGTGCCAGTGATCACTCCATAACTCAGCCTCTACTGTCATAAATGTCAGGAAGGCACTTAAGCAAGGGTTCAGGATGTAAAGGGCACCCTTGTGATTTCATCCCCTATTTGAGCTCATTTGAAAGGATTTTTCTTTGCTGGAGTTGCACTGTTGAATTTGTCTTTTATACTCCATGACTATAAATTCTTCTGTTGAACTTTCCCACATTTCCTCTCCACTCTGGCCAGCAGGTGAATCTCGGCAGTTTTTCACCCTTCACTGTGGCATGTGGCTTTTGCTCCTTGATCTGTCTTGCCAAGTGTTTTTCGTGTCTTACAGGCATGGCCTACATTGGGCTCCCTTTTCTGCTTGTTATCTGTTCTTTGATATTGGATAATTGATGGGAAATGTTTCTGGATGTGCGAGAGTGGGAGATTAAACCACAGCTTGGGGCTGAGGGATCTCCTAGGTTCTTCTCCTGCACAGTAGTTCAGTGACAAGATTTGCGATGATGCCAGAGAGAAAAAGGGCTTTGGAAGAAGCATATAAATGCATGTCAGAGATGTGAGTCTCCTGAACTTGTTTACTCAGTTCAGGCAGCATGTTAGAAATTCTCCAAAGCATGGTATGGAGGACTGAAAGTGTGTGGTGTGTTGACATTCACCCTCTTCCCTCTCATAGACCACAACAGCTTAGTCTGGGAACTTACATAGAAGTGAAGGCTCCACCCCTTCCTGGCTCTCAGTCAGGCCCTGATCCGTGTTTCCATGCACTTCCCCCTAAGTAGCCTCATCAGCCAGGCACTCCGATGGTGTCGCTAAAGTTCTTGCCTGACTTGCTGTCCCTTCTGCTCCTGTGACCCTGTGGGAGACTAAAACTCTTGAGACTTGGCAACCCTAGTATGCCATGAGGACAAGGAGAGAGCTTTAGTTTTGAGAGATTTCATTTTTTACCTCTTTCATGAGATTTGGTGCCTCCAAGTGTGAGATCGGATCCCTAAAGGTAGTTCAACTTGGTGTTCTTCCAAGTTAAACTGAAAACTAGGAAGAAGAGCGAGTGGCCAGTGTTGGCTTAAATGCAGTGCAGGGAGACTGGTGACATCACAATGTAGCCTCCTCCTGGTAGCCTAGCTGAGCTGCTGTGCAAAATGACAAGTCCACAAAAGAAACTCAGCTGCTGGCCCTGTAACTTCTGCCTAACAGACACACCATGAAGGGCTATGGTCCAAGGGGCTGTGCAGAGCTTAGTGATCCATCGCAGGCTGACCAGAGCTAGCGAGCTGAGAGGTAATGTGGGCACAGCGGGAGAGAAGGCAAAATGGGCTTAGCAACAAATATCAGAAGTCTGCATCAGGAGAAACTGGATTGTGCAATATGTGAATTATGTAGGTCAAGGAATTGGCATTTATTATTTTACATAATTCTGCTCCTAGTAGCCATGTGTAAGGATGAAAAAGCTTTGTCCCCTAAGCTACTAGCAATCTCTTCAGTGCACTTTTGTGTTCCTCCCCATTAGCATAAACTATAGTTTGCTGCAATGTCTGAATCAGCAAGTTGTGTAGCGCTAAACTACGATCAGAAACCCACCTGATTCTACTAACAATAGTTTGCTAATTTGGGTGGGATTGCTTCTTGCCAAAGGGAAGAAGCACTTGCCACTGGCGAGTTAAATTGTGGTTGACTGATTACAT